>NC_141695.1:818968194-821580694 GCF_964263255.1 Lissotriton vulgaris | reverse complement strand
TTGTGAATAATGACATTTTGGGAATGCTCAAAAAATCAGCTGGGAGACAGAATCTAACCATAGAGCACAGAGAAGCCCTCAGGAACCTCCAAAATGATGACACCATTATAATTAAACCTTCTGATGAAGGGGGAAACATTGTAATTTGGGAAAAGAAAAGCTATATAAAGGAGGCTATGAGGAAGCCCTCATATCCCACATGTTACTCTAGAGTAGATCCATCATACCCAGCTAGACTGCAAACAAGAATTTTTGACTATCTCCAAGAATTGTCAAACAACAACCTTCTGAACTGGGACGAGACAAAATTTCTGAAAAATAAGACACCGACTGTTCCAACTCTTTACCTACCTCCCAAGGTACATAAAGATTCCATACAGCCACCAGGCAGGCCTATTGTGTCGCCCAAGAACAGTCTGCTGGAAAATGTCTTGCGATATGTGGACCATTTTTTAGCAGATTATGTGAAATACTTAACATCGCACATCAGGGACACAAAGGATTTTCTCCCAAAAATTGAAAAAAAATTCATTGGGAAGAGCATTTCTGACTGGTATGCTTAGACGTAGAAAGTCGATATACCAGCATTAGGCATACTGACGGTCTTAGGGCATGTGAATACTTTTTAAAATCCAATAGTATACATCTTGAGGCACATACCAAAATGCTCCTTCAAATGATAGAACTATGCATTGTAGAGAATGTCTTTCCGTTCAATGGGGTGCTATACAAACAATCACCTCTATGGGCACCTGCTTTGCCCCCAGCTACGTCACGCCAACTTGTTGGTGGGCTGATGGGAGGAGCAGGTGCTCTGGGGTGAAACCTTGGAGCCCTGGAGCAATAAAGTAAATGTCTGGCTCAGGTATATAGACAACGCCTTTTTCGTCTGGGAAGGTAGTAAGAGAGATCTCCTTGTATTCCTGAGTAAGCTAAATCAGAATACAGTCAACCTCAAATTCTCCATGCAACACAGTCAGGAGAGTGTTGATTTCCTCGACATTAAAGTAACAACCAATGTTAACAAACTAGACACTGAAATATTTAGGAAGAAAACTGCGGGCAACTCAGTGTTACATTCAGAGAGTTGTCACCCACCTAACTTCAGATGGAGCATCCCCTTTAGTGAATTTCTCAGTGCAAAAAGAAAATGCAGCACTGATGTAACTTTCAATAAAAACAAAAAAGAAATGTTTAAGAGGTTTCAAGCCAGGGGTTACTCTACGAAAATGCTCAAAAAAGGAGAACAGAAGGTTGAGGAAATCAAAAGAGAAGATGCATTGTACAAAACTGCCAAAACCAACCCTATCAACTCAGATTCTGTCATTAGACTTATCACCACCAACAACTCCAAATCATCACAATTTAGCCAAATAATCAAGAAAAGATGGGACATACTCTTGCAAGATAAAGTCCTTAATGACAAACTAGGCCCCCATTCGTCTATAACCTATAGAAAAGGGGGCTCAATAAAAGATCATATTGTGAGAAGTCACAGGGAGAGTAAAAAACTTACCTGGCTACAGAAAAGAGGAGGATTCCACAAATGTGGAAAATGTAAAGCGTGTAGCCACAGTGACAATGTGAGGGAGGTCACGCTGCAAAGAACAAACAGAAAATGGTGTATCCGTAAAAATATACAATGTAGTACTGAATGTGTTGTATACGTTATCACTTGTCCATGTGGCAAGTGGTACATAGGCTCCACTACTTTTCCTGTCAAGAAAAGAATATTAGAACATTGGAGGGCCATTATGAATAAAGATTTTTCCTACAGCACGACAAGACACTTCAATTTACACCACTACAGTGACTGGACCAAAGCTAAATACTTTGCACTTGACACAATTCCCAAAAATCCTAGAGGGGGAAACAGAATCTTGGCCTAACGTAGATTGGAATCTAAATTCATTCTCCAAGCTGGTAGTGTTGCACCAATAGGGATGAATATTGACAAAGAAATGCATGTACATCTCTGATTTGCTAATTTTATGTATGCCTCTCTCAGCCTGGAAGGAACTACAGTTCCTTATCTGTTTTTAATATACTAATGTTCTATTTTCCCTTTTCTTGTTTTTGACCCACTCATATTTAAAATTACCTAATCTTAGTCAGATACTACCTTAGGGAAGTAATGTATTGGCCAATTATTGTGCAGTTCTTTTTCTTAAACAAGTGTGCTGATTATATGACTGGTATCTAGAAGGACCAGTACTAATCGCTATATTTCTCTGTTTTCTTTTATCCAGATTGTACGAGTTGGAAGGAATGTGGCACCAAATACAAATAACCTTACGAGCACGGAGTCAAGTGTTGGTTTTGCAACCACATTCTTCTATGTTTTTTGATTATCTATTATCTTTTATTTTGACTGCGGTTCCCTAGGCATGGATATTTGTTTGATCCAGATAGACAGAGACTGTTATAAAACAAATAGGGTACTATACCCACAATTTGCGTTTGACCAATTCCTTCTTACTTTATAAATGTTCTTTAGATGATTTGAAAAAAATGTTATGGGAACAATTCTTAAATCAACCAAAAGAGTTACTAATATTTAAACCATTATTTAAACACTTGCACAATTAATAGATACTTGTATGGAAATTTATGTGACTAGAAACCTTTCCAGTATCCCTAATGGCCATATCTAGATAGAGAGATAGGCTGATGCATTGGGTACTATACCCTGAATACTTGGAGTATTTATTTAATTAATTACATTGAGTTGGGTCATTTCATTTGCACGTTTTATTAAGCATTAATTTGGTGTAATGTAAGTATGAAAGAAATGTATTTTAAATCACCTAGACGCTGTATGATTTTCAATACAGAGTCTGTTTTCTATTTTCACACATGTGTGTAAAACAAATGCATTCAAACTTCCTGAAATTGGATAATGGTCATGTGACCAAGAGCAGGATTGCTCAAAACGCGTCTGTTTTTTTGCCCAAATAAACAACACATACTTTTCTGGATCGGTGCAGCCCGTACATCATCGTTATACGAGTGAAGCTGTTTGTTACATATACAGGATACAGGGCATTAGATAGCCATCAATGAAGTATAACTTTTTTTTTTTAAATGATGTGTGAGACATATAGTTTTTAAATGTATAAGGCTATATTTTGTTCTTCCTTTTTTTCTCTCTCTAGAACCCATCAACAGTTTTTGAACTTAAAGTTTATCAGGCACGCTGCTTCCTGTATAGACATTTTTTTATTGGGTTTTGCACAGTTGATATGTTAACTTAACACTTGCACTATTTGTGAATATGATGAATTCCTTAACTTTAAACAGCATTATTTAGATATATTGTAGATATTTAAATTGATATAATAGTAAATTCAATTTCGAACGAACAAAGAGATGACAACAGGTGAAAACAGACCGTTTATGTATATAAGGTTTAAGGGGGCTATTGGAAACAGTATCAAAACTTTGAATGAGACTGATATAACACGTTGATATTGGCAACCAGCTATTGGGACAATCTGTATAGGACGAAAGCATGTACAGTTATTGTTCAATTTTTATAGCATCATGGAAGTATTTGCACACACATATATATTTATTTATTTATATATTTAGATTTAAAGGTGCCTATATATTCCATATACTCCATGATTAACCGGGTCTGTATACCTATGTATTTAAGCATCAAAGTTTGTCAACAACAGTAAAGATGTTCGATAGAGGGCAGATTATTTTACAGGAATCAATGTATATATTTCACTTGCACTTTAAATTTTGTTTAAAATTATTGTTATGCACTGTCACTTTAAGGTTTTAAGTCACATGGTATACATAAGAATTTAAAAAAAAAATATTTAAACCAACTGTGCAACCATGAGCGCGTCATGTGATCAAATCCCCTTGGAGGGACGAAACGCGTCATGGCCGCTGCTGCACCTCGTATGGAAATAAAATAACATTGCAGCCAACCAGCTATCGTGGTCCGCGTTCTTGCTTTCTCAGGAAAAAGGGTATTGGTAAGGAGTTACCTGCACTATCTATATATATATATATATATATATATATATATATATATATATATATATATATATATATATATATATATATATATATATATATATATATATATATATTTTATTTTTATTTTTTACTTTCTCCAAGATTTTGTTAAGGGGTTGCCTAGTTTTGTGAGAGACACCAGCGATTTTATCAGTAAAATTGAAAATATTGTTTGGGATACTGACATGTGGCTTATTTCCCTCGATGTTGAAGCGCTTTACACTAGTATACATCATGAACAAGGGATCTTTGCAGTCAAACATTTTCTGTCCAAGCGCTCCATCACATTTTATGAACATAATAAGGTTATTATTAGCCTTATGGAGTGGTGTCTCCACAACAATTTCTTTTCATTTGGCAAAGAGATCTTCCGACAGCTCAGGGGTGTGGCGATGGGGGCCTGCTTCTCTCCCAGCTATGCGTGTTTACACGTAGGCTGGTGGGAGGAGCAGGTCCTCATGGTACGCCACAAAGCATGGATGGACAACCATGTCTCTTGTTTTTTTAGGTATATTGATGACATTTTTATTGCCTGGAGAGGTACCAGGGTAGAGGCATTTCAATTCATTGATTAAATTAATAATAACAACCTCAACCTCAATTTCACTGCTCACGTCGAGAAAGAAAGAATCCAATTCCTCGATGTGGAAGTGTATATTAAAGACAATAAAATCAACACTACTCTACATAGGAAAAAGACTGCTGGAAATGCCACATTGCATGCCACCAGCATGCACCCTAGGCATACAATTACTGGTATCCCCTATGGCGAAATGTTAAGACTTAAAAGAATCTGTAGTTCTCCATCTGACTATGAAATATGCCTTAACGATTTAACAACACGCCTTAGAGCCAGGGGGTACTCTGATTCAGTATTGAAAAACGCCTATGATGAATCTCAATCTCGGACGAGAGAGAGTCTGTTTCCGGCTCACACTTCTGAAACAGCGATTCCTGCAGCTAGTGAGTCCCCTATATCTGGTCCTCACATGATCACCACTTTCAGTAAGGAGGAAAGGAAAATCAAGGCCATCCTTAACAAGAACTGGCCGATAGTACTAAGTAATCATGTTCTCAACACCCTATTACCCTCAGCTCCCCTTGTCACCTTCAGAAGAGCGAAAACTATGGGTATCCATTTAGACACCGCAGCTCCTGAACTGAAAACCAAAACACCCTGGTTACGACCGACCAAGGGTTTCTTTAAATGCACTAGCTGCCGGGCATGCAAATTTGGCATCACTACCTCACATTATATGACTCCCTTCAGCACTGTAGCCAAATCTATTCTGGGCAATTACTCCTGCAAAACGGACCATGCTGTCTATGTCCTAACATGCACCTGTGGGCTTAGGCACGTTGGCAGTACCAAGCTCCAGGTGCATGTGCGGATATTACAGCACCTAAGAGCCATACTACACAACGACCCCGCCTATCCGGTCGCTAGGCATTTTAATCAGGTCCATAATAGGGATCTATCTTGCCTCACTTACTTTGTGATTGGGTCCGTTCCCTTGCCGAGGAAGGGAGGCAACAGAGAACTTTTATTAAGAAAGTTGGAATCTCGTTTTATTCTAGAGCTCGATAGTCGTTGGCCCAACGGGCTCAACAACATCGAAGAAATGCACCACTTCCTAGAATAATTCACCATCTCTTCAATTCTGACTCTATTTATATGCAATTTTGCTGTCTGTTTTCCATTCCCACGGCCCTATTTCCAGCAGGGGTATACATATCACAAGTCAGGTTCTCTGTTTGTGATACGCATGATTGTTTGCCCACTATACTACTAACACTTAGTGTTTTATGGCTCATTATATGCAATGTAGATGAATTAATTTGTCTTTGTACTCCACCGTACTTTATTCATACTATAGTATACACATGTGCCTGTTTTCTATGAATTTTGTATTTGATATCGTTCTTTGTCTATTTGTCTTGTAAATATATGGGATATAGTGTTCTTTATATATATACCCGTTTTTAAACTTTTTTGATACACTAATTTTGATACCAGTTTTTCCCAATTGTGATTTTGAGTGCCATTATTTATTATATTTATTGATCATTTCTATTCAGGGACCTGAATTTTTGTGTTCAACTATATCTCATATGGTATCTCTTGTCCGGTAATAATGCGGCTTACATTGCACTTTGACACTTTTTTCGTCACAATCACTCTTTTTTGCACTTTATCTATTTATGCACTTTAAACGCCCTTTTTGCTGCTATTTAATCTCGCCAGTTTGCACATGACAGTCAATTGTTTACATTTCCCTACATATTAGCTTTTTTGCTTGGAAATGTTATATTATGCATACCATCCCTACATTTGTGATGGTTATCCAAAGTAATGGGTAAAAAAGATCTTCATGTTTCATGTTGTAGGAAATACATGCACTTTAAAGAGTCATCCTGGATTTAACCAGTCATTTGTAACTTTATGTGCGTTAATACCTTTACTCTTTGTTCTTGGATTTAACCTAAGACTGTCATTTCAAATGTGCTGTTTACATATGATTTATGCAGCAAAAGTCTTTTTTCACTGTTGTTACCCACGTGACACAGGAGGTTACCACCAGGGGGTGGTAACAGAGTGTAAGCATATCATTAAAAAAGGCTTGTGATTGTTTCATTTTAACTACAGCGTGAACAAGGGCACTCGTGCTCGAAACGCGTCGCTAATTTGGCTCTGTGGATTTGAAATAAACAAGATCATTGCTGACTTGGTGGTCCGTATCCCTTTTGTTGATGGCGTGGAGGCTGTGGCTACGAAGGCAGATCTGGAAGAGGGGGAACTTTGTGCTCTCATATATATATATATATATATATATATATATATTACCTACTGGCGGTCGCCAGTAGGTAGTTATAGTTAGGATTTTTTTCAATGTTAAATCTCAAAATTCTATTTGGAATAACTTTGGTGCCGGTTGAGGAATCTGCCTGAAAATTTCCTCAAAATGGCCTCGTCGAGCTCCGGTCCCTCCCTGGAAGTTTGGGGGGGCTGCGTCAAGCGGGGGCCGAGATAAAAGGGGGGTCCCAAAACGCGTTTTCCCCATGATAATTTCCATAGGGCAGTCGACCTCACTATTAGTCCGAACGGCTGAATGGATTTACACCAAATTTGGCAAAATTGTAGGGACTGGTAGCCCGATGTGCCTTTGCTATGTCTCATGATATGTGCTCGAGTGGATTTTGAGTAATTTAGGTTAAAAAAAATATATATATCTGTAAGCGCGCCCCGGTACGCGCACCGGGTAGCTCACCGGGCGCGACACGCGACTTGCACGCGGAAAGCTGATTGGCTCACGGGTGTCTGTAAACATTCGAAACAGTCCGGAGCGGCCGCCATCTTGTGTCTCGGTAGGATCGAGACAGGAGAGGTGGCCAAAACAAAGGGGGAAATGACCATAAGGGGGCAGAGTAGACCCTCCCTGACCCCCTAGGTTTGATGTGGGGGCTTTAAAAGGGCCCCGCGGGGCTAAAAAAACAAGTATTATTTTTTTCGATTTTTTGCGGGGGGAGCGCTCGGTACGCGCACCGGGAAGCGGACCGGGGAGCGTACTATGGGGAAAAAAGAATGATAGATTTTTCAAATATTGTATGTTTATTAATTGTTCTTTTTGTTGTTTTTTTTTTTATTTAAGTACCAACATATAGGTACCAATGCAGAGTCTAAAATTTAATATACACTGTCTCCTTTGTAGATATCCTGCATGTTGTTACAGAAGTTATTGTGGTATATGGAATTCATACCATAGTCTGTCAGGAAAGCAGAAACAATATGGAGGCAGGAGATGATAAAGAGATGTTAAATACAGATTGGAGATAATATAGTGGGAGAAAGGAAGTAACTATGAGCAAACTTACTATGTAACACAAAAAAGTTGCACAGTATATTTTAAGTCTCACTTTATATTATATCTATTTTGGTACTATTTCATAATTTACATATAAAAAAGAACAATGTCTCAAACAATTTTTAATTTTTAAATTTAAATTTATTGTTGTGATTTTTCAAAACCTAAAAGAATTTGCAACAATAATTCATCAGGCATGTCCTCCTTTTCATTCCATGATTCAATTTATTCAACACATTTAATTAAGTCTTGGTCTACAGTGTGATCCAAAAAGTCTATTTCATCTTTGTCTTCCTTAGGATTGTTTTCCATATTAATTTCAAATGAAATATTATCTTCATTTTGTTGTGCTTCCATTTTCTTGCTGTAAATTGCATAAAAAATAAATATATCAGTAGAGATAGGGCACTGTTGGGTTTAAGTTCAGACAGGTACTTGTGAGTTTTTAACAGTGAAGTTATCTTTGGGCAGTGTATGGTTTCAGGCAGGAAGTAGAACTATTAAAAAGTGCCTGTGATGAAGCCTAAGTAAATTCATAATTATACCAGAGAAGCCTAACTCAATCCATAATTATAATAAACAAGCCTTTCTCAATGTCTAACTCTTACAGAGGGACAGTATATAACTATTTGAAAACGTTTTACCAAATTAACTTAAAGTGCATAACATAGTTCTCCTTTCAAATTAACAACTTACCTTCTTCAAAGTAGTTGAAGTTTTCTGGCAAAATTTTTTCCAAATGTACCTTAGGTAGTGTTAGTCAAAATGGCTGTGTTTCCCTCTCATTGTTCATATATATTCATGTACTTAACCAATCAAATGTCAGCACATAAAAGTACAAAATGTAAGTAACATTTTAATTGGTTGAAAATTCAAACAGTTTCATATGTGTTTTTGTCATGTAATTTACCTCAGGATATTTAGACAGGGCTACAGCCCAAATGGCTCAATGGAATACCACCAAATTTGGGTCAATGGTAGGGACTGCTATGTAGTAGGGCGTATTCTATATTTGGTGTAAGTGTCTCCAGTGGTTTTTCTGTAAATTACTTTCCCACCTTTTTTTAGGGAGCGCTTACCGGTGCGCACCCCGGTACGCGCAACGGCAGCGTTACTAGAGTCCTCCATTTTGTGTTTCGGTACAATTGAGACACAAGATGGAGGACAAACAACGTTGGGAATGGGTAGAAGGGGGCATGGTAGACAGCCCCTCACCCCCTAGGTTTTCTGAGGGGGGCTTAGGAGGCTCATAAAGGCTAAAAAAAAAAAATATATATTTTTCGCGGGGGAAGCGTACCGGGGTGCGTACTTTGGTGAAAAATAGTGAAAAAAGTTAGAAAAAGATAAACGTTTTGAATGATCAGAGGTAGGGTAGCTCTGAAAAGAGCTTTTGGGTCTGTGGCTGATTTAGGTTCCAATGCACAGTCTTAAATTCAGGAGGAATATTCTATTCCCCTCATCTGAGAAGTGCACACCATCTCCTCTGTAGATGTCTTACCGGGAGCGCTCCAGAGTGAAATATAAAAAAAAGAATATACTTTAAAAAATATATATATATTATATTAATATACAATATAGGATTCATTTTTAGAAAAACATACCTTTCTAAACTATAGATATTTGCGAAAAAATAACCTTAGAAATTCACTAGAAAACCACATAGGTATGAGTCCGTATAAAAAGTTAGGAATTAGCAGTTAAAAAACCTATGAAATTCACTGAAAAAACCATAGGTTTCACACCAGTTATAGTTAGGAATTAGCATTTAAAAAACCTATGAAATTCACTGAAAAAACCATAGTTTTCATACCAGTTATAGTTAGGAATTAGCATTTAAAAAACCTATTAAATTCACTGAAAAAACCATAGGTTTCACACCAGTTATAGTTAGGTGGAAATTTTACTGAGATAAAACCAATGAAATTCCCACATTATAGTTAGTTGGACTCACTATAACTTGCGCGTGTAATGCACTGCTGATGACATCACATATTACATCACTCATGACATGGTCAGTGACATCACTCATGACATCACTGATGACACCATCCTTGTGACAGAGTGACTGACCTCCTTTCACTGTAAAGTAACCCTTGAAACACATATTCAAAAATAGAAACTAACATTTACAAAAAAGTGGAGATACCTATACCAGTTACAACAACCAATTCAGTAATTCTACCATCTATATACACATCCACTCATTCACCAACAGTTCTATATAGTCATTCAATATACTCACTTATCATATGTAGTGAGACACCTTTACATCCGTTAACACACCGACAGTCTTCCAAAACTTGCTCACACACATACTCACACATGCAAATAAACTATTGAACATCCATGTTTTTGCATATACAGCTATACACACAGTACCACCTTACTTCTAAGGAAACTTACACATACTCTCTTAAACAATCACTTATAGAAACACATACTTATTAAAACAAGAACTCTTTCAATCTCTCACTCTCACATATACTCACTTATATACATCAATACTCACATATACTAGATTAAAACATATGTAGTTACTGATAAAGACACTAGTGAGACAGTCATTCACTTACTAACACATACATATACACACTCATTCACCCATACAGTCCGGCACATATGCTGTCTTCAAAACACATACAAACAGTGAGTCAGTCATTGATGCATCTATGTGCTAAGTAACACCCCCACCAAATCAAACAGACAATTATAAAGATACTAAAAAAACATCTAATAACCCATATACACACACATGCAGCTACTCACCAACTCATGCAGCCACTTATACACAAAATGAAACACTGATACAAACATTTAAATATTTAAACAATACTCGCTAATATATGTATTCACTATGATACACTTAATAAGCCAGTTAACCAATCAATTTTTTTTTTAAAACATCCATTAAGACACTTATTGAAACATTTATTCTTCCATCGACCTTTACATATACATATATAAAACATGTTTATTTTTCAGAAAGACACACATTCACTGGATGGTGTCATCAGTGATGTCATGAGTGATGTCACTGACCATGTCATGAGTGATGTAATATGTGATGTCATCAGCAGTGCATTACATGCGCAAGTTATAGTGAGTCCAACTAACTATAACGTGGGAATTTCATTGGTTTTATGTCAGTAAAATTTCCACCTAACTATAACTGGTGTGAAACCTATGGTTTTTTCAGTGAATTTAATAGGTTAGGTTTTTTAAATGCTAATTCCTAACTATAACTGGTATGAAACCTATGGTTTTTTCAGTGAATATATATATATATATATATATAAGGGCCCTTTGAGCTAGAGAGATTGTGGTCCCAATTCACAGAACTAACTTAAGACAAAATCCTAAACTTATTACCATTTTGGTATTCACAGAAGGCACTTACTCATACGTGCACTTACTCATTTTGGTATTCACAGAAAGCACTTACTCATCAATGAGTAAGTGCCTTCTGTGAATAACAAATTGAGTAAATGGTAGAAGTTTATGATTTTGTCTTAAGTTAGTTCTGTGAATTGGGACCACAATCTCTCTAGCTTTAATTCTTTCATTCTCTCCCCACACCACTGTCATATAAGCATGCACAAGTATGCATAAGTTACACCGGTATCACGCATCATTATGTTCCTGTTTGGTAAGCCTCACGTAACTAGACCCTGTATAATAAATGGTGTACTATATGCCAAAACAAAACGGGCATGTTCAGACACAAACTTGCAAGACACGGTTCCTGTTGCATTATGGAGCTGGAGGGCTGATATCAAGACCCACTCAGTGTACCTTGAAAGGGCCCATCTAGTGTTATGGCATTGTGTGGTACTCTAGGCCTTGAGTCTGTGTTATTCACATGTTACATGTTTTTTGGGTTAGGGTTTACCCGTGACATCAAAACAAGTCACATAACTCAACTAGGTCCCAAATACGGAAGTGACATCAATTCAATTCAATATGGTCTTTATTTCGATTACTCAATCATAAAAGACAGGATAATTCAGTATTCAAAATATATATTTTTTAAATTTCATCTCATGGCATATATCTGATAATTGATAAGACCAACAAACGATCAAAGATCTATGTAAACAATGAATAAATATAAATCCTTTATTAAAACACATGTTTATACATAATAAAATTTAGAATCAGCCCTTTGAAATAAAGATCCTAAGGATTCGTTTTTATCTCTAATTAACCGGACTCACTACAACCAACACGTGACGTAGTGCATAGAAAGTCATTTTGCAGGAGCAAATAAGGTACATCTTTACTGTAGAATAGTTAATACTATGACTAAAAGTATACGGTTGGATATTAACATCTACAAATGGGTACATGTTTATTTTTTCAGCATAACTGATTCGGTACAACTGAAATTAAAAATGTCGCCATAGGAAGTAAAGCGTTGATTCGTCAACCTGTCTATTGTTGTGTAAGTAAAAACGACTATATCCTTTCCCCCTCTATCCCCCTCACCCTCTTTTTTCATTTGTAAAGATATCCCTAGGTTGAACATATAAGGTTCTTTATCTGTGTCTACATCTATTCGGTCTCTGGACTCTTTTCTCTCTGAAACTTTAGTGTCTAATATGGAACTGTTGGTCATAGAACCTATCAGAAAAACTATCATATTTAGAAATGTAACTGAAATAGATACATCTTAAGTGAAGATCTTGAGCTTAGCAAATATGGAACAAGAATCATCAAATATGTACTTATGCATCTGAAAAGCAAAATATTAGATGGTTTGGCATTAAATGTAATTAGGTGGTTGCATTAAAACGTTAATATTGTATATATATCTTCATTGCAACTGTTATAGACCCTAAAAATATAAGAACATAAACTGCATTGTAAATAGCTGTAATGAATATGTGTGTCTGAGTTGTTGATACATCTATACTTTTTTATCTTTGTTTTGTCTGTTTAGGTTATATCACCTTTTTTGTTTATTTAAAATATACGAATGACGGTCACCTGACGAAGGCCTTGGGCCGAAACGCGCGTAGTTCCATTCAACCGCATTGCCTTCATCAATTATTCCAACGACTGAATATCTCGTATATCACTAGGTTAATTTGTTTGTGTATTTGTGTTCATGTAATTTTTTCTGTTCACACTTATTGACTTTGTACGCCTTTGATTGTAAATAATTAATTTTTTGCCTGTGTTTAAATATCATGTATTTTACACCAAGGTTCTTTTTAAATGTGGACAATGAATTAAATAAGTAAATGAATTTTGCACAAAGGATAAAAATAACAAACAAAATATACTAAAATCAAAAATAAATAAATTGAAGAATTTTTGTATAAATTCCCGTTTCAGCACACATTTATTTGATTGTTTTAGAGGGTCTATTATTCTGTTTGGATGTTGATTTAGGGATTATTTACGCCCTTAGAGTTTGCTACACTGTCTTTCTCTACATAGTTTACCTTCCCTACGAGTAGCTAACTGTTTACATTGTAGGGGCCCCCTTCTTCTCATAGAATACATAATAAACAATAACATTAGTTTTTAAATTGCAAGATGACATTCAACTATTATCATATCACAAGGGTTAAAACCAAAAAAAAACCACCTGATTTACAAAAACCTAAGTTCGACAAAATTCTTGACCTACTGTTTGGTCCCTCTTACAATAAAGGTTAATCTACCCACATTTTCTTGGCTCGAATAGCCCACATCCATCTAAAAAATTTTGCCATAGCAACTACAATAAGATCCGTTGTATCTGACCTTAGGATCCTTAGGGCCTCCATTGTTGTTCCTATACCCAAATTCCTGCAAACGGGTTTAAGCCATTTGGTCCTGGGGAGATTGTAAGCTGGACAAGCCAAGCCAATAGAATATGGGCTAGGGTCTCAATGTGGCCATGGCAAAAGATACATTTATCACCCACTGATAGAAGCCATCTGCTAGTGAACGCTCTTATTGGGAGTGAACCTATCCTGAACTGATGGTACAATTTCCAATCAACCGGCCTAGAAGTAAGGTCCCAGTAGGCTTCCAATTTAACCTCATATTTTACTTCTAGGAATTCCCTAGTCAGTGTCGGCCTTGTGATAGATGAAAACTTCTTGATTTTAACCATGTCCCAGTATGCTGCCTTGAAGATCTTTTTAGGGGGAAATGCTGTAGCGTCTGGGTCCTCCCACAAAGTACTCATCCCCATGTCGAACAATGTGATTTTAATATTGTTCAACCATTAGATCTCGTGCAGTCGACCCAGCCTCCTTACTTCAAGTAGGGCCGTAGCATACAGAGAAAGCTCAGGAGTAGTCCAGAGTCTTCTCCAGAATGCCAATGGTCTAAAGCGTGCCACATCCTCAATGCTATGACAGCCCAAATCTAAATAGAGTGGCATAAGTGGAGAGGATTGCGAAAGACCAACTAATGATCTAACAAACGTATTTTGCGCTAGTACCAATGGGGTTACGTTTTCAAAGCCCCAGAGTTCTGCACCATATAATATTGTGGGGCTAATTTTTTAATTATTCATTTGCAGAAGAGGGGCAATAGGCTTAGTTTGAGAGAGCCTGTGCTCTTTGATCAAGGCACCTGCAAGGTGCACATGTTTTAGGGCGAGCATGTCTACCTGAGGTTTCCAACTTAACTTCCTGATTAATGTGATACCCAAATAGGTGAATACATCAGTCTGATCCAAGAGGACTTTGTTCATGTATACTATCCCAGTAATGGCTTTTGATTTGTGGAGCACCATGAAGTTTGTTTTCTCCACATTGACCCTTAAATCATTGTCGCGGCAAAACACCTGAAACCGTGACAGAGCGGCCTGCAAGCCCTGTCTGGTCTTGGATATTATCAGGGTGTCGTCTGCGAACATGAGCAAGGGTATATTCATACCTGCTAATGTTGGAGCGTCAGTGGGGTAGTTGATAAAATATTGAACAACCCTGTTTATAGATAGGAAAAACAGGGTAGGAGCTAATACGCACCCCTGACGTACCCCCTTAGAGACAGAAAACCTCTCTGTGACTTCCCCCGGCTTACCCCAGCGGACCTGCGCATATGTTGAATCATGTAATTTCAAAAGATTAGCCACCAATTCCAGTGGCATCCCCATTTCCACTAAAGCACTCCACATTTTCACACAGGGAACTAGGTCAAATGCGGATTTTAAATCCACAAAAGCCGCATAGATAGTGCCCGCTCCTATAATAACTACCCGCCAGTAAATTAACACAAACCTAAAGACCTGGTCAAGGGTACTTGTGTGTGGCCGAAACCCCGCCTGTAAGGGTGTCAGAATATCTGTTTCGACTATCCAGGTCTGGAATCTACCAAGTACTAATCTGGCTACAATCTTCTGAACAGAATCTATCAGGCTAATTGGCCTGTAATTTCTTGGTTGTGAACCATCACCCTTCTTATATATAGGTAGGATTTTGGCGCCTGATCAAGTATCAGGAATAGGAGCACCACTAGCTGTGGCATTCACCAATGACTTAATATAGGGTTCCCAGAACTCTTTTTCCTTTATAAACAGTTCTGCGGGTATGCAGTCAGGACCAGGGTCCGTACCTCTCGGAATTAGTTTTAACACAGACTCAAACTCTGAACTGGTAAAACACAGGGGTTCTCTAAATGATGGCCATAGGGTGATCTCTTCATTACAATCAGAAGACTGAAACTGCGGCTCATAGTGTGCAACCCACTGTTCTGGAGAAACGTGGTTGGTCGGTATCTGCTTAGGTTCACCACTACCCCATTTGACTAACTGTCAAAACTGTATTATATTCCTCCCTTTACAGGCCAACAGCAAATCTTGCCATCGATCTTCATCCCATTCCTTCTTTGCTTGCAACTGCGCTTTCTTGTAACTTGCTCTGGCCTTTCTAATATTACCCAAAACTTTAGATCTGATGGCCCTCAATAAGGTTTTGTAAGCCTGTCTACAGGAGCTATTATACCAAGAGCCCGTCATCTCAGTGCTCTTTTTCCTGTGAATAGTACTTTTAATAAAAAACGATTTTAAATTCTTAAACAGGTCTTCATGGACCTGGGAAACAATAAGATTAGTTTCCTCCTGAGAATCACAGTCAAGAAGTTTGGTCGTTGAGCCAGTTACCAAATTCCTCATCTGTGCCAATTCTCCCTCATTATTTACAATCCTTGTCCATTGGACTCTCATCATATCATTAGTTGATGTAACCTCTTCTGTACTATACACAACTTTCCTGGTGTACGAATTACAAAACCCCACATCCTGTAGTTTTAAGACCAATGGATTATGGTCATTTTCGATCCGCTTCTGGACCTCCATATCCAGGACAGATGACCAAAATTCTACCTTGATAAAAAGGTAGTCTATTCGGCTACTTCTTAATCCATTATCAAAAGTATTTGCACCCAGCCTATCTGACTTTGTCCTCCCATTTGCTGCCCTAATTCCCCTTTCCAGACAAAAGCCCTTCAGCTGTAATGCAGCCTCTGTCCATTTTTAAATAGGGCCTAATTCTAACTTTGGGATATTACATTGTGCGTCCCCCTCTTCACTAAGATTTCCATCCTCGTGGTCCAGGGGCTCAAAGCAACAATTAAAATCACCTGCTATAATCAAATTGCAGGTGCCCCTAAATTATCCAAGTAGTCCTCAAGGGCAGTATCCACACTGGATCCGCTGCCATCTGGCTGCCCTCTAGCATAAACATTAATGATCAAGGTATCAGGACCATAGGTAGATCAAACTCGTATGGCCATAATGTCCGGCCTGTCAATAGATACTTTATCCACCCTTATTCCCACCTGCTGTCTAACCCAACAGGTCAGCCCACCAATCGGTTTTTCTCTCTGTACTCCTGTAGCAGCCTTTGAGAAATGTAAAATGCCCGGGTGATAGACTCTAGCCGAGGACCAGGTCTCCTGGAATATCCAGACGTCAAAGCCATCAATAAATGATGACCAGTCTGTAGACCCAGGTTTAGATAATAGGCCTGCCATGTTCCAGGAAGCTATGGTCATATACGTTTTTAAATGACCATTAATTGTATTATTGCAACTACTGGTTACCTCGAAATCTAGTACCTGATCTTGTTCCAGTAAGCCATAGCTAGGGATGCTCGTTGTGTTAAGGGGATATGCTACTGCTCTTTTGGGTGTTACATTCACCATGTCACTAAAGCTTATTTTCAACTAGGGTGAACACATAACTCCTACACTGGTGGGACTCAGCCTGTATGCCCTTACAAACTTCCTCGGATTTAGACAGCACAACGTGGTGGAGATACCAAGGCACATGTCAACCTTCTCCTCACCTATAAATTCCTTCAAAACTGTTTATGGGGAATAGTTAGTTGTTCCTGGTCAATCGACTTCCTCTAGAGAGGTGAGGATTTCAAACCGGTTGTTTGAGTGCACTGGATAATCATATTGATTGTGTAATCTATGAGGTCCCCGCGATCTAAAACTAAGAACCACGCAGTCACCTGGTAGGGACTTATGTGACTTCCCAATCCAGGGGATTCTACGTGCCATTTTGAACTCAGAGAACAGATGGTCTCTTAACCCAGTCCTGTTGCCCAACAAGTATAAAGCCTTATTCTTTAACGTTGACCAATGCTCCTGGGCATCTGTTGGAAGCTTTGGAATGTTGGCAAGAACCACTGTATACGGAGTGGCTTCCGGGGGGAGATGCAGAAAATAATGTGGGTTCGTATCACTTGCCTCAGATGTCTCAAGGGGCCTGCTCCTAAAACCACTCTCCCCTTGCTGCGGCTTTGTTGTCATAGATATACCATCATTAGATAAATTAGTAGGACATTTGGGCTCAGAACTTGTGGCTGTTGCAATAGAAGGTGAAATATTGCAAACATTTACCGGGATTCCCTCTTGTACTATGTCAAATACCCTCTCCTGTTGATTAACTATCCCACCATCCTTCTGTACATTAGAGCGATTAGGGTTAATTGGAATGGTACCGAAGATACCCTGTTCTATCTTCTTTAATCTATCATCAACCGAGATCAGTTTTTTAAGAAAAGGGTCAATCATGGCTGTAATTTTCACTCCTATCAAGGAGCATAACTCTTCTATGTTAAGCTGGGAAGATGAATGAACTAAGTGGGCTCTACCAGTAGCGTGATCTACAGTGCTATCGGTTGGATTTACTACAGGCTGATGGACACCGTTTTTTTACCAATGGTGGCTACCGTACGTTTAACTGTTTTTGGGGGTGGTGGATTTGATTTTACCGGTCCACGGCCTTTCCTTTTTTTTTAGGGCGGTTCTCGGCCCATACCCCCATTAAGCTTCTTACCCCTGGTGGTAATCATGGACGTGTTTAATGGACATTCCTGCCGTGTAAAATGGGTGGAATTGATTGCACTAAATCAGGATTTGTCGTGTGGGGCTGAATACTATGCGTTTCAGGGTCGGTGGTGCGTTCTGTTGGTTGTAGGAAAGGAATCGCTATAGAACTACAGGGGTTCGAGCGATAGCCTATGCTCCGTCAATTGAATCTTGTGCATCAATGCAGATTCTGCCCTGCTTAAAAAGGCATCTAGAGTACCTACAACCCCACAACCCAGCTTCCGTTTGCTCATATTTGCAGAACCCCAACAGGCCAAAATACACAAATATGGCTAATCACCAATACTAAAGCAGATGAACATGTTTGTTAGACGGACCGGGAGGGTCGGCCGAGGACAAGAGGAGAGGTCTCCGGGGAGAGCCGTCTCCAGCGATCGTACAGACGAATAACTTCCCCCCCACAGACGTACACCACACCAGGATAAGGTTTAACGTTCTTTATAAGCAATCTTTAAGTACGGTAGAATGGTACAAGGAGGTCTGGACTCAGGGGTCCCCTCGATTCTAGTCTCTTGTGCGGAAAGGGGGTAGCGGGACAGTCTTGTTACCAATCTGGTAGATGCGATGATAAGATGGATAGCTCACAATCCTCGAGCTCGGCGTTCTTAGATGGACGGGCCGCGGCGGAGCCAGCAGGTCCCGAGATGATCGTAGGTAGCGACGGTCCGCGGCGGCGCCAGCAGGTCCCGGTGAAGATGAAGGGTTCAGAAGGTTTGCGGCAGCGCCAGCAGGCAGGACAGTAGTTCACAAGGAGGGGCTACGGCAGCGCCAGTAGTCCGTCAAGGATGAGTTCTTCACGGTGTCTCTCGACTCCAGGATACAACTGCCTTCCTGCTGTGGAGCTGCCCCAGTTATAGGTCTGGCGTCCTTTGATGTCCGGACCCTCGCACTTGGAGGTCGGGAGGTCCGGGATGAGGGAGTCCAGACACCCAGCAGGGGGGTGGAGCCTGCGCCCGGGGGAGCTGGGGGCGATCGGCACCTGGCGGGGGAGAGCCATCGACACTTCTTTCTCCCATTGACCTGCCAAGTGGGCTGCTCACCTCCTGGGTGGATGGTGGTGCCGGGATGTCGGGGCCTGGCCAGGCCCAGGGTTAGGGTCGATCTGAGGCCACGTGGCCTCGTGGTGCAGTGTCCAAGATGGCGGCCGGGCCGGGCGAGGGGGCCGGTAGTGATTCGGCCCCATGATGCAGAGATGTCCGGGGGCAGGAGTCCCGTATGAGACGGGGTGCGGGTTGGTTCTGTGGGTAACACCTGGAGGGCCGGGCTTGGGCCCTGTCATGCGTGGGAGGAAGCAAGCCCTTCACGTGGCCTGTCCAACATGCGTCCCCCCCAGCTGAAGGCGGGGAGAGTCACCCATCCTCTTGGGGACTCTCCTCGTCGAGGCGGAAAAAGCGTGACAGGCCATCTGCGTTGGCGTGGTCTTGCCCAGGTTGATGTTCCACAGTGAAGTCCATTCCCTGCAGGGAGATGGACCAACGCAATAGTTTTGGGTTTTCCCCCCGCATCTGCATTAGCCACTGCAGGGGCCGATGATCTATCTGCACCCGGAAGTGGGTACCAAAGAGATAAGGCCGGAGCCTTTTGAGGGCCCACACCACTGCGAAGGCCTCTCTCTCTATGGTGCTCCAGCGTTGTTCTCGGGCCAGGAGGCGTCTGCTGATGAAGGCCACTGGTTGGTCAAGTCCTTCGGGGTTTAACTGGGAAAGGACTGCCCCAATGCCATGGTCGGAGGCATCCGTTTGGACGATGAATTCCCGACTGTAGTCGGGGGCCTGGAGCACAGGGGCAGAGCACATGGCGGCCTTCAGCTTCTCGAAGGCCGCTTGGCAGTCTGGGGTCCAGTTGACCTTCTTTGGGTGATTTTTGGATGTGAGTTCCGTGAGGGGTCCCACAATGCTGCCATAGTCCCTCACGAACCGCCGGTAGTAGCCGGTGAGCCCCAAGAAGGCGCGGACCTCGGTCTGTGTGATGGGGGGCTGCCAGGACTGGATGGCAGCGATCTTGAGTTGAAGAGGGGCCACCAGACCGCTTCCCACTTGGTGTCCGAGATAGGTCACGGACCCCTGACCTATTTGGCATTTGCTGGCCTTGATCGTGAGGCCGGCCCGTTGGAGGGCCTGCAGGACCTCTCGGAGGTGGTGGAGGTGGTCGGACCAGTGGCGGCTGTACACAGCGATATCGTCCAGGTAGGCGGCGCTGAATTCCTCGAGTCCCGCAAAGACCTGGTTCACTAGTCGCTGAAAAGTAGCTGGGGCATTCTTCATGCCGAATGGCATGACCTTGAAGTGGTAGTGGCCATCAGGGGTGGAAAAGGCGGATCGTTCTTGGGCCCTGGGTGTGAGACCGATCTGCCAGTAGCCCGCTGTTAGGTCGAAGATGCTGAGGTAGCGGGCAGCTCCCATGCGGTCGATTAGTTCATCTGCTCGAGAGATGGGATGAGCGTCGGTTCTGGTGACAGCGTTCAAGCCCCGGTAGTCGACGCAGAATCGGAGCTCTGGAGTGGTGCTGGGGGCGGCAGCCTTGGGGACCAGTACCACTGGGCTGGCCCAGGGGCTGTCTGAGGGCTCGATGACCCCGAGCGTGAGCATCTTGGACACCTCCTCCTGGATGCAGGCCCGTACCCGATCTGGTACGCGGTATGCCCGATGTCAGATAGGGGGACTGTCCCCAGTGTCCACGTCGTGCAAGCACCAGGGGGTGACCCCTGGAGTGAGGGAAAACAGAGTTGCAAACTGCAGCAGGAGGTCCCGGCAGCCTTGGCGCTTTTCCGGGGTGAGGGCCTCTGAGAGTCGGACCCCGTCCACGGAACCATCTTTCTCCCGGGTCCTTAGGAGATCAGGGAGGGGCTCGGAGTCTTCTTCGGCTCCGCTGTCGGTAGCCATCAGGAGGCTGAGCTCCGAGCGCACAAAGTGGGGTTTGAGTCTATTGGCGTGGAGGACCCGGAGGGGGTTCCGTGAAGATTCCATATCGATGAGATAGGTGACGGGGCTCTTGTGCTCGACCACTTTGAAGGGCCCCGTCCACTTGTCCTGCAAGGCACACGGTTCGGTGGGGGACATCACCCACACTTGTTGGCCAGGTTCGAATTCGATGGAGGAGGCATTTTGATCGTACCACTTCTTCATGTCCTCCTGACTGGCCTCAAGATTCGCTTTCGCCATTTCTCTGAATCGCCTGGTCTGATTGCGTAGGGTCAGGAGGTACTTGAAGACATCTGGAGGGGTCTTCAGAGGGGGCATCTCCCAACCTTCTTTGACTAGGCTGAGGGGCCCTCGCACAGGGTGTCCGTATAAGAGTTCGAACGGGCTGAAGCCAAGGGACTTCTGGGGGACTTCTCGATATGCAAAGAGGAGGCACGGCAGTAGCACATCCCACTGGCGACGGAGGGGCTCTTCCAACCCCCCAATCATCCCTTTGAGCGTGCGGTTAAACCGCTCGACTAGTCCGTTTCCTTGAGGGTGATAGGGGGTCGTGAATCGGTAGGTGACCCCGCACCGTTGCCAGAGGGATTTCATATATTTTGAAATAAAGTTTGTGCCTCGGTCGCTGACGACTTCTCGGGGAAAGCCCACCCGGGAGAAGATCCCCATCAAGGCCCGGCCGACCACCGGGGCTGTCACAGTTCGCAGGGGAACAGCCTCGGGGTAGTGGGTGGCGTGGTCCACCAGTACCAGGATGAACCGATGTCCTTGTGCTGTACGGGGGTCCAGGGGCCCCACAATGTCTATTCCCACCCTCTCGAACGGGGTGGTGACAACTGGGAAGGGTTGCAGAGGTGCTTTAAGTTTGCGGCCGCTCTTCCCGCTGGCTTGGCACGTGGGGCAGGACCGGCAGTGGTTGAGGACGTCGTTTCTCATCTTGGGCCAGAAAAAGTGGGTCACCAGGTGACTGTAGGTTTTGTCTTGACCCAGTTGACCAGCCAGGGGGACATCGTGGGCCAAGTTTAGCAAGAAGGCTCTAAAGCGGAGGGGCACCACTAGCACTCGACTGGCCCCTAACTCCGCGATTCTCTGTTCACTGTACAACAGGTCGTTGTCCCAATAGATCCAATGGCCTCCGGTGGTGTCCCCTGCGCTCTGGGCGAGGGCTTGCTGGCGGAGTCCCTCGAGGGAGGGACAGGTCTTCTGCTCTTGACGGAACTGTTCCTGGGTGGGCCCCCCTTCTTGACGCCACTGAGCCAGGTTGGGAAGGTCCTGGAGCTGAGCGAGCCCTTCGGGGGTTTGCCCTGGGGGGTCGGCACGGTCGGTGTCTTCTACTGGAGCGACCGGGGGAGGAGGTGCTGGCCATTCAGGTTCTTCGGGTCGGGGGATGGTACGGGCAGCCATGGACCGGGTGGTTACGCACGCCCAGTCCGGGAGGCCCAACATCCCCAGGTGCTCTCTTCTCTCTACGGCGGCCCACGGGGAACTCAAAAGATCATTCCCCAGGAGACAGTCCACGGGGGCATCATCTCGGACCGTCACCTTTAACATGCCGGAGACTCCTCCCCATTCGAAGGGGACGCAGGCCATCCGACACAGACTCTCGGAATTGTCGGCTGAACGGACAGGGCAGAGAATGTTCGGCAGGATCTGTTCTGGGGTCACCAGATGACAGCGGACGGCTGTCACACTGGCCCCTGTGTCACGTAGGGCTTCGGCCCTGCGCCCATTAATGTTCACCCACTGACTATATTTTCTGGTGTTGGCGGGTAGGGGAGCCCGCGGGACCATGTCTCTTCCCCCTAGGCACGCTAGAACCCACTCCTGTTGTTCTTGCTCGCATTCCTCTTGCTCTTCGGAGATTTGTTCTTCCCCCAGGGCGGCGGCAGCCATCTGGCGGGGTCTCGGAGTCTGATTCTGAGGACAGTTCGGGTCATTTGCGTAGTGGCCGACTCGCTGGCATCGGTGACACGTGACATTGGCTCTGTACCCCGGGCGCACCGGGGGGTTGCCCCGGTTGGCCGGGGGCGGGGTGCTGGCCGCGGAAGCGGCCGGGGCGGTGTCTTTTCCTCGTCCCTGGCCTCCTCCTCCTCCTCGGGGTCGGTGCTGACCTTGGTGGTTCCGGTTCTGTTCGTGCGGCCCATTCCGGCTTACTCGGGTAATCTCCCACCGGTCAGCCTCGGCGGCGAGCTGCCGTGGATCTGTCAATATGCTGTCGAGGAGGTGCTGCCTGAGCTCGACGAAGCAGTTGTTAGAGAGGTGCTCCCACACCATGAGATTAAAAAGTTGCTCGTAGGTTGTTACCTGGCTCCCCTTGATCCACCCCTCGAAGGCTCGGCTGAAATAGTTTACATACTCCACCCAAGTTGTACCCGGGATCCGGGTGCAGTCTCGGAACCTCTGGCGGTACATTTCGGGTGTGAGCCCATATCGGGTGAGGAGGGCAGCCTTCATGTGGTCATAGGAGGTCATCAGATGGTCTGGGAGCTGTAACAGGGCATCGCGGCCCTCATTGACGAACCTCCCCCATAGACCGGCTCCCCAGTCACTTCGATCAATCCTGTGGGAGGTCATGGCGATCTCGTAGGCCTTGAACCACTGTTGTATGTCGTCATCTCGGAAATACTTCCGAACGACATCCTTGGGGATTTGTACTTTCTTTTCTGTCGCTCCGGGAGTGCGCGGTTGCTCGGGCACCCCCAGTTCTTTGTTCTGGTTTCGTAAGTCTATTTCCGCTAGCTTGCGCTCGTGTTCATACGCTAGTCTCTTTTCTTCGAGTTCTCTTTGTCTCTGTTTTTCTTCTCGTTCTTCTCGGAGCCGCAGATGTTCTAGGTTCAGTTTTTGTTCGGCTAATTTGAGTTCACCGTCCATTTTGAGCCGGGCCATTTCTAACTCATGTAGTCTGTTTTTTTCTCTCTCCTGGATCTCTTCCTGCGAGAGACCCGTTCTTCGCTCCTCGGGAGCCGTGGTGCTCCTCTCCGATGCTGCAACATTTTGGTCCGGGGGTCTGGCGGCCCCGGTTTCTGCCCATGACTCAATGGCATGCTTGAAATCGTCTTTCGTACTCAGACCGGTGGTAGCAATGCCTAGTTCAATGCAGAATTGTTTCAACTCACGATGGCTGTATTCTTCCAATTTCTCCATCTGGAATTTCTCGGTGGATCCGCTCTCTTTGGTTGTCATTGTGGTTTTGTCGTGGGGTGAGCTACTCTCTGTACGATTACGCGTTGATTCGGATCGTGCCGCTGGCCACCAATGTTAGACGGACCGGGAGGGTCGGCCGAGGACAAGAGGAGAGGTCTCCGGGGAGAGCCGTCTCCAGCGATCGTACAGACGAATAACTTCCCCCCCACAGACGTACACCACACCAGGATAAGGTTTAACGTTCTTTATAAGCAATGTTTAAGTACGGTAGAATGGTACAAGGAGGTCTGGACTCAGGGGTCCCCTCGATTCTAGTCTCTTGGGCGGAAAGGGGGTAGCGAGACAGTCTTGTTACCAATCTGGTAGATGCGATGATAAGATGGATAGCTCACAATCCTCGAGCTCGGCGTTCTTAGATGGACGGGCCGCGGCGGAGCCAGCAGGTCCCGAGATGATCGTAGGTAGCGACGGTCCGCGGCGGCGCCAGCAGGTCCCGGTGAAGATGAAGGGTTCAGAAGGTTTGCGGCAGCGCCAGCAGGCAGGACAGTAGTTCACAAGGAGGGGCTACGGCAGCGCCAGTAGTCCGTCAAGGATGAGTTCTTCACAGTGTCTCTCGACTCCAGGATACAACTGCCTTCCTGCTCTGGAGCTGCCCCAGTTATAGGTCTGGCGTCCTTTGATGTCCGGACCCTCGCACTTGGAGGTCGGGAGGTCCGGGATGAGGGAGTCCAGACACCCAGCAGGGGGGTGGAGCCAGCGCCCGGGGGAGCTGGGGGCGATCGGCACCTGGCGGGGGAGAGCCATCGACACTTCTTTCTCCCATTGACCTGCCAAGTGGGCCGCTCACCTCCTGGGTGGATGGTGGTGCCGGGATGTCGGGGCCTGGCCAGGCCCAGGGTTAGGGTCGATCTGAGGCCACGTGGCCTCGTGGTGCAGTGTCCAAGATGGCGGCCGGGCCGGGCGAGGGGGCCGGTAGTGATTCGGCCCCATGATGCAGAGATGTCCGGGGGCAGGAGTCCCGTATGAGACGGGGTGCGGGTTGGTTCTGTGGGTAACACCTGGAGGGCCGGGCTCGGGCCCTGTCATGCGGGGAGGAAGCAAGCCCTTCACGTGGCCTGTCCAACAATGTTACTTTCCTTCGGTAACGCTTTTTCTGGTAGATACAGTATTTGCCTGTGGATTCCTCACCTTGTGAATATCCCCTTGCGTCAGCAACATCCGGAAATTCTTTTTGTAGCTTCGTGCCGTCGTGGACATGTACGACGTCATAGAGGCACGGCATCGCACTCGACTCCGCTGACGTCACCAACACTACAATAGGCCCACGCCGGCGTGATGACGACAGTTCCGCCCTTTTTCCGTGCCTTCGAGGCACACGGACGGAAAAACGGCAGTAGAAATATACACAGTATACACAGTACACAAATGTCAAGCTGACACACACAGTGTGAAACAAATGCAACAAAATATTTTAAATAAACAACTCCTTGACAATAAAGTAAATACATAACAGTAACTCTGGTATAGAAGAGTGGACAACGGGGAGGCGGTGGGTCAGTGAGGAATCCACAGGCAGATACTGTATCTACCGGAAAAAGCGTTACCAAAGGTAAGTAACTTGTTCTTCTGATAGATACATCTGCCAGTGGATTCCTCATCTTATGAATAGAGTCCCACAGCAGTCCCCACTCCCGGAGGAGGGTGTCCACCCTTCTACACCAAAAAATCCTGGAGGACAGAGCGCGCAAAGTGACCTTCCCTCCTCACCTCGGCATCCAAGCAGTAATGCTTCGCGAAAGTGTGGAGGGAGGTCCAAGTTGTGGCCCTACAAATATCCTCTACAGGTACACCCCTAGACAAAGCAGAAGTTGACGACTTTGCTCTTGTAGAGTGAGCTCTTATACCCTCTGGAGGTTCCTTACCGGCCAAAGAGTAGCAGATCTTTATACAGAGGATGATCGATCTTGAAAGAGTGCGCTTGTGCACCACTCTTCCTTTCTTGCAGCCAGCAAATCCAATGAAGAGCTGGTCATCCACTCAATAGTCTCTAGTCCTATCAAGATAAAAGCTCACCGCCCTCTTAGGGTCCAGACGGTGTAGTCTCTCCTCCTCCTTGGAAGGGTGATGGGGAGGATAAAAGGTAGGAAGGGTAATAGATTGTCCTAGATGGAAAGGAGTTACCACCTTAGGGAGAAAAGCAGCCCTGGTCTTAAGAACCATTCGTTCAGCATGAATGGTCAAGAATGGGGGCCTGGAACTAAGAGCTTGAAGCTCACTTACCCTCCTTGCCGAGGTGATCGCAACCAGGAAGACCGTCTTAAAAGACAAAAGCCTCATAGGACATTTGTGTAAGGGTTCGAAGGGAGAACCCATCAAGTAGGTTAAAACAAGATTTAAATTCCCATTGAGGCACAATAAAGGGAGTAGGAGGGAATTTATTTGTGAGGCCCTTCAAAAACCTTAAAACCACAGGAGACTTGAAGAGAGACGGCTGATACGGCAAACAGAGAAATGCCAACAATGCCGAAAGATAACCCTTCACTGTGGCAACAGCAAAATCCTGCTGTGCTAAAGAAAGAGCAAACTGTCAAATATCAGACAAACTAGCCTTCAAAGGGTCAACAGACTTCGCCCCACACCAAGAGACAAATTTAGACCATCTATATGAATAAATGGATTTAGTGGAGTCACGTCTAGCCAAAAGAATGGCATCCACCACATCGTGTGTAAGAGAAAAGGAATTCAGGTTGCCCCGTTCAATCTCCAGGCATGAAGGTGTAATGTCTGGAGGTGGGGGTGTAGAACCTGCCCCTCCATCTGGGAGAGGAGATCTGCCCTGAACGGGAGACGGAGCAGCGGGCGAGAGGAGAGGTGGAGAAGATCCGTGTACCACACCCTTCTTGGCCAATCTGGGGCGACCAGAATAACTTGGGTCCGGTCTTGGCAAATCTTCCTCAGAACCAGAGGAATCAAAGGTATGGGAGGAAACGCATAAAGGAGTTGACTTCCCCAACTCAACTGACGGGCAGTGAGCATTCTCGCGAGTGGCAAACAGGTCCACCAGAGGAGTTCCCCACGTCCGAAAGACGTGACGAACCACCTCCGGGTGAAGCCTCCACTCGTGGTCAGCCGAGAACTGCTGACTGAGACTGTCTGCACGCACGTTCAGAACTCTGGCCAGATGATTTGCTATCAGACAAATCTGATGGTCCTGAACCCAGGACCAGAGGCGCAAAGCCTCTCTGCAGAGACACTGCGACCCCACTCCTCCCTGCTTGTTGACATGCCACATCGCTGTTGTATTGTCAGTCAGGACTTGAACTGACCGACCGCGAAGGGAAGGGAGGAAGGCCTTGAGTGCCAAATGAATCGCCCGTAACTCTAGAAGGTTGATGTGAAGCAACCTTTCCTCTGGAGACCAAAGACCTTTGACCTCCAGATCCCCCAGATGAGCACCCCACCCTAGAGTGGATGCATCCGTAATCACTGTGGCCACCGGGGGAGGCAGATGAAAAGGCTTTCCCTGAGACAGATTGCCTTCCACGCTCCACCAAGATAGATCCGCCGCAGTTTCTCTGGAGATCCTCACAGACTCCCTGATAGCTCAGTTGTGTTGATACCACTGCCTGCGGAGGCACCACTGGAGCACCCTCATGTGCCAGCGTGCATGGTTGACCAACAGAATGCAAGAAGCCATCAGACTGAGCAGGCGAAGGACCTTCAGGACTGGAACAACCGCTCCATTGTAAAATAAAGGAATCATTTCCTGTACGTTGCGAATCCTTTGAGGAGGAGGGAATGCACGACATACAGTTGTGTCCAGTACAGCACCTATGAACAGGTTGCGCTGGGAGTGCACCAGGTGAGATTTGGGTACATTTATCGAAAAACCCAACCGGTACAACAACTGCGTTGTCTCCTGCAGATGCTGGAGCACTTTCTCTGATGACTCTGCTTTGATCAGCCAGTCGTCCAAATAGGGGAATACTGGAATCCCTGACCTTATGAGATGTGCAGCCACCACAGCCATCACCTTGGTGAAGACTCGAGGCGCAGTAGTAATTCCAAAAGGAAGGACCGCAAACTGATAATGTTGCGATCCCACCGTAAAACGGAGATACTTCCTGTGCGACTTCAGGATTGGGATGTGAAAATACGCATCCTGCAAGTCGAGCGACACCATCCAGTCTTCTTCCAGCAGCGCCTGAAGAACCTGCGCAAGGGTGAGCATCTTGAACTTCTCTTGTTTCAGATAAAGATTCAAGATCCTGAGATCCAGGATTGGACGAAGTCTGCCATCCTTCTTGGGAACCAGGATATACCGGGAGTAGCATCCCTGACCCCTTTCCTGCTCTGGAACCACCTATATCGCACCCTTTCTTAATAGAGTTTGCACTTCCTCCTGCAGAAGTAAGAGGTGTTCCTCCGTGCAAAAACCTTGGCAAGGAGGGTAATTGGGAGGAAATTACCAAAAGGAAGAGCATACCCATTTTCTAAGAGATTGAGAACCCAAAGATCTGATGTAACCAATTCCCAATCCCGTAGAAAGTGGGTAAGCCGACCCCCCACCGGACCCGCATGATCCTGAATGGCGGATCTAGGACTGCTTTTCTGAGGCTGGGGGGTTGGAAGAGGTGGAGGAGGAGGAGGCCTGACGACCTCTAGGACGAGCTCTTTGTTTTCCCCTGTACAACTTCTACATGGGATTCTGATGCTGCTGCTGCTGCTGTTGACCTTGCCGATAGGAGCAAAAGGAAGAGCGACCAAATCCTCTGAACCTTCTGGTAGAAGAACCCCTGGTCTGAAGCCCTAAAGATTTGGCAGTAGCCCTACTGTCCTTAAATCTTTCTAAGGCCGTATCAGTTTTTTTACCAAAGAGTCCAGCACCATCAAACGGCAGATCTAACAAAGCAGCCTGAACATCTGCTGAAAAATCCAAAGATTTCAGCCAAGCTGATCTTCTTGTGGCAACCGCAGTACCCATGATGCGTGCCACTGAATCCGCAGTGTCCAGTCCACTTTGTATCACCTGACGAGCAGCTGCCTGAGCATCCATTAGCACTTCTTCAAAATCCTTTCTGCTGTCATCAGGGATCTTAGGTGCCAGAAGACGCAGTGTATCCATGAGAGCATGTACATATCTCCCCAATTAGGCAAGTGGCATTGGTTGACTTTAATGCCATACTCGCAGAAGAAAAGGTCTTTTTAGCAACCTGATTTTGTTACTTTGCATCCTTATCCCCAGGCACTTGAGGAAATGCACTCATAGTCTTTTTGGAACAGGCTGCCTGGATTACTAAACTTTCAGGTGAAGGATGAGAAGTCAGAAAAGCAGGGTCTTCTGGAGCGACCCTGTACCTTCTTGCCACACTCCTGGAAACTGCTGGTGCTGTAAGTGGCTTTTTCCAAACTTCCATAATAGGCTCTGTTAAAGCCTCATTAAAGGGGAGTAACGGTTCCACCACAGAACTGGGTGAATGCAGAACCTCAGTTAGTAGATTGGACTTAAATTCTACTGTAGGTAGAGTCAAATTCAAAAGTTCCGCTGCCTTCCTCATAACCATGTGATAAGGCTGAATGTCTTTTGAAGGGGCATCAGACACGGAAGGTAATTCCCACTCGGGAAAAAACTCCAGGCCACTAGCCTCCGCCAGTTTACCGAAACAGTCATCCTCAAGCTCACCTTCTTCCATTTCAGCTTGAGCTTCTGTACATCTCTGCTCTTCTGTGAGGCGCTGAGCCTCCCTCCTGGACCTTTCCTTCACACGCCACCCCGTCGGATCCACCAACGACTCCGACAGAGCCAGAACCGATGTCGGTATCGAATCCGATTGCAAAGTGGCTTGTCCTCGAGGTCGATTCAGAGCAGACGACGTCGATATCGGTGTCGAGGACCTCGGCGGAGCCGGGTATTGCCACGGCGGTGTCTGAGCTGGCATGAATGGCAAAAATGGAGCCGGAGCATAGGAGTGTGGAACTCCTAAATTGAAGGCTAGTGGACCCATGGGACCCAAAGGCGCACCAAAGGGGTACCATGCCCTTGAAAATACTCCATACATAGCGTTAAAAAACGCTGATGGATCTTGGCCCGGGGCCGGAAATGGTGGCTGAAGACCCTCGGGCTGACCTCGAGGTGGTTCCGAATTCGGCTCATCCACAGGCGCAGAATTCTCACCCACCGGAACTTCCTCCTCATCCTCACGGGCCAGGGACGACGCCGTAGATTGTACCGGAGATGGAGCCGGAACCTGCGACTCCGAAGGCGAAGCATCACCTTCCGGATCCAAGTCCTCCTCCGGAGGAACCACCTTCGAACGTACCTTCTTGGGTTACTTCGACCTCGAGCCCGAGTCCCTACCGGAGAAGCTTAAGAAAAGAAGACATGAGTCCCGTGTCTTCTTTTCTTATGCTTCTTCCTTGACTTCAAAGCATGATCTGATGGTGAGCCTTACTTGCAGACTTGCTGGGTTGCTGAGGGCCGGGCATTGCTCCGCTCTATCTCCTTGGCCGGGCTTGGCTCCGCCGAGCCCCTGCACCCCTGTGTTGGTACCTGTGGGCCGGGCTTTGCTCCGCTCGTTCTCTGGCCGGGCTTGGCTCCGCCGGGCCCCCTCAGACTACATTTCCCAGCAGCCCCATCGCGGCAAGGACGCCGCTGATGCAAAACGGAAGCGCCAGGAGGCGCATACCGGCTCCCTTGGTGCCGAGGCCGGGGGGAGCCTTACTTGCAGACTTGCTGTGTTGCTGAGGGCCGGGCATTGCTCCGCTCTATCTCCTTGGCCGGGCTTGGCTCCGCCAAGCCCCTGCACCCCTGTGTTGGTACCTGTGGGCCGGGCTTTGCTCCGATCGTTCTCTGGCCGGGCTTGGCTCTGCCGGGCCCCCTCAGACTACATTTCCCAGCAGCCCCATCGTGGCAAGGACGCCGCTGACGCAAAACGGAAGCGCCAGGAGGCGCATAAAGGCTCCCTTGGTGCCAAGGCCAGGGGGAGCCTTACTTGCAGACTTGCTGTGTTGCTGAGGGCCGGGCATTGCTCCGCTCTATCTCCTTGGCCGGGCTTGGCTCCGCCGAGCACCTGCACCCCTGTGTTGGTACCTGTGGGCCGGGCTTTGCTCCGATCGTTCTCTGGCCGGGCTTGGCTCTGCCGGGCCCCCTCAGACTACATTTCCCAGCAGCCCCATCGCGGCAAAGACGCCACTGACTCAAAACGGAAGCGCCAGGAGGCGCATAAAGGCTCCCTTGGAACCTCGTTCCGCGGGACGCGCGCGGGAGCGCACCGGGAGAAGCCCGGGACAAGGGCGGGACCATCTGCGACCATCAGCGGCCAGAAGAGGCTGGGCTGGGCCACCCCCTTGTGTCTGTCCCAGAGGTACTTTATTATTAACTCCCCCTTAGCAGTACGCTACCTAGATGTCTACCTAACTTTGAGCCGACAATAAGACATTGTAAACAGTGGACTATTGATCGTTGTGCAAACGCGGGAGGGTCGAATTCACACATCACTTCATTGTAAAGTAGGGAGGATTCACTAACCAGCCAAGCAGACTAGGAGGGAGTGTAGTGGTGGGTTGCTGTAGAGTAAGTTCATACATCTTCCTCCCTTCCTGTTTTAGTCATAGCAAATAGAACGAAAACGCGCTCTGCCACGAGCAAAGTACATCTGTCTCGTACCTTGAATCCTTTAGGGCCTGAACTGAATGCTGTGTTACAACCTACTGCGATTGATCTGATGTTGCAAAAAGTTAATAGGGAGATTGAGCGCACAGAGAGAAGTTTGTCTATCCCAAATACACCTACACAATCTATTGACTTAAATACTTCAGCAATTTCCCAAAACGACTCCCTAGAAAATCCCACAGACAGTATCGCTTGTGCGCAGGTAGTAAAAGAAGTAACCACAGACACAAACAGAAAATTAAAACAAGGGGGCTACAGGAAGGGCAAACCTCGGAAAAATAAACAAAGTAGGGTTACACTTTGCTCTAAAGATAGGGAGGTAGCAGTCACCGAAGTGCCAGTGACACGCCATCTACCTCCTCCTGGATGGATGGACGAAGTAATAGGAGACCTCCAAAAACGCATGGAAAACTTCATTAGGAACCAGCTGAAACCAATAATTAGTAGGCTAGATAAAGTGATAAATGAATTGACCAAACAGGGAAGATCTAAGGGCCCTGCAGATTGTAATTTAACAGCAAATCGCTCCCTAGCAGGCCACGCAACAGCCGATCATACAGTTGGCAATAATAAAAATAACTGTGTGAGTAACGAGCAATGCACCATTGTACAAGTCCATGAAACTCCTAAACCTACAGCCCATGTAGAGAGGGGAAACATGCGGGAGGGAGGGACAAAGGTCACGGATAAGGCCGAACAGCGAACAAATGCCCTGCCATCTCAAATAGGAAACTCGACAACTCATGTCCATGCTGACACAAATTTGACAAGCTATGGATCAAATGATAGATCTGCTCACTATGCACCACCACATATTAATCTGCCTCCTGAAGCATGCTCTTATGTTGTTGTTTTTACTGGGGTTCCCGAACTTAGGGAAGGGGAGAAAGAGTCACATATGGAACTGAAAAACAAAATAATAAAGTGGCTAAACATACATAGACCCCTGCGTGGAGGAGAATGTGGGGAGATTCTACATGTGAGAAGGGCAAACTGGATAGGCAGCAGGAGGAAAGATATCACGGGGGATTGTATTGTGGTAAATTTTAGGAACACTGATTTAGTGAAATACATACTAGGTAGCTACAATAAAAACCACACCAGCACCATATGTTCCTTACCTTTAGGATACTTCTACCCGAGGAGACGCGCTGTAAACATCCCGAACTATGCTTATGCTAGAACAGGAAATACTCCAACAAGACACTGGGCTAGAATGGAAGAGCAGAGAGGACAGGGTTACACTCAGTGGGCAAATAGATTCAGCCCGCTACAGTCCCTTGACGAAAATGACTGACTACCCCAAATTGGGAAATGTCATGAAAAGATGGCTGAAAAGGCGGGCAATAAATTATGTGCACAGAGGGCCTCAGAAAGCTATCAGGCAAAGAGGGTGGATGTACATCAAGCTTCTGTAGGCGAGGGTGATCAGGGTGTTACATTGGTTAGGAAGGATGTTTCCAGGATATACAACCAGGGAGGAGAGGTGGGGAAAGAACTGAGAGAAGGATTGATGATACTGTCCTGGAATATTGCAGGCCTGGCAGGGAAATTTGAAAATGGTGACTGGAAGAAAACCCTCCAGGGCTATCATATACTAGCTTTTCAGGAGACATGGGCAGTAGAATCCTCCCCTTTTCAAATAGAGGGTAACAAGTGTTTTTTCGTACCAGCTATAGAAGGCAGATCAGGCAGAGCTAAGGGAGGGCTAGCTTTGTATGTCGATCTAGACGTAGATGGCTCATGGTAACCAGGGGCAGAGTCAGCACAGGGACTGAAAGCTGGTCCTCGTGGCAAAGACCACTCCTAGCGACTCTTCACTCCTGTAGAAGCCTCTAAGAACGCCTATTAAGGTGACTGTATAAGAAATTCCATAATAGCTATAGGAACCTACACAAGTTGTGTAAGTACCTTCTGTGCATGTATTTTTGTCTTTTTGTCCTGACGAAAACTCTACAGACCCGGCTGGGCTCAAAGAGCTGAAGCATGTTGACGCATCCATATATATATAGATATATGGTAATCTAGTTTCCCGATTACATATATATCGAATTTTTTAACAACAGTGCCAACCTTTTCATTAAAAATTCTTTTTTGGTGGCACACTGTTTTTATATTTTTCCCTTTTCTATTATTTCTGGACACTTCTACCTGGACCAGAGGTAGCCTTGGGTGAGGCAGGCATACCGCACGTTATTTGACTACCCTATGAATATGCCATGACGGCTGACGGGCGGATAAAAGATACACCACATCGACAAAATCAGGCTGTCTATGAGGGTTTTCAAAGACTAACCGAAGGTTTAGTAGACACCAGTGTCCATTCCCTTTTGATTAATTCAGTATCTAACTAGGGGAACTGAATGGACCTTGAATCCTCTTCCCTCCTTTTTGATAGAAGTAGATGGCTCATGGTCACAGCCTTCCTGGACGTCGCACACCCTCCAGGCAGTTGTATTTCACGGTCTAGGGCTGAGGTTACTGATATTCAATATCGATAATTCAGGACCAGTGGATGGGAATTACTCAGTAATCCAGGAACTAGAGAACAGACTCAATCACGAGATCAAACAGAGGAAAGGGGGAGGAGAACCAATAGTCCTGATTATGGGTGATCTAAATTGTCATCTTTGCCCAAAATTGCTCCCTGTAAGTGCTGACTGGTCATTATGCCGGGTAGAGAGGGGGCCACATTTTGAGCATAACAAGGAGGGAAGAACCTTTATGAAGTTATTAGATACTTATGCTCTAACACACACAATAGACATGGTGGCCCCGGGCAGGGATGGTACCCTTATACCAACATTCAAAGGTAGGGGATGCCATTCCATCATAGACTACATAATGATATCTACCTTTGCTAAGGACCGGGTTAAGGAGGTGAGAATAGATTGGAGTCCCTTCAGTGACCATAACCCCTTGACGATAGAACTAATACATAGTGGTCGCTCTATGAGAAGGAAACCGGCAGCCATCGAGTTGCGACCAGTGGACCAGGGGAGGTGACTTAGATGGGCAAAAATTAATGCCCAGGAGTTCTATGGAACTCTAGTAGAAAAGGGCAATAACAAATCTATGATTGTCTTGATCACTTAGTTGAGGGAGGTGTGCTGGTTTCAGCGTTTGAGTCACTAACTAATTTGGTTGGCGATCTACTGAAAGCAAAAGGGAACAAAAAGAATGGAATACAACCACGTTGGTTTGATTCCGACTGCTCTTGAGCACTGAGGGATTTAAAATTATGCCTTAAAACTCAACCTAGGGACAAGCAGAAAGTAGCTCTCAGTAGAAACATATATAAAACAAAGGAAAAACAGAGGAAGACCACTCTTCAAGCGGAAGTCTGGGCTGACTTAAGGGAGGCTGGGGAAAATAGAGATTTTAATGAATTCTGGAAAATAATCTAGACCCTGTTTCCAAGATAGTAATGCCCCGGTGATTAGCAATAATATACTCCCCGAACAGTGGGTGTCTCACTTTAAGGGCCTTTACAATCATAGTTGTGATACTGTGTCTGTAGGGGGCTGGGACGGGGTTCGGCTTGGTGAACCAGAATTTTCACTTCAAGAAATCACCCAAGCTATCCAAGGCCTGACCCGCAATAAACCACCGGGGCCTGATGGCACGCCACCAGATCTCTATTTAAGTAATATCGATCTTTGGGCCACTATTATGACCAGGGTGCTAAACGCAGCTATTAAATCTGGTCTTCCGCGATTTTGGTCTACTGCATTGATTGTCCCTATCTTCAAAAAAGGGAGTAGGGACAATCCTCAATGCTATAGACCAATCTCGCTGATAGACGTGTTAGCCAAATTGCTAGGCAGGGCGGTTTTAAATCGCCTTATGGCCTGGACAGAAGAGCACCACATTATAGCAGATACCCAATATGGCTTTAGATCGGGTAAATCAACAAGCGATCAATGCCTTAACCTTTACTTATTAGCTGCAAAATATACAAAGGCTAGTAAAGGTACACTCTACATGGGTTTTATGGATCTGGCTGCGGCCTTTGATAATGTACATAGGAGTAAACCCTGGGCCATGATGAGCAACTTGGGAATTGACCCCGGAATGATTAATATTCTCAAGGAATTACATTGGAACACCACTGCCAAGGTCCGCTTTAGCACGGGGGGAGTACTGATCCCTTCCCGTGCACTAACGGAGTGAGGCAGGGATGTATCCTTGCCCCCTTTTTATTTTCTCTTTATATAAATGATTTGGAGAGAACACTGGTTGCCTTAAATGTGGATTGCCCCAAAGCAGGAAAGCGTCATATTCCGGTACTGCTGTACGCGGATGACGCGGTCCTGCTTGCCCGAACAGCTCTGAGTTTACAACATCTTGTTGATGGGTTTGTGGAATTCATGGACAAATTAGATTTGTCCGTGAATCTGAACAAATCATATGTGATGGTGGCGGGTAAGAAACCTTGCAGGAAATTTGAATTTAAAATAGGGTCCCACACACTAGAAACTGTAAGTTCCTTCTCCTACTTGGGCCTTCTGTTTGACGGGGAGATAAAGTTTGACTTTTTAATTGAGGAAAGGTGTAGAAAGCTGGTTGCCGCAAACGGTGGAATACTCAACTTTGCCCAAAGGCTGGGTCGCTGGTCACCAGAGCAAGTAATCTATCTATACGTAGCTGTAAGCACTGCAAAGGCTCTATATGGTGCAGAGGTTTGGGGCTTTAGGGATGCAAGAGCTTTACAATTGGAGGAAGACAAATTCCTACGTAGAATCCTGAAGATTCCACAGAGTACCCCAGCAGGAATTGTACACAATGAGCTTGGGATCCCATTTATTACAGACCAAGTGAAGGTGAGGCCTATTATGACATGGCTTAGAATTTGGGTGTACCCCGAAGCTGAACTAAGCAGGGTAATAGTTGGCGATTGCTTACAAAAAGACAATTGCCTCAAAATTCCTTGGCTGAAGTATATCAAGGATACACTAGGAATTATTGACCAGTCGTTACTTTTTAATGATCCGACTTCCATTACCACCTCATGTAGACACCAAATCAAAAAACAACTACTAGAAAAATTTGATTTGCGAAGATTAAGCTCCGACTCAGCAAAAGGTTTGGTTGTGGCACACCGTCTAGTGAGTAATGGAGAAGGGATGGAGCCCTATTTATTTTTAATGTACAACCAGCAGGATAGATTTTTAATGTGTCGTTTTAGGCTCAATTTGCTACATAATATTTTGGCCTATCCATCAGGTTTTACTTTAACAATTGAGCAGAAGGGAGCCTGCGGCTGCGACAATAGGTCTCCGCAGGATACCCTTCATTTTGTACTTTTGTGTTCTTTTTACCGAATTCCCCGTCGTAGATTCCTTGTTGATATTTTAAAAGAGGCAAAACTCCTCCAAGCCAAGACTGCCCCACTATTTTTGCAAAAGGCTAGTGATATGCGTACCTTGTGCTCTATTATGAATTTCTTGAAAATAGTAGCAAGACTAAAAAACACAAGAGACTGAGCAATGATGTATAAAATGTCATATGTTTTAAATGTTTTAACCTTCCTTTTTTAATCATGTACGATTCAGAAATGTGATTAATGTATTTTGTACAATGTATTTTTACGATGGTTTTTAATCATCGAAATAAAGATTTACTGACTGACTGGTGACTTCGAAGACGACTCTTCTCAAGGCCTTGATCTCGACGCCGATCTCGACCTCGACCTCGCCCTTCTCGAACGAGACCTCAAAGACTTTTTTTCCTTGTCACCTCTCAGCTTCGCCACCAGAAGTTTGGTCTCTCTCTCTCGCAGAGCCTTTGGGTTCATCTTCCGACATGAAGAACATTCATCAACATCATGATCCGAACTTAGACACCAGATGCAATCTTCGTGTGGGTCCGTGATTGACATCATTTTCCCACACTCTCTGCAAGGCTTGAAGCCGGTCTTCTTTGTCGACATCGTGAACGAAACAAAGAAACAGATAAGCGAAGAAAATAGCAACAAAGTTACTAAGAGGCTACAGAGATTCCCCGAAACCGTTAGCGTCTACGACGCGGAAAAAAGGGAACTGACATCATCACGCCGGCGTGGGCCTACTGTAGTGTCGGTGACATCAGCGGAGTCGCGTGCGATGCCGTGCCTCTATGACGTCGTACATGTCCATGTCAGCGCGAAGCTACAAAAAGAATTTCCAAATGTTGCTGACGCAAGGGGATATTCACAAGGTGAGGAATCCACTACAAGATGTATCCATCAGAAAGAAAGCTATATAACACAAGCTTACAGTTCAAGTGTCAATGGTATGGCCCAGCCTGGCCTCCTCTGGGCTCTGACGGGCGCAGACGGGCCTGCCCTTGGCCCGGGCCTCCTGGCGCTTCCTGCTTACGTGGGTGACCGTGCACCACAGAAGAAATTCTGGGTAGGTAGACAGCACTAACGAGACCCGATGAGCAGGAGCCCGTGGCCGCCTTTTGAAGCGCCTCCTGGCGCTTCCTGCTTATGTGGGTGGCCGTGCACCACAGAAGGAATTCTGGGTACTGTAGTTCCCCTCAATGCGGCAGAGATGGCAGCAAGGATGCCACAAACAGCGGGTGCAGTTAGGAGGAGCGTTGCGGTCTCCTTAGACCAATTTCGGCAACACAAGAATTGTGGTAGGTAGACAAGACTAACGGGACATCACTTCCAGGGTGCGATAGCTGCCACTTTTTAGTTTGAATTAATGTATCATTTTATCCTACTCCAATGAGCCACAATAAAAATTGCAGATAGTAAAGTAACTTCAGGTATTATTATCACAAGCATTGGCAAAGGGTACTAGGTATGGCTTTAATGCAGTAGTGCATGCAAATACAAATTATGTTTGCAAGTGTTATTGCATTAAAGCAGACTTTGGTTTTTCTCAAAGTTTGTTGGATCTGTTATAAAAAAAACTTAAACAGAATGGGTCAGATTCACAGATCTAACTTAAGACAAAATCCTAAACTTACTACCATTTTGGTATTCACAGAAGGCACTTACTCATTTTGGTATTCACAGGAGTCCTAACTTTACTACACCTAAATTGAGAGAAATCCTAACTTTAAGACATTCAGTATTCACAGAAGGCATTAAGGAATCCTAAAGTTAGGAGTCCTAACTTTACTACTCCTAAACTGAGAAAAATCCTAACTTTAAGACTTTCGGTATTCATAGAAGGCATTTAGGAGTCCTAAAGTTAGGACTCCTAACTTCTGTGAATACTGATATGAGTAAGTGCCTTCTGTTAATACCAAAATGGTAGTAAGTTTAAGATTTTGTCTTAAGTCAGTTCTGTGAATCGGGACCAATGTAGTCAATGTAACTAACCTGTTGACAGGTACTTAAAAATATTTGATTGAAATATATATTTTTGGGGAAAAGATTTTTATCTTTGGTTAAATGTGCTTTATAACTCCACTCATGGGTAGGACAAGTCTACAAATAGGAATTTAAGTGAAGAATTTATGATGAAGAAAATCTTAGTTTTTCAGTTTCGGGACAAACACACTTTACTTCAAAAAAGCTTTGAGAGACTAAGGAATTCTAAAACCTCTAGATTAAACATGAAGCAGAAAATGTGCTCTGTCAGAAAGAGTTTTGGATTGCAATATCACATCATGCAGTGCTTAGTAATTCCACAAAAGTATAAATATCATTACCTTCAACGAGAACTGATAAATGGGATTGATTTTGTTCAGGTCATTCAGGATGAAGTACAGCAAAGATGCTCTTTCTGCAGTTGGCCTATAATTCTCTCTGGCTTCATTAATTTTAACTTCTGTAATTTTGGCTTCTCTTACCTATGAAAAAAGAATATTCTCAATTTGTGAAACCTAAAAACCAAATTCCCACTCCAACTATTTTCTGATTACCATTGACCATCTAAACCATTATAAAATTGCAAAATAATGAGTCATCCACAATATCAACCACCTCTATATAGCCAAGGTATTTATAAGGAAGTGTAGATTTACTATTCTTACCTTCACCTGCAAATATGCTGGCAATTAATCATGTGTATTTGATATTTGTATTGGTCAATATTTCACCCACAATATTGTAATACATCCCCCCGTAATCCCACCAGACCAATGATTAAAGGAAGACACTGCCAGAGGAAGGGTTCATTCATTTTAGATCCTCAATTAGCCAAATGTTAATTCAAACTTGGCAACTGTGTTAGGAGATGGTGGAATTACTTAAACAAAGGACATTTCTGTTAATAAAAGCATGACCGGTAGCCCAATAACAGAGAGATAAAGCACAAGACAAGTAGGTCTCTGGTACACAAACCTCAGAGCACTGTTCGGTCGAAAAGATCTTATTTGTGAACCATGGCATTCATTAAAAACCTACAGATTTGAGGCTCACTGAGCGATCCTTAACATTTCACTTATAGTCAAATTTCTTGAGAAAGTCAATGAGGCTGCTTTTACCGGTTCACATCAGTCTGCAGTATCTCTGAAGTGCAATAATCATAAAGTCACACCCAGTGATTATGGTAGGTCAGCATCCATTGGTAGGTGATAATGAAGTGAAAAGTAATAACTGCCTTAAACCTAAGGCCATCTGTACAACACCAATTTCTAAGATTTTCTTAGGCAAAAAGAACTCCAACCTAAAAATCTAAAAATATTTTTTTTAAGTTCTTACTAATGTGGAAAGCCTGTATGAGCCTATAAGGAACCAAGTACCATCCAAAGTTCTTCTCTGAACTCAATGTCGAATTGTGCTTTTGTGCTCTGTTATTCTAGTTTTAATTTTGAGAGAAAAGCACAATTTGTACCAAAAGCACAAAAACCTACTTTGCCACACATTGCTCAGAACACCAGCATTGTAATGCACAGTTGAAATTCATGATTTTAGAAGTTTTAACGTGTATACCTGGTAAAGACAACAGCAAAACGTTGTCTAAGAGAGAAGCATGGTGTATTAAGTATTTGCAGACTCTCATTCCAGGGGGTCTAAATGACCGAATTGAATTATTGTGTTTCCTATAGCTTACAGTGTACAATGTCAGCTGTTCATCATTGTTTCTAAAACCTGATTCCATTATGATGTGATCATTATTTTGCTACATACTGTTCAATGTCAGCTGCTTGCTTTTTTTCCTTTCAGTCTGTTTTCATTCATAATGTATTTCACATTTGGTTGTGGCATGTATGTATTCTGGTAATTCTTGAAAACCATATAGAATGTACATATGCATTGTAGCAGTCAATTCTATTTTCTATTTCACGTGGCTAACTTTGGTTCTTTAATTTCAAATAGACAGTTCAGTTTTTTACTCATTCACTGTAGACTATTTCAGCTTGCTTGATGTATGCCAACCAGCCAGTATCTAGCATTTGACTCAGTGAATATTTCATTCACATTGTTAAATTTATTTCCTTTTAAATGCACATGGTGGCCAAACATGTTGTGGTTGGTTGCTTTTACATAGTCCCATTTCTAGGTCTATGTTTAGGACCTTTGAATTTAACTTACGTACCGGCATGACGTATTGAGAGATGGTCACAGTCCTATTTTTAGGTTCATGTTCACGACACACAAATACGTTAAAATTGCGGTATGCCGCGGAGTCAAAGATTTGGTAGCATTCGCGCCAAGAATTTTCAATTCTATTAAGGACACGGAGGCAAGAATTATGCTTCTCTTAACTTTACTGCAAATTACAGCAGCCAATAAAAACCTACAATTAGTTTAATGAAACTATATTGCCCATGATGCTTGCTCCAAGCCACGCCTCCACAGTCAATAAGAGCTGTCTGTGCAGTCCCATCATCTTCTTTCTTTGTAGGGAACAAAGTCAATGAGAAACAAGAATAAGTCCGTAAACTTCCTCCAACGTGGAGAATAACCAGGAACTTCAATCTTAGACATTCGCGAACATCCGCCGTCTAGTCCGACTTCTTATCGGATCCTGAAACAAAGGTAAATGAGATACCCGTAACCACAGTATAACAATGCATGTCATAAAAAGTCATGGGCGGGCAAGCTTTAATACAAACAATAAAGTCGGGTGGGATAATCCTCGCCTCCGTGTCCTTAATAGAATTGAAAATTCTTGGCGCGAATGCTAGCAAATTTTGATTCTATTACAGGACCGGAGGCTTCAGATTAGGCTAGTTTAACGCTCTCCAAATACCACAGATGTAATGTCACCCACCGGCTTATAATAAAATGTTTTGAAAGTTGATTCTGAGGACCAATCAGCACAACGCATGATATCCTGAATGCTAGAACCCAACATGTAAGATTTTGAGGCCATAGCGCCCCTGACAGAATGAGCACCACATCTTTGGAGATCAATACCAGCTTCTTGCATAATAAATCCAAGCCATCTGGCAATGGTGGCAGCCGGCACTGGCTTGAACGGTTTCTGTAAAGAAATTAACAATTGCGAGCAACCTTGTGGTCTTAATGAGCTCGTACATTCCTCATACACCTTTAAACAATGCACTACACATAACTTCTCGTTTTCTGGTAAAGCATTGTAATCAATGTGTCTTGAAAATGTTTTGGTACGACCAGTAATATGAAAAGAAACTCCCTCTGGAGTAAATACTCTACCTGTAACGTCGAGAGCTCTCACATCCGATGAACGTCTGCACGCTGACAGGAAAAGCAACATAGCTAACTTAGCCGATAACTGTTTCCTAAAAAGGAGATTGTTAACAGGCCAACAATTAAATAAGGAGATGACCAGGGAAACATCCCACAGACCCGTATACTTGGGTTTACAAGGATTAGCGACCCGAATGCCTTTAAGAAGCTTGCACACCACCGGATGCATGCCTACAGGCTTCCCCTCTACTAGCGCATGGCCTGCCGAGATGGCCGATCTGAAGTTATTAACCGAGCAATAAGCAAGGCCTTCGGACGCTTTATCTGAGAGGAAATTCAACACTTGGGGTAACTCAGCCCCCACGGGATCCAAACCCCGTTCCAAGCACCAATCCACCCAGTTTTTCCAGGCTGAGTAATAACGCTTCCGTGTGGATGGGGCCCAGGCTGTTTGATGAACTCCGAAGCTTTGTCGGAAACTCCTGGCAAGTGCCACTGTTGCCAGAAAGCCTCTATGCCATCAGCATGAGGCGGCCCTCTAGAATCATCGGATGACGCTCCATGTGAGGGCCCCAGAGCAGCAATGTTGATTCAAGGAGCAACCTGGGAAGGTCGCAACTCCACTGCAACAACTTCGGAAACCAAGGTTGAGACGTCCACCACAGCGTTACCAGGACTATCTCTACCTGCTTCCTGATCACCTGTGTCATCACCCTGGGGATCAGCAGAAAAGAAGGGAATGCATAGTGAACTGCGCTCGACCAATCCTGCAGGAATGCATCAGTCCCCAGTGCCATTGGGTCCGGCCTCCAGCTGAAGAACCGATTGATCTGGTACATGAGCCTGGAGGCAAAGAGGTCTATCTGAAAAGGACCCCAAATGTTCTGTACCTACTGAAAAACCAAGGCAAGCAGCTTCCAATCGCTGAAATCCCTGAGATGTCTGGAATTCCAGTCCGCCACCTGATTGGACTGGCCCGGGATGTACTCCGCAATCACTGAGATCTGATGGTTGAGGCAATAATGCCAAAAAACCTTGGCCATCTCGACCAGCAGAGACGACCTTGTGCCTCCCAATTTGTTGATATACCTCACCGCCGACACATTGTCCATGCGGAGAAGGATGCAACATGAGGTCTGCTTCGGGGATAATGTCCGAATTGCAAACGTACCCGCCAGGAGTTCCAGGCAATTGATATGCAGGGACAACTCCTGCGGAGACCATCTCCCGCATGTGAAAATTCCTCCGCAGCGCGCTCCCCAGCCCCAACGGCTGGCATCTGACTCGATCACAATCTCCGTTTGTGATCCGAAAATCGCTCTGCCATTCCACGCATCCACGTGGCCCAGCCACCACTGCAACTCAGTCCTCACCTCCTGAGTCAACGGAATGGCATCCGCGTAAGATAAGCCCTTCTGAATATGTTGGATTTTCAGACGTTGCAAGGCTCTGTAATGAAGCAGGCCCGGGAAAATGGCCTGAATCGAGGAGGCCAAGATTCCCACCACTCTGGCAATGGCCCTCAACGAGACCGTCTGCTTGCCTAATAACGCCATTATCTCCTCCTTGAGATCCTTCAGCTTCAATTTGGGAAGGCACAACTGAGCTGTCTGGGAATTTATGGTGAAGCAGAGGAATTCTATTGTCTGAGTCGGTGAAAGAACTGACTTGGAAGGGTTGATCACAAACCCCAAATTCTGCAGCAGCGTAGTCGTGAGCTGCAACTGCTGAAGAAGTATGTCCGGGCTCTGGGCCATCAACAAGATGTCGTCCAGATAGATGATGAGCCGCACACCCCGTTCCCACAGGTGTGCTACAACCGGTTTCATCACCTTGGTGAAACACCATGACGCCGATGAAAGCCCGAAAGGAAGGGCCAAATATTCGTACCACTGACTTTTCCACCGGAATTGCAGGAAGCGCCGGTGAGAGGGAAAAATAGAGATGGAGAGATAGGCGTCCTTGAGATCTAACCTGACCAGCCAATCTCCGTCTTGTAACAAATCCGCAAGAAGATGGATACCTTCCATCTTGAAATGGTTGTAAGGCAGAAAGTGATTGAAACTTCGCAGATTCAACACTAACCTGTTGCCACCTCCTTTTTTCTGCACCAGGAATATGTTGCTGCAAAAACCGTGAGGGCCCTCGCTGCATCGAGCTATCGCATATTTGTGCAGCAATTCCGCAATTTCTCTGTCTATAAAACTGATTTCTTGTAGGGAAAAATGGAGTTGAGCAGGGAGCTCTTGCTGAAAAGGAGGAGAGTAGAACTCCAAGCGAAACCCCATGATCGTTTTTAACACCCACGCGTCTTGCGTCAGTTCCTGCCAATTGTGAAGAAAATGACGAGTGTGAACCACCAAAGGCAGAAGAGAACTGTCTACAACACTCACCTGAGGACTGCTGGGCTTTAAAGCCGTCTCTGTTGCCATTGTTCTGGAAGCGTCCTCTATTGAATCTACGGCGTGAGGGGTAGAAGGTGCCTCCACGTGTGGAATACCACTCCCCTCTGCCGCGTCCAAAGTCACCTCTTTGGGGGCCTTGATGGAAATTCCGGCCTGACGAGCGGCCCCTGCCTCTTTCCGGCCCGGTTAAAAACACCCTGATGGAAAATGCGTTTTATTCCTGTCGCAGCTTTGTCCAGGGACGTAAATGTCCCGACGTATTTTGAAACATCTTTGACGAACCACTCTCCGAAGAGATGTCCGTAGGCCAAAGGTCCGGGCTCAGCATCCGCCAATTCGGTCAAATTGCTGTCCATCCGAATCAGGAGGGACTTGCGTCGTTCTGCCGAGATCGCACAATTAGTGTTCCCTAGTAGGCAAGTTGCCCTTTGGGTCCAGCCCGCGAGGATGTCAGGATCCACAGGAGTTGACTGTTTATTGGCCGCCAGGGCCATCTCTAATATCTTTGCTAAGGGTCCAATAACATCTAACAACTTATCTTGACACCCGTGCCAAGCGCGGTCTATGCCTCTCTTCTGGTCCTTTGAACATTTTTTCAGAAAAGTGAGCAGGCTTGCATCAATTTCCAGCATTTTCACCACCTTATCTGGTATATCCGGTCTAGGGCATTCAGACCGAAGCCGGCTTCGCACCTCCCGAGAAAAACCTTTACGCAGGTTGTCATGAATATAATCCGAAACCTCGGGCGGCGGAACCCAGTCCGAAGACCGGGGAGGCATAATGTCTGAAGGATCCAATGTAAATGGAGTGTTAGCAGGTTCCAAACATGAAGGAGTAGACATTTTGGCCCTTTATTGCGGAGGAGGCTCCTCCGAATTGTCTGTATCGGTGTCCGTGCCCGTAGTTGTGGTATCCGTATCAATGTGGACTTTCTGCTTGGTCTTGGCTTTTGCGCCAGCATAAGAATGGTCAACAGAAGCAGTGCCAGGTAGCGCCGATAGCGCTTGGGCATGTGGCCAGTTACGACCGCATCTGCGCCTGCAGAAGAAGTGGAATCGTCATATTTCTTCTTGGTAGCGTCTTTGCCATACGCTTGGCGTTTGGCGAAACTCTCTAGCTGTCTCTTTATAGGGCGAAGCGCCGCAGCTAAAGCCTGGTGGACGGTCTGGGGGACCGTATTCTCAATGGCCTTGTTCATGAATGATTGTACAGATGCATCCAAGGCATCAACCAGGTTGTCGTCTATGACAGCATTAGACTGTCCCTCATATTCATCCTCCTCATCAGGATACTGCACCCAATCCTCCATGGTGTGCAAATGACTGACACTACTGTCTCACAAGCAGGATAATACCAATAAATGTATAGGGAGTAGTAAGGGGGGGTCAGCCCACGTGCACACTAGCCACCAATGCACTAAATCACCACACGACCCCCTCAGCAAAGCTGTAGTCTTCAGGCCAGTGGCCTATGCCTATAAGTCCAGGAGCGTGTGCTCACTCCGTTAGGCAGGGTTTTACAGCCAATAAGGCGATCCACAACTGTTTAAGCAGTGCTCCGAAGTTTCCGTGCATGCAGGCAAAGCTAAGGAATTTGCGCCGGTGTGCGCAGCCCAATCGCGCCCAAATCCGCCCAAAAAGACCCCAATTGCGCGTGATTTGGGTGCGCACACCGGCCGTGGGCCACTCTGCAAAAAACGGCGTGACCGGGCTACAAGGGACGCCCTGACGCTCGCGCTTTAGCACTTGTATGGGGGACAACAATGCTGATATAAATGAAGGCTCGTGAAGGAAAGGAGCTACGCGAGCAACGCCCGAACTCTTAAGCACACCGCGGTGAGCGACACTCGCTGCCCCTGCCCCAAGGTTTGTGCTACCGGGCGTGAAGCGGTGGGAGAAAACTTGGAACAAGAAGGGCACTGAAACACAGATCGCGTCAGAGACGCCGAGTCGAGAATAATGAAACACCAAAAATCCTCAATGCGACAGCAAGAATAGTCATAATATTATCCCAGGGGAGAAAAAGATTGCTAACGAGCACACCACTGAGGTAATAAATCACATTAACCCATTGATATATCACATAAGAGGTAAAGCACAGGGCCGGACTGGCTCCCGGGCAGTTGTGTGTGTGCCGTGCTGGGGGCTAATTTCGTTGATGGGGACCTGCGTGTGCAAAACGAAATTCGTTTTGCTTTTTTTATTTCAAATCGCATGCAGGTCCCCATCAACGAAATAAGACCCACCACAGAGAAATTAGCCCCTAGCTCGGCAGCACACACAACTGCCCGGTAGCCAGTCGGGCCCTGGTAAAGCATGGTGCACTTAACTCTTGCTGTGAGCAGCAAAGAAAGAGGATGATGGGACTGCACAGAGGCCTCTTATGGGCTGTGGAGACGTGGCTTGGAGCAAGCATCATGGGCAATGTCGTTTCATTAAACTAATTGTATGTTTTTATTGGCTGCTGTGATTTGCAGTAAAGTTAAGAGAAGCATAATCTGAAGCCTCCGGTCCTGTAATAGAATAAGGAAATGGCATTAGTACACCATTTTTGGGTCTAAGTCGTCGGTAAGTTGTGCAGTCGCGCCATAGGATATACTGTAGATCTCTCGTGTGGTATTCTTGTATTTAACATGGAGTATGCCTTTCACAGGCAGTTTTCTGTCGCGGCAGGATCAGCAAGAAGGCAGTGTTTTCTGGCAGCGTGTGAGCGATTTAATTTGGTTGGACTGGGCGTTTCATCTCATTTCACGTTTAAAAGGTAAAGGGATTAATTGGACGGGGAGATTTTTTCTTCCGTTTTTTAAAGGTTCCATATTACTAATACATTTTTCCTTCGTTTGACAGCCTACACCGTGTGCATTTTGAAGATAGTTTCTTCTTGATACCCTTGTGGTTGCTCAGTAAGTTCATTGGTTCACTAGGCGGTCACGATGTGAGCATTGTGCTGTGCGGGTGTCTTAGATTTAATGATGTGTAAATGTCGGTGGGTCTGCACACCTCTTTCTCAAACTTATAAAATAATTTATACTAATGTAATCAACTGTTTGCGTGCAGTGCTGTGGGAGAAGGTACCTATCCCCCGGGAAAGATGCTTGTGTATGAGTCTAGAACAAACCCGAGACTGTAGCAATGCACAGCTAGAAGGGCACTAAGGCCTATTTATCTATAAACAAAGATATTATTCACACAATTGATCAAAGCTTCTTTTACTCAGAAATGCTTCAAAAAATTTCAAAAAATGTTTCCAATTAAGGACAATGTGATATACAAGTCAATTCAATTGTTGATACATATCACAAGCTAATCAATGTCTCTGTTTTGGAAAAGTACATTTCACTTTTTAGTACATTAAACATTTATCCACAACCCAATGCATTTCGGGTTCATTTCAGAACCCTTCATCAGGGGAAATCATAAGTATAAACTTCCACATTTTGGGTATGAACTCCACGGAGCCAGTCAGAAAACGAATCTACAACAGAAAAATGAGTTATCAAAACTCAGTTGCAAATCAGATGAAATATAGCAGTCTTAATAAAGATAAGCAAAAACATTGTGTACAGGGATATACAGTTGTAATGGATGCTACTGTGGGTTTTCCATACCACAAAACGACAAAAAGACCAAGAGAGATGTAAAGGAGTTACTTGAAAAAAAGAAGAAATACTAGAAAAAAGATGTCTCCGTTGTGAAGATCAGAGAATTACAGAGACAAAGTATCCCCAAATGCTAAAGTGACTTATTTCCCAAAGTGTCTGAATCTACTCAGTGCCACACAGATGTAAGTAAATGCGAGCGACATACCTCGTGATGTCCAGAGAAGGACCCGAGGTCAGTAGCGTAAACTTCAATTTACAATGCTTCTTCCTATTAAAGTTAACGAGGTACTGTTATCTAGCCGTCCTTTATCTAATCAGTAGAAGTAATGCTGTTATCACAACTATAATAACGGGCACTATACTCACACCAATGCCTCAGTTGAGGTCCCAGGTTGTGTCAAAAACACTCAATACTCGTAATCACCCACTTGGTTTCTCTATTCCAAAGACAATGTCTGTAATAAACATGATATTCAAAAGTAAATATCATGGTATGCCATAAGTCTAAAGCGATTATAGGAGAATAATAGAGGTCCCCGTACCTTTCTCGTGAAGTATATTGCACGAATGGGTTAGCTGCTCCTCGTCAGTAACTCGAGGCAAGTGGCATTCTCAAGACCTAATCTAAACAGAGAGACGGCGCGCCGCCCTGTTCAGCAACATCAAAAACGGACTCCAGATGACCTATCCAAGATGGCGCTCCCTCGAACGTAATGAATGATCGAGAGGATGTTAAAGAAAGGCTCGACTGGCAAGAGCTAGAGGCTAATTAAAATGAAAAATAGTAAATATAAGAAATGTAAGGAATGGGAAAGTAAAGTAAAGACATGATAAGGTGCAAAATCGAGCAGAATAGAATGTCGTTCTGAAATATGTAAAGTGCCCCTCACATTCTAGAATCACCAGTATTAGCACTTATAAAAAGCACAAAAGTTCATAGTGGTCATTGAGACCCCCTGGGATTACGGTCCCTAGCTTAAGGATCCACTGTGTCTCTTTACGTGATAGTGTAGTGTTAATGTCAATGCCTGTGTGGGGTATGATACATTCAAGAATGGTGAATCTCAGCTGTGGGATGGTATGTCCTGCGTTAATCCAATGCGCTGCTAGTGCAGAATGGATTAGTTACTTACCTGTAATCCTAGTTCTCTTCCAGGGGTATCCTCATCAAAGTCATAAGCATTAGAATATTCCCGCCCATGCGTGGGACCCCGGAAACAATATATTATATGTGCCCCACATATATATAGACATATATATATATATATATAAATATATATTTTTTTTTTTACAGACCAGGCTATATGGAAAACCGACGGCCGGTAATGCTGTCCTACATGCAGCAAGCCAACACCCTAAATGCTTAGTAGGCAGCATACCATATGGTGAATTTCTTCGCCTAAAAAGAAACTGCTCGGCTGAGGAGGAGTATTTTCGGGCGAAGAAAGAAGCCAAAATCAGGTTCCAGACGAGAGGATACTCTCAAAACGCATTAACAAATGCCGAAGAGAAATCTAATAAAATCCAAAGGAATGACCTACTGATACCAAAGCAAAGGGTGAACAAAGATGAAAATCCCAGAATGATCACCACCTACAATTCAAAATCAGATAGGATTATGCACATTTTTCAGAAAAATTGGCATATACTGAAAACAGATCATGTTATGGCCAAAATTCTCCCAGAAAGACCAATTTTAACATATAAGAGGAGCCAATCCCTGGGGGATCACCTTGTCCAAAGTCATTTCATCCCACAGAAGAGAAAACCTGTCCACATTACAAAATCCACTGGTTTCTTTCCATGCAGATCGTGCAAGGCATGCAAGAATAGTAGGACCACCAAGACTTACCCAGGGAAAACTGACGAGAATGTACCCGACAAATGTATCAAAAAATTACTCAACTGTAATTCCGAGTATACCGTTTACTGTCTTACCTGTCCCTGTAAAAAACGTTACATAGGGAGCACGATCAAGCCTGTAAAAATGCGAATTTTAGAACACCTTCGCGCAATTACCAACAGGGACAAGGCCTACCCCGTAGCGAGACATTTCGCTGAGTTCCACAAAAGCGACAGGGACCTGTTGAGCTTTTATTGTATAGACCAAGTGGAAAGAAATGAAAGGGGTGGGGACAGAGAAAAAAGACTCCGTACTCTAGAATCAAGATACATAATTGGGCTAAAGACAACAGTTCCCTGGGGTCTTAATAACAACGAGGAGATGTGGATACACCTGGAATAAGAACTGTATATTGTTCCATTATCTCCACACTGAGTCCCCGTAATGCAGCACACTTTCAAACACTCCAGACAATAATTTGACATCCATACTAAGTAATATTTTGTTGCCCCCTTTCCTCCTGGTTCCATCTCTTTAGCCCATCCAGGGCAGCATGGGATAAATGGGAATAAAATATCTTGAGAGGATGCAAAAGCCCATTCAGGGCATAATTGTGGGGACACAATACTGCCCAGGTAGACTAACAACGTAGTTTCAAAAGGAAAAGAACTCAAACTACACACTAGGCAGAAATCGACAATCTTTGCCATTGATTATTTACCTGCAAGCACTTTTGAAAAATGTATTTCAATGAACACCTTATGGTTTTTAAACAATTTGCACTGAGCACTTTATCTATCACTTACGCCATGAAATGTCATATTGTTGTGCATTTGCACATTATAAGATGGCCGCCACACATTGTATGAAATAACAACATACCGTCATCTGTGTCTATGAAATGTGGTCTTTAAATGGCGTTTGAAAATGTAACACTGGTGAACACTGACGAAGCCTCCGGGCGAAACGCGTCTGTTGTGGGGGTAGGGGCGTGAATAAACTTTTTTGTTGATACCGAAGGCATGGTGTGCTGGTCGTCTGTCTAGCCGCGACTGGAGTGGACCGTTCGGAATAAATATATATATATATATATATAAATAAGCAATTGCAGCCAAATAAAACAGTAGAGCTGGAATATGCTGTGAAGAATTTCCACCATACATGTGTATTTGCATTAGAAACATGAGAAACAGCACCAATGCTTGTTTAGAAACTGTTTTAATGCTTAGAAAGCAGTAGAAATTCTTATAACACACTGTAAGCATATACAGCTCCCAGGCTACATTGCAAATACCCAGTCTAAAAAGACTGAAAAGCTAACTTGTAGCTGAATGCACTAAAACTGACGCTGTGCCTTTAAGGCACCTCTGCCCCTAGCTTCCCATCATGCCTCAGGGGTTACAGTTAGGTCAGTTGTTCTTTTCGGAGACTGAAAAACCAAACCATGGTAATAACAGGTTAAAACATCTCCTACTTAATAAACAAAGTCCTTTGCCCGGGGAGGCGGGGGGGTTGCTTATGACTTTGATGAGGATACCCCTGGAAGAGAACTAGGATTACAGGTAAGTAACTAATCCTTCTCTTCCAGGGGATCCTCATCAATAGTCATAAGCATTAGAATAGAGTAGCGAGCCTCACCTCATCCCTGCGGGCAAAGGAATCAACAGATAACATTCATATTCTTAGGCCCAAACAGTAGGCCTTATTCTACCCAAATAGGTTTCTCAAGGAGGCTTGCCCTACTTGAGACTTCGCTCTGGAATCAGACTCTAGGCAATAATGCCTTGTAAAGGTATGGACTGATTTCCATGTTGCAGCCTTGCATATTTCTGACATAGGAATATCATGTAAAAACACTATTGTGGCTGCTTTTCCTCTAGTGGAATGAGCTTTGGGTGATTGTAACAAAAGTTTGCCAGCCAGCTGGTATGCTAGCCTGATACAGGAGACAATCCATCTGGAGATGGATCTTTTGTTTGCTGCAAACCCCGTCCTTATTGAACCATAATTGACAAAGAGTTGGTCTGTCTTTCTGGTGTCCTTCGTCTTTTCTAGGTAAAACTTTAGTACCCGTTTAAGATCTAAGAGTGCAACGACCTCTCAGCTGGGGTCGATGGGTTAGGAAAGAACGAAGGGAGGGTAATCGTTTGATTTATATTAAAATCCGAGACCACCTTTGGAAGGAAAGATGGATGAGCCCTCATTACTACTCTGTTGTGGTGAAACACAGTCTAAGGTTCCTTGGTGCAGAGTGCTTGTATCTCGCTAACCCTGCGAGCAGAGGTTATTGCCACCAAGAAGGCCGCCTTCCAAGTGAGATGCTGCAAGGAGGCCTTGTGTATAGGCTCAAACGGTGTAGACATCAGCCTGGAGAGAACCAGGTTCAACTCCCAGGGAGGAGAAGGATTTCTTACAGGGGGATAGACCTTCTTTAACCCCTGAAGGAAATCCTTAACCACTGGGACTTGAAAAAACGATGTTTGTGTAGGTGATTTCCTGTACGCTACTATGGCGGATAGATGAACCCTAATAGAAGCGTATTTCAACCCTGATGCAGCCAAATAAAGGAGGTATGGAAGGACTACCTCTTCTTGACCTTTGGTGGGATCAAAGCCATGGTCCTTACACCAAATGAAAAATCTTTTCCACTTGAACGCATAAGACGCCCTTCTGGAAGGTCTCTTTCCCTCTTTTAAAATATGCATACATTCCGGAGGCAGATTTAAGTGTCCATATTGCAAGGCCTCAGGAGCCATGCAGTCAGGTTCAGCGACTGGAGGTTGGGATGCAGGATCCTCCCGTTCATTTTGCTCAACAGGTCTGGCCTGCACGGCAGGCGTCTGTATGGACACAGCGACAGATGTAACAGGTCTGGATACCACCATTGTCGCGGCCAATCCGGAGCAATCAGGATCATGTCCATGCTCGATCTGATGAGCTTGGCCACCACCTTCGGAATCAGTGCCAGAGGAGGAAACGCATAGGCGAACATTCCTGTCCACTCCAGCAGGAGAGCTTCCCTTGCGTCCCTGGCCGGTGGAACCTGGACGCGAAGGCGTGGCATTTGGCGTTTTCGCCGTCCGCAAATAAGTCTATGTCTGGACGACCCCAGCAATGGAAGAGTTCTTCGACTACTTCGTCGTTTAGCACCCAGTCTGGCTGATCCTCGAAGTGCCTGCTGAGTGCGTCTGCTTTTGTGTTCAGCTCGCCTGGGAGGTGCACTGCCACCACCGACAGTCCCCGAGCCAGAAGCCAGTGCCAGATTGTCTGGGCCTCCAGAGACAGAGGGCGAGATCGAGTTCCTCCCTGCTTGTTCAGATAGAACATAGTTGTAGGGTTGTCCGTCTGAACCAGGATTTTGTCCGTTGTTATTGCTGGAAGGAACGCTTTGAGCGCCAGATGAACTGCTCGAAGCTCCAGCATGTTGATGTGGTATGTCTGGAGGTTGGTCGACCAGCGACCCTGAATCTGAAGATGACCCATGTGAGCACCCCAGCCTTCTAGAGATGCGTCCGTTACCACAGACAGCGAAGGAAGAGGTTGCTGAAAAGGGACTCCCTGCAGGACATTCCGAGGGCGAGTCCACCACTGTATTGAGGTCAGTGCTGCTTGAGACAGGATGATTCGATCCTCCCAATCTCCTGTCGCTTGGTCCCACTGATCTTCCACAGTCTCTTGCAGAGGCCGCTTCCTCAACCTGGTGTTTGGTATTAGGAAGATGCAGGACGCCATGGAGCCCAACAGAGACGCTACTTCTCGCACCTTTGGACGAGGAAACTGAAGTAACTTTTTGCATTTCTGCCCCATGGAAGATAGTCTCTCCTGCGAAGGAAACGCTCTTCCTAATTTTGTGTCTAGAACTGCTCCCAGATAGTGGATAGTTTGCGTGGGCTGCAGGACCGACTTTTCTGTGTTCACGTGGAGGCCGAGCCTGTGTAGTTGATGAAGACACAGGTGACAGTCTTTGGTGGCTTGACGAGGGGACGGACTCTTCAGGAGCCAGTCGTCTAGATATGGGTACACAAAGAGACCTTTTTTGTGTAGACATGCCGCTACCACTGCCATGCACTTGGTGAATACCCTTGGTGCGGATTTGAGTCCGAAGGGAAGCACTTTGTACTGGTAATGCTTGTTCCCTACCAGAAATCTCAAGTACTTCCGATGACCTGGTGTTATAGGAATGTGGAAGTACGCGTCCTGTAAATCCACCGAACACATCCAATCTCCAATTTGTAGATGAGGACATATCTGATGAAGTGCCAGCATGAGAAACTTCTCTTTGACCACCACCTTGTTGAGGGTTCGAAGATCCAAAATCGGTCTGAACTTGTCCTCTTGGTCTCTTTTGGGGACTAGAAAATACCTTGAATACACTCCTCTCCCCCTTTGGAATGGGGGTACCTCTTTGATTGCGTTTTTCTTTAAGAGGACGTTCACCTCCCTTTTGAGGAGTTTTAGATGGTACGAGCAAGTCTTTTTTGGAGGAATCGGTTGTGGTCTCTTCCGGAAACGTAGCGAATATCCATTGAGCAGTATATTCAGCACCCACCGATCTTTTGTGATGCTGACCCACTCTGCCAGGTGTTGCGAAGCACTTCCTCCCACTGGAGTGGGTAACGGCGCCAGAGGAAGCCACTGCTCAGGCCTTGCCTCCTCTAGGCGTAGTAGAGGACTGATGATGTCCGCCTCTGCCTCTACCCGATTTTCCTCCTCTTTATTGCGCCTTCCCTTGTGGCTTGTTTTGAGACCATTGAGGGGTTTGAACCCTCTGTTGGCCTCCCCGGTTCTTGTTGGTCTTGAAGCGTCGTTTGAACGGCTCTTTCTTTTTCTCCAGACCAACCGCCTTCACTGTGCCCAACTCTGTCTTCATGCGGGTCATTTCCTGATCGGCATGCTCCCCAAAGAGTGAAGATCCTGAAAAAGGTAGATTGAGGATGCGCTGCTGGGCATCTGGTTTGAGACCAGTTAAACGCAGCCAAGAAGATCTCCTCGCACATACTCCATGTGAGTAGGCGTGTCCTGCTAGAAGGGCGTTATCTGCAGATGAACTAATCATTTGGTTCGCCACCAAACAGCCCGCCGTCACTGTCTCCTCAAAGTCCTTCTGGTCCTCTTTGGGCAATTTCTCTTTGAATCGTTCCATGGAGTCCCATAGGGCTCTATCGTACCTTCCGAGAAGGGCTGATGCACTAGAGACTTTCAGGGATGAAGCTGCTGTGCTGCATACCCTGCGTCCCCAAGAATCTTGAGTCTTGCTGTCTTTGTCAGGAGGAACTGAAGAAGAAGGAGCGACTGTGTGATTCTTCTTAGCTGAGCCTACTATAACTGAGTCCGCCGCAGGCTCTCCCTTAACAAAGATAGGATCTGAGTCGGCCGGCCTATATTTCTTCTGGATACGTGCCGGTACCGCCCTGATCGTTGCTGGCGTGAGGAAAACCTCTTTGATTGGGTCCATTATCCCTGGAACCAATGGGAGCAAAGGCCGTGTATATGATTTGTGGCGAAGGGTCTCAAAAATCACAGTAGTGGAAACCTCTGGCACAGCCATCTCTATATTAAGTTTGTGAGCCCCCCTTTGTAAGACGTCCAGATACGTGTTGACGTCGTCAAGCGGGGAAGCTCTGGAGCGAGGGCTGTCTGCCAGCGTTGGAGAGTAATCCCCTTTAGAAGATCTAGATGAAGATGAAGAGGAGGATGATGGAGTTCTCCTTCTCCTGTGGTGAGATTTCTCCTTCCTCACTGGTGATCTTCTCGGTCGTTCTTCCCTTCGAGGAGAACGTGATTCTCTCTGATGCTCCCTTCGTGGAGATCTCGATCTCTCAGTCCGTACCTCCCTTCTCGGTGTTCGAGATCTGGGTTGCTCCCTCCTTGGTGTTCGGGAGACCGTGGGAGTATGCGACCTGTCCGCTCTCCTCTCTCGTGAGCGTGATCGGTGACTGGTAGGACTCTGTCTGTCTGCCTCTTCTGCCAGCTGCTGAAGAGGGGACCTGTGGTCTGGACTTAAGCACCTTCGTAGTCTCTCCGTCGCTCCAGAATCCTTCCATTTACTCAACGGACCATACCATCTTGGCGAGAGTCTTGCCTGTGTGGTATACCGTCGCTGGGGTGTCTTTTGCACCGGACTCCTACTCTTCGAAGAGGACCTCGATTAACCCTGGGCGAAGAACTACGCTCCGTTCGCGGAGTTTGCAGAGTTTCGGCAACTCCGCGCTCCGCGGAGAACGCGAAGTTGTCGAATACTCCGCAAACTGCTGCGTAGCGTAGTTCTCGCGCACTCAATAGCATTTTCGCGTGCGCGAGGATGCTTGTCGGTAAGATCGAGTTGCCGAACACGCAGAAACTGCAATCTGGCACAGAATAACTTGCGAACACGTTAGTAGTGACCGGAAATAAGGGGAAGCGAGCGGGCGGGACAAACCTCATGGGTAACTTCGCGCGCTACACATCCCGAGCATGCAGGCAATCAATCAATCAATCAATCAGGATATTTGTAGCGCGCTACTCACCCAGAGGGTCTCAAGGCGCTTGGGGGAGGGGGGTCCGCTACTGCTCGAACAGCCATGTCTTGAGTTGCTTCCTGAAGCAGAGGTGGTCTTGGGCCAGGCGGAGGTGGATGGGGAGGGAGTTCCAAGTCTTGGCTGCCAGGTAGGAGAAGGATCTTCCTCCCATGGTGGATCTTCGGATGCGTGGCAGGGTGGCGAGGGCGTGGCTGGTCGATCGTAGCTGGCGGGTGGGAGTGTAGAAGGTCAGGCAGTTGTTGAGGTACCTGGGGCCCAGGTCGTGGAGGGCCTTGTGTGCGTGGGTGAGGAGTTGGAACGTGATTCTCTTGCTGACGGGAAGCCAGTGAAGGTCTCTCAGGTGTCCGGAGATGTGGCTGTGTCGGGGGATGTCCAAGATGAGTCGTGCGGAGGCGTTCTGGATGTGTTAGAGTCTTTTCTGGAGTTTGGCTGTGGTTCCAGTATAGAGGGTGTTTCCGTAGTCCAGTCGGATGGTGACGAGTGCCTGTGTGACCGTCTTCCTGGTTTCGGTGGCGAGCCATCGGAAGATCTTTCGGAGCATGCGTAGGACGTTGAAGCATGATGATGAGACGGCGTTGACTTGTCTGGTCATCGAGAGGGAGGAGTCCAGGATGAAGCCCAGGTTGCGTGCGTGGTCCGTTGGTTTGGGTGCGCTGCCCAGGGCAGGTGGCCACCAGGAGTCGTCCCAGGCGGAGGGTGATGATCCAAGGATGAGGACTTCCGTCTTGTCTGAGTTCAGTTTCAGGCGGCTGTTCCTCATCCACTCGACTACGTCTTTCATCCCTTCGTGTAGGTTGGTTCTGGCGGTTCCTGGGTCGTTGGTGAGGGAGAGGATCAGCTGGGTGTCGTCGGAGTAGGAGATGATGTTGAGGTTGTGTTGGCGTACGATGGCTGCGAGGGGGCTCATGTAGACATTGAAGAGGGTGGGGCTGAGTGATGATCCTTGTGGTACGCCGCATATGACTTCGGTGGCCTTGGATCTGTACGGGGGGAGGCGGACTCTCTGGGTTCTTCCGGTGAGGAACGAGATGATCCACTCCAGTGCCTTCTCTTGGATTCCGATGTTGCTGAAGCGCTGCACTAGGGTGCGGTGGCAGACCGTATCGAATGCTGCGGAGAGGTCCAGGAGGATGAGGGCCGCTGTTTCCCAGTTGTCGAGCAGGGCTCGGATGTCGTCAGTGGCTGCGATGAGGGCGGTCTCGGTGCTGTGGTTGGCGCGGAAGCCGGACTGCGAGTGGTCGAGGCTGGTTGGGCGAGCGCAATTGGTGATCCACTGTGTGAGGTTGTTGGCTGCTTGGTTGGGGTCCGTTGAGCTGGCGGGAGGGTTCTGGCTCAGTGAAGTGGTGAGCTGGTCGGTGGTGATCTTGCTCCAGTTCCTGCGGGGAACCTATTGCGGGTGGTGGTGAGTCGTGGTCTTTCTGAAGCTGAAGTGGACGCAGCTGTGGTCTGTCCAGTGGAGTCCGGTGGAGTGGCTGAAGGAGATGTACTTGCTGGAGGAGAAGACTGGGTCAAGCGTGTGTCCGGCGTAGTGGGTGGGGGTGTTCACCAGTTGCATGAGTCCGAGGTTGGCGAGGTTGTCCAGCTGGGTGGTGGTGGTGTTGTCGTTGTTGTTCTCCAGGTGGAAGTTGAGTTCCCCTAGGAGGATGTAGTCAGCGGAGGCGAGGGCGTGCGGGCTGATGAAGTCTGCGATGTCTTCGCTGAATTGTGTGCGAGGTCCTGGGGGTCTGTAGATGAGGGTGCCTCTGAGTGTGGTCTTGAGGTCGGTGTGTATCTGGAAGTGAAGATGTTAAGCGGCTGTGAGGGTGTCGTCTGAGTTGGTCGTGATGCGGATGGTGTTCTTGTGGACGATGGCGATGCCTCCTCCTCTCTCGTTGACGCGGTCTCTCCGGGTGATCTTGTATCCGTCCGGGATGGCGACGGCGATGTCGGGTGCTCAGGAGGCGTTCATCCATGTTTCCGTGAGGAAGGCGACGTCTGGAGATGTGGTGTCGAGCAGGTTCCAGAGTTCCACGGCGCTCCCGAAGATAAAAAATGGCTCACGAACGGGTCAAGCAAGCTACTACGCATGCTCGCGGAGCTATGCGTAGTTCGCGGAGTGCAAGTGCATCTTCGCGTAGCTCGCGGAGTTCGGCTACGCGAACTACGCCCAGGCTTAACCTCGATGAACCAGAGGTACTTAAGGAGGAATGGTGAGAAGCAGATTGTGTCACTAGGACTGTCGAAGGCACTGAAGGAGATCTTCGTCTCACCGGTGTTGGAGGACGTCTCAAAAGTCTTTCCCTTGCCTTCGAACGCCTCTGCGGCGTCGACAGGGTGATAACCTTCGACGTCGAACGCTTCGACGTTGACCTGTGGTCCCTCGACGTCGATCGGCGATGATGAGCCGACGACGGAGTCTTCTCCCTCGACGTCGAACGGCGTCGTCCTGCCTTCGACGGAGGTCTCGACGTCGATCGGCGATGATGAGCCGACGACGGAGTCTTCTCCCTCGACGTCGAACGGCGTCGTCCTGCCTTCGACGGAGGTCTCAACGTCGAACGGCATCACTCTGCCGTCGACGGAGGTCTCGACGTCGACCGAACTTGGTCTGTCGGCGACGGAGATGTCAATCGACGTTGTCCTGTCATCGACGATGCCCTCTACGTCGACCTGACATGTGGCGACGGCGGAGGATCGGACATCCTCGACGTCGAGCGCCGACGCGCCGTCGACGATGATCCCTTCCTCGACGGCGAGCGTCCGAGGGGGCTCTTGTTCCTCGACGCTGAGCGCCTCCGTGGAGACGTCGGCGGAGGTGTCACACTCTTAGAAGCCTGTCGACGTTGAGACGACGGCGAGTGTGATCTGTCCCTCGACGCCGATCGTCGCCTGGTTGACGACGGCGGAGGTGATTTATGTCTTGACGTCGATCTTCTCGTCGACGGTGATTGTAGGAGAGTAGGGTCTGCAATCCTATGATCACCCAGATTTTTTGCTTTTGTTTCACTGGTTTACGACTTTCTCTGGCTGTGGGCCTGCTAATCAGACCCACAGCCTGGCTGTTCTCTTTCTAAATTACGATATGTACCCTAGGTGCATTTACCAATTGGTACTGGGCCACCTTATCAGACCCCGTAACGCAGGGCATAGGTGTACCCAGGGCCGCCAGGGGCTGCAGCATGTATTATGCCACCCCTGGCTGGCCTCTTAAATTTGACACAACTGGCTGCACGACAGCTGGGGCGAAGACGTGTAACCACCCTTCGCTTTAGGTATAGTAGCTCTATATCTAACCATACAATGGACACCCGAGTTCCTATCAGTCACTCCTATGGCAGGCCTTAACAATCCTGAAGGCAGAGTGCGTGGGCTCGTGTGAGCTAGGTTCAGGCCCGAGCCGAGCCCGGTTGCAGCTTGCGGAATCAAGACCCAATGGCTGTTCCATGATAACGCGTACCACCTCGGTAACTTCGGTGTCGCGTTATCAAGACATGTCGAGTAAGGTGTCATACGAATCGGGATGCTGCCCTCTCACCAACTCTGGCGACGAGGTTAGCATTCCGCCCTTCTAGAGGGACACGACATGTACGTAACTGTGAACCCCGGTTAACGTTAACGAAAGCCTCAGCTCCACAAAATGGATGCTGCCACCACAGACACGAGTCTGACCTCCTGCTGCTGGGAGTCCTTCCAGCGAGGAGCACTTGGACAAAGGGTTTCCTGTCGAGGGCGCTGTTCGCACCGTCCCAGACAGGGTTTGTGTATTCTGGGTAGGTAGGGCTTTGGCGAGAAGGTGACTGCGGAGTGGCACCCCGGTGCTCACTACGCATCTGCCGGTTAGAACCAGTTCCAGGGGCGACAGCCCTGGCCTGGGGAAAGCCCGGCAGGGGAGAGGGGCGTAACTACCCCCCTTCCTGGTCCCACCCTTAGGGCAGGACCTAGTCATGTACCCACCCCTTTCTTTAGGATAAAGGCCGGAGCGGGGACCCTTCCAAATTAGATCATCTTTGAATCAAGAACTACTTTCTACGAAAGGACACTCAAGACTCTTCTCAAGATTTCTCCCTTGTGACTAAGGAGTAGTCACCCTGCATCAGCGGGCACCATCTAAGAACTCTGCGGTTTGCTGCAAGTCCTTCCTCAAGGATCCGACGGCCCAGCTCGACGAGAACCGGCTTCCCTGGCACCTCTGACCTCTACCCACGTCATCAGCTCAGCTGTGATCTGTGGGTGCGACGAGACCTCGAGGGACCGGCCATCATCAGAACCTGCACGCTCTTAAAAACCAGCACGACCATCGAGGTAACTCTCTGGTGAGTGCTCTGGGGTCCGAGAAGCCCCGACCCTGAGCCGCTCTAGTACCGAAGTGCAGTCTCCCAGCATCTCCACGATCTGCGTGGGGCCCTTCTGCTCGCTGCTCAGCACGTTGTCTGGTCACTCGCCGCTGGCTTGTGCCCTTCTGTGACGACATCCGAGAATCATCACTGCTGGTCTGGTTGCTCCAGACTGGCCCTTGCTTCCATCTTTGCGAGAAGCACCCCGGACCCTCCTGGTCCACTCAAGACGCCATCTTAGGCCCACCACGTGGCCCTGAGATCTGCCAAGGCTTGTTGCCCCATCCTGGGCCCAGCGACGCCGACAGCATCATCCTTCGTGGGACAGCTCGCACCTCCACCGTGGTCGCCGACAACGCCTCCTGGTCCGTGAGACTGCAGAGCCTAGCGTCGCCCACTCACCTAGTCGAGGTGACGGCCAACCGGTGCCTTCCTGGTACCCTCTGACTACTGGCTAGTAGTACGAACTTGGTCCCCTCTGCTTTCAGGTTTCATCAATCTCCGATCCAGGCTTGGATCTCTACGAACTATTCAGCACTGGTCGCCGGCCAGCAACTCCTTTCTTCCGGCTCCTGGCTCGTCAGCGAAGACCCCGACGCCTGTAAGACTTGTGCAGCCGCAGCCCTCGTGGCTAGGTAACTCGGCATTTCGGTGCCTGCATAGCCTCCTTACTCTAGGGTCCCGAGTCCCTCGCTTCCGACTTGCCTTATCGGGTCCGCCCGAGACCTTAACCTTTCCGTGTCCTCGGACACTTGTTTTAATTGTGCACTTGAAGTATTTGCTAAAGAGATTTGGTTTGTGCTTAGTACCCTGTCCTCATAAAGAGTACAGGGCTGTTGTGATTCTTAATAAATATCCTGTTTATTTTCATAACACTTGTGTGGTGTCCTTTCACTGGGTATTCAAGGGGTACATGTGTGGTAAACAGCTGGCTTAACACGCCCTCTCGAGTCTTTAGCCTTAGACTGCTCGTATCCACGCTACTAGGATAGCTGGTCTATAGGTTGACTTACAACCAAACACCATAAGGGTCGTTGGAACGATACATAGCGGTCGCTAGAATAGCGAACGTTGCATATCGGGCCAACTTCTCACATTGGTGAGCAGCGGTTGGGATTTGAGCTTGCTGTTGTTTTACCACACGTATCCTAAGAATATCTTGTTGAAAGATCGCACAAGTACTGTTAGTACATATAACTAAAAGCTTAGAATACTCTGAGTTCTACTGAACCAGCTGTTGTAGCTCCTCAAGGCTTAGCACACCTTGGCTACAACTCTTAGCAAGGGAACAGTAGGTAAACACATAGTGTAGGTAGGTGCATCACTTACACCACACTAGAAACAGTATGTCGGACAAAGGAGGAAACTCTGGGTCTCCCCTTGTGTCAGTTGACCCTCCACAGGTCATCCCTTCAGGATATACTGTGCTGAGCTTCAAGGAGTTGAGACGGCTGTGTCACTCCAGGAAGATTCAGCAGGGGTCTAACCCCACAACGTCCTTTCTGATTGGTCTCTTGGAGACTTATGATGCCAGAAGAGCGGAGAAACTTCGTAGCTCTTCTAATCCAGAAGGAGACATGCCTCCCCTCGAGGGAACCCGGGACGATCCTGACCTCATCCACCTCGCAACCGAGAACGAAGATGTGGAGGAGGATGAGGATGAGGATCTCTCTGGGGATGAGGCAGATAAGGGACAGGTAGAAGTCGTCAGACTAAGCAGGTCCAACTTAAGCAAACATGATAGCGGTACTGGGGGACCCCTGGGGCCACTATCAGGTCAGCTTAACATTGGGAATGGACGAGCCAGATCTCTGTCAAGAGGCTCTGGCAGATCCCTTCAAACCAATGGCTCTCACAACTCGTCTCAGAGAGGGATGACGTCCCCCCAGAGGAGAGTGTACGAAGCTAAGGAAAGGGCAGCTAATCTAAGGATCGAAAGGGAAGAACTTGCCCTGGCCAAAGAGAGGCTTGCCTTTGCAAGAGAGCAACAGTTAAGTGGGGTAGTCCCCACTGGTGGCAGCAATGTACCTAGTAATAGGGAAAAGAGTTTCGATACGAAACACCTTGGTAAGATAGTGCCCCCCTTTAAACAAGGGGACGACATCCACAAATGGATTACTGCTCTGGAGAGGGCCTGCACTGTGCAGGGCGTTCCCCAGAGTCAGTGGGCAGCTATCTTGTGGCTCTCCTTTGAAGGAAAAGGAAGAGACAAGCTCCTCACCACAAGGGTGGAGGATGCTAACAATTACCAAATCTTGAAAAATACGCTTGTTGAAGGGTTCGGCCTAACCACTGAGCAGTACAGGGTGCTGTTCAGGGATACCCAGAAAACGCAGTCTCAAGATTGGTCTGATTTTGTCGATTGTGCCACTAAGGCTTTTGAGGGCTGGTTGCTGGGCAGTAAGGTTACTGAGTATCAAGGATTGTATAATTTGATGATGAGAGAACAAATTTTAAACAATTGTCAGAACCAGTTGTTGCATCAGCATCTTGTCGACTCGGATCTGACCTCTCCCCAAGAATTGGGAAAGAAGGCAGACAGATGGGTTCGTACAAGAGTTAAACAGAACCAGGGCCGGAATCAAGGTGGTCAGAAGAAAGCAGACCAGAAGGGTAAAGATTCTAAAGGGGAACAAAGTGACCAGAAGTCTTCGACAGGTCCCCAACAACCCAAAGAGGGTGGGGGTCAGGCTCCCCAAAAGAAGAAAGAAGGCCAATCCAAAAGATGGTGCCAGTACTGTAAAAGTAAATCTCACTGGTTTAGTGAGTGCACCAAGAAAGGAGGAGGGCAGACTCCTGCCACTGCAGCCCCTAAGGCACCTGTGCCCCCTAGTACAGTCAGCAGTGGTAGTGCGCCTCCCAAGGGTTTAGTAGGGTTAACCCTGGGTTCTGAGGGGCGTGACAACTTAGTTGGCACACCCACTCAGGCTGTCCTTGTCAGTACAGGGGACGCGGACGTATCCCCTGACGTAAGCCCCAATACCTTGGGCAAATACCGACAGACGCCTTTCATAAATGGAAAGATGGCTCAGGCCTATAGGGACACTTGTGCCAGCGTCACCATGGTGACGCCTAACTTTGTGGACCCTGGACAGATCATGCCAGGTACAGAATTCCTGGTGACCAATGCAAGCAATGTCACTACCAATCACAGTATGGCAATTGTAGCTTTCTCCTGGGGAGGGGTAACTGGCCAAAAGAAGGTTGTAGTTAGTCCAGACCTCCCAGTGGATTGTTTGTTGGGCAATTATTTGGAGTCGTCACAATGGTCAGAAGTGGAGCACCGGACTCACATGGAAATGTTAGGTTTGCCAGCACATGTGTTCGCTGTGACTAGGTCACAGGTCAGGAAGTGCCCCACTGAACAGGTGCTGGATCCTGGAACAATGGACCAGACACCTCCCAAGAAAAAGAGCAGTAGGGTTAAGGCTGCGCCTTCCCCCTTGCCCCAGGTCGAGGATCAAGTCTCAGAGGAGGCTGACCTACAGGAATTGCGGGAAACTGAGCCTAGGGAATTCGAACTTGATCAAGTTGAATTCTTGGGTTCAGGGGGACCCTCAAGGGAAGACCTGGGGAAGGACCAGTTAGACTGCCCTTCTCTTGAACCCCTCAGACAGCAGGCTGCTGCTGAGGCTGCTGGGAACGCCACAGGTACCCACAAGGTATACTGGGAAGATGGACTCCTGTACACTGAGTCAAGAGACCCCAAGCCTGGCATGACCAGGAGGCTGGTTGTACCCTTGTCTCAGCGTGGTTTCCTACTTACCTTGGCCCACGAGATTCCCTTAGCAGGTCACTTGGGCCAGACGAAAACGTGGGACAGGCTTGTCTCACACTTTCACTGGCCTCACATGAACGAAGATACCAAGGAGTTTTGCCGCTCCTGTGTCACTTGCCAAGCCAGTGGTAAGTCAGGTGGCACGACAAAGGCCCCCCTTATACCAATGCCTGTGGTGGGGGTACCCTTTGAACGGGTGGGGATCGACATCGTCGGTCCCATGGAACCACCTACAGCATCAGGGCACAAGTTTATACTGGTGGTAGTGGATCATGCCACCAGGTATCCTGAAGCTATTCCCCTTAGGACCACTACAGCACCTGTTGTGGCAAGAGCCCTAGTTGGAGTGTTCTCCAGAGTGGGCTTCCCTAAGGAGGTCGTCTCCGACAGAGGTGCAAACTTTATGTCGAGCTACTTAACTGCTATGTGGTAGGAATGTGGTGTTAACTACAAGTTCACTACACCCTATCACCCACAATGCAATGGGCTTGTTGAGAGATTCAACAGGACCCTAAAAGGGATGATTCATGGACTACCGGAAAAGCTTCGGCGTAGATGGGACGTCCTGATCCCCTGCCTCTTGTTCGCCTACAGAGAAGTCCCACAGAAGGGGGTTGGCTACAGCCCTTTTGAACTTTTGTACGGGCATCCTGTAAGGGGACCCCTGTGTTTGGTGAAGGAAGGATGGGAGAGACCTCTCAAAAAGCCTGCAACCAACATAGTGGACTATGTGCTTGGCCTCCGCTCGCGGGTGGCTGAATACATGGAAAAGGCATCTGAAAACCTTAAGGCCAGCCAAGAACTCCAAAAAGCTTGGCATGACCAAAAGGCTGTCTTGACTGTTTACCAGCCCGGACAGAAGGTGTGGGTGTTGGAGCCAGTGGCCCCAGCAGCACTCAAGGACAAGTGGTCCGGGCCCTACACCATCCTGGAGAAAAAGGGAGAGGTCACCTACCTGGTCGACCTGGGAACTCCCCGGAGCCCCCACAGGGTGCTTCATGTCAACAGGCTAAAAGCATATGTCGACAGGAAGGACATGAGTTTGCTCATGGCCCTAGATGAGGGACAGGAGGAGGAGAGTGACCCTCTCCCCGACCTGCTCACTCAGAATCCTGACGATGGATCGGTAGATGGTGTTGTCTTTTGTGGCAGCCTCTCCGAACATCAACAGAGCGACTGTAAACAGGTTCTTCAGTCGTTCAGACATATGTTTTCTCTAACACCCAGCCAGACCGATTGGTGCACCCATGAGGTTGACACTGGTGACAGCTTGCCCGTGAAGAGTAAAATCTACCGGCAGCCTGATCACGTTAGAGACTGCATCAAGAGTGAAGTGCAGAAAATGTTGGAGCTGGGAGTCATTGAACCCTCGGATAGCCCTTGGGCTAGTCCCGTAGTTCTAGTGCCAAAACCTCACACCCAGGGTGGTAAGAGAGAGATGAGGTTTTGCGTAGACTACAGGGGTCTCAATGCAGTCACTAAGACTGACGCCCACCCAATACCGAGGGCAGACGAGCTTATCGATAGATTGGCCTCGGCCAACTACTTAAGTACGTTTGACCTGACAGCTGGGTATTGGCAAATCAGGTTAGCTGAGGACGCCAAGCCTAAAACCGCATTTTCAACCCCTGGTGGGCATTATCAGTTCGTGGTGATGCCCTTTGGTCTGAAGAATGCACCTGCCACCTTCCAAAGGTTGGTGAATCAAGTCCTTACTGGGCTGGATGACTTCTGCGCGGCGTATCTTGACGATATCGCTGTCTTTAGCTCCACCTGGGAGGATCACCTGGTCCACCTGCGGAAGACGTTAGAGGCACTGCAAGCGGCAGGCCTCACTATCAAGGCCACCAAGTGCCAGATAGGGCAGACACAGGTTGTATACCTGGGCCACCTTGTAGGTGGAGGCCAGGTTCAGCCGCTGGAGAGCAAGATACAGTCAATCAGGGACTGGGCTCCTCCAACCACCCAGACTCAGGTTCGAGCTTTCTTGGGCCTGACTGGATACTACCGGAAGTTTGTCAGGAACTATGGTTCCATCGTGACACCATTAAACGAACTGACAAGCAAGAAAATGCCAAAAAAGGTTCAGTGGACAGCGAGCTGTCAAAAAGCATTCGATGACCTAAAGCAGGCCATGTGCACGGCGCCTATCCTCAAGAGTCCGGACTACTCCAAACCATTCATTGTCCAAACAGATGCTTCTGAGTTGGGTGTGGGAGCTGTTCTTTCTCAACTGAATTTTGATGGTCAAGACCAGCCCATTGCTTTTATAAGCAGAAGGCTGACCCCTAGAGAGAAGAATTGGTCAGCTATTGAGAGGGAGGCCTTTGCTGTGGTTTGGGCCCTGAAGAAGCTGAGGCCATACTTGTTTGGCACTCACTTCAAGATTCAGACCGACCATAAGCCCCTCTTGTGGCTAAATCAGATGAAGGGTGAAAACCCCAAACTGCTTAGGTGGTCCATTTCCCTACAGGGGATGGACTTTACAGTGGAACATAGACCTGGTACTGATCATGGCAATGCCGATGGGCTCTCCAGATATTTCCACTTAGAACAAGAAGACTCACCTGGTCAAGGTTAGCTTATTGTTCCGACGTTTGGGGGGGGGTCATGTAGGAGAGTAGGGTCTGCAATCCTATGATCACCCAGATTTTTTGCTTTTGTTTCACTGGTTTACGACTTTCTCTGGCTGTGGGCCTGCTAATCAGACCCCCAGCCTGGCTGTTCTCTTTCTAAATTACGATATGTACCCTAGGTGCATTTACCAATTGGTACTGGGCCACCTTATCAGACCCCGTAACGCAGGGCATAGGTGTACCCAGGGCCGCCAGGGGCTGCAGCATGTATTATGCCACCCCTGGCTGGCCTCTTAAATTTGACACAACTGGCTGCACGACAGCTGGGGCGAAGACGTGTAACCACCCTTCGCTTTAGGTATAGTAGCTCTATATCTAACCATACAATGGACACCCGAGTTCCTATCAGTCACTCCTATGGCAGGCCTTAACAATCCTGAAGGCAGAGTGCGTGGGCTCGTGTGAGCTAGGTTCAGGCCCGAGCCGAGCCCGGTTGCAGCTTGCGGAATCAAGACCCAATGGCTGTTCCATGATAACGCGTACCACCTCGGTAACTTCGGTGTCGCGTTATCAAGACATGTCGAGTAAGGTGTCATACGAATCGGGATGCTGCCCTCTCACCAACTCTGGCGACGAGGTTAGCATTCCGCCCTTCTAGAGGGACACGACATGTACGTAACTGTGAACCCCGGTTAACGTTAACGAAAGCCTCAGCTCCACAAAATGGATGCTGCCACCACAGACACGAGTCTGACCTCCTGCTGCTGGGAGTCCTTCCAGCGAGGAGCACTTGGACAAAGGGTTTCCTGTCGAGGGCGCTGTTCGCACCGTCCCAGACAGGGTTTGTGTATTCTGGGTAGGTAGGGCTTTGGCGAGAAGGTGACTGCGGAGTGGCACCCCGGTGCTCACTACGCATCTGCCGGTTAGAACCAGTTCCAGGGGCGACAGCCCTGGCCTGGGGAAAGCCCGGCAGGGGAGAGGGGCGTAACTACCCCCCTTCCTGGTCCCACCCTTAGGGCAGGACCTAGTCATGTACCCACCCCTTTCTTTAGGATAAAGGCCGGAGCGGGGACCCTTCCAAATTAGATCATCTTTGAATCAAGAACTACTTTCTACGAAAGGACACTCAAGACTCTTCTCAAGATTTCTCCCTTGTGACTAAGGAGTAGTCACCCTGCATCAGCGGGCACCATCTAAGAACTCTGCGGTTTGCTGCAAGTCCTTCCTCAAGGATCCGACGGCCCAGCTCGACGAGAACCGGCTTCCCTGGCACCTCTGACCTCTACCCACGTCATCAGCTCAGCTGTGATCTGTGGGTGCGACGAGACCTCGAGGGACCGGCCATCATCAGAACCTGCACGCTCTTAAAAACCAGCACGACCATCGAGGTAACTCTCTGGTGAGTGCTCTGGGGTCCGAGAAGCCCCGACCCTGAGCCGCTCTAGTACCGAAGTGCAGTCTCCCAGCATCTCCACGATCTGCGTGGGGCCCTTCTGCTCGCTGCTCAGCACGTTGTCTGGTCACTCGCCGCTGGCTTGTGCCCTTCTGTGACGACATCCGAGAATCATCACTGCTGGTCTGGTTGCTCCAGACTGGCCCTTGCTTCCATCTTTGCGAGAAGCACCCCGGACCCTCCTGGTCCACTCAAGACGCCATCTTAGGCCCACCACGTGGCCCTGAGATCTGCCAAAGCTTGTTGCCCCATCCTGGGCCCAGCGACGCCGACAGCATCATCCTTCGTGGGACAGCTCGCACCTCCACCGTGGTCGCCGACAACGCCTCCTGGTCCGTGAGACTGCAGAGCCTAGCGTCGCCCACTCACCTAGTCGAGGTGACGGCCAACCGGTGCCTTCCTGGTACCCTCTGACTACTGGCTAGTAGTACGAACTTGGTCCCCTCTGCTTTCAGGTTTCATCAATCTCCGATCCAGGCTTGGATCTCTACGAACTATTCAGCACTGGTCGCCGGCCAGCAACTCCTTTCTTCCGGCTCCTGGCTCGTCAGCGAAGACCCCGACGCCTGTAAGACTTGTGCAGCCGCAGCCCTCGTGGCTAGGTAACTCGGCATTTCGGTGCCTGCATAGCCTCCTTACTCTAGGGTCCCGAGTCCCTCGCTTCCGACTTGCCTTATCGGGTCCGCCCGAGACCTTAACCTTTCCGTGTCCTCGGACACTTGTTTTAATTGTGCACTTGAAGTATTTGCTAAAGAGATTTGGTTTGTGCTTAGTACCCTGTCCTCATAAAGAGTACAGGGCTGTTGTGATTCTTAATAAATATCCTGTTTATTTTCATAACACTTGTGTGGTGTCCTTTCACTGGGTATTCAAGGGGTACATGTGTGGTAAACAGCTGGCTTAACACGCCCTCTCGAGTCTTTAGCCTTAGACTGCTCGTATCCACGCTACTAGGATAGCTGGTCTATAGGTTGACTTACAACCAAACACCATAAGGGTCGTTGGAACGATACATAGCGGTCGCTAGAATAGCGAACGTTGCATATCGGGCCAACTTCTCACAGTGATCTCGTGGCTTCTCTCGACGCCGATCGTCGCCTAGTTGACGACGGCGGAGCTTTCTTCGTCGTCGGTGAACTTCTTTTCGACGACGATTTCCTCATCGACGCCGGTCCCGACGTCGACGGAGTTTTTCCTCTCGAACTGTCCATCAGATGTTGTTTTTTCAGCGCCGAGCACGGTGCTGAGGTTGATGGACGCTCTGACTTGCTTTTGGAGGGAGTTCTAGGTCTCTTTGAACTCTTCCTCTCTGTAGATCTTCCCCTCATGGATCTCTGGGCCAGACCATAGAGCCTGTTCCTCAATCTGTCTTTAAGAGTCCTGTCAGACAGATTTTTACAATGTGAACAGCCTTTAGGATCATGATCCTCTGGCAAGCATAAAATACAGACCTCATGAGAGTCTGTTTTTGCCTTCTTGTGGCCACAAGAAGGGCAATCATCAAATATTGAGGGCATCCTGACAGGAAAACCTCACAAAAAATCGACTGTTATGCAGTTATTTACTCGACCCTGATGTTAAAAGTCAAAGTAAATCAAAAAATTGTTCTTTAGAAGATTTTCTGACTGAAAAAGGCAGAAAAGTGTGGAGCAGTGTATCCAGGGTCCTTCATGAAGGAGCCGGAAAGAACAACTGACCTAACTGTAACCCCTGAGGCATGATGGGAAGCTAGGGGCAGAGGTGCCTTAAAGGCACAGCGTCAGTTTTAGTGCATTCAGCTACAAGTTAGCTTTTCAGTCTTTTTAGACTGGGTATTTGCAATGCAGCCTGGGAGCTGTATATGCTTACAGTGTGTTATAAGAATTTCTACTGCTTTCTAAGCATTAAAACAGTTTCTAAACAAGCATTGGTGTTGTTTCTCATGTTTCTAATGCAAATACACATGTATGGTGGAAATTCTTCACAGCATATTCCAGCTCTACTGTTTTATTTGGCTGCAATTGCTTATTTTTATATATATATATATTTATATATATATATGTCTATATATATGTGGGGCACATATAATATATTGTTTCTGGGGTCCCGCGCATGGGCGGGAATATTCTAATGCTTATGACTATTGATGAGGATCCCCTGGAAGAGAATCATGTTTTTATTGCGTATACGGCTCTTGTGTTCCACTATCCGTGTTTTTATTTTTCTACTTGTCCTGCCCACGTAAGTTAATCCACAAGGGCATTTTATTGCATATATAACATTCTCAGTTGAGCAGTCAGAGGTATGTCTTAAAGAGATGGTTTTACCAGTATGTGGATGTCGAAATTCCTTCCCAGTGATTACATTCCCACATTGGCCACAATTGTGGCACTTCCTCATCCCCTTCCATTCTCTCAATGTGTCTTTTCTGGATGTTTTTAACAGTTCTCGGAGATTTTGAGCCCGAGTGTGGGCGAATAGAGGTATTCCTGTGATAATACCGTGAAAGTCAGGTTCATTTTCAATGAGTTCCCATCTCTTACAGATGATTCTTTTAATTTTAGGAGATTGGGTAGAATATTTTAAAACAAACACCTCCTTTTTTGCACTAGGTTTTTTTAGTTTTTTTAAGAGATCTTCTCTTTTTTTATTGGACACTGTCCATCTTGCTTCACTCAAAGTAGAATCAGGGTAACCTCTGGATTTATACCTCTTCACCTGATCTTCAATCAGTAGTTCGCAGTCCTCCTGTAGTGATGTTATTCTTTTGATTCTCATAAGCTGCGAGATGGGTAAATGCTTTTTCAGAGATAAGGGATGGGCACTTGAGAAATGAAGTGCGCTGTTCCCATCTCTGGGTTTTTTGTAAACTCTAGTCACCAATCCTCTTTCAGTTTTCGAGATTTCAATATCCAAAAAATGTATCTTGTTTTCATGAATATCATGTGTGAACTGTATTCGACTGTTGAAAGAGTTCAATTCTTCAAGACATTTTTCCAATGTCGAAAGTGGGCCCTTCCAAATCACCAAGATGTCATCAATGATCGGATGAACATAATGGCATTTTGTTGCCACTCGGGATGGTGGAGTATGTGTTTCTCTTCAAAGTATGCCATAAACGTATTAGCATACGCAGGTGCCCCCGGAAAGCCCATGGAGGTCCCTGTTCTTTGTGCGTAAAAACGATCCTGCCAACAAAAATAGCTGTGGAACAGAGCAAAGTGTAATAGTTCCAATAGAAATACGCATTTTTCATGTGGTAAATCTGAATTCAAAAGTCTCCATTCTGTCGCGTCAAGTCCTTCTGTCGTAATTTGGCAGTGATCGGGTTAGCGTTAAGCTTTGCTACACGAATTTTCCCTTATCTTGACTATAGTGTTCGGAGGCCATTTTGAGAACACTGGCATCCATTTTAGATGAACGCGCTGCCTCGTGGTCAGCATGCCCTTTTGTCCTTCCTCTGTACCACTGACCACCTAACTTGCCCAGCAACAGGCTATTTTTAGTACTGGTCAAGCTTGCACATGCGTAGTTAACCCTCTGTACTAGTGGACAGTCATCACTTAGGAATGTTCTCCAAACTGACCAGTAGTGTTATAGCTCCTCCCATGAGTTGGCTGTATTCCAAAAATGACCTTATATGTACCTAAACTGTGTAGATGTGTTCCGCCTACTCTTTTTATTACTGTAAAACTGTATAAAAGATGTCTTGCACCGATGTTCGGTGTGATACTTCTTGCATTGCCGAAGGGTGCTGTAGGAATGTACCACCACCCCATGGGGTCTTAATAAACTTGTCTTTTGCATTTTCCAGTTTCCGTGCCAACGTTTGTTTTATGGTGTAGCGGGTTTTGCGGAATATGTAGGCCTGGAGAACCCAATACCACAAATTGGCGACCACTAAGGGACTCATCGGCGACTCGGATGCCCGAAGGAGAGGTTGTGACGAAGGATTGGAAACTCGCCATGGACGGGTACGCTGCCACTGAGTGACCCGAGTCCTGGCACCTACGGTGTTTTCTTCCTTTCTTTCTGATCTGACCTTCCAGGTGGCGCCGGTCCTCGACTGAGATCCTGATCGTTCGAGTTGTCGTACAGTGCCGGTTTGGTTGATTCGATTAAAGAACTTGGCAGTTGGAACCTGGATATTTGAGAATTTGGTAAGCCTGTGATTGGTAAGGCAGTCTGCGGACGCTTACTGTGGCTCTTTGAATATGTTTTGAGTTAGCTAACATTTGGTTCTATGATTTGAGTTATATGTGCAGTGCACTTCACATAGGCGGGCAATGTGGAGATATTTCTCTAACTTTGTATTTGTTTGAACGGCACATCTTGTGTGAAGTATATTAAGTGCCATTTTTTTAATATCACGTTTTCGTGATATTTTGACATGCCCGTTTTAAGCACACTCCGAGGAATGTGCTGTCTTGGAAAAGGTACCAATTATCGATTAAATGAATCTCAGCCGGCTCCCCCCGAGGGAACACCTAATCGCGAAATGTACGTTAAATTTGGCATTCCCCCTATTCTATACAGTACATTGTGGCACAGGTATAAAAAATCTGATCCTGAATTGCAATGGCCACTACATGGGTTGTTTGATTTACGAAAGGTTCAGTATGTGGAGCAATGTTTGTTTCAGCGCAGGTCTAGACAAGATATGTTTGATTGTGTACGTATGTGGGAGAAAGCGGTGCGTGAACGAATGAAGCGTGAATTAGCCTTGGCGGACAAAGAGCAGCGAAAGACTGCTCGGGATAAGGCTTTACAGCTGGAGGAGAAAGAGTTGCAGGAAAAGAAAGAGAGGGAGACACGGGAACGTAATTTGCAAACGAAAGGTCAATTTCCTATTCGACGTCCTCTTTATCCTGTCCTTACTAATGAAACTGATGATTTTTCATTATTAGATCGTTGCCCGCCCCCGTATGTTCCACCTACGGCCCCAGATGAGGATTCGGACGGAGATGATCGAGGAGGTAGTCGTATTAGGTTAACTGCCAGTGAAGCTGCGGAATTACGCAGTTTTGCTCGCAAACTCAATTTGAAGGCAATAACTATTGCAGAAGTTAATGGCCAAATGCCTAAGTGGTCTGATCGAGAACGGTTGTATTTCTTGAGCCAGTTTGGAGATGAAGTTGTAGAACGATTTAGAAAGTATTCGGATGATTTGGAACCTAAGGATATATCAGTTGGTCGTGAGGATATGCGTAAAGGTCTTTTTGTTCTTGCAGATGCGGATCGGTTTTTTCAGCGATTGGTCCAGCTACGGGATGAGGCGTCCAGATTACGGGAGGCAAGAAAAGCAGCAGACGTGCCTGCGCCGGGATCGACGGAGACATCCAAAGAGTGTTTTATCTTTGGAACAGATAAGAGTTCTGCAGTTCATGTTATGCCTATGCGTGAAGCTGCACCTTTATATGTCCCTCCTAAAGAGCAAGGTACAAGCGATGATAAAATGTCAGTGGATGCAAAGAGTTATTTTATATATAATTGGGTTTACACACCGTGGAATAGAGCAGATGTTATGGCGCTTAAAAACGGTTTGCCTGACCCCCGTAAGAATCCGGCAGCTTTCTATGAAGGAGTGGAAGGGCCTATTTCTTCGTGTGTTATGACGTTAGTTGATATTGACCGTTTCTTTGGGATGATATTGCCTCCTGATATGTGGAGGGCGATTCGTAAGTTTGATGATCACGTGATTTTGGGGGCGGATTGGAAAACTCTAACCCAAGCTGATTTAGATAGGGAGCCTGCATGTAAGCCATGTCAATTGATCTTAAATCTCCCGACCGCTATTTTGAATAAATTAAAAACGCTTGTTCCTCCTAAAAAGATTGATTGGACTATGCTAGCTTCTTGTAAACAGAAGGCGGACGAGTCAGTTTCTGACTTCTTCTCACGCTTTGAAGAAGCATTTCATGATTACAGTGGGCAATTATTAACAGAAGATATGGGCAGGCATTTGTTCGTTGATAAGTATGTAGCGAATCTCCTACCGGAGATTGCAAAACGTTTAAAGACTAGTGAAAGTTCCTGGACCACGGCGACCCCTGCTTCTTTACTGACTATGGCTCAGTATTATGAACGACAGGAATTGGAGGCTAAAGAAAGTACTGACAAGAAAGCGAAGGAATTAAAGACGAAAGTGATGTTGGCTCAGGTTGATGCTACACAGCCAAGAGGGAATGATAGAGGTAGGCGTGGATCATACGGTACGTCTTCCGGTCGTACCGACATTTCTGAGGATCAGTGTGCATACTGTAAAAAGTTTGGACATTGGGCCTCAGACTGTCCGGTGCTTCGGGAACAGCGTAATCAGCGTGGTCGAGGAGGTGGAAGGACACGGAATAGTTATTCAGGAGCGAGGGGCGGTGCAAGTGATCGTGGCAGGTTTGAAGCGAGGGGTCGTGGTCAGGTTGATGATAATACTTTCGATCGACGGAATCAGTATCAGATAGCGGAGGGTGAACATGCAGAGTTTCAGGATTATGTGCATGCATAGGACTGCGTAGGATGGGGTGTGGAATCGGTTGAAGTACCAGTAGATCAACGAGGTCCATATGTATCAGCGGGCGTTTTGGGTTCTACTGATCAGTTCCTGGTTGATACAGGAGCTAGTCGTAGTGCTCTGTCTAAAAACCTGGTTCCAAGGGCTCCCCTGTCTGGCGAAATGATTACATCGATAGGGTTAGAGGGAACACCCTCTCTTAGCCCATTGTCACAACCCCTCACATTTTATATTGACAGATTCTTTGGTCCGTGCCCGTTTTTATTGTCACCAAACACCCTAGACAATATTATGGGAATAGATATGCCTAAATATTTCCGAGCAACAATACGCTGCGCTCCTGAAGGAGTGCGGGTTATTTTGAATGACAATTACCCAGATGTAGAGAGATTGTGCTCTATGCAAGAAATAGAGGCGTTTGCCTCTCTCCCACAAACGTTATGGGCTACTTCAGACACGGATTTGGGGCAGATGATTATCCCTCCTATTCGAATCACTGTAAAGGAGGGAGCGTCTCTGCCTCGTGTACCACAGTATAAGATCTCCAGGGAAGGTGAAGTTGCCTTAATGCATATTGTACATGATTTGATTACTGCAGGCGTAGTGGAGGAAGTCCCCTATAATGTCTGTAACAGCCCTATTCTTCCGATTTTAAAGAAGGATACTGATAACAAAATCTATTGATTCATTATTGATCTGAGAGAAATTAACAAGATAGTAGTGCCCCAATACCCGGTGGTGTCTGATATTACCACTTTACTTACTTTGATTCCGCCCACTGCCACCACGTTTACCGTGATTGACCTGAAAAATGCTTTCTTTTCCATTCCCATCCATCCTGATAGCCGATACCTATTTGGCTTCACATTAAATAATAAATCGTATAGATTTTGTAGAGTTCCTCAAGGCTATACAGAAAGTCCTAGCATTTATAGCCAGGCTTTGAAAAGACAGCTTGATTCTTTTGATTTCCAGCCTGGAGTGGCTCTCATTCCATATGTCGATGACATTTTACCTGCAGCAGACATGCAGGGGCAATGTGAGGAGAGTAGTCTTGCTTTGCTTTCCTTTCTTGCCAACAATAATCACAAGGTTTCAAGGAAAAAGCTTCAATATTGTAGACCAAAGGTGACCTACCTCGGTCATCTTTTGTCTAAGGAGGGACGTGCATTGACATCTGATCGAATTCAAGCGATTTTAGATACACCAGTCCCCCGCACTCAGAGAGATGTTCGTGCTTTCATAGGGTTAACGTCTTTCTGTAGGCAGTGGATAATGGGGTTTTCACATATTATAAAACCTTTGTTAGCATTGTTGTCCAAAACTACACCGATCCCCCTTGAATGGACAGATGAATGTCAGAATGCTTTCGAGCAATTGAGACAAGCTCTTTGCTCGGCACCAGTGCTAGGTACACCAGATTATACGAAGATTTTCACATTATATGTACATGAGAGGGATGGGTGTGCATTGTCAGTTTTGGTGCAGACACACGGGGATAAGCGGAGGCCTTGCGCGTATTTCTCAGCAGTGCTTGACCCCGTAGCACGAGGATTACCTGGGTGTTTTCGAGCAGTTGCAGCAACAGCAGTGGCTATACGACAGAGTGAGGGAATAGTTTTGTCACACAAATTGTTGGTGTTAGTTCCCCATGCAGTAGACGCTCTGCTAAATCAAACGAAAACACAGTATTTAACGAGTGCACGTTTAACAGGATATGAGCTAACGCTGTTGGCGCCACATATCACACTAAAGAGATGTGCTACCCTGAACCCTGCTACTTTATTGCCGTATCCAGTTGCTGAGGGGCAGGAGGAAGAACACCATGATTGTGTTTTCCTGACTGAAGAACAAACAAAGGGTCGTGTTGACTTACAGGATACGCCACTTCCAGATGTGGATGGGGAACTGTGGGTTGACGGATCGTGTTTGAGGTTGCCAGATGGTACATGTTGGACTTGGCCCTTAAGGCAGGTTCACCCCTAATCTTTTTGCTTTTAATCTGTGATCTGTATGGATGATTTTCTGGTCTGTGCGCACTTTTTCCCTGTGTCCCAGGGTAAAGTGCGTGCATGTAGTTAGGCTGGCCTGCTCTCCCATAGGAATGCATGGGGAATGTCTGTGTCCCTAGTAGTTCCTGATGCGTGGGGAGTGCATGCTCGAATTTGGTATGTGCGAGCTCGGGAGAATGAATGCTTCGCAATGGTGTATGTGGCATGTGTGTGTCATGTGTAGAAATGCCACTTCTAGGAGTTGGCATATTAATGTAAAATATGCCTGGCGTATGATTGGCTGGAGCTGGCTGGTGAACCTGGCTCCAGGAAGGCTGGATGGGTCTGCCCGGTGGTGAGTGTGAGATTAGCATGTTGATGGCTTGGGAGGAGTGCACCTGGTCCCTGATGGGTCTGGACTTTCCCCACACAATGCTGGCTCCACCCCCTGTAGTGCGACTGATGTCCCTAGCCCTGCCAGTGAATGAAATGGGTGGTTGAGCTATCAAGGGTACTTCAAAACCAGCTGCGACTGGTTTTCCCCCACCCTGCACCTACAGACAAAGGGAATTTACTGTATAAGTAGGGGCTGTGTCCCCATACAATTTGGTTCTGCTTGTGGATCCTTGCCAGAGGGGGCTGCTGCTGCTGCTGGGGCCAAGAGGACCGCCACTTGATTGTCTCCCTGCCTGGAGACCCAGTGTGCTGGCTCTGGTCCTGCCTTGCCCCCCTGCCTGCCTCCAGACCCTGCTGGAGCTTTGCTTTGGACCCCTAGCGCTGTGGGAGCTGGATTCTGTCCTCTAGCGCTGGGGAGCGCTTTACCTTTGCTCTTGGCGCTTGAAAGCGCTTTATTTTCCTTTTAGCGCTGAGTGCGCTTTACTTTGTCCCTGAGCGCTGGGGAGCGCTCTTTGTGCAGCCGGTGCCCACTCGGCATTGGACCCAGATTTGCCGTTTTTCGATCGAGCGAGTGCCCATCTCGCTTGATATTTTATTTCCAAACCGGTACCCACCCGGCATCTGCCCGTCTGGTTTTGCCGATTTTCGGCATAGAGAGTGCCTACCTCGCTTTATATTTATTTAAGGCCGGTGCCTACCCGGCATTGCCCCATTTTATTTGATTGTTTAAAAGCCGGTGCCCACCCGGCATTGCCCCGTGTATCACCGCCGCAGCACCGGGCCGAGAGGAAGCAGCCGCTGACGTCATCGCCAGGCCGTGCTGGGATTGGCCCAGCCGGCCGAGCTTCCCGCCACGTCACCGGGGGAGGAGCCGAGAAGCAGGAAGCAGCCTGCCGTGTCCTCGAGGCTCCCCGTGTGAAGAGGAGCCCCGCGCTGCCGAAGAGGTGAGCCAGCACTGCTCCTGCCCCCGCAGCACCCGCGAGGAACCGGTGAGTGCGGGCACAGGGTCTTTGGTCTATTTAGAGCGGCCTCGGTTGGCTGAGGGCCGCTCCAACGATGCCCGCATCTCTATGTTTAGGAGTCCCGAGGCTCCTGGTGGCAATTTGAATCTACGAGCCTGAGAGGCTCCAGGCATCCCCGTTTTCGAGTCCCCTGTGAGGGACTCCCACGATGCCCATAGTTGATGTAGAGCCACAAGGGGCTCAGAGGGCATTTCCCTACTTTGCGAGCCCGGAGAGGCTCGATTGCCGGCACCCTTGTTCCTCGAGCCCTGAGAGAGGCTCCTGCGTGCCATATTTGTTTTAGAGCCCAGAAAGGCTCTTGAGCCCCATATGTGTTTAGAGCGCTGAAGCTCTTAGGTGCCAGCACCTGTGTTCTTGAGCCCACGAGGCTCCAATGTTGCCCATCTGTGATTCACAACTGTCCAGCACTTAGTGGACAGTTGCTACGTTTAGGCTTTGTGTTCCTGGCTGCCTGCGCAGCCTGCCTAACATTGAGACTCAGGGCATTCAGCCCCTTGCGAGGCCAGTTGGCCTGAGGGACAATTCCAGTGTTGTGCTACATGCACCCTGCACATTGTAAGTTACTTGCTGATGTGATTCTTGCGCAAATGTTCTAACCTGCACCTCTGAATGTGTTTAATGCCTCATGTGCAATTGTTTATGTCCCATTACCTTTGCTAAAAGTGACCTGCTTAGGTATTTTATGTTTATCTCCTTTGCTAAATGTGACCTGCTTAGGTGATTGTTTAGGTTTCCTTCCCTTTGCTAAAAGTGACCTGCTTAGGTGATGGTATTCCTTCCTTAGGTCCTGATGATAAGGTCCTAGTTCCCTGCGTGATTTTCCTACAGTGTTTAGGGTTGCGTAGGAGTTATTTACTCTTTACCAGTGATTACTGGTTGTGTGCTACATGTACTATTTTGGTGCTAGTCATTATATGTTTATTTGCTAAGTGTATACCTACAAGTATTATTTCTAACAAGTGCCTACCCCTGACAGTGGTCCATGTGGCCCTGTCCTGTACATAATCCCTTGTAAATTCTGCCCGTGCCTGTTGGCACATTGTAAAGTTTGTGTGTTATCTAATGTGTTTTTACTATAATACAAAAGCTATTTTTTTATATAACCTTGTGTGGAGTTTCCTTTGTGGTGGGCCTTGGGTGTTGGTGCTGGGGTACGTGCGCAAATACTTAACTCATACCGCCTCCAAGTTTAGCCTTGCTGCTCGCGCCACGTTACCTAGAGGGTGAGCAGGGGTTATCTTGGCGTGTAACTCCCTTGCCCTGACTTAGGGGTGGTGGTCTCTGACTGACTTTGGCGTGAGCCCTGGCCAGCCAGGGACCCCGTTTCTAACAGTACAACTTCCGCAGCATATGCGATCACGACACTTAAGACAGTGGTAGAAGCAGCACGAATACTACAGAAATCGACCCAAGCAGCGGAATTGATAGCTCTAACAAGAGCATGTGAATTAAGCGCTGGTTTATGTGTGAACATCTATACTGATAGCCGGTACGCCTTTGGAGTAGCGCATGATTTTGGCCTACTCTGGAGAGAGCGAGGGTTTTTGACTTCACATGGAGTACACATTATGCACGGAGAATTAGATCGTGATCTCCTAAATGCACTACTATGTCCAAAGAAAGTGGCGATAATTAAATGCAGTGCACATAAGAAAGTGACAGACAAAGTAGGAAAAGGAAACGCCTTTGCAGATTGTATAGCGAGGGAAACTGCTATGATACAAAATGCCTCGCCGATGTATGTAGTGAAATTGCAGGCTGAGCGATTGCATGATGCTAGAGAGGAGATACTAGATATTCAGAAATCAGCGTCTGAAGCAAAACTCGCAGCCTGGGCAACGGAGGGAGTGTTGGACGATGAGGGTTGTTGGAGAAGCAAAGACATGGTGAGAAGGAAATTGCCTGCAGCTTACTTGCAAGCAATGGTTCAAATGACACATGGATTGGCACATGTTGGAGCTCTCGCAATTACTAAATTGCTTACGTGAGTCTGGGAGCATCCTGAGATTGCCAATACGGCCAAAAGAGTAGTGCAGACCTGTCTGATATGCTTGCAGTACAATCCTGCTAAAGGGACGTATACTCCGAAAGGAGGGTTTGTTCCACCTACTGCACCATTCGAAGTACTACAAATGGATTACATCCAGCTTGAGCGTTGCAATAACCTTAAGTATGTCTTAGTGGTGGTGTGTGCTTTCAGTAAATGGATTGAGGCCTTCCCCACGAAGGATAATACAGCGCTGACAACAGCTAAGGTGTTGCTCAAAGAGTACTTCCCGCGCTATGGTGTTTGTAAATTTTTGTGGAGCGATAATGGTCCTCATTTTGTTGGGAAAATTGTGGAATACGTCATAAAGGGATTAGGAATTCAGCAAAAATTCCATGCTGTATTCCATCCGCAGCCAGCAGGTCTGGTGGAGAGGTACAATGCTACTTTGAAATTGAAGCTAGCAAAGATCGTGGCATCCACGTCTTTGAAATGGCCGGATGCTCTGCCTCTGCCATTGCTATCTATCAGATCAGTGCCCCATTCCCGAACTGGCCTCACACCTTACGAAGTGGTGTTTGGAAGGCCTATGACTATATGGGGAGTTCCTAAGCCTCGATTGCTACATGATGTGCCTTGTATAATGATGAACGATTATTTGGAACGATTAACAAATGATTTACTTTCTATTCATCAACAGGTTCGAGAAGCGCTCCCCGACAACTCTATTGGAGAGGCTCATAATCTTCGTCCTGGCGACCATGTGATGGTCCGAACGTTTGAGAGAACTAGCAGCTTGGAGCCGAGGTGGCGTGGCCCCGAGCAAGTGCTACTTGCAACACGGACGGCTGTGCGAGTCACGAACAGAAAACGTTGGGTGCATTCGACCCATTGTCGTCGTGTCTCTCCGGATCTGGTGAGCCCAACTGTGCTGTCTGATTATCGAGACATCTTGGACGAGGAGAAGAGCCCAGCTGTTACATCTACTGAATCGGAGGGAGCCTTCCCGGACCATACTGTCTCTGGTAGAGAGAGATACAATCTACGGCCAAGAAAAGCAGTTGTTTTGTGCGAGACTGGTTGAGTTACCGCTCCAGGTTTGTGAAACGGAAGCCGGGAATATCAAGGGGGGGGGGTCAGTTCTGCCAAGTGTAGCGACACCCGTCTTGAATCTCGGAGAAGAAACCAACGGCTACCTCGGAGCTCAGCACTCATATTTTTATTTTTTAGTTGTTTTCATTTTAGATATTTGTACTTTGAACTATGGCACCTTCTACGATGCGGAATAAGAGAATTCTTGGTGCAGTACTCTTTGTTATGACCATTGTGGTGATAGCGGTAATAGCTTGGGTGGTAGAACTGCTGGTGCCGGCAAGAGAACATTTATTGTCTACCACCCCAATTCCGTCTGAACATTTTCATTTCACTTTGCCCTATCATGAAGAACGACATAGACAGACTTATCTGAATAACAGTTTCATTCAAATCCTGCATCACACCCATAATATGACGAACACTTCGAACTGTTGGGTGTGTGGTATGTTCTCTAATAAAAGAGAGAGGGACCCCAAGACCAAAGGGATAGGCTTGCCGTAAAAAGGACGATATCACACCACGCGGGACGCTATCCAGTTTACAGAAAAAGGCTTGACACGGAGATTTAAGTCTCGTGTTTTTGATGTTTCCCGTATCCTGGGATGACATAACGGTTTGCTACTCTTGAATCTACCTGGAAACCGCATAATTGTGTATCTTTTCTTTAATCTACCGTGTGTTGGGTCCATCTTACTATACTTTTTATCTAAGCTATCATGCTAGGTGCTTGGCCGAATTCAAAACTGTGACATGTTCGTGTCATATTAAATTTTTCTATTCAGAATTTTATACATGATAAGAAGATTATTCGCTGGACGAATATCTCCTGGAAATTTTAAGGAGGCAACATACCCTTTATAATACTTTGAAATACGTTTTTATCCAAGAAGTATTGGGAAAAATGTGTACAATTGTCCTGATGAAGGCGGTTTTATGCTAACTGTACCGCCGAAACGCGTCGATGCCTAAGGAGTGAATTTGGAATAAGAAATCAAGAAAAAATTCATAATTGTGTTGTTTGAGTTTAGTCCTTCTTTCCTGTAGCTCCTTTTTATTGGAATGTTGATTTTATTTAATATTGTTTCGTCCTGTATGTGTTTCCCAATTTTTAACAAAATATAATGTATGTTAATAAATTGTCCAAAGATTTAATTTTACCATAGTGTTTTCACGTGTATTGAATTTCTACTACTTTCATTGCTTCCTTGTTATCTTGTTATATTGGTGAGTTTATCGTCTGTCTGTTAGTACCTATGTGTTTATGCTAATTCGCCCAAAGGGAATTATTTTTTTGACTTGTGTGGTATGTTGCCAGGTCATCAAAAGAAAGGAGGCACTCCGCTTATTCCTCTCCCATTTTCTCACAATGGTTCTTGTAATGCTTGGTACACTCCTGTTCACTTTGCGATGGCCGACAAAAGGTGGACTACTTTTTCGACTCAATAAGGTCTGTTTTAATGATCGAGATGGTTATCCACAAGCTGAAGGAACTAAATTTGAATGGGAAGAATATCGAACAGATAATGTAGCCTGGCCTCGAATTTATACTAACCAAAGAAATGTAAATATGTCCAGCCTGCATATAATCACAGTTATTGATACGAAAGCTGATTTGTGTGTCCGTAATAAAGGTACAATCCCAGTAGGAAGAAGTGAATGTAACACTACTCTCACCTTTGACACTCCAAATGGTATCACTTTTGTGGCTTCACGAAACACTTACTTCATTTGTGGAAATAAAGGTTATCACCGTCTCCCTATAGGATGGCTAGGAACATGTTATATATCCTTTGTATTACCTCCTGTGTTTATCGCCTCACCTATGTACCATAATGATTTCATTTTATACTGAATAGAGTGAAAAAAACATTAGCTCTTGATGATGTAGACCAGACTGATACTTCTCTGCAACAGTATGTTGATTTCAAGTTAGGTTTCTTTTCCTTTGTTGGGGCTGCCCTAAATATCCGAAAAATTAGACGACTGACACGTGTTGTAGAAGCTGTCGCTAATGAGACAGTTTTTGCTTTAGGGACCTTAACGGAAGAACTTCAAATTACCAGAATTGTAACGCTCCAGAACCGAATGGTTCTAGATGTAGTATTAGCTGATCGTGGGGGTGCTTGCCGCATTATCGGAAGTAGTTGCTGCGTGTACGTGCGAGATAATTCACCCTCTGTATACGATGCTATTTCTAAATTACATAAGATAGCTGCTGAGATACATCCTGATAATGGCACTTGGACATTTTCGGGTTGGTTTTGGACATTGCTTAGTACTTGGGGCTGGAAACTGTTGACTATCCTATGTATAATTATTGGAATATTATTCTTCCTATGTTTGTGTATCCAGTGTGGCCCTATGTTATGTTCCATGTGCCTTCCTGCTTGTATTCCATCCAAACGAGCTATTGCTAAGAATGAACAAATGTTCCATAGAGAAGTAGCACACATTATGTCAATAAATATTGATGATGAATATCCTGATTATGTCCACTATGAGGTAGCTTCAGCTAAACGCTAAAAGGGTCGTCTGTTGTAATTTGGCAGTGATCGGGTTAGCGTTAAGCTTTGCTACACGAATTTTCCCTTATCTTGACTATAGTGTTCGGAGGCCATTTTGAGAACACTGGCGTCCATTTTAGACTAACGCGCTGCCTCGTGGTCAGCATGCCCTTTTGTCCTTCCTCTGTACCACTGACCACCTAACTTGCCCAGCAACAGGCTATTTTTAGTACTGGTCAAGCTTGCACATGCGTAGTTAACCCTCTGTACTAGTGGACAGTCATCACTTAGGAATGTTCTCCAAACTGACCAGTAGTGTTATAGCTCCTCCCATGAGTTGGCTGTATTCCAAAAATGACCTTATATGTACCTAAACTATGTAGATGTGTTCCGCCTACTCTTTTTATTACTGTAAAACTGTATAAAAGATGTCTCGCACCGATGTTCGGTGTGATACTTCTTGCATTGCCAAAGGGTGCTGTAGGAATGTACCACCACCCCATGGGGTCTTTATAAACTTGTCTTTTGCATTTTCCAGTTTCCGTGCCAATGTCTGTTTTATGGTGTAGTGGGTTTTGCGGAATATGTAGGCCTGGAGAACCCAATACCACACTTCCTCATGGGCTATTGAGGTATATAGGGCCACCACATCGATGGTACAGAGTAGTATATTCTGGGTGAAGATGTCTTTGATGGAATCAAGTTTCATTAGACAATCCGTGGTGTCTTTGACGTAAGTTGTCCAAGTCTGAACAAGTGGCTGTAGGTAGTAGTCCAAAAAGAATCCTAAAGCTTGGGTAATATGTATACACTATACAACCAATACCCTAAAACTCCATCGATATACATGTTACCCAAGGTACATAAAGACAGAAACAATCCCCCCTTCCGCCCTATTGTGGCGGGGTGTGGGTCTATACATGAAGCTTTAGGATTCTTTTTGGACTTCTACCTACAGCCACTTGTTCAGACTTGGACAACTTACGTCAAAGACACCACGGATTGTCTAATGAAACTTGATTCCATCAAAGACATCTTCACCCAGAATATACTACTCTGTACCATCAATGTGGTGGCCCTATATACCTCAATAGCCCATGAGGAAGGACTTGACGCGACAGAATGGAGACTTTTGAATTCAGATTTACCACATGAAAAATGCGTATTTCTATTGGAACTATTACACTTTGCTCTGTTCCACAGCTATTTTTGTTGGCAGGATCGTTTTTATGCACAAAGAACAGGGACCTCCATGGGCTTTCCGGGGGCACCTGCGTATGCTAATACGTTTATGGCATACTTTGAAGAGAAACACATACTCCACCATCCCGAGTGGCAACAAAATGCCATTATGTTCATCCGATACATTGATGACATCTTGGTGATTTGGAAGGGCCCACGTTCGACATTGGAAAAATGTCTTGAAGAATTGAACTCTTTCAACAGTCGAATACAGTACACACATGATATTCATGAAAACAAGATACATTTTTTGGATATTGAAATCTCGAAAACTGAAAGAGGATTGGTGACTAGAGTTTACAAAAAACCCACAGATGTGAACAGCGCACTTCATTTCTCAAGTGCCCATCCCTTATCTCTGAAAAAGCATTTGCGCATCTCGCAGCTTATGAGAATCAAAAGAATAACATCACTACAGGAGGACTGCGAACTACTGATTGATGATCAGGTGAAGAGGTATAAATCCAGAGGTTACCCTGATTCTACTTTGAGTGAAGCAAGAAGGACAGTGTCCAATAAAAAAAGAGAAGATCTCTTAAAAAAACAAAAAAAACCTAGTGCAAAAAAGGAGGTGTTTGTTTTAAAATATTCTACCCAAGCTCCTAAAATTAAAAGAATCATCTGTAAGAGATGGGAACTCATTGAAAATGAACCTGACTTTCACGGTATTATCACAGGAATACCTCTATTCACCCACACTCGGGCTCAAAATCTCCGAGAACTGTTAAAAACATCCAGAAAAGACACATTGAGAGAATGGAAGGGGATGAGGAAGTGCCATAATTGTGGCCAATGTGGGAATGTAATCACTGGGAAGGAATTTCGACATCCACATACTGGTAAAACCATCTCTTTAAGACATACCTCTGACTGCTCCACTGAGAATGTTATATATGCAATAAAATGCCCTTGTGGATTAACTTACGTGGGCAGGACAAGTAGAAAAATAAAATCACGGATAGTGGAACACAAGAGCCGTATACGCAATAAAAACATGAATTCTGCACTAGCAGCGCATTGGATTAACGCAGGACATACCATCCCACAGCTGAGATTCACCATTCTTGAATGTATCATACCCCACACAGGCATTGACATTAACACTACACTATCACGTAAAGAGACACAGTGGATCCTTAAGCTAGGGACCGTAATCCCAGGGGGTCTCAATGACCACTATGAACTTTTGTGCTTTTTATAAGTGCTAATACTGGTGATTCTAGAATGTGAGGGGCACTTTACATATTTCAGAACGACATTCTATTCTGCTCGATTTTGCACCTTATCATGTCTTTACTTTACTTTCCCATTCCTTACATTTCTTATATTTACTATTTTTCATTTTAATTAGCCTCTAGCTCTTGCCAGTCGAGCCTTTCTTTAACACCCTCTCGATCATTCATTACGTTCGAGGGAGCGCAATCTTGGATAGGTCATCTGGAGTCCGTTTTTGATGTTGCTGAACAGGGCGGCGCGCCGTCTCTCTGTTTAGATTAGGTCTTGAGAATGCCACTTGCCTCGAGTTACTGACGAGGAGCAGCTAACCCATTCGTGCAATATACTTCACGAGAAAGGTACGGGGACCTCTATTATTCTCCTATAATCGCTTTAGACTTATGGCATACCATGATATTTACTTTTGAATATCATGTTTATTACAGACATTGTCTTTGGAATAGAGAAACCAAGTGAGTGATTACCAGTATCGAGTGTTTTTGACACAACCTGGGACCTTAACTGAGGCATTGGTGTGAGTATAGTGCCCGTTATTATAGTTGTGATAACAGCATTACTTCTACTGATTAGATAAAGGACGGCTAGATAACAGTACCTCGTTAACTTTAATAGGAAGAAGCATTGTAAATTGAAGTTTACGCTACTGACCTCGGGTCCTTCTCTGGTCATCACGAGGTATGTCGCTCGCATTTACTTACATCTGTGTGGCACTGAGTAGATTCAGACACTTTGGGAAATAAGTCACTTTAGCATTTGGGGATACTTTGTCTGTCTCTGCAATTCTCTGATCTTCACAATGAAGACATCTTTTTTCTAGTATTTCTTCTTTTTTTCACGTAACTCCTTTACATCTCTCTTGGTCTTTTTGTCGTTTTGTGGTATGGAAAACCCACAGTAGCATCCATTACAACTGTATATCACTGTACACAATGTTTTTGCTCATCTTTATTAAGACTGCTATATTTCATCTGATTTGCAACTGAGTTTTGATAACTCATTTTTCTGTTGTAGATTCGTTTTCTGACTGGCTCCGAGGAGTTCATACCCAAAATGTGGAAGTTTATACTTATGATTTCCCCTGATGAAGGGTTCTGAAATGAACCCGAAATGCATTGGTTTGTGGATAAATGTTTAATGTACTAAAAAGTGAAATGTACTTTTCCAAAACAGAGACATTGATTAGTTTGTGATATGCATCAACAATTGAATTGACTTGTATATCACATTGTCCTTAATTGGAAACATTTTTTGAAATTTTTTGAAGCATTTCTGAGTAAAAGAAGCTTTGATCAATTGTGTGAATAATATCTTTGTTTATAGATAAATAGGCCTTAGTGCCCTTCTAGCTGTGCATTGCTACAGTCTCGGGTTTGCTCTAGACTCATACACAATTAGATTTAATGATGGCATCCTTCTTTTTAGTTGCCTGCAGTGCGCTTCAAATGAATCAGTAGAGCATCACTTTGTTGGAATTTGGTCTTTGCATAAGTCTAAGTTTAAGTTTTATCACGTGGTTTTTCACAGACAGATTACTAACGTAAATCCTTGTCGTCGTATTATACGTAATAACATTTATCATTCTGCTTTTTTCTTTTCTTTACATTAATTGGCATGGGTGCGTGGTTCAGCCTTTTTCTCTATAGATATTGACTGGTCACACATGCATATGTTAGCTTTTTGAACTGTATCTACCCTGAATATTGAGTGGCGTTGCCACATGTTGTATATTATTGATTAGAAGTATCCTGTCCAGTTCAGCTTTGTTCATTTTTATCCCAACAGTGGCCCCCGTAGAAGGGATTTTATCCCGAAATGCATTGGGCATGAGGGCAAGACCAAATTGATCAAGAATCGCAGTATTATGGATTTTTTCAAAAATATATTTTTTAAAAATTCCTACATTGTAATGTGAAGATATCAGATGTTCTTTAGCATTTGATATGAACATATCGTAATACAATGAACTAGTAATCTGAATCTGACAGTTGTGTTTAATTTACACGTTGTTGAGTAGTGTTGATTCGTCTTTTTTTTTAAAGTTTGAAACGTATATACATTTACTTTTGCTGTGCATCTGGCATGCTGGTGGTTCTCCACCAGCAAGTTTTCAGTTTCTTAGGTTGGTAGCATTTTCACCAGGTTGCACGCAGTCTTTGATTATTTAGGATTTATACAATGAGTTTCATTTGTTTAAAGAGGGAGTGTGCAGACTTTTTTCACTAATTTTCAGTAACACCATGTGAGGTTGTCAAGTGTTATGCTCAGGTCACTCTGCCACTCTAGTCTCATATAGGTACATGTGTATTTATGTTCCTCTTGCATTATACCATAAATAATGGTCACTATTTTATTGGGGAATTTAGCTCTCAATATAAATTATAGGGGGGCAAACTCTGGGGGCTGCAACCCATCATCTCCCAGTATTTCACGGAGAGAATGTGTTACCCTATAGAAGTGGAATCACGTTAATGGGGTAGCATTATGACCCTCAGCTTCAATTTCTGCACATTTACGAGTCACGCCATCTTGAAACAAATAGCTACTTTAGTTATCTGTAGCTTCTCTAATGCAGCTGCTACCTCCTTTTCTACTCAGATTGGTAACCAATGGCTCCACTCAAGCAGTGTCTGTGGAGAGTACAAGACTGTGCTCGCCTGCTTCTTCATTAGATTGTGCCACGCATGCCTTGTGGCATTAATAGAGTCTAGAATCCCCGTCCTCCTGGACGGAGCATTAAACAATAATCTCGGAGGGGGGCAGGGTTAGCTGCTACTTTTTCAATTTGTAGATGTGGGAGAGTGTCATCTTGATATATTCAGTGGTAGGTGTGTATGCATTGCGCCACACTGTCATAAAGCTCTTAATCTGGTGCTGCTATCCCCTCCCCCATGGAATAAGGGAGAGTGAGAACTTCACACTGAGCGCGTGGTTGTTTACCCGCCCATACCAACATGACCAATAGTGATTTAATTTTCTTTAAAAAATGTGTGGGAAGGACCATAGGTATATTGAGGAACAATAAGAATCCGGGAAGAACTACCATTTTTATTAGGGAGATGCGACCCAGGTGCTACAAAGGTAAGCAAATCCAGCCTTCCACCTCTTCTTCCAATTTTGCTATTGCTTTCCCGTAGTTTTCTGTAAAAACTGTTTCAAAGGAGGTATCTTACTGAGTCGGAAGTCCAAGTGAGAGGAAACTCTAATTCGATGGGTTCCGTGGACGGGGTCAGTGGGAAAATGGTAGATTTGGTCCAATTTATGTTACGACCCGAAAATTCCCCAAAGCGGACCACCTATCTTATTTCAGGATCTCTGATGTATAAGAGTGTGTCGGCAGCATATATGGAAACAATCAACTTATATCCCAGAAACCGATTTCCTCTATGCCCGTGGTACTCCCTAAGAGCACAGGCCAAGGGGTCAGCAACCAGTGCGTATAAGGAGTGGAGTCAAAGGGCAACTTTGCCGAGTGTCCCTAGCGATTTTAATCGGGGCTACCACCTGATCACCTACCCTGACCCTGGCTGTGGGTGCATTATAAAATATCGCCAGCCAGTTGTAAGAAGACAACCCCTAGGCCCGTCCTCCTCAGCACCTCAACCATGAAGGGACATTCGACAGAATCAAAGGCCTTCTCTGCGTCCAGGAAGACTGCAGCTGCGTTAACCTCTGGGTTCGGGTTCGGGATCTCACAAATATTGTGCATAAGTTGTATGTATATTAGAGTACTTTCCAAAACAAATCCGCCTTGCTTAGGGCCCACCAGTTCCGGGATCAGCAGGGCTAAACGATTAGCCAACACTTTGGCGAATAGCTTGGCGTCAACGTTAAGGAGCAAGAGGGGGGCGGTACGAAGAGCATTTATTTGCAGGTTTGCCCGGTTTCAGTAGGGTTGCTATCATTGCTTCCCGCATAGAGGGGGGCATCTCACTACATTCTCCCATTTCCTCAAAGAGGGTTATCAAGTGCGGCAGCAGGATATTGTTAAATTCTTTACAAAAGGCTACGGTGAGGCCGTCCAGACCAGGGGCACTGTCAGAGCGCATAGCCATCAGAGAAGTATTTATTTCCCATGCATTCAGGGGCCTCATGAGGTATACCCGGTGGACATCCACCAGCCACTGTATTTTAATATGTTCTAAGTAGTCTAATATGGCTGCAATATCTTTATATCCTTTGGAGCGATAAAGATCAGAGTAGAATTGACTAAATCTATAAGCGATATCTGACTGCCCTCTGATCACCTCTCCCGTTGCTGAATGCATTTCCGTGATTCCCGCCGCCTCCCCCCTACCACATTGCAGTGCCGCCAGGGTCGTCCTAGGCCTCTCACCCTCTCCGTATGTTTTCGCTATTGATACTTTCCCATATGCTTGATCTCATTATCTGCGACTTTGTGGTATTATTCTATCATTTTTTGTACTCTTCACTGCTTATACTGCTACCACCAGCTATCTCTTCTTGTTCAATCTCCACTAAGTGTTTTTCAAGTGTTTCTAGCCAGCCACGTAGAGCCCGAAGGACTCCTGAATGCTTTGCTATAGCTATACCACTAATATAAACCTCAAAGGTTTTCCATACTGTAGCAAACTTGCTCCCCAAAGAACAAGTTACTTACCTTCGGTAACGATATATCTGTAAGAAACATTAGTTAGTGTTAGATTCCTTACCTTAGAATATCCCCAGGCGTCAGTCTGGATCCGGAAACATTTGCGTAGCAGTACCCTTGCGCGTCGGTAGGCGTCGTCTGCAGGCGTCTCCTGCGGCTCCGCGTCCGTCGTCGGCGTCGTGCGCCGTGATGACGTCGCTGGAGTATATAGACGCCGCCTCCGCGCGCTGACGTCAGTTCTTTGTACACAGCTTTTCCGCGCCATAAGACGCAGAGCCATGAGAGAACCAACACTGGTGCCATTTGAAACTAGGGCCCTGAAAGGGATGTCCTTAACCCTAGGTATCAGTTCGCAGAACGGGGAGGATGGGTGGGTTCGGTAAGGAATCTAACACTAACTAATGTTTCTTACAGATATATCGTTACCGAAGGTAAGTAACTTGTTCATCTGAAAGAAACACGTTAGTGTTAGATTCCTTACCTTAGAATAGATACCCCAGCAATACCAACCCCAGTGGTGGGTCTGCGAACCAATACATTCCTACACCAGAAAGTCCTGGAGGACAGAACGGCCAAAGAAGCCATCCCTCCGGACTTGACTGTCCAGGCAGTAGTGCCTCGCAAAGGTGTGCAGCGAGGCCCACGTAGCCGCTTGGCAAATGTCCTGCAAGGGGACTCCCCGGCCCAGGGCAGTAGTAGCCGCCGTGGCCCGAGTGGAATGGGCCCTCAGCCCAACAGGAGGCTCCTTCCGAGCCAAAGAGTAGCACGCTTTGATGCAGAGAACGACCCACCGCGAGATGGTTCGTTTATGTACCGCCCGTCCCTTCTTCGCACCTACGTAGCCAACAAACAGTTGGTCATCCACCCGGAACTGGCGTGTGCGATCCATGTAAAATGAAAGCGCACGTTTTGGGTCCAGACGATGGAGCCGCTCTTCATCCTTTGAAGGATGCGGAGGCGGGAAGAAGGAAGGGAGGGTGATGGACTGCCCGATATGGAAAGCAGAAACTACTTTGGGCAGGAAAGAAGGTCTAGTCCTCAGAACCACCTTGTCAGGATGGATGGACAAGAAAGGAGGTTTGACAGAAAGAGCCTGGAGCTCACTCACCCTCCTGGCAGAGGTGATGGCAACCAGGAAAGCCGTCTTTAAAGTCAGGAGACGGAGAGGGCAAGAATGAAGGGGCTCAAAGGGAGCACACATTAAAAAGGTTAGAACCAGGTTCAAGTCCCACTGAGGCATCACAAACGGAACAGGAGGATACATGTGTGTGATGCCCTTCAAGAATCTCGTTACAATTGGGGACTTGAACAAAGAAGGCTGATCAGGAAGCCTAAGAAAGGCTGAAAGGGCAGAAAGGTAGCCCTTGATAGTGCCCAGAGCAGAGCCCTGCTGGGCAAGAGAGAGAAGGAACAGAAGAACCTCGGAGAGAGGGGCAGAAAGAGGATCCACGGCCTTTGCTGTGCACCATGCCACAAACTTGTTCCACCGACAGGCGTATACCGATTTTGTGGAGGGACGCCTGGCTGCCAGAATTACATTACAGACTTCAGGAGGCAAGTCAAATGGCCTCAACTGCCGCCGCTCAATCTCCAAGCATGGAGGTGGAGACTGGACAGGTTCGGGTGGAGGACCGTCCCCTGTTGCTGCGACAGAAGGTCCTCCTGAAGAGGCAGGCGGATCGGGGGACCGACTGACATGCTGAGTAGCTCGGGATACCAGTACCTTCGAGCCCAGTCCGGAGCCACAAGGATAACTTGGGCCCGGTCGCGCCTGATCTTCTTCAGCACTCTGGGCAGAAGTGGTATAGGCGGAAAGGCGTATAACAGACCGCAACTCCACTCGCGCCGAAAGGCGTCGCCGTGCGAGTGCCGTCTTGGAAACTCCAACGCGCAGAACTGATAACATTGCGCGTTCTCTTCTGTGGCGAATAGATCTAACCAAGGCTCTCCCCATTTCCGAAAGAGGCCTTGCGCCACTTCCGAGCTCAGACGCCATTCGTGATCCATCGAGCACCGACGGCTGAGTTCGTCCGCCCTGGCGTTCAGAGAACCTGCCAGGTGTTGAACCGTCAGAGTCACGCCCTGACGTTCCAGCCACTGCCAGAGGCGCAGAGCCTCCTGGCAAAGGGTCCACGACCCCACCCCGCCTTGTTTGTTGCAGTACCACATGGCGGTGGTGTTGTCCGTGAACACCTGCACTACACTCCCGTTGACAAAGGGGAGGAATGCCTTCAGTGCTAGACGAATCGCCCGTAGCTCCAACAGGTTGATATGGAGCCGGGACTCCGCCGGAGACCAGATGCCTCTGATCTCCGCCTCTCCCAAGTGGCCTCCCCAGCCCTGGAGGGACGCGTCCGTCACGACAACGTGCTCCGGTTGGGGAAGGGAAAGGGACTTGCCCCTGACCCAATCGCGGTCCGTAAGCCACCACTGCAGTTGTCTCGCAGTGCCCTCCGAGATCAAGACGTGGTCGGACAAGTTGCCCTGATGCTGGGCCCACTGAAACTTCAGGTCCCACTGCAGAGCCCGCATCCGCCACCGGGTGTGATGCACCAGAAGGATGCAGGAAGCCATCAGCCCCAGCAGCCGCAGCGTCAACCTGACCGAAACCCGGGATAGCGGCTGAAAGATGGGAATCAACGCCTGAATATCCCGGATCCGCCGTTCCGGAGGATAAACCCGAAACTGCACCGAGTCCAGAACCGCTCCGATGAAAAGGAGCTTTTGAGAGGGACACAGGTGTGATTTCGGCACATTGATGGAGAACCCCAGGTCGTGCAAGAGGTCTGCCGTCATCTGGAGGTGGTGGACGACTGTCTGGGGCGAGCCCGCCTTCAACAACCAGTCGTCTAGGTAGGGGAAGACTGAAACCCCTAACCTGCGCAGATGGGCTGCGACCACCGCCAACACCTTCGTGAACACCCGTGGGGCCCTTGTAAGGCCAAAGGGGAGCACGATAAACTGAAAGTGCTCCTGGCCTACCGTGAACCGCAGGTAACGCCGGTGGGCCGGCAGGACGGGGATGTGAAAATACGCATCCTGCAAGTCCAACGCTACCATCCAGTCTTGCGGGTCTAGAGCAGCCAAGACCTGAGCCAATGTCAACATCTTGAACTTCTCCTTCCGGAGGAAGCCGTTGACGTTCCTTAGGTCCAAGATAGGACGTAGGCCCCCTTTGTCCTTCTTGGGTACCAGAAAGTAGTGGGAATAGCAACCACGTCCTACTTCTGGCCCAGGAACGCGCTCGATGGCCCCCTTGGCCAAGAGGGCCGTAACTTCCTCCTGCAGAAGTTGCAAGTGGTCCCCCGACACACGGTGGTTCTGCGGTGGCATGGCTGGAGGAGTGGTCTCGAAGGGGAGGGAGTAGCCCCTTCGGACAATTTGCAGCACCCACCTGTCCGATGTGATCGTGCGCCAGCGGGCGTGGTGATGGCGAACCCTGCCACCCACTGGCGTCACGTGGGCCTGAAAGCATGGACTAGGAGGATTTTGAGGCAGATGCTGCGGGGGGAGATGTGGCCTGACCCCGCCGTTGACCCCGACCGCCTCCACGGCGGTTTCCACGGCCGCCACCGCGTTGAAGTGACTGCTGCGGTGCGTGGCTGGCAGCACGTGTGGGGGCGCCCCTTCCGTGGCCACGAAAGGAGCGAAACGAACCCGTTTGCTGGCGCTGGGTCGAGAGACCCAAGGACTTTGCCGTGACCCTGGAGTCCTTGAAGCGTTCCAGCGCGTGGTCCGCCTTGTCACCAAACAGATGACAGCCATCGAACGGCATGTCCATCAAAGTGTTCTGGACATCTGCCGAGAAGTTGGCGGATCTCAACCAGGCGTGGCGACGAATCGCCACCGTCGTGGACATCGCTCTGCCTAGCGAGTCGGTCGTATCAAGACCACATCGAATAGAATATCTAGCTGCATCTCGGCCCTCAGCTACAGCTTTGCCGAGTTTTGCCCGCACCTCCATGGGGCATTCTGGCAGCAGCTCCGCGACCGTATCCCACACAGAGTGGGTGTAGCGGCCCAAGAGGCAAGCGGTGTTGCAAGACCGCAGTCCTAAACTCAGGGACGAGAAGACCTTCTTGCCATATTGGTCATACCTCTTGGATTCCCGATCGGGCGGGGCCGACGGGAATGCGGACTGGGAGGTAGAGGCCTGGATCACCAGGCTCTCAGGGGTGGGGTGGGTGGACAGGAACTTGGGGTCGTCCGGACAAGGACGGTGGAGTCTGGCCACGTTCCGATCAACAGGCGCACCTGAAGAGGGCCTGGACCACGTGCCCAACAGAACGTCTGATAAGGCTTCGTTAAACGGCAGCAGAGGCTCCTGTGGGCATGACCGCGGTTTGAAGACCTCAGTGAGGATGTTAGGCCTCACGGCCGCGACGGGGAGCTCAAGGTTTAAGGCCTTGGCAGCCCTCATCAACACCACTGAATAGGCAGCTCCCTCCTCCGATGCCACGGAAGGAGGAGAGACAAAACCAGGGTTAGGAGAGTCATCTAAACCACTGGCGTCCCCCAAATCACCTGAGTGATGTCGACTTCCGGAGCGCCTGGCGCGGCTCCGCGACCGCTCCCTCGAACGCTCCCTGGACCTCCGGCCGGACCGCGACCGCTCTCGACGCGGGCCGACACCCGGAGCTCGAGTAGCTTGCGGGACCGCTCACGCCTAGCCTTATTAGTCAGAGCCCGGCAATCGACGCAGGAGTCGACGTCGTGGTCGGGGCCCAGGCACCGGAGACAGAGTCGGTGATGGTCCGTGACCGACATTGTGCGGTCACAACCGTCACAGTTTTTGAAACCGGGCATCCTACCAGGCACAAAAGATAGATATAAGTTGAAATAACTTGGTCAAAAGACCGGGTACCGCTCTTCAGATCTGCGTCCACTGGCGCGGAAAAAAGAAGAACTGACGTCAGCGCGCGGAGGCGGCGTCTATATACTCCAGCGACGTCATCACGGCGCACGACGCCGACGACGGACGCGGAGCCGCAGGAGACGCCTGCAGACGACGCCTACCGACGCGCAAGGGTACTGCTACGCAAAAGTTTCCGGATCCAGACTGACGCCTGGGGATATTCTAAGGTAAGGAATCTAACACTAACGTGTTTCTTTCAGATTCAATATTTGTTGCAAAGAACGTTTCTATACTTTCCACCATTTCTGTTTTAAAGACATTATCAAGTAGCGAGTATGGGGGACTCGCCACGTGAATAGGGCGGGCTTCTTCTACAAGCACTCAAAATCAAGTTGTACGTGTGAGTGGTCTGAGTATGACTGCAGGAGTAACTTGCACTCCCGAACATTGCTGAGCAGTGCTCTGGAAATAAACCAATAATCTCATCTTGTGTGTACGTTGTGGGGCGCAGAATAGTGCGTAAAGCCTCTCTTATCTTTGAAAAGCAACCCGCCATGTATCTACCATGTCTAACTGAGTGATAGTATCTATGATAGTTTTAGCTGCAGCTGACGGAAGCCTGGTAGGGCCTCCTGATGGATCTAGTAGTGGGTTTAGAGTATAGTTGAAGTCCCCACCCCATATAAGTGGAAGGGAGGTGTTTTGTTGGAAACTGTCTAGCATGTCTCGGACAAATTGTGGATTGTCGTAATTTAAGCCATACATGTTAGCAACTAATATGTCTATGCCTCTCCCCCTACAACTGGATACTGTAAATCTACCCCACTTGTCAGTTTCTGTGGCTTCTATGCTTATATTCGATTTAGGATTGATCCACACGAGGACCCCTCTTGGGTCTGTAGTCAAACCGGCTGCGTGAAAATGACTGTGTAGCCTCCTGCATGTAAGTAGTTTGCTATCAATGGGTAAGTGGGTCCGTGTCTAGGGAGATATGCATGTACTTTACATAGTTTTCTGAAGTCATTAAGTCCTCTCACTTTCCATTTGATGAATTTAATCATTTTGTTCTGACCTGGCATTGCTGTGGTTCACTTTTGCTATTTCTAAGCAACTATTTACTTTCTCAGTAGCCCATCTCTTATCTTGCCATATTCCACTCCCGAAGATACTTCCATAATAGTTATGCACACTGTGATCTTTATCTTGTGCAAACAAACCCCCCTCCCACGCCATGTCAACGCCAACACGACATGACCGAAGTCTCCCCCTTACCCAACTTGGAATACTGGCATACCGCCAGGTAAGTGGGTACACGCAGGGACAGATGTTGCCTCTTCACCTCCAAGCGTTCCACTGTGGTGTTGGTCAGCTTAAGTCATGAAAGCAAAGAGCGGACACTTAGCAGTGTTCAAAATACCTTATTGACTTATTGCACCTAGCAAGCACCACCCCCACCTGTTTCGTCTACCATTTGTGCAGGCTTCTGTCTGCACGTACCAACCTCCAAACCCAGATCAAAGTAGGTATAACGAAACTAGCCTTATTACGTAATTATAGTACAAACAATTATAAATTCACAACCTTTGTTGTGTAACATGCATTAGGATCTCTTGTCCGTAGTTATCTCTGTGCAAACACCAGATCTACTGCTCTGTCATATGCTACAGCACAACTTGCAGACTGCCTTCTTGGTATTCTTGTTCATCAAATGCGCCCCCGCTGCCTCATCAAGTTTGTCTGCTTCTCCATTTCTTGCCACTGATTTCAGGTATCCATAAGAGCTTTCTGAAGGGACTTGAGTTTTAAGAATATCTTGAATTTACCATGCATAGTTACTCTGAGTCTGGCTGGATAAAGCATTGCATATTCCAATTTGTGTTCTTTCAGCCTATTCTTCAGCAGAGCAAATTGCTGCCTAGGTTCCTGCACTTTCATAGTGAAGTCAGGGTATAACAAGATCGCTGCACCTTCATATTGTATATCTTTGTTTTCCCCCTGGCCATTCATAATGCTGAGTCCCAGTCTCTATAGCTTAGGAGTTTAGCAATCATAGAGCGAGGCGGTGCACCTGGAGGAGGCTCAGGTGAGTAATGTGCCCACTCCACGACAAACATATCGGAGAAGGTGTCACACCCTAGCATCGTAGCTGGCACCTTCTTGATGAATACCTCCATATTGCCTGTGGGCGTTGATTCCGGAAACCCATAATTCTAATATTGCTTCTTCTGGACCTAGCTTCTATGTCTTCAGCCTTGTCCTGTATGACCGAGAGTATCTTCCCTAATTGCTTTTGCACCGAGTCTGCCACCGTTTGTGATTCTTCTTCCTCGGTTACTCGCCTCTCTGCCATATTGAGTGACTTTTGCTTCAATCAAAGCAACGTTTTTCGTAATTTTTGGTTGCAGAATTTATATTCCAGATTTTGGCGTTGTTGTTGTTTATTAAATATTGAGTTACTCAGCATGCTTATCAAGTCTCTCGGACATACAGTCTATACGGTAGGCAATCTTCCAGTCTATGGTGGACAGACTCTTTTTCGTGACTGCAAGTATTTGTCACAGTTCCCCACTTGTTTCTCGTCCATATCTCCCTGTTTTTCAGGAGTCTGAGCTTCGCAGGTATCTTTGCTCTTTATTTTTCGTAGCTCGAACTGCAGCTTGGGCTGCGTTTTGTCCACCTTACCCATTTCACTGCTGCAATGGGTAATATCTCTCTGTGCCTCTTCACCAAGAGTGCGCTATCCAATGCAGGGAGCTCTTGAGGTCCGGAGCGGTAGTCTGGGTCCCCTTCGTGGTCTGTTCAGTCGGCAGCCAGTTCAAAAGATTTTCCGGCTCCTTCCATCAGCCCACGGTCCAATTGCGGTGGTGTAGGGGGGTTGTGTACCTCCGCTCTCCGTAGCTACCATCTATCTCTCCATGGTTAGAGGTAAGTATTGGCCGCAGGTATGTCTTGATACTGCTTCCGTCTTAGGCAAAGAGGAGGTGGAGTAACAACGGCAGTTTAGCTCCTTAGCCCCCAGTCTGCGGTGCAAGTCGCTTGCTGCCTGTGCACTCTGCTGCGAGTGATCACTGGGCAGTATGTCACGCCTTGTATCACCTTCAGGCTTCCAGTGCGTACGGCTCTTACCTCCGCACAGTTAGGAGAACCTGTTCAGGCCCTGTCAGGCGTCCCACGTGGCAAACCCTGATTACCGATCTCTCTAGACACCCAGTCCCTCCTAATAGTGTGTTTCCCAGTGCTCTCCAAGCGCCACTCGTATATGGGTCTCCTCGTCACAAGTTCCCCGGCATTACTGGGCGCGTGCCTCAGTGCTGTGAACAACCGCTGTTTATGCGCACGCTGGGGTTCCCAGAACAAGTCGGGGATCCCCAGTTATTTCTGGCGCAGTCTCTGTTATCAGGGTGAAGTTCTTCTACTCACGTAGGCCAAAGCAGAAGGACTGTTCCGAATCCGTCTTCCTCTCCGATCGGCGGTCACACTGAGGATCAGATCGGGGTCACTCTGGATGGCAATGCAAAACTGGGTTCATGGCCAGTTTTCGCCCAGTACACTGCTTCGACCAGCCTCTGCTTCGGAAGACACCGGCAACGTAACTCCACACGCCTATATAGTCCATGGGCGCGTCTCCAATGCCTCAAGGATCGAGCTGGGTCCCGGTGTCTGTATGCGCTCTCCCGGGACACTTCGGTGCAGTTCCGTGATATCTAAGTGAAGCTCTCACGCCAGGAGGTAAAGTGTGTGAATCTGAGTGTAGTTTTGGGAGGTATTTTGTCAGGATTCCTGCCGGATTTATTGTATGACTAGTGGAGCGCAATCAGGCTGCCGCTATCTTGTGTCCCAGCAAATTCCGCCCCCACTCCTATATTCACTTATTCGCACTTTTGCCTTTCTGGTAGTCATGCTAATGTATTTGGCTTTACATGGGCATGTGATCACGTACAATATATGCTCTGTGTTACAGTTTGTGTGGTCTCGCTGTTCCCAAGGGTAGGCGAGGCCCAGATCAATGTGTGAAGTGTGGGTAGTGAACTGGCAAACAACAAATAAGCCGCATGGATAGTGGCCCTTTGCATGTGGTTGGTTCCACAATGTAACTTGTATGTTCTGTTTTGATTTGTAACTATCTGTATGGACCAGAGTGCTCCTAAGGCTCTTGTTACGCTTGAAGGAAAACATGGAGCTTCTCAAATGTAAGTTGGTTAGAGGTTAATATCTGCCATTTGTTAATGATAATTAATAATTTTCTTGATGGCATTAGATGAGGAGTTATACGTGGTGACACATATAAGTGCCTCCGTTTTTGTTTTAATGTTTGTCTCCAGTAGGGGGGAGAGCTGTGTATTACGAGATCTCTTGCATGCTTGTTCTATCACCTTTTTCGGGTAGGCCTTTTCCCGCAGCTTCTTTGTTAGTTTGTCTACTTCTTTATTGTAACTATCCAGATCAGAACAATTTCTCTGGATCGTTAAATATTGTCCGATAGGCAGATTCTCCCTCAGCGATCGTGGGTGGGTACTTTCAAAGTGTAGCAGGCTGTTGCAGTCGATCGGTTTTGTGTAGAGGTAGCTTTCTAATTTGCCACCCTTTGCTACAATATTGACGTCCAGGAATGACATCTCTGTACTGTGTGTGGTAAAGAGTAGAAAGGGATTCAGATGGTTAATTCAGTCAGCAAAATCTTTTGTGCTTCCCTCCTCTCCATGCCAGATGGTGAGGATATTGTAAATGTACCTGAGTCAGCTGCGGATTCTGCCGGAGTATTGGTTAATGGAACAGATGTGTTCATCTTCGAATTGGCTCATGTACAGGCATGCACTACTAGGGGCAAAAATACTGCCCATGGAAGTCACATGGACCGGTAGGTAGAGTTGGTCCTCGTACCTAAAGAAGTTCTCTGTGAGAGCCATGTGTATCAAAGTCATGATCCATTCAATAGGTTCTTCCCATGGCCATACTTGAGTGTGCAGTGTGTTGTCAATCACGAGTAGACTCTCCCCTTGCAGAAGACTGGTATACAGAGCCTCCACATCCAGGCAGATAATAGTTTCTTGTGTATGGCTGTACTCTAGGTCCACTAGGATATAGAGCAGATGCTTAGTATCCCTTATATAAGCTCTGATCTAGGTGATGAGAGGTCTTAGGAACCGGTCAGTGTACTTGGACAGGGGTTGCAATGCCGACCCAATGCCATACACAATGGGTCTGCCTGGGAGAGGGATCTGCCCTTATGGATTTTTGGTACTGTGTACAATGAGGGAGTCTTGGGTTCCTCTGTGATGATCCATTTGTTCTCCAGTGCTTTTGTTGTCAACGTTGAGATGGTCTTCTGAAGACGTGCTGTGGGGTCGCTCTGTAATTTTGTATAATGTCTCTCATCAGAAAGGAGAGTAAGACATGCATCTATATAGGAGTCTACATCCTGTATCACGATGGCTTCCCCCTTATCGGCTGGCTTTATTACAATGTTGTTCCTATTGCGCAATGATTGGCGTGCGTCTCGTTCTTTTGTGCTCCGACTGTTACAGGCGTCGCTCCTTGGTGGCAGTAATTCCACTTCTTTGGTAATTGCTTCTTCAAATGCCATAACCTTTTGGAGCATCATAGATGTAGGCGGGCAAAATGTAGAATTAGGCCACAGGGGTGTATGGTCAATGTCTTTCTCTTGTTTGGGTTTTCCTTCAAAGAATGTCTTCATCCGAATCTTCCTAAAGAACTCACTCAGTTCACACCTGGCTTCAACTTGTCAATCTGGGTGGCGGGGACAAAGCCAAGCCCCTTGTTGAGCACTCCCTGTTTCTCTCTGGTAAGGATCTCATCTGTGAGGTTTACTACCAGATCTACATTGAACGTTGGCTTGCTTGTTGGAACCTTGTCTGGCTTCTTGTGTTCATTCCAAGGTCTGTGAGAAGGCTGCTTTTCGGCAGCTGGAGAGGTTCGTGGAATCATCTGAGGCTCTCCATTCTGCCCAGTCTGGTTTCCGCTCCTCTTTTTGCACCGAGACCGCGCTCGTGGAGGTCACCGAAGCCATTAGGGAATGTCTGGACGGAGGCGGCAGAGCGGCTCTAATTTTATTTGACCTCTCTGCCGCGTTCGACACGGTTCCTCATGTCTAGCTTCTCTCTAGGCTAGAGGAGATTGGCATAATGGGCGTGGCTCCCAGATGGTTAAGATCATTCCTCACAGACAGATGCCAACAAGTTTGGCTTCCCCCCTACCACTCCTCAAACAGCAGGGTTGAGACAGGCGTGCCTCAGGGGTCGACTTTAAGTCCTCTCCTTTTTAATGTCTATTTGACCCCCTTAATCCATCTGGCAGAAAGGTTGGGTGCGAAAATAATGGCCTAAGCCGACGACACCCAGCTTCTCTTCACATGGAATAAGGATAACCTTAGTCCAGTGGGTGTTCGCCAATGTTTGTGCTCTGTATTTGCCTGGCTTGCTCAGGCAGGCCTCAAATGCAATAAGGACAAATCTGAAATTCTATTGTATGGCCAATTCCCAGCAGACTTTAGGGAATCCATCCGGCCCATTGGATCATCGTGCCCTAGTGGTGACTGTGGGATGGCAAAGAACTTGGGTGTTTGGTTCGGAGCAGACTTGTGCTTCCGCGATCAAATCTCGAGACTGGCGGGTACTTGTTTTGGCACCCTATCCATTCTCCGGAAGTTCTTCCCCCTTCTTCCCCAAGTGGCTAAGGAAGCAGTAGCCAGAGCACTTGTGCTCTCTCGACTGGACTACGCAAATGCCCTCTACACTGGCATTCCGGATTTTTTGATCCGCAAATTACAGGTAGTCCAGAATGCGACGGTGAGGCTCCTGTTTAATATCCCTAGGAGACTCAGCGTTTGCAAACAACTTAGAGAGATCCACTGGCTACCAGTGGCCCAAAGAGTGCGCTTTAAGGCCCTGGTCCTTGTGTTTAAAGCCCTACATGGCCCTTGCCCCTCCTATCTTAAGCACAGATTTGCTTTCTACCAGCCGACCTGCCAGCTGCGATCTGCCTCCCTCAGACATGTGGTTATTCCCAGATTCAAGAAAGTTCGACTGGGGGGGGCAGTCTCTGACGGTTCCTGCAACTCAGCTGTGGAACAACCTACCTGAGGCCTTAAGACACTCGTCAAATCTTGCTAGCTTTAAAAAATTGCTAAAAACTCGCTTATTTATGCAGACTATGTAAGCTTTCCCTTGCTCTAGCTGACACCATGACCTTTTCATCGCGCCAGGACAGTGTCGACTAACAGCGCGCGCTACAAATAAACATATAACATAACATAACATTCCTCGTATCTCGTTTTCACATTGGACTCTTCTGTTGCCTCTTCTGCGCCCAAGAAATAGTGGATACTGACATAGTCACGACAGGGGCGGTCTACCATCATGGCCTCACGAGATCCCCGATTTATTAGCATAAACAGGCGATGATATGTAGACTTCCTCTGTCTAGTTGATAGCTTACTATGACCGAGGGTAGTAGCCAACCACAATCCCCATGATGCGGCACAGGTTTCGTATTCAGTCCTGGAACTCACGGAACAAACATCATCAACAAGCGCAGGGGTGGAGCTCCATCAGGAGGCCACCCGGCAACGCTCTGAGAATTACTTGTAAAAGTAGGTTCCCGGCACTACTCTTGGTAAATGCCCGGAGATGCGTACCGAATAGGTGAGGCGGCGGGGCAAGACCTTTGAGGAAGTAAGTAAGAGGCAAGGTTAAGCTTGGAGGTGATCTGAACTACAAGCATGGAACATGTGTAAAAAAATGAAAAACAACATCTAATGAAGCGAATGTTTTACTATGATTTTGTCTCCTCTTTTACTTTTGACTCGTAATTTAGAGTCTGACTACAAGGCTACCCCCCTCTAAACCGCAGTCTCTCGAGACACTTTAATGCCTCCACACAAGGGTAAGATGAGCTTAAAATTACGAGCGGTTTTGAGATGAAAAGATAAGTATCACGGGCGGCACGCAAGCAACAACTTTTGTATGAGTGGTGAGATGTATGATGAATGTTACGTGAAGATGTGCACAATTACACTTATATCATGGGTTAGGTGGTTAGATACAAATGGCATCACCACTTCACACTAGTAAACGCATTAGGTGAGTTTGACACCCTCAAGGCTTGGTTAAGAGTGTGACAACCGCAGATTATAATCACAATATAGCATCCATCCCGAAGGCATGTACGGGTGACATAGGTGCAGCATGCATTGCACAAGTAAGCGCGTAACAATTCCAAAACATGTTTCTTTTACAGATGGATATGAAACATTACGGAACAGGATGAGAGATAAGTGATCAACTTACCTTTTCGTATGAGTGCAGCTTTCTGCCCTCTACTAAAATATAGGAAATTCTTAGATAAATAACACAAGGTAGGGAAACATTTTTGCCTTGAAGAAAGTCCAGGACCCGCACAGGCCGTTTTTTAAAAACTGAATCATGTCTGCACTAGGGATGTAGGACCATTACTTCCTTGTGACCCCCTTTTTTCCATTTTTAGTATCCCCTACGATTCTGCAAATAAAGAGATACCTGGAGCTGTTGGAGGACTTTTAATCTTTAAACCCTTGGCCATTTTCTCTTAAGTGCTCCCTGAAATATGGTCGAGCCCACCCTGACCTTTAGGATTCAGGGTAAACCCGATGATGAAGCATTACACTACTAGAGTGTGTGAGGGTTATTTAATAAGGAAATGCTTCCTTTCCCGCACTTGAGAGGTTGGTACCCCAGGAGGTTTTGATTAATGCCCAACTGCCTCTAATCTAGGTGGGATACCTGTGTTTGATATATACTTGAGTTGGGAGGACGTATCCCCACTAGGAGCCCCTCTCCACCCTTCCGGCCCTGGAGAAGATCCCCTCTCCAAGTGGCCATAGTATGAGAGGTCTGCAACTGTTACAATTCTTAAGAATACACCTTAAGTCTACAGGTTTAGACCCCGTAGCCCTATACCACAAGGACTTAGTTCACTGTGTTATGTATGAGAAAGGTAGATTTGGTTTACTGCAGACCTGCACTCGGCCCCTATTTCACAGGGGGAAACACGTTTTCTAGTAAACAAAACAGTCCCTCTCAGGAACACAGTGGTATCCAAGAAACCAAACGTTTTTACTTGGAATTCCGCACTCAAGCAGCTATACTAATAATGGCACAATGTATGTTGAGAAGCATTTATTGCAGTATTCGATGAATTAGTGTATGGGCCGTGACCACAAAACATTTGAAGCTGATCGCTTTTATTAGGGTTACTATTAGAATGAACACAGTCAACATTTGTACCATATTTCCCAAGAATATGTTTCCTTCCTCCTACACTCTACTTTTAGCACTACTCTGAAAGAATAAAGTAAACTACCTTTGCCTATCGAGGAGAACTTGAACCATAGCCCTGCATATCTGCACCAAAGCGTGTCTTTGTGTTAACAGATTTTCAGCTGGATGAACAGGATGGGAGGAGGGAGCTCTCTGTCAGCGGAGATCAGCTGAACTTGGTTTCTGTGTGGATGTCCAATCTCGTTTCAAGAAGAGAAACCGAGCAGCAATTTGGAGTCTGACATCTTTCTAGACAGTGCAGGTGCGAAGGCCTCTTTAATCTGCATTATCAAATCTCAGTGTTTATGTAATAAACTGACCAACGTGCAACCTAAATGATTGTGAATGAGAATCGAAGCAAAAGTGCAGTGGAAAATCCAGTTAGCACCAGTATTCTTTAAATGTGCACATATTCTTATACCTCAAATGTGTACTAGACAACCCTGAGATGTACATAGTTAGGGAATCTTAGCCAGACTCATATCTCCTATGTTGCTGCTAAACTAAGGTGAAAACTTTGTTCAATCTGAAAGTGCCTTTGTGTCACTAAAACTTATAAATATTTAATTTAAAGCTGACAAAGGGTAATAACTGAAGTCAGGCCAGTATATTTAAAACTAGAATCTGGTTCAGAAGCACAAGTTACTTACCTTCAGTAACGCCTTATCTGGTAGAGACAGTATTTAGCTGCATATTCCTTACCTTTGAATTTCCCAGGCATCAAACTGGATCCAGAAGATTTTTCTTTGAGCAATACCCCTTTGCACTCTTAGGTGACATCAGTCAGTGTAGTGAGGATACGGTTCTGCCTGCACACATTGCTATGTTAGCATAGTTGGGTTAGTTACTCAAGCGCCCTTTGCCGCTTTTCCACACAACACTACATGTCTCAGTTTTTATAAACACAAACTGCTTGCTTTCCTTCACATGAGAATGGTCTATTTTTCACATCTCTAGACTCACAATGTGACCTCAAATCTGCACAAAGTGCACATGGTTAAATAACAATGTATGCTGTTGATGCAGGGTGATCGGCCCAAGCTCTAGACAGAACACACACACACAGCTGCTGATTTCTGAAACTCAGGTGCTTTTAATATTGCATTGCATGCATGAGGCAGGCACTGGGAAAAACCCTTTCTATCGACAAAGAGCCTTGCTGATCTGGGATGTGATTCATTTCACCTGACTTTGGAGGTATGGGGTTCCCCGTTTTAACCTAGAGATCTTATATTAATATAATACAAAGCTCCTAGCACGGGGAGGGTGGTATACATGGCACTATAGTCCTGGTTCCACTATCATTATAATATAATTTCTCCCTTTGTATTTTATGGAATTGTAACAATGCTGATTGTATTGATTTTATGCATCTTTTTACTTATGCTAGCAAAGATACTGCTTCTTAGAGCACGTAGTTGAAACAAACATTTTAAACTATACCGTGCCTCTGATTACTCACGTTGTAGACTTTTATGAGAATAAAAACGAAAAAGTGTTCTTGATTCCCACTATTCCTGAGAGGTTTCTAAGTCGCTTTTTCTGGGTTGTCTAATCATTGGTAGCTTCGCTGTAGCACAGAGAATGAATGAGACACTGATGCTAGTCGGATTTGGGTTCTGGGCACTCAGGTGGGTTTTTTGTACACCACAATACACAGAGGTCCAGGTTTCCTGTTCATAGTTCTGTGCATGAGCAGAATCCCCGCAACATCAGCTCCACATGACGTCATCGGTTTCATCATCTGCGCCACAATGATGTCTTTCTCACCTATATAGGTGCCACCTTGGTGTGCTGTCGTCAGTTACTTTTCACATCTTTACACCCCAGAAACCCAGAGCCATAAGGAGTACTGACGTTGGTGTGTTTAAAAACATAGGGTCCTAAATAGGAGCAACCTTGACCTAGAAACATGCGTGCAGTGCGGGGAGGATGAGTGGGTTGGTAAGGAATCTGTGGCTAGATCCTGTCTCTACCAGATAAGGCTTTGCTGAAGGTACGTAACTTGTCCATGTGATAGAGACATCTACCCTCAGATTACTTACCTTTGAATATTAACTGAAACAATACTTTCCCCAAATTAGGGACTGTGGACACGTTTCAGACTAGGAAGTCTGCAGGACTGAACGGGCAAAACGGCTGTCTCTGCAGACCTGACTGCCCAGGCAGTAATGCTTCGTAAATGTGTGCAGGGATGCTCACATTACTGCCTGACAGTTTGTCATGACTGAGACACCACGTGCTAAAGGAGTGTTAACTCCTGTAGCTTTGGTGGAATGAGTTCCTAAACCTTCTGGAAGTTGCTTCTTTGCCAAAGTGTAGCAGATCTTGATGCAGAAAACGAACCATTGTGAGATTGTCCTTTACTGCACCGTCCGACCTTTCTACACACCAACATATCGCAGAAAGTGTTTGTTAGACGGGGACCCGGAGGGTCGGCCGAGTACAGGGGGAGAGGCCTCCGGTGAGGACCGTCTCCTAGCGATCGTACAGACAGGTAACTTCCCCCCCACAAATGGACACCACACAAGGATGCGATCTGCACACTTTATATAGGATTCTTGAGGCAAGGTTATCAATGATACAGTGGGGGCAGGACACGAGGATCCTCCCAATTCTAGTCTCTGTAGGGTAAGGGGTAGCGGGACAGTCTTGGTACCGGTCCGGTACAGGTGCGGCAAGAGGGAAGCTCACAATCCTCGAGCTCGGAGATCTGAAAGGTTGAGCCGCGGCAGCGCCAGCTGGCTAGGATGATCGTTCTCGGCAAGGAGGGCCGCGGCAGCGCCAGCAGGCTAGGATGATGGTTCTCGGTAGGGAGGGCCGCGGCAGCGCCAGCAGGCTACGATGATGATTTCTTTGCAGAGGGTCGCGGCAGCGCCAGCAGGCAAGATCAATGGGTCACAAGGATAGGCCGCGGCAGCGCCAGCAGGTCCGGACGATGATGCACGTTGCAGAGGGCCGCGGCAGCACCAGCAGGCTTCGGAGATAGTTCGCAAGGCAAGGCTGCGGCAGCGCCAGCAGTCCGTCAAGGATGAGTTCTTCAAGGTGTCTCTCGACTCCAGGATACAACTGCCTTCCTGCTCTGGAGCTGCCCCAGTTATAGGTCTGGCCTCCTTTGATGTCTGGACCCTCGCGCTGGGAGGTCGGGAGGTCCGGGATGAGGGAGTCCAGACACCCAGCAGGGGGGTGGAGCCAGTGCCCGGGGAGACCGGGGGCGATCAGCACCTGGCGGGGGAGAGCCATCGACACTCCTCTCTCCTTTTGACCTGCCAAGTGGTCTCTTCACCTCCTGGGTGGATGGTGGTGCCTCGATGTCGGGGCCTGGCCAGGCCCAGGGTTGGGGTCGAGCTGAGGCCACGCGGCCTCGTGGTGCAGTGTCCAAGATGGCGGCTGGGCCGGGGCAATGGTGCTGACGGAGGCCCGGGACAGCCGATGCTGGGATGTTCGGGAGCAGGCGTCCCGTTGGGGACGGGTTGCGGGTTGCTTCGGTGGGTTGCCGGGGTGGTTCTTCGGGGGACACAGGGAGAGCCGGTGTCCGGGCCCTATCATGCGGGGAGGGAGCGGGCCTTTCACGAGGCCTGTCCAACAGTGTTGGTCACCCACCCAAGAACTCTTTGTGCGGTCAAGGTAAAACGTCAATTCTCTTTTTGGGGCCGAATGGTGCGGTCACTCCTCTTCCTTGGAGGGATGTGGAGGAGCATAGAAAGTGGGCAAGCTGGCAGACCCAACTACATGGAAAAATATTACTACTTTCGGGAGGAAAGAAGCTCTACTACAGAGCACCAACTTGTCAGGGAATATCGTCATAAAGGGAGGCTTAGACGATAAAACCTGCAGCTCGCTCACCCTTTTGGAAGATGTGATTGCCACTAAAAAGGCTGTTTTAAAGTGAGCAGCAGGAGGGGACCATTACGCAAGAGATCGACAGGAGCACACCCGAGGAAGGTAAGTACTAAATTGAGGTCCAACTGAGGCATAAAGAAGGGGGAAGGTAGAAACATATGTACAGGGCCTTTTAGGAATCTATGTGCAATGGGTGACTTAAATAAGGAGGGTTGGTATGGCAGCCTCGGGAAAGCAGACAAATCCCTTTTCAGGGTGCCAAGAGCTCTGCTGGGCAAAGGTCAAAATAAAAAGCAAAACATTGGAAAGGGTAGCAGAAAGAGGGTTGATAGACTTCTACGTACAATATACAAATTTCTTGCACTGGCAGGCATATACCTTCTTAATGGAGCGATGACTGGCTGCGAGAATAACAGTACAAACTTTGGGAAGAAGGTTGAAAGCTATCAACAGCCAGCGCTCAATCTCCAGGCAAGAAAGTGTAGAGTTGACAGTTTCAGGTGGAGGACACTCCCCTGCTGCTACGACAGAAGATATTAACAAAGGGGAAGCCTGATTGGAGGATCGATGCTCATTTGTAAAAGCTAGCGATGCCAAACTCTCCATGCCCTGTCTAGAGCCACAAGAATGACTTGGGCCCAGATCCCAGTTGCTCCTGATCTTTTTGAGCACTCTGGACAGAAGTGGCATGGATGGAAAGGCATTCAAAAGGCCTGAGCGCCACTTGAGTTGAGAAACGTCTCCAAGTGAGAGACGCCTTGGAAACTCCATCACGTAAACCTGCTGACATTGTGCGTTCTTGATGGAGGCAAACAGATCTAGTCAAGGCTCTCCCCACAGTCAAAAGACCTTGTGCCATCTACCAATGGAGAAACCATTCGTAATCTGCAAGGTATCAATTGCTGTATTTGACCGCCCTGGCGTTGAGCGAACCACCAAGGATCTGCCCTGCTGATCCAGCCATGTTCAGAGATGCAAGGCCCCCTGACAAAGTGTCCACGACACCACCCCACCCTGATTGTTGCAGTATCACATGGCAGTGGTGTGAAGAAAGGCTTTCAATGCCAAGCGAATCGCCCAGAGCTTCAGCAAGTTGATGTGGAGTAAGGATTTTGCCGGAGACCATAGTCCTTTGATCTCCACCTCTCCCAGATGACCACCCCATCCTAAGAGTGATGCATCTGTCACTATTGTGTGGTCTGGTTTGAGAAGGTAGAGGGGTCTTCCTCTGACCCAATCATGGTTGGTCAGCCACCTCTACAAGTCTTGTGCAGCTCTGAGGTCTGGACCATGTCAGAGCGATTACCCTGATGCTGCTACCACTGGAATTCCAGGTCCCAGTGCAGATCCCTCATACGCACCTGGCATGCGTCACCAGCAAGAGGCCATGAGGCCCAGCATCCTCAGAGTCATTCTCACTGAACTCCAGGACAGAGGCTAAAAAATCAGTATCATAGCCTAAATATTCTGGACTTGCTGCTAGGTAGGATAGCCCTGAAACTGCACTGTGTCCATGTAGAACATTGGCTCTTTATATAGTGTACTAAAATGATGTACACTTTGTACAGTGTCCAGTGGATCCCTTACTGGTACACAAAGGCTAAATTAGATAATACTAATGCACTTTTTGTGGTAGTGTGGGCAAGCAATTAGGCTTATCAAAGGGTATTGCTAAGCATTTGTTATACTCACCGAAGCAATAAATGAGACACATTCAAGAATAAATCTGAGACCAATTTATAAAAATAGTATTGATTTAATGTAATTTTTAAGACCAGCAACACAGGGGCTCATTCTGATGGCGGTTGGAAAACACGTATGACTGCAGTGGTATTAGACAAAAACGCCCGCCGGGTCGGGGAGTATCTGACGGTCCTATTAAAATACATGGACTGAAAAATTCCTGACATGGTGGTCGGAAAAATCAAATATCCGTCTCCCACAGTCTGAAAACTAGAAACTCCAACTGAAGCAGTCAGAAAGGCTTCATCTCCATACCCAAAAGCTGAGTCCACTGCAGCATGACTGCTGAGGAAATTATGATTAGACTGCGGTCCTGTCACAAGGAACTCTGTATTCTGACTGCCGCAGTCCTGCTACGCCAACATAAAAAAAGGGCCATAGCAAAGTCAGCAATGAAAAATACAGCTGATGGTCATTCCTTAGGTGGACATAACCACATTGCAGAGATTAAAACACACCCCATCCCTGACCAGTATCCCTTACAAAAGGACAGCATTGAAGGCCCACACACCACAGCTGCTAGGAGAAGAGACATCTAACACGGCACACCATCACACTCGCCCTTATCCACACACCATCCCTTCTCACCCACACATCTGACACAGCTTTCACACCTTCACCTCCACATTCTTATTTTTGCTAGTATTACTTAGTTACACTAATAGAACCCACTTGCCAGGAAGAATCGAATGTGGGACAGGATAGTCAACAAAGTCAACGCAGTAGGTTCCACCCTGCGCACACTACATGACATCAAAAAGATGTGAATTGACATCAAGGCCTGCGTGAGAAACCAGTCCAACGGGAACCATGAGGCGGCTCAGAGGATGAACGGGGGCTCTCCTGTTCCTCTACTAACATTCACAGAATGGGAGGAGAAGGTGCTTGCCATCCTGTATCCAGAGAGTTTCTTAGGAAAAGCTGGGGGAGTACAGACTGGTAAGTACTAACTATAAAACTGCCACTACACTTGTAGCAGGGATTCCGTTCTCCTACAGAACTGTGCATAGAGATCTGGAACCTCAGTGAATAAGGATGACCCAAAACTCACCTCAGTACCCAAAATCCCCTTACCGAGCTAGCTACAGTGTCTCATTGGTCATAACAAACTCCCAATGCTTAGACAAACCAGAACATGAACTTAGGTTACCTCAGGTATCGTGGAACACATGAACACTCTTTCGCTCTATAATCATTTCAAACCAGAACGTGGAGTAAAAGAGGACACGTGCATATTTGAAATATTTATTTACTAATGCAAGGTTCTCAAACGCAGTATCTTATATAATACAAGAAAACATATTATAAGAATCAAAGTTATCAGCATAGTTACTAGTCCATAATAAGCAAAAGGTGATAGCATACTATAATGCTGAAATGAATAGGAATTAATAACACCTATTTCTCACCCTCCCTATTTAGTATAATATTATATCTATGAAGGTCTCTTTTCGGTTTTAGCAGGGCGGGCCCATACCTCTAAATCTCAGTAGGAGAGGATCACATCATCTTCTACCAGCTCTCTGCATGCGAAGCATCATCAAGTGTGTTCTTGCATTCCCTGTAACTCTATCTTAAACCTGCTTAGAGCCCAATTTTGGCAGCAACTGTATTTATGTTATGTCTAATGTGGTGCGAAGATCAGACCTCCCAGCAACCTTGTATCAAGTTATTCTTAGAGGGTTCAGCACTCACTGTTCAGACAGTGTACCAAGCAAAACTGATATCAGAGTAATAACATATTATTCTCAAATAAATCACATCGTTCTTCTAGCTTGAAAGCTACAATAACAAGTATGTGTCGTGTGCAAACTGAAGCCGAAGGAAAAATGGCGTTTAAACATTTAATAAGCTCATGCTAACTTAACACAGTATATATAAAGAAGTATCTAAATGACACACTGTCATGTACTATTTAGCACACCGATTGATATAGACTATCACGTCCAATGCTCACATATGTAATACCCACTGCTCCCTCCCCATTCCTCAATTGTCAGCCATTTCACTCCTCTGTTTCACCTTACAGGTAGGTAGCCATGTTATACTCTCTTGTCTCATCTCGGAACAGGATGGAACAGTTCTCCCACCCTACAGTCATGTGGTAGCCATTTCATTCATCTGTACCTACTTACAGGTAGGTAGCCATCTTACTAGGGGGGTGTGGAGACAGACAGCCACCACTACAACTCCCACCCGGCCCTCTGGCAAAAGTCATCCTAGGAATACATTTTGAGCCTCCTACCCTATCATCACTTGGCAGCCATTTCACTTCTCTGATTCACCTTACAAGTAGGTATCCATCTTACTAGGTGGGTGTAGGGACAGACAGACACCACTACAACCCCTACCAGGACCTCTGGCCTAACCCCTGAACAGGATGGACCACCTCTCCCACCCCATCACCACTTTGCAGCCATTTCACTCCTCTGCTTCACCTTACAGGTAGGTAGCCACCTTACAAGGGGGTGTTGGGACAGGAGAACACCACTACAATTTTCACCAGCCCCTCTTGCCTCACCCCTGAACAGGATAGAACACCCCTCCTATCCCACCATCACTGGCAGCCATTTCATTCCTCTGCTTCACCTTACTGGTAGGTAGCAATTTTATGCTCTCTTGCCTGATCCATTCCGCACTTGGCAGCCATGTCTACACTGCTCCATAAGTCACATCAACAGATAGCTATGCTTACATTGTCATTCACCAAGGCTCCAGGAAAGAAGTGTCCAAACATATCACAATATGTGCACAATGATATGTATAAACACAAAGGATGGAAAACAGGAAGGTGGTAGGGCCACAATACATGCATGGACACTCATTCAAAATACACAGCACTTATGATGAGCACTGCAAAATGGACAACACAGATTGGACTATGCCTGCATATTAAACACATGGTATTGCAAACTGAACAATACACATGTCAAAACTAAAGTGGTAGATGTTGGACAGGCCCCATGAAGGGCTCCCTCCCTCCCCGCATGACAGGGCCAGGACATCTCTGTATCCTTGGCCCGGACCAGCCGCCATCTCGGACACTGCACCACGAGGCCGCGTGGCCTCAGCTTGACCCTAACCCTGGGCCTGGCCAGGCCCCGACATCCCGGCACCACCCTCCACCCAGGAGGTGAACAGCCCACTTGGCAGGTCAATGGGAGAAAGAAGTGTCGATGGCTCTCCCCCGCCAGGTGCCGAACCCCCCCCAGCCTCCCCGGGCGCTGGCTCCACCCCCCTGCTGGGTGTCTGGACTCCCTCATCCCGGACCTCCCGACCTCCAAGTGCGAGGGTCCGGACATCAAAGGGCGCCAGACCTATAACTGAGGCAGCTCCAGAGCAGGAAGGCAGTTGTATCCTGGAGTCGAGAGACACTGTGAAGAACTCATCCTTGACGGACTACTGGCGCTGCCGTAGCCCTGCCTTGTGAACCGTCATCCTGCCTGCTGGCGCTGCCGCGGCCTTCTGCAACCTTCATCCTCGTGGGACCTGCCGGCGCTGCCGCGGCCCGTTGAAACCTTCATCCTCGTGGGGACCTGCTGGCGCTGCCGCGGCCTCTTGCAACCACCATCTTCGTCGGGACCTGCTGGCGCTGCCGCGGCCCGTTGCTATCTACGACCTTCTCGGGACCTGCCGGCGCTGCCGCGGCCCGACCTGCCGAACGCCGAGCTCGAGGATTGTGAGCTACCCAACGTCTCATCTCAATACCAGATTGGTAACAAGACTGTCCCGCTACCCCCTTTCCCTTCCAGAGACTAGATATTGAGAGGACCCGCGTGTCCTGACCGCATTGTACCGTACTACCTTAATTCAAGAAAGTGCATATAAAGAGTGTCAACCTCATCTACGTGTGGTGTCCATCTGTGGGGGGGGAAGTTACTTGTCTGTACGACCGCTGGAGACGGCCCTAACCGGAGGCCTCTCCCATTGTCCTCGGCCGACCCTCCAGGTCCCCGTCTGACATTGGTGGCCAGCGGCGCGATCCGAACCAACACGTAATCGTACAGACAGTGACTCACCCTACGACTAAACCACAATGACGACCAAAGAGAGCGGATCTACTGAGAAATTCCAGATGGAAAAACTAGAGGAATACAACCACGAGAGCTAAAACAGTTTTGTATAGAACTAGGCATTGCTACCACCGGTCTGAGCACAAAAGATGACTTCAAGCAGGCCCTAGAATCTTGGGCAGAAACAAATGCCGCCGGTCCCTGGGACCAAAACATCGAAGCACCAGAGACAAACACCACTCCGGCCGAAGAAAGGAGAGCGGGTCTCTCCCAGGAAGAAATCCAAGAAAGAGAAAAAAGCAGACTACACGAATTAGAGCTGGCACGGCTCAAGTTAGACGGAGAGCTGAAACTGGCGGAACAAAAGATAAATTTAGAACACTTACGGCTCCGAGAAGAGTGGGAAGAAAAGCAAAGACAGAGAGAACTCGAAGAAAAAAGACTGGCATACGAACACGAACGCAAGCTAGCAGAGATCGAACTGCGGAAACAGAACAAAGAACTAGGGGTGCCCGAGCAACCGCGCACCCCAGGCGCTACCGAACCAAAGGTTCCCATCCCCAAGGATGTGGTCCGTGAATACTATCGGAACGACGACATACAGCAGTGGTTCAAGGCCTACGAGATCGCCATGACCTCCCACCGGATCGATCGAAGTGACTGGGGAGCCGGTCTATGGGGGAGGTTTGTCAATGAAGGCCGCGATGCCCTGCTACAGCTCCCGGACCACCAAATGACGTCCTATGACCACATGAAGGCCGCCCTCCTCACTCGATATGGGCTCACGCCCGAGATGTACCGCCAGAGGTTCCGCGACTGCACCCGGATCCCGGGTACAACTTGGGTAGAATATGTGAACTATTTCAGCCGAGCCTTCGAGGGATGGATCAAGGGTAGCCACGTAACAACCTACGAGCAGCTCTTCAACCTCATTGTGTGGGAGCACCTCTCCAACAACTGCTTCGTCGAGCTCAGGCAACACCTCCTCGACAGTAAATTGACTGAACCACGGCAGCTCGCTGCTGAGGCTGACCGATGGGAAAGCACCTGAGGGGCCCGGAGTGGGCCAACCGAGCAGAACAGAACCAACCAAGGCCATCATCGTCCCTGAGGAGGAGGAGGAGGCCAGGGCCGGGGCAGAGACGCCGTCCCGGCCGCTCCCGCTCACAACACCCTGCCCCCGGCCGGCCAGGGCAACCCCCGATGCGCCCGGGGTTCCGAGCCAATGTTACTTGTCACCGATGCCAGCGAGTCGGCCACTATGCCAGTGACCCGAACTGCCCAAAGAATCAGACTCCCGGGCCCCGCCAGGTAGCTGCCGTCGCCCTAGGAGAAGAGCAAATCTCCGGAGAACATGAAGAGTACGAGCAGGAACAGCCCGAGTGGGAACCCGACGCCATGGTCCTGGCTTGCCTAGGGGGAAGAGACATGGTCCCGCGGGCTCCCCTACCCGCCAAAACACCAGAAAATACAGCCAGTGGGTGAATATAAATGGGCGCAAGGCCGAAGCCCTGCGGGACACGGGGGCCAGTGTGACGGCCGTCCGCTGTCACATGGTGACCCCAGAACAATTCCTGCCAAACGTTCTTTGCCCCGTCCGAACGGCCGACAATTCTGAAAGCCTGTGTCGGATGGCCTGCGTCCCCTTCGAATGGGGAGGAGTGTCCGGTATGCTAAAAGTGACTGTCCGCGATGATGCCCCCATGGATTGCCTCCTGGGAAACGATCTCGAGAGTTCCCCGTGGGCGGCCGTTGAAAGAAGAGAACATCTGGGGATGTTGGGCCTCCCGGACTGGGCATAACGACCCGGTCCATGGCCGCCCGCACCATCCCCAGACCTGAAGAACCCGAATGGCCAGCCCCTCCTCCCCCGATCGATCCAGAGGGAGACACCCTCCGTACCGACCCCCCAAAACAAGCACCAGAAGGGCCCGCTCAGCACCAAGACCTTCCAGACCTGGCTCAGTGGCGTCAAGAAGGGGGGCCCACCCAGGAGCAATTCTGGCAAGAGCAAAAGACCTGTCCCTCCCTCGAGGGACTACGACAGCAAGCACTCGCCCAGAGCGCGGGAGACACCGCCGGGGCCCACTGGATCTATTGGGACAATGATCTGCTGTACAGCGAACAAAGAATCGCAGAGTTGGGGGCCAGTCGAGTGCTGGTGGTGCCCCTCCGCTTCAGAGACTTCCTTTTGAACTTGGCTCATGATGTCCCCCTGGCTGGACACTTGGGGCAAGACAAGACATACAACCGCCTGGTAACCCACTTTTACTGGCCAAAAATGAGAAATGACGTTTCTAACCACTGCCGGTCCTGCCCCACCTGCCAGGCCAGCGGGAAGAGTGGCTGAAAGCTCAAGGCACCCCTGCAACCTTTTCCCGTGGTCACCACCCCGTTCGAAAGGGTGGGAATAGACATTGTGGGGCCCCTGGACCCCCGAACAGCACAAGGGCATCGATTCATCCTGGTCCTGGTGGACCACGCCACCCGCTATCCCGAGGCCGTTCCCCTTCGAACTGTAACAGCACCAGTGGTAGGCCGAGCCTTAATGGGGATCTTCTCTCGAGGGGTCTTCCGGGAGGTCGTCAGCGACAGAGGCACAAACTTTATTTCAAAGTGTATGAAATCCCTCTGGCAGCAGTGCGGGGTCACCTACCGATTCACAACCCCCTATCACCCACAAGGAAACGGACTGGTCGAGCGGTTCAACCATACTCTCAAGGGGATGATCATGGGGCTGGAAGAACCCCTACGCCGCCAGTGGGACGTGCTACTCCCGTGCCTCCTCTTCGCCTACCGAGAGGTCCCCCAGAAGTCCCTCGGCTTCAGCCCCTTCGAACTCCTGTACGGGCACCCCATTCGAGGGCCCCTCAGCCTAGTGAAAGAAGAATGGGAAATGGCCCCCCTGAAGACCCCTCCAGACGTCTACAAGTACCTCCTGACCCTCTGCAATCAGACCCGGCGATTCAGAGAGATCGCCAAAGCCAATCTTGAGGCCAGTCAGGAGGACATGAAGAAATGGTACAACCAACATGCCTCCTCCATCGAGTTCGAGCCCGGACAGCAGGTATGGGTGATGTCCCCCACCGAACCTTGTGCCTTGCAGGACAAATGGACGGGGCCCTTCAAGGTGGTCGAGCGCAAGAGCCCCGTCACCTATCTCATCGACATGGAATCCCCCCGGAACCCCCTCCGGGTCCTCCACGCCAACCGACTCAAACCACACTTCGTGCGCTCGGAGCTCAGCCTGCTGATGGCTACGGACAGTGGGGCGGAAGAGGACTCCGAGCCCCTCCCTGATCTACTGAGGACCCGTGAAAAAGATGGTTCGGTGGACGGGGTCCGACTCTTCGATACCCTAACCCCGGAGCAGCACCAAGACTGTCGGGTCCTCCTCCGGCAATTTGCAAACCTCTTTTCCCTCACCCCTGGGGTCACCCCCTGGTGCCTGCACGATGTAGACACTGGGGACAGTCTCCCTATCCGACACCGGGCGTACCGAGTGCCAGATCGGGTGCGCGCCTGCATCCAAGAAGAAGTCTCCAAGATGCTTGCACTCGGAGTCATCGAACCCTCGGACAGCCCCTGGGCCAGCCCAGTCGTACTGGTCCCCAAAGCTGCTCCCCCGGGCACCACCCCCGAGCTCCGATTCTGCGTCAACAATCGGGGTCTGAACGCTGTCACCCGAACCGACGCTCACCCCATTCCCCGAGCAGATGAACTGGTTGACCGCATGGGGGCTGACCGATACCTAAGCATCTTCGATCTGACAGCGGGCTACTGGCAGATCGGCCTCACTCCCAGAGCCCAAGAACGATCCGCTTTCTCCACCCCGGATGGACACTACCATTTCACGGTGATGCCATTCGGCATGAAAAACGCTCCAGCCACATTTCAACGACTGGTGAACCAGGTATTGGCGGGCCTCGAAGAGTTCAGCGCCGCCTACCTGGACGATATCGCGGTGTACAGCCGCCACTGGACAGACCACCTCCGCCACCTCCGAGAGGTCCTGCAGGCCCTCCAACAGGCCGGCCTCACAATCAAGGCCAGCAAGTGCCAAATTGGTCAGGGGTCCGTGACCTACCTCGGACACCAAGTGGGAAGCGGTCTGGTGGCCCCCCTCCAGCTCAAGATTGCTGCCATCCAGTCCTGGCAGCCCCCCGTAACCCAAACCGAGGTCCGAGCCTTCTTGGGGCTCACCGGATACTACCGGCGGTTCGTGAAGGACTATGGCAGCATTGTGGGGCCCCTCACGGAACTAACATCCAAGCACCACCCAAAAACAGTCAACTGGACTCCCGACTGTCAAGCGGCCTTCGAGAAGCTGAAGGCCGCCATGTGTCTCTAACAGGCCTAATCATCTACAGACCCCCGGATTGTCCATCGACTCACACATGGGAACTTATGGACCTTATAGTCCAAAGCTCTCTAGCCCACCCACACTACATTGTAGTTGGTGATTTTAACATCCATGTCGATAAGCCCGATTGCCCCCAGGCCACTCATCTTATTTCAACGCTACAAGCGGCCAACCTTACTCAAGACATTTCTGGTCCAACGCACCAGGCAGGTCACATGCTGGACCTAATTTTTACCAATATATTGGACACTACAGCTAAACCCCCGCTGCCATTGCCATGGACGGATCATTTTTTAATTCCTTTCTCAATTTTATTCCCACCCCATTGTCAGATAATTGGGAAACGCACTTATGTGAGGAGAAATTGGGACAACATATCAGCTGGCACCCTCTGTCCTGCTCTTGCAGTTGACCCCCCACTACAGACTTCAGACGTAAACTATGATGCAGCACTGCTGAATCGCTGGATAGGCAATTCAGTGGACTCCATCGCTCCTGCAAAAACTGCCACGTCTCGCAGAGAATCTCCTTCTGCTCCCTGGTTCTCCCCGGAGCTGATGACCGAAAAAAGCAACTGTAAAAGGCTGGAACGCCTCTGGCGGGTCAGCTACTGTGAATTAGCAAAAAACCGCTACAAACAAGCCATCCGCGGTCTCCACCTATCCATAAAAAAAGCTAAAAAAGCATTCTTTGCGACCTCCATCCAGCAGGCGGAGCAATCTAGTAAAGAAGTTTTTAAGATTGTTCAATCTTTTTTTAAACCAAAGGTGATCGAGACTGAAATTGTTCCGTCAGCAAGACTCTGTGAAAACATCTCAGATTTCTTTGATACAAAAATAACAAAAGTCTACGACACCTTTACGGACCCCAAGCCCACAGTTATGGCTGACTTCGAAATTTGTGAGTTATCCTCCTCGCCCTTAAATCAATTCTATCCTATCACCTATGCAGAAGCACTGAGAGAAATACAAAAATGTAAATCAGGAGCCCCTGATGACCCCTGTCCACCGAAGCTCTGGAAGATGATGTCAGATGCAATTGCAGCTCCACTACTACATATATGGAATACGTCCATCGAAACCGGCACGTTCCCGGATTGCTGGAAACATGCTACACTTCTCCCGTTGAAAAAAAAGCCCAATGGTGCCTCGGATGATTTGAGCAATCTCCGCCCCATTTCCTTATTAGCAGCCCCAGGAAAAATGCTCGAAAAGCTGATTCAGCGTCAGCTGATCAGCTTTATCGAGGAAAAAGGAGCCTTACATGAAACACAGTCTGGTTTCAGGACCGGCTTCAGTACCGAGACGGCCCTCATTGAGGTTGCTGAATCAATCAGGTGGTCCCTAGATTCAGGGGCATCAGCTATGCTGGTGCTCCTGGATCTATCAGCCGCATTTGATACGGTGGATCACGACAGACTGCTGCTACGATTGAAGGACATAGGTCTGGCAGACAAGGCACTAAGCTGGCTCCACTCCTACCTCACAGATCGGTCCCAGAAAGTGGCACTGGGCACCTTCTCCTCTAAGCCTAAACGCCTTTGGTGCGGTGTCCCTCAGGGGTCGGCGCTCAGCCCGCTGCTTTTCAATGTCTATCTAGCCCCACTTTTTACCTTGATTGCCAAATGGGGGGTCAAGGCGATTTCGTATGCAGATGATACGCAATTAGTCTTCCCCTATACAGAGGTATCGGAGGCAGCTTTTAGTAAAATAAGAGGCTGCCTTCGAGATGTGGCTAGCTGGATGAATACAAACAAATTAAAATTGAATGCAAGTAAAACGGAGGTGCTATTTTTTGGAAAAAATACACATCCCTCCCCCGTTCTGTGGTGGCCTCCTGAAATGGGTCCAGCACCATCTCCCGGCACCCATGCAAAGAACTTAGGAGTAAGATGGGATGAGAATCTTTCCTTCGCCTCTCATATACAGCAGACTACTACCTGCTGTCTTCGCAAACTCAGAAACCTTCGTAAATTTCTTTCTCTCCTTCCAATTGAGTGCCGAAAAACGGTAGTCCATGCGACAGTCACATCTAGATTAGACTACTCAAACGGCCTCTACCTCAGTCTGCCTAAATATTTGGTGCAACGACTGCAGATCGTGCAGAATGCGGCTGCGAGACTGATAAAGCATATTCCCTTTAGACATCATGTCTCTCCGTATCTGCACGAACTTCACTGGCTCCCAGTGGCGAACAGAATAAAATTCAAAGTTCTCACCCTGGCGTTCAGAGCACTGAAAGGGACCTGCCCCAACTACTTAAAACTTAGACTTCCCCGCTATCACCAGGAGCGACACCTGCGCTCTAACTCCTTGCTACAGCTAAGCATCCCACGAGTTAAAAAAGCCAGACTTGGGGGCCGGTCCTTCTCTGTGGGCACGGCGAAACTTTGGAACGCTTTGCCATCTGTTATCCAATCTGCTACGTCAGAAGCTAGTTTTAGGAAGCTCCTAAAGACCTGGCTTTTTATGCAGAAAACCTAGAATTTCTCTATGGTTCCAAGCCTTCTGCTGCAGCACTCTTTCAGCGCCGGGACACCTCCTTGCGAGGTAGCTGTTCGCGCTATACAAGCATCAGTATTATTATTATTATTATTGCACCGCCCCTGTGCTCCAGGCCCCCGACTACAGCCGCGAGTTCATCGTTCAGATGGATGCCTCCGACCATGGCATTGGGGCCGTTCTCTCCCAACTGAATCCCGAGGGAGTCGACCAACCAGTGGCCTTCATCAGCAGACGCCTACTGGCCCGAGAACAGCGCTGGAGCACCATCGAGCGGGAGGCCTTTGCAGTCGTATGGGCCCTTAAGAAGCTCCGGCCCTACCTCTTCGGTACCCACTTTCGGGTGCAAACAGATCATCGCCCCCTGCAATGGTTGATGCAGATGCGGGTGGAAAATCCCAAACTATTGCGATGGTCCATCTCCCTGCAGGGGATGGACTTCACTGTGGAACATCGCCCTGGCCAAGACCACGCCAACGCGGATGGCCTGTCCCGCTTTTTCCGCCTCGACGAGGAGAGTCCCCAAGAGGATGGGTGACTCTCCCCGCCTTCAGCTGGGGGGGACGCATGTTGGACAGGCCCCATGAAGGGCTCGCTCCCTCCCCGCATGACAGGGCCAGGACATCTCTGTATCCTTGGCCCGGACCAGCCGCCATCTTGGACACTGCACCACGAGGCCGCGTGGCCTCAGCTCGACCCTAACCCTGGGCCTGGCCAGGCCCCGACATCCCGGCACCACCCTCCACCCAGGAGGTGAACAGCCCACTTGGCAGGTCAATGGGAGAAAGAAGTGTCGATGGCTCTCCCCCGCCAGGTGCCGATCGCCCCCAGCCTCCCCGGGCGCTGACTCCACCCCCCTGCTGGGTGTCTGGACTCCCTCATCCCGGACCTCCCGACCTCTAAGTGCGAGGGTCCGGACATCAAAGGGCGCCAGACCTATAACTGAGGCAGCTCCAGAGCAGGAAGGCAGTTGTATCCTGGAGTCGAGAGACACCGTGAAGAACTCATCCTTGACGGACTACTGGCGCTGCCGTAGCCCTGCCTTGTGAACCGTCATCCTGCCTGCTGGCGCTGCCGCGGCCTTCTGCAACCTTCATCCTCGTGGGACCTGCCGGCGCTGCCGCGGCCCGTTGTAACCTTCATCCTCGTGGGGACCTGCTGGCGCTGCCGCAGCCTCTTGCAACCACCATCTTCGTCGGGACCTGCTGGCGCTGCCGCGGCCCGTTGCTATCTACGACCTTCTCATGACCTGCCGGCGCTGCCGCGGCCCGACCTGCCAAACGCCGAGCTCGAGGATTGTGAGCTACGCAACGTCTCATCTCAATACCAGATTGGTAACAAGACTGTCCCGCTACCCCCTTTCCCTTCCAGAGACTAGATATTGAGAGGACCCGCGTGTCCTGACCGCATTGTACCGTGCTACCTTAATTCAAGAAAGTGCATATAAAGAGTGTCAACCTCATCTACGTGTGGTGTCCATCTGTGGGGGGGGGAAGTTACTTGTCTGTACGACCGCTGGAGACGGCCCTCACCGGAGGCCTCTCCCCTTGTCCTCGGCCGACCCTCCAGGTCCCCGTTTAACAGTAGACGATCAAGTTTGTAGGTAATGACATGTCGATTTTAACAAGCAATATTAAGATGTACAATGCTCATTATGTGCTTGTCAGTTCGAAAACAATGAATGGATGTACCTCTACTTCATGTCATGCAGGTAAAAGGACATGGATAATGTCCTTTATGTCCAAGACCAAGCCTTTTGTCTCCTACAAAGCATTACTCACTGTTGGACTTGGCCCGTCTGGCAGGTCCGCCCCTGAGGTTTGGTGCTTATTATATGTGTCCGGGGAATGGTGATTCCCCTTCTGAGTGTGTGTGTGGTGAGAGAGACCTGCCTCCCATAGGAATGCATGGGGAATGTATGTGGCTCTGGTAGTTCCTGATGCGTGGGGGCGTGCCGGGTCATGTTTGGTATGTGTGCGCTCGTGAGGTTGAATGCTACAAGATGATGTATGCAGCATGTGTGTGACTAGAAGGGAAGTGCCACTTCTAGACTTTGGTGTATGTGTGCAGTAGGTGTGCTGGTGTATGATTGGCTGAAGCCGCCTGGGCCTTCCCCACCAGGCTGGCCCCACCCCCTAGGGTGCGTCCAGTGCCCCTGGCCTGGCCAGTAGCATGAAATTCCTTATAACCAGTTCTGGCTGGTTCTCTCCCTGCCTGCCCCTTTTGGAGACAAAGGGAGCTCCTGTATAAAAGGGGGGTGGGCCCTCTTCTCTCTCTCTTCTTCTTCCTGCTTGGGTCCCCACCTGGGTCGTGCTGCTGCGTGGGCTCAGGGTTGGCTGGCCTCCCTGGGCCCTGCCCTGCTCCTGAACTGCTGATGTTCCCCTTTCCCTTCGAGGAGCTGATGTGCTCCCCCTGAACTCCTGGACTTCCTGTGGACCCTGATTTCTATGGCCCTAGCGCTTGAGAGCGTCTTCCTGCTATCCCAGCGCCCTGGGGGCGCTCATTCCTGCTTCTAGCGCTTGGGGAGCGTTTTCCTGTGTCTTAGCTCCTTGAGGCGCTTCCTTCCGGCTGCTAGTGCCATCCGGCTGTCCTAGCGCCTCGAGGCGCTGCCGTTCTGATCCTAGCGCTGGGAGCGCCATTCTACACCAGCCGGTGCCACCCGGCAATGGCCCTGTTCGTGTGAGGGGCCCGAGCCCCCAGCGAGTGCCTACCTCGCTTGCCCCCACCTCGCTGTATTTATCGAGCGAGCCCCGAGGCTCCTCGTTAATCCCCCTGGTATTCACCGCCGCAGCCCGGGACCCCTCGCGAGGCCCGCCCCCGGGCCGCGCTCTGATTGGCTGTCGGCCCGGGCTGGACTGATGACGTTTCCCCGGGCCGCGCACTGATTGGCCGGCGGCCCGGGGAGCTGAAAAGACGACCGGAGAGAGCCGAGAAGGCAGGGGTCGGCGGGAGCCTACTCCGCGCCCCTGCGTCCCACCAAGGAGACTGCCGCTTCCCCCCCCGGGGTCCCCCAGGAGCGAGAGGGTGGCCCGGAGAGCGGGAGAGACCGACGCGCTCGCCGACCGGTGAGTGAGGCAGGAGGGGAGGCGGGGCATCGGGCCACATTGCCGGTGGCCGCCCCTCCCCTCCCGCGTGGGCAAACATGTGTTTCGAGGCCCGTGGGCCCCCCAGTAATGCCGGGTCCCCCGAGAGGGACCCCGCTTGGCCATACCTTACCCCCCTGAGCCCGAGGGGCTCCGTCCACAGTTTTAACCCTCCGAGCCCTCGAGGCTCCGTCACGGCCCCTGGGGGCGCCCATTGATGCCGGGTCCCCCGAGGGGGGGCCCCGCCTGCCCACAGTTCTTGTCCTGAGCCCCGAGGAGGCTCCAACGTGTCCCTGGCCCTGCCTGGGCCCCGAGTGGCCCCACCACGTGTCCCTGGCCCCGCCTGGGCCCCGAGTGGCCCCACCACGCGTCCCTGGCCCTGCCTGGGCCCCGAGTGGCCCCACCACGTGTCCCTGACCCTGCGAGAGGCTCCACCATTGCCCCCCTATCCCCCCAAGCCGGCAGGGCTATGCCCAAGTCCCCAGCGGCCCAGCACTTAGTGGGCCGCTGCCACGTTTAGGTTTGCCCCGGGCCCCTTGCAGCCCACTCTGGACATCGAGACTCTAAGGCGCCCCTTGCCGCAGGAAGGCCATCTGGCCTAGGGGGTGCTATTGACTAACATCAAAGTGATACTGAGAACGCTTAAGTGTTGCCCTGCTGATAGGGGCCTCTGTTGTGTTGTGTACCTTGCCTCATGTAAGTCTATGCTGGTTAGAGTGAGTTCTATTGCTAGTCCTATGAGACCCCGGGGCGTGACGTGTTCTAACGCTAAGCTCCTGGTGATTATGTGTTCTAGTCCTGGTCCGAGGAAGCTCCCAGTTGTTATATGTTCTAAATGCCAACTCCATCATGTGCACCTTCCTGGCAGTGGTCCCTTGGCCCTGCCCTGTACCTTTTCCCTGGTGACCCCTGCTGTGCCTCGAGCACATTGTAAAGTGTATGTGCCTATGTGTCCTTCTTAATATAAAGACTATTTTCATATATACTCTGCGTGGAGTTCCTTTTGTGGGAGGCCTGGGATGTTGCTGTTGGTGGGTGCTTGCGCAAATGCTTCACACATGTCCTCCGAGATAGGCCTGACTGCCCGCGCCGCGTTACCTAGAGGGCGAGCAGGGGTCGACTTTATATAGGAGTGGTGGTCTCTGACTGGCTGTGGCGCAAGCCCTGGCCGGCCGGGGGTCCCATTTCCTACACTGGTGGCTAGCGGTGGGATCCGGACTTGTGTTTGCGCAGTACCACAACGATAACTGGCCTCCCTACAAAACTCTGCATTGTAAATGGTCGCAAAGAAAGGAGATTATTGTTTTTAAGAGGTTACTTAAATGTCTGTTCTGTGAAAAATGTATTCTTGTACGCTATGGGTTAGGTGGCCCTAGCTCGGGAGGGTAGATCAACTCCCTAGTGCAATGGTTTTTTCTGGATTCACCAGAAGGGTGGGATCCAGTGGTGGCAGCGTAATTGTGTTCAATGTGCATGGTCCCTGTCCCTTCCCTGGAGTAATGAAACCTGTGCCACATGGGTCGGGTCAGGTTGCTAAAAATGTCTGTTCTGTGGAAATGTTTAATGATTAATAGAAATACCCGTTCTGTGGAGAGTTTTTTAAGGTTACTTAAATGTCCGTTCTGTGGAAAAATGTGTGCGTATGCACTGTGAGTTAGGTGCCCCTAGCTTGGGAGGGTAAATCATCTCCCTAGTGTAATTTGGTTTTCTGGATTCACCAGGAGGGTCTGATCCAGTGGTGGTTGTGTAATTGTGTTCAAATGTGAAGGGTCCTTGTCCCTAGAGTAATGGTACCTGTGCCCCGAGGGTCGGGTTGAGGAATCAGGGGCGGTGGAAAACTGTCTTACCAGTCTAGGGGACGGTGTGTGGATGAATGTTGAGGTGCACGGAGTAATGGAGTGTAAGTTCTCTGGGATAGGGAGCTTGCTGAATCACCGATAATCCTGTCCTTCCTTACCCCGCTGAATGTGTTTGATGCATCATGTGTTCCGTATCCCGCTGGATGTGTTTTAGGCGTCAGGTGTCGCCCTGGCTGAATTTATGTTAAGTGGTATCCCTGTTGTGTTTTAGGCGTCAGGTGTCGCCCTGGCTGAATTTATGTTAAGTTGTATCCCGGACAAGGAAGACCTGCTGGCGCTGCCGCGGCTTGCCTTGGGGAGAGCTGAACACTGAGACTCATCTTGTTGCGTTTTAGGCGTCAGGTGTCGCCCTGGCTGAGTTTATGTTAAGTGGTATCCCTGTTGTGTTTTAGGCGTCAGGTGTCGCCCTGGCTGAATTTATGTTAAGTTGTATCCCGGACAAGGAAGACCTGCTGGCGCTGCCGCGGCTTGCCTTGGGGAGAGCTGAACACTGAGACTCATCTTGTTGCGTTTTAGGCGTCAGGTGTCGCCCTGGCTGAGTTTATGTTAAGTGGTATCCCTGTTGTGTTTTAGGCGTCAGGTGTCGCCCTGGCTGAATTTATGTTAAGTTGTATCCCGGACAAGGAAGACCTGCTGGCGCTGCCGCGGCTTGCCTTGGGGAGAGCTGAACACTGAGACTCATCTTGTTGCGTTTTAGGCGTCAGGTGTCGCCCTGGCTGAATTTATCTTAAGTGGTATCCCTGTTGTGTTTTAGGCGTCAGGTGTCGCCCTGGCTGAATGTATGTTAAGTTGTATCCCGGACAAGGAAGACCTGCTGGCGCTGCCGCGGCTTGCCTTGGGGAAAGCTGAACGCTTAGTTCCCAGGTGGAAGACCAGTGGAGGGAGGAAGTTCCAAGACTGGTAGGAAAGTGTGTTCTGAGGGTGTTTCTCCTGGGAGAACGCGGAACCTCAGAAGTAGAGGTAGGGTGGGGCATTCTTGCCCGTGACCTCTGGCAAGCCTGAGGGTGCGGACCCTAGGTGGAAGGAACAGTGGTAGTCGTGGCTACCCTGAGAAAGGGAGTGGAGAAAGGCTATTGTGGGCCCGGGGTTACCACCCCCCACTTCGGATTAGCAGGGACCAGTGGTATCTGGATGGCTTAGGGCCTGGTCCTAGTCATGGACAACTCAGGAGTACCAGGTGGGTAGCCTGGTTGGGCCTATGTCTTCATTTTTTTTTGTTAATTTTTTTTAAACTTTTATTATTTTTAGTCTGTGTATGTCTATCGGTCCGGCGGTGCGGGCCGCGTCCAAATTCTATCGCCCTGCAGCAGGGAAGTCCATCACGGTAGTGATTGGTCTGCCCTGCTTTTGGGCTGGGAGGGGCATGTGTTGGACTTGGCCCGTCTGGCAGGTCCGCCCCTGAAGTTTGGTGCTTATTATATGTGTCCGGGGAATGGTGATTCCCCTTCTGAGTGTGTGTGTGGTGAGAGAGACCTGCCTCCCATAGGAATGCATGGGGAATGTATGTGGCTCTGGTAGTTCCTGATGCGTGGGGGCGTGCCGGGTCGTGTTTGGTATGTGTGCGCTCGTGAGGTTGAATGCTACAAGATGATGTATGCAGCATGTGTGTGACTAGAAGGGAAGTGCCACTTCTAGACTTTGGTGCATGTGTGCAGTAGGTGTGCTGGTGTATGATTGGCTGAAGCCGCCTGGGCCTTCCCCACCAGGCTGGCCCCACCCCCTAGGGTGCGTCCAGTGCCCCTGGCCTGGCCAGTAGCATGAAATTCCTTATAACCAGTTCTGGCTGGTTCTCTCCCTGCCTGCCCCTTTTGGAGACAAAGGGAGTTCCTGTATAAAAGGGGGGTGGGCCCTCTTCTCTCTCTCTTCTTCTTCCTGCTTGGGTCCCCACCTGGGTCGTGCTGCTGCGTGGGCTCAGGGTTGGCTGGCCTCCCTGGGCCCTGCCCTGCTCCTGAACTGCTGATGTTCCCCTTTCCCTTCGAGGAGCTGATGTGCTCCCCCTGAACTCCTGGACTTCCTATGGACCCTGATTTCTATGGCCCTAGCGCTTGAGAGCGTCTTCCTGCTATCCCAGCGCCCTGGGGGCGCTCATTCCTGCTTCTAGCGCTTGGGGAGCGTTTTCCTGTGTCTTAGCTCCTTGAGGCGCTTCCTTCCGGCTGCTAGTGCCATCCGGCTGTCCTAGCGCCTCGAGGCGCTGCCGTTCTGATCCTAGCGCTGGGAGCGCCATTCTCCACCAGCCGGTGCCACCCGGCAATGGCCCTGTTCGTGTGAGGGGCCCGAGCCCCCAGCGAGTGCCTACCTCGCTTGCCCCCACCTCGCTGTATTTATCGAGCGAGCCCCGAGGCTCCTCGTTAATCCCCCTGGTATTCACCGCCGCAGCCCGGGACCCCTCGCGAGGCCCGCCCCCGGGCCGCGCTCTGATTGGCTGTCGGCCCGGGCTGGACTGATGACGTTTCCCCGGGCCGCGCACTGATTGGCCGGCGGCCCGGGGAGCTGAAAAGACGACCGGAGAGAGCCGAGAAGGCAGGGGTCGGCGGGAGCCTACTCCGCGCCCCTGCGTCCCACCAAGGAGACTGCCGCTTCCCCCCCCGGGGTCCCCCAGGAGCGAGAGGGTGGCCCGGAGAGTGGGAGAGACCGACGCGCTCGCCGACCGGTGAGTGAGGCAGGAGGGGAGGCGGGGCATCGGGCCACATTGCCGGTGGCTGCCCCTCCCCTCCCGCGTGGGCAAACATGTGTTTCGAGGCCCGTGGGCCCCCCAGTAATGCCGGGTCCCCCGAGAGGGACCCCGCTTGGCCATACCTTACCCCCCTGAGCCCGAGGGGCTCCGTCCACAGTTTTAACCCTCCGAGCCCTCGAGGCTCCGTCACGGCCCCTGGGGGCGCCCATTGATGCCGGGTCCCCCGAGGGGGGGCCCCGCCTGCCCACAGTTCTTGTCCTGAGCCCCGAGGAGGCTCCAACGTGTCCCTGGCCCTGCCTGGGCCCCGAGTGGCCCCACCACGTGTCCCTGGCCCCGCCTGGGCCCCGAGTGGCCCCACCACGCGTCCCTGGCCCTGCCTGGGCCCCGAGTGGCCCCACCACGTGTCCCTGACCCTGCGAGAGGCTCCACCATTGCCCCCCTATCCCCCCAAGCCGGCAGGGCTATGCCCAAGTCCCCAGCGGCCCAGCACTTAGTGGGCCGCTGCCACGTTTAGGTTTGCCCCGGGCCCCTTGCAGCCCACTCTGGACATCGAGACTCTAAGGCGCCCCTTGCCGCAGGAAGGCCATCTGGCCTAGGGGGTGCTATTGACTAACATCAAAGTGATACTGAGAACGCTTAAGTGTTGCCCTGCTGATAGGGGCCTCTGTTGTGTTGTGTACCTTGCCTCATGTAAGTCTATGCTGGTTAGAGTGAGTTCTATTGCTAGTCCTATGAGACCCCGGGGCGTGACGTGTTCTAACGCTAAGCTCCTGGTGATTATGTGTTCTAGTCCTGGTCCGAGGAAGCTCCCAGTTGTTATATGTTCTAAATGCCAACTCCATCATGTGCACCTTCCTGGCAGTGGTCCCTTGGCCCTGCCCTGTACCTTTTCCCTGGTGACCCCTGCTGTGCCTCGAGCACATTGTAAAGTGTATGTGCCTATGTGTCCTTCTTAATATAAAGACTATTTTCATATATACTCTGCGTGGAGTTCCTTTTGTGGGAGGCCTGGGATGTTGCTGTTGGTGGGTGCTTGCGCAAATGCTTCACACATGTCCTCCGAGATAGGCCTGACTGCCCGCGCCGTGTTACCTAGAGGGCGAGCAGGGGTCGACTTTATATAGGAGTGGTGGTCTCTGACTGGCTGTGGCGCAAGCCCTGGCCGGCCGGGGGTCCCATTTCCTACACTCACTATTAATTTTTAGGTCTCGGCAGCGAGACCTATTGTTGCTAAAATGCCTCCCAAGGGAGACAGCCAGGTGCACGAGCCGCTTAGGGTATGTGGACGCGCTTTGCTAGGATGAGCACACACAGCGTTACTGAAGGTCGAAGGCAAGCACAAACGCACATACACACAGCATACACACACAGACGCGCACACACACACACACACACACCGCCGCCCCCCCACGCACACACACGCACACACACACACACACACACGCCCCCCACAATTAAGCCCCAACTTACCGCATCAGCGGCCTCAGCCGCCACTCCTGACGTCTGCTGCCACCGCGGGGGCTTCTCACATAAGAATGCAGAATTGGATGAGATCCCTCGACTCTGGGAGCACCCTGCAGATCCGAAGCGTCCACCATCCATGAGGTCGCTGCAACTGCGGCCTGCATCGGACCTCTGGCCGGTCCACACCGCGGGGGCTCCTCGTCCTCTCAGGCAGGGGCTGCGCACTGCTGTGCACGTGTGCACGCCCCTGGCGACGTGCGCGCCCCTGGTGACCCTCACGCCCGACCACAGGTCTGCCCAGTAGAACGGCGCTCACTTCATCCCTCTGTGAGGCAGAAGGTTGAGCTGGTTATGTTAGGGTTTGAAGTGTGTCCTGCAAGTTACACAGGGCCTGTGCTGTTGGCGCTTAACCCATTGAGCTGCTTTACCTCTGCCAACCACTGTGAACACATTTGAACCAGGTATGCACACATTTTATAATAAGGATTCCACTCTTCGCCGCTTCCCACAGGGGGTTGTAAATGTCAGAGCCTGGAGCAGACTTAGTTATTGTTGTATTCGAGTAGAAGCGGTGCCGTGTGGGCCTGCTTCTGCCGCTCCTCTGCAGCAGACCTGACACTGTGCCGTGACGTGTTAGCACTCCACTGTCCACAGCATGTCAGGGAGTGACCCGAGTGTGGTTATGAAGCATGGAAATTAGGTCCAAGAGCTGCACAGGGCGATTCAAAGCGCTACGAGGAATGTGGGGATCCTTAGATATGCAAGTTGGATGTAGTGCGCAATATCTGCATGTGGCTCTTGTGTAACTGCTCACCCGTTTACCTAGTACTGGGGTGAGATTGATGTATATTGCAGAGTGTGAGTGCAGAGTGAGTGTGCAGAGTGCAGAGTAGTGAGTGCAGAGTGTGAGTGCAGAGTGAGTGTGCAGAGTGCAGAGTAGGGAGTGCAGAGTGCAGAGTAGTGAGTGCAGAGTGCAGAGTAGTGAGTGCAGAGTGAGTGTGCAGAGAAGTGAGTGCAGAGTAGTGAGTGCAGAGTAGTGAGTGTGCAGAGTAGTGAGTGTGCAGAGTAGTGAGTGTGCAGACTAGTGAGTACAGAGTGTGAGTGTAGAGTGCAGAGTGAGTGTGCAGAGTAGTGAGTGCAGAGTAGTGACTGCAGAGTAGTGAGTGCAGAGTGCAGAGTAATGAGTGCAGAGTAGTGAGTGCAGAGTAGTGAGTGCAGAGTAGTGAGTGCAGAGTGCAGAGTAGTGAGTGCAGAGTGCAGAGTAGTGAGTGCAGAGAAGTGAGTGCAGAGTGCAGAGTAGTATGTGCAGAGTAGTGAGTGCAGAGTAGTGAGTGCAGAGTAGTGAGTGTGCAGAGTGTGAGTGCAGAAGGCAGAGTATTGAGTGCAGAGGGCAGAGTAGTGAGTGCAGAGTACAGAGTAGTGAGTGCAGAGTAGTGAGTGCAGAGTAGTGAGTGTGCAGAGTTGTGAGTGTGCAGAGTGCAGAGTAGTGAGTGCAGAGTAGTGAGTGTAGATTGCAGAGTAGTGAGTGCAGAGTAGTGAGTGCAGAGTAGTGAGTGCAGAGTGCAGAGTAGTGAGGGCAGAGTAGTGAGGGCAGAGTAGTGAGTGCAGAGTAGTGAGTGTGCAGAGTGTGAGTGCAGAGTAGTGAGTGCAGAGTGCAGAGTAGTATGTGCAGAGTGCAGAGTAGTGAGTGCAGAGTAGTGAGTGCAGAGTAGTGATTGTGCAGAGTAGTGATTGCAGAGTAGTGAGTGCAGAGTGCAGAGTAGTGAGTGCAGAGTACAGAGTAGTGAGTGCAGAGTGCAGAGTATTGAGTGCAGAGTGCAGAGTAGTGAGTGCAGAGTATTGAGTGCAGAGTGGTGAGTGTGCAGAGTAGTGAGTGCAGAGTAGTGAGTGAAGAGTGCAGAGTAGTGAGTGCAGAGTGCAGAGTAGTGAGTGCAGAGTGCAGAGTAGTGAGTGCAGAGTGCAGAGTAGTGAGTGCAGAGTATTGAGTGCAGAGTGGTGAGTGTGCAGAGTAGTGAGTGCAGAGTAGTGAGTGCAGAGTAGTGAGTGCAGAGTAGTGAGCGCAGAGTGCAGAGTAGTGAGTGCAGAGGAGTGAGTGCAGAGTAGTGAGTGCAGAGTAGTGAGTATGCAGAGTGGGAGTGCAGAGTGCAGAGTATTGAGTGCAGAGTGCAGAGTAGTGAGTGCAGAGTGTAGAGTAGTGAGTGCAGAGTGCAGAGTAGTGAGTGCAGAGTAGTGAATGCAGAGTAGTGAGTGCCGAGTAGTGGGTGCAGAGTAGTGAGTGTGCAGAGTAGTGAGTGCAGAGTAGTGACTGCAGAGTAGTGAGTGCAGAGTGCAGAGTAATGAGTGCAGAGTAGTGAGTGCAGAGTAGTGAGTGCAGAGTGCAGAGTAGTGAGTGCAGAGTGCAGAGTAGTGAGTGCAGAGTGCAAAGTAGTGAGTGCAGAGAAGTGAGTGCAGTGTGCAGAGTGTGAGTGCAGAAGGCAGAGTATTGAGTGCAGAGGGCAGAGTAGTGAGTGCAGAGTGCAGAGTAGTGAGTGCAGAGTAGTGAGTGCAGAGTAGTGAGTGTGCAGAGTTGTGAGTGTGCAGAGTAGTGAGTGCAGAGTAGTGAGTGCAGAGTGCAGAGTAGTGAGTGCAGAGTAGTGAGTGCAGAGTAGTGAGTGCAGAGTGCAGAGTAGTGAGGGCAGAGTAGTGAGGGCAGAGTTATGAGTGCAGAGTAGTGAGTGTGCAGAGTGTGAGTGCAGAGTAGTGAGTGCAGAGTGCAGAGTAGTGAGTGCAGAGTGCAGAGTAGTGAGTGCAGAGTAGTGAGTGCAGAGTAGTGATTGTGCAGAGTAGTGATTGCAGAGTAGTGAGTGCAGAGTGCAGAGTAGTGAGTGCAGAGTGCAGAGTAGTGAGTGCAGAGTGCCGAGTAGTGAGTGCAGAGTGCAGAGTATTGAGTGCAGAGTGCAGAGTAGTGAGTGCAGAGTATTGAGTGCAGAGTAGTGAGTGTGCAGAGTAGTGAGTGCAGAGTAGTGAGTGAAGAGTGCAGAGTAGTGAGTGCAGAGTGCAGAGTAGTGAGTGCAGAGTGCAGAGTAGTGAGTGCAGAGTGCAGAGTAGTGAGTGCAGAGTATTGAGTGCAGAGTGGTGAGTGTGCAGAGTAGTGAGTGCAGAGTAGTGAGTGCAGAGTAGTGAGTGCAGAGTGCAGAGTAGTGAGCGCAGAGTGCAGAGTAGTGAGTGCAGAGGAGTGAGTGCAGAGTAGTGAGTGCAGAGTAGTGAGTGCAGAGTAGTGAGTATGCAGAGTGGGAGTGCAGAGTGCACAGTATTGAGTGCAGAGTGCAGAGTAGTGAGTGCAGAGTGCAGAGTAGTGAGTGCAGAGTGCAGAGTAGTGAGTGCAGAGTAGTGAATGCAGAGTAGTGAGTGCCGAGTAGTGAGTGCAGAGTAGTGAGTGTGCAGAGTTGTGAGTGTGCAGAGTAGTGAGTGCAGAGTAGTGAGTGCACAGTAGTGAGGGCAGAGTAGTGAGTGCAGAGTAGTGAGTGCTGAGTGCAGAGTAGTGAGTGCAGAGTAGTGAGTGCTGAGTGCAGAGTAGTGAGTGCAGAGTAGTGAGTGCAGAGTGCAGAGTAGTGAGTGCAGAGTAGTGAGTGCAGAGTGCAGAGTAGTGAGTGCAGAGTAGTGAGTGTAGAGTGCAGAGTAGTGGGTGCAGAGCAGTGAGTGCAGAGTGCAGAGTAGTGAGTGCAGAGTGCAGAGTAGTGTGTGCAGAGTAGTGTGTGCAGAGTAGTGAGTGCAGAGTAGTGAGTACAGAGTAGTGAGTGTGCAGAGTGTGAGTGCAGAGTAGTGAGTGCAGAGTGCAGAGTGCAGAGTAGTGAGTGCAGAGTGCAGAGTAGTGAGTGCAGAGTGCAGAGTAGTGAGTGCAGAGTAGTGAGTGTGCAGAGTAGTAAGTGCAGAGTAGTGAGTGCAGAGTAGTGAGTGCAGAGTAGTGAGTGCAGAGTAGTGAGTGTGCAGAGTACAAATTAGTGATTGCAGAGTGCAGAGTAGGGAGTGCAGAGTAGTGAGTGCAGAGTAGTGAGTGCAGAGTGTGAGTGCAGAGTGCAGAGTAGTGAGTGCAGAGTAGTGAGTGCAGAGTAGTAAGTCCAGAGTAGGGTCAGGAGGTACTTGAAAACATCTGGAGGGTTCTTCAGGGGGGCATCTCCCAACCTTCTTTGACTAGGCTGAGGGGCCCTCGAACAGGGTGTCCGTACAAGAGTTCGAAAGGGCTGAAGCCGAGGGACTTCTGGGGGACTTCCCGATAGGCGAAGAAGAGGCACGGAAGCAGCACATCCCACTGGCGACGGAGGGGCTCTTCCAACCCCCCAATCATCCCTTTGAGCGTGCGGTTAAACCGCTCGACTAGTCCGTTTCCTTGAGGGTGATAGGGGGTCGTGAAGCGGTAGGTGACCCCGCACTGTTGCCAGAGGGACTTCATGTATTTTGAAATAAAGTTTGTGCCTCGGTCGCTGACGACTTCTCGGGGAAAGCCCACCCGGGAGAAGATCCCCATCAAGGCCCGGCCGACCACCGGGGCTGTCACAGTTCGCAGGGGAACCGCTTCGGGGTAGCGGGTGGCGTGGTCCACCAGTACCAGGATGAACCGATGTCCTTGTGCTGTACGGGGGTCCAGGGGCCCCACAATGTCTATTCCCACCCTCTCGAACGGGGTGGTGACAACTGGGAAGGGTTGTAGAGGTGCTTTAAGTTTGCGGCCCCTCTTCCCGCTGGCCTGGCACGTGGGGCAGGACCGGCAGTGGTTGAGGACGTCGTTTCTCATCTTGGGCCAGAAAAAGTGGGTCACCAGGCGACTGTAGGTTTTATCTTGACCCAGGTGACCAGCCAGGGGGACATCGTGGGCCAAGTTTAGCAAGAAGTCTCTAAAGCGGAGGGGCACCACTAGCACTCGACTGGCCCCTAACTCCGCGATTCTCTGTTCACTGTACAACAGGTCGTTGTCCCAATAGATCCAATGGCCTCCGGTGGTGTCCCCTGCGCTCTGGGCAAGGGCTTGCTGGCGGAGTCCCTCGAGGGAGGGACAGGTCTTCTGCTCTTGACTGAACTGTTCCTGGGTGGGCCCCCCTTCCTGACGCCACTGAGCCAGGTTGGGAAGGTTCTGGAGCGGAGCGAGCCCTTTGGGGGTTTGGCCTGGGGAGTCGGCAAGGTCGGTGTCTTCTGCTGGAGCGACCGGGGGAGGAGGTGCTGGCCATTCAGGTTCTTCGGGTCGGGGGATGGTACGGGCAGCCATGGACCGGGTGGTTACGCACGCCCAGTCCGGGAGGCCCAACATCCCCAGGTGCTCTCTTCTCTCTATGGCGGCCCACGGGGAACTCTCCAGATCATTCCCCAGGAGGCAGTCCACGGGGGCATCGTCTCGGACCGTCACCTTTAACATGCCGGAGACCCCTCCCCATTCGAAGGGGATGCAGGCCATCCGACACAGACTCTCGGAATTGTCGGCTGAACGGACAGGGCAGAGAATGTTCGGCAGTATCTGTTCCGGGGTCACCAGGTGACAGCGGACGGCTGTCACACTGGCCCCTGTGTCACGTAGGGCTTCAGCCCTGCGCCATTAATGTTCACCCACTGACTATATTTTCTGGTGTTGGCGGGTAGCGGAGCCCGCGGGACCATGTCTCTTCCCCCTAGGCACGCTAGAACCATGGCGGCCGGCTCCCACTCTGGTTGTTCTTGCTCGCATTTGTTAGACGGACCGGGAGGGTCGGCCGAGTATAAGGGGAGAGGTCTCCAGGGAGAGCCGTCTCCAGCGATCGTACAGACAAGTAACTTCCCCCCCACAGACGGACACCACACAAGGATAAGGTTAAACGATACTTTATCAGCAATTCTTTGAGTACGGCCAAATGATACAAGGAGGTCTGGACTCAGGGGTCCCCTCGGTTCTAGTCTCTGGTTTGGGGAGGGGGTAGCGGGACAGTCTTGTTACCAAATGGGTGGATGGATAGCTCTCAATCCTCGAGCTCGGCGTTCTAGATGGTCGGGCCGCGGCGGAGCCAGCAGGTCCCGAGATGGTTGAAGGTAGCGACGGTCCGCGGCGGAGCCAGCAGGTCCCGATGGAGATGGAGGTACAAACGGTCCGCGGCCACGCCAGCAGGTCCCGACGACGATGAAGGTTTACGAAGGTTGCGGCAGCGCCAGCAGGCAGGACGATAGTTCACAAAGTAGGGCTACGGCAGCGCCAGTAGTCCGTCAAGGATGAGTTCTTCTCTGCGTCTCTCGACTCCAGGATACAACTCCTTCCTGCTCTGGAGCTGCCTCAGTTATAGGGCCGTTGCCCTTTGATGTCCGGACCCTCGCACTTGGAGGTCGGGGGGTCCAGGATGAGGGAGTTCAGACACCCAGCAGGGGGGTGGAGCCGGCGCCCGGGGAGGCTGGGGGCGAGCGGTACCTGGCGGGGGAGAGCCATTGACACCTCTTTCTCCCATTGACCTGCCAAGTAGTCCGCTCACCTCCTGGGTGGATGGTGGTGCCGGGATGTCTGAGGCCTGGCCAGGCCCAGGGTTAGGGTCGATCGGAGGCCACGCGGCCTCGTGGTGCATTGTCCAAGATGGCGCCCAGGTCGGCCGCGCGGGCCAGTAGTGGATCGGGCCCAAGAGGTCGAGATGTTCAGAGGCAGGGGTCCCGGAGGGGACGGAAAACGTGAAGTGGTGGTGTGTAACTCTTGAGGGACCGGGCTCGGGCCTGGTCGGGCAGAGGGGGAGCGGGCCCTTCATGTGGCCTGTCCAACATGCGTCGCCCCCAGCTGAAGGCGGGGAGAGTCACCCATCCTCTTGGGGACTCTCCTCGTCGAGGCGGAAAAAGCATGACAGGCCATCCGCGTTGGCGTGGTCTTGTCCAGGTCGATGTTCCACAGTGAAGTCCATCCCCTGTAGGGAGATGGACCAACGTAGTAGTTTTGGGTTCTCCCCCCGCATCTGCATCAGCCACTGCAGGGGTCGATGGTCGGTCTGTACCCGAAAGTGTGTGCCAAAAAGATAGGGCCGGAGCTTTTTGAGGGCCCATACCACGGCGAAGGCCTCCCTCTCGATGGTGCTCCAGCGTTGTTCTCGAGGCAGGAGTCGCCGGCTGATGAAGGCCACTGGCTGATCAAGGCCTTCGGGGTTCAATTGAGACAGGACCGCCCCAATGCCGTGGTCGGAGGCATCCGTCTGGACGACGAATTCCCGGCTGTAGTCGGGGGCCTGGAGCACAGGGGCGGAGCACATGGCGGCCTTCAGTTGTTCGAAGGCTGTTTGACAATCTGGGGTCCAGTTGACCTTCTGTGGTTGATTTTTGGACGTGAGTTCTGTGAGGGGCCCCACTATGCTACCATAGTCCTTCACGAACCGTCGGTAATAGCCCGTGAGTCCCAGAAAGGCGCGTACCTCGGTCTGGGTGATGGGGGGCTGCCAGGACTGGATGGCGGCGATCTTGAGCTGTAGAGGGGCCACCAGGCCGCTTCCCACCTGGTGTCCGAGGTAGGTCACAGACCCCTGACCAATCTGGCATTTGCTGGCCTTGATCGTGAGGCCAGCTCGCTGAAGGGCCTGTAGCACCTCTCGGAGGTGGTGGAGGTGGTCGGACCAGTGGTGGCTGTATACAGCGATGTCGTCTAGGTAGGCGGCACTGAATCCTTCGAGTTCGGCCAAGACCTGATTAACGAGTCGCTGAAACGTTGCTGGGGCATTCTTCATGCCGAAGGGCATGACTTTGAAATGATAATGGCCGTCAGGAGTGGAAAACGCAGATCGTTCTTGGGCCCGGGGTGTGAGGCCGATCTGCCAGTAGCCCGCCGTCAGGTCGAAAATGCTGAGGTAGCGGGCAGCTCCCATGCGGTCGATTAGCTCATCTGCCCGGGGGATGGGATGTGCGTCTGTTCTGGTGACCGCATTCAAGCCCCGGTAGTCGACGCAGAACCAGAGTTCCGGTGTGGTGCCGGGGGTGGCTGCTTTGGGGACCAGTACTACTGGGCTGGCCCAGGGGCTGTCTGAGGGCTCAATGACCCCGAGCGTGAGCATCTTGGTTACTTCTTCTTGAATGCAGGCCCGTACCCGATCTGGTACGCGGTAGGCCCGGTGGCGGATAGGGGGGCTGTCCCCCGTGTCCACGTCGTGCACACACCAGGAGGTGACACCTGGGGTGAGGGAGAACAGGCTGGCGAACTGCAGCAGGAGGTCTCGACATTCTTGGCGTTGTTCCAGGGTGAGGGCCTCCGAGAGTCGGACCCCGTCCACGGAGCCGTCTTTCTCCCGAGTCCGTAAGAGGTCAGGGAGGGGTTCGGAGTCTTCTTCGGCTCCATTGTCTGTGGCCATCAGGAGGCTGAGTTCTGAACGCACGAAATGGGGTTTCAGTCTATTAGCGTGGAGGACCCGGAGGGGGTTCCGTGAAGATTCCATGTCGATGAGATAGGTGACAGGGCCCTTGCGCTCAACTACTTTGAAGGGCCCCGTCCACTTGTCTTGCAGGGCGCATGGTTCGGTGGGGGACATCACCCATACTTGTTGGCCGGGTTCAAATTCGATGGAGGAGGCATTTTGGTCATACCACTTTTTCATGTCCTCTTGACTGGCCTCCAAGTTTGCTTTTGCCAGCTCTCTGAACCGTCGGGTCTGGTTGCGGAGGGTTAGGAGGTATTTGAAGACATCTGGAGGGTTCTTTAGAGGGGGCATTTCCCAGCCTTCCTTGACTAGGCTGAGCGGCCCCCGTACGGGGTGTCCATACAACAGTTCAAACGGGCTGAAGCCGAGGGACTTCTGGGGGACTTCTCGATATGCGAAGAGGAGGCACGGCAGTAGCACATCCCACTGGCGACGGAGGGGCTCTTCCAACCCCCCAATCATCCCTTTGAGCGTGCGGTTGAACCGCTCAACGAGTCCGTTTCCTTGAGGGTGATAGGGGGTCGTGAATCGGTAGGTGACTCCACACTGTTGCCAGAGTGACTTCATATATTTTGAAATAAAGTTCGTGCCTCTGTCGCTGACGACTTCTCGGGGGAAGCCCACACGGGAGAAGATCCCCATCAGGGCCCGGCCGACTACCGGGGCTGTCACAGTTCGCAGGGGAACAGCCTCGGGGTAGCGGGTGGCGTGGTCCACCAGTACCAGGATGAACCGATGTCCTTGTGCTGTGCGGGGGTCCAGGGGCCCCACAATGTCTATCCCGACCCTCTCGAACGGGGTGGTGACCACTGGAAATGGTTGCAGGGGGGCTTTTAGTTTGCGGCCGCTCTTCCCACCGGCTTGGCACGTGGGGCAAGATCGGCAATGCTGGAGTACATCATTCCTCATTTTAGGCCAGAAGAAGTGGGTCACTAGGCGGCTGTAAGTTTTATCCTGACCCAGGTGTCCAGCCAGGGGGACATCGTGGGCCAGATTTAGCAAGAAGTCTCTAAAACGGAGGGGCACTACTAGCACTCGACTGGCCCCCAACTCCGCGATCCTTTGTTCACTGTATAGCAGATCATTGTCCCAATAGACCCAGTGTGTTCCGGAGGTATCCCCTGCGTTCTGGGCGAGGGCTTGTTGGCGGAGGGACAGGTCTTCTGCTCTTGGCGAAACTGCTCATGTGTGGGCCCCCCCTCTTGATGCCACTGGTCGAGGCCCGAGAGGCCCGGAGGTTGAGCTGGTTCTGGGGGGACGGCACGGTCGGCGTCTTCGACTGGAGCGACCGGGGGAGGAGGCGCCGGCCATTCAGGTTCCTCGGGTCGGAGATTGGCACGGGCGGCCATGGACCGGGTGGTGACGCACGCCCAGTCCGGGATGCCTAACATCCCCAGGTGTTCCCTTCGTTCTACGGCTGCCCACGGAGAGCTTTCAAGGTCATTCCCCAGGAGGCAGTCTACGGGGGCATCATCTCGGACCGTCACCTTCAACATGCCGGAGACCCCTCCCCATTCGAAAGGGACGCAGGCCATCCGACACAGACTCTCCGAGTTATCGGCTGAACGGACAGGGCAGAGAATATTTGGTAGGAACTGTTCTGGGGTCACCAGGTGACAGCGGACGGCTGTCACACTGGCCCCGGTGTCACGGAGGGCTTCGGCCCGGCGTCCATTGATGCTCACCCATTGGCTGTACTTCCGGGTGTTAGCGGGTAGAATTGTTTTAATTCACGATGGCTGTATTCTTCCAATTTCTCCATCTGAAATTTCTCGGTGGATCCGCTTTCTTTGGTTGTCATCGTGATTTCGTCGTGGGGTGAGCTACTCTCTGTACGATTATGCGGTGATTCGGATCGCGCCGCTGGCCACCAATGTTAGACGGACCGGGAGGGTCGGCCGAGTATAAGGGGAGAGGTCTCCAGGGAGAGCCGTCTCCAGCGATCGTACAGACAAGTAACTTCCCCCCCACAGACGGACACCACACAAGGATAAGGTTAAACGATACTTTATCAGCAATTCTTTGAGTACGGCCAAATGATACAAGGAGGTCTGGACTCAGGGGTCCCCTCGGTTCTAGTCTCTGGTTTGAGGAGGGGGTAGCGGGACAGTCTTGTTACCAAATGGGTGGATGGATAGCTCTCAATCCTCGAGCTCGGCGTTCTAGATGGTCGGGCCGTGGCGGAGCCAGCAGGTCCCGAGATGGTTGAAGGTAGCGACGGTCCGCGGCGGAGCCAGCAGGTCCCGATGGAGATGGAGGTACAAACGGTCCGCGGCCACGCCAGCAGGTCCCGACGACGATGAAGGTTTACGAAGGTTGCGGCAGCGCCAGCAGGCAGGACGATAGTTCACAAAGTAGGGCTACGGCAGCGCCAGTAGTCCGTCAAGGATGAGTTCTTCTCTGCGTCTCTCGACTCCAGGATACAACTCCTTCCTGCTCTGGAGCTGCCTCAGTTATAGGGCCGTTGCCCTTTGATGTCCGGACCCTCGCACTTGGAGGTCGGGGGGTCCAGGATGAGGGAGTTCAGACACCCAGCAGGGGGGTGGAGCCGGCGCCCGGGGAGGCTGGGGGCGAGCGGTACCTGGCGGGGGAGAGCCATCGACACCTCTTTCTCCCATTGACCTGCCAAGTAGTCCGCTCACCTCCTGGGTGGATGGTGGTGCCGGGATGTCTGAGGCCTGGCCAGGCCCAGGGTTAGGGTCGATCGGAGGCCACGCGGCCTCGTGGTGCATTGTCCAAGATGGCGCCCAGGTCGGCCGCGCGGGCCAGTAGTGGATCGGGCCCAAGAGGTCGAGATGTTCAGAGGCAGGGGTCCCGGAGGGGACGGAAAACGTGAAGTGGTGGTGTGTAACACTTGAGGGACCGGGCTCGGGCCTGGTCGGGCAGAGGGGGAGCGGGCCCTTCATGTGGCCTGTCCAACAGCATTCCTCTTGCTCTTCGGAGATTTGTTCTTCCCCCAGGGCGGCGGCCGCCATCTGGCGGGGTCTCGGAGTCTGATTCTGAGGACAGTTCGGGTCACTTGCGTAGTGGCCGACGCGCTGGCATCGGTGACACGTGACATTGGCTCTGTACCCCGGGCGCATCGGGGGGTTGCCCCGGTTGGCCGTGTCATATTTTGACAATGGCTGGGTTAGCGCTTAGCTTTGCTACACGTTTCCCGCTTAAATTAGCTATACGTAGAAACGCCATTTTGTATGTGGTGGCGGCCATCTTAGATCATGAGCGGCCTCGTGGCCAGCGTGCCCTTTAGTCCTTTGTCCGCTCCACTGACCACTCGAGTCTGCCCAGCAACAGGCTATTTTTAGTATTGGTCAAGCCCACACATGCGCAGTTCACACTGACCAGTCACTCCTCAGGAATGTGCCGCAAACTGACCAGTGGGTTTGAAACCCTCCAATGAGCTGGCAGTATTCCAAAATATGCCCTTATATGTACATAATGTTCTGTAACTTTGTGCCGCGTGTTCGTTTTATTACCTGTAGAATTGTATAAAAGAAGGGGTCACACCGATGTTCGGTGTGATACCTCTTGCATTACCGAAGGGTGCTGTATGAGTGTACCACCACCCCATGGGGTCCTAATAAACTTGTTCTTTGACTTTTACAGTTTCCGTGCCAACAGTTCTTCTAATGTATGTGGGTTATCTTCGGAACATGTAGGCCTTGGGAACCCGATACGACAAATTGGCGACCACGAAGGGACTCATCGGTGACTCGGATGCCCGAAGGAGAGGTCGTGACGAAGGTTGGGACACTCGCCATGGACGCGCGCTGCCATTAAGTGACCCGAGTCTTGGCTCCCACGGTGTTTTTTCCTTTCCTTCCGACCTGACCTTCCAGGTGGCGCCGGTCCCCGACTGAGTTTCGATCGTCTGTGTTGCTGGATAAAGTGCCGTTTGGCTGATTCGAATAAAAGACCTTGGCAGTTGGAATCTGGACCTTTGAGATTTTGGGTAAGATTTGTGATTGGTAAGGTAGTCTGCGGACGCTTACTGGAGTTCTATGATTTGTGATCGGTAAGGTAGTCTGCGGACGCTTACTGGAGTTCTATGATTTGTGATCGGTGAGGTAGTCCTTGGACGCTTGCCGAAATTGTGACCTATGACTTTGATTTGAGTTAGCTAACATTTGTGAATTTGTGAATTTGTGAACTTTGAATCTATATGTGTAGTGCACTTCACATAGGCAGGCATGTAGAGATGTTTCTCTAACTTTGTTTTTTTTTTCTCTGAGCGGCACATTTGTGTGAAGTACTGTAAGTGCCTTTTATACGGTGTCACGCTTTCGTGATACTCTTTGAACATGCCTGTTTTTAGCACGCTTCGAGGGATGTGTTGTCTTGGAAATGGTACCACAATTAGGTTAGCGGAATCACAGCCGGCTCCCCCAGAGGGAACACCAAATCGCGAAATGTATATTAAACATGGCCTTCCCCCTATAATGTACAGTAAACTCTGGCACAAGTACACTAAGTCGGATCCTGAATTGCAATGGCCACTACATGGGTCGTTCGATTTACAAAAAGTACAGTTTGTGGAGCAATGTCTGTTTCAACGCAGGTCTAGACAAAACATGTTTGATTGTGTGCGAATGTGGGAGAAAGCGGTGCGTGAGCGAATGAGACGTGAAGTTGCCTTGGCGGACAAAGAGCAGCGCAAGGCTGCTCGGGATAAGGCTTTACAGCTTGAGGAAAAAGAGGCTCAGGAGAAAAGAGAGAGGGAGGAACGGGAACGCAAATTGCAAACGACAGGTCAATTCCCTATTCGTCGACCGCTTTATCCTGTCCTTAATAATGAAATTGATGATTTTTCATTACTAGATCGGTCGCCGCCTCCGTATGTTTCACCGACGGCTCCAGCTGAAGATTCGGGTGATGAGGGGCAGGATAAGTTGGAAAAGAAGGGTGTATCTGCTCTCAGGTTTTCTACGGAGAGGTCCGCACATTTACGTAGTTGGGCTCGTAAAGTGAATAAGAAATGTGTTTCTCAGGATGAGGTGATTGCGGAGAGGAGTAAGTGGTCGGATCTTGAGTTATTGTATTTCTTGTCTACTTTGGCGGATGAAGTTGTTGTCGCGTATCGTGACCTTTCAGACACGTTAGAATCTAAAGCTGTGTCAGTACATCGTGAGAATTTGGATAAAGGTTTATTTGCTCTTTCAGATGTCAACGACCTTTTCAAGCAACTGATCCAGCTGCGGGATGAAACAACCAAATTGCGGGAGGAGCGAAAAAGGAGGCAAAAGGAGTCTGAGTCGAAGAATAGCGAGCAGATTAAGGAGTGTTCTCTCCGGGGTTCAGATAAGAATTCTGCAATGCATGTTATGCTTATGCGTGAAGCTGCGCCTCTGTATGTTCCACCGAAAGGGGAAGGTACAGATGATGATAGAAGATCGAAAGATGCAAAGGGGTATTTTGTATATAATTGGGTGTATACGCCTTGGAATAGAGCGGATGTTATGGCGCTGAAAAATTCTTTGCCTGATCTTCGTAAGAATCCGGCAGCATTTTACGAGGGGGTGGAAGGGGCTATTTCATCTTGTGTGATGACTCTGGTTGATATTGATTTGTTCTTTGGGTTAATACTTCCGCCTGATATGTGGAGACAAATTCGTAAGAATAATGATGAGACAGTGCTAGGGGGTACATGGAAAGAGATTAATGAAGCCGATTTAGAAAGGAAGCCAGCATGCAAACCTTGTCAGTTGATTTTAGACCTTCCAGCGGCTTTTTTGACTAAATTAAAAATGCTCATTCCCTCTAAAAAGATCGATTGGACTATGTTAGCTTCGTGCAAACAAAAGCCTGATGAAACGGTTTCAGATTTCTTTACACGCTTCGAGGAGGCATTCCATGATTATAGTGGTCAATCATTAACAGACGATACAGGTCGGCATTTGTTTGTAGATAAGTATGTAACTAATCTCCTACCGGAGATTGCAAAACGATTGAAAACGAGTGAAAGTTCCTGGGCCACGGCGACCCCTGCGTCTTTGTTAACGATGGCTCAGTATTATGAGCGGCAGGAGATAGAGGCTAAAGAAAGTGTTGATAAGAAAGCGAAGGAATTGAAGACGAAGGTGATGTTGGCACAGGTCCGTGGGACTCAGTATAGAGGGAGTGATAGAGGAAGACGAGGTGGAGGTACTACGTTGTATGGTCATACGGATATAGCGGAGGATCAGTGTGCCTACTGTAAGGAGTTTGGGCATTGGGCTGATGATTGTCCGGTACTTCGTGAGCAGCGTAGTCAGCGTGGTCGAGGAAGTGGTAGGTCGAGAGGAGGTTATACGGGAGCAAGAGGTGGCGGAAGTGATCGTGGAAGGGTTGAGGGCAGGGGCCATGGCCAGGATGAACGAAATACTTTCGATAGACGAAACCAATATCAGATATCGGAAAGTGAGAATGTGGAACACCAGGATTATGTACATGCATAGGACTGCATAGGATGGGGAGCGGAACCAATTGAAGTGCCTGTAGATCAGGAGGGTCCATATGTAACAGCGGGTATTTTGGGTTCTACTGATCAGTTCCTAGTTGACACCGGAGCTACCCGTAGCGCTTTGTCTAAAAGGTTGGTTCCGAGGGCTCCCCTGTCTGGCGAAATGATTACATGTGTAGGGTTTGATGGCACACCCTCCCCTAGCCCATTGTCAAAACCCCTAGCGCTTTGTCTCGACAAATTTTTTAGTTTTGGCCAATTTTTGTTATCGCCCTACACCCCAGATAATATCCTGGGCATTGATTTGCTTAAATATTTTCGAGCAACGATACGGTGCGCTCCGGAGGGAGTGCGTGTCATTCTCAATGACAACTATCCTGACCCAAATAGGTTCTATACTATACAGGATATTTCAGCTTTGGCCTCTCTCCCGCACACGTTATGGGCGACATCAGATACGGATGTGGGGGAGATGCGTATTCCACCTATACACATTACTGTTAAGGAAGGGGCTTCTCTGCCACGTGTGCCACAGTACAAGATTTCGAAGGAAGGAGAAATTGCCCTGACACACATTGTCCAAGATCTGATTGCGGCTGGGGTGGTAGAAGAGGTTTCTTACAATGTTTGTAATAGTCCTATTCTGCCGATTCTGAAAAGAGATACTGATGACAAAATTTATCGGTTTATTATTGACTTGAGAGAGATCAACAAAATTGTCGTTCCCCAATACCCGGTGGTGTCTGATATTACAACATTACTTACGATGGTACCACCAACGGCTACGACCTTTAGCGTAATTGATTTGAAGAACGCCTTCTTTTCTATTCCTGTCCATCCCGATAGTAGATACTTATTTGGTTTTACGTTAAATAATAAATCGTATAGATTTTGTCGTGTTCCTCAAGGATACACTGAGAGTCCGAGTATCTACAGCCAGGCTTTGAAAAGACAGCTTGATTCTTTTGTGTTGCAGTCGGGGGTTGTCCTTATCCAATATGTGGATGACCTCCTGCTTGCTGCTGACTCTTATGCACAATGTGAAGAAAGTACGATTGCGCTGCTTTCTTTTCTGGCACAGAACAATCATAAGGTTTCCAAGAAAAAGCTTCAATATTGTAGACCCAAGGTGACCTACCTCGGTCATCTTTTGTCTAAGGAGGGGCGTGCACTGACATCAGATCGAATTCAAGCAATTTTAGACACACCAGTCCCCCGCACACAGAGAGACGTACGTGCCTTCATAGGGTTGACGTCTTTTTGTAGACAATGGATCATGGGGTTTTCGCACATTATAAAGCCTTTGCTAGCGTTACTGTCCAAAACTACACCAATGCCCCTTGAATGGACAGATGAATGTCAGAATGCTTTTGAACAGTTGAGACAGGCCCTTTGTTCTGCACCTGTGTTAGGCACACCAGATTACACGAAGCTTTTTACATTGTACGTGCATGAGAATGATGGGTGCGCGTTGTCAGTGTTAGTGCAATTACACGGGGATAAGCAGAGACCATGTGCGTATTTCTCTGCCATTCTTGATCCTGTAGCACGAGGGTTGCCAGGGTGTTTCCGAGCGGTAGCAGCCACAGCAGTAGCCATACGGCAGAGTGAGGGGATAGTGTTATCACATAAACTGTTGGTGTTAGTTCCTCACGCAGTAGATGCCCTGTTAAACCAAACGAAAACCCAATATCTCACGAGTGCACGGTTAACAGGATATGAGCTTACACTGTTGGCGCCACATATTACACTGAAAAGATGTGCTACTTTGAACCCTGCCACTTTATTGCCCTATCCGGTCGAGGAGGGTCAGGAAGAAAAACATCACGACTGTGTTTTCCTGACCGAGGAACAGACAAAGGGTCGTATCGACTTACAGGATATGCCACTTCCAGATGTGGATGGGGAACTGTGGGTTGATGGATCGTGTTTGAGGCTGCCAGATGGTACGACTTCTGCAGCTTATGCGATCACGACACTTAAGACAGTGGTGGAAACAGCTAGAATACCACAGAAATCTGCCCACGCAGCAGAGCTGATAGCTTTAACAAGAGCCTGCGAATTGAGCGCTGGTTTATGTGTGAACATCTACACAGACAGCCGGTATGCCTTCAGAGTAGCGCATGACTTTGGGCTACTCTGGAGAGAACGCGGGTTTCTGACTTCTCATGGAGAACACATTATGCACGGAGAACTGGTGTGTGATCTCCTAAATGCGTTGCTTTGCCCGAAGAAGGTAGCGATAGTAAAATGTAGTGCCCATAAGAAGATCACTGATAAAGTGGGTCAGGGAAATGCCTTTGCGGATAGCATAGCGAGACAAACGGCTATGTTTCCAACTGACTCCCCCATGTATGTGACAAAGTCTCAAGCTGAACGATGGAATGATGCTAGAGCTGAGATATTAGATATTCAAAAGTCAGCTACTGAAGCTGAACTTGCGGCATGGGCAGTAGATGGGGTGCTTGATGATGAAGGGTGTTGGAGAAGTAAAGATATGGAGAAATGGAAATTGCCTGCAGCTTACTTGCAGGTGATGGTCCAAATGACACATGGGTTGGCACACGTAGGGGCTCTTGCAATCACTCGACTATTGACACGAGTTTGGGAGCATCCTGAGATTGCCAATACTGCTAAGAGAGTAGTGCAGACCTGTCTGATATGCTTGCAGCACAACCCTGGAAAGGGGACCCATACTCCGAAAGGAGGGTTCGTTCCACCTTCTGCACCATTCGAGGTACTCCAAATGGATTATATCCAGCTTGAGCGCTGTAATAACCTGAAGTATGTTTTAGTGGTGGTATGTGCTTTTAGCAAATGGGTTGAGGCTTTCCCCACGAAAGACAATACTGCTTTGACAACAGCTAAGGTTTTGCTCAAGGAGTACTTCCCTCGATTTCGAATTTGCAAATATCTGTGGAGCGACAATGGGCCTCATTTTGTCGGGAAAATTGTGGAATATGTGTTGAAGGGGTTAGGGATTCAGCAGAAGTTCCATGCTGTGTTCCACCCTCAGTCGGCAGGTCTTGTTGAGCGGCACTATGCCACGTTGAAATTAAAACTGGCTAAGATCGTGGCGTCCACGTCATTGAAATGGCCGGATGCCTTACCGCTAGCATTACTCTCCCTCAGATCAATACCCCATTCTCGAACGGGCCTCACACCATATGAAGTGGTGTTCGGAAGGCCGATGAACATCTGGGGGGTGCCTAAGCCGCGATTGATACATGATGTGCCTTGTGTAATGATGAATGACTATTTGGCACGATTAACAAATGATTTGCTTTCTATTCATCAACAGGTTCGAGAAGCGCTCCCTGACAACTCTACTGGAGAGGGCCATGATCTTCGCCCTGGGGATTTCGTGATGATTCGGTCGTTCGAGAGGACGAATAGCTTGGAACCGAGGTGGCGTGGCCCCGAGCAAGTCCTTCTCGCCACTCGGACAGCTGTACGAGTGACCAACAGGAAGCGGTGGATACATTCAACCCACTGCCGTCGTGTTTCTTCTGATTTGGCAAATCCTGTTGTGTTGACCGATTATAAAGAGATTTTGGAAAAGGAAAAGAGCCCAGCTGTGACGTCGGCCGAAGTTGAGGGAGCCTTCCCGGACCACACTGCTTCTGGACGAGAGCGTTATAATCTACGGCCACGATAAGAAGAGTTCTCTTATTGTTTTTTTTAATGACTGGTTGGTTACCGCTCCAGGTTTGTGAAACGGAAACCGGGAATTCCAAGGGGGGGGGATCAGTTCTGCCAGTGTAGCGACACCTGTCTTGGCCCGGAGAAGAAAACAACGGCTACCTCGGAGTTCAGCACCATATTTTTCTTTTTTAGGTATACACGCATGTGTATGTGAAACTTTGTGACTAATTCGAACTATTTGAGACTCTGCCAAAAAGACTTGTCAGAACTATGGCATCCTCTGCATCACGAGATAAGAGACTCTTGGGTGCCATTCTCTTTGTCCTGACTATTGTGGTGATTGCGGTAATAGCCTGGGTAGTTGAACTTGTGGTACCTGCACGTGAACATTTGCTGCCGACTACCCCGGCTCCATCTGAACATTTCCATTTCACCCTGCCTTATCACGAAGAACGGCACAGACAGACTTATCTGAACAATAGTTTTATTCAGATCCTACATCATACACACAATATGACAAATACTTCAAATTGCTGGGTGTGTGGGATGTTGCCTGGGCATCAGAAGAAAGGGGGTACTCCACTCATCCCTCTCCCGTTTTCGCATAATGGATCCTGCAATGCATTTTATACTCTCCTCTTTACTTTGAGATGGCCCACAAAAGGGGGAGTGCTTTTTCGTTTGAATAAATTGTGTCATCATGACCGGGATGGGTATCCACAAGCTGAGGGTACTCAATTTGAATATGAGGAGTACCGCCCTGATAATGTGTCTGCTTCACGAATTTATAGCAACCAGCGAAATGTCAATGTATCGAATGCACATGTTATTAATGTTATTGCTACTAAAGCAGATCTATGTATACGTAATAAAGGTGTAATTTCTGTTGGGAAAAGTGAATGTAACACCACACTCACGTTTGATAGTCCTACTGGTATATCGTTTGTGACATCCCGAAATACTTACTTCATCTGTGGAACGAAGGGTTATCATCAGCTTCCTTTGGGATGGTCAGGCACTTGCTATGTGTCTTTTGTATTACCACCTGTATTCATTGCCCCACCAATGTATCACAACAATTACATCCTCTATCATGACTTTGTTTTAAACCGTGATAAACGTTCTGTTGTTTTGGACGATATAGATCAAACGGACACTACTTTGCAACAGTATGTGAACTTTAATTTGGGTTTGTTCTCCTTCGTTGGGGCAGCTTTGAACAGTCGAAAGATCCGACGACTAACTCGTGTTGTTGAGGCTGTGGCTAATGATACTGCAATTGCACTTGGAAATATCACTGAAGAAGTACAGATTTCTAGAATTGTTGTGCTGCAGAACCGGATGGTTCTGGATGTAGTGTTAGCTGACCGTGGGGGGGCATGTAGAATCATCGGAAGTAGCTGTTGCGTCTACATACCTGACAATTCACCGTCTGTATATGATGCTATCACTAAGTTACATAAGATAGCGGCTGAAATACATCCAGATAATGGTACTTGGACTCTGTCAGGATGGTTCTGGTCAATATTCACCACCTGGGGATGGAAACTGTTAACGATCCTATGTATCATTGTGGGAATTCTGTTTTTCATTTGCTTATGTATCCAATGTGGCCCAGTTTTTTGTTCTATGTGCTTGTCAGTTTGTGTACCATCGAGACGAGCTCTTGCTCATGACAAAATGATGCTTCATAAAGAAGTAACACAAATAATGCTAATTGATATAGAAGATGAACACCCCGATTATGTCCACTATGAGGTAGCTTCAGCTAAACGCTAAAAGGGTCGTCTGTCGTATTTTGACGATGGCTGGGTTAGCGCTTAGCTTTGCTACACGTTTCCCGCTTAAATTAGCTATACGTAGAAACGCCATTTTGTATGTGGTGGCGGCCATCTTAGATCATGAGCGGCCTCGTGGCCAGCGTGCCCTTTAGTCCTTTGTCCGTTCCACTGACCACTCGAGTCTGCCCAGCAACAGGCTATTTTTAGTATTGGTCAAGCCCACACATGCGCAGTTCACACTGACCAGTCACTCCTCAGGAATGTGCCGCAAACTGACCAGTGGGTTTGAAACCCTCCAATGAGCTGGCAGTATTCCAAAATATGCCCTTATATGTACATAATGTTCTGTAACTTTGTGCCGCGTGTTTATTACCTGTAGAATTGTATAAAAGAAGGGGTCACACCGATGTTCGGTGTGATACCTCTTGCATTACCGAAGGGTGCTGTATGAGTGTACCACCACCCCATGGGGTCCTAATAAACTTGTTCTTTGACTTTTACAGTTTCCGTGCCAACAGTTCTTCTAATGTATGTGGGTGGGTTATCTTCGGAACATGTAGGCCTTGGGAACCCTATACGACAGCCGGGGGCGGGGTGCTGGCAGCGGAAGCGGCCGGGGCGGTGTCTTTTCCTCGTCCCTGGCCTCCTCCTCCTCCTCGGGGACGGTGCTGACCTTGGTGGTTCCGGTTCTGTTCGTGCGGCCTATTCCGGCTTACTCGGGTAATCTCCCACCGGTCAGCCTCGGCGGCGAGCTGCCGTGGATCTGTCAATTTGCTGTCGAGGAGGTGCTGCCTGAGCTCGACGAAGCAGTTGTTAGAGAGGTGCTCCCACACCATGAGATTAAAAAGTTGCTCGTAGGTTGTTACCTTGCTCCCCTTGATCCACCCCTCGAAGGCTCGGCTGAAATAGTTCACATACTCCACCCAAGTTGTCCCCGGGATCCGGGTGCAGTCTCGGAACCTCTGGCGGTACATTTCGGGTGTGAGTCCATATCGGGTGAGGAGGGCAGCCTTCATGTGGTCATAGGAGGTCATCAGATGGTCGGGGAGCTGGAACAGGGCATCGCGGCCCTCATTGACGAACCTCCCCCATAGACCGGCTCCCCAGTCACTTCGATCGATCCGGTGGGAGGTCATGGCGATCTCGTAGGCCTTGAACCACTGTTGTATGTCGTCATCTCGGAAATACTCTCGAACGACATCCTTGGGGATGTGTACTTTCTTTTCTGTCGCTCCGGGAGTGCGTGGTTGCTCGGGCACCCCCAGATCTTTGTTCTGCTTCCGTAAGTCTATTTCCGCTAGCTTGCGCTCGTGTTCATACGCTAGTCTCTTTTCTTCGAGTTCTCTTTGTCTCTGTTTTTCTTCTCGTTCTTCTCGGAGCCGCAGATGTTCGAGGTTCAGTTTTTGTTCGGCTAATTTGAGTTCACCTTCCATTTTGAGCCGGGCCATTTCTAACTCATGTAGTCTGTTCTTTTCTCTCTCTTGGATCTCTTCCTGCGAGAGACCCGTTCTTCGCTCCTCGGGAGCCGTGGTGCTCCTCTCCGATGCTGCGACATTTTGGTCCGGGGGTCTGGCGGCCCCGGTTTCTGCCCATGACTCAATGGCGTGCTTGAAATCGTCTTTCGTACTCAGACCGGTGGTAGCAATGCCTAGTTCGATGCAGAATTGTTTCAACTCACGATGGCTGTATTCTTCCAATTTCTCCATCTGGAATTTCTCGGTGGATCCGCTCCCTTTGGTTGTCATTGTGGTTTTGTCGTGGGGTGAGCTACTCTCTGTACGTTTATGCGTTGATTCGGATCGCGCCGCTGGCCACCAATGTTAGACGGACCGGGAGGGTCGGCCGAGGACAAGAGGAGAGGTTTCCGGGGAGAGCCGTCTCCAGCGATCGTACAGACGAATAACTTCCCCCCCACAGACGTACCCCACACAAGGATAAGGTTTAACGTTCTTTATAAGCAATCTTTAAGTACGGTAGAATGGTACAAGGAGGTCTGGACTCAGGGGTCCCCTCGATTCTAGTCTCTTGGGTGGAAAGGGGGTAGCGGGACAGTCTTGTTACCAATCTGGTAGTTGCGATGATAAGATGGATAGCTCACAATCCTCGAGCTCGGCGTTCTTAGATGGACGGGCCGCGGCGGAGCCAGCAGGTCCCGAGATGATCGTAGGTAGCGACGGTCCGCGGCGGCGCCAGCAGGTCCCGGTGAAGATGAAGGGTTCAGAAGGTTTGCGGCAGCGCCAGCAAGCAGGACAGTAGTTCACAAGGCAGGACTACGGCAGCGCCAGTAGTCCGTCAAGGATGAGTTCGTCACGGTGTCTCTCGACTCCAGGATACAACTGCCTTCCTGTTCTGGAGCTGCCCCAGTTATAGGTCTGGCGCCCTTTGATGTCCGGACCCTCGCACTTGGAGGTCGGGAGGTCCGGGATGAGGGAGTCCAGACACCCAGCAGGGGGGTGGAGCCAGCGCCCGGGGGAGCTGGGGGCGATCGGCACCTGGCGGGGGAGAGCCATCGACACTTCTTTCTCCCATTGACCTGCCAAGTGGGCCGCTCACCTCCTGGGTGGATGGTGGTGCCGAGATGTCGGGGCCTGGCCAGGCCCAGGGTTAGGGTCGATCTGAGGCCACGCGGCCTCGTGGTGCAGTGTCCAAGATGGCGGCCGGGCCGGGCGAGGGAGCCGGTAGTGATTCGGCCCCATGATGCAGAGATGTCCGGGGGCAGGAGTCCCGTATGAGACGGGGTGCGGGTTGAATCTGTGGGTAACACCTGGAGGGCCGGGCTCGGGCCTTGTCATGTGGGGAGGAAGCAAGCCCTTCACGTGGCCTGTCCAACAGACACCACACAAAGAAAAGATTTAACGTTCTTTATAAGCAATCTTTGAGGTACGGTGGAATGGTACAAGGAGGTCTGGACTCAGGGGTCCCCTCGATTCTAGTCTCTTGGATGGGAAAGGGGGTAGCTGGACAGTCTTATTACCAATATGGTAGTTGCGATGAGATGATGGGTAGCTCACAATCCTCGAGCTCGGCGTTCTTGGAGGACGGGCCGCCGCAGCGCCAGCAGGTCCCGGGGAGATCGAAGGTGGCAACGGTCCGCGGCAGCGCCAGCAGGTCCCGACGAAGATGGTAGTTAGAACGGGCCGCGGCAGCGGCAGCAGGTCCCGACGAGGATGAAGTTTGCAGAGGGCCGCGGCAGCGCCAACGGCAGGACGACAGTTCACAAGGCAGGGCTGCGGCAGCGCCAGCAGTCCGTCAAGGATGAGTTCTTCTCGGTGTCTCTCGACTCCAGGATACAACTGCCTTCCTGCTCTGGAGCTGCCCCAGTTATAGGTCTGGCAGCCTTTGATGTCCGGACCCTCGCACTTGGAGGTCGGGAGGTCCTGGATGAGGGAGTCCAGACACCCAGCAGGGGGGTGGAGCCAGCGCCCGGGGAGGCTGGGGGCGATAGGCACCTGGCGGGGGAGAGCCATCGACACTTCTTTCTCCCATTGACCTGCCAAGTGGTCCGTTCGCCTCCTGGGTGGATGGTGGTGCCGGGATGTCGGGGCCTGGCCAGGCCCAGGGTTGGGGTCGAGCTGAGGCCATGCGGCCTCGTGGTGCAGTGTCCAAGATGGCGGCCGGGCTGGGCAATGGTGCTGACGGTGGCCCGGGCCCGTGATACAGAGATGTCCGGGGGTAGGAGTCCCGTAGGGGACGGAGTGTGGGTTGCTTCTGTGGGTAGCACCTGGCGAGCCGGTGTCCTGGCTCTGTCATGCGGGGATTGAGCGAGCCCCTCATGTGGCCTGTCCAACATGCGTCCCCCCCAGCTGAAGGCGGGGAGAGTCAACCATCTTCTTGGGGACTCTCCTCGTCGAGGCGGAAAAAGCGTGACAGGCCATCCGCGTTGGCGTGATCCTGGCCAGGGCGGTGCTCTACAGTGAAGTCTATCCCCTGCAGGGAGATGGACCATCGCAAGAGCTTGGGTTTTCCCCCCGCATCTGCATTAGCCATTGCAGGGGGCGATGATCTGTTTGCACCCGAAAGTGGGTACCGAAGAGGTAGGGCCGGAGCTTCTTGAGGGCCCATACTACGGCGAAGGCCTCCCTCTCAATGGTGCTCCAGCGCTGTTCTCGGGCCAACAGACGTCTGCTGATGAAGGCCACTGGTTGGTCGACTCCCTCGGTGTTCAGTTGGGAGAGGACGGCCCCAATGCCATGGTCAGAGGCATCAGTCTGGACGATGAACTCCCGGCTGTAGTCGGGAGCCTGGAGTACCGGGGCGGTGCACATGGCGACCTTCAACTTCTCGAAGGCCGCTTGACAGTCGGGAGTCCAGTCGACTCTTTTTGGCTGGTTCTTGGATGTAAGTGCCGTGAGGGGCCCCACAATGCTGCCATAGTCCTTCACAAACCGCCGGTAGTATCCGGTGAGCCCCAAGAAGGCCCGGACCTCGGTTTGTGTTACGGGTGGCTGCCAGGACTGGATGGCAGCGATCTTGAGTTGGAGGGGGGCCACCAGACCGCTCCCTACTTGGTGTCCGAGGTAGGTCACGGACCCCTGGCCAATCTGGCATTTGCTGGCCTTGATTGTGAGGCCGGCCTGTTGGAGGGCCTGCAGGACCTCTCGGAGGTGGCCGAGGTGGTCTGACCAGTGGCGGCTGTAAACCGCGATATCGTCCAGGTAGGCGGCGCTGAACTCTTCGAGGCCCGCCAATACCTGGTTCACCAGGCGTTGAAAGGTTGCTGGAGCGTTTTTCATGCCGAATGGCATCACTTTGAAATGGTAGTGACCATCCGGGGTGGAGAAAGCGGACCGTTCTTGCGCCCTGGGGGTGAGGCCGATCTGCCAGTAGCCCGCTGTCAGGTCGAAGATGCTGAGGTAGCGGGCAGCCCCCATGCGGTCGATCAGTTCATCGGCTCGGGGAATGGGGTGAGCGTCGGTCCGGGTGACAGCGTTCAAACCCCGATAGTCAACGCAGGTTCGGAGCTCAGGGGTGGTGCCGGGGGCAGCAGCTTTGGGGACCAGCACGACTGGGCTGGCACAGGGGCTGTCCGAGGGTTCGATGACTCCGAGTGTGAGCATTTTTGACACTTCTTCTTGGATGCAGGCACGTACCCAATCTGGCACGCGGTACGCCCGATGTCTGATGGGGGGACTGTCCCCAGTGTCCACGTCGTGCAAGCACCAGGGGGTGACCCCTGGGGTGAGGGAAAATAGGGCTGCGAATTGCAGCAGGAGAGCCCGACAGTCTTGGCGCTGCTCCGAGGTTAGGGCATCTGACAGTCGGACCCCGTCTACTGAACCATCTTTCTCACGGGTCCTCAGTAGGTCAGGGAGGGTGCTCGGAGTCTTCTTCCGCTCCACTGTCTGTAGCCATCAGTAGGCTGAGCTCCGAGCGCACAAAGTGGGGTTTGAGTCTGTTGGCGTGGAGGACCCGGAGGGGGTTCCGGGGAGATTCCATGTCGATGAGATAGGTGACGGGGCTCTTGCGCTCGATCACCTTGAAGGGCCCCGTCCACTTATCCTGCAAGGCACAAGGTTCGGTGGGGGACATCACCCATACTTGCTGGCCAGGTACGAACTCTATGGAGGAGGCGTTCTGATCGTACCATTTCTTCATCACGTCCTGACTGGCTTCAAGATTGGCTTTGGCGATTTCTCGGAATCGCCTGGTCTGATTGCGGAGGGTCAGGAGGTACTTGTAGACGTCTGGAGGGATTTTCAGGGGGGCCATCTCCCAACCTTCCTTGACTAGGCTGAGGGGCCCTCGAACAGGGTGTCCATACAAGAGTTCGAAGGGGCTGAAGCCGAGGGACTTCTGAGGGACTTCTCGGTAGGCGAAGAGGAGGCACGGGAGGAGCACATCCCACTGGCGGCGGAGGGGCTCTTCCAACCCCATAATCATTCCCTTGAGTGTGCGGTTGAACCGCTCAATCAGTCCGTTTCCTTGCGGGTGATAGGGGGTTGTGAATCGGTAGGTGACCCCGCACTGCTGCCAGAGGGATTTCATGTATTTGGAAATAAAGTTTGTGCCTCTGTCGCTGACGACTTCCCGGGGGAAGCCCACCCGGGAGAAGATCCCCATTAAGGCTCGGCCGACCACCGGTGCTGTTATAGTTCGAAGGGGGATGGCCTCGGGATAGCGGGTGGCGTGGTCCACCAGTACCAGGATGAATCGATGCCCTTGTGCTGTTCGGGGGTCCAGGGGCCCCACAATGTCTATTCCCACCTTTTCGAACGGGGTGGTAACCACCGGGAAGGGCTGCAGGGGTGCCTTGAGTTTGCGGCCGCTCTTCCCGCTGGCCTGACAAGTGGGACAGGACCGGCAGTGGTTGAGTACGTCATTTCTCATCTTGGGCCAGTAAAAGTGGGTCACCAGGCGGTTGTAGGTTTTGTCCTGACCCAAGTGTCCGGCCAGGGGGACGTCGTGGGCCAAGTTCAACAGGAAGTCTCTAAAACGGAGGGGTACCACCAACACTCGACTGGCCCCCAACTCGGCGATTCTTTGTTCGCTGTACAATAGGTCATTGTCCCAATAGATCCAGTGGGCCCCGGCGGGAATTCCAAGGGGGGGGGATCAGTTCTGCCAGTGTAGCGACACCTGTCTTGGCCCGGAGAAGAAAACAACGGCTACCTCGGAGTTCAGCACCATATTTTTCTTTTTTAGGTATACACGCATGTGTATGTGAAACTTTGTGACTAATTCGAACTATTTGAGACTCTGCCAAAAAGACTTGTCAGAACTATGGCATCCTCTGCATCACGAGATAAGAGACTCTTGGGTGCCATTCTCTTTGTCCTGACTATTGTGGTGATTGCGGTAATAGCCTGGGTAGTTGAACTTGTGGTACCTGCACGTGAACATTTGCTGCCGACTACCCCGGCTCCATCTGAACATTTCCATTTCACCCTGCCTTATCACGAAGAACGGCACAGACAGACTTATCTGAACAATAGTTTTATTCAGATCCTACATCATACACACAATATGACAAATACTTCAAATTGCTGGGTGTGTGGGATGTTGCCTGGGCATCAGAAGAAAGGGGGTACTCCACTCATCCCTCTCCCGTTTTCGCATAATGGATCCTGCAATGCATTTTATACTCTCCTCTTTACTTTGAGATGGCCCACAAAAGGGGGAGTGCTTTTTCGTTTGAATAAATTGTGTCATCATGACCGGGATGGGTATCCACAAGCTGAGGGTACTCAATTTGAATATGAGGAGTACCGCCCTGATAATGTGTCTGCTTCACGAATTTATAGCAACCAGCGAAATGTCAATGTATCGAATGCACATGTTATTAATGTTATTGCTACTAAAGCAGATCTATGTATACGTAATAAAGGTGTAATTTCTGTTGGGAAAAGTGAATGTAACACCACACTCACGTTTGATAGTCCTACTGGTATATCGTTTGTGACATCCCGAAATACTTACTTCATCTGTGGAACGAAGGGTTATCATCAGCTTCCTTTGGGATGGTCAGGCACTTGCTATGTGTCTTTTGTATTACCACCTGTATTCATTGCCCCACCAATGTATCACAACAATTACATCCTCTATCATGACTTTGTTTTAAACCGTGATAAACGTTCTGTTGTTTTGGACGATATAGATCAAACGGACACTACTTTGCAACAGTATGTGAACTTTAATTTGGGTTTGTTCTCCTTCGTTGGGGCAGCTTTGAACAGTCGAAAGATCCGACGACTAACTCGTGTTGTTGAGGCTGTGGCTAATGATACTGCAATTGCACTTGGAAATATCACTGAAGAAGTACAGATTTCTAGAATTGTTGTGCTGCAGAACCGGATGGTTCTGGATGTAGTGTTAGCTGACCGTGGGGGGGCATGTAGAATCATCGGAAGTAGCTGTTGCGTCTACATACCTGACAATTCACCGTCTGTATATGATGCTATCACTAAGTTACATAAGATAGCGGCTGAAATACATCCAGATAATGGTACTTGGACTCTGTCAGGATGGTTCTGGTCAATATTCACCACCTGGGGATGGAAACTGTTAACGATCCTATGTATCATTGTGGGAATTCTGTTTTTCATTTGCTTATGTATCCAATGTGGCCCAGTTTTTTGTTCTATGTGCTTGTCAGTTTGTGTACCATCGAGACGAGCTCTTGCTCATGACAAAATGATGCTTCATAAAGAAGTAACACAAATAATGCTAATTGATATAGAAGATGAACACCCCGATTATGTCCACTATGAGGTAGCTTCAGCTAAACGCTAAAAGGGTCGTCTGTCGTATTTTGACGATGGCTGGGTTAGCGCTTAGCTTTGCTACACGTTTCCCGCTTAAATTAGCTATACGTAGAAACGCCATTTTGTATGTGGTGGCGGCCATCTTAGATCATGAGCGGCCTCGTGGCCAGCGTGCCCTTTAGTCCTTTGTCCGTTCCACTGACCACTCGAGTCTGCCCAGCAACAGGCTATTTTTAGTATTGGTCAAGCCCACACATGCGCAGTTCACACTGACCAGTCACTCCTCAGGAATGTGCCGCAAACTGACCAGTGGGTTTGAAACCCTCCAATGAGCTGGCAGTATTCCAAAATATGCCCTTATATGTACATAATGTTCTGTAACTTTGTGCCGCGTGTTTATTACCTGTAGAATTGTATAAAAGAAGGGGTCACACCGATGTTCGGTGTGATACCTCTTGCATTACCGAAGGGTGCTGTATGAGTGTACCACCACCCCATGGGGTCCTAATAAACTTGTTCTTTGACTTTTACAGTTTCCGTGCCAACAGTTCTTCTAATGTATGTGGGTGGGTTATCTTCGGAACATGTAGGCCTTGGGAACCCTATACGACAGCCGGGGGCGGGGTGCTGGCAGCGGAAGCGGCCGGGGCGGTGTCTTTTCCTCGTCCCTGGCCTCCTCCTCCTCCTCGGGGACGGTGCTGACCTTGGTGGTTCCGGTTCTGTTCGTGCGGCCTATTCCGGCTTACTCGGGTAATCTCCCACCGGTCAGCCTCGGCGGCGAGCTGCCGTGGATCTGTCAATTTGCTGTCGAGGAGGTGCTGCCTGAGCTCGACGAAGCAGTTGTTAGAGAGGTGCTCCCACACCATGAGATTAAAAAGTTGCTCGTAGGTTGTTACCTTGCTCCCCTTGATCCACCCCTCGAAGGCTCGGCTGAAATAGTTCACATACTCCACCCAAGTTGTCCCCGGGATCCGGGTGCAGTCTCGGAACCTCTGGCGGTACATTTCGGGTGTGAGTCCATATCGGGTGAGGAGGGCAGCCTTCATGTGGTCATAGGAGGTCATCAGATGGTCGGGGAGCTGGAACAGGGCATCGCGGCCCTCATTGACGAACCTCCCCCATAGACCGGCTCCCCAGTCACTTCGATCGATCCGGTGGGAGGTCATGGCGATCTCGTAGGCCTTGAACCACTGTTGTATGTCGTCATCTCGGAAATACTCTCGAACGACATCCTTGGGGATGTGTACTTTCTTTTCTGTCGCTCCGGGAGTGCGTGGTTGCTCGGGCACCCCCAGATCTTTGTTCTGCTTCCGTAAGTCTATTTCCGCTAGCTTGCGCTCGTGTTCATACGCTAGTCTCTTTTCTTCGAGTTCTCTTTGTCTCTGTTTTTCTTCTCGTTCTTCTCGGAGCCGCAGATGTTCGAGGTTCAGTTTTTGTTCGACTAATTTGAGTTCACCTTCCATTTTGAGCCGGGCCATTTCTAACTCATGTAGTCTGTTCTTTTCTCTCTCTTGGATCTCTTCCTGCGAGAGACCCGTTCTTCGCTCCTCGGGAGCCGTGGTGCTCCTCTCCGATGCTGCGACATTTTGGTCCGGGGGTCTGGCGGCCCCGGTTTCTGCCCATGACTCAATGGCGTGCTTGAAATCGTCTTTCGTACTCAGACCGGTGGTAGCAATGCCTAGTTCGATGCAGAATTGTTTCAACTCACGATGGCTGTATTCTTCCAATTTCTCCATCTGGAATTTCTCGGTGGATCCGCTCCCTTTGGTTGTCATTGTGGTTTTGTCGTGGGGTGAGCTACTCTCTGTACGTTTATGCGTTGATTCGGATCGCGCCGCTGGCCACCAATGTTAGACGGACCGGGAGGGTCGGCCGAGGACAAGAGGAGAGGTTTCCGGGGAGAGCCGTCTCCAGCGATCGTACAGACGAATAACTTCCCCCCCACAGACGTACCCCACACAAGGATAAGGTTTAACGTTCTTTATAAGCAATCTTTAAGTACGGTAGAATGGTACAAGGAGGTCTGGACTCAGGGGTCCCCTCGATTCTAGTCTCTTGGGTGGAAAGGGGGTAGCGGGACAGTCTTGTTACCAATCTGGTAGTTGCGATGATAAGATGGATAGCTCACAATCCTCGAGCTCGGCGTTCTTAGATGGACGGGCCGCGGCGGAGCCAGCAGGTCCCGAGATGATCGTAGGTAGCGACGGTCCGCGGCGGCGCCAGCAGGTCCCGGTGAAGATGAAGGGTTCAGAAGGTTTGCGGCAGCGCCAGCAAGCAGGACAGTAGTTCACAAGGCAGGACTACGGCAGCGCCAGTAGTCCGTCAAGGATGAGTTCGTCACGGTGTCTCTCGACTCCAGGATACAACTGCCTTCCTGTTCTGGAGCTGCCCCAGTTATAGGTCTGGCGCCCTTTGATGTCCGGACCCTCGCACTTGGAGGTCGGGAGGTCCGGGATGAGGGAGTCCAGACACCCAGCAGGGGGGTGGAGCCAGCGCCCGGGGGAGCTGGGGGCGATCGGCACCTGGCGGGGGAGAGCCATCGACACTTCTTTCTCCCATTGACCTGCCAAGTGGGCCGCTCACCTCCTGGGTGGATGGTGGTGCCGAGATGTCGGGGCCTGGCCAGGCCCAGGGTTAGGGTCGATCTGAGGCCACGCGGCCTCATGGTGCAGTGTCCAAGATGGCGGCCGGGCCGGGCGAGGGAGCCGGTAGTGATTCGGCCCCATGATGCAGAGATGTCCGGGGGCAGGAGTCCCGTATGAGACGGGGTGCGGGTTGAATCTGTGGGTAACACCTGGAGGGCCGGGCTCGGGCCTTGTCATGTGGGGAGGAAGCAAGCCCTTCACGTGGCCTGTCCAACAGACACCACACAAAGAAAAGATTTAACGTTCTTTATAAGCAATCTTTGAGGTACGGTGGAATGGTACAAGGAGGTCTGGACTCAGGGGTCCCCTCGATTCTAGTCTCTTGGATGGGAAAGGGGGTAGCTGGACAGTCTTATTACCAATATGGTAGTTGCGATGAGATGATGGGTAGCTCACAATCCTCGAGCTCGGCGTTCTTGGAGGACGGGCCGCCGCAGCGCCAGCAGGTCCCGGGGAGATCGAAGGTGGCAACGGTCCGCGGCAGCGCCAGCAGGTCCCGACGAAGATGGTAGTTAGAACGGGCCGCGGCAGCGCCAGCAGGTCCCGACGAGGATGAAGTTTGCAGAGGGCCGCGGCAGCGCCAACGGCAGGACGACAGTTCACAAGGCAGGGCTGCGGCAGCGCCAGCAGTCCGTCAAGGATGAGTTCTTCTCGGTGTCTCTCGACTCCAGGATACAACTGCCTTCCTGCTCTGGAGCTGCCCCAGTTATAGGTCTGGCGGCCTTTGATGTCCGGACCCTCGCACTTGGAGGTCGGGAGGTCCTGGATGAGGGAGTCCAGACACCCAGCAGGGGGGTGGAGCCAGCGCCCGGGGAGGCTGGGGGCGATAGGCACCTGGCGGGGGAGAGCCATCGACACTTCTTTCTCCCATTGACCTGCCAAGTGGTCCGTTCGCCTCCTGGGTGGATGGTGGTGCCGGGATGTCGGGGCCTGGCCAGGCCCAGGGTTGGGGTCGAGCTGAGGCCATGCGGCCTCGTGGTGCAGTGTCCAAGATGGCGGCCGGGCTGGGCAATGGTGCTGACGGTGGCCCGGGCCCGTGATACAGAGATGTCCGGGGGTAGGAGTCCCGTAGGGGACGGAGTGTGGGTTGCTTCTGTGGGTAGCACCTGGCGAGCCGGTGTCCTGGCTCTGTCATGCGGGGATTGAGCGAGCCCCTCATGTGGCCTGTCCAACATGCGTCCCCCCCAGCTGAAGGCGGGGAGAGTCAACCATCTTCTTGGGGACTCTCCTCGTCGAGGCGGAAAAAGCGTGACAGGCCATCCGCGTTGGCGTGATCCTGGCCAGGGCGGTGCTCTACAGTGAAGTCTATCCCCTGCAGGGAGATGGACCATCGCAAGAGCTTGGGTTTTCCCCCCGCATCTGCATTAGCCATTGCAGGGGGCGATGATCTGTTTGCACCCGAAAGTGGGTACCGAAGAGGTAGGGCCGGAGCTTCTTGAGGGCCCATACTACGGCGAAGGCCTCCCTCTCAATGGTGCTCCAGCGCTGTTCTCGGGCCAACAGACGTCTGCTGATGAAGGCCACTGGTTGGTCGACTCCCTCGGTGTTCAGTTGGGAGAGGACGGCCCCAATGCCATGGTCAGAGGCATCAGTCTGGACGATGAACTCCCGGCTGTAGTCGGGAGCCTGGAGTACCGGGGCGGTGCACATGGCGACCTTCAACTTCTCGAAGGCCGCTTGACAGTCGGGAGTCCAGTCGACTCTTTTTGGCTGGTTCTTGGATGTAAGTGCCGTGAGGGGCCCCACAATGCTGCCATAGTCCTTCACAAACCGCCGGTAGTATCCGGTGAGCCCCAAGAAGGCCCGGACCTCGGTTTGTGTTACGGGTGGCTGCCAGGACTGGATGGCAGCGATCTTGAGTTGGAGGGGGGCCACCAGACCGCTCCCTACTTGGTGTCCGAGGTAGGTCACGGACCCCTGGCCAATCTGGCATTTGCTGGCCTTGATTGTGAGGCCGGCCTGTTGGAGGGCCTGCAGGACCTCTCGGAGGTGGCCGAGGTGGTCTGACCAGTGGCGGCTGTAAACCGCGATATCGTCCAGGTAGGCGGCGCTGAACTCTTCGAGGCCCGCCAATACCTGGTTCACCAGGCGTTGAAAGGTTGCTGGAGCGTTTTTCATGCCGAATGGCATCACTTTGAAATGGTAGTGACCATCCGGGGTGGAAAAAGCGGACCGTTCTTGCGCCCTGGGGGTGAGGCCGATCTGCCAGTAGCCCGCTGTCAGGTCGAAGATGCTGAGGTAGCGGGCAGCCCCCATGCGGTCGATCAGTTCATCGGCTCGGGGAATGGGGTGAGCGTCGGTCCGGGTGACAGCGTTCAAACCCCGATAGTCAACGCAGGTTCGGAGCTCAGGGGTGGTGCCGGGGGCAGCAGTTTTGGGGACCAGCACGACTGGGCTGGCACAGGGGCTGTCCGAGGGTTCGATGACTCCGAGTGTGAGCATTTTTGACACTTCTTCTTGGATGCAGGCACGTACCCAATCTGGCACGCGGTACGCCCGATGTCTGATGGGGGGACTGTCCCCAGTGTCCACGTCGTGCAAGCACCAGGGGGTGACCCCTGGGGTGAGGGAAAATAGGGCTGCGAATTGCAGCAGGAGAGCCCGACAGTCTTGGCGCTGCTCCGAGGTTAGGGCATCTGACAGTCGGACCCCGTCTACTGAACCATCTTTCTCACGGGTCCTCAGTAGGTCAGGGAGGGTGCTCGGAGTCTTCTTCCGCTCCACTGTCTGTAGCCATCAGTAGGCTGAGCTCCGAGCGCACAAAGTGGGGTTTGAGTCTGTTGGCGTGGAGGACCCGGAGGGGGTTCCGGGGAGATTCCATGTCGATGAGATAGGTGACGGGGCTCTTGCGCTCGATCACCTTGAAGGGCCCCGTCCACTTATCCTGCAAGGCACAAGGTTCGGTGGGGGACATCACCCATACTTGCTGGCCAGGTACGAACTCTATGGAGGAGGCGTTCTGATCGTACCATTTCTTCATCACGTCCTGACTGGCTTCAAGATTGGCTTTGGCGATTTCTCGGAATCGCCTGGTCTGATTGCGGAGGGTCAGGAGGTACTTGTAGACGTCTGGAGGGATTTTCAGGGGGGCCATCTCCCAACCTTCCTTGACTAGGCTGAGGGGCCCTCGAACAGGGTGTCCATACAAGAGTTCGAAGGGGCTGAAGCCGAGGGACTTCTGAGGGACTTCTCGGTAGGCGAAGAGGAGGCACGGGAGGAGCACATCCCACTGGCGGCGGAGGGGCTCTTCCAACCCCATAATCATTCCCTTGAGTGTGCGGTTGAACCGCTCAATCAGTCCGTTTCCTTGCGGGTGATAGGGGGTTGTGAATCGGTAGGTGACCCCGCACTGCTGCCAGAGGGATTTCATGTATTTGGAAATAAAGTTTGTGCCTCTGTCGCTGACGACTTCCCGGGGGAAGCCCACCCGGGAGAAGATCCCCATTAAGGCTCGGCCGACCACCGGTGCTGTTATAGTTCGAAGGGGGATGGCCTCGGGATAGCGGGTGGCGTGGTCCACCAGTACCAGGATGAATCGATGCCCTTGTGCTGTTCGGGGGTCCAGGGGCCCCACAATGTCTATTCCCACCTTTTCGAACGGGGTGGTAACCACCGGGAAGGGCTGCAGGGGTGCCTTGAGTTTGCGGCCGCTCTTCCCGCTGGCCTGACAAGTGGGATAGGACCGGCAGTGGTTGAGTACGTCATTTCTCATCTTGGGCCAGTAAAAGTGGGTCACCAGGCGGTTGTAGGTTTTGTCCTGACCCAAGTGTCCGGCCAGGGGGACGTCGTGGGCCAAGTTCAACAGGAAGTCTCTAAAACGGAGGGGTACCACCAACACTCGACTGGCCCCCAACTCGGCGATTCTTTGTTCGCTGTACAATAGGTCATTGTCCCAATAGATCCAGTGGGCCCCGGCGGGAATTCCAAGGGGGGGGGATCAGTTCTGCCAGTGTAGCGACACCTGTCTTGGCCCGGAGAAGAAAACAACGGCTACCTCGGAGTTCAGCACCATATTTTTCTTTTTTAGGTATACACGCATGTGTATGTGAAACTTTGTGACTAATTCGAACTATTTGAGACTCTGACAAAAAGACTTGTCAGAACTATGGCATCCTCTGCATCACGAGATAAGAGACTCTTGGGTGCCATTCTCTTTGTCCTGACTATTGTGGTGATTGCGGTAATAGCCTGGGTAGTTGAACTTGTGGTACCTGCACGTGAACATTTGCTGCCGACTACCCCGGCTCCATCTGAACATTTCCATTTCACCCTGCCTTATCACGAAGAACGGCACAGACAGACTTATCTGAACAATAGTTTTATTCAGATCCTACATCATACACACAATATGACAAATACTTCAAATTGCTGGGTGTGTGGGATGTTGCCTGGGCATCAGAAGAAAGGGGGTACTCCACTCATCCCTCTCCCGTTTTCGCATAATGGATCCTGCAATGCATTTTATACTCTCCTCTTTACTTTGAGATGGCCCACAAAAGGGGGAGTGCTTTTTCGTTTGAATAAATTGTGTCATCATGACCGGGATGGGTATCCACAAGCTGAGGGTACTCAATTTGAATATGAGGAGTACCGCCCTGATAATGTGTCTGCTTCACGAATTTATAGCAACCAGCGAAATGTCAATGTATCGAATGCACATGTTATTAATGTTATTGCTACTAAAGCAGATCTATGTATACGTAATAAAGGTGTAATTTCTGTTGGGAAAAGTGAATGTAACACCACACTCACGTTTGATAGTCCTACTGGTATATCGTTTGTGACATCCCGAAATACTTACTTCATCTGTGGAACGAAGGGTTATCATCAGCTTCCTTTGGGATGGTCAGGCACTTGCTATGTGTCTTTTGTATTACCACCTGTATTCATTGCCCCACCAATGTATCACAACAATTACATCCTCTATCATGACTTTGTTTTAAACCGTGATAAACGTTCTGTTGTTTTGGACGATATAGATCAAACGGACACTACTTTGCAACAGTATGTGAACTTTAATTTGGGTTTGTTCTCCTTCGTTGGGGCAGCTTTGAACAGTCGAAAGATCCGACGACTAACTCGTGTTGTTGAGGCTGTGGCTAATGATACTGCAATTGCACTTGGAAATATCACTGAAGAAGTACAGATTTCTAGAATTGTTGTGCTGCAGAACCGGATGGTTCTGGATGTAGTGTTAGCTGACCGTGGGGGGGCATGTAGAATCATCGGAAGTAGCTGTTGCGTCTACATACCTGACAATTCACCGTCTGTATATGATGCTATCACTAAGTTACATAAGATAGCGGCTGAAATACATCCAGATAATGGTACTTGGACTCTGTCAGGATGGTTCTGGTCAATATTCACCACCTGGGGATGGAAACTGTTAACGATCCTATGTATCATTGTGGGAATTCTGTTTTTCATTTGCTTATGTATCCAATGTGGCCCAGTTTTTTGTTCTATGTGCTTGTCAGTTTGTGTACCATCGAGACGAGCTCTTGCTCATGACAAAATGATGCTTCATAAAGAAGTAACACAAATAATGCTAATTGATATAGAAGATGAACACCCCGATTATGTCCACTATGAGGTAGCTTCAGCTAAACGCTAAAAGGGTCGTCTGTCGTATTTTGACGATGGCTGGGTTAGCGCTTAGCTTTGCTACACGTTTCCCGCTTAAATTAGCTATACGTAGAAACGCCATTTTGTATGTGGTGGCGGCCATCTTAGATCATGAGCGGCCTCGTGGCCAGCGTGCCCTTTAGTCCTTTGTCCGTTCCACTGACCACTCGAGTCTGCCCAGCAACAGGCTATTTTTAGTATTGGTCAAGCCCACACATGCGCAGTTCACACTGACCAGTCACTCCTCAGGAATGTGCCGCAAACTGACCAGTGGGTTTGAAACCCTCCAATGAGCTGGCAGTATTCCAAAATATGCCCTTATATGTACATAATGTTCTGTAACTTTGTGCCGCGTGTTTATTACCTGTAGAATTGTATAAAAGAAGGGGTCACACCGATGTTCGGTGTGATACCTCTTGCATTACCGAAGGGTGCTGTATGAGTGTACCACCACCCCATGGGGTCCTAATAAACTTGTTCTTTGACTTTTACAGTTTCCGTGCCAACAGTTCTTCTAATGTATGTGGGTGGGTTATCTTCGGAACATGTAGGCCTTGGGAACCCTATACGACAGCCGGGGGCGGGGTGCTGGCAGCGGAAGCGGCCGGGGCGGTGTCTTTTCCTCGTCCCTGGCCTCCTCCTCCTCCTCGGGGACGGTGCTGACCTTGGTGGTTCCGGTTCTGTTCGTGCGGCCTATTCCGGCTTACTCGGGTAATCTCCCACCGGTCAGCCTCGGCGGCGAGCTGCCGTGGATCTGTCAATTTGCTGTCGAGGAGGTGCTGCCTGAGCTCGACGAAGCAGTTGTTAGAGAGGTGCTCCCACACCATGAGATTAAAAAGTTGCTCGTAGGTTGTTACCTTGCTCCCCTTGATCCACCCCTCGAAGGCTCGGCTGAAATAGTTCACATACTCCACCCAAGTTGTCCCCGGGATCCGGGTGCAGTCTCGGAACCTCTGGCGGTACATTTCGGGTGTGAGTCCATATCGGGTGAGGAGGGCAGCCTTCATGTGGTCATAGGAGGTCATCAGATGGTCGGGGAGCTGGAACAGGGCATCGCGGCCCTCATTGACGAACCTCCCCCATAGACCGGCTCCCCAGTCACTTCGATCGATCCGGTGGGAGGTCATGGCGATCTCGTAGGCCTTGAACCACTGTTGTATGTCGTCATCTCGGAAATACTCTCGAACGACATCCTTGGGGATGTGTACTTTCTTTTCTGTCGCTCCGGGAGTGCGTGGTTGCTCGGGCACCCCCAGATCTTTGTTCTGCTTCCGTAAGTCTATTTCCGCTAGCTTGCGCTCGTGTTCATACGCTAGTCTCTTTTCTTCGAGTTCTCTTTGTCTCTGTTTTTCTTCTCGTTCTTCTCGGAGCCGCAGATGTTCGAGGTTCAGTTTTTGTTCGGCTAATTTGAGTTCACCTTCCATTTTGAGCCGGGCCATTTCTAACTCATGTAGTCTGTTCTTTTCTCTCTCTTGGATCTCTTCCTGCGAGAGACCCGTTCTTCGCTCCTCGGGAGCCGTGGTGCTCCTCTCCGATGCTGCGACATTTTGGTCCGGGGGTCTGGCGGCCCCGGTTTCTGCCCATGACTCAATGGCGTGCTTGAAATCGTCTTTCGTACTCAGACCGGTGGTAGCAATGCCTAGTTCGATGCAGAATTGTTTCAACTCACGATGGCTGTATTCTTCCAATTTCTCCATCTGGAATTTCTCGGTGGATCCGCTCCCTTTGGTTGTCATTGTGGTTTTGTCGTGGGGTGAGCTACTCTCTGTACGTTTATGCGTTGATTCGGATCGCGCCGCTGGCCACCAATGTTAGACGGACCGGGAGGGTCGGCCGAGGACAAGAGGAGAGGTTTCCGGGTTGAGCCGTCTCCAGCGATCGTACAGACGAATAACTTCCCCCCCACAGACGTACCCCACACAAGGATAAGGTTTAACGTTCTTTATAAGCAATCTTTAAGTACGGTAGAATGGTACAAGGAGGTCTGGACTCAGGGGTCCCCTCGATTCTAGTCTCTTGGGTGGAAAGGGGGTAGCGGGACAGTCTTGTTACCAATCTGGTAGTTGCGATGATAAGATGGATAGCTCACAATCCTCGAGCTCGGCGTTCTTAGATGGACGGGCCGCGGCGGAGCCAGCAGGTCCCGAGATGATCGTAGGTAGCGACGGTCCGCGGCGGCGCCAGCAGGTCCCGGTGAAGATGAAGGGTTCAGAAGGTTTGCGGCAGCGCCAGCAAGCAGGACAGTAGTTCACAAGGCAGGACTACGGCAGCGCCAGTAGTCCGTCAAGGATGAGTTCGTCACGGTGTCTCTCGACTCCAGGATACAACTGCCTTCCTGTTCTGGAGCTGCCCCAGTTATAGGTCTGGCGCCCTTTGATGTCCGGACCCTCGCACTTGGAGGTCGGGAGGTCCGGGATGAGGGAGTCCAGACACCCAGCAGGGGGGTGGAGCCAGCGCCCGGGGGAGCTGGGGGCGATCGGCACCTGGCGGGGGAGAGCCATCGACACTTCTTTCTCCCATTGACCTGCCAAGTGGGCCGCTCACCTCCTGGGTGGATGGTGGTGCCGAGATGTCGGGGCCTGGCCAGGCCCAGGGTTAGGGTCGATCTGAGGCCACGCGGCCTCGTGGTGCAGTGTCCAAGATGGCGGCCGGGCCGGGCGAGGGAGCCGGTAGTGATTCGGCCCCATGATGCAGAGATGTCCGGGGGCAGGAGTCCCGTATGAGACGGGGTGCGGGTTGAATCTGTGGGTAACACCTGGAGGGCCGGGCTCGGGCCTTGTCATGTGGGGAGGAAGCAAGCCCTTCACGTGGCCTGTCCAACAGACACCACACAAAGAAAAGATTTAACGTTCTTTATAAGCAATCTTTGAGGTACGGTGGAATGGTACAAGGAGGTCTGGACTCAGGGGTCCCCTCGATTCTAGTCTCTTGGATGGGAAAGGGGGTAGCTGGACAGTCTTATTACCAATATGGTAGTTGCGATGAGATGATGGGTAGCTCACAATCCTCGAGCTCGGCGTTCTTGGAGGACGGGCCGCCGCAGCGCCAGCAGGTCCCGGGGAGATCGAAGGTGGCAACGGTCCGCGGCAGCGCCAGCAGGTCCCGACGAAGATGGTAGTTAGAACGGGCCGCGGCAGCGCCAGCAGGTCCCGACGAGGATGAAGTTTGCAGAGGGCCGCGGCAGCGCCAACGGCAGGACGACAGTTCACAAGGCAGGGCTGCGGCAGCGCCAGCAGTCCGTCAAGGATGAGTTCTTCTCGGTGTCTCTCGACTCCAGGATACAACTGCCTTCCTGCTCTGGAGCTGCCCCAGTTATAGGTCTGGCGGCCTTTGATGTCCGGACCCTCGCACTTGGAGGTCGGGAGGTCCTGGATGAGGGAGTCCAGACACCCAGCAGGGGGGTGGAGCCAGCGCCCGGGGAGGCTGGGGGCGATAGGCACCTGGCGGGGGAGAGCCATCGACACTTCTTTCTCCCATTGACCTGCCAAGTGGTCCGTTCGCCTCCTGGGTGGATGGTGGTGCCGGGATGTCGGGGCCTGGCCAGGCCCAGGGTTGGGGTCGAGCTGAGGCCATGCGGCCTCGTGGTGCAGTGTCCAAGATGGCGGCCGGGCTGGGCAATGGTGCTGACGGTGGCCCGGGCCCGTGATACAGAGATGTCCGGGGGTAGGAGTCCCGTAGGGGACGGAGTGTGGGTTGCTTCTGTGGGTAGCACCTGGCGAGCCGGTGTCCTGGCTCTGTCATGCGGGGATTGAGCGAGCCCCTCATGTGGCCTGTCCAACATGCGTCCCCCCCAGCTGAAGGCGGGGAGAGTCAACCATCTTCTTGGGGACTCTCCTCGTCGAGGCGGAAAAAGCGTGACAGGCCATCCGCGTTGGCGTGATCCTGGCCAGGGCGGTGCTCTACAGTGAAGTCTATCCCCTGCAGGGAGATGGACCATCGCAAGAGCTTGGGTTTTCCCCCCGCATCTGCATTAGCCATTGCAGGGGGCGATGATCTGTTTGCACCCGAAAGTGGGTACCGAAGAGGTAGGGCCGGAGCTTCTTGAGGGCCCATACTACGGCGAAGGCCTCCCTCTCAATGGTGCTCCAGCGCTGTTCTCGGGCCAACAGACGTCTGCTGATGAAGGCCACTGGTTGGTCGACTCCCTCGGTGTTCAGTTGGGAGAGGACGGCCCCAATGCCATGGTCAGAGGCATCAGTCTGGACGATGAACTCCCGGCTGTAGTCGGGAGCCTGGAGTACCGGGGCGGTGCACATGGCGACCTTCAACTTCTCGAAGGCCGCTTGACAGTCGGGAGTCCAGTCGACTCTTTTTGGCTGGTTCTTGGATGTAAGTGCCGTGAGGGGCCCCACAATGCTGCCATAGTCCTTCACAAACCGCCGGTAGTATCCGGTGAGCCCCAAGAAGGCCCGGACCTCGGTTTGTGTTACGGGTGGCTGCCAGGACTGGATGGCAGCGATCTTGAGTTGGAGGGGGGCCACCAGACCGCTCCCTACTTGGTGTCCGAGGTAGGTCACGGACCCCTGGCCAATCTGGCATTTGCTGGCCTTGATTGTGAGGCCGGCCTGTTGGAGGGCCTGCAGGACCTCTCGGAGGTGGCCGAGGTGGTCTGACCAGTGGCGGCTGTAAACCGCGATATCGTCCAGGTAGGCGGCGCTGAACTCTTCGAGGCCCGCCAATACCTGGTTCACCAGGCGTTGAAAGGTTGCTGGAGCGTTTTTCATGCCGAATGGCATCACTTTGAAATGGTAGTGACCATCCGGGGTGGAGAAAGCGGACCGTTCTTGCGCCCTGGGGGTGAGGCCGATCTGCCAGTAGCCCGCTGTCAGGTCGAAGATGCTGAGGTAGCGGGCAGCCCCCATGCGGTCGATCAGTTCATCGGCTCGGGGAATGGGGTGAGCGTCGGTCCGGGTGACAGCGTTCAAACCCCGATAGTCAACGCAGGTTCGGAGCTCAGGGGTGGTGCCGGGGGCAGCAGCTTTGGGGACCAGCACGACTGGGCTGGCACAGGGGCTGTCCGAGGGTTCGATGACTCCGAGTGTGAGCATTTTTGACACTTCTTCTTGGATGCAGGCACGTACCCAATCTGGCACGCGGTACGCCCGATGTCTGATGGGGGGACTGTCCCCAGTGTCCACGTCGTGCAAGCACCAGGGGGTGACCCCTGGGGTGAGGGAAAATAGGGCTGCGAATTGCAGCAGGAGAGCCCGACAGTCTTGGCGCTGCTCCGAGGTTAGGGCATCTGACAGTCGGACCCCGTCTACTGAACCATCTTTCTCACGGGTCCTCAGTAGGTCAGGGAGGGTGCTCGGAGTCTTCTTCCGCTCCACTGTCTGTAGCCATCAGTAGGCTGAGCTCCGAGCGCACAAAGTGGGGTTTGAGTCTGTTGGCGTGGAGGACCCGGAGGGGGTTCCGGGGAGATTCCATGTCGATGAGATAGGTGACGGGGCTCTTGCGCTCGATCACCTTGAAGGGCCCCGTCCACTTATCCTGCAAGGCACAAGGTTCGGTGGGGGACATCACCCATACTTGCTGGCCAGGTACGAACTCTATGGAGGAGGCGTTCTGATCGTACCATTTCTTCATCACGTCCTGACTGGCTTCAAGATTGGCTTTGGTGATTTCTCGGAATCGCCTGGTCTGATTGCGGAGGGTCAGGAGGTACTTGTAGACGTCTGGAGGGATTTTCAGGGGGGCCATCTCCCAACCTTCCTTGACTAGGCTGAGGGGCCCTCGAACAGGGTGTCCATACAAGAGTTCGAAGGGGCTGAAGCCGAGGGACTTCTGAGGGACTTCTCGGTAGGCGAAGAGGAGGCACGGGAGGAGCACATCCCACTGGCGGCGGAGGGGCTCTTCCAACCCCATAATCATTCCCTTGAGTGTGCGGTTGAACCGCTCAATCAGTCCGTTTCCTTGCGGGTGATAGGGGGTTGTGAATCGGTAGGTGACCCCGCACTGCTGCCAGAGGGATTTCATGTATTTGGAAATAAAGTTTGTGCCTCTGTCGCTGACGACTTCCCGGGGGAAGCCCACCCGGGAGAAGATCCCCATTAAGGCTCGGCCGACCACCGGTGCTGTTATAGTTCGAAGGGGGATGGCCTCGGGATAGCGGGTGGCGTGGTCCACCAGTACCAGGATGAATCGATGCCCTTGTGCTGTTCGGGGGTCCAGGGGCCCCACAATGTCTATTCCCACCTTTTCGAACGGGGTGGTAACCACCGGGAAGGGCTGCAGGGGTGCCTTGAGTTTGCGGCCGCTCTTCCCGCTGGCCTGACAAGTGGGACAGGACCGGCAGTGGTTGAGTACGTCATTTCTCATCTTGGGCCAGTAAAAGTGGGTCACCAGGCGGTTGTAGGTTTTGTCCTGACCCAAGTGTCCGGCCAGGGGGACGTCGTGGGCCAAGTTCAACAGGAAGTCTCTAAAACGGAGGGGTACCACCAACACTCGACTGGCCCCCAACTCGGCGATTCTTTGTTCGCTGTACAATAGGTCATTGTCCCAATAGATCCAGTGGGCCCCGGCGGTATCTCCCGCGCTCTGGGCGAGGGCTTGTTGTCGTAGTCCCTCGAGGGAGGGACATGTCTTTTGCTCTTGATGGAATTGTTCCTGGGTGGGTCCCCCTTCTTGACGCCACTGAGCCAGGTCTGGGAGGTCCTGGGGCTGAGCGAGTTCTTCTTGGGTTTGTTCCGGGGGGTCGGCGGGGTCGGCGTCCCCCACTGGAGCGATCGGGGGAGGAGGTGCTGGCCATTCGGGTTCTTCTGGTCGGGGGATGGCGCGGGCCGCCATGGACCGGGTGGTTACACACGCCCAGTCCGGGAGGCCCAACATCCCCAGGTGCTCTCTTCTTTCTACGGCGGCCCACGGGGAACTCTCGAGATCGTTCCCTAGGAGACAGTCCACGGGGGCATCATCGCGGACCGTCACCTTCAGCATGCCGGATACTCCTCCCCACTCGAAGGGGACGCATGCCATCCAACACATGCTCTCCGAATTGTCGGCTGAACGGACGGGGCAGAGAACGTTCGGTATTATTTGTTCTGGGGTCACCAGGTGACAGCGGACGGCCGTCACACTGGCCCCCGTGTCACGTAGGGCTTCAGCCTTGCGCCCATTTATGTTCACCCACTGACTGTATTTTCTGGTGTTGGCGGGTCGGGGAGCCCGCGGGATCATGTCTCTTCCCCCTAGGCATGCCAGGACCATGGCGGCCGGTTCCCACTCTTGTTGCTCTTGTTCGTATTCTTCCTGCTCTTCGGGGACTTGCTCTTCTCCTAGGGCGGCGGCAGCTAACTGGCGGGGCCTCGGAGTCTGGTTCTGTGGGCAGTTCGGGTCATTGGCGTAGTGACCGACTCGCTGGCACCGATGACACGTGACATTGGCTCTGAACCCCGGGCGCATCGGGGGGTTGCCCCGGCCGGCCGGGGGCGGGGTGCTGGTAGCGGGAGCGGCCGGGACGGCGTCTTTCCCCCGGCCCTGGCCTCCTCCTCCTCCTCCGGGACGGTGATGGCCTTGGTTGTTCCTGTTCTGCTCGTTCGGGCCACCCTGGCCCACTCGGGTGCTTTCCCATCGGTCGGCCTCGGCGGCGAGCTGCCGTGGATCAGTCAATTTACTGTCGAGGAGGTGTTGCCTGAGCTCGACGAAGCAGTTGTTGGATAGGTGCTCCCATACGACGAGGTTAAAAAGCTGCTCGTAGGTCGTTACATTGGTCCCCTTGATCCATCCCTCAAGGGCTCGGCTGAAATAGTTTACATATTCCACCCAAGTTGTACCCGGGATTCGGGGGCAGTCGCGGAACCTCTGGCGGTACATTTCGGGTGTCAGCCCATATCGAGTGAGGAGGGCGGCCTTCATGTGATCATAGGACGTCATTTGATGGTCCGGGAGCTGTAACAGGGCATCACAGCCTTCATTGACGAACCTCCCCCATAGACCGGCTCCCCAGTCACTTCGATCAATCCGGTGGGAGGTCATGGCGATCTCATAGGCCTTGAACCACTGCTGTATGTCATCGTTTCGGTAATACTCTCGGACGACATCTTTGGGAATGTGGACCTTCGGTTCTGTAGCTCCTGGGGTGCGCGGTTGCTCGGGCACCCCCAGGTCTTTGCTTTGCTTTCGTAGTTCTATCTCTGCTAGTTTGCGCTCGTGTTCGTATGCCAGTCTTTTTTCTTCGAGCTCTCTTTGTCTTTGTTTTTCTTCCCGCTCTTCTCGGAGCCGTAAGTGTTCTAGGTTCAATTTTTGTTCCGCTAGTTTTAGTTCTCCATCCATTTTGAGCCGTGCCAACTCTAATTCATGCAGTCTGCTTTTTTCTCGCTCTTGGATCTCTTCCTGGGAGAGACCCGTTCTCCTTTCTTAGGAAGGAGCGGTGCTAGTCTCTGGTGTTTCGATGCGTTGGTCCCGGGGACCGGCGGTATTTGCTTCTGCCCACGATTCTAGGGCAAGTTTAAAGTCATCTTTTGTGCTCAGACCGGTGGTAGCAATGCCCAGTTCCATACAAAATTGTTTTAATTCTCGATGGTTGTACTCTTCCAGCTTGTCCATTTGGAATTTCTCCGTAGACCCGCTCTCTTGGGTCGACATTGTGGTTTAGTCGTGGGGTGAGTTGCTTTCTGTACGATTACGTGTTGGTTCGGATCGCGCCGCTGGCCACCAATGTTAGACGGGACCTGGAGGGTCGGCCGAGGACAAGGGGAGAGGTCTCCGGGGAGAGCAGTCTCCAGCGATCGTACAGACAAGTAACTTCCCCCCCACAGATGGACACCACACAAAGATAAGATTTAACGTTCTTTATAAGCAATCTTTGAGGTACGGTAGAATGGTACAAGGAGGTCTGGACTCAGGGGTCCCCTTGATTCTAGTCTCTTGGATGGGAAAGGGGGTAGCGGGACAGTCTTATTACCAATATGGTAGTTGCGATGAGATGATGGGTAGCTCACAATCCTCGAGCTCGGCGTTCTTGGAGGACGGGCCGCGGCAGCGCCAGCAGGTCCCGGGGAGATCGAAGGTGGCAAAGGTCCGCAGCAGCGCCAGCAGGTCCCGACGAAGATGGTAGTTACAACGGGCCGCGGCAGCGCCAGCAGGTCCCGACGAGGATGAAGGTTGCAGAGGGCCGCGGCAGCGCCAGCGGCAGGACGACAGTTCACAAGGCAGGGCTGCGGCAGCGCCAGCAGTCCGTCAAGGATGAGTTCTTCTCGGTGTCTCTCGACTCCAGGATACAACTGCCTTCCTGCTCTGGAGCTTCCCCAGTTATAGGTCTGGTGGCCTTTGATGTCCGGACCCTCGCACTTGGAGGTCGGGAGGTCCGGGATGAGGGAGTCCAGACACCCAGCAGGGGGGTGGAGCCAGCTCCCGGGGAGGCTGGGGGCAATCGGCACCTGGCGGGGGATAGCCATCGACACTTCTTTCTCCCATTGACCTGCCAAGTGGTCCGTTCGCCTCCTGGGTGGATGGTGGTGCCGGGATGTCGGGGCCTGGTCAGGCCCAGGGTTGGGGTCGAGCTGAGGCCATGCGGCCTCGTGGTGCAGTGTCCAAGATGGCGGCCGGGCTGGGCAATGGTGCTGACGGTGGCCCGGGCCCGTGATACAGAGATGTCCGGGGGTAGGAGTCCCGTAGGGGACGGAGTGTGGGTTGCTTCTGTGGGTAGCACCTGGCGAGCCGGTGTCCTGGCTCTGTCATGCGGGGATTGAGCGAGCCCCTCATGTGGCCTGTCCAACATGCGTCCCCCCCAGCTGAAGGCGGGGAGAGTCAACCATCTTCTTGGGGACTCTCCTCGTCGAGGCGGAAAAAGCGTGACAGGCCATCCGCGTTGGCGTGATCCTGGCCAGGGCGGTGCTCTACAGTGAAGTCCATCCTCTGCAGGGAGATGGACCATCGCAAGAGCTTGGGTTTTCCCCCCCGCATCTGCATTAGCCATTGCAGGGGGCGATGATCTGTTTGCACCCGAAAGTGGGTACCGAAGAGGTAGGGCCGGAGCTTCTTGAGGGCCCATACTACGGCGAAGGCCTCCCTCTCAATGGTGCTCCAGCGCTGTTCTCGGGCCAACAGACGTCTGCTGATGAAGGCCACTGGTTGGTCGACTCCCTCAGTGTTCAGTTGGGAGAGGACGGCCCCAATGCCATGGTCGGAGGCATCAGTCTGGACGATGAACTCCCGGCTGTAGTCGGGAGCCTGGAGTACCGGGGCGGTGCACATGGCGACCTTCAACTTCTCGAAGGCCGCTTGACAGTCGGGAGTCCAGTGGACTCTTTTTGGCTGGTTCTTGGATGTAAGTGCCGTGAGGGGCCCCACAATGCTGCCATAGTCCTTCACAAACCGCCGGTAGTATCCGGTGAGCCCCAAGAAGGCCCGGACCTCGGTTTGTGTTACGGGTGGCTGCCAGGACTGGATGGCAGCGATCTTGAGTTGGAGGGGGGCCACCAGACCGCTCCCTACTTGGTGTCCGAGGTAGGTCACGGACCCCTGGCCAATCTGGCATTTGCTGGCCTTGATTGTGAGGCCGGCCTGTTGGAGGGCCTGCAGGACCTCTCGGAGGTGGCCGAGGTGGTCTGACCAGTGGCGGCTGTAAACCGCGATATCGTCCAGGTAGGCGGCGCTGAACTCTTCGAGGCCCGCCAATACCTGGTTCACCAGGCGTTGAAAGGTTGCTGGAGCGTTTTTCATGCCGAATGGCATCACTTTGAAATGGTAGTGACCATCCGGGGTGGAGAAAGCGGACCGTTCTTGCGCCCTGGGGGTGAGGCCGATCTGCCAGTAGCCCGCTGTCAGGTCGAAGATGCTGAGGTAGCGGGCAGCCCCCATGCGGTCGATCAGTTCATCGGCTCGGGGAATGGGGTGAGCGTCGGTCCGGGTGACAGCGTTCAAACCCCGATAGTCAACGCAGAATCGGAGCTCAGGGGTGGTGCCGGGGGCAGCAGCTTTGGGGACCAGCACGACTGGGCTGGCCCAGGGGCTGTCCGAGGGTTCGATGACTCCGAGTGTGAGCATTTTTGACACTTCTTCTTGGATGCAGGCACGTACCCAATCTGGCACGCGGTACGCCCGATGTCTGATGGGGGGACTGTCCCCAGTGTCCACGTCGTGCATGCACCAGGGGGTGACCCCTGGGGTGAGGGAAAATAGGGCTGCGAATTGCAGCAGGAGAGCCCGACAGTCTTGGCGCTGCTCCGAGGTTAGGGCATCTGACAGTCGGACCCCGTCTACTGAACCATCTTTCTCACGGGTCCTCAGTAGGTCAGGGAGGGTGCTCGGAGTCTTCTTCCGCTCCACTGTCTGTAGCCATCAGTAGGCTGAGCTCCGAGCGCACAAAGTGGGGTTTGAGTCTGTTGGCGTGGAGGACCCGGAGGGGGTTCCGGGGAGATTCCATGTCGATGAGATAGGTGACGGGGCTCTTGCGCTCGATCACCTTGAAGGGCCCCGTCCACTTATCCTGCAAGGCACAAGGTTCGGTGGGGGACATCACCCATACTTGCTGGCCAGGTACGAACTCTATGGAGGAGGCGTTCTGATCGTACCATTTCTTCATGTCGTCCTGACTGGCTTCAAGATTGGCTTTGGCGATTTCTCGGAATCGCCTGGTCTGATTGCGGAGGGTCAGGAGGTACTTGTAGACGTCAGGAGGGATTTTCAGGGGGGCCATCTCTCAACCTTCCTTGACTAGGCTGAGGGGCCCTCGAACAGGGTGTCCATACAAGAGTTCGAAGGGGCTGAAGCCGAGGGACTTCTGAGGGACTTCTCGGTAGGCGAAGAGGAGGCACGGGAGGAGCACATCCCACTGGCGGCGGAGGGGCTCTTCCAACCCCATAATCATTCCCTTGAGTGTGCGGTTGAACCGCTCAATCAGTCCGTTTCCTTGCGGGTGATAGGGGGTTGTGAATCGGTAGGTGACCCCGCACTGCTGCCAGAGGGATTTCATGTATTTGGAAATAAAGTTTGTGCCTCTGTCGCTGACGACTTCCCGGGGGAAGCCCACCCGGGAGAAGATCCCCATTAAGGCTCGGCCGACCACCGGTGCTGTTATAGTTCGAAGGGGGATGGCCTCGGGATAGCGGGTGGCATGGTCCACCAGTACCAGGATGAATCGATGCCCTTGTGCTGTTCGGGGGTCCAGGGGCCCCACAATGTCTATTCCCACCTTTTCAAACGGGGTGGTAACCACCGGGAAGGGCTGCAGGGGTGCCTTGAGTTTGCGGCCGCTCTTCCCGCTGGCCTGACAAGTGGGACAGGACCGGCAGTGGTTGAGTACGTCATTTCTCATCTTGGGCCAGTAAAAGTGGGTCACCAGGCGGTTGTAGGTTTTGTCCTGACCCAAGTGTCCGGCCAGGGGGACGTCGTGGGCCAAGTTCAACAGGAAGTCTCTAAAACGGAGGGGTACCACCAACACTCGACTGGCCCCCAACTCGGCGATTCTTTGTTCGCTGTACAATAGGTCATTGTCCCAATAGATCCAGTGGGCCCCGGCGGTATCTCCCGCGCTCTGGGCGAGGGCTTGTTGTCGTAGTCCCTCGAGGGAGGGACATGTCTTTTGCTCTTGATGGAATTGTTCCTGGGTGGGTCCCCCTTCTTGACGCCACTGAGCCAGGTCTGGGAGGTCCTGGGGCTGAGCGAGTTCTTCTTGGGTTTGTTCCGGGGGGTCGGCGGGGTCGGCGTCCCCCACTGGAGCGATCGGGGGAGGAGGTGCTGGCCATTCGGGTTCTTCTGGTCGGGGGATGGCGCGGGCCGCCATGGACCGGGTGGTTACGCACGCCCAGTCCGGGAGGCCCAACATCCCCAGGTGCTCTCTTCTTTCTACGGCGGCCCACGGGGAACTCTCGAGATCGTTCCCTAGGAGACAGTCCACGGGGGCATCATCGCGGACCGTCACCTTCAGCATGCCGGATACTCCTCCCCAATCGAAGGGGACACATGCCATCCAACACATGCTCTCCGAATTGTCGGCTGAACGGACGGGGCAGAGAACGTTCGGTATTATTTGTTCTGGGGTCACCAGGTGACAGCGGACGGCCGTCACACTGGCCCCCGTGTCACGTAGGGCTTCAGCCTTGCGCCCATTTATGTTCACCCACTGACTGTATTTTCTGGTGTTGGCGGGTAGGGGAGCCCGCGGGATCATGTCTCTTCCCCCTAGGCATGCCAGGACCATGGCGGCCGGTTCCCACTCTTGTTGCTCTTGTTGCTCTTGTTCGTATTCTTCCTGCTCTTCGGGGACTTGCTCTTCTCCTAGGGCGGCGGCAGCTAACTGGCGGGGCCTCGGAGTCTGGTTCTGTGGGCAGTTCGGGTCATTGGCGTAGTGACCGACTCGCTGGCACCGATGACACGTGACATTGGCTCTGAACCCCGGGCGCATCGGGGGGTTGCCCCGGCCGGCCGGGGGCGGGGTGCTGGTAGCGGGAGCGGCCGGGACGGCGTCTTTCCCCCGGCCCTGGCCTCCTCCTCCTCCTCGGGGACGGTGATGGCCTTGGTTGTTCCTGTTCTGCTCGTTCGGGCCACCCCGGCCCACTCGGGTGCTTTCCCATCGGTCGGCCTCGGCGGCGAGCTGCCGTGGATCAGTCAATTTACTGTCGAGGAGGTGTTGCCTGAGCTCGACGAAGCAGTTGTTGGATAGGTGCTCCCATACGACGAGGTTAAAAAGCTGCTCGTAGGTCGTTACGTTGGTCCCCTTGATCCATCCCTCAAGGGCTCGGCTGAAATAGTTTACATATTCCACCCAAGTTGTACCCGGGATTCGGGTGCAGTCGCGGAACCTCTGGCGGTACATTTCGGGTGTCAGCCCATATCGAGTGAGGAGGGCGGCCTTCATGTGATCATAGGACGTCATTTGATGGTCCGGGAGCTGTAACAGGGCATCACGGCCTTCATTGACGAACCTCCCCCATAGACCGGCTCCCCAGTCACTTCGATCGATCCGGTGGGAGGTCATGGCGATCTCATAGGCCTTGAACCACTGCTGTATGTCGTCGTTTCGGTAATACTCTCGGACGACATCTTTGGGAATGTGGACCTTCGGTTCTGTAGCTCCTGGGGTGCGCGGTTGCTCGGGCACCCCCAGGTCTTTGCTTTGCTTTCGTAGTTCTATCTCTGCTAGTTTGCGCTCGTGTTCGTATGCCAGTCTTTTTTCTTCGAGCTCTCTTTGTCTTTGTTTTTCTTCCCGCTCTTCTCGGAGCCGTAAGTGTTCTAGGTTCAATTTTTGTTCCGCTAGTTTTAGTTCTCCATCCATTTTGAGCCGTGCCAACTCTAATTCTGCTTTTTTCTCGCTCTTGGATCTCTTCCTGGGAGAGACCCGTTCTCCTTTCTTCGGAAGGAGCGGTGCTAGTCTCTGGTGTTTCGATGCGTTGGTCCCGGGGACCGGCGGTATTTGCTTCTGCCCACGATTCTAGGGCAAGTTTAAAGTCATCTTTTGTGCTCAGACCGGTGGTAGCAATGCCCAGTTCCATACAAAATTGTTTTAATTCTCGATGGTTGTACTCCTCCAGCTTGTCCATTTGGAATTTCTCCGTAGACCCGCTCTCTTGGGTCGACATTGTGGTTTAGTCGTGGGGTGAGTTGCTTTCTGTACGATTACGCGTTGGTTCGGATCGCGCCGCTGGCCACCAATGTTAGACGGGACCTGGAGGGTCGGCCGAGGACAAGGGGAGAGGTCTCTGGGGAGAGCAGTCTCCAGCGATCGTACAGACAAGTAACTTCCCCCCCACAGATGGACACCACACAAAGATAAGATTTAACGTTCTTTATAAGCAATCTTTGAGGTACGGTAGAATGGTACAAGGAGGTCTGGACTCAGGGGTCCCCTCGATTCTAGTCTCTTGGATGGGAAAGGGGGTAGCGGGACAGTCTTATTACCAATATGGTAGTTGCGATGAGATGATGGGTAGCTCACAATCCTCGAGCTCGGCGTTCTTGGAGGACGGGCCGCGGCAGCGCCAGCAGGTCCCGGGGAGATCGAAGGTGGCAAAGGTCCGCGGCAGCGCCAGCAGGTCCCGACGAAGATGGTAGTTACAACGGGCCGCGGCAGCGCCAGCAGGTCCCGACGAGGATGAAGGTTGCAGAGGGCCGCGGCAGCGCCAGCGGCAGGACGACAGTTCACAAGGCAGGGCTGCGGCAGCGCCAGCAGTCCGTCAAGGATGAGTTCTTCTCGGTGTCTCTCGACTCCAGGATACAACTGCCTTCCTGCTCTGGAGCTTCCCCAGTTATAGGTCTGGTGGCCTTTGATGTCCGGACCCTCGCACTTGGAGGTCGGGAGGTCCGGGATGAGGGAGTCCAGACACCCAGCAGGGGGGTGGAGCCAGCTCCCGGGGAGGCTGGGGGCAATCGGCACCTGGCGGGGGATAGCCATCGACACTTCTTTCTCCCATTGACCTGCCAAGTGGTCCGTTCGCCTCCTGGGTGGATGGTGGTGCCGGGATGTCGGGGCCTGGTCAGGCCCAGGGTTGGGGTCGAGCTGAGGCCATGCGGCCTCGTGGTGCAGTGTCCAAGATGGCGGCCGGGCTGGGCAATGGTGCTGACGGTGGCCCGGGCCCGTGATACAGAGATGTCCGGGGGTAGGAGTCCCGTAGGGGACGGAGTGTGGGTTGCTTCTGTGGGTAGCACCTGGCGAGCCGGTGTCCTGGCTCTGTCATGCGGGGATTGAGCGAGCCCCTCATGTGGCCTGTCCAACATGCGTCCCCCCCAGCTGAAGGCGGGGAGAGTCAACCATCTTCTTGGGGACTCTCCTCGTCGAGGCGGAAAAAGCGTGACAGGCCATCCGCGTTGGCGTGATCCTGGCCAGGGCGGTGCTCTACAGTGAAGTCCATCCTCTGCAGGGAGATGGACCATCGCAAGAGCTTGGGTTTTCCCCCCCGCATCTGCATTAGCCATTGCAGGGGGCGATGATCTGTTTGCACCCGAAAGTGGGTACCGAAGAGGTAGGGCCGGAGCTTCTTGAGGGCCCATACTACGGCGAAGGCCTCCCTCTCAATGGTGCTCCAGCGCTGTTCTCGGGCCAACAGACGTCTGCTGATGAAGGCCACTGGTTGGTCGACTCCCTCAGTGTTCAGTTGGGAGAGGACGGCCCCAATGCCATGGTCGGAGGCATCAGTCTGGACGATGAACTCCCGGCTGTAGTCGGGAGCCTGGAGTACCGGGGCGGTGCACATGGCGACCTTCAACTTCTCGAAGGCCGCTTGACAGTCGGGAGTCCAGTCGACTCTTTTTGGCTGGTTCTTGGATGTAAGTGCCGTGAGGGGCCCCACAATGCTGCCATAGTCCTTCACAAACCGCCGGTAGTATCCGGTGAGCCCCAAGAAGGCCCGGACCTCGGTTTGTGTTACGGGTGGCTGCCAGGACTGGATGGCAGCGATCTTGAGTTGGAGGGGGGCCACCAGACCGCTCCCTACTTGGTGTCCGAGGTAGGTCACGGACCCCTGGCCAATCTGGCATTTGCTGGCCTTGATTGTGAGGCCGGCCTGTTGGAGGGCCTGCAGGACCTCTCGGAGGTGGCCGAGGTGGTCTGACCAGTGGCGGCTGTAAACCGCGATATCGTCCAGGTAGGCGGCGCTGAACTCTTCGAGGCCCGCCAATACCTGGTTCACCAGGCGTTGAAAGGTTGCTGGAGCGTTTTTCATGCCGAATGGCATCACTTTGAAATGGTAGTGACCATCCGGGGTGGAGAAAGCGGACCGTTCTTGCGCCCTGGGGGTGAGGCCGATCTGCCAGTAGCCCGCTGTCAGGTCGAAGATGCTGAGGTAGCGGGCAGCCCCCATGCGGTCGATCAGTTCATCGGCTCGGGGAATGGGGTGAGCGTCGGTCCGGGTGACAGCGTTCAAACCCCGATAGTCAACGCAGAATCGGAGCTCAGGGGTGGTGCCGGGGGCAGCAGCTTTGGGGACCAGCACGACTGGGCTGGCCCAGGGGCTGTCCGAGGGTTCGATGACTCCGAGTGTGAGCATTTTTGACACTTCTTCTTGGATGCAGGCACGTACCCAATCTGGCACGCGGTACGCCCGATGTCTGATGGGGGGACTGTCCCCAGTGTCCACGTCGTGCATGCACCAGGGGGTGACCCCTGGGGTGAGGGAAAATAGGGCTGCGAATTGCAGCAGGAGAGCCCGACAGTCTTGGCGCTGCTCCGAGGTTAGGGCATCTGACAGTCGGACCCCGTCTACTGAACCATCTTTCTCACGGGTCCTCAGTAGGTCAGGGAGGGTGCTCGGAGTCTTCTTCCGCTCCACTGTCTGTAGCCATCAGTAGGCTGAGCTCCGAGCGCACAAAGTGGGGTTTGAGTCTGTTGGCGTGGAGGACCCGGAGGGGGTTCCGGGGAGATTCCATGTCGATGAGATAGGTGACGGGGCTCTTGCGCTCGATCACCTTGAAGGGCCCCGTCCACTTATCCTGCAAGGCACAAGGTTCGGTGGGGGACATCACCCATACTTGCTGGCCAGGTACGAACTCTATGGAGGAGGCGTTCTGATCGTACCATTTCTTCATGTCGTCCTGACTGGCTTCAAGATTGGCTTTGGCGATTTCTCGGAATCGCCTGGTCTGATTGCGGAGGGTCAGGAGGTACTTGTAGACGTCAGGAGGGATTTTCAGGGGGGCCATCTCCCAACCTTCCTTGACTAGGCTGAGGGGCCCTCGAACAGGGTGTCCATACAAGAGTTCGAAGGGGCTGAAGCCGAGGGACTTCTGAGGGACTTCTCGGTAGGCGAAGAGGAGGCACGGGAGGAGCACATCCCACTGGCGGCGGAGGGGCTCTTCCAACCCCATAATCATTCCCTTGAGTGTGCGGTTGAACCGCTCAATCAGTCCGTTTCCTTGCGGGTGATAGGGGGTTGTGAATCGGTAGGTGACCCCGCACTGCTGCCAGAGGGATTTCATGTATTTGGAAATAAAGTTTGTGCCTCTGTCGCTGACGACTTCCCGGGGGAAGCCCACCCGGGAGAAGATCCCCATTAAGGCTCGGCCGACCACCGGTGCTGTTATAGTTCGAAGGGGGATGGCCTCGGGATAGCGGGTGGCATGGTCCACCAGTACCAGGATGAATCGATGCCCTTGTGCTGTTCGGGGGTCCAGGGGCCCCACAATGTCTATTCCCACCTTTTCAAACGGGGTGGTAACCACCGGGAAGGGCTGCAGGGGTGCCTTGAGTTTGCGGCCGCTCTTCCCGCTGGCCTGACAAGTGGGACAGGACCGGCAGTGGTTGAGTACGTCATTTCTCATCTTGGGCCAGTAAAAGTGGGTCACCAGGCGGTTGTAGGTTTTGTCCTGACCCAAGTGTCCGGCCAGGGGGACGTCGTGGGCCAAGTTCAACAGGAAGTCTCTAAAACGGAGGGGTACCACCAACACTCGACTGGCCCCCAACTCGGCGATTCTTTGTTCGCTGTACAATAGGTCATTGTCCCAATAGATCCAGTGGGCCCCGGCGGTATCTCCCGCGCTCTGGGCGAGGGCTTGTTGTCGTAGTCCCTCGAGGGAGGGACATGTCTTTTGCTCTTGATGGAATTGTTCCTGGGTGGGTCCCCCTTCTTGACGCCACTGAGCCAGGTCTGGGAGGTCCTGGGGCTGAGCGAGTTCTTCTTGGGTTTGTTCCGGGGGGTCGGCGGGGTCGGCGTCCCCCACTGGAGCGATCGGGGGAGGAGGTGCTGGCCATTCGGGTTCTTCTGGTCGGGGGATGGCGCGGGCCGCCATGGACCGGGTGGTTACGCACGCCCAGTCCGGGAGGCCCAACATCCCCAGGTGCTCTCTTCTTTCTACGGCGGCCCACGGGGAACTCTCGAGATCGTTCCCTAGGAGACAGTCCACGGGGGCATCATCGCGGACCGTCACCTTCAGCATGCCGGATACTCCTCCCCAATCGAAGGGGACACATGCCATCCAACACATGCTCTCCGAATTGTCGGCTGAACGGACGGGGCAGAGAACGTTCGGTATTATTTGTTCTGGGGTCACCAGGTGACAGCGGACGGCCGTCACACTGGCCCCCGTGTCACGTAGGGCTTCAGCCTTGCGCCCATTTATGTTCACCCACTGACTGTATTTTCTGGTGTTGGCGGGTAGGGGAGCCCGCGGGATCATGTCTCTTCCCCCTAGGCATGCCAGGACCATGGCGGCCGGTTCCCACTCTTGTTGCTCTTGTTGCTCTTGTTCGTATTCTTCCTGCTCTTCGGGGACTTGCTCTTCTCCTAGGGCGGCGGCAGCTAACTGGCGGGGCCTCGGAGTCTGGTTCTGTGGGCAGTTCGGGTCATTGGCGTAGTGACCGACTCGCTGGCACCGATGACACGTGACATTGGCTCTGAACCCCGGGCGCATCGGGGGGTTGCCCCGGCCGGCCGGGGGCGGGGTGCTGGTAGCGGGAGCGGCCGGGACGGCGTCTTTCCCCCGGCCCTGGCCTCCTCCTCCTCCTCGGGGACGGTGATGGCCTTGGTTGTTCCTGTTCTGCTCGTTCGGGCCACCCCGGCCCACTCGGGTGCTTTCCCATCGGTCGGCCTCGGCGGCGAGCTGCCGTGGATCAGTCAATTTACTGTCGAGGAGGTGTTGCCTGAGCTCGACGAAGCAGTTGTTGGATAGGTGCTCCCATACGACGAGGTTAAAAAGCTGCTCGTAGGTCGTTACGTTGGTCCCCTTGATCCATCCCTCAAGGGCTCGGCTGAAATAGTTTACATATTCCACCCAAGTTGTACCCGGGATTCGGGTGCAGTCGCGGAACCTCTGGCGGTACATTTCGGGTGTCAGCCCATATCGAGTGAGGAGGGCGGCCTTCATGTGATCATAGGACGTCATTTGATGGTCCGGGAGCTGTAACAGGGCATCACGGCCTTCATTGACGAACCTCCCCCATAGACCGGCTCCCCAGTCACTTCGATCGATCCGGTGGGAGGTCATGGCGATCTCATAGGCCTTGAACCACTGCTGTATGTCGTCGTTTCGGTAATACTCTCGGACGACATCTTTGGGAATGTGGACCTTCGGTTCTGTAGCTCCTGGGGTGCGCGGTTGCTCGGGCACCCCCAGGTCTTTGCTTTGCTTTCGTAGTTCTATCTCTGCTAGTTTGCGCTCGTGTTCGTATGCCAGTCTTTTTTCTTCGAGCTCTCTTTGTCTTTGTTTTTCTTCCCGCTCTTCTCGGAGCCGTAAGTGTTCTAGGTTCAATTTTTGTTCCGCTAGTTTTAGTTCTCCATCCATTTTGAGCCGTGCCAACTCTAATTCTGCTTTTTTCTCGCTCTTGGATCTCTTCCTGGGAGAGACCCGTTCTCCTTTCTTCGGAAGGAGCGGTGCTAGTCTCTGGTGTTTCGATGCGTTGGTCCCGGGGACCGGCGGTATTTGCTTCTGCCCACGATTCTAGGGCAAGTTTAAAGTCATCTTTTGTGCTCAGACCGGTGGTAGCAATGCCCAGTTCCATACAAAATTGTTTTAATTCTCGATGGTTGTACTCCTCCAGCTTGTCCATTTGGAATTTCTCCGTAGACCCGCTCTCTTGGGTCGACATTGTGGTTTAGTCGTGGGGTGAGTTGCTTTCTGTACGATTACGCGTTGGTTCGGATCGCGCCGCTGGCCACCAATGTTAGACGGGACCTGGAGGGTCGGCCGAGGACAAGGGGAGAGGTCTCTGGGGAGAGCAGTCTCCAGCGATCGTACAGACAAGTAACTTCCCCCCCACAGATGGACACCACACAAAGATAAGATTTAACGTTCTTTATAAGCAATCTTTGAGGTACGGTAGAATGGTACAAGGAGGTCTGGACTCAGGGGTCCCCTCGATTCTAGTCTCTTGGATGGGAAAGGGGGTAGCGGGACAGTCTTATTACCAATATGGTAGTTGCGATGAGATGATGGGTAGCTCACAATCCTCGAGCTCGGCGTTCTTGGAGGACGGGCCGCGGCAGCGCCAGCAGGTCCCGGGGAGATCGAAGGTGGCAAAGGTCCGCGGCAGCGCCAGCAGGTCCCGACGAAGATGGTAGTTACAACGGGCCGCGGCAGCGCCAGCAGGTCCCGACGAGGATGAAGGTTGCAGAGGGCCGCGGCAGCGCCAGCGGCAGGACGACAGTTCACAAGGCAGGGCTGCGGCAGCGCCAGCAGTCCGTCAAGGATGAGTTCTTCTCGGTGTCTCTCGACTCCAGGATACAACTGCCTTCCTGCTCTGGAGCTTCCCCAGTTATAGGTCTGGTGGCCTTTGATGTCCGGACCCTCGCACTTGGAGGTCGGGAGGTCCGGGATGAGGGAGTCCAGACACCCAGCAGGGGGGTGGAGCCAGCGCCCGGGGAGGCTGGGGGCAATCGGCACCTGGCGGGGGAGAGCCATCAACACTTCTTTCTCCCATTGACCAGCCAAGTGGTCCGTTCGCCTCCTGGGTGGATGGTGGTGCCGGGATATCGGGGCCTGGCCAGGCCCAGGGTTGGGGTCGAGCTGAGGCCATGCGGCCTCGTGGTGCAGTGTCCAAGATGGCGGCCTTGTGAACTGTCGTCCTCCCGCTGGCGCTGCCGCGGCCCTCTGCAATCTACCATCTTCGTTGGGACCTGCTGGCGCTGCCGCGTTCCGTTGTAACTACCATCTTCGTTGGGACCTGCTGGCGCTGCCGCGACCCGTTGTAACTACCATCTTCGTCGGGACCTGCTGGCGCTGCCGCGGACCGTTGCCACCTTCGACCACTCCGGGATCTGCTGGCGCTGCCGCAACCCGTCCTTCAAGAACGCCGAGCTCGAGGATTGTGAGCTACCCATCATCTCATCGTAACTACCAGATTGGTAATAAGACTGTCCCGCTACCCCTTTCCCATCCAAGAGACTAGAATCGAGGGGACCTGTGAGTCCAGACCTCCTTGTACCATTCTACCGTACTTCAAGATTACTTATAAAGAACGTTAAATCTTATCCTTGTGTGGTGCCTAATCTGTGGGGCGGAAGTTACTTGTCTGTACGATCGCTGGAGACGGCTCTCCCCGGAGACCTCTCCCCTTGTCCTCGGCCGACCCTCCAGGTCCCGTCTAACATTGGTGGCCAGCGGCACGATCCGAACCAACGCGTAATCGTACAGAAAGCAACTCACCCCACACCTAGACCACAATGCCGGCCCAAGAGAGCGGGTCTACAGAGAAATTCCAAATGGACAAGCTGGAGGAGTACAACCATCGAGAATTAAAACAATTTTGTATAGAACTGGGCATTGCTACCACCGGTCTGAGCACAAAAGATGACTTTAAATACGCCCTAGAATCATGGGCAGAGGTAAACACCGCTGGTCCCCGGGACCAACACAGCGAAGCCCCGGAAACAAACCCCGCTCCTTCCGAGGAAAGGAGAGCAGGTCTCTCCCGGGAAGAGATCCAAGAGCGAGAGAAAACCAGACTGCATGAATTAGAGTTGGCACGGCTCAAAATGGATGGAGAACTAAAACTAGCGGAACAAAAATTGAACCTAGAACACTTACGGCTCCGAGAAGAGCGGGAGGAAAAACAAAGACAAAGAGAGCTTGAAGAAAAAAGACTGGCATATGAACACGAGCGCAAACTAGCCGAAATAGAACTACGTAAGCAAGGCAAGGACCTGGGGGTGCCCGAGCGACCACACACCCCAGGAACTTCAGAATCAAAGGTCCACATTCCCAAAGATGTCGTCCGAGAGTTCTACCGAAACGACGACATACAGCAGTGGTTCAAGGCCTATGAGATCACCATGTCCTCTCACCGGATCGATCGAAGTGACTGGGGAGCCGGTCTATGGGGGAGGTTCGTCAACGAAGGCCGTGATGCCCTGTTACAGCTCCCGGATCACCAAATGACGTCCTATGATCACATGAAGGCCGCCCTCCTCACTCGATATGGGCTGACACCCGAAATGTACCGCCAGAGGTTCCGCGACTGCACCCGAATCCAGGGTACAACTTGGGTGGAATATGTGAACTATTTCAGCCGAGCCCTCGAGGGGTGGATCAAGGGGAGCAACGTAACGACCTACGAGCAGCTTTTTAACCTTGTTGTGTGGGAGCACCTCTCCAATAACTGCTTTGTCGAGCTCAGGCAGCACCTCCTCGACAGTAAAATGACTGATCCACGGCAGCTCGCCGCTGAGGCTGACCGATGGGAGAGCACCCGAGTGGGCCGGGGTGGCCTGAACGAGCAGGGGGAAAGACACCGTCCCGGCCGCTCCCGCCACCAGCACCCCGCCCCCGGCCAACAGGGGCAACCCCCCGATGCGCCCGGGGTTCAGAGCCAATGTCACGTGTCACCGATGCCAGCGAGTCGGTCACTACGCCAATGACCCGAACTGTCCACAGAACCAGACTCCGAGGCCCCGCCAGGTAGCGGCCGCCGCCCTCGGAGAAGAGCAAGTCTCCGAGCACCAGGAAGAGTACGAACACGAGCAACAAGAGTGGGAGCCGGCCGCCATGGTCCTGGCGTGCCTGGGGGGGAGAGACATGGTCCCGTGGGCTCCCCTACCCGCCAACACCAGAAAGTATAGTCAGTGGGTGAGCATCAATGGGCGCAAGGCCGAAGCCCTACGTGACACAGGGGCCAGTGTGACGGCCGTCCGCTGTCACCTGGTGACCCCCGAGCAAATAATACAGAACATTCTCTGCCCCGTCCGGTCAGCCGACAATTCAGAGAGCATGTGTCGGATGGCCTGCGTCCCCTTCGAGTGGGGAGGAGTATCCGGCATGCTGAAGGTGACGGTCCGCGATGATGCCCTCGTGGACTGTCTCCTGGGGAACGATCTCGAGAGTTCCCCATGGGCCGCCGTAGAAAGAAGAGAACACCTGGGGATGTTGGGCCTTCCGGACTGGGCGTGCGTAACCACCTGGTCCATGGCGGCCCGCACCATCCCCCGACCAGAAGAACCCGAATGGCCAGCACCTCCTCCCCCGATCGCTCCAGTGGGGGACGCCGACACCGTCGACCCCCCAGAACAAACCCAAGAAGAACTCGTTCAGCCCCAGGATCTCCCGGACCTGGCTCAGTGGCGTCAAGAAGGGGGACCCACACAGGAGCAATTCCGTCAAGAACAGAAGACATGTCCCTCCCTCGAGGGACTACGACAACAAGCCCTCGCCCAGAGCGCGGGAGATACCGCCGGGGCCCACTGGATCTATTGGGACAATGATCTATTGTACAGTGAACAGAGAATCGCCGAGTTGGGGGCCAGTCGAGTGTTAGTGGTGCCCCTCCGTTTTAGAGACTTCCTGTTGAACTTGGCCCACGACGTCCCCCTGGCCGGACACTTGGGTCAGGACAAAACCTACAACCGCCTGGTGACCCACTTTTACTGGCCCAAGATGAGAAATGACGTACTCAACCACTGCCGGTCCTGTCCCACTTGTCAGGCCAGCGGGAAGAGCGGCCGCAAACTCAAGGCACCCCTGCAGCCCTTCCCGGTGGTTACCACCCCGTTCGAAAAAGTGGGAATAGACATTGTGAGGCCCCTGGACCCCCGAACAGCACAAGGACATCGTTTTATCCTGGTACTGGTGGACCATGCCACCCGCTATCCCGAGGCCATCCCCCTTCGAACTGTAACCGCACCGGTGGTCGGCCGAGCCTTAATGGGGATCTTCTCCCGAGTGGGCTTCCCCCGGGAAGTCGTTAGCGACAGAGGCACGAACTTCATTTCGAAATACATGAAATCCCTCTGGCAGCAGTGCGGGGTCACCTACCGATTCACAACCCCCTATCACCCACAGGGGAACGGACTGGTTGAGCGGTTCAACCGCACACTCAAGGGAATGATTATGGGGTTAGAAGAGCCCCTCCGCTGCCAGTGGGATGTGCTTCTCCCGTGCCTCCTCTTCGCCTACCGAGAAGTCCCTCAGAAGTCCCTCGGCTTCAGCCCCTTCGAACTCTTGTACGGGCACCCTGTTCGAGGGCCCCTCAGCCTAGTCAAGGAAGGTTGGGAGATGCCCCCCTGAAAACCCCTCCAGACGTCTACAAGTACCTCCTGACCCTTGTTGGACACGCCACGTGAAAAGCTTGCTCCCTCCCCGCACGACCAGGCCCGAGCCTGGCTCTCCAGGTGTTACCCGCAACAACCACCCGTTTCCCGTCTCATATGGGACTCCTGCCCCTGGACATCTCCACATCATGGGCCCGAATTACTACCGGCCCCCTCACCCGGCCTGGGCGCCATCTTGGACACAGCACCACGAGGCCGCGTGGCCTCCGATCGACCCTAACCCTGGGCCTGGCCAGGCCCCGACATCCCGGCACCACCATCCACCCAGGAGGTGAGCGGACTACTTGGCAGGTCAATGGGAGAAAGAGGTGTCGATGGCTCTCCCCCGCCAGGTGCCGATCGCCCCAGCTCCCCCAGGCGCTGGCTCCACCCCCCTGCTGGGTGTCTGGACTCCCTCATCCCGGACCTCCCGACCTCCAAGTGCGAGGGTCCGGACATCAAAGGGCGCCAGACCTATAACTGGGGCAGCTCCAGAGCAGGAAGGCAGTTGTATCCTGGAGTCGAGAGACGCAGTGAAGAACTCATCCTTGACGGACTACTGGCCCTGCCGTAGACCTGCCTTGCGAACTATCGTCCTGCCTGCTGGGGCTGCCGCAACCTTCTGAAACCTTCATCGTCGTCGGGACCTGCTGGCGTGGCCGCGGACCGTTTGTAACTACCACCTTCATCGGGACCTGCTGGCTCCGCCGTGGACCGTCGCTACCTTCAATCATCTCGGGACCTGCTGGCTCCGCCGTGGCCCGATCATCTAGAACGCCGAGCTCGAGGATTGTGAGCTATTCATCTATCACCATATCTACCAGATTGGTAACAAGACTGTCCCGCTACCCCCTTTCCCAACCAAGAGACTAGAACCGAGGGGACCCCTGAGTCCAGACCTCCTTGTACCATTTCACCGTACTTAAAGAATTGCTTATATAGAACGTTAAACCTTATCCTTGTGTGGTGTACATCTGTGGGGGGGAAGTTACTCGTCTGTGCGATCGCTGGAGACGGCTCTCCCCGGAGACCTCTCCCCTTATTCACGGCCGACCCTCCCGGTCCGTCTAACATTGGTGGCCAGCGGCGCGATCCGAATCAACGCGTAATAGTACAGAGAGTAGCTCACCCCACGACGAAACCATAATGACAACCAAAGAGAGCGGATCCACCGAGAAATTCCAGATGGAGAAATTGGAAGAATACAGCCATCGTGAGTTGAAACAATTCTGCATTGAACTAGGTATCGCTACCACCGGTCTGAGTACTAAAGACGATTTCAAGCACGCCATTGAGTCATGGGCGGAAACCGGGGCCATCAGACCCCCGGACCAAAATGTCGCAGCAGCAGAGAAAAACACCACGGCTCCCGAGGAACGGAGAACGGGTCTCTCGCAAGATGAGATCCAAGAGCGAGAAAGAAGCAGACTACATGAGCTAGAAATGGCCCGGCTCAAAATGGATGGCGAACTCAAACTAGCCGAACAAAAACTGAACCTGGAACATCTGCGGCTCCGAGAAGAACGGGAAGAGAAACAGAGACAAAGAGAGCTCGAAGAGAAGAGACTGGCGTATGAACACGAGCGCAAACTAGCAGAGATAGACTTACGTAAGCAGAGCAAAGAATTAGGGGTGCCCGAGCAACCACGCACCCCGGGAGCAACAGAAAAGAAAGTACACATCCCCAAGGATGTCGTTCGAGAATATTTCCGAGATGTCGACATACAGCAATGGTTCAAAGCCTACGAGATCGCTATGACCTCCCACCGGATCGATCGAAGCGATTGGGGAGCCGGCCTATGGGGGAGGTTCGTCAATGAGGGCCGCGATGCCCTGTTACAGCTCCCAGACCATCAGATGACCTCCTATGACCACATGAAAGCTACCCTCCTCACCCGCTATGGGCTCACACCCGAAATGTACCGCCAGAGGTTCCGAGACTGCACCCGGATCCCGGGTACAACTTGGGTGGAGTACGTGAACTATTTCAGCCGAGCCTTCGAGGGTTGGATCAAGGGAAGCAATGTAACGACCTACGAGCAACTCTTCAATCTCATGGTATGGGAGCATCTATCTAACAACTGCTTCGTCGAGCTCAGGCAGCACCTCCTCGACAGTAAATTGACGGATCCACGGCAGCTCGCCACCGAGGCTGACCAGTGGGAGATTACCCGAGTGGGACGAAATGGGTCACATGAACAGAACCGGAACAACCAAGGTCAGCACCGTCCCCGAGGAGGAGGAGGGGGCCAGGGACGAGGAAGAGACAACGCCCCGGCCGCTCCCGCTGCCAGCACCCCACCCCCGGCCAACCGGGGCAACACCCCGGCGCGCCCGGGGTACAGAGCCAACGTCACGTGTCACCGATGCCAGCGAGTCGGCCACTACGCAAATGACCCGAATTGTCCACAGAGCCAGACTCCGAGACCCCGCCAGATGGCTGCCGCCGCCCTGGGGGAAGAACAAATCTCCGAAGAACACGAGGAATGTGAGCAAGAACACCAAGAATGGGAACCAGCCGCCATGGTTCTAGCGTGCCTAGGGGGAAGAGACATGGTCCCGCGGGCCCCCCTACCCGCCAACACCCGGAAGTACAGTCAGTGGGTGAACATTAATGGACGCAGGGCCGAAGCCCTACGTGACACCGGGGCCAGTGTAACAGCCGTCCGCTGTCACCTGGTGACCCCAGAACAGATCCTGCGGAACGTTCTCTGCCCTGTCCGTTCAGCCGACAATTCGGAGAGTCTATGTCGGATGGCCTGCGTCCCCTTCGAGTGGGGAGGAGTCTCCGGCATGTTGAAGGTGACGGTCCGAGATGATGCCCCCGTAGACTGTCTCCTGGGAAATGATCTTGAGAGTTCCCCGTGGGCCGCCGTAGAGAGAAGAGAGCACCTGGGGATGTTGGGCCTCCCGGACTGGGCATGCGTAACCACCCGGTCCATGGCTGCCCGCGCCATTCCCCGACCCGAAGAACCTGAATGGCCGGCACCTCCTCCCCCGGTCGCTCCAGTTGAAGACCCCGACCGTGCCGTCCCCCCAGAGCAAACTCCAGAGGGGCTCGCTCAGCCTCAGGACCTTCCCGACCTGGCTCAGTGGCGTCAGGAGGGGGGGCCCACCCAGGAACAGTTTTGCCACGAACAGAAGACCTGTCCCTCCCTCGAGGGACTCCGCCAACAAGCCCTCGCCCAGAGCGCAGGGGATACCTCCGGAACCCATTGGGTCTATTGGGACAACGACCTCTTGTACAGCGAACAGAGAATCGCAGAGTTAGGGGCCAGTCGAGTGCTAGTGGTGCCCCTCCGCTTTAGAGACTTCTTGCTAAACCTGGCCCACGATGTCCCCCTGGCTGGTCACCTGGGTCAGGACAAAACCTACAGTCGCCTGGTGACCCACTTTTTCTGGCCCAAGATGAGGAACAACGTACTCCAGCACTGCCGGTCTTGCCCCACGTGCCAGGCCAGCGGGAAGAGCGGCCGCAAGCTTAAAGCACCTCTGCAACCTTTCCCAGTGGTCACCACCCCGTTCGAGAGGGTGGGGATAGACATTGTGGGGCCCCTGGACCCCTGTACAGCCCAAGGACATCGGTTCATCCTGGTACTGGTGGACCACGCCACCCGCTACCCCGAGGCTGTTCCCCTGCGAACTGTGACAGCCCCGGTAGTCGGCCGGGCCTTGATGGGGATCTTCTCCCGGGTGGGCTTCCCCCGAGAAGTCGTCAGCGACCGGGGCACAAACTTTATTTCCAAATACATGAAGTCCCTCTGGCAACAGTGTGGGGTCACCTACCGATTCACGACCCCCTATCACCCTCAAGGAAACGGACTAGTTGAGCGGTTCAACCGCACGCTCAAAGGGATGATTGGGGGTTTGGAAGAGCCCCTCCGTCGCCAGTGGGATGTGCTACTGCCGTGCCTCCTCTTTGCCTATCGAGAAGTCCCCCAGAAGTCCCTCGGCTTCAGCCCGTTCGAACTCTTATATGGACACCCTGTGCGAGGGCCGCTCAGCCTAGTCAAAGAAGGTTGGGAAATGCCCCCTCTGAAGAACCCTCCAGATGTTTTCAAGTACCTCCTGACCCTACGCAACCAGACCAGACGGTTCAGGGAACTGGCAAAAGCAAACTTGGAGGCCAGTCAGGAAGACATGAAAAGGTGGTACGATCAAAATGCCTCCTCCATCGAATTTGAACCCGGCCAACAAGTGTGGGTGATGTCTCCCACCGAACCATGCGCCTTGCAAGACAAGTGGACGGGGCCCTTCAAAGTGGTCGAGCGCAAGAGCCCTGTCACCTATCTCATCGATATGGAATCTTCACGGAACCCCCTCCGGGTCCTCCACGCCAATAGACTAAAACCCCACTTTGTGCGCTCGGAGCTCAGCCTCCTAATGGCAACAGACAACGGAGCCGAGGAGGACTCCGAACCACTCCCTGACCTCCTACGGACTCGGGAGAAGGACGGCTCCGTGGACGGGGTCCGACTCTCGGAGGCCCTCACCCTGGAACAGCGCCAAGGCTGCTGAGACCTCCTACTGCAGTTCGCCACCCTGTTCTCCCTCACCCCAGGGGTCACCCCCTGGTGCTTACACGACGTGGACACGGGGGACAGTCCCCCCATCAGACATCGGGCGTACCGCGTGCCAGATCGGCTACGTGCCTGCATCCAAGCCGAAGTCTCCAAGATGCTCACCCTCGGAGTCATCGAACCCTCGGACAGCCCCTGGGCCAGCCCAGTCGTACTGGTCCCCAAAGCGGCCGCCCCCGGCACCACTCCTGAGCTCCGGTTTTGCGTCGACTACCGGGGCTTGAATGCGGTCACCAGAACCGACGCACATCCCATCCCCCGAGCAGATGAACTAATCGACCGCATGGGGGCTGCCCGCTACCTCAGCATCTTCGACCTGACAGCGGGGTACTGGCAGATCGGCCTCACCCCCAGGGCCCAGGAACGATCCGCTTTCTCCACCCCAGATGGCCACTACCAATTCAAAGTGATGCCATTCGGCATGAAAAATGCTCCAGCCACTTTCCAGCGACTGGTGAACCAGGTATTGGCGGGCCTCGAAGACTTCAGCGCCGCCTACCTGGACGATATCGCAGTGTACAGCCGTCACTGGTCAGACCACCTCAACCACCTCTGAGAGGTCCTGCAGGCCCTCCAACAGGCCGGCCTCACGATCAAGGCCAGCAAATGCCAGATTGGCCAGGGGTCCGTGACCTACCTCGGACACCAAGTGGGGAGCGGTCTGGTGGCCCCCCTCCAGCTCAAGATCGCTGCCATCCAGTCCTGGCAACCACCCATCACCCAAACCGAGGTCCGAGCCTTCTTGGGGCTCACCGGATACTACCGGCGGTTTGTGAAAGACTATGGCAGCATTGTGGGGCCCCTCACGGCACTTACATCCAAGAACCAGCCAAAAAGGGTCAACTGGACTCCTGACTGTCAAGCGGCCTTCGAGAAGCTGAAGGTCGCCATGTGCACCGCCCCTGTGCTCCAGGCTCCCGACTACAGCCGAGAGTTCATCGCCAAGACTGATGCCTCCGACCATGGCATTGGGGCCGTCCTCTCCCAACTGAACCCCGAGGGAGTCGACCAACCAGTGGCCTTCATCAGCATACGCCTACTGGACCGGGAACAGCGCTGGAGCACCATCGAGAGGGAGGCCTTCGCAGTAGTGTGGGCCTTCAAGAAGCTCCGGCCCTACCTCTTCGGTACCCACTTTCGGGTGCAAACAGATCATCGCCCCCTGCAATGGTTAATGCAGATGCGGGGGGAGAATCCCAAGCTGTTGCGATGGTCCATCTCCCTGCAGGGGGTGGACTTCACTGTGGAGCACTGCCCTGGCCAGGATCACGCCAACGCGGATGGCCTGTCACGCTTTTTCCGCCTCGACGAGGAAAGTCACCAAGAAGATGGGTGACTCTCCCCGCCTTCAGCTGGGGGGGACGCATGTTGGACAGGCCACATGAAGGGCTCGCTCCCTCCCCGCACGACAGGGCCCGGCACCGGCTCTCCAGGTGCTACCCACAGAAGCAACTCGCAAATCGTCCCCTACGGGACCCCTGCTCCCGGACACCTCTGTATTACCGGCCCGGGCCACCGTCAGCACCATTGCCCGGCCCGGCCGCCATCTTAGACACTGCACCACGAGGCCGCGTGGCCTCAGCTCGACCCCAACCCTGGCCCTGGCCAGGCCCCGACAGCCCGGCACCACCATCCACCCAGGAGGTGAACGGACCACTTGGCAGGTCAATGGGAGGAAGAAGTGTCGATGGCTCTCCCCCGCCAGGTGCCGATCGCCCCCAGCCTCCCCGGGCGCTGGCTCCACCCCCCTGCTGGGTGTCTGGACTCCCTCATCCCGGACCTCCCGACCTCCAAGTGCGAGGGTCCGGACATCAAAGGCCGCCAGACCTATAACTGGGACAGCTCCAGAGCAGGAAGGCAGTTGTATCCTGGAGTCAAGAGACACCTTGAAGAACTCATCCTTGACGGACTGCTGGCACTGCCGCAGCCCTGCCTTGTGAACTGTCGTCCTGCCGCTGGCGCTGCCGCGGCCCTCTGCAATCTACCATCTTCGTTGGGACCTGCTGGCGCTGCCGCGACCCGTTGTAACTACCATCTTCGTTGGGACCTGCTGGCGCTGCCGCGACCCGTTGTAACTACCATCTTCGTCTGGACCTGCTGGCGCTGCCGCGGACCGTTGCCACCTTCGACCACTCCGGGATCTGCTGGCGCTGCCGCAACCCGTCCTTCAAGAACGCCGAGCTCGAGGATTGTGAGCTACCCATCATCTCATCGTAACTACCAGATTGGTAATAAGACTGTCCCGCTACCCCTTTCCCATCCAAGAGACTAGAATCGAGGGGACCCCTGAGTCCAGACCTCCTTGTACCATTCTACCGTACTTCAAGATTACTTATAAAGAACGTTAAATCTTATCCTTGTGTGGTGCCTAATCTCTGGGGGGGAAGTTACTTGTCTGTACGATCGCTGGAGACGGCTCTCCCCGGAGACCTCTCCCCTTGTCCTCGGCCGACTCTCCAGATCCCGTCTAACATGAGTCCAAAGTAGTTAGTGCAGAGTAGTGAGTTCAGGGTGCAGAGTAGTGAGTGCAGAGTAGTGAGTGCAGAGTAGTGAGTGCAGAGTGCAGAGTAGTGAGTGCAGAGTGCAGAGTTGGGAGTGCAGAGTAGTGATTGCAGAGTAGTGAGTGCAGAGTGCAGAGTAGTGGGTGCAGACTAGTTAGTGCAGAGTGCAGAGTAGTGAGTAGTAAGTGCTGAGTAGTGAATGCAGAGTGCAGAGTGCAGAGTAGTGAGTGCAGATAATGAGTGCAGAGTAGTGAGTGCAGAGAAGTGAGTGCAGAGTAGTGAGTGCTGAGAAGTGAGTGCAGAGTAGTGAGTGCAGAGTAGTGAGTGCAGAGTAGTGAGTGCAGAGAAGTGAGTGTGCAGAGTGTGAGTGCAGAGTATTGAGTGCAGAGTGCAGAGTAGTGAGTGCAGACTGCAGAGTAGTGAGTGCAGAGTGCAGAGTAGTGAGTGTAGAGTAGCGAATGCAGAGTAGTGAGTGCAGAGTAGTGAGTGTGCAGAGTTGTGAGTGTGCAGAGTAGTGAGTTCAGAGTAGTGAGTGCAGAGTAGTGAGTGCAGAGTAGTGAGTGCAGAGTGCAGAGTAGTGAGTGCAGAGTAGTGAGTGTGCAGAGTAGTGAGTGCAGAGTAGTGAGTGCAGAGTAGTGAGTGCAGAGTAGTGAGTGTGCAGAGTAGTGAGTGCAGAGTAGTGAGTGCAGAGTAGTGAGTGTGCAGAGTGCAGATTAGTGAGTGCAGAGTGCAGAGTTGGGAGTGCAGAGTAGTGAGTGCAGAGTAGTGAGTGCAGAGTGTGAGTGCAGAGTGCAGAGTAGTGAGTGCAGAGTAGTGATTGCAGAGTAGTGAGTGCAGAGTAGTAAGTCCAGAGTAGTGAGTGCAGAGTAGTAAGTCCAGAGTAGTGAGTGCAGAGTAGTGAGTGCAGAGTGCAGAGTAGTGAGTACAGAGTGCAGAGTAGTGAGTGCAGAGTAGTGAGTGCAGAGTAGTGAGTGCAGAGTGCAGAGTAGTGAGTGCAGAGTAGTGAGTGCATGTTAGACGGGGACCTGGAGGGTCGGCCGAGGACAAGAGGAGAGGCCTCCGGTGAGGGCCGTCTCCAGCGATCGTACAGACAAGTAACTTCCCCCCCCCCCCACAGATGGACACCACACAAGGATAAGGTCAACACTCTTTATATACGATTCTTGAAGCAAGGATATCACGATACAGGGAGATCGGGACACGAGGGTCCTCTCAATTCTAGTCTCTGGTAGGGAAAGGGGTAGCGGTACAGTCTTGGTACCGGTCTGGTACTGAGGTGGTACGATGAATAGCTCACAATCCTCGAGCTCGGAGTTCTGGTAGGTCGGGCCGCGGCAGCGCCAGCAGGCTCGGATGATAGTCTCACTTGAAAAAGCGGCTGGTAGGGTTTAAGAGGACTTCAGATATAATGGGCGCTCTGCCTAGAGTCTACGTTACACTCCGTAGGGAAAGGGTATCTAAGGTGTGGTGCGTAAAAAGCAAACGGGAAAACCCCAAACCGTTCAAAGAAAATCTGAAAGACTTTCACAAACTAAAAGAAGCAATGCTCTCGCAACCACAATACAGTATGAAGCATGCAAGGAGAAAAAACAGTAATAACAAGTAGGCAGCAAAACAAAAGCAAGAGCGGATCTTTGTGTTCCTATTTCTTGTCAAAGACGTTTATTGGATCAACATTCAGCCGACACGTGTTTCGTCGTGTTCAAAAGTGGAGTCAACACGACTCTTCAGGGCTGATGAAATAAAATGACATGTGTATAGTACATTTCATATTCAACACACAACACATCTTGTACACTGTTTAGTGACAGAGAAGTGCATGGTTGTGAAAGTGAGTTCCAATCCACCGGTTGTTATGTGACTAGTGTCCGTCTTAGTGAATAAAAAACCATGCACATTCACGTTTCAACTTCGTGATGGTGGTGCATAGTGTTTGTGCGGTAAATAAATATATTTTTTTATATTATTTCTTATTTTAATTAAAAGAATCTCGTGAACCCGTGTTCTCATGCTCACGACAATCCAACACTTAAAAAAGGATCAGGGTGAAAAAGTGTTCGTGTCCAATTTAAAAGGAAAACTGGTGAGTGTGCCATTATCCATTATACAGAGTGGGTCTATAATTAGGAAATGTAATTTATCAAACGTCCCATGCACATCAGATATATCTACCCATCACATATGGGACATACCTGGTAAAAGGACCCAAGCATCCTAGGGTCGATGTGAAAAGTAAGTGTAGTTGGTAGACAGATCTGTGTGCCACATGGGTAAGAAAACGGGAGAAGAATAAGGGCGAGCACGTACTCGTAATCACAGGGTATCGTGCTGTAAATTGCTAATTGTGGCTTACCCTGTAAAGTGCTGTTGAGTATTCAGTATCCTGTTGTATCAACAAAAACCTTAGTTCTGGGTTTTAGAGCGACAAGTGAGATCACTCCGATAAGCGTTAAAAGCCAAGTGTGGCTCGTCAGTACCACAATGAGACTGTATGGAAAAAGATTTTAGGACTTATGAGTGAGGCGGGAGTAAAGAAACCATGGTCATAAGATTTAGTTCATTCTCTACATTGTGTAATCATTCAATATTCGCAAGGTACATACCTAGACACGTGTGAGTGCCAGACCGTACCGGGAGGGGATCCACATTTACAAGTTGGAACTGGTTAAAGTTCCATTTCCCTGTCGTATTATCGTACTGAAAGGACAAAAAACAAAAAACAAACAAAAAGGAAAAGGGAGTGAGAACTCTCTAAGTGTAGCAGGCTATTTCTCAGCGAGGGTGAGCTCACAGAGTACCGCGATCTTACCTGTAGCTCGGTATCCCTCCTCTGTGTATTCCCGGTCGCCGTGTTCCAAGGACGGACACGTGACCGGAAGCCGGAAATGCTTAAATAGTTTCTGAGCGAGGAAAACTAGAGTGTTAGATACGATTTGTTTAGTCGACTAAGGTCCACCATCTTAGGTGTGAAAAAGTGCGTGAACATCAATCAATGTGGGGCATGATCAGGTAGAGGCGGATGCGTCTCTTTCAACGAAGCAAATATCGCTTGATAAATGAATTCAATGTAAAGTAAGAGAGAATGGACACAAATGTAAAAATAGTCATGTGTAGATTGTGAGAAGTTGGCCCGATATGCAGCGTTCGCTATTCTAGCGACCGCTATGTATCGTTCCAAACGACCCTTATGGTGATTGGTTGTAAGTCAACCTATAGACCAGCTATCCTAGTAGCGTGGATACGAGCAGTCTAAGGCTAAAGACTCGAGAGGGCGTGTTAAGCCAGCTGTTTACCACACATGTACCCCTTGAACACCAAGTGAAAGGACACCACACAAGTGTTATGAAAATAAACAGGATATTTATTAAGATTCACAACAGCCCTGTACTCTTTATGAGGACAGGGTACTAAGCACAAACCAAATCTCTTAGGAAAATACTTCAAGTGCACAATTAAAACAAGTGTCCGAGGACACGGAAAGTTTAGAGGTCTCGGGCGGACCCGATAAGGCAAGTCGGAAGCGAGGGACTCAGGACCCTAGAGTAAAGAGGCTATGCGGGCACCGAAATGCCGAGTTACCTAGCCACGAGGGCTGCGGCTGCACAAGTCTTACAGGCGTCGGGGTCTTCGCTGACGAGCCAGGAGCCGGAAGAAAAAGGAGTTGCTGGCCGGCGACCAGTGCTGAATAGTTCGTAGAGATCCAAGCCTGGATCAGAGATCGTTGATACCTGAAAGCAGAGGGGACCAAGTTCGTACTACTAGCCAGTAGTCAGAGGGTACCTGGAGGGCACCGGTTGGCCGTCACCTCGACTAGGTGAGTGGGCGACGCTAGGCTCTGCAGTCTCACGGACCAGGAGGCGTTGTCGGCGACCAGGATGGAGGTGCGAGCTATCCCACGAAGGATGATGCTGTCGGCGTCGCTGGGCCCAGGATTGGGGCAACAAGCCTTGGCAGATTTCAGGGCCACGTGGTGGGCCTAAAATGGCGTCTTGAGGGGACCAGGAGGGTCCGGGGTGCTTCCCGCAAGGATGGAAGCAAAGGCCAGTCTGGAGCAACCAGACCAGCAGCGTTGGTTATCGGATGTCGTCACAGGAGGGCACAAGCCAGCGGCTAGTGACCGGACAACGTGCTGAGCAGCGAGCAGAAGGGCCCCACGCAGATCGTGGAGATACTGGGAGGCTGCGCTTCGGTGCTGGAGCGGCTCAGGGTCGGGGCTTCTCGGACCCCAGAGCACTCACCAGAGAATTACTTCGATGGTCGTGCTGATTAAGAAAGCGTGCAGGTTTTGATGATGGCCGGTCCCTCGAGGTCTCGTCGCACCCACAGATCACAGCTGAGCTGATGACGTGGGTAGAGGTCAGAGGTGCCAGGGAAGCCGGTTCTCGTCGAGCTGGGCCGTCGGATTCCTTGAGGAAGGACTTGCAGCAAACCGCAGAGTTCTTAGGTGGTGCCCGCTAATGCAGGGTGACTACTCCTTAGTCACAAGGGAGAAATCTTGAGAAGAGTCTCGAATGTCCTTTCGTAGAAAGTAGTTCTTGATTCAAAGATGATCTAATTTGGAAGGGTCCCCGCTCCGGCCTTTATTCTAAAGAAAGGGGTGGGTACATGACTAGGTCCTGCCCTAAGGGTGGGACCAGAAAGGGAGGTAGTTACACCCCTCTCCCTTGCCGGACCTTCCCCAGGCCAGGGCTGGCGCCCCTAGAACTGGTTCTGACCGGCAGATGCGTAGTGAGCACCGGGGTGCCACTCCGCAGTCACCTTCTCGCAAAAGCCCTACCTACCCAGAATACACAAACCCTGTCTGGGACGGTGCGAACACCGCCCTCGACAGGAAACCCTTTGTCCAAGCGCTCCCCGCGGGAAGGACTCCCAGCAGCAGGAGGTCAGACTCGTGTCTGTGGTGGCAGCATCCATTTTGTGGAGCTGAGGCTTTAGTTAACTTTAACCGGGGTTCACAGTTACGTACATGTCGTGTCCCTCTAGAAGGGCGGAATGCTAACCTCGTCGCCAGAATTGGTGAGGGGGCAGCATCCCGATTCGTATGACACCTTACTCGACATGTCTTGATAACGCGACACCGAAGTTACCGATGTGGTACGCGTTATCATGGAACAGCCATTGGGTCTTTGTTCCGCAAGCTGCAACCGGGCTCGGCTCGGGCCAGAACCTAGTTCACGCGAGCCCACGCACTCTGCCTTCAGGATTGTCAAGGCCTGCCATAGGAGTGACTGATAGGAACTCGGGCGTCCATTGTACGGTTAGATATAGGGCTACTATACCTAAAGCAAAGGGTGATTACACGACTTCGCCCCAGCTGTCATGCAGCCAGTTGTGTCAAATTTAGGAGGCCAGCCAGGGGTGGCATAATACATGCTGCAGCCCCTGGCGGCCCTGGGTACACCTATGCCCTGCGTTACGGGGTCTGATAAGGTGGCCCAGTACCAATTGGTAAATGCACCTAGGGTACATGTCGTAATTTAGAAAGAGAACAGCCAGGCTGTGGGGCTGATTGGCAGGCCCACAGCCAGAGAAAGTCGTAAACCAGTGAAACAAAAGCAAAAAAATCTGGGTGATCATGGGATTGCAGACCCTACTCTCCTACATGACCCCCACCCAAACGTTGGGACAATAAGCTAACCTTGACCAGGTGAGTCTTCTTGTTCTAAGTGGAAATATCTGGAGAGCCCATCGGCATTGCCATGATCAGTACCAGGTCTATGTTCCACTGTAAAGTCCATCCCCTGTAGGGAAATGGACCACCTAAGCAGTTTGGGGTTTTCACCCTTCATCTGATTTAGCCACAAGAGGGGCTTATGGTCGGTCTGAATCTTGAAGTGAGTGCCAAACAAGTATGGCCTCAGCTTCTTCAGAGCCCAAACCACAGCAAAGGCCTCCCTCTCGATAGCTGACCAATTCTTCTCTCTAGGGGTCAGCCTTCTGCTTATAAAAGCAATGGGCTGGTCTTGACCATCAAAATTCAGTTGAGAAAGAACAGCTCCCACCCCCAACTCAGAAGCATCTGTTTGGACAATGAAAGGTTTGGAGTAGTCCGGACTCTTAAGGATAGGCGCTGTGCACATGGCCTGCTTTAGGTCATCGAATGCTTTTTGACAGCCTGCTGTCCACTGAACCTTTTTTGGCATTTTCTTACTTGTCAATTCATTAAATGGTGTCACAATGGAACCATAGTTCCTGACAAACTTCTGGTAGTATCCAGTCAGGCCCAAGAAAGCTCGAACCTGAGTCTGGGTGGTTGGAGGAGCCCAGTCCCTGATTGACTGTATTTTGCTCTCCAGTGGCTGAACCTGGCCTCCACCTACAAGGTGGCCCAGGTATACAACCTGTGTCTGCCCTATCTGGCACTTGGTGGCCTTGATAGTGAGGCCTGCTGCTTGCAGAGCCTCTAACGCTTTCCGCAGGTGGACCAGGTGATCCTCCCAGGTGGAGCTAAAGACAGCAATATCATCTAGATACGCTGCACAGAAGTCATCCAGCCCAGTAAGGACTTGATTCACCAACCTTTGGAAGGTGGCAGGTGCATTTTTCAGACCAAAGGGCATCACCACGAACTGATAATGCCCACCAGGGGTAGAAAATGCGGTCTTAGGCTTGGCGTCCTCAGCTAACCTGATTTGCCAATACCCAGCTGTCAGGTCAAACGTACTTAGGTAGTTGGCCGAAGCCAATCTATCGATAAGCTCGTCTGCCCTCGGTATTGGGTGGGCGTCAGTCTTAGTGACTGCATTGAGACCCCTGTAGTCTACGCAGAACCTCATCTCTTTCTTACCGCCCGGGGTGTGAGGTTTCGGCACGAGAACTACGGGACTAGCCCAAGGGCTATCCGAGGGTTCAATGACTCCCAGCTCCAACATTTTCTGCACTTCACTCTTGATGCAGTCTCTAACGTGATCAGGCTGCCGGTAGATTTTACTCTTGACGGGCAAGCTGTCACCAGTGTCAACCTCATGGGTGCACCAATCGGTCTGACTGGGTGTTAGAGAGAACATATGTCTGAAAGACTGAAGAACCTGTTTACAGTCTTTCTGTTGATGTTCGGAGAGGCTGCCACAAAAGACAACACCATCTACCGATCCATCGTCAGGATTCTGAGTGAGCAGGTCGGGGAGAGGGTCACTCTCCTCCTCCTGTCCCTCATCTAGGGCCATGAGCAAACTCATGTCCTTCCTGTCGACATATGCCTTGAGCTTGTTGACATGAAGCACCCTGTGGGGGCTCCGGGGAGTTCCCAGGTCGACCAGGTAGGTGACCTCTCCCTTTTTCTCCAGGATGGTGTAGGGCCCGGACCATTTGTCCTTGAGTGCTGCTGGGGCCACTGGCTCCAACACCCACACCTTCTGTCCGGGCTGGTAAACAGTCAAGACAGCCTTTTGGTCATGCCAAGCTTTTTGGAGTTCTTGGCTGGCCTTAAGGTTTTCAGATGCCTTCTCCATGTATTCAGCCATCCGTGAGCGGAGGCCAAGCACATAGTCCACTATGTTGGCTGCAGGCTTTTTGAGAGGTCTCTCCCATCCTTCCTTCACCAAACACAGGGGTCCTCTTACAGGATGCCCGTACAAAAGTTCAAAAGGGCTGTAGCCAACCCCCTTCTGTGGGACTTCTCTGTAAGCGAATAAAAGGCAGGGGATCAGGACGTCCCATCTACGCCGAAGCTTTTCAGGTAGTCCATGAATCATCCCTTTCAGGGTCCTGTTGAATCTCTCAACAAGCCCATTGCATTGTGGGTGATAGGGTGTAGTGAACTTGTAGTTGACACCACATTCCTTCCACATAGCAGTTAAATAGCTCGACATAAAGTTTGCACCTCTGTCGGAGACGACCTCCTTAGGGAAGCCCACTCTGGAGAACACTCCAACTAGGGCTCTTGCCACAACAGGTGCAGTAGTGGTCCTAAGGGGAATAGCTTCAGGATACCTGGTGGCATGATCCACTACCACCAGTATAAACTTGTGCCCTGATGCTGTTGGTGGTTCCATGGGACCGACGATGTCAATCCCCACCCGTTCAAAGGGCACCCCCACCACAGGCATTGGTATAAGGGGGGCCTTTGTCGTGCCACCTGACTTACCACTGGCTTGGCAAGTGACACAGGAGCGGCAAAACTTCTTGGTATCTTCGTTCATATGAGGCCAGTGAAAGTGTGAGACAAGCCTGTCCCACGTCTTCGTCTGGCCTAAGTGACCTGCTAAGGGAATCTCGTGGGCCAAGGTAAGTAGGAAACCTCGCTGAGACAAGGGTACAACCAGCCTCCTGGTCATGCCAGGCTTGGGGTCTCTTGACTCAGTGTACAGGAGTCCATCTTCCCAGTATACCTTGTGGGTACCTGTGGCGTTCCCAGCAGCCTCAGCAGCAGCCTGCTGTCTGAGGGGTTCAAGAGAAGGGCAGTCTAACTGGTCCTTCCCCAGGTCTTCCCTTGAGGGTCCCCCTGAACCCAAGAGTTCAACTTGATCAAGTTCGAACTCTCTAGGCTCAGTTTCCCTCAATTCCTGTAGGTCAGCCTCCTCTGAGACTTGATCCACGACCTGGGGCAAGGGGGAAGGCGCAGCCTTGACCCTACTGCTCTTTTTCTTGGGAGGTGTCTGGTCCGTTGTTCCAGGATCCAGCACCTGTTCAGTGGGGCATTTCCTGACTTGTGACCTGGTCACAGCGAACGCATGTGCTGGCAAGCCTAACATCTCCATGTGAGTCCGGTGCTCCACTTCTGACCATTGTGATGACTCCAAATCATTGCCCAACAAACAATCCACTGGGAGGTCTGAACTAACTACAACCTTCTTTTGGCCAGTTACCCCTCCCCAGGAGAAAGCTACAATTGCCATACTGTGATTGGTAGTGACATTGCTTGCATTGGTCACCAGGAATTCTGTACCTGGCATGATCTGTCCAGGGTCCACAAAGTTAGGTGTCACCATGGTGACACTGGCACAAGTGTCCCTATAGGCCTGAGCCATTTTTCCATTTATGAAAGGTGTCTGTCTGTATTTGCCCAAAGTATTGGGACTTACGTCAGGGGACATATCCATATCCCCTGTACTGACAAGGACAGCCTGAGTGAGTGTACCAACTAAGTTGTCACGCCCCTCAGAACCCAGGGTTAACCCTACTAAACCCTTGGGAGGTGCACTACCACTGCTGGCTGTACTAGGGGGCACAGGTGCCTTAGGGGCTGCAGTGGCAGGAGTCTGCCCTCCTCCTTTCTTGGTGCACTCACTAAACCAGTGAGATTTACTTTTGCAGTACTGGCACCATCTTTTGGATTGGCCTTCTTTCTTCCTTTGGGGAGCCTGACCCCCACCCTCTTTGGGTTGTTGGGGACCTGTCGAAGACTTCTGGTCATTTTGTTCCCCCTTAGAATCTTTACCCTTCTGGTCTGCTTTCTTCTGACCACCTTGATTCTGGCCCTGGTTCTGTTTAACTCTTGTACGAACCCATCTGTCTGCCTTCTTTCCCAATTCTTGGGGAGAGGTCAGATCCGAGTCGACAAGATGCTGATGCAACAACTGGTTCTGATAATTGTTTAAAATTTGTTCTCTCATCATCAAATTATACAATCCTTGGTAATCAGTAACCTTACTGCCCAGCAACCAGCCCTCAAAAGCCTTAGTGGCACAATCGACAAAGTCAGACCAATCTTGAGACTGCGTTTTCTGGGTATCCCTGAACAGCACCCTGTACTGCTCAGTGGTTAGGCCAAACCCTTCAACCAGTGTATTCTTCAAGACGTGGTAATTATTAGCATCCTCGACCCTTGTGGTGAGGAGCTTGTCTCTTCCTTTACCTTCAAAGGAGAGCCACAAGATAGCTGCCCACTGACTCTGGGGAACACCTTGCACAGTGCAGGCCCTCTCCAAAGCAGTAATCCATTTGTGGATGTCGTCCCCTTGTTTAAAGGGGGGCACTATCTTACCAAGGTGTTTTGTATCAAAACTCCTTTCCCTATTGCTAGGTACAATGCTGCCACCAGTGGGGACTACCCCACTTAACTGTTGCTCTCTAGCAAAGGCAAGCCTTTCTTTGGCCAGGGCAAGTTCTTCCCTTTCGATCCTCAGATTAGCTGCCCTTTCCTTAGCTTCGTACACTCTCCGCTGAGGGGACGTCATCCCTCTTTGAGAAGAGTTGTGAGAGCCATTGGTTTGAAGGGATCTGCCAGAGTCTCTTGACAGAGATCGGGCTCGTCCATTCCCAATGTTAAGCTGACCTGATAGTGGCCCCAGGGGTCCCCCAGTACCACTGTCATGTTTGCTTAAGTTGGACCTGCTTAGTCTACCGACTTCTACCTGTCCCTTATCTGCCTCATCCCCAGAGGGATCCTCATTCTCATCATCCTCTACATCTTCAGTCTCAGTTGAGAGGTGGATGAGGTCAGGATCGTCTCTGGTTCCCTCGAGGGGAGGCATGTCTCCCTCTGGATTAGAATGGCTAAGAAGCTTCTCAGCCTTTCTGGCATCATAAGTCTCTAGGAGACCAATCAGAAAGGAGGTGGTGGGGTTAGCCCCTTGCTTAATCTTCCTAGAGTTACATACTTGTCGTAACTCGCGGAAGCTAAGCACAGTATATCTTGAAGGGATGACCTGTGGAGGGTCAACTGACACGAGGGGAGACTCAGAGTTTCCCCCTTTGTCCGACATACTGTTTCTAGTGTGGTGTAAGTGATGCACCTACCTACACTATGTGTTTCCCTACTGATCCCTTGCTAAGAGTTGCAGCCAAGGTGTGCTAAGCCTTGAGGAGCTGCAACAGCTGGTTCAGTAGAACTCAGAGTATTCTAAGCTTAGTTATATGTACTAACAGTACTTATGTGATCTTTCAACAAGATATTTGTTGGACAGGCCACATGACGGGCCGCTCTCCCCCGGCTCGACCAAGCCCGAGCCAGTCATACAAGCACCACACACCACCATTGCACATCCTACGTCCCCTCAGGGACACCTGCCCTCAAGCATGATAACCTCGTGGGTCCGATCCACGGCCGACCCACGCGCCCAGCCCGGGCCGCCATCTTGGACACTTCGCCACGAGGCCGCCTGGCCCCCGATCGACCTCAACCCTGGGCCTAGCCCGGCCTCAGACATTCCGGCACCACCCTCCACCCAGGAGGCGAGCGAACTACTTGGCCAGTCAATGGGAGAAAGAGGTGTCGATGGTTCTCCCCCGGCCAGTGCCGCTCGCCCATCGCCTCCCCGGGCGCTGGCTCCACCCCCCTGCTGGGTGTCTGGACTCCCTCATCCCGGACCTCCCGACCTCCAAGTGCGAGGGTCCGGACATCAAAGCACGCCAGCCCTATAACTGGGGCAGCTCCAGAACAGGAAGGCAGTTGTATCTTGGAGTCGAGAGACGAAAGAAGAACTCATCCTGGACGGACTACTGGCGCTGCCGTAGCTCTGTCCTGTGCACCATCATCCTGCCTGTTGGCGCTGCCACAGCCGTCGTAACCTTCATCCTTCACCGTCGTCCGGATCTGCTGGCGAGGCCGCGGACCGTTGTAACTGTCATCTGCATCGGGACCTGCTTGGCTTCTCCACGGCCCGTCGACCATCCTTCATCCATATCGGGACCTGCTTGGCTTCTCCACGGCCCGCCGACCACCCTTCATCCATCTCGGGACCTGCTTGGCTCCTCCACGGCCCGATCAGCAACCACGCCGAGCTCGAGGATTGAGAACTATTGAACTCATTGGTAACTAAGACTGTCCCGCTACCCTTTTCCTCAACCAGAGATCAGAACCGAGGGGACCCCTGAGTCCAGACCTCCTTGTATTATATCAACGTAACCTAAGAAGTGCATATAAAGTCTCGTTAACCTTCAATCTTGTGTGGTGTCCGTCTGTGGGGGGGAAGTTACTTATCTGTACAGTCGTTGGAGACGGCTCTCCCTGGAGACCTCTCCCCGTAATCTCGGCCGACCCTCCCGGTCCGTCTAACATTGGTGGCCAGCGGCGCGATCCGAATCACCGCATAACGTACAGAGAGTAGCTCACCCCACAACGAACAACAATGTCGACTAAAGAGAGCGGATCAACTGAGAAGTTCCAAATGGAAAAGCTAGAGGAATACAGCCATCGTGAACTAAAGCAGTTCTGCATCGAACTAGGTATCGCTACCACCGGACTAAGTACCAAGGACGATTTTAAGCATGCCCTAGAATCTTGGGCAGAGACCGGGGATGTCGAAGCCCCGGAGCAAAGCACCGCGAAAAAGACCAACACGGCCCCTGAAGAGCAAAGAACGGGTCTCTCGCAAGACGAGATCCAAGAAAGAGAAAAAGCCCGACTACACGAACTTGAAATGGCCCGACTCAAGATGGACATAGAACTCAAATTGGCCGAGCAAAAAATAAACTTAGAGCACCTTCGCCTCCGAGAAGAAAGAGAGGAGAAACAGAGGCAAAGGGAGCTCGAGGAAAAAAGACTAACGTACGAGCACGAGCGGAACCTAGCCGAGATCAACCTGCGCAAACAGAATAAAGAATTAGGGGTGCCCGACAGACCGTCCACCCCCGGGACCACGGACAAAAAAGTGCACATCCCCAAGGATGTGGTCCGAGAATATTTTCGAGAAGACGACATCCAGCAATGGTTTAAGGCATATGAAATCGCGATGACTGCGCACCGGATCGATAGAGCCGACTGGGGAGCCGGCCTATGGGGCAAATTCCTCAATGAGGGCCGCGATACTCTGTTACAGCTCCCAGACCACCAGATGACCTCCTACGACCATATGAAAGCGGCCCTCCTCACTCGCTATGGCCTCACGCCCGAGATGTACCGTCAGAGGTTCCGAGACTGCACACGCATTCCAGGTACAACTTGGGTGGACTATGTAACGTACTTCAGCCGAGCCTTCGAAGGCTGGATCAGAGGGAACAACGTCACGACCTACGAGCAGTTGTTCAATCTGATGGTATGGGAGCATCTGTCCAACAACTGCTTCATTGAACTACGCCAACACCTCCTCGACAGCAAGTTAACCGATCCCCGGCAGCTCGCAGCCGAAGCTGACCGGTGGGAGATCACCCGAGTGGGCCGGAATGGGTCCTACGAGCAGAACAGGAACAACAATGGTCACCACCGATCCAGAGGAGGAGGAGGGGGCCAAGGACGAGGAAGAGACAACACTCCGGCCGCCCCCACTACCAGCACCACCCCCCCGGCCAACCGGGGCAGCACCCCGGCGCGACCGGGATACAGAGCCAATGTTACATGTCACCGATGCCAACGAGTAGGCCACTATGCAAATGACCCAAGCTGCCCGCAGTATCCGAGCCCAAGACCCCGCCAGGTGGCCGCCGCGGCACTAGGGGAAGAACAGATCTCCGAGGAACCAGAAACAGACGAGCAAGAGTATCAAGGGTGGGAGCCAGCCGCCATGACTCTCGCGTGCTTAGGGGGAAGAGACATGGTCCCGCGGGTCCCCCTACCCGCTAACACCCAGAAGTACAGCCAATGGGTGAGCATCAATGGACAACGGGCCGAAGCCCTTCGAGACACCGGGGCCAGTGTGACAGCCGTCCGCTGTCATCTGGTGACCCCAGAACAATATCTACCGAACATTCTCTGCCCTGTACGATCAGCCGACAACTCGGAGAGTCTGTGTCGGATGGCCTGCGTCCCCTTTGAGTGGGGAGGGGTCTCCGGCATGTTGAAAGTAACGGTCCGAGACGACGCCCCCGTGGACTGCCTCCTCGGAAATGACCTGGAAAGCTCCCCGTGGGCAGCCGTGGAGCGAAAAGAACACTTGGGGATGTTGGGCGTCCCAGACTGGGCGTGCGTCACCACCCGGTCTATGGCCGCCCGTGCCAACCATCACCCGGAAGAACCAGAATGGCCGGCGCCTCCGCCTCCGGTCGCCCCCGCCGAGACCCCCGACCAGGGCATCCCCCTCGAACCTGCTCAACCTTCCGACCTTGCTAATCTCGACCAGTGGGCTCAAGAAGGGGGGCCCACACAAGAACAATTTCGTCAGGAGCAGAAGACCTGTCCCTCCCTTGAGGGACTCCGACAACAAGCGCTCGCCCAAAGCGCAGGGGATACCTCCGGAACTCATTGGGTCTACTGGGACAATGACCTACTGTACAGCGAGCAACGAATCGCCGAGCTGGGGGCCAACCGAGTACTAGTGGTGCCACTCCGCTTTAGAGACTTCCTGCTAAATCTGGCCCACGATGTCCCCCTGGCAGGGCACCTGGGACAAGATAAAACCTACAGCCGCCTAGTGACCCACTTCTTCTGGCCAAAAATGAGAAACGATGTGCACCAGCATTGCCGATCTTGCCCCACGTGCCAAGCCAGTGGGAAGAGCGGCCGCAAATTAAAGGCCCCCCTGCAACCCTTTCCCGTAGTCACGACCCCATTTGAGAGGGTCGGAATAGACATTGTGGGACCCCTAGACCCACGTACAAGACAAGGCCATCGCTTCATCCTAGTACTAGTGGACCACGCCACCCGCTACCCTGAGGCTATTCCTCTCCGGACCGTCACAGCCCCAGTGGTCGGCAGGGCCCTGATGGGGATCTTCTCCCGTGTGGGGTTCCCCCGAGAAGTCGTCAGTGACAGAGGCACGAACTTTATTTCCAAATACATGAAGTCCCTCTGGCAACAGTGTGGGGTCACCTACCGCTTCACGACCCCCTATCACCCCCAAGGAAACGGACTTGTTGAGCGGTTCAATCGCACTCTAAAAGGGATGATCGGGGGATTGGAAGAACCCCTCCGTCGCCAGTGGGACGTGCTGCTGCCGTGCCTCCTCTTCGCCTACCGGGAGGTCCCACAGAAGTCCCTAGGCTTCAGCCCATTCGAGCTGCTCTATGGGCACCCAGTACGGGGGCCACTCAGCCTGATCAAAGAAGGCTGGGAGTTGCCTCCGGCCAAGAGTCCTCCAGATGTCTTCCGGTACCCCCTCACCCTCCGCAACCAGTCCCAGCGGTTCAGAGACCTAGCGAAAGCCAACCTAGAGGCCAGTCAAGAGGACATGAAGAGATGGTATGACCAGAACGCCTCATCTATTGAATTCGAGCCGGGGCAACAGGTCTGGGTAATGTCCCCCACAGAACCGTGCGCTCTCCAAGACAAATGGACGGGACCCTTCAAAGTAATCGAGCGCAAGGGACCCGCCACCTATCTGATCGATATGGAGTCCGCCCGGAATCCGCTCCGAGTCCTCCACACCAACAGACTGAAACCCCACTTTGCACGAACAGAACTCAGCCTCTTGATGGCCACAGACAACGGGGTTGAGGACGACTCCGAGCCTCTCCCTGACCTCTTGCGGACCCAGGAGCAAGACGGCTCCGTGGATGGGGTCCGACTCTCGGAGACCCTCTCCCAGGAACAACGCCAAGAGTGCCAAGCCCTCCTATCACGGTTTGCCAGCCTGTTCTCCCTCACCCCAGGTGTCACTTCCTGGTGTGTGCACGATGTGGACACCGGAGACAGCCCTCCTATCCGCCACCGGGCCTACCGCGTACCTGATCGGGTACGGGCCTGCATCCAGGCGGAAGTAACTAAGATGCTCACGCTCGGGGTCATCGAGCCCTCCGACAGTCCATGGGCCAGCCCGGTCGTACTGGTCCCCAAAGCAGCCGCCCCCGGAACCACACCCGAACTCCGGTTCTGTGTCGACTACCGGGGCCTGAATGAAGTCACCAGAACGGACGCACACCCCATCCCCCGGGCAGATGAACTGGTCGACCGAATGGGCGCTGCCCGCTACCTCAGCATCTTCGATCTAACGGCAGGATATTGGCAGATCGGCCTCACACCCCGAGCACAAGAACGTTCTGCCTTCTCCACCCCCGATGGCCACTATCACTTCACGGTCATGCCCTTCGGCATGAAAAATGCCCCAGCGACGTTCCAACGGCTCGTCAATCAGGTCCTGGCGGGGCTCGAAGAGTTCAGCGCCGCCTACCTGGACGACATCGCTGTGTACAGCCACCACTGGACCGAGCACCTCCACCACCTCCAAGCAGTGTTGCAAGCCCTTCAGCGAGCTGGCCTCACGATCAAGGCCAGCAAATGTCAAATTGGACAAGGGTCAGTGACCTACCTCGGACACCAAGTGGGAAGCGGTCTAGTGGCCCCTCTTCAACTGAAAATTGCCGCCATCCAGAACTGGCAACCCCCTAACACTCAAACTGAGGTGCGAGCCTTCCTGGGCCTCACGGGCTACTACCGAAGGTTCGTGAAAGACTATGGTACCATCGTGGGGCCTCTCACCGAACTCACGTCGAAAAATCAGCCCAAGAAGGTGAACTGGACCCCAGAGTGTCAAGCGGCCTTCGAACAGCTAAAGGCCGCCATGTGTTCCGCTCCTGTACTCCAGGCCCCAGACTACAGCCGGGAGTTCGTCGTCCAGACGGATGCCTCCGACCAGGGCATTGGGGCGGTCCTGTCCCAGGTGAACACCGAAGGCCTTGATCAACCGGTGGCCTTCATCAGCCGGAGACTCCTACCACGGGAGCAACGCTGGAGCACCATAGAGAGGGAAGCCTTCGCTGTGGTATGGGCCCTCAAGAAGCTCCGACCCTACCTTTTTGGCACCCACTTCCGGGTGCAGACTGACCACCGACCCCTGCAGTGGTTGATGCATATGCGGGGGGAAAACCCAAAACTGCTACGCTGGTCCATCTCCTTGCAAGGTATGGACTTTACCGTTGAACACCGGCCTGGGTCTGACCACGCCAACGCGGATGGCCTGTCCCGGTTTTTCCGCCTCGACGAAGAGAGTCCCCAAGAGGATGGGTAACTCTCCCCGCCTTCAGCTGGGGGGGACGCATGTTGGACAGGCCACATGACGGGCCGCTCTCCCCCGGCTCGACCAAGCCCGAGCCAGTCATACAAGCACCACACACCACCATTGCACATCCTACGTCCCCTCAGGGACACCTGCCCTCAAGCATGATAACCTCGTGGGTCCGATCCACGGCCGACCCACGCGCCCAGCCCGGGCCGCCATCTTGGACACTTCGCCACGAGGCCGCCTGGCCCCCGATCGACCTCAACCCTGGGCCTAGCCCGGCCTCAGACATTCCGGCACCACCCTCCACCCAGGAGGCGAGCGAACTACTTGGCCAGTCAATGGGAGAAAGAGGTGTCGATGGTTCTCCCCCGGCCAGTGCCGCTCGCCCATCGCCTCCCCGGGCGCTGGCTCCACCCCCCTGCTGGGTGTCTGGACTCCCTCATCCCGGACCTCCCGACCTCCAAGTGCGAGGGTCCGGACATCAAAGCACGCCAGCCCTATAACTGGGGCAGCTCCAGAACAGGAAGGCAGTTGTATCTTGGAGTCGAGAGACGAAAGAAGAACTCATCCTGGACGGACTACTGGCGCTGCCGTAGCTCTGTCCTGTGCACCATCATCCTGCCTGTTGGCGCTGCCACAGCCGTCGTAACCTTCATCCTTCACCGTCGTCCGGATCTGCTGGCGAGGCCGCGGACCGTTGTAACTGTCATCTGCATCGGGACCTGCTTGGCTTCTCCACGGCCCGTCGACCATCCTTCATCCATATCGGGACCTGCTTGGCTTCTCCACGGCCCGCCGACCACCCTTCATCCATCTCGGGACCTGCTTGGCTCCTCCACGGCCCGATCAGCAACCACGCCGAGCTCGAGGATTGAGAACTATTGAACTCATTGGTAACTAAGACTGTCCCGCTACCCTTTTCCTCAACCAGAGATCAGAACCGAGGGGACCCCTGAGTCCAGACCTCCTTGTATTATATCAACGTAACCTAAGAAGTGCATATAAAGTCTCGTTAACCTTCAATCTTGTGTGGTGTCCGTCTGTGGGGGGGAAGTTACTTATCTGTACAGTCGTTGGAGACGGCTCTCCCTGGAGACCTCTCCCCGTAATCTCGGCCGACCCTCCCGGTCCGTCTAACAATATTCTTAGGATACGTGTGGTAACGCAACAGCAAGCTCAAATCCCAACCGCTGCTCACCAATGTGAGAAGTTGTCCCGATATGCAGCGTTCGCTATTCTAGCGACCGCTATGTATCGTTCCAAACGACCCTTATGGTGATTGGTTGTAAGTCAACCTATAGACCAGCTATCCTAGTAGCGTGGATACGAGCAGTCTAAGGCTAAAGACTCGAGAGGGCGTGTTAAGCCAGCTGTTTACCACACATGTACCCCTTGAACACCAAGTGAAAGGACACCACACAAGTGTTATGAAAATAAACAGGATATTTATTAAGATTCACAACAGCCCTGTACTCTTTATGAGGACAGGGTACTAAGCACATACCAAATCTCTTAGGAAAATACTTCAAGTGCACAATTAAAACAAGTGTCCGAGGACACGGAAAGTTTAGAGGTCTCGGGCGGACCCGATAAGGCAAGTCGGAAGTGAGGGACTCAGGACCCTAGAGTAAAGAGGCTATGCGGGCACCGAAATGCCGAGTTACCTAGCCACGAGGGCTGCGGCTGCACAAGTCTTACAGGCGTCGGGGTCTTCGCTGACGAGCCAGGAGCCGGAAGAAAAAGGAGTTGCTGGCCGGCGACCAGTGCTGAATAGTTCGTAGAGATCCAAGCCTGGATCAGAGATCGTTGATACCTGAAAGCAGAGGGGACCAAGTTCGTACTACTAGCCAGTAGTCAGAGGGTACCCGGAGGGCACCGGTTGGCCGTCACCTCGACTAGGTGAGTGGGCGACGCTAGGCTCTGCAGTCTCACGGACCAGGAGGCGTTGTCGGCGACCAGGATGGAGGTGCGAGCTGTCCCACGAAGGATGATGCTGTCGGCGTCGCTGGGCCCAGGATTGGGGCAACAAGCCTTGGCAGATTTCAGGGCCACGTGGTGGGCCTAAAATGGCGTCTTGAGGGGACCAGGAGGGTCCGGGGTGCTTCCCGCAAGGATGGAAGCAAAGGCCAGTCTGGAGCAACCAGACCAGCAGCGTTGGTTATCGGATGTCGTCACAGGAGGGCACAAGCCAGCGGCTAGTGACCGGACAACATGCTGAGCAGCGAGCAGAAGGGCCCCACGCAGATCGTGGAGATACTGGGAGGCTGCGCTTCGGTGCTGGAGCGGCTCAGGGTCGGGGCTTCTCGGACCCCAGAGCACTCACCAGAGAATTACTTCGATGGTCGTGCTGATTAAGAAAGCGTGCAGGTTTTAATGATGGCCGGTCCCTCGAGGTCTCGTCGCACCCACAGATCACAGCTGAGCTGATGACGTGGGTAGAGGTCAGAGGTGCCAGGGAAGCCGGTTCTCGTCGAGCTGGGCCGTCGGATTCCTTGAGGAAGGACTTGCAGCAAACCGCAGAGTTCTTAGGTGGTGCCCGCTGATGCAGGGTGACTACTCCTTAGTCACAAGGGAGAAATCTTGAGAAGAGTCTCGAATGTCCTTTCGTAGAAAGTAGTTCTTGATTCAAAGATGATCTAATTTGGAAGGGTCCCCGCTCCGGCCTTTATTCTAAAGAAAGGGGTGGGTACATGACTAGGTCCTGCCCTAAGGGTGGGACCAGAAAGGGGGGTAGTTACACCCCTCTCCCCTGCCGGACCTTCCCCAGGCCAGGGCTGGCGCCCCTGGAACTGGTTCTGACCGGCAGATGTGTAGTGAGCACCGGGGTGCCACTCCGCAGTCACCTTCTCGCAAAAGCCCTACCTACCCAGAATACACAAACCCTGTCTGGGACGGTTCGAACACCGCCCTCGACAGGAAACCCTTTGTCCAAGCGCTCCCCGCGGGAAGGACTCCCAGCAGCAGGAGGTCAGACTCGTGTCTGTGGTGGCAGCATCCATTTTGTGGAGCTGAGGCTTTAGTTAACTTTAACCGGGGTTCACAGTTACGTACATGTCGTGTCCCTCTAGAAGGGCGGAATGCTAACCTCGTCGCCAGAATTGGTGAGGGGGCAGCATCCCGATTCGTATGACACCTTACTCGACATGTCTTGATAACGCGACACCGAAGTTACCGATGTGGTACGCGTTATCATGGAACAGCCATTGGGTCTTTGTTCCGCAAGCTGCAACCGGGCTCGGCTCGGGCCAGAACCTAGTTCACGCGAGCCCACGCACTCTGCCTTCAGGATTGTCAAGGCCTGCCATAGGAGTGACTGATAGGAACTCGGGCGTCCATTGTACGGTTAGATATAGGGCTACTATACCTAAAGCAAAGGGTGATTACACGACTTCGCCCCAGCTGTCATGCAGCCAGTTGTGTCAAATTTAGGAGGCCAGCCAGGGGTGGCATAATACATGCTGCAGCCCCTGGCGGCCCTGGGTACACCTATGCCCTGCGTTACGGGGTCTGATAAGGTGGCCCAGTACCAATTGGTAAATGCACCTAGGGTACATGTCGTAATTTAGAAAGAGAACAGCCAGGCTGTGGGGCTGATTGGCAGGCCCACAGCCAGAGAAAGTCGTAAACCAGTGAAACAAAAGCAAAAAAATCTGGGTGATCATGGGATTGCAGACCCTACTCTCCTACATAGATGTTCCCTAGTGTTTAAGGGATTTCTGATCTACAGGACCAGAAAGTTGGGGCAAAATTAATTAAAAGGCAGATTCGCATAATCACCCGGAGTGTTTTCACGATTTGTTTAGGTTATGGGAGACTAATCCCGTAGTGGTAGGTCTAATCCAGTGAGTACAATGACTTAGTTTGAGAATTCACTAGCACAAAATCTTCAAAATTATCGCTCCTCGTCATGTAAATCTGTGCAGATGTGTAGGTGGATTCCTCGTCATGTAAAACTGTGCAAATATGTAAGTAGATTCATCATGCAGGTGGCTCTCGCTACATACAAGTGCATTCCTGATTCATGCACACCAGAGTGATACTGAAGTTTAAGAAGTGACTGGTGACATGATATCCTCAATACAGATAAAAGTAATTATCACTATTACTCATGTGAAGCCAGTGTCATGGTGGCAGAAAGTGAGATGTAGTTTCACATTTACAATGTATCTTCATAACAAATATAGAAAGCATAATACTGGTTGTCGAACACATTGAAGTCAAAAGAAGCAGTAAGGTTAACAACAGTTATTAAAGGATAAAGTGACCCCGCTCATACAGTTTAGAACATGAGTTCAATACCACAAACCCATCATGATAACATAGTGTTATGATTCCCGCTAAGGACCAAATGTTACAAATTACCCAAGATAAAGTAGTCCATACAGTTCTTATTTCAGTCTAGACGATTCAGTACAGGTGATAAGTATGTTCGGGAAGAACATACACGTAGTTCATATGTATACAGACTGTTTAGATAGGTGGGTCTTCAATTCCCCAGAAAGAATTAAAGTTCGGGGTCATAGTTCAGCCCGTGTTCCACGCATTGCAAACGCATGATCCACGTGGCCTCCCTACGCCTCAGTGTAAGTTCTCTGTTGCCCCCCCTAATGTTAGGAGGGATTAAATCTATTCCGAAGAAGCGTACTTTCACTTCGTCCTCGAGTGGTTGACATGTTGCAATGTGCAACGCAACCGGGTATTTGGGATCCCTTCTTTGGATAGCCCTCATGTGTTCCGCTAGTCTCTCTTTGAGTGGTCTGATGGTACTGCCCACATATATTCTGATGCACCGACATTCAATGATATAGACCACGTATCTGGTTAAGCATGTAATGTTGTGTTTGATTTTATATGTGACACCATCATGACCTGTGAAAGTTTTGGTTCCATGTTTACCCCAAACACATAAAGAGCAAAACCCACATTTGTAAAAGCCTAAGCTACGTGTAGTGAGCCAATCAGAGGCTCTAGTATTGTGTGGGACCGTGGGACTGAGTTTATTTTTCAGAGTACAACCCTTTCTATACGTGATGGCTGGTCTCTCAGGTAGCCATTGTCTTAAAACTGAATCATCAGTTAACAGTTTCCAATGTCTATTGAAACTTTTAGAGATGGTGTGATTCAAAGCATTAAACTCAGTGATGAGTCTAATTTTCTGGGTGGAGGATTCTGTTTCGGTACGCTTCTTCAAACAATCTGGTCTTAAGGTGCATCGAACCCTTTTCTCTGCAGATTTTAGAGTTTTAATGGGATAGCCTCTATTAAGAAATCTATTTTCCATGTTGGTTAGACAGTTGTCAAATTCTTTCATGTCACTGCAATTTCGTCTAGCTCTCAAGTATTCCCCATAGGGTATTGCCTGTATCTAGTGTGTAGGGTGAGAGCTGCAAGCATGGAGAATGGAGTTACACGAAGTAGGTTTCCTGTAGAGCCTACTGTGAAGTTCATTTTCCTTCACGTAGAATTCCAAATCTAGGAATTCCATCTTCTCTTTATTGTGTTGCATGGTGAATTGTATACCCCATGTGTTGTCGTTCAGATGTTTAAAAAAGGAAGAAAGAGAGTCTATTGTACCAGACCAAAGTAAAAAACAATCGTCGATGTATCGACCCCAAAAAACAATGGAGTCGATATACATTGAACCCTTGGGGCCCCAGATTAGGTCGGTTTCGAGGGCCCCCATGAACAGATTAGCAAATGAAGGGGAAAATTTTGATCCCATTGCCACCCCCTTCGTCTGGCGAAACCATTTGCGGTCAAAGATAAAGTAGTTGTTGTCCAAAATTATTTCCATCATTCGTAATAACATCTTCGTGTGAGCCCACAACGAAGCTGGTCGATTGGAAAGTATTTTCTCCATTGCTTGCATCCCCAATGTGGGATTAATGCTGGTGTACAAAGACACCACATCCATTGTGACAATTATAGTATCAGGTTGCCAATCAATATCTGTCATAATCCCTAGAATATGTTTGGAGTCCTGGATATATGAGGGTAAATTCTTAACCAGGGGTCCTATAAAAAGGTCCACATATTCGGCTAGTCTCTCTGTAGGGCCCCCAATTCCCGAGACAATTGGTCTGCCTGGCGGGAATGGTAAATTTTTGTGTACTTTAGGCAGTGTGTACAACCACGGAAAGGTAGGTCTAAAAACCTTTAGATATAGGTATTCGTCATCATCCAAAAGGCCAGATTGTTTCCAGTCGAGCAGTGTCTTAATAATTAGGATGGTCAGAGGACCCATAGGATTGTAAGAAATTTGTTCATAACATGAGTTGTCACTGAGTTGTGTAAGTATCTTGTTGTTGTAGTCAACGAGATTCATAACAACCACGTTGCCCCCCTTATCAGCCTCCCTAATAATAATATTAGGGTTGTTGCTAAGTATAGAGAGTGCAAGACGTTCCCCTTTGGTCAGATTGTCTTTGTACTTAAATTTATCATTCAAATTCTTCATGTTCAATTTATTTAAGTCTTCCAGGACATGCCTGTGAAAAATATCTATAGCATTACCCCCAGATAGAGTTGGGGTCCACCTAGATTTACTCTTAAGGCCACTGGCCATTCCATAGTCCGTATCCACATCTAATTCCTCTAAAAGCCTCTCCATATCATAAGGGCTTTCTTCTCTATCTGTTAAAGAAAGAAGCAGATGCGTTGCTTGAACATCTTTAATAGTCAAAACCTCTTTATCAAAAACAGTAGGAGAGGGTCCAGAGTGACTAGTGACATTAGATTGACCAGCAAAATATTTCTTCAATTTCAGGTTACGGACAAATTTGAAAATGTCAATTTTGCTCCGACAGATATCACCAGTTGTGTATGGATTAAAGTTCAAACCTTTACCAAGTAAAGAGATCATGTCTGTGGTTAGGGGAAAGGAAGAGAGGTTGATTACTTGAACTGTATCCCCTGCATTGGTTAATTCCTTTGTGTGCCTGACCTGAGTTTTCTCCGGTATTCTTCGTTTGGAACTGCGTTTACCCCTATGGGTTTTGGGTCTGTTGCGCCCCTGGTTGGTACCGTTCTGTTGCCCTTTCTGATTTGCTCATTTCTAAAAAAAAGGGCATTGTAGGAGAGTACGGTCTGCAATCCTATGATCACCCAGATTTTTTGCTTTTGTTTCACTGGTTTACGACTTTCTCTGGCTGTGGGCCTGCTAATCAGACCCACAGCCTGGCTGTTCTCTTTCTAAATTACGATATGTACCCTAGGTGCATTTACCAATTGGTACTGGGCCACCTTATCAGACCCCGTAACGCAGGGCATAGGTGTACCCAGGGCCGCCAGGGGCTGCAGCATGTATTATGCCACCCCTGGCTGACCTCTTAAATTTGACACAACTGGCTGCACGACAGCTGGGGCGAAGACGTGTAACCACCCTTCGCTTTAGGTATAGTAGCCCTATATCTAACCATACAATGGACACCCGAGTCCCTATCAGTCACTCCTATGGCAGGCCTTATCAATCCTGAAGGCAGAGTGCGTGGGCTCGTGTGAGCTAGGTTCAGGCCCGAGCCGAGCCCGGCTGCAGCTTGCGGAATCAAGACCCAATAGCTGTTCCATGATAACGCGTACCATATCGGTAACTCCGGTATCGCGTTATCAAAGCATGTCGAGTAAGGTGTCATACGAATCGGGGTGCTGCCCTCTCACCAATTCTGGCGATGAGGTTAGTATCCCACCCTTCTAGAGGGACACGACATGTACGTAACTGTGAACCCCGGTTAAAGTTAACTGAAGCCTCAGCTCCACAAAATGGATGCTGCCACCACAGACACAAGTCTGACCTCCTGCTGCTGGGAGTCCTTCCAGCGAGGAGCACTTGGACAAAGGGTTTCCTGTCGAGGGCGCTGTTCGCACCGTCCCAGACAGGGTTTGTGTATTCTGGGTAGGTAGGGCTTTGGCGAGAAGGTGACTGCGGAGTGGCACCCCGGTGCTCACTACGCATCTGCCGGTTAGAACCAGTTCCAGGGGCGACAGCCCTGGCCTGGGGAAAGCCCGGCAGGGGAGAGGGGCGTAACTACCCCCCTTCCCGGTCCCACCCTTAGGGCAGGACCTAGTCATGTACCCACCCCTTTCTTTAGAATAAAGGCCGGAGCGGGGACCCTTCCAAATTAGATCATCTTTGAATCAAGAATACTTTCTACGAAAGGACTTCAAGACTCTTCTCAAGATTTCTCCCTTGTGACTAAGGAGTAGTCACCCTGCATCAGCGGGCACCAACTAAGAACTCTGCGGTTTGCTGCAAGTCCTTCCTCAAGGATCCGACGGCCCAGCTCGACGAGAACCGGCTTCCCTGGCACCTCTGACCTCTACCCACGTCATCAGCTCAGCTGTGATCTGTGGGTGCGACGAGACCTCGAGGGACCGGCCATCATCAGAACCTGCACGCTCTTAAACCAGCACGACCATCGAAGCAATTCCCTGGTGAGTGCTCTGGGGTCCGAGAAGCCCCGACCCTGAGCCGCTCCAGCACCGAAGTGCAGTCTCCCAGCATCTCCACGATCTGCGTGGGGCCCTTCTGCTCGCTGCTCAGCACGTTGTCTGGTCACTAGCCGCTGGCTTGTGCCCTTCTGTGACGACATCCGAGAATCATCACTGCTGGTCTGGTTGCTCCAGACTGGCCCTTGCTTCCATCCTTGCGAGAAGCACCCCGGACCCTCCTGGTCCACTCAAGACGCATCTTAGGCCCACTCCGTGGCCCTGAGATCTGCCAAGGCTTGTTGCCCCATCCTGGGCCCAGCGACGCCGACAGCATCATCCTTCGTGGGACAGCTCGCACCTCCACCGTGGTCGCCGACAACGCCTCCTGGTCCGTGAGACTGCAGAGCCTAGCGTCGCCCACTCACCTGGTCGAGGTGACGGCCAACCGGTGCCTTCCTGGTACCCTCTGACTACTGGCTAGTAGTACGAACTTGGTCCCCTCTGCTTTCAGGTTTCATCAATCTCCGATCCAGGCTTGGATCTCTACGAACTATTCAGCACTGGTCGCCGGCCAGCAACTCCTTTCTTCCGGCTCCTGGCTCGTCAGCGAAGACCCCGACGCCTGTAAGACTTGTGCAGCCGCAGCCCGCGTGGCTAGGTAACTCGGCATTTCGGTGCCTGCATAGCCTCCTTACTCTAGGGTCCCGAGTCCCTCGCTTCCGACTTGCCTGATCGGGTCCGCCCGAGACCTTAAACTTTCCGTGTCCTCGGACACTTGTTTTAATTGTGCACTTGAAGTATTTTCCTAAGAGATTTGGTTTGTGCTTAGTACCCTGTCCTCATAAAGAGTACAGGGCTGTTGTGATTCTTAATAAATATCCTGTTTATTTTCATAACACTTGTGTGGTGTCCTTTCACTTGGTGTTCGAGGGGTACATGTGTGGTAAACAGCTGGCTTAACGCGCCCTCTCGAGTCTTTAGCCTTAGACTGCTCGTATCCACGCTACTAGGATAGCTGGTCTATAGGTTGACTTACAACCAAACACCATAAGGGTCGTTGGAACGATACATAGCGGTCGCTAGAATAGCGAACGTTGCATATCGGGCCAACTTCTCACATTGGTGAGCAGCGGTTGGGATTTGAGCTTGCTGTTGTTTTACCACACGTATCCTAAGAATATCTTGTTGAAAGATCGCATAAGTACTGTTAGTACATATAACTAAAGCTTAGAATACTCTGAGTTCTACTGAACCAGCTGTTGTAGCTCCTCAAGGCTTAGCACACCTTGGCTGCAACTCTTAGCAAGGGAACAGTAGGGAAACACATAGTGTAGGTAGGCATCACTTACGCCACACTAGAAGCAGTATGTCGGACAAAGGAGGAAACTCTGAGTCTCCCCTTGTGTCAGTTGACCCTCCACAGGTCATCCCTTCAAGATATACTGCGCTTAACTTCCATGAGTTACGACAAGTATGTACCTCTAGGAAGATTAAGCAAGGGGCTAACCCCACCACCTCCTTTCTGATTGGTCTCCTCGAGACTTATGATGCCAGAAAGGCTGAGAAGCTTCTTAGCCATTCTAATCCAGAAGGAGACATGCCTCCCCTCGAGGGAACCCGAGACGATCCTGACCTCATCCACCTCGCAACTGAGAACGAAGATGGGGAGGAAGATGAGGATGAGGATCTCTCTGGGGATGAGGCAGATAAGGGACAGGTAGAAGTCGTCAGACTAAGCAGGTCCAACTTAAGCAAACATGATAGCGGTACTGGGGGACCCCTGGGGCCACTATCAGGTCAGCTTAACATTGGGAATGGACGAGCCAGATCTCTGTCGAGAGGCTCTGGCAGATCCCTTCAAACCAATGGCTCTCACAACTCGTCTCAGAGAGGGATGACATCCCCTCAGAGGAGAGTGTACGAAGCTAAGGAAAGGGCAGCTAATCTAAGGATCGAAAGGGATGATTCATGGACTACCTGAAAAGCTTCGGCGTAGATGGGACGTCCTGATCCCCTGCCTCTTGTTCGCCTACAGAGAAGTCCCACAGAAGGGGGTTGGCTACAGCCCTTTTGAACTTTTGTACGGGCATCCTGTAAGAGGACCCCTGTGTTTGGTGAAGGAAGGATGGGAGAGACCTCTCAAAACGCCTGCAACCAACATAGTGGACTATGTGCTCGGCCTCCGCTCGCGGATGGCTGAATACATGGAGAAGGCATCTGAAAACCTTAAGGCCAGCCAAGAACTCCAAAAAGCTTGGCATGACCAAAAGGCTGTCTTGACTGTTTACCAGCCCGGACAGAAGGTGTGGGTGTTGGAGCCAGTGGCCCCAGCAGCACTCAAGGACAAATGGTCCGGGCCCTACACCATCCTGGAGAAAAAGGGAGAGGTCACCTACCTGGTCGACCTGGGAACTCCCCGGAGCCCCCACAGGGTGCTTCATGTCAACAGGCTCAAGGCATATGTCGACAGGAAGGACATGAGTTTGCTCATGGCCCTAGATGAGGGACAGGAGGAGGAGAGTGACCCTCTCCCCGACCTGCTCACTCAGAATCCTGACGATGGATCGGTAGATGGTGTTGTCTTTTGTGGCAGCCTCTCCGAACATCAACAGAGCGACTGTAAACAGGTTCTTCAGTCGTTCAGACATATGTTTTCTCTAACACCCAGCCAGACCGATTGGTGTACCCATGAGGTTGACACTGGTGACAGCTTGCCCGTGAAGAGTAAAATCTACCGGCAGCCTGATCACGTTAGAGACTGCATCAAGAGTGAAGTGCAGAAAATGTTGGAGCTGGGAGTCATTGAACCCTCGGATAGCCCTTGGGCTAGTCCCGTAGTTCTAGTGCCGAAACCTCACACCCAGGGTGGTAAGAGAGAGATGAGGTTTTGCGTAGACTACAGGGGTCTCAATGCAGTCACTAAGACTGACGCCCACCCAATACCAAGGGCAGACGAGCTTATCGATAGATTGGCTTCGGCCAACTACCTAAGTACGTTTGACCTGACAGCTGGGTATTGGCAAATCAGGTTAGCTGAGGACGCCAAGCCTAAAACCGCATTTTCAACCCCTGGTGGGCATTATCAGTTCGTGGTGATGCCCTTTGGTCTGAAAAATGCACCTGCCACCTTCCAACGGTTGGTGAATCAAGTCCTTACTGGGCTGGATGACTTCTGCGCGGCGTATCTTGACGATATCGCTGTCTTTAGCTCCACCTGGGAGGATCACCTGGTCCACCTGCGGAAGACGTTAGAGGCACTGCAAACCGCAGGTCTCACTATCAAGGCCACCAAGTGCCAGATAGGGCAGACACAGGTTGTATACCTGGGCCACCTTGTAGGTGGAGGCCAGGTTCAGCCACTGGAGAGCAAGATACAGTCAATCAGGGACTGGGCTCCTCCAACCACCCAGACTCAGGTTCGAGCTTTCTTGGGCCTGACTGGATACTACCGGAAGTTTGTCAGGAACTATGGTTCCATCGTGACACCATTAAACGAACTGACAAGCAAGAAAATGCCAAAAAAGGTTCAGTGGACAGCGAGCTGTCAAAAAGCATTCGATGACCTAAAGCAGGCCATGTGCACGGCGCCTATCCTCAAGAGTCCGGACTACTCCAAACCATTCATTGTCCAAACAGATGCTTCTGAGTTGGGTGTGGGAGCTGTTCTTTCTCAACTGAATTTTGATGGTCAAGACCAGCCCATTGCTTTTATAAGTAGAAGGCTGACCCCTAGAGAGAAGAATTGGTCAGCTATTGAGAGGGAGGCCTTTGCTGTGGTTTGGGCCCTGAAGAAGCTGAGGCCATACTTGTTTGGCACTCACTTCAAGATTCAGACCGACCATAAGCCCCTCTTGTGGCTAAATCAGATGAAGGGTGAAAACCCCAAACTGCTAAGGTGGTCCATTTCCCTACAGGGGATGGACTTTACAGTGGAACATAGACCTGGTACTGATCATGGCAATGCCGATGGGCTCTCCAGATATTTCCACTTAGAACAAGAAGACTCACCTGGTCAAGGTTAGCTTATTGTTCCGACGTTTGGGGGGGGGTCATGTAGGAGAGTACGGTCTGCAATCCTATGATCACCCAGATTTTTTGCTTTTGTTTCACTGGTTTACGACTTTCTCTGGCTGTGGGCCTGCTAATCAGACCCACAGCCTGGCTGTTCTCTTTCTAAATTACGATATGTACCCTAGGTGCATTTACCAATTGGTACTGGGCCACCTTATCAGACCCCGTAACGCAGGGCATAGGTGTACCCAGGGACGCCAGGGGCTGCAGCATGTATTATGCCACCCCTGGCTGACCTCTTAAATTTGACACAACTGGCTGCACGACAGCTGGGGCGAAGACGTGTAACCACCCTTCGCTTTAGGTATAGTAGCCCTATATCTAACCATACAATGGACACCCGAGTCCCTATCAGTCACTCCTATGGCAGGCCTTATCAATCCTGAAGGCAGAGTGCGTGGGCTCGTGTGAGCTAGGTTCAGGCCCGAGCCGAGCCCGGCTGCAGCTTGCGGAATCAAGACCCAATAGCTGTTCCATGATAACGCGTACCATATCGGTAACTCCGGTATCGCGTTATCAAAGCATGTCGAGTAAGGTGTCATACGAATCGGGGTGCTGCCCTCTCACCAATTCTGGCGATGAGGTTAGTATCCCACCCTTCTAGAGGGACACGACATGTACGTAACTGTGAACCCCGGTTAAAGTTAACTGAAGCCTCAGCTCCACAAAATGGATGCTGCCACCACAGACACAAGTCTGACCTCCTGCTGCTGGGAGTCCTTCCAGCGAGGAGCACTTGGACAAAGGGTTTCCTGTCGAGGGCGCTGTTCGCACCGTCCCAGACAGGGTTTGTGTATTCTGGGTAGGTAGGGCTTTGGCGAGAAGGTGACTGCGGAGTGGCACCCCGGTGCTCACTACGCATCTGCCGGTTAGAACCAGTTCCAGGGGCGACAGCCCTGGCCTGGGGAAAGCCCGGCAGGGGAGAGGGGCGTAACTACCCCCCTTCCCGGTCCCACCCTTAGGGCAGGACCTAGTCATGTACCCACCCCTTTCTTTAGAATAAAGGCCGGAGCGGGGACCCTTCCAAATTAGATCATCTTTGAATCAAGAATACTTTCTACGAAAGGACTTCAAGACTCTTCTCAAGATTTCTCCCTTGTGACTAAGGAGTAGTCACCCTGCATCAGCGGGCACCAACTAAGAACTCTGCGGTTTGCTGCAAGTCCTTCCTCAAGGATCCGACGGCCCAGCTCGACGAGAACCGGCTTCCCTGGCACCTCTGACCTCTACCCACGTCATCAGCTCAGCTGTGATCTGTGGGTGCGACGAGACCTCGAGGGACCGGCCATCATCAGAACCTGCACGCTCTTAAACCAGCACGACCATCGAAGCAATTCCCTGGTGAGTGCTCTGGGGTCCGAGAAGCCCCGACCCTGAGCCGCTCCAGCACCGAAGTGCAGTCTCCCAGCATCTCCACGATCTGCGTGGGGCCCTTCTGCTCGCTGCTCAGCACGTTGTCTGGTCACTAGCCGCTGGCTTGTGCCCTTCTGTGACGACATCCGAGAATCATCACTGCTGGTCTGGTTGCTCCAGACTGGCCCTTGCTTCCATCCTTGCGAGAAGCACCCCGGACCCTCCTGGTCCACTCAAGACGCATCTTAGGCCCACTCCGTGGCCCTGAGATCTGCCAAGGCTTGTTGCCCCATCCTGGGCCCAGCGACGCCGACAGCATCATCCTTCGTGGGACAGCTCGCACCTCCACCGTGGTCGCCGACAACGCCTCCTGGTCCGTGAGACTGCAGAGCCTAGCGTCGCCCACTCACCTGGTCGAGGTGACGGCCAACCGGTGCCTTCCTGGTACCCTCTGACTACTGGCTAGTAGTACGAACTTGGTCCCCTCTGCTTTCAGGTTTCATCAATCTCCGATCCAGGCTTGGATCTCTACGAACTATTCAGCACTGGTCGCCGGCCAGCAACTCCTTTCTTCCGGCTCCTGGCTCGTCAGCGAAGACCCCGACGCCTGTAAGACTTGTGCAGCCGCAGCCCGCGTGGCTAGGTAACTCGGCATTTCGGTGCCTGCATAGCCTCCTTACTCTAGGGTCCCGAGTCCCTCGCTTCCGACTTGCCTGATCGGGTCCGCCCGAGACCTTAAACTTTCCGTGTCCTCGGACACTTGTTTTAATTGTGCACTTGAAGTATTTTCCTAAGAGATTTGGTTTGTGCTTAGTACCCTGTCCTCATAAAGAGTACAGGGCTGTTGTGATTCTTAATAAATATCCTGTTTATTTTCATAACACTTGTGTGGTGTCCTTTCACTTGGTGTTCGAGGGGTACATGTGTGGTAAACAGCTGGCTTAACGCGCCCTCTCGAGTCTTTAGCCTTAGACTGCTCGTATCCACGCTACTAGGATAGCTGGTCTATAGGTTGACTTACAACCAAACACCATAAGGGTCGTTGGAACGATACATAGCGGTCGCTAGAATAGCGAACGTTGCATATCGGGCCAACTTCTCACAGGCATGTTAATAAGATCAGTGTTGTCTGCTCTTTCATTCTCTGGTTCACTGAGTCCAGTAGAATTCAGTGAAGAGGTGCTAGAAGTGATTGAGCTTGTCGTAGTTGATCTACCCATCTGGGAGCTTTGTTTAGATTTGGGAATCAATGAGTCATATTTCCGATCATAAGTGTAGACCCTCCCATTTCTATAGTCAGCCTCATCCCTTCTGATCTGACGGGCTTTCCTGGTCTTGATATCTGCCTGGTGTTTGAGTAAAATTTCATCCATGAGAGTATAGTTCTTGACAGTGGATTCAGGTCTGTTGAGATCCTTAATCTCTTGTTCTAAGGTGGCAATTTCTAATTGAAGTTTGGCGGTTTTACTTTCCGCACTCTCTATAAGAATATCCATTAACGTCATGGAGTTTTGATTAAGAGATTCTTCCCACTTGACCATCAAGTCAATGTCAAGATCGTCATAAGTGGGAAAAGTCTGAGAACGTAAACCTCTAGGAATTTGTTTAATTCTTCTGTAGTGTTTAAGGGTGGTTCCATCCCACCAACGGGAATTCTCTTGTTTTTTTAATCTCTCAAGTTTGATAAACTTGTCCCTGAGTCCCTCAATAGGTGCAGGACCTGTAGTGGCAGAGGCCTGGTGTGTGGGCATACCTTTGGCTAAGTTGTCAAAAAGATCTGCTGCTGCTTTATCCCTGTCCATGATAAGGATCAGAAAAAGGAGAGTGAAATGACTTAGTACAGTAACGTGGAGGCACCCAATCTGAAAAGGCAAATAGAAAAAGCGGCTGGTAGGGTTTAAGAGGACTTCAGATATAATGGGCGCTCTGCCTAGAGTCTACGTTACACTCCGTAGGGAAAGGGTATCTAAGGTGTGGTGCGTAAAAAGCAAACGGGAAAACCCCAAACCGTTCAAAGAAAATCTGAAAGACTTTCACAAACTAAAAGAAGCAATGCTCTCGCAACCACAATACAGTATGAAGCATGCAAGGAGAAAAAACAGTAATAACAAGTAGGCAGCAAAACAAAAGCAAGAGCGGATCTTTGTGTTCCTATTTCTTGTCAAAGACGTTTATTGGATCAACATTCAGCCGACACGTGTTTCGTCGTGTTCAAAAGTGGAGTCAACACGACTCTTCAGGGCTGATGAAATGAAATGACATGTGTATAGTACATTTCATATTCAACACTCAACACATCTTGTACACTGTTTAGTGACAGAGAAGTGCATGGTTGTGAAAGTGAGTTCCAATCCACCGGTTGTTATGTGACTAGTGTCCGTCTTAGTGAATAAAAAAACATGCACATTCACGTTTCAACTTCGTGATGGTGGTGCATAGTGTTTGTGCGGTAAATAAATATATTTTTTTATATTATTTCTTATTTTAATTAAAAGAATCTTGTGAACCCGTGTTCTCATGCTCACGACAATCCAACACTTAAAAAAGGATCAGGGTGAAAAAGTGTTTGTGTCCAATTTAAAAGGAAAACTGGTGAGTGTGCCATTATCCATTATACAGAGTGGGTCTATAATTAGGAAATGTAATTTATCAAACGTCCCATGCACATCAGATATATCTACCCATCACATATGGGACATACCTGGTAAAAGGACCCAAGCATCCTAGGGTCGATGTGAAAAGTAAGTGTCGTTGGTAGACAGATCTGTGTGCCACATGGGTAAGAAAACGGGAGAAGAATAAGGGCGAGCCCTTACTCGTAATCACAGGGTATCGTGCTGTAAATTGCTAATTGTGGCTTACCCTGTAAAGTGCTGTTGAGTATTCAGTATCCTGTTGTATCAACAAAAACCTTAGTTCTGAGTTTTAGAGCGACAAGTGAGATCACTCCGATAAGCGTTAAAAGCCAAGTGTGGCTCGTCAGTACCACAATGAGACTTACTTTTCACATTGACCCTAGGATGCTTGGGTCCTTTTACCAGGTATGTCCCATATGTGATGGGTAGATATATCTGATGTGCATGGGACGTTTGATAAATTACATTTCCTAATTATAGCCCCACTCCGTATAATGGATAATGGCACACTCACCAGTTTTCCTTTTAAATTGGACACGAACACTTTTTCACCCTGATCCTTTTTTAAGTGTTGGATTGTCGTGAGCATGAGAACACGGGTTCACGAGATTCTTTTAATTAAAATAAGAAATAATATAAAAAAATATATTTATTTACCGCACAAACACTATGCACCACCATCACGAAGTTGAAACGTGAATGTGCATGGTTTTTTATTCACTAAGACGGACACTAGTCACATAACAACCGGTGGATTGGAACTCACTTTCACAACCATGCACTTCTCTGTCACTAAACAGTGTACAAGATGTTTATACAAAGAAAATGGCGGTAGTGTTTCTCATCAGAGAAAACGTCCGCACCTACTGTTGTAGTTATTCTCCCCGGGTACGTAATGCGTGAGGTATCAAATAGAGGTGCACTGAGAACTTGATAAGACACCCACCACCAGGGGTGTTTAAGCAATGCAACTGAATGCAAATACCACGAATCAAGAGAGAAAACCAAATTGCACAAGCACCCTCTTAACAGTCCATTAATCTATGAACATAAATGTAGTTATTTCCAAGGTTATTGCACCAACATCATTCAATGGTTCAATGGCAATTCAAAGTAAGGATCCAAAGCCAAATCCTGTGCTTCAAGTTCTTTATTGTTCAAATAAGTTAAAAGTTTCCCAGCTATACACTGCCGACACGTGTTTCGCCCTCTCCAGGGCTTTTTCAAGGCTATCTTGTTCTGGTCTTATGCTGCTCTGGCATCGGAGAGGTCTAGAGTTCGAGAAGATACGGGTATGAAGCGTTTATGCGAAACCTATTGGAAGTCTTGGTCACAGCGAGCTATTCAGAAAGTGGGTTCCCTCTAAGTAACTTTAACCTTGTTAGGTCCCTCGTGGAGCATTGAAAGAGCAAAAGTGATTTAAATGCAGATTTGTCTTGTTGTGGGGGTGCGACTCGCTGCGTGGAGGTAAATCCTATCTTGCTGAGTGAAAGATTCTTGGAGACCTTGATAAGTCTTATTCTCGTAGTTTTCCGGCGCCGAGTCTCCACTGCAGGGCCTCTGAATAGCTCGCTGTGACCAAGACTTCCAATAGGTTTCGCATAAACGCTTCATACCCGTATCTTCTCGAACTCTAGACCTCTCCGATGCCAGAGCAGCATAAGACCAGAACAAGATAGCCTTGAAAAAGCCCTGGAGAGGGCGAAACACGTGTCGGCAGTGTATAGCTGGGAAACTTTTAACTTATTTGAACAATAAAGAACTTGAAGCACAGGATTTGGCTTTGGATCCTTACTTTGAATTGCCATTGAACCATTGAATGATGTTGGTGCAATAACCTTGGAAATAACTACATTTATGTTCATAGATTAATGGACTGTTAAGAGGGTGCTTGTGCAATTTGGTTTTCTCTCTTGATCAGTGTACAAGATGTGTTGTGTGTTGAATATGAAATGTACTATACACATGTCATTTTATTTCATCAGCCCTGAAGAGTCGTGTTGACTCCACTTTTGAACACGACGAAACATGTGTCGGCTGAATGTTGATCCAATAAACGTCTTTGACAAGAAATAGGAACACAAAGATCCGCTCTTGCTTTTGTTTTGCTGCCTACTTGTTATTACTGTTTTTTCTCCTTGCATGCTTCATACTGTATTGTGGTTGCGAGAGCGATAGTCTCACTTGAGAAGGGCCGCGGCAGCGCCAGCCGGCAAGGGCGATGGTTCACACAAGGATGGGCCGCGGCAGCGCCAGCAGGTCCCGACGAGGATGTAGGTCGCAGAGGGCCGCGGCAGCGCCAGCAGGTCCCGACGAGGATGTAGGTTGCAGAGGGCTGCGGCAGCGCCAGCAGGTCCAGACGAGGATGTAGGTTGCAGAGGGCCGCGGCAGCAGGTCCCGATGAGGATGTAGGTTGCAGAGGGCCGCGGCAGCGCCAGCAGGTCCCGACGACGATGTAGGTTGCAGAGGGCCGCGGCAGCGCCAGCAGGCAGGACGATGATTCACAAGGCAGGGCTGCGGCAGCGCCAGAAGTCCGTCAAGGATGAGTTCTTCTAGGTGTCTCTCGACTCCAGGATACAACTGCCTTCCTGCTCTGGAGCTGCCCCAGTTATAGGTCTGGCCTCCTTTGATGTCCGGACCCTCGCTCTTGGAGGTCGGGAGGTCCGGGATGAGGGAGTCCAGACACCCAGCAGGGGGGTGGAGCCAGCGCCCGGGGAGGCTGGGGGCGATCGGCACCTGGCGGGGGAGAGCCATCGACACTCCTCTCTCCCATTGACCCGCCAAGTGGTCTCTTCACCTCCTGGGTGGATGGTGGTGCCTCAATGTCGGGGCCCGGCCAGGCCCAGGGTTGGGGTCGAGCTGAGGCCACGCGGCCTCGTGGTGCAGTGTCCAAGATGGCGGCTGGGCCCGGGCAATTGTGCTGACGGTGGCCCGGGTCAGCCGATGCTGGGATGTTCGGGAGCAGGCGTCCCGTGGGGGACGGGTTGCGGGTTTGCTTCTGTGGGTTGCCGGGGTAGTTCTTCTGGTGACACCGGGAGAGCCGGTGTCTGGGCCCTGTCATGCGGGGAGGGAGCACGCCTTTCACGAGGCCTGTCCAACATGCGTCCCCCCCAGCTGAAGGCGGTCAGAGTCACCCATCCTCTTGGGTACTCTCCTCGTCGAGGCGGAAAAGGCATGACAGGCCATCCGCGTTGGCGTGGTCCTGGCCTGGACGATGCTCCACAGTGAAGTCCATCCCCTGCAAGGAGATGGACCATCGCAACAGTTTTGGGTTCTCCCCCCGCATCTGCATCAAGCATTGCAGGGGTCTATGATCTGTTTGTACCCGGAAGTGGGTACCGAAGAGGTAGGGCCGGAGCTTCTTGAGGGCCCACACTACTGCGAAGGCCTCCCGCTCGATAGTGCTCCACCGCTGTTCTCGGGCTAGCAGGCGTCGGCTGATGAAGGACACTGGCTGGTCGATTCCCTCGGCGTTGAGTTGGGAGAGGACTGCCCCAATGCCATGATCTGTCTGGACGATGAATTCCCGGCTGTAGTCGGGGCCTGGAGCACAGGGTCGGTGCACATGGCGGCCTTCAGCTTCTCGAAGGCCGCTTGACAGTCCGGGGTCCAGTTGACTGTTTTGGGGTTTTTCTTGGATGTGAGTTCTGTGAGGGGCCCCACAATGCTGCCATAGTCTTTCACAAACCGCCGGTAGTATCCGGTGAGCCCCAAGAAGGCTCGGACCTCGGTCTGGGTGACGGGTGGCTGCCAGGACTGGATGGCAGCGATCTTCAGCTGGAGCGGGGCCACCAGACCGCTCCCCACTTGGTGTCCGAGGTAGGTCAAGGACCCCTGGCCAATCTGACATTTGCTGGCCTTGATGGTAAGGCCGGCCTGTTGGAGGGCGTGCAGGACTTCTCGAAGGTGGTGAAGGTGGTCTGACCAGTGACGGCTGTATACGGCAATATCGTCCAGGTAGGCGGCGCTGAACTCTTCGAGGCCCGCCAATACCTGGTTCACGAGTCGTTGGAAAGTGGCTGGAGCGTTTTTCATGCCGAATGGCATCACTTTGAAATGATAGTGGCCATCCGGGGTAGAGAAGGCGGATCGTTCTTGGGCTCTGGGGGTGAGGCCGATCTGCCAGTAGCCCGCTGTCAGATCGAAGATGCTCAGGTAGCGGGCAGCCCCCATACGGTCAACCAGTTCATCTGCCCGGGGGATGGGGTGAGCGTCGGTTCGGGTGACAGCGTTCAGGCCCGATAGTCTACACAGAATCGGAGCTCGGGGTGGTGCCCGGGGCGGCAGCTTTGGGGACCAGTACGACTGGGCTGGCCCAGGGGCTGTCGGATGGCTCGATGACTCCGAGTGCGAGCATTTTAGAGACTTCGTCCTGGATGCAGGCGCGCACCCGATCCGGTACTCGGTACGCCCTGTGTCGAATAGTGGGATTATCCCCAGTGTCCACGTCGTGGAGGCACCAGGGGGTGACCCCCGGGGTGAGTGAGAACAGGTTCGCAAATTGCAGCAGGAGAGCCCGACAGTATTGGCGTTGTTCCGGGGTCAAGGCATCTGAGAGTCGGACCCCGTCCACCGAGCCATCTTTCTCACAGGTCCTCAGTAGGTCAGGGAGGGGCTCGGAGTCTTCTTCCGCCCCACTATCTGTTGCCATCAGTAGGCTGAGTTCCGAGCGTACGAAGTGTGGTTTGAGTCTGTTGGCGTGGAGGACCCGGAGGGGGTTCCGGGGGGACTCCATGTCTATTAGGTAGGTGACAGGGCTCTTGCGCTCAATCACCTTGAAGGGCCCCGTCCATTTGTCCTGCAAGGCACAAGGTTCGACTGGAGACATCACCCATACTTGCTGACCGGGCTCGAACTCAATGGACGAGGCATGTTGATCGTACCATTTCTTCATGTCCTCCTGACTGGCCTCAAGATTGACTTTGGCGATTTCCCTGAATCGCCGGGTCTGGTTGCGGAGGGTCAGGAGGTACTTATACACGTCCGGAGGGGTCTTCTGGGGGGTCATCTCCCATTCTTCTTTAACCAGGCTGAGGGGCCCCCGGACAGGGTGTCCGTACAGGAGCTCGAAAGGGCTAAAACCAAGGGATTTCTGGGGAACCTCTCGGTAGGCGAAGAGGAGGCACGGGAGCAGCACGTCCCATTGGCAACGTAGGGGTTCCTCCAGGCCCATGATCATCCCCTTGAGAGTGCGGTTAAACCGTTCGACCAGTCCGTTTCCTTGTGGGTGATAGGGGGTCGTGAATTGGTAGGTAACCCCGCACTGCTGCTAGAGAGATTTCATGTATTTGGAGATAAAGTTCGTGCCTCTGTCGCTGACGACTTCCCGGGGGAAGCCCACTCGAGAGAAGATCCCCATTAAGGCTCGGCCTACCACTGGTGCTGTTATGGTCCGAAGAGGAATGGCCTCGGGATAGCGGGTGGCGTGGTCCACCAGGACCAGGATGAACCGGTGCCCCTGCGCTGTTCGGGGGTCCAGGGGCCCCACAATGTCTATTCCCACCCGTTCGAACGGGGTGGTGACGACGGGGAATGGTTGCAAGGGTGCTTTGATTTTTCGGCCGCTCTTCCCGCTGGCCTGGCAGGTGGGGCAGGCCCGGCAGTGGTTGGAGACATCATTTCGCATTTTGAGCCAGTAGAAGTGTGTTACCAGGCGGTTGTAAGTTTTGTCTTGTCCCAAGTGCCCGGCAAGGGGGACATCGTGCGCTAAGTTCAAAAGGAAGTCTCTGAAGCGGAGGGGCACCACCGGCACCCGGCTGGCCCCCAACTCAGCAATTCTTTGCTCGCTGTACAGCAGGTCATTGTCCCAATAGATCCAGTGTGCCCCCGCAGTGTCTCCTGCGATCTAGGCGAGTGCTTGCTGTCGGAGTCCCTCGAGGGAGGTACAGGTCTTCTGTTCTTGCCAGAATTGTTCCTGGGTGGGTCCACCCTCTTGACGCCACTGGGCCAGTTCTGGAAGGTCCTGGAGCTGAGTAGGCCCTTCTTGGTTTTGCTCTGGGGGATCAGTACTGAGGGCGTCTCCCTCTGGGATGATCGGCGGGGGAGGTGCTGGCCATTCGGGTTCTTCGGGACTGGGGATGGTGCGGGCGGCCATGGACCGGGTCGTCACGCAGGCCCAGTCCGGGAGGCCCAACATCCCCAGGTGCTCTCTTCTCTCAACGGCTGCCCAGGGGGAACTTTCGAGGTCGTTTCCCAGGAGGCAGTCCACCGGGGCATCATCGCGGACAGTCACTTTTAGCATACCGGACACTCCTCCCCATTCGAAGGGGACGCAGGCCATCCGACACAGGCTCTCCGAATTGTCAGCTGATCGGATGGGGCAAAGAAGGTTTGGCAAGATTTGTTCCGGGGTTACCAGATGGCAGCGGACTGCCGTCACACTGGCCCCGGTGTCACGCAGGGCTTCGGCCTTGCGCCCATTAATGTTCACCCACTGGCTGTATTTTCTCGTGTTGGCGGGTAGGGGAGCCCGCGGAATCATGTCTCTTTCCCCTAGGCAAGCCAGGATCATGGCGGCGGGTTCTCACTCGGGCTGTTCCTGGTCGTACTCTTCATAATCTTCGGGAGCTGGCTCCTGTTGGACAGGCCACATGACGGGCCGCTCTCCCCCGGCTCGACCAGGCCCGAGCCCAGTCACGCAAGCACCACACACCACCATTGCACGCCCTGCGTCCCCTCAGGGACCCCTGCCCTCGAACATGATAACCTCGTGGGTCCGATCCACTGCCGGCCCATGCACCCAGCCCGGGCCGCCATCTTGGACACCTCGCCACGAGGCCGCCTGGCCCCCGATCGACCTCAACCCTGGGCCTAGCCCAGCCTCAGACAATCCGGCACCACCCTCCACCCAGGAGGTGAGCGGGCTACTTGGCAAGTCAATGGGAGAAAGAGGTGCCGATGGCTCTCCCCCCGCCCAGTGCCGCTCGCCCATCGCCTCCCCGGGCGCTGGCTCCACCCCCCTGCTGGGTGTCTGGACTCCCTCATCCCGGACCTCCCGACCTCCAAGTGCGAGGGTCCGGACATCAAAGCACGCCAGCCCTATAACTGGGGCAGCTCCAGAGCAGGAAGTCAGTTGTATCTTGGAGTCGAGAGACGTAAGAGGAACTCATCCTGGACGGACTACTGGCGCTGCCGTAGCTCTGTCCTGTGCACCATCGTCCTGCCTGTTGGCGCTGCCACAGCCGTCGTAACCTTCATTCTTCACCGTCGTCCGGATCTGCTGGCGAGGCCGCGGACCGTTGTAACCATCATCTTCATCGGGACCTGCTTGGCTTCTCCACGGCCCGTCGACCATCCTTCATCCATCTCGGGACCTGCTTGGCTCCTCCACGGCCCGATCAGCAACCACGCCGAGCTCGAGGATTGAGAGCTATTTAACTCATTGGTAACTAAGACTGTCCCGCTACCCTTTCTCCTCAACCAGAGATCAGAACCGAGGGGACCCCTGAGTCCAGACCTCCTTGTATCATAACGACGTAACCTAAGAATTGCATATAAAGTCTCGTTAACCTTCAATCTTGTGTGGTGTCCGTCTGTGGGGGGGAAGTTACTTACCTGTACAGTCGTTGGAGACGGCTCTCCCTGGAGACCTCTCCCCGTAATCTCGGCCGACCCTCCCGGTCCGTCTAACATTGGTGGCCAGCGGCGCGATCCGAATCACCGCATAACGTACAGAGAGTAGCTCACCCCACAACGAACAACAAATGTCGACTAAAGAGAGCGGATCAACTGAGAAGTTCCAAATGGAAAAACTAGAGGAATACAGCCATCGTGAACTAAAGCAGTTCTGCATCGAACTAGGTATCGCTACCACCGGACTAAGTACCAAGGACGATTTTAAGCATGCCCTAGAATCTTGGGCAGAGACCGGGGATGTCGAAGCCCCTGAGCAAAGCACCGCGAAAAATACCAACACGGCCCCTGAGGGGCAAAGAACCAGTCTCTCGCAAGACGAGATCCAAGAAAGAGAAAAAGCCCGACTACACGAACTCGAAATGGCCCGACTCAAGATGGACATAGAACTCAAATTGGCCGAGCAAAAAATAAACTTAGAGCACCTTCGCCTCCGAGAAGAAAGAGAGGAGAAACAGAGGCAAAGGGAGCTCGAGGAAAAAAGACTAACGTACGAGCACGAACGGAACCTAGCCGAGATCAACCTGCGCAAACAAAATAAAGAGTTAGGGGTGCCCGACAGACCGTCCACCCCAGGGACCGCGGAGAAAAAAGTGCACATCCCCAAGGATGTGGTCCGAGAATATTTTCGAGAAGACGACATCCAGCAATGGTTTAAGGCCTATGAAATCGCGATGACTGCGCACCGGATCGATAGAGCCGACTGGGGAGCCGGCCTATGGGGCAAATTCCTCAATGAGGGCCGCGATACTCTGTTACAGCTCCCAGACCACCAGATGACCTCCTACGACCATATGAAAGCGGCCCTCCTCACCCGCTATGGCCTCACGCCCGAGATGTACCGTCAGAGGTTCCGAGACTGCACACGCATTCCAGGTACAACTTGGGTGGACTATGTAACGTACTTTAGCCGAGCCTTCGAAGGCTGGATCAGAGGGAACAACGTCACGACCTACGAGCAGCTGTTCAATCTGATGGTATGGGAGCATCTGTCCAACAATTGCTTCATTGAACTACGCCAACACCTCCTCGACAGCAAGTTAACCGATCCCCGGCAGCTCGCAGCCGAAGCTGACCGGTGGGAGATCACCAGAGTGGGCCGGAATGGGTCCTACGAGCAGAACAGGAACAACAATGGTCACTACCGACCCAGAGGAGGAGGAGGGGGCCAAGGACGAGGAAGAGACAATACTCCGGCCGCCCCCGCTACCAGCACCACCCCCCCGGCCAACCGGGGCAGCACCCCGGCGCGACCGGGATACAGAGCCAATGTTACATGTCACCGATGCCAACGAGTCGGCCACTATGCAAACGACCCAAGCTGCCCGCAGTATCAGAGTCCAAGACCCCGCCAGGTGGCCGCCGCGGCACTAGGGGAAGAACAGATCTCCGAGGAACAAGAAACAGGCGAGCAAGAGTATCAAGAGTGGGAGCCAGCCGCCATGACTCTCGCGTGCTTAGGGGGAAGAGACATGGTCCCGCGGGTCCCCCTACCCGCTAACACCCAGAAGTACAGCCAATGGGTGAGCATCAATGGACAACGGGCCGAAGCCCTTCGAGACACCGGGGCCAGTGTGACAGCCGTCCGCTGTCATCTGGTGACCCCAGAACAATATCTACCGAACGTTCTCTGCCCTGTGCGATCAGCCGACAACTCGGAAAGTCTGTGTCGGATGGCCTGCGTCCCCTTTGAGTGGGGAGGGGTCTCCGGCATGTTGAAGGTAACGGTCCGAGACGACGCCCCCGTGGAATGCCTCCTCGGAAATGACCTGGAAAGCTCCCCGTGGGCAGCCGTGGAGCGAAAAGAACACTTGGGGATGTTGGGCGTCCCAGACTGGGCGTGCGTCACCACCCGGTCCATGGCCGCCCGTGCCAACCATCACCCGGAAGAACCCGAATGGCCGGCGCCACCGCCTCCGGTCGCCCCCGCCGAGACCCCCGACCATGGCATCCCCCTCGAACTTGCTCAACCTTCCGACCTCGCTAATCTTGATCAGTGGGCTCAAGAAGGGGGACCCACACAAGAACAATTTCGTCAGGAACAGAAGACCTGTCCCTCCCTTGAGGGACTCCGACAACAAGCGCTCGCCCAAAGCGCCGGGGATACCTCCGGAACTCATTGGGTCTACTGGGACAATGATCTATTGTACAGCGAGCAACGAATCGCCGAGCTGGGGGCCAACCGAGTACTAGTGGTGCCCCTCCGCTTTAGAGACTTCCTGCTAAACCTGGCCCACGATGCCCCCCTGGCAGGGCACCTGGGACAGGATAAAACCTACAGCCGCCTAGTGACCCACTTCTTCTGGCCCAAAATGAGAAACGATGTGCACCAGCATTGCCGATCTTGCCCCACGTGCCAAGCCAGTGGGAAGAGCGGCCGCAAATTAAAGGCTCCCCTGCAACCCTTTCCAGTAGTCACAACCCCATTTGAGAGGGTCGGGATAGTAATGTCCCCCACAGAACCGTGCGCTCTCCAAGACAAATGGACGGGACCCTTCAAGGTAATCGAGCGCAAGGGTCCTGCCACCTATCTGATCGATATGGAGTCCGCCCGGAATCCGCTCCGAGTCCTCCACACCAACAGACTGAAACCCCACTTTGCACGAACAGAACTCAGCCTCTTGATGGCCACAGACAATGGGGTTGAAGACGACTCCGAGCCTCTCCCTGACCTCTTGCGGACCCAGGAGCAAGACGGCTCCGTGGATGGGGTCCGACTCTCGGAGACCCTCACCAGAGAACAACGGCAAGAGTGCCAAGCCCTCCTATCACGGTTCGCCAGTCTGTTCTCCCTCACCCCGGGTGTCACTTCCTGGTGTGTGCACGATGTGGACACCGGAGACAGCCCTCCTATCCGCCACCGGGCCTACCGCGTACCTGATCGGGTACGGGCCTGCATCCAGGCGGAAGTAGCTAAGATGCTCACGCTCGGGGTCATCGAGCCCTCAGACAGTCCATGGGCCAGCCCGGTCGTACTGGTCCCCAAAGCAGCCGCCCCCGGGACCACACCAGAACTCCGGTTCTGTGTCGACTACCGGGGCCTGAATGAAGTCACCAGAACGGACGCACACCCCATCCCCCGGGCAGATGAACTGGTCGACCGAATGGGCGCTGCCCACTACCTCAGCATCTTCGACCTGACGGCAGGTTATTGGCAGATCGGCCTCACACCCCGAGCACAAGAACGCTCTGCCTTCTCCACCCCCGATGGCCACTATCCCTTTACGGTCATGCCCTTCGGCATGAAGAATGCCCCAGCGACGTTCCAACGGCTCGTCAATCAGGTCCTGGCGGGGCTCGAAGAGTTCAGCGCCGCCTACCTGGACGACATCGCTGTGTACAGCCACCATTGGACCGAGCACCTCCACCACCTCCAAGCAGTGCTGCAAGCCCTTCAGCGAGCTGGCCTCACGATCAAGGCCAGCAAATGCCAAATTGGACAAGGGTCGGTGACCTACCTCGGACACCAGGTGGGAAGCGGCCTAGTGGCCCCCCTACAGCTGAAAATTGCCGCCATCCAGAACTGGCAACCCCCTATCACTCAAACTGAGGTGCGAGCCTTCCTGGGCCTCACGGGCTACTACCGAAGGTTCGTGAAAGACTATGGTACCATCGTGGGGCCTCTCACCGAACTCACGTCAAAAAATCAGCCCAAGAAGGTGAACTGGACCCCAGAGTGTCAAGCGGCGTTCGAACAGTTAAAGGCCGCCATGTGTTCCGCTCCTGTGCTCCAGGCCCCAGACTACAGCCGGGAGTTCGTCGTCCAGACGGACGCCTCCGACCAGGGCATTGGGGCGGTCCTGTCCCAAGTGAACACCGAAGGCCTCGATCAACCGGTGGCCTTCATCAGCCGGAGACTCCTACCCCGGGAACAACGCTGGAGCACCATAGAGAGGGAAGCCTTCGCTGTGGTATGGGCCCTCAAGAAGCTCCGGCCCTACCTTTTTGGCACCCACTTTCGGGTGCAGACTGACCACCGACCCCTGCAGTGGTTGATGCATATGCGGGGGGAAAACCCAAAATTGCTACGCTGGTCCATCTCCTTACAAGGTATGGACTTCACAGTCGAACACCGGCCTGGGTCCGACCACGCCAACGCCGATGGCCTGTCCCGGTTTTTCCGCCTCGACGAAGAGAGTCCCCAAGAGGATGGGTAACTCTCCCCGCCTTCAGCTGGGGGGGACGCATGTTGGACAGGCCACATGACGGGCCGCTCTCCCCCGGCTCGACCAGGCCCGAGCCCAGTCACGCAAGCACCACACACCACCATTGCACGCCCTGCGTCCCCTCAGGGACCCCTGCCCTCGAACATGATAACCTCGTGGGTCCGATCCACTGCCGGCCCATGCACCCAGCCCGGGCCGCCATCTTGGACACCTCGCCACGAGGCCGCCTGGCCCCCGATCGACCTCAACCCTGGGCCTAGCCCAGCCTCAGACAATCCGGCACCACCCTCCACCCAGGAGGTGAGCGGGCTACTTGGCAAGTCAATGGGAGAAAGAGGTGCCGATGGCTCTCCCCCCGCCCAGTGCCGCTCGCCCATCGCCTCCCCGGGCGCTGGCTCCACCCCCCTGCTGGGTGTCTGGACTCCCTCATCCCGGACCTCCCGACCTCCAAGTGCGAGGGTCCGGACATCAAAGCACGCCAGCCCTATAACTGGGGCAGCTCCAGAGCAGGAAGTCAGTTGTATCTTGGAGTCGAGAGACGTAAGAGGAACTCATCCTGGACGGACTACTGGCGCTGCCGTAGCTCTGTCCTGTGCACCATCGTCCTGCCTGTTGGCGCTGCCACAGCCGTCGTAACCTTCATTCTTCACCGTCGTCCGGATCTGCTGGCGAGGCCGCGGACCGTTGTAACCATCATCTTCATCGGGACCTGCTTGGCTTCTCCACGGCCCGTCGACCATCCTTCATCCATCTCGGGACCTGCTTGGCTCCTCCACGGCCCGATCAGCAACCACGCCGAGCTCGAGGATTGAGAGCTATTTAACTCATTGGTAACTAAGACTGTCCCGCTACCCTTTCTCCTCAACCAGAGATCAGAACCGAGGGGACCCCTGAGTCCAGACCTCCTTGTATCATAACGACGTAACCTAAGAATTGCATATAAAGTCTCGTTAACCTTCAATCTTGTGTGGTGTCCGTCTGTGGGGGGGAAGTTACTTACCTGTACAGTCGTTGGAGACGGCTCTCCCTGGAGACCTCTCCCCGTAATCTCGGCCGACCCTCCCGGTCCGTCTAACAGCTCCTCTCCCAGGGCGGCGGCAGCGACCTGGCGGGGTATGGGACTCTGGTTCTTCGGGCAGTTAGGGTCGCTGGCATAGTGGCCGGTCCGCTGGCACCGGTGGCAAGTAACGTTGGCTCGGAACCCTGGACGCATCGGGGGGTTTCCCCTACCGGCCGGGGGCGGGGTGTTGCTAGCGGGAGCTTCCGGGACGGCGTCTCTGCCCCGGCCCTGGCCTCCTCCTCCTCGGGGGCGATGGGGACCTTGGTTGGTTCTGTTTGGTTCACTTGGCCCACTTCGGGCAACTCGAGTGCTTTCCCATCGGTCAGCTTCTGCGGCGCGCTGCCGGGGTTCAGTCAGTTTACTGTCGAGGAGGTGCTGCCTGAGCTCGACAAAGCAATTGTTGGAGAGGTGCTCCCACACAATGAGGTTAAAGAGTTGCTCGTAGGTGGTTACGTGGCTGCCCTTGATCCATCCCTCGAAGGCTCGGCTGAAATAGTTCACATACTCCACCCAAGTTGTACCCGGGATCCGTTTGCAGTCGCGGAACCTCTGGCGGTACATCTCGGGCGTGAGTCCGTATCGAGTGAGGAGGGCGGCCTTCATGTGGTCATAGGATGTCATCTGATGGTCCGGGAGCTGCAGCAGGGCGTTGCGCCCTTCATTGACGAACCTCCCCCATAGCCCGGCCCCCCAGTCACTTCGATCAATCCGGTGGGAGGTCATGGCGATCTCGTAGGCCTTGAACCATTGCTGGATATCTTCGTTCCGATAATATTCTCTGACGGCATCCTTGGGGATGTGGACTTTTGGTTCGGCAGTGCCCGGGGTGTGCGGGCGCTCGGGCACCCCGAGATCTTTATTCTGTTTCCGCATCTCTATCTCTGCTAGCTTGCGCTCATGTTCGTATGCCAGTTTTTTCTCTTCGAGTTCTCTCTGCCTTTGTTTCTCTTCCCGCTCCTCTCGGAGCCGCAAGTGTTCTAATGTTATCTTTTGTTCCGCCAATTTCAGCTCTCCGTCCAACCGTAGCCGTGCCAACTCTAATTCATGGAGTCCTTCCTTCCGTCGGAGTGGTGTTTGTTTCTGGTGCCTCGAGGTTTTGGTTCCGGAGTACGGCCGTACCCGTTTCTGCCCAAGATTCTAGGGCGTGTTTGAAGTCCTCTTTCGTGCTCAGCCCGGTGGTAGCAATGCCTAGTTCTATGCAAAATTGCTTTAGCTCTCGATGGTTGTACTCTTCTAGTTTCTCCATCTGGAATTTCTCTGTGGATCCACTCTCTTTTGTTGTCATTGTGGTTGAGTCGTGGGGTGAGTTACTCTCTGTACGATTTTCGCGTTGGTTCGGTCCGCGCCGCTGGCCACCAATGTTAGACAGGGACCTGGAGGGTCAGCCGAGGACAAGAGGAGAGGCCTCCGGTGAGGGCCGTCTCCAGCGATCGTACAGACAAGTAACTTCCCCCCCCACAGATGGACACCACACAAGGATAAGGTCAACACTCTTTATATACTTTTCTTGAAGCAAGGATATCACGATACAGGGAGATCGGGACACGAGGGTCCTCTCAATTCTAGTCTCTGGTAGGGGAAGGGGGTAGCGGGACAGTCTTGGTACCAGTCTGGTACTGAGGTGGTACGATGAATAGCTCACAATCCTCGAGCTCGGAGTTCTGGTAGGTCGGGCCGCGGCAGCGCCAGCAGGCTCGGATGATAGTCTCACTTGAGAAGGGCCGCGGCAGCGCCAGCCGGCAAGGGCGATGGTTCACACAAGGATGGGCCGCGGCAGCGCCAGCAGGTCCCGACGAGGATGTAGGTTGCAGAGGGCCGCGGCAGCGCCAGCAGGTCCCGACGTATGTAGGTTGCAGAGGGCCGCGGCAGCGCCAGCAGGTCCCGACGAGGATGTAGGTTGCAGAGGGCCGCGGCAGCGCCAGCAGGTCCCGACGACGATGTAGGTTGCAGAGGGCCGCAGCAGCGCCAGCAGGCAGGACGATGATTCACAAGGCAGGGCTGCGGCAGCGCCAGCAGTCCGTCAAGGATGAGTTCTTCTAGGTGTCTCTCGACTCCAGGATACAACTGCCTTCCTGCTCTGGAGCTGCCCCAGTTATAGGTCTGGCCTCCTTTGATGTCCGGACCCTCGCTCTTGGAGGTCGGGAGGTCCGGGATGAGGGAGTCCAGACACCCAGCAGGGGGGTGCAGCCAGCGCCCGGGGAGGCTGGGGGCGATCGGCACCTGGGGGGGGAGAGCCATCGACACTTCTCTCTCCCATTGACCCGCCAAGTGGTCTCTTCACCTCCTGGGTGGATGGTGGTGCCTCAATGTCGGGGCCCGGCCAGGCCCAGGGTTGGGGTTGAGCTGAGGCCACGCGGCCTCGTGGTGCAGTGTCCAAGATGGCGGCTGGGCCCGGGCAATGGTGCTGACGGTGGCCCGGGTCAGCCGATGCTGGGATGTTCGGGAGCAGGCGTCCCGTGGGGGACGGGTTGCGGGTTTGCTTCTGTGGGTTGCCGGGGTAGTTCTTCTGGTGACACCGGGAGAGCCGGTGTCCGGGCCCTGTCATGCGGGGAGGGAGCGAGCCTTTCACGAGGCCTGTCCAACAGTGCAGAGTAGTGAGTGCAGAGTTGTGAGTCCAGAGTAGTGAGTGCAGAGTAGTGAGTGCAGACTGCAGAGTAGTGAGTGCAGAGTAGTGAGTGCTGAGTAGTGAGTGTGCAGAGTTGTGAGTGTGCAGAGTAGTGAGTGCAGAGTAGTGAGTGCAGAGCAGTGAGTGCAGAGTAGTGAGTGCAGAGTGCAGAGTAGTGAGTGCAGAGTAGTGAGTGTGCAGAGTAGTGAGTGCAGAGTAGTGAGTGCAGAGTAGTGAGTGCAGAGTAGTGAGTGTGCAGAGTAGTGAGTGCAGAGTAGTGAGTGCAGAGTAGTGAGTGTGCAGAGTGCAGATTAGTGAGTGCAGAGTGTAGAGTAGGGAGTGCAGAGTAGTGAGTGCAGAGTAGTGAGTGCAGAGTGTGAGTGCAGAGTGCAGAGTAGTGAGTGCAGAGTAGTGAGTGCAGAGTAGTGAGTGCAGAGTAGTAAGTCCAGAGTAGTGAGTGCAGAGTAGTGAGTGCAGAGTGCAGAGTAGTGAGTGCAGAGTAGGGAGTGCAGAGTAGTGAGTGCAGAGTGCAGAGTAGTGAGTACAGAGTGCAGAGTAGTGAGTGCAGAGTAGTGAGTGCAGAGTAGTGAGTGCAGAGTAGTGAGTGCAGAGTGCAGAGTAGTGAGTGCAGAGTAGTGAGTGCAGAGTAGTGAGTGCAGAGTAGTGAGTGCAGCGTTGTGAGTCCAGAGTAGTTAGTGCAGAGTAGTGAGTGCAGGGTGCAGAGTAGTGAGTGCAGAGTAGTGAGTTCAGAGTAGTGAGTGCAGAGTGCAGAGTAGTGAGTGCAGAATGCAGAGTAGTGAGTGCAGAGTAGTGATTGCAGAGTAGTGTGTGCAGAGTGCAGAGTAGTGAGTGCAGACTAGTTAGTGCAGAGTGCAGAGTAGTGAGTGCAGAGTGCAGAGTAGTGAGTGCAGAGTAGTGAGTGCAGAGTTGTGAGTGCAGAGTAGCGAGTGCAGAGTAGCGAGTGCAGAGTAGTGAGTGCAGAGTAGTGAGTGCAGAGTGCAGAGTAGTGAGTGCAGAGTGCAGAGCCGTGAGTGCAGAGTAGTGAGTGCAGAGTGCAGAGTAGTGAGTGCAGAGTGCAGAGTAATGAGTGCAGAGTAGTGAGAGTGCAGAGTAGTGAGTGTGCAGAGTGTGAGTGCAGAGTGCAGAGTAGTGAGTAGTGAGTGCAGAGTAGTGAGTGCAGAGTAGTGAGTGCTGAGTAGTAAGTCCAGAGTAGTGAGTGCAGAGTAGTAAGTCCAGAGTAGTGAGTGCAGAGTAGTGAGTGCAGAGTGCAGAGTAGTGAGTGCAGAGTAGTGAGTGCAGAGTGCAGAGTAGTGAGTACAGAGTGCAGAGTAGTGAGTGCAGAGTAGTGAGTGCAGAGTAGTGAGTGCAGAGTAGTGAGTGCAGAGTTGTGAGTACAGAGTAGTGAGTGCAGAGTAGTGAGTGCAGAGTGCAGAGTAGTGAGTGCAGAGTGCAGAGTAGTGAGAGCAGAATAGTGAGTGCAGAGTGCAGAGTAGTGAGTGCAGAGTGCAGAGTAGTGAGTGCAGAGTAGTTAGTGCAGAGTGCAGAGTAGTGAGTACAGAGTGCAGAGTAGTGAGTGCAGAGTGCAGAGTAGTGAGTGCAGAGTAGTGAGTGCAGAGTAGTGATTGCAGAGTTGTGAGTCCAGAGTAGTGAGTGCAGAGTAGTGAGTGCAGAGTGCAGAGTAGTGAGTGCAGAGTAGTGAGTGCAGAGTGCAGAGTAGTGAGTGCAGAGTGCAGAGTAGTGAGTGCAGAATAGTGAGTGCAGAGTGCAGAGTAGTGAGTGCAGAGTGCAGAGTAGTGAGTGCAGAGTAGTGAGTGCAGAGTAGTGAGTGCAGACTAGTGAGTGCAGACTAGTTAGTGCAGAGTGTATAGTAGTGAGTGCAGAGTGCAGAGTAGTGAGTGCAGAGTAGTGAGTGTGCAGAGTGTGAGTGCAGAATGTGAGTGCAGAGTAGTGAGTAGTGAGTACAGAGCGCAGAGTAGTGAGTGCAGAGTGCAGAGTAGTGAGTGCAGATAATGAGTGCAGAGTAGTGAGTCCAGAGCAGTGAGTGCAGAGTAGTGAGTGCAGAGAAGTGAGTGCAGAGAAGTGAGTGCAGAGAAGTGAGTGCAGAGTAGTGAGTGCAGAGTAGTGAGTGCAGAGTGCAGAGTAGTGAGTGCAGAGTAGTGAGTGCAGAGTGCAGAGTAGTGAGTGCAGAGTAGTGAGTGCTGAGTAGTGAGTGCAGAGTAGTGAGTGCAGAGTGCAGAGTAGTGAGTGCAGAGTGCAGAGTAGTGAGAGCAGAATAGTGAGTGCAGAGTGCAGAGTAGTGAGTGCAGAGTGCAGAGTAGTGAGTGCAGAGTGCAGAGTAGTGAGTGCAGAGTAGTTAGTGCAGAGTGCAGAGTAGTGAGTACAGAGTGCAGAGTAGTGAGTGCAGAGTGCAGAGTAGTGAGTGCAGAGTAGTGAGTGCAGAGTAGTGATTGCAGAGTTGTGAGTCCAGAGTAGTGAGTGCAGAGTAGTGAGTGCAGAGTGCAGAGTAGTGAGTGCAGAGTAGTGAGTGCAGAGTGCAGAGTAGTGAGTGCAGAGTGCAGAGTAGTGAGTGCAGAATAGTGAGTGCAGAGTGCAGAGTAGTGAGTGCAGAGTGCAGAGTAGTGAGTGCAGAGTAGTGAGTGCAGACTAGTTAGTGCAGAGTGCATAGTAGTGAGTGCAGAGTGCAGAGTAGTGAGTGCAGAGTAGTGAGTGTGCAGAGTGTGAGTGCAGAGTGTGAGTGCAGAGTAGTGAGTAGTGAGTACAGAGCGCAGAGTAGTGAGTGCAGAGTGCAGAGTAGTGAGTGCAGATAATGAGTGCAGAGTAGTGAGTCCAGAGCAGTGAGTGCAGAGTAGTGAGTGCAGAGAAGTGAGTGCAGAGTAGTGAGTGCAGAGAAGTGAGTGCAGAGTAGTGAGTGCAGAGTAGTGAGTGCAGAGTGCAGAGTAGTGAGTGCAGAGTAGTGAGTGCAGAGTGCAGAGTAGTGAGTGCAGAGTAGTGAGTGCAGAGTGCAGAGTAGTGAGTGCAGAGTGCGGAGTAATGAGTGCAGAGTAGTGAGAGTGCAGAGTAGTGAGTGTGCAGAGTGTGAGTGCAGAGTGCAGAGTAGTGAGTGCAGAGTAATGAGTGCAGAGTAGTGAGTGCAGAGTGCAGAGTAGTGAGTGCAGAGTGCAGAGTAGTGAGTGCAGCATGCAGAGTAGTGAGTGCAGAGTGCAGAGTAGTGAGTGTAGAGTGCAGAGTAGTGAGTGCAAAGTAGTGAGTGCAGAGTGCAGAGTAGTGAGTGCAGAGTAGTGAGTGCAGAGTGCAGAGTAGTGAGAGCAGAGTGCAGAGTAGTGAGAGTGCAGAGTAGTGAGAGTGCAGAGTAGTGAGAGTGCAGAGTAGTGTGTGTGCAGAGTAGTAAGTGCAGAGTAGTGAGTGCAGAGTGCAGAGTAGTGAGTGCAGATTAGTGAGTGCAGAGTAGTGAGTGCAGAGTAGTGAGTGCAGAGTATTGAGTGCAGAGTCCAGAGTAGTGAGTGCAGAGTGCAGAGTAGTGAGTGCAGAGTGCAGAGTAGTGAGTGCAGAGTAGTGAGTGCAGAGTCCAGAGTAGTGAGTGCAGAGTGCAGAGTAGTGAGTGCAGAGTGCAGAGTAGTGAGTGCAGAGTAGTGAGTGCAGAGTAGTGAGTGCAGAGTGCAGAGTAGTGAGTGCAGAGTGCAGAGTATTGAGTGCAGAGTAGTGAGTGCAGAGTAGTGAGTGCAGAGTAGTGAGTGTGCAGAGTGTGAGTGCAGAGTGTGAGTGCAGAGTGCAGAGTAGTGAGTAGTGAGTGTAGAGTGCAGAGTAGTGAGTGCAGAGTAGTGAGTGCAGAGTGCAGAGTGTGAGTGCAGAGTGTGAGTGCAGAGTAGTGAGTGCAGAGTGCAGAGTGTGAGTGCAGAGTGCAGAGTAGTGAGTGCAGAGTAGTGAGTGCAGAGTAGTGAGTGCAGAGTTGTGAGTGCAGAGTTGTGAGTGCAGAGTAGTGAATGCAGAGTAGTGAGTGCAGAGTGCAGAGTAGTGAGTGCAGAGTAGTGAGTGCAGAGTAGTGAGTGCAGAGTGCAGAGTAGTGAGTGCAGAGTAGTGAGTGCAGAGTAGTGAGTGCAGAGTAGTGAGTGCAGAGTAGTGAGTGTGCAGAGTGTGAGTGCAGAGTGCAGAGCAGTGAGTGCAGAGTGCAGAGTAGTGAGTGCAAAGTGCAGAGTAGTGAGTGCAGAGTAGTGAGTGCAGAGTGCAGAGTAGTGAGTGCAGAGTAGTGAGTGCAGAGTAGTGAGTGCAGAGTAATGAGTGCAGAGTGTGAGTGCAGAGTGCAGAGTAGTGAGTGCAGAGTGCAGAGTAGTGAGTGCAGAGTGCAGAGTAGTGAGCGTCGAGTTGTGAGTGCAGAGTAGTGAGTGCAGAGTAGTGAGTGCAGAGTGCAGAGTAGTGAGTGCAGAGTGCAGAGTAGTGAGTGCAGAGTGCAGAGTAGTGAGTGCAGAGTAGTGAGTACAGAGTAGTGAGTGCAGAGTAGTGAGTGCAGAGTGCAGAGTAGTGAGGGCAGAGTAGTGAGTGCAGAGTAGTGAGTGCTGAGTAGTGAGTGCAGAGTGCAGAGTAGTGAGTGCAGAGTGCAGAGTAGTGAGTGCAGAGTAGTGAGTGCAGAGTGTGAGTGCAGAGTGCAGAGTAGTGAGTGCAGAGTAGTGAGTGCAGAGTAGTGAGTGCAGAGTGCAGAGTAGTGAGTGCAGAGTGCAGAGTAGTGAGTGCAGAGTAGTGAGTGCAGAGTGCAGAGTAGTGAGGGCAGAGTGCAGAGTAGTGAGTGCAGAGTAGTGAGTGCTGAGTAGTGAGTGCAGAGTGCAGAGTAGTGAGTGCAGAGTAGTGAGTGCAGAGTGCAGAGTAGTGAGTGCAGAGTGTGAGTGCAGAGTGCAGAGTAGTGAGTGCAGAGTAGTGAGTGCAGAGTAGTGAGTGCAGAGTAGTGAGTGCAGAGTAGTGAGTGCAGAGTAGTGAGTGCAGAGCAGTAAGTGCAGAGTAGTGAGTGCTGAGTGTGAGTGCAGAGTGCAGAGTGCAGAGTGCAGAGTGCAGAGTGCAGAGTAGTGAGTGCAGAGTAGTGAGTGAAGAGTAGTGAGTGCAGAGTGCAGAGTGCAGAGTAGTAAGTGCAGAGTGCAGAGTAGTGAGTGCAGAGTAGTGAGTGCAGAGTAGTGAGTGCAGAGTGCAGAGTAGTGAATGCAGAGTAGTGAGTGCAGAGTAGTGAATGCAGAGTAGTGAGTGCAGAGTAGTGAGTGCAGACCATGAGTGCAGAGTAGTGAGTGCAAAATGCAGAGTAGTGAGTGCAGAATGCAGAGTAGTGAGTGCAGAGTAGTGAGTGCAGAGCAGTCAGTGTGCAGAGCAGTAAGTGCAGAGTAGTTAGTGCAGAGTGCAGAGTAGTGAGTGCAGAGTGCAGAGTAGTGAGTGCAGAGTGCAGATCAGTGTGTGCAGAGTAGTGTGTGCAGAGTAGTGCGTGCAGAGTAGTGAGTGCAGAGTAGTGAGTGTGCAGAGTAGTGAGTGCAGAGTAGTGAGTGCAGAGTAGTGAGTGCAGTGTAGTGAGTGCAGAGTAGTGAGTGTGCAGAGTAGTGAGTGTGCAGAGTGCAAAGTAGTTTGTGAAGAGTAGTGAGTGTGCAGAGTAGTTAGTGCAGAGTAGTGAGTGCAGAGTAGTGAGTCCAGAGTAGTGGGTGCAGAGTAATGAGTGCAGAGTAGTGAGTGCAGAGTAGTCAGTGCAGAGTAGTGAGTGCAGAGTGCAGAGTAGTGAGTGCAGAGTGCAGAGTAGTGAGTGCAGAGTAGTGAGTGCAGAGTGCAGAGTAGTGAGTGCAGAGTAGTGAGTGCAGAGTAGTGAGTCCAGAGTAGTGAGTGCAGAGTAGTGAGTGCAGAGTAGTGAGTCCAGAGTAGTGAGTGCAGAGTGCAGAGTAGTGAGTGCAGAGTAGTGAGTGCAGAGTGCAGAGTAGTGAGTGCAGAGTAGTGAGTGCAGAGTAGTGAGTGTAGAGTGCAGAGTAGTGAGTGCAGAGTAGTGAGTGCAGAGTGCAGAGTAGTGAGTGCAGACTAGTTAGTGCAGAGTGCAGAGTAGTGAGTGCAGAGTGCAGAGTAGTGAGTGCAGAGTAGTGAGTGCAAAGGGCAGAGTAGTGAGTGCAGAGTGCAGAGTAGTGAGTGCAGAATAGTGAGTGCAGAGGGCAGAGTAGTGAGTGCAGAGTGCAGAGTAGTGAGTGCAGAGTAGTGAGTGCAGAGTGCAGAGTAGTGAGTGCAGAGTAGTGAGTGCAGAGTAGTGAGTGCAGAGTAGTGAGTGCAGAGTACTGAGTGCAGAGCAGTAAGTTAAGAGTAGTGAGTGGAGAGTGTGAGTGCAGAGTAGTAAGTGCAGAGTAGTGAGTGCAGAGTAGTGAGTGCACAGTAGTGAGTGCAGAGTAGTGAGTGAAGAGTAGTGAGTGCAGAGTGCAGAGTAGTAAGTGCAGAGTGCAGAGTAGTGAGTGCAGAGTGCAGAGTAGTGAGTGCAGAATAGTGAGTGCAGAGTGCAGAGTAGTGAGTGCAGAGTGCAGAGTAGTGAGTGCAGAGTAGTGAGTGCAGAGTAGTGAGTGCAGACTAGTGAGTGCAGACTAGTTAGTGCAGAGTGCATAGTAGTGAGTGCAGAGTGCAGAGTAGTGAGTGGAGAGTAGTGAGAGTGCAGAGTAGTGAGTGTGCAGAGTGTGAGTGCAGAGTGTGAGTGCAGAGTAGTGAGTAGTGAGTACAGAGCGCAGAGTAGTGAGTGCAGAGTGCAGAGTAGTGAGTGCAGATAATGAGTGCAGAGTAGTGAGTCCAGAGCAGTGAGTGCAGAGTAGTGAGTGCAGAGAAGTGAGTGCAGAGTAGTGAGTGCAGAGAAGTGAGTGCAGAGTAGTGAGTGCAGAGTAGTGAGTGCAGAGTGCAGAGTAGTGAGTGCAGAGTAGTGAGTGCAGAGTGCAGAGTAGTGAGTGCAGAGTAGTGAGTGCAGAGTGCAGAGTAGTGAGTGCAGAGTGCGGAGTAATGAGTGCAGAGTAGTGAGAGTGCAGAGTAGTGAGTGTGCAGAGTGTGAGTGCAGAGTGCAGAGTAGTGAGTGCAGAGTAATGAGTGCAGAGTAGTGAGTGCAGAGTGCAGAGTAGTGAGTGCAGAGTGCAGAGTAGTGAGTGCAGCATGCAGAGTAGTGAGTGCAGAGTGCAGAGTAGTGAGTGCAGAGTGCAGAGTAGTGAGTGCAAAGTAGTGAGTGCAGAGTGCAGAGTAGTGAGTGCAGAGTAGTGAGTGCAGAGTGCAGAGTAGTGAGAGCAGAGTGCAGAGTAGTGAGAGTGCAGAGTAGTGAGAGTGCAGAGTAGTGAGAGTGCAGAGTAGTGTGTGTGCAGAGTAGTAAGTGCAGAGTAGTGAGTGCAGAGTGCAGAGTAGTGAGTGCAGATTAGTGAGTGCAGAGTAGTGAGTGCAGAGTAGTGAGTGCAGAGTATTGAGTGCAGAGTCCAGAGTAGTGAGTGCAGAGTGCAGAGTAGTGAGTGCAGAGTGCAGAGTAGTGAGTGCAGAGTAGTGAGTGCAGAGTCCAGAGTAGTGAGTGCAGAGTGCAGAGTAGTGAGTGCAGAGTGCAGAGTAGTGAGTGCAGAGTAGTGAGTGCAGAGTAGTGAGTGCAGAGTGCAGAGTATTGAGTGCAGAGTAGTGAGTGCAGAGTAGTGAGTGCAGAGTAGTGAGTGTGCAGAGTGTGAGTGCAGAGTGTGAGTGCAGAGTGCAGAGTAGTGAGTAGTGAGTGTAGAGTGCAGAGTAGTGAGTGCAGAGTAGTGAGTGCAGAGTGCAGAGTGTGAGTGCAGAGTGTGAGTGCAGAGTAGTGAGTGCAGAGTGCAGAGTGTGAGTGCAGAGTGCAGAGTAGTGAGTGCAGAGTAGTGAGTGCAGAGTAGTGAGTGCAGAGTTGTGAGTGCAGAGTTGTGAGTGCAGAGTAGTGAATGCAGAGTAGTGAGTGCAGAGTAGTGAGTGCAGAGTAGTGAGTGCAGAGTAGTGAGTGCAGAGTAGTGAGTGCAGAGTGCAGAGTAGTGAGTGCAGAGTAGTGAGTGCAGAGTAGTGAGTGCAGAGTAGTGAGTGTGCAGAGTGTGAGTGCAGAGTGCAGAGCAGTGAGTGCAGAGTGCAGAGTAGTGAGTGCAAAGTGCAGAGTAGTGAGTGCAGAGTAGTGAGTGCAGAGTGCAGAGTAGTGAGTGCAGAGTAGTGAGTGCAGAGTAGTGAGTGCAGAGTGCAGAGTAGTGAGTGCAGAGTGCAGAGTAGTGAGTGCAGAGTAGTGAGTACAGAGTAGTGAGTGCAGAGTAGTGAGTGCAGAGTGCAGAGTAGTGAGGCCAGAGTAGTGAGTGCAGAGTAGTGAGTGCTGAGTAGTGAGTGCAGAGTGCAGAGTAGTGAGTGCAGAGTGCAGAGTAGTGAGTGCAGAGTAGTGAGTGCAGAGTGTGAGTGCAGAGTGCAGAGTAGTGAGTGCAGAGTAGTGAGTGCAGAGTAGTGAGTGCAGAGTGCAGAGTAGTGAGTGCAGAGTGCAGAGTAGTGAGTGCAGAGTAGTGAGTGCAGAGTGCAGAGTAGTGAGGGCAGAGTGCAGAGTAGTGAGTGCAGAGTAGTGAGTGCTGAGTAGTGAGTGCAGAGTGCAGAGTAGTGAGTGCAGAGTAGTGAATGCAGAGTGCAGAGTAGTGAGTGCAGAGTAGTGAGTGCAGAGTGTGAGTGCAGAGTGCAGAGTAGTGAGTGCAGAGTAGTGAGTGCAGAGTAGTGAGTGCAGAGTAGTGAGTGCAGAGTAGTGAGTGCAGAGTAGTGAGTGCAGAGTAGTGAGTGCAGAGCAGTAAGTGCAGAGTAGTGAGTGCTGAGTGTGAGTGCAGAGTGCAGAGTGCAGAGTGCAGAGTGCAGAGTGCAGAGTAGTGAGTGCAGAGTAGTGAGTGAAGAGTAGTGAGTGCAGAGTGCAGAGTGCAGAGTAGTAAGTGCAGAGTGCAGAGTAGTGAGTGCAGAGTAGTGAGTGCAGAGTGCAGAGTAGTGAATGCAGAGTAGTGAGTGCAGAGTAGTGAATGCAGAGTAGTGAGTGCAGAGTAGTGAGTGCAGACCATGAGTGCAGAGTAGTGAGTGCAAAATGCAGAGTAGTGAGTGCAGAATGCAGAGTAGTGAGTGCAGAGTAGTGAGTGCAGAGCAGTGAGTGTGCAGAGCAGTAAGTGCAGAGTAGTTAGTGCAGAGTGCAGAGTAGTGAGTGCAGAGTGCAGAGTAGTGAGTGCAGAGTGCAGATCAGTGTGTGCAGAGCAGTGTGTGCAGAGTACTGAGTGCAGAGTAGTGAGTACAGAGTGGTGAGTGTGCAGAGTGTGAGTGCAGAGTAGTGAGTGCAAAGTGCAGAGTAGTGAGTGCAGAGTAGTGAGTGCAGAGTAGTGCGTGCAGAGTAGTGAGTGCAGAGTAGTGAGTGTGCAGAGTAGTGAGTGCAGAGTAGTGAGTGCAGAGTAGTGAGTGCAGTGTAGTGAGTGCAGAGTAGTGAGTGTGCAGAGTAGTGAGTGTGCAGAGTGCAAAGTAGTGAGTGAAGAGTAGTGAGTGTGCAGAGTAGTTAGTGCAGAGTAGTGAGTGCAGAGTAGTGAGTCCAGAGTAGTGGGTGCAGAGTAATGAGTGCAGAGTAGTGAGTGCAGAGTAGTCAGTGCAGAGTAGTGAGTGCAGAGTGCAGAGTAGTGAGTGCAGAGTGCAGAGTAGTGAGTGCAGAGTAGTGAGTGCAGAGTGCAGAGTAGTGAGTGCAGAGTAGTGAGTGCGGAGTAGTGAGTCCAGAGTAGTGAGTGCAGAGTAGTGAGTGCAGAGTAGTGAGTCCAGAGTAGTGAGTGCAGAGTGCAGAGTAGTGAGTGCAGAGTAGGGAGTGCAGAGTGCAGAGTAGTGAGTGCAGAGTAGTGAGTGTAGAGTGCAGAGTAGTGAGTGCAGAGTAGTGAGTGCAGAGTAGTGAGTGCAGAGTGCAGAGTAGTGAGTGCAGACTAGTTAGTGCAGAGTGCAGAGTAGTGAGTGCAGAGTGCAGAGTAGTGAGTGCAGAGTAGTGAGTGCAAAGGGCAGAGTAGTGAGTGCAGAGTGCAGAGTAGTGAGTGCAGAGTAGTGAGTGCAGAGGGCAGAGTAGTGAGTGCAGAGTGCAGAGTAGTGAGTGCAGAGTAGTGAGTGTAGAGTGCAGAGTAGTGAGTGCAGAGTAGTGAGTGCAGAGTAGTGAGTGCAGAGTAGTGAGTGCAGAGTACTGAGTGCAGAGCAGTAAGTTAAGAGTAGTGAGTGGAGAGTGTGAGTGCAGAGTAGTAAGTGCAGAGTAGTGAGTGCAGAGTAGTGAGTGCACAGTAGTGAGTGCAGAGTAGTGAGTGAAGAGTAGTGAGTGCAGAGTGCAGAGTAGTAAGTGCAGAGTGCAGAGTAGTGAGTGCAGAGTGCAGAGTAGTGAGTGCAGAGTAGTGAGTGCAGAGTAGTGAATTCCGAGTAGTGAGTGCAGACCGTGAGTGCAGAGTAGTGAGTGCAGAGTAGTGAGTGCAGAGTAGTGAGTGCAGAGTGCAGAGTAGCGAGTGCAGAGTAGTGAGTGCAGAGCAGTAAGTGCAGAGTAGTGAGTGCTGAGTGTGAGTGCAGAGTGCAGAGTGCAGAGTGCAGAGTAGTGAGTGCAGAGTAGTGAGTGAAGAGTAGTGAGTGCAGAGTGCAGAGTGCAGAGTAGTAAGTGCAGAGTGCAGAGTAGTGAGTGCAGAGTAGTGAGTGCAGAGTGCAGAGTAGTGAGTGCAGAGTGCAGAGTAGTGAATGCAGAGTAGTGAGTGCAGAGTCCAGAGTAGTGAGTGCAGAGTGCAGAGTAGTGAGTGCAGAGTGCAGAGTAGTGAGTGCAGAGTAGTGAGTGCAGAGTAGTGAGTGCAGAGTGCAGAGTGTGAGTGCAGAGTGCAGAGTAGTGAGTGCAGAGTAGTGAGTGCAGAGTGCAGAGTGTGATTGCAGAGTGCAGAGTAGTGAGTGCAGAGTAGTGAGTGCAGAGTAGTGAGTGCAGAGTTGTGAGTGCAGAGTTGTGAGTGCAGAGTAGTGAATGCAGAGTAGTGAGTGCAGAGTGCAGAGTAGTGAGTGCAGAGTAGTGAGTGCAGAGTGCAGAGTGTGATTGCAGAGTGCAGAGTAGTGAGTGCAGAGTAGTGAGTGCAGAGTAGTGAGCGCAGAGTTGTGAGTGCAGAGTTGTGAGTGCAGAGTAGTGAATGCAGAGTAGTGAGTGCAGAGTGCAGAGTAGTGAGTGCAGAGTAGTGAGTGCAGAGTAGTGAGTGCAGAGTGCAGAGTAGTGAGTGCAGAGTAGTGAGTGCAGAGTAGTGAGTGCAGAGTAGTGAGTGTGCAGAGTGTGAGTGCAGAGTGCAGAGCAGTGAGTGCAGAGTGCAGAGTAGTGAGTGCAAAGTGCAGAGTAGTGAGTGCAGAGTAGTGAGTGCAGAGTGCAGAGTAGTGAGTGCAGAGTAGTGAGTGCAGAGTAATGAGTGCAGAGTGTGAGTGCAGAGTGCAGAGTAGTGAGTGCAGAGTGCAGAGTAGTGAGTGCAGAGTGCAGAGTAGTGAGCGTCGAGTTGTGAGTGCAGAGTAGTGAGTGCAGAGTAGTGAGTGCAGAGTGCAGAGTAGTGAGTGCAGAGTAGTGAGTGCAGAGTGCAGAGTAGTGAGTGCAGAGTGCAGAGTAGTGAGTGCAGAGTAGTGAGTACAGAGTAGTGAGTTCAGAGTAGTGAGTGCAGAGTGCAGAGTAGTGAGGGCAGAGTGCAGAGTAGTGAGTGCAGAGTAGTGAGTGCTGAGTAGTGAGTGCAGAGTGCAGAGTAGTGAGTGCAGAGTAGTGAGTGCAGAGTGCAGAGTAGTGAGTGCAGAGTAGTGAGTGCAGAGTGTGAGTGCAGAGTGCAGAGTAGTGAGTGCAGAGTAGTGAGTGCAGAGTAGTGAGTGCAGAGTGCAGAGTAGTGAGTGCAGAGTAGTGAGTGCAGAGTAGTGAGTGCAGAGTAGTGAGTGCATAGTAGTGAGTGCAGAGTAGTGAGTGCAGAGTAGTGAGTGAAGAGTAGTGAGTACAGAGTGCAGAGTAGTGAGTGCAGAGTGCAGAGTAGTGAGTGCAGAGTAGTGAGTGCAGAGTGCAGAGTAGTGAGTGCAGAGTGCAGAGTAGTGAGTGCAGAGTAGTGAGTGCAGAGTAGTGAATGCAGAGTAGTGAGTGCAGAGTAGTTAGTGCAGAGCGTGAGTGCAGAGTAGTGAGTGCAGAATGCAGAGTAGTGAGTGCAGAATGCAGAGTAGTGAGTGCAGAGTAGTGAGTGCAGAGCAGTGAGTGTGCAGAGCAGTAAGTGCAGAGTAGTGAGTGCAGAGCAGTGAGTGCAGAGTGCAGAGTAGTGAGTGCAGAGTGCAGAGTAGTGTGTGCAGAGTAGTGTGTGCAGAGTACTGAGTGCAGAGTAGTGAGTACAGAGTGGTGAGTTTGCAGAGTGTGAGTGCAGAGTAGTGAGTGCAAAGTGCAGAGTAGTGAGTGCAGAGTGCAGAGTAGTGAGTGCAGAGTAGTGAGTGCAGAGTAGTGAGTGTGCGAGTAGTGAGTGCAGAGTAGTGAGTGCAGAGTAGTGAGTGCAGAGTAGTGAGTGTGCAGAGTAGTGAGTGCAGAGTAGTGAGTGTGCAGAGTGCAGAGTAGTGAGTGAAGAGTAGTGAGTGTGCAGAGTAGTGAGTGCAGAGTAGTGAGTACAGAGTAGTGAGTCCAGAGTAGTGGGTGCAGAGTAGTGAGTGCAGAGTGCAGAGTAGTGAGTGCAGAGTAGTGAGTGCAGAGTAGTGAGTGCAGAGTGCAGAGTACTGAGTGCAGAGTGCAGAGTAGTGAGTGCAGAGTAGTGAGTGCAGAGTGCAGAGTAGTGAGTGCAGAGTAGTGAGTGCAGAGTAGTGAGTCCAGAGTAGTGAGTGCAGAGTGCAGAGTAGTGAGTGCAGAGTAGTGAGTGCAGAGTGCAGAGTAGTGAGTGCAGAGTGCAGAGTAGTGAGTGCAGAGTAGTGAGTGCAGAGTAGTGAGTGTAGAGTGCAGAGTAGTGAGTGCAGAGTAGTGAGTGCAGAGTAGTGAGTGCAGAGTGCAGAGTAGTGAGTGCAGACTAGTTAGTGCAGAGTGCAGAGTAGTGAGTGCAGAGTGCAGAGTAGTGAGTGCAGAGTAGTGAGTGCAGAGTGCAGAGTAGTGAGTGCAGAGTAGTGAGTGCAGAGTAGTGAGTGCAGAGTAGTGAGTGCAGAGGGCAGAGTAGTGAGTGCAGAGTGCAGAGTAGTGAGTGCAGGGTAGTGAGAGTGCAGAGTAGTGAGTGTGCAGAGTGTGAGTGCGGAGTGCAGAGTAGTGAGTAGTGAGTGCAGAGTGCAGAGTAATGAGTGCAGAGTGCAGATTAGTGAGTGCAGATAATGAGTGCAGAGTAGTGAGTGTAGAGTAGTGAGTGCAGAGCAGTGAGTGCAGAGTAGTGAGTGCAGAGTGCATAGTAGTGAGTGCAGAGTGCAGAGTATTGAGTGCAGAGTAGTGAGTGCAGAGTAGTGAGTGCAGAGTGCAGAGTAGTGAGTGCAGAGTAGTGAATGCAGAGTCCAGAGTAGGGAGTGCAGAGTAGTGAGTGCAGAGTAGTGAGTGCATAGTGCAGAGTAGTGAGTGCAGAGTAGTGAGTGCAGAGTGCAGAGTAGTGAGTGCAAAGTAGTGAGTGCAGAGTAGTGAGTGCAAAGTGCAGAGTAGTGAGTGCAGAGTAGTGAGTGCAGAGTGCAGAGTAGTGAGTGCAGCGTGCAGAGTAGTGAGTGCAGAGTGCAGAGTGCAGAGTAGTGAGTGCAGAGTGCAGAGTAGTGAGTGTAAAGTAGTGAGTGCAGAGTGCAGAGTAGTGAGTGCAGAGTGCAGAGTAGTGAGTGCAGAGTGCAGAGTAGTGAGAGCAGAGTGCAGAGTAGTGAGAGTGCAGAGTAGTGAGAGTGCAGAGTAGTGAGAGTGCAGAGTAGTGAGAGTGCAGAGTAGTGTGTGTGCAGAGTAGTGAGTGCAGAGTAGTGAGTGCAGAGTGCAGAGTAGTGAGTGCAGATTAGTGAGTGCAGAGTAGTTGTTGGACTCAGCCTCGTGGCGTGGTCCTCACTGATCTCCGCAGCTCCAGAACTACGGGTGGAACTGACTCCCCTCCACCCAGAACCGTACATGACACTCCTACCCCTGACCTGAGACGATCCCCAGACCGCGTGCCTGCACCCGTGCACGTGACCATCAGACTCCATGTTTGGCCACCCCGGCCGGCCGGCCGCCTTCTTTCCTTTCGGCAGCCCCTGGCCACTCCTGACTACAGCTAAGCGTGCGTGTCCGGCGCGCCCAGATCCGCCCGGGGGGTGAACGACTCACCAAGTACCCGAAACCAAGACTTCCATCACACCTCCGGCCCCCTTCCGATGAACTGGTTCCCCTCACACCTCTGAACTATCCCTGGGGCCTGGTTTCGATTGCACCTTGGGCCTCCTAGTGAGCTGGCTCCAGGCCCTGATGGGTGTCTGGGATTCCCTGGACGCATGGTCCAAAGCATCAAAGAACCAACCGCCCAGACAATCAGGCGCCTGGCCCTCGGACCTCCGGCCTCCTGCCTCTGAGGGTCCAGACATCGAAGAGCTCCAGTACTATAAGACAGCCTGCCGTCCATCTAGTCGGCAGTTGTATCTTAGACAAGAAAGCCCTGCTGATCTGATCGCGGCTGACCTTGAGGAGAACAGACTCTGACCCACTGAGCCCTGCTGATGTCGTCGCGGCTCCCTCTCGAAGCGCAAGACCTGAACCTTCGGAGCCCTGCTGACGCTGTCGCGGCTCCCTCTCGAAGCACAAGACCTGAAGCATTGGAGCCCTGCTGACACTGTTGCGGCTCCCTCTCGAAGCACAAGACCTGAACCATCGGAGCCCTGCTGACGCTGTCGCGGCTCCACCTGCCTACGAGTACGACGGAGTACTTCTGACAAAGCCCTGCTGACCTCGTCACGGCTTGACGAACTCTCTGGTCCGGCTGGACCATCGACGCTACCCTCACGATCATCTTGAACTAAGAAGTGGGTAGGACAGCAAGTCCCATCGCCAGCCCCGGTACCCCCCAGTTCGAGGATTGAGAACTGTGCGCAGGGTGCGTGGCTTGCCAGCTGGCATCCTAAGACTGTCCCGCTTCCCCGATCCCTCATTACGAGACCTTCGCGATCCCTCGATCACTGTGTATTGCCCCCTACTTTCAATCTTGATAAAGCCTTTCTTGATAAAGAATCACGGTGTGTTGTCCGTTCATAAGTGTGGTGTGTCGACAGTGTGTACGATCAGTCCTTCCTGGTGGGGACTCCCCCTCGTTAAGACTCGGCAGTAATTGTGGCAGAGGAGGTTCCAGGCGGTTAGGAGAGTCCTCTTGACCCCTGGGGTCACCGCCTTCCAACATTGGTGGCAGCGATGGGATACGAACCTACGTCTGAGGATCGTACCACTGACACACTACCTGAACCCACGCGCAGCAAGCGCACAAGAAAAGAAGAGCAACAATGACGACTACAGAATCTGGTGTAAAGATAATCTTCGACAAGGACCTCCTGTAAGACTACACACATAGAGAGCTGAAGCAGTTCTGCAAAGAACTGAGTATCCCGAGTACCGGACTAAGTACTAAGGAAGATTTCCAGAAAGCGCTAACCGATTGGGAAGAGTCCGGAGCACCCCTCCCCCCGACCGAAGACGACGATGGAGGGAGGCCACAGACCGAACTCGGTACACCGGCCGGTGAGAGAATCCAGCAACCGACCCGGAGCCCAGCAACCGGGAGAGAGCGGTCATCGGAGGAGATGGCCAATCGAGAACGTGACCGAAGCCTTGAGCTCGAACTGGCGCGCCTCAAATTGGAGGGCGAACTCAAACTCGCAGAAAAGAAGTTGGCGGTGGAGCAGTTGTGGCTCCAGGGAGAGCTAGCGGAGAAGAAGCTCCAGAGGGAGCATGAAGGACGGAAACTTCAGCTCGAGCACGAGCGCAGCCTCAAAGAACTCGAATTGAAAGCCAGAAAAGAAGCGACCGGATCACCGGGACTTGGGGAACAGGTGGTCCCCAAAGAAACGAAGGTGCATATCCCCAAGGACGCTGTAAAGGAATTTTACAAAGGGGACGACATCCAGCAGTGGTTCAAAGCATACGAGGTGGCCATGTCTGCTCACCGGATCCCCGAGAATGACTGGGGGGCCGGCCTGTGGAGCCGCTTCCTCAGCGTGGGGAGAGACACGCTGCTGGACCTACCGACGGCACACATGAACGCCTACCCCCACATGAAAGACGCTCTCCTATTTCGCTATGGCCTCACGCCGGAAATGTATCGCCAGCGGTTTAGGGAGTGCAAAAAGATTCCTGACACCACCTGGGTAGACTATGTGAACTACTACACCCGGGACCTAGACGGGTGGATCAAGGGCAGCAATGTGACCACCTTCGAAGGCCTAGTCGACCTAGTGGCTTACGAGCACCTGTTCGCCAATTGCTTTGTGGAACTAAGACAGCATCTCCTGGACAGCAAGCTCGCCAACACACGGAAACTGGCTGTGGAAGCCGATCGATGGGTGGCCACCCGGGTCCAGAAGGGACCCGGGGGAGACCCCCCGTGGAACGACCAAGGATCTTCCCGCCAGCGAGGTGGGGGAGGTCGGGGCAAGCAGCAACGTTCCCAGTCAGGGCCCCAGCGTAGTCCCCCCAGAAACCAGGCCCCCCGATCTCCTCCCGTGACGAGAGCCGCCCCGAGTGCAGGACCCCCGGGGCTCCGCCCCAACTCCACGTGCTTCAAGTGTCAGCAACCCGAGCACTATGCCGGTGACCCCCGATGTCCCATGACCCCGAAATCCACTCCCACTGGCCCCTCCACTAGACAGATATCCTCAGTGGCCTTAGAAGAAGAAGAGATAGAAGAACAGGGGGAGTGGGAGCCCGCAGCCATGGTCTTAGCCTCCCTGGGGAATAGCGAGATGATCCCAGGAGATTACCTGCCCGACAACACAGAAAAGTACCGCCAAACAGTGAAGGTTAACGGGCGCAGCATAGGAGCCCTTCGAGACACAGGAGCCAGCATCACGTCTGTTAGGTACACGCTAGTCTCTGAGTCCATGATCATCCCCCACACCTCCTGTAGGGTGATAGCAGCTGATAATTCCGTCCGCACCTGTAGGATAGCACAGGTCCCGTTTGAGTGGGAGGGAGTCTCGGGCGATCTGCGGGTAGCGGTCCGCACGGACATGCCTGTAGACTGCTGTTAGACGGGACCTGGAGGGTCGGCCGAGGACAAGGGGAGAGGTCTCCGGGGAGAGCCGTCTCCAGCGATCGTACAGACAAGTAACTTCCCCCCCACAGATGGACACCACACAAAGATAAGATTTAACGTTCTTTATAAGCAATCTTGAGGTACGGTAGAATGGTACAAGGAGGTCTGGACTCAGGGGTCCCCTCGATTCTAGTCTCTTGGACGGGAAAGGGGGTAGCGGCACAGTCTTATTACCAATATGGTAGTTGCGATGAGATGATGGGTAGCTCACAATCCTCGAGCTCGGCGTTCTAGGAGGATGGGCCGCGGCAGCGCCAGCAGGTCCCGGGGAGATCGAAGGTGGCAACGGTCCGCGGCAGCGCCAGCAGGTCCCGACGAAGATGGTGGTTACAACGGGCCGCGGCAGCGCCAGCAGGTCCCGGCGAGGATGAAGGTTGCAGAGGGCCGCGGCAGCACCAGCGGACAAGACGACAGTTCACAAGGCAGGGCTGCGGCAGCGCCAGCAGTCCGTCAAGGATGAGTTCTTCTCGGTGTCTCTCGACTCCAGGATACAACTGCCTTCCTGCTCTGGAGCTGCCCCACTTATAGGTCTGGCGGCCTTTGATGTCCGGACCCTCGCACTTGGAGGTCGGGAGGTCCGGGATGAGGGAGTCCAGACACCCAGCAGGGGGGTGGAGCCAGCGCCCGGGGAGGCTGGGGGCGATCGGCACCTGGCGGGGGAGAGCCATTGACACTTCTTCCTCCCATTGACCTGCCAAGTGGTCCGTTCACCTCCTGGGTGGATGGTGGTGCTGGGATGTCGGGGCCTGGCCAGGCCCAGGGTTGGGGTCGAGCTGAGGCCATGCGGCCTCGTGGTGCAGTGTCCAAGATGGCGGCCGGGCCGGGCAATGGTGCTGACGGTGGCCCGGGCCCGTGATACAGAGATGTCCGGGGGCAGGAGTCCCGTAGGGGACGGAGTGCGGGTTGCTTCTTGTGGGTAGCACCTGGAGAGCCAGTGTCCGGGCCCTGTCATGCGGGGAGGGAGCGAGCCCTTCATGTGGCCTGTCCAACATGCGTCCCCCCCAGCTGAAGGCGGGGAGAGTCACCCATCCTCTTGGGGACTTTCCTCGTCGAGGCGGAAAAAGCGTGACAGGCCATCCGCGTTGGCGTGATCCTGGCCAGGGCGGTGCTCCACAGTGAAGTCCATCCCCTGCAGGGAGATGGACCATCGCAAGAGCTTGGGATTTTCCCCCCGCATCTGCATTAGCCATTGCAGGGGGCGATGATCTGTTTGCACCCGAAAGTGGGTACCGAAGAGGTAGGGCCGGAGCTTCTTGAGGGCCCATACTACTGCGAAGGCCTCCCTCTCGATGGTGCTCCAGCGCTGTTCTCGGGCCAACAGACGTCTGCTGATGAAGGCCACTGGTTGGTCGACTCCCTCGGGGTTCAGTTGGGAGAGGACGGCCCCAATGCCATGGTCGGAGGCATCAGTCTGGACGATGAACTCCCGGCTGTAGTCGGGAGCCTGGAGTACCGGGGCGGTGCACATGGCGGCCTTCAACTTCTCGAAGGCCACTTGACAGTCGGGAGTCCAGTCGACTCTCTTTGGCTGGTTCTTGGATGTAAGTGCCGTGAGGGGCCCCACAATGCTGCCATAGTCCTTCACAAACCGCCGGTAGTATCCGGTGAGCCCCAAGAAGGCCCGGACCTCGGTTTGCGTTACGGGTGGCTGCCAGGACTGGATGGCAGCGATCTTGAGCTGGAGGGGGCCACCAGACCGCTCCCCACTTGGTGTCCGAGGTAGGTCACGGACCCCTGGCCAATCTGGCATTTGCTGGCCTTGATTGTGAGGCCGGCCTGTTGGAGGGCCTGCAGGACCTCTCGGAGGTGGCGGAGGTGGTCTGACCTGTGGCGGCTGTATACCGCGATATCGTCCAGGTAGGCGGCGCTGAACTCTTCGAAGCCCGCCAATACCTGGTTCACCAGGCGTTGAAAGGTTGCTGGAGCATTTTTCATGCCGAATGGCATCACTTTGAAATGGTAGTGACCATCCGGGGAGGAGAAAGCGGACCGTTCTTGCGCCCTGGGGGTGAGGCCGATCTGCCAGTAGCCCGCTGTCAGGTCGAAGATGCTGAGGTAGCGGGCAGCCCCCTTGCGGTCGATCAGTTCATCGGCTCGGGGAATGGGGTGAGCGTCGGTCCGGGTGACAGCGTTCAGACCAAGATAGTCAACGCAGAATCGGAGCTCAGGGGTGGTGCCTGGGGCAGCAGCCTTGGGGACCAGCACAACTGGGCTGGCCCAGGGGCTGTCCGAGGGTTCGATGACTCCGAGTGTGAGCATCTTCGACACTTCTTCTTGGATGCAGGCACGTACCCGATCTGGTACTGGGTACGCCCGATGTCTGATAGGGGGACTGTCCCCAGTGTCCACGTCGTGCAAGCACCAGGGGGTGACCCCTGGGGTGAGGGAAAATAGGGCTGCGAATTGCAGCAGGAGAGCCCGACAGTCTTGGCGCTGCTCCGAGGTTAGGGTATCTGAGAGTCGGACCCCGTCTACTGAACCATCTTTCTCACGGGTCCTCAGTAGGTCAGGGAGGGGCTCGGAGTCTTCTTCCGCTCCACTGTCTGTAGCCATCAGTATGCTGAGCTCCGAGCGCACAAAGTGGGGTTTGAGTCTGTTGGCGTGGAGGACCCGGAGGGGGTTCCGGGGAGATTCCATGTCGATGAGATAGGTGACGGGGCTCTTGCGCTCGATCACCTTGAAGGGCCCCGTCCACTTATCCTGCAAGGCACAAGGTTCGGTGGGGGACATCACCCATACTTGCTGGCCAGGTTCGAACTCTATGGAGGAGGCGTTCTGATCGTACCATTTCTTCATGTCCTCCTGACTGGCCTCAAGATTGGCTTTGGCGATCTCTCGGAATCGCCTGGTCTGATTGCGGAGGGTCAGGAGGTACTTGTAGACGTCTGGAGGGGTTTTCAGGGGGGCCATCTCCCAACCTTCCTTGACTAGGCTGAGGGGCCCTCGAACAGGGTGTCCGTACAAGAGTTCGAAGGGGCTGAAGCCGAGGGACTTCTGAGGGACTTCTCGGTAGGCGAAGAGGAGGCACGGGAGTAGCACATCCCACTGGCGGCGGAGGGGCTCTTCCAACCCCATAATCATTCCCTTGAGTGTGCGGTTGAACCGCTCAACCAGTCCGTTTCCTTGCGGGTGATAGGGGGTTGTGAATCGGTAGGTGACCCCGCACTGCTGCCAGAGGGATTTCATATATTTTGAAATAAAGTTCGTGCCTCTGTCGCTGACGACTTCCCGGGGGAAGCCCACCCGGGAAAAGATCCCCATTAAGGCTCGGCCGACCACCGGTGCAGTTACAGTTCGAAGGGGGATGGCCTCGGGATAGCGGGTGGCGTGGTCCACCAGGACCAGGATGAATCGATGCCCTTGTGCTGTTCGGGGGTCCAGGGGCCCCACAATGTCTATTCCCACCTTTTCGAACGGGGTGGTGACCACCGGGAAGGGTTGCAGGGGTGCCTTGAGTTTGCGGCCGCTCTTCCCGCTGGCCTGACAAGTGGGACAGGACCGGCAGTGGTGAGTACGTCATTTCTCATTTTGGGCCAGTAAAAGTGGGTCACCAGGCGGTTGTAGGTTTTGTCCTGACCCAAGTGTCCGGCCAGGGGGACGTCGTGGGCCAAGTTCAACAGGAAGTCTCTAAAACGGAGGGGCACCACCAACACTCGACTGGCCCCCAACTCTGCGATTCTTTGTTCGCTGTACAATAGATCATTGTCCCAATAGATCCAGTGGGCCCCGGCGGTATCTCCCGCGCTCTGGGCGAGTGCTTGCTGTTGTAGTCCCTCGAGGGAGGGACATGTCTTTTGCTCTTGACGGAATTGTTCCTGGGTGGGTCCCCCTTCTTGACGCCACTGGGCCAGGTCTGGGAGGTCCTGGGGCTGAGCGAGCCCTTCTTGGGTTTGTTCCGGGGGGTCGGCGTGGTCGGCGTCCCCCACTGCAGCGATCGGGGGAGGAGGTGCTGGCCATTCGGGTTCTTCGGGTTGGGGGATGGCGCGGGCCGCCATGGACCGGGTGGTTACGCACGCCCAGTCCGGGAGGCCCAACATCCCCAGGTGCTCTCTTCTTTCCACGGCGGCCCACGGGGAACTCTCGAGATCGTTCCCCAGGAGACAGTCCACGGGGGCATCATCGCGGACCGTCACCTTCAGCATGCCGGATACTCCTCCCCATTCGAAGGGGACGCAGGCCATCCGACACAGGCTCTCCGAATTGTCGGCTGAACGGACGGGGCAGAGAATGTTCGGTAGGATTTGTTCTGGGGTCACCAGGTGACAGCGGACGGCCGTCACACTGGCCCCCGTGTCACGTAGGGCTTCAGCCTTGCGTCCATTTATGTTCACCCACTGACTGTATTTTCTGGTGTTGGCGGGTAGGGGAGCCCGCAGGATCATGTCTCTTCCCCCTAGGCACGCCAGGACCATGGCGGCCGGTTCCCACTCTTGTTGCTCTTGTTCGTATTCTTCATGCTCTTCGGAGACTTGCTCTTCTCCTAGGGCGGCGGCAGCTACCTGGCGGGGCCCCGGAGTCTGGTTCTTTGGGCAGTTCGGGTCATTGGCGTAGTGACCGACTCGCTGGCACCGGTGACAAGTGACATTGGCTCTGAATCCCGGGCGCATCGGGGGGTTGCCCCGGCCGGCCGGGGGCGGGGTGCTGGTAGCGGGAGCGGCCGGGACGGCGTCTTTCCCCCGGCCCTGGCCTCCTCCTCCTCCTCGGGGACGGTGATGGCCTTGGTTGTTCCTGTTCTGTTCGTTCGGCCCACCCCGGCCCACTCGGGTGCTTTCCCATCGGTCAGCCTCAGCAGCGAGCTGCCGTGGATCAGTCAATTTACTGTCGAGGAGGTGCTGCCTGAGCTCGATGAAGCAGTTGTTGGAGAGGTGCTCCCATACGATGAGGTTAAAAAGCTGCTCGTAGGTCGTTACGTGGCTCCCCTTGATCCATCCCTCAAGGGCTCGGCTGAAGTAGTTTACATATTCCACCCAAGTTGTACCCGGGATTCGGGTGCAGTCGCGGAACCTCTGGCGGTACTTTTCGGGTGTCAGCCCATATCGATTGAGGAGGGCGGCCTTCATGTGATCATAGGACGTCATTTGATGGTCCGGGAGCTGTAACAGGGCATCACGGCCTTCATTGACGAACCTCCCCCATAGACCGGCTCCCCAGTCACTTCGATCGATCCGGTGGGAGGTCATGGCGATCTCGTAGGCCTTGAACCACTGTTGTATGTCTTCGTTTCGGTAATACTCTCGGACGACATCTTTGGGAATGTGGACCTTTGGTTCTGTAGCTCCTGGGGTGCGCGGTGGATCGGGCATCCCCAGGTCTTTGTTTTGCTTTTGTAGTTCTATCTCTGCCAGTTTGCGCTCGTGTTCGTATGCCAGTCTTTTTTCTTCGAGCTCTCTTTGTCTTTGCTTTTCTTCCCGCTCTTCTCGGAGCCGTAAGTGTTCTAGGTTCAATTTTTGTTCCGCTAGTTTTAGTTCTCCATCCAATTTGAGCCGTGCCAACTCTAATTCGTGCAGTCTGCTTTTTTCTCGCTCTTGGATCTCTTCCCGGGAGAGACCCGTTCTCCTCTCTTCGGAAGGAGCGGTGCTAGTCTCTGGTGCTTCGATGTGTTGGTCCCGGGGACAGGCGGTATTTGCTTCTGCCCATGATTCTAGGGCGTGTTTAAAGTCATCTTTTGTGCTCAGACCGGTGGTAGCAATGCCCAGTTCCATACAAAATTGTTTTAATTCTCGATGGCTGTACTCCTCCAGTTTTTCCATTTGGAATTTCTCCGTAGACACGCTCTCTTGGGTCGATATTGTGGTTTAGTCGTGGGGTGAGTTGCTTTCTGTACGATTACGCGTTGGTTCGGATCGCGCCGCTGGCCACCAATGTTAGACGGGACCTGGAGGGTCGGCCGAGGACAAGGGGAGAGGTCTCCGGGGAGAGCCGTCTCCAGCGATCGTACAGACAAGTAACTTCCCCCCCACAGATGGACACCACACAAAGATAAGATTTAACGTTCTTTATAAGCAATCTTGAGGTACGGTAGAATGGTACAAGGAGGTCTGGACTCAGGGGTCCCCTCGATTCTAGTCTCTTGGACGGGAAAGGGGGTAGCGGGACAGTCTTATTACCAATATGGTAGTTGCGATGAGATGATGGGTAGCTCACAATCCTCGAGCTCGGCATTCTAGGAGGACGGGCCGCGGCAGCGCCAGCAGGTCCCGGGGAGATCGAAGGTGGCAACAGTCCGCGGCAGCGCCAGCAGGTCCCGACGAAGATGGTGGTTACAACGGGCCGCGGCAGCGCCAGCAGGTCCCGGCGAGGATGAAGGTTGCAGAGGGCCGCGGCAGCGCCAGCGGACAAGACGACAGTTCACAAGGCAGGGCTGCGGCAGCGCCAGCAGTCCGTCAAGGATGAGTTCTTCTCGGTGTCTCTCGACTCCAGGATACAACTGCCTTCCTGCTCTGGAGCTGCCCCAGTTATAGGTCTGGCGGCCTTTGATGTCCGGACCCTCGCACTTGGAGGTCGGGAGGTCTGGGATGAGGGAGTCCAGACACCCAGAAGGGGGGTGGAGCCAGCGCCCGGGGAGGCTGGGGGCGATCGGCACCTGGCGGGGGAGAGCCATCGACACTTCTTCCTCCCATTGACCTGCCAAGTGGTCCGTTCACCTCCTGGGTGGATGGTGGTGCTGGGATGTCGGGGCCTGGCCAGGCCCAGGGTTGGGGTCGAGCTGAGGCCATGCGGCCTCGTGGTGCTATGTCCAAGATGGCGGCCGGGCCGGGCAATGGTGCTGACGGTGGCCCGGGCCCGTTATACACAGATGTCCGGGGGCAGGAGTCCCGTAGGGGACGGAGTGCGGGTTGCTTCTTGTGGGTAGCACCTGGAGAGCCGGTGTCCGGGCCCTGTCATGCGGGGAGGGAGCGAGCCCTTCATGTGGCCTGTCCAACAACTGCCTCCTGGGGAATGACTTGGAGAGTTCCCAGTGGAAAGAGGTAGAGAGAAGGACCCATTTAGCAATGTTAGGACTGCCCCAATGGGCCTGTGTGAGCACCCGTGCCATGACCGCCAGAATGTCCAACCCCGGGAACGAAGAGCCCGAGTTCCCCAGTTCAGCCCCTGATGTCCCCAAGGGTGACGACCACCCCACGGTCCTCGACCAGCCTCCCATCGAAGAAAACGCATCCGACGAAGGTCCCCTCGGACCCGCTGCCGAACCAGTCCCAACCCTAGCCGATCTCCCCGAGATTCGCCCAGTGGCGCCAAGAGGGAGGACCGTCCCGAGAGGAGTTCTGCCAAGAGCAGACCTCCTGCCCTGCCCTAGAGGGGCTCCGGCGAGAGGCCGCAGCCCAGGCCGCTGGAGACCAGTCCGGCTCCCATTACCTTTACTGGGAAAACGGCCTACTGTACAGTGAACAGAAGACCGCTGAACTATGGTCAGCCCGCGTGCTGGTGGTACCCCTACGTTTCCGCTAACTCCTCCTCAACCTGGCCCACGATGTGCCCCTGGCGGGACATCTGGGCCAAGATAAGACCTTCCAACGATAGTGACCCATTTCTACTGGCCCCACATGCGGACCGATGTGGAACACCACTGTAAGTCCTGCCCCACGTGTCAGGCTAGCGGCAAAAGCGGAGGCAAGCGTAAGGCTCCCCTCCAGCCCTTTCCCGTTGTCAGTACCCCCTTTGAGAGGGTGGGAATCAACATCGTCGGACCTCTGGACCCCCGAACCTCCTTAGGCCACCGGTTCATTCTGGTTCTGGTTGATCACGCCACCCGATACCCCGAAGCCATCCCCCTCTGGACCGTGACGGCCCCGGTCATGGGCCGGGCCCTCATGGGGATCTTCTCCCGGGTGGGATTCCCCCGGGAAGTGGTAAGCGACCGAGGCACAAACTTTATCTCCCGGTACATGAAGTCCCTCTGGCAACAGTGTGGGGTGTCATACCGGTTCACCAGCCCCTACCATCCCCAGGGTAACGGCCTGGTTGAGCGGTTCAACCACACCCTGAAAGGGATGATCATGGGTCTCGAGGAGCCCTTGCGACGCAAGTGGGACGTCCTCCTACCCTGCCTCCTGTTCGCCTACCGAGAGGTACCCCAGAAATCCTTGGGGTTCAGCCCTTTCGAGCTGCTCTATGGGCACCCCGTCCGGGGTCCCATCAGCCTGGTCAAGGAAGGCTGGGAGACAACCCCCCCGAGCACACCCCCGATGTGTTCTCCTACGTCCTGGCCCTCCGAAACCAGACGCGGAAGTTTCACGAACTGGCCGAGGACAACCTGGAGGCCAGCCGAGAGGAGATGAAACGCTGGTACGACCAGAATGCCACTCTGGTCGAGTTTCAACCAGGCCAACAGGTTTGGGTCATGTCCCCAGTGGAAACTTGTGCCTTGCAGGATGTTAGACGGACCGGGAGGGTCGGCCGAGGACAAGGGGAGAGGTCTCCGGGGAGAGCCGTCTCCAGCGATCGTACAGACGAGTAACTTTCCCCCCACAGATGTACACCACACAGAGATAAGGTTTAACGTTCTTTATAAGCAATCTTTAAGTACGGTGGAATGGTACAAGGAGGTCTGTACTCAGGGGTCCCCTCGATTCTAGTCTCTTGGTTTGGGGAAAAGGGGGTAGCAGGACAGTCTTGTTACCAATCTGGTAGATGCGATGATAAGATGGATAGCTCACAATCCTCGAGCTCGGCGTTCTAGATGATCGGGCCGCGGCGGAGCCAGCAGGTCCCGAGATGATCGATGATAGCGACGGTCCGCGGCGGAGCCAGCAGGTCCCGGTGAAGGTGTTAGTTACAAACGGTCCGCGGCCACGCCAGCAGGTCCCGACGAGGATGAAGGTTTCAGAAGGTTGCGGCAGTGCCAGAAGGCAAGACAGTAGTTCGCAAGGCAGGGCTACGGCAGCGCCAGTAGTCCGTCAAGGATGAGTTCTTCACTGCGTCTCTCGACTCCAGGATACAACTGCCTTCCTGCTCTGGAGCTGCCCCAGTTATAGGTCTGGCGCCCTTTGATGTCCGTCCCTCGCACTTGGAGGTCGGGAGGTCCAGGATGAGGGAGTCCAGACACCCAGCAGGGGGGTGGAGCCAGCGCCTGGGGGAGCTGGGGGCGATAGGCACCTGGCGGGGGAGAGCCATCAACACTTCTTTCTCCCATTGACCTGCCAAGTGGTCCGTTCACCTCCTGGGTGGATGGTGGTGCCGGGATGTCGGGGCCTGGCCAGGCCCAGGGTTAGGGTCGATCGGAGGCCACGCGGCCTCGTGGTGCAGTGTCCAAGATGGCGCCCAGGCCGGGCGAGGGGGCCGGTAGTGATTCGGGCCCATGATGCAGAGATGTCCGGGGGCAGGGGTCCCGTATGAGACGGGGAGCGGGTGGTTTCTGTGTGTAACACCTGGAGGGCCGGGCTCGGGCCTTGTCATGCGGGGAGGGAGCAAGCCCTTCACGTGGCCTGTCCAACATGCGTCCCCCCCAGCTGAAGGCGGGGAGAGTCACCCATCCTCTTGGGGACTCTCCTCGTCGAGGCGGAAAAAGCGTGACAGGCGTGGTCTTGCCCAGGTCGATGTTCCACAGTGAAGTCCATCCCCTGCAGGGAGATGGACCAACGCAATAGTTTTGGGTTTTCCCCCCGCATCTGCATTAGCCACTGCAGGGGCCGATGATCTGTCTGTACCCGGAAGTGGGTACCGAAGAGATAAGGCCGGAGCTTTTTGAGGGCCCACACCACTGCGAATGCCTCCCTCTCGATGGTGCTCCAGCGTTGCTCTCGGGCCAGGAGACGTCTGCTGATGAAAGCCACTGGTTGGTCAAGTCCTTCGGGGTTCAACTGGGAAAGGACTGCCCCAATGCCATGGTCGGAGGCATCCGTTTGGACGATGAATTCCCGACTGTAGTCGGGGGCCTGGAGCACAGGGGCGGAGCACATGGCGGCCTTCAGCTTCTCAAAGGCCGCTTGACAGTCTGGAGTCCAGTTGACCTTTTTTGGGTGGTTTTTGGATCTGAGTTCCGTGAGGGGCCCCACAATGCTGCCATAGTCCCTCACGAACCGCCGGTAGTAGCCTGTGAGTCCCAAGAAGGCGCGGACCTCGGTCTGGGTGATGGGGGGCTGCCAAGACTGGATGGCAGCGATCTTGAGTTGCAGAGGGGCCACCAGACCGCTTCCCTCCTGGTGTCCGAGATAGGTCACGGACCCCTGGCCAATTTGGCATTTGCTGGCCTTGATCGTGAGGCCGGCTCGTTGGAGGGCCTGCAGAACCTCTCGGAGGTGGTTGAGGTGGTCGGACCAGTGGCGGCTGTACACAGCGATATCGTCCAGGTAGACGGCGCTGAATTCCTCGAGTCCCGCCAGGACCTGGTTCACTAGCCGCTGAAAAGTTGCTGGGGCATTCTTCATGCCGAATGGCATGACCTTGAAGTGGTAGTGGCCATCAGGGGTGGAGAAGGCAGATCGTTCTTGGGCCCGGGGTGTGAGACCGATCTGCCAGTAGCCCGCTGTCAGGTCGAAGATGCTGAGGTAGCGGGCAGCTCCCATGCGGTCGATTAGTTCATCTGCTCGGGGGATGGGGTGTGCGTCGGTTCTGGTGACAGCGTTCAAGCCCCGGTAGTCGACGCAGAATCGGAGCTCAGGAGTGGTGTCGGGGGCGGCCGCTTTGGGGACCAGTACCACTGGGCTGGCCCAGGGGCTGTCTGAGGGCTCGATGACCCCGAGCGTGAGCATCTTGGACACCTCCTCTTGGATGCAGGCCCGTACCCGATCTGGTACGCGGTAAGCCCGATGTCGGATAGGGGGACTGTCTCCAGTGTCCACGTCGTGCAAGCACCAGGGGGTGACCCCTGGGGTGAGGGAGAACAGGGTTGCGAACTGCAGTAGGAGGTCTCGGCAGCCTTGGCGCTGTTCCGGGGTGAGGGCCTCTGAGAGTCGGACCCCGTCCACGGAGCCGTCCTTCTCCCGAGTCCGTAGGAGATCAGGGAGTGGTTCGGAATCCTCTTCGGCTCCGCTGTCTGTTGCCATCAGGAGGCTGAGCTCCGAACGCACAAAGTGGGGTTTTAATCTATTGGCGTGGAGGACCTGGAGGGGGTTCCGTGAAGATTCCATATCGATGAGATAGGTGACAGGGCTCTTGCGCTCGACCACTTTGAAGGGCCCTGTCCACTTGTCCTGCAAGGCGCATGGTTCGGTGGGGGACATCACCCACACTTGTTGGCCGGGTTCGAATTCGATGGAGGAGGCATTTTGATCGTACCACCTTTTCATGTCTTCCTGACTGGCCTCCAGGTTCGCTTTTGCCATTTCTCTGAATCGTCTGGTCTGATTGCGTAGGGTCAGGAGGTACTTGAAAACATCTGGAGGGTTCTTCAGGGGGGGCATCTCCCAACCTTCTTTGACTAGGCTGAGCGGCCCTCGCACAGGGTGTCCGTATAAGAGTTCGAACGGGCTGAAGCCGAGGGACTTCTGGGGGACTTCTCGATAGGCAAAGAGGAGGCACGGCAGTAGCACATCCCACTGGCGACGGAGGGGCTCTTCCAACCCCCCAATCATCCCTTTGAGCGTGCGGTTGAACCGCTCGACTAGTCCGTTTCCTTGAGGGTGATAGGGGGTCGTGAATCGGTAGGTGAACCCGCACTGTTGCCAGAGGGACTTCATGTATTTTGAAATAAAGTTTGTGCCCCGGTCGCTGACGACTTCTCGGGGAAAGCCCACCCGGGAGAAGATCCCCATCAAGGCCCGGCCGACTACCGGGCTGTCACAGTTCGCAGGGGAACAGCCTCGGGGTAGCGGGTGGCGTGGTCCACCAGTACCAGGATGAACCGATGTCCTTGTGCTGTACGGGGGTCCAGGGGCCCCACAATGTCTATCCCCACCCTCTCGAACGGGGTGGTGACAACTGGGAAAGGTTGCAGAGGTGCTTTAAGTTTGCGGCCGCTCTTCCCGCTGGCCTGGCACGTGGGGCAAGACCGGCAGTGATTGAGTACGTCGTTTCTCATCTTGGGCCAGAAAAAGTGGGTCACCAGGCGACTGTAGGTTTTGTCCTGACCCAGGTGACCAGCCAGTGGGACATCGTGGGCCAGGTTTAGCAAGAAGTCTCTAAAGCGGAGGGGCACCACTAGCACTCGACTGGCCCCTAACTCCGCGATTCTCTGTTCGCTGTACAACAGGTCGTTGTCCCAATAGACCCAATGGGCTCCGGAGGTATCCCCTGTGCTCTGGGCGAGGGCTTGTTGGCGGAGTCCCTCGAGGGAGGGACAGGTCTTCTGCTCTTGACGAAACTGTTCCTGGGTGGGCCCCCCTTCCTGACGCCACTGAGCCAGGTCAGGAAGGTCCTGGGGCTGAGCGAGCCCTTCGGGGGTTTGCTCTTGAGGGTCGGCATGTTCGGCGTCTTCTGCTGGAGCGACCGGGGGAGGAGGTGCTGGCCATTCTGGTTCTTCAGGTCGGGGGATGGCACGGGCGGCCATGGACCGGGTGGTTACGCACGCCCAGTCCGGGAGGCCCAACATCCCCAGGTGCTCTCTTCTCTCTACGGCGACCCACGGGGAACTCTCAAGATCATTCCCCAGGAGACAGTCCACGGGGGCATCGTCTCGGACCGTCACCTTCAACATGCCGGAGACTCCTCCCCACTCGAAGGGGACGCAGGCCATCCGGCATAGACTCTCCGAATTGTCGGCTGAACGGACAGGGCAGAGAATGTTCGGCAGGATCTGTTCTGGGGTCACCAGGTGACAGCGGACGGCTGTCACACTGGCCCCTGTGTCACGTAGGGCTTCGGCCCTGCGTCCATTAACGTTCACCCACTGACTGTACTTCCTGGTGTTGGCGGGTAGGGGGGCCCGCGGGACCATGTCTCTTCCCCCTAGGCACGCTAGAACCATAGCGGCTGGTTCCCACTCTTGGTGTTCTTGCTCGCACTCCTCTTGTTCTTCGGAGATTTGTTCTTCCCCCAGGGCGGCGGCAGCCATCTGGCAGGGTCTCGGAGTCTGGTTCTGTGGACAATTCGGGTCATTTGCGTAGTGGCCGACTCGCTGGCATCGGTGACACGTGACATTGGCTCTGTACCCCGGGCGCGCCGGGGGGTTGCCCCGGTTGGCCGGGGGTGGGGTGCTGGCAGCGGGAGCGGCCGGGGCGTTGTCTCTTCCTTGTCCCTGGCCCCCTCCTCCTCCTCGGGGACGGTGCTGACCTTGGTTGTTCCGGTTCTGTTCATGTGGCCCATTCCGGCCCACTCGGGTAATTTCCCACCGGTCAGCCTCGGCGGCGAGCTGCCGTGGATCAGTCAATTTACTGTCGAGGAGGTGCTGCCTGAGCTCGACGAAGCAGTTGTTAGAGAGGTGCTCCCACACCATGAGATTAAAAAGTTGTTCGTAGGTCGTTACATTGCTTCCCTTGATCCAACCCTCGAAGGCTCGGCTGAAATAGTTCACATACTCCACCCAAGTTGTACCCGGGATCCGGGTGCAGTCTCGGAACCTCTGGCGGTACATTTCGGGTGTGAGCCCATAGCGGGTGAGGAGGGTAGCCTTCATGTGGTCATAGGAGGTCATCAGGTGGTCTGGGAGCTGTAACAGGGCATCGCGGCCCTCATTGATGAACCTCCCCCATAGACCGGCTCCCCAGTCACTTCGATCGATCCGGTGGGAGGTCATAGTGATCTCGTAGGCCTTGAACCATTGTTGTATGTCGTCATCTCGGAAATATTCTTGAACGACATCCTTGGGGATGTGTACTTTCTTTTCTGTTGCTCCCGGGGTGCGCGGTTGCTCGGGCACCCCTAATTCTTTGTTCTGCTTACGTAAGTCTATTTCTGCTAGCTTGCGCTCGTGTTCATACGCTAGTCTCTTTTCTTCGAGTTCTCTTTGTCTCTGTTTTTCTTCCCGTTCTTCTCGGAGCCGCAGATGTTCTAGGTTCAGTTTTTGTTCGGCTAATTTGAGTTCGCCATCCATTTTGAGCCGGGCCATTTCTAATTCATGTAGTCTGCTTCTTTCTCGTTCTTGGATCTCATCTTGCGAGAGACCCGTTCTTCGCTCCTCGGGAGCCGTGGTGTTCCTCTCTGATGCTGCAACATTTTGGTCCGGGGGTCTGACGGCCCCGGTTTCTGCCCATGACTCAACAGCGTGCTTGAAATCGTCTTTAGTACTCAGACCGGTGGTAGCGATACCTAGTTCAATGCAGAATTGTTTCAACTCACGATGGCTGTACTCTTCCAATTTCTCCATCTGGAATTTCTCGGTGGATCCGATCTCTTTGGTTGTCATTGTGGTTTCGTCGTGGGGTGAGCTACTCTCTGTACGATTACGCGTTGATTCGGATCGCGCCGCTGGCCACCAATGTTAGACGGACCGGGAGGGTCGGCCGAGGACAAGGGGAGAGGTCTCCGGGGAGAGCCGTCTCCAGCGATCGTACAGACGAGTAACTTCCCCCCCACAGATGTACACCACACAGAGATAAGTTTTAACGTTCTTTATAAGCAATCTTTAAGTACGGTGGAATGGTACAAGGAGGTCTGGACTCAGGGGTCCCCTCGATTCTAGTCTCTTGGTTTGGGGAAAAGGGGGTAGCGGGACAGTCTTGTTACCAATCTGGTAGATGCGATGATAAGATGGATAGCTCACAATCCTCGAGCTCGGAGTTCTAGATGATCGGGCCGCGGCGGAGCCAGCAGGTCCCGAGATGATCGATGATAGCGACGGTCCGCGGCGGAGCCAGCAGGTCCCGGTGAAGGTGGTAGTTACAAACGGTCCGCGGCCACGCCAGCAGGTCCCGACGAGGATGAAGGTTTCAGAAGGTTGCGGCAGCGCCAGCAGGCAAGACAGTAGTTCGCAAGGCAGGGCTACGGCAGCGCCAGTAGTCCGTCAAGGATGAGTTCTTCACTGCGTCTCTCGACTCCAGGATACAACTGCCTTCCTGCTCTGGAGCTGCCCCAGTTATAGGTCTGGCGCCCTTTGATGTCCGGACCCTCGCACTTGGAGGTCGGGAGGTCCAGGATGAGGGAGTCCAGACACCCAGCAGGGGGGTGGAGCCAGCGCCTGGGGGAGCTGGGGGCGATCGGCACCTGGCGGGGGAGAGCCATCGACACTTCTTTCTCCCATTGACCTGCCAAGTGGTCCGTTCACCTCCTGGGTGGATGGTGGTGCCGGGATGTCGGGGCCTGGCCAGGCCCAGGGTTAGGGTCGATCGGAGGCCACGCGGCCTCGTGGTGCAGTGTCCAAGATGGCGCCCAGGCCGGGCGAGGGGGCCGGTAGTGATTCGGGCCCATGATGCAGAGATGTCCGGGGGCAGGGGTCCCGTATGAGACGGGGAGCCGGTGGTTTCTGTGTGTAACACCTGGAGGGCCGGGCTCGTGCCTTGTCATGCGGGGAGGGAGCAAGCCCTTCACGTGGCCTGTCCAACACAGGACAAGTGGACTGGACCCTTTAAGGTGATAGAGCGCAAGAGCCAGGTCACCTACCTCGTTGATACGAAATCAGCCAGGAACGCCCTGAAAGTGTTACAAGTAAACCGGCTCAAACCCCATTTTGTGCGGTCTGAGTTGGGGTTACTCCTTGCCACCAACGACGGAGAGGAAGAGGAAACGGACCCTCTACCAGATCTCCTGTGTGCAAAGGATCAAGATGGCTCAGTTGAGGGAGTGAGCCTCACCTCCTCCCTCACCCCCGTGCAGCGGGAAGAATGTCACCACTTGCTGGGACAATTCTCAGACCTCTTCTCCCTCACCCCCGGCATCACCAGCTGGTGCGTCCACGACGTGGACACCGGGGACAGCCCTCCGGTACGGCACAGAGCCTACCGAGTCCCGGACCGAGTCCGAGCCTGCATCGAGGCTGAGGTCGACAAGATGTTGGACCTAGGAGTGGTGGAAGCCTCCGGCAGCCCATGGGCTAGCCCTGTGGTCCTGGTTCCGAAGGCGGCCGCCCCCGGCACCGTTCCTGAGCTGAGGTTCCGCGTAGACTACCGCGGACTCAACGCAGTCACCCGAACTGACGCACACCCCATCCCCCGAGCCGACGAACTGATTGACCGCCTAGGGTCGGCTCAGTACCTCAGTACCTTCGATCTCACCAGTGGCTACTGGCAGATCGGCCTCATGGAGAGGGCCCAAGAAAGGTCTGCTTTCTCCACTCCGGATGGCCATTTCCACTTCTGAGTCATGCCCTTCGGCATGAAAAACGCCCCCGCCACCTTCCAGCGACTGGTCAATCAGGTCCTGGCCGGGTTGGAAGGTTTCAGCGCAGCGTATCTCGACGACATTGCGGTGTTCAGTGCTCACTGGCCCGAGCACCTGCACCACCTCTGGGAGGTGTTGGACGCCCTGCGTCGAGCTGGGCTCACCATTAAAGCTAGTAAGTGCCAAATCGGACAAAGCTCCGTGGTATACCTAGGACACGAGGTCGGAAGCGGCCTCGTAGCCCCCCTCCAACCCAAAATAGACGCGATCACTGCCTGGGAGACCCGCACGACCCTGACCGAGGTGCAGGCCTTCCTAGGGCTCACAGGGTACTACCGTAGATTCATCAAGGGGTACGGGAGTATTGTAGGCCCTCTTACAGAGTTGACAGCCAAGGCCAACCCCAAGAAGGTTATTTGGACCCCTGCCTGTCAGAAGGCCTTTGAGGAATTGAAACAGGCCATGTGCACCGCTCCAGTACTACAGGCCCCTGACTACTCCAGAGAGTTCGTGGTCCAGACCGACGCCTCCGAACATGGCATCAGAGCCGTGCTCTCCCAAGTGGACGACCAGGGGATTGATCATCCGGTAGCCTTTATCAGCCGGAGGATACTACCCCGGGAGCAGAGATGGAGCACCATAGAACGAGAGGCCTTCGCAGTAGTCTGGGCCTTGAAGAAGCTGAGGCCCTATCTGTTCGGGACCGACTTCCGGGTCCAGACCGACCACCGTCCTCTCCGGTGGCTCATGCAGATGAGAGGAGAGAACCCTAAACTGCTACGCTGGTCCATCTCCCTCCAAGGGAAGAATTTTACTGTGGAACACAGGCCTGGTGCCGACCACGCCAACGCCGACGGCCTGTCCCGCTTCTTCCGCCTCAGCGAAGAGAACCCCCAAGAGGATGGGCACTTCTCCTCGTCTTTCAGCTGGAGGGGACGCATGTTGGACCCGGCCTCGTGGCGTGGTCCTCGCTGATCTCCGCAGCTCCAGAACTACGGGTGGAACTGACTCCCCTCCACCCAGAACCGTACATGACACTCCTACCCCGGACCTGAGACGATCCCCAGACCGCGTGCCGCACCCGTGCACGTGACCATCAGACTCCATGTTTGGCCACCCCGGCCGGCCGGCCGCCTTCTTTCCTTTCGGCAGCCCCTGGCCACTCCTGGCTACAGCTAAGCGTGCGCGTCCGGCGCGCCCAGATCCGCCCGGGGGGTGAATGACTCACCAAGTACCCGAAACCAAGACTTCCATCACACCTCCGGCCCCCTTCCGAGGAACTGGTTCCCCTCACACCTCTGAACTTTCCCTGGGGCCTGGTTTCGATTGCACCTTGGGCCTCCTAGTGAGCTGGCTCCAGGCCCTGATGGGTGTCTGGGATTCCCTGGACGCATGGTCCAAAGCATCAAAGAACCAACCGCCCAGACAATCAGGCGCCTGGCTCTCGGACCTCCGGCATCCTGCCTCTGAGGGTCCGGACATCAAAGAGCTCCAGTACTATAAGACAGCCTGCCGTCCATCTAGTCGGCAGTTGTATCTTGGACAAGAAAGCCCTGCTGATCTGATAGCGGCTGACCTTGAGGAGAACAGACTCTGACCCACTGAGCCCTGCTGACGTCGTCGCGGCTCCCTCTCGAAGCGCAAGACCTGAACCATCGGAGCCCTGCTGACGCTGTCGCGGCTCCCTCTCGAAGCACAAGACCTGAACCATCGGAGCCCTGCTGATGCTGTTGCGGCTCCCTCTCGAAGCACAAGACCTGAACCATCGGAGCCCTGCTGACGCTGTGGCCGCTCCATCTGCCTACGAGTACGACGGAGTACTTCTGTCCAAGCCCTGCTGACCTCGTCGCGGCTTGACGAACTCTCTGGTCCGGCTGGACCTTCGACGCTACCCTCACGATCATCTTGAACTAAGAAGTGGGTAGGACAGCAAGTCCCATCGCCAGCCCCTGTACCCCCCAGTCCGAGGAATGAGAACTGTGCGCAGGGTGCGTGGCGTGCCAGCTGGCATCCTAAGACTGTCCCGCTTCCCCGATCCCTCGTTACGAGACCTTCGCGTTCCCTCGATCGCTGTGTATTGCCCCCTACTTTCAATCTTGATAAAGCCTTTCTTGATAAAGAATCACGGTGTGGTGTCCGTTCATAAGTGTGGTGTGTCGACAGTGTGTACGATCAGTCCTCCCCGGTGGGGACTCCCCCTCGTTAAGACTCTGCAGTAATTGTGGGAGAGGAGGTTCCAGGCGGTTAGGAGACTCCTCTTGACCCCTGGGGTCACCGCCTTCCAACAGTAGTGAGTGCAGAGTAGTGAGTGCAGAGTAGTGAGTGCTGAGTCCAGAGTAGTGAGTGCAGAGTAGTGAGTGCAGAGTGCCGAGTAGTGAGTGCAGAGTAGTGAGTGCAGAGTCAAGAGTGGTGAGTGCAGAGTGCAGAGTAGTGAGTGCAGAGTGCAGAGTAGTGAGTGCAGAGTAGTGAGTGTAGAGTAGTGAGTGCAGAGTGCAGTGTAGTGAGTGCAGAGTGCAGAGTAGTGAGTGCAGAGTAGTGAGTGCAGAGTGCAGAGTAGTGAGTGCAGAGTGCAGAGAGAGTTAAAAATCTTACGTCGTCTACCCCGCCCTCCTGACCCCTCCCCCTACCTGTCCTCGTCCATTTAGCCTGCGTTCTCCCCCTCGCGCGCTGTCTAAAGCCCGGTGGCAGAGGGCTGAGGGCTTCGCGCTGAGCGTGAGGATTTCATTTCTGCTTTTTTAAATAGACTATTTTACTCGTGCTGCTGACTGCTAGCAGCCTCGCTTCACTGCTCTTGCTATCACCGGCCCGCTGATTACAAACGGGGACCGGCTACCTGTGTATTTTTAAAAATCTTACGTCGTCCACCCCGCCCTCCTGACCCCTCCCCCTACGTGCCACCACCTACATAGCCGTCCACTATGTGTCAGCGCAGCGGACGAGCGCAGCGGGCGCGACGTAGACGCGCCGGAGTTGCGCCAGAGTTAAGCCCGTCTGCGCCCGTCCGCGGCAGACCGGGGCTAGGGGCTACTACCTCTGGCTCTCGCTTCCAGTATTCGGCCGCGACATTGCTCCGACTGCGGGGTCATTGGTCCCTTGATCCCTGCACAATTCAGCAGATTGCTTTGCTGGGCTGTAACTCTCGCTGTCACGCCTGTCCATCTGGCTGCCCGCCCCCTCATGTGTCATCGCCCTCTCCCACCCCACTCATTTCCGGTGATTCTTATCCCTCCTCATTATCCATCATACTACTCAACACTAGATCTGCGGTCAAACATCACCTTGAGCTTTTCACTCTTTTAGATACGGTTAAACCTGACCTTCTACTGCTCACAGAAACATGGTTTACTGAAGCCTCCCTCCCTTCCCTTTTGGCTACCCTTCCTTCGACTTATTATGCCATCCGCGCCGATCGCCCTGGCGGGAAAACGGGTGGAGGCGTTGCTCTTATTGCCCGCTCAGATCTCCTGTTTCATGGCCTTCCTTCCCCCCCCCTGGCCGGAATCGACTATTTGGTGGTCCGCTCTTCCTCCCTTTCTCCCCCCCTAGCTATAGTGCTTGTTTATCGCCCTCCTCAATTGACTCCCTCTTTTCTCCCGGCCTTTCAAGACTTACTTGGCACCCTGTCGGTCAACTATGCCTCGGTATTAGTCCTTGGGGATTTTAATTATTGGCCTTCGGACCCTAAGGAGTGTGTGTCATCCAAGGAATTTTCAGAAACCCTTCTTTCCCTTAACTTTGTTTCTTTTGTCCACTCTCCTACTCACATTCACGGGCACATCCTCGACCAGGTCTGGTCTCTTCACTGCACCCTCTCCTCGCTGGTTGTTGCCCCCTGTACCTGGTCCGACCACTTCATCATTTCATTCTCCTTTAATCTTTTAGTAACTAAGTCCCCTGTGCACATTAAAAACTCTTGGGCCCGCAACTGGGGCAAGGTCGACCTGCCCGAGCTTTCGGCCACACTCCTGGCCTCTCTTCCCCCCATATCGGGACTCGATTCCGCAGCCCAAGCCTCAGCCATTGACTCGTGGCTCACGGAGGGAAGCGATCGTTTAGCTCCCCTCCGGCGTACCTCGATTAGGCGCCCTAAAGACGCCAATCGGTGGTTTAACACCGAGCTGAAGGAATTGAAGCTCACCGTCCGAAGGGCTGAACGCAAGTGGAGACTGGATTATTCCTCGAATACCAGGACCCACTACGTTCACCTCCTGGGGACCTATAAACAAAAAATCATTGAGGCCAAGAAAGCGTACTTCTCGGCGAAAATCTTAGCGGCCGAGAACCAACCTAAGGAGATCTTTACAATCACTCATGATTTGGCGTTCTCGGACCGGACCACACTTAAGCCCCCCCCCTCCCAGAAACTCTGCGATTCATTGAATCGGTATTTTGTCGATAAAATCGCGACAATTAAATCTAATATCCCTCCCCCTTCTCCCTCTTATGTTGATCCCACCCTTCACCCGTCCCCAGCCACTTTCAATTCCTTTCCTCCACTCTCTGAGGAACTTTTCCTGTCCCTCCTCCCGAAAATCAAGTCCGGCTCCCCATCTGACATATGTCCGGCTCATATTCTACGGCAGATTTACACGGTCTGCCCGTCGCCTCCCCTGGGCTTCCTTAACGATTCGCTAGCCCGTGGGGTTGTTACTCCATCGTTAAAAGCCGCTTCCATTGTTCCCATCCTGAAGAAGCCGGGAGCTGACCCCTCTGTGATGGCTAACTATCGCCCCATCTCCCTTCTCCCTTTTTTGGCGAAGGTGCAGGAGCGGCATGTGACATCTGCACTCAGCGCCTTCGCCGAGGAGAATGGGAGGCTGGCCCCTTGCCAGGCGGGTTTTCGGCCAAGGCACTCGACTGAGTCAGTGGTGGTGTCAGTATCAGACACCCTCAGAGAGGGCATGGACTCCGGTAGACCTCAGGCGCTGGTCCTTCTTGACTTGTCCGCCGCCTTTGACACGGTGGACCATTCCATCCTGCTCTCCCGTGTCAGGGAGGCGGGCATAGGCGGATCAGCCCTCATCTGGCTCTCGTCCTTTCTGAGGGACCGGACCCAGGCAGTCCAACTTGGGGAGTTTTCAGCTACCCCCTGCCAGGTCCAGTGCGGTGTTCCCCAGGGTTCCTCTCTCTCTCCTTTACTTTTTAATCTTTACATTGCTCCGCTTATCTTTTCTTTACAGCACCTGGAGGTCTCGGTATTTAATTATGCCGATGACCTCCAGCTTATTTTTAATCTCTCTTCCACACCTGATTCTATTTCTAATTTCCAATCTACTCTATCTTTCATCAGGGACTGGATGAACTTCAACCACCTGAAACTCAATCCCGATAAAACGGAACTTGTGGTGACGGGTGGTTGTTCCAGTCCCTGGAATTCACTTTTCTGGCCCCCCTCGTTTGGTTCTTCTCCTACCCCGGTTTCCTCTGTTAAGACCCTTGGTATTAAGCTCAATAATCAACTCACTATGCACTCCCAGATTGGTTCTGTGGTTTCTTCCTGCTTTCTCACTCTTCGCACTATTCGTTCTATCTCTCGCTTCTTCTCCTTTCCGGCACTCAAGTTAATTATGTCCGCTCTGGTCCTGTCCCGCCTGGACTACGGGAACATTCTGTACAATGGCATCCCTCAGTACAGCCTCCGGAAATTGCAATTAGTGCAAAACCAGGCTGCTCGTCTTGCCTTTGGTCTCCCTAAATTCCATCACTCCTCCCCCCTCCTAAGAACTCTTCACTGGCTTCCGGTGCGGGAATGTGCCTTGTTTAAACTAGGCTGCATGGTGTTCCAGGCCAGGACTGGCCTGGCCCCCCTGTTCATATCATCGGCCATCAAGGCTTATGTCCCTGGCAGAGACCTCCGTTCCTCCACCCAACTTCTCCTAGCGGTGCCCCGCTATCGGAGAAAGAAACAGGGTGGCTCTAAATTTTCCACTCTTGCCCCCTTGTTTTGGAACTCGCTCCCTTTTTACCTTAGGTCCCTTACTGATTATTCCGCCTTCCGTAAAGCTTTGAAGACCTTTTTATTTCCTCAGGCTCTTCCCTAGGTTATTGTTTAGCTTTCAACCACTGCTTCAGTGACTGTCCCCGCTCAGTGGGTTGTTCCCCTTCGCTAGCGCCAAGAAACCGTCTAGGTGTATGTTGCGCTTAATAAATATTTTAAACTTAAACTTAGTGAGTGCAGAGTAGTGAGTGTGCAGAGTGTGAGTGCAGAGTGTGAGTGCAGAGTGCAGAGTAGAGAGTAGTGAGTGCAGAGTGCAGAGTAGTGAGTGCAGAGTAGTGAGTGCAGAATGCAGAGTGTGAGTGCAGAGTGCATAGTGAGTGCAGAGTGCAGAGTGTGAGTGCAGAGTGCAGAGTAGTGAGTGCAGAGTAGTGATTGCAGAGTAGTGAGTGCAGAGTTGTGAGTGCAGAGTAGTAAGTGCAGAGTAGTGAGTGCAGAGTAGTGAGTGCAGAGTAGTGAGTGCAGAGTGCAGAGTAGTGAATGCAGAGTAGTGAGTGCAGAGTAGTGAGTGCAGAGTGCAGAGTAGTGAGTGCAGAATGCAGAGTAGTGAGTGCAGAGTAGTGAGGTGAGGGAAAAGAGAGCTGCAAACTGTAGCAGGAGCGCCCGACAGTCTTGGCGCTGCTCTGCGGTCAGGGCGTCCGACAGCCGGACCCCGTCTACCGAACCATCCTTTTCACGGGTCCTCAGTAGGTCAGGGAGGGGCTCGGAGTCTTCTTCTGTCCCACTGTCTGTAGCCATCAATAGGCTGAGCTCCGAGCGCACAAAGTGAGGCTTCAGTCTGTTGGCGTGGAGGACCCGGAGGGGGTCCCGGGAAGATTCCATGTCGATGAGATAGGTGACGGGGCTCTTGCCCTCGACCACCTTGAAGGGCCCCGTCCACTTATCTTGCAGGGCACAAGGTTCAGTGGGGGACATCACCCATACTTGCTGGCCAGGTACGAACTCTATGGAGGAGGCGTTCTGATCGTACCATTTCTTCATGTCCTCCTGACTGGCTTCAAGATTGGCTTTGGCGATTTCTCGGAACCGCCTGGTCTGATTGCGGAGGGTCAGGAGGTACTTGTAGACGTCTGGAGGGGTTTTCAGGGGGGCCATCTCCCAACCTTCTTTGACTAGGCTGAGGGGCCCTCGAACAGGGTGCCCGTACAAGAGCTCGAAGGGGCTGAAGCCGAGGGACTTCTGAGGGACTTCCCGGTAGGCGAAGAGGAGGCACGGGAGAAGCACATCCCACTGGCGGCGGAGGGGCTCTTCTAACCCCATAATCATTCCCTTGAGGGTACGGTTGAACCGCTCAACCAGTCCGTTCCCCTGTGGGTGATAGGGGGTTGTGAAGCGGTAGGTGACCCCGCACTGCTGCCAGAGGGATTTCATGTATTTCGAAATGAAGTTCGTGCCTCTGTCGCTGACGACTTCCCGGGGGAAGCCCACTCGGGAGAAGATCCCCATTAAGGCTCGGCCGACCACCGGGGCGGTTACAGTTCGGAGGGGGATGGCCTCGGGATATCGGGTGGCGTGGTCCACCAGTACCAGGATAAAACGATGTCCTTGGGCTGTTCGGGGGTCTAGGGGCCCCACAATGTCTATTCCCACTTTTTCAAACGGGGTGGTAACCACTGGAAAGGGCTGCAGGGGTGCCTTGAGTTTGCGGCCGCTCTTCCCGCTAGCCTGACAAGTGGGACAGGACCGGCAGTGGTTGAGCACGTCATTTCTCATCTTGGGCCAGTAAAAATGGGTCACCAGGCGGTTGTAGGTTTTGTCCTGACCCAGGTGGCTGGCTAGGGGGACATCGTGGGCCAAGTTCAACAGGAAGTCTCTAAAACGGAGGGGCACCACTAACACTCGACTGGCCCCCAACTCTGCGATTCTTTGTTCACTGTACAACAAATCATTGTCTCAATAGACACTGCACCACAAGGCCGCGTGGCCTCAGCTCGACCCCAACCCTGGGCCTGGCCAGGCCCCGACATCGCGGCACCCCCATCCACCCAGGAGGTGAACGGACCACTTGGCAGGTCAATGGGAGAGAGAAGTGTCGATGGCTCTCCCCCGCCAGGTGCCGATCGCCCCCAGCCTCCCCGGGCGATGGCTCCACCCCCCTGCTGGGTGTCTGGACTTCCTCATCCCGGACCTCCCGACCTCCAAGAGCGAGGGTCCGGACATCAAAGGAGGCCAGACCTATAACTGGGGCAGCTCCAGAGCAGGAAGGCAGTTGTATCCTGGAGTCGAGAGACACCTAGAAGAACTCATCCTTGACGGACTGCTGGCGCTGCCGCAGCCCTGCCTTGTTAACCCTGCCTTGTGAACCATCGTCCTGCCTGCTGGCGCTGCCGCGGCCCTCTGCAACCTTCATCCTCATCGGGACCTGCTGGCGCTGCCGCGGCCCTCGGCAACCTTCATCCTCATCGGGACCTGCTAGCGCTGCCGCGGCCCTCTGCAACCTACATCGTCGTCGGGACCTGCTGGCGCTGCCGCGGCCCTCTGCGACCTACATCGTCGTCGGGACCTGCTGGCGCTGCCGCAGCCCTTCTCAAGTGAGACTTATCATCCGAGCCTGCTGGCGCTGCCGCGGCCCGACCTTCCAGAACTCCGAGCTCGAGGATTGTGAGCTATTCATCGTACCACCTCAGTACCAGATCGGTACCAAGACTGTCCCGCTACCCCCTTTCCCTTCCAGAGACTAGAATCGAGAGGACCCTTGTGTCCCGATCTCACTGTATTGTGATATCCTTGCTTCAAGAATCGCATATAAACAGCGTTAACCTTATCCTTGTGTGGTGTCCATCTGTGGGGGGGAAGTTACTTGTCTGTACGATCGCTGGAGACGGCCCTCACCGGAGGCCTCTCCCCTTGTCCTCGGCCGACCCTCCAGGTCCCCGTCTAACATTGGTGGCCAGCGGCGCGATCCGAACCAACGCGTAATCGTACAGAGAGTAACTCACCCCACGACTCAACCACAATGACAACAAAAGAGAGCGGACCCACAGAGAAATTCCAGATGGAGAAACTAGAAGAGTACAACCACCGAGAGCTAAAGAAATTTTGCATGGAACTAGGCATTGCTACCACCGGGCTGAGCACGAAAGAGGACTTCAAACACGCCCTAGAATCTTGGGCAGAAACGGGTGCGGCCGTACCCCGGAACCAAAACCTCGAGGCACCAGAAACAAACACCACTCCGACGGAAGGAAGGAGAGCGGGTCTCTCCCTGGAAGAGATCCAAGAACGAGAGAAAAGCAGACTCCATGAATTAGAGTTGGCACGGCTCCGGCTGGACGGAGAGCTGAAATTGGCGGAACAAAAGATAACATTAGAACACTTACGGCTCCGAGAGGAGCGGGAAGAGAAACAAAGGCAGAGAGAACTCGAAGAGAAAAAACTGGCATACGAACACGAGCGCAAGCTAGCAGAAATAGAAATGCGGAAACAGAACAAAGATCTAGGGGTGCCCGAGCGCACGCACACCCCGGGCACTGCCGAACCAAAAGTCCACATCCCCAAGGATGTCGTCAGAGAATATTATCGGAACGACGACATCCAGCAGTGGTTCAAGGCCTACGAGATTGCCATGACCTCCCACCGGATTGATCGAAGTGACTGGGGAGCCGGGCTATGGGGGAGGTTCGTCAATGAAGGCCGCAATGCCATGCTACAGCTCCCGGACCATCAGATGACATCCTATGACCACATGAAGGCCGCCCTCCTCACTCGATACAGACTCACGCCCGAGATGTACCGCCAGAGGTTCTGCGACTGCAAACGGATCCCGGGTACAACTTGGGTGGAGTATGTGAACTATTTCAGCCGAGCCTTCGAGGGGTGGATCAAGGGCAGCCACGTAACCACCTACGAGCAACTCTTTAACCTCATTGTGTGGGAGCACCTCTCCAACAATTGCTTTGTCGAGCTCAGGCAGCACCTCCTCGACAGTAAATTGACTGAACCTCGGCAGCTCGCCGCTGAAGCTGACCGATGGCAAAGCACTCGGGTGGCCCGAAGTGGGCCAAGTGAACCAAACAGAACCAACCAAGGTCCCCATCGCCCCGAGTAGGAGGAGGAGGCCAGGGCCGGGGCAGGGACGCAGTCTCGGAAGCTCCCGCCAGCAACACCCCGCCCCCGGCCGGTCGGGGAAGCCCCCCGATGCGTCCAGGGTTCCGAGCCAACGTTACTTGCCACCGGTGCCAGCGGATCGGCCACTATGCCAGCGACCCTAGCTGCCCGAAGAACCAGAGTCCCGTACCCCGCCAGGTCGCTGCCGCCGCCCTAGGAGAGGAGCAAACCCCCAGACTATGAAGAGTACGAACAGAAACAGCCCGAGTGGGAACCCGCCGTCATGATCCTGGCTTGCCTGGGGGAAAGAGACATGATTCCGCGGGCTCCCCTACCCGCCAACACCAGAAAATACAGCCCCCCTTGGGCGGCCGTTGAGAGAAGAGAGCACCTGGGGATGTTGGGCCTCCCGGACTGGGCCTGCATAACGACCCGGTCCATGGCCGCCCGCGCCATCCCTAGACCCGAAGAACCCGAATGGCCAGCACCTCCTCCCCCGATCATCCCAGAGGGAGACGCCCTCAGTACTGATCCCCCAGAGCAAAACCAAGAAGGGCCCACTCAGCTCCAAGATCTTCCAGAACTGGCCCAGTGGCGTCAAGAGGGTGGACCCACCCAGGAACAATTCCGGCAAGAACAGAAGACCTGTCCCTCCCTCGAGGGACTCCGACAGCAAGCACTCGCCCAGAGCGCAGGAGACACCGCAGGGGCCCACTGGATCTATTGGGACAAGGACCTACTGTACAGCGAGCAAAGAATTGCTGAGTTGGGGGCCAGTCGGGTGCTGGTGGTGCCCCTCCGCTTCAGAGACTTCCTTTTGAACTTGGCACACGATGTCCCCCTTGCTGGGCACTTGGGGCAAGACAAAACTTACAACCGCCTGGTAACCCACTTTTACTGGCCCAAAATGCGAAATGATGTCTCCAACCACTGCCGGGCCTGCCCCACCTGCCAGGCCAGCGGGAAGAGCGGCCGAAAAATCAAAGCACCCTTGCAACCATTCCCCGTCGTCACCACCCCGTTCGAACGGGTGGGAATAGACATTGTGGGGCCCCTGGACCCCCGAACAGCACAAGGGCACCGATTCACCCTGGTCCTGGTGGACCACGCCACCCGCTATCCCGAGGCCATTCCTCTTCGGACCGTAACAGCCCCAGTGGTAGGCCGAGCCTTAATGGGGATCTTCTCTCGAGTGGGATTCCCCCGGGAAGTCGTCAGCGACAGAGGCACGAACTTTATCTCCAAATACATGAAATCTCTCTGGCAGCAGTGCGGGGTTACGTACCGGTTCACGACCCCCTATCACCCGCAAGGAAACGGACTGGTCGAACGGTTTAACCGCACTCTCAAGGGGATGATCATGGGGCTGGAGGAACCCCTACGTCGCCAATGGGACGTGCTGCTCCCGTGCCTCCTCTTCGCCTACCGAGAAGTTCCCCAGAAATCCCTCGGTTTTAGCCCCTTCGAGCTCCTGTACGGACATCCTGTCCTGGGGCCCCTCAGCCTGGTTAAGGAAGAATGGGAAATGACCCCCCAGAAGACCCCTCCGGACGTGTATAAGTACCTCCTGACCCTCCGCAACCAGACCCGGCGATTCAGGGAACTCGCCAAAGCCAATCTCGAGGCCAGTCAGGAGGACATGAAGAAATGGTACGATCAACATACCTCCTCCATTGAGTTCGAGCCCGGTCAGCAAGTATGGGTGATGTCTCCCGTCGAACCTTGTGCCTTGCAGGACAAATGGACAGGGCCCTTCAAGGTGATTGAGCGCAAGGGCCCTGCCACCTATCTAATAGACAAGGAGTCCCCCCGGAACCCCCTCCGGGTCCTCCACGCCAACAGACTCAAACCACACTTCGTACGCTCGGAGCTCAGCCTACTGATGGCCACAGATAGTGGGGCGGAAGAAGACTTCGAGCCCCTCCCTGACCTACTGAGGACCCGTGAGAAAGATGGCTCGGTGGACGGGGTCCGACTCTCCGATGCCTTGACCCCGGAGCAACGCCAAGACTGTCGGGCTCTCCTGCTGCAATTTGCAAACCTGTTCTCCCTCACCCCGGGGTCACCCCCTGGTGCCTTCACGACGAGGACACTGGGGACAGTCCCCCTATCCGACACCGGGCGTACCGAGTGCCGGATCGGGTGCACGCCTGCATCCAGGACGAAGTCTCCAAAATGCTCACACTCGGAGTCATCGAGCCATCCGACAGCCCCTGGGCCAGCCCAGTCGTACTGGTCCCCAAAGCTGCTGCCCCGGGCACCACCCCCGAGCTCCGATTCTGTGTAGACTATCGGGGCCTGAACGCTGTCACCGGAACCAACGCTCACCCCATTCCCCGGGCAGATGAACTGGTTGACCGTATGGGGGCTGCCCACTACCTGAGCATCTTCGATCTGACAGCGGGCTACTGGCAGATCGGCCTCACCCCCAGAGCCCAAGAACGATCCGCCTTTTTACCCCGGATGGTCACTACCATTTCAAAGTGATGCCATTCGGCATGAAAAACACTCCAGCCACTTTCCAACGACTCATGAACCAGGTATTGGCGGGCCTCGAAGAGTTCAGCGCCGCCTACCTGGACGATATCGCTGTATACAGCCGCCACTGGACAGACCACCTTCACCACCTCCGAGAAGTCTTGCACGCCCTCCAACAGGCCGGCCTCACCATCAAGGCCAGCAAATGCCAGATTGGCCAGGGGTCCGTGACCTACCTCGGACACCAAGTGGGGAGCGGTCTGGTGGCCCCTCTCCAGCTCAAGATCGCTGCCATCCAGTCCTGGCAGCCACCCGTCACCCAAACCGAGGTCAGAGCCTTCTTGGGGCTCACCGGATTCTACCGGCGGTTTGTGAAAGACTATGGCAGCATTGTGGGGCCCCTCACGGAACTCACATCCAAGAAAAACCCCAAAACAGTCAACTGGACCCCGGACTGTCAAGCGGCCTTCGAGAAGCTGAAGGCCGCCATGTGCACCGCCCCTGTGCTCCAGGCCACCGACTACAGCCGGGAATTCATCGTCCAAACGGACGCCTCAGATCATGGCATTGGGGCAGTCCTCTCTCAACTAAACACCGAGGGAGTCGATCAGCCAGTGGCCTTCATCAGCCGACGCCTGCTAGCTCGAGAACAGCGCTGGAGCACCATCGAGCGGGAGGCCTTCGCAGTAGTGTGGGCCCCCAAGAAGCTCCGGCCCTACCTCTTCGGTACCCACTTCCGGGTACAAACAGATCATAGATCCCTGCAATGGTTGATGCAGATGCGGGGGGAGAATCCCAAACTGTTGCGATGGTCCATCTCCCTGCAGGGGATGGACTTCACTGTGGAGCATCGTCCAGGCCAGGACCACGCCAACGCGGACGGCCTGTTACGCTTTTTCCGCCTCGACGAGGAGAGTCCCCAAGAGGATGGGTGACTCTCCCCGCCTTCAGCTGGGGGGGACGCATGTTGGACAGGCCTCGTGAAGGGCTCGCTCCCTCCCCGCATAACAGAGCCCGGACACCGGCTCTCCCGGTGTCACCAGAAGAACGACCCCGACAACCCACAGAAGCAACCCGCAACCCGTCCCCCACGGGACGCCTGCTCCCAAACATCTCAGTATCACGGGCCCGGGCCACCGTCAGCACCATTATCCGGCCCAGCTGCCATCTTGGACACTGCACCACGAGGCCGCGTGGCCTCAGCTCGACCCCAACCCTGGGCCTGGCCAGGCCCCAACATCGCGGCACCCCCATCCACCCAGGAGGTGAACGGACCACTTGGCAGGTCAATGGGAGAGAGGAGTGTCGATGGCTCTCCCCCGCCAGGTGCCGATCGCCCCCAGCCTCCCCGGGTGCTGGCTCCACCCCCCTGCTGGGTGTCTGGACTCCCTCATCCCGGACCTCCCGACCTCCAAGAGCGAGGGTCCGGACATCAAAGGAGGCCAGACCTATAACTGGGGCAGCTCCAGAGCAGGAAGGCAGTTGTATCCTGGAGTCGAGAGACACCTAGAAGAACTCATCCTTGACGGACTGCTGGCGCTGCCGCAGCCCTGCCTTGTGAACCATCGTCCTGCCTGCTGGCGCTGCCGCGGCCCTCTGCAACCTTCATCCTCATCGGGACCTGCTGGCGCTGCCGCGGCCCTCTGCAACCTTCATCCTCATCGGGACCTGCTGGCGCTGCCGCAGCCCTCGGCAACCTTCATCCTCATCGGGACCTGCTGGCGCTGCCGCGGCCCTCTGCAACCTACATCGTCGTCGGGACCTGCTGGCGCTGCCGCTGCCCTCTGCAACCTACATCGTCGTCGGGACCTGCTGGCGCTGCCGCGGCCCTTCTCAAGTGAGACTTATCATCCGAGCCTGCTGGCGCTGCCGCAGCCCGACCTTCCAGAACTCCAAGCTCGAGGATTGTGAGCTATTCATCGTACCACCTCAGTACCAGATCGGTACCAAGACTGTCCCGCTACCCCCTTTCCCTTCCAGAGACTAGAATTGAGAGGACCCTCGTGTCCCGATCTCACTGTATCGTGATATCCTTGCTTCAAGAATCGCATATAAACAGCGTTAACCTTATCCTTGTGTGGTGTCCATCTGTGGGGGGGAAGTTACTTGTCTGTACGATCGCTGGAGACGGCCCTCACCGGAGGCCTCTCCCCTTGTCCTCGGCCGACCCTCCAGGTCCCCGTCTAACATTGGTGGCCAGCGGCGCGATCCGAACCAACGCGTAATCGTACAGAGAGTAACTCACCCCACGACTCAACCACAATGACAACAAAAGAGAGCGGACCCACAGAGAAATTCCAGATGGAGAAACTAGAAGAGTACAACCACCGAGAGCTAAAGAAATTTTGCATGGAACTAGGCATTGCTACCACCGGGCTGAGCACGAAAGAGGACTTCAAACACGCCCTAGAATCTTGGGCAGAAACGGGTGCGGCCGTACCCCGGAACCAAAACCTCGAGGCACCAGAAACAAACACCACTCCGACGGAAGGAAGGAGAGCGGGTCTCTCCCTGGAAGAGATCCAAGAACGAGAGAAAAGCAGACTCCATGAATTAGAGTTGGCACGGCTCCGGCTGGACGGAGAGCTGAAATTGGCGGAACAAAAGATAACATTAGAACACTTACGGCTCCGAGAGGAGCGGGAAGAGAAACAAAGGCAGAGAGAACTCGAAGAGAAAAAACTGGCATACGAACACGAGCGCAAGCTAGCAGAAATAGAAATGCGGAAACAGAACAAAGATCTAGGGGTGCCCGAGCGCCCGCACACCCCGGGCACTGCCGAACCAAAAGTCCACATCCCCAAGGATGTCGTCAGAGAATATTATCGGAACGACGACATCCAGCAGTGGTTCAAGGCCTACGAGATCGCCATGACCTTACACCGGATTGATCGAAGTGACTGGGGAGCCGGGCTATGGGGGAGGTTCGTCAATGAAGGCCGCGATGCCCTGCTACAGCTCCCGGACCATCAGATGACATCCTATGACCACATGAAGGCCGCCCTCCTCACTCGATACGGACTCACGCCCGAGATGTACCGCCAGAGGTTCTGCGACTGCAAACGGATCCCGGGTACAACTTGGGTGGAGTATGTGAACTATTTCAGCCGAGCCTTCGAGGGGTGGATCAAGGGCAGCCACGTAACCACCTACGAGCAACTCTTTAACCTCATTGTGTGGGAGCACCTCTCCAACAATTGCTTTGTCGAGCTCAGGCAGCACCTCCTCGACAGTAAATTGACTGAACCTCGGCAGCTCGCCGCTGAAGCTGACCGATGGGAAAGCACTCGGGTGGCCCGAAGTGGGCCAAGTGAACCAAACAGAACCAACCAAGGTCCCCATCGCCCCGAGTAGGAGGAGGAGGCCAGGGCCGGGGCAGGGACGCCGTCCCGGCAGCTCCCGCCAGCAACACCCCGCCCCCGGCCGGTCGGGGAAGCCCCCCGATGCGTCCAGGGTTCCGAGCCAACGTTACTTGCCACCGGTGCCAGCGGATCGGCCACTATGCCAGCGACCCTAGCTGCCCGAAGAACCAGAGTCCCGTACCCCGCCAGGTCGCTGCCGCCGCCCTAGGAGAGGAGCAAACCCCCGGACTATGAAGAGTACGAACAGGAACAGCCCGAGTGGGAACCCGCCGCCATGATCCTGGCTTGCCTGGGGGAAAGAGACATGATTCCGCGGGCTCCCCTACCCGCCAACACCAGAAAATACAGCCAGTGGGTGAACATTAATGGGCGCAAGGCCGAAGCCCTGCGTGACACCGGGGCCAGTGTGACGGCAGTCCGCTGTCACCTGGTGACCCCGGAACAAATCTTGCCAAACGTTCTTTGCCCGTCCGATCAGCTGACAATTCGGAGAGCCTGTGTCGGATGGCCTGCGTCCCCTTCGAATGGGGAGGAGTGTCCAGTATGCTAAAAGTGACTGTCCGCGATGATGCCCCGGTGGACTGCCTCCTGGGAAACGACCTCGAGAGTTCCCCTTGGGCGGCCGTTGAGAGAAGAGAGCACCTGGGGATGTTGGGCCTCCCGGACTGGGCCTGCATAACGACCCGGTCCATGGCCGCCCGCGCCATCCCCAGACCCGAAGAACCCGAATGGCCAGCACCTCCTCCCCCGATCATCCCAGAGGGAGACGCCCTCAGTACTGATCCCCCAGAGAAAAACCAAGAAGGGCCCACTCAGCTCCAAGATCTTCCAGAACTGGCCCAGTGGCGTCAAGAGGGTGGACCCACCCAGGAACAATTCCGGCAAGAACAGAAGACCTGTCCCTCCCTCGAGGGACTCCGACAGCAAGCACTCACCCAGAGCGCAGGAGACACCGCAGGGGCCCACTGGATCTATTGGGACAATGACCTACTGTACAGCGAGCAAAGAATTGCTGAGTTGGGGGCCAGTCGGGTGCTGGTGGTGCCCCTCCGCTTCAGAGACTTCCTTTTGAACTTGGCACACGATGTCCCCCTTGCTGGGCACTTGGGGCAAGACAAAACTTACAACCGCCTGGTAACCCACTTTTACTGGCCCAAAATGCGAAATGATGTCTCCAACCACTGCCGGGCCTGCCCCACCTGCCAGGCCAGCGGGAAGAGCAGCCGAAAAATCAAAGCACCCTTGCAACCATTCCCCGTCGTCACCACCCCGTTCGAACGGGTGGGAATAGACATTGTGGGGCCCCTGGACCCCCGAACAGCACAAGGGCACCGATTCACCCTGGTGGACCACGCCACCCGCTATCCCGAGGCCATTCCTCTTCGGACCGTAACAGCCCCAGTGGTAGGCCGAGCCTTAATGGGGATCTTCTCTTGAGTGGGATTCCCCCGGGAAGTCGTCAGCGACAGAGGCACGAACTTTATCTCCAAATACATGAAATCTCTCTGGCAGCAGTGCGGGGTTACGTACCGGTTCACGACCCCCTATCACCCGCAAGGAAACGGACTGGTCGAACGGTTTAACCGCACTCTCAAGGGGATGATCATGGGGCTGGAGGAACCCCTACGTCGCCAATGGGACGTGCTGCTCTCGTGCCTCCTCTTCGCCTACCGAGAAGTTCCCCAGAAATCCCTCGGTTTTAGCCCCTTCGAGCTCCTGTACGGACATCCTGTCCGGGGGCCCCTCAGCCTGGTTAAGGAAGAATGGGAAATGACCCCCCAGAAGACCCCTCCGGACGTGTATAAGTACCTCCTGACCCTCCGCAACCAGACCCGGCGATTCAGGGAACTCGCCAAAGCCAATCTCGAGGCCAGTCAGGAGGACATGAAGAAATGGTACGATCAACATGCCTCCTCCATTGAGTTCGAGCCCGGTCAGCAAGTATGGGTGATGTCTCCCGTCGAACCTTGTGCCTTGCAGGACAAATGGACAGGGCCCTTCAAGGTGATTGAGCGCAAGGGCCCTGCCACCTATCTAATAGACATGGAGTCCCCCCGGAACCCCCTCCGGGTCCTCCACGCCAACAGACTCAAACCACACTTCGTACGCTCGGAGCTCAGCCTACTGATGGCCACAGATAGTGGGGCGGAAGAAGACTTCGAGCCCCTCCCTGACCTACTGAGGACCCGTGAGAAAGATGGCTCGGTGGACGGGGTCCGACTCTCCGATGCCTTGACCCCGGAGCAACGCCAAGACTGTCGGGCTCTCCTGCTGCAATTTGCAAACCTGTTCTCCCTCACCCCGGGGTCACCCCCTGGTGCCTTCACGACGTGGACACTGGGGACAGTCCCCCTATCCGACACCGGGCGTACCGAGTGCCGGATCGGGTGCACGCCTGCATCCAGGACGAAGTCTCCAAAATGCTCACACTCGGAGTCATCGAGCCATCCGACAGCCCCTGGGCCAGCCCAGTCGTACTGGTCCCCAAAGCTGCTGCCCCGGGCACCACCCCTGAGCTCCGATTCTGTGTAGACTATCGGGGCCTGAACGCTGTCACCCGAACCGACGCTCACCCCATTCCCCGGGCAGATGAACTGGTTGACCGTATGGGGGCTGCCCGCTACCTGAGCATCTTCGATCTGACAGCGGGCTACTGGCAGATCGGCCTCACCCCCAGAGCCCAAGAACGATCCGCCTTCTCTACCCCGGATGGTCACTACCATTTCAAAGTGATGCCATTCGGCATGAAAAACACTCCAGCCACTTTCCAACGACTCATGAACCAGGTATTGGCGGGCCTCGAAGAGTTCAGCGCCGCCTACCTGGACGATATCGCTGTATACAGCCGCCACTGGATGGACCACCTTCACCACCTCCGAGAAGTCTTGCACGCCCTCCAACAGGCCGGCCTCACCATCAAGGCCAGCAAATGCCAGATTGGCCAGGGGTCCGTGACCTACCTCGGACACCAAGTGGGGAGCGGTCTGGTGGCCCCTCTCCAGCTCAAGATCGCTGCCATCCAGTCCTGGCAGCCACCCGTCACCCAAACCGAGGTCCGAGCCTTCTTGGGGCTCACCGGATTCTACCGGCGGTTTGTGAAAGACTATGGCAGCATTGTGGGGCCCCTCACGGAACTCACATCCAAGAAAAACCCCAAAACAGTCAACTGGACCCCGGACTGTCAAGCGGCCTTCGAGAAGCTGAAGGCCGCCATGTGCACCACCCCTGTGCTCCAGGCCCCCGACTACAGCCGGGAATTCATCGTCCAAACGGACGCCTCAGATCATGGCATTGGGGCAGTCCTCTCTCAACTAAACACCGAGGGAGTCGATCAGCCAGTGGCCTTCATCAGCCGACGCCTGCTAGCTCGAGAACAGCGCTGGAGCACCATCGAGCGGGAGGCCTTCGCAGTAGTGTTGGCCCTCAAGAAGCTCCGGCCCTACCTCTTCGGTACCCACTTCCGGGTACAAACAGATCATAGACCCCTGCAATGGTTGATGCAGATGCGGGGGGAGAATCCCAAACTGTTGCGATGGTCCATCTCCCTGCAGGGGATGGACTTCACTGTGGAGCATCGTCCAGGCCAGGACCACGCCAACGCGGACGGCCTGTCACGCTTTTTCCGCCTCGACGAGGAGAGTCCCCAAGAGGATGGGTGACTCTCCCCGCCTTCAGCTGGGGGGGACGCATGTTGGACAGGCCTCGTGAAGGGCTCGCTCCCTCCCCGCATGACAGAGCCCGGACACCGGCTCTCCCGGTGTCACCAGAAGAACGACCCCGACAACCCACAGAAGCAACCCGCAACCCGTCCCCCACGGGATGCCTGCTCCCAAACATCTCAGTATCACGGGCCCGGGCCACCGTCAGCACCATTATCCGGCCCAGCCGCCATCTTGGACACTGCACCACGAGGCCGCGTGGCCTCAGCTCGACCCCAACCCTGGGCCTGGCCAGGCCCCAACATCGCGGCACCCCCATCCACCCAGGAGGTGAACGGACCACTTGGCAGGTCAATGGGAGAGAGGAGTGTCGATGGCTCTCCCCCGCCAGGTGCCGATCGCCCCCAGCCTCCCCGGGTGCTGGCTCCACCCCCCTGCTGGGTGTCTGGACTCCCTCATCCCGGACCTCCCGACCTCCAAGAGCGAGGGTCTGGACATCAAAGGAGGCCAGACCTATAACTGGGGCAGCTCCAGAGCAGGAAGGCAGTTGTATCCTGGAGTCGAGAGACACCTAGAAGAACTCATCCTTGACGGACTGCTGGCGCTGCCGCAGCCCTGCCTTGTGAACCATCGTCCTGCCTGCTGGCGCTGCCGCGGCCCTCTGCAACCTTCATCCTCATCGGGACCTGCTGGCGCTGCCGCGGCCCTCTGCAACCTTCATCCTCATCGGGACCTGCTGGCGCTGCCGCGGCCCTCGGCAACCTTCATCCTCATCGGGACCTGCTGGCGCTGCCGCGGCCCTCGGCAACCTTCATCCTCATCAGGACCTGCTGGCGCTGCCGCGGCCCTCTGCAACCTACATCGTCGTCAGGACCTGCTGGCGCTGCCGCGGCCCTCTGCAACCTACATCGTCGTCAGGACCTGCTGGCGCTGCCGCGGCCCTCTGCAACCTTCATCCTCATCGGGACCTGCTGGCGCTGCCGCGGCCCTCTGCAACCTTCATCCTCATCGGGACCTGCTGGCGCTGCCGCGGCCCTCGGCAACCTTCATCCTCATCGGGACCTGCTGGCGCTGCCGCGGCCCTCGGCAACCTTCATCCTCATCAGGACCTGCTGGCGCTGCCGCGGCCCTCTGCAACCTACATCGTCGTCAGGACCTGCTGGCGCTGCCGCGGCCCTCTGCAACCTACATCGTCGTCAGGACCTGCTGGCGCTGCCGCGGCCCTTCTCAAGTGAGACTTATCATCCGAGCCTGCTGGCGCTGCCGCGGCCCGACCTTCCAGAACTCCGAGCTCGAGGATTGTGAGCTATTCATCGTACCACCTCAGTACCAGATCGGTACCAAGACTGTCCCGCTACCCCCTTTCCCTTCCAGAGACTAGAATTGAGAGGACCCTCGTGTCCCGATCTCACTGTATCGTGATATCCTTGCTTCAAGAATCGCATATAAACAGCGTTAACCTTATCCTTGTGTGGTGTCCATCTGTGGGGGGGAAGTTACTTGTCTGTACGATCGCTGGAGACGGCCCTCACCGGAGGCCTCTCCCCTTGTCCTCGGCCGACCCTCCAGGTCCCCGTCTAACAGTTATTTATGTATGTATTTATATATGGTTTAGGAACCATACAATGCTCTTACAGTATTATTTTATTCATCTATTTATACTGTATGCATTTTATTTTACAAACAGTGTTACGATTGTATCAGTTCATTTCTTATGCTTGAGAAAGAAGACTGTTCAATAAATCCTTTTATTGAAAACGCCCGTCTTTCTACTTTCTCTGCACCTCTGGTGAAACGAAGCATGCACGATTGACTGAGTGAAATATCTATCTATTGTTTCCACGACTCTGAAGATACGCTTTATCTTGGGGAAACAAAGTTGTCATGTTTATTTATTTATTTATTTATTTATGTTTTACATTTCTAGAGCGCTCTGTTACCCGGAGGTGTCCTGGCGCTAACAGATTAAAACTGGTGTGTGTGGGTGGTGTTTTAATGGGTAAAGAGCCAGGTCTTCAGTGCCTTTCTTTCCGGCTGGGCTCTGGTCGGGATCCTCCGCACTCCTCACCGCCTCGTCTGGGTGTCGATCGCAGTCTCAGTCACCTCCGTTGGCCTGAAGGAGGTACAGGAAATCCTGCGGGTACGCGTAATTGTCCGTCACGGCTGTGGCAGGGGGCTAGGCCTGCAACGCACCGCCGGCGTGTTAGGTGGGGGAGGGGTCCCTATTCGGGCGCCAAATTATGTGGTAAATAAAGATTTACCTATGCGGAATTTCTATGCGGTAAAGTTCAATAAAATAGCTCAATCAAAAATGAGAGGCAGAGTCCGTGGAATCTGAGTTTATAAGGGTTTTATTCCATGTAATGGAATGGTTCGAACCAGGTATCATGTTCCATCACCACGAAGGTTCAGGAAGGGATAGACCATACTTTATTGACAGTGTACAATAAATATAGTCAATGCATATAATGGTGATGGATACAAAAGGCGTAACAGCTGAGAGAAACGAGATAAGAACACATGTACGTAACAGAAGGCGTAACAGAAGGCGTGCACGGAGGTGTGTGCTAGAGACGTCACATGAAAGTGTCACAAGTGGGTGGATTCATAGAGGAATCCTGCAGTGTCAGCAGAAATACATGGCTGGATGCGCGCGCAGGCAACATGACGTGTGATTGACGTGGAACTGGAGGGTGAAGGGGACTTGACATTTAGCTCCGAAAGAGGAGACAGAAGTCTGGCGTGTCAGGACAATCTAAACCCAATCATATCTGATATCTTGTGTTTGAGGAACTGTATTATCTAGAAGGAAAGGTCTCTCGGGCAGAGGCTATTCTATACTGACTGCTAGTGCGTGCGTATGCGTCTATGTGTCTGCGTGTAGTGCGAGGGGCCATGGGCCTACCATGGTAACAGGAGCAGTGAATTACTTGCATGGAGACAGAAAGGCCGGGCCCTTTGCTCTGCAGCTGGGAGGATGTTTACCTAAATCACTAGACAGGAATGTATTTTCGAGGAGCGGAGCAGATAACTTGAAGGCTGAATACAGTCTTGGCAGGCAAGCAGGCCGAGCCGGGCACCGCTCGCCGCGCAGGGAGTAAGGCAGAGGTCATGGATACAGATCCAGGCTGCAGCTTTCAGAGGTTTTCAGAGGCAGAAGGCAGAAAGGGCTCGATGGCAGAAATCAGGGCCTAACTCAACAGAGCCAGGAAAACGTGAAAGTGCACCATGTAAAGACGGTGGCAAGGCATACTTAGGAACTGAATTTTCGATCCATTCATGGTGCATCTGAAAGAGGACATGTTAACGTTGGACACAAATGTATTTGCGTCTTCATAGCTGGTCATGGAGGGAAATTACATGTACTTGAAGCACGTACATGGAGCCGTTGGGGTCTACGTTAGGGGACATAATTGACCATAAAATTCAAATTACCTCATTCCCTCCTTGTCCCCTACGGACCCTTCATGATATATCGATCTTCATTAATCTATCTATTTGTTCATGTAACACCATTTGCTCTTCCTTTTTCAGGCGGGATTTAGAACGTGGACTTGGATGAGGAATACATGATGTGGCGCACAAGCCGCAAATCGCTGGCCCACACTGTATACATAGGCAACAACTGAATACTATGAGAAGGGCAATTCCGAGGAAGGATAGGACTTTCCAACCCCAGGCTGATAACGCGCTCCAGAACCAACCGGACCATGCCCAGGTGCCTGGATTCTGGTGTATCTGACTTGCAATCTTATGGAGACGGGTTATGGCTCTATATACTGACGGTGCGTTTTCTGGAATGAAAACACAGCAACTCGATCCGATGACTCTACAAGCTCCGCCCCTATCGGCCAGGATGACGTCAAGAACAAGACGATTTTGAAGGACAACAAGTCTCATAGCAGACTGTTCCTCTGTTAAGTTACCTAGGGCGGAAGTAGTTTCATTCACTACTGCTTCAAGGGTTCTGGTCAAGTGACGTATTGATTTGCTATTGAAGACAGCTCCTAAATAGGGAAAGAAACCTTTATTGAAATCTGTGTATCGTTCCCATGCCGTTTCAGTATAGTCGACAATCGGGAGTTCTCTCTTGGGTCTATTAGGCACTAGACGGGAGTTCTTATGATAATCAGGTGGAGCTAGAAAAACAGGTGGCAGAAGGAATGCAATATAACATGTCCCATCCCAATCTAGTGGCAAACGTATATAGGCTGTCAGACCACAAATGAAATAGGAATGGCGGGTAGCTTTGAATGTAGACTTGCCTTTATCACTGAATTCGATCACAGTATTACATTCACTATGACCTAGGTGTACTGAACCATTCTTTCTGACACATAATTCACCTTTAACTGGTAACACTGACATAGAGGGTAAGTCTGGTCTGGTATCGGCTTGGACATTCAGAATCATGAGGTTAAGTGTATAATTACCTAATCCATATACTTCATTTTCTAGATCGGTCCCTGTCCTTTGTGGAAGACCCTCCTTGTTAGGGTAACATGCTTTATGCATAACTACGTACAGATTTCCCCAGACCCAATCTCCCTGATAAAGTATGGAATCAGAATCTAAAGAATTTATTAAACTAAACCATGCACCACAGGAACCATTGTGTGTAAACGGGTACGGAAAGAGGGGCAGAACTCCCTTGTATTTCTGATAGGGGGGAGTCGGCCACATATCCAACAATTTGTAGCGTTGCTGGTCTGATGAGAGTGATGTAACATACTAATGAAGGTATTGTTGCGCAGCGCAAGTCGGTATGATAACTCGTGAGGGGGCAATTCACTGAAAGTATGCTCGACAGTGTCATTTGAGGAAGAATGTGCACGTGTGAAAATAGGAAAATACATGTGTAGCAATAAACCTGCAGCAATAATCAAAAGACTCAGAAAAAACATAATCAATAATGCAACAATGCAATAACTGCGGAGAGATTTACAATATTTCTTTTTCTTGATCTGTTTCTGTCTATCTCTCTCTCTATTGGGATCTAACTTATACATGTCAGGAACCTGTCTAACCGCTTCACCTAGGGGAGGACTTAAACAATTAAACTGTCTGACTTGCTAGATCTCAACTTTAGCTTATACTCCTCCTGCGGAGTTTTCTCTGCCAGGGGGAGTTTAGTATCAGTCACTGGAATGGGGCCGGGCTGGGAGTCTATGTTTGGCGGCAGTCCATGGAATTTCTTTATGTGGCTGGAGTGGAGCCACCCTTTGCGGCCCTCCACCTTCACTGCGGTCCTCGTGGTCAATAAAACAAGCTTCGGCGCCTGCCAGCGGGGCTCCAGCGGACTCTTCCTGTCGAAGTTCCTGATAAAGACAAGATCCCCCGGAATGATCTCGTGTGGCTTCACCTCGGTGTTGTCGGGAAAGGCTGCAGCTACCTGTGAACGACAAGATTGTAGTGCAGACATCAAGGAGGCAAGGTAATCTGTCAGCTTATTACAGTCAACATCTGTGATCTTACGAGGCAGAGGCGTCCCCCACATATTCGGTGGCCTGCCAAAGACCACCTCGTACGGGGATAGCCCTGTTCTTGAATGAGCTACCATTCTCATGTAAAAGAGTGCGACGGGTAATGCAACTATCCAGTCTACGCCTTTCTCGGCACAGATCTTAGCAAGGCGTGTTTTCAGGGTCTGGTTATGTCTCTCTACGAGACCTGCTGCTTCGGGATGTCGGACACAATGGAACTTCCACTGATATCCTAGCAGGAGTGATACCTGCTTCATAAGCTCGGACGAGAATGGCTGACCGTTATCTGAATACACGACTCGGGGCAAACCATACTGTGGGAAGAATTCACGTACCAGCTGCTTGGCAGTGGTCGGAGCAGTGTAATCTGGGGCTGGATATGCTTCTGTCCATCGGGAAAGTGCACATACAACTACGAGGACGTACTTGAATCCTCGACAACGTTCCATCTGGATATAATCCATCTGGAGGACTTCGAAAGGGTAATCGGGAGCATGAAATCCACCTTGCTCTACGGGAATGCCTATACCTGGGTTGAACTGACAACAGATCATGCAAGTACGCACTTTCTGTTTTGCTGCTGCTCGTAAATGTTTATTGAACCAAAGATTTTGAATATTGTCTAGCATGGCTTTTTCTCCTAAATGTGCAGGACTATGTGCTGTATTAATGATAACTTGAACCATAGAGTCGGGGAGAAACCATGTGGCTTTTCCCTTCGTCATCCATCCCTGTTCTGTCTGGATCCCTCCTAGTTCAGTCCATTTCTTGATTTCGTCTGGTGTAGCATGTGTCTGTATGTCAATTACATCTAGGGAGGGATCCCTAACTGTCATGCAATGTGTCGGTGTCGGGACTATTGTCTTTGTCATGTCAGTTGTGTGAGTATGAGTCTGAGCTGTATGCTTGGCTGTTCGATCTGCCAGGTCGTTACCCTGGGAAATGGTATCTGTGACTTTCGTATGTGCCTTACACTTCATGATGGCTATGGCTGTAGGCAAATGTATTGCTTCTAACAGAGCTTGAATGAGAGGTCCGTGCTGGATTTTGGCACAGTGAGAAGTTAAGAAACCTCTCTCTTGCCAGAGAACTCCGAAGTCGTGTACAACTCCGAAGGCATAACGGGAATCTGTGTATATGTTAACCTTCTTATTCTTGGCTCGAATGCAGGCTTGGGTCAGAGCGATGAGCTCTGCTGCTTGGGCTGACAGGGTGTCAATGCGATGTGTTTCTATGACTTCAGTTTCTGTCGTGACTGCATATGCGGCCACTAACTCTCCTGTACTTGTTCTCATACATGAACCATCCACATAAAGTGTCAGGTCTGGATCTGGTAATGCGATATCTGTCAAGTCTTGTCTGGGTTTCGTCGTAATGGTAATGACTTCAACACAATCATGTGCCAAAGGGTCTGTCTCACTTAATGGCAAAAGTGTAGCAGGATTCAGTGTATTACAGCGTCTGATTTCTATGTGTGGCTGAAACAATGTCAATTCATAACCTGTCAGTCGTGCTATAGTCAAGTGCTGGGTCTGTGTTCGGTTCAAAAGAACTTCCACGGAATGTGGAACTTGTACTGTCAATTGATGTCCTAATACTATGGAATCACTTTGTCTAATCGCTAGAGCTGTTGCTGCTACAGATTTCAAGCACGCAGGCAGAGCCTGGGCTACTGGATCTAATGTACTAGAAAAATAAGCACACGGTTTGTGTGAACCTGCTTGATCCTGGGTGAGTACTGACAATGCAGTACCTTCGCGTTCTGTGACAAAAAGTGTAAAAGGCTTGCTGTAACATGGTGTCGCTAAAACAGGTGCTTGACATAAGGCTTTCTTTAAGTCTTCAAAAGCTTGTGTATGTTCCTGAGTCCAAGGGAGGACAGTCGATGTCGCTGCCTCCTGGGTTGTCAACGGTATGAGTGGCTTGGCTAGAAATGCGTACTGAGGGATCCATTGTCTACAGTAAGAAGTGAGGCCTATAAAGGCCCGTACCTCCTTTTGTGTCGTGGGTTGTGACATGTTTACAATTAACTGGATTCGGTCAGGTGTTAGCTGTCTCCCCCCTTTGGACAGCAAGTGCCCAAGGTACACCACTTGCTGAACACAGAATTGCAGCTTCGAAGGAGACACTTTGTGTCCCTTGTCAGCCAGGAAATGCAAAACCGTCATTGATGCTTGTTCACATTCAGGTTCGCTACGGGCGGTGATCAGTAGATCATCGACGTACTGAAGCAGGGCAGTGTTGTCAGGCATGTGAATACTGTCAAGTTGTCTTTTCAATGCTTGGCTATAGATGCTGGGGCTTTCTGTGAATCCTTGAGGTGCGCGTGCAAATTTGAAGCTTCGGCCATTTAAACAGAATCCGAAGAGATATTGGCTTTCCGGATCAATGGGGACACTAAAGAAGGCGTTCTTCAGATCAATTACAGTAAAGAATGTTGCTTCGGAATCAATGGTAGTCAATAGAGACGAAATGTCTGGGACCACGGGATATTGTGGAACAATGCATTTATTCAGTTCTCGTAAATCGATCACTAATCGATAAACTGGGGGTGCATTTGGGTCAGTACGTTTAAGAATTGGAATGATAGGGGAATTACAGAGATTTGAGTCGGTTTCTACAACCACTCCTTGTGCAATGAGCTCGTCAATGATTTTCAGTAAAGCCACTACAGCATCTGGTGGTAACTTGTATTGTCGAATGCGTGGTAGTACTACTCCTGGTTTGAGTGTGACACAGTATGGAGTAATGTGCATACAACCTACATCATTGGGGCCTTGTGCCCATAAATGTGCAGGAACATTTTGTAATCTGGAATCAATATCTCTCAACACATAGTGACCCTTAAAGTCACGCAGAAACAATCTCACTCCTTCCGGAGAACAACAAATTACAGCCCCTAGAGCTTTCAGAGTCTTGATACCTAACAAGTTTTCTGGACATGATTTCGTGAGTAATAAATCTGTAGTACGTGTCAATGGACCAACTGCAAGGGGAACTGGTTTCGATACTTCATTAACAATGGGCTTTCCTGAAAATCCAAGGGAAACATTCTGTGAGCCTGAGAAGGGTGCCCCTGGAACCTCGTCGTGACTGATTGTTGTCCTGCTTGCCCCTGTATCAATCAAAAACTTTCTATCTTTCCCTAATACCTGACTATGTACATAAGGACCCTCTTGATCTACAGGAACCTCAATAAGAGGCAAGCCAACCTCCCTCTCTAGGCTGTTTCATGTGTATCGCTGGTAATCTGGATAATCAGTTTGTGCATATTGGTACATCTGCTGTGTTGCATGTTGTGTTGCGGCAATGGGCTGTGGCTGTGGTACCGCTACGGTCTGTACTGTCTGTTGTGGAGCATGCATAGGCTGTATATTCTGTGGTACGGATTGTTGGACCTGGTCTTGTCTAGGTTGACGTGGTCTCTCTTTAGTTTTTCCTGTGGATATATTATGTTTCAAAACTGCACAATCGTTTACATAGTGACCTGGCTGTTTACAATAGTTGCATGTCCCTTTAACAGGAGCTGCCGAATTATTGGACTGTGTCATACCCTTTTTATTACCGTCAGACGGAACTGACTGAGCAACTAGCATTTTCATTTTCGTGTCTTTCATACGTCTCTGTTCGTGATCATGTTCTTCCCTAATTCTGTTCTGGTGGTACTGTAACATCTGTAACATTTGTGAAGGCGAATTAGCTTGCCATGTGCTCTCGACTTTCAGTACACGGTTCTTAACCTGGGGCAGTGAATTCTCGACTAATTTGGATACAAAAAGGTGCGGGTATGACTCGCTACTTGGTTTCAGGCCACTATTAATGATAAAACATTTCTCAAATCGGGAATAAAAATCGCTAGTGTCTTCATCGGGTTTCTGTTTGCAGGCTGAGATTGCATCCCAGTCCTCCTTTTTAGTTGCTAACAATCGTGGCAAAACCTGTACTAATAATCCTGGTAATGCTTTAGTTTTATCCCCAAGACCTAAACCTGGGGTTCGAGTCGCTTCTTCATTTTCTAATGCAGCCCAATCTATCTTTTTGTCTCCCACCTCCCATTCTTTTTCTTTGAGTTTCTCGTAAATACCGGCAGGCAGTAGGACTTTCAATATTTTCATAATGTCAGGGTAGGTATAATCTCCCATGAGTAACATGTCTTTAATTTCACGGTAGAAACCTGCTGGGTCTTTATCATGACTAGGCACTATTTTCTTCATTTCCAATAATTCCATTTTAGTTATGGGCGTGTACACAAACACACGTCTAAGGGTATTATCATCATTCCTGACTGGGTGCACTTCTCGTAAGGGATTCTGTCTGTCTATGTAAAACATTTTCCTTTCTGGGGGTGGAGCTGGAACAAACTGTGGATTCAGGAAAGCACTATATTGTCATATGGTTATTACGTTTCCATAGATTGTGTTAAGTTAGCATGTGCTTATTAAATGTTTAAACGCCATATTTTCTTTCTGCTTCAGTTTGCACACGACACCTAATTGTTATTTCAGCTTTTAACCTAGACGAAAGATGTGATTTATTTCAGAATAATATATTATTGTACTGGTATCAGTCGTGCCTGGAACACTGGGTACAACTGTCTGCACACTGAGAACTGCACACTCTAACACAAGGTTACTGTAGGCCTTATCCTCGCACTACGTTAGTCATAACACAAATAATGTTTGTGCCAACTTTGGGCTTTACGTGAGTTCAAGATACAGTTACAGGGAATGAGAAAACACACTTGATGCTGGACATGCTGAGAGCTGGTAGCTGTTGATGTGATCTCCTCCTACTGAGAATTTGAGGTATGGGTTCGCCCAGCTAAAGCCCAGATGAGACCTTCTTAGATATAATATAATATGCTAATTAGGGTGCGCGAAATATAGGTGATACAGAATTCTATAGATTTTTGCATCATAATATGTTATCACAATTTGCTTACTATGGATTAGTGACTATGCTGCTGACTCTGATTTTTATAATATGTATGTTGATATTATACAAGATACTGCGTTTGAGAATGTTGCATTGAAAAAATAAACATTTCAAACTTGCACGTGTTCTCATTGCCTCCCAGTTTCGGTTTGGAATGATAATATAACGAAAGAGTGTTCATGTGTTCCACGATACCTGAGGTATTCTAAGTTCATGTTCTGGATTGTCTAAGACATCGGGGAGTATTCACTTCCGATGAGATACTGTAGCTAGCCTGGTAAGGGGATTTCTGAAACATAGGTGAGTTGTGGGTCACCCTGACTCACCCAGGTTCTAGGTCTCTGTGCACAGTTCTGTGAGAGAACGGAAACACTGCGACATGGCGCCCATACGTTGGTTGGCCTTATAACATGACACTCGAGTAGTATATCATTCAAACCTTAACGCCTACATTCCCGTTTCCGGAAAACGGCAGTGTCGGAGAAACCTACCTATTTTTGAAATAGGTAATTTTCAAGCTTGAATCTATCTAAAACGGTTTCCTTGAATTACTACCCAGTTGTGCTACAAAGTATAATTTGTTTTTTCTAGTTCCTGTGCTAACATGGCTCAAGCCGTGGACATCCCGCAGCATAGTCGCATTGCGGTGCGTGACCATTTGCGGATGTATGATGTTCCTGTGGAAGGCTTGGCTGTGGTTCTGGTGGTGAGCGCGGAACATGCTTACCCGTACGAACTGTTTTATTCGTGGGTGACATTTCCAGAGGTGGACGCAAATACTGGTGTGTTCCACACATACACTGCTTCGGTTGTACCGGCGGCGTACGCTCCGTACAGAGCACTGGAGGTACCTATAGACGCTTGGCAGCATGGAGTTTGGTTTGGTGGCGCCCTACCGCACGCTTTGACCGCTCCGAGGTTAGGTCCTTTGTCCATTCCGGGCACTAATTGGCCTGCTTTGGGTGGATTTACTCCTCACCCTCGACGTAACGCTTGTAACGTAGCTGAACTGCGGCAACTTCATGAAGTCGCGGTGGGGGTGATTAGAGCGCTTGTTCATTACATTGGCCGTAATGTTCAGGACGCGGCCCCTAGAGGCGCACAGCTTCGAGCAGAACATGCTGGTCTGAAAATCAACCCGGTCATGGTTAATTCCGTGATGGGTAAAAAGCCCCTAGAAAAGGACGATTTTCAGTTCTGGCTTGCTGAGAAATTCGGCCAGCTGGAAGCTGTGTTTCCTAATACGAGTCCGGGTGATAAGTACCGGATTCTTACACTGAGTTTACCGAAAGATCTGGCTCCTGACCTTGCTGACTGTGAGACCTGGGGGAAAACGTTTGCAGCGGTCTATTCGAGGTGCTATGGCTCCCCGTCTGTGACCAATCTAGGTGGGGTCCTTAAACGTGTTCAGGACGAACACGGACCGGAGGCGGCTGTTGAATTAGGCATGCGCCTATGTGGCTCCTTTGAAGTGGTTTGCGGTGTGATCCTTGCCAATGTCAAGGGGGATGCAGTGAACTTTCAAGTTGCTAACGCGTTAGCGTTGGTTCCCGAGCCCGACCGACCCCGACAGTTGGCAAAGATTATTGTGAATGCTTACAAAATGGTGGGCCGCAATGCAAAGGGGGTTAAAACTTTTCCTGATAAGGAGAAGAAACAGCCCCAGAGTCAGACATCGGAAACTGGTGGTCAACAAAAGACCAAGAAACAAAATTGGCCTAAAAAGCAGAATCAGGGTAAGCAACAACAACAACAAATACAGGTTTCTGCTCCTGCGTCTCCGTTGCCTGCGCAGTCGGATCGTGTTTATGATTTGCGCGACCGCGTGATGATTAAATCGCCTGAGAGGTTTCAGGCTTCTGAACAACGCTCTCCTCGTTCCTTTCAGGACTCATCAGCTCCGTCAACCGGTGGTGGAGGGGGCGGCAGGGGCCGGGGTGGCCAGCAAGGACGTGGTCAGCCCCGCCCGCGTTCCAGTGGAGATCAGCAGGAAGGCTCTACGCCCAAGAGACCTCAGTTTGCCACGAAGAAAGTCGCTGCCTTGACCGCGCATCGTTATGCCGAAGATAGTGAGAACGCGGCTTCGGAATCTGACGTGGGCTCTGACATTGCTAGACAGCGCAGCAGAGATTACCATAGTGAGAGAGGCCCTCCGTCCACTGTTGAAGGTGACAGCGACTGACATTTATGTTGTGATTGAAACAGCAGATACGCATGTTGCTCCCCCTGAACGACTTTTTGAAATTGTCCTGTTAATTGAAGGTGACATGCAGCGAACTGTAAAAGGGGTATTTTGGGAAAATCTCTCGTCTACGTATGACATTTTGCTTTCGGAGGCTGACTGGCCCCCACCTTTTGTTCTCGCAGCTCCGCGAGGGGAGGAGGTAATCCTACCCAGCTTCGCGCACACAGTGCCGAGGGTGGAGGCGCTGCATTTTGCAGAAGAGTGGGCTCTGGCGCTTGCGCCGGCTGTGTACCGCAATCAATGTGGCTGGGATAAATTGTCACCAAGCCATGAGATTCCTTTACGGTCACAGCCACAGCCTCAACCACAATATCCCATACGGCGTGAAGCGAAAGCTTCAGTCGCAGCTATCCTTGAACAATTGGAATATCAAGGTGTAATTGAAACGTGTGTGTCACCGATGAATAACCCCCTTTTTACTGTGAACAAGCCGGACGGCTCATATCGTTTGGTTTTGGATTATAGGCATTTGAACTCGCATTGCCGTAACTGTTGTGCAGTACAGAATACGCACGGCTCTGCGTTAGTGAATAGTCTTGAGCGTAAACGGTTCAAAACCACGCTTGACATTTCCAATGGTTTTTATGCACATAGATTAGATGGTCTAAGTTCCCAATGGACCAGTTTTACATGCGCCGGAGTGCAAAAAATGTTTAAACGACTCCCAATGGGCTACAAGAACAGTCCGGGAGTTTTTTGCGCGCGCATAGTCTCTCTTTTGGAGAGCTTCGACCCAGTTGCTTGTTCGTATGTGGATGACATTTATCTCACAGACGACGATCTTTGGGAGCATCTGTGTCGAGTAAATAGCATAATTTGTAACTTTGCTGACATGGGTTACAAGTTTAACTTTGCAAAGTCGCACATTGCAGAGTACACAGTGTTGTTTCTGGGTTACGAGCTTAACCATGAAGGGAAGGGTTTAGCACCCCATTTCCTGGAGAAATGCGCACAGTTGTGCTCTCCGACAACACTGAAAAAATTACAATCTCTTCTGGGTTTTCTGAATTTCTGGAGGACTTACATTCCGGAATATGCCCAGCGTATCAAGCCTTTGTATGCTTTGATACAACCATCTTTTTCCAAATCATGCTGGCTGCCTGAGCATTCGGCCATTCTGCATTCTTTGCAGGCTGATTTGCTCGCTTCTGAATACTTACAGACTCGTGATAACCAGACCAACCTGGTGATAAGAATTATCCCTGGGGCGGTGGGTTTCACGTACCTGACTTTTAATGAAGGGGATACAGTACCTATTGCTTACAAGTCACACTTGTACACTTCGGCTGAATTGCATTTTTCAACTGTGCAGATGGCAATTCTTAAGGAACGTGCCCTGTCACAAGGAAAGCGCATGTTGGTTGTTACCCCGTGTCCTGCCTTAGAGGCGGTTACGAAAGCCAGTGTACCTAATTCCAAAGCTTTGCACCCTCGGTGGATTCAATGGGCTGCATCCTTGACGTCACAGGATGTCACGTTTATTTTTGACGCCACTTTACCGTCACAGGAGTATTTACAGTATGAATTTGTTCATCCTGCTCCATTAGCAATGCGGCCGTTGGAGGATTTCCATTGCATCATTTACACTGATGGTTCGGCGCAGGTTGCGCATGGCTCTAAACATGCCTACGTTTCCGCTTGCGCCATTGTGGTCGGTGCCATGGTGAACGATGAGTTCAAGTCCAGTGTCGTGCACACGCAGACGCTTGGAGACTGCACCGCACAATTGGCAGAGCTTCGTGCTCTGATGCTTGCATTGGAGTACGCAGATCCTAGTGTGACGACTTTGATCGTAAGTGATTCTTACTACTGTGTCCAGTCTTACAATGAAAACTTGTTCTTTTGGATTCAGAATGAATTTCGTGACTCCAAAGGTAGCACAATAAAACATAAAACTATCTGGGTCCGAGTGGCGGAACTTAAAGAGAAGCTGCCACTCGTGTTTGTGATTCATACTCTCGGTCATCAGCGCGTGGGGGTTCACGCTGTTGGCAACTCGCTTGCTGATGAAGCAGCGAAGTCAGCGGTATCAAAATACTTAGTTGCAGCAGTCACGAGGTCCAAAAGCAAAATCGATGATGACATCTTGGCAGCTGTAGCTGCAACGGAGAAGGGAGGTAAATATCCTGCGGGATTCCCTTCTAAATACACATACCACTTAAGTCCCGATAAGGTTCCTTATGTGAAAATCCCTGAAGTTGGCGAGCGTTTAGTTCCCAACTCGGATCGCAGAGCTGCTTTGATTACAGCGGCACATGAAGGTGTGGCATCTGCGCATGCGGGCGTCTCGGCCACTGTAACTCAGCTACAACAGAGATTCTGGTGGCGGGGTCTGTACAAACAGACGCGTGAATATGTTCTTCAATGTAACATTTGCCAGCAGATTAAGCCTTCTACTGCTGCGCGTCCGCCTCAGACACAGTTGTACATCTCTAATAAACCGCTTGGTTGCATTTATTTGGATCACTGCGGTCCTTTTTCTTCTGATACTGCGTTTAAATACATCTTAGTAGCAGTTGATTCATGCACACGCTTTGTATGGGTATGGCCGCATCGAAGCGCTGATTCGCGGACTGTCATTAAGGATTTGCGTGTCTTTGTGGGAATTTTTGCCTGTGGTACTTTCCATTCGGACCAGGGTCCGGCTTTCGCCTCTAAGGCATACAAGGCTGCTATGGTTTCGTTGGGAGTCCAAGTCAAGTTTTCAAGTCCCTACAGGCCTGAGGGCAATAGTGTAGTAGAACGAATGAACCGCGACTTAAAGCAATCTTTGACAGCCCGAGTTATAGGTACTGGTAGAAACTGGCTAGCCCACCTCATAGGCGTGCAGCGTGCGCTTAATAATCTCCCTAGAAGGTCTCTGGGTGGGCGGACCCCATACGAAATGCTCTTTGGTATCAAGATGTATGTACCTGACCTTGATGGGCCGGACTACCAGGCCCAGGCCGGGGCCTTTGAAATAGATGAACATTGCAATGTTTTACAGAATCTACAAAAGACCAGAGACAGTCTTGCAAAGGAACATTTGCCCTCCACATCGGATGATGCGTTGCAGATCCCGGTAGTTGGCTGGCTACCCCAAGTTGGAGAACTGGTTCGAGAGAAGATCGATAAGAAAGAGTTTGGTCCCTCATTTCGAGCACCAGTTCGAGTCCTTGGAGTGAAGGGCACAAGAACAGTCATTTTACCACCACTTCCAGGTCGTAAGGAAAACAGATTTATTTCTATTGACAATGTCAAGACACACAGGGTGGCCGATTCTTCATAGCATGACACCGGCTGTATCCTGTCCTTCCATGGTGAGGCACTCTGTGCTGGCTATTACATCTGGTGCAGAACAGGAGGTGTCCCTCGAGATGCCTGCCATATCCAGTCCTTTATTAAATACTATTCCTGATACTAACATTGATGAGCTAAACTACACTTATCCTGCTGATTTATCGATGCCTGATTTACAGACCCGTTTGGCAGGCCAGTCCAGATTCTCTTTTGACTCTGTTTCGGAAACATCAAAGAAACCCACAAACATTGCAAGATATGCCACGTTGTTTAAAAAACATTTTTTAATTCCGCCTTGGACATACATTTGGTTGATCCTATTTTCATTCTATCTTTTTATGTCAATTGGTTTTGTGTTTTATTTTTTCCGCCTGATTGATGGTCACTACGTTAAAGAAAGAACAGGAATTCGGTACCTTAATGGAACATTGGCCCCTCTTTCCTCTTCACATTCTGCGCACAGGCTGAAACGAAACTTAAATACAGTTAACATTACTGCTTGGCCTGTCCTTGATGGGATTGTGTGGGATGCGGTTAGGTTTCAGATACACGGGCCTACTGAAGTGATTAATGTTCCAAATGTGCTTAGAGTAAACATGGGAGATGTGATTAAACAAAATATACGTTCTGATGATTGGGATATTCAGGCCGTAGAAGCATTATTCTCGGATTTGAAGTATTATGCTGCCTTCGATGCTGAGGATCTGTATACAGATTCTATTAATTATGGTGATTTGTTTTGTTTTCAACACTATGGTAATCATTTTTTACATAAGACAAATTCCAGGAGGGTTGCTGTAAATTATACACAATGGGAACATTGCCCTGCTCCATTCAGTGGCAGTTCCAATACATTTCTGAAAAAATATACCTATTTTACAGACTTTGATCAGTCTAATCCCGAGTCATTTTATTTTAAAATGACACAAAAGCCCATTTCCAAAGTTAGACTTACCGATACAAAATTACTGTATTCAAAGTCCTTTTTAGACAGGTTGGCTGTAGATGGCTACGAGTTCTGGAAGGGAACAATTGACCTTAAATCGGTTTGGGGTACCAAAGATTGGCAGGTACAAGGCACTGAGGCTTTGCACCGTGCATGTCTCATCCCAAATCACATGTTGTTTTTAAATTCGACCATTTTCCAGACAACATGCTTTGGATTGGCTACTTCTAAAAAATTAAATACACCATCCATCCCAGATTTAAATGAATATACAGGTTGGGGTAATTTCACTGATTCCTCCATTCAAGGGTTGCAAACTCTTTTACACAATTCGTCCTTTAACATTTCCAGTTTGGATTCCAAGGGTTGGCTGGTATGGCAAAAGAGTGCTGATTCTTGCCAGCGCCGTTTTATGGGTTTGGCTGAGGGATTCACAAAACTCAGGCCCGATCCACGTTTTGAAGGAGACTATTCTGTCACGACTTATTCTGTGGGGAAGCTGTGTCAAAATTGGTTACAGCATTCTACTTTAGCTGCAGTTAAACTACATTTGTCTCAATTACATGATAATGTGGATTTAAACGATTTTATAAAAGGCCCTGCTAAAGGTAGATCTAAACGATTCCTGTATGCAATTTACAATGAAATTTGGAAAGTTAACCAGGTTGAGGCTGCTAAACGCCTAAGGGCTATTGATCAAGCTAATTTGGAAAAAGTGCTTGCAGTGGTTGATAACAGCATTAACACGCTTTCTTCCCGAATTTACACTTTAAATAATATTGTGTCTTCTGTTGTCGACATTGTACATGATGAAGTGTCCGTGTTATATCATGGTCAAAATCAATTGCGTTCTGTGATGCAGTTTGCGTGGACACTACAGACTCTTAAGTCTGGTCGAGTGCCATGGACTTTTTTGAACATATCATCATTATTTGCCCCGTTTAATTTGACTGAAAAACAGCGCATGTTGTCAATGAGAGATGCTACATTTTCTATGTTACATATTGAAAAATTAGAATCCCTGCCATTTTCGGTGGCTGAAGTGACTGCAGCAACATGGCTTATTCATGGTGTTATAACATTACCTTTTGCATTGTATAAGTTTACAAATTGTATGAAATATATAGCCATTGGACGATATGAACCATTAGGCAGCGCTTTCCTCCATGAAACATGGTCTTTACCATACACTTACAGATGCCTTAAGGAGGGGAATGAAGTGAATCTGAATGGTGAAGAATGTACACAGTCGCCTGACCGCTCACTTATTTGCAGACACATTCAGTTGCATGGTTCTTGTAATCAGGACAAACCTAATTTGGCCTGTGTTTTGAAAGGGACACCAGTTCCTGCAATAGTTCCCACGTTCACGTTGTTGTCCAACGGTAGTTATTTACTTTTAAATAACGAGTTTTGTTGTGGGTTAGAGCCTGGTATCGCATATGTGGTTACCGTGTCTGAAAGGGTCGTTTGCTGCAAGAATGTGTTGTATCCACCCACGCATGGGAATTCAGAAGTTTTAATTTGGCCAAGAATACCAACCTTGAGAGCTGAATTCAATGGTTTAGGCCGTATAAGAGCCCTTTTGTCTCAAAAACAGGTGGCCCTGAGCTCTGCCCGCGAAACTTATGTCCTTCACATAGCAAACACACGCACAGAAGTACAAGCGCTTTTAAGTACTGATTTGCCGTTTCATTTTTGCGAGCTGGTTCATCAAATCTTTAATGCCTCCTCCACATCCAGCCTCGCTCATTTTTTTAAAATGGTTAGCAGTGGTCTTGTGACTACATTTGAAAAAGTATTTGGTATTATCCCTGCGTTCTTTCATTCTATATTCGCTAGTCTGTTTGGCGGATTTCCTGTTTTGCTGGCTTTGGCTGCAGGCGTTCTGGTGATATTTTATTTCATAAAACATGGATGCCCATCCTGCGCAAGGAAACGCACAGCACCTACTGATGCAGTTTCGCAACCGGATGCTTGATTATTATGGATCCCTGCCGCTTGCGACTTTAAGCAGATTTTCCTATTTCACCTGTGTCCAGCCTGTGTTTCATTGCCTGAGCTGTGATTTCGACTGGGCCATTGATTTGTGTCTCTGTTTACCGACTTCTCCTGACGTCGACTTTGATCAGCTGATGTCCCCCGTAGTGGCTCATGAGTTGGTCTGTTCTGGCGAAAGGGTTATGGCTGTGGCAGCGATGCATGGACTAATGGGTCAGTGGGACATATTCGCAGCGGCGCATGACTTTCTGGCACAGAGCGTTCTCGAGAACCCACTGAGTTGTCCTCTGATGTTGCTAGAGGATTCGGTGCTGGAAGAGCACGTATGTTCTTTCCCATTGCTTAATTGGATGGCTGAACTGTTTTCGGATGATGACAGTGATTTCATGTTGGAAGCTGTTGCTACATATTTTGCATATTCATTCAACGAGGAATGACTCTGAATACTTCCATCATTATGGCACGTGACTTTTTAGTAATTCTGAATGGTGCCAGTTTCAATACGAACATTCGATGTTCTAGGCCTATTAATTATAGTTAGGCCTCAAGTTCGACTTTTTATATTTTGTGTGGCCACTATAGGCATTCATACATTTTTTTTGTATTTTTTAAATTTTACATACATTACATACATTTAGCTTGGCTCAATATCATTGAACTCTGCTTTCAAGTCTTGCCTCTCATAGAGTATTGGATTATATATTTGTCTTTTGACCGTCCTCGGATCATTGGGAGGGTGTCATATGGTTATTACGTTTCCATAGATTGTGTTAAGTTAGCATGTGCTTATTAAATGTTTAAACGCCATATTTTCTTTCTGCTTCAGTTTGCACACGACACCTAATTGCTATTTCAGCTTTTAACCTAGACGAAAGATGTGATTTATTTCAGAATAATATATTATTGTACTGGTATCAGTCGTGCCTGGCACACTGGGTACAACTGTCTGCACACTGAGAACTGCACACTCTAACACAAGGTTACTGTAGGCCTGATCCTCGCACTACGTTAGTCATAACACAAATAATGTTTGTGCCAACTTTGGGCTTTACGTGAGTTCAAGATACAGTTACAGGGAATGAGAAAACACACTTGATGCTGGACATGCTGAGAGCTGGTAGCTGTTGATGTGATCTCCTCCTACTGAGAATTTGAGGTATGGGTTCGCCCAGCTAAAGCCCAGATGAGACCTTCTTAGATATAATATAATATGCTAATTAGGGTGCGCGAAATATAGGTGATACAGAATTCTATAGATGTTTGCATCATAATATGTTATCACAATTTGCTTACTATGGATTAGTGACTATGCTGCTGACTCTGATTTTTATAATATGTATGTTGATATTATACAAGATACTGCGTTTGAGAATGTTGCATTGAAAAAATAAACATTTCAAACTTGCACGTGTTCTCATTGCCTCCCAGTTTCGGTTTGGAATGATAATATAACGAAAGAGTGTTCATGTGTTCCACGATACCTGAGGTATTCTAAGTTCATGTTCTGGATTGTCTAAGACATCGGGGAGTATTCACTTCCGATGAGATACTGTAGCTAGCCTGGTAAGGGGATTTCTGAAACATAGGTGAGTTGTTGGTCACCCTGACTCACCCAGGTTCTAGGTCTCTGTGCACAGTTCTGTGAGAGAACGGAAACCCTGCGACAATATCTGTGTCTATGTTCTAAAATTACTTTAATTAAATAGGTACCTAAGCCTCTCCATTTATTCATGAGTAACTCTACTAGTATATCAGGTAGGGGACCTGGATCAGAATGTTGGCTCTTATACAATATAAGGAGGTGCTGTATCATGTACATACCAGCTAGTCGCTGTTCGTCTGGGGATAGATTCAAAAAGGTTTGCGCTACTGCGTCATCATTATATTTATCGGAGTTGTCAGCCCATTGTACTGCTGACCTGGCTAATTCTTGTTCATCCATGGAATCGAGTACATGGTACCCCAATCGTTCTTGAAGTATTTTATCGGTAGCCTGAAACAGATGTTCAGGAGTCCTCGGGTTTGACATGGCAGAGTGAAAAAGTCTCTTGCTTTCTGGGCGTAACGTTTTATTAAAGGGTCTACCCTTTCCTACATATGCTATCGTTCCTTTATCTTCTGGCTCATCCTCCTCTGAGGATTTATTCACGTCTGATTCTGCTTCCCTTTCAGCTTTCTCTTTTACATGGAATACTGTTATTTCTTTACGGATTTTTCTGTACATGGCCTCTATACATTTTTGTTTATCATGTTTTCCGTCTGCAATATTCTGACCCCATGTAGTTAGTACCTCCATCTCTTCTTTATTTACACCAGGCCGGTCTCGTTCTCTTATGAAACAGTTTATGAGGAATCTTAATAGTACACCTTGAGTGTCTACTTTCTGATGTGCCATGGCCTCGTGAATACATTCCTGACCCTCCCCAGTCTGAACAAAATGATATATCCTATCTAGATAATCTTGCATTCCTGGAAATAGAACCAAAAAGTTTGCAGCACGTCTTATACGTATTGAGGATAATATCATGCAACCGTCTTTGCCTGGTACTGGATCATATCTACAGTCTGTAAGAAACTCTTTAAGCAATTGTGACTGGTTTCGGAGTACGTTGCATTGCTAGTTCTCTAATAGTTAATCGCTGTACTGGTGGCGGGGTATGGTACCCTCCTAATGCACCTCCTGAGGCGGAGGCTTGAGCATGATCTGTCTGTAGGGTCGGTGGCGGCTGTAACGGAATTCCAAAAGGATTAAGCGGATTAGTAGGGGGTGCAGGAAGTGGTGGAGGAGGGGTCTGCTGTTGGGGAAGACGATCAGCGGGTGGTATAGGTGCAGGTGGAACATTGGTATATTCGGGAGCTACGTCGTCTAAATAGGAAGAAAGGAAAATATCTGCTGCGGTCTTGTGACGTAATTTAGTCGGAACCAATGGAGGGGGCAGGTTTTTCGGTATTTCCGGGGTCGCCTTGGGCAGGCCCTCGGCCAGGACTGGATACAGTCCTGTCATAATGGCATTACTCTTTCTGTCGTGTTGTTCTATTCTGACTCGTTCTCCTTCTTCTAGTAGTTCTTTTTCTTTGGCTTTTTCAGAATCCTCTCTACTTTTCTCTGCTTTTCTGAGCGCTTTCTCTGTCCGTCTATGTGATTCTTTACGCCATAATTCAATGGCATCTTTCTGTGACTGTCTGGCTTTCTTTTTCCATAATGCTTCCTCTACTCTCATGATGCACTCGGCATCCCATGTCCCAGTAGCGGGCCATTTCTGATTCTCTTCTAAGTCCTTGGTGTAATCCACCCATAAGTCGAGGTATAATACGGCGTCTAAGCCGTGCTTGTGGTACATAAAATATCCGGGAGTGTCCCTGGGTGGGATGGGAACAGCTTCCTCGAGTATTCCTTTTCTAGTTCCTATCTGTCTCAGTTTAGAGAACAGAGGCATTCTGAACCCTGATACTTGATACTTACTCGAACTTGAATACAATTAATACAATAAACACAGTAATGAAGATCAAAACAATCACTCATACCACGACATTAAAACACATTTAAACATTTCGAAAACGAACAACAATAACTAGAATAACTAGATAGCTGGATACTGGATATACTGCTAAACAGTACAGATACACTGCTAAAACAGTGCAGACCGGGTCTGTGTACCCAAACCCGTCTTGACCGGACACAAATTAATGCACCCGTCTTGATGCATCCCCAGCAACGGTACTCACCGGGAAGCACGGAACGGAAGGCCTCGGAAACTCGACACTGGACTGGACCGGACTGGACTTGACTAGACTCGTGACGTAGGTACTTCGGAACTGGTGGGCCTCTAGACTCCTCGGACCTTGCTCTCTCGGCTGGGCTCTGGTCGGGATCCTCCGCACCCCTCACCGCCTCGTCTGGGTGTCGATCGCAGTCTCAGTCACCTCCGTTGGCCTGAAGGAGGTACAGGAAATCCTGCGGGTACGCGTAATTGTCCGTCACGGCTGTGGCAGGGGGCTAGGCCTGCAACGCACCGCCGGCGTGTAAGGTGGGGGAGGGGTCCCTATTCGGGCGCCAAATTATGTGGTAAATAAAGATTTACCTATGCGGAATTTCTATGCGGTAAAGTTCAATAAAATAGCTCAATCAAAAATGAGAGGTAGAGTCCGTGGAATCTGAGTTTATAAGGGTTTTATTCCATGTAATGGAATGGTTTGAACCAGGTATCATGTTCCATCACCACGAAGGTTCAGGAAGGGATAGACAATACTTTATTGACAGTGTACAATATATATAGTCAATGCATATAATGGTGATGGATACAAAAGGCGTAACAGCTGAGAGAAACGAGATAAGAACACATGTACGTAACAGAAGGCGTAACAGAAGGCGTGCACGGAGGTGTGTGCTAGAGACGTCACATGAAAGTGTCACAAGTGGGTGGATTCATAGAGGAATCCTGCAGTGTCAGCAGAAATACATGGCTGGATGCGCGCGCAGGCAACATGACGTGTGATTGACGTGGAACTGGAGGGTGAAGGGGACTTGACATTTAGCTCCGAAAGAGGAGACAGAAGTCTGGCGTGTCAGGACAATCTAAACCCAATCATATCTGATATCTTGTGTTTGAGGAACTGTATTATCTAGAAGGAAAGGTCTCTCGGGCAGAGGCTATTCTATACTGACTGCTAGTGCGTGCGTATGCGTCTATGTGTCTGCGTGTAGTGCGAGGGGCCATGGGCCTACCATGGTAACAGGAGCAGTGAATTACTTGCATGGAGACAGAAAGGCCGGGCCCTTTGCTCTGCAGCTGGGAGGATGTTTACCTAAATCACTAGACAGGAATGTATTTTCGAGGAGCGGAGCAGATAACTTGAAGGCTGAATACAGTCTTGGCAGGCAAGCAGGCCGAGCCGGGCACCGCTCGCCGCGCAGGGAGTAAGGCAGAGGTCATGGATACAGATCCAGGCTGCAGCTTTCAGAGGTTTTCAGAGGCAGAAGGCAGAAAGGGCTCGATGGCAGAAATCAGGGCCTAACTCAACAGAGCCAGGAAAACGTGAAAGTGCACCATGTAAAGACGGTGGCAAGGCATACTTAGGAACTGAATTTTCGATCCATTCATGGTGCATCTGAAAGAGGACATGTTAACGTTGGACGCAAATGTATTTGCGTCTTCATAGCTGGTCATGGAGGGAAATTACATGTACTTGAAGCACGTACATGGAGCCGTTGGGGTCTACGTTAGGGGACATAATTGACCATAAAATTCAAATTACCTCAGAGAGAGGAGTGTTGATGGCTCTCCCCCGCCAGGTGCCGATCGCCCCCAGCCTCCCCGGGTGCTGGCTCCACCCCCCTGCTGGGTGTCTGGACTCCCTCATCCCGGACCTCCCGACCTCCAAGAGCGAGGGTCCGGACATCAAAGGAGGCCAGACCTATAACTGGGGCAGCTCCAGAGCAGGAAGGCAGTTGTATCCTGGAGTCGAGAGACACCTAGAAGAACTCATCCTTGACGGACTGCTGGCGCTGCCGCAGCCCTGCCTTGTGAACCATCGTCCTGCCTGCTGGCGCTGCCGCGGCCCTCTGCAACCTTCATCCTCATCGGGACCTGCTGGCGCTGCCGCGGCCCTCGGCAACCTTCATCCTCATCGGGACCTGCTGGCGCTGCCGCGGCCCTCTGCAACCTACATCGTCGTCGGGACCTGCTGGCGCTGCCGCGGCCCTCTGCAACCTACATCGTCGTCGGGACCTGCTGGCGCTGCCGCGGCCCTTCTCAAGTGAGACTTATCATCCGAGCCTGCTGGCGCTGCCGCGGCCCGACCTTCCAGAACTCCGAGCTCGAGGATTGTGAGCTATTCATCGTACCACCTCAGTACCAGATCGGTACCAAGACTGTCCCGCTACCCCCTTTCCCTTCCAGAGACTAGAATTGAGAGGACCCTCGTGTCCCGATTTCACTGTATCGTGATATCCTTGCTTCAAGAATCGCATATAAACAGCGTTAACCTTATCCTTGTGTGGTGTCCATCTGAAGCATGCACGATTGACTGAGTGAAATATCTATCTATTGTTTCCACGACTCTGAAGATACGCTTTATCTTGGGAAACAAAGTTGTCATGTTTATTTATTTATTTATTTATTTATTTTTTACATTTCTAGAGCGCTCTGTTACCCGGAGGTGTCCTGGCGCTAACAGATTAAAACTGGTGTGTGTGGGTGGTGTTTTAATGGGTAAAGAGCCAGGTCTTCAGTGCCTTTCTTTCCGGCTGGGCTCTGGTCGGGATCCTCCGCACTCCTCACCGCCTCGTCTGGGTGTCGATCGCAGTCTCAGTCACCTCCGTTGGCCTGAAGGAGGTACAGGAAATCCTGCGGTGTGGGTGGTGTTTTAATGGGTAAAGAGCCAGGTCTTCAGTGCCTTTCTAAAGGATAACAGATCAGGCAATTGTCTGATGTGGAGGGGAAGCTTGTTTCAGGCTACTGCCACTCCTAAGGAAAAGCTCCTGCCTCCCCATCTTGTTCTCTTACTCTAGGGACTGATACCAATGCCTGCTGACCAGATCTGAGAGATCTTGCCGGTTTGTACCAGAAAAATAGTTCCTTCATGCATCTAGGGCCCAGATCATGAAGTGCTTTGAAGACCACACAGAGTGACTTAAAGGTAATACGTTTCCGCACTGGCAACCAGTGAAGTTTTGCCAGGTCCTGTGCCACGGATGCGAACTTGGGTGTATCTGTTATCAGGCGTGCGGCAGCATTCTGTAATGTCTGTAGTTTATTTAGTATGCCGACTTGGGCGTTCAGCATGAGGCTATTACAGTAGTCTAGCCGAGATAGAACTAGACCGGTGACCACTGTTTTTCTATGCTCTTGCTCCAAAAATGGTAGCACTTTCCTAATTGTTTTAAGAACAAAATGGGTGGATGATACCAGGGCATTAATCTGAGGTTTAAAAGATAATGAATCATCCACTAGAATGCCGAGATTTTTCACCTTAGTCACAGGAGCGGGCAGGGTTTCCATTTCTTCAGGCCACCATCTCGGGGACCAGAAGTTATCTTTGGAGCCAAAGAGTAGCACCTCTTTCTTCGAAGAATTTAATTTAAGACAGTTTTGAGCCATCCAAGCGCCCACTTCTTGCATGCAGCCTTTAAACCTATCCGCAGTGCTGTCTATGTCCCCCGGCATCAGAGACACCACTATCTGCGTGTCGTCCGCATAAGCTGTGAGGTTGAAGCCAAAGGTTCGAATTATCGGGGCTAGAGTGGAAACATAGACATTAAAAAGGGTAGGACTCAAGGAGGAGCCCTGGGGCACTCCACAAGGAAGCGAAAAGGGGCACGATTCAAAGTCCCCCAGTGCCACCACCTGAGTCCTGCTGGAGAGGAAGGCCTGTAAGATCTTCAGCGCCATACCTTGAACTCCGCAGGCCCCTCAACCGGTCCACCAACAACTTGTGATGGACCGTGTCGAAGGCCACAGAAAGGTCCAGCAGGATCAGGGCAGCTCTACCTCCTCTGTCCAACACTCTTCTAATGTCTTCCACTGATTTTATTAAGGCGGATTCCGTGCTATGTTCTGCACGGAAACCATGTTGGCAAGGGTCTAGATGTTCTCCTATTCTCAGGAAGGTGCTTAGCTGGGTGTTTAGAAAGCCTTCAATAATTTTAGCTGGAAGGGGCAATCTTGCAATAGGCCGATAATTGTTTAGGTCGGCTATGTCCAGATTGGATTTTTTAAGGAGGGGTAAAATGGAGACTCGTTTCCATTTTGCAGGGAATTCCCCTCTATCCAGCATAAGATTGAGGAGGGGGGTGAGTCCGGCTGCAATAGTGCCTGGCGCTAATTTAGCAATAGAGACCGGGCAGGGATCATGAGGGGAGCCAGATTTTATCTTCTGGAGTCGGCTCATGACCTCTTCCTCACTGATTTGGGAGAAAAATAGCAATTTTTCTAGGCTGTTGTCTGATTCCACTATGTTAGTGGGGAGTTCCAACAGAGCTTTTATTTGGCTATCTAAGGGAGAGAAGATTTTTTCAACTTTTTCACGAAAAAAGGTAGCCAGCTTCTCACAAAGAAGAAGACTGGGGGGTACCTCTATGGTTTTGGGGACTGCCAGAGAAGATACCGTTCGAAAAAGCTCCTTTGGAGCATTGCTGGCTTCTTTAACCTTCTTCGTAAAAAAAGCTCGCTTGGCTTGCTGGATCTTCTCTTTATACGCTCTTTGCTCAGTGTTTAGAATTTTTTTGTCTGACTCACTAAAGGTTGTCCGCCAGATTTTTTTCTTTTTTTGCACACAATTTTAAGGTTCCTGATCTCTTTCGAGAACCAGGGGGTGGAAGGAATAGACCGTGTGGGGAGAAAGGTTTTAGGGGGAGCAAGTTGTAAACATGCATCTTCCAGCCATCTCGTGTAGACCCGGGTTGCTTGTTCCGTATTTCCTGAGAGCGGCTCCAAAGTTGACTTTGGTACACATTCCAGCTCTTCATATTTTATGTTGTTCCATTTCCTAATCTGTCGTGGGGTGGGTCTAATTCTAGATGATCTCACCGGTGGGGCTAAGGCCAAATTAAAAAAGACTGTTGAATGGTCAGACCAGGGTATGGGCTGGATTGATAGTACATTAAGGCTCGGGTGATTTGAAAAAACACCATCCAGGGTATGCGCTGCCTTATGGGTGGGACCGCTGACCAGTTGCCTCAGATCCAGCCCCTGGAGCAGGTCCGTGAGATCGGATGTGTCCGGGTCCGAACCGCATTCAAGGTGAAAGTTAAAATCGCCTAATAATGTAAACGTTTGGGCAGTGGCGGCAGTTTCTATTATTTTACCCAGAGCTAGAAAAAAAGGTGCTTTCGACCCAGGAGGTCTATAAACTAAGCAACCTCTAAAAGTTTGGTGGTCAGATAGGGTGAAAATAAAGAGAAGAGTCTCATCTGGACCTCCGGGCCCCTGTTGAAAGGACCCTCTAAATGAGCGGTGGTAAATAATAGCTAAACCACCACCTTTCTTTTTCTCTCTATTTCGGGTGTAGCAGACATAGTTCGGTGGGGTAGCATTGACTATGTCAGGGCCAGAAGCAGCATCGGTCCAGGACTCTGTGACGAAAGCTATCATCACTCCGGTGTCCTGAATCAATTCCGCTATTTCAGTACTATGTTTGACCAGGGATCTAGCGTTGAGTAAAAGACACTTCACCAAAGCTTGACTTTTCCTGGGTGGCTTTTCCTTGTTGTCCCTAGGGGGCACAACCGGATCCCAGCTTAGTCTTGGCAAAGTCTGTGAGCAATTAGGGCATATGCTACGGGCCTTCCCTATGTTGGGCCCAATTTCCAGAGTAGCGCAGCCTGCTGAGTTTGATCTGCACCTTCAAGCTCTAAGAGCTTCGCTGGTGTAGTTAAGCCTCGGGGACGAGTTGGTGTTGGCCGGAGCAGAGGTCCCGGCCCTGGGCGCGGGTCCGGCGCAGACGGGCGCAGACGGGCGAGCCTCTGGCGAGCCTTCGGCGCGCCTACGGTGATCCCGCTGCGCTCCCTGTATCGATGTACCATTTTATGCACGTGGGGGCGGGAGGGGCAGAGCACTAGTCTGCTCGCCCAGCTCCTCAACCAAGATGGCGGGACCCACGGAGGCTTTGGCTCCGGTTCGAGCCCCCTGGGAGTAATCTGTGCAAATACGCTATTTTAAAACAGTCAACAATGAGGAGTTTAAAAGGCAGATAAAAACTCACAACAATATGTTAAAAATCGCTTCTGATCCCGGCTTCCGCCTCAAGACCGTACCTTCACACACAAACACTATTAAATCAGTGGGGGTGCGATTAACATCCAGGTTTTTATGCACGTGGGGGCGGGAGGGGCAGAGCACTAGTCTGCTCACCCAGCTCCTCAACCAAGATGGCGGGACCCACGGAGGCTTTGGCTCCGGTTCGAGCCCCCTGGGAGTAATCTGTGCAAATACGCTATTTTAAAACAGTCAACAATGAGGTTGTCACAGACTAATCCCTTCTTGTGAATTCGAGAAAGTTTCTAGTGACCTCCGACCTAGCTGGCACACACAAATAAATCTAGTATATTCGATAGAGACCTAGTCGACCTCAGTCCTACATCTAATCTATAGGATATATTATTCCAATGCGCAGAGCCTATTGGGAATATAGGAAATACACTACAAGGCGCCCAATGTTTAGTATGGCTCTAATTTAACGCTAGATACTAGAGTGACTCAGTCGTACTTTTCACAGATACCCCTTTATCCCGTAAAAACTCTAATAGGCGTCTGGAGTGGGTTAAAGGATAAAATATCCGCCTTAAACTTAGTAGGACGAAAAATCCTACCGACGGGGCTCTTGCGCTCGATCACCTTGAAGGGCCCCGTCCACTTATCCTGCAAAGCACAAGGTTCGGTGGGGGACATCACCCATACTTGCTGTCCAGGTTCGAACTCTATGGAGGAGGCGTTCTGATCGTACCATTTCTTCATTTCCTCCTGACTGGCCTCAAGATTGGCTTTGGCGATCTCTCGGAATCGCCTGGTCTGATTGCGGAGGGTCAGGAGGTACTTGTAGACGTCTGGAGGGGTTTTCAGGGGGGCCATCTCCCAACCTTCCTTGACTAGGCTGAGGGGCCCTCGAACAGGGTGTCCGTACAAGAGTTCGAAGGGGCTGAAGCCGAGGGACTTCTGAGGGACTTCTCGGTAGGCGAAGAGGAGGCACGGGAGTAGCACATCCCACTGGCGGCGGAGGGGCTCTTCCAACCCCATAATCATTCCCTTGAGTGTGCGGTTGAACCGCTCAACCAGTCCGTTTCCTTGCGGGTGATAGGGGGTTGTGAACCGGTAGGTGACCCCGCACTGCTGCCAGAGGGATTTCATATATTTTGAAATAAAGTTCGTGCCTCTGTCGCTGACGACTTCCCGGGGGAAGCCCACCCGGGAGAAGATCCCCATTAAGGCTCGGCCGACCACCGGTGCTGTTACAGTTCGAAGTGGGATGGCCTCGGGATAGCGGGTGGCGTGGTCCACCAGTACCAGGATGAATCGATGCCCTTGTGCTGTTCGGGGGTCCAGGGGCCCCACAATGTCTATTCCCACCTTTTCGAACGGGGTGGTAACCACCGGGAAGGGTTGCAGGGGTGCCTTGAGTTTGCGGCCGCTCTTCCCGCTGGCCTGACAAGTGGGACAGGACTGGCAGTGGTTGAGTACGTCATTTCTCATTTTGGGCCAGTAAAAGTGGGCCACCAGGCGGTTGTAGGTTTTGTCCTGACCCAAGTGTCCGGCCAGGGGGACGTCGTGGGCCAAGTTCAACAGGAAGTCTCTAAAACGGAGGGGCACCACCAGCACTCGACTGGCCCCCAACTCTGCGATTCTTTGTTCGCTGTACAATAGATCATTGTCCCAATAGATCCAGTGGGCCCCAGCGGTATCTCCCGCGCTCTGGGCGAGTGCTTGCTGTCGTAGTCCCTCGAGGGAGGGACATGTCTTTTGCTCTTGACGGAATTGTTCCTGGGTGGGTCCCCCTTCTTGACGCCACTGGGCCAGGTCTGAGAGGTCCTGGGGCTGAGCGAGTTCTTCTTGGGTTTGTTCCGGGGGGTCGGCGTGGTCGGCGTCCCCCACTGGAGCGATCGGGGGAGGAGGTGCTGGCCATTCGGGTTCTTCGGGTTGGGGGATGGCGCGGGCCGCCATGGACCGGGTGGTTACGCACGCCCAGTCCGGGAGGCCCAACATCCCCAGGTGCTCTCTTCTTTCCACGGCGGCCCACGGGGAACTCTCGAGATCGTTCCCCAGGAGACAGTCCACGGGGGCATCGTCGCGGACCGTCACCTTCAGCATGCCGGATACTCCTCCCCATTCGAAGGGGACGCAGGCCATCCGACACAGGCTCTCCGAATTGTCGGCTGAACGGACGGGGCAGAGAACGTTTGGTAGGATTTGTTCTGGGGTCACCAGGTGACAGCGGACGGCCGTCACGCTGGCCCCCGTGTCACGTAGGGCTTCAGCCTTGCGCCCATTTATGTTCACCCACTGACTGTATTTTCTGGTGTTGGCGGGTAGGGGAGCCCGCGGGATCATGTCTCTTCCCCTAGGCACGCCAGGACCATGGCGGCCGGTTCCCACTCTTGTTGCTCTTGTTCGTATTCTTCATGCTCTTCGGAGACTTGCTCTTCTCCTAGGGCGGCGGCAGCTACCTGGCGGGGCCCCGGAGTCTGGTTCTTTGGGCAGTTCGGGTCATTGGCGTAGTGACCGACTCGCTGGCACCGGTGACAAGTGACATTGGCTCTGAATCCCGGGCGCATCGGGGGGTTGCCCCGGCCGGCCGGGGGCGGGGTGCTGGTAGCGGGAGCGGCCGGGACGGCGTCTTTCCCCCGGCCCTGGCCTCCTCCTCCTCCTCGGGGACGGTGATGGCCTTGGTTGTTCCTGTTCTGCTCGTTCGGCCCACCCCGGCCCACTCGGGTGCTTTCCCATCGGTCAGCCTCGGCGGCGAGCTGCCGTGGATCAGTCAATTTACTGTCGAGGAGGTGCTGCCTGAGCGCGACGAAGTAGTTGTTGGAGAGGTGCTCCCATACGACGAGGTTAAAAAGCTGCTCGTAGGTCGTTACGTGGCTCCCCTTGATCCATCCCTCAAGGGCTCGGCTGAAATAGTTTACATATTCCACCCAAGTTGTACCTGGGATTCGGGTGCAGTCGGGGAACCTCTGGCGGTACATTTCGGGTGTCAGCCCATATCGAGTGAGGAGGGCGGCCTTCATGTGATCATAGGACGTCATTTGATGGTCCGGGAGCTGTAACAGGGCATCACGGCCTTCATTGACGAACCTCCCCCATAGACCGGCTCCCCAGTCACTTCGATCGATCCGGTGGGAGGTCATGGCGATCTCGTAGGCCTTGAACCACTGTTGTATGTCGTCGTTTTGATAATACTCTCGGACGACATCTTTGGGAATGTGGACCTTTGATTCTGTAGCTCCTGGGGTGCGCGGTGGCTCGGGCATCCCCAGGTCTTTGTTTTGCTTTCGTAGTTCTATCTCTGCCAGTTTGCGCTCGTGTTCGTATGCCAGTCTTTTTTCTTCGAGCTCTCTTTGTCTTTGCTTTTCTTCCCGCTCTTCTCGGAGCCGTAAGTGTTCTAGGTTCAATTTTTGTTCTGCTAGTTTTAGTTCTCCATCCAATTTGAGCTGTGCCAACTCTAATTCGTGCAGTCTGCTTTTTTCTCGCTCTTGGATCTCTTCCCGGGAGAGACCCGTTCTCCTTTCCTCGGAAGGAGCGGCGCTAGTCCCTGGTGCTTCGATGTGTTGGTCCCGGGGACCGGCGGTATTTGCTTCTGCCCACGATTCTAAGGCGTGTTTAAAGTAATCTTTTGTGCTCAGACCGGTGGTAGCAATGCCCAGTTCCATACAAAATTGTTTTAATTCTCGATGGTTGTACTCCTCCAGTTTCTCCATTTGGAATTTCTCCGTAGACCCGCTCTCTTGGGTCGACATTGTGGTTTAGTCGTGGGGTGAGTTGCTTTCTGTACGATTACGCGTTGGTTCGGATCGCGCCGCTGGCCACCAATGTTAGACGGGACCTGGAGGGTCGGCCGAGGACAAGGGGCGAGGTCTCCGGGGAGAGCCGTCTCCAGCGATCGTACAGACAAGTAACTTCCCCCCCACAGATGGACACCACACAAAGATAAGATTTAACGTTCTTTATAAGCAATCTTGAGGTACGGTAGAATGGTACAAGGAGGTCTGGACTCAGGGGTCCCCTCGATTCTAGTCTCTTGGATGGGAAAAGGGGTAGCGGGACAGTCTTATTACCAATATGGTAGTTGCGATGAGATGATGGGTAGCTCACAATCCTCGAGCTCGGCGTTCTAGGAGGACGGGCCGCGACAGCGCCAGCAGGTTCCGGGGGGATCGAAGATGGCAACGGTCCGCGGCAGCGCCAGCAGGTCCCAACGAAGATGGTAGTTACAACGGGCCGCGGCAGCGCCAGCAAGTCCCGACGAGGATGAAGGTTGCAGAGGGCCGCGGCAGCGCCAGCGGCAGGACGACAGTCCACAAGGCAGGGCTGCGGCAGCGCCAGCAGTCCGTCAAGGATGAGTTCTTCTCGGTGTCTCTCGACTCCAGGATAAAACTGCCTTCCTGCTCTGGAGCTGCCCCAGTTATAGGTCTGGCGGCCTTTGATGTCCGGACCCTCGCACTTGGAGGTCGGGAGGTCCGGGATGAGGGAGTCCAGACACCCAGCAGGGGGGTGGATCCAGCGCCCGGGGAGGCTGGGGGCGATCGGCACCTGGCGGAGGAGAGCCATCGACACTTCTTCCTCCCATTGACCTGCCAAGTGGTCCGTTCACCTCCTGGGTGGATGGTGGTGCCGGGATGTCGGGGCCTGGCCAGGCCCAGGGTTGGGGTCGAGCTGAGGCCATGCGGCCTCGTGGTGCAGTGTCCAAGATGGCGGCCGGGCCGGGCAATGGTGCTGACGGTGGCCCGGGCCCGTGATACAGAGATGTCCGGGGGCAGGAGTCCTGTAGGGGACGGGGTGCTGGTTGCTTCTGTGGGTAGCACCTGTAGAGCCGGTGTCCGGGCCCTGTCATGCGGGGAGGGAGCGAGCCCTTCATGTGGCCTGTTCAACAATAGGGAAGGAACGTTGAAAGTTAATTTGAAAGATTAGCATAAGATGTTTATGGATAAGATCCCAAAAGGGTTTTAGAAGTGAACAGTGATAAAACATATGTGGGTAATCACCAACATCCAAACCACAACTCCAACTATATAACTATATAAGTATATGTTTTGGGGTGTTTGGTTATTTTAATGGTTCAGGGCTAGGTTTGGGTTTTGGGGTACAGGGGTATTTTTAGGGTTGAGGGCTAGGTTTGGGTTTTGGGGTACAGGGGTATTTTAGGGTTCAGGAGTAGGTTTGGGTTTTGGGGTACATGGTTATTTTTAGAGTTCAGGGCTAGATTTGGGTTTTGGGGTACAGGGGTATTTTTAGGGTTCATGGGTAGGTTTGGGTTTTGGGGTACAGGGGTATTTTAAGGGTTCAGGGCTAGGTTTTGGGTTTTGGGATACAGGGGTATTTTAGGGTTCAGGGGTAGGTTTGGGTTTTGGGGTACAGTGATATTTTTAGGGTTCAGGGCTAGGTTTGGGTTTTGGGGTACAGGGGTATTTTTAGGGTTCAGGGGTAGGTTTGGGTTTTGAGGTACAGGGGTATTTATAGGGTTCAGGCTAGGTTTGGGTTTTGGGGTACAGGGGTATTTTTAGGGTTTAGGGATAGGTTTGGGTTTTGGGGTACAGGGAATATTGAGGAAATAGAAAATTTTACGTGGCCAGTGTGTCCCCCACTCGCACCCTATACATGTACCTATGTCTCATGTATGTCCAAAACTATCATGTAATTCCCTTCTCATGCCTGTAATAATAATGCCTCTGCATTTCCGTCCAATGTTAGCATGTCAGTTATTAGGCCCTCCATGAATGAAAAGTTATTTCTGCACTGAGGCCTATGTTGCCAATGCATTTACATGGTATACGTTTAAAAGTCGAGATGCAACGTTTTTGTGGCACAGCCGAGCCAGGACCCGAATTCAGGCTCCAAGCCTCCTCTGACTCTGAAAGCTGCAGAATATTTATGTATCCCTGACCTCTCCCTTACTTCCTGCTCAGCCGAGAGGTGCCCAGCCTGGCCTGCCAAAGACAGTATTTTGCCTACAGTTATCTGCTCAGCTCCGAAAAAACACATTCCAGTCTAGTGAAAGGGGTAAACATATTCCGCCTGCAGAAGATAGGGCCTAGCCTTTCTGTCTCCATGCAAGTGATTTACAGGACCCGTTTCCATAGAAGGCCCATGGCCCCACGCAATGCACGATGAAATATATGCACACACTAGCATTCAGTGATGAGCAGCCTTTGCTCGAGCGACCTTTACTTCAGACAATACATCCTCTAAACACAAGATATCAGATGTGCCAAAGGTGCAGGTCGTTCTGACATCCCAGACTCCTCTACTAGTGCTAAAGTCAGCTTCCCCCAACTCTCCCCAGTTACACGTCAATTTCACGTCATGACCAGTTTTGCGCACACAAAGTAGGGTAAAGGTTCCTGCTCACCCTGCAGACCTCCTCTATGCATCCACCCACCTATGACACACCTATGACTCGTCAAGTGAACACCCACGTGTACGCCTTCTTTCACGCCCATGTGTTCTTATATCTCTCTCCTTCACTTGCTCCGCCTGGAGCACTCCGCCTTCTCTATTCAATGCAATCGTATGGTTTCACTATATATAATGTGTTATGTGAATAAAGAATTAGATGACGACCCTTCCTGAACCTTAGTGGTGATGGAACCCGATTCTCCGATAGCTCGAGCTATTGAATTAAAGCCCTTTTGAATCGGACACCACGGACTCTGCCTCTCATTTTATGAGCAATCCTTATTAATGTATAGAAATTATGACAGGGTAATTTATTATTTACCACATTAATCTGGCGCCCAAACAGGGACTAGTCCCCTTTCCCACGCGCCAGCGATGTAGGTGCAGCCCCTGACCCCTTCTATAGCCGTGACGGACTTCAAGTGTACACGACAGCGGGACTTCCTGCCTACTCCCTCAGGCCCACGGAGGAGACGGAGACTGCGACCAGGCATCCACACGAGGCGGTGAGGATTGCGGACCATCCCGACCAGAGCCCAAGCAGAGAGAGCAAGGTCCGAGGTATCCTGAGGTCCACCTGTCCCGAGGCGCATGCGCAGCAGAAGCAGTAGCAGCAGTCCAGTCCAGTATCGAGTTTCCGAGGCCTTCAGTTTTGCTTCCCGGTGAGTACCAGTATTGGGAACGCATAGAGACGGGTTCATTTATTTGAGCCCGGTAAAGACGGGTCTGGGTACACAGATCCGGTAAAGACGTGTCCATTCAGGTGGATGCGGTAAAGACGTGTCTCTTTATGAGACCGGTATGGCTGTACTGTTCTAGCAGTGCATAAAGTAAACGAGTTTTTCCAGGATTGTGTTTTTTCTATGTACTAGTTAGATGTATCTGTTTTTAATGTTTTAATGTTTTCAGTCTATTCCTGTGTTTATTGTGTTTTCGACCAGGTTAGTTCAAACATGCCGCTGTTTCCGAAATTACGTCAGATAGGGACCAGGAAAGGGATACTCGAAGAGGCAGTTCCCGTCCCGCCTGGGGACACTCCTGGCCATTTTATGTACCAGAAGCACGGGCTAGATGCCATACTGTTTTTAGATTTATGGGTAGATTACACAAAGGATCTGGAAGAGAAATACAGATGGCCTGTCTCAGGGACATGGGATGCTGATTGCATCATGAGAGTAGAGGAAGCACTGTGGAAAAAGAAAGCTAGACAATCCCAGAAAGATGCCATAGAGTTGTGGCGTAAAGAAGCGCATAGGAGAACAGAGAAAGAAATCCACAAAGCAGAGAGAAGTAGGGAAGCATCAGAAAAAGCCAAAGAAAAAGAGCTAAAGGAAGAAGGTGAACGGGTTAAGGCAGAACAAGTAGATAGACAAAGAAATGCCCTTATTAAAGGCATGTATCCCGTCCTCGCCGAAGGACTACCTAAAGCAACCTCGGAAGCACCCAGTAACTTACTGCCACCACTGATCCCGACAAAAGTCCATAGTCATAAACAGACAGCAGCGGACATTTTTCTTTCCTCCTATTTAGAAGACGCTGCTCCAGATTATGTTAATGCAGATTTTCCTCCTCCTCCTCCTGTCAACAATCCTGACAATCCTTTTCGCCAACCACCCGTAGCACAAGATCAACCCGCACCAGTAGTGACACTGACAGTGAAAGACGACTCAAGCCAAGGCGACTCAAGTCAAGGGGCAACAGGAGGGAGGTCCACTAGAGACATATGGCACACACCACCTCCATCACGAACACAACGAGAATTAGCACTACAACGAACGCCAAAAACGACAACAACACCTCTTAGACAAACTGTAACTGTTCCCAATTGTATATATGATCCAGTACCCGGTGTGGGCTCAATGCTCATATACTCAGTACGTTTAAGACGCGTTGCAGACTATTTGACCACTTTACCAGACATGAAGGAACATCTAGACAGAATATACCACTTCATTAGAACGGGGGAGGGACCCGAAAGTATACATGAGGCCATGGCACATAGAAAGGCGGAGATTCAAGGCATGGTTTTACGATTTTTGATTAATTGTTTGATCAGCGAACAAGATCAGCCAAATAAAGAAGTAACTAGAGGTATGATCAATTGGAGTGACAACATAGCTGTCGGTAAACATGATACATTGTCAAAGATAGAATGTATGTACAGGAAAATTCGTAAAGTAATTCTGAATATACACAAGAAAGAGCAAGCCGAGAAAGAGGACGACTTAGTCACACATGAGGATGAGCCAGAAACAGAGGAAATGGATAAACTGAATTACGTAGGTAGAGCGAGACAGTTTGACAGGCCTAAAGGCCTAGATTACAGTAAACATGGCCCTCCCATACCAGAAAGATATTCTCTCGAACACCTATTCCAAGCTACTGAAAATGCACTGAAAAAGCGAGTAGGAGGCGATGAACCTCGTACTATGCATGAACAGGAACTAGCCCGGTCAGCAGTCCAATGGGCTTGTAATTCTAACATATATAATGATGAAATAGTAGCGCAAACATTTTTAAGCCTTCCCTTGGAAGAACAGCGCTTAGCTGGTATTTACATGGCTCAACATCTGATCACATTGTACGAGAGCCAGCATTCTGATCCAGGTCCCTTATATAAATTACTGGACGATTTACTCCTAGAGAGATGGAGAGGCCTAGGTACCGAATTAATTAATGTCATTCTAGACCAACGACATAAGTACTTGACTTTTCTGACCACGCACTTGATTCCTGCCCCACACCGCGAAAGAAAGACCTTCCACATAGACAGACAGAACCCCCTACGAGAGGTTCACCCCGTTAGAAATACAGGGGGTGAGCTTCAATGAGTATACGTTTACACACCCTTGACGAAAATAGAAATACTGGAAATGAAAAAATTACTGCCCTGTCATGATAAAGACCCGGGGGGGTTCCACCGTGAATTAAAAGACATTCTCCGCATAGGGGATTACACATACGCTGACATCATTAAATTATTAAAAGTACTGTTACCAGCAGGCATTTACGAAAAGCTTAAAGAAAAAGATTGGGAGGTGGGAGAGAAAAAGATCAGTTGGACAGAATTGGAAGATGAAGATAAAAGACGAGGCCCTGGTGTTGGTCTTGGGGAAAAAGCTAAAGAACTACCCGAACTATTGATACAGGTCTTGCCGAGATTATTGTTTACTAAAAAGGAAGATTGGGATGCTATTTCAGCCTGCAAACAGAAACCAGATGAAGACACTAGTGATTTTTATTCTAGATTCGAAAAATGTTTTATTATTAACAGTGGCCTTAAGACGAATAGTGAATCGTACCCACATCTTTTTGTGAGCAAATTAGTAGAGAATTCCTTACCCCAGATCAAAAATAGAGTACAGAAGGTTGAGAGCACCTGGCAAGCAAACAGTCCTTCCCAAATGTTACAAATGTTACAATATCACCAGAACCGAATTAGAGAGGAACAGGAACACGAAAAGAGACGCATGAAAGATACGAAAATGAAAGTACTAGTCGCACAATCAGTTCCAGCTGATGGCCATAAAAAGGGCGCGGCACCTGTCAAAGGGAACTGTAATTACTGCAAACAACCAGGTCACTATGTGAATGAATGTGCTGTCTTGAAACACAATATAGCTACAGGCAAGACAAAAGAAAGACTGCGTCCTCCTAGACAGGATAACATCCCGCAGAACACGCAAATGCAACAGAACTCACAACAGACAGTAGCTACACCGCAACCCATTGCTGCCACACAACATGTCACGCAACAAATGTACCAGTATGCACAGTCAGACTATCCAGATTATCAACAGTACTCATGAAATAGCCTAGAGAGGGAGGTTGGCTTGCCCCTTATTGAGGTTCCTGTAGATCAAGAGGGTCCCTATGTACATAGTCGTGTATTGGGAAAAGACAGAAAATTTCTGATTGACACAGGGGCGAGCAGAACTACCATCAGTCATGACGAGGTTCCAGGGGCACCCCTCTCAGGCTCACAGAATATTGCCCTGGGATTTTCAGGAAAGCCTATTGTTAACGAAGTGTCAAAGCCAGTTTCCTTAGGAGTCGGTCCATTGTCCCGCACTACAGACTTGTTACTTACTAAGTCATGTCCAGAAAACTTGCTTGGTATAAAGACATTGAAAGAAATAGGAGCAGTGATTTGTTGTTCTCCGGAAGGAGTGAGATTGTTTTTACGTGATTTCAAAGGACATTATGTATTGAGAGATGTTGATCCCAGACTCCAGAATGTACCACAGCATTTATGGGCGCAAGGTCCGACTGATGTAGGTTACATGCACATTACACCACACCGTGTCACTCTCAAACAAGGAGTTGTACTGCCACGAATCCGACAATACAAGTTACCACCTGGTGCTGTAGCAGCATTACTGAAAATTGTTGACGAACTCATTGCACAGGGAGTGGTTCTAGAGACTGACTCCAATGTATGTAATTCTCCTATCATTCCGATTCTTAAACGAACCGACCCAAATGCACCACCAGTTTACAGACTAGTGATTGACCTCCGAGAACTGAACAAATGCATAATACCGCAGTACCCAGTGGTCCCAGACATTTCTTCACTATTGATTGCAATTGATTCCGAAGCGACATTCTTTACTGTAATAGATCTCAAGAACGCCTTCTTTAGTGTCCCAATACATCCAGAAAGCCAGTACCTCTTCGGATTCTGTTTAAATGGACGCAGCTTCAAATTTGCGAGGGCTCCTCAAGGATTCACAGAAAGTCCTAGTATTTACAGTCAAGCATTGAAAAGACAACTAGACAGCATTCACATGCCTACTGACACTGCACTGCTCCAATATGTTGACGATCTTTTGATCACAGCGCGAACAGAACGAGACTGTGAACGTGCATCACTGACAGTCTTGTACTTTCTGGCAGAAAAGGGGCACAAAGTGTCCCCTTCAAAGTTACAATTCTGTGCCCAGCAAGTGGTGTACCTTGGACACTTGCTGTCCAAGAGGGGTAGACAGCTGACACCTGATCGCATTCAGTTAATTGCACATCTTTCACAGCCCAAGACACAAAAGGAAGTACGGGCCTTCATTGGCCTCACTTCTTACTGCAGACAATGGATTCCCCAGTACGCATATCTAGCCAAACCACTCATACAGTTGACAACACAGGAAGCAGCGACTTGGACTGTCCTCTCTTGGACTCAGGAACATACACTCGCATTTGATGAATTGAAGAAAGCTCTATGTCAAGCACCAGTTTTAGCGACTCCATGTTACAGTAAGCCTTTTAAACTTTTTGTCACTGAACGCGAAGGTACAGCATTATCTGTACTTACACAAGATCAAGCGGGAAGACACAAGCCTTGTGCTTACTTTTCTAGTACATTGGATCCGGTGGCCCAGGCTCTGCCTGCGTGCCTGAAATCAGTTGCAGCAACAGCTCTAGCAATCAGACAAAGCGATTCTATCGTGCTAGGACATCCCCTGACAGTGCAGGTTCCACACTCAGTGGAAGTTCTCTTGAACAGGACTCAGACACAACACCTGACTATAGCAAGACTGACAGGATATGAACTGACATTGTTCCAGCCACACATAGAGATCAGACGATGCAATACCCTGAACCCTGCTACACTCTTGCCCTCAAGCACCACAGACACTGCACCACATGGCTTAGTGGAAGTAGTTAACACCGTAACAAAGCCAAGACAAGACTTGACAGACATTGCACTACCAGACCCGGACCTGACACTTTATGTGGATGGTTCTTGCATGAGAACAAGCACAGGAGAGTTAGTGGCCGATAATATGCAGTGACCACTGATACTGAAGTCATAGAGACACATCGAATTGACACATTGTCTGCCCAAGCAGCAGAGCTCATCGCTCTGACACAAGCCTGTATACGAGCCAAGAACTTGAAAGTAAACATATACACAGATTCACAGTATGCCTTCAGAGTCGTTCACGACTTCGGAGTCCTCTGGCAGGAGAGAGGTTTTCTGACCTCTCATGGGGCCAAAATTCAGCATGGTCCCCTCATTCAGGCTCTGTTAGATGCAATACACTTGCCTACAGCCATAGCTATCATGAAGTGCAAAGCACATACGAAAGTCACTGACACCATTTCATAACGACCTGGCAGATCGAACTTACAGCCCAGACTCCAACAGACATTCCCACAGACACGACAAAGACAGAAGCACCATCACTGACAAATTGTATGACCGTCAGGGATGCCTCACAAGATGTACTCGACATCTGAACTGATGAAACAAGTATCTCTTATGTTAGGGTACCAGTGGAGATTCCATTGCGTACGACACCCAGAGGCAGCAGGTCTCGTAGAGAGACACAATCAGACACTCAAAACCAAGCTAGCGAAGGTCTGTGCAGAAAAAGGTGTGGATTGGATGGTAGCCTTGCCGGTTGCCCTCTTTTACATGCGTATGGTAGCTCATTCTAGAACAGGACTGTCCCCTTACGAGGTGGTTTTTGGTAGACCGCCAAATATGTGGGGTACGCCTATGCCCAAGAAAATAACTGATGTCGACAGTAATATGCTGACAGATTACCTGGCTTCCTTGATGTCTGCACTCCTTTCTTGTCGTTCACGGGTTGCAGCTGCCTTCCCCGACAACACCCAGGTGAAAAACCACTCGATTGTCCCGGGAGACCTGGTGTTTGTCCGAAATTGATCGTTCAAGTCCTCTCGAGCCCCGCTGGCGCGCACCAAAGCTGGTTTTACTAACAACGAGGACCGCCGTCAAAGTCGAGGGGAGGAAGGGCTGGCTCCATGCCCACCACGTGAAACGCTTCCATGGACTTGGATCAGTAAAAGACTCTAAGGACTGCCCTGATACCAGTGACTCTAAACTCCCTTTGCTAGAAAAGACTCCGCAACAGGAGTACAAACTGAAACTACGGTCTAGTAAGTCAGACAGCGTTTAATTGTTTAAGTCCCCCTCGGGTGAAGCGGTTAGACAGGTTCCTGACATGTATAAGATCGTAGACCCAAATAGACAGAGAGATAGACAGAGAGAGATGAAAGAGAAATATTGCAAAACCTTAAGTAGTAGATGCATGGTAACTCTGATCATTATGTTTTTTCTAAGTATATCGATTATATGTATAAGCTTAACGCTACATGTTTTCTTTCCTCCTCTTGGTTCCCATATACATTCTTCCTTCAATGACACTGTAGAGCACACATTCAGTGATCTGCCACCCCATGAATTGTCATATCGACTAGCACTGCGCAACAATACTTTTATTCGTATGTTACACCATTCTCACCAGACCAGCAATGTAACGAATTGCTGGGTATGTGGCCGACTCCCACCTTATCAGAAAACGAAGGGAGTCCTGCCCCTCTTTCCTTATCTGTTTTCGCACAATGGTTCGTGCGGAGCATGGTTTGCTTTAATGTCATTAACACAAGACAGAAAGTTCACAGATTCCCAGAGTGAATGGATTTGGGGGGACCTGAATATAGTAATGAATAAGGCATGTTTCCCCGACAAAGATGGTTTTCCCCAAAGGAAAGGAACAGATCTAGAAAATGAAGTGTATGAACTAGGACATGTTTCCCTTAACCTTATGATTCTAAACGTCCAGTCCGAGACAAATATAGGTACACCGTTCATAACAGTTTTACCAGTAAAAGGTGAATTATGCGTTAGAAAGAATGGTTCAGTGCACTTAGGACACAGTGATTGTAATACTGTGGTCGAATTCCATTATAGAGGAAAGCCTACTTTTAGAGCTTCCCGCCATTCCTATTTCATTTGCGGTCAGACAGCCTATGTACGTCTGCCTTTAGACTGGGGTGGGACGTGTTATATAGCGTTCCTACTGCCACCTGTTTTTCTGGCCCCATCCCATTATCATCGAGTCTCACGACTAGTGCATGTTAGACACAAGAGGGAGACCCAATCCCCAGTTGTCGATCAGACTGAGACAGCTTTGGAGCAATATACAGATTTCAATAAAGGATTCTTTTTCTTCATAGGTCCTATCCAAAACAGTAAATTAATACGTAGATTAACAAGAACTTTGGAAGCAGTAGTGAATGAGACTACTTCTGCTTTAGGAAACTTGACAGAGGAACAATCTGATATGAGACTTGTTGTTCTTCAGAACCGCCTTGTTCTTGACGTCATCCTGGCAGATAGGGGCGGGCTTGTAGAGTGATCGGCTCACCTGGACTTGGTCCGGTTGGCTTTGGAGTGTGATATCAGCCTGGGGATGGAAAGTACTGTCATTCCTAGGAATAATACTACTAGTTGTATTCAGTTGCTGTCTCTGTCTGCAATGTGGCCCAGCGATTTGCGGCTTGTGTGCTACTGCCTGTATTCCCCGTCCACGTCCACGTGCACAAATTAAAAAAGACGAGCAAATGATGCTATATGAACAAATAGATGGTCTCATGAATATAGATGTGTCCTGAAGGGCACAGTAGGGGACAAGGAGGGAATGAGGAAATAGAAAATTTTACGTGGCCAGTGTGTCCCCCACTCGCACCCTATACATGTACCTATGTCTCATGTATGTCCAAAACTATCATGTAATTCCCTTCTCATGCCTGTAATAATAATGCCTCTGCATTTCCGTCCAATGTTAGCATGTCAGTTATTAGGCCCTCCATGAATGAAACGTTAATTCTGCACTGAGGCCTATGTTGCCAATGCATTTACATGGTATACGTTTAAAAGTCGAGATGCAACGTTTTTGTGGCACAGCCGAGCCAGGACCCGAATTCAGGCTCCAAGCCTCCTCTGACTCTGAAAGCTGCAGAATATTTATGTATCCCTGACCTCTCCCTTACTTCCTGCTCAGCCGAGAGGTGCCCAGCCTGGCCTGCCAAAGACAGTATTTTGCCTACAGTTATCTGCTCAGCTCCGAAAAAACACATTCCAGTCTAGTGAAAGGGGTAAACATATTCCGCCTGCAGAAGATAGGGCCTAGCCTTTCTGTCTCCATGCAAGTGATTTACAGGACCCGTTTCCATAGAAGGCCCATGGCCCCACGCAATGCACGACGAAATATATGCACACACTAGCATTCAGTGATGAGCAGCCTTTGCTCGATGGACCTTTACTTCAGACAATACATCCTCTAAACACAAGATATCAGATGTGCCAAAGGTGCAGGTCGTTCTGACATCCCAGACTCCTCTACTAGTGCTAAAGTCAGCTTCCCCCAACTCTCCCCAGTTACACGTCAATTTCACGTCATGACCAGTTTTGCGCGCACAAAGTAGGGTAAAGGTTCCTGCTCACCCTGCAGACCTCCTCTATGCATCCACCCACCTATGACACACCTATGACTCGTCAAGTGAACACCCACGTGTACGCCTTCTTTCACACCCATGTGTTCTTATCTCTCTCTCCTTCACTTGCTCCGCCTGGAGCGTTCCGCCTTCTCTATTCAGTGCAATCGTATGGTTTCACTATCTATAATGTGTTATGGGAATAAAGAATTAGATGACGACCCTTCCTGAACCTTAGTGGTGATGGAACCCGATTCTCCGATAGCTCGAGCTATTGAATTGAAGCCCTTTTGAATCGGACACCACGGACTCTGCCTCTCATTTTATGAGCAATCCTTATTAATGTATAGAAATTATGACAGGGTAATTTATTATTTACCACAATATTTATAGGGTTAAGATGGGTTAGTGTTTAAGGGTGTTGGGGTATTTTAAGGAGTAAGGGTGGGTTATGATTATGGGGTGCAGGGGTATTTAAAGGGGGCAGGGTGGGATTAGCCATGAGACATGGCATGAAGGGCGGAACGTACCACACGCCCACAGCGTTTGTCACGCCCCAGCACACGCCCACAGCACAATGCAGACACGCCCACAAGGGAATACTTTGCTAGGACGGTTGTTTTACCTTTTAAATGTATATGGTGGGCGTCTGCATAGCCTATGTCATTCTGCTGCAACTGCCCTTTCCAGCGCTGTATTGGGTGTTGTGATTGGTGCTGTGGTTCCTGAGATTACCCGCCTTAAAGGTTTGGGCTCTCTCTTTATTATATTAGTATGGATAATCATGTATAAATAGCACTGTATGTAATATGCCTTTTTATGGTTTTTAACTGAAATAAAAGTGATTGACTGACTGACTGGCTATCTTATTAGCTAACATTAAAGGTGGAGCAGCATCAGTGGCAATCCGCCAGAAATTAAAAGAACTTGATACTACTGAGCAACCGTATGAACTTGCCAGAATTATTGAAAAATCCTATGAAGAACTAGGAAGGGATAGTTTGGGAGTGAAACCTGTAAAACCTGAACTAACAGAAAATCCTGAACAAGTTTTTATCAAAAACAATATAACTACTTCTAAAAATAAATGGGAAAATAGTGGACAGTCACTTCCTAAACAGAAGCACTCTCAGTCCAGAGGTAGATCTCCTCAAAAGGAGCCCTCTGAAAAGAGATATAACCTTATAAATAGGGATAATTTAAGAAAACCTGATAGATATCAAGATACTGATACATGATCCTCTCGTACCTTTCAGACCTCCTCGGAGAAATCCGAAAGAAGAGGACGATCAGAACAAAAAGAAGAACGTGTGAAGTCCAAAGACGACCAACACGTTCCAAAAAATAAGAAAACTCAATTCTCCAAAAAGAAGGTAGCAAGTATTAAAATCAGACATGCCGAGGATCTTGAGGACACAACTCAAGAACGGGGAATGGTCCCAGACAATGCTGGACAGCGCAGCAGAGGTCACTATACCTCGCAGGATCCTGAAAGATCATCTGGAGACAGTGGATCTGAATGAATGCATTCAGGTTGAAACTGCCGACACCAGGGTTAGTGTACCCCATACCTTATATGAAGTAAGACTCCAAATAGAGGGGGATATAACTAGGAAGATAAAAGCACTCTTTTGGCAAAAACTATCTAAGGGTTATGACATCCCTGTGGCTGAAAAAGACTGGCCACCTGAATTTGTCAGGGAGTGCCTACATGGAGAAGAGATCATTATGCCAGCCTTTCTCTATTCATGGATTGTGTTTCCACAGGCAAATCCAACAATACATGTGTTCCACTTCTATAAGATAGAGGAACCTCCAGCGAAATATGTTCTTTTCGAGGACATTGAAATTCCACTAACTTACCAAGAGCATCAGCTCTGGTTTAAAGGCGCCCTACAACATCAAAATCACATTACCAGGCTCGGTCCACTAGGTAGACCAGGAGCTACATGGCCGGTACTAGCGAGCTATACACCACATCCTAACATTGAACGAATGCCAGATGTAGAATTGTTAGCTCAGCTAAAACAATTAAATAAAATACATAGACAATTGGTACAATATGTCAAGCGGACTTTAACAGTCCAACCTGCTATAAGAATTCCACAGCAGACCCCTCATCAGGGGAACACAAACAAAATCACACCACAGACTATACAGTCAGTAATCAGTAAGTTACCTGCAAAAAGGGAACAAATTCCATTCTGGTTAGCCCAGAAAATTACTCAAATAGAGGCAGTATTTCCCGATAGTACACCTCATGAGAAACACAGGATTCTAACAATCTGTTTACCAATGGGGATTGCACCACACGTAGGGGACTGTGACACTTGGGGTACAGTCTTTGCTTCAATCTACACAAAAACACATGGTGTCCCATCTATGGCGGTAATACCAGATGTTCTGAGACAGATTCAAAATGAATACGGTCCAGAACCGGCCTTGAATCTAGGTATGAAATTACTGAAAGATTTCAAACAGGTCTCAGCTATCTTATTATCACGTTCTGCTCTTCTGCCCCTCGTATTCTAGGCCTAGAGCTAAATGGATAATCCTCTTCTGCAAGTCCAGGGGTCTCAGAGATTTTAGGGTGACCTATAGAATCCTCAAAACAGACACTGCATTTTTGACAGTATACTTCCACATTTTTGACAGTATACTTCCACATTTTCGCTGTCCATGTGGTTTATTAAGCGTGCAATACTACAAAAAGGCACTCTACCTTAAGTATCCCCCACTGGGCACTTGATGTAAAAAACAGAGAGGTCCCCTTTTATTATGTTTCCAGGGTACCCTGGCGGGATTCGTTATAGTACTTTCAAGATCTTTATTCTTGCATCTCCTCTTTTTAACTTTTTATTACCTGGAAATTTTGTATGTTGATCTTATGATGTATTTTAACGTTTTTATAATTGACTGGCAGCCCCTCCCGACTTTGTCCGGGTATGAATTGCTGCCGGCCAGTAGTATATTAATTTGTAGGATTTCGTTTGATAGTATTTCTTATCTGTGACAGGCCTGTGAAATTCTCCAATTCACAGTGCACTGCTGATGCACTTAAGAGTGCGCGTTCAGTAGTGTGTGAACTCGAGTTTCCCTACTTTATTTTTCCTTGCAATATTATATAGCGCGAACTCGACAACATGGCATGAGCACAATTTACATTACAGAAGAACACATTCATTTGTGGTAGTCACGGGGAGACAAAGCGATTTGCATGGAATCGCAGGATGTTGAGCTGATGCCGAGATTCGAACGTAGCTCCCCAGCTCTAAAGTTCGCAATTCTAGAACTTGTGGCGGGAGATGTGTCTAAAAGTGTATGTCGGTACTGGCCATCAATGAGAGAGACCTGTGCATTTTTCAAATGGGTGGTGAAAAAATATGAGTATGTTGCTGGAGATGTGGGCCGCCGTGCCACCAATGTACTTACCGGGGGAGGGTAAACGCCCATTATTCTGCAACTTTCTTTCCGCATACCATCACTCCGCATACTTTCATTGCGAAAGTACCATGACTCCGCAATGCCATTATAACGCATGGCATTACATTTTATATGCTTTTACCACACATACATTTACAACGAAATTCGTTGTAAATGCATAAATGGTAAAAGCATGTTTTTTTTAATGTTTGGATAAGGTAAGTATGGGTATAGGAGTATATGTTTTGGGGTACTGAGGAATATGTTTTGGGGTGTTTGGGTATTTTTTTAGTTCAATAATTTTATTAGGATTTTAAAAGATAAAACAGTTAGGTACAATTCATAATGATACCAAGGCTAAAGATAAGAAAAGAACTACAACTTCATCATAGTATGTCATTAATAGCAGATAAAGTGCCACCATTCATATGTCTTAAAACGAAATACAAGATAAGTAATAGAGTGGCCATAATGAATTATATAAAAGCTATGAACGGTATCATTATCTAAAAAGCAGAAAAACAAAAGAAAGAGAGAAAGGAGAACAGAACAGAAGAAAAGAAAGAAGGAAGAAAAGAAGAAGAGAAAAGAGAGAGGAAAAGTAAGGATCTCTCTGGTGGGGTAGGAAAACTGTACAAACCACAAAGAACAGTCAGTCGGACGACACAAAGGGATATTGATCTACCAACCCCTTTGAGGCCAAATCCATATAAATATCTAAGGTCCTCCATACGCTAGTAGAAATAGTGGGAGTGAGATGAGCCGTATCAACAGAAGTGTGTGCGCTTCTTAAAAAGGAGACCCATGCCCACCATGTATGATAAGAAACAGAAGCAAAGCACTTCCAATCCATAAGAATCACCTTAACTGCTACAGTCAGTAAAAGATCCAACAATTGCATGTCTAAGGTATCCAATGGCAGAGGATCCCGGAAAGCCAATGGTCCCAGTAAGATCATAGGGAAGGAACGTTGAAAGTTAATTTGAAAGATTAGCATAAGATGTTTATGGATAAGATCCCAAAAGGGTTTTAGAAGTGAACAGTGATAAAACATATGTGGGTAGTCACCAACATCCAAACCACAACTCCAACTATATAACTATATAAGTATATGTTTTGGGGTGTTTGGTTATTTTAATGGTTCAGGGCTAGGTTTGGGTTTTGGGGTACAGGGGTATTTTTATGGTTGAGGGCTAGGTTTGGGTTTTGGGGTACAGGGGTATTTTAGTGTTCAGGAGTAGGTTTGGGTTTTGGGGTACATGGTTATTTTTAGAGTTCAGGGCTAGATTTTGGTTTTGGGGTACAGGGGTATTTTTAGGGTTCATGGGTAGGTTTGGGTTTTGGGGTACAGGGGTATTTTAAGGGTTCAGGGCTAGGTTTTGGGATACAGGGGTATTTTAGTGTTCAGGGGTAGGTTTGGGTTTTGGGGTACAGTGATATTTTTAGGGTTCAGGGCTAGGTTTGGGTTTTGGGGTACAGGGGTATTTTTAGGGTTCAGGGGTAGGTTTGGGTTTTGAGGTACAGGGGTATTTATAGGGTTCAGGCTAGGTTTGTGTTTTGGGGTACAGGGGTATTTTTAGGGTTTAGGGATAGGTTTGGGTTTTGGGGTGCAGGGTATATTTATAGGGTTAAGATGGGTTAGTGTTTAAGGGTGTTGGGGTATTTTAAGGAGTATGGGTGGGTTATGATTATGGGGTGCAGGGGTATTTAAAGGGGGCAGGGTGGGATTAGCCATGAGACATGGCATGAAGGGCGGAACGTACCACACGCCCCCAGCGTTTGTCACGCCCCAGCACACGGCCACAGCACAACGCAGACACGCCCACAAGGGAATACTTTGCTGGGACGGTTCTTTTACCTTTTAAATGTATATGGTGGGCGTCTGCATAGCCTATGTCATTCTGCTGCAACTGCCCTTTCCAACGCTGTATTGGGTGTTGTGATTGGTGCTGTGGTTCCTGAGATTACCCGCCTCAAAGGTTTGGGCTCTCTCTTTATTATATTAGTATGGATAATCATGTATAAATAGCACTGTATGTAATATGCCTTTTTATGGGTTTTAACCGAAATAAAAGTGATTGACTGACTGACTGGCTATCTTATTAGCTAACATTAAAGGTGGAGCAGCATCAGTGGCAATCCGCCAGAAATTAAAAGAACTTGATACTACTGAGCAACCGTATGAACTTGCCAGAATTATTGAAAAATCCTATGAAGAACTAGGAAGGGATAGTTTGGGAGGGAAACCTGTAAAGCCTGAACTAACAGAAAATCCTGAAAAAGGTTTTATCAAAAACAATATAAATACTTCTAAAAAGAAATGGGAAAATAGTGGACAGTCACTTCCTAAACAGAAGCACTCTCAGTCCAGAGGTAGATCTCCTCAAAAGGAGCCCTCTGAAAAGAGATATAACCTTATAAATAGGGATAATTTAAGAAAACCTGATAGATATCAAGATACTGATACATGATCCTCTCGTACCTTTCAGACCTCCTCGGAGAAATCCGAAAGAAGAGGACGATCAGAACAAAAAGAAGAACGTGTGAAGTCCAAAGACGACCAACACGTTCCAAAAAATAAGAAAACTCAATTCTCCAAAAAGAAGGTAGCAAGTATTAAAATCAGACATGCCGAGGATCTTGAGGACACAACTCAAGAACGGGGAATGGTCCCAGACAATTCTGGACAGCGCAGCAGAGGTCACTATACCTCGCAGGATCCTGAAAGATCATCTGGAGACAGTGGATCTGAATGAATGCATTCAGGTTGAAACTGCCGACACCAGGGTTAGTGTACCCCATACCTTATATGAAGTAAGACTCCAAATAGAGGGGGATATAACTAGGAAGATAAAAGCACTCTTTTGGCAAAAACTATCTAAGGGTTATGACATCCTTGTGGCTGAAAAAGACTGGCCACCTGAATTTGTCAGGGAGTGCCTACATGGCGAAGAGATCATTATGCCAGCCTTCTCTAAACATATTCCTATTCATAAAAAATACACCTATGCCAGAAAATGGGCTGTGGCCCAGGCTCCAGCATTATATAAAAATCATGTGGGATGGGATGAGGATTCTCCTTACCATAAAATCCAGTTGAAAAATCAAACTACTGCTCAAAGGCAGTATCCAGTAAAGCAGGAAGCTAAAAAACAAGTCAGGGAGATCTTAGATCAACTTGAATACTAAGGGGTGATGGAAACATGCACCTCGTCAATAAACAATCCTTTGTTTCCTGTCTCCAAACCAGACGAAAAATATTGTTCAGTTTTGGATTAAAGACATTTAAACTCTTGTTGCAAAACATTTGCAGTACAAAATTCACACAGTGCAGCACTGATGAATAATGTAGTTCGGAAGAAATATAAAACTACTTTAGATATTTCAAATGGTTTCTTCTGTCAAAACATTGCACCAGAAAGCAGGTATCTGCCGTCTCCCCCAGGGATTCAAGAACAGTCCTGGATTATTTTCAGCCTGAGTAACAGAGTTACTACAAACGTATGATGATGAGGCATTATCTTATGTCGATGACATCTACATTACAGATGATGATTTGGACAGGCACTTGAACAGGGTGAACACAATAATACTTGGGTTCGACTCAGAAGGGTATAAATTCAACTTTAAAAAATCAAGAATTGCCCACCTCAACGTCCTATTCTTGGGATACGAACTTTCGAGTGAAGGCAAAAGCCTGGCAGCAATCTTTTTAGAAACATGTGTGCTGCTCCAAACTCCAAAAACGCTGAAAAACTTACAGTTAATTCTAGGATTCCTAAAGTTCGGAAGAACTTACATTCTGAATTACACAGAAAGGGTTAAACCTCTCAACGAACTAATCAAACCTGATTTCAAAACAACTAATTGGAAATTTTGCGTTCAGTACAAACAGACATGTTGGCAACAACACACTTAAAAAACATGCGACAATGTACGCAACCTTGTTATCCAAATCATCCCAGGGAGATGCGGTTTCAAATACCTAACCTTTAACGAAGGTGAAAAGGTACCAATAGCTTACAAATCACAATTGTACATACAAGCTGAAATTAAATTCACTGCAACAGAAAAAATTCTGACAGCGGTTCAGACTGCTGTAGCAAAGGAGAGAGCCCTAGCACAGGGTAAACGCATTAAAGTTGTTACATCTGTACCTACCCTAGAGGCAGTGACAAAGGCAAGCATTCCAAATGCAAAAACTCTACATCCAAGATGGATACAATGGGTTACATCTCTTGCTGTAACAGACGTTGAATACGTTTTTGACCCTTACTTGAAGACACAAGAATTTCTCCAATACGAACAAGAATGTCCTCTGTGTAGGAAGGTGGATATCTGACTATGTGGTTACCCGAACTTTTTGCCTAGTGTTTAGCTGGTTTTTTACTTAGTTGGCCTGGGATCCTGCTATTCAGGGCACGAGGCTATCTGCTCTCTCTCTGTAAAATGGACTCCATGTACTTTAGGTACATATCCAATTGGGTATTGGGTCACCTTGTGAGCCCCTGTATAGTGTACCATAGGTACCCAGGGCATAGGTGTATCCAAGGCCTACCAGGGGCTGCAGCATGATTTATGCCACCCCTGGCATACTACCCCCTGCCAGTGCTGACGGCGGGGGTAGCATTCAACCCTTCTAGAGGGAGAAGACAAGTAGTTACTGCTTTACCCGGTTAAAGTTAAACAGAGCCTTAGCATCACAAAATGGATGCTGCTCCCACAGACACGAGTCTGACCTCCTGCTGCTGGACGAAACTCCGGTAGGGGAGGCCTGGACAATAGGTTTCCTGTCAAGGGAGGTGCTGGCACTGTAGGAGAGTAGGGTCTGCTTCCTATGGTCACCCCCTATGGTCACCCCCACTTTTTGCTGTGATGAACAAGTTACTTACCTTAGGTAACGATATATCTGTAAGAAACAGTAGTTAGTATTAGATTCCTTACCTTAGAACATCCCCAGGCGTCAGACTGGATCCGGAAATTTTTGCGTAGCGGGACCCTTGTGCGTCGGTAGGCATAGTCTGCGGCTCTGCGTCCGTTGTCGGCGTCGTGGGCGCCATGATGACGTCGTCAGAGTACTTAGACGCCGCCTCCGCATGCTGACGTCAGTTCTTAGACACAGCTTTTCCGCGCCAAAAACGCAGACCCATGTCAAAAACCAACACTGGTGCCATTGAAACTAGGGCCCTGAAAGGGGATGACCTTAACCCTAGATATCGGTTCGCAGAATGGGGAGGATGGGTGGGGCGGTAAGGAATCTAATACTAACTACTGTTTCTTACAGATATATCGTTACCAAAGGTAAGTAATTTGTTCATCTGAAAGAAACAGGTTAGTATTAGATTCCTTACCTTAGAATAGATACCCCAGCAATACCAACCCCGGTGGTGGGTCTGCGAACCAATAATCAAACCAGAAAGTCCTGGAGGACGGAACGGCCAAAGAAGCCATCCCTCCGGACTTGGCTGTCCAGGCAGTAGTGTCTTGCAAATGTGTGCAGCGAGGCCCACGTAGCTGCCTGAAAAATGTCCTGCAAGAGGACTCCCCGAACCAAGTCAGTGGTAGCCGCCGTGGCCCGAGTGGAATGAGCCCTCAGCCCAACTGGAGGCTCCTTCCTTGCCAAAGAGTAACAAGCCTTGATACACAAGACGACCCACAGAGAGATGGTCCGCTTGTCTACCGCCCGTCCCTTCTTAGCGCCCACGTAACCAACAAAGAGTTGGTCATCCACCCGGAACTGGCGTGTGCGATCCAAATAGAATGAGAGTGCACGTTTTGGGTCCAGACAGTGGAGACGCTCTTCCTCCTTTGAGGGATGCGGAGGCGGGAAGAAGGTGGTCAAGGTGATAGACTGCCTAACGTGGAAGGCCGTGACAACCTTGGGCAGGAAAGAGGGTCTTGTCCGCAACACAACCTTGTCCGGATGGACAGAAAGCAAAGGAAGTTGAGAGGAAAGAGCCTGGAGCTCACTCACTCTCCTGGCAGAGGTGATGGCAACCAGGAAAGCAGTCTTCAAAGTAAGAAGGCAGAGAGGACAGTTGTGAAGTGGCTCAAAGGGAGCGCACATCAGATAAGTAAGAACCAGGTTCAAGTCCAACTGAGGCATCACGAAGGGAACTAGTGGAAACATGTGGGTGATGCCTTTCAGAAAGCGATTTACAATAGGGGACTTGAGCAAAGATGGTTGATCGGGCAGCCTCAGAAAGGCCGAAAGGGCATAAAGGTAGCCCTTGATAGTTCCCAGAGCAGAGCCCTGCCGGGCAAGAGAAAGAAGGAAGAGAAGAACCTCAGAGAGAGGGGCAGAGAGAGGATCCACAGCCTTTGCTGTGCACCATGCCACAAAACTGTTCCACCTGCAGGCGTATACCGATTTAGTGGAGGGATGCCTGGCTGCCAGAATGATATCACAAACTTCAGGAGGCAAGTCAAATGGCCTCAACTGTCGCCACTCAATCTCCAAGCATGGAGGTGGAGACTGGACAGGTTCGGGTGGAGGACCGTCCCCTGTTGCTGCAACAGAAGGTCCTCCTGAAGAGGCAGACGAACCGGGGAATCGACTGACATACTGAGTAGCTCGGGATTATTATTATTATTATTATTATTAGTAGTGTTTTGTTAAGCGCAAACAACCCGGAGGCCTTGTAGCGCTATATTGTCTGAGTCAAGAGAGGGCCAGAGAGCCAAGTTAGATAAAGAGGAGCGTTTTCAAATCTTTCCGGAACTTCAGCAGGTTAGATTCGCCGCGAAGGGTATCAGGCAGGGAGTTCCAAGCCTTGGCGGCATTCCAGGAGAAGGATCGCCCGCCCCATCTGGATACCAGTACCTTCGTGCCCAGTCCGGGGCCACAAGGATGACTTGGGCTCGGTGGCGTTTGATCTTCTTCAGCACTCTGGGCAGAAGTGGTATAGGCGGAAAGGCGTACAACAGACCTCAACTCCACTCGCGACGAAAAGCGTCTCCGAGCGAGTGCCGCCTTGGAAATTCCAACACGCAGAACTGATGACATTGCGCGTTCTCTTCGGTGGCGAATAGATCTAACCAAGGCTCTCCCCACTGCTGAAAGAGGCCTTGCACCACATCCGAGTTCCGACGCCATTGTGATTGGTTCTGCACTTTGCTATTGACCCACCTTCTATTTCTTTGGTTGTTGTCTTGTGCCATATGTTTTTTCGTTTTATGGAGTTGAAGGAGTGTGAATGTGTATGAAGAACGGTTGTGCCTTGATTGAAATGTGTTCATTTTTTGTCTAATGTCTAAAAATGGTGTTTGGTTTCTTGTAAATTTCTTTCTGTCACACATGTATATATAAAACAAGGTTTGTAAATGGTTTGTTGTGTTTCCTAAAAATAATTTTCTACCAAAACTAAAATAAATAATGATGGATTAATTCCAGTCATCGGCTGATAATTCAATATTTATTGGCTTTGGATACAATTGTAATTTTGTAATAAGACTCAGTACTAGCACTTTTTTTGTTCATTCTATTCTCAGACTCTGCTTTACTGTAGGTGAGTCTAAGCCCTTCTTTGTTGTACTTGTCGTCTGGAGGTGGCTGACGACTAAGGGTGGGCGTAAAATCCGTTTCGCGGGCGAATTTGCGGATTTTCCGCGATTTCGCGATCTGCGAATCTCGCGAAATCGCGGTAAAATCCGCGAATCAGTGGGGACGAATTTTCAGCCAAGCAAGGGTTACAGCAGCAGGTGCAAAAGTTGAACCTAATTTCTTTGTAACCTTTCACAAAAGGGTTACAAACAAATTAACTTCAACTTGGACACCTGCTGCTAATTGCTTCCCCTTGTTGTAAATATTTTTGTCCACCCTAAGCGTGGAAGGGTATTCTCAGATGTGAGACCCTTGCTCATTGCACCATCAGGATTCAAGCAAACCGGGCCGAAGACGGCTGTAATGCCAGAAACTGGTCCCCGGGAGCTTGTTTCCTTCCCAGTGTAAGAATTGGCTTTTGTAGTTTGGTTTGCCCTGTTCCCATCATGCACTGGGACAGGAACAGACTAATTTGCATACAGCCAGGTTCTGAAACTGGGATGGTGCAGTGAGCTAAAAAACGGTGTTGGATCTAGCCCTGATCTCTTGACTGGGTGAGAGCTTTCTGCTTAATTCAGAGACTCTGTCCCTCACCACCCCTTGTTGTAAATATTTTTGTCCACCCTAAGCGTGGAAGGGTATTCTCAGATGTGAGACCCTTGCTCATTGCACCATCAGGATTCAAGCAAACCGGGCCGAAGACGGCTGTAATGCCAGAAACCGGTCCCCGGGAGCTTGTTTCCTTCCCAGTGTAAGAATTGGCTTTTGTAGTTTGGTTTGCCCTGTTCCCATCATGCACTGGGACAGGAACAGACTAATTTGCATACAGCCAGGTTCTGAAACTGGGATGGTGCAGTGAGCTAAAAAACGGTGTTGGATCTAGCCCTGATCTCTTGACTGGGTGAGAGCTTTCTGCTTAATTCAGAGACTCTGTCCCTCACCACCCCTTGTTGTAAATATTTTTGTCCACCCTAAGCGTGGAAGGGTATTCTCAGATGTGAGACCCTTGCTCATTGCACCATCAGGATTCAAGCAAACCGGGCCGAAGACGGCTGTAATGCCAGAAACCGGTCCCCGGGAGCTTGTTTCCTTCCCAGTGTAAGAATTGGCTTTTGTAGTTTGGTTTGCCCTGTTCCCATCATGCACTGGGACAGGAACAGACTAATTTGCATACAGCCAGGTTCTGAAACTGGGATGGTGCAGTGAGCTAAAAAACGGTGTTGGATCTAGCCCTGATCTCTTGACTGGGTGAGAGCTTTCTGCTTAATTCAGAGACTCTGTCCCTCACCACCCCTTGTTGTAAATATTTTTGTCCACCCTAAGCGTGGAAGGGTATTCTCAGATGTGAGACCCTTGCTCATTGCACCATCAGGATTCAAGCAAACCGGGCCGAAGACGGCTGTAATGCCAGAAACCGGTCCCCGGGAGCTTGTTTCCTTCCCAGTGTAAGAATTGGCTTTTGTAGTTTGGTTTGCCCTGTTCCCATCATGCACTGGGACAGGAACAGACTAATTTGCATACAGCCAGGTTCTGAAACTGGGATGGTGTAGTGAGCTAAAAAACGGTGTTGGATCTAGCCCTCATCTCTTGACTGGGTGAGAGCTTTCTGCTTAATTCAGAGACTCTGTCCCTCACCACCAATTGTTGTAAATATGCTAATTGCTTCCTGGCGCCTCGTTGCCTACTTGCAACTATTCTCTGACCCTGCTCTGACCCTTGAAGCAGGGTCAAAGAATAGTTACAAGTAGGCAACGAGGCACCTGTCCAAGGATTTAAACCTCATCAGGAAGCACTTACAGATATATAAAACAGGAAGAAGGGAGAGGATGGCAAATACACCCATTTTGAGTTGTCAGGAGGGGTTAAACTAAAAGAGACCTTTACAGCACAATTTTCATATGCATTTTGCTAAAAATAAAAAGCTGTATGTTCTGTAGGGGCAACTCAGGAATCTGGCCCTTCAGAGATCCGGCCTCTCTTTCTTTCTCTCGTTCTCTCTCTCCCTCTCTCTTTCCCTCTCTTTCTCTCTCTTTCTATCTATCTATCTATCTATCTATCTATCTATCTATCTATCTATCTATCTATCTATCTATCTATCTCTCTCGCTCTCCCTCTCCCATAAACGACTGCATGGGTAACTTCGCAATGCAAGCGGCTCGCGAAGACGCAAAAATCCCCGCGAACAAGGCAAAAAACCCCGCGAACACGCAAAAAACCCCGCAAACACAAAAAAAACCAAAAATCCGCAAATTTGCGCGAATTTTGCGGATCGCGAATTCGCAAATCCGCAAATTCGCGGATCGCAAATTCGCAAAATTCGCCCATGCTTACTGACGACTGTCTGGGACGAGCCCGCCTTCAACAACCAGTCGTCGAGGTAGGGGAAGACTGAAACCCCTAACCTGCGCAGATGAACTGCGACCACCGCCATCACTTTCGTGAACACTCGTGGGGCGCTTTTAAGGCCGAAGGGGAGCACTGAAAGTGCTCGTGGCCTATCGTGAACCTCAGGTAGCGCCGGTAGGCCGGCAGGACGGGGATGTGGAAATAAGTGTCCTGCAAGTCCAACGCTACCATCCAGTCTCCTGGGTCCAGGGCAGCTAAGACCTGAGCCAGTGTCAGCGATACTGGCACCTCCCCAGACAGCTTGTAGTGGATTGGGGCAGGGTGGGTTCAATGGAAACTGCTGTTTCCAGACACTGCCTGGGGCACACAAGGTGCTCCATGCATAGCCTGGTTCAAATCAGTTGCTGGGGCACTCCAGCCCCAGCTCTGGTGAGAACCTGGACAAAGAAAAAGGGGTGTAACCACTCCCTTCTCAGGTTCCACCCATAGGAGGGACCTAGCAGGTAATCCAGCCCCTTAGTTTGGTATAAAGTTAGGAGCTATGTCTAGAGACATTACATAATCCTGGAAAGAAACTCTGAAATGAACTCTTGGACCTTTGATGTTCCATTTCAACTGGAAGACTGAAGAAGGAGTGACCACCCTGTGCAAACAGGCACCATCAGTAACTTGCCAGTTTGCTTTGTCGATGCTCCCACCAGAACCCGAAGTCTTAGCGACGCAGAATCTGGACTTCCAGACTTCTCTGACTCCGACCCACATCCACAGAAAAGCTGAGACCCGTGGCGGACACGAGAGACGTGGGACCGGACATCCTGCATTACCTGCTTTTTGCTACCTGTGCAGCTTCTGAGAGACCCTTGAAGTTGTACATTGGGGTTTGAGAAGCCCCAGACCTGAGCAGCATTTGTACCGGAGCACAGCCCTCCACACTCCACGAGTGCCGCGTGGGGCCTGCGCCTGCATTTCATCTCAACGTGTCTTTGCGGTTGCTAGCCTGTTGGCTAGTGGCCCCTCTGAAGACATCCTTTTGAAACAACACTGCTTGCCTGGTTGCTCTGGGCTTGCTCCTGCTTCCCTGCAAAGGAGAAGCGCCCTAGACCTTGCTGGTCTGAACAGAAGCCAATCTTCTAATCCTGCATGGATTGCATTTGCCAAGGTTTGTTGGGTTCAATCAGGATACTGACACGCCAACAGCTAGATCCGTCATGGGTCAGCTCGACTCCAGCTCCTGGTCATCGTCGACGCCTCCTGGACCTTGTGGCTGTGGAGACAAGATTCACCTCTTTACCTGATTGCATCTCAACATCGCCTGGTTCCTTCCTGGTTACTTCCGGGTCACTGGCTAGTGACCCAGACTCTGTCCCCTCTGCTTCCAGGTTCTTCACTGCTCCGATCCACCCTTAGATCCATCCGGACACTTTCCTCCTGGTCGCTTGCAGCACTTTCTTGCAGCTCTCCATAGGATTCATCGACGAAGCCCGACACGAAAGAACACCTATGCACCCGGCTTCCCTGGGTGAGGTAACTTGAGTACTCCGGTACTCACGTGGGTAATAACTATCCAAGTGTCCTAGTTTAACAGGGTTTTCCTGTAGTCCACCCGGAAGTGTCCGAAATCTACTACTTTGTAACTTTTACGTTCCCATTGAAACTCTATGGTAACTTGCATGTGTGTTTAGACACAGCACACGCATCCTGTGGGACTCCTACTTCCTAACCTTTGGTTGTTCAGTGTAGCTCCAGCGAGTTCCTAGGCCCTAGGCCTATTCACCTTTCCGGAAGTGGTTCTTATACCACTTACTTAGTATATGGTTCGTGAGGCCCCTAGGGCAGAATTGTATTTGTGCAACTTATGGTATGCTTATTGAGTAACTTGTACTGTATCTCGAACTCTGACCTCATAAAGAGTGCAGAGGGGTTTTATTAGTAATAAATACATATATATTTGATATATACCTTGTGTGGTGTCCTTTCATTTGATATTCAAGGGACTATTATTGGTAAAACAGCTGGCTTCACATGCTCTCTGAAGTTTTAGCCTAAAACTTCTTTGTCCATGCTACCCCAATGATAGCTGGTCTATAAGGTTGACCTTACAACCATCACCATAAGGGGTGTTTTGACTGGTGCAAGGTGCCCACTAGAATAGTGGACATCATATACCAGGCCGACTTCTCACATTGGTGGCAGCGGTGGGATAAGAGTTTGCTGATTGTTTTACCCTAATATCTTGAGATATCATTTGAAAGATTACATTAAGGTACCTAGAGGTACATATAAATCAAGTCTTAAATACTTAAGTTCTACTGAACTTAGTTGTTGTAGAGCAAAGGGCCTAGCACACCCTGACTACAACTCCTAGAGAGGTTTAGTAGGTAACACTTAGTGTAGGTAGGTGCACACACCACACCTCACTAGATCATGTCTCTGAGAGCAGAACCTAGTGGATCTCTCCCAGTAGAAGTTGACCCTCACAGGGCACCTTCCAGATATGATATGATATGATAGCTGTTTTTAAAATCTTGAAAGACCTTACTGCGAAAAAAATGTCATCACTACCACTACTTCCCCTGACCTCTGCAATAATATGGCTAATTTTTTCACCAATAAGATTAAGAAATTCTACGACACCTTCCCAAAACGCCCGCAGTCATCGGCCATTTTTGACCCTACCAGGCCCTCTCTCTCCTCTCTTCCCACACTTGAGCGAGAGAGTTTTCTAAAAATCGGCAGGAAAATCAAATCTGGCTCCCCGGCGGATCCCCTAAAACCGGATACTTTCTGTGAAGCTCACGAACTTATCACAGAACATATTCGAGACATCATCAACTTGTCTCTTTCTACCGCCAGAATTCCTTCCAAATGGAAGTAGGCCTGGGTTTCCCCCATCTTAAAAAAACCCACCTTAGACCCTACGCTTCCTGAGAATTTCAGGCCCATCTCCCTGCTTCCCTGGCCTGCCAAAATCATCGAGGCACATGTCAACAACATTCTGACCAACTTCCTTCTTACCAACAACATTCTGGATGACTCCCAACACGGGTTTAGAGCTGGTCACAGCACCGAGACAGCCTTGCTCAGTGTTACAGAGGACCTCCGTACCATTCTTGACACCGGCGGAACAGCAGCACTGGTCCTGTTGGACCTCAGTGCTGCCTTCGATACGGTGTCACACGAGGTCCTTCTGACGAGACTGGAGGAAATTGGAATTACAGGGATAGCCTTGGGATGGTTTAGAGACTTCCTTTCCAACAGGTCTTTCAGAGTCTCCACCCCCCCTTACATCTCTAAGGAGCATAACATCGGACAGGGAGTGCCGCAGGGTTCTTCCCTGAGCCCTACCCTGTTCAATGTCTATGTCCGCCTTCTGGCAGAGGTGGCTAGAAGGAACGGACTAGCATTGGTATCCTATGCTGATGATACCCAGTTGGTGGTGGCTCTTAATGACAACAGTGGTCTGGAGGCTCATCACTTCAAACAGACACTTACTGACATCACCAACTGGATGACGGCGAATTTCCTCCAACTGAACGCCGGGAAAACAGAGATACTGCTCCTGGGGAAAAAAACCTCGTCCTGGGGAGACAACTGGTGGCCTGATGTCTTAGGCCAACCTCCCAAGCCAAAGGAATGCGTCAAAAACCTGGGAGTCTGGGTGGACTCTGCACTAAAGTTCACTCACCACACAAAAAAAGTGGCTGCCACTTGCTTCGGCATTTTACGTAACATCAGACCTATTTTGAAGTTCTTTGACTGCCGCACTCGCCAGCTAATTGTTCAGGCGACCATCCTTTCTAGACTGGACTATGCCAGCTCTCTCTTACTGGGGGCAAACCTTGTCGAAACCACTAGACTGCAGAGAGTCCAGAATGCGGCAGCCCGGAGTCTGGTAGGTCTCCCTCGCCATTCCTCAGTATCCGGAGCCTTGAAAAAATTGCACTGGCTCCCGGTGGGCAAAAGGATCCAGTTTAAGGCACTGTGTTTAGCCTTTAAAATCCTTAAAACTGCTTCTCCCCCAATGCTGTGCCCCCTCCTGTCAAAGTACATTCCTAAGAGGTCGCTCCGCTCAGAGGGACAACATCTTGCGATCAATCCCCGCACCAGACTGGCCAGAGTAGGCGGCCGTTCCTTTAGCTTTCTAGCTGCCAAGCTATGGAATAGTCTTCCCGAAGCTATCCGCGGTATACAGGACCTTTTAGCCTTCAGAAAGGCCGTCAAAACTCATCTCTTCCAATAAATTCCTTCACTTCTCTGCGCCTCTAACTCTCTGCAATCTATCTGCTCGCAGCGCCGGGACGCCCCTTGGCTGGGGCAGCCGCGCGCTATACAAATCACTATAACATTAACATTAACATTAACATTTACCTTCCATGAGTTGAGACACTTGTGTACAACTAGGAAGTTGAAACAGGGTTCAAACCCTACCCTCAAGCAACTGATACAAATCCTAGAGGAGTTTGATGCTCATAAAGCATCCAACCCAGGTCCTTCAGGAAGTGGAGAAGAGGGTCAGCCCTCAGCAGAAGAGTTCCCTGATGAAAATCAAGGGGATGATGATGATGATGATGACACTGATCGGGTTCAAGTGGGAGAACTTAACCAGGTCAACCCAAGCCTTCATGGGGCTGAAGGGGGTATAGCCCCATACAGACCCCCAAGCAGGCTTAACTCTAAGCACAGAAGGAGGAGATCCCTTTCCAGGGAATCTCACCACTCTGGTGACTCAATAGGGTCAGATGCCTCTACTCTCAAGAGAATGACTTCCCCTCAGAGGAGAGAGCATGAAGCAAGGATGAGAGGAGTCAAGCTTAGGATCCAGAGGTAAGAACTTGCCCTGGCCAAAGAGACCCTGGCTTTCGCAAGAGAGCAACAGTTAAGTGGGTTAGAACCCACTGGTGACAGCAATACCCCTAAAAATAGGGAAGGGTCATATGACTATAGAAACCTAAGTAAGACTGTCCCTCCCTACAAGAGTGGGGATGACATCCACAAATGGATAACTGCTTTGGAGAGGGCCTGCAAAGTACAGCAGGTACCCGAAAGTCAGTGGGCAGCAATCTTATGGCTCTCCTTTTCAGAAAAAGGGAGAGACAAGCTCCTCACAGTTAGTGATGAGGATGCTAACAACTACAAAGCCCTGATGAGTGCTCTGATAGATGGGTTTGGCTTAACTACTGAGCAATATAGGTTGTTGTTCAGGGATACCAAGAAGACACAGACTCAGGACTGGACTGATTTTGTAGATTGTGCTACTAAGGCTCTGGAGGGCTGGTTATTGGGCAGCAAAGTACATAACTATACAGGATTGTATAATTTGATTATGAGGGAGCAGATCCTTAGTAAATATCAAAACCAGCTTCTACACCAGCACCTGGTGTACTCTGATCTGACCTCTCCCCAAAAATTGAGTAAGAAGGCGGGCAAATGATTCAGAACCAGGATTAGGCCTTAAAATCAGGGTGGTGACGAGAATAAATATTCTACCAAGCCTCAAGAGAAAGGCGGGGATAAATCTAAGGACAAATACTCTACAGGGCCCCAAAACTCCAATGGGGGGGGGAGGGGTCCCAAAACACTTCCTCTAACCTCAAGAAACCTTATTGCCATGTCTGTAAGCAGCCTAGCCATTGAAAAACTGACAGCAGTTGCCCCAAAGCCAACAATAAGGAAAATAGTCCTACAAGTATCACTCCAAGGCCTCCTGTTACTATTAGTAGTATTCCCCCAAGTGGTGGGAGTACCCCTAAAACTGTGACTGGGTATACTTGGGGAACTCAGCTGGACTCTGGCCTAACCAGGTCCCCTAAAACAGAAACTCTAGTTTGTGAAGATGGAATGGGGTTTGCCAACTTCACTGCTTGTCCCAACACATTGGGCAAGTACAGACAGGAGCCCATCATCAATGGTCAGAAAGTTGAAGCCTATAAAGACACAGGGGCTAGCATCACTATGGTGACTGAGAGACTAGTCCCCTCAGGACAACTTTTACCTCGGTTCACATTCCAGGCACTCAATATTGATGGAGTGCAGAAAGATCATCCCATGGCAGTAGTAAATCTCAGCTGGGGAGGTGTCACTGGCCCAAAGAGAGTGGCAGTGTCTACACACTTGCCTGTAGATTCTCTACTGGGAAATGATCTAGAGATCTCAGCCTGGGCTGAGGTAGAACAAGAAACCCATTCCAAAATGGTAGGCCTTTCTGCTGTTAGTGCAGCTATGATGGTTGCAGCCCCAGCTCAAGCAGATTTCCTCCCTGAAAAGGTTGGAAGGGCTGTGATGGTCACAGCCCAAGCTCAAGCAGACTTCCCTAAAAAGGTTGGCAGGGCTGTGATGGTCACAGCCCACGCACAGAGTTCCTTCCTGAAAAGGTTGGTAGGGTTGTGATGGTCACAGCCCAAACTCAAACAGATTTTAGTGTTGTGAAGCCTGAAACTATGGATCACTCCACTCAGACAGAGCGTATTGGGGAGGAAAAAAAGTCTCCCTTCCGCAGACATTAGATGAGAGTCAGCCTCCTCAGGGAACTGACCCTACCCCTTGTGAAGGAACTGCCCCAGAGGTAGTCAGGCCTAGCCTGGCAGAGCCCCTGATGTCAGTGGACCCTTCCAAGGTGGGACCCACCCTGGAGCAGGTATCCTGCCCCTATCTACCCTGCCTCAGTCAGCCCAGGGCTGTAGAGGTCAGGGAGGCCAGTGGACCCCAAAGGGCCCCCTCCATTCAGCAGATTAGGGGCACCAAAGCTAGCAGCCCTAGCTAGGTGAAAATTCCCAAAACTTCTGAGGGATCTCCCTTCCCCTTAGGTAGGAACCTCCCCCAGATGGACTCTGTTGGGCACAGCCAAACATGGGACTTGGTGGCCCTAAACCTGACCTGTCCCTCCAGTAAGCCAACAAAAGGGATCCAGCCTCCAGCTGTAGGTAGCCAGAGGTTGACCCTGAGAGCACAGTGCAACTCAGCCATGGAAAGAAAGGCATACATGGTGGAAAGTGATTGGAGGAAGCTGAGCCCCACATTAGAGGAGCCTCACTTCAGTACTCCATCTCAACACCAGCCTTTTACTTTGCCAAAACACACCACAGGTAAAGATTCCCTATGGTGAAGACCCTATGATACCCTTAGGGTGAGGGATTGCTTAGTGGACCATGCGATAGGGGGAAACAATGTTAGTGCAGGTACTTCCTTATATGGCCACTTAGGCAATATAGGCTTACCTGGTCAAGGATAGCCTTATCTCCTTTCGTTTGGGGGGGGGGGGTTGTGTAGGAAGGTGGATATCTGACTATATGGTTACCCCAACTTTTTGCCTAGTGTTTAGCTGGTTTTTTACTCAGTTGGCCTGGGATCCTGCTATTCAGGGCCCCAGGCTATCTTCTCTCTCTGTAAAATGGACTCCATGTACTTTAGGTACATATCCAATTGGGTATTGGGTCACCTTGTGAGCCCCTGTATAGTGTACCATAGGTACCCAGGGCATAGGTGCATCCAAGGCCTACCAGGGGCTGCAGCATGAATTATGCCACCCCTGGCTGGCCATCCAAACTGACACCACAGGCTGCACACTTAGCTTGGGCAAGGTGGTGTAATCACCCCTTGCTTAGATATAGTATTCCTATATCTACCCTTATATATAGACACATATATACCTATAAGTCACTCCTAGGGCAGGCCTTGACAATCCTGAAGGCAGAGTGCCTGGTTTTATGTGATATGGTGCTCTAGCATGAGGTGAGGCTGTCTGTAGCTTTCGGAACCACGTCCTTATAGCTGTTCTATGATATAGCCATACCATATACACTTAAGTGTATTATAATCCTCGCGGTTAATGCTAACTTTGGTTTGGCTTTATCAAAACATGTCGTGTAAGGTGTCAAACACTTTGGAATACTATCCCCCCCGTCAGTCCTGGCAGCGGGGGTAGCATTCCACCCTTCTAGAGGGAGAAGACATGCAGTTACTGCTTTACCCGGTTAAAGTTAAACAGAGCCTCAGCATCACAAAATGGATGCTGCTGCCACAGACACGAGTCTGACCTCCTGCTGCTGGATGAAACTCCGGCAGGGGAGGCCTGGACAATAGTTTTCCTGTCAAGGGAGGTGCTGGCACCTCTCCACACAGCCTGTAGTGGATTGGGGCAGGGTGGGGTCAATGGAAACTGCTGTTTCCAGACACTGCCTGGGGCACACCAGGTGCTCCATGTATAGCCCGGTTCAAACCAGTTCCTGGGGCACTTTAGCCCCAGATCTGGCACAAAACTGGACATAGAGAAAGGGGTGTAACCACCACCTTCTCAGGTTCCACCCTTAGAAGGGACCTAGCAGGTAATCCAGCCCCTTAGATTAGTATAAAGTTAGGAGCTGTGTCTAGAGACATTAGATTATCCTGTAAAGAAACTCTGAAATGAACTCTTGGACCTTCGACGTTCCATTTCGGCTGGAAGACTGAAGACATCTCCCTTGTGGTCAAGGAGTGACCACCCTGTACAAACAGGCACCACCAGTAACTTGCCAGTTTGCTTTGTCGATGCTCCTGCCAGAACCCGAAGACTTAGCGATGCCGAATCTAGACTTCCAGACTTTACTGACTCCGACCCACACCCACAGCAAAGCTGAGACCCGTGGCAGACACCAGAGACGTGGGACCGGACATCCTGGACTACCTGCATTTTGCTACCTGTGCAGCTTCTGGGGCACCTCGAAGTTGTGCATTGGGGTTTGAGAAGCCCCAGACCTGAGCAGCATTTGTACCGGAGCACAGCCCTCCACACTCCACGAGTGCCGCGTGGGGCCTGCGCCTGCATTTCATCTCAACGTGTCTTTTTGATTGCTAGCCCATTGGCTAGTGGCCCCTCTAAAGACTTCTTCTTGAAATACCACCTCTTGCCTGGTTGCTCCAGTCTTGCTCCAGCTTCCCTGCAAAGAAGAAGCTCCCCAGACCTTGCTGGTCTGAACAGAAGCCAATCTTCCAATCCTGCGTGGATTGCATTTGCCAAGGTTTGTTGGGTCCACTCCGATTACCGACACCGCCAACAGGTAGATCCGTCATAGGACAGCTAGACCTCAGCTCCTGGTCATCATCGACGCCTTCTGGGCCTCATGGCTGGGGAGACAAGCTTCACCTCTTCACCTGATTGCATCTCAACATCGCCTGGTTCCTTCCTGGTTCCTTCCTGGTCACTGACTAGTGACCCAGACTCTGTCCCCTCTGCTTTCAGGTTCTTCACTGCTCTGATCCATTCTTGGATCCATCCGGACACTTTCATCCTGGTCCCTTGCAGCACTTTCTTGCAGCTCTCCATAGGTTTCATCGACAAAACCCGACACGAAAGAACACCTATGCACACAGATTCCCTGGGTGAGGTAACTCGAGTACTCCAGTGCTCCTGTGGGTAATAACTATCCAAGTGTCCTAGTTTAACAGGGTTTTCCCGTAGACCACCCTTAAGTGTCCGAAATCTACTACTTTGCAACTTTTACGTTCCCATTGAAAATCTATGGTAACTCACGTGTGTGTTTAGACACTGCACACGCATCCTGTGGGACTCCTACTTCCTAACCTTTGGTTGTTCAGTGTAGCCCCAGCGATTTCTTAGGCCCTAGGCCTATTCACCTTTCCTGAAGTGGTTCTTATACAATTTACTTAGTATATTGTTTGTGAGGCCCCTAAGGCAGAATTGTATATAGTATGCTTATTGAGTAACTTGTGCTGTATCTCGAACTCTGACCTCATAAAGAGTGCAGAGGAGTTGTGTTAGTAATAAATACTTATATATTTGATATATACCTTGTGTGGTGTCCTTTCATTTGATATTCAAGAGACTATTATTGGTAAAACAGCTGGGTTCACCTGCTCTCTGAAGTTTTAGCCTAAGGATGCTTTGTCCATGCTACCACTAGGATATCTGGTCTATAAGGTTGACTTTACAGCCATCACCATTAGGGTTGTTTGGACGGGTGCAAGGTGCCCACTAGAAGAGTGGACATCATATACCAGGCCAACTTCTCACACTCTGCCTACTGAAATTCGACCTGTAGAACATTACGGCTGTATAATATATACAGACGGATCAGAACAGCCTGCGATTGGGGGCAAACAAGCTTATAGTGCTGCTTGCGCAATTGTTAAAGGTCGCTGGCACGATGGTAAATTCAGACCTATAGTAACAAAAACTCAATCACTAGGAGACTGTACATCTCAGCGAGCTGAACTCCAAGCATTCAAGATGGCGCTGGAAAATACTGATCGCGAATTCCCCACACTCATAGTGTGCGATTCGTATAACTGCGTCAGGAAGTACAATGAATATCTGCAGACCTGGGTTCAAAATGGTTTTAAAAACACAAAAGGTGGCACAATCAAGCATAAAAAGCTTTGGGAACAAGTAGTTCTTTTGCAGAAGGAACTAAAAAAGACTCACGTGATTCATACACTGAGTCATCAGCGTGATGGCGTTTACGTTGCAGGGAATTTATTGGCTGATGAAGCTGCGAAGGCAGCTGTGAAAATGGCTTCTGTAGCTACAATCAATCGTTCAAAAACAATGATAGACGGTGAAACCATGCTCGCTGTCAATGCTACGAACAAAGGCAGCGGAGCCGCGTTACCTCTAAATTATCCAATAGAGTATACATACATAATTGATGCAAACTCTGTTCCTTTTTCTCGAATCCCTAGAGTGCGGGATAGGGTAATTCCAAACAGGAACAGGAGAGGTGCTCTCAATTTTGAAGCACATATGAGAGAGGGTCTGATACATCAAGGGATCTCTAAATCTCTACTAGAATTAGAAGAGATGTACTGGTGGCCAGGGATGAAAGCTCACGTATACGAATTCGGAATTAATTGCGATGACTGTTACAAATACCACAGCTTTGAACACCACCAGATTCCTGACTACAGCGTAGCCAGCCCAGTACAGACACCACTGTTAGACAGCATAGGGCTATCTACATGAGGATGTCCGAATTTACTGATGCAGTCCCACATATATTAAGACAGATTTATTTGGATGTGGCCTCAGCGCTCAGCTGACGCCCGAACTGTTATAAAAGATTTTCGAGTCTTTATCGGCACATACGCAATCGGCCCGCAACATTCTGACCAGGGTCCTGTGTTTAGCTCTAGGGCTCACAAAGAGGCTATGGCCAGCTTGGGCGTTGCATTGCGATTTTCGAGTCCATTACATCCTGAGAGAAATTTGGTTGAGGAGAGAAAAAACTGTGACATAAAGCAATCTATAACCGCTAGGGTATTAGGTTTGGATGATGGGTGGGTCAAACATCTAATAAATGTCCAACGTAGTCTTAATAACCTGCCAAGAAATTCTCTGGGTGGAATCACTCCATATGAAATCCTTTGTGGTACTAGAATGTTGGTTGAAGACCTCGATCATCCCACTTCAGTGGTGGAACAAAAACCCTTTCATATCAAAGATCGTTTGGCTGTTTTACAGGACTTAAATGAAACAATAAGCAGTCTAAGCAATACCAGCGAAAAGCCAACGAACACTGAAGAAAAACCACTTGTCCCAGCAAGACCTGTCTGGATTCCAAAGATTGTGGATCTGGTCAGGGAGAAAAAAGCGGACAAAAAGTAATTTGGGCCTACTTACAGAAAACTAGTATCTGTACTAGCAATCCACGGATCAAGAACAGTGCTACTGCCCCCCTTTTTGGAAAAAAGGAGAACCGGTCTGTGTCAATTGATCTGGTAAAACCACACCATGTGGCCGATAATAAGTAGTAGGCCCAGTGGACTCCCAAGATGTAGCAGATGACCAAATCTAGCTACTAACCAAGAGGTTCAAACTGAAAGACTCATCACCTTTGAAGATTCTAAAGTGAGAAAAGAAGGACTATGCAACAAAGCCAAGGAAGTTGTGCCTCTTGAAACCCAAATAACAGTTTGTCAAAACAATCCAGTCTACAATGATGTAGCATATGACTATACAAACATGCCAAAGGGAAAAACAGCTCCAGCGATTTCAAAGAATCCGGATGCAATACCAACAATTGACAGAACTGCCTCTGGCTATTTTATCAACTTCGATAACTTTTCTGAGAATCCCAGTGAACCTGAAACTACGCCAGCAAACAAAACTTTCAAGGAAAAAGTAAAGGCACTTGGTCAAAAGCTTACAAATACATATCTGGTTTCACCTTGGGTTGAACTTTGGATTGTGTTAGGTGTACTTTATCTCCTGCTATGGCTTATTCTTGTGTTAAGTTTGTGAAAGCTGATAGATGGAAAGCACATTAAAATGGACACAGCAAGTAAGAACATCAACTTGCTCCTGAAGCCACACAAATCATCTCATCGTGAACAACGAGACCTGTCATCAGTGAACATCAAAGCGGTTCCACTACCTGGTGGAATAGCATGGCATACAACTGATTATATATGACTAAGATACGGAACAGAGCTGGTTGTAACTCTACTCATGTAGTGTACAGCATAAAATGCCCATGTGGCAAATTGTATAAAGGGAAAACGGACAGAAAAATTAAAACGCGAATATCGGAGCACAAAAGTCGTATTCACAATTCATCTACCACTTCGAGCCTAGCTACGCATTGGAATGAAATGAAACATACCATACCACAATTGCGATTTCAAGTCATAGAAGTCATAGATCAGAAAACAGATCGAGACAACATCAAATGGTTATCGCAAAGAGAGATCTGGTGGATCAAACACATGGAAACTATGATTCTGAAGGGCCTCAATGACAAAATCGACATGGTGTGCTACTTAAAGAGAACTCAGAACTTGATTCAGATTAACACATTAGTTAGAAATTGATAAGCTACCAACATAATACTCTCATACATTCAGAGTCTGCACAACATTCAATCAACAACAGAATTCACAGATCTTAGATTCCCATCTAAAAAACTCGAGGAACTTCATGAGTTAGCTACCTGTAATGTGATAGATTATGAGTTATTGTTAGATTCAAGTTGAAGAATGGAATATCTATTCTGTGTTAAATGATTTTGATGTATTCTTAAACACCGACTAAATTTTGGAAATCATAGGTTAATGCTACAAATAAGTACATGATTGTAAATAGGATCATCCAAGTACTGTTTAGCAAATTGATTTGTTTCTATAAATTGCAAACTGAATCTATATATGCCAGGTAAACAAGGGTTCATAGGCAAGACAGCTTATACGTTACGCTTTATTGTATAGAACGGGTTACATTTGTAATTTTCCACATTTGAATTTCGCTGATTTTAGTATGAAACTTTATTATCACTACATTCATTTTCTCGCAGGAGGAATTTATAATGCATTAATGCGGTTACAATAGTGGCGAATTGACAATCGAGTATAATATTTGAACTTTGTATATTTGCAGTGACATAAGTGGCGAACTGATAATCGGGCATTATAACATTTGATTATACTACCATGGCCGTTATTACTACATCCCCGTGTAGGATTGTTGATCCACGACAATATGGCCGACACGCTTTTGCGTGCAGGTGCTAGTCCTCTGTCTATAACAATTTTTTAACATACCCGGTGTACAAACATCGGCACATTTGCGGTGACATGAGTGGCAAATTGACAATCGGGTATTATAACACTTGATATTACTACCATGGCCGTTATTATTACCTCCCCGTGTAGGATTGTTTATCCACTACAGTATGGCCGACACACTTTGGCGTGTAGGCGCTAGTCCTCTGTCTATAACAATATCTTTAAACACACCCGGTGCACAAACATCGGCGTGACTAGTGTTGGAGAGTCGGCGAACGTATCCTAAGGAACCGCACAGGTAAATTGTTTAACCGCGTCCTCTGTATTGCTAAGAACCGCGATTACCAAGGGAAACTTGTCTGACCAGCGTGTCCTTGTTTAATTACAGGGCACGATCTCATAGTATCCGAATATTAGTGTTATCAGTGGTGGAGAGTCGGCGAACGTTTTTCTAACAAGGCGCACAGGTAAATTGCCTAATTGAGAATTCTATATTGCCAAGACCCGCGACTACTTAGCGAAAACTTGGTTGAACAGTACGTGTTCGTTTAATTACAGGGTACGACATCAGAGTTTCCGAGAATTCCGTCCTAGAAGAATAGCTATCAGAACTACAGGTATTATGTGTACGTGTTGATACACAGACAAACCTAGAACGGTGCATTTTCCCAAATAGTACAGCAGTATTCTACTATCATTTTAGGAATTTCTCTGAATGTGGCAGACTTCCAGTCACTTCATCCAGCGTATGGTAACAGGTATGTTTTATCGTGAACTTAATTTAGCCCGATTTATTGCAGTAGTTTGCTCACAGCAACATGAGCCTTGTTTGTTCACACTTGATAGCAATTCTCATTTTATCTCTCGTTTTCAGTTCCAAGAGAACTACCGTAAAGGGGCTAGCACTACTCCTGCTAGCATCGAAATCACAATTGTGTTCACTCTGTTGGTAAGCGTTTGCTTATAATATTTACAACAACTGTGTGTGTTTCCATTCTACAAGCGAGTTTCTAGGGTTAGCCTTTCAATGGTATCGTTGTCATAAGAACGCTCAATATCAACAACTATATAACGAGTCAATGCTTTCTGTAGATATTTTCATGAATCATTATTGTCAAGTTGTTCTTGTCTGGTATTATTTGTCTTACAACATAGATTGATCCTTTTGTTTTGTTTGATGAAATGTGATATATACGATGATTTTTTATATTTCAGTTCCCCTGAAGAAGAGATCAAATGATCTCGAAATGCATTGGGATTTACGACAGCACCAAACAAATAGAGTTGTGATTATGTGAACCTTTTTATGTTGAATGTTAAAGGAGAAGTTTAACATACTGTGGCTTTGTATGTAAAAAAACTTTTTGGTGATACAAAAGTAATGTAAATAAATGAAAAAAAGATACATGTTTTTGTTAAATAGTGGTTTGTAGGAACTTTATTTCCAAGGATTAACATATAAACAATTACATAAAAAGTAGCTAATCTTAATGATTAGCAACCGCAGTGCAGGCTGGGTCAGTGATAACCTATCACCTACAACGGACTTTTGATACATAGGAGGTTAGCGCCCTCCTCCCAACTTAGCACGCACTGTGAAAAGTTTTGAAAAATACTATTGAAACTAGGAATTACTTATTGAAAACTGAGTGCGCAGTACACTCCTCACTTTACAACTGATTATGACATTTGTGGCCCTGTTGAGCTGCTAAAGATTCCTCATCAATTTAAGGTTTCCTTGAGTGATTTCATCTCACCAAGCACATTTTCTGATGATTCGGACTTTGAGACTGTTAAAAACATGATGGCAGACTTAGAAATGTCAGCAAAATTTACAAAACATGAATACTTAGAAGGTTAATCAAATTATGAGGAAATGTATTGTTTTAATCATTTTGGCCATCATTACTTGCATAAATCTGCAATCCCTAGAAATGTTTTAACTTATAATCAATGGGAACATTTTCCAACTCCTCCAAAAGGTAGTTCTAATACATTTCTTAGAAAATGTCCATATTTCACAGGTTTTAATGTTGCAAACCTAGAAAGTTTTTACTTTAAAAATGTAAATAAGACAGGCATGAAAAGTATGTTGACAAATACTAAACACATTTATTCTGCTGCCTTTTATGCTCAATTGTCCACCTTAGGCTTTGACTTTTGGAAAGACAACATTGAGACAAAAGACTGGCAGGTACAATGTTTAGAAGCATTGTTCAGAGCCTGCATCATCCCAGAACAAATGATGTTCCTAAATGACACTGTTCAACAGACACCTTGACTTGGCATTGCTAAGACAAAAGATTTAAACAAACCGTCCATACCTAAGCCCACACCTGATAGTAATTTAACTTCTGATGAGGAGGTAGACGTAAATTATATTTTACAACAGAACAAATCCTGAATGGAAAAAATGGTTAATCTGGCCCACAGATACGAATAACTGTCAAGATAGATTCCTGAACAAGACACAAGGGTTCACAGTAACTCGGCCAGATCCAAGATATATCCAAAGACAACATCCAGGGATAATAACAACTTATAGTGTAGGAAAACTATGCCTTGAATGGCTACATAAATCCACATTTCCAGAAATAAAACAACACCTATCTCTGTTTAAACAAGGCGTTGATTTACGAGAATTCTTAATGGGACCTCGTAGTCCACGTCATAAACGTTTCATATTCGCCGGTATATACGCTGCTTACAATGAAGCTTGGAAAGTCACGCAAATGATTGTATTAATTTATAGAAATCACTCTTTGTAGTTGACAATGGGTTAACAACTCTGTCGTCCAGAATTTACTCTTTGGACAGCATTGTATCATCTGCCATAGACATAATGGAACAGGACTTGCTAATGCTACAACATGGCTAGTCTCAATTACGTTCTATAATGCTATTAGGCTGGACATTGCAAAACCTTTGTTCTGGCTATGTGCCTTGGCGTTTAACCCCTTCGATGCTCATGACGAGCTCAGCTCGTCATGAGGCACGGTTGAGCTGTGCTGATGACGAGCTGAGCTCGTCATGAACAATGGTAAATCAGGGAATGCAGCACAGGAGGAAAATACCTTTAGCATTGAAGGTGTTAGTCAATACTACGTCATTGTTTACTGTATTTAACCTTACAGATAAACAAATCTCTTTGGCACAGAGGGGAGCAGACTATACGGTGCTGAGCATTGAAAAACTGGAGAGATTACCATTGACCGTTTCTGAGAAACCATCAGTTGAATGGCTAATACACAGCACGTTCACGATACCAGTGACGACTTTCCAGTTTCAATATTGCTTAAAACACATACCAGCCGGCCTGTATGAAAGGTTGGGTAAGGAATACATTAAGTCGACCTGGGATTTACCATACACACACAAATGTTGGAGTGGGGGAAAAGAAGTATTTCTTAGTGGTAAAAATTGTGAAAACTCACTAAGTGGTACACTATTGTGTCAAGGTATTAATTTACACAGAGCCTGCGAAGGTTCTTCCAATAACCTTTCTTGCCACCTGCAGGGTTCGCCCACAGCGGTGATAGATCCAATTTTCAGGCAGCTTTTCAATGGTAGCTACATTATGTTAAATGATCACAGCTGTTGTGGAATGATGCCAGGAATAAGCTATCTTGTTACTGTGTCAGCCAGGGTCACTTGCTGTATGCAAGTATTGTTTCCTAAAACTAATACAGACGGGGAGTTGCCACTATGGCCTTCACTGAATATCTCTTCTATACGAAATGATACTTTAAGCAGAATGAAAGCCATTCTTTTACAAAAAACTTTGCCACTGACCTCGTCCATAGAGACGTATGATCTGCAAGTTGCAAGGTCCTCTGCAGAGATACATGCATTATTATCAACAAACTGCCCAGTACATTTCGCAGAAATGTTAGGTTGTATCTTTAACATGTCTGATACCAGCGGTATTGCACATGTATTTAAGAAGATTTTTTCAGGACTGTTAGCACCCTTTGAAGCAGTCCTGGGCATTTTTCCTAACTGCGTCCACTCTGTGTTCCGCGGCCTGCATATCATTTTGAGATTCGTAGCAATCCATCAATCAATCAATCTGGGATGGCTATGGCGATGTCGGGTGCAGAGGAGTTGTTCAACAAGGTCTCTGTCAGGAATGCGACGTCTGGGGAGGTTGTGTTGAGCAGGTTCCAGAGCTCAACGGTGTTTTTGCGTGAGGAGCAGGTGTTCAGTAGTATGCATCGGAGGTGGTTGAGGTCTTTCTGGGTGGGTGGTTCGTCAGCTCTGTGGCTGGTGTAGCTGCAGTTTCGGCAGGTGAAGGGACCGTGTGTTCGTTTCGGGGCAGCATTGAAGCAGTTGTGGGTCGGTCCGGGGTTGAGAGCGTGCAGAGTGCTGGCATCGTAGTGGCGACAGTCGTCGTGGCGGGGGACAGGGGTTCTGGCGCTGGGCGCGGTCCAGGTGTGGGCTGGCGCAGACGGGCTTGTCCAGCCCCAGCGTCGCAAACGCGCAGCGGCTGGCATGTGTGGGGAGCTGGGAATGAGGAGCAGTTGGGAGGCGGGGGTTGCGAATGGGCAGTCAGGGGGCAGAGCCACAGGGGACGCAGCGGCGGGGGCGTTGAGGGGCGATGAAGGAAACAGAAGGCAAAAGGCACAACAATTGAGGGGGAAACGAGTGGCAAAGAGGGCAAAAGGTCACAGAAATGCAGGGGCAGGTAAGCAACAGAAGGCTAAAAACGGGCAGAGAGACACGCGGGCCGCGAGGGGAGCAGAAGGAAAAACCGGGCAGAGCGACACAGGGGCAGCGAGGGAGAGAACGGGCACAGGCGGTGCTGTGCGGAGGGGAAGCAACCTACCTGGAAGGGTCAAGGGTCGCTCTCCTCACCGCGCAGCGGCCGGCCTATATGGGGAGGTGGGAGGGCGGAGCAGCTTGGAGGCGGGAGGTGGGGGCAGCAAATGGGCAGTCAGGGGGGTGGGGACGCAGCGGGGAGGGGCAACAAAGGAAACAGAAGGCAAAAGGGCACAACAATTGAGGGGGAAACGAGTGGCACAGAGGCAGAAATGTCCCAGGAAAGGGCAGATAAGGTCACAAAAAACATGGGGAAATGAGTGGCACAGAGGCAGAAAGTTCACAAGAAAGGGCAGAAAAGGTCACAAAAAAACGGTGGGAAACGAGTGGCACAGAGGCTGAAAGGTCCCAAGTGAGGAAATATAAATTTTATGGTCAAGAAATGTTCCCTAACGTGTACCCCACCGTCTCCATGTACGAGTTTAAAGTGCATGTAACTTCCCTCCTGTGCCAGCTATGAAGACGCAAATACATTTGCGTCCAACGTTAACATGTCCTCTTTCAGACCCGCTATGAACGGGTTGAATATTCAGTTCCTAAGTATGCTATGCCAACGTCTTTTTGTGGTGTACTTTACACGTTATTCAGCTCTGGCGAAGTAGGCCCCCGAATTCTGCCATCGAGCCTTTTTCTGCCTTCTGACTCTGAACGCCTCAGCCTGGGCTGCCTCTGTACCCGTGACCTCTGCCTTACTCCCTGCGCGGCCCACGGCGCTTCACTCAGCCGGCTGCCTGCCAAGACCAAATTCAACCTTCGCATTATCTGTTCCGCTCCTCGAAAATACATTCCTACCTACTAGTTTAAGTAAACATTCCCCAGCTGCAGAGCAAAGGGCCCGGCCTCACTGTCTCCGTGCAAGTAATTCATAGCCTCTGTTACCATGGTAGGCCTATGCCCCCTCGCATCTCATGTAGACACTTAGACGCTTATACACGCACTCACAGTCTGTATAGAATAGCTTCTGCCCCAGAGACCTTTCCCTTCTAGATAATATGGTTCCTAAACATCAGATATCAGATATGATAGTGGTACAAGTTGATCTGACATGCCAGACTTCTGTATCTTTTCGCTGGTGCAAATGTCAAGTCCCCCTGCACCCTCCAGTCACACGTCATGCACACGTCATGCAGCTGCGCGCGCATCCAAGCTTCAGATTTCTACTGACATTGCAAGATTCTGCTTTTGTTGCCACCCACTTACGACACTTACATGTGACGTTTCTAGCACACGCCTAGTTCACGCCTTCTAATTACGTATCACTACCACGTGTGTGTTTTATCTTGTTTCTCTCAGCTGTTACGCCTACTGTATTGGTTTCTATAATATGATTTAAGTATATAAGCTATGTATTGTCAATAAAATATTGCTCTATCCCTTCCTGCACCCCAGTGGTGGCAGGAACCCGATATCCGATCTGGTCCGATCTGGTACCATGACCATTCCTTTTTAAGGAATAAAACCCCTAAGAACTCTAACACCACGGACTCTGCCTCTTTCTTTCCGAGTGAGTTATTTTTGTTTTAGTACTTACCTGCATAGAAATTAAGACGGTAAATCAAATATTTACCACATTATTCTGGCGCCCGAATAGGGACCCCTCCCCCACCTCACGCGCCGGTTGGTGCGTTGCAAGCTTTGCCCCCTGCCATCAGTCAAGACGGAACTACGCGTACCCGCAGGATTTCCTGTATCTCCCTCTGGCCCACGGAGGTGACGGAGACTGCAATCAGCACCCAGACGAGGCGGTGAGGAGTGCGGAGGATCCCGACCAGAGCCTAGCCGAAAGAAGCAAGGTCCGAGGTGTCAAGAGGCCCACCAGTTTCTGAAGTATCCACGTGTCGAGTCGAGTCGAGTCCGGTCCAGTCCAGTCGAGTTTTCCGAGGCCTTCTGTTTCCGTGCTTCCCGGTGAGTACCATTGCTGGGACGTATCTAGACGGGTGCATTATTATGTATCCGGTAAAGACGGGTTTGGGTACACAAACGCGGTCTGCACTGTTTTAGACAGTGTATCTGTACTGTTTAGCAGTATATCAGTTATTCAAGTTCTTGCACTGTCTTCGACAGTGTATCTGTGCTGTTTAGCAGCACATCTGGGTCCGAGGGTAGAGATATATGTTCAAAATGTTCTCTCATGTGATTAATGTCGTGGTATGAGTGATTGTTTAATGTGCATTATTGTGTTTTTGTGTAACTAGTTGTGTTCAGAATTCAGTAGCAAGGATTGAGTATCCAGTATTAAGTAGACAAGATGCCGTTTTTCAATAAGTTAAAGCAGATAGGAACTAGGAAAGGGATGCTAGAGGAAGAAATTCCTATCCCCCCTAGGGACACGCCTGGGAATTACATGTACCACAAGCATGGCATAGACGCCATCCTGTATCTAGATTTATGGGCCGAATATACTAAGCATCTAGAAGAAAGACACAGATGGCCCGCTACAGGAACATGGGATGCCGAGTGCATCCTGAAAGTAGAAGAAGCACTATGGAGAAGGAAAGCCAGACAATCACAGAAAGATGCCATAGAATTATGGCGTAAAGAATCACATAAACAAGCTGAAAAAGAACTCCGAAGAGAAGATAGACTTAGAGAAGCGCCGGATAGAGTCCGAGAAAACGAATTAGTTAATGAGGGGATCCGAGTAAAAGCCGAACAAGTAGACCGTGCACGAAACAATCTTGTAAATAGCATGTACTTAGTGGCCGAGGGTTCGCCTGAAGCCAATTCAGAAATACCGAAAAATCTGCCGCCACCATTGGTTCCAACTAAAGTAAACCACAGGACTACTAAAGACATATTCCTGGCTTCATATCTAGATGATGTAGCGCCCGCTTACACCAACCCACCTGCCCGTGTACCGCCTACTGACGGTGACGGAGGTGGTAACCCGCCTCCAGACCATATCCCGCCATTACCGCAACAAAGTTCCCCCGTTCGACAGCCTGCCGCTCCACCCCCACCACTTCCCCCACCTAAGGTTAAGATACCAAATCCATCGTTGCCTGATCCTACTAAGAGACAAGTTCAAGTACATATACAGACTCCACAGAGGGATAATGCCCAAGCCTCTGCCTCAGGAGGTGCGACCGGGGGTTACCAGACCCCGCCAGCAACACACAGATTACACCTTAGGGACATGCAGAAGCACCCTATACTCCAATCACCCCGTCTCGACATACTCAAAGAACAGCTCCAAGTTTGCAGATATGACCCAGTACCCGGTAAAGACGACAGAATGTTGATAGCATCACTACGTTTGCGGCAAGCTACAGATTATCTAGTGTTATTCCCAGATATGCCTGATCACCTAGATAGAATATATCATTTTGTCCAGACTGGGGAAAATCCTGAAAGTATTAAGGAGGCCCTGGCACATCAGAAAGTTGACACTCAAGCATATATACTACGTTTTTTCATAAATTGCTTAATAAGAGACCGAGACAGGCCAGAGACAGACCAGGATGAAATGGAAGCCCTAAACAAGTGGGGTCAAAATATAGCCGAAGGAAAGCATGATAAACAGAATTGCATAGCTAGCATGTACAAGAAAATAAGAAAATCAGTAATAGAAATACACGAAAAGGAAAAAGAAAATGGCTCCTCCCAGGAGGAGGAAGGACCTGAAGAACCAGAAAAGACTACAGACACAATAGCGTATGTAGGTAAGGGAACTTACCTTAGGAAAGGCATTCGCCCAGAAAGCAAGAGAGTTTTTCTCTCCGGCATATCAAAACCGAGTTCTCCTGAATATCTGTTTCAAGACACTGATAAAATGCTTCGAGAACGAATAGGGTACCATGTACTCAATTCTATGGATGAACAAGAACTAGCCCGGTCAGCAGTACTATGGGCTGACAATCCTAATATATACAATGATGACACAGTAGCACATACATTCCTGAACCTTTCCCCAGACGAGCAGAAGTTAGCAGGTATATACATGATTCAGCACCTCCTCACGTTATACAGAAATCAACATTCTGATCCAGGTCCTTTACCTGACACGTTAGAAGCACTAGTTATGAATAGATGGAGAGGCCTAAGTACCAAGTTAATTCAAATAATTCTAGAACAACGACACAGATATAACACTTTCTTAGGCCCACAATATGTTTCCGCTCCGCCCCCAGAAAGGAAAATGTTTCATATGGAACGTTTTGAAAGGCAGAACCCATTACGAGAAGTACATCCAGTTATGGGTCCCGATAATGCCCTGAAACGTGTGTATGTATACACACCTCTGACCAAGTTAGAATTATTGGAGATGAAGAAACTAGTACCCTGTCATGATAAAGACCCCGCAGGTTTTCACAGAGAACTTAAGGATATGTTACTCATGGGAGATTACACCTATACTGATATTATGAAATTGTTAAAGGTTCTGTTGCCTACCGGCATCTACGAGAAGCTCAAGGAAAGAGAATGGGAGGTGGGAGAGAAAAAGATTATATGGACTGAAATAGAAGACGAGGAAAGGATTCGTACTCCAGGGCTAGGCCTTGGGGAAAAAGCTAAAGCACTACCAGGTTTGATAGTACAGGTCTTGCCAAGATTATTGACAACTAAAAAGGAAGACTGGGATGCAATCTCAGCCTGTAAACAGAAACACGATGAAGATACTAGTGACTTCTATTCAAGATTCGAGAAATGTTTTATTAATAATAGTGGCCTGAAACCAAGTAGCGAGTCATACCCACACCTTTTTGTAAGTAAATTAGTAGAGAATTCCCTAACGCAAGTTAAGAATCGAGTATATAAAGTCGAAAGCACATGGCAAGCAAATACGCCATCCCAGATGTTACAGATGTTGCAGTATCATCAGAACAGAATCAGAGAAGAACAGGAACATGAACAAAGACGTATGAAAGACACGAAAATGAAAATACTAGTTGCCCAGACAGCCCCGGCTGACGGTCAGAAAAAGGGTGGGACACAGACAAATAATTCAGCAGCTCCCGTTAAAGGGACATGCAACTATTGCAAACAGCCAGGTCACTACGTACATGAATGTCCAGTCCTGAAACACAATATAGCAACAGGTAAAACTAAAGAAAGACCGCATCCGCCTAGACAAGACCAGGGCCAACAACAGACTTCGCAGAATTCACAACAAATGCATGCTTCATCACATACAGGACAGGCCACAGCGGCATCACAGCCACAGCCCATTGCAGCGGCACAGCAAGTTTCACGGCAGATGTGCCAATATGCCCAATCAGATTATCCCGATTATCAGCGATACACATGAAACAGCCTAGAGAGGGAGGTTGGCTTGCCTCTTATTGAGATTCCTGTAGATCAAGAGGGTCCTTATGTACACAGTCAAGTATTGGGAAAAGACAGAAAGTTTTTAATTGACACAGGGGCAAGCCGCACAACAATCAGCCATGATGAAGTCCCAGGGGCACCCCTCTCAGGCTCACAGAATGTTTCCCTTGGTTTTTCAGGACAGCCTATTGTAAATGAAGTATCAAAACCTGTCCCCTTAGCGGTAGGTCCACTATCACGTGTTACAGACTTGTTACTCACGAAATCATGTCCAGAAAACTTGTTAGGTATCAAAACACTGAAGGCTCTAGGAGCTGTGATATGCTGCTCTCCGGAAGGAGTTAGACTTTTCCTGCGAGACTTCAAGGGTCACTATGTATTACGAGAATTTGATGTCAGATTGAAAAATGTACCAGAACACCTGTGGGCACAAGGCCCAACTGATGTAGGCTGCATGCACATTACACCATATCGTGTTACACTCAAGCCAGGTGTTGTTTTACCCCGAATCAGACAATACAAGTTACCACCCGATGCTGTAGTGGCTTTACTGGAAATCATTGAAGAGCTCATTGCCCAAGGAGTGGTCGTAGAGACCGACTCCAATATCTGTAATTCCCCTATCATTCCGATTCTTAAACGTACTGATCCCAATGCGCCGCCGGTATATCGGCTGGTGATTGATTTACGAGAACTGAATAAATGCATTGTTCCACAGTACCCTGTGGTTCCCGATATCTCATCCTTATTGACTGCCATTGACTCAGAAGCAGCGTTCTTTACTGTAATTGACCTCAAGAACGCCTTCTTCAGTGTGCCCATTGATCCAGAGAGCCAATATCTCTTCGGATTCAGTTTAAATGGACGAAGTTTCAAATTTTCACGCGCACCTCAAGGATTCACAGAAAGCCCCAGCATCTATAGCCAAGCACTGAAAAGACAACTTGATTGTATCCAAATGCCAGTTAAAACTGCCTTACTGCAATACGTCGATGATCTGCTGATCACCGCACGAAGTGAGCCCGAATGTGAGCAAGCATCACTGACGGTTTTACATTTTCTGGCCGACAAGGGACACAGGGTGTCTCCTTCGAAGCTACAATTCTGTGTTCAGCAAGTTGTGTACTTGGGTCACTTGCTGTCCAAAGTGGGGAGACAGCTCACTCCTGATCGCATCCAGCTAATTGTAAATATGCCGCAACCCCAGACACAAAAGGAAGTGCGAGCCTTTATAGGCCTCACCTCGTACTGCAGACAATGGATTCCTCAGTATGCATTTCTAGCTAAACCACTCATTCAGTTAACAACACAGGAGGCAGCGACTTCGACTGCCCTCCCTTGGACTCAGGAACATACACAGGCTTTTGAGGAATTAAAGAAAGCTTTATGTCAAGCACCAGTTCTAGCGACACCATGTTACAGCAAACCGTTCACACTTTTTGTTACAGAACGTGATGGTACAGCGTTGTCTGTCCTCACTCAAGATCAAGCAGGTTCACATAAGCCTTGCGCTTATTTTTCAAGTACATTGGATTCAGTAGCCCAGGCACTCCCTGCGTGCTTAAAGTCAGTTGCCGCAACAGCCTTAGCAATCAGACAGAGCGACTCAATTGTATTAGGACATCCATTAACAGTACAAGTTCCACATTCTGTAGAGGTCCTTCTAAACCGAACCCAGACTCAACACTTGACTATAGCACAACTGACAGGTTATGAATTGACGCTATTCCAGCCACACATAGAAATCAGACGCTGTAACATTCTAAACCCCGCAACATTGTTACCTTCAATTATGACAGATCCAGCCCCGCATGATTGTATAGAGATCATTAATGCAGTAACAAAGCCCCGACGAGACTTAACAGATGTTCCACTGACAAATCCAGACCTGACACTTTACGTGGACGGCTCATGTATGAGAACAAGTACAGGAGAATTAGTGGCCGCGTATGCAGTGACCACTGAAACTGAAGTCAAAGAAACACATCGTATTAACACACTGTCTGCTCAAGCGGCGGAGCTCATCGCTCTGACCCGAGCCTGCACACTCGCCAAGAACAGAAATGTTAACATATACACAGATTCCCGTTATGCTTTCGGAGTCGTACACGACTTCAGAGTGTTATGGCAAGAACGAGGTTTTCTGACCTCTCACGGTGCCAAGATCCAACACGGTTCCCTCATTCAAGCCCTGTTAGACGCAATACATCTACCTTCAGGCATATCCATCATGAAGTGTAAAGCACATACTAAAGTTACAGATTCTGTTTCCCAGGGTAATGATCTGGCAGACCAAACAGCAAAACATACAGCATTGACTCACACCCAGACAAATGATGTGACAAAGACAATAGTACCGGCACAGTGTATGTCAGTTAGGGATCCCACACTAGATGTAATCGATATTCAGACACATGCCACTCCAGATGAAATCAAGAAATGGACTGAACTAGGAGGGATTCAGACAGATCAAGGATGGATGACGAAGGGAAAATCTACATGGTTTCTCCCTGACTCTATGGTTCAAGTCATAATAAATACAGCACATAGTCCAGCACATCTAGGAGAAAAAGCTATGTTAGACAGTTTACAGAATCTCTGGTACAACAAACACTTACGAGCAGCAGCAAAACAGAAAGTGCGTACTTGCATGATCTGTTGTCAGTTCAATCCAGGTAAAAGCGTCCCTGTAGAGCAAGGTGGATTTCATCCTCCCGATCACCCTTTTGAAGTCCTCCAGATGGATTATATCCAGATGGACCGTTGTCGAGGATTTAAGTACGTCCTCGTAGTTGTTTGTGCACTTTCCCGTTGGACCGAAGCATATCCAGTCCCAGATTACACTGCCCCGACCACTGCCAGGCAGCTGGTCCGAGAATTCTTCCCACGGTACGGCTTGCCTCGTATCGTGTACTCAGATAACGGACAGCCATTCTCATCCGAGCTCATGAAACAGGTTTCCCTTCTGCTAGGATATCAGTGGAGATTCCATTGTGTCCGACATCCCGAGGCCGCTGGCCTTGTAGAAAGGCATAACCAGACATTGAAAACCCGCCTTGCAAAGATCTGTAAAGAGAAAGGGGTCGACTGGATAGTCGCCCTGCCCGTTGCACTGTTTTACATGAGAATGGTCCCCCATTCGAGATCAGGGCTATCCCCGTATGAAGTGGTTTTTGGCAGACCACCGAATATGTGGGGGACGCCCATGCCTAAGAAAATCACCGATGTTGATTGTAATATGCTGACAGATTACCTTGCCTCCTTGATGTCTGCACTCCAATCATGTCGTTCACAGGTTGCCGCAGCTTTTCCCGACAACACTGATGTAAAGCCACATGATGTCCGTCCCGGCGATGCTGTGTTGATTCGCAACTTCGACAGGAAAAGTCTGCTGGAGCCCCGCTGGAAAGAGCCGAAGATCGTCCTTCTTACCACCAGGACCGCGATCAAGGTGGAAGGCGGAAAGGGGTGGATCCACACGAGTCATATTAAAAAATGCAACGAACTGCTGCCAGAAACTGACTCGTCCACCTCCTCAAAGGACTGCCTCGAATCTAGTGACTGTAAAATTCCCAAGCGAGAGAAAACTCCCCAAGAGGAGTATCGAACAAAACTTCGATCTAGCAAGTCAGACAGTTTAATTGTTTAAGTCCTCCCCTAGGTGAATCGGTTAAATAGTTTCTGACATGTATCCCCTAGATCAAGATAGAGAGAGAGAGAGACAACTCAAGAAACGTACATACTGTAAATCACTCCGCAGTCACTGTATAGTGACATTACTGATTATGTTTTTTCTAAGTCTTTTGATTATTGTTGCTAGTATACTATTGCCAATATACTACCCTATCTTCAAGCGTGAACAATCTGCTTACAATGTAACTGCCGAACATTCTTTTAGTGAATTACCGCCTCATGAACTCTCCTACAGGCTTGCGCTGCGCAACAACACATTCATTAGTATGTTACATCACTCCCATCAGACTAACAATGCTACAAACTGTTGGATATGTGGCCGACTCCCTCCCTATCAGAAATATAAGGGAGTTCTGCCTCTCTTCCCGTACCCGTTCACTCACAATGGCTCCTGTGGTGCATGGTTTAGATTAATTAATTATTTAGATTCTGATATTGCTGTTTTCGAGGGGAATTGGATTTGGGGAAACCTGAACCTAGTTCTGCTCAACGTCTGCTACCCTGACAAGAAGGGACTTCCCATTAGGACAGGAACTGATCTAGAAAATGAAGTATATGGATTAGGTAATTATACAATTAACCTCATGATTCTTACTGTTGAATCCGAAGCTGCACCAGTTCTCCCTGCTATGTCAGTATTACCAGTCACAGGTGACTTATGTGTCAGAAAGAAGGGTTCAGTACACTTAGGTCATAGTAAATGTACTACCGTGGTCGAATTCAGTGATCATGGCAAGTCTTCCCTTAGAGCTACTCGTCATTCCTATTTTGTTTGTGGTCATACCGCATACATACGTTTACCTCTAGATTGGGATGGTACCTGTTATATTGCCTTCCTTCTGCCACCTGTTTTCCTAGCCCCTCCTGATTATCACAGAAATACAAATCTAGTAAAGAGTAGACTCAGAAGAGATCTCCCGATTGTCGACTATACTGAAACGGCATGGGAGCAATACACAGATTTCAATAAAGGATTCTTTTTCTTCACAGGCCCCGTCCAAAACAGTAAACTAATACGTAGACTAACTAGAACACTCGAAGCAGTAGTGAATGAAACTGCCTCCGCTCTAGGCAACTTAACAGAGGAGCAGTCCGCCATGCGGGTTGTTGTTCTTCAAAACCGTCTCGTTATTGACGTCATCTTGGCAGACAGAGGCGGAGCTTGTTAGGTCATCGGGTCAAGTTGCTGTGTTTTCATTCCAGAAAACGCGCCAACGGTATACCAAGCTATTACACGTCTTCATAAAATTGCAAGTTTGATACATCAGAATCCAGGCACCTGGACTTGGTCCGGTTGGTTCTGGACAACCTTGACCGCTTGGGGATGGAAGATCCTATCCTTCCTAGGCATTGCCCTTGTCATAGTATTCAGTTGCTGCCTGTGCCTACAATGTGGGCCAGCGATTTGTGGACTGTGTGCCACATCGTGCATTGCACATTCCAGTTTTCACTCAAAACGCAAAAAGAAGAAAGAAGAGCAAATGGTGTTACAAGAACAGACTGATCGATTCATGAGGATCGATATATCATGAAGGGTCCGTAGGGAACAAGGAGGGAATGAGGAAATATAAATTTTATGGTCAAGAAATGTTCCCTAACGTGTACCCCACCGTCTCCATGTACGAGTTTAAAGTGCATGTAACTTCCCTCCTGTGCCAGCTATGAAGACGCAAATACATTTGCGTCCAACGTTAACATGTCCTCTTTCAGACCCGCTATGAACGGGTTGAATATTCAGTTCCTAAGTATGCTATGCCAACGTCTTTTTGTGGTGTACTTTACACGTTATTCAGCTCTGGCGAAGTAGGCCCCCGAATTCTGCCATCGAGCCTTTTTCTGCCTTCTGACTCTGAACGCCTCAGCCTGGGCTGCCTCTGTACCCGTGACCTCTGCCTTACTCCCTGCGCGGCCCACGGCGCTTCACTCAGCCTGCTGCCTGCCAAGACCAAATTCAACCTTCTCATTATCTGTTCCGCTCCTCGAAAATACATTCCTACCTACTAGTTTAAGTAAACATTCCCCAGCTACAGAGCAAAGGGCCCGGCCTCACTGTCTCCGTGCAAGTAATTCATAGCCTCTGTTACCATGGTAGGCCTATGCCCCCTCGCATCTCATGTAGACACTTAGACGCTTATACACGCACTCACAGTCTGTATAGAATAGCTTCTGCCCCAGAGACCTTTCCCTTCTAGATAATATGGTTCCTAAACATCAGATATCAGATATGATAGTGGTACAAGTTGATCTGACATGCCAGACTTCTGTCTCTTTTCGCTGGTGCAAATGTCAAGTCCCCCTGCACCCTCCAGTCACACGTCATGCACACGTCATGCAGCTGCGCGCGCATCCAAGCTTCAGATTTCTACTGACATTGCAAGATTCTGCTTTTGTTGCCACCCACTTACGACACTTACATGTGACGTTTCTAGCACACGCCTAGTTCACGCCTTCTAATTACGTATCACTACCACGTGTGTGTTTTATCTTGTTTCTCTCAGCTGTTACGCCTACTGTATTGGTTTCTATAATATGATTTAAGTATATAAGCTATGTATTGTCAATAAAATATTGCTCTATCCCTTCCTGCACCCCAGTGGTGGCAGGAACCCGATATCCGATCTGGTCCGATCTGGTACCATGACCATTCCTTTTTAAGGAATAAAACCCCTAAGAACTCTAACACCACGGACTCTGCCTCTTTCTTTCCGAGTGAGTTATTTTTGTTTTAGTACTTACCTGCATAGAAATTAAGACGGTAAATCAAATATTTACCACACAAGAAAGGGCAGAAAAGGTTACAAAAAACGGGGGGAAACGAGTGGCACAGAGGCACAAAGGTCCCAAGAAAGGGCAAAAAAGTCAGAAAAATGGGGGGAAACGAGTGGCACAGAGGCACAAAGGTCACAAGAAAGGGCAGAAAGGTCACAAATAAACGGGGGAAAACGAGTGGCACAGAGGCACAAAGGTCACAAGAAAGGGCAGAAATGGTCGCAACAATTGGGGAAATGAGTGGCACAGAGGCAAAAAGGTCAGAAGAAAGGGCAGAAAGGTCACCAAAAAGGGGGAAACAAGTGGCACAGAAGGCAGAAAGGTCACAGAAATAAAGGGGCAGCTAAGCAACAGAAGGCAAAAATGGGCAGAGAGACACGGGGGCAAGGGGACAGAAGGAAAAACCGGGCAGAGAGACATGGGAGGAGGGTGGGGAACAGAAGGGAAAACAGACAGAGAGACACGGGGCAGCAAGGGAGAGAAGGGGCACAGGCGGTGCTGTGCGGAGGGGAGCGACCTACCTGGAAGGCTACCGGGATCTTATTTTTATTCCTCCTGCTCCGTTATGGCGAATCGGGCCACCAGCGATACTAAAGCCAGCATGGAAAATGCGCTCCAGGCCATGAGGTATCGTGAGAGAATAGCACAGATCCTTGGCTTGGCTTGTTTGGGAGATCTGAATACCACATAGTTCCTGTCATTCAGACCATTCTGGCAAGATTGCATCTTACCTGTTCTATGATGCCTGCTTTGTGGAGAGGAATGCATGTTAGATGTCTTTCTAACACTACCATCGGTTATGCCAACGGATGCTGACGCATTACTGGGTCCGGTAACGGCTCATGTGTTATGTTTAAGCATAGGCGAATTTTGCGAATCTCGCGTTCACGAATTTTGCGAATTTGCGAACTCGCAATCCGCAAAATCCGAGAATTCTCGCAAATTTGCGGATTTCTTTTTTTTTGTGTTCGCAAGGGTTTCTGCCAGTTCGCGAGGATTTGGTACTAGTTCGCAATTGCGAACTTACTTGTCGGCTCGCAACGGTCGCGACTATGTTGTTTCTATGTCTGGTTCATCATCACAGCCTCCCAGCACCCTCTGTTTCACCACTGCCACCCTCTCTTTGACCCATGCCACCCTCTGGTTCATCATCACTGTAGATGATGGGGGGAAAAGCAAGCACACCTGCCCTGCTTCAACTGACATGAATTAATTTGGGGTTAGTTTATTAATGTGTCACTGTTTTAGAATTCCAGGTCTGGCACCTGCTTCCTTATCAGTAATTTGCTTTCTGTTGCAGTGCAATTTTTTTTTCCAGGACCTTTGTGGCCTACTTATAGCTATTCTATGAGCCTGCTGTGAGGGTCAGAGCGGAGTCATACAATTGTTGCAACTAGCAACTGAACTCTGGAGGGGCCCCAGTCAGGAAGCACTACAGTGAATTTTTACTAATGATGAGTTTGAACTCTTGCACCTGCCGATTGCTTTCAGTTTTGCAAAACTCGTTTTTCTGCAATTTTGCGGGATTCGCGGGGCGCGAACACGCGCGAGATCGGATTCGTGCGAATATGCGATTTCTTTTTTTGCGGCGTGTTAGTTCGCAAGGTTTTGTGCGTTTTCGCGAGCCGCTTGTAGCGCAAGGCGCGAAGTTACCCTCGCGGTCGTTCAAGGGCGCGGCCATCTTGTTTGCATGACGTATTTCCGTTTCCGGGCCTAGAAGTGTAATCTCGCAAAGTGTGCGGCTCGCAAGTACAATTTCGCGAGTGTTCGCGAGGAACATCTCGCGCGAACTTACCCGCGCGGTCGTGAACGGGCGCGGCCATCTTGTTTCTCATTCATTGCTATGGTTCTGGGCATGCTTCTTGTATCCTCTCTAAATCTGTGCCATCCTTTGCTTGTTTGAAGTTTTTTTTATCTATTTTACTTATTATCTACCCCTCTATTTTTCTAGCCCCATATTTTTGTGTTTACTGCTACTTTTTGTTAATTTTAAACTACTTTTTTAAACTCTTTTCTTTTCTTCTCTTCCCTATTCTATTTTCTTTATTCCTTTCCGCCCAGACCATGGTGAAGGGAGCCGGGAAGCATCCAGAGAAGGGGAAGGGTCCCGCACCCCGTGCCCGGCTCCCGTGCGGGCGTTTGAGGGGGGAGACAGTCGCACCCAGGGAGATTTTCAGCCTGGAGGAGGTGGGCGCACTAGTGTTCTATGTACAGCGCCACCTCCCCAGGACCATAATGGCAGGCGGCAAGATCGGAGGCGGGTACGGGATGCGAGATCGCCGGAAGCGGTGGGATAAGGTGTGCCGGGCCATGTACCACCACTCTCGGGTCCGGCGCACCTACAGCCAGGCCACCCACCGCTGGACGGATGTCCTGACCCGTGAACGAGATCTGCTCGACCTGCTTGGCCTCGAGATCCCCGGGCTTGGTGAGTAGTAGTAGTAGCTATTTCTTTACTACTCTGTTTTCTCCTGCTGTGTTATTATATCGCAATTTTTTTTTTACCAAGAGCAATAATGCTGCTCATTACATTGTAGGTATATTATATTTCAAAATCTTCTGTGCATTTCAGGTGCACTGCTCTCCTTCTCAGTAGTGTTGCTACTATGCTTATTTGTTTCCGATTTTGTGTTCATTTCATTGGCCAGTGAAATTATGTATGAGTGTAGTTTAAAGAACTGCGTAATGCTACACACTAAGGTTCAGATGTTTAATTACCGGCGCATCCCTACAAAGTAGCAGGGATGCGCCAGTAATTGTGCGCCACGCCACTATCACCCATGGTGCGCCGTATTTACAATGCGGCGCACCATGGGCCCAAAACGTCACCAAAGCGTTACGCATCTGTGCCGCTAGGGTGGCACATTGCTGGAGTTGCGTCGCAACGATGGCGCAGCTCCATCAATGCTCTGGGGTGCCCTATCTCCCCAAAGCTGTGTCAAGCCGTACGTCTGCTTCAAGCAGGCGCAGGGTTTGAGTCATGCATCATTGTCGTTAAAGTGAGTGATTGAAATCTTGTAGATTTCCCTCAGCCACTTTTAGGATGCGTTCCTGCGCAGGAACGCCCTACCTTGCGCCGGAACGTCCCTTGATGGAGCAGGGCTTTACAACGTGATGCATCTCCCATATGGTCACGTTGTTAATATACGCCGCACCATTGCGCCTCTTTTGTGCTGCCGCTGCGTCACAAAAGTCTCAAGTCCAGTCCTTCCTTTGTACACATGGCGATAAGAAGAAATAGTGGTGGTGGATTGATAGTTTGAGTATTTTAATGACTGGTTAATGTAGTAAGAAACTTTAGTGTTGTCGCTGATCTGCAATCACAGTGGACTTTGGCTGTCACTTCGCGTGCTGCGGACTGCTGCCTGCCAATCCTAGGCAAACCTTTTTAGTACTTTGTGTAGTGAGTTACATTAGAAGTTTACAATTCGACGGTCCGCAAATCAAGCAATACTAATAACGTAGTAGATCACATGAGATTGGTCAATAATATATCCCGTTGAATAGTTGTCTATTTGCTATTTCGCCAAAATATTTTGTTAGTTCTTTTGAAATGTTTGATTTGGTTGACAAATATCATCCATGTTTTCTGTTTTTCTTTCTTTCATGTTGTACATCAGCTTCCCCCAGGGGCAAGAGGAGGACACAGGAGGAGGAGGAGGAGTGTGCTGTTGAGGATGCAGGCCAGGATCGGGCAGGCGAGGGCTCCTTTGCTGGCCCCAGTAAGTTTTAATTTTAATATAGAGTACTTATTTTTTCCCAGCGTTCCTCATTCGATTTTTTCTAAATCGTCTTTGATATTCTTGTAGAGTGGATCTAAATTCGTATCCTGCCTCGACTATGACTCCGTGTGGTATTACTAGATTATTCTTATTAGTCTGTCTGTGTAGCTAACTAAGATTGCACATTTGGCAATTCCATTGGACTCCCATTCTAGTCAGCAATAGCTCTATGCACAGAGTGCAGTCCTCTGGGATTGTCCATAATGTCTTTTCAAGTCTTCTAAATGTTTATGCTTTGACAATTGCCAACAATAAAAAGGTGAATGACCACCAAGAAAGAATAAGATACTACTTTACTTTTGGTTTGGATAGGAGGACAATCCATTCTACTACTGTTGCAGGGACAAATCTGCACAAACAGAACTATGGACACTAAATAATGCATTGCTTAGCTTATCAATTATAATAGGTGCTGTTAGACTCTCCACATACCTCAGTGATAACAGACTTTGTAGTTGAACCCCCAATCTCCTTACTGACTAGATAGTGTGGCAGAGTCATTTAGCTCCCAAAGTCACCGATGATTACGATTATTCCCCAATGATGTCAGAGGCACGGACTCATGCTTGCAAAAATTGCAAAACCTTTATCTCATCCACTCTAGTCTGGAGGACCAAAAACCACAGAGTCTATTTAAGTTTAAAAGCTTTATTAAAAGTAAACACATTTATTAAAATCAAGTTTGTCATAAAAGTAAACGTTTAACTGAAAATGGAAAAGTGCTTAGTGCTGACGATTAATTGGACACATTTCTTGTGGTCGAGCCGAGCTCTCACCTGGTTTGAACTTGATCCTGCTTGTGTTCTTAGAAGTCAAGCTTCTGTCTGTTAGGAGAAAAAGTGGTTCGTGTTAAAAATAAAAAGCAAGCATTCATCAGTTGTGCCAGAAAGTGCAGCAAAACAACAGCCTTCCCTGGAAAAAGGGACATTTTTACTTTATAGTAGACAGTCACAAATTATCACATTGTATACTGTTTTTTTCAAAAAATTTTCTTCCTCCTAGACCAAATATTATATAGTAGTGAGTGGTGTATTCTAACATTATTAAATGTACTTTGTAGGTGGAACATCTGGAGGCGGGGCCAGCGCGGAGGTGACAGTGGCATTGGACGAGGACAACTCTGGGGAGGAGGCGGTGGAAGTGCCGGACAAATCTGTGGGAGATGACACGGTGGTGGCGGGCAGAGGTAAGCTATATATTCCTTACTTATTGAGATTGAAGACTGCAGAGTGTGCTTTCTGCACGGGTGTATTGTAAATAAACCAGGTAGTAGCCTCCCTCCTCTAAATGTACTTCGACTTAGCTGTGAAGTTTTTGTCGAGAAGAATCCCAATCAGATCTGAGATGAACTTGATGGATGGGATGAATGAAAAGCGAAAGAAGGGTGTAAGTAAGTGTGGAAGGACGAGAAATGTAATGATGACTGGCAAAGAAGAATGATATGTGTTTGCTTGGTCCCCGAGGTGGCTGGGAAGGAAAGAATATGGTATGGTGCATGTCTGGGTGAATGATGAAGCAAGGATGGGTGGACGTAGAACAGCCTGGGTGGGTGAAACAGAAACTGTATGTGTGCATATACTTTGAATGGATGGATGCCTGGATCATTCATGGTACTATCTGACTCTTAGATAGCATATGTGTATCTAGAGAGAGTAGACGGTCACTGGATGAACTAAGTGTTACTTTGAAGAGCATGTAACACCGCACCCGCACGTCCGTTCCAGTGTAGGAAAGGCAAGGTAAAGAAGTTGTAATTTTGTCCAAATACTACGATGAATAGTAGCAGTAGTTTGTATTGCAACTGCAAGCACAGCATATATCCGGTTATTACGGTGGACACTCCCTACCTCTCTTAATAACTTTAGTTTAGTAGTAGTACGTCATTCATGTGTGGGTTTATCACTGTTCACTCAATAATAAGCAAAGCAACTAAAGTCATCCCATATGTCATCAAATACATCCCATGTGAAGTGATAGATAATCAGATTATTTAGCTTCTTCATTTTCCTTTTCTAATACTCATTTGCACTGTAGGGTGAAAGCTAAATTAATTAAACAGTAGCCCTTTTAACAGAGTATTCTCAGTGCTACCCGTAATAGAAAAGTAAGAGCTTCACCACCTGCATGTACTGGACCAGTACAGTAACGCGAGTCTGTCTCACTCACCATGGTGTGCGTCTGTTTTTCTCGGGTGCAAGTTCACTGCGCTGGCATTATGCCGGCTTGCATAATATAACGTACCAATTTTTCTAAACAAGAGAGAAGAAGAAGAATAAGACTGGTGTACTGTCTTAGTAATGGAAGTCCATAGTGCTCGTAGAATTTGTTCCTTAAACTCCCACTAATGTTAGAGCAAGGATGAAGAAGTCGGAGGTTACATAGATACTGTCCTCAATAGTTATGTACTGTGCTTTTAATTTGCTACTTGTACTGTGACAACTTTCTGCTCAATCATTTTGTGTTAATCTTAAGGAGCATTGGTTACAGACTATGTCTTTCTTTCTTCATGTAGTTGCTCCTTCCAAATACAAGAAACCATCAAGGAGGAAGGAGCTGGCTCGAATGGCCCGGCAACGGAGGCTAGATGCCACTGTCGCTGAATATCGGCGGCTGGTGGCCTTGGGGGAAGAGGAGACGCAGTCTGGTAATACAACAACGTCCACTGGGACAGCTGCATCCTCCTCCGTGCGGGCTGCCAGCCAGCGCAGTGCTCCAGCGATATGGAGCCGGGCTACCAAAGCCAAACGCCAACGCCGAGCAGCAAAGACAGCAGCTGCCCCCCACAGGATTTGCAAGGCACACCGGCGCCGCTTATCCCTCAGACTGTCCTACCTGGAGCAGGAGGTCCTGAACTATAAGAACTTGGTGGAGGGCCTCTGCTTCGAACATGCCACCCTCCGCAAGGAGCATGATGCCCTGGCTGCTAAAGTCAACAGCACCCTGCCATAGTGTCCCTTGCCCCTTTTTTAGAGACTTTTGGGGGGTGGGAATTGGGAGTTGGGTTTTTGGGGACTTTTGAAGGACAATCGTTGGGGTTAGGGAGGGTCTTGCGGGAGATTATTTTGTTAGGGCTATAAAAATATACTTTTTGAAACTTTATCTGACCATACCTGTTTTTTACTGCTTTTGAGTCTGGTGGGTGGGGGGTTTAACAGTAAGTTTGTTTTCCTGAATAGTCCTACTGTCAATCTCTTGTCTCTCCTAATACTCCATTATACTACCTCCAACCCAACGCTTATCTTACCTGTAATTTCTGTTTGAAAGTAGGGCTAGGCCCTGGGCTGGCTCCACGGGAAATGGCGATTAAGGTTGCAATCCAGGGCGGCTGAAATTTCCTCCTCCTTGTGGTGGTACTAGTGGTGTGACACAGTGGCAGTTGCATGGCTATGGAAAAAAAGAAAATGAAACCTGGTTTGTCCTTACTGCAGCATTACAACGGTACGATAGAGAATATAGCAGGTGACAGTACACTAGACTACAACAGTGCCACAATGTAGCCTAACAAATGGTAAAGTATTTATAGTATAACTTGTACTTGCGTAGGATATCTTTGACATTGGCTAATACTACAAGAAATAGTACTGAAGCTGAGTAAGTCTAGAATATATCCTCGGATTCCTTCACCAGACTGTTGCTATGACCTTATCCTCCCCAGCAAGTGTGTGGAATTATTGATGTCAGTTAGTCACACATCAAGCAAAACCACACAACCCGGGGGAAGAGGGTTAGGGTTTGTAAAATGGATAGGAATGGGGGTTTCTTTTTGGGTAGGTTTTGTTGAGAGAAAAAAAAAAGCACAGCATGGACAAACAATAATTGAACATAAAGACATTTTTAGTTACAAAGCTAACCATAAATCTTTTACGTGACATAAAGAAAGTGCATGCACTACTGAATGCATTCTTACAGAAAAGTAAGTAGTGTTTTCGACAACCGTGAATGCCAGAATGTGACAGTTAAGCATGGGGCGGAAAATCCGTTCCGCTCGCGGATTTTGCAGATTTTCGGTAAATTCGCAATCCGCGAACGCTCGCGAATTTACCGAAAATCCGCAAATTCGCACGCAGCGGATTTTTTTTTCTTGGTGATACAATTTTGCGGCGTGCGGTGTAAGTTCGCAATTGCGAACATGTAGGTGCGGCGGGCAGCAACAATCTCGTACTCGCGAAATTACAAAAATTGCAATTCTGCACAAGAAACCTACTAGCAAGCAGCATAGACCTTCTGAAAATGATGATTTTTATCAGAATAACTCCTCAGGTTGACATTTGCCTGCACTTTTTTGGATTTGAGGCCTTTTGATTTTCTTTGGATAACTTTTGGATTAGAAATCAACTTTCTCATATAAGCTTGTTTGGGGCATTACAGTTGCTGTAATGCTGTTCTGCAGAAAAACGAGTTTTGCAAAAGTGAAAGCATTCAGCAGGTTCAAAAGTTCAAACTCATCATTAGTAACCATTCCCTGTAGTGCTTCCTGACAAGGGCCCCTCCAGAGTTCAGTTGCTAGTTGCAACAATTGTATGGCCCTGCTCTGACCCTCACAGCAGGTTTATAGAATAGCTACAAGTAGGCCACAAAGGTCCTGGAAAAAAAATTGCACTGCAACAGAAAGCAAATTACAGATAAGGAAGCAGGTGCCAGACTGGAATTTTAAAACAGTGACACATTAATAAATCAACCCCAAATTAATTCATGTCAGTTGAAGCAGGCAGGTGTGCTTGCTTTTTCCCCCCATAATCTACAGTGATGATCAACCAGAGGGTGGCATTGATGTACCAGAGGGTGGCATGGGTGAAACAGAGGGTGGCAGGGGTGAAACAGAGGGTGCTGGGAACCTGTGATGATGAACCAGACGTAGAAACAACATAATCGCGACCGTTGCGAGCCGACATGTAAGTTCGCAATTGTGAACTGGTACGAAATCCTCGCGAACTGGCAGAAATCCTTGCGAACTGGCAGAAATCCTTGCGAACACAAAAAAAAAATTTGCGAGAATTCGCGGATTTTGCGGATTGCGAGTTCGCAAATTCGCAAAATTCGCGAACGCCAGATTCGCAAAATTCGCCCATGCTTAGCGACAGTACAGGGCTACATTAAATTAGGTTAAAAAAATAGCCGAAGTAAAACATATAGAATGGCTGTAGGGATCAATTTAGAAGCAGAGAGAGATCCAAGAAATGCAGTCACACACACTCATTGAATAAAATAATGGATACTGTATCTGTATTGTTGTAGTTGTCCTGTTGAATTTGGTAAGTAAGTTGCATGCAGCAAACAATTCCTCTTATTAGCGGCACTCCTCCATTCCAGCTGACGCTTCGTCCATCAATGTTGGGGACCAGAAGACACCCTGTACACTGCCTGCCTGGCGGATCCTGAATTGCGGCTCGCTAATGTGAAGCCTGACTCCATCCTTTTTTCCACATTGCAGACTGAAACCCGGCCTGTAATTATTGAACGAAAAACAGCACTGATAAATAAATATAAGGTATGTACGCTGTGTAGTGCAAAAAGTCACACTTTGATTTTCCTAATAGACAGTACAACATTTTTGAAAGTGCCTACTCTGTCTGAGTCACCTTTTCAAGGATAAATAAGTATGGGCGAATTAATTTAGCGGATCTTTCCCCTCAAGATAGGTGTACCGTAAACTGTGTTTTAGAGCAAAATTAGACCTTCCCAGCAGTGCTTCCACCCAGACCCTTACTAAAGCCAGTTGCAAAAATGTAGAAGACCCGCAATCAGATCTCAAAAAACGAGGCCTAGCAGAAAACTGGTGACAAAACGTACTTCGAATGTAAAAGTAGGCCCAAATACCCCCTTACCCACCGTGGATTGTATTCAAACCACTTGCAAGCAAGCAAAAGTATCCATAGCCAGCATCGCTCCAAGACTCGAAAACCCCCCCACCCAAACACATGCAATAGAAATACTGCTAACCCTAACGAGCCCTAAGTTAAGAATAGTGGCAGAGGCTTTCTTTAAATGTAAATGTAAATGTAAATGCCAATTTGTGTCGCGCGACATTCGCTCCAAGGAGCATCTAGGCGCCCAAAAAGAGGACCACCAGATGTTAGGTAGTCTCTATGCTTACTTGACCAAGACCAGGATTACACTAGGCTTCTGGCAGTTGTGTCTTGGAGATTAAAGATACAGGTTTTTAGGTGTTTGCGGAAGTCTATTTCTTTGTCCAATATTCTCAGCTGGGGGGGAAGAGTATGCCAAATCCCCCCTTTCCTACCATGGATTTTCTTCAAATGACTTGCAACCAAAATAGAACATTCTCACAAGTGCTCTAAGACCCCAGAACTCAGTTGCAAAAATCTAGAACACCCCAAAACACATGCAATCCTGCTGCTAGGGCTAACCCTAACGAACCCTAAGTTACAAAAAGTGCCAAAAGGCTTTTCCTTATGGATTTTGTCCCAACCACTTCTATCCGGTATTAGACCTTCCCAGGAATGCCCCAAGACCCGCCAACCCACCCGCCAAAAAGCACAACACCCCCAAACAGCCCAAAAGCAAAATCTCATACTTACAATATTTCTCGGCCTTCGGTCCAAACGTGCTGTGTAGCTAGGCCATAACTCCGGTTTACCACCACGGATTTCCTGAAAAGCAAATGCAATCAAGATTAGAGTGTCCCAGCAGTGCTCCCAGACCCCGAAACTCACCCACAAACAGCCGGAACCCCTCCAAAGAGCACCTCAAAGGCAAGCAAGTCAGCAAAAACACCCAAAAATTTCCGCTTCGGATTTGGTCCAAACCACTTTTATCCGGTATTAGAGCTTCCCAGCAATGGCCCCAGAGCCGTCAACCCAGGAGAAAACGAGTAGAAGACCCCCAAACAGCCAAAGAGCAAAAGTACAAAAATGGGGCCAGTAATTTTTTTGCCAATTTCCCAAATCACTCCGCACGCGCTCTGCAGCTAGGCCCTAACTCCCCTCTGCAACCATGGATTTGCTTCAAACCTCTTGCAAAGTAAATTATCCATAGCCAGCAGTGCTCCCAGACCCCGAAACCCACCCACAAACACCAGGAAGCCCCCAAACAGGGCCCCGAAAACGTTACATTGAGCAAAATGTCAGAAATAGCAACAACAAAAAATCAGCGTGGATTTTGTCCCAACCACTTCTATCCGGTATTAGACCTTCCCAGGAATGCCCCTAGACCCGCCAACCCACCCGCCAAAAAGCACAACACCCCCAAACAGCCCAAAAGCAAAATCTCATACTTACAATATTTCTCGGCCTTCGGTCCAAACGCGCTGTGTAGCTAGGCCATAACTCCGGTTTACCACCACGGATTTCCTGAAAAGCAAATGCAATCAAGATTAGAGTGTCCCAGCAGTGCTCCCAGACCCCGAACCCACCTACAAACACCAGGAAGCCCCCCAAACAGGCCCCCGAAAACGCTACATTGAGCAAAATGTCAGAAATAGCAACAAAAAAATCAGCGTGGATTTTGTCCCAACCACTTCTATCCGGTATTAGACCTTCCCAGGAATGCCCCAAGACCCGCCAAAAAGCACAACACCCCCAAACAGCCCAAAAGCAAAATCTCATACTTACAATATTTCTCGGCCTCCGGTCCAAACGCGCTGTGTAGCTAGGCCATAACTCCGGTTTACCACCATGGATTTCCTGAAAAGCAAATGCAATCAAGATTAGAGTGTCCCAGCAGTGCTCCCAGACCCCGAAACTCACCCACAAACACCAGGAAGCCCCCCAAACAGGCCCCTGAAAACGCTACATTGAGCAAAATGTCAGAAATAGCACCAAAAAAATCAGCGTGGATTTTGTCCCAACCACTTCTATCCGGTATTAGACCTTCCCAGGAATGCCCCAAGACCCGCCAACCCACCCGCCAAAAAGCACAACACCCCCAAACAGCCCAAAAGCAAAATCTCATACTTACAATATTTCTCGGCCTTCGGTCCAAACGCGCTGTGTAGCTAGGCCATAACTCCAGTTTACCACCACGGATTTCCTGAAAAGCAAATGCAATCAAGATTACAGTGTCCCAGCAGTACTCCCAGACCCCGAAACCCACCCACAAACACCAGGAAGCCCCCAAACAGGCCCCCGAAAACGCTACATTGTGTAAAATGTCAGAAATAGCAACACAAATCAGCGTGGATTTTGTCCCAACCACTTCTATCCGGTATTAGACCTTCCCAGGAATGCCCCAAGACCCGCCAACCCACCCGCCAAAAAGCACAACACCCCCAAACAGCCCAAAAGCAAAATCTCATACTTACAATATTTCTCGGCCTTCGGTCTAAACGCGCTGTGTAGCTAGGCCATAACTCCAGTTTACCACCACGGATTTCCTGAAAAGCAAATGCAATCAAGATTAGAGTGTCCCAGCAGTGCGCCCAGACCCCGAAACTCACCCACAAACAGCCAGAACCCCCAAAAGAGCACCTCAAAGGCAAGCAAGTCAGCAAAAACACCCCAAAATTTCTGCCTCGGATTTGGTCCAAACCACTTTTATCCGGTATTAGAGCTTCCCAGCAATGGCCCCAGAGCCGTCAACTCACCCGCAAAGAAGTAGAACACCCCCACAAATGCTGAGTCTTTCTTCATTGGGCGTAAACCAGCCCTCTGCTTTGATGGAAATAGGAGTCTGGAGGAGGAGGATAGAGGAGCATGTTCTTCTGAACTTGTCAACCTGTGGAATGCAGACTGCGGCACCTTCAAATCAATAAGCAAACAAGTGAAGACAGTTCTGCTGATGGGCTTGTTTTTGTGATTAGGTGATTAAAGTTTGAATTATATTAACTGTGCACAACAAAGAAAGACAGACACACAGGAATAAAAGTGAATAAGGACGAAAAAGAAAGTTATTGATTCATTGTCTCATTTTCAGGGCTCGGTGTCACGGTCCACGAATAAGAATAAGGCTTCGTCATCATACTCTGCAAATTCAGGCAGGGTGAGCTCAGTGTCACCTGACAGAGAAGAAATTCCCTCATCTATGTTGCTGTCCACCTCGTCTTCATCCGGCGTGCTTTCTCGTACTCTGTAATCTGGTGGTATGAGGTGCTGATTCATCTTGATCATTGTTAACCTCTCCACATTTTTGGGCGAGAGGCGGCTCCGTTTGGAAGTTACAATGCCACCAGCAGCACTGAAAACACGTTCAGAAGACACGCTTGCGAGTGGGCAAGACAAGTAGTTTAAAGCCAGGTTGGAGAGCTGTGGCCACAATTATTTTTTCCCATGCCAATACGCCAATGGTTCAGCATTAACATAGACCTCTGTTGAGTCATTCAGATAGTTCTTCACCATCGACTCAAGGTGCTCCTCCAAGGTTCCTCCACTTTGCTTAGCTGTTGCTGTGACCTTTTGAGAACCAAACCCAAGCCGAGCTAGCCAATCCTCTTCAGCCTCCAATGTTACTGTTGTGTCTGGTGGTGCAGATGATCCAGTTGCCGGTGTCTTTAACGGCTGAGAGGTCACTTGTGCCACAGCCACAGGTGCAGAAGTGGATTGTTGTGACTGGGGATGGCCTGCTGATGCTGATGTACTGCCTTTTCCTTCAATTTTCTGCCGTTCTCTTTCAAACCTCTTGGCTGAGGAGGCTAGCCACTGTTTGTACTTTGTAACATCTTCATCAGCAAAAGGAAAGAATGCTTGGCCTGCCAGCGCCTTTTTGTAGCGTGGATCCAGAATAGTAGCACAAATGTAATGCTGGTTTGAGTGGATCATTTTAAGACGTTCATCACCTTGTAGGCGCTCTAATAATTTCTCCGCCAGAACAAAAGGGTCTTGGTTTTTTTCATCTTTTTGAAACACAGAACACACCTCCTTCAGTTGGTGCTCCAGCATGTACAACAATGGGATAGCTTTTCCCAAATTACAGTCCTCCTTGCTGACTGCACGCGTGAAGAACTCAAAAGGACGAAGCATGCGTGTCAGGCTTTTAACTATGTCCCATTGCGCCGCACGCATCCTCAGGTCCTCCTTCTGAGCTGTACCCCGTGTTAAGAAATAGTGATCGAGTACCGCATACTGCTCATACAGACGCTCAAGCATGTAGAAGGTTGAGTTCCAACGTGTTGCCACCTCCTGGATGAGTGCTTTCACTGGCATTCGACGTTCATATAGCAGGCTCCTCAGATGCTTCCGGGCCTTAAAAGAATGGCTGAAATGGTTGCACATTTTTCGGCAGGTGTCCACTACCCTGTACGCTGCACTGTCTTTATCACTCAAGAATTTTTTGACAACCAGGTTTATACAGTGCGCCAAACACGGCACTCTGAAATATTCACCCAGCTCCATGGCCTTAACTACATTGGCGCCATTATCCGTGGAAACATAACCAATCTAGCGTTTTTTTGTGGACAGCCAGTCAAGGACCTTTGTGATAAACACATCCAAAATGTTTTCTGCTGTGTGACGTTTCTCCAAACCAAACATGGCTAGTGTTGCATGTTTCCGAGCAGCTTTAAAAACTTGGTCCGGGTCAACACCTGCGTTTAGCTTTGCTTTAACCCCTGAAAAAGAGACCCAGTGTGCAGTGATGCACATGTAATCAGCGCCTGTGCCACTGGTCCACATGTCTGTTGTCAGATGTATAGTGTGAACACTCTTCTGCAAAGCTGCCCCAATCACCTCCAGAACATCTTCATGTAGTGCTGGAACCGCAACTCGGGCAAAATAGAACCGGCTAGGAACCTTCCATTTAGGGCAGAGCGCTGACACTAATTCTAGAAAACCAACCCCTTCTACAAAAGAAAAAGGGAGAAGGTCCAGAGCTAGCATTTTAGCCAGCTTAGTGTTATACAGACGCGTCAGTGGGTGGTTGCGTTCATATTGCGCTTCTGTAAACAACATCTTTTTAATGTTATCCTGGCCCAAGGATTTACGGGATGATGATGATGATATCTTCGACCCAGTTACGCTCGCTGATGAACTTTTTCGCATTGGTGTATCACTCTCTCCCACACTCTTAGTGTGGCTCACATGGGGTGTGCTGCTGACAGGGGTACTGGGTGTAAGTGAAGTGTTTGACACGTCTTCTTCCTCCTCGTCATCATCAGATGAAACATCAACGTTTTCATTACGTGCAATTCGGGCTTCCTTGATCGCCTGTAGGTGCGCAAACCATTGGACAGCGTGCTGTCTCTTAAGATGACCTCTCTGGCCTCCGGTACCATAGTTGGTACCAAACTTACCACAACTAACTCGAAGCTTACAAATGCTACAAATGGCTACGTTTTCCTTTTTTGGGCAAACACTAAAGAAGTCCCAAACTGCAGACTTGAAATGTCTTTGGGGGCCGGAGGAGGCGGCGATACTGGTGGTGGTGGTCCTGCTGCTAATGCCAGATGAAGTGGAGGATGTGGATTGCCGAACTTCAGTACGTTTTGCACTTTCACCACCACTAATTGAGGTCGAGGTGGATGGAGGTCCCTTCTTGCGAGGAAGAAATATGGAAGCAGTAGGTGTTGGTGTACTAGTTAACTCCAATGATTGTTGTGTTTCCATTGCCTCCTCGTCGACATCATCATCACGCTCAGCAGCTTCTCGGGCTAGGGTCAAAATGTCTCTTTGCTGCATGCCCGCTGGGGCTGCAGTGACCTTTATGATGACTGGCTCGTCGTTGTGAGAGGCTTCATCAGCAGCAGTATCCGTCACTTCTTGTTGAGCCTCATCACACTCCATAGCTATGAGTTTTTCGACTACCTTCCTTTTACGCTTAGGTACCTTTGTCAGATCATGGTGTGCCTCACTCTCAGACGGCCGTGATGGTTCCCAATCTTCATCCAGATCATCAGAAGGAGGTGGGCTTGAAGAAGATGTAGACACCCCCCTTGATCTTTTCCTTGCTAGGGATGTGGAAGACAATGAATGATCATCAGGAGGAGTGGCTTCCTCAAATGATACCTCATTTTGATTGTCGATTTCCTGATGTGCCCCTACTTCGGGAGGAATAACTATTGTGGGCACTTGTGACCCCCCATGCACCTCTGCTTGCGCATCTCCTTGCGCTGCCTCTCCTTCCACATGTACTTGGGCTTGCACTTGCACATGTGGTTGTTGTTGCGGCTGTGGTTGTTCAACACTTGTCAGATGAGTTACAACAACCTGTGTTGATTCAGGGACATTGCTGCTACTTTCTTGCGATGAGCCAACATCACTGGTCGATGGTGATTGAAGAAGTACACTGACTGCCTCTGCAGCACTCAAGGGCTTTGACTTAAGTTGGCGTGGTGGTGGTGGTGGAGGCACTGAGCCCAATGGAGCGGGGGTGCTGCTCCCAGCTTGGTCCCCAGCAGATCCCGCTGCTGCTGCAGGCGTACTTTTTTTTTTACTCCCAAAAAACGCGGCGGCCGGCACACCAGCCTCCTTGGTAACTTGCTTCTTCTGTTCCTTACTGGCAACTTTCTTGCTAGAGGAGCTACGGAGAATTTTTTTTGGGGCCATCTTCTTCAGAGCAGGTCAGAACAGCAGGCCGCAGTTGCACGAGTTGCAGAGTTGTCTGTGGCCAGACGTGACGTCGCGTGACGTTATGCTGCACACACACACCGCTGCAGGACTTCTTCCTGGCACTGGTGGTTCTCTTGAGTCTTGTGCACCTAAAAGCAATGGAAGACAGAGGAACATCAGTTCAGTTATACACCCCAAAAAAATCGAAAAAAACAGAACAATCAGCACAATCCCATGCCCTCCATGATGTTTAAATTCAAGACACCCCACAGAAAGACTAGGCCCATGCAACACTCACTAGTCATAACCCCTGGTGAAAAGGCCACAACAACAGGCCAAAAAAACGAAAATCACAGAAAACTCAGCACAATCCCAAGCCATCCAGCCCCTTCATGATGTTTAAATTCAAGACAACCCACAGAAAGACTAGGCCCATGTACCACTCACTACCCCTGGTAAAAAGGCCACAACAGGCCAAAGAAACGAAAATCACAGAAAAATCAGCACAATCCCAAGCCATCCAGCCCCTCCATGATGTTTAAATTCAAGACAACCCACAGAAAGACTAGGCCCGTGCACCACTCACTACCCCTGGTGAAAAGGCCACAACAGGCCAAAAAAACGAAAATCACAGAAAAATCAGCACAATCCCAAGCCATCCAGCCCCTCCATGATGTTTAAATTCAAGACAACCCACAGAAAGCCTAGGCCCATGCACCACTCACTACCCCTGGGCATAATGGATGAAAGCTAGGCAAAATGGGTGCAGGCCTGAGAACACTGCCTGCATTCAAAATGGCCCCCTCCCTCACAGCACATGGCCAGGGCCTGTAGCAGCACTCAAAATGGCCCCCAACCACATGGCCTGTCCACAACAGGCCAAAAAAACGAAAATAACAGAAAAATCAGCACAATCCCAAGCCATCCAGCCCCTCCATGATGTTTAAATTCAAGACAACCCACAGAAAGACTAGGCCTGTGCACCACTCACTACCCCTGGTGAAAAGGCCACAACAGGCCAAAAAAACGAAAATCACAGAAAAATCAGCACAATCCCAAGCCATCCAGCCCCTCCATGATGTTTAAATTCAAGACAACCCACAGAAAGACTAGGCCCATGCACCACTCACTACCCCTGGGCATAATGGATGAAAGCTAGGCAAAATGGGTGCAGGCCTGAGAACACTGCCTGCATTCAAAATGGCCCCCTCCCTCACAGCACATGGCCAGGGCCTGTAGCAGCACTCAAAATGGCCCCCAACCACATGGCCTGTCCACAACAGGCCAAAAAAAAGAAAATCACAGACGAATCAGCACAATCCCAAGCCATACAGCCCCTCCATGATGTTTAAATTCAAGACAACCCACAGAAAGACTAGGCCCATGCACCACTCACTACCCCTGGTGAAAAGGCCACAACAGGCCAAAAAACAAAAATCACAGAAAAATCAGCACAATCCCAAGCCATCCAGCCCCTCCATGATGTTTAAATTCAAGCAACCCACAGAAAGACTGGGCCCATGCACCACTCACTACCCCTGGGCATAATGGATGAAAGCTAGGCAAAATGGGTGCAGGCCTGAGAACACTGCCTGCATTCAAAATGGCCCCCTCCCTCACAGCACATGGCCAGGGCCTGTAGCAGCACTCAAAATGGCCCCCAACCACATGGCCTGTCCACAACAGGCCAAAAAACGAAAATCACAGAAAAATCAGCACAATCCCAAGCCATCCAGCCCCTCCATGATGTTTAAATTCAAGACAACCCACAGAAAGACTAGGCACATGCACCACTCACTACCCCTGGTGAAAGGGCCACAACAGGCCAAAAAAACGAATATCACAGAAAAATCAGCACAATCCCAAGCCATCCAGCCCCTCCATGATGTTTAAATTCAAGACAACGCACAGAAAGACTAGGCCCATGCACCACTCACTACCCCTGGGCATAATGGATGAAAGCTAGGCAAAATGGGTGCAGGCCTGAGAACACTGCCTGCATTCAAAATCGCCTCCTCCCTCACAGCACATGGTCAGGGCCTGTAGCAGCACTCAAAATGGCCCCCAACCACATGGCCTGTCCACAACAGGCCAAAAAAACGAAAATCACAGAAAAATCAGCACAATCCCAAGCCATCCAGCCCCTCCATGATGTTTAAATTCAAGACAACCCACAGAAAGACTAGGCCCATGCACCACTCACTACCCCTGGTGAAAAGGCCACAACAGGCCAAAAAAACGAAAATCACAGAAAAATCAGCACAATCCCAAGCCATCCAGCCCCTCCGTGATGTTTAAATTAAAGAAAACCCACAGAAAGACTAGGCCCATGCAACACTCACTACCCCTGGTGAAAAGGCCACAACAGGCCAAAAAAACAAAAATCACAGAAAAATCAGCACAATCCCAAGCCATCCAGCCCCTCCATGATGTTTAAATTCAAAACACCCCACAGAAAGACTCAGTGCACCCACCACTGAGTACCCCTGGGCAAAAGGCCCCAAAACAGCCCAAAAATCGAAAATTCCAAAATTGTAGTTGCAGCAACTGTAATGCCCCAAAACAAACTTACTTGTGAAATTTCTAATCCAAAAGTGATCCAAAGAAAGTCAAAAAGGCCTCAAATGCAAATATCCAGCAGCATCCACAAAAAGTAATCCTTCCAGCTCCAGATCCAAATGAAAAGTGACCAGGAGATGGACAAAGCACTGGGAGGAGCCTGCTGTACAGGAACAGGAAGTTGAAGACTGTGGGGCACTTCCTTCCTCCCACCCCCCCCTCCCCAAAATGGACTCCTCGCAAAAAAAGTGCAGGCAAATGTCAACCTGAGGAGTTATTCAGATAAAAATCATCATTTCCAGAAGGTTCATGCTGCTTGCTGGTGGATTTCTTGTGCAGAACTGCAAATTTTGTATTTTCGCGAGTGCAAGATTGTTGCTGCTCGCCACATCTCCAAGCTCGCAATTGCGAAGTACCGCGATACGTGATCACGGCGTACTCGCATGACAAACTCTCGCTGTGCAAGTTGGCAAGCCGCGATTACGTAATCGCGCTTGCCAAATTCCCGCGGGATCCCGCAGCAAGATCCAAAATAGTGCAGCACTCGCAAAATATCAAGAAAAATAACTCGGCAAACGCTGAATGACGGTAAGTAAACGCCGCGCACCGCAAAATTGTATCAACAAGAAAAAAAAAACCGCTGCGTGCGAATTTGCGGATTTTCGGTAAATTCGCGAGCGTTCGCAGATTGCGAATTTACCGAAAGTCCGCGAGCGTAACGGATTTTCTGCCCATGCTTAGTTGTGTTGCCCCCAGCGGCTACCAATCCTGATGACGGCATTCATTGAGATCTCACCGGCAAATCCAACTGGAGGTGAGATACGGGGACCAACAGGCACAAAAGTACCATCTGATAAGAACATTGCTAACGCGGCTGACGCTGACGGCGATGCTTCACATCTGTGCACAATTGACCTTCTTAATGAAGTAGTCGAACTTTCATCTACTGTGGTAGACGTTTTCTTTGCCAGCCTTGATGACTTAATGTTTTCTCCTAACACCGAGAATAATTTTTGAAATTAGCACACAGCCTTCTTTCGAACTCTGAAATTCGACCTTCACTTTTTTCTTTCCAAAACAAAGCTACCAAGTGTGGAACTCTAGTTTTTACGACAGATTTATTTGACTCTTTCCAAAAAAACAAACCAAACATTGGCACAAAAAGTAATCTGCTTAAAGTAGAACTATTCTTAGAGAACAAGAAATTCCTTGAACACTTCCTGGAAACAATATTAGCCTAATCCACAAACAAAAACAGTTTGTATATTCTGCTATGGGAGGATCTCGACCTTTTTTCTTCCGTAACTAAGAGCTATTTCATAAATGTAATTTTCGTTATTCATTCAGTTAGCATTGCTAATATCATATCATATGCTTACAATGAAGTCATTTTCCTTAAATGTGTAATGCACAAAATGCTAAATTTTTTGTGTACAACCATTTCAAATGCATTTTATATGATTTTCGGGTGTGGTAAACACATGCTCTAGATTATAAGTTTTAGTGCTTTAACTTTAGATGAACATGATAACGTGGAGTGGGTGTTATGTATCATTTTAGGACCCTATTGTAAGTTTCCTGATGCATGCCCTTATATAGGTATAAATCACCATATCCTTATATAGGCATAGAAATCATAACCATATTTAGGCATAGCTCATGCAGTCCAAATACGGCAGGGCTACTTCCACTAGTTCCGAAAATCCACAACGATTTCTTGGAAAACTCAGCTTCAGCAGCCGGGGACTTCCCCTTGCTTGAATATTGATTTGTCCAAGAACTCATGGAGTTTTCAAAGAACTAAGACTCTTTGATGACGTTATTATGTCCAACTGTACGTCAAAGTCGGCACCTTCAAGGTATAAATATGCCCATACTCACCCAAGCAAACACATAGTGGTTTGGAGCACTTCGACTATCTACTTGCCCGACGCGCCCTGCTACAGCAATTGCCGAAGGAAGCCGACCCTCCAGCAGATGCACTGAGAGAGATGCTATCTTTTCTCCTGCCGAGAAATCCAGCTCCAGTGTTTCCAAGCTACCCTTGCGGGTTGTTAGGAAATCGAGTCTAAAGACCAACCTTCTTCATACTAAACTAAGGTACGGAGCTGATTAGACCCTTAGAGAAATCTTGAGCAGATTCTTGGCAAAAGAATACTACATTTATGCTACACCTCACTTACTTCTTCCCTCGTACTAAGCTTAGGTTAGGTACACCGGAGTAGGCGTATTTTAGAAGCACCAGTTGAGTACTTTTAGCCTCTGTTATTTATGTATGTATTTATATATTGTTTAGGAACCATACAATGCTCTTACAGTATTATTTTATTCTACTATTTATACTGTATGCATTATATTTTACAAACAGTGTTACGATTGTAACAGTTCATTTCTTATGCTTGAGAAAGAAGACTGTTCAATAAATCCTTTTATTGAAAACACCCGTCTTTTCACTTTCTCTGCACCTCTGGTGAAACGAAGCATGCACGATTGACTGAGTGAAATATCTATCTATTGTTTCCACAACTCTGAAGATACGTTTTATCTTGGGGAAACAAAGTTGCCATGTTTATGCGGTTGTCAGAGACTAATCCCTTCTTGTGAATTTTAGAAAGTTTCTAGTGACCTCTGAGCTAGCTGGCACACACCATTAAGTCTAGTATATTCGATAGAGACCTAGTCGACCTCAGTTACATCTAATCTATAGGATATATTATTCCTTTTTTTTTTCACCCAAGTCAAGTCAAGATAACTTTATTCGGTTTTCAGGGAAAAAAAGTACATAATTTCAGCAATAAAGTATATAGTGACCATGATCTATTTACAAACAACATGAGAAAAATTCATTCAGATCAATTGTTAAAAAGAATAAAAACATAACAAGAATAAAATGCTTAAGGTTCAGTCCTAAACACGCCACTTAAGGGGGTACAGTAATAATTCTAATTTATCTAGATCTGATAAAACTACTAATACCATTTCCTAATCGCAATCGCAACTTTGATAAAATTGGAGACCCCAGTACATATATCAGTGGTTGCCAGAGAGCGTGAATGATTTAAACTGTCAATGTAAAACATGGGTTGAATTTTTTTAGAATCAGAACTAAAAATATCCTCCTAGGCTCTTTGTAAAGGCTGCAAAAAAGTATAAAGTGCAATGTGCTTTGGGTTGCCAAATTGTCACAAGGACAGGGCACCAAATTGTCCATTCACCCAGCCTGCTTCGGAAAAGCCACTAAAAAATGCTGGGTCAATATACAGAACCTTGGTAAGTAAAAATGGGTCTTAATATTTGTAAAGAACGTTAGAACAAATTGCTTTTTGGCAGGGAATGAGCAGAGAGGGCCTGCTACCTCCGGCTGAGAACAGCGCGTGTTTGCCCTACCAGAATGCGACTCTATTATATTTCTTCTCGCGTTCTCACGGATGCTAGCTGGGCAATCAAAATAGTGTCCCAGGCCTAACTTGTGAAGGTTATCCCTAACAAATCGGAGCCATGGGATAGCTAATGCACCATCTCGGCTTAGGCAATCTTTAATACCAGCTCTTCCGATAACCAAATGTTGTCCCCTTTTTTGTTTATTTACTTTTTATTATTCTTATACCTAGTTCATTACATTAAATACATTAATTCATAAAGAAACATTTCAACTGCAGAAAATCAAGAGTGAAATTGATTAAATAAATTTCGAGGGATCATAAAAAATACATTTCCTAGTTACTTAGTGTGAGGAAGAAAAAGATAGTAAAGTAAGCTTTGGGGGATACATTCATATATATGCATCAACATATTGATAGCCATTCAGGGGGTTTCTCTCCACATAGCAAGGGGAGCCCAAACAAAAAGGCCCCATTCCCTCATCTTTCTTCCCCTTCTTTTATAAAGAGCAGCTTCAATGTTGTGAATGCCTAGCAGCCTAGCTAGCCACATCTGAAAGGTGGGCGGAGTATTATCCTTCCATCCTGCTGCCACCAGGATCCGAAGGACTGCTAGGCATATAAACACAAAGGCCTCCCTATCACATTCAAGATTGAGATTATTTCCAAAACCAGATATCATAAGTGTAGGGGATAGATTAACATGAATACCTAGCAGCCCCAAAAATCTCTCAATCTCTACACAGATTCCCCTAATCTTTTCACATTGCAAAAACATATGGATTAAGTCGGCTGGTCCCTCCTGACATCTTGGACATTTATTGTTCTCCCTTTTGCCCCATTGAAAAAGCTTAGCTGGGGTATAATACAGATTAAAAAGGACTTTATATTGTTGTGCCCTTAAATTGGTAGAGCGAAATACTTTATTCGCTAGTTGTAAAGCGAAGTCGAAATCCGGATCACCTAATTTTGTCATCCTTGATGATTCGACTTTATCCATATCATCTTGTATCGAGTCTATTAGGGCTTTATAGATTATTTTAATTCCAGCTACGCCTTCTAGCAGATACTCGATTAATTTAATGTTGCCACCTGGATGTATTAGTGGTCTTACCCCATATAATATTTGTCAAATCTGGAGGAACTTAAATGCGTGACCAGAAGGAATATCAAATTTAACTTGAATATCACTGAAAGTAAGTAATTTCCCAGTGTCAATATTAAAGATGTTCCCCATTGTTCTAATTCCTTGTTGTTCCCATATAGACCCCATCCTATCACTACTGAATTGAGGGAAGATATTAGAGTGTCATAGTGGCGGATAATAGCTTATTTTAGGAATTACAAATGGCCCCGGACGAGAAGTGGGTGGGTCACTTTAAAGATATCTACAGTGAGAAGAATGGCATACCCCAGCACTGTCAATTGACAGCGCAGGCAGCTCCCCCAGTAGTCTTTTTAGAGGAGGAAGTTTTAAAGGCCATATTGGAGACATCAAAAAATAAGGCGCCGGGGGTTGATGGCGTACCTGCGGACTTATATAGACATTCCCCGAAAATCTGGTCCAAGATATTAACCAAAGTCTTTGTGGCAGCAAATGATAAGGTGTTTCCAAATACCTGGGCAATCTCCATCATAGTGCCAATTTTTTAAAAAGGAAAACGTGATGACCCGGGGTGTTATAGACCCATTTCCCTTCTTGACTCTGCCATTAAGATCTTGGGCAGAGTCTTACTGGTTAAACTTAGGGAAAATTTGGAGACTTGTGGAGGGCTATCAAATATACAATATGGCTTCAGGGAGAAACAAGGCACTCTGGACCAATGTTTGAATTTGCACCTTTTAATTGCCAAATATGCGGTGGCCGGGGAGGGTTCCCTTTATTTGGCCTTTATTGACCTCTCCTCGGCCTTCGATTTGGTAAATAGGTCCAAATTATGGTCAATTCTACTTGAGATGGGGATAGACTCCTCCCTGGTTGCTTTTTTAGCCTCCCTACACCAGGAGTTATTCGCAAAAGTAAGGGTCACAAATGAGGGGAGATGTACGGGGACTTTCAGGTCAGAGAAAGGGGTCCACCAGGGGTGCATCCTGGCCCCCCTCCTCTTCACCATAACTTTCTGCTGAGTTTCTATGACCTCCCGCCCTCTGGCTATAGCTCTAACCAGTAGTTCTTCTGCATCAGCTAATTTGAGTCAAAAGGTTCTCATTATGAACCTTGATTTCTTTCCTAAACCTGGCAGCAAAGCTAATTACCGCCCCTCTGAGAGCCGCTTTAAATGAGTCCCACAACATGTTACGAGATGTGCTATAGCGATTGGTATCAAAGAAATTCTGGGCCCAGTTTTTAGGTGGTCAACAAATTTACTATCAGCTAATAGCTTTCTTTCGAAAATGTCCACCTTAATGGCAGTCTGATCAGGGTATCGATATGATATTGAAGGATCAATGGGTTACTTTTTGTACCTTCTTAATTTCGACCCTCTTTGCCTCCATGACAGAAACAAAGAAATAATCGAGTTTAGAGAACTTTTTAGCAGGACAGGAAAACTATTTATATCCAGGGTTATTAGGCTCCGTCTCACCCCAAACATCCAGAAGCCCATGAGTTTTGATTAGTGAGGTTACAGCACGAAATACCCTGGGCTTACGTCCATGATATGGGATATTTATCCCTGATTTTTTAAACTCCGCAGAGATATTGAAGTCCCCACAGACTACAAAAGGGGTGGGCCAATTCAACAATTCAAGCTCAAGACCATCAAAAACTTCGGGATCATCCTGGTTTGATCCATATATGGTGCATAATGTGAAGCCCAACTCCATTTTGACCACTACCCATCTACCATGAACATCTGCCAGGCGTTGTCTAATCCCCCCCAACCCTAATTTAGCCAGTATAGCAACTCCTCTAATTTTGGAAGTTTGAGTGGAGCAAGCAAACAGCTCATATCCTCTTATATTCAACATATATTTCTTGGCCCATGGTAGATGAGTCTCTTGAAGACAGAGAACGTTGATCTGGTTGGATCTAATAAATTGACCCATCCTCTGTCTTTTACCCCAATCATTCAGTGGCTCAGATATCTTTTCACTCATTTTCCAACACTTCAAACATTCTCCATGAATCCCTTTAACCAAAACTTTATAACAGGTACAGTGAATCTTTTTCAACTTTTCTCTCCCCTTTATTGGCCCCTCCTCCCTTCCTGGAAAACCTCCCCCCCCCTACACCCCCATTATTCCCACCCACCCTTCCAACCCTAAAGCACCCTTCCACCCCACTGGGGAGCTCAGACAGAGGTCTGAGCATCTGATGTATACTGCAAGAGTGGACAGTGGCTAACTTAGAAACATCTTCACAGTGACCTTTACTTATCATATATAGATAATAGAGATTCGCCAGGGAAAAAGCACTATGCAGATTCTTCTGATTAGCAACCTCCGCTCGCTATCCCCGACAGCCCCGTGCCTAGCTACCCGTATTGCTGGCATTACAGACCTAGACCTAGACCTCATTTCCCATTTCCCATCCCCACTTGCCCCTAGTTGCCCCCTATCCTCCTATAGTGTTTGTCAGATTTATACAACCTTCCGTACTAGTTATACAGAATGATCAACTGCTCTATAACTTGCTCGCTGCTTTGGCAAGACTTATAGCAGGACAGTTTGCTAATTGCCTAGTGTATCCAGATATTCTTTGGCCTTTACCTCTGACCCAAAGTATAAAACAGAACCATTATTGATTACTTTTAGTTGTGCTGGGCTAATCAGGAACACCTGTACTTTTTTATCCTGAAATGATTTGATGAGCTGACTTAGCCGCCAGCGTCTCTCCACTGTCACATGACAGAAATCAGGGCGGACAAAGAAAGAGACCCCCCAACTGATCTTTTGGCATCTGGCCTTGCCTTTTCGTATATTGCCTGGCGGAAAAGGAAGTTACCAATGAAGACGAGTAGGGCCTGCAGGGGCGTATCGGATTTATCATGCTTATCTGAACTTTGGGGCTGGGATTGCCCACTGGGCCCGATGAGCTGATCCATTGATCCGACATGTGTGGGGTTTGGAGAGAGCCTGGCACTGTCCCGCACCAGGTCCTGACGATCCTCCAAGCTGTCCATGTTGCCCATATCGGGGTCCCCTCTTAGGGAAGTCTTAGTACCCAGCTGTGTGGGCCTTTCGGATTCCTCATTTATGACCACCCTGGGACCAGACTCAGACCCAGACCCTGACATTGTTGGAAGTACTAGAGGTACTGGAGTACCTGGGCTCCCTGACATAGAGAATCAGTGAGGCTGAGGGTGAGGGAGAGGGGGGGTAGTGGTGGATGGAGCAACAACATCTTGGACTGTAAACACCATCAAGGCAGCTTGGTTTACCTCATTTATTTATTTATTTATTTATTCCATTTGTATGGCGCACAGCTACCCAAGAAGGGTTTCCCGGCGCCGACAACAGGTTTGCTGATCACAAAGTTTCGCTTGAGGGTTACAGAGAGTTATTTGTTAAAGAGCCAGGTCTTGATGCTCTTTCTGAAACTGGCATAGCTTACCTCAGTCCTGATGTTGACTGGGAGGGAGTTCCAAAGAGTGGGTCCCAGGACAGAGAAAGATCTACCACCAATTCTTGCCAATTTGTATCTGGGGATCACAAAGAATGCTCCTGAGTGGGAGCGCAGCATCCTTCCAGGGATGTAAGGGGTGACCAGTGTTTGCAGGTATTTGGCGGCTGTTGAGTTTTTAATTCTGAACATGTAGGTGAGGGCTTTGAACTTGATGCGTTGATCAATCCGGAGCCAGTGTAAGTCCCTCAAATGTTTCGATACACTGGTGAATTTGGGGATGTTACAGAGCAGTCTTGCTGCTGAGTTCTGGGCGAGCTGCAGCCTTTTGATCACAGCCTGATTTGATCCTAAGTACAGGATATTCCCGTAGTCAAGACGTGATGTTATCAATGCGTTGACTACGGTCTTTTGAGTTGCAAGGGGCAACATCCAGAGGATCTTTCTCAGCCATTTCATTATGGTGAAACAAAGACTGACTACTTTGTTTGCCTCTTGCCTCATGGATAGAGTGTTGTCGAGGCAGACGCCCAGATTTCTTGCATGGTCAACAGGAGTTGGAATGGTGCCTAGTTCAGATGGCCAATGGGAGGGGTTCCACAGATTTTTGTCTTTACCTAGGAGTATGACCTCTGTTTTATCGCCATTTAGTTTCAGTTGGTTGATGGACATCCAACTGAAGATGTTCAGGAGTCCCTGTCTGAGAAGAGAGGGGTCTGGGGATTTTGGCTTTGTCAGGGAAAAGATTATTTGGGAGTCATCAGCATAGGTCATTAGGGTGAGACCAGAACTTTCTGCTAGATCGGCCAGAGGTCGAAGGTAAATATTGAAGAACAGGGGGCTCAGGATGGAGCCCTGTGGGACACCGTGTGGGGCACTGAAGGTGTCCGAGCAAGCAATGGACGAGGTAATTTGAAAGGCCCTACGTAACAGAAAAGATCTGATCCAGTCAAGAGCTGCACCTCTAATGCCGTTGTTATCTAATGTGGTCAGTAGTTTGGAATGCGAGATGGTGTCAAACGCCGTACTCAAATCTAACAGTATGAGTGCGACAGTTTGGCCTTCATCCAGGTGCTTCCTAATGGCTTCCATGACGCCTAATAAGGCGGTTTCAGTAGAGAAGCCGGCACGAAATCCTGATTGGGATGGATGAAGGAGGGCGTTATTCTCGGTGAAAAGAGTAAGAGCAGAGTGAATGTGTCTCTCCAGAAGTTTAGAGCAAGCAGGTAGAAGTGATATAGGCCGATAGTTAGCCAGCACTTCAGGGTTGGCAGAGGGTTTCTTCAGTAGGGGACTGACCATCGCGTGCTTCCACAGAGAAGGTACCGTGGAGAGGGTGAGTGAAGCGTTAAGGGTGTTAGCGACAATAGTCAGAGCTGGGTCGTCGAGGGTTTTTTAGAACACTGACGGGGAGGGGGTCCCGAGGAGAGCCAGATTTGATGGACTTCAGGGAAGATTTAAGTGAATCCAGGGTAATTTCAGGCCAGTGGGTAAGGATTTTAGAAGCAGGAGGGTTTAGTGGTGGAGCGACTGGAAGGTTGTTAGGGAGAGGTTGAGAGTTTATGGCATGGATGATGTTCTCAATTTTATCAGTAAAGAAAGTTGCTAGGTTTTGACATTGTGTGGTGCTCAGAGGGGGGGCGTTTGCAACAGTATTGACACCTGCAAGTTCCTTAACTGTGTTGAAAAGAGTTTTTGCTTTGTTTGAAGCGAGATTGATATTATTTGCAACATAAAGGGCGCGCGCTTTGGTACAAGCGGAGTGGTACTTATTTCTGGCGTTTTGGTAATCCCTCTTTTTTTCAATGGAATAGTCCTTTCTCCATTGCCTCTCAAGGTGTTTGCAGTGTGATTTTTCCGATTTCAGGCATTCAGTAAACCATGGGGCTTGGGGTCGGTGTATGTTTTTTTTGGTTTGAGAGGGAGGGAGACAGCTGTCAACAGCTTTTTCCAGCCAAGTGTGCATCGCGTTGGCAATACCTTCCATATCTGAGGCCTGAGCTGGTGGGCTGCTTGCTAGAGATTCACTGAGTTTACTGGTGTCGAGCTGTTTCCAGTTTCTCATGGACGAGACCGGCCATACAGCGTTATTTAGAGTAGGTGTAGGTAATTTTAGGCCGAAGAGTAGGAGGTGGTGATCAGACCAACAGACAGTGGACCTGGACATCCAACTAAGTTCAGGGATGTTTGTAATAATGGGATCTAGTAAGTGTCCCGCCTTGTGAGTGGGGCCAGAGTTTAGTAGTCTAAGTTGCAATACTGCAAAGTCCTCCAGTAAGTTGGAGCAGGTCACGTTGTTAGGGTCGTCAAGGTGCATATTAAAATCACCAAGCAGGGTGAGATTTTTCGAAGTTAAAAATAGGGGGGTTATAAAACTGGCCAAGTCGGCAGCCCAATTTCTTAGGTGGCCGGAGGGGGCCCTATGTATCAGGACACCGGAGAATGTGAAGTTGGGATTCAGTGAGATCTTGAAGAAGGCAGCTTCACTGTCAGGTATGCTAATGGGCTCCAGATTGCAGGTAAACTGCAACCTCATTGCCCAAGGTGGTGTCCTCCTTACCGTCTACACCATCTGCACCTATGTCCTGATCCGGATCTGTGTTCTTAACAGTCTCTTTGGGTGTCCTTACCCTCTGCAGGAGCTCCACTACTGAGGGTCCTGCCATGCGGTCCTTGGCAGGGGGGCGTCCTTCCCTCTCCTTGGGGGTAGTGTTGTCGGCGGATCTTGATCCTGATTAGGGGAGAGCAGCTTTATCGGGCCCGGTGAACGGGGTGGGGGAGTCCCCAAAATCGATCCCCCTGCTGCCTGCTCTGCCGCCTCTGCTACCCCCTCCACACGGGCCTTGCGGGCTGCTGCCGCCGCAGCTGCCCTTACCGCAGCCGCAGAAAGTGCTTTAGGAGGCATCTCCACCTTCAGGTCCCCCCGCTAGGTTTGTAATTAGTTTGTGTAGCAGTCAGTACCAATGGCAGATTTAGGAACTTCTGTAAAGATTTGCGAATAAGCTCATGTAGCGTCCGAGTCACTACTGCAGAGATACAGGCCTTCTAAAACCTCTGCCTCTGCCTCTGTCTCTGTCCCTGACAATGCGCCTGTCTCGCTCCTATGGACATTGGAGGAGGAGGGAGCGCGGAGCATGGAGCAAGAGAGGTAAGGCAAAAATGCAGAATGATGACACAATGATGCGTGGTGGACAGGAAGCGGTCGCTCGGTTGCTCGGCGGCTGATGCGGGATACTGAGCGGGGGAGAGCAAACAAGCAGGCAATCAGACAATCAGAGGTTAGAGGGTTAGAGGATTAGACGCGCTGTGGTACAATGCAATGCTTCGGAACCAGTTTGGGGCCCACCAGTGTCCAGTGTCCAGCACCCAGGTGACAGGCATCTGCACATCGGGATCGGGATCGGGCGATCAAACGGTCAGATGCGTGGTCAGATGCACTGCGTTACAATGTTTTTTTTCCACTTCCCCCGGGAGCAGTTTTGGAAGTTTGGAAGTTTTCGGGAGTTTCGGGAGCTCAGGAGTTCAGGAACGCCCGGTGACCAGTAACAGCCGCTGAGAGGACCGTCAAAGCGACAGCATGTGCTTTCACCTTCAAGGTAAGATCACACAGCAAGAGTACAGCGATAACGCAGCGGGAGCAATTATCTTGGGTTTTCGTTTCCCATCTCAGATTCTGTCATGGCATATAGAGCAGATTCTGCCCCCACACGATCTCCATGTGCGCCTCAGATACAGGGCGGCTTGGTCTGCTCCCCTCGGCTCGGCTCTCAGTCATGTACCATAGGTTGAACCGGACGCCACTGCCACTATCTCGACAGTCGGCCGGCTAAGCAGCGGTCTCCATCTTGCCCCAACCATATATATATAATATTCCAATGCGCAGAGCCTATTGGGAATTTGTGCCTAGATGCGTCAAGGGTTTTTGCATTCGCAAACGGTGCGAATCGCAAAATTCGGCTGTTTGCAAATGCAAATCCAGTTTTTGGGATGCAAGCATTTTGGTATTTTCGCAATTTTAGAAATCGCAATTTTGTTGCGATTTCTAAAATTGCGATTGCATTTAAGAAATCGCAATTTTGCGATTTCTTAAATGCAATGCATGATTACTTTAGAATTGCGAATTCTCTATTTTGAAGGGGTAAATTAGCATGAAGTTGAACTTCATGCTAATTTATAGAACACTTTCAAACATGCACTAGTTTCATATTTGAAAGTTTTAATTTACACACACACATGTCCTTGGGTCATGTGTGTGTGTAAATTGCACTTACAGTTCAATTTCAGGGGTGCAGGGAGGGGTTCTTTGAACCCCCCCGCACCCTTGAAATTGCATTCACATTTTGCGAATCGCAATTTGAAATTTGCAAAATGTGAATGCCTTCCCATTGATTCCTATGGGCCTTTTGGCCCATAGGAATCAATGGGAAGGGTTTTCCTTAATTGCGATTCGCAAATTGTGAATCGCAATTAAGGAAAATTACCGAATCGCAAAATAATTTGCAATTTTTTGATGCATAGCATTTTGCGATTTCTTAATTGCGATTCCTTAATTTTCGCAATTAAGAAATCGCAAAATGTTACAATGATGCATCTAGGGGATAGGAACTACACTACAACATGGTTACCTACATCCAGTTCGCACACAGAGAGGTATCAATCTAGGTGAACATTGACAAACATGTATTGGCCCACAGACACAATGTGCTGAAGAACACAATGGAACACATGGGTCATGCACCAACACACAACACAATGGAAATACAGAGTTGTACCTCAAACTTCCATCCTATCGCTGTGCAAGTTGCTTGAACACTTGAGTTGCACTTACACCGTCAGTGTCAGACATTCCCAGGGACACCTCATGTCCACTTTGCCAGGCAGAACAGCATCATTCTGCAGATGATGGCAATACACCTACATGTCATATTGAAAATGACAGGGCGAAGGGACCTACAATGATACAAGGAAATTTCAGGGAGCAGTTCAATGATGTCACAACAACAATACTGCACTCCTGGAGTACACAGTACATGGATCAGATCAGACAACACATACCTACACCTTAAACGTTGACATAATTTTAGAGCTCATCCAATGACAGCTCTGCACAAAATAGCCCACAGTTGTGCGCACCAATCAGTCGGCAGCCTACCACATCCTCAATGCTTCACCACAACAGCAAATGTAACTGTCACAGTCATGCCATCTTACTGCATAGTACATTCAAGGAAAGTTGTTGTTGATGAGCTGACTACACAGGTCAAGACCTTCCTCTTTGTCACTATCATCTTCACTGTCCATGTCAGGATTCTCATCCGGGGCTCCTGGTGGTCCCCATCCTCCACAATCAGTGGGATGTCCTTGTGCAATGCAAGGTTTTGGAGCATGCAGCAGGATACTGTGATCTTCTTGGGTGAGTAGAAGAGGGAATCACCAGTCTTGTCCAAACAGTAGATTCTGGTCTTCAGGAGCCCGAAAGCCCGCTCCACTATCCGATGTGTCCTCCCATCGGCCTCACTGAAGCAGACTTCCCCTGGCGTTGTTGGATTTCTCAGTGGGGTCAGAAATTAAGGCCGGTTTGGATACGCAGTCACCTAGTTGTGAGACACACATATGTAGAATCAGGAATCATCAATTTGCTGAGAATGACAGCATATATCACACACACAAAAGATGGACACATCTCACTCACCAACAATCCTGGTCCTCTCTGGTTGTAGATGTGACATCAACTAGGGTATGTTGCTGTTCTGCATGATATAGGAGTCATGGGCAGATCCTGGGAATTTGGCACAGACATGTGAAATGGTCAACTCTGCAAGACATGTCACTTGCATGTTGATAGAATGATGATGTTTCCGGTTCCTATAGTGGCACAATACCAATATGTGTGCCATCAATGGCTCCTACGACATGTCGGATGCAACCTAGGTCATAAAAGTTACCCATCACAGTTGTCAGTTCTTCTCTTCTTGGGAAATGTATATAACTGTCCATGTGTATCATCAATATAGACAGGACATCGCGCAACACCATACTGAACATCGGTTGTGACATCCTACCTGATGTAGCCACTGTGTACTGAAATTAACCAGTTGCAAAGAAATGCAGGCTGGCCATCACCTTCACTGTTGGGGTCATAGCTGTGGGATAGGTTCTGTGCACCCTTAACTGAGGTGTCAACTGCCGAGATCGCACCTGAATTGTCTGGCAACTGAGTCAGAACTACTTAATGATGTCCCGCTCCTACATGATCAACAGATCTGGAAAAGGCTGATGGACAGGTGCTTGTCTCATTCACCCTATGGCAGGGTGCACATATGTGGAAACAGGAAAAGATGAGATGTTGGTTACAGCGTACATGATGACTCATACCAGCACAAGATGAACAGTCATTTGGAACCAGTCTCATGCACGTGTGACATGTTGACATACATTGTCATCATGTAGTTAATAAGATTGACAAGACGTACATACAAACTCCCAGAATGAGCTTAGTGGCATAGGTGACAAACATATGGCCCATTGCAAATTCATGGGTACTCAGCCATGTGGGTATTGAACACATCACTGGTGGCACACAGCATTAGGCCTGAGATGGATATACCTGTTGTCTCTTAACATGACACACCATGATGTAAATGCTGCACAACATCATCCGCATAGTCTGCCATTTACTCCAAATAGAACAATACATTAGTATGTTACAGCACTATGTACATCATATATGCACATTTTGTACACTATGCCTGTCTTAGGAGTCTGCATTACACACCTTGCCACATTGACTACAAGGAAACACAACTCGACTGGTAATGTTTGTCCATGCACACGTGGATTACAGTGACTTGTGAGGAATGGTAAAGCAATGCTGGAAAACCTCTGGGCATAGCAATTTCATGTGTAAGATGAGAAAAATTAAAGTCACACTATTGAGTCTCCTCACAAGGTGCCCATGATGTCTGATTTTGTGTGGAGCACAATGCGGCAATTAGTTAGCTAAGACCCGCAAATGCCAGATGATGTGACCCGTACGGTAGGTGTCATCCACAGCGGTCACTGCCATTGGACCCACTTGTAAAATGCCAGCGATGCGTTGGAGAAATTCGGACCGCGTGGTGTGACACTGCCTATGCGAATAACATGGCAGCCAATGGGACATGTCATCGTGACCGGCATTCGAGGATTTGAAAATCGCGGTAGGCGTGCTCAGCCACGACGGTCACTGCCATTGACACAACTGAAAAATGCCAGTGATGCGGTGAAGTGATTCGTACCCCCACAGTGTGACACGGCCTATGCAAATAACACGGCAGCCAAAGGGACATGTGGCAGCCGGCATTTGAGGATTTGAAAATTGCTGTAGGCGTGCTCAGCCACGGTGGTCACTGCCATTGGACACAATTGTGTTTTACGACCTAGGTGGACCAATGGCAGAGCTGGCCTACCACTGAAACAACCCTAGTGACCTATTTATAGGTAGCATATGAGCATACTTGTCACTTTCCTACAGACACTGCTGCCTGCAATACCTCCCCATCACCTGCTGCTGTTTGTCACCTCAGGAAGCACTCATGGCTCGTACTGAGAAGCTAAGGGCTCGTTCCCTCACCCCAAATGAACTGGTGCTCCTGGTGTACAAGGTCCTTGGCCTGTACGGGCAGCGATATGGTGCACCACAATAAGTGAATGTGTGCATACTTTTGATTCCTGTGAATACTTAGTTTATGTAATTGTACAGTAGCATGTGCCTCAGAGTGCAAGCCTTTATTGTAGGCCCACTACTTAGCCCATGCATGATTACATATGTTGTAATTAAGTCTGTGGAGAGGATGGCACTATTATAAGAAGTGTAGCTCTCTTTAACACTTTTACCTCCGATATTTTTCTGCATGGCTCTGAATCATGTTTGCTAGTTTGATGTGCATAATGACTTCATGGTTAAGGTGCAAGGGTGTGTAGAGGCTTCTTCCCCATGATCCCTGACTACATGCAACAAGAACTTAGACAGAATGAGGTTTTCCAATTGTACAGTTACACTGATGTCTGGGCCAATTTTCTCTTTTTGCACCTTTTCCCTGTGAGGTGTTTAAAAATCAACATCAAACTTACTATGCCAACATAATTGAGATGGTACATGTCTATTGGGATGAGGGTACAGATAAGTTAAGTAAATGGGGATGCAGGGACACAATGGAGATGAGTGCTGTCTGCCCACAAGAACAAGGCCTGTATCTCTATCCATCTAGATTTATATACCCTCACCTCTTACAAACCCGAGACATGTACAGTGAAGATGTAATCCTACTATCACATTGTGGTGAGGATCACATGTATATGTACTGTCTCACCATTCACATTCCACATGCTGGTGAGTATTGAGACGGTATCCCAGTTTCAGTATCACAATTGGCAAAAGGCACCGTCCTGTGAAAGCGCAGTGGTTAAAGTCCACATCTCACAACTGACTTGGCTAGCCATCTGAGTATTGCTGCCTCCTATTTGGGCACAAACCGATATGGCTATCATTTGTACACATGACAGACCTTAACCATGTCACCTTAGTTAGTGAATGTTGTGTTATATACCTTACTGTGCCCTCTGTACCATGTGATGCTATGAAGTAGGCCTGGACGTAAAGGTGTTTGTAGTGTAAGACAAAGAGAGAATTTCCACCAGGTTTTAATTACAGTGTCATGTCTGTTATAGTCACTCACATTACGCACCACAAAGGATGTTCTTGCTCACCCTGATCTAAGTGGCCAGCCTCATCATGTGTATGTTTTGACCAGGTAGTAGGTCCTCCTCACAGATATTCCCATTGAACTTACTTGATCAGAGCGTAGCATGGGACATGGTCTATATGACTTTGCTGTCCATGGATCAATGTATGTGGTATGTGTAAATTTTCATCTAAACTGCCACACAAAGGTCCACTACATATTGTTGAAAAAACATTTGTACATGTTTCCCATGCCCACAGCTCAAAGTCCATCAGCGTAAGGCCATATGGAAGGGTATCGCAAGGAAGGTGCGGACCCAGGGGGTCTCCAACTGGTGCACCCACTGCCACAAGAGGTGGGATGACATCTGCTGCTTCAGCAAGAACACTGCCAAGATGCAGCTGGGGCTGGCCCCTCAAAGTGGCAGGTTGGCATGCAAGACCTTGACCCCCCTAATAGCCCGCATTCAGTCGGTGACCCAGCCTGAGCTGGATGGATGTTTGATGACCCAACAGCAGCAGGTTGGGGGTGAGTACTGGGCTACGTGTGTCTTTGTGCATGACTGACTACCTTTATCCAAGCCATCATCAACCCAGGAAGCTTAAAGATGTCTTATGTGTGATGCAATGTGTAGAAAATTGATTGTCTAGGAATGGCAGGAGATGTTGGATGTATACAACTGTTTCATCTTTATGTATCATTAAAATGGGCAGTGTCACCCAAACAAATCTTATCATGTTTGCAGAGCCCATCTAGAGAATGATGTCTGAACTGACTTATTCAGACACATGAAACAAAGGGAGTGAATCATCTAGCACAATACACTTTTCATCCTCGTGTGCGCAGTGTGGCGAACAACCTATTGTGAATCGTGATGGTGTGGAAGTGGCTTGAGTTATGGCCGATTGAGCACTCAGGATGCAATGAGTTAGCAGAGGATACACTTGTCCTATGTGTGATGTACAGCCAAATAATACGGTATGCACCTGTTACAACGCATTTTTTACAACGCACTACCACTACAACGCAGGCATTACAACGCATACCATTACAACGCATTGCGCTGGGGGGCGCTCTAGGATAAGAGGTAAGTTTAATTTACTATCCAACACCTTCCCTAGGGTCCACGGGGACTGGAGTTAGAATAGTAAATTATACTTACCACTATCCAGCACCCCAAAGCGCTATGCGTTGTAATGGTATGCGTTGTGAATACCGCGTTGTAATGGTATGCGGAGTAAAAGTATGCGTTGTAACGTCATACATCTAATAATACAGACAACAGCATCACAACTCAACCTTGAGTTGCCTACCAGCAGCATGGCATCACAATAGTGGTTTTCCTGGCACAATCACAGCAGATGCACATAGGCGCTAATGGTATAGATGGTAATGAAAACAGTTATGCATTAGGTGATGTCAAATTGAACATGGTGTACATGGCAATATGTCTTTGTGATGGGCACACAGTCTAGCGCCGGGACACCTCTTAGTAAGGTAGCTGTTCACGCTTTAAAACATTCTGTATTATTATTATTATGAGGTTTATGCAATGGAGCAGTGTGTGGGTATTGGGTGAATTGGTTTACATCCTAAGGATTGACATGGTTGGATGGGATCAGTGTAGATGAAACTGTGGTATGTTTCAAAAGTATTGTACTGTACATTGCAAGCAAGTCAGCCTATGTTAATCTGAGTGGCAGCGCTTACTGTGTGTGCTTTGAGGAGAGGTGTACATGTGCATCAGTGCTCAGTCAAGTTGTGGCTACTGACTTGCATTAGGGAGTGAGCTCCTAAAACATTGATGTGCCCTGTGTGTCAGCAGTCACCACAAAATAGGGATGACAGACACATGCAATTGCTTTGACCACACATTCCCTGTGCTTGTGGAGGCCACTCTCATCTTCATGGATGGACTCATTCTGATGACTTATATCCTTCAAGGGTTGTCCTGACATTGACATATTTTTGGTGTATAATTTCTGCTCACATGCAAGGCCCTTGACTGATATTGCCCTAGAAAGGCTATTGTGCCTTTTTTTTGTTAACACTAGTACATGGTGCTTCGTTACATTTATCCATACTACCTGTGACACATAGCAGCTCCACTGATGTGTGTGTCTCAATTGCATCATCTGGCAGTGGACAGCAGTGAGCCTGAAGATTGGGGGTGTAATTTAGGTGTGGTGTCCACTTCCATGTCAATGATGAATTTGGATTGTGACACCACTGATCCCAAGTAGATGTCCTGCAGTACTAAGAGATATTAGTGTACACATGTAAGGTCATTTACCTATTTGCATGTCTCGGTTTGTATGTGTGGTTATGGACTTTCATCATTACGTTGGAGGGACATTATACCATTGGATGTGTAACCCGTTTGAGAGGAAGCATGTAGGCGTTGCTACACACAATAGGATGTGGGATCTATATGTTGGCACATGCAATAGGATTGTCAATACATCATATGGCATGAATGTACCCGCCATGTGTCAATAATAATAATAATAATAATAATAATAATAAGGGAAATTTGTAGAGCGCCTGGTTACGCGCAACGGCGTGTCCCCGCGCTGCGGTGAGTGGAATCAGCAGAGTTACAACCGCCCAGTTGACCCAGCTTACTGCGCGTAGAGGTGGGTCTTTAACTTCTTCCTGAAGCCAAGTTCCGAAGGCTCCAGGCGAAGGTCTAGTGGTAGGGCATTCCAACTTTTCGCGGCCAAGTATCTAAAGGACCTGCCCCCCATGCGTGCCTTTTTTATCCTAGGGACCTTCAACAGCCAGCACAGGAGGAACGCAGAGCGCGCACAGGCGCGTACCGGGTGACCAGACCCCAAAGCGGAGCAGGTGCCTTACCGCACGTGCGGTGGCAAGTGCAGAGAGCCTTAAACTCAACCCTGCTCCTTACCGGGAGCCAGTGAAGGGCCTGAAGGGCTGCTTTAGATGCCGATCTTTTGGGGAGCCTCAAGATCAGGCGGGCTGCTGCATTTTGCAGCACCTGGAGGCGGTTAATGGCCTTTCCAGTTGCTCCCAGATAGAGCAGGTTGCCATAATCCAGGCGCGATGTGACGAGGGCATGCACCAGCGTCCTTCGGGCTTTTGTAGGGAGGAGATCTAAAACTTTCCGCAAGCTTTTCAGGACGCTGAAGCAGACCCCCACCACACGGGCTATCTGAGGTCCAAAAGACAGATCCGCGTCCAGCCATACTCCCAGATTTTTTGCTTCCTGACAGGGTGTGGGAACATCCCTCAAACAGGGTGGCCACTGTGCCGATGACCAAGCAGACGGGCCCCCCCCCACCACGAGCACTTCAGTCTTGCTGCCGTTTAACTTCAGGCAGTTGGTGGACATCCAGGTAGCCAGCTCCTGCATGCAGGCCCTGAAGCTGTCCACCGCAAGACTGGGCGCGCGCGATAGGGAGATGACCAATACATCCTGGTATCATGCCAAAGGTTGTGCTGAAGCAGCCAGTACTTGTACAAGTAATTTCACGATCAGATGTGTAAAGAGTTGGTTATGTATTTGCTTTCATAGTTGTGCCAAGGCCATTGTATAGAACCTATGTCTCCTTTTGTTACAGTATCAACCGAGGGCAGGGAAGGAGAGGAGCTCAACACCGTTGGGGAAGCAGCTGGCCTGAGTGATACCCAAGGGTTGACCGACACGGAGGAAACCAGTGCCTCGGAGGGGGACAGGAGTGCCCTGGAGAAAACAGGTGGTGAAACACCAAGCTCTACTATGGCACACTCCAACAGTGACTCCATAAGGACCAAGGAAGCATAAGATCTGCAGCTCTGCCCGCCAAACCACGTCCAAACCACGTCCTGTGTCCACCCTCCCTGCTGCTACCCAACCTACTAAACGGGCCCGCTCCCATAAGAGGGCTGCCCTCCAGGATCATGGCATCAAGTTGTCCCAAGTTGTTGCATTCCTGTAGGGCATTTATTCGGACATGGCTGGCCTGCATAGATCTCACATACTGATCACACAGGCACCCAGACATCCACATGCAGCACACATCAACAAGACACCATGAAAAACAAACACACCACACTCACCAAACCATGCACAACACACACTACAAGCACACAAGACACAACATGAAGACCACCATCTCAGGACACTCAGAGATATACACACCGTAAATACGCATCCACATCTCAGACCTCAGATTCCACTGCCTCTAAAACCCTACCCATCACCACACCTCCTCCCACATCTTTGTGGGAGGAGCCTTATCCTGTGTGCCCTGGATGTCTGGCCTGCCACTGCTGCCACTGCTGCCCCCCTCCCATAGTTAAGAAGGCTGGCTTGCCCAAAATACCTCAACCTTCCACTTCCAGCCACCCCATGAGAAGGGTGGCCCCAGCAAACATGCAGAGGAGGTCCCTTCCCAACAGGGGAGGAAGGGGAAAAGATCCACCCGCCTGATCCCACAACCAAATCTGCAAAACAACATAAAAAAGAATCCCCAACCCCAATGACCTGAGAAGAAGGTGGTTAATATAGGAAGGGTGCCCTTTTACAAATCCTACCTGCTGTTGCCGTGATATTGTTTGGGCTCCTGGTGTACTGCAGAAGCCTTGCTGGCCATATCCCTGACGGTCCCCCCCGCCGCCGCTTGGTACCTCGCGGCCACTGAGCGGGGGTACTACATCCGCCAGGAGCCTCCAGGGCACGATCCCGCCCACTGATGCACCCGGAAGGCGCTTGAAAAGAACGCTGCTCCTTCGGTGGAGCTGGTGCCCTTTTACAAATCCTACCTGCTGTTGCCGTGATATTGTTTGGGGTCCTGGTGTACTGCAGAAGCCTTGCTGGCCATATCCCTGACTGTCCCCCCCGCCGCCGCTTGGAACCTCGCGGCCGCTGAGCGGGGGGACTACATCCCCCAGGAGCCTCCAGGGCACGATCCCGCCCACTGACACACCCGGAAGGTGCTTGAAAAGAACGCTGCTCCTTCGGTGGAGCTGGTGCCCTTTTACAAATCCTACCTGCTGTTGCCGTGATATTGTTTGGGGTCCTGGTGTACTGCAGAAGCCTTGCTGGCCATATCCCTGACGGTCCCCCCCGCCACCGCTTGGAACCTCGCGGCCGCTGAGCAGGGGGACTACATCCCCCAGGATTCTCCAGGGCACGATCCGCGCCCACTGACGCGCCCGGAAGGCGCTTGAAAAGAACGCTGCTTCTCCCGCGTCGCGGGACGCGCGCGGGTGCTCGCCGGGCTGAGCCCGGGCAGAGGGCGGGCCGTTCTAGGCCGTCACAGGCCGAAGGAGGCCGGGCTGTGCCCACTCTCTTTGAGGTTCATCAAGGCGGAGTTAAGGTACTGTTTCCTCATTTGAAGTCTTTGTTTGTTGTTCATCCTTCTCATTGTGTTGGTGTGCTGACTATTGCCCCGCCCCATTCTCCCTTTACCGTCCTGCAAAGTGGATACCAATTACTAACTATGTCTAGACCAACACTGAGTAAAAGATCTGTGACAAAACGTAACAGGACTTTGGACGACTTTATTTCTAGAGCTGAGACATTTGTAGACCGGGAGATTGATCTAGTACAGAGAAGATTTTCCTTGGACCCTTCTAAACTACCGACCTATGTAAACCATATGGACAAGTCAATATCGGAACATCTGTTATCACGAACAGTCCAAGTCATGCACAATTCAAACTCTGAAAGTCCTTCTGCCGATTCCTTTGTGAGCATAAACCAGGTTACAGACAATTTAGCGTCAAGCCCGGGCATTTCAAGCAGATTACGGACTACTAGGGTCCAAGGGGCTAGGGGTCAAATCAACATTGAGAAGAGTGACAACCCGATTAGGGGAAAGAAGACCAGCCAGAAAAAAAATCTACTATGAAGGGGTCTTATGCAAGGAAACTGTAACTGTAACTGTAACTCCAGGGCCCATATTTAGGTCCATGGGTACACAAACTGAAGGAAATTATGTTAATGATTTTCCAAGGGACCTAGGAGTACTGGAAGGTCTTGAACAGTCAATGACAGTCTTCTTACAAGCAGCAATATCCTCAATCCACAAACAAATGGATGAGACTCTGAATAGTAAACTTCGGGAGTTGAATGTTGAAAACGTACAACTCAACACCGCTGTTACTCACTTGGGGAAGAGTATAGATGAAGGGAAAACACTAATAATAAAAGGCCAGGAGCTGATTGCTACATTAAAAGCTCTTCTAACAAAGATTGGGGGGGAAATTGATGTACAAGTACCAGTGGGTACCACAAAGGATAAAGGTGGGTCTACTTTAGATAGACCATGCCCTAATGTCATCAAGGAGTCGGTTGATCCTTCTCCGCCTAAGAGGAAGATACCATCAACTCCAGTTATAGCCAAGGTTACACAGGGTGCCGTGCATAAATCAGGTAATTATATTCAATATAGCCTCAAAGGGACAGATTTGGTCCCCCATACGGACATATTGGACCTCCCTCCCGCTTCATTTTTTTTTTTTAATATATTTTATTGTTTTCACAAAAAAACATGAACCGTGCATCATTCATTAACTCACTTTATAACAGTGTGTGGTATCTCCACGGGGTTATTCATGAAATACATTGTTACATCACATTAGGTACACCATCAGGTTCATTTGGTGCATCATCAGGCTTATGTTTCGGGGCGAGCTGGAAATCCTGCCACCTCCACGTCTCGGTTCTAAACCTGGTTGCCCATTGCGGTCGATGCCATGTCAGATGTGCTAGTGTGTATCTCCCCCACTCAGGCAATCCAATGTATATACATCGCTGTGTGGTAGCGGTCGGGTGTGACGGCCGCATCATAGACACCTGTAACCCAAAATAGTCCATCGGTGTGGTCAAGAGGTGAAGAGTAAGCAAGGACGCAATTGAGGAAGAGAGAAAGAAAAAGATGGAGGGGGGAGAAGGAGAGGGGGGGTAAGTCAACTTGGAGGTGTGTGTCGTGTGTTATCGCGAGAACGCATCAGTGTGGTGGGAGCTAGGAGATGTCGTTACATGGTACTCATGATGGTTTGTCCGTGCACGGGAGGTTAGCATATCAGCCAGTGGGTGGGTCGTGGTGTGGACGAGGGGTGCTGTCGTGCAGGCCAGGCATAAATGCTATCAACATGCCGAAGAGTGCCCCAGTCTAGTGGTTCGTGTTTGTTTTCGGTGGGGCCCTCGGGGCTGTGGTTTGCGGTGTCTGTCTTTGTAAATTATGTTGTGTTCGTGTCAGGGGGGGTGCCGTTCGAGGGAACTCCCTGTGTCTGGCATACTCGGTGGAAGGAGCTTAACGTCTCGTCCCATACAGCCGCTATGGGGAATTTCCGCAGTCCCGCTGTCTCCTCATTGTGAAGAGTGATACTCTCTGCTCTCACCCAGTTGTCTAGGGAGGTGCGCCAGTGTTCAGCGAGTGGTGGCTCTGTGCGTTTCCAATGTTTGGTGAGGAGTCTCTTGGCTGTGAGTAGACCTAGGTCCCAGAAGCGGGAGGGGACTTTGTTAAGTTTCGTCCTCTTATAGAGGCCCAGCAGGCATGCCGCCCACGTGTGTGGTATTGGCATGACCGTGCTCCGCTCAAGTAACGGCAGCACCGCCTGCCAGTACGTCTGAATCCTCGGACAGAGCCACAACATGTGTAGCAGGTCTGCCCCTATCAGCATGCATCTCGGGCATCCCGCTGAGGCACCCGGGAAGTACTGGTTAATTTTGTCTGGTGAGAGGTACGCTCTGTGCAGTATGTAGAATTGTATTAGTTTAAAGCGTGCGTTACGTGGGATACATCTGGGACTCGCTATCACCATCGCCCATTCTCTATCAGTCCATTATTTCCCCCTATCTGCCGCCCATTTGTCGCGTAATGGCTGTAGAGTATGTTGTGTGTGCGATAACAGTGCCTGTTTTAACCAGTGTACCACGTGTGTGCCATTTACCATGACGTGTAGGCATTGTATTAGTTGGTGCGTGGGTGGTTCCTCTGCAATGTTTCCCCACTGCTGTGTGTATGCCCTGACTATGGAAGCATGTTGCAAGAACTGTCCAGCCGGCAGTCCCGTATCATCAGCGAGAGCTGCAAAAGGTATCAAGGCGCCTTCGGCGTACAGGTCCGCCATGGTGTCCACCCCCGAACATGTCCATTGCTCCATTGCTGTTTCCGTTACCATGTCTGTGGTTTTGGGGGTGCCTAGGAGCGGGAGTGCTGGGGCATATGGCTTTATCGTTTTTGTGAGTCGAAGGCTCCGGGTATAGCATTTAGTGGCTACTGCTATGTGTAGCTGTGCCTGTCTCTTTATTTTTGTCAGTGGGTGGAACAACGTGTGGATCTGTAGAGGGGACATCGTGTTCGTGTCAGTGGCCGTATCGTCTAGATTTCTGCCATTGAGCCAGGCCGCCACCCATTGTAGCTGCGCCACCAGATAATAAAGCTCCAGGTTGGGCACTGCGAGACCCCCGTCATTGACAGGTGTATATAATTTTCTCAGTGCCACTCTGAGTCTTCCAGTGTTCCAAATCAGGTCTCTGACCATGGTTTCCAGCTCTCTGAACGTGCGGGCTGGACCGTATACCGGGATGTTGGCATAGTAATACAATAGCCTAGGTAGCACAATCATTTTCGCCAGGAGAGGTTCTATATATGTATATTCCTAAATATTTGAACGTGGTGGGGTACCATGGTAATCTTTCGCCACTGATCCGGATTTCTGGCTCTGGGGTGACAGGGTTAAATGAATACACCCCTGATTTGGCCCAATTTACCTTTAGGCCCGACATAGCCTCGAAAGTTCCGAAGATGTCCGACAACTCCGTCGGTAATTGAGTTAGGTCTCTAATGTACAGAAGCAGGTCATCTGCATACAGCGAGACTATGTGCGTGCCATTCGCTAACGGGATACCCCAGTTTGCACCCCTATTTCGTAGTATCTCCGCGAGAGTCTCTATCGCTAACAAGAAAAGCAAAGGGGACAACGGGCAACCTTGCCTGGTGCCTCGTCTGACTTTAATGGCATCAGACAGCAGTTTGCCCGTGCGAACTCGTACTTCGGGGCTTCTGTATAGGAGGCCGACCATCTCTACGTAATCATCCCCCAGGTCAAATTTACCCAACACTGTCAGCAGATAGGGCCATTCAACCAAGTCGAATGCCTTTTCAAGGTCTAAAACCAAGCATCCCGCCCTTGGCCATCGTCGCACTGCGTATTCCTGCACTCGGAACAGCCTCCTGATATTTTGGGAGGTGCACCTGGTGGGCACAAAGCCATTCTGATCTCTGTGCACTAAGGTGGGCACCAAGGTCGCTAGCCGTCGGGCTAGGGTCGATGGCAGTATCTTGTAGTCCGTGTTTAAGAGTGCCATGGGCCGGTATGAGCCGAGGTGCGTGCCATCTCTGCCCGGCTTGAGAAGACACACTAAGGTCGCTTCGTTCATCGACTGGGGTAAGGACGAGTCCTCTAGCGCCACAGAATATATCCGGAGGAGTTCCGGGATCAGTATGTCAGAGCAGGCTTTGTAGTACTCGGCCGGCAGCCCGTCTGGGCCAGGAGCTTTGCCATTCGAGAGGGCGAAAATGGCTTCACGTATCTCCGCCGGTGTGAGCGGAATCCCTAAGTCATCTCGCTGGTCGTCAGTCAGTGCAAGCAGTGTGACCTCATCGAGGTAGGCAGCAATGCCCGGTTGGGGTGTCTGGAGTCTCGACGCATATAGTGCGCGATAGTGTGTCACGAAGGCCTCATGTATCTTCTCCTGTGTGTACACCACTGGGCCGTCAGCGGAGTGTATTGCCGTCACAGGGGACGATCGATCCTCGTGGCTGATCCCCTGCATGATGTGTGCAGGCCGAGTGGGCTATGTAGTTGACGTGTCGCAACCTATCCAGTAATTTGTCATGTTCAGCTCGTGCCTCCAGCAGTCTGGCGTTTGTGCCCTCAGTCGCTTCTTGTTCCGCCTGCAGTAGGTCAGACTCTAAACACGTCAGGTTCTTTTCTATTTGACGCCGGGAGTGAACTTGTGTACCTAGACACTGCCCCCTGAGTACTACTTTAAATGCGTCCCATTCAAGCTGTGGGGTGGACGCCGTGCCCGTGTTTTCTTCGAAGTATTGCGATGTTTGTGTGCATATAGAGTTTCTGAATGGACCGTCCAGAAGTAGATCTGGCTGCAGTCTCCAGGTAGGTACCGGGGGTCGTGGCTGTTCCCATGTCAGTTCCATGAAGTGTGGGTTGTGGTCCGAGTGTGTGCGGCCCATGTAATAGGTGTCTGTCACGTATGGAAGTATCTCGCTGGTAACCATGTACCTGTCCAGGCGTACGTGTAGGGCGTGTGCTCCTGAAAAGTATGAGTATATCTTGGTGAGGGGGTTGCGACTGTGCCATGCATCTTGCAAGTCCCACTGTGCAGACCAGGCTTGCAAGGCCTTCGCGGCATTCTGTGTCTGTGAGCCTGGTGGTGGGGGATGTGACCGGTCTAGCGTCAGATCAAGTGCACAATTGTAGTCCCCACCCATTACCCATGGGATTCCATGCCAGGGTGCTAACGTGGCTGATAGTTGTACTAGGAAGTCCGCCTGTCCCATGTTAGGCGCATATATCGAGGCCAAGACTATCGGTCTCCCGTCCAGTCTACCATTCACCACAACGTATCTCCCGCTTGAGTCGATATGTGTGCCCATTACTGTTAAAGGTGTGCCCGGTCTTACCCACACCCAAGTACCCCTAGCGTAGGAGGAGTAGTGCTTGGCATATAGTTGCCCTCGCCATCTACGTCGTAGGACACGGGTTTCTGTCTCGCTGAGGTGTGTCTCCTGCAAGAGGGCTATTTGAATGTGGTGGCGCTTGAGGTATGAGTAAATCTGGTAGCGTCGGGACGGTGTGTGCAAGCCCCTCACATTCCACGTACAGATCTTAACCGCAGACATTGTAAATCGTCAACAAATCTCCCTTCCCGGCCCTTCCACCACCTCCCAGGGCACCGCAAATTTCCCAACATGAAAACGCTCCCATTAGTGCGTCTCAAAATTGTATCCATATCTACACAACACATCATTGGGATAAAGGGGGGGGGGGAAACATGACTAGCAAAACAATAAGCCATGGAATGCGATATACATGTAAAATACCAAAAGGTCGTTGCCAAACGCGCCCCCGTCCATACTCTCAAGGAGAGTAACAAAATCTAAAGCTAAGGGGGTTGCTGTGCAATTAGCACTGTAACTGTTTTTAGTTAACGAAGTCTGTTGTATAAGGGCCCCTCACCCTCCCGGGACATGTGTAACAGTCTAGACCATAATTGAAAAGGCAGGTAATTGGTTGCACATGCATTGAACATCATACTTGACGTGTCCCAATCAACTTGCAGCCTGGCAGGTCAGCGCAGGCCCCGCGCGCCGGTCACACACGGGCTTCAGGTCTGCCCCTGTGGCATGAGTCTCATCGGATAGACATCCGGCGTACTCCCGCCTGACTAATTGTAGTTGGGCTCTGGGGCGCCTCTGGCCACAACAAGCGTCCCAAGTGGTTGCGGCGTCACGGATCAATTAGCCCTGTGCCCGGTGTCCTCAGTGGTATTCCTCAGCAGGTGTCCCAAGGGCAGCATGTCCCAACGTTCAGCTAGTTTATGAAATCCGCTGTCTGTGGTGTGACGTCAAGCCGTTCCTCCGAGGCCTGAGAGTCCGAAATGCCGTAGATGGCTTTATCGTCACTAGGGAGATTCCGAGGACTGCCGCCCGCCGCTTCACTCTGCGCAGGGGATCGGCTGAGTTCCATCACCAGGCGAAGGGCATCCTGTTTCTCCTGCTGCGCGGCGTCTGCCGGGGGGTGTACACCTGCTGTGTCTCGCGCACCACCCTGTGGTCTCTGTCGGGTTCTGCGTCTCTGCCGGGCTCCCCCGGTGTGCCGCCGGGCAGCGATGTCGGTGGCTCCCCTAGGAGTCGTGTCCGTGCCACTGTCGAGCCATGCCTCCACTTCGTCGGGGTCAGTAAAGAAATGCATTTTCTCGTGAGCCACCACCCTCAGTTTTGCAGGAAACAGGAGAGAGTATTGTAGGCCGAGCTGCCTCAGGCGCCTCTTCACCGTCAGGAAAGAGTGTCTTTGTTTTTGCACCTGCACCGTATAATCTGGAAAGAACATCACTGTCATGTTCTCGATCCGCACGTCTTGAAGTTTGCGTGTTTCGCGCAGGATGGAATCTCTGTCTCTGTAGTTCAGTATGCGGAGTAGCATAGGTCTTGGGTTGGAGCCTGTTGGTAATGGCCTTGTCGGAACCTGTTGTGCATGTTCCACCACAAAGTGTGGAGAACGTGACCCCTCCGGTAGTGTGTCCCTTAACCACTTCTCCATGTGTTCCTCCGGGTTCCTTCCTTCCCATTTTTACGGTAACCTCACTAGTCGCACGTTGTTCCTCCCTGCCCTACCTTCCGCATCCTCCACTCTCTCTTCTAGGAATTCCACCCTGTTCGAAAGGTCCTGCATCTGTTTATTGGACTGGCTGACTTGGGGCTGGAGGTCTTTCATGTCGCCTTCCAGGGACGTGGTGCGGTCCACCAGCTTTTTATGGTCAGCCCTCAGGTGTGTGAGGTCAATCAGGACACTATCAATTTTGGTTGCCAGGGAGGTGCGAGTTAGTTGGATGGACTCCTCCAGCCTCTCCATGGCGGCCAGCATGGTGCCAAGTTTGGCCGCCGTTTGATCCGGATCGGTGTTCTTCCCAGTCTTGTCCATTTTGCCCTTAGGGTTCGTGCTTCCGGTCCCAGTCCGGGTTCTGGTCCCGCCAGACATCAGCGCCCTGGTGCGCACTCGGTTACTTCAGCGGGAGCAGCGATAGCGCAGCCGCCGGTCTGTGGGCCAGGGCGTGAATTTGTAGGGCCGTGGGTCCCAGGGCAGTAACAACTAGCTTGCATTGTGTCAGCGCTCTGTGGCACCTTTAGTCCGTTCCTCGACCAACGCGTTGTTCTCCGGTGTATGTCTGTGTCCGTCTGTCGGTCAGGTGAAGGTGTCGCCGTCTTTACACCACGTTGCGGCGGAGCCTCCTCCCCGGGGGGGTGGTCACGATCCTGCCGTCCGGTCCAACAGCCCCTCACCCGCCCTACAAGTGGTTAGACTTTGTGTGTTGCAGTCAGCAAGGGGGGCGATACACGCCTCACCTCCCCGTTCCTGCCTCTGCGTGCGTGGGGTCCGTCAGTGGCCAGGCGCTCCCCCAGTCGTGAGCCTCTGTGTTCACGCTCCTTGTGTTAGCGGTGGTCAGCTGCACTCTCTACAGTCGTCCTCCCTTGTGCCTGCATTCCATGTGCCTTTCCACCATCTGTACCCTAGGCCACAGCCACCAGCGGCTCCGCAGCCACCGCCTCCTGCCTACACAATCTCGTGTGGGAGTCTGATTCAGGGTCTCAATGGTTGTCGGGCCCGGGCCTCTGGTCCGATTGCGCCACACAGTCTCACTCCGGTCCCGCCCTTAGTGCTTCGGCCGGCGCTCCGTGCCCTCCTGCTGCCGCCCCGCTATTTCCTTCCCCCTATGTGTAGGTGTCAAGGTGGGCAGCGCGCGGGAATCGGAGCTCTCTGTTCCGTAGGGTTAGCTCCCGGGTGTGCCTCATGTAAGTCCGGACGGCCCTGCCAGCCCCGTCGATGCCGTCGTAGGCCGCACCTCTGGGCCTACCTTTCCCGCTGGAGCCTCGGTCTTTCCTGTGCGCGCTCCGCAAAAATCCTCAGTGCCGTTCGACGTCACCGATTTTCTCCAAAATCGGCTGGGCACACGTTCTCAACGTTCTGCAGCGGCGCCTGCTATTTTCGGCCAGCTGTGGGTGTCAATACAGCGGATAAATTCGCCGGGAAGGGGAGCTCGGAGCGGAGTTCTACCCTAAGGCGTCCATTGCAGTTGCGTGCTTAGCCACGCCCCCCCTCCCTCCCGCTTTATGCCCCTATGTCATAGTATTGACAGTTGTGCCGGTACTAAAAAGAAACCAACTGGAATCATGGGGTAATTTAAAAAATAAAACTATTGATTGGCTAGTGAACCATAAAAATTTCAATCCGAGAGGAGCTGACGATATCCTAATGGTTCAAAGGGTAGGGTGGGTGGGAGTCTCACCGAAAGACATCTCTGGGAACTGCATAGTTATCAACTTTAGGCACCCACATCTGGCTCGATCTCTGTTAAGATCCAACGAAGAGACTTCTCAAAGTCAAACAAACATTCATGCTCTTCCACTAGGTTATTTCTATAAACCCCACCATACCAAAATAGCAGCCTTTCCTAAAAATATAGGTTCGATTGCTTTATCTAATAGGTTCCAAGAGCTATCCCAGTTGGACGCAGTGGACTGACTGCATCCTCCATACATGCACAGGAAACAGGCAAGGGTAGAACCTAAAACAAATGTAGGTAATAAATTCACCATACGTGTAAATAACGGAAAAAGTGAACAGGACAATACCTATGACAAAGATGAAGCCACTCCTATTGATATGAGCCTACGTACTATTAACAACCCTATAGTATCTATTGACCCTATTGACACTTATTTAAAAATCGTGTCATGGAATATAGCTGGCCTGAGGCAGAACACAATAGACCCGGGATGGAACAAATATATCGAGGAATTTGATATATGTCTATTGCAAGAGACTTGGGCCATTAAAGAAATACATTGTGTGGGTTATAAAAGTTTTTTTATTGCAGCCACTCCCTCAACTAGAGGTAGGCCATCTGGAGGCTTAGTTATCTGGACCAAAATTACGATCAAATGTATAGTACAGCAGTTAGAGATGCCGCTGTACGGGGAAGCCTACCTCGAAGCCCTGCCCTTCTAAGATCAATGCCGAGACCAATACCTTCTCTTTTTCTTGCGCTTCTTCGACTTCGACATATGTGAGGTTGATGACTTCGATCTCTTGTGACCTCTCTTCTCCTTTTTCGCCTGCGCCATGAAGAGTTTTGCCTCACGTTCCTTCAGCGTCTTCGGGTTCATCTTCCGACAACACGAACACCCTTCGACTTCTTGGTCCGAAGAAAGACACCAGAGAAAGTCGTTGTGGGGGTCTGTGATGGACATATGGCCCTCACACTCCCTGCAGGGCTTGAAACCTTCAAAGTAGCCATTCTCACTGCAACACAAAGTAGAAGATAGAAACAATGTTATCACATGTAAAATGGAGAGTCCCAGAAAAAGTTGTTAAGCGTCGACGGTGAGGAAAAAAGGGAACTGACAGCAGCACGCCAATGAGGACTTCTTATGACTCAAGTGATGTCATACAGAGTTGCGAGCGGAGCTGCGCTATTGTGATGTCCTTGGCGACGTGGGAGAGCTAAGAAAAGAATTTCTGTGGAATGCTGGCGCAGGGGTAATTCAAAACAGGCAGGTAAGTAACTTGTCCATCTGATAGAGACATCTAGCCGCAGATTCTTTACCTTTGAACAGATACTCAAGCAATACCATCTCCAGGGGAGGGCCTGTGGAAAAGTGTAAACCAGAAGGTCCTGTAGGGCCGAACGGCCAAAGATGCTGTCCTTACAGACCTGATTGTCCAGACAATAATGTTAAGCAAGCTTGTGTAGGAATGCCCATGTAGCCGCCTAGCAGATGTCAAGGACCAGGACACCACGCTGGAGAGCCTCGGTGGCTGCCTTAGGGCTGGTAGAATGAGTTCTGAGCCAAAGCATCACAGATATTAATGCAGAGGATAACCCATCAGGAGATGATCCTCTTCCGCACATTCCTTCTTTGCTCCAATGTATCACACAAAGAGTTGGTCATCCACCCGGTACTCTTTAGTGCAGTTTAGGTTGAACGATAACGCTCTTTTTGGGTCCAGAGGGTGGAGAAGTTCTTTTTCCTTTGAATGATACAAAGGAGCATAGAAGGTGGGCAAGGTGAAAGATTGCCCTAGATGAAAAGGTGTCACTACTTAATGCAAAAAAATAAGCATCAGTGCGGAGCACTACCTTGTCTGGGAAGACGGTCATGTAAGGAGGCTGATAGGAAAGTGCCTGCAACTCACTCATCCTCCTGGTAGAAGTTATTGACGCTAAAAAGGCTGTCTTGATGGTCAGCAAGAGGAAAGGGCAATTGTGCAGTGGCATTAATGGTGCACACTTTAGATAAGTGAGAACCAAGTTAAGGTCCCACTGGGGCATGATAAAAGGTGAAAGGGGAAACAAATATGAAAGCCCCATCAGAAATCTATTTTACAATAGGATACTTGAATGGTGACGGTTGGTCTGGCAACCTTAGAAAGGCAGAAAGGGTAGAAAGATATCCCTTAAGGGTGCCCTGAGTACAGTCTTGCTGTGCAAGAGATAGGATGAAAAGGAGGATATCAGAAAGGGAGGCAGCCAGAGGGTTAATAGACCGTTCTGTATAATATTCACAAATGTTTTTCCATCAGCAGGCATATATCGACTTAGTGTATGGATGCCTGGCTGCCAGAATAACTTTGCAGGCATTGGGAGGAAGGTCAAATGCTGTCAACTGTTGCCGTTAATCTCCACGCAAGGAGGAGGAGTGTTGACAGGTTTGGTTGGAGTACCCTCCCCTGCTGTTGTGACAGAGGATCCTCCTGAAGGGAAAGCCTGACAGAGGATTGATGTTCATCTGCAGGAGCTCGGGATACTAAACTCTCCGTGCCTAGTCCAGAGCCACAAGAAGGACTTTGGCCTGGTCGATTTGATCTTCTTGAGCACTCTGGACAGGTGTGGTAAGGGGGAACGGCGTAAAGGAAGCCTGAGCTCCACTCGAGGCGAAAAGTGCCGCTGAGCAAGAGTCGCCTTGAAAACTCCAAAGAGCAAAACTGTTGACATTGCATGTTTGACTGAGGCGAACAGATCTAACCAAGGCTCTCCCTACCGCTGAAAGAGACCTTGCGTCACCTCAGGATGGAGGCGCCATTCGTGATCCACTAGGCACTGATGGCTGAGTTTGTCTGCCCTCATGTTCAGGGAAACTGTCAGGTGTTGAACCACCATGGATATGACTTGTTCCAACCAACTCCAAAGATGCAGGACCACGTGACAGAGGGTCCACGACCTCACCCTGCCTTGTTTGTTGCAGTACCACATGGCGGTGGTGGTGTACGTGAAGACCTGATCGAGCCTTCCCTTGAGAGATGGGAAGAAATCTTTCAGCACCAATCGGATCTCATGAAGCTCCTACAGGTGGATGTGGAGCCCGGCTTCCACCGTAGAAAAGAGTCCTCTGATCTCCACCTCCTGAGATGACCTCCACCATCCCAGGAGGGACGCTTCTGTCATCACTTTGAGTTCTAGTGAGGAAGGGGGAGGGGTCTGCCTGTGACCCATTCGCATTTCGTCAGCCACCACTACAGAGCTTGTGCAGTTCTCTCCGAGATCTAGACCAGGTCTGTGAGATTTTCCCAATGCTGCGCCCATTGGAACTTCAGGTCCCACTGCAGAGCCCGCATGTGTCATTTGGCATGATTCACTGCAGGATGTAGGAGGACATGATCCCCAGCAGCCTCAGAGTCAGTGTCACCAAAATCCAGTATAGAGGCCAAAACATTTGTATCATAGCCTGAATATCCTGGACTTGCCATTTGGGTGGATAGGCCTGAATCTACCCTGTGTCCAGAATAGCTCCAATGAAAGGGATCATCTGGAAAGGAGTTAGGTGTGACTTCGGCATGCTGGTAGTAAACCCCATCGAATGCTGGAGGTTTGCCGAAGTCTGGAGGTCGGAGACGACTGCCTGGGGCGATTCCGACTTCAACCGCCCATTGTTGAGACAGGGGAAGGCTGGAACCCCTGATCTCTACAGATGACTACCACCATCACCTTGTTAAACACCCAAGGGAACTGGTGAGCCTGACGGGGAGAACGGTAAATTGAAAGTGCTTGTAGCCCACTATAAACCACAGGAACGGCGAAGGTCAGGCAGGACGGGAATATGGAAATAGGCATCCTGTAAGTCCAACACTACCATCCAGTCTCCTGGGTCCAGGGCAGACAGAACCTGAGCAGGAGTGAGGATCTTTAACTTCTCTTTTTGTAGCAAGTAGTTGAGGGCTCTGAGGCTGGGGATAGGGCAAAGGCCTCCTTCCCTTTTGGGGAACAGAAAGTACTGGGAATAGCAACCACAGCCTATTTCTGGCACCGGAAACATATCTATGGCTTCCTTGGCCAACAGAGTCTTGACTTCCTCTTGAAGTAAAAAACTAGTTACTTTCCTGTACACTATGGTTCTGCAGTATTATCTTTCATAGATTCATATGCTTGTATCTTCCCCATCGTCATGGTGGGAGTCTCATGGTAACAGAATGAACACAGCAGTACCATAGGGAAAAACTGCATAGAAAATCCCATAGGGAATCATCTTATTTGGTAACCAGACCTCTTTATTGTTTGATCCAAAACTCTGCCAATCAGTCGCCAGCCCTGACATCACATTCCCCAGCAGAGCTATCCTACCGCAGATTTCCAGCCACAAGTGAGGGACAGGATATATCCCGAGGTAAAATGTTCTACCTGAGAAACGGGGAGGCGGGCGGGCGCATGTAAATCTATGAAAGATAATACTGGGGAACCATAGTGTACAGGTAAGTAACTAGTTTTTTCTCCAGTTTTGAATCTTTCATAGATTCACATGCGTGTATCAGATTAGCAAGCAGTACACATTTGCGTTTCCATGATAGAAGCCTAATATTTCTGGGCTCTGCTCCTAAACATTGGAATATATAAAACTTTAGACATCATCCAGTATCAATACATAGTCCCTGCTAGAACAGCATATGAAAAAAAACAGTACTCACAGAAGTGGACTAATATAGCGTATAACTTAACTATATATATATATATATATATATATATATATATATATATATATATATATATATATATATTTCCACGAACGTCTTCCCCACAAGAAGAAGACTTGAGGCAGCACTCGAGGTCCGTTCAATTCTTTATTTCCAATTTACACCATGGGCATTAACGCGTTTCGGGGGTTTACTTTCCTTTGTCAAAATGCCCCCCTGGTGAATAAGTCGCCACTGCTGCTAACAATCCCTTCATCAAATAGTGTGTGTCCTTCCCACCACTTGAAGTAGCGTGGGTTGCCTCCAAAACACGGTCTGGAATCGCCTCTGTGCTCGCAGGTGAACCACATTTCCCAGCATGCAACATCATTCCCAAGCTGGCGGCGACCCCATCCATCGGTGCGTTTGTCTGGTAAGTGACCGATGGGTTGTGTGAGCAGGCAGGGAGTGTAGCTAGTTTTCGGGGCATTTTAAAAGTCAATCACGGTCCTCTCCCCCTCCCATGCACTTCCATCCGTCGTGGTGCAGAGAACACCGTTGAAGTAAGGGTGTAGTCCCATAAGGTATGGACTGCGCATCCGCAGCTGTGTTCACTCCAGATTTCGTGCGGGGCAGTCAGGGGATCTTCCATGTAGCGACCCCCTTAACACTTGCGGGGGGTGCCAGCCCAGCGCGCAGCCACACTCAACGTCGCATGGCTAACCACGCCATATGTTTCCACGAACGTCTTCCCCACAAGAAGAAGACTTGAGGCAGCACTCGAGGCCCGTTCAATTCTTCATTTCCAATTTACACCATGGGCATTAACGCGTTTCGGGGGTTTACTTTCCTTTGTCAAAATGCCCCCCTGGTGAATAAGTCGCCACTGCTGCTAACAATCCCTTCATCAAAAGAGTGTGTCCTTCCCACCACTTGAAGTAGCGTGGGTTGCCTCCAAAACACGGTCTGGAATCGCCTCTGAGCTCGCAGGTGAACCACATTTCCCAGCATGCAACATCATTCCCAAGCTGGCGGCGACCCCATCCATCGGTGCGTTTGTCTGGTAAGTGACCGATGGGTTGTGTGAGCAGGCAGGGAGTGTAGCTAGTTTTCGGGGCATTTTAAAAGTCAATCACGGTCCTCTCCCCCTCCCATGCACTTCCATCCGTCGTGGTGCAGAGAACACCGTTGAAGTAAGGGTGTAGTCCCATAAGGTATGGACTGCGCATCCGCAGCTGTGTTCACTCCAGATTTCGTGCGGGGCAGTCAGGGGATCTTCCATGTAGCGACCCCCTTAACACTTGCGGGGGGTGCCAGCCCAGCGCGCAGCCACACTCAACGTCGCATGGCTAACCACGCCATATGTTTCCACGAACGTCTTCCCCACAAGAAGAAGACTTGAGGCAGCACTCGAGGTCCGTTCAATTCTTTATTTCCAATTTACACCATGGGCATTAACGCGTTTCGGGGGTTTACTTTCCTTTGTCAAAATGCCCCCCTGGTGAATAAGTCGCCACTGCTGCTAACAATCCCTTCATCAAAAGAGTGTGTCCTTCCCACCACTTGAAGTAGCGTGGGTTGCCTCCAAAACACGGTCTGGAATCGCCTCTGTGCTCGCAGGTGAACCACATTTCCCAGCATGCAACATCATTCCCAAGCTGGCGGCGACCCCATCCATCGGTGCGTTTGTCTGGTAAGTGACCGATGGGTTGTGTGAGCAGGCAGGGAGTGTAGCTAGTTTTCGGGGCATTTTAAAAGTCAATCACGGTCCTCTCCCCCTCCCATGCACTTCCATCCGTCGTGGTGCAGAGAACACCGTTGAAGTAAGGGTGTAGTCCCATAAGGTATGGACTGCGCATCCGCAGCTGTGTTCACTCCAGATTTCGTGCGGGGCAGTCAGGGGATCTTCCATGTAGCGACCCCCTTAACACTTGCGGGGGGTGCCAGCCCAGCGCGCAGCCACACTCAACGTCGCATGGCTAACCACGCCATATGTTTCCACGAACGTCTTCCCCACAAGAAGAAGACTTGAGGCAGCACTCGAGGTCCGTTCAATTCTTTATTTCCAATTTACACCATGGGCATTAACGCGTTTCGGGGGTTTACTTTCCTTTGTCAAAATGCCCCCCTGGTGAATAAGTCGCCACTGCTGCTAACAATCCCTTCATCAAAAGAGTGTGTCCTTCCCACCACTTGAAGTAGCGTGGGTTGCCTCCAAAACACGGTCTGGAATCGCCTCTGTGCTCGCAGGTGAACCACATTTCCCAGCATGCAACATCATTCCCAAGCTGGCGGCGACCCCATCCATCGGTGCGTTTGTCTGGTAAGTGACCGATGGGTTGTGTGAGCAGGCAGGGAGTGTAGCTAGTTTTCGGGGCATTTTAAAAGTCAATCACGGTCCTCTCCCCCTCCCATGCACTTCCATCCGTCGTGGTGCAGAGAACACCGTTGAAGTAAGGGTGTAGTCCCATAAGGTATGGACTGCGCATCCGCAGCTGTGTTCACTCCAGATTTCGTGCGGGGCAGTCAGGGGATCTTCCATGTAGCGACCCCCTTAACACTTGCGGGGGGTGCCAGCCCAGCGCGCAGCCACACTCAATATATATATATACACTCAATATATACATATCTATACTTTGTTAAAGAAACATATAGCGTGAACAATACCTTATTGAAATAAATGTCGAAGGACTGCTTGTCCCACTGCTGCATCTTCCTTCCATGCAGTATCTACAATAATGTCTAGTGAAGGTGTGTACCCTTTTCCATGTCGCTGCTCTGCAGATGTCTGGAAGTGACACTCCTGCTTTAGGATGCACTCCCACGTATCCCAGAAGGCAATTTTTGATCATGTGAGCACCCCAGCTGTGGGCAATAAAAGAACTGGTGATGTGATGCCTAGTCTCTGCCATTTACTTGCTGCCACTCAGCCTGTGATCAAGGACAGTATTGAATGTCTGAAACGTGTAAGGCTTAATAATTGAACTCATGCTATGATGGTCTTTGTTGCAGCCCATGATACCGGAGGTTTGCAGATGGGGAGTGCATCCTAAAGCTTGGAGCATTGTGGAACTGTATGTTAATACCCGGCTGCTCTGCCGGGGGGATTGCACCACCGCAGGAAGTTACAGCGGCCCGGCGGGCCCTTGATAAGGAGCCTGGTTATCGGCCATTCTGCTGGGCGTTTACTGATGTGCAACAGAGGCTTCAATGCATGAGAAGCCCACTAATGGCGATATTGATTTTAAGTAATTTTGAGATGACAGCGTGAGTCTTTATTACGAACTCTGGTGTTTATAGAGACTACGTATCCCAGAAGGCAATTTTTGATCATGTGAGCCCTCCAGCTGTGGGCAATAAAAGAACTGGTGATGGGATGCCTAGTCTCTGCCATTTACTTGCTGCCACTCAGCCTGTGATCAAGGACAGTATTGAATGTCTGAAACGCGTAAGGCTTAATAATTGAACTCATGCTATGATGGTCTTTGTTGCAGCCCATGATACCGGAGGTTTGCAGATGGGGAGTGCATCCTAAAGCTTGGAGCATTGTGGAACTGTATATATATATATATATATATACATATCTATACTTTGTTAAAGAAACATATAGCGTGAACAATACCTTATTGAAATAAATGTCGAAGGACTGCTTGTCCTACTGCTGCATCTTCCTTCCATGCAGTATCTACAATAATGTCTAGTGAAGGTGTGTACCCTTTTCCATGTCGCTGCTCTGCAGATGTCTGGAAGTGACACTCCTGCAAACAGAGCCGTTGAAGTCACCATCTTTCTAGTGGAATGAGCGTGCACTCTGGAGTGGAGAGGTTTTCCAGCTTTCTTGTGACATGTAAGAATAGCCAATGTTATCCATCTTGAGATACTTGATCTGGATAACGCTAAGCCTTTCCTCTGCCCAGAAAAGGCTACAAAGAGCCGCTTTGTTTTCTTATCGACTTTTTTCTGTCAATGTAGAACTTCAAACATCGCTTAATGTCCAGAGAGTGTAGGGCTCTCTCTCCTGCTATAGTAGAATTTCCCAAAAATGTGGACAACACTACAGGTTCATTGAGATGAAAGATTGTAGGAACCTTAGGAATGAATTTTGGGTTCGTGCTCAATATGACTTTATCCTGCCAAATGTGAAGAAATGGTTCTGCAATTGAGAAACCTTGAATCTCGCTGACCCTCCTAGCTGACGTGAGGGCCAACAGCAAAGCCATCATCCAAGATAGGAACTGCATGTCCGCTTTATGCACCGGTTCAAACAGTGGTTTCATGAGCTGTTAAAGCTCCGTATTGAGGTGCCATGGGATCAGAGGATGCTGTATCGGAGGGAACATTCTAAAAAGTCCTTTGAGAAACTCTTTTATCACTCTTTGTGACCAAAGCGATGGTTGATCAGGAACCCTTCTATATCTTGAAATTGCTGCCAAATGAACTTTCAAGGACGCATGAGAGAAACGTGCTTTGGGCAAATGCAAGAGATATGGAAGGATTTGTTCCAGAGAGAGGCAGTGAAAGGATGCAGAGCCTGAGATGCACGCCACTGGCAAAATCTCTTCCATTTTGCTGTATATGTCTTGTTAGTTGAAATAGCACGAGATTGATAAAGTATATCTCGGCATTCTAGAGAGATGTTTAAGGATTGGAATTCATGTTTGTGAGGTTCCATGCCGATGAATTCAGAGATGTCAAATTTGGGTGGAGAATTTGCCCATTGTTCATAGAGATCAGATCCTGTGAAATTGGAAATTGGATTCTGGAGGCTATTGATAATTGAAGAAGCTCCGAGAACCAAGCTTGCCTCGACCAGGCTGGGGCTATCAGAATTAAATGGCATGGCTCTGCCCTCATTTTCCGAAGTACTCTTGTTATCAGAGGGAATGGAGGAAATGCATATGCGAACATTCCAGTACAACGCATATGTAGTGCATTGCCCCATGATCCCGTCTGCGGGAACCTGCTGGTGAAGTGTTTGCATTTTGAGTTGTCTTGGTTTGCAAAGATATCCAACGTTGGTGTGCCCCACCGACGAAACACTCTTAAGAGTTGAGAATGAGCTAGCTCCCATTCGTGAGAAATGCTGACTGATCTGCTCAGGGTATCCACCCTTGTATTGCTTATCACTGGAATGTGTTGCACTTAAAGAGAGATGTTGTGAAGTAGTAGCCATTTCCAAATCTCCTGTGCCTGTGCCAATAGAAGCTTTGATCTTGTGCCACCTTTTTTTAAGAGGTAGAACTTTGTCGTTGTACTGTCCGTTCTGACCATTACTGTAGCATTCTGTATCCTGGGGAGGAAAGCTTGCAAACCCAGGAACACTGCCTTCAGTTCCAAGATGTTGATATGTAGTTGGGCTTCCTGTTTGGACCAATGACCCTGTATTTCGAGGTCTTGAAGATGCGGCCCCCCACCTTGAAGTGAGGCCTCTGACATCATTACATAACTTGGGCGTTGGGGCTCGAAAAGTAGGCCTGTTACTAAATGTTTTCTGATCTTCCACCATGACAGGGCTTCTCGCATTTGAGGAGAAATGGTGATCCGATCTTTGAAGGACCCCTGGGATTGTATCCATTGTTTGTCTAGGAGTTCCTGTCAAGGTCTCATGTGCAGTCGGCAATTTGGAATCAATGGGATACAGGAAGACATCATCCCCAACAAGGGCTTGAATACTCTCACTGAAGTGTACTTTTTTGACTGCAGGATGGAAGCCAGATTTCAGATTTTTTTAGTTCACTCCTCCGATGGATAGTTTTTCGCTTGCCTCATGCAAAGCGTAGCTCCTAGGAATTGAAGGGTTTGCGAAGGAACAAGGGACGACTTTTGTAGGTTCATTCGCAGGCCCAGGCAATGAAAGAGTTCCATGCAGCATTGCTGGGAGATCAAGATCTCCTTTTAAGACGATCCTTTTATAAGCCAATCGTCCAGATACGGGAATATTTGGTGTCCCTGTGGCCTCAGGTGAGCTGCTACCGGTGCCATGCATTTTGTAAAGACCCTTGGAGCCGAATTTATCCCCAAGGGCAACACTTTGAATTGGTATTGGCACCCTTCCACTATGAAACACAGATATTTTCTGTAATGCACATGAATTGGAATATGGAAATAAGCATTTAAAAGGTCCAGGGAATCTCCTCTCCGTAAAAGCAAGAACATTTCTTGAAGGGATAGCATGTGAAAGAGAATTTTCTTGGTAAATTGGTTCAGACCTCTCAGGTCCATTACCTGCCTCCATTTTGAAGTTTGTTTTTTCTTTATCAGAAAGGAATGTGAGTAAAAGCCTTTCCCTTGCTGAGAATATGGAACTTCCTCTATTGCCTCTTTTTCTATTAGAGATAATACTTCTGCTCTGAGAGCTGATAGATGCTGTTGCTGTCTGTAAACAGGGGGGGGATTTGGGGGCTTCTGCACAAATTCCAAGGTATGGCATTGATGAATTACATCCAGTGCACATCTGTCTGCTGTTATCGACAGCCTTTGTTGTGAAAAGAGAGAAAGATAGTGGTCGATGCTGGTGTCTAACCAAGTGGTGGGCGCCTTGATAAAGTCACTGACGTCTACTGGATTGCTGAGCTTTTTCCCTCGCAGCATTCTTTCCCCTGGATTGTTGGTGGTAAGATTGGTTTAGGGAACGATATTGCTGGTTACTGGAATACTGTTGATACCCTTGCTGACTCTAAGGCTGGTACCTGTAGGACTGATACTAAGACCTTTGGTTATATTGGCCTCTAGACCCTCTTTTCTGAAAGGACTGGAATCTGCCCTGCTGAAGAGACCCCAGCGCATGCGCTGTGTCTGTGTCAGCCTTGATATCCTGGAGAGCATTGTCAATATGTTTACCGAAGACATTCTCTCCATCGAAAGGCATGTCTCCAATTTTTGCGTGTACTTCCGGTCTAAAGTAAGTGGATTTCAGCCATCCTTGCCCTCTGAGAGCTACCACTCCCTCCATCTGTCGAAACGCCACCAAACAAATGTCCATGGCGATATCAATGGACACGGAGGCCGCTCTAGCTCCATCCTGCAAAATAGCTGATGCTTCTTCTTTTTTATCATTTGGTAGGTAAGCCAACAGTGGCGCTAAATCAGACTACATCTGTCTGTTAAATTGACTAGTTAAAGCCAAAGCATTTGCCGCTTTAATGGAAGACGCTGCCATCACCGCAAAACGCTTCCCTGTGCCGTCCATTCTTCTCCCTTCTTTGTCAGGGGGATCTACAGATGTCAAGACTGGATTTTTTGATTGCCTCTGAGCTGCCTGCATCACCACTGCTTCTGGCCGCGGATGGCCAATCAAACACGCAGGAGAAGATTCTGGCGCACAGTATTTCTTTTCAATCCTGGGTACCGAAGCCGCCAAAGAGGCTGGTGTTTTTAACTCCATGCGCGCTAGCGGAATTCCGCTCCTGCGCTGAGTTTTTCTAAATCGCACTTTGCATGACGAGCTGGGCTCGTCATCAGCGTGCGAGGAGGCTACGCCATGATGAGCCCAGCTCGTCATCAGCGTCGAAGGGGTTAAAATCTTCAAACCTTTGTCCCAGATATGCTGAATAATCGGTATTGATCTTATGGACTTCCTCGGCAGGGGGAGTTCAAATCCTTTAGCGGCTTTTTGCATTACATAAAGGGATTCTTCAATGTCTTGTGGAGGAGAGTTTGCTGGTGAAGGAGATGGAGATGGAGTTGTAGGTAAAATATACTCATCCCATTCACCACCCACCGGAGTATCTTAAAGAAGTTCTCCTTCTTCTGGCAGGTCATCTCCATCACTCTCTGCAAAATCATCCCTTATTGTAACAATTGGAGGAGATCGCAATTTTTGCACTTTAGGTGTATGTTGAACTACTGGCACTTTGGTAGGAGTATCTGAAGTATTTGTAGCAGGTAGTTTGGTTTGCCCTGTTCCCATCATGCACTGGGACAGGAACAGACTAATTTGCATACAGCCAGGTTCTGAAACTGGGATGGTGCAGTGAGCTAAAAAACGGTGTTGGATCTAGCCCTGATCTCTTGACTGGGTGAGAGTATTCTGTTTAATTCAGAGACTCTGTCCCTCACCACCCCTTGTTGTAAATATTTTTGTCCACCCTAAGCGTGGAAGGGTATACTCAGATGTGAGTCCCTTGCTCATTGCACCATCAGGATTCAAGCAAGCCGGGCCGAAGAGGCTGAAATGCCAGAAACCGGTCCCCGGTAGCTTGTTTCCTTCCCAGTGTAAGAATTGGCTTGTGTAGTTTGGTTTGCCCTGTTCCCATCATGCACTGGGACAGGAACAGACTAATTTGCATACAGCCAGGTTCTGAAACTGGGATGGTGCAGTGAGCTAAAAAACGGTGTTGGATCTAGCCCTGATCTCTTGACTGGGTGAGAGTATTCTGTTTAATTCAGAGACTCTGTCCCTCACCACCCCTTGTTGTAAATATGTATTTGTAGCAGGAGCATTAGCCTCAGGAAAATTACGATAATAGTCGTTAATCATGTAACGTAAGTCAGTCACCAGAGAAACAGGCATTGAGATGGATTCTTCACTCTCTTCAGTATGCTGTTCTACTTCTTCCTCATAATCATAAGACTCTTGGAATGATTCATATCTCTTAGAATCTGCTCCTTGACGAGCTTTGAAGGAGTAAACCTCTTGAACCTCCTGGCACTCTTCCTCATCAGTCTCCTGACTTTTAATCTGCAACTGAGAGGGGTTGTAAGCCACGCCTTTAGAACCTTCATCATCCTATTCCTGTAGTAGAGTTGATGGAGGAAGAGAAGACCTTTTTGTCAATGCCGTATAATCGGTGGATTTCTTGACCGTCCATGAGCCCGTCGATGATTAAATAGATCTTATAGAGATTCAACTTCAGTGATTTAAAATCCGTCGTTGACAGAGCTCCCGTCGACGATGCTCCCATCTACGAGATGCGAATGGTCGTCGACAAAGTCATTGACGGAACTGTCGTCGACGGGATCGTCGGTGAGGATGATGCTTTTCCTGTCAACGGAGTCGTCGTTGAACCCTTTGTCGACGGTGTAGTCTTGGTCACTGCCGTCGACGCTGCTGTCGCCATCGACATTGTCGTAGTCGATGATGTTGTTGTCGACGTCTTCAAAGAAACCAGTACCGGGGACGCCACAGTTTTCGTCGACGGAGCCGAAGACACTACCCTTGACTCAGAGGGTTTCTTCAGATGAGTTTGAGGAAGAGAAGATGTTTCTTTTCCCTTAGAGTTTTTCTTTTTAGGATCCACTGATTTCTCTGAAGTAGAAGACTTCCTCTTGCTTGAAGACTGGCTAGTGGATTCTTCCTCTGAGTCTGAATCTGAGGTGGCCTTCTTCTTCTGAAGCCACAACAGAAGACGTGCCTCTCTATCCCTCAAAGTCTTTGCTGAAAAGGTCCTGCAGTGTTTGCAGTCCTTAGTCACATGTTTGGGATGAAGACAATATAAACAGTCTTTGTGGGGATCCTCAGAATAAAGTCTAGCTTTCCCACAAGATCTGCAGGGCCTGAAAAACCTCTGTTTTAGAGCTTTCAGCCATGATTAGATACTAGATGGAGCACAGTGCCTTAAATCCAGAAAGAAAGTTGTCAGTTAGAAAGGTCAAAAGTTCACTCAGGAACAGAACTGAGCAAGGCTCAGGGAGACTCCTTCTCACAAGAAGGCGGTTGGAAATCTAAGGTAGGATAGCTCTGCTGGAGAATGTGATGTCAGGGCTGGCGACTGATTGGCTGAGTTTTGGACCAAACAATAATGAGGTCTGGTTACCAAATAGGATGATTCCCTATGGGATTTTCTATGCAGTGTTTCTCTATGGTACTGCTGTGGTCATTCTGTTACCGTGAGACTCCAACCATGACGACGGGGAAGATACAATCATGTGAATCTATGAAAGATTCAACACTGGAGAAAGCAAGGTGATCCTCCATCAGCCGATCATATGTAGGAGGCATAGAAGGAGTGAAGTCTCAAAGGGGAGGGAGTAGCCCCTCTGGGCTATCTGTAGAAACCAACTATTCGAGTAGATGCCCCCACTGGTGGAGGTGATGGTGTATTCGGCCACTAACTGGATGCCAATGATCTGGGAGGATCAGACTAGGAGGGTTTTGAGGCGGAGGAGGGAGGGAGGTTTGTAGCTGACCTGACCTTTGGCCGCCTGACCCACTGGGTTGGGACAAGTTGCGCAGAACTTGTGGAACCTGCGCTAGGATAGGGCTGGCGTGGCAGGAAGCCTTTTCTGTAGCCACGAACAGAGGGCGCAGGTCGAGATGACAAAGAGAGGCTAAGGACTTTGCCGTAGCCCGTGAGTCCTTAAAGCACTGTAGTGCCATGTCTGCCCTATCTCTGAAGAGACAAGAGCCATCAAAGGACATGTCTATGTTATGTTATGTTATTACAACTTAATATAGCGCGCGAATCACCGGGGCGCATCTCGACGCTTTTTCCTTAGTTACCACCACAAGAACAGAGGACCGGGCAAGCTGGCACTAATACAAGTGAGCTTTAAGATGTTTCCTAAAAACCTGATACGAGGGGGCGTCTCGAAGAGTCACAGGAAGGCTATTCCAGTATTTGGGGGCCAAGTAGGAGAAAGCCCTGCCCCCAGTCCTACATCGTGTGATGCGTGGAATATGCAGTAGATGTCGCGAACTGGACCTCAGTGGGCGGTTGGGTTTCTGTTGGAGATACACTGGTCCTCGGCCCTGGAGGGCAGTGAACGTCAGGCAACAGACTTTAAAAAAGGATCTTTGCTTGACTGGGAGCCAGTGTAAGGTTTTCAGTAGAGGCAAAGACGAAGTGCCCACTGGTTGATTCAGAACCAGCCTGGCGGCCGTGTTCTGAATAACCTGCAACTTTCTCATGTGGGTTGCACCGACCTCTGAAAGCAGAGCATTACCATAGTCCAACCGACTAATAATCGTTGCCTGAGTCAGCGTTCTGCGGTGTGTCATCGGGATAAAAGGGAGAATCTTCCGTAATAATCTTAATCTATGGTAACACGCCCCGGCCACCGAGGAGATATGATCTTGCATTGTAAGGGTGCGGTTAAGTTTAATGCCCAGATTGTTCACACTCTGAGATGGTGAGGGGGCGGGCCCAGTTGTACTGGCCACCAGTCCGAAGACCAGGATTCATCGGCCTTTCCCAACAGCATGACTTCCGTCTTGCTTGGGTTTAGTTGGAGGCAATTATTAGCCATCCAATTTGCGATCTCCAGCATACCCGTGCGAAAACGGAGTCTGTCGCCCGCCACATCTGGCCCACAGTTGAACACCAGCTGGGTGTCGTCAGCGTAAGACACTATATCAAACCCCAGGGCTTCCACCACCCTCGCCAGTGGTGCCAGATAGATGTTAAAAAGGGTGGGGCTAAGGCAGGAGCCCTGGGGTACGCCCTTGTCCAGCGGTGTTTTTTTCGATTGATAAGGGCCCATGGTGACCGTTTGGTATCTATCCCGCAGGAAACTCAGCAACCACTTCAGGGCTAAGCCCTGAATGCCTGCAGAACTCAACCTCTCCGCGAGCTTCACATGAGAGATGGTATCAAAAGCCGCGGAGAGGTCAAGCAGGACCAGGATAGCCGAACCCCCAGCGTCCATGGTCATCCTTAAGGAGTCTGTTACTGCCAATAAGGCAGTTTCAGTACTAAAACCCCGCCGGAACCCAGATTGAGAATGGTCCAGGATAGTATTTGTTTCTAGGTAGCTATTTAATTGTTGATTTATAAGGCTCTCCAATATTTTCCCTAATAAAGGGAGCAGGGAAATGGGGCGATAGTTACCTAAATCCTGAGGGTTCGCCGTGGGCTTTTTAAGTATGGGGCGAACAAAGGCTTCCTTCCAAGGTAGTGGAACCACACCTTCCAGGATTGAAAGATTAGAGTTGCTTTGGATGGCGGGGGCCATAGTATTAGAGAGAAGTGACGTAGCCTTTGGAGGGCAGAGATCTACCGGGGAGCCTGATTTCGCCGCCTCCAAAGCTCTTTGTGTCTCCAAAAGGGAGATCGGGGTAAAAGATTCCAGTGAGCAGTCTAACTGCCCCATACGGTATCCTAACCTGCAGTCCGGTAGCGGGAAACCCTGTTCCTGGGTTGGGAAATTGGCATATATTCTGTTAATTTTCTGTTGAAAAAAGTCGGCCAAAGAGTCGCATAACTCTTGCGATTCAATGGGTGGCAGTTTACAGGCAGCCGGGGCAGTGAAGTCCTTTACAATATCGAAAAGGGCTTTGGATGAATTGTCTGCCCTTTCGATCTGACTCACGATAAACTGACATCTAGCTGCCTTAAGGTTATGATGATAAATCACCTGTGCAGCTTTAAATGATGCCTTCGACTGTGAGGACTTATTACGCCGCCATATTCTTTCCAGCTTTTTACAGGAGGCTCTTTCCTGTTTGAGTTCCAGCGAGTACCATTGGGCTGAGCGACGGCTTCGACTGGATCTGGCCTGTCTGTTTACAGGTAAGATAGTATCCAATACATGTTCCAGGCCCTCTCCGAAACCCTTCAGGGCTCTTGAAACATCTTGGTCCTTCAGCGGGGGCAACGTCTGGAATTCAGTTTCAAAACTCTGAAGCGACAGTTTATTCCATTGGCGCTGAGGCTGTTTTCCCCTCCCCGTAGGATGACCTAAAAGACTCGACAAGCCGTGGGCCAGCGTGAACTTGATCAACGTGTGATCTGTCCACGTGAGGGGCACCGGGGGATCACAACGCCCCGCCTGACACCGAAACGGGTCTCTGCGCCTTGGTTTACCGCAGCACTGTCGGCTACGCGGCAGCAGTGTAAGGTGGCCGAGAGAGCTTGGCGGGCACAATATGATACTGCAGCCAAGCTGACCTATAAAACGGTGGTCAAGGCCTATCACCGGGACATTCGCCTGGAAAAAAAAGCATATCTAGCTAGGAGAATAGAAGCTGCTTCTAACTCCTGCAAGGAGATTTTCTCCATTGTGAGAGAATTTATCTCCCCATGGTCCAACACCTCGGACGAAAAACCGTCTGGTACCTGGGCTTCGGACCTTGCTGATTTCTTTACGAGCAAGTTCCAACGCATACAGGATTCTTTTCCATCGCCTGGGCCCACGGGCCAATCTAATCCTGAGGCCATTTTTTCCCCGCGGGCCTGGCCTGGTGCGACGCTGAGTGTGTTTCCTTCGCTCTCTGCCCCTGACTCTTTAGCGCTAATGGGCAATCTCAAATCGGGTTCGCCCCTCGACCCATGCCCTGCTATATTTTTGGCGAAAGTTGCGGAGGTGATCAATCCACTGGCAAACCCGCTGTTGAATCTTTCGCTGAGTCAGGGAGTGGTCCCGCACGCCTGGAAGCAGGCGATGGTGATTCCATTGCTTAAAAAGCCAGGCCTAGACCCGAAGGCCCCGGTCAATTATAGGCCCATCTCTCTGCTGCCGGCTCTCACGAAGATTGTGGAAAAGCATGTTCAGGTTGTGCTTTCCAATTTTCTTGAGACCAACGAGATCTTGCACGCCACCCAGTCGGGTTTTCGTCCCCATCTCAGCACAGAGACTGCGCTCCTTGAGGTCTCAGAAACCATCAAAGGGGTTCTGGACTCTGGGGGCAAAGCCATGCTGGTGATGTTGGACTTGTCGGCGGTGTTCGACACCGTCCCCCATGATGGCCTTCTCGCAAGACTCTTTGAGATAGGTCTGCGGGGGACGGTGCTCGGCTGGTTTTCCTCTTTTCTAGCCGGCCGCCGGCAAACGGTCTGGGCCTCGCCAGATTCCGCCGTGATGCCGCCTCTGGGAGTCGGGGTCCCACAGGGCTCTATTTTGAGCCCGACCCTATTCAACATCTTCATGACCCCGTTGGCGGCATTGGCGGAGTCGTATGGGGCCCAGATCGTATCCTACGCTGACGACACCCAGCTCCTCTTCTCGTGTAAGAGAGGAGGAGACTTTGACGGGGAGAGTATCCGGGATTGCCTTGGGGCTGTTTTCCAATGGTTCCAACTGAACAGCCTCAAGTGCAATTCCGATAAGTCTGAGGTACTCTTCTTTGGGTGTGACACAGAGCCAGACTGGCAGGCTTGGTGGCCGATTAATATGTTTCCTCCATCTTGTTCCTCCCAAGTCGCCAAGAATCTGGGGGTCAAGATGGACAAGGGGCTAACATTGAAATCCCAGATCCTCGGGGTGGCAGGCACCTGCTTCAGCATCCTTAGGATGCTGCGGAGGTTCCTTCCCCTGCTGTCTGAGGAGCATAGGAAACTGACAGTGCAGGCTCTGATCGGGTCCAGGTTGGATTATTCTAACATTCTTTACCTGGGCCTGCCAGAGTATTTGCTGCAGCGGCTCCAAGTGGTGCAGAACGCTGCTGCGAGAGCAATCTTTGGATTAAATAGACGGGCCAGTGCATCGGGCCTGTTGAAAACCTTGCACTGGCTCCCTATTCGGAAGCGGATCGCCTTCAAGGCTTTGACTCTGGCCTACAAAGCTCTCCACGCGGTGGGAGCAAAGTATCTTCAAAAGAGATTGGTCTTTTATCAGCCGACCCGGTCTTTGAGGTCGGAATCCCTGTTTTTGGCGGTTGTTCCGCGTGTGAAGAGAGCTCGCCTGGGAGGCCGCTCTTTTGGATTACTGGCGCCACAGTTGTGGAACTCTCTGCCGTTCACTCTGCGGGGAGCTATCAGCCTACTAGCTTTTAGAAAAGGCCTTAAAACCTGGCTGTTTGCCCAGTAGCCTGTTTTCCCTACATGTATTTTTCTGGCATTCTGTCCTTTTTTTTTTTTTAACGGTGTTATGTTATTGTGTTGCAGCCCTCCTTTTCCAAAAAAGCGCCGGGACACTCTTTTTGAGTAGCCGTGCGCTATACAAAAGAATATATAACATAACATAACATAACATAACATAACAACTAACAGAGTTGATGTTTGTAAAGACTAGGTCCAGGGTATGACCCCCCTTGTGTGTAGCCCCCAGGACTCTCTGTGAGAGCCCCAACTGCTCCAGATCCATAAGGAGCTTGCTCACTTCCGGGGAGGTGAGTAATTCACTGTGAAAATTGAAATCGCCCAAGAGCAGGAATTTATTCACAGCGAGAAGGTGTGGCGATCAAATCCACAAGTTTGTTCGCAAAGTCCGCCTTAAGACCCGGGGGCTGATAGACTAGGGCCCCCGTCCAGCTCTCCGACGGGGAAAAGTTGGCTTTAAAAATTCCGACTTCTATGCTGTCGTCCATTTGCGTGTTGACCCAAGCAATTTTCATATGGCTCTTACAAACAATAGCAATCCCCCCCCTGTTTCCCCATCCTATCCAGATGGATAATTTTATAGTTCTCAGGGATGGCTATTTTAATCGGTGAGAAATTAGTGGTGTCAGCCACGTTTCTGTCAGAAAGCAAATTTCTGGCGAGTATGAACTGATCATGTCCCAAATCTCCTAGGAGTGTCCGGGCAAAGAGCGCACATTGCACAGGATAAAGGTGCGCTCTCCAGGGGGAGAAGTTATTACCGGGATTGTAGGACCCGCCTGGATAAACTGCATGGCGCCTTGAGACGCGCAGTATTTACAAGCCAACAGACCTTTCGAGTTGGGAAGGGAAGTGATGGAAACAATTTAACATGACGCCTCCCGGTTCCATAGCAGATTTCCGGATATTCCAAAGTTCTGAGGAAGAGAAGGCTATCCTAGGGAAGGACTTAATGGGTGGGGGACCAGGGGTTTTGGCCTCTGGCCGCGGACTGGCTCGGACGGGCACAGACGGGCTTACCTCCGGCACGCCCATGGTGCGCCCGCTGCTCGCGACCGCTGCGCGGTAACAGACCCATATTCCTTTGAGCAGCCGCAGGTCGCGTCCTCGGTCTACACCGCGCCCCCAGCGTCCCGCCTCCGAGGTGGGTGTAGAGGTTACCGGCGGCCACTCTGCGCGGGAGATGTCAATTCCGCACCTAATCGGCGGAACAGGCAAGAGCTTCCCAACGTCAGGTAGGGGTTTAATTTCAGCACAATACCACCCGTTCAAAGAGCGGCCGAAATGCAAAGCAAAGAGCAGTTTAAAATTACAGCAGCGTGTGGAACCTAGCTCCCAGCTTTTCGCCTCAGGAGCGGCTGAGCTATTAATTTAAAAATAACACAAGTTCGAACAAAGTTCGAACAAAGTAAACAGTGCAAAGGTTCAAATTCAGCAGCAAAGGATCCTAGCTCCCGGCTTAGCCTCAAGACTAATGAGATTGGCTTGGACATCCCCAGAGAAGGAAGACCTTTTCAGTCAGGCGTAGCACCTAACTGCCACTGTCAACTGCCACCTAACTGCCAACTGCCAAGCTAGACTGTTGTGTCAAGGGCACATCGAACTGTGAACTGTGCTGCATCCCTTTTGTCTGCAACAGCTTGGGATAGGACAGCCGGGCCTCATCTGGGACTTGTGGCAGGACGTGTATAACAGACTCCTACTGCAACCGTCTCCCATAGAGGCATGCAGTGTTTACCAACCGCAATGCTAGGCTGGTGGAAGAAAATATTTTATTGCCGAAGCTATCCAGCCTTTTGGGTTCCCTAGCCAGGGGTGCAGAATGGAAGGCACCATGACATGTAGATGCTTGAACTACCAAGCTCTCTGAGGAAAGTTGGGTCGCTCGTTGCAGGGCGATGGGCAATTGTTGTACTCAACGGAGCCCCTGTACTGGGCATGAACATCACATCAAGAGAACATCAGACAGGGCCTCAGTAAATGGCAGCAAGTGTTCTGAAGAGGAGACAGCAGCCTGCAGGACCTCAGTCAAGACATTGGTCTTGACCGCCACAGCAGAAAGCTGCAGGGTCAACACCTCTGCAGCGCTATGCACCACCATAGCAAAAGAAGCTCCCTCCTCCATAGCCACGGTTAGGAGGGGAAAGCATGCCAGGCTCTAGAGAGGTATCTAAGCCACTGGCATCACCCAGTTCCCCCCACCAGTCCATTTCACCAGTACAAAGCAGGACTTCTAAGGGGTCCTGCATCCCTTCCCAATCCTCCTCCAGTCCTAGCCCCTCTGAATAAGGCTGAAAATACGGCATAGAGCCCAAGTGCTCTGTCGGTACCTGCCTTGGTGTCAATGGACGCCCAGCTGGCTCTGTGTTATCAGGGATGATAATGGGGAGGCTGCTGCCAAATTCGATTTCTTGTCTTTTTTGAGGTGCTTCTTAACTGACCCCTTCGAGGTCTTCGAATTGGAGGACAAAGACATGGAGCCCCGGAGTGGTGCTCAGACATTCCTCTCAGCAGAGACCGAGAGTGAGAATGAAATCTCCGAGGAGGCCTCCAAAGCGCCTGACGCCGGACCACAAGCAGCTTTCAGGACCACTCCCTAAGACCTTTAGGGGCCATGATATTGCAGTCGGATCATGACTTCGGGTTATGGTTGTGCTCCAGGCACCAAAGCCACATGAGTTGTGGATCTGTGACAGACATGGCACAGTGACAGGCACCTCACGGTTTGAATCCCAAGGTCTTTTTGGACATGCTAGACATACACACCAATCAAAAAATGATGAAAAAAGTCTGACAAAAAATTACGAGAGGCAACTCTCTTAAACAGATCTGCGCTAGCTGGCGCAGAGAGAAACGAACTGCCATCAGCATGCAGAGGTGGTGTCTATATAGACGCCAACAATTAACATGATGCCTACGATGTCAAGTGGACTTCACGGATGCCACCTACTGACGCACAGGAGTACTACTCGAAAAATCTTCTGGATCCAGTCAGATGCCTGGGAAATTCAAAGGTAAGGAATCTGCGGCTTGATATTGCTACCAGAAGTAGATAATACTAACAATCTCTTTTGTGGTAGTGTGGGCGAGTAGTTAGGCTTATCAGAGGGCAGTGCTAAGCATTTGCTGTACTCACAGAGGCAATAAATGAGACACACTAAAAGAATAAATCCGAGACCAACTTAGAAAAATAACACGTCTTTTCCTATATATTTCAAAGCCAAGAACTTCGTTGAAAGGTAAGTACTGTTTTCCTAAGCAATATTCACACGTAAGTAAAATGTTCAAACCTGTGCACTTTTACACACAATGCAAAAGTAAAAGATGCATAAAGGTAGGTACAGTCCATTTTCAGGGTTTCACCTTCGGGGTTTGGAGTCACAGTGGGCCATGGTCTAAAGTACTAAAAGCAGATCTTCGGGAATCGCACTGGTTCTACCAGGAGAAGAGTGCTGGTGAAGCTGGTGGCTGACGCTATGAAAATAGGCTGCACAGGGAGACTTGCGGACAAGTCTGAGAGCTCCCAAAAGGGGTGCTTAGGTCGCAAGAGGTCTTGAAAAAAAGAGGCACAGCTGGATTGTCAGGACCAGGGATGTCTGGCTCAGGTTCTGGGCTGGGTGTGCAAAGATGCACATCGCTGTCATGGACAAACAGGTGGCAGGGGCAAAATCAAGGCAGCTGGGCCACTCTTGAAGTGGGACTTAGTGATTCTGACGTCCGTTGATTGTTGCTTGATCCGGGTGCAGTGAGAATTCAGACTGGCCTCTCACTGTTGGTGTCTGGTGCAGGGCATCCGGTACCCCAGGGGTTTGTGCTGTATGACTCCGGTCGGTCCTGGTTTCTTTACACTCAGTGGGCATACAGATCTGACCTTCCAGAGTACAAGTCTTCGAATTGGAGGACAAAGACATGGAGCCCCGGAGTGGTGCTCAGACATTCCTCTCAGCAGAGACCGAGAGTGAGAATGAAATCTCCGAGGAGGCCTCCAAAGCGCCTGACGCCGGACCACAAGCAGCTTTCAGGACCACTCCCTAAGACCTTTAGGGGCCATGATATTGCAGTCGGATCATGACTTCGGGTTATGGTTGTGCTCCAGGCACCAAAACCACATGAGTTGTGGATCTGTGACAGACATAGCACAGTGACAGGCACCTCACGGTTTGAATCCCAAGGTCTTTTTGGACATGCTAGACATACACACCAATCAAAAAATGATGAAAAAAGTCTGACAACAAATTACGAGAGGCAACTCTCTTAAACAGATCTGCGCTAGCTGGCGCAGAGAGAAACGAACTGCCATCAGCATGCAGAGGTGGTGTCTATATAGACGCCAACAATTAACATGATGCCTACGATGTCAAGTGGACTTCACGGATGCCACCTACTGACGCACAGGAGTACTACTCGAAAAATCTTCTGGATCCAGTCAGATGCCTGGGAAATTCAAAGGTAAGGAATCTGCGGCTTGATATTGCTACCAGAAGTAGATAATACTAACAATCTCTTTTGTGGTAGTGTGGGCGAGTAGTTAGGCTTATCAGAGGGCAGTGCTAAGCATTTGCTGTACTCACAGAGGCAATAAATGAGACACACTAAAAGAATAAATCCGAGACCAACTTAGAAAAATAACACGTCTTTTCCTATATATTTCAAAGCCAAGAACTGCGTTGAAAGGTAAGTACTGTTTTCATAAGCAATATTCACACGTAAGTAAAATGTTCAAACCTGTGCACTTTTACACACAATGCAAAAGTAAAAGATGCATAAAGGTAGGTACAGTCCATTTTCAGGGTTTCACCTTCAGGGTTTGGAGTCACAATGGGCCATGGTCTAAAGTACTAAAAGCAGATCTTCGGGAATCGCACTGGTTCTACCCGGAGCAGAGTGCTGGTGAAGCTGGTGGCTGACGCTATGAAAATAGGCTGCACAGGGAGACTTGCGGACAAGTCTGAGAGCTCCCAAAAGGGGTGCTTAGGTCGCAAAAGGTCTTGAAAAAAAGAGGCACAGCTGGATTGTCAGGACCAGGGATGTCTGGCTCAGGTGCTGGGCTGGGTGTGCAAAGATGCACATCGCTGTCATGGACAAACAGGTGGCAGGGGCAAAATCAAGGCAGCTGGGCCACTCTTGAAGTGGGACTTAGTGATTCTGATGTCCGTTGATTGTTGCTTGATCCGGGTGCAGTGAGAATTCAGACTGGCCTCTCACTGTTGGTGTCTGGTGCAGGGCATCCGGTACCCCAGGGGTTTGTGCTGTATGACTCCGGTCGGTCCTGGTTTCTTTACACTCAGTGGGCATACAGATCTGACCTTCCAGAGTACAAGTACATTCTCTTCTGGATCATGTAGATATACTGCAGGAGACTCGCTTAGTATAAGGGTGCACACTTATTTGAGTGAAGCACCTTGCACTAATCCATACAATTCTTAAGGTACTTTTAGTGGTCTTAGACAACCATAGAATGCTCTCTAAGTGGAAGCTGTGGAAAGCAGCCTTGACGGAGTATTAAGCAGGTTGTTTTACCAGTTCTAATCAGTAGTGTAAGTTAAAAAAAAATAACCACACAGTGTAGATATAAATATAGTTCTATTTATTAAAACATTGGTACAAATCCTACCCAGAGATATAAACAAAAATACACAAAAATACCTCAATTGTAAAAAGGTAAGAAAGCACAAAACACAGTGGTCTCCAGGTCAAAAAAGTGGAATGCGAACTGCAACCAGAGTCAGGTCTTGGACCAGGGGACTCAGAGGAGCTGGGGACCCAAGGAACCACACAAGGTAAATAACCAGGAACCCCCACAGAGGCTGTGTGCAGAGTGGAAGCACAGTCATTATCTCAATAGAAGTCAATGGGCAAGTCACAGTTTTGCAGAAGAAGGACCGTTCCCAGTTGACCCTGAAGAAACCCTATGGAAAATAGTAGGTTTGAGAGTCACCCCAACCGTGGATACCCCAGGAACCTAGATGCCTACAGCAGGGAAGCCGGGTACATAGGTGTGAACTGACATCAGAAGCCATTGTAGACCACAATGGAGGATATCAGTAAAGATGCAGCTGGTGAAGACTGTGCAAGAGTCCGTTGGAATCCAAGGGTGGATTCTTGAAGGGAAGAACCTACAAGCAGAAGAGACATAGTCTATGCCACTCGGAGGTGACCGGGAGGAACGGAAAAGTAATGCCCACCGATGAGGCAAGATGCAGGGGTGAAGACAGTGACCAAACATGCCCAGGTTTGGCACAGCCACTAAATAGTTAGCCATTGTGTAATGACAAATGGCCACTATATCTATCGAAATGGCTGACCGCACTTACAAAGCCTGGAGAATCGATCCTGGGGTTTGTAGGGGTATTCTGCTCATGCAGGGGCACCCACACACTTATAACCCAGCACCCTTCCTTCAGGACTGAATTGCCTGCCTTAGGGGTGACTTATAGGTTTTAAGTGCAGTGCCCTCTGATAGAAGAAAACGTATATTCGTTGTAAGAGGTGCTAGCACCAATTTATACAAGCTGCAATGGCAGGCCTGTCGTCAGAGTTTCAATGATTTTTCATGGGTGGCAAAATACATGCTGCCGCCCATGGTATGCCTATGCTGTGGCTCCCTTAGTAACATGTACTAGGGACTTATAGGGGCACCACAGGAGTCAATTGTAGAGGGACAGAAGTACTTAACTTGTCAAATTAAGGGATGAAACACAGTGACTGGCGTCCTGATTGACAGGATCCCAGTCGGTCTAGTTAAAAAAAACTTACTGACAGCAGCATAAGAGGGGGTAACCCTGAAAGCAAATCCTATTTTCCTTCACAACCAGCCCCCCAAACAAAACGAGATGAGACTAACCTTGTTCAATCGAGACTTCATTTTCTAAGTGCAAATATCTGGAGAGTCCATCTGCATTGGCATGGTTACTCCCAGACCGATGTTCCACAGAAAGGTCCATCTACTGTAGGGAAATGGACGAACTCCAAAATTTGGGATTTTCACTCGTTGATTCAGCCATCGAAGGGACCTATGGTCTGTCTGAACAATGAAGTGAGTACCAAACAGGTATGGCCTCAATTTTTTCAAGGCCCAGACCTTAGCAAAGGCTTCACTCTTAATAGATGACCAACGCTTCTCCCTGGGGGGTCAACCTTCTGCTTACAAACGCTACTGGTTGATCTTGGCCATCTGCATTAAATTGTAATAGAACTGCACCTACCCCATCTCAGAAGCATCTGTCTGAATAGTGAACATTTTGGAGTAATCAAGACTTGGTAGATGGGAGCAGTGCACATGGCCTGCCTCAGGTCCTCAAATGTCTTCTGACAGCTTCCCCTGAACTTTCTTAGGCATTCTTTTAGAGGTGAGATCATTAAGTCACTATGGAGCCATATCCTTTAAAAAAAACCTGTAGTACCCAGTCAGGCACTAGAAAGCTCTGACTCTGGCTGGTGGGAGCAACCCAGTCCATTATGATCTGGATTTTGCTCTCCAATGGTTAAACCTAGCTTCCAGCTACAAGGTGGCCCAAGTAACAACCTTGCTCTGCCCTATCTGGCACATTGTGGCCTTGATAGTGAGGCCTACATTTTGCAGGACCTCCAGAACATTTCCGAGGTGGACTAGGTGATCCTCCCAGGTGGAGATAAAGACTGCAATATCATCTAAATATTCTGGACTGTAGGCTTCGAGACCTCTGAGAAGTGTGTTTATCAACCTCTGAAATGTGGCATCTGCATTCTTCAAACCAAAGGGAATTACAATTAATTGATAATGCTCACTGGGGCTTGAAAATGCTGTTTTTGGCTTGGCATCCTCAGAGAGTCTGATTTGCCAGTAACTAGCAGTCAGGTCAAATGCACTGAGAAACTTAGCAGAGGACAGAGTATCAATCAGCTCATCTTGGACCTCAGTCCTAGAAACTGAATTGAGTCCCCTGTAATCCACAGAGAGACTCCTCTCTCACTCTCTTATCATCCTGGGTGTGAGCTTTTGCCACAAGGACTACTGGACTAGTCCAAGGGCTATCTGAAGACTGAATGGCCCCCAAATACAGCATCTTTGGGACCTCAGTCCTGATGTAGTCTCAGACATGGTCAAGCTGTCTGTAAATCATGCACTTTATGGGCAGGCTTTCACCAGTGTCAACCTCATGGGTATGCTGGGGGTCTGACTAGGGGTCTAAGAAAATAGAGCAGAAAACTGACTGAGAAGCTATCTACAATTCGTCTGCTGTTAACCAGTGAGGCTGTCTGCCAAGACTACTCCTTCTACTGATCCATCCACAGGTTTCTGAGAGGGAAGAACAGGGTGAGGGCCATTCTTTTCCTCCTGTGCCTCTGCAGTGGCCATGGGTACAAAAGGGGGTGGTGATGGACATCACAGTGCAGTGGCCATGAGCAAGCTCATGTCAGCCCTGTAAATAAAAGGTTTTAGGCAGTTCACATGAAGTACCCTGTGGGGACGTCTTGAAGTGCCGGAGTCAACTAAGTGGGTGACCTCTCTTTTTTTTCTCAAGTATGGTATGGGGGCAAATCTATTTGTTCTGGAGAGCTTATGGGCCGAAGTCTCCAACACCCACATTTTCTGTCCTGGCTTGTTAAACATTCAGTTCAACCTTTTGGTCAAGCCAAGCTTTCCGAAGCTCCTGGTCGGATGAAAGATATTCTCTGGCCTTCTTCCTGTACTCAGCCATACGAAAACGCATGCCAAGTACATAGTCCACTATATCATGTTTAGGGGGTTTGAGAGACTGCTTCTATCCCTCCCTAACCAGACACAATGGACCACAACCTGGATGTTAGCCAACCCCCTTCTGAGGAACCTCTGTAGAAAAAGAGAAAGCAAGGCAGTAGGACATTGCATTTTCACCTCAGGTGTTGTGGGTGTCCCATGATCATACCATTTAGGGTCTTGTTGAAACTTTCAACAAGCCCATTGCATTGTGGGTGATAGGGTTTGGTAAACTTGTAGTTTTCACCACACTCCTTCCACATAGCAGTGATGTAGCTAAACATGAATTTAGTACCTCTGTCTGAAAAGACCTCCTTAGGAAACCCAACACTGGAAAAGAATCCAAGGAAGGCTGCAGTGATCCTAAGTGGAATAGCTTCTGAATACCTAGTGGCATGGTCCACCAGTAGTATGTAACTATGTCCAGATATTGTTGGAAGGTTTAAGGGACCAACAATGTCTATCCCAACCCCCTCAAAGGGAACTCCAACCACTGGAAGTGGGATTAAGGGGGACTTTGTGGTGCCACCTGACTTACCACTGGCTAGGCAGGAGACACAGAAGTGACAAAACTCTTTGGTATCTTCAGACATGTAAGGCCAGTGAAAGTGAGGGACCAGACTATTCCAAGTCCTGCTTTGACCAAGATGCCCTGCAAGGGGAATGTCATGTGCTAGGGACAATAGATCTTCCCAATAGATCGTTTGGGACCCACTGACATGGCCTGCCTCCTCAGCAGCAGCTTGCTGTCTGACATGTGCAAGGGAGTGCATGTTTTCTGCTCTGGACTCAATTCTGCCCTGAAAGGGCCCCCTGCCCCCAAGATCTCTGGCGTTTCAGGCCCATGTTCCTCTAGGACAGTCCCTTCACAGGGGTTGAGGTCATCTTCCTCAGGAGCCTGATCCTCACTGGGATCTGGGAGGAGGAGTCAGCCTGACCATTCCTGCTCCTTCTCCTGTGAGCTGATGGTCCATTTTTGGAGAATCCAGGGCTCCCTCTGTACATAGTCTCTTGGCCTTAGCCGTAGTGATCGCAAAAGCACTGGCAGAAACACCCATCATCTCTGCATGTGTCCTGAACTCTACTTCAGGCCAGGCTGAAGTTTCAAAATCATTGCCCATCAGGTAGGTAAGGGGGAAACCACAACTCTATTAGGGCCAATTATCCCTCCCCGAGCTAAGATTCACATCTGACAAGGAATTATCAGTCCTGCCATTGCTTGCATTGGAAACTTGGTCAATTTGGCCAAGTATGATCTGGTCAGGAACAAGTTTCTCTATCACCATAGTGACACTGCCCCCGGTATCCCTGATTGACAGATCTTCTTGGCCATTAACGAGTGGCTGTTGCCTGTACTTGCCCAAGTTAGTGGGAGTTACAAGTAAATGGCAAGTTCTATTCCACTGTCACAGACGAGGACAACCTGAGTGGGACTTCTGACTAGGCCAGAACCACCCACTTCAGAACCCAAGGTTCACCCTACTAATCCCTTGGGAGCACTACTACTACTTGTACTTTTGCTAGGGGTGCTAGTTGCTTTAAGAGGAGTAGTAGTAGTATACTTGGTGCCAGATTTAGAACAATTGTCATATTTTTCTCTATGGCCTTTTTCCTTACACCGGTAACACCAAGGTTTGTTGTTGGGGAGGAAAAGGTTTGGGAACTACCCCCAGAGGAACCGTTTTGGGGACCTTGTGAAGACTCTCTTGTCTTTACAATTCTCCCCACCCATCTCTTGAGCCTCAGAAGAAGCTTGGTTCTTCTGGTCGCCAACATCATGAGATTTCTGCTTTACCCTGGTGCGGAGCCACTTTTCTACTTTCTTTCCCAATTCTTGGGGAGAGATCAGATCTGAGTCCACCAGGCACTGGTGCAGTTGCTGATTTTGACAGTTATTAATGATATGCTCCCTCATCAGTAAATTGCATAGTCCCTCATAGGCCTGCACATTACTTCCATGAGGCCAGCCTTCCAGAACCTTAACAACATGGTCTACAAAATCTACCTAGTTTTGGTTGTGTGCCTTCTATATGTCCCTAAACTTAACCCTGTACTTTTCAGTGATTAACTCAAACCCCTCTATGTGGGCACCCTTAAAGAGTAAGTAATTGTCTGCATTTTCCTCCATAACAGCGAGAAGTGTGTCTCTACCTTTGTTAGCAAAGGAGAGCCACAGAATAGCTGTCCTCTGTCCTTGGGGGACCTTCTGAACTTTACAGGCCCTCTCTAAAGCAGTGCTCTATTTATGGATGACATCCCTCTCTTCGTAATGAGAGACTATCCTGATCAGGTTCCTAGTATCAAAGGAGTGTTCCCTGCCCCTAGGTTTGCTAGTGCTGCCACCATGGGACCGTAGTCTCACAATTTTCTAACCCTCTGAACTTCCACATTCTCCTTATCAAGGGCCAATTGCTCCTTCTTGATTCTGAGCTTAGCTCTCTCAAGCTTGAACAGGTGGTCCTCCATTTCTAAGGAGCCCTCCCCCTGGCTAGAGATGGAGGTCCCTATGGAGTATTTAGAGGAGGTTGAATTGACAGAGAATGACCTAGACCTCCCCTGGACTCTATCTACCAATCCAAAAAGTTCAGTAGAACTTACTAAATCACAAAAGTATTCATATGTGCCTAGCTAGAGATGGTTTTTCAACAATGCAGGCTTAAATCTCAACTGCTGCTTTTGCGCCAATGTAGGACGCTGGCTTAGCATATGGTGCACACTTATTTACCTTCACCTTGCAGTAATCCAGGCAACCCTTAGGGTGATTTTAGTGGTCTTTGATAACCATAGAAAGCTTTTGAAGTGGTAGCTGTGAGGAGCAGCCTTTGGGCTCATCTTGGAGGAGTGTTAAATAGCTTTCTTCACCAGTTTAATCATATAGTGTAGGTTAAACGGAAAAAACATTGTGCTTATATAAAAATCTATTTATTACACAACATTCACTAACACATCGGTATATTTCTGACTCAGAGATATCGACACAACACAAAAAAATACTTCCAATACAATAAGGTAAATAGCACAAAATAGGGTGGTCTCCAGAGGGAGACCAGGCCCTATACTAAGAAAGTGGAATGCGCACTACAAAGGAGAACATGACTTGGATCAGAAGACCCAGAGGAGCCGGGGGACCCAAGGAAACACCCAAGTTAAGTACCCAGGAACACTACAGCGGCTGTGTGCAGAGTGGAAACACAGCTGTGTGCCCAATGGAAGTCAATTGAGAAGTCATGTTGCAGTTTGGCAAAAGAAGGACCTTTCCCAGAGGACCCCAAAGAATTCACTTGGAGGACAGAAGGTTGGGGAACCACCCCACCTGTGGATGCCCTGGCAACCAGTTTATCTACATCAGATAAGGCTGGTGCATAGGGATGAAGAGACGTTGAAAATCTCCATACAGGACATTGAAGACTTGCAAGACTTGGAAGAGAGCCCACTGAAGCAGTAGAAGACCCTTAGGAGGACCCACAGGCCGAAGACACAGGAGTAGCAAGAGGACATGAGCAGCTCATCAAGCACAAAGGCCCACGGTGCAAAGGATGTGGTGAGGACATTGAGCGTGGAGGGAAGAGATGCTGGAGGCCGGAGCTTCTTGTACCCCAAAGATCTCTGGAGTACAGTGCCAACATTCCTTAGCAGCTGTAAGTCTCTGGCTCTGGAACAAATCTCGCATTAAAGACACGTCAATATATAAATATTTAGGCGTGAAAATTGACAACGGCGGCCGATTCAGTGCACAAAGGTCTTGCATCAAAGGCAAAGGGATAGCTCTGGCAATTGCTCTAAAAACCTTGAATAACAAGCTATCTGGTCCATCATTAACACCATTGGTACAAGTTATCCGAGCTAAACTACTGCCTACAATCACTTATGGAAGTGAGGTTTTACGAGGCAGAGATGCAACAGTACTTGACAGCACAATCATAGCCGCATACAGAATCTTCTTTAGTCTTCCTAAGTGGACCTCCCCATCACAGATTAGGCTGGAGTTTGGCATTCAACAACAGCTCCTGGCACGCCAGGGGGCCTACATCAGTTTATGGGACAAAGTGAGGAAATCTGCACAGGGAACATTGAACGAACATCTATGGAGGGAGATAGAGCAGTCTTCGACCTCGCCTGCAGCCAAATACCTTGCAAAAAGTCTTGCAAACACCGGGCTGGACTAGCTCTGGGCATCCTCCTTAGATCATAAAACCTTCAATAAACTGGCAAAGAAATCTATCAAACACCAGTCGTGGGTACAAGACAAAACAGTTTTTTCAAAAAGAACGCACGCTTGGATGACTTGAATTCTTACTCTGCAAAAGCTCCTCAGAACTATTTGGGCTTGGGCTATGCCAAAAACACAAAAATGTGCTTCTTAAAATACAGATTAGGGCTGCTGCCCTGCATTCAGCATTTCCCGCACTGGTTAAAAAAGAAAGCAGGATTATCATGCTGGTTATGCGGTCATATAGAAGAAGATATGATTCACTTACTATGCTCTTGCGAGAAATTGCAAGAGGAGAGGAAACTTCATTTAAAACAACACTTTATTCGGCTTGGGTTACGTACACGAAGGAGCGCAGTACTAACCTGTTTTTTATCCCCGGACCCTCAATTGAGCTGCGGCCTTGTAAAATTTTTAAAGGCTGTGAGGGAAAAAATGCCAGGGCCAGAATCTTGAATTGACTTGGTTCCAACTTGTTTTGTAACACAAATCATGTTTTATTTTCAAATACTGAGTGATAACTGAAAGGCTGATATGATTTTACAACTATGAAGAACAGAACATAAATGTTCATACTATGATGGTTTAAAACATATGTGATTTTATATTGTGTCTTAGTTTTCATATTTTGTATCGTATTGCATTGGTTTTAATTAACTGTGCAAATAAAATTACCTTACCTTACCTTACCTTGGCAGCTGTAAGTCAGTTCTATGCACAGGGATTTGGGTAGTCTTTATCTTCTGTTTTCTATTCAATTACTTAGAAGAATGAAGCAATGGTGATTTTGGACTAGATTTTCTAGGTCCCTGACCTTCATCTTATGCTCTGGACATAAACATCTTGACTTCTTGTTCCTTGAGTGCTCTGGGATGCATTTGTTTGAAAGGAGCTGCTTGCACTGAAGTTGTTTCCTGATTGACATCTGATACTCCCAATCTGGACACAGCTTGAATCCGGATCATTTGGCAGCGTCATACTCATGAAAACTGCACCAAATAAGCTAAAGAAACTAAGGAATCATAGTATAACAATAATTCTCTTAAGAAGAGCTGAAAAGGTTGTGATTGCGTTGATGGTAGGAAAATTGGGAACTGATGTAATCACAGCAACTGGGGCACTTTATGGCTCCAATGATGTTGAGAGGTGCCACCTGTGTCACTGAAATGAACATGGACCCCTACCGGGGTGGATGAGCTATCAAATAAATTCCAGATTTAAAATGATGATTGGGATATATAGAAGGTGAGGAGTCTGCAGGTAGATTTAGCCATCTGATTGATATTTTACTTTCAGCTCCTTTCCAAATGTCCTAAATGAGCTGCACTCAAGTTATCACCGGTGAGTTTTTATACTTTCCATAGCTTCTTGAATTTGTTATTGGTCATCAAATAAAAACTGCGCCAAAATACTGACTCTGCCATGATTTTGTGCTCTGTGCTAAAAATATCTAATTGAGACTGCAGATTACATTTCCTAAGAAAACCTACATATATGTAGTAGCGCCCGACTCCAGACATTCAGGGTAACATTCCCTTGGTTAGTGTTCCAATATGGATACGTTACTTATCTTTAATCTGCGTACTCTTCCATGAATATTTCCGCCAACCAATGCAGCCCTCCAAACAGTAAGAGCTTGATATTGCTACCAAAGAAACCCTCTTTGCACATATACACATTCAGAAAAGCAGAGAAGAAAAACAAAGTGCATTAGAACTGCTTTAATGTGTAGCAGAAACCATAATCCTGCAAAGAGGAATTAAAGCATTGCCAGGTCACAGGCTGCATTGCAGGAAAAACTAAGTGTTGAAAGCTGGAAAGCTAACTCATAGAACCACATAGGAAAAAAATGGCACGTGCCTTTAAGGCAGCCATGACCCCTAGCTTCCCATCATGCCTCAGGGGTGACAGTTAGGTCAGTTGTTCTTTGGGAAGACCCGAAGGCTAGGGCACAAAGATATGACATTTAACTTGATCATTGGCCCGGGGAGGTGGGTGGGTTGCTTATGACTTTGATGAGGATACCCCTACAAGAGAACTAGGATTACTGGTAAGTAATTTATCCTTCTCTTCCAGGGGATCCTCATCAATAGTCATAAGCACATGAATAGACTAGCAAGCCCATCCCCTCATCCTGCGGGCAAAGGATAAGCATCAAACCAAACAGACATTAAAAAAGTTTCATGACTCCCAAGAAAATTAGCATTGGAACATATTCCTCAAGGAGGCTTGGCCTACTTGGGTATCTCTCTGGAGTCAGAATCAAGACAGTAGTGTCTAGTAAACATGTGTACCAATTTCCAAGTTGCTGCCTTGCAAATCTCTGCCATCGGTACATTATGCAAGAAAGCTATCGTAGCTGCTTTTCCCCTAGTGGAGTTAGCCTTAGGGGAAAACAGTAGAGGCTTGTTCACCAATTGATCCACCAGTTTAATACAGGACACTATCCACCTCGAGATGGATCGTTTGGAGGTTTGAAAACCTGCCCTGACGACACCATTATTTAAAAACAACGGGTCAGACTTTCCAATGGATTTTGTTTCCTCCTAATAGAATTTGAGAACCCTCTTGAGGTCTAGTGAGTGAAGAGACCTTTCTGCTGGTGTAGCAGGATTGGAGTAAAAAAGAGGGAAGAGAAATGATCTGGTTAATATGGAAGTCAGATACCACTTTTGGAACAAAAGAAGGGGGAGTTCTTAGACCCACCCTATTGTGATGGAAAACCGTGTACGGTTCCTTTGAGCAGAGTGCCTGGTTTTCAATTACTCTGCGTGCTGACGTAATTGCTACTAGAAAAGCAACTTTCAATGTCAGGTGTTGCAAAGTGGCCTCTTGAATGGGCTCGAAGGGAGGACCCATTAATTAGGACAGAACAAGATTCAACTCCCAAGGAGGAGAAGGATGTCGGACAAGAGGAAAAAACTTCTTCAACCCCTGAAGGAAATCCTTGACCACCTGTAGTTGAAAAAAGGAAGGTTGGTTAGGTGATTTTCTGTAGGCCGTAATGGCCGCCAAGTAAACTTTTATAGAAGTGTACTTTAAAATGTTCATACAGTCCTAAGGGAGATTCAGGTGTCCATATTGCAGGACCTCAGGAGCTAGGCTGCTAAGCTCAGTGAGGGAAGTCTGGGGTGCAGAATCTTCCTGCCACTTTTTAGTCAGAAGGTCCGGTCTGCACTGAAGCCTCCTGTGTGGATATATTGATAGTTGTAACAGGTCCGGATATCACCACTGGCAAGGACAATCCAGTGCTATCAGGATCATATTCATTCTGGATCGGATGAGCTTGGTCACCACCTTCGGGATGAGAGGAAGGGGCGGAAAGGCGTACGCAAATGTTCCGGACCAGTCTCTCAAAAGAGCATTCCCTCTCGTTCCTGGCCAGTAAAATATGGACGCTAAGGCACGCCATTTTTTTGTTTAGATCGTCTGCAAAGAGGTCGATGGATGGAAGACCCTATTGAGGGAAGATGTCTGCTACTACCTCGTCGTTGAGCACCCAGTCTTCTTGCTATTCGGAGTGTCGACTGAGAGCGTCTGCCTGCATGTTCTGTTCTCCTGGCAGATGCACCGCTGTGATAGAGAGATTCCTGGCCAGAAGCCAGTGCCAAATCGCTTGTGATTCCAATGACAGCAGGCGAGAATGTGTTCCACCTTGTTATTTCAAGTAATACATGGTGGTTGTATTGTCCGTTTGAATCAGTATCGACTCTGACTGAATCGATAGATGGTATGCCTTGAGGGCTAGATGAAATGCCCGCAGTTCTAACAAGTTTATGTGGTAGGTCTGCTCATTGCTCGACCCTCTGCCCTGAATTAGACAACCCAAGTGTGCCCCCTATCCCTGAAGAGATGCGTCCGTGATCAGGGATTGTTTTAGGCGAGATTGATGGAAAAGAACTTCCACTAGTAGATTTTTCGGTTGAGTCCGCCAGATCATGGATGACTTCGCAGCATGGGAAAGAAGGATCCGTTCCTCCCAATGTCCTGAGGATTGGTCCCATTTGACTTCCAGATCCTGCTGCAGCGGTCTCATTCTCAATCTGGAGTTGGGGATGAGAAAGATACAAGAGGCCATCCACCCTAGAAGAGATGCCACTTGTCGTACTGATGGTTGGTGTGCCTGGAGCAGAGAGTTGCATTTCTGTTTCATTGATTTTTTTTGTAAACAAAATGTATTCAGTTTTCCTTTACCATATGCATGACCTTCCATATTTCTTTTGCATATTACATTCAAGTATACAGCGTTGTGTCATTTTAAGGATATAGTATGTCATATTCGCAACCCGGTCTACTCCGTCCAGGTCTTCATCCCTGTCTTCTTCAGCATTATTGTCCACAAAGTACATTAATCTAAGGTGTTACAACCTTTAACTCTATCCCGGAGGTCAGATCCACGCTGCTCTAAGGTTGTTCATATTCTGACTCCTCCCCTCCCCTACTAAGGCCACTAAAAACAACAACAACTCCCCCCTTCCCTGGTCCCCCCTCCATCCCTTCCTCCCCCCTCCCCCCAGACATGTCGCTCTCCCTTGTATCTCTCTTGTCGCCCAGTATGCACTCCTACCACCCTATAGAAATCCTTATGTCAGTAATCAGGGTTCTATCCAGGAGGATGCTCTCACATCAATCGCCTCACCCAACATCCAGCCCACCCACGCACCAGAAGCAATGTTCCAGAGCTGGAAGGTGAGTCCCCCACCTGCAGAAGGTCAGTCGTCATCATCAGCCGGGCTCCTAAGTAGGTCCAGCATCGCTACCAAGACCCTCGCCGTTTCCAGTAATTGATCATTGTTGGTTCTCCGGACCATTTGTAGTCGGAAAATCCTCTCACAGTCCGCCCACTTTATAAATTCCCACAGCTATCGAGCTGTATTAGGGGTAGTGACCGCTTCCCAATAACTAGTCATCTCCCTTTTAGCTAGGACTAATCCTAAATCTAAGAATTTACTGGTGATCTTGTTACGGGCATTGTGGGGAAACCAGTGTAGCAGGCAAACACCTAGAGTCAGCTGCAGATCCCTATCCGTCACCTCCTTTAGTCTGGTCAGGACCTCCCCCCAAAACCCGTGTAGCAGTGGACATTCCCAGAGCATGTGCACAAAGGCAGCATTTTCTATTTTGCATCGCAGACAGGCTGTGTGGGATCTGAAAAACTCATTGATTTTGAGAGGAGTGAGGTACGCCTGATGGAAAACATAAACTTGTATTAGCTGGAATCTCGCGTTCTGGAAGCATTTCCATGCCCGCTCCATCAACATCTCCCACGGCTTTTCTTCTATAGGTGTCCCCATATCCGCCTCCCACTTAATACGCTGCCCCTCTAAGGGAGCCCTAGACCCCTGTGTAACTCTCCTATACAGGCAGGTAACCATCTTGATCTTCCCAGCTGAAGTGACCACACACTGACAGGGGAGGAAGGTCTGTGGTTCCTCCATTCCTTTCTTCCAGTGTTTACGCATGGCTGCTGTCAGTGCATGCAAGAGAAAGTCGTGGGCAGGCAGTTCATGTCTTTCCATGAGGTCTTGAAATGTTATGAGGACCCCATCTTCATAGATATCCCCAATATTGGAGATCCCCAGGTCTTCCCAGTCCCGCAACATCTGCCAATCCCCTCCATGCGGTAACGCCTCACAGAGCCATACTGGAATCTCAGGCGCGTACGGGGGACCTACCTTAACTCTCCAATTGGCTCTATTCTAGCATGTCGCACTACCCACAGATCCCTCGGTATCTTTCTTTCGCGTAATGGCAGCTGGAGTAGAATCCAAGCAAGTTGGCAAAGACCCAGGTCCATACCCCTGTGGTCCGTACCTACCCTCAACCTCCCCGCCATCCACTGTGTGAACCATTGAAATTGGGCAGCATGGTAATTTAGCCCTCCTGTCTAGGGTGCATCCTAGTATTCAACGCCACTCTGTGCCTACCTGAACCCCACAGAAAACTTGTAACCATAGAATTTAGTTGGACAAAATATTTTCCAGATACCCAAAGTGGTAGCGCTCCAAAATAGTAAAGTAGACCAGGCTGGGTTATCATCTTCAGCAACGCCACTCTCCCCGCTACTGATAAATAAGAGTCCCCCAGAAATCAAAAATTACTCCTGGCAGCTCTCAATGCACGCCCTATGTTGCCCTCGAATAAGTCAGTAGGCTCATGATAAATTCTGACTCCTAAATAAGGCAAGCAGCTGCTTTCCCATCGCACATCTAGCCCCTCAGGCGGTTCAGCTCGACCCCCTCGTACCGGAAATAGACACGTCTTATTCCAGTTAATTTGAGCCCCGCCACTTGCCCCAGTCTAGCCAGCCAGTCTCGAGCACCCGGCAGCTCCACAGCAGCATTGGCGAGTAACATTAACAGATCGTCTGCATAAAGAGCAATGTAATGTAACTGACCCACTCCATCCAAGCCCCTGTAGTACTACCCGATCGTGCATGGACAGCTAGTGGTTCCATTGCCAGGGCAAATAGGAGGGGAGAAAGTGGGCAGCCCTGTCTCGTCCCCCTACCCACACTTAAGGCTTCGTAAATCCCTCCCCCGTTCTAACCCTGGCAGTCGAGCGCTTATACAGAATCTTTGTCCAGGCACAATCCCTCGCCCAGACCAAATGCCCTCAAGACCCTGAACAGATATGGCCACTCCAAACTATCGAAGGCCTTTTCAATGTCAATCGATAGTACGCATGCCTCCCCCCTCTCCCACCATCCCATGTACCAATTGACACAGCCTCCATATTTTCATGGCCGTATTCCAGGAAGGAATACCCTGGCTGGTCCCCATGCACAAGAGTTGTCATATGCACCATCAGTTGGCTGGCCAAAACACTGCTCAAAATCTTATAGTCAAGATTAAGCATCAGAAGAGGGTGATAGGCTGTACGGTCCCACGCTGGCTTATCCGGCTTGAGGAGGGGTATAATTACTGCTTCCCTTGTTGAGCTAGGTAGGTAGCCATCTTGCTTTGATCGGTTATATAGGGTTAACAGCTGGGGGTCCAGCAGGTCCACATACGTGACATAAAAATCAGACGGTAGCCCATCCGTGCCCGGTGTTTTCTTTTTAGCCATACGTTTTTTGGCTCCCCTGATCTCACCCAGCTCCACTGGCTGACCCAATCTTTCTGCATCTTCTGGCTCAATCTGCGGCAGTTCAATGTCCAGGAAACCCCCCTCCTCCAGGACCCTGGGATATAGCCGACTGTGATATAGAGTAGTGTAGTATTCCAGAAACTGCGTGTTGATAGCCTGATGTCCATAGTATACTGCCCCCCTCACCGTGTAGTTCTAAAATCGGTGTCCCTCTGCACGCTGGGTTTGCCAGCCAAGCCAAGAGTGCCCCAGATTTATCCCTCTTAGCATGCACCTTTGCCGCATATGCCCTGTAATCGAAACACCTCAGCCTCTACACTTGTGTCGCCATCCCTTCCTCTGCCCCCAATAGTTCCTCTTGTTTGTCCTCCCGTCCAGGTCTTTCCTTTTCTATCTCCCTGAGCCGCTGTTTCGCCTGTTGTACATCATTCAACAAGGTTTTACGAGCACCCACAGCCTCCCCAATACAACGACCTTGTATCACTACTTTGAATGCATCCCACTAATTATGTAGGTTAGTGGATGTGTTGGTGTTGTGTTGAAAGTATTCCTCGATAGCATTACCTATGGTGGTTCGGAAGACCTGGTCTTCCAGTGTTTCCGGGCGGAGACGCCAGCTAGGGATCGCGGGTCTAAGTCGAACCCAATTCAAGGACACCAGTAACGGGTTGTGATCAGAGGTCGTCCTAGCTAAATACTCACTCAACGTGACCGTCACATGCACATCAGGGGAGCAAAGTATAGCATCCAACTGGACGTGCAGCTCGTCTATAGCTGAAAAATAAGAGTAGTCCCGTTCCCCAGGGTGATAGGCTGGCCAAGTGTCTGTCAGGCCGCAGTGCCATTGCCAGTCGTGTCGGGCTTCTGCAATCCTATGAGTGGGGGCGTCAGGAAGCGGAGGGTGAGAGCGGTCCAGGTCTATGTCAGTAATGCAATTGAAATCCCTCCCCACCAGTAGTATAAGGCCCGTTAACACCATCGCCAATTTCTGCGATAGCTATGCGAAAAAAGCAGGTTGCTCAACATTAGGGGCATATATGCTTCCTAACGTAATGTCCCGGCCATCAAGCCTCCCTGTTACTACCGTGAATCGGCCTTCTGTATTGACCATCTGCCTAACACATTGGAATGGCACCCCTGCTCGCACCCATATTAAGGTTCCTCTTGCATAGGCCGAATATGTGGTGTGAAACACCTACCCCCTCCAACGATGCTGCAGCGCCGCCCCATCTGACTTCGTCAAGTGAGTTTCTTGCAGCAGTGCAATTTGCACCCCTCTCCGCACTAGGTAGGCGTGAATTTTGTGTCTCCGACCCATAGTGTGCATCCCCCCTTAAATTCCAAGAAAAAACTTTGATTCCTACGGAGGTACCCATGGCTCCAAATCTAGTTCCTGACCCCCTATGAACCCCCAAGCGACATGTCTGACCCTTCCCCATCCGCCCCCAACTTCAAACTTTACCCAACTCCCAAACCCCAGGACAGGTACACAAGAACAGGCCCCATCCAAACGAAGGTATTCATACAAAGAACTATAAAAAGAAGGTGGCCTATGACTCACACTCCATATCCCCGGTACCGCTCCTGCCCCCCCCCCCCCCATTAGAGCCAAGTCATCCATCCGGGTCGCCGGAATTCTTGTAGATTCTCCTCTCAGCCCTCCACAGTAAATCAGATGGGTCTCTAGGCCCAGGAGTCGCAGCGGTCATCCTTCCATCTTTTCCGCATACCCTCTGCAGTCCAATCATCCAAACATCCCATCTGCTGTTTGCAGGGTAACATCCGGAAGTTCAGTATTGGAGAGCCCCTGGGCACAACTCGATCTCGAGCTCTCCACTCCACCTTCCTCGTTGTCCGTGTCATTGCTAGTCGGACTGACTGCTCCCGGCCTCTGTACTGGCGATGTGGTGGACAGCCGTCCTCGGGGAGAAGTCGCCTGCGTGCGCCAGTGCTGCTTCGGGTTTCCGACCAGTCCCAAGCAGCCTGCGGTGTGAGAAAGAAGTGTGTTTCCACATCTGCAGTTACCCTCAGGCTGGGCCGGGAACAGCATAGCGTAGGGGAGACGGAGCTGGCACAGCTTTCGTTAAACAGCTAGGAAAGAGGTTATTTGGCACTGTACTTCCCTGGTATAGTCTGGGAATATTATCACCTGGATGTTCCCAATCTGTAAATTCTGTTGCTCCCGGGCTCTCTGTAGTATAAAGTCATGATCTCTGTAATGCAGGATTCTCACCGCCATCTGGCGGGGCGGGCCCCAGGTTTAGGTGGGCGAGCTGGGACCCTGTGTGCACGTTCCAGCACATAAATGGGGGATAGACCCTCCGGTGCCACCTCCGTTTTCAGCCATGTTTCCAAGAACTGGACCGCATCAGCCCCCTCCTCGCACTTCGGAACTCCTACGATGCGGAGGTTGTTGCGCCTCAATCGCACCTCACTGTCCTCAGCCCTCATCTCCAGCACTTTAACTCTATGCACCACTTCATTCAGCGAATTCCGCAAGGCAGCTACCATGTACGGGATGTCTTTCATGTTGGTTTTGTTGGTCACCACTCTCTCCTTGAGTTTTCGGTGGTTGTCCTTCAATAGGGTGGGATCCGAGCCGATGGCATCCATCCTCTTCTCAAGCGCCTCAGGCGAAGCTATGATGGCCTGAATGATTTTTCCCAATGAAGGGTCCCCAGACTGTCCAGACCCTCGCCCCCCAGTGGCAGCATTGTCATCATCTGTATGCTGCTCTGACTCCTCCATCCACAGAACCTCAAACCCCTTTCTCCTGGAAACCCTGCCCATCCTGGTATCCGTAGGCAGCAGTGGTTAGCAATGCCAGGGTAGTCTATGAGTCCTCTCCTTCTCAGTTAGACGGCTCAGTATTTTTTCTCCCGCCAAGTTAAAGCCACACAGTTTACGCCAGAGACCTGCTGGTCAGCCGGTCCCTCCTCGCAGGTTCTCCAAGTAATCACTCCCAGTGTCCCAAGTATGCTTGAAGCAGACCCTCCAAGAACCACAACCCTAAGCACTATACAGGCACAGTAAAACAGAGAGCCAGCTGCGACCTCTCCACTTCAGCCAGGCCCCTCTGCCCACCACGGTGGTGCAGTGCGTACTCAGTCACAGCAGCAGGGCCCTCCCAAGCCTCCAACGAAGTTGTTCCCCCTGCTCACAGCAGTAGTCTGCCCCAGCTCCCCACGCTCCAAGGCACAGGACCTACACTCTGATGGCAGCGCATTTCTCAGCACAGGCCTCCACAGTCACTCTTTAAGCCGCTCCCTCATCCTTCGCATTGCCCAGATGAGCTCAATGACAATCTACTCGATGCCTGGCATCAGTTCCCAGTGGTGATCCACGCGACGTGCTATGGCCCCCACCGGCCCTCAGGTGCTCCCTCCCAGGCGTCCTTGTTAGTATGCCAGCCATTCAGTATCGGCTCCTCAGTGCCAACGCCACCAGTCGCCACCCGTCCATCAGTGCGAGCCAGCAACCTCCTCCAGTTGACTCAGTTTGCGCCGCACAGTTCCAACAGGGCTGCCTCACCACACCGTGGTCGATGTACCACTCGCCGCCATTTTGAAACCAAGCAGCCGCTGCCAGATAGCCAGGAAACTTAAGACCTCTCCCGCTGCTACCAAGTGTCTCCTCACACCATACGCCCAGGTAAAGCGCTTCCACCTCCCAGGCAGCTGTACTCACAGGTTGAGCTGTTCCCGGGGCACACATATTCCACCACCACCAGCCTCTTCGTCGGGCATCAGCTCCTCCGCGGGGGGGGCCGCCATTTTAGATCGTGTCCAGGCGGGAACCAGCCAGTGGGAAAATCATGAATTTCTCCCCTCTTTGTCTTAGCCAGCGGCCCGATCCGAGCGCCAGTCGGGCACCAACCTTTCCGCAATCGGATGCGGAGTTGGGACCCCAGAATAGGCGACAGGATCATTGTATTCTGAGGGTGGCCCTGGGGGTGCGCCGAGGTTAGTCTCCGTTCACATCGCCGCGTAAGCCACGCCCCCTTCCGTTTCATTGATAACAGTTGCTCCTCCGAATGAAACACTTTTCCTACTCCAGAGTCTATGGTAGCGCCCAGATAATGGAGAGTTTGGGTCGGCTGTTGGACAGATTTTTCCATGTTGACATGAGGGACTAAGTGGTGGAGTAGATGTAGGCAAATCTGATAGTGTTCCTTCACCATCTGTGGGGACGAACCCTTCAACAGCCAATTGTCCAGATACGGATACACAAACAGGCCTTGCCAATGTAAAGCTGCGGCCACCACCGCCATGCACTTTGTGAATACCCTTGGCGCGGATTTTAGGCAGAATGGTAAGACTCTGAACTGGTAATGTTTTGCTCCCACCATGAATCTCAGGAACTTGCAATGACATGGGGCAATGGGGATGAGGAAGTACGCATCTGGGAGGTCTATCGAACACATCCAATCCCCTTTCTGCAGGTGCAGATATATTTGATATAGTGCCAACATGCGAAACCTCTCCTTTCAAATGGGCTTGTTCAGAGATCGAAGATCCGTGATAGGTCTGAATTTGTGCGTCTGGTTTTTCTTTGGCACCAGAAAGTACCTGGAAAAGACACCTTGTCCTCTTTGAACAGGAGGACTTCTTCTATGGCCAACTTTTTGAGGAGGATAGACACCTCCTGACGTAGTAATTTTAGTTGGTGGGGTGTGGTTTTACTGGAGAGGGTGGGCTGAAACGAAGAGCATATCCATTTTTCAGAATATTCAGCACCCACTGATTCTTGGTGATTGTGCGCCACTCTGCCACATGATTTGAAATACTTCCTCCCACTGGAGTGGGCAACGGCGCTAGAGGAAGCAGAAAATCCTTGCTTCCCTGAAGTCTTGGCTGCACTGGAGGATTGCTGATGTTGACTTCCTCTGCCTCTGGAGCATCTACGGCTTTGGGACTGAGACCTAGATTGTTGGTTTTGTTCCTGCTGCCATTGAAGGGTTAGAACCCTCTGATGGTAGTTCTTGCGATTGTAAGGCCTGTATCTACGCCTGAATTCGTTCTTCTTTTCCAGGCCTACCGCTTACAGCGTGTCCAACTCAGCCTTCATCCTGGCAGTTTCCTCATCGGTGAAGGAAGCAAAGAAAAAGGTGCTCGATAATGGGATCTTTAGAATTCGATGCTGAGACTCCAGTTTTAAAGCTGTTAAGCGTAGCCATGAAGATCTATGTGAACAAATTCCATGTGCATACAAATGAGCAGCCAGAGAAGCCCCATCTGCTGCAGTACTAATCACCTGAAACCAGCGCCCCTTCCTGAAGAATCTCTGCAAAATCCTGGCGTTCCTCTTTCGGAAGTTTCTCCTTAAAATGCTCCAAAGGGTCCCATAAAGATCTGTCATAATGGCCCAACAGGGCTGTGGTGCTAGATACTTTCAAGGAGGATGCTGCCAATCAGCATACCTTTCTTCCCCAAGAATCCTGAGTACTATCCTCCGTGTCTGGAGGGACAGAGATGAAGAAGCAACAGCATGAGTTTTCTTTGCTGCCGCAATAATAACAGAGTCCGGTGGAGGATCTGATTTAAAAAATAAAGGATCCGTTTTTGCCGATTTGTATTTCTTCTAAATCCTCACTGGGGCTTCTATAATCGAGGATGGGATGAGAAAAACGTCCATTACTGGTTGTAGAAGACCAGGAACCAGTGGAAGTAAAGGTGTAAACACTGACCTTTGATGGAGAGTCTCAAAGATGATAGAGGTTGAAGCTTGAGGCGTTGGCATATCTATGTGCAGCTTTTGTGCTCCTCTAGTGAAGACATTGTGAAAAGTATTGATGTCATCGATAGGAGACACCCTATAAGGAGGGCTATCCATAAGGATAGGTGAATAGTCCCTTTTTGAGGAGTGAGTTGAAGAGTAAGACCAAGACAGTGTTCTTGTTCTTTTCCGATGAGCATAAGCGATTTGTCTTGGAGATCCCTGGTGCAAGCAACAGGTGATCTGTCCACTTCCTGCACCAGTTGTTAAAGGGGGATATGTGCAGTGGACTGGAATAGTCTATAGGCCGTGAAACCTGGCCAGAAGAATCTTTCTGCCAGTGGCTGAGGGGAAGAAGCCATCTTGGTGACAGATGAACTGAAGTCGACCTCTGTCTTTGTGGAGAGGATGACTTAGGATATCTCGTGCCTCCGAAAATGGAGAAGAAGAGCTTCTCATTAAAATTAGTTGAGGAGAGCTCGTAACTGAAGCCGATAACTTCATGCGGTCTTTGAAGGCTGAACGGCATCCAGAGGAACGATGCAACGTCAATGGTGAGTGTCTTGACATCGAACAACTATATGTTACCAGCACTGGTGAATCTCTCGAGAGGGATTCCCCCCTCGACGTTGAACTCTCTTTGCGTTTTAACGTTGAATGTAGTGACGTGGAAGGTGTAGACCTCACCCTCAATGTGGAGCATCTAGGAGAGCCCAATGGAGTGTGATTCGACAGCAAACATCTTCTTGACGTTGTGCTCTTCCTCCATGGAGACCGCCGCCTCGACGTCGAACGTAGTCTTGAATATCTCACTTTGGGTCCCAACGACGAATCCTTCTTCGTCGACGTTGAAGATTTGGGTCTTAACGTTGAACGCCGTATAGTCGACGACAACAGAGGTGCTCTTCTGGATGTCGAATGTCGTGCAACTGTCGACGGCGAGGCTTGTCTCAACGTTGACTGCTGCCTGGTTGATGGCAATGGCGACGCCTGTTTCAACGTCGATCATCCCTCCACTGGCGGCGATGAAGCATGTCTCGACGTCGACCGTCGCCTGGTTTGTGGCAACAGAGACGCCCGCTTCAACGCCCATCGTTGCTCCACTGGCAATGGCAGAGCATGTCTTGGTGTCGACTGCCTTACTGACGGCGGTGACGGAGCTCCAACTCTCGACGTTGTGCGAGCCCGCACCAATGGAAAACGTCTCCTCAACGCCGATCGTCGCCGGGTTGACGAGGGGGAGGTTGTGGCATACCTGAATTCTTGTTCGACGACCGATGTTCTCTGGACGGCGAGCCCGCCGTCGATGGTCTTCTTGTCAATGTTTTTGACGAATGGTGTTCTCTCGACAGCGATCCTGCCATCAATGGTCTTCTTGTTGACGTTTTCGCTGCTGGTAAAGGGATTTTCAGCGCCGATCCCGACGCTGAAGGAGATCAGACTGGCACCTGACTCCTATATGAAGATCTGACTCTCTCCTTTCTCTTCTTCACTGGAGACCTGTCTCTAGAACGAGCTTTTCCCTTCTCAGCCAGTCCATTAAGGTGAATCTTCTCTCTGTCTTTCAGAGTACGCCAAGAGAGGGACTGACAATGCTGGAAAGTCTTAGGATCATGATCCTCAGGAAGGCAAAGGATACAGACGGAATGTGAGTCTGATCTGGCCTTCTTCTTGCCACAGGAAGGGCAAGAGTCAAATAGAAACGGCATTTCTGGGAGAAAAAATATGCTGAACTCTCTCAGAAAAAGTAGGAACTTACTTTAAAAGTCAAAAGACGTCAAAGTAAGTAGGTTTTGACCAAAAAAATAGGAGATATTTTCTGACAGAAATCAGAAAAACGGAGAGCTAAAGTAACCAGGGTCCTGACAGAAGGAGTCGGAAAGAACAATTGACCTAACTGTTGTGAGAAGTTGGCCTGGTATATGATGTTCACTATTCTAGTGAGCACCTTGCACCAGTCCAAACAACCCTTATGGTGATGGTTGTAAAGTCAACCTTATAGATCAGCTATCCTAGGGGTAGCATTGACAAAGCAGTCTTAGGCTGAACTCAAGAGGGCATGTGAAGCCAGCTGTTTTACCATATGTAACCCCTTTAATACCAAATGAAAGGACACCACACAGGATATATATAAAATATATATGTTATTTATTACTAGACAAACCCTCTGAACTCTTTATGAGGTCCAAGGCACAAGCACAATACAAGATATTTAATAAGAATACAATAAGTTGCACAAAATACCGTAGGGCCCTAGGGGCACGCTAAACCATATACTAAAATAGTGGTTTAAGGACCACTACCCGGAAAGTGAATAGGCCTAGGGCCTAGGCAATCGCTGGGGCTACGCTGAGCTACCAAGGGTTAGGAAGCAGGAGACCCACAGGAGGCGTGTGCAGTGTCTAATCACACACACATGTTACCATAGAGAATGAATGGGAACATAAAAGTTACAAACTAGTTCTTTTAGGGTACTTCTGACTGGGCTCGGTGAAAGTTACTTGAAACCTAGACAGTTGAATAGTTGATACCCACAGGAGCACCAAAGTACTCGCGTTACCTCACCCACAGGAAGCGGGTGCATAGGTGTCAAAGTGTGTCGGGTTTCGTCGTTGAATCCTATGGAGCCTGGAGAAAAGATGCTGCAGGCGACCAAGAGAGAAGTGTCCGGGTGGATCCAAGGGTGGATCGAAGATGAAGAGGACCTGAAAGCAGAGGGGACAGAGTCTGGGTCACTAGCCAGTGACCAGGAAGGAACCAGAAAGGAACCAGGCGATGTCGCAAAGCAATCAGGTGCTGATAAGAAGCTTGTCTCTGAAGCCACGTGGACCAGGAGGCGTCGATGACAACCAGGAGTCAGACACAGACTGTCCCACAAAGGTTCTCACTGTCGGCGGTGTCGGCTTCTGGATTGGAGTCAACAAGCCTTGGCAAAGGCAACCCATGCAGGATAAAAAGTTGGCTTCTTACTCAGACCAGTAAGGTCTGAAGGGCTGCTTCTTTTGAGGGAAGCAAGGGCCAGTCTAGAGCAACCAGACCAGTGGTGTAAATTCAAAGGATCGTCGCCAAGATGGCCACTAGCCAACGGGCAAGTGACCGGGCAGACGCGTCAAGCAGGAAAATGCAAAAGGGTCCCACGCAGAACTCGTGGAGGATGCAGGGCTGATCTTTGGTGCAGATGCTGCTCGGGGCTGGGGCTTCGCAATCCCCAAGGCACAGCTTCGAAGAGGCCTCGGGTGCTGCACAGTTAGCAGGTCGCAGACTTTTCAAGATGGCCGGTCCCACGTCTCTCGTCGCCTCCACGGGTCTCAGCTTTGCTGGGACTGTGGATCGAGCTGTTGGATGTCTGGAAGTCTGGTTCTTGTCAGGGTCTGTGCTCGGGCTCCGGCGGGAGACGGCCACAAAGCAAGCCGTTGATCGCTGGATGGTGCCTGCGTGTGCAGGGTGGTCAATCCTTGACCAAAAGGGAGAATCTTCAGTCGTCTTCTTTCAAATAGATCGTCGAAGGTCCAGAGTTTCATTTCAGAGTTTCATTCAGGATTAATCTAAAGTCTTGGGACTCAGCTCCTACCTATATACCAAATCTAGGGGCAGGATTACCTGCTAGGTCCCTCCTATGGGTGGGACCAGGGAAAGGGGTGGTTACACCCCTTTTCCTTTGTCCAGTTTCGCGCCAGAGCTGGGGCTGGAGTGCCGCAGCACTACTTTGAACTGGACTATGCATGGGACACCTTGTGTGCCCCAGGCAGCGTCTCATTTCTTTCAGCCCTCCCTGCCCCAATACACAAAAGCCTGTCTGGGGTGGTGCTAGCACCTCCCAAGGCAGGAAACCTATTGTCCAAGCCTCCCTCGCTGGAAGGACTCCCAGCAGCAGGAGGTCAGACTTGTGTCTGTGGCAGCAGCATCTATTTTGTGATTCTGAGGCTCTGGTTAACTTTAACCGGGAATAGTAGGAACAACATGTCCTCTCCCTCTAGAAGGGTGGAATGCTACCCCCGTCGCCAGAACTGGCGAGAAGGTAGTATTCCAAATCGTATGACCCCTTATTCGACATGTTTTGATAAAGCCAAACCAGAGTTAGCATTTAACCGCGAGGTTCATAATGCACTTAAGAGTATATGGTATGGCAATATCCTAGAACAGCTATAAGGACATGGTTCCGAAAGCTGCAGACAGGCTCAGCTCATGCTAGAGCACCATCTCACATAAAACCAAGCACTCTGCCTCCAGGATTGTTAAGGCCTGCCCTAGGAGTGACCTATAGGTATATATGTGTCTAGATATACGGTTAGATATAGGTATACTATATCTAAAGCAAAGGGTGATTACATCACCTTGCCCCAGCTGAGTGATCATCCAGTTGGGTCAATTTGGGTGGACAGCCAGGGGTGGCATAATACATGCTGCAGCCCCTGGTAGGCCTTGGATGCACCTATGCCCTGGGTACCTATAGTAAGCATGGGCGAAATTTGCGAATTCGTGTTCTGTGAATTTGTGGATTTCCCCACGAAATCGCAAAAAAAATCAGCAAATTTGCGAATTTTCCCACGAAATCGTGGATTTTTTTGCGATTTTCCCTGGAGTACTTTCTACTAGCTAATCCAGTAAGTGCTCCCTCATTGGGTAAATGTATAGTGCTTTTACTACACTGCAGCTGCGTAAAGGGCCAGAAGATGTGTCTCCAGTGACCATGTGTGCCTGTAACACAGGCACAGGCACACTATGGGACAGATTTACAAGCCGCTTGCGCCTCTTTTGCGCCGCAGTTGTGTCACTTTTGTGACGCAGCGGCAGCACAAAAGATGCGCCATGGTGCTGGGTATTAACAATGTGACGCATCTGAGAGATTCGTCACGTTGTAAATCCCTGCGCCATCAGGAGGCGTTCCGGCGCAGGGGAGGGCGTTCCTGCGCAGGAACGCCTCCTAAAAGTGGCTGAGTGAAATCTACAAGATTTCACTCAGTCACTTTTAGGCCAATGCTGCGTCAAAACCCTGCGCCTGCTTGAAGCAGGCGCAAGGCTTGACGCAGCATTGGGGAGATAGGGCCCCCCAGAGCATTGCTGGAGCTGCATCGCGCTTGCGACGCAGCTCCAGCAATGCGCTGCTTTTACGGCACAGATGCGTGACGCATCTGTGCCGTTTTTGCCACATGGTGCGCCGCATTGTAAATGCGGCGGACCATGGGCGGCGGAGTAATGACAGTAGAAAGTACTCCAGTTGAGTAGAGGTATTGCACAAAACGGTGGCATCTTCGTAAACATACACGCAGGGCGGGATTCATTCTGCCCCCTGTTAGACTTGTTTTTTGTGCCCTTCTGCCCTCTGTTAGACTGGTTTTTCCCTTGTTTTTCTGCCCTTCTGTCCTCTGTTAGACTGAGTTTTTCTGCCCTTCTTCCCTCTGTTAGACTCGTTTCCCCCTTGTTTTTCTGCCCTTCTGCCCTTTGTTAGACTGCTTTTTGTGCCTTTCTGCCCTCTGCATCACCACATCATCACGCTACCCCAGCATCACTCAGCACCACCACATTATCACTCAGCACCACCACAGCACCACTCAGCACCACCACAACATCACTCAGCACCACCACATTATCACTCAGCACCACCACAGCACCACTCAGCACCACCACATTATCACTCAGCACCACCACAGCATCACTCAGCACCACCACAGCACCACTCAGCGCCACAACAGCATCACTCTGCACCACCACAGCACCATTCAGCACTACCACAGCATCACTCAGCACCACCACAGCATCACTCAGCGCCACCACATTATCACTCAGCACCACCACAGCACCACTCAGCACCACCACAGCATCACTCAGCACCACCACAGCATCACTCAGCAGCACCGCAGCACTACTCAACACCACCACAGCATCTCTCAGCACCACCACATTATCACTCAGCACCACCACAGCACCACTCAGCACCACTACAGCATCACTCAGCACCACCACAGCATCACTCAGCACCACCACAGCACCACTCAGCACCACACCAGCATCACTCAGAACCATCCCAGTATCACTCAGCACCACCACAGCACCACTCAGCATCACCACAGCACCACTCAGCACCACGCAGCACCACTCAGCACCACCGCAGCATCAACAACAACTGGTTCAAATATGTTCTATCAATGTTTCAAGCTTTATTACAAATGTCACAAAAAGATGTTAATATTTCACTTCTGTTCTTGGATTTTCGTCACAATAAAATACACTGAACATAATCTTCACAAAAGTTATTTACAATAGTTTAAGCTATTGCCATTATAAATTAAAATCACTTTTATTTAAGTATTAATTATTTAAAAAAATTAAAAGCCATTGTAATTTGTAATATCAATACATCTAAGTCACGTAAATACAAAACATGTTGCATTACAAATGCTATAGGTGTCACATTTGCGAAAGTTATAACTATTGGCATGTAAATGACAAAGCTATTAATTTAGCTATTTTCAAAACCAACACATAAATAAAAAAATTGTCATTTACAAGACCAATAGCTCAAACTTTCCTAATGCGAGACCTATTGCATTGCAAATGCTTGTTTTTATATCTGTCAGTGCTTCCTGTTGAGGTTTAATTTTCGTGACAGGTGCCTCATTGCCTACTTGTAACTATTCTCTGACCCTGCTTCAAGTGTCAGAGCAGGATCAGAGAATAGTAGGCAACGAGGGGCCAGGAAGCACTTACAGGCTTACAGCAGCAGGTGACCAAGTTGAAGTTAATTTCTTTGTAAACCTTTTGTAAAAGGTTACAAAAAATTAGCTTCAACTTTTGCACCTGCTGCTGTAACCCTGTAAGTGCTTGGCTGAAAATTCGTCCCGCTGATTCGCAGAATTTTACCGCGATTTCGTGAGATTCGCAGATCGCAAAGTCGCAGAAAATCCGCAAATTCCGCGAGCAGAATGAATATTCAGCCCATGCTTAACCTATAGTACACTGTACAGGGGCTCATAAGGTGACCCAGTATCCAATTGGAGATGTACCTAGGGTACATGGAGTCCATTTTAAAGAGAGAGCAGATAGCCTGGGGCCCTGATTAGCAGGATCCCAGGCCAACTAAGTCGAAAACCAGCTAAACACTAGGCAAAAAATCTGGGGTAACCATAGTCAGGTATCCACCTTCCTACAACTGTCACCCCTGAGGTGAGGCAGGATGGGAAGCTAGGGGTCATTGCTGCCTTAAATGCATGCTGCCAGTTTTTCCTATGTGTTTCTATGAGTTATCTTTTCAGGTTTCTATACTAAGTTTTTCTGCAATGCGGCCTGTGAGCTGGCTATGCTTTCATTCCTCTTTGCAGGATTATGGTTTCTACTATACATTAAAGCAGCACTATGCACTATTTTTCCTTCTCTGAATGTGTATATGTGCAAAGAGGGTTTCTTTGGTAGCATTATCCAGCTCTTACTGTATGGAGGGCTGCATATATATATATATATATATATATATATATAGCTTCATATATGTTTTTCACATATATGTGTATATATTGTTTCCGGGGTCCCCGCGCATAGACGGGAATATTTATGTGCTTATGACTATTGATGAGGATCCAAAGAGGTACATGTTTTTAAACAACCTTATGCTGGTTTTATGAAACAAGGTCCAAAGGTCCAGCACAGGGATGTGCAAACACCTCAGCACTGAAAGGCTCTAGAAGTGATCACCACCATTAATTTTCACTGCCCTGCTACACAATGTGAACCATGTTGCACCTATGAAGGAAACCCCAGGCCTTTGACACACTGGGGAAAAAATGTTGTTCATTCCAGTTATTTATACATCCACAATCTCAACGGTGGACTTCTCGCTCTGCACCTCACGGAAGTTCCGGCAAATCCTGATCCTTAGCAATGCTCCCCAGTGTTAGCCGTTGCTGTGTTCCAGACTCAGACAGATTGCTACAAGTGGGGGTGCGCCAGGCAATGACATACAAAAAGATCAAAATAAGAACACAAAAGTATTCCAACTTAAATATGTTACAAAACGGCACATGACTCGAACAAAAAAAAACACAAGTATCTCCTTGGAGAGGTTACACACTAGACAAGTACACACATGTATATGTGTGTTTCCAGTGCAATACACTGGAGACATTTTCGATATGCCACTATGCTTTTGGATATACTTTCATGATTCTATAAGGTACACCCATGTCATTGGATTGGATGCAGGATTATCTAAAGTACCTAGCTATATATCCCTCATGCCTATGCCGGTTGGGGCTGCCAACCGCGCCTGTACAATTACATCCTCTTTTTAATCTTTGCGATATGGTCTCTCCTGCCTCTGCCACTGTCTATTTATGCACTTGTCTCCATACAGGTGTGCAAATCTTTGCTCTGTAGGGTTCACTGTCTATCATACCACTTCACTTATTTAATGGGTTAGCGTTCCGGTGTTAATTCTGAATGGTACATGTTTTTTGGTTTGTTTTTCATTTGCACATATCAATGTGTTTTTTATGCTCAATATGTTATGTCATTCACTATAACATATACATGTGTGTGCTTGTCTAGTGTGTAACCTCGCCAAGGAGATACTTTATGGTATTTTGTTTGAGTCCTGTGCTGTTTTGTAACGCATTTAAGTTGGAAAACTTTTGTTTCCTTATTTTCATTTTGGGCTTTTTGTATGTCATTCTCAGTCCTGATGAAGTTCTCCTAGCGGGAACGAAATGCGTTGGCTGAGCCTTGTTTTACTACTGAACTTTTGAAAAAGAAATTTGAAATAAAGGATTTTTTTGATACTACACTGAGTCGATTGGATTCAATGCCTGGCACACCCCCACTTGTAGCAATCATCTGTTATTTATTTTTACATGCAAAAAATAAAATCCACATGAATGTGGGCCATTATGTAATTATTGTTTTGTTACATGTATCTGTAGGAAAGTGCCACATTTTTACCTGGTAACCCCCACTTTTTGCTCACTGGTACTGATGTTGTTGATTGGTAGTGCACTGGGTCTCTGCTAACCAGGCCCCACTGCCAGTGCTCTTTCCTTAAAAACAAAACAAATGCTTAATTGTAACCCAATTGGCAAGGACTTTAGCACCCTTGCAAGACCCTGGTAAATGGTAATCCTGATACCTGGGGCATGGGTACTAAAAGGGTCCATAAGAGCAGCTTGCGGCATTATGCCACCCAAAGGGGCCCACACCCAAACAGCATGCATACTGCCATTGTAGGATGTGTGAAATGGTGCAAGTCAATCCAAAAACAAAACATTGCTCACTCCCTGTGTGCAATGTCCAAGGACACTCCATGCACTATATGTTAGTCACCCGTACAGCAGGCTTTAGAGCCCTAACACAGGGTGCAATATACTACATGTGAGGGCCCATTTGCTTGAGCAGATATGCCCCTGCAATGTCTAGCTTCAATGCTCGACATTGCAAGTGATCAGGAAGCAATTTTAAAGGTATGTACTGGGCACTAGTCATTACGCTTTACCCAGCTACATAACGGCTTCACTGAAAATACTGATGTTTGGTATCAAATATCTTGTCTTAATAAATTTGTACTGATGCCAGTACCGAATTTATGAAAGCCTGCACCCAGAGGACACCTTAGAGGTGCCATCTGAATCCCTACTAGTGACTTATTGGCCCATTAGCATGGTGGGCAGATTGCAACCGCCCTAACGGCGGTGGCGATCCACCCACCAAAACACCCCACCGGATGACCTATTACCCCAGCCACATTAGCATGGCGGGGGTACCGTGGCAGACAGAAAGAACGTCTGCTGCTTTTCCGCCGGTAGGCAATCGTCACGATTGCCTACCAGGCGGAAAAGGCCTGCAATACGTGGTGGTGCCTTGCAGGCACCGCCATCCATATTATCATGGTGGCCATTCAATGCCTTTCCATGGCGGATACAATCTTGTTTTTGGTGACAATATGGAATTCAGGGTCAGGGTTATGCCCACTCCCTGCAGGAAGTGGTATATAGGGGGTGTAGTCACCCTAATGCTAGGTAGCCTATTGGATACTACCATATACTCTCCTAAACACCCCTAAATTGAGTATTTAGGGGTGCACCCGGCACAACAGAGACAAAATCCTTTACCTGAGAAAAGAAGGACAAAGAAGAGCTGCTACCACAAGAACCGAGAATCGACCCCAAACTTGGCACAAAACCCTGGCTGCAGCAGGGGAGTCGCCAGAAAAAAAAAATACCCACCCACTTTGAACCACTTTTGGCATGACCTTGAGTGAGTGAACATGGAAAATATGCACAACCAAATTTACCTAGCGAACTTCAACATGATGGGCTTTGTACAGTATAATTAGGGAAAGATTTAGCAAACAGTTTAACATTTTCCAGGCATTTTTCGAGAGTGCTAAAAAAACACAGGGTCTGCTCACTGAGGCTGGCCTTCCACAGAGTTTTTTCTCTGGGCTCCTTCCAAGAATGTAGAGCTCGCACTGCCTCGCCTACTCTACATCCTGCGAAATACACCATATCCGATACCTCCAGGGGTGTTCAAGCGGATAACGCAAGAGGTATGGGTCCTGCTCTGGGACGGTGGCAACCCTAGGATAGCACTGCCTAAGCTAACGAGGGGGGTCTATGATGGGGCTGGCCCTACCGGACATCAAGCTGTATTGCTGGGCCTCCCAGCTGCAGGTGGTAAATAACTGGGTGTACGCGGATCGGTCGGAACCAGCCTATAGGGTAGATCGCTGGGCCATGCCAGGTGGTAACTGCGAGCCCCTGCTCTATGCTTGAAAACAGGGAAAGGATTGGCCGTCCCACACCGGGTGGTGGTAAAATGCTGGAGGGAGGCCAATAAGTTCTTGGGGTGGTTGGGCTCCCTGACGGGTAGAACCCCCCTGTGGCACGGAGACCAGCTGCGGGATGCGACTCGCTTGACAGGGTTCCGGGGTTGGAAACTTATAGGGATAGAATACCTGGGAGACGTCTGGAAAGGGGAATCCCTGCGATCCTTTGCCTACTTTAAAAAGGAGTACGACCTGCATGACTCCCAACGCTACCACTACATACGCCTGGCCTATGCACTACAGGCTCATATAGTGAGTGGCACATCTATCCCAGAGTATACCCCCATGAAGATAGGTTACTCCTGGACCCGATAGTGGAGAAGCCCACCTCCACAATATATCGTGAACCCAAAAAATAACATGGCAGACCCACTGGTGACGCTGCAAGAGTGATGGGTGGGGGACATTGGAGACAATCCGCTGCAGGTTTCGGTTAATACAGCTTAAGATCCTGCACAGAGTATACTATCCCCGCACCCACCTGTATGCTTGGGGGAAGAGTCAGTCAGCCCTTTGTGCATGGGGATGTGGGGAGGAGGGCACCTTCTTTCATATCGTATGGGAATGCCCTGAGATAGTTCCCTTCTGGACTAAGGTAGTCGACACAATGGCAGCAGTAGTGGGTTCACCGGTCCCGCTAGAGCCCAAATGGCTACTTTTAATGATCAGAAGTGACTCAGACTGGACTAGGCACAAGGAAATCTGTCTGGCACTGGCGGCAGGGGTGGCAAAAAGGAATATCACAAGGGCCTGGGGCTCGCGGACTCCGCCCCAGTGGAACAAATGGGTGCAAGATATAGACTGGTGCCAGAGGGCCGAAGAAACCATCTACAAAAGCAGAGGATGCGCCAAGAAATGGCGGAAAGTTTGGGGGCCATGGCGGAAATACAGGGAGAGAAGGGGTGGTTTGGGACTGTAGTCCCAACTGTCATTTGTCTCATTTGTGCCATCAAAGGTCCGTCATTGTCCTGTGAACTGCGATTTCACCGCATGCACCGTGCTAAATGTCCTGTATTGTTTGATGATATGAGCAATGTTAATAAAAAGATTTCTAAAAAAAAATTTACTGCATAAAGAACAAGTTACTTACCTTCGGTAACGATATATCTGTAAGAAACAGTAGTTAGCATTAGATTCCTTACCTTAGAATATCCCTAGGCGTCAGACTGGATCCGAAAATGTTTGCGTAGCAGTACCCCTGCGCGTCGGTAGGCATCGTCTGCGGCTCCGCGTCAGTCGTCGTTGGCGCCGGGATGACGTCGTCGGAGTACTTAGACGCCGCCCTCGCGCGCTGTCATCAGTTCTTATACACAGCTTTTACACGCCAGAAATGCAGAGCCATGATAAAAACCAACACTGGTGCCATGAAAACTAGGGCCCTGAAAGGGGATGACCTTAACCCTAGATATCGGTTCGCAGAACGGGGAGGATGGGTGGGGCGGTAAGGAATCTAATACTAACTACTGTTTCTTACAGATATATCGTTACCGAAGGTAAGTAACTTGTGCATCTGAAAGAAACAGGTTAGTATTAGATTCCTTACCTTAGAGTAGATACCCCAGCAATACCAACCCCAGAGGTGGGTCTGCGAACCAATGATCACATCAGGAAGTCCTGGAGAACGGAACGTCCGAAAATGCCATCTCTCTGGACTTGGCTGTTCAGGCAGTAGTGTCTTGTGAACGTGTGCAGCGAGGCCCACGTAGCTGCCTTACATGTGTCCTGCAAGGGGACTCCCCAACCCAGGGCAGTAGTAGCCGCTGTGGCCCGAGTGGAATGGGCACATAGCCCCACAGGAGGCTCTTTTCTAGCCAAAGAGTAACAAGCCTTGATGCACAAGATGACCCATCGAGAAATGGTCCGTTTGTGCACCACCCGTCCCTTCTTATCGCCCACGTAACCAACAAAGAGTTGGTCATCCACCCGGAACTGCCATGTGCGGTCCAGATAGAATGAGAGCGCATGTTTTGGGTCTAGACGGTGGAGCCTCTCTTCCTCTTTCGAGGGATGCGGAGGCGGAAAGAAGGTGGGCAAAGTGATGGGCTGCCCGATGTGGAAGGCTGTGACTACCTTGGGTAGGAAAGAGGGTCGCGATGCAACACAACTTTGTTCGGATGGACAGAAAGTAAAGGAGGTTGAGAAGAAAGAGCCTGGAGCTCACTCACTCTCCTGGCAGAGGTGATGGCAACCAGGAATGCAGTCTTAAGAGTAAGGAGACGAAGAGGACAGTTATGAAGTGGCTCGAAGGGAGCGCACATCAGATGAGTCAGAACAAAGTTCAAGTCCCACTGAGGCATCACGAGAGGAACAGGAGGGAACATATGAGTGATGCCCTTCAAAAACCTATTTACAACTGGGGACTTGAACAAAGAGGGCTGCTCAGGAAGCCTTAAGAAGGCAGAAATGGCAGAGAGGTAGCCCTTTGGAGTGCCCATGCAGAGCCCTGCTGGGCAAGAGAAAGAAGTAGGAGGAGAACCTCTGAAAAAGGGGTAGAAAGGGGATCCACAGCCTTTGTGCCACAAATTTGTTCCACCTGCAGGCGTATATCGATTTTGTGGAGGGACGCCTGGCTGCCAGAATCATATCACATTACAGACTACAGGAGGCAAGTCAAATGGCCTCAACTGCCGCCGCTCAATCTCCACGCATGTAAGTGGAGACTGGACAGGTTCGGGTGGAGGACCGCCCCCTGCTGCTGCGACAGAAGGTCCTTCTGAAGAGGCAGATGAATCGGGGGATCGACAGACATGCTGAGGAGCTCGGGATACCAGTATCTTCGTGTCCAGTCCGGAGTCAGAAGGATGACTTGGGCCCGGTCGCGTCTGATCTTCTTCAGCACTCTGGGCAGAAGTGGTATAGGCGGAAAGGCGTACAACAGACCGCAACTCCACTCACGACAAAAAGCGTCTCCGAGCGAGTGCCGCTTTAGAAATTCCAACACGTAGAACTGATGACATTGCGTGTTCTCTTCTGTGGTGAATAGATCTAACCAAGGCTCTCCCCACTGCTGAAAGAGGTCTTGCACAACGTCCGAGTTCAGACGCCATTTGTGATCCATCCTGCACCGACGGCTGAGTTTGTCCGCCCTGGTTTAGGAAACCTGCCAGGTGTTTAACCACCAGGGTCACGCCCTGATGTTCCAGCCACTGTCAGAGGCGCAGAGCCTCCTGGCATGGGGTCCACGACCCCGCCCTGTTTGTTGCAGTACCATATGGCGGTGGTGTTGTCCATGAACACCTGCACTACACTCCCCCGGACAGAGGGGAGGAATGCCTTCAGTGCAAGCCGGATCGCCCGCAGCTCCAGAAGGTTGATGTGGAGCCGGGACTCCGCCAGAGACCAGAGGCCTCTGATATCCGCCTCTCTCATGTGGCGGGACGCTTCCGTCACAAATACTTGCTCCGGTTGGGGTAGGAAGAGGGATCTGCCGCTGACCAAATCGCGGTCCGTGAGCCACCCCTGCAACTGTCTTGCAGTGCCCTCCAAGATCAAGACATGGTCGCACAAGTTGCCCTGATGCTGGGCCCACTGAAACTTCAGGTCCCACTGCAGAGCCCGCATCCGCCACTGGGCGTGATGCACCGGAAGGATGCAGGAGGCCATCAGCCCCAGAAGCTGCAGCGTCAACCTGACCGAGACTCGGGCTAATGGCTGAAAGATCGGAATCAGAGCCTGAATATCCCGAACCCGCTGTTCGGGAGGACAAACCCAAAACTGCGCCGAGTCTAGAACCGCTCCGATGAAGAAGAGCTTCTGAGAGGGACACAGGTGTGACTTCGACACAGTGATGGAGAAACCCAGCACGTGCAGGAGGTCGGCCGTGGTCTGGAGGTGGCTGACGACTGTCTGGGGTGAGCCCGCCTTCAACAACCAGTCGTCGAGGTAGGGGAAGACTTAAACCCCTAACCTGCGCAGCTAAGCTGCGACCACCGCCATCACTTTCGTGAACACCCGTGGGGTGCTGGTAAGGCCGAAGGGGAGCACGGTAAACTGAAACTGCTCGTGGCCTACCGTGAACCGCAGGTAGCGCCGGTGGGCCGGCAGGACGGGGATGTGAAAATACGCGTCCTGCAAGTCCAACGACCATTCAGTCTCCCGGGTCCAGGACAGCTAAGACCTGAGCCAAAGTCAGCATCTTGAACTTCTCCTTCCGGAGGAAGGCGTTGACGTTTCTTAGGTCCAAGATAGGGCATAGGCCCCCTTTGCCCTTCTTGGGAACCAGAAAGTAGTGGGAGTAACAACCACGTCCTTCTTCTGGCCCAGGAACGCCCTTGATGGCCCCCTTGGCAAAGAGGGCCGAAACTTCCTCTTGCAGAAGTTGCAAGTGATCCCCTGGCACGCGGTGGTACTGCTGTGGCATGGCTGGAGGGGTCGCCTCGAAGGGGAGGGAGTAGCCCCTTGGGACGATTTGCAGCACCCACCTGTCCAATGTGATGGTGCGCCAGTGGAGGAGGTGATGGCGAACCCTGCCCCCCACTGGCGTTAAATGGGCCTGAAAGCTCGGACTAGGAAGGCTTTGAGGCGGATGCTGCGGGGGTGGATGAGGACTGGCCGCGCCGTTGTCCCCTGTTACCGCTGCGACTGTAACCACGTCCCCGACCATGCTGAATGTTAGTCTGCGGCTCGTGGATGGCAGGACGTGTGGGAGCACCTCTTCAGTGGCCACGAAAGGAGCCCTGGGCAGAAAATTGCAGACGCGGGCCGACAGGCCCAAGGACTTGGCCATAGCCCTGGAGTCCTTGAAGCGTTCCAGCGCATGATCTGCCTTGCCACCAAAGAGGTGGCTGCCATCGAACGGCATGTTCATAAGGGTGTTTTGGACATCAGACGAAAAGTTGGCGGACCTCAGCCAGGCGGGGCGGCGAACCGCCACAGACGTGGAAATCGCTCTTCCTAGCGAGTCCATGGCATCAAAGTCCACATCGTATGGAGTACCGCGCTGCATCTCTTCCCTCAGCGAGGGCTTGAGCGAGTTTCGCCCAGGCCCCCTCCGGGCACTCAGGCAGCACAGCCGCAACCGCATCCCAAAAAAGAATGGGTGTAACGGCCCAAGAGGCACGGGGTGTTGACCGACCGCAACCCCAAACTAAGGGAGGAGAACATTTTCTTTCCGAACTGTTCATACCTCTTGGATTCCCGATCTGGTGGTGCCGTCGGGAATGCGGATTGGGAAGTAGAGGCCTGGATAACCAGGCTCTCGGGGTGGGGTGGGGGGGTGAACAAGAAACTAGGGTCGCCCGGGGCTGGGCGGTGGCGCCTAGCGACTTTCCTATCTACAGGGGGACCTGTAATGGGCCTGGATCATGTGCCCAACAGGACGTCTGTGAGAGCCTCATTAAATCGCAGTAGATGCTCTGGGCAGCTTACCTGCGGTTTAAGGACCTCTGTGAGGATGTTAGACCTCACTGTTGCGACGGGGAGCTCACGAGCCAAGGCCTTGGCTGCCCTCATCAGCACCACACTATAAGCAGCCTCCTCCTCCGAAGCCATGGTAGGAGGAGAGACAAAACCAGTGTCTGGGGAGGTATCCAGGCCACTGGCTTCTCCTAGTTCCTGTGTCCAGTCCTGATATGACTGGCACTCATGTGCCAGGGGGTCCTCAGAACCCCCCAGTCTCCCTCGACGTCCATGTCCTGAAATTCAGGGATAAAGGATGGACCCAGATCCTCGAAGAATTCCTCTTCGGCCGGCGCCGAATGCGGTGTCGAAGACGCCGCTCCGACGCCGGATCCGGACCGAGGGGTGGACCAGGGACGGCATCGTGCAGGGACGATGCCGTGGATGACACCCTAGGGGCCAACGCCGGCTGCGTTGTAAGGTCGACCAGCGGCGACCCGGATCCGGTGGGGCCCTGCGTCGTCAGGACCAAAGTCGCCGACAGCGCCGGGCCCGAAGCACCCAACGACACCGGGGCCGAAGCACCTTGGCTCCCAGTTGGGGCCGCTTGGCCCGAAGGCGCTGCGGAACCTGACGGAGGAGAGAGCAACCCCTCTGGTGCCACGTTCTGCCCAGGGACCAGCGGGTATGGAGCAGGCCGTGACGCCTGCGGCTCCGGCGGAGCCGCGTGGGCGGTGTCACCCGAAACCCCGGCCGCGTCGTGCAAGCATCGGGGGGAGTCAGAAGAGCAATGTCGCCTCTTTGACTTCTTGTGCCTATTACCTGAGGACTTGGAGCCCGACGAGTGGTGTTGACTCGCCGAGCTGTGGACCGGACCGGGACCTCGAGCGGCGCGGGCCGACTGCCGGAACTTGAGGCGCTTACGGGACCGCTCCCGCCTTCGACGTTAAGGCCCGAGAGTCGGGGCACAACTTGTCATCGTGGTCGAACCCCAGGCAATGTAGGCACCGGCGATGGGGGTCGGCAACCGACATCAGTCGGTTGCAGTCTGCACAGGCCTTGAACCCGGGCATCCCTACCGGCACCGAAGGAGTCGTAGACTCGAAACGGATCCAAAAAGGATCAAAAAAGTTTAGTCAAAAACCACTTTCTCTGGACCTGCGCTTTCTCGGGCGGAAAAAAGAAGAACTGTTGTCAGCGCACGAAGGCGGCCTCTAAGTACTCCGACGACGTCATCCCGCAGCCAACGACGCCGGCGAAGGATGCGGAACCGCAGACGACCCCTACCGGCGCACAGGGGTACTGCTATGCAAACTTTTTCGGATCCAATCTGACGCCTGGGGATATTCTAAGGTAAGGAATCCAAATACTAACCTGTTTCTTTCAGATGTAATAGTATATGAAGGATCTGGAGGGCACTTATAAAAAATGTTTGCTTCAGGAACAATCTGTATTTTACTAGAAGATATATTTTAAAAGTACTTGCTTTAGTTTATACATGAAATGTTTGCACATTCTGCGGCAGCCTAGCTTAACACACTTTTAAGATAATAACTTATACAGTCATAGTGTTTTCTGTCATAGGCTTGGATCTTGTATCACTATAAATACAGAAGTTCCCAGTTCCCAATATGCTAACGAGGATTCAGTATCGTGACTTGGTGATTAAACACAGACATTTGCAGTGATTGCACTAACCAACTGAGATGTCATAACAAGAGTATTTCCCACTAATTAGTTTAACTTTAATTTATTTTACACTAGCTGTACCCGGCCACGCTTTGCTGTGGCTCTGTCTGGTTAAATGGAAGAGAAAGAAAATAGTAAGCGCATGTTTCTAATATGTTTAATTTCACAATGCTTGTGGGTACACAATATGTTTTTGTGACTATTGTCTATATGCGTCCCTTGTAGTTGTTGCGCAGTAAGCAAATCGATAGGGTCTGTTCGGCCTTTCGATTAAAAACACACACGTATTGTACACGCGCATATTCAAATCCAACGTTGTGTATATATAAACACAAGTTAATGTTGCAAAGTGAACCAACTCCTCCGCGCTCCCTCCACCCACTTATCGGTCTGCCATCCTGACACCAACTGTCCATCTTAATATATTTAGAGTTTTGTCTCTATGCGTCCTTTCTCAAAGGTACAAAGTGAACCAACTCCTCCCCTCACCCTCCACCCACTTCCCAGTCTGCCATCCTGACACCAACTGTCCATCCTAATATATGTACACAATTGTCTCTTTGCTCCCCGTGTAGTTGTTGCGCAGCAACCAAATCGATAGGGTCAGTTCGGCCTTTCGATTAAAAACAGGCGCGTATTGTACACATGCTTATTCGAATCCAACGTTGTGTATATATAAACATGCGCTAATGTTGCAAAGCGAACCAACTCCTCCCCCCTCCCTCCACCCACTTCCCGGTCTGCCATCCTGACACCAACTGTCCATCCTAATATATGTAGACTATTGTCTCTATGCGATATTTCTTAATGTCGCAAAATGAACAAACTCCTTCCCCTTCCCTCCACCCACTTCCCGGTCTGCCATCCCGACACCAACTGTCCATCCTAATATATTTAGACTATTGTCTCTATGCGCCCCTTGTAGTTGTTGCGCAGCAACCAAATCGATAGGGTCTGTTCGGCCTTTCGATTAAAAACACGCGCGTATTGGACACGCGCGTATTCGAATCCAACGTTGTGTCAAAATTTCAAAGCAATTGGTGAAGAACTTTTGGAGATTTAAGATTTTGAACAAACGCACAGTGACATTTTTATCTGTCTTTTAGGGCTTTCGATTGAAAACACTTGTGTATTCGACACGCACGTATTGGAATCCAACGTTGTGTACAAAAATAAATGCGCGTATTCGAATCCAACGTTGTGTCACAATTTTAAAGCAATCAGTGAAGAACTTTCGGAGATTTGCGATTTTGAACAAACAAACATTTACATTTTTTATTTATATAGATTTTAAGCTGTATGTGTTAATTTCCCTGAAGATGAAAGACAGAAATAGGTATTAAATGGTTTTTTCAGGTATGTCTTTGACCATGACCCCACATTCACAGACTCTCTTCCAGTTCACAGTACTTCTATGTATGCACTTTAACCGCCATAGGGGCTTCCGTAAATATAATGAGCCTGACCTGAAAGACGTGGTCTGCTAGCAGCGCGGAGCTCAGTGGTAAGTGCTAGTGCCACTGCTAATTATACTGACAGACTATCGAGCACAGGAGGAGCTTTTCAATGCCCCCAGACAGCCCTGAGATGCAGCCAGCAGAGGCCCCTCAGTCTTCACTGACAGGTCAAAGGACAGACCTCCAAACCCCAAATGCATGGGCACTCTTGTCCAGCTTTTATTAGAACACCTGATGCTGTGGAAATGAAAAATTGACAACAGTACTCACTGCAAAGGCTTTAGGGCAATGAGACTGGTACCAGCTTATTTTGCAGTGCGAATGACGCTCCCTCAGCTAGGTGCCTGGTGCAGTGGCACCGGTCACACCACCCTAAAGCCGGCGATGGCTTCAGTCACTGGGAGGTGTGAGTCTAACTGGGCTGTCTACCACTGATAGAGTTCTTTGAATCTGCCTGTCACCAACTTGGAGGACTTAATAGGAGCTCCCCATTTGTCTCTTAAGCTGCTGAAGTAGGGGGCTCACGACTCCACTGGGCTGCAGGGATCTCGACAATCAAAAAGACCTGACTGATCCAAACACTGTGTAACCTCCCCAACACTTGGTGGATTTTATTGCCGAAATTATGACTGTAAATATCAAAATCTCCAGTTCTGAAAATTGGTGAGGGGCCTTAGTTTATAGACCTCCTGGCCCCAAAACTAAATTTGTTAACCATCTATTAGAAGCAATTGTTTCTCATGTATTGGCAATTGAAAATTTTATCCTGCTCGGGGACATTAACTATCATGCCGAATTCCCCTCCGATCCTGAAACCTGTCACTTAATTAGAACAATGGAAAGCCTTGGTCTAACCCAAAAAGTAATCGGCCCGACCCATCACGCGGGTCATACTTTGGATTTAATTTTTACTAGCTCGTCTAAACTGAGTAACGAAGCCCCTCTTCCCATAATCTGGACCGACCATTACCTTTTAAAGTTTAGTCTTCCTACACAGGCCGCAACCAAATGAACAAGTAAAAAAAGAATGCTCATACGACCCTGGCGTAAACGTACACCTGAAACCTTTATTGCACATTTTAAACCCTTAATAAAACAGGCTTCTCCATTGGAAAAAATGGTAAAAAAACTTAGAGACCTCTAATGCAATCATTCCTAAAACAAAGGTTAATGTGAAATCTGTAGCCTCCCCATGGTTTACGATCGCCTTAAAAACAGATAAGCAAGCAAGTCGAGTAGCTGAACGTAATTGGCGTAAAACAAAAACGGAAGAGGACAGAGCAAAATATAAATTATTGCATTCATGCTATATAAAACATATCAAAACGGCTAAGAAGATGTATTTAACCTCGCGGATAAATAATTCGGCCAATTCCAGCAAGGAACTATATAAAATATTGAAATAATTTACTTCCCCTCGGGCCGAACAGTCCTCCTTTAGCCCTACTCAAGACTGGGTAGAGTCTATGTCTGAGTTCTTTGATAATAAAATCAAAGTAATCTATTCCTCCTTTCCTGACACTGACTAAGACCATCCCCAGCAAAATAATAGCCTGACATTATCTTTCCCCTTGGCTGATTCAAATGACATTCCCTGTCTGACAGAATTTGATCCGATAACAGTCACTGAAACCTTGGAGGGTTTAAGCAAAATAAAATCTGTCTCCCCTATTGACCCTTTCCCTACACGCCGCTGCACTAAAATCACGCCGTTACTGGCCAACTCACTGACTGCCATCTTGAACACCTCACTTGAGCAGGCCATTGTGCCATCCACGTGGAAACAAGCACAAGTAAAGCCTATCTTAAAGAAAATCTCTGATGATCCCATATTGCCAGCCCATTACCGACCCATCTCTTTACTACCCTTTTTTGGGAAAGTGTTGGAGCATCTAGTCAATAAACGGCCCGCTGCTTTTACACAGTTGCATGGGGTCTTGGATCCCTCCCTATTCGGTTTCCGTGCTGGACACAGCACGGAGACTGCGGTCATTGAGATTGTGGATAACATCAGGCTCGCGGTGCATAAAGGCGAATCAGCCATCCTTATCCTCTTGGACCTATCGGCGGCATTTGATACCATCTCCCACAACATTTTGAAACATCGTTTGTGGGAGATAGGCATCAGAGGAAGGGCCCTTGGTTGGATTGAAAACTATCTGACGGACCGCCACACCACCATCCGAGTCGACACTCTGGTCTCTAGTAGCCGCCCTGTAACAGTGGGGGTACCCCAGCGGTCTATCCTAAGCCCCCTGCTGTTTAACCTGTACTTAACCCCGCTGGCGAAGATCATTAACTCATACGGCTTTGAAACCGTGTCGTACGCCGACGACACCCAGCTGCTTATCACATGCGGCACAGATCATGCTGACACCCGTTCCCGTTTTAAGAAATGCATGATCGAGATAAGCAGCTGGATGTGTAAAAACAAACTCCAATTGAACGCAAACAAAACGGAAATCATCTTATTCGGCAAAGCAGAGAAATGCTGGACACAAGAGCGGTGGCCATAGGAACTAGGAGTATGTCCCTCCCCTAAATCTGCAGAACGGAATTTGGGCATCATAATGGACTGTGCCTTGTCCATGAAGAATCACATTACCAAAGTGACAAGCACCTGCTGTGGAATCATGCGTAGTCTCAGGAAGATCTTCAGGTGGCTCCCTATAGAAACTAGGAAACCCCTGGTACAGGGCTTGATCGTTAGCCATCTTGATTATGGCAATGCCCTGTACGCTGCACTCAATGAGAATCAGCTGGCAAAACTGCAGACCCTCCAGAATGCAGCGGCCAGATTAGTCCTTGATCTGCCTCCTAGAACAGCTTCCGGGCCCTGTTTGAAAAAGCTCCATTGGCTCCCCATCCGTCAGAGAAGTCACTTTAAGATCTTGAGCATAACACACAATACTCTGTATAATATTGGCCCCAAATATCTTTAAAAAAAACTTAATTGGTATGTCCCTAAAAGACCTTTAAGATCCAACAGCAAATCATTTTTGATTCAACCTCGTGCCCGGACTTCTAGATACAGTCAGCGTTCCTTCTCCTATCTTGCCCCTCTGTTTTGGAACAAGCTGCCTCCCCATCTGCTATCCATCACTGAACATAAACTTTTCAGAAAAACCCTAAAAACCTGGCTTTTTCCCAAATAGTTCCCACCCCACTTTCTAGCATCACATGTGATCAATCGTTTTTGTGCTGTAAGCGCCTTGAGACCTTACGGTGATAAGTTGCGCTATATAAAAACTTTTGACATGACATGACATTTTATAGCACTTTGCCAATAATCTAGCATCTGCCTTGGTGTGGAGGAGCCATCCCCCTGCATCCATAGGCACCAAACACATTTGTCCGGTACCCATGTTTCTGGCCATCGGGCCTACTGAGGGAGCAGCACATCAGGAGAAAGTCTTTGTGGCTCTAGGAGGTCGGCCCCAATTCTCTGCTGAGTTTTGAGACGCTTGACCCTCCAGTAGCCCCCCTGCACCAATACCTTGAATATCATGGCACCTGCACCAGTTAAGGCTTGTTTCTGTCCAGTCCAGACACCACAGATGTGGAAAACCGGCCCTGCTATCTTGTTTTTCCTTCCTCTGCATAACTGACCGACAACCATGACAGCCTTAACTTCCAGTGGCCAGCAAGCAAAGAGACTCTGCAGCTGAGCTCTACAGCTCGGGTCGTGACTCCTAACTGAGTCACCTGGCTCTAGGAGTCCCATGACCTGAAACCCCCCCTTTGGGTTCTCCCAGACTTGTCCCTAACTCTCCCCTTGCAGACTCTTTGTTTCAGGTACATTGACTTTACAGGTGTGGTACTCGCAGCTACTATCTCAACCCGCGGCCGGACTGGCCGTAGCAGGCACTGGGCGTTTCCCCGCTGGACTGCCAGGTTGCCCCCCCAGTTTCTGCGGCAGGTCCGATTCAATTGCCAGGGCTGGTTTGCCTTCCCAGTCTGGCCCAGTCCCAACCAACACCCCCGCAGCACCTGGACACCCCAGGGCAGGTAAACCCAAACAGCTGGTGGATCTTTGGACCTATGCCCCTAAGCACCTTAAGTCCTAAAGGGCACCCCCGAACACCGACTGCAAGTATATGTTTGCTGTTTATGTTTTTCCTCCCATAGAATAACATTACCGCGTTTGAGGATCATACCTCAAAAATCGTTATTCAAGCATTTTTACTGTTTTCTTGTAAAATCGATAACTTCGAAAGTACTTACCTGATTCCAAAGATTTTTGTGTCTAAATTCATATAACATCTGTCATTTGTATAAATTGGGCTCAGATTTCTTCTTGAGTGTGTCTAATTTATTGACTCAGTATGTACAACAACAGCTTAACACTCCCCTCTGATAAACCTAAACTGCTTGACCACTCTAACACAAATAGAGCACTTGGGATTATTTAAGTAAGCGCCTGTAAACCAATAACGGTCTTCTGGACTTTATGCATGGCGTGCCCTTACATTGGCCCACCACATAAAAAGCCAGCTTCCTACAGTAACTTATTTCTAATTTATCATTCCAAAAAGACAGAAGGATATTTTAGAACAGCAAATTAAGAAATAAAGTGTGCAAGGCCGACAAAAGAGTGGCCTGGTATCAATGTGGCTTGTTGGTTCTTGCAAAAATAAATGTTAATAAATAAATATAAAGCATGGAGGAGGAGAGGTGAGGAAACAATGAATGAGAAGAGAGGTGCGTGGCCTAGTACTAGTGTGCAGCGGTCCAGATGAAAAATAAAAGCAATTTAGTAGGAAGCAAATGAGTGGGTTTTGGGATGGAGAGTGATTCAACTGTATGTGTCTGGAGAGCACGTGCCCTTGCCCCAAGTTCACCATGGAAAGCCTTAGAATTTTGATTCCCACCTCAGAGCACGACAGTCGTGTGTGTGGGAGTGTGTGTGCGCTGAGGCCTTTTTGTATATCAAAAAATGAGTCAAAGATGGGGAATTGGAGCTCAGAGGAGCACACCTGCTGCACCTTCCTTACACAAGGGCGACTACTGTTCCCTCTGTGTGTTGCAGAGGACTGACAGTAGTGGCAGCCATACCAGATTCAGTAAGCACAACAGGCCTTTTCAGCTGTTCCCTGTTAGGGGATGGCCTATTTACATCTCCCACCATTTACAATTGCCTGCCACTACCATGCAAACAGGCAGCGGCGTAGCAAAGGGGGGCGGTCAGCCCCAGGGCGGCACGTGTTTTGGGTGCAGCAGCCTCGTTCTCCGCTCTTACCTGCGGCATCACCAGAACCCGCCTATGTTCTTACACGGCCATGGGATGCCCCAGTAGGTATAGGCACCCCCTACCCCCTGCTCTGACATATGGCTGCATGGCAGCTGCAGCATGGACCGCCACAGGCAGAAACTGGTCTAGCTACGCCACTGCAACCAGGTCTTTAGGCCCAGTGAATGGCACCTGTGTCAGTGTAAATGAGATAAACAGGAGTGAGTTAGGAAAGTGTGAGCCATGCTACCACGGCTATTAGCTTCCATTGTGAGTGTGGTCAAATCCAGTCTTCCCGAAGACTGAGGGAGAGGAAGGAGCCCAAACCACTAATATGAATTTTGGTTGCCATTTCAGACATTCCAGAGTAGAGGAAGCAGCGGGTTCCATTAAAGCAATGGAGTCTTTCCCCTCCTCTTTCCTGGCCTTTATTCTTTGGGAGATAACCCTCCCACCAATTGGCTGATTGGGTAGATGAGAGAGACAGCCTTATTACCTTTAGTGTTCTTGTTTTGTTCTCTTCTAAGAGGAGAACCAACACAACCAGTACAAGCCTCTTCTTCACTGATGTGGGAGCTACAGTTTCTTATGATGGATTAAACCCAGATCTTTTGACTGGGTGTGAGTGTTTGATTGATTCAAATGCTCCGTCCATCACCACCCCCTTTTGTACAGTTTCTTATCCAGCAGCAGGCACCGATATAAGTGTCACAAGTGAACAGAAACTTTGGCTGGACATCAACCTCCTGTGGGTCATATCGGACACCCCAACTCCTCCCTCCCTTTGACAGAGATGCCGGCAGGTGCATCCTGTCTCAATAAAAAAATATACTTTTGGGACCAACAATATGTTCAAAGGGTTGCACCAGAGAAGTACTACTGGCACTCACACATGAGTGTGAAACGCAAATAATCTGCCAGCAATGCCTATATTACCCCAGAGATTCCTCATCGCCATAGTATCGGCAAGTGTACAGTTACCGCTGTGACATGTCCCCATTAGTACCAGTATGAAATGCCGCTGTGAATAATATATATCTCAATTGATTTTGTGAGGAGTGATAAAGTGATTTTCTTAACGGAAAGGGCTGAGTGGACAGTGATTTGTTAACTTCTATTCAATACTTGTTTAAAGTAGAGTCTCTAACCCTGCACCACATCCCTTGGATTTAGCTACCCTGAGAGTCAAGTGCTTAAGGAGTGCACTCGGTGCACAGTATTGGGTCCAATGATCCTGGGCCACAAGTTTTAAATGGCTCGATTTATACAAACGCAGCCCAGTAACTCCTGCCTGCCACAGGACTCCTGCAGAAACCTACCACAGGGGGGCTGCAACAGATGAGCATATGGGAGTTTAGCAGACAGTAGAGAGAGCATAGAAAGCCATCTGATCTCAGTGTTCTTAAATAAAAAATGAAAGTTGTTTCCCGACAGCAGCACTGAAAGGATACAACTCCATTAAATGATTGTAAAGAAGTCAGGCTCATGTAGGACAGAAAAAAAGGAGTAGGGAGTAAAGCCATTGAATAAGGAGCATAAAACTGAGATAGACAATAAATGTATCCAGTCACGAGCAAGGTGATGACCCAAAGCCTTCTCTGTGTATCATACTGCAGAAAAGAGGTATTTTAAAAAAAAGCTGAAGCCATCTGTAGGTAAAACCTAAAAAGAACACTGAGTAAGCAAAAAATACAATGAGGAGACCCCCTTAACAGAAACAGAAATGCCTGGATTGAGTCCGCCTCACTGGCAGATGTGCTGTAAGCACACATTTTCACCACAAAGCTGTTTTTTCTAGATACTGCAGATATCATCTGTCAGGAAAGTGGTGTCCAGGGCCTCTCCAATGACCTGGTGGACCAGGGGCTAAATGACCACCTCTGGTATATTTGGTGATGTTTTCTCCTACTCCTTGTCATCATGTTCTATTATGTATAAAACGTTTTGCAACTGATATCACTGTTGTCCTATGAAATGTTGTAAAAAGCTTTGCTTTTCATCCCGAGCCTGGCAAGTGCTACATAAAACTGAAAATTAAAAAATAAGTTTCTTACTTTCTCTTCAATTTCAGTGGCAGTGCGCTTGGTGGTCTCTAGGTTTTCCACCAAGGCAGTATCTCCCAAAAAATCTCCTGATGCAGCAGAGAGTCGAGCAAGCAGAGAATCTTCAAGCTCCTTTAAAACAATCTTGAATTCATTCTGTTGCTGTGTTAGTTTTGCCTAGAACATAACAAAAATTCAATAATGAAGATGCCCTTTCAAACTATAAAGGAGACTGCAAATATACAACCCAGTCTTTACATAAGATTCCCCTTGCGTACTTGCTTACCTCCACACAGACTGACCAGTCTACTACATTAATCTGCTTTCCACAAATAATGCTATTTAGTTCCCCCCTCTTTTATGATATAAATATGCCAGTTGCTTATTACAAGTTTGTGCACTGAGTTTCAAAGCATCAGTAGCAGGACATAGTGGACAGGAGAAAATAAAAACACAACACAGACAAAAAAGAAGAGTCTTGGTAAAGGAAAAACATACTGGTAACACTGGTACCAAAGCATGGGCATCCGAGACCAATATAGTCTATTGACTAGCCAGCTTGGAGAAGACTTTGGGCAGAACTGTTTTAAGGCATGGGCAATGTGGGTAACTTCCAGAAGAACCTACCTTCCAAGGGCTTTCAGATTAAGATATCTTGGACAGTCAGAAGTATTGGTGTGCATAATTTCTTTTTTTTTTTACAGCTAGGCATGTGCCTTCACAAGAGCTTAATGTGCATGCTTGACCTTCCCAGGAATAAACCTTGTACTTTTAAGGAGTTTCTAGGAAATGTAAAAATAGTCTTTCTGAGTCACGTCTCTCAAAATTCTGTCTTAACGTGCTCATCGTCTATCTCCACATCTCTGCATATATACCCCACTCTTTCTATCTCAACTCTATATCACCTCTCTCAATAGACCTCTCTCTAACTTTTTCACAAGCAGTAACAAAAATAAAAAATATCAACAAAATATCAACAAGGTAAGTATATACTTAAGTACATGTTGACTATACCTATACTTCAAATCTATGTACCTTGACAATATACATATACAATGTAGTTGTGAAGTTAATAGGAAATCAATACTTACCAATATATACTTTCCTCCACATTTTGGTTGTCAATATTTTTGCTATGATATTCTTCTAACATGCTTTTTTTGCTCTTTATTTCCTGACATTCAAGCTTAGCAACTTCGCTTCTTTCTCTACCACACCACCACCACTCTCTACCTCAACTCTCTCCACCTCACTTCCAACTTCACCAAATTGCTGTTTTCATCTCACCTCCCTGTAGCTCGTCTCAATCTATTTTACCTAGTATTTCTCTTTACCTCAGACCTCAATCTTGCTCTGTGTCAATCTCTCTTTTCCTTTCTTACACTCTAACCCTGTTTCTCATCACTATGTACCTAACTGGCAATTTGCGCGAGCGAAGACCAGGCCTGCATGCGCAAGGCGAGGCTGTGCTGGGTCTCCGTTCTTGGCTCCATCATTCCGAAACCCCAGTGACGGTCCTGTATATTTTGGAGGTAGATTAGAGACGAAGTAATTAATCAACATAAACTATTGATGTCAATCGTAGGTTGTGTTTTTACCTTTACTCCAGGGGCCGGCCCTGTCTTGCCTTGTTTGCCCAGCCAGCTCTCCTGGGCAGGGTTCGGGCATGCCTGCCCTCTGTTCCGGTTATTTGCTTCTGTTCTAGTTATTTTTTTCTTATTCTAACTCTAACTTTATTCTAACTCTAACAAGCCTGCCTGCCCTCTGTTCTGGTTATTTGCTTCTGTTCTGGTTATCTTATTCCTTATTCTAACACCCTGTCTGCCACTGTACTTTCCCTTTCTTTTCTTGTTTCCCTTCTGCTCCCCCTCGTATTCCCGGCCTTTTTCGCCGCTATCCCTGACCCCTCCCGCCCGCCTCCCAGCTGATCGTCCCTCCTCCCTCCTCTTCAAATGGCGACCGCTGCAGGCACGCAGTGGGCTTGCCGAAGGCGTGCCTAAGGCAAGCCCGTCTGCGCCCGTCCACGCCTGGACCACGCCCAGTGCCAGACCCCTGGTCCCCACGAACCCCATGACGCCCGTCCCCGCTACGATGCCAGCACCCTCCATGCACTCAACACCGGACAATCACACACCTGCTTCCTGGCTGCCCTGAAGCGCACCCAAGGCCCTTTCTCCTTCCGGAACTGCAGCTTTGCCGGCATCCGTCATGCCAACCCACCCACCGGAAGAGAACGCAACCACCTCAGTTGCATCCTCCTCAACACCCGCTCCACCCGCAAACACGCTGTTGAACTCCGGGACCTACACAACTCCAACACCCCAGACGTCGCCTTCCTGACGGAGACCTGGCTGAACCCCTCCTCGGCACCCTACATCTCCATAGCCATCCCGGACGGCTACAAGATCACCCGCAGGGACCGCACCAATGGAACAGCAGGAGGAATTGCCATCGTCCACAGGAACACTCTCAGAGTCTCGACCAACACCGATGACACCCTCAGCACCGCTGAACACCTGCACTTTCAGATCCACACCGATCCCAACACCACTCTCAGAGGTACTCTCATCTACAGACCCCCTGGACCCCCGCCACAGTTCAGTGACTCCATCGCTGACTTCATCAGCAGCCATGCCCTCGCTTTCACAGACTACATCCTCCTCTGGGACCTGAACTTCCACCTCGAGAAAAACAACAACAGCAACACCACTACCCTGATCGACAACCTCACAAACCTCAGACTCAGGCAGCTTGTCACAACACCCACCCACTCTGCAGGCCACACGCTTGACCCCATCTTCTCCGCAAGCTCGGACATCTCCTTCAGCCACACCACCAAACTCCACTGGACAGACCATCGCTGCATTCACTTCACCACCCGGAAACCCACCACTCACCACCGCACCCAACAGATCGCCCGCCGTTGCTGGAGCAAAGTCACATAGGACCAACTAATCACCACCCCCGCCCGGAGCCCACCCACCGACCCCGACACCGCCGCCCGCAACCTCAGACAGTGGATCGACGACTGCGCCAACACCCTTGCCCTAATCAAGAAACCCTCCAACAGACACACCAGCAAGAAAGCCAGCTGGTTGAACGAGGACCTCCAAGCCTCCAAGAAAACATGCAGAAAACTAGAGAAGAAATGGCACTGTGAACCGACACTGGACAACTACGCAGCCCACAAGAACGCCATCCTCAGACACCATCACCTCATCAGATCCACCAAAATGGCCTCCTTCAAAAACCGCCTACGACATCCCACCCTCGCAAGACCTGTGCGACTCCCTTGCCACCTTCTTCCATCGCAAAATCGCTGATATCCAAGATAGCCTCAAAGTCACGACCACCCTGACAACCACTGAGACCTCCGTCCCCACGGCCACCATCCGCACCGATCCCCTGCTCTCCTGGACCAACATAAGCGAAGACGAAACCATCAAAATCATGAACACCATCCACTCCGGATCTCCATCAGACCCATTCCCACACCACATCTTCAACAAAGCCAGCGCCACCATCGCACCCCATCTCCGGAAAGCCATCAACGTCTCCTTCGAAACAGCAACCTTCCCTGAGAGCTGGAAGCACGCTGAGAACAACGCCTTGCTCAAAAAACCCAGAGCTGACCCCAAGGACCTCAAGAACTTCCGGCCCATCTTCCTGCTCCCGTTCCCGGCGAAGGTCATCAAGAAGACCGTCAACCAACAACTGACCCGCTACCTTGAGGAGAACAGCATCCTGGACCCATCCCAGTCCGGGTTCCGCAGCAACCACAGCACCGAAACTTCACTCATCACCTCCACCGATGACATCAGGGCCCTGCTGGACAACGGCGAAACCACAGCCTTTATCCTCCTGGACCTGTCAGCTGCCTTCGACACTGCCATTAGTGAGAAGAAAAGGTGGGGGCCAGTCAGCCTCCGCTAACAAAATGTCATACGTTGAAGTTAGATTTTCCCAAAATACCCCTTTTATGGTACGTTGTATGTCACCTTCAATTAAAAGTTGAATCTCAAAAAGCCTATCAGGGGGAGCTACTCTAGTGTCAGCTGTTTCTACAACAACATAAGTATCAGTCGCTGTCACCTTCAGTAGTGGACGGAGCGCCTCGCGTACTATGGTAGTCTCCGCCGCGCTGTCCAGCAGCGTCAGCGCCCATGTCTGATTCCGAAGCTGCGTTCTCACTATCTGTGGCATATCTGGCTGTTACTGCAGCAACTCTCTTTTTTCTGAAACTGGGGCCTTTTTGGTGTAGAATCGTCCTGCTTGCCTTTTCCGCCTTTCGGGCGGGGCTGGTCGTGACTCTGCTGGCCACCCCGACCTCTGCCGCCACCTCCACCACCGGTCGATGAAGCCAATGAGTCCTGAAAAGAACGAGGAGAGCGTTGTTCAGAAACCTGAAAACAATTAGGTGTTTTATTGTCGCGCGGTCGCGCAAGCCATAAACACGTTCTGTAGACGCAGGCACAGGAGATGCAGGATGTGAGTCCTGCTTCTGTTGTTGTTTACCCTGTTTTTTGTTCTTAGACCAATTCTGCTTTTTCGATTTGGGCTGTTCATCTTTTTCTGACTTCGGCCCTTGGGGTTGCTTTTTCTCCTTAGTAGAGAACGGCTTGACACCCAAACTATTACGGCCCACCGTCTTATAAGCCGCCGTAATTATTCTCGGTAACTGTCGGGGTTTATCGGCATCGGGAACAGCCTGCAAAGCATTAGACACCTGAAAGCTTACCGCATCTCCCTTTACATTCGCAAGGACGAGATCGGAAACTACGTCAAAACTGCAGCATAGCCTCATTCCCAATTCAACCGCTGCGTCTGGTCCTTGCTCATCTTGAACACGCTTAATGACAAAGGGAAGGACAGTCATTGACGGAGTGCCAAAGCACCTCGTATACACTGCTGCAAAAATCTTACCCCATTACTCACAGTCACCAGCTTCCGGTATCAATTCTTTAGGCAAACTAATTGTAAGAATCCTGTGTTTTTCAACAGGAGTCGCGTTAGGAAATACTGCTTCCAGCTGGTCAAATTTCTCGGCAAGCCAGAAAGGCATATCATCCTTATCTTGGGGACGCTTGCCCATTACTGCATTAACCATTACAGGACTAAGTTTCATTCCGCTCGGTCCGGCTGGAAGCGCCGCAACACATGGGGCCCCGCCCGAGAGATTGCGGGTAATGTATTGTACCAAGGACCTAATAACGCTAATCAGTACAGTATGTAGGCGTCTTAGATCAGCAACGGGAACCACTCCTGCTTGAGGATGCGGTGTATATCCAGCCAAAACAGGCCAAGTAGCGCCTGGAATGGACAAAGGACCTAATCTAGTTGTCGTTAAAGAGTGGGGAAGGGCGCCATTAAACTAAACTCGGTGCTGCCAAGCATTTATTGGAACTTCCTGTGTCCTATAAGGAACATATTCTGCGGGCACGGCTGTGTGAGTATATGTGTGGAACACACCAGTATTTGCGTTCACAGCAGGGAAGGTCACTCACGAGTAAAAGATCTCAAAAGGGTAAGCTACTTCAGCACTCACAACCAAGATTACTGCCATGCCCTCCAGTCTGACATTATACGTTTGGAAATGCTTGCGATCCCCTATGCGGCTATGCTGCGGTATGTCAACGTCACCCATAACGACACAGTAAAAATGTGGAAGAATGAAGAATATATGTAGCACAACTGGGTAGTAATTCAAAAGGAAACCGTTTTGATAGATTCAAGCTTGAAAAGACCTATGTAACTATAGGTAGGTTTATTCGTCAGTACCGTTATCCGGAAACTATAGTGAGGGGGTTAAGGACTGATATAAGCACTACTCAAGCTCCTTGTAAATACGACCAAACCACGTTGGGCGCCATGTTGCAGGGACTCTGCTCCTACACAGAACTGTGCATAGAGACTTAGGACCTCAGTGAAGTAGGGTGTACCAAAACCCATCTTAGTACCCAAACCCCCTACCAGACTAGCCATCAGTGACTCATTGGTTCTTCGTCAAATGGCAAAAACACCAATGATTTGTCAACCCAGAACATGTGACTTAGGCTACCTCAGGTATGGTGGCTAACAAGAGCACTCTTTTGTTACAGTCTTACACCAGTCCAAAACAAGGAGTAAATAGAGACACGTGCAAGTTTGAAATGTTTATTTCTAACGCTGTGTTCTCATGCACAGTATCTTAGATAATACAAGCAAACATATTATCAGAAACAAAGTTGTCAGCATTGTTACTATTCCATAAAATACAAAGGGAGAAAGCATCCTATAATGCTAACGTGAAACAGGTTAAAAATATACCTATATTTCACCTTCCCTAGTTAGTGAGTTAGTTTATAACTAATGATGGTCTCATAGGATTACATGGGCGGCCCCATACCTCTGATACTCAGCAGTAGTGGATCACATCGAGTTCTGCACAAGCTGTCAGAATACGAAAGTTCTCCAAGTGTGTCCGATCATGCCTGCACAGTATATTATTAATAGCGCCAGTATCAGAGGTGGCCACAGCTGCATATGTGTTATGTCTAGAATGTGCGCGGATCATTCCGAATAACAGACAGTGTCCAAGATAATCTTGACAGTCTCGGCTCTCTATGTGCGGACTAAACTAGCGAGGCAGCTTAGAAATGTAGCATAACAAGCTATTCTCATGTGAAGCAAAATACTCAGCCTTCTCTAAACAATATGGCAAGTGCGTGTCATGTGCAAAGCAGAGCAGGAAAGCAAAAAATGGGGTTTAAACTTCTAATAAACTCATGCTAACTTAACACTGTGTAAATGTAAGGCACGTCCCCACCACACCACCTCACCCTATGCGCACTCCTACACGACACTGGGATCCGAGACAAGGCTCTGGACTGGACCACCTCCTTCCTGTCCGGCAGAACCCAGAGCGTCCGCCTCCCCCGTTTCCACTCCATAGCCACCGAGATCATCTGCGGCGTACCCCAGGGCTCATTCCTCAGGCTGACACTGTTCAACATCTACATGGCAACACTCGCCTACGTCGCCCGACTACATGACCTCAACATCATCTCCTACGCCGACGACACCCAGCTGATCCTATCCCTCACCAAAGACCCCCTCAACGCCAAAACCAACCTCCATGAAGGAATAAAAGCCGTCGTCGAGTGGATGAAGAACGACCGGCTGAAGCTGAACATGGACAAGACTGAGGTCCTCATACTCGGCTCCACCCCCTTAGCCTGGGACAAATCCTGGTGGCCGACCACACTGGGCACAGCCCCAACACCCACCGACCAGGCACGCAACCTGGGGTTCATCCTCGACTCTACTCTCCCCAAGGCAAATCAGGTCAACGCCGTCTCGTCCTCCTACTTCAACACCCTCAGCATGCTCCGCAAGATCTACAGGTGGATCCCCACGAGACAAGAAGAACGTCACCCAGGCCCTTGTCAGCTGCAGGCTGGACTACGGAAATGCCTTCTACGCAGGAACCTCTGCCAAACTCCTGAAACGACCACAGAGTATTCAGAACTCCTCCGCATGGCTGATCCTCGACATCCCTTGCCACAGCCACATCACACCCCACCTTAGAGACCTGCACTGGCTCCCCGTCAACAAGAGGATCACTTTCAAGCTCCTCACCCATGCACACAAGGCTCTCCACAACACCGGACCAGCATACCTCAACAGACAACTAACCTTCAATTAACCTTCTACACCCCCAACCGCCAACTCCGCTCTGCCAACCGCGCCCTCGCCACCGTCCCCCGCATCCGTAGAGTGACCTTTGGCGGCAGATCGGTCTCCCACCTCGCCGCCAAGACCTGGAAGACCCTCCCCATCCTCCTACGGCAGACCCAGGACCTGTTAGCCTTCAGAAGACTACTCAAGACCTGGCTATTCGAGCAGTAGCTTCTTCCCCCCCCCCCCCCACCAGCGCCTTGAGACCCTCATGGGTGAGTAACGCGCTTTACAATTGTTATGATTGATTGATTGATTGATTGACTGTTGATCTCTGAAAATATTATCACAGAAATTAAAGCAAAATGCTCAATTTTAGGCAGAGTTTGAGTTTTGCAGGGCACTGTGGGTAAGAAAATGGGGTGGAATCCCCACGAGGCACACCACCATGGTCTCTTCTGAATGTCCAGTCTTCAGAAATATCTGGGTTTTGTAGGTTTTCCTGAGTGGTCTTCAAGTCCAAGCCCAAGCCCAAATACCCCTATTACCGATTTCCCCACACTGAATTTGGGCTTTTTGTGATGTGGGGGCTTGATAGAGTCTCACAAGTGGGGTAGCATTTTCATCGGGCCTAGAGGTCATGGCACCCATGCAAGGCACACCACTGGACTCACCTGGGTGCCTACGTTTCAGAAATATCTGAATTTGGTAGGTTTCCCTAGGGGACAGCCAACCCGAGCCTGAAAATGCAGCCATTCAGCATGGAAAGTTGGAAGATATTAGGATTTAGCCTCTCTCTGCTGACCTGTATGGAAGACCAACACCCAAAAGTATTGAAGGTACCCATCTCATGCCATAGATTGTAGTGAGGTTGGTAGATTGACTGCAGACATTGCTAAGTTAGCACAAGCTTGCTGCCATGCTGCTGCTTTTGCGCACGTTACTACACGACTTTGTTTTCACTAAGACTCTGCTTGTGCCTGTTCACATGAGAACCGTCTGCCTTTCGCGCTCCTTGCTGTTCTCTGTGGTTTTCGTCTGTACATGATGTGCAAGGTCGAAAAACAATGTCCCTTGTTATTCTGCTCTGGTCAATCCCCCGCACCTAGACATAACACGAAGCACAGCTGCACTGCTGAAAATCGAGTGCTTTTAATATTGCATGTATGCATGTTCGAGGCACTTGGAGAGAGCCTTTCCAGAGAGAAGAGCTGTGCTTGTCTGGAGATGTAAACCTTTGCATCTAGACTTGATGGTATGGGGTCCCCCTGACAAAGCCCAGAGGTCTTCTATTTTTATAATAAACTAGTTCCTAGCACGGGGAGGGTGGCAAGGCACAGTAGGCCGTTTTGTACCAGCTTTATAAAATAATATCCCTGTTCATATTCTATGGAATTATAACAATGCTCACTATACTGTGTTTATGCATTCTGCTGTTAGTAATAGCACGGGTACTGCATTTTAGAGCACGTTAGTTAAAATAAACATTTTAAACTATACAGTGTCTCTTATTACTCATGTTGTGGACAAGTATCAGTGAGTGAGCGAAGGAGTGTTCTTGCTCCCGCGATTCCTGAGAGAGTAGGAGTGACATGTTCCGGGTTGTCTAATCATTAATAGCTTCGCTGTAGTACGGAGAATGAATGAGACACTATAGCTAATCGGATTGGGATTTTGGGCACTAAGGTGGGTAGCTGGGACACCACTATACACCGAGGTCCTGGTTTCCTGCGCATAGTTGTATATATGTGCAGAATCCCTGCAGCATGGCGCCGCCAATGTTTGGTCTGGTTCTTATCTGCGAGACGCTTGAGTAGTACTTGTGCTTGTCCACAATGCCCTCACTTCTTTTTCCAGAAACAGCTGTGACGTTGTAACCCCTATGTTGATATTTTCATAGGTTCTTTCAAGCTTGATGTTATTAAAAGTTTTTTTTATTATTTCTTAACCCTTTATTGTTCTGCCACGCATTAGGTTGTTAGACTTTCTTCGTCTTTATGGCTGCGGTGGATATTGCAGCGCATAGCCGCATTGCACTCAACATTTGACCGCATATGGAGTGCAAAATGAGGGTGTCAATCTTATCTTTGTGGTAGAAGCTGATCCAGCTCACCACTTTGAGGTTTTTTATTCTTGGGTCACTTTTCCGGCGGTGGATGGAACTGATAATGTGTTCCATGAATACACTGCCACGGCCCTTCCTAATGTTTATTGACCCTATAGAAATCTTGAAGTTCAGCTAACGGCATGGCAATGCCAGATTTGGTTTAAAGGCGCCCTACCACACCCAGTGACTCTGATACGTTTAGGCCCTTTATCTATTGATTGGGCCACTTGGCCCGTTTTGGCTAGGTACACCCCACACCCACGTTATTTGGCAGTTCAAGTGGCGGAACTCCACGTGATGCACATCTCTTTGATACAGGTGCACAGAGCTGTTGTACGATACGTCACATGCAACAGTCAGGTGAGACCACCTGGAATTCCTGTGCAACCAGCTGGACCTGGCAGTGTTACTATCAGTCATGTCATGGTTCATTCGGTAATGGGCAAGAATCCTTAGAATAAGGATGATTTACCTTATTGTCTTGCTGAGAAACTTGACCAGTTGGAGGCAGTATTTCCGAATACTTCTCCTGTGGAGAAACACAGGATTTTGACTATAAGTTTGCCTAAAGACTTGATTCCTGAGTTAACCAATTGTAACAATTGGGGTAAGGTGGTTGCAGCAGTATATGCAAAGTGTTTCGGCACTCCCACAATGACAGTACTCCCTTCCGTGATTAGCGTGTCCAAGATGAGCATGGCCCTGAAGGGGCTGTTGAGTTGGGGATGAGGTTAGTGGGAGTGTTTGGCGTAATTTCTGATCTCATCCTTGCAAACGTGAAGGGGGATGAAGTCAACTTTCAAGTAGCTAATGCTTTAGCTCCCGTCCCAAAGTATTAGAAGCCACATGAATTACCAAAAATTATTGCACAGGCTTATAAAACCATTGGCCGCAATAGTTTGGGAATTAAACCTTTTGCTAAAATACCACCGCAAACGCAAACACAACAGATGTCTCAGTCTAATAAAGACGAGCGTCCACTCTTTTTTAAAAAGAATTGGAGAACTAAGAAACAGGGAAAGCAATAACAGAAAAAAATGTCACGTGCTGCGTCACCGATAGCCAAAGCTTCTGAGCTACCTTATGATTTGCATGACTTCGCAGAAATTAGGTCTTCTGACAGGTTTCAGGTTCCTGATCAGCATTCTCCTCGTTCTTTGCAGGAAACATCAGGCTCACAAGCCGGTGGAGGGGAACGCCAGAATCGCGTCAGAGGTCGGGATGCACCACAAGGACGTGAGCAGACTAGGCAGACTGAAGGAAAGGGAAAACAAGACGAATTTCCTTGTAAGCGCCCTCAGTTTCAGAAAAAGAAAGTTGGGGCTTTAACAGCCAGATATGCCACAGACAGTGAGAACCCGGCTCCTGAATTTAACATGGACTGTGACTCTGCTCGACAGCGCAGCGGAAGTTACCATAGTGCGGCAGGCACTGTGTCCATTTCTGGAAGCGACAGTGACTGAAACTTTTGTTACAGTTGAAACAGCTGACAAGTGTCTCCCCCTCACAGACTATATGATATAGTTCTTCTAATTGAAGGTGACATACAATGTGTTATTAAAGGGATTTTTTGGGAGAATATATTCATCTACTTATGACAATTTGTTGGCGGAGGCAGATTAGCCCCCAACTTTTGTTTTGAACGCACCGAAAGCGGAGGAGGTGATATTTCACGTAACGCCCCCTGGAAGCATGCAGAGGCTTTTGCAGATGAATGGGCTTTGGTGCTTGCACCGGCATTGTACCGTACTTATGTGGGCTGGGATCAAGATTCTCCACCCCATGAGATACCATTGCGGTCTAAGCCACAGCCTCAACCCCAATATCCCCTCCGGCGGGAAGCAAAAGGTCCCATATCTGAGATTCTAACTCAGTTGGAGTATCAAGGAGTGATTGAGACGTGTGTGTCACCGATGAATAACCCTCTTTTTACTGTTACCAAACCCGATGGGCCGTACTGCATAGTTTTGGATTACCAGCATTTGAACTCTCATTGTTGCACTTTTGCAGTTCAAAATACCCATAGTTCTGCTCTTGTAGACAGTCTTGTTCGTAAAAGATTTAAAACAACCCTAGACATTTCCAACGGCTTCTCCAGTCACAATCTGTCCCCTGCATGCAGTCAATGGACGGCATTCACAGCCGGCGGGAAACAAAAACAATTCCGGCATTTAGCAATGGGGTATAAAAACCCCGGGATCTTTGCCGCCCGTGTTGTCTCTTTACTAGACAGCATAGACCCAGATGCTTACTCGTATGTTGATGATATTTATCTCACAGACGATGTGATGTGGCCACATCTTTGCCGAGTAGACCGCATCATTATTTTGTTTGCAGACTACGGGTACAGATTTAACTTTGCTAAATCACACATCGCAGAGCATACAGTGTTGTTTTTGGGCTATGAGCTCAATATTGAAGGTAGAGGCTTAGCACCTCACTTCCTGGAGAAATGCGCACGTTTGGGGCCTCCGACAACCCTGAAAAATCGTCAGTCTTTGCTGGGATTTTTTGAATTTCTGGCGTTCTTATATTCCCGAATACGCCCAGCGTATCAAGCCGCTTTATGCTTTAATGCAACCTACATTTTCGAAAGTCAGTTGGTTACCGGAACATTCTGCTATATTACTATCTTTACAATCTGATTTGCTTGAACCAAAATACTTGTTAACACTTGATAACCACACAAACCTGGTAATACGTATTGTGCCAGGTGCAGTGGGTTTTAGTTACTTAACGTTTAATGAAGGTGACACAGTACCTATTGCACACAAATCACATTTGTACCCTTCTGCCGAGTTGCAGTTTCCCACTGTTGAAAAAGTCTTAACAGCTGTTCAGATGGCGATCCTGAAGGAACGCGCACTGGCACAGGGGAAATGCATTTTGATGGTAACGCCATACTCTGCACTTGAGGCATTGACAAAGGCGAGTGCACCAAACTCTAAGGGTTTGAATCGTCATTGCATACAATGGCCTGCTGCTTTGACGTCTTGGGATGTCACATTTATGTTTGACTACTCTCTTCATACTCAGGAGTTATTACAGTATGAATGTGATCATCCTCCTCCTCTGTCTATGCGCCCGCTTGAGGAGTACAATTGTATAATTTACACCAATGGTTCCGCGCGACCAGCCACCGGGTCTAAGCATGCTTATTTGACGGCCTGTGCTATTGTGGCAGGTGTGAGAAGTTGGCCAGGTATATGCTGTCCACTAGTTATAGTGGGCACCTTGCACCAGTCCAAACAACCCTTATTGATGATTAGGTTAAAGACAACCTTTATTGAAAGCTATCCTAGTGGTAGCTATGGAGAGAAGCCTTCAGGCTAAGTCTCGAAGGAAAGTAAAGAAGCTTGGTTTACCAGATTATAACCTCCTCAATGACCAAATGAAAGGAGAACCACACAAGGTATATATAAAATATATGTATTTATTACTAAACACTCTCTACTAACCTCTTTATGAGATTACAGAACAAGGCACACAATATTACAGTACTAGAACAACAGTAAATAACACAATACAAAGCGGGTTCCAGGGGAGACCAAACCATATACTAAGAAAGTGGTATAACAACCACGACTTGACTAGACACAGTGCCTAGAGCACGTAGAATCGCTGGTAAACCAAGGTAGTGACACAGGGTACCCACAGGAGACGTGTGCAGTGTAAGAACACAGCCGCAAGCTCCATACAACTCGATGGGAAAGTAGCGGTTGGAATTTTTAAAGATTAAGGACATTTAGGAGAGGACTTTGAGCAAACCATTTCAAACTTAGAAGGTTCTAAGGCCAGCACCCATGTAAGCATGGGAGTACTCGTGTTACCTAACTCAAAGAAGCTGGGTGCATAGGTGTCAAATGGTGTCGGGAATCTTCATTGTTTTCAATGGCGTGATGCTGCAAAGTGCTGCTTCTGTGAAGAGGAAAAGTGTCAGGTGTGTTCCAAGCCTGGATCAGAGATGAGAAGAACCTGAAATCAGAGGGGACAGAGTCTGGGTCACTTCAGGGTGACCAGGGGCTCGGTAGACGAATGCCCACAGATGTGAGATGCTTCAGGTGAGTTGACGCAATGCTTGATTCTGCAGCCACGGATACCAGGAGATGTTGACAATGACCAAAGTCCGGAGGTGAGCTGTCCCATGAAGGATGTTGAGTGCTGGAGGGTCCGTGTTCGGATGGAACACCAACAAGCCTTGGCAACTGCAACCCATACGGTCAGAGGAAATCAGCTTCAGTGAGGACTAGCAAGGTCATGGAGACTATCAAAGCAATGTAGAGTCAGGGCACATCTCGAACAACCAGGCAAGCCCATGGAAAGGTAAAATGACCTTCACAGGGTCCCCCAGGCCAACGGCTCAGGGACCGCGAAGGGACCTCAAGAGGAATCACAAAATACCAGCCCTCGGAACACTCGTGGAGTGTAGGCCAGTAATCTTCAGTGCAAACAATGCTTTGGGTCAGGACTACAAGCAGCCAAAAGCACAGCCTCAGGGGTTGGAGGAAAGCATATGCTGCTGCAAAAGAGCACAGGGATTCGGGTTGCACGGATCCCACTAGGGATACGGGCCTCAGAATTGCTGAGAGCACATATTGACCTCTGAGACTTTGGGAACCCACCTCCTACATTGCAGAAATCTTCTGAGTCCTCAGGAGCTTGGGAGATGCAAACCGGTCAGATGCGTTTAGGTGCCTGCTTAGCAGGGAAATAACTCCTTTACTCCAAGGGAGATTCTTCAGTCGTCCAGCGTCATGCAGATTGGCGAAGTATTTGGTTTCTGTAGCAGAGTTTAGTCCAGGTAAAATCTAAAGTCCTGTAGTCAGGGGTTCCTACTTTGTTCCCAAGGAAGGGGTGGGACAAACTCTGGGGACCCACCTATGGGAGGGTCAGGACAGTGGAGAGGCTACACCCATATCCTTTGCCTAGTTTTGCACCAGAGCAGGGGCTGATAGTTCCTGCAACCGGTTTGAGCTGGACTATGCACAGGGACACCGAATGTGCCCCCAGTGCAGACATCAAAGCACTCTTGGAGTGCACCCACCCAACCCTGATACACTAAAGTCTGTCTTGGAGGTGGTCACACCCCCCTTTGACAGGAAACCTATTGTCCATTTTCCCCTGTTGGAGTTTTGTCCAGCAGCAGGAGGGCAGACTTGTGTCCGTGGCTGGCAGCATCCATCTTGTGACGCCAGGGTCGAGAAAGCTGGTACCGGGTGTACCGGTGTTGTCAAGTTTCTCCCTCTAGGAGGGTGGAAAGGTGTTTGACAGCAAACACAACATGTTTCTTTGCAGCCATTTTAAAGTTAGCATTTACGGCAAGGTTATAATGCATTTAAGAGTATATGGTTGGCTGCATCACAGAACAACCCCAAAGAATAGATTCCGAAGGCTGCAGAGGGGCTCTTCTCATGCATGGGTGACCTCTCACACAAAACCCAGCACCCTGCTTTCAGGATTAATAAGGCCTGCCATAGGGGTGACTGATCAGTTTATATGTGCAGTGATATAAGGTAGATATAGTGAACCTATATCTGAGTAAGGGGTGCATGCACCAACTTACACAGGCTGCAGTAGCAGACCTGTTGTGTCATTTTGAATGGTCTCCCAGGGGTGGCACAGTGCATGCTGCAGCCCCTGGGAGGCCTCTGGGGTACCTGGGCCCTGGGTACATAGTATACCATATACTAGGGACTTATAAGGGTACCCCAGATTCCAATCTGGAGTGTACCTAAAGTACATATAATCAATTTAGAGGAGAAATCAGTTAGGCTGGGGTCCTGAGTAGCAGGATCCCAGCCAGACTAAGTTGAAAACAGTGAAACATCTGCAAAAAGTGGGGGTTACTATAAGAAGCAGATCCTACTCTCCTACAGCAGGTACCATGGTGAACGGTGAGTTTAAGTCCAGTGTTGTTCATACGCAGGCGCTAGGTGACTGTACCGCCCAATTGGCCGAGCTGCGTGCGTTGGTGCTTGCTTTTGAGGTTGCTGATCCTAATGTAACTACTCTCATTGTGAGTGATTCTTATTAGTGTTCAGTCTTTCAGTGACAACTTATTCTTTTGGTCTCAGAATGACTATCGTGATTCCAAAGGCAGCGCAATTAAGCATAAAATGCTTTGGGTTCGAGTGGCAGACCTTAAACAAAGTCTGCCACTCACACATATTATACATACTCTTGGCCACCAGTGTGTGGGAGCACACATTGTCGGTAACAGTTTGGCTGATGAAGCGGCCAAATCAGCAGTAGCCACGTATTTAGTCGCAGCCGTCACAAGATCCATGCCTAAGATAATGACATTTTGGCAACTATTGCTGCTACTGAGAAGGGTGGTAAGTACCCAAAAGGGTTCCCTGCAAAGTACTCTTATCATTTTAAGTCCCGACAAGGTTTCATATGTAATAATTAACGATGTTGAAGATCGGCTGATTTCCAACGCGGACCGCAGACTTTCTTTGATAACATCCTCACACGAAGGCTTGGCTTCGGCTATGCTGGCGTGCCTGCAAAAGTTTCTATCTTGCAGCAACGTTACTGGTGGCGCGGTTTATATAAAGAGACTCGTAATTATGTACTATCTTGTGACATTTGTCAGCAGATTAGGCCATCTACGGTTACACATCCACCTCAAACACAGCTATGCATTTCCAATAAGCCTTTTGGCTGTGTATATCTTGATCACTGTGGTCCATTTTCTTCAGATACTGCTTATAAATAAATTTTAGTTGCAGTTTATTCGTGCACATGTTTCATTTGGGTTTGGCCACAAAGCAGTGCTGACGCTCAAAATGTCATGGGGGATTTGGGTGTCTTTGTGGGAATTTTTGCCTGTAGCACCATCCAATCTGACCAAGGTCCAGTGTTCGTCTCGAAGGCGTACAAGGATGAGATGAAGTCTTTGGGGTGCTGGTGCAGTTTTTGTCTCTATACAGGCCTGAGGGCAACTCAATTGTGGAGCGAATGAACCGTGACTTAAAGCAATCCTTGACAGCTAGAGTCTTAGGCACTGGCAGGAACTGGCTAGCCCATTTGAATAGAGGGCAATGTGCACTTAATAATCTCCCTAGAAGATCTTGGGTGGGCAGACCCCATACGAAATGCTCTTTGGCATAAAAATGTTTGTGCAGACCTTGATGGTCTAGACATGGCGGCAACTGCCGGAACCTTTGACGCAGATAATCATTCTACTATGTTACAGGACTTACAAGAGACCCGTGACAGTCTTGCAACTGAACACTTACCCTCTGCCACGTATGCTGCACTACAGATTCCGAAAGCCGGCTGTTTACCCAAATTTGGAGATCTGGTCCGAGGGAAGGTGGAGAACAAAAAAGAATTTGGACGCTCTTATCGTGCACCGGTTCCAGTGCTTGGCGTGAAGGGTACTCGTATAGTCATCTTACCACTGCTTCCTGGTCGCAAAGAAAACAGATACATCTCAATGGACAATGTCAAGCTATAACATCTGGCCAATTCTGAATAGTGTAACACCTGCTTTGTCAAGCCCAGCAATTTCAAGGAATCCTGTGATTGGCGGATCTGACACAGCGCAAAATGACACTGCCATTGAGATGTATTCTGTTACTAACCACTTGCTAGTCTCGCAAGCTTGCCCCAGTAACGAAGAAACTGAATATGCTTATCCCACAAGCGAGTTGTTGCCTGGTTTACAAAAAACTACACTCAACCAGGCACGTTTTTCTTTCGACTTGACCTCCGCCTCGTCATTTGGCACTACAAAGTTCGGTATTTTTGTCTCCTGGTTTAAACAGACTTATTTGGTCCCTCCTTGGACATACATCTGGTTGGTGCTCATCCTGGCTTTTCTGTTCATGTCCATTGGATTTGTGACAGTTTTTTTCTTACTCATCAATGGTCACTACTTGCCAGAATGCTCTGCTGTTTAGTTGGTTCAGGGGACTTTGAATCTGCACTCGTCTTCTCACATCGTGAAAGAAGACCAGACCCTTGTTAACATTACCACCTCTCCAGTCGCTGATGGCATGGTCTGGGATGCTGTGCATTTCCAAATTCATGGACCAACGGAGATAATCAATTTACCAAATGTACTTCGAGTTTCCATGGGAGATGTGGTGAAACAGAATATACGTTCAGATGATTGGGATGCGCAAGCAATACAATCTTTATTTTCAGATTTGAAATATTATGCTACCTTTGATGCTGAAGATTTGTATTTAAATACTGCTAATTATGCTGATTTATATTTTTACCAGCATTATGGATACCATTACCTGCATAAAGCTACTACATTTAGAAATGTTTTTAATTACACCCAGAGTGTACATTGCCCAGCTCCATTGGAAGGGAGCTCAAAAGCCCTGTTGAAGGAATGTACATATTTTACAGATTTTGGTAGGTCCAAACCAGAATCCTACTACTTTAATCATATATTTCTTCTACCCCTAAGGTAATGTTGACCCACACAAAACTATTGTATCCCAATTTGTGTATTGCTAAACTGACAAGAGGTGGCTATGAACACTGGAAGGCCACCATTGATTTAAAATCAGTTTGGGCCTCTAAATCCTGGCAGGCTCGAGATACTGAAGCTTTATATCGCGTGTGCCTCATCCAAACGCAAATTCAATTTTAAATAATACAATTGACCAAACTACTTGTTTTGGTTTGGCAACAGCAAAACAAATGAATGCCCCTGCAGTTCCTACTCTGGCTACCTATCATAACTGGAGCTTGCTTACAAATTATTCCATTGAGGAACAACACATTTAATGCCACTAGTTTGGATCCTGCGTGTTGGTTTGTTTGGCAGACGTCTTCTGATGCATGCAAATTACGTTTCCATAATCCAGTCCCTGGTTACATACAGGATAGACCTGACCCATGTTTTGTAAACACACATTTGGTTACCACCTATTCCGTGGGTAAATTATGCCAACAGTGGTTGCAGCACTCAACACTATCGTCTGTGAAACAACATTAATCGTTGTTATCCAATAACATTGATTTGGCCGACTTTATCAAGGACCCACTTGGTCCAAGAACAAAATGATTTATTTACACAGCTTACAATGAAATATTGAAGCTGTCACAAATTGAAGCAGCTTCATGTTTAAGAGAAATAGATCAGGAAAATCTATAAAAGGTACTTGCTGTTGTTGGCAATAGTATTAACACTCTGTCTCCCCGCATCTACACATTAGATAATATTGTTTCATCTGTTGTTGATATTGTACAAGATGGTGTGTCTGTGTTATATCATGGTCAAAATCAATTGTGTTTTGTGATGCAGTTTGCAGGGACTTTACAGACTCTAAAAATGGGGTAAGTACCAAGGGATTATTTAAACGCATCTGCTTTGTTTTTACCTTTTAATTTGACAGACAAACAGCAGTTTATTTCCATGAAAGATGCAACATACACCCATTTACACATTGAAAATGTAGACCCTTTACCCTTCTCTGTGGCTGGAACTGACTCTGCTGTCTGGCTCATACATGGCGTTATCACTTTACCATGCTCAGTGTTTAAATTTAGCTCGTGCATGAAGCATTACCCGCTAGGCCTCCATGAACCCTTAGGTGGCACCTCTCTGCATGAAGTGTGGTTCTTGCCTTTCACATACAGATGCCTGCGGGAGGACAAAGAGGTACACTTACCGGGGAGTCATGTGATTCTACAGCAGGTTGTTCCCTTGTTTGCAAAAACTATTACACGGTGCCTGCAGTGTTACCGCCCAAACCATGCATGTGTTTTAAAAGGTATTCCAGTTCCAACTATAAAGCCCTATTTCATGCTGCTTGCTAACAGTAGCTATCTCCTTTTAAATAACCAAGAATGTTGTGGTTTGCTGGCTAGCATACTGTACATTGTGACAGTTTCACAGCATGTAGTTTGATGTCAAAATGTGCTTCTTTCGCCCCCACATGGGATGCTCGCTAACTTGATTTGGCCTTCCATACCAACTTTGAAAGCAGACTTCAATAAGTTGGGCAGAATAAGAGCCCTTTAATTCCAACAGGAAGCCCCCCTTACTTCTGTGCGCAAAAACTTTGTGCTGCAGGTGGCTAGCACCCATTCTGAGATTCAGGCCCTTCTCAATACTAACCTCTCACTGCATTTCAGTGAATTGATTCATCGCATTTTCAATGCATCTGATACACACGGCCTGGCATACTTTTTTAAGGTTGTTGGCTCTGGCCTTGTGACCTCCTTTCAGACTATATTCAGTGTAATACCAGCATTTATTTATTCAAATTTCTCAAGCGTCTTGGGTGGTTTACCCTTAATACTTGCCATAGTTGCTGGAGTCCTGCTATTGATTTGCCTGCTATGCAATGGCTGCTCCTCTTGTGGTCCTGCACAACCCAGGCCGGCTGCAAATGCTCCGGAACAGTGTGCTTGAATGCTTTAGCACACTTCCACTGGCGACACTCAGCGTGGCTTATTGATTGTCTTCCCACTTTGCGTACTACACTGGCGTGCAACCCGTCTTCTCATGTTTCCAATGTTCCTTTTCATGGGCGTTTAATATCTGCCTCTCCAATACGTCATGTTCAGACCCGGATTACAACCTGTTAATGGGTCCCCTAGTGGCCCATGAACAAGAATGTTCCAGAGTTGCACTAATGGCGCATGCAACTGCACTTGGAGTGTTGCCACAATGGGATGTCTGTACGGCTGCGCAGAATATCCTACAACACGGCTACATCGAATATCACGCAAGTTGTCCTGCAATGCTCATGGACACACCCTATTGTGAGGAACATGAATGCTCATTCATCTTGCTGAATTGGATGGCATCACTTTTTGCTACCGAGGACAATGATTTCCTTTTGGAAGCTGTTGCGGTTTATTGTGCATACACGCTGATGGATTAATTTGGCTGGTTCACCATACACTTCTGTGCCAGATTTTTTATTGTATTTTCCAGCGAACGTTTTTTCACCTGGCCCCTATTTACAATTTTTTTTCTTTCTTTTAAATTCAACAAATTATAATCGCTCTTGAACTCTGCTCTCACTTTTTGTAGTCTGTATTCGTCCAATGTCTACATCCAATGGACTTACCAGGGGAGGGTGTAGTGAGGTTGGTACATTGACTGCAGACCTTGCTAAGTTAGCACAAGCTTGGCTGCCATGCTGCTGTTTTTGCGCATGTTACTACACAACTTTGTTTTCAACAAGACTCTGCTTGTGCCTGTTCACATGAGAACCGTCTGCCTTTCGCGTTCCTTGCTGTTCTCGGTGGTTTTCATCTGTACATGATGTGCAAGGTCGAAAAACAATGTCCCTTGTTTTTCTGCTCTAGTCGGTCCCCTGCACCAAGACATAACACGAAGCACAGCTGCACTACTGAATATCGAGTGCTTTTAATATTTCATGAATGCATGTTCGAGGCACTTGGAGAAAAACCTTTCCAGTGAGAAGAGCTGTGCTTGTCCGGAGATGTAAACCTTTGCATCTAGACTTGGAGGTATGGGGTCCCCCTGACAAAGCCCAGAGTTCTTCTATTTTTATAATAAACTAGTTCCTGACACAGGGAGGGTGGCAAGGCACAGTAGGCTGTTTCCCACCAGCATTATAAAATGATATCCCCGTTTATGTTCTATGGAATTGCAACAACGCTCACTAGATTGTGTTTATGTATTCTGCTGTTAGTAATAGCACATGTACTGCCTTTTAGAGCACGTTAGTTAAAATAAACATTTTAAACTATACAGTGTCTCTGATTACTCATGTTGTGGACAAGTATAATCGGGTGGGTGAAACAGTGTTCTTGCTCCCGCAATTCCTGAGAGAGCCGGAGTGACATGTTCTGGGTTGTACGATGGAGAACGAATGAGACACTATAGCTAGTCGGATTGGGATTTTGGGCACCAAGGTGGGTTGTTGATTCACCACTATACACCGAGGTCCTGGTTTCATGCGCAAAGTTCTGTATATGTGCAGAATCCGTGCAACAAGATATGGGGATGCTTTAGGCACCCAAGGGGCACAAAGAATCTTGAGGCTTTAGGAGTGGTGGTGAGCCCTGATGTCAGAATGGGCCAGATCCCATCTTATAATTAAAAAAATATATTCCTGGTATCGAGTGAGCTTTCTACACTCCCACCCACTCCAAGTGCGTCGAATTTGAGCAGACTTCCTCTTGGCCCTCTGTTGGGGGGGGGGGACTGTCTGGTTTGCACCGCTTGGGGTGGGGGTATAGCTCAATGCCAGTGTGGAATGTATGTACCACTTTGCTTTGGCCACATGTAAAATCCTGTCTAATAGGCTTTACCTGCATAAAGCTAATAAATTTAGAAATGTTTTTAATTACACACAGAAGAAGTATTGCCCAGCTCCATTGGAAGGGAGCTCAAAAACCCGGTTAAAGAAATTGACATATTTTACGGATTTTGACATGTCCAAACCAGAATCCTATTACTTTAAATTAAATGCTTCTTCTACCCCTGAGGTAATATTGACCCATACAAAACTATTGTATTCCAATTCGTTTATTGCTAAATTCACAAGAGGAGCTATGAACACTGGAAGGCCACCATTGATTTAAAATCTGTTTGGGCCCCTAAATCCTGGCAGGTTCGAGGTACTGAAGCTATACATCGTGCGTGCCTCATCCCAACGCAAATTCAATTTTAAATAATACCATTTACCAAACTACTTCTTTTGGTTTGACATCAGCAAAACAAATGAATGCCCCTGCAGTTTCTGCTCTGGCTACCTATCCCCTTGCCTTGGAGGAGGGGAAAGGGTGGTGAATTAGGGGCAAACTCCTGAATGAGAGACACCTCATACCTACCTCCAGAGGGGCAGAACCACTTTATGAACACTTCTTGAGTTGGGATATGGTTCAATGCTAGGGTAGGCATCCATTCATTTGTTTATTTTGATACCATGTTGAAATCCCTTCTGCCAGTGGGATTTTTACCCCCCCCCCCCCCTCTGAAGATGCAGATTTGGGGTAAACAGCCACAGTCCACCCACAGGGGTGCAGAAAGGCTGATGCACCAGTTGTGGTGAGTGCACAGCACAAGGCCTCATTGTGCAGTCCCTGTCTTCCCCATTTTTTCTCTGGTTTTGGGCATTCAGGGACAGATTGGGGGTAAATTCCCCAAGTGGGCCACCGTGGGACAGAAAGACTATTTTGCTAATTTGGGGGTTGAGACATTAGAAGATTGCCTGGACAGGCCTCCCTACCCTATTTATGTACTAAAAAGTAACTCCCTGGGTGAGGGGGGCCAACAAGACTGGTATGGCTGAGGACAGTAGAGAGTACTAGCTCACTGCCAGGGGTGCCGCCCCCCCCCCCCAAAGTGTAATCCCTTGTGTTTAGCAGGTAGTTCCCTGCTTGGGGATCGCCCTCCTGCTGAGATCCCCAAGCAAATATCCACAAGGGAGGGATCCAATTGAAAAGGGGAGATTTTTCTCTTTCCTACTGTTCCCCATGAAAATCTGTGTTCGAGGAGCTGAGAGCACCGATGCAGTTAACGTTAAATGAGTCAATTGGCTCATTTCACTTTATGTGAAATAACGTCAGAGCGCCAAGCGTGGTGATAGTAATTTTGAGGGCATGGTAATGGCGAAGAGTGGAGGATGCATGCGTAGCGTGAAGTTTTCACCTGTGGAGGGTGATGGAGAGTGTGGTGGGGAGTGAAGAAAATCCTCATAGGGACAGTAGAGGGGAAGGAGCTGTGCTGCTGTGGGGTCAAAGGGACACAAAGGCATGGCGGGTAGGGGTGGATGCAGATCGGCGCGTGTGGAGGTGAGGACAGTATAATGTGTTGTGTGGGAGGTAGGGTGACCAACCGTCTGTAAATTTCACGGACAGTCCGTAAATTGGACCTCACGTCCGTTGTCCGTGAGGATCCTTTTTACGGACGCCTTTTGTCCGTACTTTTGTCCATCACAGGGAGCAGCACTGCTCCCTTGTGAGAAGCCTTAACCCCTTGATGGGGCGCCGCGCGCTCCTCCTAGAGCACAAGAGCAGCCCCACCCCGCCCATTGTCATTCTGTATGGGGCTGATGATTGCCACGTACAGAAGGACAATTGGCCGTCTGGAGTGTTACTGCATGTGGTGGGCCTCCTCCTGCCTTGGTCTAGGGCAGCGCATTTTGGAAGAAATGTGCAAACACACAAATGCTGCTACTGAATCCAGTTCATTCAAAGAAGCTGGTGAAACAAGTTGAAAAGAAGAGGCCCGGGCTAGAGTTCTTTCTGGCTCATCGTTTTAGAAAAGTGCAATTTCAATATTATACTTGAGGTTCCGTGACGATTTGAACCCGTGTTTTCAACATTGTCGTAAATACATAATTTTGGTATCAGCGAACCGCAAATGGTCCATTTAGCATATCCTGGTGTTTTCGCTATGCTACGAGCAAGAGTACTCCTGTTACAAACACATTTCTGATCTACCCATGGCATCCATCTTAGATTATGGCAGCCATTTTGTGTTTCTTGCCCTCACATAGACAATGGACACGCAATGACCTCTGATTACTTCATTTCGATTAAGGACACGTAGGCTTAGCCGGAGATTCACCTCTCTAGTGACACGTGCACCTTAGAACAGAACACGGCATGGCTGCATGACTCGACAGAAACTGCCTCCTCTGCCTGAGGCCAGCCCTGCTATACTGGTTCTCGTGTTCGTTGGCCTGATCATGATTAGGCGGCCGAAGCTGGTAGCCTTGCCCATTTACGACCCACAAACATCTCTTATCCTGCTTTTCTATCTTCTGCACCTGGCTCTACTCCTTTCCTTCTGGGCCTTTATTAGGGGGAGGTAACGAAATTTACGATGAGGCGGTCCGGCTCTTGAATGAAAAGTTGACATGGGATTGTGATGGAATAGTGGGAACCCCTCGTTCGTAATGTTTTGGCATCAGATATTATTGACGATTCCTGTGCAACGCCAAATATTTATTGTTTAGGACACAAAGGTTTGGGAATGTACTAACATGTAAAGAATTTGCCCGAAGCCCAATTTTTAGTATATAAGGAGCAACCCTTCTTGTACAAATCGAACAGGCTCCTAGATTCTGCCCGTGTGTAGTTTCTGTGACTTCTGTGTCCCTGCAGTAATAAACCTTTGGTCTTTGACGCCACCATCGAGAAGCCCGTGTTTCTGTTTGTTTGTGCACCGAGACAGGTAGAACTCCGGGGTCTTCGGGTGTTATACCTGACACCTCTGGACGGAACCAAAAAGTCCAGAACTCCAATTGGCGCCCAACGTTGGGCGACGTCATTCGGTACCGGTCCAAAAGCCTGAAGAGTTCGAGAAGCTTCGTGTGAAGATTCCTGAGGGAGGCGCCCCACTTCATCGATCCCGGCATATCGCAAAAGTGGCCCGACGTTCTCTTCCACGAGGGTTCCCGTTCAGGACGGCTGCAGTGGTCCGTTGCCTTGACCGTCGCCCTGTCTTGGACCCGAGGTGCAGTCCTTAGTACGGCGAGACAAGACGGGTTTCTCCTTGGTGACGTCTTCAGTGCCTCAGTTAAGTATTAAGTGGTTGCTAGTTGGTTACTTCGTAAGGGTTGCTCCTGTGTGGATAATCCTTTTAGTTCTTGGTTTGGTTTGGTTTCGTAAGATTATCACTGGTTGTTCTGGTTACGATAATCTATTGGTTTAGTTTGGGTATCGATACATTTGTTCGCTTTTGGTAGGCCTAAGTTCTTGGTTCAAGTGCACATTTCTGTTTGTGTTCGTTCTGTGTTCCGGATTACAAAATGGTAAGTCGGAAAAATTGTATGTTGTCGTGTTTTGGTTGCAACAGTGATTCCCGGTTGGAAGACTCATGTCTGGTTCCTCCGATCGGAACTCCTCTATATGATCTTTATTGTAAACACGGTGTGGGTCCTATATCTTATAATGAGGTGTGGGTCCGATATACGGAAAAAGACGGTGTCCTTAGTTGGCCACTGCATGGTAGTTTTGAATCCGAAGTCCTTGATAATTTAGAAGTGAAATTGTTTAAGAAGAAAGCCCGGCCGGCAATGTTTGATTCTTTCCGTTACTGGCGAAAAGAATCTAAACAGAGAGAAATTAAAAGATTGAAGAAAGAACAGAAAGAGCAAGAGTTGACTTTAGAACAAGCTGCTAAGCAGCTGCAACTCAACGAGTCTGAGAAGGCAATGGAGATGGCTACTAGAGAGCGTAATTTAGCGATAGACAAGTGCTATCCTGCCTTGCCATCATGTACGGCTAAGATAGTAGAGGACCCCGAAAACGATCCTCTGTTGTCTTACTTGTTACAGTCACCCCCACCGTATGCACAGGGTGCTACGGCTCCACCGTTACCGAATGTTCAATTGCCGGTTGCTGGACAACCTGGTATTCCTGTTCCCCTGAATCAAGCTCCTGTACCTCCTGTAGTCAATGTTAATGTTCCTTCGGCACCCCCTCTTCCAGGGTTGCCGGCTTCTTTGCCTATACCTGTATCGCTTATACCTACTGTTTCACAAGCTACCTTGCCCGATACTCCTACTGTTTCTGTTCTATCTGTTCCAACTGCTACTGTGTTTTCTACTTCTGCTAGTATTATGACTCCGCTATCTGTTCGTCGGAGAATCACTGATTCTGTCTCGAATATTCTGTCTTCCTTCTATAAAACTCTGATCAAGACTCCTGCCTCTGACTCTGTACAGAGACGTAGTCAGCTTCCAAGTACTGAGGAACGGGGAATATTAGATTCCACGGCTCTTAGATGGATTTCGAAGAGTAGGAGATATAGTACTAGAGATGTATTAGATACTTTTATGCAATGGAAAGAACCAACACAACGATATGTGTTCGACGAAATGTGCTCCCTTTTACGTGAGGAATTGGAAGAAGATGACTCTGACTCGAATCTAGAAGAATTAATTAATGTTCAAAAAGAGTTTGCTGCTGGTACGATAGTTGGTCAGGATATAAAAGAAGCGATGGAACTAATTTTAAGCTATAGGAATGATCCATCTCTTCGTTCACCGAGAGAGTTAGAGAAACATAGTACGAAGCAGAATCGCCAATATCCAATGAGGGAGATTCCACCAATTTGGCGTGAAGCTGTGCGAGCTGATGCTGTCAATGGTGTTGCTGCCGCTCCGGCGCAATTCCAGAGAGTGTGGATACACATTCCGTGGAAGCGAGCTGAAGTGTTAGCAGTGAAACAGGCCTTGCCAGATCCGCGTAAAAATCCTGCCGGATACTATAAAGAGTTAGCGCAGACAGTTGAGGCTTGCGTGATGAATTTAGCGGACATTGACATGCTATTTGGGAATGTAGTTCCGCAACAAATTTGGGCTAAAATACGTAAAGAGAATCATCCAGTTGCCTTAGGTGGTGATTGGGCAGCTATCATAGCGGCAGATGGTCAGCAAGTAGGTGGTTCCAAACCCGAACCTCTAATTGCTAATCTTCCAGGTAGGATAATTGACTTAATGAAGACTCTGATGCCAGCATTGCACGTTAACTGGGACAAGTTGTCCGCATGCAGGCAGAAGAAAGACGAAAGTGTCTCCGACTTTTTCACAAGGTTCGAAGAGACTTTTGTGGACCACAGTGGTCAGGATATGAGCACAGAAGGAGGACAGAGACTATTTGTCGATAAATTTGTACACAATTTGTTACCAGAGCTCAGTAATAAATTGAAAGATTCCGAGAGTGCGTGGGTTGTCTCTACAACTGCGCAAATACTTGCAACTGCACAGTATTACGAAAATAGGGATAAAGAGGAGAAAGAGAAATCAGATAAGAAAACGAAAGACTTAAAAACTAAAGTTCTTTTACAGCAAGCATATCCGCCTCGTATGAATCAGACTAATACACAACAAGGGTCATATCAAAGGGCAGATTATAGTTCACCGAGGCCGCAATATCAGTGGAACCAGTGTGCGTATTGTAAGAAAGAGGGTCATTATAAGAATGAATGTCCTGTCTTAGCGCAGAATAATGCTGCAGCAGCTCAGAGAGGTCGTGGTGGTTCTATGCAAAATTCTAGAGGTCGAGGACGAGGTGCTATGCCTCCACAAACGAATGATCGCCCTTCTAATCACTTTGATCAGCGAAATGGACAGTCTGCCCAACAGAATAGGTCTCAACAATATCATGTTGAGGATTATTGTGAAGTTGATGAGGGATTTCAACAAACTGAATACTAGGACAGCCATGGACAGAGAGAGGGAGTGGTATCAGTTCCAGTGGATCAGAGTGGGCCTTATGTCGCAGTAGCAACATCAGGTGTAGTCGAACCGTTTCTGTTGGATACTGGTGCAGCAAAAAGTTCTATCATTCATGCGAAACTCCCTGGCGCACTTTTGTCCGGCTTAACAAATGTTTCAGTAGGTTTTTCAGGCGCCCCTGTTTACAACCCTGTATCTGGTCCTTTGTCTATTTCTGTTGGACCGTGTCAATTGAAAGCACCCTTGATTTTGACGACAGGGTGTAATGAAAATCTGCTTGGTTTAGACTTGTTAAAACGACTATATGCGACATTGTACTGTTCTCCGTCAGGAGTACAGCTTACATTGGGAAAAAGAATCACCTCTCCGATGTACTTGTCAATGGATGCACTCCCGCCAGAGCTGCGTTCTCTCCCTGATATTCTTTGGGCGACTGGTCCTAACGATGTAGGCCTTTTGGAAATTCCACCATATGTAGTCACTTTGAAAGCAAATGTAAAATTTCCACGAATTCCTCAATACAAGATTTCTTGTGAAGGTGAACGTGCACTTTTATTGATTGTGCAAGATTTGATTAAGAAAGGCATGGTTGAAGAAACTAGAGGGAATGTCTGTAACAGTCCTGTATTACCAATTTTGAAACGTACTGATCCTTCAAAGCCTCCAGTGTATAGGTTTGTTATCGATCTCAGAGAGGTTAATAAAATTGTGGTTCCGCAGTTTCCTGTGGTTCCAGACATTACTGCATTGTTAACGTTGATTCCTGCTACAGCTACATGGTTTTCAGTTATCGACTTGAAGAATGCCTTTTTCAGCATTCCAATAGCCGAGGAAAGCAGAGATATTTTTGGCTTCTCTCTAGGAGGTCGAAGCTTCAGGTTTAGACGTGCTCCACAAGACTATTGTGAGAGTCCGTCCATTTACAGTCAGGCATTAAAAAGTCAGTTAGATTCCTTTGTACTTCCTCCTGGTTCTGCCCTAGTGCAGTATGTAGATGATCTTCTAGTGGCTGCCGATGACAAGGAAACTTGCAAAGCAGCTACAATTTCGTTATTGCATCATTTGTCTAATTTGAATCACAAGGTGTCACCTTCGAAAATGCAATACTGCTGCCAAGAAGTGACCTACCTAGGTCATCTCTTGTCAAAGGAGGGAAGGAAGTTGACCCCAGAGAGAATAAAAGCAATTACGCAGATAAGTGTTCCCCGCACACAGAGAGAAGTACGTGCCTTTTTAGGTATTACCTCATACTGTAGGCAGTGGATCCCAAATTTTTCTCTTTTGGCAAAACCATTGGTAGCTTTGACTGGGAAAGGTGTTCCGAGTCCGGTGCCATGGTCTGCTGAATGTCAGGAGAGTTTTTCTGAGTTACGAAATGCACTATGTTCAGCTCCAGTGTTGGGTACACCCGATTACAGTAAGCCATTCACGCTCTATGTTCACGAGAGAGAAGGTTGTGCGTTAAGTGTCCTGACACAGAGATTTGGTGATAAACAACGCCCTTGCGCGTATTTTTCATCAACATTAGATCCGGTAGCTAGAGCATTACCTAGTTGTTTGAGAGCTACAGCGGCAGCTGCGGCTTCCATTCGACAATCTGCTGGTTTGGTGATGAACAACATGCTAGTGGTCATGGTTCCTCATGCTGTGGACACACTCATGAACCGAACCAAGACACAGCATCTTACCAGTGCTAGATTATCAGGCTATGAGTTGACACTGTTAGCGAGTCATATTCAGATCAAAAGATGCAATGTATTGAATCCAGCAACATTGTTGCCGACTAATCAGGAGTCGAGTGATTCTGAACCCCATGATTGTTGTTTTAGAACTGAGGAGGAGACAAAAGGACAAATTGACTTAAAAGACACTCCGTTGTCAGATCCAGATGGCACGTTGTATGTTGATGGGTCATGCTTTAAATTGGAGAATGGCGATGTGACTGCCGCTTATGCAGTAACGACTTTGAGTACGATTGTGGAGACTGCCAGAGTGAGTCAGAATTCTGCCCAAGCTGCAGAATTGATAGCACTAACGAGAGCGTGTGTTTTAGCTAAGGGAAAGAGAGTGAATGTGTTCACAGATAGTCAGTACGCGTTCGGCGTGGCCCATAGTTTTGGCCGTTTGTGGAAAGAAAGAGGTTTCATTACGTCCCATGGGACTAAGATTCAACATGGTCAGCTAGTTAACAACTTGTTGGAATCTCTAACCTTGCCGACTGAAGTTGCGATTGTGAAATGCAGTGCTCATAAAGCAATCACGGATGATGTTGGTCGTGGAAATGCTTTTGCTGATGAATCAGCTAAACAGACAGCTAGAAATATGATGAGTAGAATGTATGTTGCAACGTCTGCGAGATGGATTTCTGAGTCTGGAATGTGTGAGGACACAGTGGAAAGTGTGAAAGAAATTCAGAAAGAGGCGACTGAGGAAGAAAAGCTTGCATGGAAAGAGAGTACGGGTAAATTGGACTCGAGTGGATGTTGGATTGATTTGTCGGAACAACAGCGTTGGATGTTGCCAGATGCGTACGTGCTTGCAGTGGTAACGATGGCGCATGGAGCAGCGCACATTAGTTCTAAAGGGATTTGTAAGATGTTGGCTCCAGTCTGGAAGAATGATGGGATTAGTAAGTGTAGTAAATAAAGACAGGGCAACCCAATAATCCCCAAGGAACTGGGTAAATATGCGATATAGAAAAGGTACCTTGAGGAATTATTTCAACTGTTAATCAATATTTCTCATATGCCATCAATATGTGCATTCATTCAAATAAACATCGGAACCATGGTGTCCATCATTTTTCATTTATATCATATGTTATATACGAAACAGTAAATAACTTGCAACAAATTAAGAAAGGCAACACAAACCACACTATTACAATCAATATCTTTCCGATAGTGTGTTATACTGTTGGTACTGTATGCATTATATACATATATACATATCGTGCTTCTGAAGCCTCAGTCAGCTTATGCAACAGTCTATAAACATGAATGTTATGGTTCTAATTTGTAACCAAACAGTATACAGGCGTCGACGTTTCGGTCTTTACACAGCGATTTCCACCAAGACCATCCTCAGGACTGTATGTTGCTCAAAATATCTACAAAAATATACAATATGTACAGTATATTAGACCCCGTTCCTAATGTCCAATATAATTGATTGTCTGCTAACACTAACCGTCACCACACCCAGTGTGACTCCACATAAAATACATTACTCACTATGTTCCACGTAGAGAAAACCTCAATCCTCATAGACTGATAGAGAAGTCTTAGCCATAGTCCATCCACTGTCAAGTGTTCCTGTGCAAACAAGTATCCACACTTATATATACATACTATGCGCATATGCCTACATATTACTACAACCATAGTCCAATGTTAACTCCTCTCCATATAAACCATTCATTCTGCTTACCTCCTCCAAGAGATAGAAACAGTTCAGACTGGCTCAATGAATGTTCGTATTTATACCGTGTTCGATTGGTGTGGTTCCAATCTAGAGTGCAGAAACGGAAATTAGCTTCCATAAGTCCCTATCAATGCCTGGATAGACTAGCAATATCCCAGTAACCCGCTATTAGTACTTACTTCCACACTTTGCATCGAGCGGGATTCCAATTCACTCCGTCTCGTTTCGAAAGCCAGCTCGTAATGGTAACGGAAGAGACTACATCCAAGTCGCGGACTCCGCGCATGCCCAGAATCAGGACGTCGCTATGGTTTATGAGGCGGCCATTACTAAATGGTTTTCAAACCTACACTATGCAACTACACAGCAATTTCAATTATAAAAATGTGAAACCAACTATTATTAACCCGATGTATTTGTGAAAAAGCTTAAAATATATACAATTTAATGCAACTAACGTCTCATTGAAACCAATTGTAGATAAGGAAGTCGGCCTTACAATAGGAACCAGTCTAAGACAACCACCATCCACAATATAGATTACACATTACAATGTACTGTTAACATAAGGGACATCATCACAGGGTTGCTAAATTGTGCCATTCCACATATTGGTTCAAACCCAGAACCATCGTCCTGCACATCCATATCCATCTGTTTTCTTTAATGGTTAGCAGACGATCTACATTGGTCCTTCTTTTTGACCCCTTAATCACCTCTAGCACAAACCATTTCATGTCCTGTGGACCATGTAACTTTTCAATATAGTGTTCTACCATGGGTGCTGTCAACACTTTACATCTAATCCTAGATTGGTGCTGGGTTATTCTTTTTTTCACCTCTTGGGTTGTCTTCCCAATGTAAGCTAAGTTACATGGACATAGTATACAGTATATGACGTTCTTAGTCAAACAATTTGAATGATGTCGCATCGTGAATTCTTTACCATTCAGTGTACATGATTTGGTAACAGCAGTTGTATCACAGGCTACACATTGTCCACATGGATAATGGCCCACTCTAGGTGTCAAACCCCATTGACTGTGTATGGTATTTGTCCTTGGTTCTCTGTATGTTTTAACCAGGTAGTCACGTAAGTTCCTAGCCCTTTTGAACGCAAAGTATGGACATTTCAGCTGTAATTGACTTTTCTGTATAAGGTGCCAGTTTCTTGTGACAATCTTTTTAATTTCATTAGATTCAGTTCCAAAGGTGGTAACACATGCTATGGTATTTTCTACTTCCACTTTTTGTTTGCTTTGATCCAGAAGTGATGACCGGTCATAATACCAGGCTCGTTTAAGAGCTCTTTTTACCAATCTATTTGGATATTGTCTGGCCACCAGTTTCTGTTGTAGAATCTTAGCCTCCCTGAAATAATCCTCCCTTTTGGTACAGTTACGCTTGATTCTGAGGAACTGCCCAAAAGGGAGGTTATCTCGTAGGTTCCTGGGAAGGTGGCTGGAATACTTCAAAAGCGTGTTACGTGCCGTGGGTTTTGTATACAAATTTACCACCAAGTTACCATTGTCATGTAGAATGTTCAAATCTAAAAAATTTATACTTTTATTACTATATATTCAATAGTAAATTTCAGGTTGTCATTTTGTTCATTTAACCATCTGTGAAATGTTAATAGATGATCCTCGCTTCCTTCCCAAATTAGACAGACATCATCTATATACCTAAGGTATTTAGTAATGTGTGTACCAAATGGGTTGTTATTGTGAATGTTTTTATTCTCAAAATCTGCCACATACAAATTAGCTATGTCGGGAGCGAAAATTGCTCCCATCGCCACTCCTTTTCTTTGACCATAAAAGTCATCATTGAACAGAAAATAGTTGCACTCGAGAGCTATTTTGGCACATTGGATGACAAAGTCCACTGGTACTTGCATAGGGCGAGTCTGTGTATTTAGGATTAGTAAGTGTGCAGAGTGAGTGGTAAAAAATTGTATGGTATGCCTGATGCATAATCCTGGCAAGGGAATCCCCCACACCCGCTGGCCACTTCGCTCCTCCTTCCTGCCCCTTTGAAGTGATTCAGTTAGACTTCATTCACATGGATCGTTGCAACAACCTAAAGTACGTCCTAGTGGTAGTTTGTGCTTTCTCCAGATGGATCGAAGCATATCCACTGAAGGACAACACTGCCCTATCAACTGCCAAAATTCTTCTCAAAGAATACTTCCCTAGGTATGGAATGCCACGGATTGTATGGTCGGATAACGGAAGTGAGTTCGTAGGGAAAGTTATGCAGAGTGTGTGTGCCGGTTTAGGGATCAAGCAGAAATTTCACAGTGCAAACCATCCCCAGTCTGCTGGTTTAGTTGAGGGTTACAATGGCACCCTCAAACTAAAACTTGCTAAAATACAGGCATCAACGGGTTTGCCCTGGCCAGATGCACTACCCTTGGCTTTGTTATCTACGAGAGCGACTGTACATTCTAGAGTAGGGCTTAGTCCTTATGAAATAGTTTTTGGTCGTCCCGCTAATGTTTGGGGAGTGCCAAGGCCAAAAGAATTCTGTTCTCTAGAATATCCAATGTTGATTGATTACCTTTACGACTTGACTGCTAAATTGAGTCTTATTCACCAACAGGTTTTCGATGCATTGCCAAAGCCACCGGAGAGTCCAGGTCATCAGCTGAAACCTGGAGATCAAGTCGTCATCAGAAACTTTGCAAGGACGAAAAACCTTCAACCCAGATTCGTTGGCCCCTTCCAGGTGCTACTAGCGACGAGAACTGCTATTCGTGTGGCTGGTAGGAAGAATTGGATACACACGACACACGTCAAACGTGTGCCCCTGCCACTTCCTTACGATAACTGGGTTAAAACGGAAATTGGTGCCTCTGAGTTTGAATGGACACCCAGGTTTATCCCTTTCAGCGATGCCGAACTAATAACGGACACATCGAACTCTGGCTCTCCTCCTGAAACTGCTCCTTTGATTTCTGAACATTTGTCCTCTGCATCAGAAGAAACTTTGCCATCTGCGAACCTGAACATTGCAACCTCTGCTGAAAATACACTGTTTCCAGATCAAACAGCTCCTGCAAAATTGAGATACAATTTACGGTCTCGCAATATGGACAAATAAAGCAGGAAACTGCCTATTTTACACATTTGAATTTTGACACTTTGCCTCCAGCCAGGAAGTTTGCTTTTATTTTATTGTTTTAAAATTGCCTTGCTGTCTGGGTAGCCGTAGGGTCGTGGCTGTGTGCCTAGTTGAATCTGCGGGGGTCAGACACAAGGTCGATCTTTCTGTTAGTTCTGGGAACTCCCAGGGCTGATAGAGGCATTTTCATCTACGTACACATCATCAGTGGTCGCGAGCGGATTGTAGAAGATGGAGCTTCCTGAGCTGCAACGAGAAAATGTAATTTATGTACGCAGAAATAGACTTTACAGAATCCTTCACAGCAAATGTTTTCTGATGCAATGTGCCATTACATTTTTAATTGTTTTGATAACGTTGGTGGGTGGAATCGTTTTTGGTGTGCATTTGATTTTTATGCCAGTAACTACAGTACCTCCCCTTGATCCTGCTACTTCTACTGTTTCTTCTATGCATTCTTTTCACTCATTTCCTGAACATGAGCAAGCTCGACGCTCAGAATTTATCAATAACACATTTGTACAGCTCTTGCACCAACACCAACTGGTAGTTAACACTACAGACTGCTGGGTGTGTGGCTTGATACCCCACACTATGGATAAAGGCATTCCCTATCTAGTTTTGCCTTTTAGCTATAATGGATCATTTCAGGCCTTCCAGACCATTTTTGCCTATGCCCTTGAGACCTATCCTCCGCGTCCACCACGTTCCACTAAATACAACTCTGTCAACAAAGCTCTAGTCCAGGGAATTATTGACATGATTAAGGACGTCAATAATACTCCATCTTACCCTAGAGATGAATTACGAGTATATTTGAGTTGGAATTCTACAGAGTATCGCCTTAGTTTGGGAGAAAGCAAGCGTAAAAGCTCCACTCCAATCTGGGTCGTACCTCACCGAGGTCAGGTCTGTTTGCAAGGAAATGGGAGAAATCCGAGAGCTCAGCTAGGGAGGAGTGAGTGCGTTGAGACTTATGTGTTTCCGTCTAACTCTTCCCCTGCCTTCCTTACTGCTAGGGGTACCTACTTCATCTGTCAAGACAGAGCGTATACATGGTTGCCTGCTGACTTCGCAGGTTCGTGTTATATTGCTCGATTTTTACCTCCAACATACACTGCTTCTTCTGATTATCACAAGACCAGAGTAGCAAGAGGTGTCTTCAGCAAGGAAGATACTGCCGGTCAGGAAGCTGGAGACTTCTTCAAAGGTTTCCTTCCGTTCTGGGGGCCTATGGCCAATAGTAGAAATATACGTCAGCTAACACGGGTAGTTGAATCTACTATTACCAAAACTGCTGGTGCCCTTAGCAACTTAACAGCTGAGCTTCAGGCGGATCGACTCATGACGTTGCAGAACCGTATGGTTCTAGACGTAATACTTGCAGATCGAGGTGGGGTATGCAGAATGATCCAATCGAGCTGCTGTGTTTTTATTCCCAACAACGCTCCAACTGTCTATGAGGCGATCTCTAAGCTACATAAGATTTCCGACTCTATACACGTAGACAAGGGAAACTGGTCCTTCATGGAGTGGTTTTGGACTCTGATATCAGCGTGGGGATGGAAGGTTCTGATGGTCATTGGTGTCATCTTAGTATTCCTGTTCTCGTGCTGCCTGATTATCCAGTGTGGTCCCGCTTTGTGTAGTCTCTGTGCTGCAACCTGTTTCAGAAAACCACCTGCGTTTGGAGAAAAGGCGCGAGAGAGGATGATGATACAACAGCATGTCACTGACCTGATGAGCATAGAATTAGACTCTGACATAGACTGAGTAATTGCCTATGTAAGGGCAAAAGGAGGGTCTGAGGTTCCGTGACGATTTGAACCCGTGTTTTCAACATTGTCGTAAATACATAATTTTGGTATCAGCGAACCGCAAATGGTCCATTTAGCATATCCTGGTGTTTTCGCTATGCTACGAGCAAGAGTACTCCTGTTACAAACACATTTCTGATCTACCCATGGCATCCATCTTAGATTATGGCAGCCATTTTGTGTTTCTTGCCCTCACATAGACAATGGACATGCAATGACCTCTGATTACTTCATTTCGATTAAGGACACGTAGGCTTAGCCGGAGATTCACCTCTCTAGTGACACGTGCACCTTAGAACAGAACACGCCATGGCTGCATGACTCAACAGAAACTGCCTCCTCTGCCTGAGGCCAGCCCTGCTATACTGGTTCTCGTGTTCGTTGGCCTGATCATGATTAGGCGGCCGAAGCTGGTAGCCTTGCCCATTTACGACCCACAAACATCTCTTATCCTGCTTTTCTATCTTCTGCACCTGGCTCTACTCCTTTCCTTCTGGGCCTTTATTAGGGGGAGGTAACGAAATTTACGATGAGGCGGTCCGGCTCTTGAATGAAAAGTTGACATGGGATTGTGATGGAATAGTGGGAACCCCTCGTTCGTAATGTTTTGGCATCAGATATTATTGACGATTCCTGTGCAACGCCAAATATTTATTGTTTAGGACACAAAGGTTTGGGAATGTACTAACATGTAAAGAATTTGCCCGAAGCCCAATTTTTAGTATATAAGGAGCAACCCTTCTTGTACAAATCGAACAGGCTCCTAGATTCTGCCCGTGTGTAGTTTCTGTGACTTCTGTGTCCCTGCAGTAATAAACCTTTGGTCTTTGACGCCACCATCGAGAAGCCCGTGTTTCTGTTTGTTTGTGCACCGAGACAGGTAGAACTCCGGGGTCTTCGGGTGTTATCCCTGACACCTCTGGACGGAACCAAAAAGTCCAGAACTCCATACTGAACAAAGCTATGGTTGCTGCATTTTTATTTTATGCATCTAACAACCACTAACAAAGCCAATACTTCTGGCTTGTTGTAGGTGTAACGTTACTTGTTATATATCTGGATACAATGACAGAAGAGGCAAAATACCAGTCCAGTGGCACACTATGCTAAACACAGATTTTTAGCTTAGGTGTTTTAAGCCCCACCCTTAATCACGTCGAACACCCCTTTGGAGAGACGACCCCCCTTTTTTTCATCCCCCTTAAAGCCCTGGAAACAACACCATGTCACAGTCACCTCACATCCTGGCACTGTGCATCTTGCATGACTCATGACTTCCACTTTTTCAGATGGCCTATGTGCAGGGGCATAGTGAACCCTCCGCCACCCCACCCCTTGCTTTAGGAACTACAGCAAGGACGACATTTTTTATGGGTCTCATCTGTCTGGAACTCTGCAGACGAAGGCTCAGCTCATAATTAATATGAAAAGGTTGGCGAGTGAGTAGGTGAAGAAATGAATGGATAGCTGGATGGATTGGTGAATGGATAATTGAAAAGGTGAATAGATGGATAATGGGCGAAAGGATGGATAGATGAGTGAAAGGGTGGATGATCGGTGAGTGAATGGGTGGATGGATGAGTGAACGATGGATGAGTGATAGGGTCAATGGATGGATTCATGAGTGGATGAGTAGAAGCAGGGCACTAGTCCTAAAAAAAGAAGTGGGGGGACGCTGCCACCAGAAGTGACGTCACAACAGGAAGTGACATCACGAAAGGTGGCTTGCACCATCGGGCTCAATGCCTCCCCTCGCTCACCCCTTAGATGCGATTGCATCTGAGGAGTCAGCGCATGAGCAGCGATCTGTGAGCTCCGAGCTACTTGCCCCAGAGAGGCTAAAGAGTGAAGTCCAGCTGTTTGGCAGGGGGGACAGCGTCCATCCGGTAAAATAAGTGGGGGGACGCCGTCCACCCGCTTGGTACCCCGACTCGAGTCCTGAGTAGAAGGATGGGTGGATGGATGGAAGGAAGGATGACTAAGTGAAAGGGTCAATGGAGAGCGAAAGGGAGGATGGGTGGATGACTGAAAAGGTGAATGGGTGGAAGGATGAGTGACTGGATTGATGAGTAAGTGAAAGGATAGCTGGATGGCGCGGGGACACGCCTATTGGGCGTAAACCAGGAGCTTTATAAAACTCCCTAATAATAATAATAGGTGAAAGAGTAAATGGATGGAAGAGTGGATGGATTAGTGTACGGATGGATAGGGTGAAAAGGTGGATGGATGGATGAGTGAAAGTGTCGATGGAGGGATGGATGAGCGAAATGATGGCTGGAAGGTTACACTATGGATAGGTTTGCAAATGGATGAATATGTTTGGATATAAATGGGATTACTTATATACCATTGTGCGACCTCCTTTGATGTGTCTGTAAAACCTACCTTTTGTCACGAAGAATTGTCCTGAAGTTTGACCCCCTGTCCTTAATTTTTGTCCTGAATTTTGACACTTTCTCCTGAATTTTTACACTCACCATCCTGAATTTGCACCCTGGACAGTTGGTCACCCTAGTGGGAGGGTGTGACGTCGTAGCCAAAGCAGGAGACTTTGGAGCGTCAGATTCGAGTCTCCGCTTTGGCTCAGCAGCCGGTGATTCTTGGCGCATAACTTAATTCCGCCCTGACTGAAAATTAATGAGCCCTTGTTTAATGTGACTGGTGCTCGGATAAAGCACTTAAACACCTTCGGGTGAGTTGGCGCTACATACAACAACGAGCAGAGCAGGGTGTGAAAGAGATTCATTCAAGGGCTGGAGGTCCCTCGGTTGTGATGAAAAAAGAATAGTTTTCACCTCTGGGGGATCACTTCCACCCCCCCTCTCAAGTGAAAACAGCCCCTGCTGCCCCGGGGCTCTGCCTGTGACCCCCTGCAACACCCATCCCTGGTCCCCACAGACCAGTGCTAGGGACCCCACCTGTTACACCACCCATGGAATTCAAACATGACGCCTCCCATTGCATTCTGGACCCTGTAGTTTTGCGTAAAGCCAGAGGACAGAGGCGTCCATTAGACACGCCTACTCTTTCTTGCCAAATTATATGCTTATGTTTCTGGATTCATATTTTCCTCAGCTGCTGGGCGTGTATGCTTTCCATTCAGTAATGGATTAAAGATCTCTTGTCTGCTGCATCAAAAGTCCATTTGGTGCCCAGCTGCAGCTGTCAGAGTGAAGCGCAGCTGTCTGATGGGTCTCATAAATCACCGTGACTCTGACGAGCTGAATTACAAAGACAGGAAGGGGAGGAAGTGAAGGGGGTGCATTGAATAGGAGCCCTTCCTGCAACAATAGCAGCTCAAGTTAGGGATGTGGCTCGATTAACAGAGCTGCCGACTTTGGTCCTGGGGACACAGGTTTGAGCCTCAGCGTAGGCTGTTTAAAAATATGCTGGTATTAAATAAATGTAACAAATATAATTTATTTACAGTCTTGTGGGACTCTTGTGCAATTGTTTATTTAAGTGCATTGTTGTAAAAGGCTTGTTGGCTGTAGGAGGGTTGCAGGATCAAAACAAACGAGGGAGGTGGGGGTGCACGGAACAGATGTCCTCCGAAGCCTCTGATGAGCAGGAAACAAAATTGGAAGAGGGTGAAAGTGCATCAAACATGCGCCCTCCCTTACAACAAGAATAACACAAGCTGCCTTTGGTCCTGGGGACCAGAGTTCAAGCATTGGCACAAATATAATTAAACAATAGTTGAACCTGGACAGTTACAGGATCGATGATCATCAAAAGAAAGCAGCAAACATAATGGGAGGGGGAAGTGCGTGGGCAGGAAAGGAATGCTGTGTGTGTTTGCTGGGAAGCCCCTGCCTTCAACTGCTGAAAGAAGAAAGTCAATTACGAAAATAGTGCTCACAGAATGTGATTAAAGCACACTGAGTAACAGCACAGTAAAAGGTCTAGTCCCCAACGAAGGTTACAAATGCAGACAAGGCAGCACTAAAGAGGGACTACTAAGCCTATTTACGAACCAAAAGCAACCATTTTGAAAGGACAGTCACAGGAGCCAATTGAAAAGATGGGTGGGAAATGGGCGGAACTTCTATTCCATACCTTAATACAGCATGTCTCGAAGAGACAGTGCAAGCGCTGTCTAGGTAAGACCTAAAAATGAAAAACTCTGGCAAAATATCACAACAAGCATAGTCAGCGCCGCCAAAAAATAAAAAAATAGCACTTCAATTTAAAACAATTTAAAATGTAGACACACCAACCGATCCAACAATTTAAAAAAAAAACAGACGAGGGGGAGGAGCTAGCTGGCAAGCGAGATGGCTGCCTGATCCCGCGGCTCCGCCATGCACAGACTTCGATATCCTTAATAATTTGCAACTTGCAACGATAGAGGGCCGATTCTAGGTTCCTCGCACTGCCCAGTACAAGGGATTCGAGCAAGTGCCCCGGCGGCGGCGAGGGAGAGGAGGCACGACAGAGCGGAGCTGCGGAGACGTTCCTGAGGAGCTGGGCCGGGGAGCCGCGGGCTAGAGTACGTCCAGTGCCCGTGCGGCGTAACGAGGCATGCGGCCGCGAGCTCCGCACGCTGCCTGTCCGGCAGACACTTCTCGCCCGGGAGTGAGGGCATACCGGGAGAGCTGCGAGGAGCTGCGGCATCCCGCGCGACACCGCCCATCGACGCGGAACCCTCTGAGGCTGCCCCCGCACCCAATTAACTCTACCATCAGACGCAGAGGAGCCACGGCCCCTCCCGGAACGACAGACGGACGGGGGCCCGACCTTGGCTGGCTCCGGGGACTTTCAGCGAGATAGACAACGTCGGGGGCGACCTGGAGGCTCCTACCCTGACCTGCTTGAGTGGGGGGGCAGACTGTCCTCTGGAGGGGCTTCGCGCCATTTTCTTCATTCGCACTTGGCAGGCCTGGGGGACATCGCGCTCCAGAAGCTGAAGACGAAATCGTGCCTGGTGTGAGGTGCGTCCTCTGGACAGAACGAGGTTGGAACCTTTGTTGACAGGGCTGTGGTTCGGCCCTTACCCCCCCCCCCCCCCCCCTGGCTGACCTTCCATTCGGGGTTGCAGCCCCTGCTGCTCTGCTTCTGCGGCACACACCCTACTTGCCCTGGGCCGAAGTGGCGCTTGGCTCCTGCGACGAGGCGGCACTTGCATAGGGCTGGACATTCCCCCTCTCCGACGCACTTTGAAAGGCAACTTGGGGTGCCGAGATGACCGCGGGTTGCATAGTTCTGTGGCCTCACGCTCTGTGGCCTATCACACGTGTCCCGCGTTTCTTTGAAGCCTTAAAGCGAACATTGTGGTGAGATGGGCAAAGGCGATAGAACCCAAAGTAAGCTGCCCTTTTCGCAGAAGCGGCACTACAGCAGAGCCCGATAGCGGAGGATGGCCCTACGACGCGGTCAGAGGAGGCTCGGGGCACAGACTCAGACATTAAAGCCATGCTGCTCTCCATGGAGCAGGGCATACAAACTAGTATTTCAGCCATGGGATCCAAGATAGACGCTATGTCATACAGAATGGACCGGATGGCGGAACGACTAGATAAACATCCCGAGAGACATGATATGGCCGAAAGGAGGATGACTGAAGTTGAAGAGGCACAAACGGACCTAGACACGGCGCAAAAGAAGGTGGAGAGGATGATGCAGGCCCTGCAGGACAAGACAGAAGATTTGGAGGCGCGCTCGCGGCGCTGCAATCTACGCATCACGAGCCTTCCGGAGAGCACATCTACGGGCCCTATGGTGCGCTTTGTGGAGCAGCTACTTACAAAACTTCTGGGGGACGGGGTGTTCTCAGCCATGTTTACGGTGGAGAGGGCGCATAGATCGCTAGCCCCTCGACCGCAGCCTGGAGCACCTCCACGCCCTATAATAGCGAAACTACTTAACTATAGGGACAGAGACACTGCGCTCAGTCTGGCGAGGTCAAAACAATAACTGCAATATGAAGGGTCCGCCATTTCGCTGTACCCAGATTTCACAGCGAAGGTGCAGGAGGAGCGAAAACAGTTCATCCCACACAAAAAGCGTCTCAGGGAGATGGGCCTGGACTATGCCTTGTTGTACCCGGCCAAGCTGCGTGTCAACAGAGGAGGCCATTCCCATATTTTCACGGATCCCAAGGCTCTACAGCAAGCGATGAAGCATTGGTCGAAGGAGCAAAAAACGAGTTCTGAAAGGAACGCTGAGGACGACGAGAACGGTAGCCGGCTGGACGATCAGGATTGATCCCTTTCCTTGTCCGATTGATAGCCTTGCATTTGAGATGCGGCGGCCCGGAACAGACATGAACTGCTCCCCCCTGGAGGAGTGATGGGACAACTGACACAGCTTACGAAGACTGCAAGCTATACAGATAAGTGGTTTTGGGAGGGGGGAGGTACATGGCAAGGGAGGCTACTCTGGTTACATTACAGTACACAATTGATTCCTGCGCGCACTGGGATCTATCACTCGAGTCTCCCTTATGGACATTCAGTGGCGACTGGCCTAGAATTGGGGACATTCACTGGACAAGGTCTTGAGCGCGCATCGCAGAGGCGTGGCGCGCAACAGACAATTTTCACCATTATGGAAACGTTGCACTAATTGAGGTCATTGTGCATGGCGGGAGCGGGTGGAGGGACACACAAGCGTTCTGGGACATAGGCAGAGACTATGACACCTGGCTACCTAGGCCCCCGCGCGTTAAGCACACTGTTGTGGTGGTTGATTAATGTTGGGGTGGGATTGCTGGGGAGTGAGGTGGGTAGACTACTGACGGACCGGGTTGGGGTGGGTCTGCTGTGGGCGGGGGGATGGAGATTGGAACTATGGGAGTTACCGTTTTTGTGGTGGGTAGACAGGGTGGGGGAAGGGGGGGGGGGTAGGGTGCAGTTCGCAGAATGTTCGCTGACTCATTCAGATGACTCGGGAAATGCTTATGATTTTGTGGTCCCGAGCTCTTGTATTGCTTTACATTGCCTCCGATGTCTAGCGCCCCTGTGACGGATTCGGAAAATCCTGTTGATACCCTACGAGTGTTGACCTGGAATGTCAGAGGACTGAATGATCACAGGAAGTTGAGGAAGGTGCTCCACTATTTACAGAGACACCACATAGATTTGGCTCTCATACAGGAAACCCATTTACCACTCACGAGCAAGATGTTACAACACAGAGGCCTGGTGGGGAACTCTACAGTGGCGGGTTTTACTACACCCTCTAGGGGAGTTTTGACATGGGTTAATCCGCGCTCCATTCTAGATCTGCGACTGGTTCGGGCTGATTCTGAGGGCCGCTATTTAATATCGAGATGTGAGGGGAAGGGACATAACTTAATTGTAGTTAATGTATACGGCCCGAATTATGACTCCCCTGACTTTTACGCCCAGTTAGCCCTGAGCTGTAGAACATATGCCACAGCCCACATGCTCTGGGGGGGTGATTTCAACTTAGTGCTGAACCCGGAGTTGGACAGGTCCTCTGGGCCCATACGGAAACCGGCTGCGGCTGCGGTTACTCTCCAGGCTGAGCTGCTGACACTGGACTTGGTTGATGTATGGAGAAGCAGAAATGCGGACAGGGGTGGGTACACTCACTACTCTTCCTTTCATGACATACACACCAGGATTGACTACTGGTTGGCCTCCCACTCCATCACTGACCGAATTTTGGCATGCACTGTACTTGCGCGCACACTATCTGACCATTCACCAATACTACTGGGTATTGAGACACCGACTCGCAGGATCCCCCCATTCACATGGCGATTCCCCCCGTATGCCCTGTTAGATGACACCTTTAGAGGGGAACTGGCAGAGGAAATTGACCTCTTTTTCGAGAAGAATGTAGGATCTGTGGATACTTTCCACACGGTTTGGGAGGCGTTCAAGGTCTACTTTCGCGGGATTGCTATGACGAAACATTCCCGTGTCTTGAAGGCCATACGACAGCGGCTGCGCACCCTGGAATCTCAATTAGCCGACCTGGAGAAGCAAATTTTGGATGGCCCACACCCCTCTACAGCAGATAGACTACGATCCCTTATCTTGGAATTCAATGAGGAAGCGGATAGGGAGGTTTGCTATATGGGGAAGTATGCCTCGGCAAGAACCTATGGCGAAAGCGAGCGACCTAGCTCGCTATTAGCCAAAATATTGTGCAATACCAAGAGAGCCCCCAAATTGACTGAACTTGTCACCTCGGGGGGGAGCACGGTCACGACAGACGAGGAGATCATCACGGAATTCCGTGACTACTGCTCCAACTTGTACACTACTAAAACAGAAGATCTAGAGTCGGACATGGACGACTACCTGGAACATATACAGCTACCGTTTTTAGCTCAGTCTGACAGGGAGTTCCTAATGTCACCTATACAGGCAGACGAGATTTCTGACGCGTTGGCTAGCATGCGTGTACACAGCGCCCCCGGGATAGACGGCTTGACAGTGGGGTTCTACAAGGCATTTAAGGATAAACTAATTCCTCACCTGTCTTCCTTATTCGACGAGATATGCGAGGATGGCAGCATGCCCCGAACGATGAGAGAGGCCCTATTGGTTACCATCTTGAAACCTGGCAAGCCCTCTAATGTCTGCAGCTCGTATAGACCACTCTCCCTATTGAACGTAGATGCCAAACTTTAGGCCAAGGTTCTGGCCACCCGGCTATCCCTTATCGCGCCAGAGATTGTAGCCCCGGAACAGTCTGGCTTTGTGCCTGGTAGGAACTTGACCTATAACATACGCACAGTGTTAGGCACTCTGCAACATGTGCGACAGGATGCAAAGGCTGTCGCAATTTTCTTCGATATGGAGAAGGCGTTCAATTCTGTAGAATGGCCGTTCATGCTGAGGGTCTTGCGCAGAATTGGACTGGGAGAGCAGTTCTTGCAGATGGTCGGTGCGCTGTATTGGAGACCGGTGGCCAGGGTGCGACTGGGGGATCGTGTATCGGACCTTTTTAACATCAGCAGAGGCACGAGACAGGGTTGCCCCCTTTCCCCGTTGCTATATGCCCTCGTTGCCGAGCCACTGGCGTGCGCGCTACGAGAATATCACTGGCACCGGGGGGTTAGTTTCCCGACATATAAAATAGTCATCTCGACGTACACATTACCCTATGTGCGGAACCCGGAAGTGAATCTATCCTCAGTTTTACGAGAGGTGGCGCGTTTTGGCGCTCTCTCGGGCCTAAAGATCAATTGGGAGAAATCAGTGGTGTTTCCACTGACCCCAGTGACAGATCCCTTTGAGATGGAATATCCCTTACACTGGTCGACGGACCCGGTGCGATACCTTGGCATAATGATCCACACGGACCTGGAGGTGCTATTCAGCGAGAACTATGGGGCGGCTTTCAGTAAATGTGAGGACGACGTGGAAAGGTGGTGTAAGCTCCCACTCTCCCTGATGGGCCGCATAGCCATCATGAAGATGGTGATTCTGCCGAGATTCCTCTTTCTGTTTAACACACTGCCCATAATACTCTCGAAAGCCTTCTTTGTGAACCTAACAAAACTTATGATCCATTTGGCCTGGGGTGGTAGGCAGCCGCGGGTTAAGTGGAGCACGCTCACGCTCCCGTACGAGCTCGGTGGGCTCGGCGTGCCTGATCTTGAGAGATACTGTAGGGTGGCCCAGGCCACCCACTTGCACACGGGGATTCATGGCGATAGGAACATCCCACACGTGCGGATGGAGCAGCTTTTTGCGGACCCTCTCCAGCTCCCTGCCACGGTCTGCACTTCTGTAGACCGTAGGGTCGGAGTACTAGACTCAATAACGGCTACAAAGCATGCCTGGAACTCGTTGCTGAAAGCCAGGGGAGGAGAATTGCTCTTCTCCCCCTCGACGGCGGTGGAATGGCTGCAGTGGCTGACTCCCATCGGGGACAGGAACGTTTTCCGAGTCTTACACGAACTGGGGCTTAAGATTGCGGGGGCGCTGTTTACGGACGGGAAAGTTAAAACGTGGAACCAGGTTGCCCAGGGAGTGGATGGACCGACGCTGTTGCAGCGGTTTCAGTTTCACAGAGTCCGAAGCGCCTTGAAGGACGCTCTGGGCCCAGACCTGGCAGAGCCACCGGACCTCCCGGAACTCTCACATGTTATTGCTACTGAATCTCCGAGACATATGACAGCGCATCTACACAAGGGCATCGCCTCCTACAGAGTGCAAGAACCCTCTAAGGCCCATTTGGACTGGCAGAGCGACCTGGAGATCGTGATAGACGACTCTATGTGGACATATTGCTGTGTCAACACTAGGAAGCTGTCGCTGAATGGGCGTCACAGGTTGATACATTTTATATTCTTGCAGAGGGTGTACTACACTCCAGAGCGCCTACATCGCTACGGTCTTCGGCAGTCCCCTGAGTGTAAGCGTTGCCATGCGCCTGTGGCGGATATCCTACACATGGCGTGGGGTTGCCGTAGGATACACGAGTTCTGGGTGGCGGTCATAGCAGAACTCAGCGAGATACTGGACCATGAACTACCAGTTGATCCGGCTCTGGCACTGCTGGGTTATTCAAAGGCCTTACCGGTGGCATACAGGCGACTGACAAACATTGGACTATTACTGGCAAGACGTACAGTGGCGCAGTGCTGGATGAGGGGGCCGACGCCGACCAAGAAACGGTGGGCTAGAAATATGGTATACTGCTGCACGCAAACGGAACGCTACAGTGAGCTCCTCCCTCCCACCAGCAGACCGAAAAACTTCTGGGGCCTATATAACACTTTTAGACACACTAGAGATGACATAGCGGACACACAGCAGGAAGAGGTGGAGGATGCGCACTAACTTACACATAGACGATAGACTTCTGTGAAGTCAGGGAGCGGAGGGGCGTGGATGACCTGCAGGGAACAGTGGTGGCTGGGTGGAGTATTGATGCCCGGCTGCCCTGTAGTGTGAGGTAGGCGGTGGCACACACGGGACATTGTTCAGGGAGAGTATGGGTCACACACGAGACATTCCGAAGAAATTACACTCGGGTCGGGGGATACGGACACTGGAACGCGATGCAACGTGCCATTTCTTGAAACAAGAAGGTTAGCAAACTGGTTGTTTAATTGGGGGGGGGGGTTCCTCTGGAGTTTTTGGGTGCAGGGGGAGAGGGGAGTTCACCTTTGGCTGGGAGGGGGGTATCTTATAATATAAAATACACCTGCATTTCTGAACTCGAAGAATACGGCCTACACAAACCAACTGCTATATGAACGAGGGCTTTCACATATGCACTGTCATGGCACCTACAGTTCCTAGCGGTCTATATGCCTTCCCTAAGGCTCCCTTGCGCTGCCGTACCCCAGGGTTGACGGCATATGGCTGTGTACTGATAGCTGCATGTTTCTTGAACACAACTGTTATTATCGCATTGCCGGCCCGAGGGGGTTGTAGGCAGTAAGCTGTGTATGTGCCAGTAGATACTAATAAAGGTGTTAAAAAAAAACAGACAATGATCCTTTGACAGCACAATACTGCTGGGAGAAGTAGGGAGCTCTTTACTCAGATGTCACGGTCAGCCCTGCGCACACTCACGCATTGCATTCACATAACTAGCTGCACATATCACTTTTTCGCTTAGATTCCTTTCTTAGACACACCTTCTAATTCACATTCACCTTCACCTTCACCCTCACCATGTCAAAGAAGAAGCAGCCATGTTTTACTGAGGAAGAATTGCAGTGCTTGTTGCTGAAATCCTTAGAGTAGAGCAACATTTATTCAGGACCCTAGTCCAACAGACCGCCATGAGCCAGAAAAATTTGATCTGGTACTGGAAAGTCAGCAAGGTGAACACTGTAGCCCCCATCCTGCGCACAATGGATGATATCAAAAAGAGGTGGAACAACGTCAAGAGTAGGGTCAAATATTTGGCCAGAAAAGAACAGGGGCCCGTACAACAGACTGGTGGTGGCCACCAGTGCCACCTGTGCACTTTACTTCCTGGGTGGAGTAGGTGCGTGCCAGCATTCCACCGGAGAGCATATTTGGAATACTGGACGGGATGGAGTCTGGTAAGTAGGAACTCTACATTTTACTCATGTTAGCAATGACACTTCTGCAGACATCTCTGTAATAATTCCAGTTAGCTATGTGAATTCCTTTTGGATTAAAACAAACTAATACTCAAGATCATGGATGTGTATGTAATACAGATAACCTGCATTGAAGATCAAAAGGCTCAAAACTATTGCCTTGTACACACTTTTCCCAAACTCCCATCAAGGCCTTGTGCTCCAAACACCATGCACCAGTGTTGGCCATCTTGCCAGTAAATATCCACTCACAGTTCAAATGTGGCAAAGTACAACAGTGTTGAAGAAGCATGCTGCATATGTATGCAATTGCCTGAAAGACAACTGTCTTATCAATACACCTGAAAGCGCATGGACTCTGCCTACATGGTAGGGACTTTGGACACATATGAACATAGAGTAATGGGAGAATTCAAGTATGTGACTTGACAGTGGTGGACCAATCAATCAATCAATCAAAGCATTTATATAGCGCACTACTCACCCAGAGGGTCTCAAGGCGCTAGGGGAGGGGGGGACCGCTAATGCTCGAACAGCCAGGTCTTGAGTTGCTTCCTGAAGGCGAGGTGGTCCTGGGTCAGGCGGAGGTGGGTCGGGCTGTACCTTCAATAGATCCTGTTAACTAGTTACAATGGCAACATTACCACAGGTGACTACCACTTTAGGCCAATACCCTTTTACTGCAGTTGTCCCATATCATGCATCTCCTGTGCCTATGGTGAGTGTGAGGTGGATATAATTATGACATTTCCCTGGCCCTGTTGCCTTCCGGACTCCCCTTTAGGCAAGTTGTCTATGGTCTGTATGCTCTTGTGCATTAAAAACGTGATGATAGTCAATACATCCTTATTTTTTAGGTACATCATGTGGATGGTGTATGTGTGTCCATGACATGGCTCAGTAAGTTACAATGTGTTTAGATCCTTACAAAGACACTACATGTGCACCCAACATTTGGTACATGAATAGTTGGCACAGAATATGAATGGTGGTGATGACATGGTGTGATTATAGAGTTGTACAGTACATAGCATTGTAATGTACCTATCATTCTGGGCTCGTGCCACAGTTACAGTATGAGAGTCTGGGCATTTCCCTAATCTGTGAATTGGACATAGGCGACAACATGCTTATGTGATGTTTCATTAGAATAAGTGTTGGTGCACACATGACCCTTTGTTTGCTCTTAAACCCTGAAATATGAGGCACTATACTAGAGAATGGTAAGCAGCAGGATAGAGAATGTATGGCCTATCCAAGGGTAGTGTTAGTTGTAATGTGTTGTTCAAGCATTTCAAGTGTTTGTGAGATAAGTGAAGTTGAGTGTGTCTATATGCCCAGAGAGGATGTGTGACTTGCAAACTGTGACCAAGACACAAAGCTTCTGACTTCTGGGTTGTGGTTTAGTGAATTAGTCTAGTATTTTATTGCATTGTGACATAGTTTATGTTGTTTTTCACAACATCATATTGGGTATTTTAGTTTGATAAGGGTTTTGCTGTGGAGAGTCACAGGGATGTGCATCATGAGTATGATGTGGCTACCTTTTTCACTCAAATGAGCAACTTGATTGTGCATTTCAAATATAGGCACAGTTCTAAATGTTGTACTTTCTGGCATATGATGATTCTGGGATTCAATATTACACACCTATCATTGTGCTCAAGGTGCTTGACAGTTTGCGTTTGTCAAAGGCTTTGATAGACATATCAGTTATGTGACACACATGTGACTTTGCTCCTTGGGCATTTGGAGTTGTCACTATACTGAAAGGAGTGGCGACGGTTCATATTCTCATATTCATCGATGATGTATAGTAGAGGGATGACAAGCGCGATGGGCTCCATATCTCCACAGCAGATGTCGTAGGAAGCGTGTTGTGATGAAATTCGGATTTAAAAGACTCCCATTCCACCTGCTCTCATGAGGTGGTTGGACCATTACAGACGGCGCATCATAAATGCATATCGTAATCGGGCGTGCGGTTCCGGGGCCAGAACTTACTACGATCTGCATCATATGACCTTTCCGAGAGCTTCACGGTCGGAATTTTCAGTCAGAGTTGGAGTACCACATCGGTTGGTAAGCAATGTCTTTTGGGCATCATAATACTGCAGTCAGAGTGAACGCCGCCGATGCTACATCGGTCGGTCTGAGCACCCCCGACAAGACCACAGAGGGATTTCCAAGCGACATCATCATCAGCCCCTTAGAACATTTTAGGAGCAAAAACTCGTAACATTGGTTCGTATAGGAGAAAAATGGTTATTGGTTTCACAGGTAAGTGCTCTACTTGCGATTGGGAGTTTTAGGGATCAGGACCAAGGTTTCCCAAGGTCTAGGTAGGCACTAACATTGCATAACCAGCAGCACTGGTGCAGCCAAATGCAGAGTGCAGGGGCCCAACGTTAGCCTGTGGGGCTAAGAGGGTCTTCGGTCAGGGACTGCTCACGAGTAGGCGACTTGGCTGTGGAAGGAAAGCTCCTAGGTTAGGGACCAGCACTGCAGGGGCCAACAATCAGCACAGGAGCTGCACCACCACTGGCACTGAGCCAGCTGGATGCAGAGTGACAACAGGATGTCTGGAACTCTGTGGGTTGCAATGGAGAGCTCCAGTTCCAAAAAGATGCTGAGGCTCGGTCGGAGAGGATTCCAGAAGGTGACCACTGGCTGGACAGGAAAGTTTGGATCTTGGGGGAAGCCTGGACACTATCAGTTGGGTCACCCGAGGCCGTGGGGCATGGGTTATAGGGTGTCTTTAGCCGTCGGGTTCTCTCATCAGCTCTGGTCACAGTCGGGGGGACCCTTCAGGTTGAGGCTGCAGGCATCAGCTTGGAGCTTGGGAGAGGTCAGAGATTGCAGGATCCCAAGTCAAGACCCCTGGGGAGGACCTCCTCCTGGTTTTGGGCCACTCAAACTCGGGCGCTCGGTGTCAGGTGCAGAGTAGTGCAGAACGGGGGACCCACCTGGATCCGAGTTCTGGCCTTGGAGTCTGTTGAGCAAATCCTGTGCTCATGGCAGACAGAGTCTGTAATTTGAGTGCAGGGCAGTTCCTCTGGGCGGATGCTGTACTCACTGAGGTTCTTGCTGAAGGCAGATTGAAGTCGGGACAGGCCGGTAGGGCTGGGGCTAAAGCAAAAGGTATCCTCTTCTTCCTGGGTCAGCACTGCTCTTCAGTCCTTTTCTTCCTTGAATCTGAATACTAAATTTGGGAGTGTTAAAGGGGTGTGCATGTCGGGACCAATGGGTCCCTTGATTTTGGTGGGTACACCCTCTATTAAGCCACCCTCCAATGGGAGGGAGGCATGAGCCTTTTCCTAATTGATTGGGTCCCCTCATCTCCAAGATGGAGGGGGCGGAGATGTGTGCTTCACCTCGCCTACCCCAACTGAGGGGTGGCGTTGGCAAAGGTGGGCACACCTCTCCTCCTAGCTCGGTTTTCTTGCCGATTTTCTAGCCCAAAGTGTGGCCAGAACCAGGGGGAGCCAGTTGCTGGGGGCAGCAAAAGGCAGGGACAGCTTACAAAGGCAGCAGGCATTTGAAGCTTTCTCTCTTGTGGACCCAGCCAAACCTTGGGGAGGAGGCATAACACATCTGCCCAGGATTGGGTTTGTTTCTGGACCCACAGAGCAGCTGCTCTCTACCCAGGGGTCCGGACACCTGTCTGGTGGTGACAAATGGCAGGCAGCCATTCAGGAATCACACCAGGGCCGTTTTTGTTTTCATAGAGCATCTCTAAGTTGCCCTCTGTGTGCATTTTGCATTAAATCCCACAGTGGCATCAGTGTAGGTTTAATGTGCTGAGAGGTTTGCTACCAAACTTCACAGGTTTTAGTAAAGCCATTATGGAGCTGTGAAGCTCATAATGACCAACTAACAGACCATATACTTTTTTGCCTTTACTCCACTTACAATGTCTAACAATGGACTTAGAATATAAGTAGATGCTGGTCTCTGCCCCAGAGGTGCATTACCCTTGTGCACTCGATGACAATGTATTCAATATAAACAGTCTCTCAATCAATTTGTACAAAAACCTTTACATTTTTCAATTTTTCAATCTTGCTTGAATATTTTCATATGTTAAATTTGATCATATATGATTTTCATCATAGCATCCATCATTGATAAATATATGTTCATCTATGCCCAGTGCATTTCGGGTGGGTAGCCCTTCTTCAGGGGATTTATAGCTGTATGGTAGAGGAAATTTCAGGTTCAGAACAGAAAATATCATATAACATCATTGTTAATGTGTACCGTCTAAATAACTCGACTGTGAATGGGGTAATACTTCATAGTCATAATGATCAATAGGTCGTAATATCCAAAAAGGTTAAGTGATGTTATCCAAAAAACATGTGGAAACTAGAGTCAGACGTGTAACAAATGGACACTCAGCTCATCAATAGTCATAAAGAGTTCAAATGAACGTGTCACCCAGTGTATTTTGTGAAAGTACACGCATTTATCCCGGAGTGAATCTATTCTCGTGTAAACTGTGCTAAACAATGTAATTACAATGTGCACGCTGCTAAAGTATGTGATTGAAAAAGAGATCACAGTGTGGCACCGATTTCAAAACGGCGCTTGATGTTTACTTACATCTGTGACTTTAATCCTGAATAAATGAACGTGATAACATTGGGCTGCGGGTAATGCGGAAAAATAAATAAATTACTCTTGTTTATTCCCTACAGGCAAAGTAATGAGGCTGGCTCAATGTTGCTTAAATATTAAATTGCTTACCTATTTAAGAATGAAAGGTTGCGTGTTTGATCATTCCTAGTGACAAGGCTGTGTAGTCAATTTCAAACCCGGCAGTGTTAAATGGAAGCGGGTACGCATCCCGGAAGTGAATCGTATTGTGAGGTTCTGATAATAGAAATGGCAAACAGACTCAAGGAACATATGGTCCCGATAAATAATGTGCAAAGAGTGTCCGTGAGAATAAAAAAATGCAAATTGTGTTGTTGTGAACTGTAAATACACGGTCTTACAGTCAGCTCTAATTGGAGTTAATAAGTGTCATTTAAATAAAAAAACGTGACCCGGATAATGTGTTATGTTATCTCGTTGTGAGAGTTAGAAAGGCAGAACATAATAGTTGCATCCTCAGCTAAGCATCACCAGATATGCCTGTAATCTTAATATTATGCTCCGATTATTATTTGGTCTGTGTACACGTAAGCACAATGTATCCAGTCAATTTCAATAGAACACTCTGTCTCTGGTTGTTACATAGCAATCATACCCCAATTGTATGTCTCTCAATAGGTTCTATGCATAAAACTGTTATAAATTGAAACAAAAACATTGTTCAACTGTTCTTTTAAGAAAACAATTTAAATCACAGCGTTCATTTAACCCCTTAGGACTGACGGAGTCCATGAGGTTGATCCAGTAGATTTCCCTTTGTAGTATGAATTGTGAGTTATAACGTCCCTGCATGATTGGGACCTGTTCGAGTACCAGGAACGGTAGTTGGCTGATGTTGTGCTGCGCAATGTTGAAAAGGCTTTCAATCGTGAATTTTTGGTTCTGTGTTCGGATATTACTTTTGCGTTCATTAAGTCGGATGCAAATTTTTCGCTCTGTTTTCCCAACGTAAACTAAGCCACATGGGCATTTAAGCATATAAGTGACATTTTGGCTGTTGCAGTTGGCTGTGACCCTGAGTTTGATTGGGGCACCTCGGGTTGGATGTCTGATGTTATTTCCTTTAAATAATGAGTTGCAATTCCCACAATTTAAACAAGGAACCATGCCTTTGTATTCTGTTTCTTTTGTACTCTGCTGTTTATTCAATATTTCTTTAATGTTCTTTGATCTTGTGTAAGCGAACCATGGTTGCGCGCTGAATATTCCCTTAAAATCATCTTCAGAGCTTAGCATGGGCCAAAATTTGAGAATGGTTCTCTTGGTTTGATAACTACTGGTCGAGAATTTTGAAACAAATACATTCCGATTCTCATCCGTACTTTGGCGCGTATTACTGAGTAATTCTTCTCGTGGTTTGGTTTCTGCTTTCCTAATTGCCAACTGTAAAATTTCTTCTGGATAACCACGGTCTTTGAATTTCCTAATGCATTTTTCCATGCTTGTTTTATACAATTCTTCATTGGAGGATATCCTTTTAAGCCGCAGTACGGGGACATAGGCCAGCATCTACTTATATTCTAATTTCTATCTTCGTACTCAGGAGGATCAACCTGGCTGCACCATCTACCTGTTCAATCAGCGACAACCATTTTGGAACAAACAGAGGAGTGCGCCCCTGTTAGAAATGGGATCTCTGATTGGCCAAGGCTTGCGCCAAAGCCAGGCAGAGACCACCACTCTAGTCAGGGCAAGGGAGTTACATGCCAAAGATAACCCCTGCTCCCCCCTTGGTAGCTTGGCACGAGCAGTCAGGCTTATCCCAGAGGCCATGTGTAAAGCATTTGCGCACGCACACAGCAACAACATCCCAGGCAAACTACAAAATGAACTCCAGACAAGGTTATATCAAAAATAGCCTTTGTATTCTCATAACACATTAGAATAGTACTCACATAATATACATGGTGCCACCTGGCACTAGGTCATATCTACAAGGGATTATTTACACCTGACAGGGCCCATCACAAAGTGAATTTAGTAAAAATAAGACATATCATAAATGTACAACCAGTAATCACTGGTAACCACTGGTAACCACTGTATTCAGCATCGCCTGTAACATCAACCACATTATGCACAGTATCACATTTGGCGCGAATTACATTCTGCGCCAACCTCACCAGCATAAACACATTATGCAATTATCTCATAAGTCTAAACGCATCAGACCCTATCCTCCTAAGCATAACTCACATTAGGGGCATAAATCACAGTGGAGGATAACCCCCCAAGCATAAACCATATAATGCAAATAACCTCATACCTAAACCACAGTTGGAGGCATCAAACAGGGTGCGTGAATCATACTACATGAATCACATTTCCCAGCACCAAATGAATCATATTTAGCACATAGTCTCCTAATAAAGACCATAGTAGAGGCATTATTCACATTAGGGCCTGGCGCCCTGTAAACCTCACCGTCCCCCTGGCCAACTGGCCTTCGCAAACTCCCTGTATCCAGAATGTCAGGGCTGCTGCCTAGCAGCTGAATCCAAAGTGCGCCACAGCGCAAACCTAAACGTAGCATCTGCCGCTACTTGCTGGACAGCTGGGAAAGTATGGGGCAGAGGAGTGCATCTCAAAATGTGGGATAGGCAATGCACTGCGTGGTTGCTAGAAAGGTAAGATAGGTCTTCAAAAGTATGTTCATATGTTTTAAAGGTGCTCCAACTGGTGGCGTGCCCGTCCGTTTACGCCAGATTTGTAATTTGAATGCGTGTGAACATTGAAAATGCGCACATCCCAGTAATTGGGCACTCCCTCTGGTTCAAAAGTAAGTTGACTCCATATAGTTTTGTAAATTTATTCAATTTGAATTATTTGGTATTTCATAAGTTCATCATTGAATTCTTTTCATCCAATTAATGATATTTATCACAAAATCATCATCGCTCCGATGCATTTCGGGTCCAGGACCCTTTCTCAAGGAGCACTGCAAAGATAAGAACGATCTATGTTGGCATCATAATGGTATTATCCAGATAACAATACAAGAAGAGCAATTCCCAAAGAATGACACCGAACGTGTGTGTTTCAAAAACAAAACGAAGGTATTGTGTGAACAGATATACGAAAACTGTAAGGAAGTGGTATAAACCGGAAAAACATAGCGAGGTTTACCCAACCAAAAGACAGAGGGAAGTGTCGAAATGATATAAATGCACCCGACAAGGGAGTGAATGCGTTGCGGAAAAACTAGGGTAACGTAAATGCAAGCTCACGTGAGGGTGGAGCAGTACTGCGATGCTGAAAGGGAAAATAAAACGGGCGGTTAACTAGTCACTCCGGACGCGAGTGCATTGCTAAACAAAGGTTAGCTGGCGGGTTTCTGTTGGAACGCTTACCGATGTGATTTGTGGGTAGGGACAGAAGAAGTCTCCTAGTTGTTCCTGCAACTCGGGCTCACCGGGCTGGAATGACAGCTCGCGGGTCGGGTAGATGGACTTAAGAGTGAACGCGGGATCAACCGCCAAGGAAATTAACAAAGGACTCGATACTGTTGGCTGTGGTGGCCATGTTGGAGCGGGTGTGTTAAGGGAACCATGAATGTATGAGACATGTAACTGACGCCGTACAGACGAGATGGTGCGACAAACAAGTGACAATGTGAATAACATGGAAAACATGTAAAAAGACGGAAATGGTGAGATGAAAAAAATTAACATAAAGATGAGTTACATGGGCATGAACTTAAAACATAACAATAAAGATGAAAGTACAATTGACATCTCAGAGAACTCGCACAATATAAATGTGTCCATTATGTACCCGGCTGGGTACTTTACAGGAAGCAACTTAGCTCAATTCGATCATTGAGCCCGAACGGTTTATGCGATTGCAAATAGTAAATCCATGAAGTTTCCCTTTGTAATAGAAACCTATTGTTGTCTCTTCCTTCTTTTTTTTCAATCATCTCCAGAACCAAAAATTTCAATTGTGCCACGGTGTGTTGATTTTCCATGAAGTGTGCCGCCACACTAGATTTGGTTTGCTTTGTCCGAATATTAGATTTGTGTTCGTTTAGTCTAACTTTGATTTTTCGCTCGGTTTTACCTATGTAAGTCTTGCCACATGGGCACTTAAGAAGGTAAATTAGGTTGGACGAATCACACGTTGCGTTAACTTTCAGGTTGATCGCTGTTCCTTTCATAGGGTGGTTGATTTTGTTACCCCTTATGATGTTGTTACAACTGTTGCAGTTAAGGCACGGTATGGTGCCCTTGTAGGTAGGTGAAATGGATGTTTCTTTGGACAGAATCTCCTTCAGGTTGCTAGCTCTGCTGTAAGCAAAAATCGGAGGGTCTTTGAACATTTCTTTAAAATCGGGTTCAGATGCCAGGATTCTCCAATGTTGTAGGATTATTTTTTTGAATCTTCCACTCACTGTTGAATATTTAGAAACCACTACCATCCGGTTGGTTTCTTTTTTGGTTGTCTTTTTCAGAGCTGTCTGACGTTGAATTCTAGAAACTTTTGTCTTGGCCTCCTCTGTGGTTTCCTTAGGGTATCCTCTAGATGCGAATCTTGAACTCATTTCATCTAACCGTTGATCCAAGGTATCCGGATTTTAAGAAAAGAACTGGGACTAGAAATCTGACTCAGAAGGATAACGACACACTGAAAAAGATCGCTAACAACAAACTGATTAAATGCACAAAAGCTGACAAAGGCGGGGCCCTCGTCGTCATGAACTCTAGTATGTATGACACAAAAATGAATGAACACGTCAGCGAAACTGACATTTACATTCCGCTGGAATCTAACCCTACTAGTTCATACAAAGCTGCACTGATAGCGATCATAGATAAAGCTCACGATACAGGCACTATTGATGAACGCACTAAGAAATACCTAGTGGTCGATCACCCAAGAAGTCCCACCATAACTCTCCTACCAAAGATACACAAAAACTTGACGGACCCGCCAATGCGGCCCATAGTATCCACCAAGGGATCCCTGCATGAGCCTGTAGGCAAATTCTTGGATCGTTATCTGCAACCATTCGTCAAAGAAACTAAAAGCTACGTGAAAGACACCACGGAGTTCATACTCAAACTGTCAGAAATAAAAATAGATCAAAACGACAATGTAACTTTTTGTACTGCTGATGTGAGCAGTTTGTACACCTCCATTCCACACAAAGGTGGAATAGAAGCCATTGAGAAAACCTTAGCACACAGCAACATCCCTGAAGCCATGCAAGTGTTCCTGATGGAGCTTATGATCTACACACTTTACCATAGTTATTTCTGTCACAACAACCATTGGTTCCAACAATCATCTGGCATGTCCATGGGGAATTGCGCAGCTCCAGCGTATGCAAACATCTATATGTCCAATTTTGAACAGCAGTACATATATGACAATCCATCTTGGACCGAAAATCTGTTGATGTACGTCAGGTACATCGACGACCTATTTTTCATGTGGAAAGGCACCAAAACCATGTTAGAAGATGAACTCAACCACCTAAACACAAAAGACCACAGGATACAAATGACATGGAACATCGATGACAACCAAATTAATTTTCTGGACGTATTAATCACCAGATCTGATACCGGCCTAAACACAGACCTATATCGAAAGCCGACAGACCGCAATAATATGCTGCATTTCGCCAGCTTTCATCAACACTCGCTAAAACGTCACTTACCATACAGTCAAATGTTGCGAGTTAAACGCATCGTATCCAATCCGGATACCTTGGATCAACGGTTAGATGAAATGAGTTCAAGATTCGCATCTAGAGGATACCCTAAGGAAACCACAGAGGAGGCCAAGACAAAAGTTTCTAGAATTCAACGTCAGACAGCTCTGAAAAAGACAACCAAAAAAGAAACCAACCGGATGGTAGTGGTTTCTAAATATTCAACAGTGAGTGGAAGATTCAAAAAAATAATCCTACAACATTGGAGAATCCTGGCATCTGAACCCGATTTTAAAGAAATGTTCAAAGACCCTCCGATTTTTGCTTACAGCAGAGCTAGCAACCTGAAGGAGATTCTGTCCAAAGAAACATCCATTTCACCTACCTACAAGGGCACCATACCGTGCCTTAACTGCAACAGTTGTAACAACATCATAAGGGGTAACAAAATCAACCACCCTATGAAAGGAACAGCGATCAACCTGAAAGTTAACGCAACGTGTGATTCGTCCAACCTAATTTACCTTCTTAAGTGCCCATGTGGCAAGACTTACATAGGTAAAACCGAGCGAAAAATCAAAGTTAGACTAAACGAACACAAATCTAATATTCGGACAAAGCAAACCAAATCTAGTGTGGCGGCACACTTCATGGAAAATCAACACACCGTGGCACAATTGAAATTTTTGGTTCTGGAGATGATTGAAAAAAAAGAAGGAAGAGACAACAATAGGTTTCTATTACAAAGGGAAACTTCATGGATTTACTATTTGCAATCGCATAAACCGTTCGGGCTCAATGATCGAATTGAGCTAAGTTGCTTCCTGTAAAGTACCCAGCCGGGTACATAATGGACACATTTATATTGTGCGAGTTCTCTGAGATGTCAATTGTACTTTCATCTTTATTGTTATGTTTTAAGTTCATGCCCATGTAACTCATCTTTATGTTAATTTTTTTCATCTCACCATTTCCGTCTTTTTACATGTTTTCCATGTTATTCACATTGTCACTTGTTTGTCGCACCATCTCGTCTGTACGGCGTCAGTTACATGTCTCATACATTCATGGTTCCCTTAACACACCCGCTCCAACATGGCCACCACAGCCAACAGTATCGAGTCCTTTGTTAATTTCCTTGGCGGTTGATCCCGCGTTCACTCTTAAGTCCATCTACCCGACCCGCGAGCTGTCATTCCAGCCCGGTGAGCCCGAGTTGCAGGAACAACTAGGAGACTTCTTCTGTCCCTACCCACAAATCACATCGGTAAGCGTTCCAACAGAAACCCGCCAGCTAACCTTTGTTTAGCAATGCACTCGCGTCCGGAGTGACTAGTTAACCGCCCGTTTTATTTTCCCTTTCAGCATCGCAGTACTGCTCCACCCTCACGTGAGCTTGCATTTACGTTACCCTAGTTTTTCCGCAACGCATTCACTCCCTTGTCGGGTGCATTTATATCATTTCGACACTTCCCTCTGTCTTTTGGTTGGGTAAACCTCGCTATGTTTTTCCGGTTTATACCACTTCCTTACAGTTTTCGTATATCTGTTCACACAATACCTTCGTTTTGTTTTTGAAACACACACGTTCGGTGTCATTCTTTGGGAATTGCTCTTCTTGTATTGTTATCTGGATAATACCATTATGATGCCAACATAGATCGTTCTTATCTTTGCAGTGCTCCTTGAGAAAGGGTCCTGGACCCGAAATGCATCGGAGCGATGATGATTTTGTGATAAATATCATTAATTGGATGAAAAGAATTCAATGATGAACTTATGAAATACCAAATAATTCAAATTGAATAAATTTACAAAACTATATGGAGTCAACTTACTTTTGAACCAGAGGGAGTGCCCAATTACTGGGATGTGCGCATTTTCAATGTTCACACGCATTCAAATTACAAATCTGGCGTAAACGGACGGGCACGCCACCAGTTGGAGCACCTTTAAAACATATGAACATACTTTTGAAGACCTATCTTACCTTTCTAGCAACCACGCAGTGCATTGCCTATCCCACATTTTGAGTTTCACAGTTGATCCGCCCACTATAGGCAGTAGCACGCCATTAAGATGCAATACGAAACCATATCTAAATCTACTGAAGCTAGAGCAGACCTCCTAGCTTACGGAGATGAGGAAAAAGAACGCATCTATGCATTAATCCAAGACGACGTATCACAAGAGTCCAGCACTCGCACAAGAGAACAATGTGTCAAACATCTACTATATTTATCTAAACGACGCATCAACCAACAACTGCATGCTAAAACATTAATAAAATACCACCAAGCTCTCCGCATTCCCCGTGGACTCAGAATCGCACTCAAACCGTCTTTGTGCAAGAATTCAAAAAACTTTCAAGCCAAGTGGAACGCAATCCTAAACAAATGCAGTTTAGATCTCATACTGCTTATCATCGAAGAATTGTCCAACATCCTCGTTGACCTCACTAATGAAATCAAAGAAGTTGAGAAAGAAATCGAAGTGTTCAAAACAACAGAAGACATCACACAAATGCTTGAGGATATCAAAATCCAACTGGATAAACATACAAAGGATATCAACGACAGGAAACTTAGGAAATTCAAGCGTGATACTTTAGATTATCAATTGGATGAGGTATACACCTGGGCTGATATCTACGCCCAACGCCGTCGCAATAAACCGACAAGTCAACATACTGATACCTCCTCCTCTGGGAGTGACACTTCGAGCAGACAAACCAAAAAGACAACCCCCGACACCAGCAGGGGGCAAGATCAAAACAGAGCACAAACGGATGAGAGCGCTTCCACATCCAATACAGCTCCTTTTTTAGAGAGAGGCCCTCCGGAAACCGACGACCCAGGCGAAGTAAGAGAAAAGGAACCAGAAGCTCCAAACACAAGAGGCTCCAAGAAGGACAAAAAGAAACAGAATCGTTAGTGATCAACATCTCTGACATTCAACTATCAGAGCATGAGACTGAGCTCCTGCAAAAAGGTACATCGTTCATTCCTACTTCTCATACCAACTTACTGGAACTAGAAACCAGCACATTTAAACTGACAAGGAAATTAAAATTACGACACTTCTTTGAGAATGTGATTCCGCCTACCACAGATCAAAAACCGGATCAACTTTGTGGACTACGCCCAAAGAGCTCATACATACCACCTACCAGTCACAAAAGTATAGATACGTTCGAGACTTTGGTTAAACAGGACTTGGGTAAAATCAATTTTAAGAAAAGAACTGGGACTAGAAATCTGACTCAGAAGGATAACGACACACTGAAAAAGATCGCTAACAACAAACTGATTAAATGCACAAAAGCTGACAAAGGCGGGGCCCTCGTCGTCATGAACTCTAGTATGTATGACACAAAAATGAATGAACACGTCAGCGAAACTGACATTTACATTCCGCTGGAATCTAACCCTACTAGTTCATACAAAGCTGCACTGATAGCGATCATAGATAAAGCTCACGATACAGGCACTATTGATGAACGCACTAAGAAATACCTAGTGGTCGATCACCCAAGAAGTCCCACCATAACTCTCCTACCAAAGATACACAAAAACTTGACGGACCCGCCAATGCGGCCCATAGTATCCACCAAGGGATCCCTGCATGAGCCTGTAGGCAAATTCTTGGATCGTTATCTGCAACCATTCGTCAAAGAAACTAAAAGCTACGTGAAAGACACCACGGAGTTCATACTCAAACTGTCAGAAATAAAAATAGATCAAAACGACAATGTAACTTTTTGTACTGCTGATGTGAGCAGTTTGTACACCTCCATTCCACACAAAGGTGGAATAGAAGCCATTGAGAAAACCTTAGCACACAGCAACATCCCTGAAGCCATGCAAGTGTTCCTGATGGAGCTTATGATCTACACACTTTACCATAGTTATTTCTGTCACAACAACCATTGGTTCCAACAATCATCTGGCATGTCCATGGGGAATTGCGCAGCTCCAGCGTATGCAAACATCTATATGTCCAATTTTGAACAGCAGTACATATATGACAATCCATCTTGGACCGAAAATCTGTTGATGTACGTCAGGTACATCGACGACCTATTTTTCATGTGGAAAGGCACCAAAACCATGTTAGAAGATGAACTCAACCACCTAAACACAAAAGACCACAGGATACAAATGACATGGAACATCGATGACAACCAAATTAATTTTCTGGACGTATTAATCACCAGATCTGATACCGGCCTAAACACAGACCTATATCGAAAGCCGACAGACCGCAATAATATGCTGCATTTCGCCAGCTTTCATCAACACTCGCTAAAACGTCACCTACCATACAGTCAAATGTTGCGAGTTAAACGCATCGTATCCAATCCGGATACCTTGGATCAACGGTTAGATGAAATGAGTTCAAGATTCGCATCTAGAGGATACCCTAAGGAAACCACAGAGGAGGCCAAGACAAAAGTTTCTAGAATTCAACGTCAGACAGCTCTGAAAAAGACAACCAAAAAAGAAACCAACCGGATGGTAGTGGTTTCTAAATATTCAACAGTGAGTGGAAGATTCAAAAAAATAATCCTACAACATTGGAGAATCCTGGCATCTGAACCCGATTTTAAAGAAATGTTCAAAGACCCTCCGATTTTTGCTTACAGCAGAGCTAGCAACCTGAAGGAGATTCTGTCCAAAGAAACATCCATTTCACCTACCTACAAGGGCACCATACCGTGCCTTAACTGCAACAGTTGTAACAACATCATAAGGGGTAACAAAATCAACCACCCTATGAAAGGAACAGCGATCAACCTGAAAGTTAACGCAACGTGTGATTCGTCCAACCTAATTTACCTTCTTAAGTGCCCATGTGGCAAGACTTACATAGGTAAAACCGAGCGAAAAATCAAAGTTAGACTAAACGAACACAAATCTAATATTCGGACAAAGCAAACCAAATCTAGTGTGGCGGCACACTTCATGGAAAATCAACACACCGTGGCACAATTGAAATTTTTGGTTCTGGAGATGATTGAAAAAAAAGAAGGAAGAGACAACAATAGGTTTCTATTACAAAGGGAAACTTCATGGATTTACTATTTGCAATCGCATAAACCGTTCGGGCTCAATGATCGAATTGAGCTAAGTTGCTTCCTGTAAAGTACCCAGCCGGGTACATAATGGACACATTTATATTGTGCGAGTTCTCTGAGATGTCAATTGTACTTTCATCTTTATTGTTATGTTTTAAGTTCATGCCCATGTAACTCATCTTTATGTTAATTTTTTTCATCTCACCATTTCCGTCTTTTTACATGTTTTCCATGTTATTCACATTGTCACTTGTTTGTCGCACCATCTCGTCTGTACGGCGTCAGTTACATGTCTCATACATTCATGGTTCCCTTAACACACCCGCTCCAACATGGCCACCACAGCCAACAGTATCGAGTCCTTTGTTAATTTCCTTGGCGGTTGATCCCGCGTTCACTCTTAAGTCCATCTACCCGACCCGCGAGCTGTCATTCCAGCCCGGTGAGCCCGAGTTGCAGGAACAACTAGGAGACTTCTTCTGTCCCTACCCACAAATCACATCGGTAAGCGTTCCAACAGAAACCCGCCAGCTAACCTTTGTTTAGCAATGCACTCGCGTCCGGAGTGACTAGTTAACCGCCCGTTTTATTTTCCCTTTCAGCATCGCAGTACTGCTCCACCCTCACGTGAGCTTGCATTTACGTTACCCTAGTTTTTCCGCAACGCATTCACTCCCTTGTCGGGTGCATTTATATCATTTCGACACTTCCCTCTGTCTTTTGGTTGGGTAAACCTCGCTATGTTTTTCCGGTTTATACCACTTCCTTACAGTTTTCGTATATCTGTTCACACAATACCTTCGTTTTGTTTTTGAAACACACACGTTCGGTGTCATTCTTTGGGAATTGCTCTTCTTGTATTGTTATCTGGATAATACCATTATGATGCCAACATAGATCGTTCTTATCTTTGCAGTGCTCCTTGAGAAAGGGTCCTGGACCCGAAATGCATCGGAGCGATGATGATTTTGTGATAAATATCATTAATTGGATGAAAAGAATTCAATGATGAACTTATGAAATACCAAATAATTCAAATTGAATAAATTTACAAAACTATATGGAGTCAACTTACTTTTGAACCAGAGGGAGTGCCCAATTACTGGGATGTGCGCATTTTCAATGTTCACACGCATTCAAATTGCAGAGGAGTGCATCCCACTCCTAACTCAAAACATGCCCCCAAAGAAAGAATAACCTAAACGGTGAAGCTGCCCACTACTTGCTGGTTAGCTGTGAATATCAAAATGAGGCCTGGACACTCATTGTGTCCTCTGGACAAGTAGGCAGCCACGTTGCTGCTGCCCGCTCTGGTGCGGTGCAGCTGAGGATAGAGCAACTGGGCCCTGGCACGTCTGTGCCCCGAGGGCCCTCACTGGGTCTCCTAAAATGAATGTGGCAACTGTTGCAACAGCCCACGCTGGTGCGGCGCAGCTGGGAAAATAAGGATGGGTACTGGCACCACTGTGCCACATGAGCCCCTCTGGGTCCCCACTGGACCTCCTAAAACAAATGAGGCAACATTGCAGCTGCCCACTGTCAAGCGGTGCAACTGAAGAAAAGAACTGTCCCTGGCACCTGTGGTGCCTATGGGGCTTTTTAAACCAATAGGCAGATAACGTAGGAGTGGCCCGCATTGGCGGGTCCGCTCATTGAAAAAAAAGATACTGGCCATGTATCCCACCCAGCCTTCACTCACCGGGGCTTGGATCGGGACGTCAATTTCGGCGGTGGGGCTCCCAACCGCTCACTGGAGCCCGCTTCTCTCTGTGCTGGTCTTCCTCCCTGTGGGGCAGGCAGCAATTCTCTTGCAGTGCGGTGCGGGGCTTCCCTTTCACTCTTGGGAGCCCTGCGCTGCCTTCGGCAGCCTCTGCCTCCTCTTCTCTTCACATGGGCCCCCTCCAAGGACCCGGGACTCGGCATTGTTACTCAGGGAGGCCGGGTAGGCTCCCGTCCTCCCCAGCACGCAGCTCAGCTTCCGGCCGCACTCCTCTCCTGCTTCCGTCCATCAGGCCCACAAACAGGGGGGCCGCCGATTGCAGCGGCGTTCTTCGTTTGGCGGCAATGAGGGGTAGGCTCCCTCGTAATTGAAATCAATAAGCGGGGTGGGATCCCACTCACCACAGGAACCATAATGCGGGGTGGGCACCCGCAAGCACGATCAATAAGCGAGGTTGGCTCCTGCTCGGCAGCCATCATGGGGAATCCCTCCGGTGGGGGGTTCCCGCTACAGGGCCGGGCAGCGCAGCGCTGCGCAGCCCACGCTCCTCTTCCAAGGGGAAACTAAAATAAATCACTCCCAGGGACTAGGATCCACAGCTCCTTTAGAAAAAGTCCAGGGGAGGTTAAGGGGAATAGCAGGGCCCAGGGAGGCCAGCACACAAGGCCCTCCAGCAGGGAGGCAACACCAATGGCGGTTCCTCCTGGGCCCCAGCAGCAGCAAGCCTCCCACGAGTACAGGAACAAGAAGTGAACATTTTAATGGGGTCACAGCCCCTATATTTATATTAGAAAATCCCTTTGTGTCACAGTACAGTGCTTGGGGATACCAGTCAGAACTGGTTTAGAGGTGATTTGGAGCACTTTGTTTTGCCCAGCTCCTGTCCCCTTTGTCAGGTGGGGGCTCAGTGATCAGACACACCACAGGGGGTGGAGCCAGCATTGTGGAGGGAAGGCACAGCTCTATTCAGGTACCAGCTGCAACTCCTCCCTCCCATCTGCATGCAGATCTCTCTATTCATCACTGGGCTGACTCACCCTGTCTCCTGGGGCCACCTACACCCGTCAGCTCCTGTCAATCACAAGTCAGACATGCAATTCACATCAGGCAGGCAGACACACAGCACAGAGAAATGCCAACTTCTAAAAGTGGCATTTCTCCACTAGTCACCATAAATCTGCGCACACCATTGCGCAGCATTTATCCTCATGATTTCATACACACTAAACTTGACCCTGCACTCCTCTCATACCAGAAATTACTATGGACACACATATCTCCCATGCATTCCTATGGGAGGGCAGGCCAACCTCACCACATGCACTCACACTAGGCCAAAGTGCTAAAGTGCCCAGAGGTCTAAAACCACTACCACCATGTCAGAGCTTAAAGCAAAAAGTTCAGGGGTGAACCGGCCAAAAGGGTCAAGTCCAACAGCCCCACTGTTCACATTTCTAACAATGGACTTAGACACTGTAGGGGCACAGGGCTCATGCCACTGTACCCTCATCTGGGGTTAAGGTACAGGGCCTCTCAGGGTTGTACAATACGTGCTGCAGCCTTTAGAGGCCTTTCATGGTCACAGTGCCCTTGGTACCCAGGTACCTTTTACTAGGGGCTTACCTGTGGCCAAGGATGTGCCAATTGTGGGTATAGAGATACAGCTTTGGGAAAGAAAACAGGCCCTGGGAAACTGTTTGTCAGGGACACAGGGCACACGAAGCCAAAGTGCATCATGTGTCAGGCAAAAAGTGGGGGGCAAACATGCAGAAAGGAGCACTTTCCTACAGGTACCATTTACTAGGTACGTACAGAGGTGCTAAATGTGAGAAGTTGGCCTGATATATGATGCTCACTAATTCTAGTGATTACCTTGTATCAGTCCAAACAACCCTTATGGTGATTGGTTGTAAGTCAACCTTATAGACCAGGTATCCTAATGGTAGCATGGACAAAGCAGTCTTAGGATAAACTCTTTTGGCATGTGAAGCCAGCTGTTTTACCACATATAACCCCTTGAATACCAAATGAAAGGACACCACACAGGTAGTTATGAAAATAAACAAGATATTTATTAACTAACAAACACCTCTGAACTCTTTATGAGATCAGAGGGCTAAGCACATGACAAGACTCTTAAGAAAAATATGTTTAAATTGCACAATTACAATGTTGCCCTAGGGGCACAACAAACCATATACTAAGTAAGTGGAATGTGAAAGTCGATAGAAGGAATGGAGCTGTCCAGAGGCTGTAGGATCGCTGAGACTACACTACCCTAACTCTAGGTAAGTACTAGAAGGCCCACGGAACGCGTGTGCAGTGTGAACTCAAACGCGAGATGCGTAACAACGTCTATGGACAGTACAGTTCAAGTAAAAGGTGAGTACGGACAATCCTGACTAGTTAGGACTGAACCAACTGTGGAACTGGACACTAGGAGAGTCAATCTACCCTTGAGCACCGAAATGCTTGTGTTACCTCACCCACAGGCTGCGGGTGCATAGGTGTGAAGTGCCCCACGCAGATCTCGTGGATGCTGGAGGGCTGGTCTTCGGTGCAGGAGCTGCTCGGGGTCGGGGCTTCTCAGTCCCCAAAGCACTTGGTCTAGGTTACCTCAGAAGTTGTGCTGGAGCGAAGTGCTGCTTCTTCCAAGATGGCCGGTCCCACGTGTCTCGTCGCACCCACGGATCTCAGCTGTGCTGCAGGTGTAGGTAGAGGTCGGAGAGGTCTGGGAATCCGGGTCTCGTCTGGCTCTGAAGTCTGGATCCTCGAGGGAAGACGACAAAGGGAAGCCGCTGGACGCTGATGGTGCCTGGTTGTGCAGGTTGGACACTCCTTGCCCACAAGGGAGATTTCTTCAGTCTTCTTGGCAGAAAGTCGAAGTCCAGAGTTTCTTCTTGTAGAGTTTCAGTTCAGGATTAATCTAACTCGGAATGGGACCAGCTCCTACCTTTATCCTGCTAAAGGGGGCTGTACTACGACTAGGTCCCTCCTATGGGTGGGACCAGGAAGGGGGGTGGTTACACCCCCTATCCTTTGTCCGGTCTTGCACCAGAGATGGGGCTGGAGAGCCCCAGGAACTGGTTTAGACCGGTGTATGCACAGGGAGACCTTGTGTGCCCCAGGCATGTCTCATTCCTTTCAGCCCTGTCCTACCCAATACACAAAACCTTGTCTGGGGTGGTGCTAGCACCTCCCAAGGCAGGAAACCTTTTGTCCAGGCAGCATTCATTTTGTGATGCTGAGGCTCGGGTTAACTTTAACCGGGGTTCACAGTTAGGTACATGTTGTGTCCCTCTAGAAGGGTGGAATGCTACCCCCATCGCCAGAATTGGCGAGGGGGTAGTATTCCAATTCATATGACACCTTACTTGACATGTTTTGATAATGCTATGCCAAAGTTAGCAATAACCGCGAGGTTATAATGCACTTAAGAGTATATGGTATAGCGTTATCATTGAAACAGCTAAAGGACTTGGTTCCGAAAGCTGTAGACAGGCTCAGCTCATGCCAGAGCACTATCTCACATATTTCCAAGCACTCTGCCTCCAGGATTGTTAAGGCCTGCCATAGGAGTGACTTATAGGAGTATATGTGTCCATTTTAGGGTTAGATATAGGTATACTATATCTACAGCAAAGGGTGATTACACCACCTTGCCCCAGCTGATTTATCAGCCAGTTGTGTCAGATTTGGAGGGCCAACCAGGGGTGGCATAATACATGCTGCAGCCCCTGGTAGGCCTTGAGTTCACTTATGCCCTGGGTACCTATGGTACACTGTACAAGGACTTTCAAGAGTGACCCAATACCAATTGGTAAATGCACCTAAGGTACATGGATGTCAATTTAGAGAGAGAACAGCTAGGCTGTGGGTCTGATTAGCAGGCCCACAGCCAGGGAAAGTCGTAAACCAGTGAAGCAAAAAGCAAAAATCTGGGGTGACCATAGGATTGCAGACCCTACTCTCCTACACTAAGGTCCTTGCCAATTGGGTTAAATTTAAACATTTGCCTTGTTTTGGAGAAAGAGCACTGTCACTGGGGCCTACTTAGCACACTACCATCAACAGCATCAGTACCAGTGAACAAACAGTGGGGGTGACAATGTCAAAAAGTGGCACTTTCCTACAGCCAACTGTTGCCAACTGTTGTAACAAATTTTGCCTGGGTCAGGGATATTTAAATATTGAGATTCATGCATTTATATCTCTATCAACCATTATAAGGTACCAGTATATAGCTAGTACGTATTTAGGCACTACCTGGTTTCTTATCAGAATGAGCACTGAAGTCCACTTACTATAAGACTCGTATTGTTATTGAGTCAGACTTGTCCATAAATGGGTGATTACCCAATTTCCATGTTGTTGGACTATGAGTTTTTATGTCATAGTATTGGTGGCTGCATTGTAATTGGAATATGTATGCAGATTATTAGACGAAATGTTAGTTTAACGATTATATTTCAATATGTATTTTTTTGTCATTTAGGTAATTAAGTGGCCTGTCCTGAAGAAGCCGCTGGTTTGCCGAAACGTGCGTCGATAATTTACTATTGTGCCACATTGTATTTTAACCTTTTTATTTGTTTTTGTCATATGATTGTTCTTTATACTGTATTTCATATTGTCATCTAGTGTATGGTTTGACATTTTTTTATCTTTGTTTCATTAAAAAGCTTTTTTAATACATTTTAATATATAAATTGTTGATGCACTGACAATAAAAACTGTATTCTAAATCTTGGAAATGGCCTCTCTCCCATCTATCATTGATTAGACAAGTATTACAGTGATCCGGGGGGGGGGGCCCTCAAGTGATCCCGGGGAAGGGGGTGGGTCGCCAGGCTCTGGCCAAAAGAAGCATTATGCTGTTAGCAGTGCTTTGTTTTAAGTAGAAAAAAATGAGTGGCAGTAAGTCACTATATAATGGGTTATCACTAACATATTTTGTCATGTATAACCTAGCTGAGAGCAGATGTCAAAAGAGACGGGACTCCATATATTCTTCCAAACACCAACCCTCATTTCTAATAATCAGACTGTGGATACCTTTACACATTAGTAAAACCTGCCTGACCAGAATAGAATGTTTGTCAATCACGTATTGCAATGTTTAAATACGTTGAGGCATATCTGAACATTGCCAACTTAATTCAATATTTGTGACAATTCTAAGGGGGGCCCAATGATTTTTATTTTTTCACTGGAGGTGGCATTAAAAAGATTTAATAGCACTGTTGCAGGGGGATGTGGTGTGTTTGAACATAAAATACATATTTGTGAGCCAATGTGATTTTCCTATAAGGGAATTCCAATTACCTATTCAGACATAATTGTGTTGCAGGGATTCTGCTCATACACAGAACTGTGCACAGAGACCCAGGACCTCAGTGAATTGTGGTTTACAAAAAAACTCACCTCAGTACATAGAACCCCTAACCGACTAGCATCAGTGTCTCATTAGCTCTTCGTCCTATTGCAAAGTTACCAATCATTAGACAACCCAGAACATGCGACTTAGGTTACTCTCAGCAAAGGTGGGAATCAAGAACACTCTTTCGTTTTATTGTCATACCAGTCCACAACGTGAGTAAATAGAGACACCAAAAAGTTAAAAATGTTTATTTTAACAACGTGCTCTAAGATGCAGTATTTTTGCTAACATAAGCAGGCAAATGAAATACAAAGGGAGAAATCATATTATAATGATAGTGGAAACAGGTCCTATAGTGCCTCATGTACCACCCTCTCTTGCTAGTAACTACGTTTTATATTATAATAATAGAAGATCTCTTAGGCTTGAATGGGGAACCCCATACCTCCAATATCAGAAGATATTAATTACATCAGAATCCGCAAAAGCTCTCTCTCTCTGGAAACGGATTTTCTCCAAGTGCTCAAATCATGCATGCAGTGTAATATTAAATGCGCCAGAATTTCAGTTAGCTGCAGCTGCGTGCATGTTGTGTCTAAGCGTGGGCCGATCAGCCCGAATAACAGCTAACATTGTTATGATAACCTTGGTGGCTTCAGAAATCACTGTGCAGACTAAGGTTGCGATGTAAGTCTAGGGATGTTGAAAAAAAGCCATTATTATGTGAAGAAATTCAAGCAGCCTAACTTACAACAAAAGTCACATGTAGTGTCATGTGCAAATGCAGCAAAAAGGTAAAATGGTGTTTGAACTTCCATTACACCTATGCTAACATAGCAATGTGCGCAAGCAGGGCCTTGCCTTCACTACACCCTCCCTTGATAAGAAACACCCACAAGAAGGGAGGCAATTTAGAAACGCAGAGCTCAAGTTCGAGTGAGACAGAACCAAGTTAAAAATTTGCCAAACTGGATAATTGGGAGTAAAAAATTTCGAAGTACTCCAACTAATTTCTGAAAAAGCAATAAAAGAGAATGCACTAGCCAAAATGTAAAGTTTAAAAACAGTAAAAAGTGTTCAAGCACTGGATGCCTTGCAGATGGATTAACGCCAAATCAGTCCAGAAGTGTATAGGCACAGTACGTTGCAACAGCCTCCAAGAGAAAGTCATTGTTAACATCAGAGAAAATTTCAGCCATCCATTAAGTAATGGGAAGGAACATACATGTTCTTCGATAGCCGGAGCCTCTAGCACCATCATAGGACAACTCGGGTGGTTTTCAAAATAACTGTGTGCCAGGAAGTCATGTGTCGCCGCATATATATCCCAATTCCCTAGGACTCCATGCATCGCTGCAAAGGCAATAATCCCGATGCCATAACATTCCAACTCATGAGTAACTAAGGGACTCATTAGTTGATCATAATACGGGTTAGGAGACACCGTATTGCAGAGACACAAATCCAGAGCCCATTCAAAAAAGCAATCCAGCCAATGGAAGACAGGCTGCACACAAGTAAAGTAGGAGAACCGGAACCATAATCCATATGCTGCCCTCAATGTAGCCAGAGGCAGCGTTCCATAGTATTCAAGCATCCGGTTGCGAAGCTGAAGAAGCCGGGGCAGATTGTCTTGTGACACAAATTGTGCAGCCATTTCTGAGCAAGCAAATTAACAGCAGTACACCGGCAGCCAAGGCGAGAATTAACGGTAAACCGCCAAAGTGGCTGAAAAAAATAGAATGAAAAAACACCAGTATCACATCAAATATAGTTTGGAATGAGGTCACAAGGCCAGAACTTACAATTTTAAAAAAGTGCGCCAAGCCAGTGGCCGACGAGGTATTAAATATTGTGTGAATCAAAGCACCAAAATGCAATGGGATATCGGTATTTAAAAGGGCATGCACTTCAATGCGGGTATTTGCAACTTGAAGGACGAATGTTTCACACAAAGAAGTAAGGGCAACTTCTTTTTGGGACAATAGTGCACTTATTCGACTCATCTTGTTGAACTCTGTTTTCAAGTTCGGAATGGAAGGCCAGGTAGATACATCGAGCTTCCCATGCGGAGAAGGGAACATCACATTCTTACAGCAGGCTACACTTTGGAAGACAGTTACAACGTACGGAATCCCTGTCCGCATCCCACAGCAATCCTCATTATTTAAAAGCAAATACCTACTGTTTGCTAGCAACGTGAAAGTTGGCGTTATAGCCGGGGTGGGTGTACCCTTTAAAATGCAGGCCAAATTCGGGGTGTTCGAATTACAAGAGCCGTGCAATTGGATATTTTTACAAACAAGTGAGTGTTCAGGTATAGAAGTACACTCTTCCTCATTCAAATACACTTCTTTACCCTCCCTCAGGCACCTATAGGTAAATGGCAGAGACCACACTTCATTGAGATAGGCACTACCCAATGGTTCATATCTGCCTATAGTATAGTGTCTCATGCATGAACTGAATTTGAACAGTAAAAAAGGTAATGTTATCAACCCATGAATTAACCAAACCGCTGACTTGTATTCAGCACAGAAAATGGTAAAGGTTCCAATTTTTCAATATGTAAAAGTGAATATGCAGAATCCTCCATAGACATAAATTGTTGCTTTTCAGTCAAATTAAACGGTAAAAATAGAGAAGATGTGTTCATGTAGTCATGTAGTCTCATGGAACTTTACCAGCTTTTAAAGATTTCAAGGTCCAGGCAAATTGCATAATTGAATGCAACTGATTTTGACCATGGTACTAAACAGACACATCATCTTGCACAATATCAACAACAGATGAAATATTATCTAATGTGTAAATTCGGGAAGAAAGGGTATTAATGCTATTATCAACAACTGCAAGTACTTTTTCTAAATTGTCGTGATTAATAGCCCGCAATCTAGAAGCAGCTTCAATTTGAGATAATTTCCAAACTTCGTTGTAAACAGCTTATATCCATCTTTTAGACCTGCCTCCCACCGGGTACTTAACAAAGTCATTCAAATCAACATCGTCAGTCAATTTGGACAAATGAAGTTTAACTGACGCTAAGGTGGAATGTTTGAGCCAGTTCTGACTAAATTTGCCTACTGAATAGGTAGTAACAGAATGGTCACTTTCAAAACGGGGATCCCCCCTAACCTGTGTGTAGCCCGGGGCAAGACCGAGAAAACGATGTTGGCATGAATCTGAACATTTTTGCCATAATAACCAACCTGGGAGATCCAAGCTGGAAATTTTGAAAGTTTTATTTAGTATCAGGGACTGCAAGTCAGAAATGAATGTATCGGTGTTATTGTACCATGAAGGTTATTCTCCCAAATTAATAATGACAGGAGAATTTCATTTTTTAGATGTGGCCAATCCAAAGCAAGTGGTTGGCGAAATAGTCGAATTCAAAAGCAACATATGGTTTGGAATGAGACATGCACAAAGCAAAGCCTCAGTTCCTTACCAGCTTTTAGAACCCCAACCAGATTTAAGATCTATAGTATCTTTCCACAGCTCATAGCCCCCTGTAGCCAATTGATCGATAAAGGACTTCAAGTACAATAATTTAGTGTGGGTGAGTCTAACTTTGGAATAGGACTTATTAGTCATCTTAAAATAAAACGCATCAGGATTAGATTAATTGTACGAGTTACTTACCTTCGGTAATGATGTTTCTGGTAGAGACGATTCTAGACGCAGATTCCTTCACGTAGAATTATCCCCAGGAGTGAGACTGGATCTGGAAACTTTTTTGCCACAGCATCCCTGCGCGCCGGGGGCGACATCACGTGACTCCGCCCAGGCCTCGTCCACGAACGTGACATCAGCGAGGTCACATAAAGTCCACCCCGGAACGCCTGCGTCAGATTTCTACGGAGAACTTTTCCGCACCACAATGCGGAGCCACCAAATAAAAAACTGTGGGAGCATGGGATCAGTTTTTTTTTTCTGTTCCTCATCTCAACCATGGCAGGTCCATCAGTACCGAGGACTATTAAAGGTGTAACTTGAGAAATAGACATGCTGTCTCAGTGCAGGACTGGTAGGGGTCAATCGTTACGAGGATGTGCCAGGACCCTACAGCCAAGTCAGTTTCACAATAAAACACCAACCCTTTTATACTCTTAGGATGGTGCTTGCCATTAGCCAAATTCCACCATCTGCTCATACCACTGATTGACCTTAATTATGAAGGACAAGCATGAATAAGCGAAAGGAGTGCAACATGGCTTCGTAATCATTGGAACTGGGGGGGAAAAAAAGAAAAAAAACAACAAAAAAAAACAGTTTTTAATTATTGAGACCAGTCAAGTTTAAGCCAGAAAGCTCTTTTTTCTGGTTTACCACCTCTAGAAAGATCTAGTTTCAATATAAAAAGTATGGAGGAACTCCAGTCTTGTAGTGTCGGAGGGGATGCCTCTTTCCAACGCCTACAAATCTCCCGACGAGCCACCAGGATTGAGTAAAACAAAAGGTTGTTGTATGCACTGCGTTTTTTGTCCGTTACTCCAAAAATTACCAGGCTTAGATCTATATTCACAGTAGTGCCTGTTGAAGATGTTAGTTTGTTGCTTATTGATTGCCAATAAGATGTTAAATGTGGGCAATCGTAAAACATATGAACATCCGAGGCTACCACCTGACCACAACGGGGGCAAACTACTAGTGTGCCTGATGAAAATTTGGACAACCTCTGAGGAGAATAGTAGGCCCTGTGAAGGGTAAAGAGATGGTTTCTTCGCAGCCAGGCTGGTTTAATAATGTCCCATAGAACAGTGAAGGATGTCTTCCATAATTCTTTTAGATTTACCGCCGGCAATAGTGAGCCCCATAGTTGATCGGGAAGATGTAATACTCCGTCTATTTCCTCTAAAATTAGGTTATAAAAGTGAGAAACCTGTTTTGTTGTTAGGGAACTATCCAGTAGAGAGGATTCTAGTTGACTATTGTCTCCCAATGGTTGTTGTGGACGGCTAGTGGGGCCGGATTTTTGTGCAGTTGTATCAGCTAGAGATCTGCAGATATTTAAGTCAAAAGAGGTTGGGGCCTACCTTACTCACTAGATGTTCCCAGGAGAGCATTTCCCCCTCAAAAAACAGATCTCCCCAAGTTAAGATCCCAGCGTCTTTTAGCGGGCTTATCAGAGCATCTTTAGTCCACTCCGGTGGAGCCGGAAGATCCCATATAGGAGAGCCGTTAGAGTAATAACCTATTTTGGTTATGGTTCTAATATTATACCAAGTTCCTGCCAGGCCCTGTAATGTCTTCAACTTAATTTTCTTTAAAAATTTAGGGTCTCCAAACTTAAATAGGAATCCCGTCTGATTTAAACCTTCACATTTTAGCAGTGTTGAAAACATGTGGCCGACTCCCTGATCTGATGGAGTTTTAAATAGAATTCGGGCATGTGTCAGCTGAAATGCCCAGGCATAGATTTGAATATCGGGGCCGGCCAAACCCCCCTTCTCCCTACGACGCCTCAACTTATTCCAAGAAATTCTTGCAGTCTTGTTCCTCCATATGAATGAGGTGATGTCACTCTGCATCTTTGCTATCATTTTCTTTTCAAAATATAGTGGTAAACTGTTGAAAATAAAGGTCAACTTAGGTAAAATGGACATTTTGACCAGATTAGAACGGCCTAGGAGCGTCAATGGAAGATGTCTCCAAGAGTTCATTAAGTGCCTACAGTCTTTGGCTGCTAGAGTAAAATTTGTGTGGGCAATCTGGTTGATATCTTGTAAGATTTTTATACCTAAATATCTCATGCTGTCCCGAGTTTGTACTGGGAGTGGCGCATTTATGCTGTTCCATGACATGATCTCAGTTTTTGTGGCATTAATTTCGTAGCCTGAGATATTGCCGAATTTTTGTGCCAGGTTACTAACTGATGGAAACGCTGTGTTGATGTCCGATGTTAAAATCATGAGATCATCAGCATATAAGGCTACTTTTTTTTCCCAATCTCTATATCTAAATGGAGCGATGTTGATATCTTCACGAATCAATTGGGCGAAAGGCTCCATATAAATATCAAAAAGTAGGGGCGAAAGTGGACAGCCCTGCCGGGTACCTCTTGTGATGGTAAAAGGTTCAGATAGTCCGCCGTTAACCAAGACCGAGGCTAAAGGTTCATGATATAATAATTCCACAGCTCGGCAAAAAGCCCGCCCCACCCCAAATTTTTCCAAGGCCCCCGACAGGTATTTCCAATTACCCCTGTCGAAGGCCTTGGCGGCGTCTAAGGTGAGAATAGCTAAGGGCTGTGATGAGTTAGTTGCCATGTCAATAGCGCCTATCAGGTCATAAATTAACTCGTAGAGTTGACGGCCCTTAACAAAGCCCTTTTGATTAGGATGTAATACTGAAGGAGCTACTTGTCCCAATCGTTTGGCTAGTATAGACGCAAAGATCTTATAGTCAGCGTTTAAGACTGAAATTGGACGATATGATCCACAGGCGGTGGCTTCTTTGCCTGGTTTCAATATTAGCGTAATAGAAGCTTTACTCCATGATGAGGGAAGTAAATCGCCTTCTACCAGTATTTGGTTAAATAGCTTGGTAAGAAAAGGAGCAATATCTGCTGCAATATATTTATATAACTCTGCCGGTAGGCCATCCGGGCCCGCCGCCTTGCCAGATTTACTATTTAATATAGCAAGTGCTACCTCCTCGACCAAAATTGGGGTGTCCAATAAAGTCGCCTGTTCTTTAGAAAGTACTGGTAGGGAAATTTTGTTGAGCCAGTTTTGTACATCAATAGAGGCGATGTTGTTATCCTCTCTATAAATAGCCTGAAAAAAATCTTTGAAAATTGACCTTATTTCTACATCCGAAGATGCTGTACCAGAATCAGAAATTATTGAGCTGATGTTATTGCGTGTTTGGTCTGTTCTAGATTTCCAGGCTACTAATTTGCCTGCCCCTTCACCAAATTCAAAATTGGCTAATTTACTAGCTTCCCACTTCTGCAGGATACGCTGATTCAATACAGAGGCCATTTGCCCTTTAAGTTTTATTAACTCCTCCTGTTTTGCATGTATAACATGATCTGGGCAATTATTTGAGTTTTCTAGATCTGATTGAGCTTTTAATATATTGGCCTCTATTAGTGTAACCTCTTGGGTGTATTGTTTCTTTCGGAACGAAATTTTATTCTTAACAATCCCAATCAAAGTGCATTTAAAAGCGTCCCATACTAGACTAGAGCGTGCCGAGCCAATGTTGAATTAAAAAAATTCTTGCGTCTCCACCTTAACATATTCCAGATCTTCAGAAGATGTAAGAAAAGATCTGTCAATTGTCCAGGACCTTGTCGCGGTTTGAGACTGTAATTCGAAGTTTATGAGTACAGCCGAGTGGTCGGACAGGTGTGATGGTAAATATGTTATATCCTTTACTAACTTTTCCAAGCTTTTGTTAACCAATATGAAATCAATCCTTGATCTGTGACGGTACTTATAGTTTCTATAAGAAAAGCCGGACTTCTGACCCGACCTTGCCCTCCAGATATCAATAAAACCGTATTGATGCATATTTTTAATTAGTAGATCTCTTGATTTAGAATGTGACTGTTGGCGACTAGAAGTAGATTTATCCAACTTCGGATCAAGCACAATGTTAAAATCTCCCGCTATTATCATGGGTTCTGGGAAATGTAGCAACTCAGAGAACAACGTGGCCAGGACCGAAGGGTCATCACAGTTAGGCCCATAATAGCCTACCAATGTAATGTTTGACCCCCCTATCGTTACAGCCGCGATTGCCCATCTGCCATGAGGATCGACCTTTTGTTTCAAGAGCTTTGTTGTGATAGTTTTTTTAAACATAATGGCAACCCCTCTTGTATTGACTGTCTGAGAAGTAGAAACTGACAGATCTATCCATCTATTCTTTTTTACCATGTCCAATATTTCTGCTTCAACCAGATGTGTCTCCTGGAGAATAATGACCTGAGCACCAAAATCTCGAATATATTGTATGGTTGTGTTAGCTCTAGGTCTGGTGCGCAGGCCATTAACATTCCAGGAGAGAATCTTAATGGTCCTTATAATTGGTGGATCTATTGGTATTAATTAGGGGCCCTGTAGATACCTTCAATTTGATATTGCAAAAATAAGAATGATTAGTCCAATGTTTAATTATAAGATTATCGACCGCCATTTTAGAAGTGAGAAACATTTTGTTTTTTATTTGCCTAACCCCTTCCCCTCGTGAAAACCTCCCCCCACCCCTGAGGAACCCTTGATGTATCCAACCGGAAGGAATCCGGTTTGTGATACCCCTGATACTCTATCTGGGCTCGAACTGGACTTATTTAGCATATAGGGCTGAATATATCTAAATCTGTTGAGCCTTTTGTTGGAGAGTCAACTGTGTGTAATTTTGACTAAATAGCTTTAGGTGGCCACTATAAAGTTTTATACAGGGAGAAAAAGAGTTCTTACACTAGTGCTCTTTATAATTTCCTATTACATGGTGTGTGTGTGTTTATTTATTTATATATATATACATATATATATATATATATATATATATATATATATATATATATATATATATATATATATATATATATATATATATATTTTTTAGTTAGACCTTCCAAGATTTTAAAGTGCTGTGAAATATTATGAAAGTTTTTTTTTTTTTGGTTTTTGGTTTCTTCTTAAGTAAAGTATTATGTTTACGTTCTATTTGCATTCATTATGCAAGTTCATTTTGAGCTGTATACTATTCAGTCACAATTAAGCTTTGTAAACTCTATGAACTAGTTTATAAGAAGAGCCCCAAACGTTGTAGTTGAGTTAGGATTTTTTTGAGGCGCCCAAACTTAATAATAGTTCATCGGCTGCTTGAACTGTTCGGACGTTAAACATTTTGTTGTTTAGCATGATTTTAAGAGCTGCAGGAAAGCTTAACTGGACTGATGCCCCCAGATTTCTGAATGCCTCCATCCTCCGACCTAGCTCCCATTGTCTGTCCAGGGTCGCCCTTGACAAGTCAGAGCGCACTTGGAAGGAAAAACCATCACCTGCCAGGGATTTTTGTTTTAGGGCTAAATTTAAAATATGATCCTTGAGTTGATATGTGTGGAAATTCACTAGAATCTTGCGGGGCTTTGTACGTTGTTGATTACGCCTGAATGGATCCCTGTGAATCCTCTGAATGTCTAGATTAAGTTCCTCCTCTGTGTGTTTCAGATTTAAAGTTTTAATTAGGAGTTGGATAATGTAGGCCTTAATGTTGGTGCCTTCATTAGCTTCTGGTACATTCAGGATGCGAATATTGCATCGCCTCGAATTGTTTTCCAAATGTTCTATTCTTTCAGCCAGTGCAGTGTCTTCTCTTTTAAGCTTCAGTATCTCCTCCTTAGCGTTGTCTAGTTCTATGGACATCACTGCAGTTGTCTCCTCCAAGGCTCCTGTCCTTGAATACAACCCATCAATTCTGGTGTCTAGTGATTCGCAATAGGACCTAATCTCTCTCTGGATTTTAGAAGACTCCTCAAAACCCCGTTTAACATCGACTGTTAGGTTCGAAATCATGGTTAATATTGCAGAGAGGTCTGAAGGTGGGGTAGAGATAGCGACTATGGGAGTAAGAGGTTGAGATATCTGATTTACTTGCTGTATAGTACTCTGAGAACTCTGAGAGCTTTGGGCTGAAGTTGGAAAATCTTCAAGTATTTGAGCAAATTCTCCCCCATGATATTCGTTTGTTTCATGGTTGTTACCACTGTCGAGGAGGCCAGAGTCTGCCAGTTCTGCGATGTTGAGTGGGAGTGCCATGTTCGTGTTGGATTGGAGCACATGAACAAAATGTGATGTAGAAATCACTGCAAGGCGCCCATTTTCACATGAAACTGGGAGGTTTCTTCAAAGGCTTAGAATCAAAACTGCCAAAACAAACTTGTTTGAATGCTTCATTGTGAATTTATTTCATTCCAATAGAGGGAAAATCCATCAGGTATTATACATGTAATGTATTCAACATAAATCCTCGCAATACTTGATGCTTGCCCAATGCATTTCGGGTTAACGAGAGGTAACCCTTCGTCAGGGGCCTATAAATGAAAAACATACAAGACCATCACTTTCAGGCAAAAGAACCATGGGGTCATAGTGACCAAACATATGAAACATTGCTGAGTTTATGCCTGTGGCTAATTAAACATTATCAAGTTTGAACGCTGCAATATACATCAAAACGCAAAACATAACGTACTTCATAGAACAATTGTGCAAAAGAAAAGCAACTGACAGCGTAAAACATTGTGCTGCATTAATCAAGTGCATGGTGTGAGCGGGTAGAGTGCTGAAAGCCTGAGGTGTTTGGTCTGTTCTAGATTTCCAGGCTACTAATTTGCCTGCCCCTTCACCAAATTCAAAATTGGCTAATTTACTAGCTTCCCACTTCTGCAGGATACGCTGATTCAATACAGAGGCCATTTGCCCTTTAAGTTTTATTAACTCCTCCTGTTTTGCATGTATAACATGATCTGGGCAATTATTTGAGTTTTCTAGATCTGATTGAGCTTTTAATATATTGGCCTCTATTAGTGTAACCTCTTGGGTGTATTGTTTCTTTCGGAACGAAATTTTATTCTTAACAATCCCTCTCAAAGTGCATTTAAAAGCGTCCCATACTAGACTAGAGCGTGCCGAGCCAATGTTGAATTAAAAAAATTCTTGCGTCTCCACCTTAACATATTCCAGATCTTCAGAAGATGTAAGAAAAGATCTGTCAATTGTCCAGGACCTTGTCGCGGTTTGAGACTGTAATTCGAAGTTTATGAGTACAGCCGAGTGGTCGGACAGGTGTGATGGTAAATATGTTATATCCTTTACTAACTTTTCCAAGCTTTTGTTAACCAATATGAAATCAATCCTTGATCTGTGACGGTACTTATAGTTTCTATAAGAAAAGGCGGACTTCTGACCCGACCTTGCCCTCCAGATATCAATAAAACCGTATTGATGCATATTTTTAATTAGTAGATCTCTTGATTTAGAATGTGACTGTTGGCGACTAGAAGTAGATTTATCCAACTTCGGATCAAGCACAATGTTAAAATCTCCCGCTATTATCATGGGTTCTGGGAAATGTAGCAACTCAGAGAACAACGTGGCCAGGACCGAAGGGTCATCACAGTTAGGCCCATAATAGCCTACCAATGTAATGTTTGACCCCCCTATCGTTACAGCCGCGATTGCCCATCTGCCATGAGGATCGACCTTTTGTTTCAAGAGCTTTGTTGTGATAGTTTTTTTAAACATAATGGCAACCCCTCTTGTATTGACTGTCTGAGAAGTAGAAACTGACAGATCTATCCATCTATTCTTTTTTACCATGTCCAATATTTCTGCTTCAACCAGATGTGTCTCCTGGAGAATAATGACCTGAGCACCAAAATCTCGAATATATTGTATGGTTGTGTTAGCTCTAGGTCTGGTGCGCAGGCCATTAACATTCCAGGAGAGAATCTTAATGGTCCTTATAATTGGTGGATCTATTGGTATTAATTAGGGGCCCTGTAGATACCTTCAATTTGATATTGCAAAAATAAGAATGATTAGTCCAATGTTTAATTATAAGATTATCGACCGCCATTTTAGAAGTGAGAAACATTTTGTTTTTTATTTGCCTAACCCCTTCCCCTCGTGAAAACCTCCCCCCACCCCTGAGGAACCCTTGATGTATCCAACCGGAAGGAATCCGGTTTGTGATACCCCTGATACTCTATCTGGGCTCGAACTGGACTTATTTAGCATATAGGGCTGAATATATCTAAATCTGTTGAGCCTTTTGTTGGAGAGTCAACTGTGTGTAATTTTGACTAAATAGCTTTAGGTGGCCACTATAAAGTTTTATACAGGGAGAAAAAGAGTTCTTACACTAGTGCTCTTTATAATTTCCTATTACATGGTGTGTGTGTGTTTATTTATTTATATATATATATATATATATATATATATATATATATATATATATATATATATATATATATATATATATTTTTTAGTTAGACCTTCCAAGATTTTAAAGTGCTGTGAAATATTATGAAAGTGTTTTTTTTTTTGGTTTTTGGTTTCTTCTTAAGTAAAGTATTATGTTTACGTTCTATTTGCATTCATTATGCAAGTTCATTTTGAGCTGTATACTATTCAGTCACAATTAAGCTTTGTAAACTCTATGAACTAGTTTATAAGAAGAGCCCCAAACGTTGTAGTTGAGTTAGGATTTTTTTGAGGCGCCCAAACTTAATAATAGTTCATCGGCTGCTTGAACTGTTCGGACGTTAAACATTTTGTTGTTTAGCATGATTTTAAGAGCTGCAGGAAAGCTTAACTGGACTGATGCCCCCAGATTTCTGAATGCCTCCATCCTCCGACCTAGCTCCCATTGTCTGTCCAGGGTCGCCCTTGACAAGTCAGAGCGCACTTGGAAGGAAAAACCATCACCTGCCAGGGATTTTTGTTTTAGGGCTAAATTTAAAATATGATCCTTGAGTTGATATGTGTGGAAATTCACTAGAATCTTGCGGGGCTTTGTACGTTGTTGATTACGCCTGAATGGATCCCTGTGAATCCTCTGAATGTCTAGATTAAGTTCCTCCTCTGTGTGTTTCAGATTTAAAGTTTTAATTAGGAGTTGGATAATGTAGGCCTTAATGTTGGTGCCTTCATTAGCTTCTGGTACATTCAGGATGCGAATATTGCATCGCCTCGAATTGTTTTCCAAATGTTCTATTCTTTCAGCCAGTGCAGTGTCTTCTCTTTTAAGCTTCAGTATCTCCTCCTTAGCGTTGTCTAGTTCTATGGACATCACTGCAGTTGTCTCCTCCAAGGCTCCTGTCCTTGAATACAACCCATCAATTCTGGTGTCTAGTGATTCGCAATAGGACCTAATCTCTCTCTGGATTTTAGAAGACTCCTCAAAACCCCGTTTAACATCGACTGTTAGGTTCGAAATCATGGTTAATATTGCAGAGAGGTCTGAAGGTGGGGTAGAGATAGCGACTATGGGAGTAAGAGGTTGAGATATCTGATTTACTTGCTGTATAGTACTCTGAGAACTCTGAGAGCTTTGGGCTGAAGTTGGAAAATCTTCAAGTATTTGAGCAAATTCTCCCCCATGATATTCGTTTGTTTCATGGTTGTTACCACTGTCGAGGAGGCCAGAGTCTGCCAGTTCTGCGATGTTGAGTGGGAGTGCCATGTTCGTGTTGGATTGGAGCACGTCATTGTCTCCTTTAGAGATTACAGAGTTTTCTAGTACAGCAGTTGTTTGCGTGTTATCCATATTTTCCATATTTGGAAGTGCAGAGACAGCGGCCGTATTGCCAACTTGTGGTGAGTCGGGGCTTGTCTCAGAAGAGGTTACAGTGGAGAGGTGACTGGCATGCGCGAGACTCAAGACCTGGAGGATTGCCTTAAAGTATGAACGCAAAGAAGGTGTTATCTTTGTGTCCGGGTCCAAAACCAAATTTTTTTTCTTAGACCTCTTGGATCTTTTGGGCTTGGCCTCTACTGAGAGGTATGAAGAGGGCTTAGAAAGCGTATTTTTTGTACCGTCACTAACACTAGTAATCCTGATGGGTACTAGGCTAGTTGGGACTATTGCTTTAGGGTCCTCACTTGCGCTGTCCTGAACCTCCTGTACGGTAGTCTGTGAAGACTCCAGTATTGGGGCAGAGAGACTGTTAGATTTTTCTGAGACTGGTCCCCCTCGGTTATTCAGTGCACCTCCTACTTTAGTCGGTTTTCCACCTCTACAGCCTTTTCTGCGCGATTCTGAGATTGATTTTATTTTTGCTTCGGGTTGGGTGGTAGCTCCACTTCTCAGAAAATACAGTTTTTTTACTAGACAGGCAGACTGGTCTATGACATCAAGCGTTGAGCCTATGCTCCCCACGGGGTCAGAGTGCACTATTGCAAGAGTCTCAGGCTGATCCACCAGCTTAGACGCATATGGCTCACAGAACTTTGCAACCTTCTCCCCCTCCCTCGCCGTTTGCAACCCCTTCACCTCATTTGGAGAGTGATCCAGCTGCACGAGGCCATCAGACCCCTCGGGAGGCGCTGTAATCAGTGTACCGGGATTCTCAGAGTTCTCACCGCCTCCGCCCGCCACTGTTTGCTGGCTCTCCGTGTCTGCTGCTGCTGCTGTTGACACCGTCGGAAAAAGGTCTCTGCGTAGAGAATGAGCCCGCCTCCCTCTGCGATGCTCCAGGGCCGCTCGGTCCCACCTCCAAGGTGCCGGTATGGAAACGACCAGTTTCTGCGTCTGCAATATTGACGGAGCTGACAGGCTCGGCAAGAAGTGTGTAGACGCCGGCTGCGAGTGCGGACAGAGCACGGGGAGTGGATGGGCGTTACCGGCAAGTTCTGAATACTCTGAATGCACCGTGAACTCAATCCTCGAAAACAAAATGTTTTACAGATAGTTTAAGTTGAAAAAAGAAATCAACTCCATAATCCAGCCTGAAACCATTAAATTCGGCCCTTGTCAGAGAAGTATAGAGCAAAGGGACGTCCCGCTAGAGCCCAGAGCGAGGTATTGCGGCTGCTAGCCTGCCGCCGCCATGTTCCTCGGGAGCATGGGATCAGTGTGCGAAAGAGTATACCAAAATGAAACCCCATAGAAACAGTGCAACACTGCAGTGTCCCAGGGAAGAGAAAGAGAAAAGAATAGAGCAGAGCCCTGAACCGCCACCCTGCCAAGACATAGACAGTAACCCCCCTCTCTCCCCCGGAGATAGGGAACCTGCATAAAGGTCACGTCACATGCAGCAGGCTTACAACACACTCCAAACAAGGAAGGGAAGACAGTCCCAACAGGCAGGAACAACCAGCCTCCAGCCACCTCAGCCTAGAGGGCATCCACCCCCCTAGAAACAAGGGTAAGACATGATCGGAGGCCCCAATCCCAAAGGTGGTAGAGGGGCCAGGCCCCAATCAACAGGAAGATAGGTGGGGAGAGAGGAAGGCAACCTCCCCAACCTGGAGCAATCCAAACAGCGGGGCACATGAGCACCAGAACCCCACCTTCCCAGAACCAAAGAGGAGGGAAGAGCAGCCACCAGACGGAGCCACCGTCAAGAGCCAAAAAAGGTACCCACAGAGGACATGGCCCCCCCACCGGGAGGCCAGTACCAAGGACCGGCCCAGGCGTCCTCGCAGAACGGGGAGGAAGGGCGGGCCATGAAGGAATCTGTGGCTAGAATCGTCTCTACCAGATACATCATTACCAAAGGTAAGGAACATGTACATCTGATAGAGACTACAGTCGCAGATTCCTTCAAATAGAATAGATACCCTAGCAATACCCTTGGGGAAGGAGGGTCTGCAAAAGGACAGAAGGTGCACAGGGGACCAGCCCCGTAGACCAGGGAGGTAACCTCTTCTCTACCAGGCAAGAGGGCCCCCGCAATTCAATGCCAGCAGCCCCAGAAGGGATGTAGGGGGAAGAAGGAAGAGTGGAGGCCCACACACTCACAACAGAGGAACATAGGGCAAGGCCGGAGGAGCCGAAGCACTCCACTCCACCCCACCCCCAGGACAACAGAGCTTCCACCCAATGCCAGGACAGGCAGAGCAACAAGAAGAAAAAGGGGCCCAGAGGGTCTAGGAAACCAAGGAAAGAGGCGAGCCCACCCAGAGGGGAGGCAACAGGCCAGGCAGAACGGTAGCTATAACCAGAAGCAGCCAGAAGCATGAAGGACACTGAAGGATCCCAGCACTCTGCACAAGAGCAGGAAGGAGAGGAAATGGCAGGACCCACTACTACAAGGGCCGCGCACACAAACGCAAGAAGCAAAGCAACATACTGAATCACCATGGAGAACAGGTACCCGAAGGCAACCAGCACTCCCCAGCAGAGTACAGCAATATAACAGCTACCACTATCCCACATAGGGTACACTAAGTCCCAAAACAGCCCCGCGGAAGGCTTGACATCAGTCCAAAGAAAAACAGAAGGCCTAATCTCAGGGCCAAGTCTGTGTAATTACTCCAGTAAAAAACAACACACACACAGGCAACAAGGGCTAGAAGCATGAAGGACACTGAAGCATCCCAGCACTCAGCACAAGAGCAGGAAGGAGAGGAAATGGCCGGACTCACTACTACAAGGGCCGCCCACACAAACGCAAGAAGCAAAGCAACATACTGAATCGCCATGGAGAACAGGTACCCGAAGGCAACCAGCACTCCCCAACAGAGTACAGCTATATAACATCTACCACTACCCCACATATGGTACAGTAAGTCCCAAAACAGCCCCGCAGAAGGCTTGACATACGGCCAAAGAAAATCAGAAGGCCTAATCTCAGGGCCAAGTCTGTGTAACTACTCCAGCAAAAAACAACACACACACAGGCAACAAGGGCCGTCCAACAGCCAACAATGCCAAAGTCCCAGCAAAGAGGACTCAATGGGCAGCAAACACCACCTACAGCAAGGACAACCAAAAGGCCTAATCCCAGCTCAGCTCAGTAGTCACTAAGGAGGGGAAAGAGGAGGAGGAGGAGAATAAGGGGGAGGAGGAGGAGTAGGAGGTGGAGGAGGACAGTGCCCAGCCCGGAACCTCTGGATGATCAATTAATCCAGAATATTCTCAGGGAACAAGCCGTGCCGAAGCCAAGCATGGCGGTGGAGGGCTACTGAGGAAGCCATAGCCCGGCCCAACGCCTCCGAGATGTCCAGAGCGGAGCGGAGAATTAACGCCGTTAGCTCCCAGCCCTCCAAAGCATGATGCCACAAGTCTACCCGCACAGTCTCCTGGGAAGCTGCGGAACCCAGAGACTCAGCCGAATCCCACAGACAAGAGGAGGACCTTGCCAATACATACAAGGTGTTAAGGGCCTGCAGGGCTGCACTGGTCGAGGCAAACATGTTGAGCCCCCAAGAGTCCAGCCAGTGGGCCTCCCGGGAGGGTGGAGTCAACAGAGCCATCAGGGATGGAAAAGCAGTCCTCAAGGGGTGGAGGGAGAGGCACGCCGAGTCAAGTGGCGCCGAAAGGTGACGGTGCAGAAGGTGTTGAGGCACCGGATCTCCCGAGGTTGGGCACCTCCAAGCTCCCTCCAGGGAAGAAAGTAGCGAGCCCTCAAAGGGGATCTCCCTCCCACCAAAGCCCTCGTGGAGAACCTCCAAGAGATGGTCAGCCGGAAAAGGAGTAATGGGGTCCCCCATGCGCAGAATGCCCACAGCCGTGGACACCGCGTGCGCAAAGGCCGCACCCGCCTCCGTAGGGCCCTGCGGAGAAGAAATCAGCTCCTCCGTGGGTGACGGCTGTAGACTAAGATGGCCGTCCCGGAAGTCAAGCGGGACAGTCAAGGGCCAGACCTGAAAGCCAGAAGGCACCGAAGAATGTGGTACCTGGCGCACCTCCGACGAGCATCTAAGCCTCAGAAGGGGTGGGGAGCCACCCTTCGATTCTGGTGAGAAAGACACCACGCGGCGGCCAGTCTCCAGGGAAGAGGACACTAAAATGCAACCAGCCTCTGGAGAAGAGGGAGCGTCCGAAGGTGAATTCGCTGCACGACCTCTGCGAGAGTTTGCGGCGAGGCAGAGGCACCATGGCTTGAAGGAGGGATCCAAGAGGGACCGTACCCCAACATCACCACATCCTCCAAGCCGGGATCCGAACCAGTCGGCGCCACCGGCAGTGCCGCGGAGGGCCCCGCGCGAGGCAAGGGATCTGCCGATGCCCCAGCAAGGGAAGGAGGAAGAGACGCCTGCGAGGCCTGCAAAGCCGCCGCGTATGTCTCCATTTGGACTCTCTAAGCTCCCTCACCGGGAAACAGTGGATAGGAGGCCGACACGTGGGGCCGCATCACCTGCGGAGAGCCCACGCCTCCGGAAGGCCGAACAATAGCCCCCCTATCAGATAAAATCGGTAAAATAAGAAAACTTTTTAAAAGAGTTTTTGAGCTGCCTTCAACGGGAATAGGACAATGTTCCAATTGAATGTAATTAACCACATTTCTAAACGTGTTTGCTTTATGAAGAAAATTATTGCCATAATGTTGGTAGCAAAAAAAGTCTGCCTAATTGGCTTAGTCTAAGTACAAATCTTCAGCATTAAAAACAGCCTAATATTTCAAGTCGGAATACAGAGCCTCTACGGCTTGGACATCCCGATCATCAGAGCGTATTTTTTGTTTCAATGCATTCCCCTTTGAAACATGAAGTACATTGGGAACATTTCTAACCTCTATAGGGCCATGAATTTGAAATTTGACAGCATCCCACACAATCCCATCTAATACAGGCCAAGCTGTGATGTTCACAAAAGTCAGGTCCCTCTTCATTCTGTGAGACGAGGGGTGGAGAGCCAAAGTTCCATCAATTAATCTAATTGAATGTTTCTCCTTAACATAATGTCCATTTACCTGACGAAAAGAAGAAACCACAAATCCAATTGACATGAATAGAAAAATAGAAAAAAGCTCCAGCCAAACGTAAGCCCATGGTTGTATTAAAAAAATGTTTTTTAAACCACACAGCAAAAATTGAAACTGTTGATGGGGACTTAGATGTTTCAGAGTCAGTGTCAAATGAAAAGGGTGACTTATTAACTGCACATGTTTACAAATCGGGCATCGACAAGTCTGTGGGGTAAATATACTCACTATCATCAAGGGGATCACCATCTGCTTGATTCAATAAAGGGTTTGTAACTGTATTCATCTCGATGGCAACGTCAGGCATGGTTGTAGGTGCCGAAGCCAAAACAGAATTTCTCAGCATCGCTGGACAAGAGACTGCATGTGTCATACTAAGAAGAATCGGCCACTCGCTGTAATTTGACATTGTCAATGGAAATGTACCTGTTTTCCTTGCGACCAGGAAGTGAGGGTAAAATGACTATTCTTGTGCCCTGCACTTCAAGTACAGGAACTGGTGCTCGATGTGAGGGGCTGAACTCCTTCTTGTTCTCCACCTTCTCACGGACCAGGCCACCAACTCGCGGTAACCAGCCAACTACAGGAATCTGAAGTGTAGCAGCAGTCGTGGAGGGCAAATGTTCCTTTGCAAGACAGTCAAATACAGCAGAATGGTCATCTGCGTCAAAGAGTTGGGACAAATTCTGCTCGGCTCAGAAAAGTTACATACAAATACTGTAGAAGAATGCTCTCTTGATTAGAATCAATATGACAATTGATGAGCCAAGTTGATCTTCATGTGAGAAAGGATGATTACTTATTTGCCTATAACTCCCTAAGAATGCATCGGTTTGAGGGTGGCACAGTGGGCAGGTGGAAACATTGCCTGGCTCAGGTTAAATTCTTATGGAGCGTGTTGGGGGATGTGGTGGATTAGAAAAACATCATACATAATTATGAGCCAATATCGTTCTCCAATAAGAGAACTAACATTACTTGTTCGGATGTAACTCTATAGGAATGCAGTGAGGTGAGGGAAACCAGTTTGGTGCACCCTGTTTGGACAAATTTGGCTTGGCTCTGGCAGTTTACATACAGGTAGTGTAGAGAGGTGCTCTCTTTATTTGGATCAATATGAAAATTGGTAAGCCAAGTTGATCTTCATGGAAGAAAGGATTGTTTCTTATTATCCAATAGCGCCATAAGAATGTATTGGCTAATGGGTGGCAGTGGCCCATATTTTGATGGATAAATAGCTTGGCTCAAGCTAAATCCTTATGGACCTTGTAGGGTGATGTGGTTATTTTGAAAAACAAAATACATATTTGTAAGCCAATATGTTTTTCCTCAAAATAAACACAATTACTTATTCAGATGTAACTCCATAGGAATGTATAGAGTTGAGGGAAGCCAGTTTGGTGTCACATGTTGTGACAAATTTCGCTTGGCTTATGCAATTTACATACAGTTAGTATAGAGGGTGCTCTCTTTATTAGAATCAATATGAAAATTGGTGAGCCACGTTGAGCTTCATGGGCGAAAGTAGGGAATCTCACTTGCCTACAGCTCCTTTAGAATTTCATTGGCTGGTGGGTGGAACAGTGGCCCCATGTTTTAGTGGAAATCTTGTTTGGCACAGACTAAAACCTCATGGACCTTGTAGGGGGATGTGGTGTGTTTGAAAAACAAAATACATATTTGTGAGCCAATGTGATTTTATTCAATCAGAGAACTGCAATTGCTTATTAAGACATAATTGCATAGGAATACATTGAGGTAAGTACCACGATGACATCACCTGTTGTGACAAACGTTGCTCGGCTGAGGCAATTTATATATAAGTACTATAGATTGGTGCTCCTAATGTTATAATTAATATGAAAATTGGTGAGGCGATCTTTAAAGGAAAAGGGATTGTTACTTATTTGCCTATAACTCTATAAGAATGCTTTGGCTTGAGGGTGGCACAGTGGGCACAGGTGGAAACGTTGCTTGGCTCTGTCTGGAATTTTATGAGGTATGTAGGGGGGATGTGGTGTGTTTGAAAAACATCTTGGAAAGCGTTCTCTTGTGGGCAGCTTTGCCCTTCATTCTTCTCATGTAATCAATGAAGAGCTGATCGTCCAGCTTTAAGTCCTTGGTTCTGTCCAATAGAAAATGACCGCCCTTCTAGGGTCCAGGCGGTGAAGTCTCTCCTCCTCCTTGGAAGGTTGAGGGGTAAGATATAAGGTAAGTAAGGTAATAGACTGCCCTAGATGAAAAGGTGTAACCACCTTAGGCAGGAAAGCAGCTCTGGTCCTAAGAACCATCTTGTCTAAATGGATGGTTTAGAAAGTTGGTTTTAAAACTAAGAGCCTCTTGGCAGAGGTATTCACAACCAGAAAAACTGCTTTGAATGTGAGAAGCCTCAATGGACAACTATGAAGAAGCTCAAAAGGAGAACCCATCAAGGTTAAGTCCCACTGAGGCATAATGATGGGAATGGGGGAAATCGATTAATAAGGCCCTTAATAAACATCCTAACTATGGGATTCTAAACAACAAAGGCTGGTCTGGCAAACAAAGGAAGGCTGATAAAGCTTACAAATAACCTGTAACCTTTTTTTTTAATCTGTTTTTTTAAATAGTTTTTTTCAAATTTTGCACATCCGGTGGGAGAGAGAAAGAACTCTGGTTGCCCCATTCAATGTCCAGGCATGAAGATGCAGACTCGGGAGGTGTGGTTGTAGATCCTGCCCCTGCGACTGTGAGAGGAGCTCTGCCCTGAGAGGGAGATGGAGCGGAGGGTGCAATGAGTGGCGAAGAAGCTCTGTGTACCACACCTATCTTGGCTAATCAAGGGCGATCAATATGACTTGGACCCAGTCTTGGCAAATCTTCCTCGGACCCGGAGGAATCAAGCGTATCGGAGGGAACAGGTAGAGGAGTTGCGAGCCCCAATCCAACTGGAACGCATTCCCCAACACTCCCTGCATGGATACTGAAGACTGCAGAACGACGGGCAGTGTGCGTTCTCGTGAGTGGCAAAAAGGTCTAACCGTGGAAACCCCCACATCCTGAAGATGTGATGGACCACCTCGGGATGAAGCTGCCACTCGTGATCGGCCGAGTATAGCCGACAGACTACAAATTAAGCACTCCGGCTAAATGATTTGCAATCACGCAAATCTGATGGTCCTGAGCCCAGGACCAGAGTCGCAGAGACGATACAACCCTACTCCTCCCTGCATGTTGATGTACCAAATCGCAGTAGTGTTGTCCGTCAGGACCAGAACTGACCAGAATTGACGGACTGTGAAGGAAGGGAAGAAAAAGGCCTTGAGAGCCAAACTTATCGCCTGCAATTCCAAAAGATTGATGTGAAGCAATCTTTACTCTGGAGACAAAAGGCCCTTGATCCCCACATCCCCAGATGAGCACCCCAGAGTGGAGGCATCCATTATCACTGTGGCCATCAGAGAAGGAGGTTGAAATGGCTTCCCTTGACAGGTTGCCTGAAACACTCCACCATAACAGACCCGCTGCAGTGTCTCTTGAGATTCTGATCACCTACTCGAGATTACCGACGTGTTGAATTCACTGCCTGCGGAGGCACCACTGGAGTGTCCTCATGTGCCAGCATGCATGGTTGACCAACAATATGGAGGAAGCAAACAGACCGAGCAGGTTTAAGACCTTCAGGACTGGAACTTCCGCCCCTTCTTGAAACAACAGGATCATAGCCTGGATGTCGAGGATCCTCTGAAGAGGAGGGGGAGGCATGAATTGCAGTAGTGTCCAGTACTGCCCCTATGAATAGATTGCGCTGGGAGGGCACCAGGTGAGATTTGGGTACATTTATTGGAAAACTCAAGTCAAACAACAACCGAGTCGTTATCTGCAGATGATGCAGCACCAACTCTGGAGACTTCGCCTTAAGCAGCCAGTCATCCAGACAGGGAAATACCGGAATCCACAACCTTCTGAGATGTGCTGCAACCACGGCCATCACCTTTGTGAAGACTCGCAGTGGGGAAGTTGAGGTAATTCAATTTCGACTCCAAATGGGTTGCCCTCACACAGGCAGCTAGGCGAACGAAGTGTTTACGCCCTTTGTACTGCAATGTGTCGAATAACCCCCTCCGTCCTTGTTGTGAAGCCAATTCCAGGAACTAGCCGGCCTAACTAATCCTTGTCTAGACTGACTAATCCTTGTTTCAACTATCTGTTAGCCTTTAGTATTCTTCCCTCGCCTTATCTTAACTATTGGCCTTTGCTATTCTCTCCTTGTATTATCCTTTTTCACAACCTTTCCTTTGAGGCACACAAACACGTCCTGCCATTTCAAAATTGAACTATGGGTACTATTAACGATTAACTTGTGGGGTTGGGCAACATACAAGATGCGAGAGAAGGGCGTTCTGATTACGCAATACCTTGTTTTCAAACTCTTCCTATTGGTTGAAACTTTGCGCATTGTGAGTGTGTTTGTATTGGTGTATTTTTGTTATAAAAGATTGTGAGCCACAGAGTAAAGTGGCAGTCTCCTGAGAACATATTGGTGTACTTCTGGGACAACTGTAATTAGCTGCAGCTAATAAACTTGGTTTTATACGCCAACAGAGTATTCCGTGTCTCTGTATAACAAGGCAGGTGAACTCTGAGATTTCAGACGTGCCCTGCGCCACCAGGCCCTAAGGCCCGGTTCTTCAACGTAAGTCCGAAAAGTACCGCAAATTGGTAGTGTTGGGATCCCAGTGTAAAACACAGATACTTCTGATGCAACTTCAGGATGGGGATATTGAAATACGCGTGCTGCAAATCTATCAACATCATCCAGTCCTCCTGCTGCAGCGCCAGAAGAACCTGAGCTAGGGTCAAAATCTTGAACTTCTGCTTGAGGTAAAAATTCAAGACACTGAGGTCCAAGATCTGTCTCAACCGCCAATCCTTTTTGGGGATCAGGAAATATCTGGAGTAACAACCCTAAACACTTTCCTGCTCCGGAACCACCTCTATGGCACCTTTCTGAAACAAGGCCAGGACCTCTTGCTGAAGCAGCAGCAGATGGTCCGCCGAACACCAGCCCTGGCGAGGAGAGTAAGGAGGGGCAACTCCTGGAAAGGATGGGCGTACCCATTTTCTACAAGATTCAAAACCCAACCATCTGATGTAACAGATTTCCAATTTTTTAGAAAATGGGACACCCGACTTCCTACAGGACCAACATGCTCCAAGATGGGGGATCTAGAGCTGCTTCCCTGTTATTCTGGTAGAGGGGGTGGAACAGGAGAAGAGGAAGAGGACTGTTGCCGGGCGGCCCCCTGCAGACAGCCTCTTTCCTTCCCTCTGTATGACTTGTTCAGAGGGGTTCTGCTGCTCCTGCGGACAGCCTTGAAAGGAAGCTGTCTTTCCAAAACCACAAAATCTCCTGTAACCGCTGTGAAAGCTGGCATTCTGTTACAGTAACCCCTACTTTTTGCCAGAACTACTGATGCACTTCGACTTGATGTGCCCTGGGTCCCTGCTATTCAGGTTCCCAGGGCTTGTGTTCTCGGCCCAAAACTAAACAAATTTGAATCTCTAGCCACAGGTCAGCCCCTGGTAAATGGTACCACAGGTATCCAGGGCACTGTGACCAGAGAAGACCCCTAAGCGCTGCAGCACTTATTGTGCCACCCTTAGAGGCCCTGTACCTTTACAAACACACCACCTTTGCAGGCTGCATGTTTAGGTGCAGAACGAAGTGAAGAGTCAACATTGTACACATCCCCATGTGCCATGCCTACAACCCACTGCCCTGGCATAGATTAGTCACCCTTCCAGCTGGGTGTCCTATACCAGTGCTGAGGGTACAGGTGCATGAGTCCTGTACCCCTATAGTGTCTAAATCCATTCTTAGACATTGTAAGTGCAGTGCTGCCATTAAGAGTATATGGTGCTGGGAGCTTGTCATTACAAACTCCACAGCACCATAATGCTACACTGAAAACTGAGAAGTTTGGTATCACACTTCTCGGCACATTAAACCCACACTGATGCCAGTATGAATTTTAATTAAAAGTGCACACAGAGGGCATCTTAGAGATGCCCCCCGAAAAACGGGCAGCCTCTGGTGGGTTCCCTGACTGGTACACACCAGCCTGCCACCACGAGGCATCTTTCTGGACCACTAGGGTGGGAGCCTTTGCTCCCTGAGCCCAGAAACAAAGCATTTCCTGGGCGGAGGTGTTCACACCTCCCCCAGGACAGGAAGAGCCCTCTGTGGCATGGGAGCTTCAAAAGCCTGGCAGCCTTTGTAATGCTACCCCCAGCCTCTCCTGCTATCAGGAGCAGGCCCCTTTTTGTCTCCCCTCATTTTTGGTGGGAAGACAGGCTGGAAAAACTAGCCAGCCTAGAAGGTGTGCCCACCTCTGCCAACTCCACCCCTCAGGTGGGGGAGGTGAGGTGAAGCTCACTCTTCAGTGCCAACCATCTGCAGATGGCAGACATTCCCCAATCAGGATTAGGGATTGTGCGCACTCCCCCACGCGGGGTGAGCACACCTACGGTGTAGTCACCCTAAAGTCTGTAGCCGATTGGCTACTGACCTCAAGACCCCCAAAGGCCCCCTAAGTACAGTATTTAGGGGGAAGTCCTGAACCAAGAAGGCAGATTCCTGCAACCTAAGAAGAAAAATTATGAAAGAAGACGCCTAGCAGAGGAGACTGTAGAGAACAACTGACTTGGCCCCAGCCCTAGCGGCCCGTCTGCAATTTCCGGAGATCCTGTGCCAAAAATCATATTGTCCTGCAACCAGCGACCTCCAGAACCCCTGAGAGGACTACCTGCCTTCAACAAAGACCGTATCTCCAGTGAACAACAGCCCTGTTCAAAAGAAACTCTGAAAACAGACTCTGAGCCTGCTGAGGACAAAGAACCCTACGCCTGGAACCACCACTGCACCTGTCACCTGAGTTAGAGTGGCCCACCAGTCCCAGCGCTCCAGAGTCTGAGCCCACCATGGGTTGACCCCTCCAGGACTCCCCAACGTCACCTGCAGCCGCTCCAAGGAGACCTGCCCCCCCCCCCCAACCGCGATTGGGCTGATAAGGTAAAATTCAACCTCAAAAGACACCCCTGCATCCAGCATCCCTGCGCCCTGGAGAAAAGAACCAAAGGAGCACCTACGTCCCTGAGCCCTCAAACTTACCTGCCGAGCTGGTGGTTCCTCCCAGAAGTCTTCCTGGACTGAGCCCGCAGCTAAAAACCAAACCGAAAATCTCCATTGAAAACAGGGCACCCGACGCCAATACAGCACACTGTACCCAGCTGCACCTGAGCCTCTGTGGGTGCATTTGGTGTGTTAAACCGGGTCCCCCTATGCCCTGAGCCTAACACCAGGAGCTTGGCTCCCACAACCAAGTGGCCTGCTAGTCAGCAGCCACCAACCAGAGACCCTCTATCCCTCATTCCCTAATTGGATAGCATTGGGCCTCAGCACTCTGCACCCGGCCGCCCTAGTGCCGCTGAGGGAGTGCATCCTTGACCCTGGGGGACCCCTTAGTCTACCCCCGGAACCTCAACTCCCACTGCTAAATACTTACCTTAAAACCGATAACACTATTTTCCTACATTGACAGTTTTTCTTGGAAAAGTTTCAAAGTGTGAAGTTTGAAAACCTAAAAAAATACTTTAAAATTGTACTGTTTAACAAAAACGATTTTACTTACCTGTTTACAGGAAATGTCCCAGAGTAGTATCTAGGTATACTACTCTGTGTAAGAAAAGTAATCCAAAAAGTAACTTACCTGGTATTTTACTGAAAAGTGTATTCAAGTCTATGTATTGTATTTATAAAGCATTGCATTTCTCTGCAACCATACTGTAAGTCAAAACAAAGTGCATAAACAATTACCAATCTAAACTGTATTTCAACAATATATTTACTGCAAAGTATTTATCACTTACCGGTGCCAGGCTTGCTTGGTTCTAGGAAATAAAATAACTAAAAGAATATTTTTATACAAAAACAATTGGTCTGAAGTTCAGTCTTTGAGTGTGTGAATTCATTTGCTGATTGAGTGTGTACAACAAATGCTAACACTGTCCTCTGATTCTGCCTTTCTGCTCGACCACACTACCACAAAAAGAGCGTGAGGTGCTATCTAACTTTACCTCTCCCTACCTTTGGGGTTCCACTGGACTCTGCATACTATACCTCACTTTGGTATAGTATATGCAGAGCCAGATTCCTACAGCCTCTAGACTGGGACTTCAGGCCTAAGGATCTCGCAGTAGCCCTGCGATCCTTGAAGCGTTGCAGAGCAGAATCCGCTTTTGTCCCAAAGAGACTGGATCCATCAAAAGAAAGATCAAGCAGAGTGGCTTCCACATCCAGAAAAATCTATGAACTTCTCAACCAGGTGTACCTCCTGGTAGCCAACAAAGAGCCCATCACCCTGGCGACTGAGTCTGCAGTATCCAGACCCGACTGAATCACTTGACGGGCTGCAGCCTGCGTATCAGTCAATACCTCCAAAAAGTTCCCTCGTACATCATCCGGCAGCTTTGGCTGCTCAGTCCATCAAAGCATGGATATATCTTCCCAACAAGCAAGTGGTATTTGTAGATTTTAAAACCATGCCTGCCCAAGAGAACATCTTTTTGGCTGACTGCTCCAGTTTTTTAGAGTCCCTATTCCCCAGGGTGGTGGGGAAGGATCCTGCCGACTGTTTGACCCAACATAAAGCTTGAACCCCCAAGCTCTTCGAAGAAGGGCAAGAGGTTAGAAAAGCTGGATCCCCCAGAGCAGGCTTTAGCATCTTGCCACTGCTCTTGAAACTGCCAGGGCAGAAAAAGGCTTCAGCCACACCTGAAAAATCGGCTCTGTTAATGCCTCATTGAAAGGAAGCAAAGGTTCACCCACTGAAGATGAAGAGTGCAAAACTTCAGTCAGAATATTAGACCTGACCTCAGGCACTACCTTAGGGGAAGAAAGCTCCCACTCCAGGGAAATGTCCAAACCACTGGCCTCCTGAAGACCCTCTAAGTCATCCACAGAGTCAAGGATTTCCCCTTCTTCAGCTTGCTCCTGCTGTCCCTAGAACACATCTTCTTCCAGGAGCCTCTGGGCCTCCCTCCAGGAGCGCATCTTTGAGATCGGTGTCAGTGACGCCAGGCATTGAGCCAATGACATCGGCGCTGAAGGAAGACCCTCAGTATCGGTCAGCAGAGCTGCATGAATCCGGGAAGGCATCAGCCCAAGATCAGATGGCGCCAGAGACTGTGGTATCGGCATCGAGAACCTCGACGCCGGGAGATGCAATGATGGAGTCATTGGCATGAAAGGCAAGAATGGTGCCTGGGCATAATGTTAGGGGGATGACCAAATTATATGCAAGTGGTCCCACGGGGCCAGCCGGCACGCCAGATGGGTTAGCTGCTTTGGCAAACATGCGATGCACCCGGACAAGGTGGGTAAGGATTCTGAGCAACCTGGTGTAGATCCGACCAAGGATGAGTTGGGTTGCGGCGCCAGTGACACCGGAACTGGGGCAGGTGAAACAGGAGGAGCTGGAGATAAATCCCTGGGTGCCGGCGAATCACTTGGCGCCGGAAAACGGACTGGAGTAGTCTGCGGAGAAAAAGAGGGTAAAAGAGAGATGTAATCCTTACCATGATACCCCTGGACCAGAGAAGCCGACCTCGAAGACTTGCCTTTTGAAGAATGACACCTGGACCCATGAGGACGCTTCTTTTTGTGCTTCTTTGACGACCTCGAGATGTGTGGGGTCGTCGACTTTGACTTGGTTGCAGCCCCTCTTCTCCTTTCTCGCCCGGGCCACGAATAACTTTGCCTCCCTCTCCTTAAGCAACTTCGGATTCATCCTTTCAATGCCGTGATCCGACAACAGGCAACATAGGCAATCTTCGTGGAGGTCAGTGATGGACATATGAACCCCACACTCCCTACAAGGCTTGAACCCAGACTTCTTTTGTGTACCCATAGCACTGCTACAGCACAGATAGAAACTGAAACAATGCAATATCCTAAAGAAATGGAGAGTCTCAGAAATAACTACTATGCATTGACAGAGCGGAAAAAAGGGAACTGACGTCAGCACGCCGACGAGGTCTTCACATGGCTCTGGTGACATTATACAGAACCACAAGCGGAGCCGTGCTATTGTGGCGTTCCTGTGACGTGAGAGAGCTATGAAAAGGTTTCCGTAGCATGCTGGCGCAGGGGTAATTCAAAAAGAGAGGAATCCACAGGAAGATACTGTATCCATCAGAACAAATTATTACATTGAGTTTTCAGTTTCCAGTCAAAAAGTAACCTCTGAAGAAGGCTGGAGTGTTCAGTGGATCCATCACAGTGAGCAATAAGAAACAAACTGCTTGATAAATCTTGCAAGACAGGAAGACTAAATTCTGCATCTGTAAATCTTACAGGAGCAGTGTCACATTCACACTCTCTTCACGGACTACGAAAGTAGTCCCTTTTTGTTTTTTAGCTTCAAATGATCAGTAGTGGATTTACTCATTTGCAGCCCATTGTCCCTTCTTTATGTTATTACAATTTTCAAAATAAAACAATACTGTAATGATTAGGCAAGGCATCCTACAGGGGCACTGACTTAATCTACTGTTTATGGAGGAAATCAAAGAAAAGACAATGATGCAAAATAAATGTTTGCTGTAGAGGAATGATATTCCTAAAGTCTGTAGGAGAATCCCTTTCTGGAAGAGATGGATGGATGGCTGACTGTGGATATTAATTGTTGTGAGAATGGGACACAGGATTTCTTAACAAAAACATCCCAGATTTTTATTTTTGCAAAGATTTTGCCAATACCCAAATAGCAAAACATCATCTATTGAAAAACGCCCTCCGTCATCTACTGTTGTATTTATTACCTCCATGGGTTCCTGTGCATCAAACTTTTATGAGTTCGTATGCAGTGGAGCTTACTCGATTTCTGCTAGCGATGTACAATAAGGCTGTTAAACAGGGAACATAACTTCCTTCAGAGAGGGATAGTCATAACCCCACTTAAGTCCGGTCAACTCACCAATCTTTGCACATTTTACAGACCAGATCCTCAGTATAATAATCTGTATATACTCTTTGCAATTACAGACTTCCTGGAGGCTGGCAAGGCTTCTGACTACTAAATGGCCTTTCCTGTTTACTGTAGTGTAGAGAATCGGTATGAGAGCAGGGTTGCATAACTGTAATCCCAACCAACAGCTAGGATTAAAGTTAATAGTTACGTATCTTCCCCAATTACTGTAAGCAGAGGAAAACAGCAGGGTTCACCCTTGTCTCTGTGTCTCTTTGTACTGGCGGTAGAGTTCCTGGTGACCATGCTGAGGGAATAAGACTATTAAAGAGTAAAAAACGTTTTGTCAAAGTATGGAGACAACATTTTACAATGACTCAGATCCTGAACAAAAATTAAATGTAATTATTCCTAAGGTAACTTCATTTTCTAAGTGGAAGGGCGATTTGATAAACTGTTCCGGTTAGCTGGCACCAATACCCTTAAGTAGGAAAGCAAATCATTGGAGCGGGACTACTCCATCAAATGGCAACTAGAGTCAGTTCTGTACCATTCAAACAGTTATGTGGGAAAACTATGGCAAATTTATAAGTACAATAATGGTATTAACTGAGAGGTGGACTGAACTACTATTAATGCTAACTCGCAGGATTGCGCTCATGAAGATCGTGCTTTTACCGAGACTCTTATATTGGTTTCAAATCATCCCTATTTCCCTCATGAGATCTTTCTTTGACCAACTCAGTACACTGGTGATTTAATGGATGTGGGTGGGACGTCACGCAACCCAGAATTACTAGGAACGAATTACATTTTCCTTACGACAAAGGGGGTTTTACGGGCCCCAAATTCTGAAATATATTATTTGGTTGGCAGGCGCTTTTTGCACATTACTGGCTCCATACTAATAGATCGGCACCACATCGGAATCTACAAGCTGGGCTGGCTGCCCCTTGTCCACTGCTTTATAAAAAAACAAAAAACCTGAAGGCCCTATAACGAATTAGTTACAGTACACTACACAATTTGGACATGGTTAATGCTAAGCACACTGATTGATTTTGAGGAACCATACTATCCATTGGTCCCATTAATAAGAAATGTAAAACACACACAGGAGTACTTGAATAGCAGGGTGGCCACATTATTGGATGTTTTACCATATCAATCCCTTAGACTATTTACGTGCGTGCCTGATGAGATTGCTGAGTGACAAACGCTGACATCGATTAGCTAACGCCAAACCCTGTCCCAAATGATTGCTTACAAGAATGTACAACAGAATTATTAATAAACTGCTGAAATAGAATGTATATATTAAAAGTAAATGAGACCGGGAATAGGAACATGACATAACTATTGAGCAATGGTCTTTCTGTTGCTGACAAATAAAAACATTCTCCACAAATTGTATATTTCAGCTAATTCAATTAAAATGCATGCAAGTATGTTACGCTCTCGCCAACATGGTTAGATATGGGTTAGCTATAGCTATGAACTGTTGGCGATGCAACGTGTTGGAAGCTTAGGGGCCGATGACGATAGTGGGTGGACAAAGTCCACCCGCCATCGCATAGGCAAAAGGGACCGCCCGCCATAGGTGCTGAGGTCCCGCAATACAAATTACGATGCGCCCGCCACACTGGCGGGCACATGCCGTATTTTTACATTGCGGCGGGCGGCAGCACCCGCCACAATGTAAAAAGACATATTTACATATGTATGTACAACGTGTCAGGCACCGTGCGGTGGCTGCCACCTTGTACATGCATACCACGTGCAGCACTACACCCGCCCACCCCCGGGGGTCCGCAATGGGCCCCCAAAGGCATTCACAGCCTGTCTTTTTGCAGCAGAATCTCCACCCAAAAAGACAGGCATCCACATGCACACGGCGGTGCCTGCAAGGCACCGCCAGCATACCCCCATTGTACCATGTCCAGCAAGGCGGGCGGTAAAGGACCACCTTGCGGGACCTTGGCGGATGGTCTTTCCGTCAGCCGCGGTACCAATCCCATTCCCACCGCCATCCTGATGTGGCGGGGAGAATATTGAGGTTGATGGTGGGTGGTCCGCCACCGTCGGGCTGGGGGTCCTCACCGCCTGCCCGGCAGTGGCAGACCGCCTGCCATCGGAATCTGCCACTTAGTTCTTACATTCTGCCTGGTTATGCCCCTAGATACGTACATTTTGGAAAGGGGTTTCCGTCACAATAAGGGAATTGACCAAATTTAACTTACAAGTTACTCCCTTAATGGCATTATTGGGCTATTGAAAAGATGTCCCAAGGGATGCCGTGGATAGGTTGTACTGATATTGCTTCTTGGTAAACGTAGAGTTGCCATGTCCTGTGGACACGGTATATAGCCCAAAATAGGTAATTGGGTGGCAGATCTCTTGTCATGCTGAGAGCATGCCTATTAAGTTTTATCTTGCCGGGAAAAATATTATACCATATTTGCGCTGCTACGGACTCGTTAAATATAGATTCTACTGTCTGCATTACATAAACATACTGCTAAATATCTCTTATAAACATGCCAATGCATAACCTTTTGCAAAATGGCTGTGGCTCAGCACTGGAAATAGTCCTGAAAAGTCCCAGCAATGGACTCTTCGGCTGACTTACACATCCTACATGATTTGACAATGCAGACCCCTTTGCTTACAGGAATTTTCCCACTCTGTGCCACGCCTTTTTTGGGTATTTTGGGTAGTTCGCGCTTAGGTCTCAAATAACTTTTTGGCCACATAAGGTATCAACGCAAAATTTGTGTCCTTTTCTTCCAACATCTTGAGGATTCTAAAGGTACCCAGGGTTTGTGGATTCCCCTGGAGGTCACCAAGAAATTAGGCAAAATACAGCAACAATTTGTTTTTTGGGGAACAAAATGCTGCAGAAGACAGTGTCTGTTTTTTTCCCTGCAAATGGCATAAACAAAGGGTTTGTGGTGCTAAAATCACTATTTTCCCAGGTTTCAGTAACAGTATCAGCCTATTTTTCCTATTTTTTGTGCTTTCAACCGCCTGGATCCCGAAAAGCTATACACATCTGAAAGTTAGACAAGATTTGGAATTCAGCAAGGGGTCATTTGTGTAGATCCTTCAAGTTTTATTTATAGAAACTAACAGCTGAAATAAAATATATTGAAATTGAGTTGAAAAAAACTGCCATCTGTGCCAACATTTTCACCTGAAACTTCTTCTAAGTATGACAGATTTTTGTTACATCCACTAGACCCTTCTGGTTGTGGGACTATATAGGTCTTTTAGGTTCACCAAGCACCCGAGGAACCCAGAGCCAATAAAAATGAAGTTACTTAACTGTACACTGTGGTTCTCCAGTATTCATATCTTTTATAGATTCACATGCTTGAATCTTCCCCATAGTCATAGTTGGAGTTCCACGGTAACTTAAGAAATAGCAGTAATACATTACCATAGACCTCCATAGAACAGAAAAACTCACTTAAGTAACTTTTCAGCCTCATCTTAGAACATCCAAACTTCAGCCAATCACAGCTGAGACCTCAGAGTACCCTTTCCCCACAGATCCACCATACCTCAGATTTTGAGCACAAGTGTAAAGGTATACAAACTCTGAGGTAATTGGTGAGCCTAAACGGGGAGGAGGGGGTGTCGCATGTGAATCTAAAAAATATATCAATACTGGAGAACCACAGATAAGTAACTTGTTTTTCCTCCAGTATTGAATCTTTTATAGATTCACAAGCTTGAATCAGACTAGTAAGCAGTAAAAACATAAGAAGAGAAAAGAAATGGTGGCGGGATGCGAACCATCCCACCATGACTCAAAGTAGTAGCATCAGAAAAATCAATAAGAGACTAATCAGCATACAAATTTACACACAGTTTGTAGGTAACATAGCTGGCCAAAAGCAGCCTTCCTTAAGAAAAGAGGCATCGGAGTGCAGCTTGACCATCAGCAATATCTGTCTTTTCACAACGATTAAGGCAGTAATGCTTCGTGAATGTGTGATCGTTTGCCCACCTTGCCGCCCTGCAAATGTCCAGGAGAGATGCTCTCCAAAACAGGACTGAGGTGGTAGCCACTTTCCTGGTAGAATGAGCTTGTGCTTTCGCAAAGAGTGGACAACCAGCTTTTTCATGACAGAAGGAATTTGTAGAAGTGACCCAACGTGCAATGCCTGCCCTTGTCAAGGCATGTACTTTTCTGGATGCTGAGAAAGATCATTAGCTGAGAGGATTTACGGAATTACTTGTTGGTAAAATAATCGGCTCTTTGAGAAGGTAAGTTGAAGGCACCATAGGTATAAAAGAATGGTTAGTGTGTAGGATAACTGTCGGTTAAAAACTGCAGATGAGGTTCTTTTATGGTGAGAGCTTGGATTTCACGGATACATCGGGCTGGCGTAATGTCCAAGAGAAAAGGCACTTTCCAGGAGAGGAATTTTACTTTGCATTTGTGTATTGACTCAAAGGGAGGACGCATCAGTTGAAACAAAACAGTGTTTAATTGCCACAAAACTGAAGGAGGCTTAACAAGCAGGAAAACTCTAAAAAACCCCTTCATTAATTCTTTGACGAGTCGGTTAGACCACAGAGAAGTTTGATTTGAACATCTTCTATATCTAGAAATTGCAGCAAGATGAACTCTAATGGAAGAGTGAGAAGGTCTTGATTTTGCTCAGTGCAAGAGATACAGCAGCACCTGCTCCGGTGTTGAAGAGAATGGATGCAATACTTGTGAGATACACCAAGTACAAACCCTCTTCCATTTAGCTGTGTAACATTTCAACGTACAAATTCAGCGTGGTGAGGAGCCAAGCTGACATATGATGAGAGGGAATTTGTGGATGAACCACTTGGATCTGGTTATTGTGGAGACGATACCTCCATTGGAGGGAAGAGAATCTGGGAACACTCTGATAGGTGATGCAGCTTGATGTAACTGAACTGTTTTGCTCACCCTGAAGAGATGAGAATGATCCGACAAGGTTCTTGCTTCATTTTTTGAAGTATTCGAGGAATGAGTGGAAATGGGGGAAATGCATAGGCGAACATCCCATCCAATAAAACTGGAAGGCGTCTCTCCATGAATTTTGATGAGAATTTCTGCTTGCGACAAGAGGACTCTTTTTTTGAGGAACATAGCGCACAGATCTAACGTTGGGTAACCCCAAATTAAAACACCTCCTTCAAAATTTGGTCGTGGCACTGTTTGGAGGCCCTGCTGAGAGAGTCTACCTTCTCGATGTGAATCCCTGGCACATACTCCACTCGCAAGGAGATGTGGTGTGCAAGAGGCCATTCCAATATTTGCTGAGCAAGAAGTGAAGGAGCCTGAGATCTCATTCCGCCTTGCTTTCGGTTATAAAACATTGTTGTACTGTTGTCCATCCTGATGAGCACTGATACACCTTTGGTCCAAGGTAGGAAGGCCTTCAGACCTAAACAACAATGCCTTGAGTACCAGAATGTTTATATGAGACTCCGCTTCCTGTTTGGGACACTTGCCCTGAACCTGTAATCCCAGAAGGTGAGTCCCCATCCATCCTCAGACGTATCCGAGGTCATCACCAGCTGTGCTACAGAGTGACTGAAAGAAAGACCTTTCAACAGGTTGTCCTTGACCATCCAGCAGGCCATGGCGGACGTCATTGATGCAGAATTCGAAACCTGGTCGTTGATGCACAGTGGGTTCAGTCTCAAGGTTCATTCGAGCGGTTTCTGCAAGGTCACAAGCAATGTCGGCAAATGAGTGGGATGCAAGAGGACATCATTCCCAGCATGGACTTGTACAGCCTCACAGAAGCGAACCTTCTTGATGCAAGAAGCTTTGTTGAAACCATAATGCGCATTATTCTTTCCTGAGTGGGAAAGGTTTTGCCCAGATCTGTGTTGAGACATGCATCCAGAAAGACCAACAATTTAGCTGGGATAACGGATGATTTTTCTAGATTGATGCGAAGTCCTAGATACTGGAAGAGAATCTGACAGCCTCTCATTGAAATTTCTGCCGCTTGGAAAGACGGAGCCTTTATGAGCCAATCGTCTAGGTATGGGAAAACCTGGTGACCTGAAAGTCTTAAGAAGGCTGCTATCGGTGCCACGCACTTTGTTACCACCCTGGGAGCTGACTTTGAACCAAAAGGGAGCCCTTTAAACTGATAATGGTGCCCTGCCACCTTGAATCTGAGAAATTTTCGATGTTGAGGGTGAATAGGAATATGAAAATAGGCGTTGAGGAGATCGAGAGAAGTCAGAAAATCCCCTTTCTCCATTAGTAGAACTCCTGAAGAGAGAGCATCCTGAAAGATTGACTCTTGATGAACTTGTTCAGCATTCTAAGGTCTATGTCCTGCCCCCATTTCCCATTTTTCTTTTTGATTTGAAAGAAGTGGGAATAAACCCCCTATTGTTGCTGGTTGAGGGATACTTTCTCTATGGCCTGCTTGAGGAGAAGCAAATGTATTTCCTTCATGAGACCTGAAAGGTGACGGAGCATAGATTTGCGCGGGGGAACATTTTGAGGATGCTGAATGAATTCTAGCATGTGGCCATGTTGGAAAAGGTCTAGAACTAATCTGCCTGAAGAACTGGAGTTCCATTTTTGAAAGGATGCGGAGAAGAAGTGATCAGGGTGTGGGACTATGGTAGGAGGGGTCTGATGATCTTCATTGCCTCCCATTGGAGTCTTGGGACTTTCCAGCAGATAACTGCCTCCTGCCGGCCTCGAATAAGTCTGAGCGGTGTTGGACTGAAAAGACCGGTTGTTTGGCTGGTAGGTAGTCTGCGGATATGGGGTACCGCTGCTGAATTTGCAGATGGGATAAGAACTGCCCCCGACCTCTAGCCCGAAAAGTCTGAAAGCGGCGCGGTTGGAGATTGCCTAAGGCTTTGACTGTATCTGTGTCCTTCTTGATAGATTGTAACTCCTCATCTATGTGCTTACCAAATAAGCACTCCCCATCAAAGAGCATATCTAAAACCTTGGCCTGTACCTGAGGACGAAAGGTGGTTGCTTTTAACCATCCCTGGCGATGCAGGACCGCCGCTCCTGCCATCTGTCAAAATACAGTGAATGATACGTCCATAGCTAACTCAATGAGCTCCGAAGATGCTCTCTCTCCCTCCAAAAGAATCTCTCTTTCCTCTTTCTTTTTATCCTCTGATAGATATTCCAAAAGAGTAGAGATGTACGACCACATCTGTTGGTCATATCTCCCCAAAATGGCCATGGCATTAGAGGCTCTAATGGAGGGAGCTGCCAAAGCCAAGAACCTCTTCCCAATATTGGCGAGGCGACGACCCTCCTTGTCCGGTGGGGCAGTGCAGGGAGATGCTGGATTCGTAGCTCTTCTCTGTGCTGCCTGCATGATCTCAGAGTCCAGCCTCGGGTGACCCATGAGGCAAGCAGGCGAGTCATCTGCAGCTTTATATTTTTTATACAGTTTTGGAATAACTGCTGGAACTGAGGCAGGTGTCTTCATCAATTTTAGCCCTTCTTATCATAGAAAGTCAATTATAGGAATTGCTCTCACTGAACATTGAGTGCCTGGTTTAAAATCATTTAGAAAACACTCAGTCGTTTGGTTGGCATTGGTAAGGTAAGGAGCATTTGCACCTGGAAAAAGCTTGTAATATTCAATAAGCATGTGACGGAGATCAGACACCAAAGACATTGGAACGTTCGTTGATGGTTACCTGAACTGATGACACTCCTCCTCTCTGTCATCATAAGGATAGCGTTCCTGGAAGGATTCTTGCCTCTGCGTGATGGATGTGCTTCTTTCTTCAAATGAAAATTCACCTGCCAGATAAGATGGTTCATTGCCCTCAATGTCCTCATCATCAGAATCTTGGCACTTGACCCTTAACTGCGATGGACTGTAAGCAGGGTCAAATATACCTTCAGCCTCTGACTCTTAGAGGTCCTGAAGGCAAGCAGGAGGTAAAGGAGATATCTTTGAGTAATCCTGGATTTGCCTGTGCCGAAGGAGACTGATTCTTCCCTCTGTCCATGATCCAGTTGACAGCGCAACTGTCAATGGAAGAGTGTGTGGTACCGTCAACGCTGCGTGGACGGCTTTCATCTTTGGGGACGTCGTCACCGGAACCGTGACCGAACCGGCGGTCGACGACAAAATCCTCCATAGAACAGAAAAACTCACTTTAGTAACTTTTCAGCCTCATTTTAGGAACATCCAAACTTCAGCCACTCATAGCTGAGACCTCTGAGTTGCCTTTCCGTACAGAGCCACCGTACCTAAGATTTCTTACAGCACGTTGTGTGATAGGGAGTCTCCCAGAGCTCTGTTCAGATACATTATTTTCTTCTCAACTTTTGACCTCTTGTCTCAGCTTAAGCTGCTCTCAAGGTATTTCTTGGACTTTATACTTTTGACCTTCCGGCCTTTGAGATGCCAAAGCCTAAAAAAGGGCTGTTTAGGCCCTGTAAGACCTGTGGGAAGTGTAGACTTTTTCCTGAAGACCCCCACAAAAAGTGTCTGTATTTACTCTACCCTGACCATAAACCCAGAGAATGCATTTATTGCTGCACTTTTTCAGCTAAAACCATAAAATATAGGAAGGGTAGGCTGTTACTCTGCTACAGAAGAAAAAGACGCTTCAGATTGGGAGTCTGAACCTGAGGAGAAGTCTCATTCTTCCTCAAAGAAAATAAAAGATGGAAGTCCCTCTTCACATCATGGGGACTCTAAGAGATCTAAATCCCAGGACAAATCTGAACCTAAACACAGGAAATCTAAGTCAGAGGCTTCAAACCCCTCTTCAGCTCCTGCGTCTGCCTCTCAGACTTCTCTCAGAGACCAATCTTCTCGACTGTCGCTGTCATTAAGAAATGTCACTCTCCTCAAAGCCAGAGGTTCCTGCACCTTCAACAGCTTTGTCGTTTTCTTACCCAGAATCCCCTGCAAACTTAAAATTTAGCTAAAAGGTCCAATTTTGCTCACATTTGTGTGTGGCAAGGTTGTAAGATCACCACCCTGGCAAAATGTCCGACCATCCAGCGTTGCCCTCAGACTAACAATAAAAATTATACCTCGCTCTTGAGGGTGCCCAAAGCAGTGTCAGCCTAAAAACGTGTGAAAATAAGCAGCCCTTGTGGACCCACTTTGGTTCTCCCTCAGTCTTTCATTTTATACGTTTTTAGGATCTCTGCTTTGGGCACCCTCACAAGTGAGGTAAAATTGTTTACAGGAGACCTAGGTAAACGTTGGGTGGTAGTAAATTTATTCCGGCGCAGTGATCCATCACATTTTCTACACCGAAATTTGAGGAAAGTGTGACTTGTTAGCTAAATTTGAGCTTTTCTGGGGATTCTGGGTAATAAAACGCTGAAGGATCCACGCAAGCCAGACTGCCAGCCAAGCGCCATCCATGAATACCACCAGACAAGCACCATTCATGCAAACCACCAGCCAAGCCCCATCAATGCATATCACCAGCCAAATACCATCCACGCACATCGCCAACCAAGCGACAGTCCGCGCACACCGCCAGACATGTGACATCCACGCAGACCGCTAGCCAAGCACCAGTCCACACAGCCTGCCTGCAAAACGCTTGTCCACACACACTGCCAGCTAAGCACAAGTCCACACACACCGCCAGCAAAATGCAGGTTCACACACAGCCATCCAAACGCCAGTAAACCGTCGTGAGCATAGGTGACCACTCGCAATGAGAAACCTGACCTCCCCGCGTTGAGAATGTCGCCGGGAGGTTTATTTTCCACGCTTGCAATCGTCAACTTGATGTTGCTGATCGCGAACCAGGAAAAAGTCTTGCCGGGATGTCATTTTGCTCTAAGCAAGCAAAAAATGACCACTATGCTACGCTACGCGTGTTTGCACTGTGCTACGTGCAATTCTCGTAGTACGAAGTAGCGCAAACTTCGCAAACTACGCGAGCGTAGCTTAGTACTTCGCCCAGGGTTAATTATAATGCCCATTTAGGGCAGCCCACACCCCAACAATTTCACACAAAAAAGGATCCCACCCCCAATTATCAAAGAAAAAAGAATCCCCAGTCTCTAATGGGCTTTTTTCCTCCTGGGGGCAGAACGGGGGTAATAATCCCCATCTGCCTCCCGGGGGGCAGAAAGACTGTCCCATTTGTGTTGAGGTGGGGGCATTGATATGCCATTGTGGGCAGCCCCCACCCTTCTTTTATAATAACAAAAAATCCCTGGTGCCTAGTGGGGGGATCCCTGCTTTGGCATTGCCCTCCTGCAGCGTTCCCAAAGCAGGGATCCACTAGGGAGGGGTACCATTTGAAAGGGGAGTGTTTCGGTGTTCAGGGGCTGAGATAGCCCCACGAGCACCAAAGCACTAAAACTGAAATGAGCCGATCGGCTTGAGGTTCTACGATTTTGGATTTCGCCCCGTATCTAGCCGCCATTTTGTGTCCTGTCGCCATTTTGTGTTGCCCTCACTCAGGCAGCATGGCGAACTATGTGCTTTTGCTTTTCCAGCTGCTACGTTTCCATTCAGTTAAAAAGTAACTCCATTGTCCTTGTTCATGAAACCCGATGTCAGGGTCTGGCTAAGTTCGTTAATCCATGTCTAGTTCGAATGATCCCTGTCTCGGTCGACTATTTGCCCTCTCCTATTCTTTCCTTATACTATCTTATCCGGTTGGCCTTCGCTATTCTCTCCTTGTATGCTCCTATTACACAACCATCCTTTGAGACACCCAAATACGTCCTGCCACCTGCAAGAGGGGATTGTGGACACCATCACTGTCGGGAGGGCTAGCACACTGGGTCAGAAAGAGGGGCGTATTTGAGACACCTGATAGCTTGTTTTTCAACTTTTCGCATTGGTTTGTTTTGTATGTGCAAAGAGTGGGATATTGTACATAAGTTTCCTATAAAAGACTGTGCGCCAAGGATTGAAGTGGCAGTCTCCTTAGAATCCACCCTGTCTGTAACTTCTGGGACAACTGTGCTTTGCTGCAGCTAATAAACCTGGCTTCCACGCTCAACGGAGTGTCTCGTGTCTCTGTTAGTTACATGGCAGGTGAATCCGGGGATTTAGGCGTGCCCTGCGCCGCCCGGCCCAAAAGGCCCGGTTCTTCAACTGGCGCCCAACGTAGAGCGGTTTCAGTGATAGCGATTCAGCCCGAGGGTCGTGAGAAGCCCTGCAAGAAAGTTCAGGAGGATTCGCGAGCCACATCAAGCGACCCCTGTATGTCGAAGTGGACCGAAGGTCTTTTACAGCGCGGCTACTCCTTTCTGACGGCTGCTGATGACTGCTGCCCTGACTACCGCCCTGCCTTGAACTTTCTGGTGATGATTGGTATCGCGAGACGTTAGACGGACCTCCATTTAGTTAAGTATTCGTGGGTAGCGCCCACTTCTTTGTTTTGTTTTTGATTTTTGTTATTCGTCTGTTGCAATAGTCGAAGCCTAGGGGTGAGTAATTTTGTACTGTGTTCTTTGCTTTCACTCCTTGAGGTTAGTAGACGGATCAGTGTGCTTAAGATGCCTGGTCTGAGCGGATTTAGGAAATTTTGTTGTTTTTGTTGTACTAGGGATTCCCGGCTTGAGGAGTCATGTCCGATTCCTCCGGTTGGAACTCCAACTTATGAGCTTTATTCTAAGCATGGTGTTGGTCCGATTGCCTTTAACGACGCATGGATCCGATACACGAAGAAAGACGGTGTCTTACGGTGGCCACAAAATAGTAGCTTTGAGCCTGACATATTAGATAATTTAGAAGCAATTCTGTTTAAAAGAAAAGCCCAGCCGGCAATGTTTGACTCTTTCCACCTTTGGCGTAAGGAAGCCAAACAGAGAGAAATTAAACAAGGAAAAAGAGATAGGAAAATGAAAGATATGACGGTTATACAGGCTGCCCAAAAATTTTAAGATGATGAGACTGATCGTGTGATTGAGGTCTCGGATAGACAGCATCGGATGGCAATTGATAGGTGCTATCCTGTGTTACCTCCACAACGCAAAGATCTTGATGAAGATCCCTTAATGTCTCATCTGTTGAAATTACCTCCGCCTTATGCACCAGGTGCTAATGCACCTGTATTATTGCCACCTGTGCAGCAACATGTTGTTCAGCCAGGAGCTCCGGCTCCCGCACAATTACCTCTTCCACTATTACCGCCTGCACCTCCGTTGTCACAAACCTCTGTACCTCAGTCTCCTTCGCCTTTTGTGTCTCTTGCTACGAGTAGCCCTTCTCTTCCTTTGCTTAATAATGCGTCTCCAGTTTTACTTCCTACTTCTTCTCCGTAATCGGTTAGTTGATACTGTCTCTGGTCTTTTCTCCCCCCTCTTTGGCCCGTTCAATAGGTCTCCTGCTTTTTCTCGAAGGCAATCCCGTAGCCAAATCCCAGATTCTGAGGAACGAGTTGTATTTGACTTCCTTGCTCATAAATGGATAATGAATGGTTCGCTGTATAGTGAATCCAATATATTGAGTACCTTTCTCCAGTTGAATGCGCCTACGCAGAGATATGTTTTTAATGTTATGTGTGACGCACTTATTAAAGGATGGGAGAATATGGAGTTGAATCTAACTCCTCAGGGTCTATTGGATATACAGGACAGGTTTCGATAAAGGATTTAAAGTGGGTCCTGACGTTAAGGGTGCTATACAGACACTTGTTACTTTCAGGTCCTTATATTCTTCCCAGACTATTCCCGAACCTGATCCTGCAGTTCGACAGAAAACAAAGAATTATCCTATGAGGGAAGTACCTCCCTCACAGTCCCTCTGTTCCTCACTTAACGACTTTTTTATCGACAAGATTGTGAAGATTAAAGCCAACATTCCTACAGTGCCTCAACCCCGTCCCACTTGTCCCTCCATCTGTCCCCCTTTCTCTTTCTCTTTTTTCCCTCCCATTTCCACTGATTTATTTTTAAAACTTTTGGTCAAAATCAAGTCTGGCTCCTCCGTGGATTGCGCGCCAGCACGCATTCTTAAAATTCTCTTCACCAGCTGTCCTGCTCCCCCTCTTGCTCTCCTTAACTCCTCTTTGGCTCTTGGATCTGTCCCCTCTTCTTTTAAATCCGCCATAGTCCTCCCTATTCTAAAAAAACCGGTCTAGATCCCTCTCTTCCTTCCAATTTCCGTCCCATTTCTCTCCTTCCCTACCTCGGCAAGATCCTCGAAGCTCATGTTACTTCCTGCCTCTCCACTTATATAGAGGAGAATGGCCTCCTTGCATCCCATCAGGCAGGATTCCGCCCGGGCCACTCCACGGAGATGGTGGTCCTCGCAGTCTTGGACAAGCTCAAGGGGAAGGCCGATTCTAACTTCCCCCAAGCCCTGGTCCTTCTCGATCTGTCCGCTGCGTTTGACATGGTTGACCACTCCATCTTTCTCGACCGTGTCAGTGCAGCGGGCATTCGGGCGCGGCCTTTTCCTGGCTGGCGTCCTTCCTTCGGGATAGGTTCCAGGCAGTTCATCTCCCCGGTTTCTCTGCTCCTCCCCGCCCAGTCACTTGTGGCGTTCCCCAAGGTTCCTCTCTTTCCCCTCTCCTTTTCAATCTATATATTCATCCCCTCATCACCTATCTCCTTGAGCTGGGGGTCTCTGTGTACAACTACGCAGATGACCTTCAGCTCGTCTTTGATCTTTCTTCTACCCCTGATTCTCTTCCCAAGTTCTGCTCCACTTTAGTTTTCATTTCTGACTGGATGAGCGCTAACCATTTGAAGCTCAATCCAGACAAGACGGAACTTGTTCTCACTGGTGGCCCCTCCAACCCTTGGTCCCCCGCACATTGGCCCCTTTCTTTTGGTCCCCCCCTGTGCCCGCTTCCTCTGTTCGCACTCTTGGTATTAAAGTCAGTCATGACCTATCCATGCACAGTCAGATCAGCTCCGTCGTGTCCTCTTGCTTTCTCTCTCTTCGTTTAATTCGGAAAATCTCACGCTTTTTTTCTAGCGATGCACTTAAATCCATAGTCATGGCCCTTGTCACCTCCCGCCTTGACTATGGGAATGCCTGTACGTGGGCATACCTGCTAACGAATCCCGCCGCCTACAGGCCATCCAAAATCAAGCTGCTCGTCTTATCCTCTCCCTCCCTAAATCTTCTCATATCACCCCGGTTCTCAAATCACTTCATTGGCTTCCTGTTCGTTTCAGATCCTTCATCAAACTGGCCTGTCTAGCTTTTCGGGCTCACTCCCATTCTGCGCCCCTGTTCATTACCTCTCTTGTTTCTTCTCATGCCCCTGTCTGCACTCTTCGCTCCTCCTCTCTTTCTCTTCTTCATATCCCTCGCTTCCGTAAATCCAGAACGGGGGGCACCCGATTCTCAGTCCTGGCCCCCCAGTTCTGAAACAGTCTTCCTCTTTCCATCCGCTCCATCCCCATCTACACTCACTTCCGCAAAGCTCTTAAAACTTTCCTCTTTTCTCAGGCATTCCCTTCTTAATCTCCTTGGGTCCCCTTTGTTGAGTTCTGATCAGGTCCCCAGCCCCAGGAAGCCGCTTGGCCACCGTGCGGTCTATTAAATACTTTATTCATTCATTCATTCATTCATTCATTCATTCATTCATTCAGTATGGAGGGAAGAGGTTCCGCAAGCCAGCGTTGTTCCAGCTGTCCCTGCTCATTTCCAGCGTATATGGGTACATGTCTCTTGGAAACGAGCTGAAGTTTTAGCACTTAAGCAATCTTTGCCGGACCCTCGTAAAAATCCTGCTGGTTATTATAAAGAGCTGTCCCAGACTGTTGATGCGTGCATTATGAATTTGGCTAATATTGATATGCTGATGGGGATTGTAGTTCCACAAGCATTGTGGGCTCGGATTCGTAGAGAGGATCATGATCAGGCTTTGGGTGGTACTTGGGCTGATATAGTTGCCGCAGATACAGCACAAGTGGGTGGTGCTAAACCAGATGATTTGATTACACAGTTGCCTGGTAGAATAATAACTTTAATGAAGATGATGATGCCTGCCTTAAGCGTTAACTGGGATAAGTTAGCTACGTGTAAGCAGAAGAAAGATGAGAGTGTTTCTGATTCCTTTACTCGGTTTGAGGAGACATTTATTGATCATAGTGGTCAGGATTTGAGTACTGAAGGTGGACAGCGATTATTTTTGGAAAAATTTGTCTTTAATCTGCTTCCTGAATTATCCCATAAGTTGAAAGATTCGGAAAGTTCTTGGGCTGTTTCCTCGTCTGCCCAAATATTAGCTACTGCTCAGTATTATGAGAATAGGGACAAGGAGGAAAAAGATAAGGCTGAGAAGAAGACTAAGGATTTAAAGACGAAAGTTCTTCTTCAGCAGGCTTATCCTCCTCGTTCTGGTCAGCGTCAGTTCCAGCAACCTATTCAGTCTCAGAGGTTGCTGCAGAAACCTGAGCCTTTTGTTCCGCGACCTTTCCTTGGTCCTAATCAGTGCGCCTATTGTAAAGAGGAAGGGCATTTTAAGAATAGCTGTCCGGTTTTATTTCAGCGTAATGGTGGATTTCAAGGGCCGCAAGGCCGTGGTGGTTTTCAATCAGCACCTAGGGGTAGAGGGCGAGGTGCGTTGCCTCAGGGGCCGCCTCACTTTCCCCCTCAGAATTCTTCGAATTATTTTGATCAGCAGAATACTCAGTCTGCGCAATATTACAATGATGATTATTGTGTTGAAGGTGCAGTTCAGGATTTTCATTCTAGTTAGGGCAGCCATGGACAAAGTAAGGGAGTCATACCAGTTCCAGTGGATCAGAATGGGCCTTATGTTGCGGTACTTGCTTTGGGTGTTGCAGAGCCATTTCTTTTGGATACTGGTGCAATGAGAAGTTCTATGATCCATTCACAACTCCCTGGGGCACCTTTGTCTGGCTTAACAAACGTTTCTGTAGGATTTTCTGGCGCCCCAGTTGCTAACCCAGTTTCTTGTCCTTTGCCTCTTTCGATTGGTCCTTACGATCTGGAAGCTCCGCTTATTTTAACGACTGGTTGCGGAGAGAATTTGTTGGGTTTGGATCGGTTGAAACGTCTTCATGCAACATTGTATTGGTCCCCCTCTGGTGTGCGTCTTACTTTGGGTGAGAAATTGGTTTCTCCTATATATCTATAGAAGGATAGTTTTGCGCCTGAGTGGCAATCTCTTCCTGCTACACTTTGGACTACAGGTCCTAACGATGGTGCTTTGTTGCAGATTCCTCCTTATGTGGTTACTATTAAGCCTAATGTTAAGTTGCCACGTATTCCACAGTACAAGATTTCTAATGATGGTGAGCGAGCCTTGATGGCTATTATCTATGATCTGGTTCAGAAGGGTGTGGTCGAAGGAACGAGAGGCAATGTTTGTAATAGTCCTGTTCTCCCAGTTCTTAAACGCAGCAATCTTCTCAACCACCTGTGTATCGCTTTGTGATTGATCTTCGGGAGGTCAACAAGATTGTTGTCCCCCAGTTTCCTGTTGTTCCAGATATCACTGCTTTGCTTACTATGATACCCGCTTCGGCGGCATGGTTTTCTGTTATCGATCTGAAGAATGCTTTCTTTAGTATTCCTATTGCTGAGGAAAGACAAGATATTTTGGCTTCTCTCTTGGAGGCCGAAGTTTCCGGTTCAAGCGTGCTCCTCAAGGTTATTGTGAATGTTCCTCTATTTACAGTCAGGCTTTGAAATCACAGCTTGACGCGTTCATTTTGCCTCCAGGTGCTACTTTGATCGAATACGTTGACGATTTGCTGATTGCTGCTGATTTGGAGGATGTTTGTAAAGATGTGACGGTTTCTTTGTTGCGTCATTTGTCTGATCTACATCATAAAGTGTCCCCTTCTAAGTTGCAATATTGCCGCCAAGAGGTTACCTATTTAGGTCATCTATTGTCGAAGGAGGGAAGATGATTGACCCCAGAACGAATTCAAGCGATCGCGCAAATGTCTGAGCCAACCACACAGAGAGAAGTACGTGCCTTTCTGGGCATTACCTCATATTGTAGACAATGGATTCCGAATTTTTCTTTGCTAGCTAAACCTTTGCTGGCACTTACGTTGAAAGATATGCCACAACCTCTCCCTTGGACCGATGAATGCCAAAAGAGTTTTTCTGATTTACGTAATGCTTTGTGTTCTGCACCTGTGCTAGGTACTCCGGATTACAGTAAGCCTTTTACACTCTATGTGCATGAAAGAGAAGGTTGTGCGTTGTCAGTTTTAACGCAACAATTTGGAGATAAACAACGGCCATGTGCCTATTTTTTGGCTACATTGGATCCAGTAGCCAAGGCATTGCCTAGTTGTCTCAGAGCTACAGCAGCGGCAGCAATTTCTATTCGTCAGTCTCCTGGATTGGTATTGGACAACACCCTTGTTGTTATGGTACCACATACAGTGGATACTCTTTTGAATAGGACTAAAACACAACTTCTCACGAGTGCTCGCTTGTCTGGATATAAGCTAACGCTTTTGGCTGGCCATATACATATCAAGCGTTGCAATACTCTGAACCCAGCAACATTGTTGCCCATACCGGATGAGAAAGGCATTCAAGAACAGCATGATTGTTTTCTCCGAACAGAGGAGGAAACGAAAGGCAGAATAGATCTAAAAGATACACAACTTGTGGATCCGGACGGGATCCTATGGGTAGGTGGATCTTGTTTTAAGCTTCCAAATGGTGAGACAACTGCAGCTTATGCTGTTACTACTTTGCATACGGTAGTAGAGACAGCGCGTATTGCACAGAATTCAGCCCAAGCAGCTGAATTAATTGCTTTGACGAGAGCATGTGTCTTGGTAAAAGGAAGGAGAGTGAATGTCTACACTGATAGCCAATATGCTTTCGGTGTGGCTCATAGTTTCGGTCGCTTGTGGAAGGAAAGAAGATTCTTTACTTCCCATGGGACTAAAATACAGCATGGCCAGTTGGTGACTGATCTTCTCGACTCACTTGCTTTGCCTACACAAATAGCAATAATCAATTGTAGCGCGCACAAAAAGATTACTGATGATGTGGGTCGTGGGAATGCTTTTGCGGATGAAGAAGCAAAAGAGACAGCGAGAGATGTTACGAGTCGTATGTATGTTGCGGGCCCCGCAAGATGGGTCAGAGAAGGAGAAATGTGTGAGGACACAATAGAAAGTGTGACAATGATTCGAGAAGGGGCAACTGAGAAAGAGCTGAGTAAGTGGAGAGAAAGTACGGGAATGTTGGACGCGACTGTGTGTTGGACGGAATTGTCAGAGCATCAACGATGGCTGTTACCAGACGCTTATGTACTACCTGTACTTACTATGGCACATGGTCCAGCCCATATTAGTGCAAAGGGCATATGTAAAATCTTGGCTCCAGTATGGCAGAATGAAGGAATTCCTAAATGTGTAGAAAACATGGTGAAGCATTGCATTTTTTGTTTAATGCGTAATCCAGGAAAAGGAACCCCAACTCCAGCCGGTCATTTTACTCGTATCTACGTATCCTTTTGAGGTATTGCAAATCGATTACATTCATATGGATCGTTGCAATAATCTCAAGTATGTCCTGGTGGTGGTTTGTGCATTTTCCAGGTGGATAGAGGCCTACCCCCTAACGGACAATACTGCCTTGTCTACTGCTTTGAAGGAGTTTTTCCCGAGGTTTGGTTTGCCGCCCATTGTCTGGCCTGACAATGGGAGTGAATTCGTAGGTCAAATTATGCAGAAAGTATGTGCAGGTCTTGGTATTAAACAGAAATTCCATGCGGCAAACCACCCTCAGTCAGCAGGATTGGTAGAGTGTTATAATGGTACTCTCAAGCTCAAATTGGCAAAGATTCAGGTGAGCACAGGTCTCGCCTGGCCTGATGCCCTACCATTAGCACTTCTGTCTACGAGAACTACTGTGCATTCCCGTTTAGGTCTGAGTCCGTATGAGGTCGTTTTTGGACGCCCTGCAAATGTCTGGGGAGCCCCTCCACCTAAAAAGTATTCTGATATTCCATACCCAATGTTGATTGATTACTTGCATGACCTCACCACTAAATTACGTGTTCTTCATCAACAGGTTCAAAACGCTTTGCCAGAGGCCTCCGCAGACCCAGGTCATTCCATCCAACCTGGCGACTGGGTCTGTGTGAAAAACTTTAAGCGAAAAATGAATATGGAACCTCGTTGGGGCCCACCGCGTCAAGTGCTATTGACTACACGGACGGCAGTGAAGGTTGTTGGGAAAAATAACTGGGTCCATGGCATGCACTGTAAGAGGGCACCTTTGCCTTTGCCTTTTGACCAGTGGATTCGTGAGGGCATAGGTCATAACAAAAGTGAAAAAGTCCCTAGATTTGTACCGTTTAGTAGTGCACGCCTGGACCATACGAATTCTGAGAAAGAAGACGACGACGTGTTACAGGAGGCCGTCCCAACACATCTGCGGTTGAACACGGTGGATCCAGAAGCCTTGTTTAAGGACCAGACGATCCCTAATAAGACTCGATATAATTTACGATCGAGGATGACCAAAGACAATTGAACTTTCCCTTTTTACGATTTTTCTGATTATATATTTTTGTTTTGAAAGACATTTTAATGTGTTTTCTTCCACTATCCATCAAGTTGCAGGGTCACGGTAGGAGTCTTAAGCTGTGACCTGAGTAGTGACCTAGGGTCTGCAGGCCTTGCAGTGTCATAGGACGGCTAACAATCACAGCTAAGTGATCTAGGAAGATTCTCGTGAGCAACGCCTTTAGAGTAATGGATATTAAAGTGGAAATTAATGATCAGTCTGTAAAAATGAAAGAAAGACTTAAGAGACTAATGGTTAGTCCATGTGGAATAACCCTATGTATTCTGATATATTTATGTACTTTATTAGCGTGTGGAAGTTGGGTTGTTTATGTTCTGCAGCCATCACCTGTCCCTACATCTGTCTTTTTATCTTTTCCTACTACTGCCTCCCCACATCGGTTTTATACACTTTCAGAACACGAACAGATTAGGAGGACGGAATACTTCAACAATGCGTTTATTCAGTTATTGCATCAACACCAACTAGTGATGAATACTACTGATTGTTGGGTTTGTGGGCTCATGCCTCATAATACAGAGAGAGGCATGCCGTATTTAGTTTTTCCATTCTCCTATGAAGGTTCCGCTTGGGCTTATTTGGCTATGTTTTCTAACCTTTATCAAAACCAGCTACAATATCCTCCTGGTAGTCCATATGGTGGTGGAGCAGACTTTAGTCATAGTACTTTGATTAAGGGAATAGTAACTATGGCTAAGATTGCTCAGATTAGTAAGATTCCTACAGATGAGAAGAGAGCATATGATGGATGGAATATAACCCGATATGTTACTAGCCTCACAGAAAAGGCTAAACGAAGGAGCTCTCCGCCAATTTCGACTGCACCTCATCAAGGTAATTTCTGTTTACAAATTAATGATCAGAATGTTAAGAATCAGCAGGAGAAGAGTATCTGTTCCCATACTTATGTCTATACACCTCAGATTCTCTCACTGCTAGTGCCATCACAAGGCACATATTTTATCTGTCACGATAGAGCTTATACATGGCTTCCTACATATTTCTCAGGAACCTGTTATGTGGCTTTTCTTCTTCCCCCAACGTATACTGCTCCTTCAGGTCATTTTTGATCAGAAAGACACAGCAGGACAGGAGGCAGCTGACTTCATTAAAGGGGTGCTTCCTTTCTGGGGCCCAATGGCCAATAGCAGAGACATCAGACACTTAGCTCGTGTTGTTGAGGCTACCATAAATGAAACATCTGGAGCCTTGAGTAATGTGACAGCCGAGCTTCAGGTGGATCGTCTTATGACGTTACAAAATAGGATAGTTTTAGATATTATCCTTGCAGATCGTGGTGGAGTCTGTAAATTGATCGGGTCTAGTTGCTGTGTTTACATTCCTGATAATGCCCCTACAGTATACAAAGCTATCTCCAAGTTACATACCATCTCCGAGTCTATACATCAGGACACGGGAGATTGGTCTGTGATGGGATGGTTTTGGGGACTGCTGTCCACATGGGGATGGAAGATACTAACTTTCCTTAGAATGATCTTGGCTATCATCTTCTCTTGTTGTCTTTGTGTGCTGTGTGGACCTGTAATATGTGGTCTTTGTGCCACTATGTGTGTCCCGAAGCCTGCGTCACGAAAAACAGAGAACATTATAATGATGCTAAAGCAACAGCTCGATGACCTCATGGCCATTGACATCGACTCAGATTGATTTGAGTCCCTTGTGTATTGCCTGAGTAATAGCAAAAGGAGGGTCTGAGGTTCTACGATTTCGGATTTCGTCCCGTATCTAGCCGCCATTTTGCGTCCTGTCGCCATTTTGTGTTGCCCTCACTCAGCCAGCACGGCGAACGATGTGCTTTTGCTTTTACAGCTGCTACGTGTCCTTTCAGTTAAAAAGTAACGCCATTGTCCTTGTTCATGAAACCCAATGTCAGGGTCTGGCTAAGATCATTAATCCATGTCTGGTTCGATTGATCCCTGTCTCGGCCGACTATTTCTCCTCTCTTATTCTTTCTTTATACTATCTTATCCGACTGGCCTTCGCTATTCTCTCCTTGTATTCTCCTATTACACAACCATCCTTTGAGACACCCAAATACGTCCTGCCACCTGCAAGAGGGGATTGTGGACACCATCACTGATTAATTTGTCAGGAGGGGTAGCACACTGGGTCCGAGAAAGGGCGTATTTGAGACACCTGATAGCTTGTTTTTCAACTTTTCTCATTGGTTCATTTTGTATGTGCAAAGAGTGGGATATTGTAAATGTGTTTCCTATAAAAGACTGTGCGCCACGGATTGAAGTGGCAGTCTCCTTAGAATCCACCCTGTGTGTAACTTCTGGGACAACTGTGCTTAGCTGCAGCTAATAAACCTGGCTTCCACGCTCAACAGAGTGTCTCTTGTCTCTGTTAGTTACAAGACAGGTGAATCCGGGGATTTAGGTGTGCCCTGCGCCGCCCAGCCCATAAGGCCCGGTTTTCCAGGCTCATTTCAGTTTCATTTGTAATTACATAAGCGCACCATGCGCAAGATCGTCATTACACATGAAAAAAAAATTGCTCCTGAGGCCAAAAAAAAAAAAAGAAATCCATCTGCTGAAAGCAGCAGAGGGATTCTGCGTTGGTGTCCTATAGACGAACAAGTTACTTATCTTCGATAACAATATATCTGTAAGAGACATAAATTAGTTATTGATTCTTTACCTTATAATTACCCCCAGGCATAAGCCTGGATTGGGAGAATTTTTTCTCAGCAGCACCCCTGCGCATCTGTAGATGGCGTTGGTCGACTCTGTGTTTGTTGTTGGTGTCGTGATCACCAGAATGACATCCTGGTATCTACTTAGAAGCTGCCCCTGCGCGCTGACATTAGTTCTTAACACGACATTCAACGCCAGAAGCGCAGAGCCATGCAAGACACTGACGCACAAGTTACTTATCTTCGGTAACGATACATCTGTAAGAAACATTAGTTAGTGTTAGATTCCTTACCTTAGAATATCCCCAGGCGTCAAACTGGATCCGGAACGTTTTCATCAGCAGTACCCCTGCGCGTCGGTAGGCGTCGTCTGTGGCTCCGCGTCCGTCATCGGCGTCGTGATCGCCGGGATGACGTCGCTGGAGTACTTAGATGCCGCCCTCGCGCGCTGACGTCAGTTCTGTACATAGCTTTCGCGCCAAGAACGCAGCGCCATGCAAGAAACCAACACTGGTGCCATGAAAATAGTGCCCTGAAAGGGATGACCTTAACCCTAGATATCGGTTCGCAGAATGGGGAGGATGGGTGGGGCGGTAAGGAATCTAACACTAACTAATGTTTCCTACAGATATATCGTTACAGAAGGTAAGTAGCTTGTGCATCTGAAAGAAACATGTTAATGTTAGATTCCTTACCTTAGAATAGATACTCCAGCAATACCAACCCCGTTGGTGGGTCTGCAAACCAAAATCACACCAGGAAGTCCCGGAGAACAGAACGGCCAAAGAAGTCGTCTCTCCGGACTTGGCTGTCCAGGCATTAATGCTTGGCAAACGTGTGCAGCGAGGCCCACGTAGCTGCCTGACAAATGTCCTGTAAAGGGGCGCCCTGTCCCAAGGCAGTGGTAGCCGCCATGGCCCGAGTGGAATGGGCGTGCAGCCCAACAGGAGGCTCATTTTTAGCCAAGGAATAACAGACCTTGATGCACAAAACCACCCACCGAGAAATGGTCCGCTTGTGCAGCTCACTCACTCTCCTGGCAGAGGTGATGGCAACCAGGAAGGCAGTTTTTAGAGTCAGCAGACGGAGAGGGCAATCATGAAGTGGCTCAAAGGGAGCACACATGAGAAAGGTAAGCACCAGGTTCAAGTACCACTGAGGCATCATGAAAGGAACAGGAGGAACCATGTGTGTGATACCCTTCAAGAATCTATTTACAACAGGGGACTTGAAAAGAGAAGGCTGATCAGGAAGCCTCAAGAAGACTGAAATGGCAAAAAGATAGTCCTTGAGAGTGCCCAGAGAAGAGCCCTGCTGGGCCAGAGAAAGAAGGAAGAGGAAAACCTCTGAAAGAGCGTCAGATAGGGGACCCACAGCCTTTGCTGTGCACCATGCCACAATCTTGTTCCACCTGCATTCATTCACCGTCTTTGTGGAGGGACGCCTGGCTGCCAGAATGACATCACAAACTTCAGGAGGCAAGTCAAATGGCCTCAACTGTCCCCGCTCAATCTCCACGCATGTAGGTGGAGACCGGACAGGTTCGGGTGGAGAACCATCCCCTGCTGCTGCGACAGAAGGTCCTCCTGAAGAGGCAGTCGAATCGGGGGATCGATTGACATACTGAGTAGCTCGGGATACCAGTACTTTCGTACCCAATCCGGAGCCACAAGGATGATTTGGGCCCGGTTACGCCTGATCTTCTTCAGCACTTTGGGCAGAAGTAGTATAGGCAGAAAGGCATATAACAGACCTCAACTCCACTCGCGATGAAAGGTGTTACAGAGCGTATGCCGCCTTGGAAATTCCAACTCGCAGAACTGATGACATTGCACATTCTCTTCAGTGGCGAATAGATCTAACCAAGGCTCTTCCCACTGCTGAAAGAGGCCTTGCGCCACATCCGAGTTCATTTGCCATTTGTGAGCCATCATGCACCGGCGGCTGCGTTCGTCCACCATGGCGTTCAGAGAACCTGCCAGGTGTTGAACCATCAGGGTGATGCCCTGATGTTCCAGCCAAGTCCAGAGGCGCAGAGCCTCCTGACATAGGGTCCACGACCCCCCCGCCCTGTTTGTTGCAATACCACATGGCAGTGGTGTTGTCCGTGAACACCTGCACTACACTTCCCCGGACAGAGGGAAGGAATGCCTTCAGTGCAAGTCGATCGCCTGCAGCTCCAGAAGGTTGATATGGAGCCGGGACTCCGCCGGAGACCAGAGGCCTCTGATCTCCGACTCTCTGACGTAGTCTGGAGGTGGGAGACGACTGTCTGGGGCGAGCCCGCCTTCAACTACCAGTCATCGAGATAGGGGAAGATTGGAACCCCTAATCTGCGCAGATGAGCTGAGACCACCGCCATCACTTTCGTGAACACCCGAGGGGCACTGGTGAGGCCGAAGGGGAGCACGGTAAACTGAAAGTGCTCGTGGCCTACCTCGAACTGCAGGTAATGCCGGTGGGCCGGCTGACGGGACTATGGAAATAGGCGTCCTGCAAATCCAACACTACCATCCAGTCTCCAGGGTCTAGGGCAGCCAGAACCTGAGCTAAAGTCAGCATCTTGAACTTCTCCTTCCGGAGGAAGCTGTTGACACTCCTGAGGTCCAAGATAGGGCGCAGACCCCCTTTGCCCTTCTTTGGAACCAGAAAGTAGTGGGAATAACATCCACGTCCTACTTCTGGCCCAGGAACGCGCTCGATGGCCCCCTTGGCCAAGAGGGCCATAACTTCCTCTCGCAGAAGTTGCAAGTGATCCCCGAAATGGGGTGTTACTGCTGTGGCTTGGCTGGAGGGGTCGCCTCGGAGGGGAGAGACTAGCCCCTTCGGACGATTTGCAGCACCCACCTGTCCGAAGTGATGGGGCGCCAGTGGAGTAGGTGATGGCGAACCCTGTCTCCTACAGGTGTAGAATGGGCCGGAAAGCTCGGACTAGGAAGGCTTTGAGGCGGATGCTGCGGGAGCTGATGTGGACTGACTGGCTCTCGGGCCCCCTGCTCCGCCACGATGGGCAGCACGTCCGCGACCGCGTTGAGGTTGGTTCTCCCGCCTGTGGCTGAACAAACGTGTGGGGGCGCCCCTTCCTTGGCCACCAAAGGGACAAAAAGCAGAAGTTTGCTGGCGCTGGCCCGACAAGTTCAAGGACTTGGCCGTAGCCCTGGAGCTCAAGCGTGCTATCTTCTATGTCGCTAAAGAGGCAACGGCCATCAAAGAGCATGTCCATGAGTGTGTTCTGGACAACCCCTGAAACATTGGCGGACCTCAGTCAGGCGTGGCGATGAATCGTCACCTTCGCCGAAATACGCTCTGCCTAACGAGTCTGTGGTGTCAAGTCCACATCAGATGGAATACCGTGCTGTGTCCCGCCCCTCAGCAAGAGCCTGGGCGAGCCGTGTCTGGACCTTCTCCGGACACTGGGGCAGCACGTCCGCCACCGTATCCCACAGAGAGTGGGTGTAATGGCCCAAAAGGCATGCAGTGTTAATGGACAGCAATCCTAGGCTGACCGAGGAGAACAGTTCCTTGCCAAACGGATCTAGCCTTTTGGATTCCCGATCCGGTGGATCAGTCGGGAAAGCGGTTTGGGACGTAGAGGCCTGGATAACCCGTGGGGTGGGTGGACAGAAAGCAGGGGTCACCCGGAGCTGGGCAGTGGCGTCGGGCCTCGTTCCGATCCACAGGGGGCACTGTGGAGGACTTGGACCCAGTGCCCAACAGAACGTCGGTGAGTGCTTTGTTAAACAGCAGCATAGGCTCCGAAGAGGTTACTGGCGGTTGAAGCACCTCAGTGAGGAGGTTAGTCCTCACGGCCGCTGCAGGGAGCTCAAGTGCCAAGGCCTTGGCCGCCCTGCGCAACACCACAGCATAAGTAGCCCCCTTCCTCTGTAGTCATGGAGGCAGGAGAGAGAAAACCAGTGTCAGGTGAAGTATCTAGACCACTGTCATCCCCCAGCTCATCTGCCCAGTCCTGACTTAACTGGCACTGCTGTGCCAGAGGGCTTTCAGACCCCTCCCAGTCAACCCCTTCATCCGTGTCCTGATAAACAGGCATAAAGGACGGAGCCGGGTCATAGGCAAAGGGCTCACCTATCGACGCGGGAGACGGCGCCGAGCAGTGCCGCTCTTACATCGGACCCCGACCGGGGCTGAAACCAGGGGCGTCGTCGTCCAAGGACAGTGCCGGGAGCGGCACCTTGAGGGTCGGCGCTAGCGGAGGAGTCGTAAGGTCAACTGGCGTCGACGGGGATCCAGGCCTGGATCCCACGGGGTCCTGCAGCTTCGGGACCGAAGTCGTTGACGGCGCCGGAGCCGAAGCCGCCAGCATGCTAGGACCCCCAGTCGGACCCGCGGGGCTCGAAGGCGCACCGGCAGGCCTCGACGGCAGAAAGAGAGACCTAATGGCCACGAGGAAGTCTCTAATCTCGCCCGGAGTCGCATTGAGTCCAGGGACGGAGGGTGTGTGACCGGATGCGGCTCCGGCAGAGCCGCGCGGGTGGTGCCACTCGAACCCTCGGCCAAGTTGCGCGACCGGCGAGGGGAGTTAAAAGAGCGGTGTTGCTTCTTCGACTTCTTCTTGCCATGCCTCGACTTACCTGAGTGCAAGGACTTGGATCCCGACAAACGGTGATGACTGCGGCGCCCCGACTGGTCCCTCCACTCTCCTCGACCGGGACCTCGAACCGACGGCGCAGAGCCGACTGCCGCATCTCAAGGACCTTACAGGACCGTTCCCCGCCTACCTTTCAACATCAGGGCCCGGCAGCCGGGGCACGACTTGTCATTGTGGTCGGCCCCCAAACAGTAGAGACACCGGCGGTGGGGGTCGGTCACCGACATCAGTCGGTGACAGGCGTCACATGGCTTGAAACCGGGCATCCCTACTGGCACCAGGAGTCGATGTCAACTCGAAAAAGATAGACAAAAAGTTAGTCAAAAAATTACTAAGGGTACGTGCTCCTCCCGGATCGGCGCTTGCTGGCGAGGAAAAAAGAAGAACTGATGTCAGCGCGCGAGGGCGGCATCTAAGTACTTCAGCGTTGTCATCCCGGCGATCACGACGACGGGCGCGGAGCCGCAGACGACGCCTACTGATGCACAGGGGTAAAACTGAAAAAAACTTTCCGGATCCAGTCTGATGCCTGGGGATATTCTAAGGTATGGAATCTAACACTAACCTGTTACTTTCAGATCACTGGTGCACAAAGCTAGGGCCCTAAAAGGGAGTCCCTTGCTCCAGAAGTCAGTTCGCAGAACTGGGAGGATGGGTGGGGCGGTAAGGAATCTGTAACTAATATAAGTCTCGTACAGATATATCGTTACAGAAGGTAAGTTACTTGTTTATCTGAAAGACACTATTAGTTATAGATTCCTTACTTTAGAATAGATACCCCAGCATTACCAACTCGGGAGGTGGGTCTCCAAACTAAGTTCACACCACAAAATCCTGGAGAAATGAACAGCCAAAGAAGACGTCTCTCCGGACTGGACTATCCAGGAAGTGATGTTTAGTGAACATGTGCAGTGATGCCCACGTGGCTGCCTGGCAGATATCACCAAGGGGGACTCCACGTCCCAAAGCAGTAGTGGCTGCTTTCGCCTTGGTGGAATGGGCGCGCAGTCCTACCGGAGGCTCCTTTTTCGCCAAGGAGTACAGATCTTAATGCAAAGGATGACCCATCAAGAGATGGTCCATTTTTGCACGGTCCAACCTTTCTTGGCGCCTACATAGCCAACAAAGAGTTGATCGTCCACCCGGAATTTTTTGTGCAATCCAAATAAACTGATAACGCACGTTTTAGATCCAGACGGTGGAGTCTCTCCTCCTCCTTGGAAGGATGCGGGGGAAGGAAGAAGGTGGGCAAAGTGATTGTTCGACATATGAGGAAAGAGGTAACCACTTTGGGAAGAAAAGAAGGTCTAGTTTGAAAGTCAACCTTGTACGGATGGACGGCAAAGATAGAGCCTGAAGCTCACTCACCTTGTGAGCAGAGGTGATGGCAAACCGAAAAGCAGTCTTTAAGGTCAAGAGTCTGAGAGGACATTTATGTAGTGGCTCGAAAGGAGCACACATAAGGTGAGTTAAGACCAGATTCAAGTCCCACTGGGGCATTATGAAAGGAATAGGAGGAAAGAGGTAAGTAATGCCCTTAAGAAAACAATTTACAATAGGGGACTTGAAAAGCCAAGGCTGATCAGGAAGGCGGAGAAAGGCCGAAAAGGGTGAAAGATAGCCTTTAAGGGTACCGCGAGCAGAGCCCTGCTAGACCAAAGATAGAATGAGGAGGAGAACCTCTGAAAGAGTGGATAAAAGGGGACCTACAGCCTTTGCTGTGCACCATGCCACAAATTTGTTTCATCTACAGGCGTATACAGTTTTAGAGGAGGGGCGCCTGGCTGCCAAGACGACGTTACAGACCGAGAGGAAGGTCAAAAGCGGTCAACTGTCAGTGCTCAATCTCCACCCAACGGGGTGGAGGCGGGACAGGTTCTGGAGTAGGACCGTCCCCTGCTGCTACAACAGAAGATCCTGCCGAAGAGGATCAGAGGATCGATGGCCATGTTCAAGAGCTGAGGCTTTCAGACTCTTTGTGCCCAGTCCGGAGCCACAAGAACGACTTGGGCCGGTCGGGTTGATCTTCTTCAGTAGTCTGGGCAGAAGTGGTGAAGGCAGAAAGGCGTATAGAAGACCGCAATTCCACTCGTGACAAAAAGCTTCGCAGAGCGAGGGCCGCCTTGGAAATTCCAACATGCAGAACTGCTGACTTTGCGCGTTCTCTTCGGTGGTGAACAGGTCTAACCAAGGATCTCCCCGATGCTGAAAGAGACCTTGCACCATCTCCAAGTAAAGACGTTATTCGTGATCCATAATGCACCGACGGCTGAGTTTGTCCGCCTTGGCGTTCAGAGAACCTGCCAGGTGTTGAACCACCAGGGACATGCCCTGATGTTCCAGCCATGTCCAAAGGCGAAAAGCCTCTTGACATAGGGTCCACAACCCCACCCCGCCCTGCTTGCTGCAGTACCACATGGCAGTGCTGTTGTCCGTGAACATCTGCACTACCCTTCTTTTGACAGAAGGAAGGAATGCCTTCAGTGCCAGAAGAATCACCAGACGCTCCAACAGATTGATTTTTTTTTGTAAGACGTTTATTAGTGTTCAAAAGTGCAGTACATATAGCAAAGCCTACAACCCAGCGGGCCGGCTGCAAAAAAGCGGTAGATCGTAAGGGTGAGGGTCTGCAGGGGAGGGTGCTCTGCGGCGCCCCACTTGTCTCTGGCATGCTAGACTTCAGGTATTACGTTCCCATTACTTGTGTTCAGCAAATAAGCAGTTCCATAAGTGACGTCTTATTTTACAATTTTTCTATAATTAAACCATGAATTCTGCAAACGAAACAGAACAGTTCGTATCGGCGTGTCCCAATGTTCCTTCCGTGGCTGCGCCGCGTCGTGCCTGTCCTGCATGCATGGTGCCAAAAGAAGACCCCTCTAGACGGTGCAGTGTACACTGATAATGTGTCGGTGTATTGGGGGGTCAGTGGTGCGCATGCGCAGATAATCGCGGACTTGATGAGGGACAGCTCCTGTGGGCCGTGGTGCCTCGCCAGTCGTCGGCCTGGCTAGCAGCGTGTGTAGCAGACAAGTGGAGTAGCCTAGCTGTTGTTGTAGCAGATGTCGCCCGCGCCTGGACTCGCTGTCGAGGGCGCGGCTAGTGGCGTCTTTCCACCGTGACGTGGAAGGGTGCTATGGCTACAGCTGGGAATCAGGAGTCTGATACTATAAACATGAGAACATATAAGGGGAAAGGGTGGGGGGGTGGAGTGTACTTGCGGGAGCGGTGTCAGTGGCTTGGAGCTGGGGGCGAATTGTGAGGCGGCGTCTGCTGGAGAGCCCTCGAGTGGGTGGCTGACCGTGTCTGTGGTCTGCGCGCTTGAGGGTCGGTGTCCAGGTCGGGAGGGGGGGGGGGACGCGATGCATGGTGCCGCCTACTGAGCTGTCGCCCCTGTGGCGCCCGCCCAGCACAGCTTTCTCTACGTGAGCCCTCTGACCGCGCCCTCCCCCTATAGGGACCCCAGGATGTCATCCCAGAGCTGTGCGATCGGGAACTGCCTCAAACCCGCTATCTCCTCCCGGTGTAGTGCCGTACCCTCTGCTCTGGCCCAGTTAGTGAAGGACGCAAACCAGTGTGCTGGGGTAGGTGGTTCCCGTCGCTTCCAGTGCCTAGTGAGCAGCCGCTTGGCCGTGATGAGGCCCAGATCCCAGAACCGGGCTTGCGTTTTATTCAGTTTAGTCCTTTTATACAACCCAAGAACGCATGCCTCCCACGTGCCAGGTAACCCCGGGCCTGTGCTGTGAGTCAGGAGTGATGTCACTTCCCCCAGTATGTAGCCAGAGATGGGCAGTGCCAGAGCATATGTAAGATGTCCGCGCCCAGCAGGTCGCATCTGGGACAAGCGGCAGTGTTGATCGCAAAGTATTTATTTATTCTATCTGGTGTTAAGTACGCCTGGTGTAATATGTACAACTGGATGATTCGGAAGCGGGAGTTGCGGGGGACGTTCACAGGGCTGGCCAGAACCAGGTTCCACTCCTTATCTGTCCAGTCCCTCCCACGGTGGGCTGCCCATTTGTCCCTGATCTGCTGTGTGGGTTTTTGTGTGTGAATGAGAAGCGCCTGCGCCAACCAGTGTGTAATGTGTGAGCCTCTGCCCATGACATGCAGGTATTGTATTAGATGATGCATCGGTGGCTCGTCCTGGATGTCCCCCCAGGAGTCAGTATATGCCCGCAGTACCGACGCGTGGAGCAAGAATTGCCCTGCCGGCAGGCCCGTGCCCTCTGACAATTCCGCAAATGGAAGCAGGGCCCCATCTGCATACAGGTCGCCCATGGTCTCTACTCCGGCTGCAGTCCAGTGTTCCAGGTTGCGTGGCGTCACCATCCCACTTCTCCGGGGGGTGCCCATCAGGGGGAGGGCAGGGGCATACGGTCTAATGTTCTGCGTCAGTTTCAGGCTACGGACAAAGCATTTGCGGGCCACAGCCATGTGTAGGGGTAGAGGGCGGGGTCCCTTGGTCAATGGGTGAAACAGGGCGCACACCTGTGGGTGAGTCCATTGGTAGCCTGCGGTGGCCGTGTCGTCGGGATGTGTGCCGCTAAGCCAGTACGTCACCCATTGTAGCTGTGCGGCTAGGTAGTATAGCTCCATGTTGGGAACTGCCAGCCCTCCCTCCGCAGTCGGGGAGTATAGCTTAGCCAGAGCTACGCGTGGGCGTCCCGTGTTCCAGATCAAGCCGCGAAGCATTGATTCCAGGTCGCGGAATATCCGTGAGGGGACATACGGTGGGATATTCGCAAAGTGGTAGAGTAGCCTGGGGAGCGATATCATTTTGGATAATGCAATCCGGCTGGGCACGTTCAATGGCAAAGTCTTCCAGAAGGTCACCTGGGCCCGCAACGAGGAGATAGCGCGCACCAGATTACCCTCTAGTATGTTCTGCGGGTTTCTGTAGATGTGTAGCCCGAGGTATTTGAACGTGGTTGGGTACCATGCGAGCCGAGCTCCTCCAAGGTGCACATCACACTCCCCCAGGTCCTGGCTGAACGAGTATACTCCGGACTTGGTCCAGTTGACCCTGAGGCCCGACACCTCCTCGAAGGTCCGGAAAATGTCCGACAGAGCGGCGGGCACCGCGGTAAGGTTTCGCACATAGAGCAGCAGGTCGTCCGCGTGTGTATTCCATCGGCCAGCGGGATCCCCCATTCCGCTCCTCTGTCCCGTAGTAGAGCCGCCAGGGGTTCGATGGCCAGAGAGAAAACCCTCTCCGATAGCAGCCCGCCCGTCCGCACTCGGACACTGGGCCTCTGGTAAAGTAGTCCGACCATGTCTGCGAAGGCATCTCCTACTCCGAATCTATCCAATACCGCCCCTAGGTACGGCCACTCCACAGAGTCAAAAGCCTTCTCCAGGTCCAAGACTAGACACCCCGATCTTGGCCAATGCGTCGTGGCCGGTTCCTGAACCCGGAAGAGGCAACGCAGGTTGAGGGAAGTCCTCCTCGCCGGCATGAAGCCATTCTGATCCGCATGCACCAGGGTCTGGACCTCTAAGGCCAAGCGTCGGGCCAAGAGGGAGGTGAAGATTTTATAGTCGGTGTTCAGCATGGCTAACGGCCTGTAGGACCCCATGCACGTACCATCCCTGCCTGGCTTCAGTAGTGAGACCAGGTTTGCCTCATTGAGCGAGTCTGGGAGCGCCGAGTCCTCAATTGCATTGTTGTACAGTTTGAGCATCTCCGGGATCAGCGTGTCCGAACATGCCTTAAAGAATTCGGCGGGTAGGCCATCCGGGCCAGGGGACTTGCCATTGGACAGTGCGAAAATGGCTTCGCGCATTTCTTCCGGGGTGAATGGTGCCCCTAGATCGCCCTGTTGTGCGTCTGTAAGGGATGGCAGTGGGATGTCTACAAGGTAATCCGCAATGTAGGCCGCGGAGACCCTCAGTTGTGATTTGTACAGGGCCTGGTAGTGCCCCACAAACGCTTGATGTATCTTGCTTTGGGTGTACACTATCTCACCCTCAGCTGTACGGATAGCGGACACTGGCTCCGTGCGGGTCTCCTGCCTGACCAGCCAGGCCAGCAGTCTCCCGGGTTTGTCACTGTATTGGTGCACTCGCGCCGAGTGGGCCGCGAAGTTAACGTGCCGCAGTCTTTCCAGCAATGCTTCATGTTCTGCTCGGGCCTCCCTCAGCCGGTCTCCCGTGCCACCCATCGCCTCCTGCTCCCAGCGGAGTAAGTCCGCTTCTACCCTGCGTAGTTCTGCCTCCAACTTCTTCTGTATGCTTCCCTGAGCGATCAGGCAGTGTCCCCGTATCACCACCTTGAAGGCGTCCCATTCCACTCTCGGGGAGGACTCTGTGTCCGAGTTGTCAGTGAAGTATTGTGCTACGCAGGCCTGCAGGGAGTCCCTAAAGGGGGCGTCTAATAGCAAAGCAGGTTGTAGTCGCCATGTAGGGATGGGTGGGTGCGGGCGTTCCCAAGCCATGTGCAGGGTGTGTGGGTTGTGGTCCGAATGTGTCCGGCCTAGGTATTGAGTCAGTAAAGTGCGGCAGCATTTCCGTTGACACCATGTATCTGTCAAGGCAGACGTGCAACGCGTGCGCCCCTGAGAAATAAGAGTATACCCTAGCGTCGGGATTGTGCGCGCGCCATGCATCTTTCAGGTCCCACTGTGTCGCCCACTGTGTGAGTGCCCTCGTGGCCCCCAGGGATGTTGCTTCTGGCCTGGGCCGGACCGAGCGGTCCATCACGGGGTCCAGTACCGTGTTGTAGTCACCTCCCAGTATCCATGGGACGCCGTGCCAGGGCGCCAGTTTCTCCGAAATGCGTGCCAGGAAGTTTCCCTAGTCCGTGTTTGGAGCGTAAATGGACGCCAGAACTACTGATTGCCCATCCATGCGGCCCCTTACCAGGACATACCTCCCCTCCGGGTCCGTGTAAACTTCTGACATTGTGAAGGGAGTGCCCGGCTTTACCCACAATAGCGCCCCGTGGGCAAACGAGGAGTACTCAATGGCATACAATTGTCCCCTCCATCTTTGTCGCAGCGCAGCCACCTCCGCCCCACACAGGTGTGTTTCCTGCAGGAGTGCAACCTGCACTTGTTGCCTTTTCAGGTAGGAGTATATTTGATACCTACGCGCAGGTTCGTGCATGCCTCTGATGTTCCAGGTACACAGCTTTATCGTAGTCATTCTGGAAGTATACACTCCTCCCCAACATCTCTACTAACAGCAGCTCCACCAAGTGCTCTCACATCTGTTCTCCCAGCTCTCTCGTATCCACCCCCCACAGTACACTCAGCAATGTTCGGGAAGACATTAGGGCGGGGAAAAACAATGAATAACAGTAACCAACAGCGGGTGAACCCCACTAAAATACCAAAGGGCAGTGGCAAAACGGGCCACCGTCCATGCTCTCAAGTGAGAGGAACAACCTTACTAGTCTAAGGGGCAACGTGCACTAAGCACAGTCTCGGCAATGAGGATGTGCAGTCAGTTAGGGAAAGCAAGTCCCATCCCCGAGCCTTACGATACAGGGTGCTGGTGGCCACCGTCTGCGCTCCGGTGCTTGGAGTTACTCTGCTCGTGGGGGGCCCCGCCTGTGTGAGTCTCTGCAGGTGGGGGGCAGAGTGTCATGCAATGTGAGCCTTGGGCCCCTATCAGGAGGAGTCCCCTCCCGCCCGGGCCCGCACATGGAGGTGACCAAGGTTGGGTGCATGCTGAAAGACAACCCCGCCATTACCCACCCCGTCGACCACCAGTGCCGCAGGGGCATTACTCACTGTTCCAGATGTCCACTGTTCAATCGGCAGGCAGGGGGGGAGGAAGACACCCCCAGCAGTGGCGGGCGTCAGCTGCGCTTCATTGTCCAGTTGGCCTCTGCCGGCCCCCCTGCCATGGCAAACTCTTTGCAAACTTCTCCTGCGGAACCAGTGAATCAGGTCAGAGGTTTGCGGCGTGACGACAGGCAGGTCCACTGAGATCTGTGAGTTCGGGATCCCATATATGGCCTCATCTTCATCGCTGGGTACTGTCTGCTGACCGTCCTCTAGGATCGTCTCTTGGGAAGGCGGGTTGCTCAGCTGGGAAACCCTCTGGACTGCATCGCGTTGTTCTTGGAGCATCTGGTCCAGCGGGGGAGAGTGTCGCGACCCCTCCTCCGTCCGTTGGGACTGTTGAGTTCTGTGTCTGCGGCGGCGCCGCGGCCCGCGTGGCCTGGACCTTGTCTCACCTCCACGAGAGTGTTTGGGTGCTGTGTCCGTGCCCCCGTCCAGCCACTCACTGGCCTCCTCGGGGGTTCCGAAGAAGTAGGTGTTGTCCCCCGCCACCACTCTCAGTTTGGCAGGGAAGAGCAGGGAGTACTTGAGGCCCGCGGTGCGTAGTCTCCGCTTCACTTCCATGAAGTCGTGCCTCTGGCGTTGCACCTGGATGGTATAATCAGGAAAGAACATGATCGTCGCATTGTCTATGCGTATTTCGCCCAGCCGTCTTGCTTCCCGCAGCACCGTGTCCCTGTCCCTATAATTCAGTATCCTGAAGAGCAGTGGTCTCGGGTTAGCGCCGGTGGTATGGGGCCTTGTCGGCACTCGGTGTGCACGTTCCACAACGAAGTGGGGCGATAGCGAGCCTTCGGGTAACAGGGTCCGAAGCCACTCTTCCACATGCTGCGCTGGGTGGTTCCCCTCCCATTTTTCAGGGACCCCCACGAGTCTGATGTTGTAGCGTCTCGCCCTCCCTTCCGCATCCTCGGCCCTGTCCTCCAGGAACTCCACCCTGTTCAGGAGATCCTGCACCTGCCTGTCCGTCTGGGTGACCTTGGGCTCAATCTCCTTCACTGCGCACTCCAGGGTCTTGGTCCGGTCGGATAGTTTCCTGTGGTCGTCTCGCAGGAGGGTCAGGTCCACAGCGACACCATCTATTTTTGACTCCAGGGAGGTTCTGGTCTGCTGGAGTGACTGTTCCATGCGTTCCACAGCTGCCAGCACGCTGTCCAGTCTCGTGGCCAATTGTTCGGTGGCCATTTTGTGCAGCAGTTTGTCTGTCTTCCCCTTTGGCGGGGCCCCACCAGTCCCGGTGCGGGTCTGCACTCCCCCGGACATGGGCAGGGGGTGCCCGTCCGGCAGAGTCGTCGCCTGTGCTGCTCCGGTGGCGCCCCCGGAATCACTCCCCTCCTGGGTAGGGGGCTTGGTGGTCGCCAGCTGTCTCTGCAATCGAGGCCGTCGGTGTTGCGCCCGGGGGGGGGTCCGTCAGGCGGGTCTTCTCCCTACCGCCCCATGGCTTCGCCTCGCCGACCCGGGTGTAGCAGAGGCCGAGGAGGCGTGCGTGGTGCGTGTGTCCGGGGGGTCCGGGTGTCACTGTCTAGGCCGGATCCTCCCGGCACGTGTGCCTCACTGTCCCCCGGGCAGCCTCCACCTCCGTGGGAGGGGGCCCGCAGGTGGGCCCAGCGTTGAATGCCTCTCCGTGTGCCCCCGGTGCAAGGGGGGCGGCCGTTCCGTCCCCGGCAGTGACGTGACTCCCAGGCCGGGGGTTCAGGTCCTCAGCGTCTGGCTTGGGGGGGGCCGCTCCACGCTGACCCCTCTGTGTCTGTTGGGGCGTGGTGGACTCACCGGGTGGTGCCGGCTGCAGTGTGGCTTCCCGGGGGAGGGCCTCTGTCCATCGGGGCTCCCGTCACTTCCCGCGCCTTTCCTGGGTCGATCCCCGCTCCCCCGCTGCTTTGGGTGTGCCAAGGGGGGGCCCGGTTATGCCTCACCTCTTTCCGGGGCAGCAGGCGTGTGGAGGCCGCGATGTGGGTGGGGGGCGTCCGTTCCCCTCTCCGTCCGGGCCCGTCACTGGTTTCCTGCGGCTATGCGGGGCGGCCTCCGGACCACCGGTGTGTGCTCCTGGTGAGGCGGTGGGCGGCCCGTGGGTCTCAGGCAGCGCAGTGTATTCGGTCCGTTGGGGCCTGTACGCTAGGCCCAAGCCTCGGTCTCCCCTGACTGCTCCGCCGGTCAGGCGGCGCCCAGTCCCGCAGGAGGGCTGCAGGATAGGTCGGGGTCGGCCCCGTCGGCGTCTGAGCTCGAAAGTCTGCCAAATTGCCGCAATGGGCTCCGGCGAGGTCCGCTCGCAGTTTCAGGCGGCCACGATGGAATTTAACGGAGAATCGGCTCAGGGAAGGGGAGCTGATCACGGAGCTCTACCCAAGAGCGTCCGTCGCCATTGCGTGCTTAGCCACGCCCCACCCTCCAACAGATTGATATGGAGCTTAACTTCACCTGGAGACCAAAGGCCTCTTATCTCCGCAACTCGCATGTGATCGCCCCATCACAGGAGTGACGGATCTGTCAACACTGTGAACTCTGGTTGGGGAAGGGAGAGGGATCTGCCGTTGACCCAATCCTGGTTAATTAGCCACCACTGCAATTGGTGTGCAGTGCCCTCTGAGATCTGGACGCAATCGAAAGATTCCCCTGATGCTGTGCCCACTGGAACTTCAGGTCCCACTGCAGAGCCTGCATATGCCACCTTGCATGATCCACCAGCAGGATGCAGGAGGCTATGAGGCTCAGCAGCCTCAAGGTCATTCTCACCGAAACCCGGGATAGAGGCTGAAACATCGGTATCATAGCCCGAATATCCCTGACTCGCTGTTCGGGAGGATAAGCCAGAAACTGCGCTGTATCCAGAACTGCTCCGATGATAAGTAGCTTCTGAGAGGATATCAGGTGTGACTTCGGCACATTGATAGTGAACCCCAGTGAGTGCAGGAGGTCCGCCATAGTCTGGAGGTGGGAAATGACAGCCTGGGGCGAACTCGCCTTCAACAGCCAGTCGTCGAGTTAGGGTAAGACTGGAACCCCTGATCTGCACAGATGAGCTGCGACCACCGCCATCACTTTTGTGAATACCCTGGTAAGCCCAATGGGGAGCACGGTGAACTGAAAATGCTTGTGGCCTACCATAAACTGTAGGTAACGCCGGTGGGCAGGCAGGACGGGAATGTGAAAATAGGCGTCCTGCAAGTCCAACGCTACCATCCAGCCACAATGGTCAAGGGGAGACAGGACCTCAGCAAATGTCAACATTTTGAACTTCTCCTTCTGGAGGAAGCAGTTGACATCCCTGAGACCCAAGAAAGGACGCAGGCCTTTGTCCTTCTTGGGTACCAAGAAGTAGTGGAGTAACAACCATGACCTACTTCTGGGACAGGGACTCGCTCGAAAGCTCCCTTGGCCAAGTAAGCCGTAACTTCCTGATAGAGAATGGCCATGTTATCCTAAGACATGCAATGGAGTGTAGGTGGCATGGGGGGAGGGGCAGTCTCAAAGGTGAGGGAGTAGCCCACATGTCCGACGTGATGCTGTGCCAGTGGGGGAGGTTATTGTGGATCCTGCCGCCCACTGGCAACTTGTGGCCATGAAAGGTCGGACTAGGAAGGTTTGCAGGCTGCTGCAGAGGGGGCACAGGTGGACTGGCCCGCCCACTGACCCCCAGACCCACAGATCTGGGTCCCACGTCCCCAGTCACGCAGAGACTGGGTAGCTTGTGCCGGCCTGTGGCCCCGGGTGGAAAGTGGTGGGGCACCCCTTACGTAGCGGTACAAAATGGGGTGGTGATGGACAGAGCATCTGAACCAATCAAACACTCACACCCAGTCAACAGATCTGGGTTTAATCCATCACCGTTCTTTAGCCCACTCTGCCACCCCAGTTCAGACATGGCCATATGCAAATCAGTCTGACCCTGTGCCTCATGGGAACAGTCCAGCCCGAACTACCAAGCCATGCCTTTCCTGGACCGGAAACAAGCTTCCGAGGACCGGTTTCTGGCATTTCAGCCGTCTTCAGCCCGGCTTGCTTGAATTCAGTGGCAAGTGAGCAAGGGACTCACGTCTGAGCATACCCTGCCAACTTATGGCAAACAAAGGGTGATCGCCATAAGTTGGCAGGGTATGCTCAGACGCGAGTCTCACTGATCATCAGCAGACAGACTACAGCCACGTTTTACAGCAGTATAGACCTATATTTTCACTGACTCCAAGTGAGACTACCTGGTGCACTCCTGAAGTGGACACTGGGGACAGTCTGCATGTTAAAAACCTGTCAGGGACTGTATCAGGACTGAAGTCCAGAAAATGTCGGAATTGGGAGTAATTGAACCTTCAGATAGCCCTTTGGCTAGTCCAGTAGTCCTGGTGCCAAAACCTCACACCCGTGGTGGTAAGAGAGAGATGAGGTTTTGTGTAGACTACAGAGGTCTCAATGCAGTGACTAAGACTGATGCCCATCCAATACCTAGAGCAGATGAGCTCATAGATAAGTTGGCATCTGCCAAATTTCTGAGCACATTTGATCTAACAGCTGGCTACGGGCTAATCAGATTAGTTGATGATGCAAAGCCAAAAACAGCATTTCGACCCCTAGTAGTATTATCAATTTGTGGTGAGGCCCTTTGGTCTCAAAAATGCATCTGCCACATTTCAAATGTTGGTGAATAAAGTCCTCACAGGCCTGGAAGACTACTGTGCAGCTTATCTTGATGATATTGCTGTCTTTAGTTCCGTAAAAAAAAGGGCCTCTGTAAATTAATCCAGGGGTCCTGGGGGATTTTGCGAGGGTATATGGAGTACGTCCTCCCAGCGAATACTCTACAACAACAAATACTCCAAAATAAACCTACTAAAAGAACAGTTTTCATGACATTGTCTGAGCACACTAGTAAGTAATTGAAAGTAGTTACAACCAAAATATATACAAAATTCCAATAGCTGGCAATCCACTTTTTATCAAGGAAAAATAATCAAGTCCGTTCTCCAGACGTAGAATTCTCTTCAAATCTTCAAAGGTTTATTCCACAGTAACAAAAGTTCTATACATCAGTCTCTGCACTTGGATGGTACATCAGCCAACACGTGTTTCGTCGTATATTTATATCATACATAGACTTCTTCAGGGCTCAAAATAAATAGAATTTCCTGAACATTTAATTCCTTCGTCTTTTTAACCAGGAAAGTTATCATGAATTTTACCAAAAACACTTGTTCAGAATTCCTGTCTATAAGCTCCAACGCTTTCAATAGTATCCCCTCGTTATATATTTTCACGAAGTGGATATCATATAACAGAGGTAACTTGTTATTCCTATATTGACACAATTCTTTTTCTCCTCCTTCTCGGTGGCAGAACGCCGACTTGCAGCAAGGATAGTTGCTGCCACCGAGAAGGAGGAGAACGGAGGACCAGACCTTATTTTGGGGATGTAGATTGGAATACCCGTGTGATTTATTACGAGTTTAGAGGAGATCATTGGAGATTTATACACTTACGAGGATGTGTATCTGAGTCCTCAGTCTGTTTTTTTGAAAAAGAATTGTGTCAATATAGGAATAACAAGTTACCTCTGTTATATGATATCCACTTTGTGAAAATATATAACGAGGGGATACTATTGAAAGCGTTGGAGCTTATAGACAGGAATTCTGAACAAGTGTTTTTGGTAAAATTCATGATAACTTTCCTGGTTAAACAAGACGAAGGAATTAAATGTTCAGGAAATTCTATTTATTTTGAGCCCTGAAGAAGTCTAAGTATGATATAAATATACGACGAAACACGTGTTGGCTGATGTACCATCCAAGTGCAGAGACTGATGTATAGAACTTTTGTTACTGTGGAATAAACCTTTGAAGATTTGAAGAGAATTCTACGTCTGGAGAACGGACTTGATTATTTTTCCTTGATAAAAAGTGGATTGCCAGCTATTGGAATTTTGTATATATTTTGGTTGTAACTACTTTCAATTACTTACTAGTGTGCTCAGAGAATGTCATGAAAAGTGAGCTTCTGTTGGGTATTGGATGCGCACCCTTTCTCTAGATGCACCACCCATTGATTGTATTGTGAATATAATACATTTTCCCTGATATTACTGCGGAGCGCCCGTCTACCTGCTAGCATCCAAATGTTCATTATACTAAAAGAACAGATAGTTCAATGTAGGTGGTACACATAGGAAAGGAAGGTGACCTCTGTATGATGTGGGATTAAACACTAGCTAACTAGGGATGTGTTTTATATGCTAACCATATCTTCGTGTATGGAAGAGGGGGGCAACACTAATTGTTTTCAGTTACCCTCACACACCCTAGTGGTGTCATGCTTCATCATCGGGTCACCCCGACTCCTACAGGTCGGGGTGGGCTCAACCACAGTTATGGGAAGCTCTTATGATAGTGAAGGCAATAGGGTATATATAAAATACCTCAATCAGATCCCTGGTATCCCTTTATTCATGGGTCTGATTGGGTTGTTAAAAAAATTAATAAAAATAGGGTCTATTAGGATTTTTATGGTCCTATGACCCTAGTGAAGTGCCGACATGTTTCAGTCCTTATGAGGCCATAAAGGTCCCGGACTTTCTTCAGGGCAAGATTCAGAAAACCCCTTTATGTGTGGGGATGCTTAAGAGGAGGAATTCCCTACTCTATCAGTGTGGCGAGGGAAGAGTAGCTTCTCCTCGTGTATGTGTAATACTATTAGTAAGAAATGCCAGACTCCATCTGTGGAAAAATGTAGCATATGAGATCTTATCAAAAACAGACATTATCCGTATATTTGTGTAAAATCCCTGTGTGTGGCATGCTGAATTCTCAGTGAACATGCTCGATTGGTGGAGAACACGAATGCTCTCATACTATGTCACTCAATATAGTATAAAGTGGCATTCTCATTATATGACACCCAATAGTTAGTGTCAAAACATCACACTCTATTTAACTCAAATGGTGTGACAGTGTGAAGTGAGATATCAAAACAATGGTCGAGGTCTCAATTGCAGTAAAAATCACACAAGACAAACAAACATACATGTGCTGCATTCATATATAACACTCTGTAGACATATATCCATGCAACAGTTGGTGGTTCGCATTTTCACTTACCCAAATTATGTTGGGCGTAGGCATCTCAGTAAACGGGACGTTAGGGCATACTCTCCTAATTAAAGTGTGGTTCAAAATTAGGTATCGATCTTAAGCATAAGTGGGTCTAGCGTTGCAAGAAAAGCTCCAGCGGGGCTAAGTGAAGCTCGTAGAAATCCGCTGTTATTCAAGGAGAATCAACACTTACTTGTTTAGAGGATGTTCCCTACCGGAATAAAACAGACCTGCTCGCCGGCTTGTAGCTGCTGTTCCAGCCGATGCAGGCAAAAGCTCTGTTTATTTCCGTGTTGCGCGTCATGAGTATGACGTACAACCGGAAGTAAGCCCGTCCTCATCCTACAAGGATCATGGAGATTGTAGTATTATGCCTGATTTTCCGTGTAAATGACCGGAAGTGCAGTAAAAACCGGGAGGGTTTATTTTGTATAAATTGAATATTGACATAAGCTGATTAGTGCCGGCTCATATATATTCATGAACAGTTTCAAATATAAATTATTTTCCTTATCTTGCTGTCTCAACAGCACCTATTGGTTGACAGATATAAGGAACCGTTTTAAAGAATATTTTGAAAATTTTCATGAAAGTTAGGTGTTAGGTACTGGACACCTCGGTTTGTTCTATGCCAGGGCAATAACTCAATATTATACAAGACCCCTTGTGAATTATGAGGAAGTATGTAAATACATATTCAATGCAGTGGTTGGCTCATTTGGAATAATCATTTCAAGTAGCAAAAAGGGACGCCTCGTGTGTTATATTCTGGCCAAATTGAACTTCGTGCAGCCACAATGTCTAGTCTCCTACACTGTTAACAAGTATTCAATTACTTATGTATGGTAATGGTAGGGTACAATCATAAACAGAAGGTGTCACATGTACATTGTACTTAAAGATTGAAACATGATGTTATGAACTGAATGTAAATGATCACTCAGTTCTATTCATGATCAGGTATCCAATGTTCTCAGCATAGTCTATTCAGATATATAGATGTTCCAGAGTGTTTTGGTATCATTTTCTTCCGGTTCATGGTCTATCATATCACAATGTCATTTTCTCAATTGAGCCCATGGTATTGAGTCATTAAGGCCTGATATGTGAGTCTTAAGATGATAGACTCATCTCTGTTCTTTCTCTAATAGTATCTTTTGTAGATTATTGCCTGGTTTAACTTTTTCAATTACTGTCCATTTTATATCAGTGTCCTTGTGATTTTTTTCAACAAAGTGTGCTGTAAGTCTAGTAGCAGTAACTGCTCTTCTTATTGTACTGCGGTGTTCGCTGATACGTATTTTTATCTTGCGGGAAGTCATTCCCACATAGGACAATTGACACGGGCACTTGACCAAATAAATTACTGCCTCCGAGTTGCAATTTGTGTGGCATCTTTGTTCCCAAGGTGTATTAAGGCCGAGATCTAGATGTGTGGTGTGTTCAGTAAATTCACACACCACACATGTGCCACACGGGTAGTGTCCCATCACTGGAGTGGTATTCCAAAGTGTTGTTTGTGTATTTGTCGCTGGTTTGAAACTGTTAGTATGCACAAGTGAGTCTTTTAGACTCTTACTCCTCTTAAAAGAAAACATTGGTTTTTCATATTCCAGGTTATTGGATGTCAAAATATTCAATTTTTTGTTTATGATTTTTTTGATCTGATTTGACGAGGAATTAAATGTGGTTACACATATTAGTTGTTGTGGTTCTGCTTTTTAATTTTTTTCGAGTAGAGATTCCCTTGGTGTGTTTCGTGCTCGTTTCCTGGCACTCTCAATTATTCTTGGTGGGTACTTCTTCTGTTTTAATTTGTTTGTCAAAATGTCTGCCTCCTTTTCAAAATCCTTGACATCGGAACAGTTTCTGCGAATTCGCAAGAATTGACCCACAGGTAAATTCTCTCTTAGGCTTCTAGGATGTGCACTGTCAAACCTTAAGAGGCTATTCTTATCAGTGGGCTTGGTGTAAAGGGAACTGGACAAACTCCCATCCCTGGCAAGAATATTTATGTCCAAGAATGGTACTGTTTTCTTGTTGTGGTTCATTGAGAACCGAAGGTAGAGGTTAAGATTGTTTATCCATTGTTCGAAATTCTGCCGAGATATCTCGTCCCCCTTCCATATCAGCAAAACGTCATCTATATACCTGAACCACCTACAGATGTTACTTGTGTAGGGGTTGGGAGCCCAGATGTTATGATTTTCAAAATTGCTCATGTACACGCAAGCTAAGCTTGGGGCAAAAGTACTACCCATAGAAGTACCATGGGTTTGCAGGTACATTTGATCTTCAAATTTGAAAAGGTTTTCTGTCAATGCGAGTCTTATGAGGTAAACAATCCATTCGACGGGGGCTGACCATTCCCATTCTTCATTCTGAAGTAAATTCTGGACCACTTCTATACTTTCAATTTGTGGGATATTAGTGTATAATGCCTCCACGTCGAGGCACACCAAGATGTGCTGGTCAGGGTCATATTCGATATCCATAATCAGATTTAGTAGATGCTTTGTGTCTTGTACATAAGATTTGATACGTTTGACCAAAGGACGTAGGAACCAGTCAGTGTACTGTGAAAGAGGCTCCAAAATTGATCCACAGCCGGATACTATGGGTCTACCCGGTGGTGGTACTTTCCCTTTATGGATCTTGGGGATTGTATAGAACAACGAAATCCTAGGTTCTTGTTGGTTAAGGAATTTGTGTTCTTTCTTAGAAATCCACCCCCTCTCCAATGCATCCAATGTTGCTGCGCTGATGGTCTTTCTTAGCCTTTCAGTTGGATCCCTGTTTATTTTTTGGTAGAACTTCTCATGTAGTTTTGTATGCCTCTGTGTCCTGTATCACTGTAGCTCCACCTTTATCAGCCGGCTTAATAGTTATAGCCGCATTTCTCCTCAAGCTTTCCAGTGCCATTCTTTCTCTTCTACTCAGATTGTTATATGTCGTCATGTTCTGTGGCAGTGATTCAATTTCCTTCACTACTGCTTCCTCAAAGGCTAAAATTTCAGGTGGCATAAGGTTCGTAGGTGGTACAAAAGTTGACATGTTCTTTAAGTCTGTGTAATTGCCTACAGTGTTGGCTTCATCTTTATCTTTGAAGAAGGTTTTCAGTCTAATTTTGCGGAAGAATTCTCCCAATTCGCATCTTAAATTACATTTGTCAAGGGATGTCGTGGGATCAAATCCTAGGCCTTTCTCCAGTATTTTGTCTTTAGTTCCACCTGGGAAGATCACCTGATCCACCTGAAAAAATGTTTTGGAGGCCCTGCAAAAAGAAGGCCTAACTATCAAGGCTGCTAAGTGCCAAATAGGGCAGAGTCAGGTTGTGTACCTGGGCCACCTTGTAGGTGGAGGCCAGGTTCAACCACTGCAGAGCAAAATCCAGACCATAATGGAGTGGGTACTATAGGAGATTTGTCGAGGGGTATGGTTCCATAGTGACACCCCTGAATGACTTAACTTCTAAAAGAATGCCTAAGAAAGTTCAATGGACAGGCAGCTGTCAAAAGGCATTTGATGACCTGAAGCAGGCCATGTGCACTGCACCAATTCTGCAAAGTCCTAACTACTCCAAATAATTAATTGTTCAAACAGATGCTTCTGAGTTGGGGGTAGGGGCTGTGCTATCACAATTGAATGAAGAAAGTCAGGACCAGCCAGTAGCTTTTATTAGCAGAAGGCTGACCCCTAGAGAGAAACGTTGGTCAGCTATTGAGAGGGAGGCCTTTGCTGTGGTTAGGGCTCAGAGGAAGCTGAGGCCATACTTGTTTGGTACTCACTTCACAGTTCAGACAGACCATAGGCCCCTCTTGTGGCTCAACAGATGAAGGGTGAAAATCCCAAACTACTCAGGTGGTCCATTTCCTTACAGGCGATGGACTATACAGTGGAACATAGACCTGGGAGTAACCATGCCACTGCAGTTGGACTCTCCAGATATTTCCTCTTAGAACATGAAGACTCAACTGGTCAAGGTTAGTTTAATGTCCCAGCATTTTTGGGGGGGTTATGTAGGAGAGTAGGGTCTGCTTGCTATGGTTACCCCCACTTTTTGCTGTGTTTCACTGGTTTATCGATTTTAGTATGGCTGTGGCCCTGCTAATCAGGCCCCCAGCCTAGCTGTTCTCTCTAAATTGATATCATGTACTTTAGGTGCAAACCAAATTGGTTACTGGGTCACCCTTATGAGTCCCTGTATATGGTACCTTAGGTACCCAGGGCATAGGTACCCCAGAGGCCTACCAGGGGCTGAAGCATGTATTGTGCCACCCCTGGTTAGCCTTCCAAACTGACACCACAGGTCTGCACTTGCAGCCTGGGTAAGGTGGTGTATGCACCCCATTACTTATATATAGTATATCTATATCTAACTTTATATATAGACAAATAGTAACCTATAAGTCACTCCTATGGCAGTGTTGTAAATGAATCTAGGACCCTAGTGTAACTTTCCTGATTCATGCCCTTATATAGGTATAAATTACCCGATCCTTATATAGGCATAGAAATCGTTACCATATTTGGACTAAGCCTATACAGCCCAAATACGGCATGGCTACTTCCACTAAGTTCCAAGAATCAACAACGATTTCTTAGAGAAACCCGCCTTCAGCAGCTAGGGACTTCCCCTCGCCTGAATGCTAATTTATCTAGGAAATCATGGAATATTCAAAGAACTGAGTCTTTGAGTGACGTTATTAAGTCCAATCATACGTCAAACTCGGCACCTTCAAAGTATAAATATGCCTACATTTGCCCAGACAAACACACAGTGGTTTGGAGCAGATCGACTAACTACTTGCCCGATGCCCTGCAGCAGCAAGTGCCGAAAGAAGCCGACCCTCCAGCTGACGCACTGAGAGACGCTGTCTTTTCTCCAGCCGAGAAATCCAGCTCCAGTGTTTCCAGGCTACCCTTGCGGGTTGCTGGGAAATCGAGTCCTGAGAGGGAGATACAAGACCTCCTTCATTCTAAACCAAGGTACGGAGCTGATTAGACCCTTAGAGAATTCTTGGAATAGATTTTTGGCAAAGAATACTAAACTTGAGCTACACCTCACTTACTTCTTCCCTCGTACTAGACTTAGGTTAGGAACAACGGGGTAGGCGTATTTTAGAAGCACCAGTCGAGTACTTTAGTCATTATTTTATCACTGTATGTATTGTATATGATTTAAGGCAATTTATGGCTTAGAAACCATATCATGCTTTTACAGAACTACTTTATAATACTTTTTGTATTATACACCTTGTACTTTATAACCAGTATTACGATTGTAGCAGTACATTTCTTATGCTTGAGAAAGAAGACTGTTCAATAAATACCTTTTATTGAAAACGCCTGTCTCTCTATTTTCTCAGCACCTCTGGTGAAACGAAGCATGCACGATTGACTGAGTAAAATAGTTATTTATTGTTTCCGCAACTCTAGAGATTGATTTCTTATTCTTGGGAAACAAAGTTGTCATGTTTATGCGGTTGTCAGAAACTAATCTTCTTGTTTATTCAAGAAAGTTTCTAGTGACCTCTGAGCTAGCTGGCACTCACAATTAAGTTAAATATATACGATATAGACCTAGTCGACCTCAGTCCTACGTCTAAACTATAGTATATGTTATTCCAATGCGCAGAGCCTATTGGGAAAATAGGAACTACTCTACATGGCGCCCAACGTTTGGTAAGGCGATAATTTAACGCTAGATACTAGAGTAACTCAGTCGTGCTTTTCACACAGACCCCTTTCTTCCTGTAAAATATTCCAATAGACGTCTGGAGTGGGTAAAAGGTTAATATCCGCCTAAACTGAGTAGGACGAAAATCCTATGTATTAGTTTTTGGTTTGTTCAACTTTGAAGGATGCAGTGTTCCAAAATATTGTGCACCTAATCTTTGTTTCCTTGAAACTTGCTCTGCTAACTTTCAGTCAATAAAATGACAGAGAGTGAAGAAGAATTAACAACAGCTGCAGCTCAAGCAGTCTTAGATGACACAAATCTCCAACAAAATTACCCGGATGCAATATTCATTCCGGCGAATATAAGGAAAACCATAACTATAAAACATATAGAAAATGGAGTATCATCGAGAGGTGGTAAAGTAATCTTTGTTATAGAGGCACATGAATATCAGCAAACAGAGGAATTGTATTCATGGATTCTGTTTCCTACAGCAAATCCGGTAACACACGAGTTCCACTATTACAAAGTAGAGGAACCTCTAGCGGAATACGTCCCTTTCGAGGACGTTGAAATTCCATTAACTTACCAAGAGCATCAGCTCTGGTTTAAAGGCACCCTAAAACATCAAAATCACATTACCAGGCTCGGACCACTAGGTAGACCAGGAGCAACATGGCCGGTACTGGCCAGCTACACACCACATCCTGACATTAACGGAATGACAGGTCTAGAACTGTTAGCTCAGCTGAAACAGTTAATTAAAATACACAGACAATTGGTTCAATATGTCATTAGGACTTTAACAGTCCATTCGGCTGTAAGGATTCCACAGCACACCCCTCACCAGGGGAATACAAACAAAATCACACCACAGACTATACAATTAGTCATTGGTAAATTGCCCACAAAGAGGGAACAAATTCCGTTCTGGCTAGCTCAGAAAAGTACTCAAATAGAGGCAGTATTTCCTGATAGTACACCTCATGAGAAACACAGAATTCTGACAATCTGTTTACCAATGGGGATAGCACCACAAGTGGAGGACTGTGACACTTGGGGTACAGTCTTTGCTTCAATCTACACAAAAACACATGGTGTCCCGTCTATGGCGGTAATACCAGATGTTCTGAGGCAGATTCAAAATGAATACGGTCCAGAACCGCCCTTAAATCTAGGTATGAAATTACTGAAAGATTTCAAACAGGTCTCAGCTATAATATTAGCTAACATTAGATGTGAAGCAGCATCCGTGGCAATCTGCCAAAAGTTAAAATAAACAGAGATAACAGACTGACCATATGAGCTTGCTAGAATTATTGAAAAATCTTATGAAGAATTAGGAAGAGATAGTTTGGGTGGGAAACCAGTAAAACCCAAATTAACAGAAAATCCTGAAAAGGTGTTTATTAAAAATAATCTCACTACTCCTAAAAAGAAGTGGGAAAATACTAAACAGACACTTCATAAAGAGAAACGTTCTCAGTCCAGAGGAAGATCTCCCCAACGGGAGCCCTCTGAAAAAAGGTATAACCTTAGAAATAGGGATACTTTAAGAAAACCTGATAGATATCAAGATACTGATACACGTTCCTCTAGTACCTTTCAGACTTCCTCTCAGAAATCCGAGAGGAGAGGGCAATCAGAACAGAAAGAGGAACGCGTGAAGTCCAAAGAAGAACAGCACGTTCCAAAAAATAAGAAAACTCAATTCACCAAAAAGAAGGTAGCAAGCGTAAAGATCAGACATGCTGAGGATCCTGAGGACACAACTCAAGAACGGGGAGTGGGCTCAGACAATGCTAGACAGCGCAGCAGAAGTCACTATAGTTCGCAAGATCCTGAAGGATCATCTGGAGACAGTGGACTTGAATGAATCCATTCAAGTTGAACCTGCAGACACCAGGGTCAGTGTGCGCAACCTTGTGATCGAATCATCCCAGGAAGATACAGATTCACATACCTAACCTTTAATGAAGGTGAAAAGGTACCAATAGCATACAAATCACACTTGTACACACAAGCTGAAATAAAATTCACAACGACAAAAAAAAATCTGACAGCTGTTCAAACTGCAGTAGCAAAAGAGGTGTAGTGTAGTTTCTATTTTCCCAATAGGCTCTGCGCATTGGAATAACATAAACAACAGTGTAGACGTAGGACTGAGGTCATCTAGGTCTCTACTGACTATGTTAAACTTAATTTAGGTTTGCACCAGCTAGCTCAGAGGTCACTGGAAACGTTCTCGAATGAAGAGGGATGGATAACCTTCCCTGGCTCAGACAAGAAGGGATTCAGTTTCCGACAACCGCATAAACATGACAACTTTGCTCCCTCAGAATAAGAGTATATCTCTAGAGTCGTGTGAAAACAATAGACAGATATTTCACTCAGTCAGCAGTGCATACTTAGTTTCACCAGAATGCAGAGAAATAGAGAGACGAGCGTTTTCAATAAAAGGTGTTATTTATTGAGCAGTCTTCCTTCTCATGCAAGAGAAATGAATTGCCACAATTGCAATACTTAAAGTAAAGTGCGTACAGTAAAAGTAGTATTATGAAATAATACTGTAAAAGCATTGATATGGTTTCTTAGCCCTATGATACTTTAAAATGGATAAAATTTATACATACAGAAATATATTGACTAAAAGGCTCAACTGGTGCTTCTAACTAGGCCTACCCTGGTGTACCTGACCTAAGCCTAATACATGGGAAGGGACAAGTAAGTAGCGATGTTAAGTTAAGTTGGTTAAGATAATTTTGCCAAGAATCTGCATCAAGAATTCTCCTAAGGGTTTAGTCAGCTCCGTACCTTGGTAATAGAATGTGGGAGGTCTGGTATCTCTTTCCTCAGGACTCGATATCCCAGCAACCTGTAAGGGTAGGCTGGAAACACCGGAGCTGGATTTTCTCGGCTGGAGAAAAAGACAGCGTCTCTCTCAGTGCGTCAAACAGGAGGGGCGGCTTCCGCGGGTACTCGCATCAGCTGGGCTCTCGGGCAAGTAGATGGCCGCTCTGCTCCAAACCACTGTGTGTTTGCTTAAGGCAACTGTTGGTATTTTATACCTGAAAGGTGCCGGGTTTGACGTAAGGTTGGACATAAGACGTCACCAAGAACTAACAGTTCTTGCAGGGCTTCAGGAGTTCTTGTTCAAATCAAAACAAAAGCAGGGGGGGGGGTTTCCCGGGCTGCTGGAGGCTTGGTTTGTTTAAAGAACGCGTTGTGCTTTCTAGGAGTCGATGAAAGTAGCCGTGCTGTGCTTTGGATTGCATGGGCTGTTACTGAATATGAATCTGATTCTTATGCCTTTGTCAGGACATTATTGATTATAACCTCACAAGAGCATAAATCGGGAATATCGAATTAGGGTCCTAGATAAGAACACGACAGAGGGAGCTCTCGCACAGGGAAAACGAATAATGATCGTCACACCTGTACCTGCCTTAGAGGCAGTGAGGAAAGCAAGCATTCCAAATGCAAAAGCTTTACATCCAAGATGGGTACAAAGGGTTAACTCTCTTGCTGCAACAGACGTTGAATACGTTTTTGACCCCTACTTGAAAACGCAAGAATTTTTACAATACGAACACGAATGTCCTCTGCCGACCGAGATTCTACCTCTAGAACATTACGGATGTATAATCTATACAGACGGATCAGCACAGCCCGCAATTGGGGATAAACAAGCCTATAGTGCTGCGTGCACGATTGTTAAAAGTCGCTTGCACGAAAGTAAATTTAGACCTATGGTCACTAAAACTCAATCACTCGAAGACTGTACAGCTCAGTGAGCTGAACTACAGGTTTTCAAGATGGCGCTTGAAAATACCGATCGAGGATTCCACACACTAATAGTGTGCGATTCATATTTCTGCGTTGAATCTTACAACGAACACTTGCAGAGCTGGGTTAAAAATGGGTTCAAAAATTCAAAAGGTGGCACAATTAAGCATAAATTGCTTTGGGACCAAGTAGTTCTTTTGCAGAAAGACCTACAAAAGACTCACGTGATTCATACACTGAGTCATCAGCGTGATGGCGTTCACGTTGCAGGGAATTCATTGGCTGATGAAGCCGTGAAAGCAGCTGTGCGAACGGCTTCCGTAGCTACAATCGCTTGCTCAAAAAGAGTAATAGACGGTGAAACATTACTAGCAGTAAAAGCCTCAATGGAAGGCAATCATGCAGCTTTACCTCTAAACTATCCACTCACGTACACATAAATAATTGATGCAAACTCCGTTCCTTTTGCTCGAATCCCTGGAGTGGGGGACAGAGTAATTCCAAACCGGAAGCGGAGAGCTTATTTGGTTCAAGAAGCTCATATGGGAGAGGGTCTGACACATCAAGGGATCTTGAAATCTCTAATAGAATTGGAAGAGAAGTACTGGTGGTCAGGAATGAGCGTCCAAGTTTACGAATTTGGAATAAACTGTGATACCTGTTACAGATATCACAGCTTTGATGACCACCAGATACCTGTCTACAGTGTAGCTAGCCCAGTTCAGATACCATTGCTAGACAGCATTAGGCTATCTACACACAGACGTCACCATGGACAGATGCGGTCCCACAACTACTAGGACAAGATTTATTTGGATGTGGCCCCAGCTCTCGGCTGACGCCAGAACTGTTATAAAGGATTTGTGAGTCTTTATCGGCATATACGCAATCGGCACGCTACATTCTGACCAGAGTCCTGCGTTTAGCTCTCAAGCTTACAAAGAAGCAATGGCAAGCCTGGGCGTTGCATTGCGGTATTCTAGTCCCTTCCATTCTGAGGGTAATGCGGTACTGGAATCACTCCATATGAATTACTGTTTGGTACTAGAATGATAATCGAAGACCCCGATTGTCAAACTTCAGTGGTGGAACAAAAACCCTTTGATGTCAAAGATCGTTTGGCTGTTTTGCAGGACTTAAATGAAACAAGAAGAAGTCTGAGTAACACAGCACAGAATCCAACGACCACTGAAGAAAAACCACCTGTCCCAGCAAGGCCTGTCTGGATTCCAAAGATTGGGGATCTAGTCAAGGAAAAGATTGCGGTAAAGAAGAAATTTGGGCCTTCTTACAGAAAAGCAGTACCTGTTTTGGCAATCCAAGGAACAAGATCAGTAGTACTAGCGCCCCTTGCTGGTAAAAGGGATAACAGATTTGTGTCCATCGACCTGGTCAAACCACAACATGTGGCCAATAATAAGTAGTAGGCCCAGTGGACTCCCAAGATGTAGCAGAAGACCAAATCTCGCTACTATCCAAGAGGTTCAAACTGAGAGAATTATCACCTTTGATAAACTTGCAGTAAGAAAAGAAGGACTATGTAACAAAGCCATGGAACTTGTGCCTCTTGAGACCCAAATAACAGTTCGTCAAGACACACCTGTCTACAATGATGTAGCCTCTGACTATACCAATATGACAAAGGAAGAAGCAGTTCCAAAGAATAATAACAATCCTGATGCAATTCCAACAATTGACAGTACTGCCTCTGGCTATTTTATCAACTTTGATACCTTCTCTGAGGATCCCAGTGAACCTGAAGAAACACCAGCAAATAAAACTTTCAAAGAAAAAATAACAGAACTCTTTCATCAACTTGAAAAAACATATCTGGTTTCTTTTTTTTTTTTGTCCTCATCTCACCTTGTCAAGCCGTTGCAGAACTTGTACAGCCATATTCTATAACTGGGGACCACTTGGCTTACCGCATTCACTTGGGTCACCTGACCTATCCCCTTTTAGTACGGGGACATGATGTAATCATTGGACCAACTGGGTGAGTCTTAGATTTCGTTCCCAACTCATTAGAGGATGCCAGATGTTAGATGGCTTGTCCTCTACACCCTCATACTCCATCCAGGCCATGACAAATGATGCTTTAAGCCAGTCCTCTCTTTTCGGGGGGAGGGGATCTTTCCATCTCCTGCAGATGTCTCTCCTCACCAATAGGTTCATATATAATAGCAAACCTTTCTCCTGCCGTGAAGCAGTCTGACAGAAAAGATTATCATCTCCAAATAAGACCAGGGAGAGATTAACCTCCACCCTGGTCTTAAAAACTCCCAACAGAGTATCCCCCACCTCTTCCCAAAAGATTTCCAACTCTGTACATTCATAAAAAAATATGTATGTCATTAGCCAACTCTGTTGGCTAAAACATATCTGGTTTCACCATGGATTGAATTTTGGATTGTGTTAGGTGTACTTTTCCTCCTGCTCTGGCTCATTCTGGTTTTCAGCTTGGGAAAAATGATAGATGGAAAATACAGTACAATGGACACAGCAAGTCAGAAAATCAACTTGGTCCTGAAACCTCACAAATCATCTCATCGTGAACGAAGAGACCTCTCATCAGTGAACATCACAGCCATTCCCATACCTGGTGGTATAGCGTGGGACAGAACTGATTATGACATCTATGGCCCGGTGGAGATGCTGAAGATTCCACACCAGTTCAATGTTTCTTTGAGTGACTTTGTATCACCTAGCACATTTTCTGATGATTGGGACTTTGAGACTATTAATAATATGATGTCAGAAGTAGAAATGTCTGCAGGGTCATCAGATTATGAACAAATGTATTGTTTTAATCATTATGGTCACCATTATTTGCCTAAATCTGCAAGCCCTAGGAATGTTTTTATGTATAATCAATGGGAACATTGTCCAATGCCGCCAAAAGGCAGCTCAAAAACATTTTATGAAAAGTTTCCATACTTCTCAGGTTTTAATGTGAGAAATCCAGAAACGTTTTATTTAAAAAATGTAAATGAGACAGGAATGAAAACAATGTTGACCAATACTAAACAAATGTATTCTGCAAACTTTTATGCTCAGCTGTCTACACTAGATTTTGACTTTTGGAAAGACAACATTTAAACAAAAACTGTCTGGGGCATGAAAAACTGGCAGGTGCAAGGTTTAGAAGCCCTGTTCAGAGCCTGCATTATACCAGAACAAATAATGTTTTTAAATGACACTGTTCAACGAACTTCTTGTCTTGGCCTGGCTAAGATACAAGATTTAAATAAACCGTCTATACCTAAACCCACATCTGAGAGTAATCATACTACAGAAAAGGAGGTAGACGTACCATATATTTTAAAACACAACAGAACCAATCCTGATTGGAAAAAATGGTTAATATGGCCCACAGACACTAATAACTGTCAAGATAGATTCCTGAACAAAACACAAGGGTTCAAAGTGAATAAGCCAGATCCAAGATACTCCCAGAGACAACATCCAGGGATAGTAACTACTTATAGTGTAGGAAAGCTATGCCTTGAATGGCTACAGAAATCTACACTTCCAGAAATCAAACAACACTTATCTTTACTTAAAGAAGGCAATGATTTGTGAGATTTCTTAATGGGGCCTCGCAAACCACATCAAAAACGTTTCATATACGCCAGTATATACGCCGCGTACAACGAAGCTTGGAAAATAACACAAATGAAACTGCAGAAAGAATACGAGAAATTGATCGTATTAAGTTAGAGAAAACTCTCTCTGTAGCGGACAATGGGTTAACATTTCTTATGCTTGAGATAGAAGACTGTTCAATAAATACCTTTTATTGAAAACGCCCGTCTCTCTATTTTCTCAGCACCTCTGGTGAAACGAAGCATGCACGATTGACTGAGTAAAATAGTTATCTATTGTTTCCGCAACTCTAGAGATTGATTTCTTATTCTTGGGAAACAAAGTTGTCATGTTTATGCGGTTGTCAGAAACTAATCCCCTCTTATTAATTCGAGAAAGTTTCTAGTGACCTCTGAGCTTGCTGGCACTCACAATTAAGTTTAATATATACGATAGAGACCTAGTCGACCTCAGTCCTACGTCTAAACTATAGTATATGTTATTCCAATGCGCAGAGCCTATTGGGAATATAGGAACTACACTGCAGCAGGCCTTGACAATCCTGAAGGCAGAGTGCTTGGTTTTGTGTGAGCAGGTGCCCTAGCATGAGCTGAGCCCCTCTGCAGCTTTTGCAACCATCTCCTTATAGCTGTTCTATGATACAGCCATACCATATACTCTTAAGTGCATTATAATCCTCGCGGTTAATGCTAACTTTAGTTTGGCTTTATCAAAACATATTGTGTAAGGTGTCAAACACTTTGGAATACTACCCACCCGCCAGTTCTGGCATGGGGTAGCATTCCACCCTTCTAGAGGGAGAAGAAATGTACACACTGGGAAACCCGGTTAAAGTTAAACAGAGCCCCATCATCACAAAATGGATGCTGCTGCCACAGACACGAGTCTGCCCTCCTGCTGCTGGATGAAACTCCGGCAGGGGAGGCCTGGACAATAGGTTTCCTGTCCAGGGAGGTGCTGGCACCTCCCCAGACAGGCTTTAGTGTATTGGGGCAGGGTGGGTTGCATTCAGTGAATGCTTTTCAGACACTGCCTTGGGCACACAAGGTGCTCATGCATTTCCCAGTTCAAACAGGTTATTGGGGCGCTCAGCCCCAGCTTTGGCGCACAACTGGACAAAGGGGAAGGGGTGTAATCACCCCTCCCCAGGTCTACCCATAGGAGGGACCTTAGAGTTAGTCCAACCCCTAAACTTACTATAAGTATAGAACCCCAGTCCCTAAGACTTTAGATTATCCTGGATGAAACTCTGCAACATATATCTTGGACCTTTGACATTCCATATCGACTGAAAGATGGAAGAAATCTCCCTTGTGGTCAAGGAGTGGCCACCCTGTTAAAACAGGCACCAACTGCATCTTTGCCGGTCTGCATTTTCGAGGCTCCCACCGGATCCGGAGAATCTGCGACACAGGACACAGACTTTCAGACATCTCTGAAGCTGACCCGAGCTCCCAGCAAAGCTGAGACCAGTAGCTGACACGAGAGACGTGGGACTGTAACTCCTGCACATCCTGCATCTTTGCAACTGCACCTACTTCCCGAGGTATCCCGAAGTTGTGCATTGGGGTATTTGAAGCCCCTGACTGAGCACCTTTTGCACTGAAGTAAAGAGGCCAGCACTACACGAGTGACACGTGAGTCTCCTTTCTTCACCGCAGCTCGAGGCACCTTTGCGGTTCCTAGTCCATTGGCTAGTGACCCCCACGAAGGCCAATCCTTTGTTTCTTGAGCTTTCCTGGTTGCTCCAGATGTGCTCCCACTCCTCTCCAAAGGAGGAGTCTCTCAGACCTTGCTGGTCTGCACAAAAGCCAATCTTGTCATCTTGCGTGGATTGCTGTTGCCAAGGCTTTTTAGGTCCAATCCGGATTCTGATGCCGCAGCAAGCTAGATCCTTCGTGGCACAGCTCGAATCCAGCTCCTGGTCATCGTCCACGCCTCCTGGTCTTCGTGGCTGAAGAGTCAAGCTTCACCTCTTTCACCTGAAATCACCCTACATTGGCTGGCATCTTCTCCTCGCCATCCTAGTCACTGGCTAGTGACCCAGACACTGGCCCCTCTGCTTTCAGGTTCTTCAAATCTCCGATCCACCCTTGGATCCACCCAGACACTTTTCCTCTGGTCGCCTGCAGCATTTCTTCGCAGCTCTCCATAGGAATCGACGACGAAACCCGACACCAAAAGACACCTATGCACCTGGCTTCCCTGGGTGAGGTAACACGAGAACTCCGGTGCTCCCGTGGGTCTTGACTCTCGAAGTGTCCTAGTCTAAAAGGGTTCCATCGTAGTTCACCTCTAAGTGCCACTAATCTTTAAAATTGTAACTTGTTCGTTCTCAATGGAAAGTCAAAGGTGATCCGCGACTGTGTTTAGACACTGCACACGTCTCCCATGGGCCTCTTGCATCCTAACCTTGTGTGGTTCCTGGTAGCCCCCACGGTTCTACAGGCCCTAGGCCTGCTTTCTAACTCTCACATGGTTCTTATATCACTATTTTAGTATATGGTTTGTAAAGCCCATAGGGCATAACGTATACTGTGCAACTTATCGTATGCTAATTAAGTTGCTAGTCTTGTACTTTTACTTCTGACCTCATAAAGAGTCCAGAGGGGTTGTGTTTAGAATAAATACATATATATTTGATATATACCTTGTGTGGTGTGCTTTCATCTGATCAGTCAAGAGATTATAATTGGTAAAACAACTCGCTTAACTCGCCTCTAAGTCTTAGCCTGAAGGCTGCTCTCCACAGCTACCACTAGAATAGCTTTCTATAAAGGTTGACTTTAAACCTACCATCAATAAGGGTCATTTGGACTGGTGCAAGGTGCCCACTAGAATAGTGGACATCATATGCCAGGCCAACTTCTCACACCACCTACCAAGTGGCCCAAGTACACAACCTTGCTCTGCCCTATCTGGCACTTAGTGGCATTGATAGTGAGGCCTGCCTCTTGCAGGGCCTCTAGGACATTCCTGAGGTGGACCAGTTGATCTTCCCAGGTGATGCTAAATACAGCAATATAGTCAAGATAGGCTGCACCATAAGCTTCAAGACCTGTGAGGTCTTTGTTCACCAACCTCTGAAATGTGGCAGGTGCATTCTTCAAACCAAAAGGCATTACAGTAAACTGATAATCCCCACTTGGTGTTAAGAAAGCTGCTTTTGGCTTGGGACCCTCAGAGAGCCTGATCTGCCAATAGCCAGCAGTTAGGTTAAATGTACTCAAAAACTGAGGCCAAAATGTCTATGAGTTCATCTGCACTAGGAATTAAAGGGGCATCAGTCCTAGTGACTGCATTGAGGCTCCTGTAGACCAAGCAAACCCCCATCTCTTTCTTGCCACCTATGATGTTTGGTTTTGGCACCAGGACTACTGGGCTAGCCCAAGGGCTATCTGAAAGTTCAACGACCCCCAATTCCAACATTTTCTGGATCTCAGTCCAGATACAGTCTCTGACATTGTCAGGCTGACTGTAAATGTTGTTCTTCATAGGCAGACTGTCACCTGTGTCAACTTCATGGGTGCACCAGGTGGTTTGACTGGATGTATAAGAGAACACACACTTAAATTGACTGAGGACTTTCTTGCAATCAACCTGTTACAGGGCAGTGAGGCTGCCTGCCAAGGTTACGCCTTCAACTGACCCATCAATGGGGTGCTGGGAGAGGAGATCGGGGAGAGGGCCACTTTCTTCTTCCTGTCCCTCATCAGTGACCATGAGTAAATGTATGTCTGCCCTGTCCACAAAAGGCTTCAGGGGGTTCACATGGAGTAACCAATGGGAGTCCCTTTCCAACAGCAAAAAGGAACAAGTAAAAACAGCTATTCATGGACGGATCATGACTGAGTATCTCCGAGCAAACACAGCACCTAGAGGTCTGTGGGTCCACAATGTCCCGAGGATCTTTCGAAAGGACATGTTGTTTAAAAAAAGACTGGGCGGCTATCTCTTGGAAGTGCACTAGAGATTGGCTAGTTCTAAATATAAAGACAGCAACAAGGCTATCAGAAGCGCTTACTATAAAAATCCAGGTGAGCGAAGCTAAACTGAATACAATAGTGCACATAATCATCTTTAAAAAGGTTGGAAGAGATAAACAAGGAAATGAGTGACATGACAGATTTTATTAACCAGAGCAAGCTACAGAAACGAGGGAAAGACCTGAAACGTTTCTCACATGAAAACTATATCCTTACACTAAGGACGGCTACACTCCACCAGAAGAAAGCAGCAACAGTGAATCATGAGGAGGAAGCTCAACGGACACCACCGACTGGAGCAGTGGAGATGACCGACAATATCAACCACGTGGCAGAGGACGAGGCAATAGGAGAACTTGCGGATGGCAAACCCAATGGAGACCACCATTTTTGGGAGATAATACTACACCCCTCTACCAGCCCCTCATCTCACAGTTCACCGGTTGGATGAATCCATACATGCAAGGACCCCACCCTACCTTCCCCTCTTTTAGGCCCCTTTTTTTAGTGGGAGGCCAAAACCAACCTCACGGGAAAAAAAAAGGAGTAAGATGGGCCAAAAACTTAGGGGGTCAAAACCAGGAGCATGTTGAAAGACCAACAGAAAGCAGGACCCAGCACAGCGACTCGCTAGTGTTTAACCTCACCGACCTATTTTTGACTCAAGACCAACAACAAGTCCTCAATAAAGCGTTAGCTTTTGTTCCCACCCTCTCCTTTGACCATTTCAAACCACACTGCGAGATAGCAGAATTCTGTAGAAAACTAAAGCTTAAAAGCGTTTTTTACTGATCAACCAATCCAACCATCAGAAGGAGATACAGACCTCAGATGGATGTCAACATTCTGCCCACCAATTAGTCTATACCTTTTGAAATTCAATTCTCACCTGCGAACAAGTCATGTTTAAAGTCATCAGGAATATAAAAAACACAAGTAAGAAACCTTTTTTCAATACGACCAGAAGAGAACAGTTAGCACTAGACAAACTGAGGAAGAACAGAGACTTAGTAATTAAACCCGCCGACAAATTCAGAGGAATAGTTCTACTGAGGACAGAAGACTACCAAACCGAAAGCACTAACCTATTATCGGACAAGAGAAACTAAAGAGCTATAACCATGGATCCCACATCGAAACTGACACACACCATAAATATTAGGGTGGAGGAAGCTGAGCCCAACCACAGGATTTTGTAAAAAGAAGCAGAGTACCTACAAGCACTCAATCCCAAAACACCTTACTTTTACTCATTAACAAAAAATGCACAAAAACAGAGTACCACCACCAGGCTACTCGATAGTTTTGGATATTGGATCGATTCTAAAACCATTATCAAAATTTGGAGATTACAACCTAAGACCATTAGTCCAACAAACACCAATATATCTCAAAGACACCAGAGATCTTTTGAACCAGTTGAAAGTAGTTACATACGAACAAAGCACTAAAATTCTGATTGGGCTACATGTGGAGAGCCTGTACACGAGTCTCCCTCAAGAAGCCACCCTACAAACAATTGAAGATTACCTTTTCAAACAAGAATGGACCCATAATACTCCCAGACTCTTCATTTTGGAATGCTGCCAGCAAGCTCTGACTGAAAACTTTTTCGAATTTGAAAGGGCTCTTTACCTCATAACCCTTGGTACTTCCATGGGAAGCACTTTCGCCCCAGTCGGGCAGGACTTTAAGTCAGTACATTTGAAGAGAGATGTATCCTCAAAGAGACCAATCCATACAAATCCAAGATACTCTTCTGGAAGAGATACATAAATGATATTTTGATAATCTGGTGTGGTACTGAAGATGTCCTCCCAGAATTTCATGAATGGCTCAGCTCATGAGATGAGAACCTAAAATGTACGTACACAGCCCACAGAAACTCTTGACTTCCTGGACGTCACCATCTTTGCAGAAAACAACAGTATAAAAACTTGATAATATTACAAGGTTGATGTGAACTAGTGGGGCTTGTGATTTTTTGTGTGTGATGAGTTGTCATTTCTTAAGTACTTGTTACCCCTACGCTATCCAACGCTTTCCCTACTGTTGCACTCTCTGGAGTGGGAATAGTTATTTTTAACCCTACACTATCCAATGCTTTCCCTACTGTTGCACTCTTTGGAGTGGGAATAGTAATTTTTACCCCTACGCTATCCAACGCTTTCCCTACTGTTGCACTCACTGGAGTGGGAATAGTAATTTTTACCCCTACGCTATCCAATGCGTTCCCTACTGTTGCACTCATTGGAGTGGGAATAGTAATTTTTACCCTACCGGTATCCGAAACTTTCCCTACTGTTGCACTCACTGGAGTGGGAATAGTAATTTTTACCCACCCGCTATCCAACGCTTTCCCTACTGTTACACTCTCTGGAGAGGGAATAGTAATTTTTACCCCTACGCTATCCAATGCGTTCCCTACTGTTGCACTCATTGGAGTGGGAATAGTAATTTGTACCCTACCGGTATCCGACACTTTCCCTACTGTTGCACTCACTGGAGTGGGAATAGTAATTTTTACCCACCCGCTATCCAAGGCTTTCCCAACTGTTGTGCTCTCTGGAGTGGGAATAGTAATTTTTACCCCTACGCTATCCAACGCTTTCCCTACTGTTGCACTCACTGGAGTGGGGAATAGTATTTTTTACCCCTACACTATCCAACACTTTCCTTACTGTTGCACTCACTGGAGTGGGAATAGTAATTTTTACCCTCTCACCATCCAACAAATTCTCTACTTTTACATTTGTTGGAGTGTGAATACTAATTTTATTTAATTAGCTATGTGATGCTTTTAATTTTGTTACATTTAATGTAGTGTAAATTATTAATTAACATAAAAAGTATTACTTTAATTATTTAAATTATTATATATTATTTTTTTATATTATATAATAGGTTTATTTATATATATATATGTAAATATATTTTTAAGAATGTTTTAAATATGCTATAATTAAGATTAATAATTATTTTATAATATTATTAAGTAAATATATATGTTTAAATACATTATTGTTTTTTTTCATTATGTTTAATATTTTTACATTTTAAACTTTTTTACATTATTTTAACTATATTTTATTTAATTGAGTTAATTATTTAATTACTTTTGTATTATTTTTAATACATTTAAAAAATGTGATATTTTGCTTAACTATATTTTAACTATCGATATTTTGGATTCAATATTTTAGTACTTACCTGTTCGTAGATAGGGATTCTATATTCTGTACTTTGATATTTTCGAGTCGATATTTTGGGCATTCTATATTATGTCCCTCGATATTTAGTCACTGAACCATTTAAGCATGCCTCGCCCCCTCCCATTTACTGTTTGGGATCGGGAAACCGCAGCACTGTCTGACAAAGCTGCACTTAATGTAGTTAAGAAATCTGGCTCTCTTGTAGAACTTAGACTTAATTAAACCTTCCCTCTAGAAACTTCAGCCATAATTGTACTTTTAAATATTCTCCGTAGGACTGCCAACTTCGCTCACATCCTAGAAGGCCTGAAGCCTCCTTTATAAGTCATTTGGATTCACACAAAACAATATCTTGAGAGTGCATTTTTACACTTCTTCTAGGGGCTCTCCTAGTCGGGCTAGAATATGGTTTTCAGAATTTGTCAGGAATCACACGCAGCATTTACCAAACAAGCATTTGCAATGCAATAGGTCTCGCATTTACACAAGTTTGAGTTATTGGCATTGTAAATGACAATGCCTTTAATTTATGTTTTGGTTTTTAAAACATAAATAAAAGGTATTGTTATTTACAATGCCAATAGCTTAAACTTGCGTAAATGCGAGACCTATTGCATTGCAAATGCTTGTTTTTTTCTTTTCAGTAGATGTGCCCTAGACTATGGATTGCTCGTTTTCTTGGAAAGCTGAGCTTTTTCTGACCACTTATGCAGAAATAACCCTAAGGACTGTTGAACAACGTACTTACCTTCGGTATCGATATATCTGTAAGAAACATTCTTTAGTGATAGATTCATGACCTTAGAATTACCCCCAGGTGTCAGACTGGATCTGGAAAGTTTGAGTACCCCTGTGCATCAGAATGTGGCATCCTGCAGCTTTGCGTCCATCGTTGGTGTTGTGGTCGCCGAGATGACATCGTGGCAGCTATTTAGACGCCGCCCTTGAGCGCTGACGTCAGTTCTGTACTCAACTTACCGCGCCAGGAACGCAGAGCCGTGCAAGATACTGACCACTGGTGTATTGAAACTACGGCCCTGAAAGAGATGATCTTAACCCTGGAAATCAATTTGCAGAACGGGGAGAATGGTTGGGGCGGGAAGGAATCTATCACTAACTAATGTTTCATACAGATATATCGTTACCCAAGGTAAGTATCTTGTTCATCTGAAAGAAACATGTAGTGATAGATTACTTACCTTAGAATAGTTACCCCAGCAATACCAACTCTAGTGGTGGGTCTGCGAACGAAGATCACACCAGGATGTCCCGGAGAACAGAAGGGCCAAAGAAGCCATCTCTCTTGACTTGGCTGTCCAGGCTTAGTAAAAGTGTGCTTAGTAAAAGTATGCAGCGAGGCCCACGTAGTTGCCTGACAGATGTCTTGTATGGGGACACCACGTCCCAATGCCGTAGTGGCAGCCGTCGCCCTGGTGGAATGGGAGCGCAGCCCCATCAGAGGCGCCTTCCTCGCCAGAGAATAACAGGCTTTAATACACAAGACGACCCATCGGGAGATAGTCCGCTTGTGTACGGCCCGACTTTTCTTGGAGCCTACATAGCCCACAAAGAGCTGGTCATCCACCCAAAACTGCTGTGTGTGATTCAGATAAAATGAAAGCGCACGTTTTGGGTCCAGATGGTGGAGCGTCTCTTCCTCTCTGGAAGGGTGCAGAGGCGAAAGAAGGTGGGCAAAGTGATCATCTGCCCAATGTGAAAGGCAGTGACAATCTTTGGCAGAAAGGATGGACGTGTTCTGAGCACAACCTTGTCCGGATGGACAGACAGAAAAGGAGGTTTACAAGACAGAGCCTGGAGCTCACTCACTCTCCTGGCAGAGGTGATGGCAACCAGGAAAGCACTCTTGAAAGGTAACAGATGAAGAGGACAGTTGTAAAGAGGCTCAAAAGGAGCACACATCAAGTATGTAAGAACCAGGTTCAAGTCCCACTGTGGCATTAAGAAGGGATTAGGTGGGAAAAGATGAGTAATGCCTTTGAGGAATCTTTTTACAACAGGGGATTTGAAAAGAGAGGGCTGATCAGGAAGCCTAAGAAAGACTGAAATAGCAGACAGGTAGCCCTTGATAGTGCCCAGAGCAGAACCTAGCTGGGCGAAAGAAAGAAGGAACAGAAGGACTTCTGAAAGAGGGGCAGAAAGAGGATCCACAGCCTTTGCTGTGCACCATGCCACAAACTTGTTCCACCTGCAGGCGTATACCAACTTAGTGGAGGGGCGGCCAGAATAACATCACAGACATCAGGAGGCAAATCGAAAGGAATCAACTGCCGCAGCTCAATCTCCACGCAAAGAGGTGGAGACTGGACAGGTTCGGGTGGAGGACCGTCCTCTGCTGCTGCGACAGAAGATCCTCCTGAAGGGGCAGATGGATCGGGGAATCAATGATCATACTGAGTAGCTCGGGATACCAAACTCTTCGAGCCTAGTCCGGAGCCACAAGAATAACTTTGGCCCGGTTGCGCCTGATCTTTTTCAATACTATGGGCAGAAGTGGTATAAGCGAAAAGGCATACAACAGACCGCAACTCCACTGGCGACGAAAAGCGTTGCCTAGCGAGTGCCGCCTTGGAAATTCCAACGCGCAGAACTGCTGACATTGCGCGTCCTCTTCGGTGGCGAATAGATCTAACCAAGGCTCTCCCCACTGTTGCAAGAGACCTTGTGCCACCTCAGAGTGAAAACGTCATTCATGATCCATCATGCACCTGCGGCTGAGTTTGTTCACCATAGGGTTCAGTGAACCTGCAGGTGGTGAACCACCTGGAAAATGCCCTGATGTTCCAGCCATGGCCAGAGGCACAGAGCCTCCTGACATAGGGTTCACGACCCCACCCCGCCAAGTTTGTTGCAGTATCACATGGTGATGGTGTTGACTGTGGACACCTGCACTACTCTCTCCTTGACAGAGGGAAGGAATGCCTCCAGTGCAAGTCAGATCATATGGAGCTCCAGAAGGTTGATATGGAGCAGAGACTCCGCCGGAGACCAAAGGCCTCTGATCTCTGCATCTCTCATGTGGCCGCCCCATCCCAGGAGGGACGCATCAGTCACCACTGTGTGCTCCGGTTGGGGAAGGGAGCGGGATCTGCCATTGACCCAATGCCGGTTAGTGAGATACCACTGCAATTATTATGCAGTGCCCTCAGAGATCTGGACGTAGTGGGACAGGTTCCCCTGATGCTGTGCCCACTGGAACTTCAGGTCCCACTGCAGAACCCGCATGTGCCACCTGGCATTATTGATCTGCAGAATGCAGGAGGCCATGAAGCCCAGCAGACTCAGGGTCATTCTGACCGAAACCCGGGACAAGGGCTGAAAAATCGAAATCATAGTCCGAATGTCCTGGACTCCCTGTTTGGAAGGATAAACCCGAAATTGGACCGTGTCCAGAACTGCTCCGATGAAGAGGCGCTTCTGAGACTAAATTAGGTGTGACTTCGGTACATTGATGGAGGACCCCAACAAATGCAGGTCGGCCGAAGTCTGGAGATGGAAGACAACTGTTCGGAGCAAGCCCATCTTCAACAGCCAGTCGTCGAGATAGGGGGAGACTGGAACCCCTGATCTGCGCAGTTGAGCTGCGACCACCGCCATCACTTATGTGAACACCTCAGGGGCGCTGGTAAAGCCATAGGGGAGCACGGTCAACTGAAAATGCTTGTGGCCTACCGTGAACCGTTGGTAACGCCGGTGGGCAGGCAGGACGGGGATGTGGAAATATGCGTCCCGCAGGTGCAACGCCACCATCTAGTCTCCAGGGTTGAGGTCAGACAAGACCTGAGCCAGAGTTAACATCTTAAACGTCTCCTTCCGGAGGAAGCGATTGACTTCCCTGAGGTCCAAGATGGGACGCAGGCCATTGTCCTTCTTGGGCACCAGAAAGTAGTGGGAGTAACAACCACATCCTACTTCTGTTGCAGGAACGGGCTCGATGGCCCCTGTAGGAAGGTGGATACCTGACTATGGTTGCCCCCAACTTTTTGCCTGGTGTTTTGCTGGTTTTCCGACTTAGTTGGCCTGGGACCCTGCCAATCAGGACCCCAGGCCTACTGCTCTCTCTCTAAAATGGATTCCATGTACCTTAGGTACATTTCCAATTGGTACTGGGCCACCTTATCAGACCCTGTAACTCAGGGCATAGGTGTACCCAGGGCCTACCAGGGGCTGAAGCATGTATTATGCCACCCCTGGCTGGCCATCTAAATCTGACACAACTGGCTGCATGACAGCTGGGGCAAGGTGGTGTAATCACCCTTTGCTTTAGATATAGTATGCCTATATCTAACCCTAAAAATGGACACACAGATTCCTATCAGTCACTCCTATGGCAGGCCTTGACAATCCTGAAGGCAGAGTGCTTGGAATCGTGTGAAATGGTGCTCTGGTATGAGCTGAGCCCGTTTGCAGCTTGCGGAACCAAGTCCTAATAGCTGTTCCATGATAACGCATATCATATACTCCTAAGTGCATTATAATCCTCGCGGTTAAATTCTATCTTTGGTATCGCTTTATCAAAACATGTCGAGTAAGGTGTCATACGAATTGGAATACTAACCCCTCGCCAATTCTGGTGACGGGGTTAGCATTCCACCCTTCTAGAGGGACACGACATGTGTGTAACTGTGAACCCCGGTTAAAGTTAACTCAAGCCTCAGCATCACAAAATGGATGCTGCCACCACAGACACAAGTCTGACCCCCTGCAGCTGGGAGTCCTTCCAGCGAGGGGAGCTTGGACAAAGGGTTTCCTGTCAGGGGCGGTGCTAGCACCATCCCAGACAGAGTTTTGTGTATCCTGGGTAGGCAGGGCTTTACAGGAAGGTGACTGCAAGTGGCACCCCGGTGCTCACTACCCATCTGCCGGCTAGAACCAGTTCCAGGGGCACACCAGCCCCTGGCCTGGGGAAAGTACGGCATGGGAGAGGGGTGTAACCCCCCCCCCTTCCTGGTCCCAGCCCTAGGGCAGGACCTAGTCGCGTACCCACCCCTTTCTTTAGGATAAAGGCAGGAGCGGGGACCCTTCCAAATTAGATCATCTTTGAATCAAGAAACTACTTTCTACGAAAGGAACTCTCGACTTCTTTCAAGATTTCTCCCTTGTGGCTAAGGAGTAGTCACCCTGCATCCGCAGGCACCATCTAAGAACTCTGCGGTTTGCTGCACGTCCTTCCTCCGGAATCCGACTGACCAGCTCGACGAGACCCGGCTTCCCTGGCACCTCTGACCTCTACCTACCTCTACAGCTAAACTGAGAACCGTAGGTGCGATGAGACCTCGAGGGACCGGCCATCATCAGAACGGCACGACTTCTATCCAGCACGACCGCCGAGGGATTCTCTGGTGAGTGCTTTGGGGTCCGAGAAGCCCCGACCCTGAGCAGCTCCGGCACCGAAGTCCAGCCCCTCCAGCATCCACGAGATCTGCATGGGGCCCTTCTGCTTTTTGCTGCTCACCGCGTTGTCTGGCTACTAGCCCGCTGGCTTGTGGCCTTCCCGACGACAACCGACGACATCACCACTGCTAGTCTGGTTGCTCCAGACTGGCCCTTGCTCCCTTCCAAAAGAGGAGCACCCCGGACCCTCCTGGTCCACTCCAGACGCCATTTTAGGTCCACCGCGTGGGCTTGAATTTGCCAAGACTTGTTGCCCCAATCCTGGGTCCAGCGACGTCGACAGCATCAACCATTGTGGGCCAGCTCGCACCTCCATCCTGGTCGCCGACAACGCCTACTGGTCCGTGAGACTGCAGAGCCCAGCGTCGCCCACTCACCTGGTCGAGGTGACTACCATCCGGTGCCCTCCTGGTGCCATCTGATCACTGGCTAGTGGTTAAGAACTTGGTTCCCTCTGCTTTCAGGTGTCATCCATCTTCGATCCAGGCTTGGATCACTTCGAACAATCTTCACTGGTCGCCTGCCAGCAACTCTTTCTTCAGGCTCCTAGTTCGTCAACGAGGATTCCCGACGTCTTTTCAGACCTATGCAGCCGCAGCCCCTGGGCTAGGTAACTTCGGCATTTCAGTGCCCCAGCATAGCCTCACTATCCAAGGGTCCAGATCCACTGTCGTTTTCGACCTGCCTTATCGGGTTCGCCCGAGAACACTAACTTTGCTTTTACTAGTTCCCATAGACTTTGTCCCGCATCCCGCGTGAGAGTGCACACTCTGCACCCGAGTCCCCTAGGCCTCCTACTAGTAATCTGAAGGTTCAGTAACATAGTCCTAGCGATTCCAAAGCCTATTAGTCCAGTACTTACCTGCTAGTAATTTCGCATTCCACTTCCATAGTATATGGTTTTCCGTGCCCCTCGGGCATTTGTGTAAATTGTGCAACTTAAAGTATTTTCGTAAGAGTTTTGTTGTGTGCTTAGTACCCTGTCCTCATAAAGAGTACAGGGCTGTTGTGATCTAAATAAATACACTGTTTATTTTCATAACACTTGTGTGGTGTCCTTTCACTTGGTGTTCAAGGGGTATATGTGATGGTATAACAGCTGGCTTAACACGCCCTCTAGAGTTTAGCCCGAAGACTGCTCTTGTCCATGCTACTAGGATAGCTGGTCTATCGGTTGACTTACAACCAATCACCATAAGGGTTGTTTGGACTGATACATAGTGATCACTAGAATAGTGAACACTGAATATCAGGCCAACTTCTCACATTGGTGAGCAGAGGTTGGGATTTGAGCTTGCTGTTGTTTTACCACACGTATCCTAAGAATATCTTTGTGAAAGATCACATAAGTTAAGGTACATATAACTTAGCTTAGAATACTCTGAGTTCTACTGAACCAGCTGTTGTAGTTTAACAAGGCTTAGCACACCTTGACTACAACTCTTAGCAAGGGATCAGTAGGCAAACAAATAGTGTAGGTAGGTGCATCACTTACACCACACTAGAAGCATGTCTAACCACGGAGAGTCTTCAGAGACCCCTCTTGTGGTTGTGGACCCTCCACAGGCCCCTTCCAGATATGCTGCTCTTAGTTTCCAGGAGACGAGACAAGTGTGTACCTCCAGGAAACTAAAACAGGGTTCAAACCCTACCATTCCTTTTCTGATTGGTCTCTTAGAGACTTATGATGCTAGGAGGGCTGCTAACACAGATCCTTCTCATCCAGATGAGAATATGCCCCCCTTACAGGGTCCCTTTGATAACCATGATCACCCCCTCCAGGAGACAGATGATGCTGAGGAGGAGGAGGAGGATGAGTTATCAGGGGATGAGGCAGACAAGGGACAGGTAGAAGTCAGGAGACTCACCAGGTCCAACTTAAGTAGGCATGAGACTGGATTTGGGGGACCCCCAGGACCACTCTCAGGCAGACTTAACATTGGGAGTGGACGAGTTAGGTCTCTATCCAGAGGCTCTAACAGATCCATTCAAACCAATGGCTCTCAGACCTCTTCTCGTAGAGGGATGTCATCCCCTAAGAGAAGGGAGCATGAAGCTAAGATGAGGGAAGCCAATCTGAGGATTGAAAGGGAAGAACTTGCCCTGGCCAAAGAGAGGCTTGCCTTTGCTAGAGAGCAGAAATTGTGTGGGGCAGACCCCACTGGTGGCAGCATTCTCCCAAGGGAAAACAGGAGTTTAGATACTAGACACCTGAGTAAGATAGTGCCCCCCTTTAAACAAGGGGATGATATCCACAAATGGATGACTGCTTTGGAGAGGGCTTGCACTGTACAGAGTGTCCCCCAGAGTCAGTGGGCAGCTATCTTGTGGCTCTCCTTTGAAGGCAAAGGTAGAGATAAGCTCCTCACTACTAGAGCTGAGGATGCTAACAATTACCAAGTCCTGAAGAATACACTGGTTGATGGGTTTGGTTTAACCACTGAACAGTACAGGTTGATGTTCAGAGACACCCAGAAAACTCAGTCTCAGGATTGGACTGACTTTGTTGATTGTGCCACTAAGGCTTTTGAAGGCTGGCTACTGGGAAGCAAGGTTACTGATTTCAAAGGATTGTATAATCTAATTATGAGAGAGCAAATCTTAAGTAATTGTCAGAACCAGTTATTACACCAACATCTGGTAGACTCTGATCTGACCTCTCCACAATAATTGGCTAAGAGGGCAGACAAATGGGTCAGAACCAGGGTCAGGCCTAAGAACCAGGGTGGTGACCAAAAGAAGGAATCAACCAAGCCTCAAGAGAAGGGTGGGAATAAATCTTCTGATCAAACCACAGGGCCCCAAAATTCCTCTGAAAAGGGTGGGTCCCAAACTTCTCCCAAAACCCAAAAGAAACCTTATTGTCATACCTGCAAACAGGTACGCCACTATAAAAGTGACAGCTGTTGTCCCAAGGCCAACACCAATAAGGAGAACATACCCCCAGGTAATACTCCCAGACCTCCTGTTACCACTAGTGATAATCCCCCAGGTGGTGGGAGTGCCCCCAAGAATGTGGTGGGCATTACTTTGGGAAACCAGGTGGACTATGGCCTAGCCAGGTCCCCTAACAACACTCCTGTCTGTGAGACTGGCATGGGGTTTGCCAACTTCACTACTGGTTCCCACATTTTGGGAAAGTATAGACAAGAGACCCTTATCAATGGTCAGAAAGTTGAGGCATACAGAGACACAGGGGCCAGCATCACCATGGTGATTGACCATCTGGTCCCCTCTGCTCAACTGATCCCTGGTTTTCTTTATCAGGTGACAGATGTTCATGGAGTGAAAAGAAGGCATCCCATGGCAGTAGTCGAGCTCAGTTGGGGTAATGTCACAGGGCCCATGAGAGTGGCAGTGACAGATAACCTACCTGTGGATTGCTTACTGGGGAATGACCTGGAACTCTCAGCATGGGCTGAGGTGGAGCAAGAAACTCACTCCAGGATGATAGGCCTACCCAGAAAGGTTAGTGGGGCAGTAATAGCTACAGTGCCAGTCCAAGCACCAGTCCTCCCTGAAAAGGTTGGAAGAGCAGTGGTAGCCACTGCCCAGGCTCAGACAGACTTTCCTGAACAGGATAGGAGGGCTGTGACAGTCACAGCCCAAACACAGACTGAGTGCCCTCCTGAAAAGGTTGGCAAGGTTGAAATGGTCTCAGCCTCTACTCAGACAGATAGTGGGGTTGTGAAGCCTGAAACAATGGATCACTCCACCCAAACTGAGAGCATTGAGGAGGAAGAAATGTCTTCCCCCTCCCAGACACTAGGTGAGAGCCAGCCTCCTCAGGGAGCTGACTCTACCCCTGGTGAAGGAACTGCCCCAGAGGTAGTCAGGCCTAGCCTGGCAGAGCCCCTGATGGCAGTGGACCCTTCCAAGGTGGGACCCAGTCTGGAGCAGGTAGCCTGCACCTCTCAACCCTGCCTCCATCAGCCCAGGGTTGTAAAGGTCAGGGAGGCCAGTGGTGGACCCCAAAGGGCCTCCTGTCCAAAAATCCCCAATCAGCAGATTAGGATCACTGAAGCTAGTAGTCCTAGCCAAGTGAAAATAAAACAAACTCCTGAGGGATCCCCCTTAAACTTAGGTAGGGAACTCCCACAGCTGGACACTGCTGGGCACAGCCAAACCTGGGGCCTAAAAACCCCAAACCTGACCTGTCCCTCCAGTAAGCCAAACAGAGGGACTCAGCCTCCAGCTTTAGGTAGCCAGAGGTTGACCCTGAGAGCTCATAGCAACTCAGTACTGGAAAGAAAGGCACATATGGTGGATAGCGATTGGAGGAAGTTGAGCCCAACAGTAGTGGAGTCTCACTTCAGTACCCCATTCCCACACCAGCCTTTTACTTTGCCAAAGCACACCACAGGTAGTGATTCCCTATGGTGGAGACCCTCAGATACCCTTAGGGTGAGGGGTTGCTTACTGGACCATGATACAGGGGGTAACCATGCCAGTGCATGTACCACCTCATATGGCCACTCAGGCAATATAGGCTTACCTGGTCAAGGATAGCCTTATCTCCTTTCGTTTGGGGGGGTTGTGTAGGAAGGTGATTACCTGACTATAGTTGCCCCCAACTTTTTGCCTGGTGTTTTGCTGGTTTTCCGACTTAATAGGCCTGGGACCCTGCCAATCAGGACCCCAGGCCTACTGCTCTCTCTCTAAAATGGATTCCATGTACCTTAGGTACATTTCCAATTGGTACTGGGCCACCTTATCAGACCCTGTAACTCAGGGCATAGGTGTGCCCAGGGCCTACCAGGGGCTGAAGCATGTATTATGCCACCCCTGGATGGCCATCTAAATCTGACACAACTGGCTGCATGACAGCTGGGGCAAGGTGGTGTAATCACCCTTTGATTTAGATATAGTATGCCTATATCTAACCCTAAAAATGGACACACAGATTCCTATCAGTCACTCCTATGGCAGCCTTGACAATCCTGAAGGCAGAGTGCTTGGAATCGTGTGAAATGGTGCTCTGGCATGAGCTGAGCCCGTTTGCAGCTTGCGGAACCAAGTCCTAATAGCTGTTCCATGATAACGCATACCATATACTCCTAAGTGCATTATAATCCTCGCGGTTAAATTCTATCTTTGGTATCGCTTTATCAAAACATGTCGAGTAAGGTGTCATACGAATTGGAATACTAACCCCTCGTCAATTCTGGCAACGGGGTTAGCATTCCACCCTTCTAGAGGGACACGACATGTGTGTAACTGTGAACCCCGGTTAAAGTTAACTCAAGCCTCAGGATCACAAAATGGATGCTGCCACCACAGACACGAGTCTGACCCCCTGCAGCTGGGAGTCCTTCCAGCGAGGGGAGCTTGGACAAAGGGTTTCCTGTCAGGGGCGGTGCTAGCACCATCCAAGACAGAGTTTTGTGTATCCTGGGTAGGCAGGGCTTTACAGGAAGGTGACTGCAAGTGGCACCCCGGTGCTCACTACGCATCTGCCGGCTAGAACCAGTTCCAGGGGCACACCAGCCCCTGGCCTGGGGAAAGTCCGGCATGGGAGAGGGGTGTAACCACCCCCCTTCCTGGTCCCACCCCTAGGGCATGACCTAGTCGCGTACCCACCCCTTTCTTTAGGATAAAGGCAGGAGCGGGGACCCTTCCAAATTAGATCATCTTTGAATCAAGAAACTACTTTCTACGAAAGGAACTCTCGACTTCTTCTCAAGATTTCTCCCTTGTGGCTAAGGAGTAGTCACCCTGCATCCGCAGGCACCATCTAAGAACTCTGCGGTTTGCTGCACGTCCTTCCTCCGGAATCTGACTGACCAGCTCGACGAGACCCGGCTTCCCTGGCACCTCTGACCTCTACCTACCTCTACAGCTAAGCTGAGAACCGTAGGTGCGACGAGACCTCGAGGGACCGGCCATCATCAGAACGGCACGACTTCTATCCAGCACGAACGCCGAGGGATCTTCTGGTGAGTGGTTTGGGGTCCGAGAAGCCCCGACCCTGAGCGGCTCCAGCGCCGAAGTCCAGCCCCCCCAGCATCCACGAGATCTGCGTGGGGCCCTTCTGCTTTTTGCTGCTCACCGCGTTGTCTGGAAACTAGCCCGCTGGCTTGTGGCCTTCCCGACGACGACCGACAACATCACCACTGCTAGTCTGGTTGCTCCAGACTGGCCCTTGCTCCCTTCCAAAAGAGGAGCACCCCGGACCCTCCTGGTTCACTCCAGACGCCATTTTAGGTCCACCGCGTGGGCTTGAATTTGCCAAGACTTGTTGCCCCAATCCTGGGTCCAGCGACGTCGACAGCATCAACCATCGTGGGACAGCTCGCACCTCCATCCTGGTCGCCGACAACGCCTCCTGGTCCGTGAGACTGCAGAGCCCAGCGTCGCCCACTCACCTGGTCGAGGTGACTACCATCCGGTGCCCTCCTGGTGCCATCTGATCACTGGCTAGTGGTTAAGAACTTGGTCCCCTCTGCTTTCAGGTGTCATCCATCTTCAATCCAAGCTTGGATCACTTCGAACAATCTTCACTGGTCGCCTGCCAGCAACTCTTTCTTCAGGCTCCTGGTTCGTCAACGAGGATTCCCGACGTCTTTTCAGACCTATGCAGCCGCAGCCCCTGGGCTAGGTAACTTTGGCATTTCGGTGCCCCAGCATAGCCTCACTATCCAAGGGTCCAGATCCACTGTCGTTTTCGACCTACCTTATCGGGTTCGCCCGAGAACACTAACTTTGCTTTTACTAGCTCCCATAGACTTTGTCCCGCATCCCGCGTGAGAGTGCACACTCTGCACCCGAGTCCCCTAGGCCTCCTTCTAGTAATCTGAAGGTTCAGTAACGTAGTCCTAGCGATTCCAAAGCCTATTAGTCCAGTACTTACCTGCTAGTAATTTCGCATTCCACTTCCATAGTATATGGTTTTCCGTGCCCCTCGGGCATTTGTGTAAATTGTGCAACTTAAAGTATTTTCGTAAGAGTTTTGTTGTGTGCTTAGTACCCTGTCCTCATAAAGAGTACAGGGCTGTTGTGATCTAAATAAATACACTGTTTATTTTCATAACACTTGTGTGGTGTCCTTTCACTTGGTTTTCAAGGGGTATATGTGATGGTATAACAGCTGGCTTAACACGCCCTCTAGAGTTTAGCCCGAAGACTGCTCTTGTCCATGCTACTAGGATAGCTGGTCTATCGGTTGACTTACAACCAATCACCATAAGGGTTGTTTGGACTGATACATAGTGATCACTAGAATAGTGAACACTGAATATCAGGCCAACTTCTCACAGCCCCCTTGGCCAAGAGGGCTGCAACTTCCTGTTAAAGAAGTGCCAAGTGATCCCCCGACATGGAGTGGTACTAGGGTGGCATGACTGGAGGGGTAGTCGAAGGGGAGAGAGGAGCCTCTTCGGACTATCTGTAAAACCACCTGTCCAAAGTGATGGTGTGCCAGTGGGGGGGGGGTGATGGTGAATCCTGCCACCAATTGGCGTTTGATGGGCCTGAAAAACCAGACTAGGAAGGTTTGGAGGCAGTGGTGGCCGGAATGGAGTTGGACTGACCCGCCCGCTGGCCCTCTGACCCGGCTCGGTGGGTCCCACATCCGCGGCCGCTCTGAGACTGTTGATGTGCAGGCCTGTGGCTCTGAAGCAAATGTGTTGGGGCGCCCCTTCCGTGGCCACGAAAGGAGCGCAAAGCAGAAGGTGAAAGAGGGCGCGTGGCAGACAGACCCAAGGACTTGGCCGTAGCTCACGAGTCCTTAAAGCGCTCCAATGCACTATCTGCTTTGTTGACAAAAAGGTGAATGCCATCAAGGAGTTGTCCATCAGAGTTTTCTGGACATCCCCTGAGAAACCAGTTGTCCCCAGCCAGGCATGGCAACGGAGTACCACTGTTGTGGAAATCGTTCTGCCCAGCGAGTCTGCGGTGTCAAGGCCACAACAGATAGTGAACTTGGCTGCAACCCTCCCTTCAGCAATAGCTTGAGAGAGCACTGTGCGGGCATCCTCCGGACATTGAGGCTGCACGCCGCCACCGTATCCCACACAGAGTGGGAATAACGGCCCAAGAGGCATGCGGTGTTCACCGATGGCAGTCCTGAACTGGCAGAAGAAAAATTCTTCTTACCATATTGCTCCAGTTTCTTGGATTCCCTGCCCGGAGGTGCGGTAGGGAACGCGCTCTGGGACATAGAGGTTTGGACAACCAAGCTCTCAGGAGTGGGGTGCTGGGAAAGGAAAAGGGGGTCGCCCGGGACAGGGCGATGGTGTCAGGCCACGTTCCTATCCACTGGAGCCCCTGTGGACCAGGTGCCCAAAAGAACGTCCGAAAGTGCTTCATTAAAAGGCAGCAGTGGATCCACTGAGGTAGCTGACGGCTGAAGCACTTCTGTCAGGAGGTTAGTCCTGACGGCCACTGTAGGAAGCTTGAGGCGGAAGACCTCGAACGCCCGACGCAACACCACTGCATAACTTGCACCCTCCTTCGTAGCCACTGTAGGAGGAATAAGCATGCCAAGGTCAGGAGAGGTATCAAGACCCCTGGTATCCCGAGCTTCTCTGCCCAGTCCGAGTCAAGCTCACACTGTGCTGTAAGAATGTCCTCAGACCCCTCCCAGTCCTCCCCTCCCTCCGAAGGCTGACGAACAGGCGGAAAATAAGGAGGATGGGCATAGGGATAGAAATCCTCCATCAGCGTCGGAATCAGCATTGACTAACCCTGTTCCGGTTCAGTGTCCACATCGGGACTGAAACTGGGGGCGACAGCGTCCGGTAGGCCGAGCGACGTCAGAGGTGGTGCCGGTGGGGTCGATGTCAGTGGAGGTGTCACAAGGATAACCGGTGTCGACCGGGATCTGAGCTCGGATCCATGGGGGTCCTGCGGCACAGAGGCCGGAGCCAACATTGATGCCAGAGCTGGAGCCGCTGGCAGTAAAGAGCAAGGACCCCCGATCAGGCCCCTGGGGCCTGAAGGCACACCAGTGGAGCCTGATGGCCCAAAGAGGCAAGCCATGGCTGACAGAAATTCCTAAAGCTGGGTCGGAGTCGTCAACGGACCCGGGAAGGGCGGGTAGGCCGACGGCGACTGTATAGGCTCTGCCGGAGCCACGGGGGACGCACCACCTGCACTCTCAGCCACGTCGCGTGACTGGCGAGGGGAAGATAGAGAGCAATGGCGCTTCTTCGACTTCTTGGAATGCTTCGTCTTACCTGACCTTGAGTGCAAAGACTTCGATCCTGACGAACAATGGTGGCAGCTCTGCGATCGGTTCCTCAACCTCCCACAGCAATGGGACCTTGATCGGCGCGGAGCCGACTGCCGGACTTCCAGCAACTTTTGGGACCACTCCCGCAAAGTCTTCGGCACCATGGTCCGGTAGTCGGAGTACTACTTGGTGTCGTGGTCGCGCTCCTGGCAGTAAAGACACACGCGGTGCGGGTCTATCACCGACATCATTCGATGACAGTCCCCACACAACTTGAAGCCAGGCATCCCTACTGCACCAGCCGTCAATTGACAAAACAGCCTAAAAAAACTCAGTCAAAAAATTACTGAGGGTACCGCTCTCTCCGGATCTGCGCTTGCTGGCACGGAAAAAGAAAGAACTGACGTTAGCGTGCGAGGGCAGTGTCTAAGTCGCTGTTGGGACATCATCTCGGCAACCACAATGCCAACGACGGACGCGAAGCCGCATGCACCACCTTCCTACGAGCAGGGGTACTGCTGACAAAAACTTTCCAGATCCAGTCTGACGCCTGGGGGTAATTCTATGGTAAGGAATCTATCACTACGTATTTCTTTAAGATGTCTCTCTTAACAGCAATCGTCTAAATGTTTGAGTGCCTCCTTGTACAGCACTGTGTAGCCTCTTGCACGAAAAGCGTCGGGTGTATTATTTATTTCGAAAGGTGTTATCATTAAAAAAATTGCAGGCGCTCGAGCACTATGAAATACTGTGTTGAAACAAGCATTTGCAATGCAATCGGTCACGCCTTTGGGACCTTATATGTATTTACCTATGCAGCACATTTTGGGTCTGTCACATGTATGTATTCCCCATATCTGATCTATATCATGCAATATTTGATTAGAACTAAATCAAAGATGCTTTTTTCTTTGTTTCAGATTTCGTTATTCATCTGATCAAAGTACAGTGCAATATGTACAGTGAAAGACGAAGTGCTAATAAAAAGGGAACATATACATATACTAGATCTGCCCCACCAAAGGCAATTTTGAAGAAATTATTCTGGAGCTGGATGACTGATGGCAGGAATAGCAACACCAATCTGTGCAGGTCAACGATGGAATTTCTTTTGGTGAAGGAGGTGCACTTCTGCGAGCCGTACCTAGATACTATCCTATCCACCTGGGATAGGGCTCTCTATTTCAGATTCAGGGTAGGCCTACTGCCAGTGGGTAAATTGACTGCCAGTTGAAAGGTTCCGGCGCAGACAACTCCTTTCTGCCCTTGCTGTTTGGACAAGTTGGAGACAGTCCCGCACTTATTATTCGAATGCCCGGCCTATGCAGACCCTCGCCGCAGATGGCTGAAGCCCCTCTGTAGAGAACTTGGGACTAGATCCCACAAGGAGGCCCTAAGAATCTTAAAAACGGACCCTCTGCCCCTGTTTGCCAGTGGACTGGCTAAATTCTTAGGCTGGGCATGGCGCATCAGATTTAATAGACTTTCATATCTTGCCTAAAAAGTATCCTAGATTGTTTTTATGTGACTTTTTATGCAACCTGTTGTTTATATTGTATGTTATTACTTATGTACTGGATTTTAATGTTTTTTAATGTACATGTATCGCTTTTTATGATATGAAAAAATATCGAAATAAAGCTATTTACTACTATTACTACTATATATATATATACACACACACACACACAAGAGTGTAAATAGACACTGTACAAAGCCCACGGTTGAGAACTTATTTGAACAGATACTTTAAAGGAGACCTATCGAATTGTATACAGATCCGCCATATTCATTTAATCATTAAACAACAGAAGGTAGGTGATGGTGTTGTTTTGACTCTGTAGGAATTCATCAGGACCTAGTTATCTATCTAATGCGCCACAATAGCTTTACTTCCCAGAGTACAAGGGAAATGTCAAAATGTGCTCTATGAGAGGACAACAGGGAAAGGAAGCATAGAATATGTGCCAACTGGCCACACATGATCACAGCTGTCAACTGTAATCTGACACTCTTTTGGACAATACTCACTCTTTAGCCCACAACACTTTGCACTCTGGAGCTTGTAGATCCCTGTTATGAGTGTGAACCTTCAAGTCCCAGAATGTATTTATTTTATTTATAAAGTTTTATATAGCGCAAACTTGATCCCGAAGGATATCAGAGCACTTTACAATTATAGGGAAAGGTAACAAGTCAAAAAATGAGTCAAACATGGGGAGTATAATAGGCATTGAATCAAATAGTGCATACATATCAGCTCATTTGTAAAAATCTGAGTTAACGGGGAGTGGGCTATATGATGGAGCACAGAAATATAAGGGGAGTAGGTGAAATAATCATATACAGGAATAATAACCAAAACCACACTAATAATCTATACCTGAGTCAATGGGGCGTCTAATAGGCATTGTATCAAGTGATGAACATCTAATAGATCATTTATACACCTGGCTGAACGAAGAATGGGCAAGACTATGTACCATAATGACTTAAGAGGAGTAAATACAATAATCATGTACATTGGTCATCTATGCTGTTTTATTCCTATTTCTATGTATGACTGGCACAGGCACATTTACATTATCAATTGCAGCAGATATATGTATTGCTTTCTGCTTTTTGATCAATTTGTATTGTGTATTAAATAGAATTAGCTGTAATTTGTAGCCCCTTTACTAATTTTTGTGTATGGTAATACATTATGTTGAATGTATCCAATATTGTAACATTTGTGGGTTACATATCTATTTATACATTCATTTAGTTTTTTTTACTACTGCTGCACTTAATGTATTTATTAATTATGGCATTGTTCATTCCCATGAAATAAGCACAAGATCTATCCCAGGGGTCGAATACAACGGGGGACGACGCGTTAAGACCCTCTATACAAGCATTGATGTCACCCCCTCTCACAAGTCCCTCCCTCCTCATCCCCCCTCCCCCACTCCCTCCTCCCCCCACCCGCCACACCCGAGTGCCAACCTAGAAAGGTGAGAAGTGGCTTGAAGGCCGCGGGCGTGCACCAGCGCTGCCACTGCGGATGATTTTTTAATCCTTATTCCAGCTGATTACGAGCTGCTTGCTTATTTTAAAAATTGTCATTGCTATATTTTGTGTTATGCCCTTCAGCGCCCGCCCTACTCATTGACTGTCACGGTAACTTGCTTACCTTATTTACTAAGCTCTCGACCCCGGTCCACCCCGGCAGTGTGCCTTTTGCGCGGAGGGTCCCTGCACGAGCGCCACTTCCGGTTCTGCACCACTTCTGCCCTGCCTCTCCACCGTGCAGGTGGAGTTCTGGACTTTTTGGTTCCGTCCAGAGGTGTCAGGGAACAACACCCAAAGACCCCGGAGTTCCACCTGCCTTGGTGCGCAAATGAACAGAAACACGGGCTTCTCGATGGTGGCGTCAAAGACCAAAGGTTTATTACTGCAGGGACACAGAAGTCACAGAAACCACACATGGGCAGATTCTAGGAGCCTGTTCGATTTGTACAAAGAGGGTTGCTCCTTATATACTAAATTTTTAGCTGGGGGCGAATTCTTTACATGTAATACATTCTCGAAACCTTTGTGTCTAAAACAATAAATATTTGGCGTTACACAGTAACCATCGATAATATCTGATGCCAAACATTACGAAGAGGGGTTCCCACTAGTTCATCACAATCCCTTGTCAATATTGCATTCAAGAGCCGGACCGCCTCATCGTAAATTTCGTTACCTCCCCCTAATAAAGATTCAGAAATAAAGGAACGGAGCCAGGAGTGGAAGATAGAAAAGTGGGATAAGGGATGTTTGTGGGTTGTAAATGGGCAAGGCTACCGGCTTCGGCCGCCTAATCATGATCGGGACAATGGATGCGAAGACCAGTTTAGCAGGACTGGCCTCGGGCAGAGGAGGCAGCCCTTGTCGAGTCATGCAGCTACAGCGTGATCTGGTTTAAGGTGCACGTGTCAAGAAAGAGGTGAATCTCCGGCTAAGGCTACGTGTCCTTAATCGAAATGAAGTGATCAGAGGTTATTGCGTATGTGAGGGCAAGAAACACAAAATGGCTGCCATGATCTAAGATGGATGCCGTGGGTAGATCAGAAATGTGTTCATAACAGGAGTGCTCTTGCTCGTAGCGTAGCGAAAACACCAGGATATGCTAAATGGATCATTTGCGGTTCGCTGATACCAATATTATGTATTTCCGACAACATTGAAAACACGGGTTCAAATCGTCACGGAACCTCAGACCCTCCTTTTGCCCTTACATAGGCAATTACTCAGTCTATGTCAGAATCTAGTTCTATGCTCATCAGGTCAGTGACATGCTGTTGTATCATCATCCTTTCTCGTGCCTTTTCTCCAAACGCAGGTGGTTTCCTAAAACAGGTTGCAGCACAAAGGCTACACAGGGCTGGACCACACTGGATAATCAGGCAGCATGAGAAGAGGAATACTAAGATGACACCAATGACCATTAGAACCTTCCATCCCCACGCTGATATCAGAGTCCAAAACCACTCCATGAAGGACCAGTTTCCCTTGTCTACATGTATAGAGTCTGAAATCTTGTGTAGCTTAGAGATCGCCTCATAGACTGTTGGAGCATTATTAGGAATAAAGACACAGCAGCTCGATTGGATCATTCTGCATACCCCACCTCGATCTGCAAGTATAACATCAAGAACCATACGGTTCTGCAACGTCATGAGTCTATCCGCCTGAAGCTCAGCTGTCAAATTGCTAAGGGCACCAGCAGTTTCGGTAATAGTAGATTCAACTACCCGTGTTAGCTGACGTATGTTTCTACTATTGGCCATAGGCCCCCAGAACGGAAGGAAGCCTTTGAAAAAGTCTCCAGCTTCCTGACCAGCGGTATCTTCCTTGCTGAAGACACCTCTCGCTACTCTGGTCCTATGGTAGTCAGATGAAGCAGTGTATGTTGGAGGCAACAATCGAGCAATATAACATGAACCTGAAAAGTCAGCAGGTAACCATGTATATGCTCGGTCTCGACAGATGAAGTAGGTACCCCTAGCAGTAAGGAAGGCAGGGGAAGAGTTAGCCGGAAACACATAAGTCTCTACGCACTCACTTCTCCCTAGCTGAGCTCTCGGATTTCTCCCATTACCTTGCAAACAGACCTGACCTCGGTGAGGTACGATCCAGATTGGAGTTGAGCTTTTACGCTTGCTTTCTCCCAAACTAAGGCGATACTCTGAAGAATTCCAACTCAAATATACTCGCAATTCGTCTCTAGGGTAAGATGGAGTATTATTGACGTCCTTGATCATGTCAATAATTCCCTGGACTAAGGCTTTGTTGGCAGAGTTATATCTAGTGGAATGTGGTGGACGCGGAGGATAGGTTTCAAGGGCATAAGCAAAGATGGTTTTAAGGGCCTGAAATGATCCATTGTAGCTGAAAGGCAAAACCAGATAGGGAATGCCTTTATCCATAGTGTGGGGTATCAAGCCACACACCCAGCAGTCTGTAGTGTTAACTACCAGTTGGTGTTGGTGCAAGAGCTGTATAAAAGTGTTGTTAATGAATTCTGAGCGTCGAGCTTGTTCGTGTTAGGGAAACGAGTGAAAAGAGTGTATAGAGGAAACAGTAGAAGTAACAGGATTAAGGGGAGGTACTGTAGTTACTGGCACAAAAATCAAACTAATACCGAAAACGATTCCACCCACCAACGTTATCAAAACAATTAAAAATGTAATAGCACATTGTATTAAAAAGCATTTGCTGTGAAGAATTCTGTAAAGTCTGTTTCTGCGAACATAAATCACATTTTCTCGTTGCAGCGCAGGAAGCTCCATCTTCTACAATCCGCTCGCGACCACTGATGATGTGTACGTAGATGAAAATGCCTCTATCAGCCCTGGGAGTTCCCAGAACCAACAGAAAGATCGACCTTATGTCAGACCCCCGCAGATTCAACTAAGCACACAGCCACGACCCTACGGCTACCCAGACGGCAAGGCAATTTTAAAAACAATAAAACAATAGCAAACTTCCTGGCTGAAGGCAAAAGTTCAATATTTCAAAATATCACAATAGGCAGTTGCCTGCTTTATTTGTCCATTTTACGAGGTCGTAAATTGTATCTTTGCTTAGCAAGTACTGTTTGATCGGCAAATAGCGTATCATTGGTAGCTGTTGCAGTGTTCAGGTTCGCAGGTGATAAATGTTTTTCTGATGCAGGGGACAAATGTTCAGAATTCAAAGGAGTCTTTTCAGGAGGAGAGTCAGATTTCGGAGTGTCAGTAATCAATTCGGCATCGCTGAAAGGGATGAACTTTGGTGTGCGTTCAAATTCGGAGGCACCAATTCCCTTCTTCACCCAGTCGTCGTAAGGAAGTGGCAAAGGTACACGCTTAACATGAGATGCGTGCACCCAATGCTTGCGACCAGCTACACGAACTGCTGTTCTCGTTGCAAGCAGGACCTGGAAAGGGCCGATGTATCTGGGCTGAAGATTCTTCGTCCTCGCGAAGTTCCGGATTACAATTTGGTCGCCGGGTTTCAGCTGATGCCCTGGACTCTCCGGAGGCTTTGGCAATGTATCGAAAACCTGTTGGTGAATAAGACTCAATTTAGCAGTCAAGTCGTAAAGGTAGTCGATCAACATAGGATATTCTAGAGAACAAAACTCTTTAGGTCTCGGCACACCCCAAATATTTGCCGGGCGGCCAAAAACGATCTCATACGGGCTAAGCCCCACTCTAGAATGTACAGTTGCTCTTGTTGATAATAAAGCCAAAGGAAGTGCGTCTGGCCAGGACAAACCTGTGGAAGCTTGAATTTTGGCTAGTTTTAGTTTGAGGGTGCCATTGTAACCCTCAACTAAACCAGCAGACTGGGGATGGTTTGCACTGTCAAACTTCTGTTTTATGTTCAGACCGGCACACACACTCTGCATAACTTTCCCTATGAACTCACTTCCGTTATCTGACCATACAATCCGTGGCATACCATATCTAGGGAAATATTCTTTGAGAAGAATTTTGGCAGTTGATAGGGCAGTATTGTCCTTTAGTGGGTATGCTTCGATCCATCTGGAAAAAGCACAAACTACCACCAGGACATATTTCAGATTATTACAGCGATCCATGTGAATGAAGTCTAACTGAATCACTTCAAAGGGGCAGGAAGGAGGAGCGAAGTGACCAGCAGGAGTTGGAGTTCCCTTGCCGGGATTATGCATCAGGCATACCATACAATTTTTCACCACTCTCTCTGCACACTTATTGATCCCATCATTCTTCCAGACTGGAGCCAACATCTTACAGATTCCTTTAGAACTTATATGCGCTACTCCATGCGCCATCGTCACCACTGCAAGCACATACGCATCAGGCAACATCCAACGCTGCTGTTCTGTCAAATCAATCCAACACCCATTCGAATCCAACTTGCCCGTACTCTCTCTCCATACACGTTTTTCCTCTTCAGTTGCCTCTTTCTGAATCTCTTTCACACTTTCCATTGTATCCTCACACATTCCAGATTCAGCAATCCACCTTGCGGACGTAGCAACATACATTCTACTCATCATGTCTCTAGCTGTCTGTTTAGCGGTCTCATCAGCAAAAGCATTCCCACGACCAACATCATCCGTAATTGCTTTATGAGCACTGCACTTCACAATCGCAACTTCAGTCGGCAAGGTTAGAGATTCCAACAGGTCGTTAACTAGCTGACCATGTTGAATCTTAGTCCCATGGGACGTAATGAAACCTCTTTCTTTCCACAAACGGCCAAAACTATGGGCCACGCCAAATGCGTACTGACTATCTGTAAAAACATTCACTCTCTTTCCCTTAGCTAAAACACACGCTCTTGTTAAAGCTATTAATTCTGCAGCTTGGGCAGAATTCTGACTTACTCTTGCAGTCTCCACAATCGTCTTCAAAGTCGTTACTGCGTAAGCAGCAGTCACATCACCATTCTCCAATTTAAAACATGACCCATCCACATACAACGTGCCATCTGGATCTGATAATGGAGTGTCCTTTAAGTCAATACGTCCTTTTGTCTCTTCCTCCGTTCTAAAACAACAATCATGTGGCTCGGAATCACTCGACTCTTGATTAGCCGGCAACAGCGTTGCTGGATTCAATACATTACATCCTTTGATCTGAATATGACTCGCTAGTAATGTCAGTTCATAACCAGATAGTCTCGCACTGGTAAGGTGTTGTGTCTTGGTTCGGTTCATGAGTGTATCCACAGCATGAGGAACCATAACCACTAGCATGTTATTCATCACCAGACCAGCAGATTGTCGAATGGAAGCCGCAGCTGCCGCTGTAGCTCTCAAACAACTAGGTAACGCTCTAGCTACCGGATCCAATGTTGATGAGAAATACGCACAGGGGCGTTGTTTATCACCAAACTTCTGTGTCAGAACACTCAACGCGCAACCTTCTCTCTCGTGAACGTAGAGCGTGAATGGCTTACTGTAATCGGGTGTACCCAATACAGGAGCTGAACACAGTACATTTCGCAACTCAGAAAAGCTCTCTTGACATTCATCAGACCATGGCACCGGACTCGGAACATTTTTCCCAGTCAAAGCTACCAACGGTTTCGCTAAAAGAGAAAAATTTGGGATCCACTGCCTACAGTAAGAGGTAATACCTAGAAAGGCACGTACTTCTCTCTGTGTGCGGGGAACACTCATCTGCATAATTGCTTTTATTCTCTCTGGGGTCAACTTCCTTCCCTCCTTTGACAAGAGATGACCTAGGTAGGTCACTTCTTGGCAGCAGTATTGCATTTTTGAAGGTGATACCTTGTGATTCAAATTGGACAAATGATGCAATAACGAAACCGTAGCTGCTTTGCAAGTTTCCTTGTCATCGGCAGCCACTAGAAGATCATCTACATACTGCACTAGTGCAGAACCTGGAGGAAGGACAAAGGAATCTAACTGACTTTTTAGTGCTTGACTGTAAATAGACGGGCTCTCACAGTAGCCTTGTGGAGCGCGTTTAAATCTGAAACTTCGACCTCCTAGACAGAAGCCAAAAATATCTCTGCTTTCTTCGGCTATCGGAATGCTGAAAAAGGCATTTTTCAGGTCGATGACTGAAAACCAAGTAGCTGTAGCAGGAATCAATGTTAATAAGGCAGTAATGTCTGGAACCACAGGAAACTGCGGGACCACAATCTTGTTGACTTCTCTGAGGTCGATGACAAACCTATACACTGGAGGCTTTGTGGGATCAGTTCGTTTCAAAATCGGTAATACAGGACTGTTACAGACATTTCCTCTAGTTTCTTCAACCACACCTTTCTTAATCAAATCTTGCACAATCAATAAAAGTGCACGCTCACCTTCACTAGAAATTTTGTATTGAGGAAATCTTGGAAATTTCACATTTGCTTTCAAAGTTACTACATATGGTGGTATTTCTAAAAGGCCTACATCATTAGGACCAGTCGCCCAAAGAGAATCAGGGAGGGAACGCAGCTCTGGCGGGAGTGCATCCATTGACAAGTACATCGGAGAGGTGATTCTTTTACCCAATGTAAGCTGTACCCCTTCCGGAGAACAGTACAATGTCGCATATAGTCGTTTTAACAAGTCTAAACCAAGCAGATTTTCATTACAACCTGTCGTCAAAATCAGTGGTGCTTTTAATTGGCACGGTCCAACAGAAATAGACAAAGGACCAGATATGGGGTTGTAAACAGGGGCGCCTGAAAAACCTACGGAAACATTTGTTGAGCCGGACAAAGGTGCGCCAGGGAGTTTCGCATGAATGATAGAACTTTTTGCGGCACCAGTATCCAACAGAAACGGTTCGACTACACCTGATGTTGCTACTGCGACATAAGGCCCACTCTGATCCACTGGAACTGATACTACTCCCTCTCTCTGTCCATGGCTGTCCTAGTACCCATTTTGCTGAAATCCCTCATCCGTTTCACAATAGTCTTCAACAAGATATTGTTGAGATCTATTTTGCTGGGCTGACTGTCCATTTTGTTGATCAAAGTGATTGGAAGGACGATCATTCGTCTGTGGAGGCATAGCACCTCGCCCTCGACCTCTAGAATTCTGCACAAACCCACCACGACCTCTGTGAGCCGCTGCTGCATTATTTTGCGCTAAGATCGGACACTCATTCTTGTAGTGACCCTCTTTCTTACAGTACGCACACTGGTTCCACTGATATTGAGGTCTAGGTGAACTATAATCTGTCCTTTGATACGAACCTTGCTGCGTGTTAGTCTGATTCATGCGAGGCGGATACGCCTGTTGCAAAAGAACTTTAGTTTTTAAATCTTTTGTTTTCTTGTCTGATTTTTCTTTTTCCTCTTTATCCCTATTTTCATAATATTGTGCAGTTGCAAGTATTTGCGCAGTTGTAGAAACAGCCCACGCACTCTCTGAATCCTTTAATTTATTGCATAACTCAGGTAACAAATTATGCACGAATTTATCGACAAACAGTCTCTGTCCTCCTTCTGTGCTCATATCTTGACCACTATGATCTACAAAAGTCTCTTCGAACCTCGTGAAGAAGTCGGAGACACTTTCGTCTTTCTTCTGTCTGCATGCGGATAACTTGTCCCAATTAACACGCAATGCGGGCATCAGAGTCTTCATTAAGTCTATTATTCTACCTGGAAGATTAGCAATTAGGGGTTCGGGTTTTGCACCACCTGTTTGCTGACCATCCGCTGCAATGATAGCTGCCCAATCACCACCTAGGGCAACTGGATGATTCTCTCTACGAATTTTAGCCCAAATTGGTTGCGGAACTACATTTCCAAATAACATATCAATGTCCGCTAAGTTCATTATGCAAGCCTCAACTGTCTGTGTTAATTCCTTATAGTATCCAGCAGGATTCTTACGCGGGTCTGGCAAGGCCTGTTTCACTGCTAGCACTTCGGCTCGCTTCCACGGAATGTGTATCCATACTCTCTGGAATTGCGCCGGAGCAGCTACAACACCATTAAGAGCATCAGCTTGCACAGCTTCGCGCCAAATCGGAGAAACCTCCCTCATTGGATATTGGCGACTCAGCTTCGTCCTACCTTTCTCTAAATCTCTTGGTGAACTAAGAGATGGATCATTTCTAAAACTTAAGATCAGTTCCATCGCTTCTTCTATATTTTCACCTACTATCATTCCTGCAGCAAACTCTTTCTGAACCTTAATTAAGTCTTCTAAATTCGATTCAACATCATCTTCTTCTATCTCCTCACGTAACAGCGAGCACATCTCATCAAAGACATACCGTTGCGTTGGTTCCTTCCACTGCATAAATGTATCTAGCACATCTCTCGTACTATATCTCCTACTCTTCGAAATCCATCTGAGAGCCGTGGAATCTAAAATTCCCCGTTCCTCAGTGCTTGGATGCTGGCTGCGTCTCTGAACAGAGTCAGAAGTAGGAGTCTTAATTAGAGTTTTATAGAAAGGAGACAGAATGTTAGAAACAGAATCAGTGATTCTTCGACGAACAGAAAGTGGAGTCAACACACTCGCAGACGTAGAGAACACAGCAGAGGTAGGAACAGATAGCGGAACAGTAGGAGTATCGAGAAAAATAGTTTGTGGAGCAGTAGGTGTAAGCGAGACAGATACAGGTATAGAAGTCGGCAACCCAGGAGGAGGAGGAGCCGTAGGAACATTCACATTAACCACAGGAGGCACAGGAACTTGATTCTGAGGGGCGGGAGCAGGAATACCAGGTTGTCCAGCAACCGGCAATTGAACATTCGGTAAAGGTGGAGCCGTAGCACCTTGTGCATACGGTGGAGGTGACCGTAACAGATAAGACAACAGAGGATCGTTTTCGGGGTCCTCTAGTATCTTAGCTGTTTTCGATGGCAAGGCAGGATAGCACTTGTCGATCGCTAAATTATGCTCTCTAATGGCCACCTCTATGGCCTTCTCACACTCATTATCTTGCAGCTGCTTAGCCGCTTGCTCCAGAGTCTACTCTTCTTGCTCTTTCTGTTCTTTCTTTAACCTCTTAATTTCTCTCTGTTTGGATTCCTTTCGCCAGTAACGGAAAGAATCAAACATTGCCGGCCGGGCTTTCTTCCTAAACAATTTCGCTTCTAAATTATCAAGAATTTCGGGTTCAAAACTACCATGCAGTGGCCAACTAAGGACACCATCTTTCTCAGTGTAGCGGACCCACACCTCATTATAAGATATAGGACCCACACCATGTTTACAGTACAAGTCATATAAGGGAGTCCCAATCGGAGGAACCAGACATGAGTCCTCCAATCGTGAGTCACTGTTGCAACCAAAGCACGACAACATACAATTTCTCCGACTTACCATTTTTCAGTCCGGAACACAAAACAAACAAAACACGAAACAGATATGTGCACCTGAACCGAGAACTTTTAGGCCTACCAAAACGAACTGATGTATCGATACCCAAACTGAACCAAATAGATTATCGTAACCAGAACAACCAATGATAATCTTACGAAACCAAACCAAACCAAGAACCAAAAAGGATTTTAACAACCCTCACGAAGTAACCAACTAGCAACCACTAAATACTTAACTGAGGCACTGAAGACGTCACCAAGGAGAAACCCGTCACGTTTCGCTGTACTAAGGACTGCACCTCGGGTCCAAGACGGGGCGACGGTCAAGGCAACAGCCCACTGCAGCCGTCCGAACGGGAACCCTCGTGGAAGAGAACTTCGGGCCACTTTTGCGATATGCCGGGATCGATGAAGTGGGGCGCCTCCCTCAGGAATCTTCACACGAAGCTTCTCGAACTCTTCAGGCTTTTGGACCGGTACCGAATGACGTCGCCCTACGTTGGGCGCCAAATGGAGTTCTGGACTTTTTGGTTCCGTCCAGAGGTGTCAGGGAACAACACCCAAAGACCCCGGAGTTCCACCTGCCTTGTTGCGCAAATGAACAGAAACACGGGCTTCTCGATGGTGGCGTCAAAGACCAAAGGTTAATTACTGCAGGGACACAGAAGTCACAGAAACCACACATGGGCAGATTCTAGGAGCCTGTTCGATTTGTACAAAGAGGGTTGCTCCTTATATACTAAATTTTTAGCTGGGGGCGAATTCTTTACATGTAATACATTCTCGAAACCTTTGTGTCTAAAACAATAAATATTTGGCGTTACACAGTAACCATCGATAATATCTGATGCCAAACATTACGAAGAGGGGTTCCCACTAGTTCATCACAATCCCTTGTCAATATCGCATTCAAGAGCCGGACCGCCTCATCGTAAATTTCGTTACCTCCCCCTAATAAAGATTCAGAAAGAAAGGAACGGAGCCAGGAGTGGAAGATAGAAAAGTGGGATAAGGGATGTTTGTGGGTTGTAAATGGGCAAGGCTACCGGCTTCAGCCGCCTAATCATGATCGGGACAATGGATGCGAAGACCAGTTTAGCAGGACTGGCCTCGGGCAGAGGAGGCAGCCCTTGTCGAGTCATGCAGCTACAGCGTGATCTGGTTTAAGGTGCACGTGTCAAGAAAGAGGTGAATCTCCGGCTAAGGCTACGTATCCTTAATCGAAATGAAGTGATCAGAGGTTATTGCGTATGTGAGGGCAAGAAACACAAAATGGCTGCCATGATCTAAGATGGATGCCGTGGGTAGATCAGAAATGTGTTCATAACAGGAGTGCTCTTGCTCGTAGCGTAGCGAAAACACCAGGATATGCTAAATGGATCATTTGCGGTTCGCTGATACCAATATTATGTATTTCCGACAACATTGAAAACACGGGTTCAAATCGTCACGGAACCTCACAGGTGAGCTGTCTAGTGGTTCACGTCAGTTAGTATAAATGGCGACCTGGAGGAAGCGCAGCGGACGAGCGCAGCGGGAGCGCCGACTTCGCGCCAAAGTCGCGCACAAGTCAAGCCCGTCTGCGCCCGTCCGCGGCCGACCGAGGCCCGGGGCCATGCATGCTGTCTGTCGCATTACTTATTCCTCTCAAGATCTCCGTTCCTTTCATTGTTGCGTCCCCCTCGCTCCTCACATAGTTGCCATTGCACAGAACTGTGGCATACTGTCCTCCCTTCCTTCTAACAGCCCCCGGGCTCCTCTCCCTGTCACCCCTTCCCTCTACAACGCCGCCCCCACATTTATCAGTACCAGCTCTCTTGGTGCTCGTTCCATTTCGATAGTTTATCTTAACACCCGCTCACTCCCTAAACATCAACTCGAAGTATTTCAACTTCTGGATAGTGGCAACATTGACATCTTGCTCCTCGCAGAAAGCTGGCTCCATGCGGATTCCTTTCCCGACATCCTGCCCGCTATACCTACGGGTTTCTATATCCTCCAATCTAACAGGACCTCTGGTAGACCGGGCGGTGGAGTTGCCGCCATCATCCGCTCTAACTTACAATTCACTTCCCTAACAACCACTCCTATATTAAACTCCGACATACTCATGTTGAAACTCACGTCTCCCAAACACTCTTTCATCTGTGTCTTAGTTTACCGCCCCCCTGTCAATATGCCCTCCTTCTCATCCCTGTTTGGCGATCTCATCTCTCAGATGGCCATTAACTCCTCCAGGGTCTTGATCATCGGCGATTTCAATTACTGGCCACTAGATCCCCATGAATCCACCCCCTCACTTGAATTCACCGACCTACTACTCGGTCTTAATTTTTTGCAACATATCTCTGTTGCAACTCACAACAGGGGCCATACCCTTGACCAGGTATGGACAACCAACCTGGATATCTCCCCTCCCCTGGTCCACCCCTGCACCTGGTCTGATCACTTCCTCATTTCTTTCTCTCTGAAACTCTCAGTACCTACTCGTCCCCCTTCAGCTTCCAATTTCTCGGCACGCAATTGGAAGCATGCCGACATTTCCCTTTTCCATTCGACCCTCACTACCACACTCCCCTCTGACCACTCTGACTTGAATTCTCAAACTGCCTGACTTGACCAATGGCTGTCCCAAGCCAGCGACGTGGTCGCCCCTGTCAAAACCATTGAATCTAAACGTCCACACGACGCTCAGCGTTGGTTTACTGATCAATTGAAAGCTGACAAATTACTTCTCAGACAGGCTGAGCGTCACTGGAGGCGAAATTATGACCCCTCACTAAAGTCCATTTACATTGATTTATTAAAATCTTACAAAAAATCTATCATTTTGGCCAAATCCTCCCACTACTCCCAGAAAATTATTAGCGTTGCATCAAAAACAAAAGAAATTTTTTCCATTGTGGCTGAACTCTCCCTCCCTGATCGTGTTACGCCTCAGCCTCAACCCTCGCAGGCTCTGTGCGACTCCTTAAACTTATTTTTTATTGACAAAATCTCCACGATTAAAAACAACATCCCCTCCACCACCATGTCCCAGGTCAGCCTCCTCCCTTCTCCGAATCCTCGTTCCCTGCAGGAATTTCCTCCTATTTCTCTGGACACTTTTCTTTCGATACTACAGGCTGTCGGCTCCGGTTCCCCCCACGACTGCTGCCCTCCCCAAATCCTAAGAGACGCCTTTATGGCTTGTCCTGGTCCTCCTCTTGACCTGCTAAATCGTTCACTCTCTACAGGCTCTGTCCCCGATGCTTTCAAAAGAGCAGTGGTCGTACCCATTTTAAAAAAACCTGGTTCTGACCCTGCGGTCTTAGGTAACTACCGACCTATCTCCCTTCTCCCCTATTTGGGGAAGGTCTTGGAGACTTACGTCACCCGTTGCCTGAGCGCCTTCATCGAGGAAACTCATTTCCTTGACGACCAACAGGCAGGCTTCAGACCGGCCCACTCCACGGAGGCAGTGGTGGTAGCGGTTATGGATGCGCTGAGACAGGGGGCTGATAAGAACTTGGCCCAGGCCCTGGTGTTATTAGATCTCTCGGCCGCCTTTGACACGGTCGATCATGACATTCTGATCGACCGTGTCAGAAATGTGGGCATCTTGGGCCCGGCCCTGTCTTGGATTGTGTCCTTCCTTCAACGCCGCTCCCAATCGGTGCAACTGTCCACCTTCTCTGCTCCCCAAATCTCACTTTCCTGTGGTGTTCCCCAGGGTTCTGCCTTGTCCCCTCTTTTGTTTAATCTTTATATGCAGCCCCTTCTTGCCTCTCTTCGTCACTCCTCTGTCACCATCTTTAACTATGCAGATGATCTGCAACTCATCTTTCCTATCGACCCCTCCCCTCTCTCTTGCTCCAACTTCCAATCAATAATGCTTACCATCTATGAGTGGATGAACTTCAGTCAGCTGAAGCTCAACCCTAGCAAGACAGAGTTGGTTCTGATCCGTGGGCTTTCGCACCCTTGGACTCCTAACTTCTGGCCCCCAGCCCTCGGTCACCCCTCCCTGTCCACTCAACTGTGTGAAGAGCCTAGGAGTCATCATTTCTAGTGACCTTTCGATGCGGCCGCATATCAACGCTGTTACCTCGGCCTGCTTCTATCACCTTCGCAGAATCGGTAAGATCCGAAGGTTCTTATCATCAGAGGCTCTTATCCTTGTCATCATGGCCCTGGTCACCTCACGTATAGACTATGCCAACTGTCTATACGTGGGGATTCCCGCATACCATCTTCACCGGCTTCAACTGGTGCAAAACCAGGCAGTCAGACTAATTATTCAGCAGCCCAAACACCAACATGTTACGCCGATGCTGAAAAAACTACACTGGCTCCCGGTTAAGCAACGTTGCATCTTCAAAATGGGATGCACTGTTTTCAAATCTCTATCTGCCTCTGCCCCGCCTTTATTTCTCTCAGCCTGCACCCCCACGTCCCCTCGCGACACCTTAGATCTTCTGCTCACAACCTCTTGATCACTCCCAGCTTCAAACGTAAGAAACACGGTGGTGCTTGTTTTTCTTTTCTTGCTCCATCTACCTGGAACTCTTTTTCCCCTCTCAATTCGGCTCACACCTGACTATACTACTTTCCGCAAACTCTTGAAAACCTACCTGTTCCATCGTGCTCACGACTAGCTGCTTCTATTCCCCTGCGTCCTCTTTCCACTTGTCTTTGAGCGCAAAGAAACCAATTGGTGAATGTGCGCGGTACCAAATACCTTTAACATAACATAACATAACAGAAGTGCCAGAATACGTAACATGAGCCCCGGACAAAACCTTCACATGACAACAAGTAATAACTATGAGACACTGCTGCGTGGTGGGCAGGTACTGGGAGAGATGCCGAGATTTGTGACTAATAGTGTGAGGGCTACACCACCCCATCGGAAATGGAAATTAAGTGGGATGCAAATTTCCCCCCTCCTCTTTTCCTCACCTTCTCCCCTTTCCCACCCACTACGACCTCCTCTATCGGTTTTCATATCCCTCTCCCCCCTTTGCTTTGCTTTATTGCATTTTATGATGCTGAGTTTGTATGTTATCGCAACTGCCACAGTGCGCATTTACATGGAAAACGCGAAAATGAATAATTTGTTGTGATGCGCTAAAAAAAATGTAAACAAAAACATTGTTCATTCCCATTAAATATCTCACTGGGAACTTTGTTTTTTTGTATTTCAAACTTTGTAATTGAGGCGACAGGTGATCAACTAGGCCAATTCAACGTTAAATGGGATGATAGGATTAGATTAATTTGCCTTGAGAATGACCATGGAGGTGGGTTACTGAAGCTTTAATAGCATTCAGTGGCTCTGTGGTGTGTTGTAGGCTAGAAAGCAGTACTTCCCAATGGTCACACATTGCAAGGAGCGATTGGGCGGCTGTGTAGACACAGAACGACTTGAAATGTTTGCCCTAGTGTAATGCGCATTTCCCTCACTACTGCACTGCATGACTGAGAGCGGAGAAGTAAAGCTGGGTCGTACCACGCGTTCCATGTAGTTCAGTGGACCCCCGTGCCACTGAACCTGCTGCACCATTATTAGGTACGCCACTGATCTATTTAATCGAGTGCGACTAGCTCGAGATAAGTCCCATCTACTTTAATGTGCGCTGTTTGATGTTCCTAAATACAGTGGTCTATTTAAATACCCCCATCGGTGACGTAGCACGTCAGGTATTGCACAAAACAGGTATCAATTATAATGGTTGCAATATACGGGCAGTACAGTACAGTACAGTAAAAAGGGTACTGCAAAAATCCATATCTTGCACAATGTTAGCCCTATTGTTGCTGGGCCGTTTCTCGTATAACCTGGAAAGGCTATATTCCACTTCCCCAAGTAATGAAGGCGATGGTTTCAAAAGGTATATGTGCATCGCTAGAATGACCCTCTGAATACTCCAAACGGTAAGCAATAAAAAAAGAACTCTACCCTGTAAACAACTATTGTACGTTTAATTAAAGGCTAAAACATTAAAATAAAACTAGAGATGCAAGCGTCCCCTTTTTTAATAAAGCCACATATCCACTCATCTGTGTCTAGTGCCTCCATATCACAACACCTTAAGCTTTTCTTTTAGCCAACAGCACTATGCATTCTGGGATACATGGTTTTGGTGTTACAATTATCAGCACGGGCTCAGAAATCCCAGCATGCAAAAGTGCTGTTGATAAGGAGCTAAGTATGGCTGATTGTGGCACACCTGATTTTTTGAAGATATGTCTACGTTTTGTGGTTTTCTTTTCTGAAGTGCTGGAGATTTTTTGTGTTGAGTGTCAAATAAAAATTTTTCGCTTAAATATGGAGCTTATTTACAAGCCCCTTGCGCCGCCGATACGTCACTTTTTCTCATATAAACAGTGACGCACAGGTGGCGCAAGGGGCTTGTAAATAAGCCCCCTAGTAACTTGTTTAGTGCGAAGTAAGAGGGCGGGCGGCTTAATGAGCAATGCACCCATCAAATATACTGGGCACTTTCTTACAAAACCTCAAACCATCACATTGGACATTGATTGTTCACTGTCATGGATATAACTTCGTTATATACCAGTATCCATCATAGTGATGGCATTGAGGCAGTTAAGCACTTCTTGGGTCAACGCAACATACACCTTTATGAGCACAACCTAATGATCTTGACCATGATTGTGGCTTGTTTGAGAACCAATTATTTCCTTTTCAATAAGAAGGTTTATCAACAACTCAAAGGAGTGGCGATGGGGGCATGCTTCTCCCCCCGCTATGTATGTTTACATGTGGGCTGGTGGGAGGAGCATGTCCTCAAAAGCAACACAAACTCATGGACAATGCCCATGTCCAACACTGGTGGAGATTTACTGATGATGTGTGTGTGGTATAGAAAGGTTTCTTGTAATCTGCTGAAAGGTTTGTTAGCTCCATTAATACCAACACATTCAATTTGAAGTTTACAGCAAACATTAGTAAAACTAGTGTAGAATTTTTGTATGTTCAGGGGTATATCGGGGGCGGTACAGTGCAGACCAAATTTGACAGAAAGAGTACGGCTGGAAACTCCATCCGCGATGCCAAGAGTTCCCACCCCAATCATCAAATTCGCAGTATTCCTTATGGGGATTTTTTAAGATTTCGTCGGATGTGTAGCACCGATAGAGACTTAGAGTTTTATCAAAAAGAAGCATTTCAGCGTTTTGTAGCACGGGGTTAAGACAGTAAAGATCTGGAAAAAGCTCTATGTAAAGCAAATAGCCACACAAGAGAAGTCTTCCTTTATGGCCATCAGAATGTGACTGCTCAGCTCCCACTGCTCCGACCCATGAGACTGCCACACCCAATGAAGTCAGAATGATCACTACATTCAGCAGACAGGAAAAACAGATTAGGAACATCATTTACACACATTGGCCAATAATTTTCACTGAAGTGACTTTCTCATCTTACCAGAATTGCCTTCTCTGACCTTCACTGACTAGTCCTAAAGTCCTGAAGTCAGCCCCTCTACTACTTGGTTATCTTCCAAGACTGGATTTTTTAAGTGTAGCTCCTGCCGAGTGTGTTAATTCGGAGTCAACACTACTGAGTACACCACTGCTTTTGATAATACACAAATCAAAATTCAGGGTCATTACACATGTCGTACTGACCACTCAGTTTATGTTTTGGAGTGTACTTGTAGGCTCAAATATATGGGGAGCACTAAGCTCCAAGATTTCAACAGGATACTCCAACATCTGCATGCAGTGGTGAATTCAAATCTGAATTACCCGGTGGCTCGACATTCAAAACAATTTGAATGAACTTGAGTATTTTGTAATAGGAGCAGTTCCTAAATCTATTCATGGGGACAATAGGGAAAAACAACTGCGTCAACTTGAGTTCAATTTTATTCTGCAGTTAGATACTAGGATGCTTAATGGTTTAAATACGGGAGAAGACTTACATAATTTTATGGAAATTCATTTAATTATAATGTCTTTCTATATCTCCTGTCTTTTTGTCTATTTGGTCCATGGATATTTTCTTTCATTGGGAGGGTGGCGTCTTCATCCAGTTGCATTTCTCAAGTGTTAATTTTCAATTTTTGAACTCACATGATATGGCTTCCCAACTCTATGCTATTGTTAGGCCTATGTTAACATCATAGTGTAGCCCAACTACTTTTTTGGCACCTAAGGATGGCGGACGTTTGGATTTTATGGATAACTGACAGTGGGTTTAGAGACATATCCTCCTCTTTCTGTCTAACCTTGTTTCTTGTTTAAATCTACATTATTATTGTAAATGTTTCCCCAAGTACCTATGTTTGTTCACAATGCACTTGCACTTCAATACAAACAAGATTGTTGGGGACACCACAATCGGAACATGGAGCTCTGCGTCATGATTGGGGATGCTTATCATAGCCCTCTATGCCTTACTAGAAACGTCAACACCTTCACTTGAATATTTTATACTCTACAAACCTATGCCAAATATATGAAGTAAGAGTGACACAAATTTGCGAATATTGCTAATAAGACTTCTTAGAAGGACTAATATGAGAAGACACCTTATGCAAGTGAAACTTCTCTGTATGATCGATCTAATCCTTGGCGGTTGACACACATTATATATCCCTCAATATTTGACATACAAGGTACGGGTGCTCCCCGCATCCATGGGAGCGTTATTTACCATTGGACCGTCGTTTTTGGGTTTTGAAGCCTTGAAGAAGTCACTAACGTAATGAAACACATGTCGCTGTTCCCATCAAAGACCACGTAAAGGCTATATGAACAAGACCTTCGGGAAATCACAAACAAAAAACAACACTTGTAACTGTTAATTATTTATATTGTGTTGCAAAATATGAGATCACCACAACAAGCAATAAAATAATATCAGTATATTAAAAAATATTTTCTTTTTACTCAAATTGACTTGCTGGATTACTTGCCTGTGAATGACTATATAGATATCTGTACAGACCTCCTTACGTACCATCTCCTCTTGTACCGATTTATATAGATTGGCGATAGGCTTTTTTTTTGGAGGGAGCTACTATCAGTAGCTGTAGGGATTGAAGAGGTGGAGTTTCAACAGGGAAGGATGGGTAGTGGCTTTTAATGGCCCGCTTTAAGTGATATCCAGTATATATGAAAAGCGAGTTAGGGTTGGCGACAAATCCCATTTCATCATCATCTAAGTATGTCCCAGCCGGGAATAGATCCCGCATGTGTGTTATCCCCACCTCCCGTAGTATTTTCAGGGGGCCAGACTCACGTGTGACAGACAATGCCGCATGGCCCGCTAGTGGCATAGCCGGCGCATATAGAGGGAGTTTATCTGCTAGCTTGCCAATCTCCTACCATGCTGCCACTTTGGTATCAATGGTGTTTATTTCTATTCTGGGATTCCTCCATGAGTATGTGTGATGATTCCCGTCAATGGCATAGGGTGTACGTCACCATCCTCCACTGCCACATGCGGGGTGAAGGCATGCGGTTTAAACCAGTAATAGGCGTGTTGAGTCTGCGCGCATAGATAATAAATGTAAAGATCTGGAGCCCTGAACCCCCTCCCCCTCGCAAACAGGAGTGTAAGTGTAGCCCAGCTAACCCTGGCCTGTTTGCCACCCCATACGAGCGAAAGAAGTTGTGATTTGAGCATAGAAAAAAAATTTTGGTCAAGCTGATTGGAATGTTGCAAAATAAATACAAAAAACATGGAAGAATGACCATATTGTTTACTGCAATGCGGTCTGCAAGTGATAGGGGAAGACAAGTCCATCTCTCTACCTGACTCTCTAAGGCAGTGTATGCTTTCCCATAATTTCCCTTATAACCATTGCTGGATCGCGATGTACCCAAGTCCCTAAATATTTAACAGGGTCAGTTGTCCAAATGAGAGGGTAGTCCAATGAGAGAGGCAGTGTACACAGTGTGAGTGGGATTATCACCGATTTACCCCAATTTATAGGTAAACCAAAAACAGTCCGAACTGGATGTATTCTCGAAGCACTGAAGAGCGATGAATTTGTGGATCACAAATAAAAAGGACCATGTCATCTGCATACATAGATATACCGACGGGTCATGATTGAAATTAAATGCGGTATGTCTATGACACTGACGAATTATACAGGCAAGCGGTTCCATCATTATGGCAAACAGAAGGGGGGACAAGGGGCACCTCCGACGAGTGCCACACCTTATGCAGAGGGGTTGAGATGTAAGTCCACCCACTCGCACCCTCGCCAATGTATCATGATAGAGAACCTGCAGGCATCACATCAAGACATTGGGGAACCCTATTCTACATAAAACATGAAACATATAACTCCATTCAATGGAGTTAACTGCCTTCGCAGCATCGAGCATGACCGCTGATGCTGGAAGTTCAGGATTTAAAACATGGAACATGGTGAATATCGTGCGTACATTGTTAGTCGTAGAGCAGTCAGGGACAAAGCCGGATTGATCCGGCAGAACTAGAGCGGGCAATAGAGGCTGTAATTTAAGGGCAATGATTTTTGCCAGTATTTTGGCGTCCAAATTGATGAGCGATAAAGGGCAATACGACTCGCACGAGGTAGGAGATTTTTTTTTTAAGAAGAGTAATGATAAGAGCTTGTCGCAGGGAGGGCGGCAAAGTACCCCTATCATAGGGAGCACACATCTCAAGAAGATGAGGGGTAACAAGATCAGTACATCGCTTATTAAATTTGGCTGTAAGCCCATCCGGCCCAGGAGCCTTATTGTTGGGTAAGGACATAATCGCTTCTTTAACATCGGTTTCATCAATCGGTTGACTGAGATATTCCCTATGTCCATCAGAGAGCCAGACACAAGCAATTTCAGCAAGATAATCATTCAGGGCATCGCCATCTCCTCCCCGATGTTGTGTATAAATCGCCATAAAAATCACAAAATTGTTCTACTATGTCCTGTGGCTTATAGTGTTCAATCCCTTGGTCGTCTACTATCTTGGTAAGGTGGTGATTTTCAGACCTAAAGTGTAGTGCCGTAGCAAGCTTCCTATCAGGGTGCCCAGCTTCACCATAGGCTCTGGCCACATGGAGTTGCGACATATTGTGTGCCTCAGACTCCGCCAGTGCATCATATTCTTGGAGTAAATCCTGGATTCCGACCAGAGATGCCGGTGTTGGGTCAGCCAGATATTTTGTTTCAAGCTCCTTTAACGCCACCTCAGTCTTGACAATCTGACCCCTTATGTCTTTTAAAATGCCCGATGATGTGCCAATGCAGATCCCCCGTATTGTGAGCTTAAAGGCCTCCCAGAGCACTGCTGCCCTGTCCACTGACCCAACGTTTATTTCAAAATATTGTATGATGGCCTGTCTAAGGGTATCTTCAAATATCGGGTCAAGAAGAGCCTCAGCACCGAAACTAGCCAATAGTCCAAACATGACCAGCTGTTATAGGCCAGTGTGACATGTGTGCCAACCTTTTCCGCAGCATTGGAGACCCGCCAGACGTCTACAAGGCCCATCTCCAACATGGCATCTTGGACACACTGTGCGACATTGACAGTACGTACCCCTTGTGGATTAGATTTGTCAAGGTTCGGGTCGAAGATGAGTATTAAAATCCCCCTCCCCCAGATTATAGCTGTCTCTGGCCAAGTGCGTAGTAGCTCCAGGCGCTGGACGAAAACCATGGGATAATCCACAACTGTACCATATATATTGATCAAGATTACCATAGTGATCCCCAATTTTCTCTGAACCATGGCCCAGCGACCTTCAGAATCTGTGTGGGATAGTATCGGGAGAAAGGGGACATCTCTCTTAACCAAAATCAGGACCCCCCCTAGCATAGTATGTAAAGGATGACGGCAGCCTGCATCCTGCCCACTTGGTGGCAATGTTAGCTTCCTTTTGCTTACTGAAGTGCGATTCTTGCAGGAGAACAACTTGAACCTTATGTTGCTCGAGGTATGCCAGTACTTTGCGGATTTTTTGGGAAGTGTTGACCCCACAAACATTCCATGCTATACAGTTGTATCTTTCACCCATCTGTATTGATGTAATATAGGCACGAGCTATGAACATAGAGCAGCCTGTCTACCATGAAAGCAACATCTACACCTGTGACCATGACCATGCCAATCATCTCCTCGCATGTATCAATATCATACCATAAAAAAAACCCCACCCACTTTGGCAACCCCAATTCACCAAAGCAATGTCCCCTAGTGATCAACAACCCCGACAGCTAACAAAAATCAACAATGTCATGGTAGGATATACCCATAGTGGGGACGTAGTGGCACCTACCACTCTCCGCTGTAAGGGAGAGAGGGGCCATCACATCAGATATATAAGGCACTCAAAGTGATTGCATCCACATGGAGAAAAAAAGGGCAGCAGTGTCATGCAATAAACTGAGAGATACATTAACCAGTATTATCACCAACTCCTGACGGGTGGGGTTACCTACACAGAGAGTCATCAAACCACTCCAGAGTGTCAACAGGAAATCAGTTCGGCACCAACTTATTCGTAAGCTGTCAAAACTTAAATGCCACAGAGCCCTAGACATGCCAGCACATGCTGACTTCGTCAATTCTGGCCACCCCCGGCTGCAAAAAAAACCCCATCTGTTAGTCAGCATCACTTAAACAGGATTCAACCAACCCCCAGTGAGATATGATCAGACCACATAAAAGGCAACATTATTCATCAATGTCTGAGGTAGCACTTGCAGACTGCTTTTGGCTCCTTAAAGTTTTGGCTTACTCCATGGCCAGCTTTGGGATAACAATAATCTTTGCCTTGTCATCAACCCCTATCCGCATGCAGGCGGGATACAGCATTGCATAAGGCACCGGTTCCTTCGCCAACATCTTCTTGACTCCCTGAAATTCCTTCCTGGCCACCTGCACCGCGGCCATGAAGTCTGGGTAGAACGACAATGTGTTCCCTTGATGTGTGATGGTACCTTTCTGACGTGCAATACCGAGTACAGTGTCACGGTCTCGAAAATTCAGCAATCTGGCTATTATGGGCCTCGGGGCGGCACCCTGGGGGACACAAGCAGCCAGTGATCTATGGGCTTGCTCCACCACCAGCATATTCAAAAGGTTGTCCGCCCCACAAATTTCACGCAGCAGTGTTCCAGAAAAGTCCTCCATCCTACCCACAGTGGTCGGCTCCGGCAGGCCCAAAATGCGCACGTTATTGCGCCAGGAACGCGCTTCGATGTCCTCATTTTTCTCCTTGATGACCGCCAGTATCTTATCAATGTCAGTAGAGTAGTTTTTGCTGCAAGTTGTTGCAACCCATCCTCGGCATCAGATATTCTCTGCTCCACTTCACCGAGACGAAGAGCGTGCTTGTCTAATTTGGACGACATATGGTCCATTCTCACATTTAGCGCTTCGATTTTTCCATAGATGGATTGTAAGCTGTCCTGTGTCGCAGTCAACGTTGTTTCCAGTACTGTTGGACTTTGCGCCGTGGAATCAAGCTCCGAGTCAGACGCAGCATTTTGTGTTGATTTTCCACCTTTACGAAGATCAAACGTAAGCCTACGTTGGTTTTTCTCGGGCTTACCTTTTTGCCCGTTTTATGGCTTTCAGGTACAAAAGTCTGTGAAAGGTGAGGCACTGAGCGTCGCCACCTGCTATCCTAGAGCAGCGTAGGTGAGACATTCAAGGTACAGTGAATCCAGGCACCCCAACCGTAGGTACAAAGCACATTATTCTTCAACCCCTGGCTCCGCTGTACAGGAGTGTCCAAGTTTAATCACTCACGTTGAATGTTGAGCCACAAAAGCAGAGTTCAGTACACTTTTGCGCTGTGGCAGAACAGGCTTGCAGCCTCCAAGGCCGCTGAGGCTGAGCAGACTAAGTATGGCGTGCGCACCTCGAAGTTCACTCAGGCTCCGACAAGGTGTATCATCCAGCGCCTCTCCCCCGGTATGCCGCCTCTGTGAGTGATCAAGGATCTGCGAGGTGGGGGTCAAAGCCAGGCGCACTCAGTCCAGGTCAGACAGCCGCCAATGAGTTTTATGAGGCCCAGCTCGCTGCACAGAGCTGGGCACTCGCATAGTTCACTCTGGCCCCGGAGCAGGCACCGTACCGGACCCGCGCTCGGGGGCAGCTATCCAGCAACTGCCAACCCCAGCAAGGGACACACTAGCAGCCTCCAAAGTACCCCTTCGTGGCCGACTCTTTACCCGGCGTCCGCTGTGTCTCGACCCCACTCACTTGATGGCCTCATGCAATCCGCAGCTCGACTGTGGTCGCGTTAAAACCTTGCGGCCGCCATCTTAGGTCCCAGCGCTTCCTCCCGGAGTCGTCTTCCGATCGGCACCGGCTCTAAACAGTTGCTACAGCTACATCACAAATTAGCGCTTCGTGTCGCCTACCACTTCGAGCTTCAGGATTTCGCAGATGGCCACTTCAGAGAAGGATATTCAGCAGGATAATAGTGACGGCCGGCAGAGCTGCACTATTTTGCGGCCATCTTGCTGCGCACTAAGCCAAACCCCCAAGGATAATTCCTTACCACTCCTGCTCCTACTCTTGGGAGCAACCTGTTCCATCTTTTCAGGATCCAGTGCCCCTTCAGTGCTGAGCTGTTTGGCCTGAGCCCTGGTAACAGCAAATGCTCTGGCAGAGATGCCCATCATATCTGCAGGAGCCCTGAACTCCACTTCAGACCAAGCTGAAGTCTCTAAATCATTGCCCAACAGACAATCCACAGGTAGGTCTGGAGAAACTACAACTCTTTTAGGGCCAGTTACCCCTCCACAGCTGGGATTCACAACTGCTTAGGAATGGTTAGTCCTGAAGTTGCTAGCGTTGGCGACTTGCTACTGCTGCCTAAGTATGATCTGTTCAGGTGACAAGTTTCTCTGTCACCATGGTGACACTGGCACCTGTGTCCCTGTAGGCCATAGCCTCTTGGCTAATTATTAAAGGCTGCTGCCTGTACTTGCCCAAGTTAGTGGGACTTACCAGTAAGGTGGCAACATCTATGTCACCAGCACAGACAAGCACAGCCTGAGCAGGAGTTTTGGCTAGGCTAGAACCCTCCTCAGAGCCCAAGGTTAGCCCTACTTACCCCTTGGGGGTAGTACTTCCACTACTGGAGCTAGGGGGTGTAGTTGCCTATGGGGATGTGTTAGTATCTTACTTGGCTTTAGGATAGTTAGCACTTTGGTACATTGGGTCTTCATCAAACAAAAGTAGCACCAAGGTTTCTGCTTGCCCTTTTTGGAGGTTTGGGACCCACCCTCAGATGCAGATGTTTGGGGACCTGGAGAAGACTCTTTCTTGTCTGTGTTTTAGTCCCCATCCTTGTCTTGGGATTTAGAAGAATCAGACTTCCTCTGGTCACCTACACCACCACCAAATGTCTTTGCTTAATCCTGGTACGGACACATTTGTCTGCCTTTTTTTTTCCCAAGTCTTGGGAAGAGGTCAGATCAAAGTCTACCAGGTACCAGTGTAAAAGTTGATTCTCACAATTAAGGATGTGCTTCCTTATGATCAGAATATACAGTCCCTTATAATCCTGTACCTTGCTTCCATGAAGCCAACATTCCAGAGCCTTAATGGCACTAGCTACAAAATCAAACCAGTCTTGAGTCCCTGCTTTCTGGGGATCTCTGAACTTAATCATGTATTGCTCAGTGGTTAAGCCAAACTCATCAAATGAGAGCAGTCTTCAAGACAGTGTAAATGTCAGTATCCTCTTCTTCAACAGTGAGGAGCTTGTCTCTTCCTTTGCTAGCAAAGGACAGTGAGAGGATAGCTGCCGCTGCCCTTGAGGGACCATCTGTAATTTACAGGGCCCTCTGTAAGGCAGTGATCCATCCCCCTCCTGGTGAGGAGAGATTATCCTCCTCAGGTTCCTAGTGTCAAAGGGGGATTCCCTGCTTCTAGGGATGCTGGAGTTGCCACCATGGGACTCTAGTCCTAACTTTTTCCTAGCCTTTTGTACTTTTAAGGCCTCTTTATCCAGGGCCAATCGGTTTCGCCTGAGCTTGAGTCTCAAGGTCTTGAGCTTGACCCTTTGGTATTACACGTCTAAGGAGTTATCTCTCTTGTCAGAGGCGGATTTCCCTAGATAAGTACCAGAGGCAATGGACTCTGCTAAGGAATACCTAGTCCTCCTCTGCCTACCCTGTACCCTCCCAGGTGGAATAAAGGGGGACCTAGTTCTAGGGTCACTCTCTGTGCCATCTGCAGTATACTCTGGTGGATCAGAGTTCCCCAGGTGAGAGTCATTCCACTCCTCCTGGTTACAGTCAAAGTCCAGGTCAAGGAAGGGGGTCCGTCCTGTCTCATCTTCTGACCCCTGCCCATCCACTTGGTAATGCTCTTGTGACCCACCAGTTTTCTGGAGGTCATCCTGCATTAGCACCCATAAGAGTTGCTGAGTGCTAGGGCTTTTCCCTGCCTTCAACTTTCTAGAGGAACACAGGGCTCTCAGTTCCTTGAATGTGAGGCCACTGTATCTCGAAGGAAGAGAGCCACTGGTGTCTCCCACTAAATACCTACTATGTGTATTGTGGTGTTGCAACTACCTAACATTGTGGGGAACTAAACTTCCTAAGATTGGAGAAAGGTGTGCTAGGCCCTTGACCATCAATCTGCAAAGTTCAGTAGACCTTACCTGCCTATACAGTGTTACATGTGCCTAAATGTTATTGATGGTTTTTCAATTACACCACACTCAAATTACCTGGTAAACCGGTGCAAGCTTGAATCCCCACCGCTGCACACCAATGTGAGAAGCCGGGTCAGTATATGGTGCTCCCTTATGTAAGTGTAGCACCCTTCACTAACCCAGGCGACCCTTATGGGGATTTTAGGAGTTTAGATAACCAAAGAAACCTCTCTAAGTGGTAGGTGTGGAGAGCAGCCTACAGGCTTAATCTAGGAGGAGTAAAGAGCAACTCGGTTTGCCAGTATCTAATCATTTAGTGCAGACTAAATGAAAAAGAACTACAAGTATACTTATAAAAATTGGTATTTATTACAATCACTCACTAACACGTTGCAGCATCTCCTACCTGGAGATAATCACAACACACACAATACTTTGGACATCAGTTAGTACCAATACACAGTGGTCTCCAGAGGGGAGACAGACCATATATCAAATAAGTAGGAAGTGAACCACAACCTAAGTTGAGATTGGACCCTGGAGATGTAGAGGAGTCTGGGACCCTAGGAACCACCCCAGGTGAGAACCCCCCAAGATCAGGAGAGAAGGGATACTTAACGGTACACTCAATATTGTGCAGCGGGTACATAGCGGGTACATTGCTGTTACAGTCTTACCACAGAAGAAAGAAAGAGTTTGTTGGAACTCAGAAGCGAGTTCCGAACAAAGAGTACCTGAAAGCAAAGGGGACAGAGTCTATGCCACACTGGGACATCCAGGAGGCACGGAGGACGAAGGCCACTTGAGTTTAAGAAGGCAAGTTAAGTGAAGAGGTTACAGCTTTGGGTACATCAAAGCGGTAGCTCTGCCTGAGCCACCAGGATGCAGGAGACAACAGAATCAGTCTGTCCAACAAACCGTGTCGGCACGGTGTCAGGTATAGCGGGGACAGACTCGTTAACAGAACCTCTTGATGCATCCGACTCAGTGGGCATGAGTCGGTCGTGGTAACCGTTGCGGTCACCAGGTGATTAAAGCGATGCTGCACCGCGATGCACAGCTGTTTGGGTCCAGGGCATTCTATGAAGGATGCTGGCCTCAACTTGATGACAGAACAGCACAGATCAAGGGAACCAGAACCACCACCTGTGTTGCAGAGCCTTGTGGAGTCAGAGGTAGCCCAGGATTGGCAAACCAGTTGATCTTGTTGCGGTACCTGCAGATGCAGGGGAGTGACTCCTTCAATCCAAGGGAGATTACTTTGGATGTTGTTAGATGTCCACAGGCCCAGGAAGGAACCTGTATGGAGCACCAACACTGATGTTGCAGCGAGCTTGCAAAACAACGAGGTCAGGAGTCGACAGAGTCTTCACCGTTGCAGTCTTGGTCTGGAAGCAAGAGTACGATACGGTCAGATCAGCCAAGTAAGCACAACTCGGCCAGGATGTCCAGACGGTCAAAAAAAAAGTGGAGTTGGATCGGAATCTTGTCCCACGATAAATCTAGGGACCCACCCACAGGTAAGCCCTTAGGTACCCTAAGGAAAGGGTTGCGATTATTCAGGGGTCTCTCCCAGAGGAGGGGATGACAGTGAACAGGATACGCCCATGTCCTTTGTCCAGATTAGTGCTAGAGCAGGGAGCCAACGGCTTCCTGATCTGGTTTGAACTGGAGTATGACTATGTGGTGCTGTCATGCGCTCTTGCCCCGGCCCAATACACTAAGTCCTATCTGGGAGGTGGTCACACCTTCCTGTGACAGGAAACCTATTGTCCTACCTTCCCCTGCTTGGGCTTGGACCAGCAGCAGGAGGGCAGAATTGTGTCTGTGGTCAGCAGCAGCCCTAGGTTGCTGTCAGGCTCTGTTAGATCAGTCCCGGAGCATGGAGGGTTTCCCAGAGGGGCCCTACCGTGGATCGAATCAAACTTCCAATACTGGATACGATGTTGGGGTATGACTACAACATGTTTGATACCAAACATGCCCAGGTTCATTCAAGCCAGTTTAGAGATGGTCATCGCGTAATGACACAATGCCCCTCAATATGTTATATGGCGGATGGTCTTACAACCCGGGAGAATAGACTCCGTAGGCGTGTCCTGCTCCTGCAGGGGCACCCTCACACTTCAGACCGAGCACCCTGTCTTCAGGACTGGAAGGCCCGCTAGAGGGGTGACCTATGGGTCTTAAGTGCAGTGACCTGAGATATTGGGAAACCTATGTTGTCTGTCATAAGTGGTACTAGCATCAGCTTACACAGACTGCAATGGCAGGCCTGTGGCTACAGAATGAGTGGTCTCCCACGGGTGGCATAATGCAGGCTTTAGTCCATGGGGGACCCCTGTTGTACCCAATGTCCTAGGTACCTCAGTACCATATACTAGGGACTTACAAAGTAAAAGTCAAAACGTTTTCTTTGTTAAGGAACTCCTACGGTGGTCTACAAAATGCATCAATACAGTAAAAGAGACAATTTTAAATACAATACAAAAAGTATTTCCCCTTTTTTCCTAAAATACAACAATAGATTAAAAAATGCGAAAGAAGGGTGAATATGCTTTTTATACAGTACAAACTTCATCGATATCCACCCATTAGACAATACAACCTAATAGAAATATTTTAAGTATTTCCTAATGAATAGCCAGAAATGTTTTAAAAAATTGGAATATCCTATAACAGACCATTTCTTTTGGTGGGGATAAAACAAACATTCTGGCCTCCTGGGCTGAATGAATATTACATTTGAAATAAATGATGGTTTTAAAAACAAACGCCTTGCCCTTTGTAATTTCGGGCATAAAAATAGGACATGATTAAGATCCTGGATTTGAGTATAACACAAACGCAAATTCTCTCCTCTCTCGGGATGTTATCCAATATGCCAGTAACATGTCTTAAGGACAACAGATTAATTTTCAGAAGAAGCATCAGTCTTCTAATCCCATGTGGATGATTCCAAATTAAATAAGGTTGCGGCCTTTTCCACAAAGCACTACCACAGACCAACTCATTCTGGGACTTAGATTTACTTCAAGCACATTCATTTATTTATTTATTTATTTAGTGTGTTTTGTATGGCGCGCAGCTACCCCAACGGGGTGTCCCGGCGCTTCTGTGTGTATGCTCGATCTTACTTAGATGGAATTAGCAGAAGAGAAATGTTTTCAGTGCTCTGCGAAAAGGTAGCTCCTCCTGAATCATCCAAATGGAGATCGGGAGTTTGTTCCAGTGAGAAGAAGCACATACCTGAAAGGTTTTCCCCCCAGAGCGTACTTTTTTAAATCTGGGGGTAGTCAGGAGGTTTTTTGAGCTGGATCGGAGGAGTCTGACGCTGCTAATACATATACATACATAGCATATATCTCTTGCCATACTGACCGAGCTTGCAGACTTCTTTATGAATAGCTTTAATGCAGACTTTGGCATAGATGAATTACTATTTAAGCTGAGCCCAAATAAGTCATTTGCATAAGCAAATGATCTAAGAAATCCTGATTGATCCTTTAGCTTGTCAAAGATTTACACTCTCAGGGACGCCCTAAGGGAGCCCTCATCTCCCCAAAGGGGAGCATTCCCCCACCTCAGGACCGCTGACAGAGCTAAAATAAAAGAGGAGACTAAACCAAATTCCAAGCGTGAAACACGTGGGGGGGGCAGAGAATTTAGATTACCAATGTGGCGGAAGAACCGGCCTTCAGCCTTGTCAAAGGCGAGCCAGTAATTATTATCCAATACTTCTGCAGCATAAGTTAATGAGGGCGAAATTTTAACCTTATATACTGACAGGACATGATTAAAATGACATCTCCCACAAATTTTATAAAATTTATTCAGAGCTCCAGCCTGGCAGCCAGGCTTACCAACACATAATTTAATATGTTCTGAGTCTCGCCCGTTTTTTGCAAAAACCATTCCCAGATACAAATGTGCAAGTAACATACCTTTAGTAACGTTGTATCTGGTAGAGACGATTATAGCTGCAGATTCCTTTACTTAGAATTATCCCCAGGCGTGAGAATGGACAAGGATAATTTTTTGCCACAGCATCTCTGCGCACCGGGGGGTGGTACCACGGGACTCCGCACTGACGTCGTCCGCGGACATGACGTCAGCGAAGCCACATAAGACCCACCCCAGCGCGCTGATGTCAGTTTTCTTCGGAGAACTTTTCCGCTCCATAATGCATCACAAACAAAACTGTGAGAGTATGGGATCAGTGTGCAAAAAGCAGTGAAACAGAAAAAGGGAGGAAATGAAAGGTGAGGAACAGCACCAGTTGGATAAGTGCCAGGCACTGTGGTACTGAAGCCATAGCAGGAAAGAGCAGAGCACAACTGTGAGAAGCAAAATTTGCAAAGCGAAGGCAACATCCTCCCTGGAGGCAGAAAAACATGTTAAAGACGTAATAGCAGACAACAGAAATCTGCAACCACAATCCACAACCGTGAAGGGCAACAAGATCGGAAGGATGAGTAACGGCAAAGCACCCCAAGACAACACCATCAAGGGGGGTCGCATCTCCTGGACGGAGCTAAAAGCTGAGGCACAACCAAGAGACCCCAACCCAGGGAACTGCAGAGGAGTCAGAACCCCAAGAAATTAAAAAGGAAGAAGAGTAAGAGTAGGGCCCCACATTGGAAAAAAACAGGGCACTGGGATGCAGAAGTACACATTAACCAACCGACCAAGTACCAGCAAGGAAGGGGTGGAACAATGAAACAGAACAAAGCACCCCACCAGGGAGGAAGTGAAGAAGACTCTCGTAGAAGACAAGCCACCCGGAGGGAGGCGAGTGCAGAAAACCAAGCTGAAGGTCCTCACAGAACGGAGAGGAAGGGCGGGTCATGAAGGAATCTACGGCTAGAATTGTCTCTACTAGATACACCGTCACCGAAGGTAAGTAACTTGTACATCTGATAGAGACTACTAGCCGCAGGTTCCTTAACGTAGAATAGATAGCCTAGACATACTCAGAGGGGAGGAGGGCCTGCGAGAGAACCTCCCCAGCTTGGAAGAAACACAGGGCCCCATGTGTCATGGGGACAGGACGGGCTGCCCAACCCCCACCAAGCCGAAGGAAGCAAGAACAAGGTGAAGGGAAGGCCAGGATACCTCAAGCCAAGGTACAAGGGACATTCGTCAGAAAACCCCGGAGTGATAGACAGTGCCAGAGGAGTACCAAAGAAGAAAGAACCATCCCAAACTTCAAGGAGAAGAGGAGGAACAGGAGGCAGAGCCCGCCGCAGGATAACACAGACATACCCAGCGACGGGGACAGCCGAACAGGCATAATCTCGAAGCAGCGGACAAGGCCGGAACAGCCCCACAGCCAAGAATCGCAGGCGTGAAAAGAAAGACACAGTCACGCATAGCTCCAGCAGAACAAGGGGCAGGAGCACAAGAACACACACCAGGGCCCACAGAGTCGGACTATAATGCCCAGGCGTGCGCAGCAGGCAGCTGGCAAACACCATGAAGCAGTGCGCCCTGAAGAAGCCAAGCGCAAGACGAAGGCAGAGACCCAAGAACAAGCCCCAGAGAAGGACCGTTCCAGAGACACAACCCAATTCACCCTGTCCGCAGCTTTTGACAAGGTCTCTCATGCCATCCTTCTCAACAGACTCCGCGAGCTGGGGATCTGTGACACCCCTCTAGCCTGGATCACTTCCTTTTTATCGGACCGTACACAACAGGTATGGTGCCGGCCTTTTTGGTCCAAAGACAAAAAACCACTGGGCTGTGGGGTACCCCAAGGATCTGCTCTCAGTCCCCTCTTTTTTAACATGTATATCGCACCCCTAGCAAAGGTGATTGAGACATCTGGGGTTAGAGTGATCTCATATGCTGATGATACTCAGCTCATCTTTTCCACAGAGACCACTCACCCCTTGGTTTTATAAATCTTAAAACCTGTCTCTCGAACATTGTTGCGTGGATGACTTTGAACACGCTAAAACTTATCACGGATAAAACAGAGGTCCTGTTTTTTAATCAAGCAAACCTCTTGTCACCCACCTCATGGTGGCCAGTAGAACTCAATCCACCACCCTCCCCGGTAGAGACAGCTCGCAATCTTGGAGTTCAATTCGACAATGAATTATCTTTCAAACCCCAAATCCAGAAAGTCACCTCTTCATGCTTTGGTGATTTACACATGCTAAAAAAGATTTCCCCCTTTCTCCCCGCAGAGGCTATGAAGACAGTGACCCACGCCTTGATATCTGCACATCTGGACTATGCGAACAGTCTATATCTCGGACTCCCTGCCTACTTACTACACAGGCTGCAGATGGTGCAGAATGCCACAGCTAGGCTGATCTGTAAAGTCCCTTACCGCCACTCCATTGCACCCCATCTTAGGAAGTTGCATTGGCTTCCAATCTCTGCTCGTGTCAGATTCAAGGCCCTCATACTAGTCTTGAGGGCCCTGAATGGCAAAGGCCCCTTATATCTGAGACAGCGACTAAAACTGGTTCACTCGTCCCTCAACCTCAGATCTAACCATCTCCGGCTCCTACTCCCCCCCAGATTCCGCCTTGCTAGGAGGGGTGGCAGAGCATTTGCAGTAGTTGTATCAAAAATATGGAACTCCCTACCCATCAGTCTCCGTCTTGTTGACACTGAATCTCAATTCAGGGGCAAACTAAAGACCTTTCTATTCTCGGGCTGCTAATTTCTCCCTCCTGTTCATTCGCAATCCTTAGCGCCGGGACACCCCCGTTGGGGGTAGCCGTGCGCTTAACAAATGTCAATAATAATAATAATAATAATAATAATTCACAAGAAGAAGTGCGACCAGCCAGAAGAGAAAGAGGAGAAATATGTAGGACAGATCTAAGGCGGTCAACCAGAACCCAGGAGAACACTAAAAGGCACTGAAACACAGAAAGGCACTGAAAACGTGGCTGTTCACAATCTAACTGGCTATCCCCATGCCCAGCTCACAGTATGTCTTCTCACAGCACCAGGACACCTTCGGGTATCAGTCTGCGATTTACAAATACAAATAAAATTAACAATAACATTAACTAGAAGTATCTTAGCCGCCCTGGAATACAAGGCAGAGGACAGAACCTGGAGCAGCGCAAGCTGCGCTAAGACAAAAGAGACCGCACCAGCGATATACAGTGAAGCTAGGAAAATCGAGGAACGCGAAAAGGTGTCCACACCCTCCCAGCACAGGACAGAGCTACACAATAGCTACAAGTACCCCACTTAGGGTATGACACATCCCAAACACAACATGGGAACACCTCTTAGGGAAAAAACCCAGCAGCAGAGGACAATAACATAAAGGACCTGCGGGTAGTACCACAGATGGCTTACCAATCAGCCAAAAAATACACAGATGGCCCAACTTGAAGACCTAAACAGTTTCCAAACAACCACACCACAAAAGCCAAAGGGCTGTACCAGCAGCCAACAACACAGAGGGGCCAACCTAAGGACCCGGTAAGCACTTCAAACCACACAGAACACACAGACGGGCCAACCGAACACTAGGCCCAAGAAAAAGGTGGAAGAAGCACATCCCATAAAGCACTTAAGGACCGACAAGCCAAAGCTTACAGAGGGGGAGGAGGACAGAGCCCCGCAAGGAGCCGTTGAATGGTGGAGTCGGCCTGGGTGTTAAACAAAAGAACCCAATCAAAGGGCAAGTCAACCAGATGTTCCCTAATATTCTCTGGATATGCAGCATCCCACAACCAAGCATGGTGGCGGAGAGCCATAGAACTTGCCATAGCGCGGCGGAGAGCATCAGAAACATCCAAGGCCGAACTAAGAATAAATGTGGCCAACTCCCGGACATCCAACACATGGTGCCGCAGATCAGCAGAGACACCTTCATGGGAGGAATGAGACAGCAGGGACTCTGCAGAATCCCATAGGCTGGAGGTAGCCCTGGCCAGGACACGAAGTGGGTTGAGCGCCCGCAAAGCAGCATTAGTGGAAGCGAAGATGTTACGTCCCCAGGAATCCAACCACCGGGCCTCCTGTGATGGAGGAAACAACACTGAAGGCAAGGAAGGAAACGCAGTCTGCAGGATAGGGCCCTGGGTAGAAGGGTGGAAAGAAAGGCAGACTGGATCATGCGGAGCAGGACGGTGGCGGTGGTGGAGCGGCTGAGGCACCAGATCTCCCGTGGCAGGATGCCCCCAGGCCCCCAGAAGAGAGTTGTGCAGTGAAGATTCAAATGGAAGCAGCAGCTCCATTCCACCTGAGCCCCAGTGGAGAACTTCCAACAAATGGTCCGTAGGGAATGGGGTGACTGGGTTGCCCATTTGCAAGATGCCAGCGGCCATGGAAATGGCCCAGACAAAGGCTACACCCGCCTCCGTAGGGCGTCGCAAGGGAGAAAGCAATTCCTTGGTGGGCGACGGCTGTAAACTAAGCCGCTCATCCCCGAGTCCAGCTGGAGGAAGAAACTGCCAGCCCCTGTAGGTTGAAAGATCCATGGACGAGTGAGAAGCCTGAGGGGCCTCCGGAGAAGGCGGAGAAGCATGCAGGGCAACCAACGGCGAGTTGCGGAAAGGAGGGTCCGGGGTTGTGGCTGCAGAGACGGCGAAGAGCCCTCCCTGGAAGATGCAGAGGAAAAAGCAACTACGCTGTGTCCAGTCTCCGGTGAAGAGGAGACAATGAGATTACAAACCTCCGGAGAGAAAGGGACCTTCGGAGACGAGTAGATAACCTGACGCCAGGACAGCGCTGTGGAGTCCGTCACAGGCACTGACGCAACTTCGTTGGGTGCCTAAGTGGCCCTCACGGCGCCGCATCGACCTCCACCACCACTTGCGTCCTAGGAGAATGGGGCGGGTCGGAGCCGGAACGGCGCCAAAAAGGCGTCGACCCAACCTCCGATGAGGCAACCGCCTGCATAGAGTGCAGAGAGTGACCCGGGAAGAAAGCCGTCAGCGCCGGTATGGCCTCTGGTAAGGCAGCTGCCTGCCCAGAGGACCGTGGGGAACTCGGGGACGAACCTCGAGTCCCGGCGACCTCCTGCGACATCACGGGGACCCCCGCAGGGATTTGCGGTGAGGCAGGGACACCGTGGGTTGAAGAGGGGAACCCCGAAGGGCCGCACCACAACGACACCACACCTCCAAAACCTGAAGCCGAACTCGTCGGTGCCACGGTCGAATCCCCAGTGACTCCGCGGAAGTCCCCGCAGATGGCAAGGGATCCGCGGACATCTCAGGAAAAGGAGGGGGGCCAAAGAATCCTGCAGAGCCATAGCGTAGACCTTCATTTGGGCTCTGGTTGCCCCAACGCCAGGAAACAGCAGATAGGGTGGTGACTAGCAAGGCTGCACGTCCCTAGGGGATCCCGCGCCCTCAGTAGAATGAGGACCAGGCCTCGGTGACAAGCTGTAAGACTTACTGGTGGGCAAGCAACGCCCATGGGGCCTCGGTGAAGGACGATGCCACAGTCGGAATATGCGGTTTCTGGGTCCTTCCGAGGTAGGGGATGGACGGGGTGATGAGACCGATCTGAACAAGCGGGCCGAAAGTAATTACATTTGTGCTCCCGCCGGGACTTTGGCTTCAGATGCTGACAAGCGTCGCAGTCCATAGAATCACGGTGCTCACCCAAACATCACATACAAATAGGGTGAGGGTCCGTCGCCGACATCTGACGCGTACAAGAAGTACATGTCTTGAAACCCCAAGGCATTCGCACACTGTTCCTCAACGCAAAGCGTTAAAAGAAGGCCTGAAAACAGGTCAAGGGACACAATCTGGATCCGCAATGCACGTGGAAAAGAAGGAAAACATACGTCAGAGCTCCGGGTTGGGGCTTATGTGGCCTCGCTGACGTCATGTCCGTGGACGACGTCAGGGCGGAGTTACGTGGTATGGCCCCCCGCGCGCAGAGATGCTGTGGCAAAACAAAATTCAGGTTCTATTCTCACGCCTGGGGGTATTTCTACGTTAAGGAATCTGCGGCTAGAAGTCTCTATCAGATATGAGTCGACCAATTCTAGTTCTTCATGCCCTAACAACCACTTATACCCTTTCTTTATTGTATGACCTTTCTTGCAGAAGATTAAGATTTTGCTTTTGGAAATATTAATTTTCAGAAAATGATCCTCAGCATGTTTAGTTAGGGCATCAAGTCGACTTTGCAAGTCAATAGAAGTTAAATCAAAAATTGCAACGTCGTCTGCATAAAGTAGGGAACCTATATACAATGGACCAATTCTAGAGGCATTCCCCCTCACTGAATTTAACGTGCCTGGAAGATCATATATATATATATATATATATATATATATATATATATATATATATATATATATATATATATTCGAACACAATCTGACCTCCTTCGTCAGAAAAACGGCAAGCACACTGGAATCCGGTATAAAGATTTTAATTCTGCAAACCCCCCTCACCCCAGACAGACGCGTTTTGCTGTGAAAAGCTTCGTCAGTGTCAGTTAGTGCTCTAATTACAAAGCCATTTTAAAGCCCGCCAGCCTCTCGTGCTCACATCAACATAAAAGACGGACAATACCTTCAAGGAATCATGGCGGCCATCTTAAGGTGTACCTATCTACACACATTTCTATTGCTTTTCAATGGCTAAGACCATAAAGTGCATAAAGTGCATGATAAAATTCCAAAACAATAACACAATAATAATTTCATATATGTACATACTTCATTCTGCCAAGCATGACATGAAAAATACATTCGTTCATAGTGGCTTGTTCCAACTTTTTCGTGAACATCATTTTCCTTTTTATTGGGGATGAATCCCCCTAGGTTAGCCACTAATGTTATTCCAACAGGCAGCCCTGCTTCAGCCCATTATCAGTCTCGATCCTGCAAAATAGACCTTGCTGGCCTCCCATCATCACCTGACACCAAGTGTCTGTATGTAATTCTATCAAGAGGCCCAGGAGATGGTGTGGCATGCCGAGATGATGAAGCTTTCTCCACAGAGTTTGACAATCCACTTTATCAAACGCTGTGGAGAAATCAATGAAAGCCGTATAAACTGGCATGCTTCATGAGAAATTATATTTCTTTACAATGGTCTGGACAGCCACAATGTTGTCCAGGGTTCCATGGTTCTTTCTAAAGCCTGCCTGTTCAGCTGGTAAGATGTTCTGATCATTGGGCCATTGCTGCAGGTGACAGAGTATGCTTTTTGCAAATAATTTGCCTGTAGCGTCCAACAACGCAATCTGTCTAAAACTAGTAGGTTGACTCTTTGGGCCCTTTTTATACAAAGGAACTATAATGCTCCCCGTCCAGGAGGAGGGGATATTAATAGTTCGGAAGCAGAAATCAAACAAAGGTGCTAAAAAGCTCCCAAAGCCGCTGTCTCCTTTTTAATTAACACGATCCGAATTCCATCCGGCCCTTGTGCACCGGAGGATCTACTATTCTTTATGTAATCCACTACTTCATCCCTAGATGGGAGACCATATTCCAGAAGAGAAGACTCCTCTATAGAGGGCGTCAAAAAAGGTACTGTATCATTAGTTTTATATAATAGTGAGATGTAGGCCACCCACTCACTTTCTGGGATTGAAATAGGCAGAGCCCTCTGTCCTGAATTGCAGTATTCTGCGATCAGGTGGTAGTATTTTTTTTAGTTTTTGGCTCTGGCGGCCTCCCTTAACCCGATCCATTTGGCATCAAACTCCCTTTTCGTTTCTCTAAATTTATAATGATTTCTAGCTCGCTTAAGGTGGTTGATTTCTTGTTGTTTACCAATGGAGAATTGTAAATGTTGTTTTCTGATTAGACGGCTAATTTCTTGATTTAACACTTTCAGCAGTGGTAAACCCTGGTTTGCAGCACGGGGCCAGTTGAGTCAGTACTTGCATTTTTTATCTCCTTCATTTGTGCTTCGAAAAACTGTAAAATGTTTAAGGAATTAGAACCCTGCCATTCTATGTAAACTTTCTTCACCATCACACCTACCTAGGTGGTCTCTTTTGGGGTCCAAAAGGAGGGACCATTAGCTTTATTAAAAACCACCGAGCCCTGGTCCAGGTTTCCTTGGTTCAATGTGGGTAAATTGAAGGCTATTGTCAAACCCAATACACTGTGGTCACTCCATATAGACAGAGAAACCACTAAATTTTCACAGGCCCCAAACATTTGGTAGGAGACAACCACGTAGTCCAATAGGCTTTCTGTATGACGGGAGTTGAAAGTAAAATCGGCTATTTTATCTAGCCGAACCCTACCATTTAAAATGACCATGTCCATGCTTGTGATACTATCAAGCCAGAGAAGACCCCGTTTGTCAGTTTTTATTTTATGAGGTAGCAGAGAATCTGGAATAGGCCAAATGTCCTCTTTGTCTGGATTGGCATACATCTCTAGTGCAGAATTCGACATTTTTTTTGCTTTCAAATCTCCCACTAATACAACCAAGTGGCATTCTTCCAGGCAGCTATCTCATGAATATATGAGGAACGTGTACTTAACAAATTAGAAAAGTTTCTCCCTGGAGGAATATATAGATTTGCCACAAGAAAGCAAATAAGGCTGCCTGATTCTCCCAGACATGACAGTTTAAAGCAGATACAAAGATTTGATGGATGGCAGAAAACTTTCTGATTTCAGTTTGTCGTGTTGTTGAGCATGATAGATACCCCCCGACTAGGGACTTACAAGGGTACGCCAGTGTCCAATCTTGGATGTACCCAAGTATATACTGTTACTAATTTTGGGAGGAAGCACAGTGACTGGGGTCCTTATCAGCGGTATCCTAGTCAGAAAACAGTTGAACACCAGCAAAAAGTGAGGGTAACCATGTAAGCAGATCCTACTTTCCTACAATCACTTATCCCACAAACCTCTTAAAACCTAGCTACATAGATATTTCATGTGAAAGGCCGAGCATGTTTGCAAACATGAAGAATATAATTAAAACCTCTAGTACAAAATTAAACACATAAAACACCTGTTAGTTATTTGTTGCAAACAGACATTTGAAACAGTGGAATAGAAGCCAGTAAAAAAAGAAGCTGCAACACATCGGAATGCATAGAAACATGCATAAAGATTCTAGCTTTTCTTCTATCATAGGAGTGCAAAAAAATGTTCTCTCTGCTATCTTTTTGATCCACCACTTACCTAATCACACTTTATAATACAACTAGGTACTGCGCAATATATTGCTTTTATCCATATACAGGTCACAACACTTTAACAGGTTTTCTGTAACTTATATTGTACAACTACTCAGCAAGCTACAACTTACAACAAAACTCAGCTTATTATTAATCATAGGCAAAACCTAATGCATTTACCAATGCTTGTTTGTGTCTCATACCTTCAGCTCCTCGAGATCAGGTCTCTCTTTCGCTACTACAGCAGCCAGCAGTTGATCCTCCAGTCCATCCCGGGTTACCAAGAAGTTAATCAGCGTGCATTGAGCCTGCATTTCTGGCTTGTAGTGAGGGTTGAAGAACTTAGTATGCAGAATTAGACGAAATTCTGGGTGGTACTCAACCTCTTTATCACCTATTTTAATATATCTAGAAAATTGACAAATACAAGTGGGAATTAATATCACCTTTACATAATAATAGAAAAACTGATAACCTGATTTTGGATTGGTCATCATACTGCAGCAACGACTAAACAAATGGTTACCTACTGGTGGGCCTTGTACAGCATCGTAGGAATCCTTATTTAATAATAATTCTTCACTCTGTGCATGGACCCCGAAACACTTCTTCCTAAATATTTTTCCATGTAATTATGCACACAGGGTGCTTTTGTCCATATATGCCCATATAATCAGCAGCATTTTTCAAAAGCCTATCCCAGACAAGGTTTTTTGAAATGTGGTGAGGAAAAAGTTCTACAGAGCATATTTCAAGACAGCATTGCATTTGACATGCAACAATGTTTACAAAAACTGTCTACCGTTGACAGAAAGCAGCAGCCTGCTGGACTTAAATTGTAAAGCTGTAAAATAGGCTCCTACCGGTTTAAGGCCCGACAGCTTCCTTCACACATGATGCTTTGCACTGGGAGTGGCCTCCCAGTACCCCCCCCCCCTCCCCGCTCCCCCCCCGGCATTTCGTTTTGGCGGAGTTAAGTAGAGGCAGAATATGTTAAAAATAGTGTTGTTTCTAATGGCCAAGATAACACAGTTGGGGAGGGCGAGTGAGTACTTTACGACAATGGACAATCCCATGATGCAGAATCAGGACCACAAGTAAATAACCATTTCTTCTGCATCATTAAATATACATTGACATTTGATTTGAATAGCACTCTAAGAGCCCATTTCCTGTGGCTATTGGGTGGAACAAACAGGAGTTTTGTTAAGATTTTAGGTCTAAGAATAAAATATAGATAAGTGAAGATGTCCTAAATTGGTCCCACTTATGCATCAACTTGTGTGTCGGAATCTTGGACATAGTGCTTTGTGAATGTATGCACTGATCTTAACGTGGCAGCTTTGCAAACATCTGCTAGTGGAACATTCCTGAGCCACGACGTGGGGGCTGCTTTCCTTCACTGGAATTGTAGCAACGTTTTCATGGGAGGGACTATACACAAAGTGGTGACTTGATGAAATTAATGCACCAATACACCTGGCAACAGATGGTTTAGATATGGCAAAACCCAGTTGCTTGTCAATAATTAACAAATAACTGGTTGGATTTTCAAGTAACTTTGTTTTGTTTAAGGAGAACTAAAGTACCCTTCTTACATCTACTGAACACAAAGAGTGTTCTGCTATAGTTGCAGGATAGATAATTTAATGGGATGCCTACTGTGAAACTCTGACACTACCCTGGACAGAAAGGAAGATGCATCCTCATTACCACCCTATTAGCATGAATGTCTGTGTGGTAGTTGTTTTTCCACCTATTAAACACACTATGACTTGAACTTAAGCTAACCTTAATCGTATTTACACTGTCCTCCATCTTTCACTGACGTCACAAAATATCACATGATGACTGTTGCTGTTTTTTTGAGACTTACTGAACTAAACAGAGTGTTCGCAGAGGGTTTTCCCTCACTGTATCTAACCAGGGACATTTCAACTGTCCCAGGCTATTGTTAAACAGTTTGGGTGTTCAAAAATACTGTGGGAATGTCTGCAAACCTAAAGTATTACTACCATGAGAGACACTTCAAATCTATCCTGTATTAAATGTTTCTTCTTGTTCGTTCCCTATTGGTGCATATCATGAGAACCATATACTCATGTAGACTTTATGAAAGTCTTTATCTAAAGTCCTATAAAAGGATATTTAGATTTCTATGTTCAGGACACCTTAGCCCACTTACTTCTAAGGAAGGCTAATCTATGCCAGGTTTGACTAGGAACTGTTGGGCGATCTCTGTACCTCTTCTCTATGTGCTTTGCTACTAAATTTACCTATGGCATGTTCTATGTAATTTGCCTATTAATTCTTTATATAAAGCTTTGAAACTTACGGGGCCATTGCATGGCTCAGGCGTGTTGGGTTGTTAGACTTGGCATCTTTTGGCGTGTTTCCCCTGAGTTTTTGCTTTCTGACCTCCCGGTTTTGACTCTGTTTTTGCTGGAGTAGTGCTTCTGCGAACTTTTCTCACTGCTGATCAGTGGTAAAGTGCAAGTGCTCCTGTGGTAAATTTTGTTATGGACTGGTGTTTCCATGATTGAATATTTGATTTACTTGTTAGTCCCTAGTAAAGTGCACTGAGTGTGCCAGGGCCTGTGAATCAAATTCTACTAGTGGGCCTGCAGCACTGATTGTGCCACCCATGTGGGTAGCTACTGAAAAGGTAACTCATTGCGGACTTTGCGTGCAATTTGTAACTGCCATGTCGACTTGGCCAGTGCACACACTTGCAAGTCCCTCACCTTCCCTTTTCTTTCATGTCAGCCACCCCTAAGGTAGGCCCAAGGTACCCCCGTGGACTGGGTGCAGTGTACACGAAAGGTAGGACATGCCCTGATGTGTGTGGCATGTCCTGATAGTGAATTACGGCCAATTTCGTTTTTCGCTATTGCAAGGCTACCTGTTCCCCGTAGGACAGAAGAACAAGTTACTTACCTTCTGTAACAAAATATCTGTAAGAAACATTAGTTAGTGATAGATCCCTTACCTTAGAAGTACCCCCAGACGTCAGAATGGATCTGGAAAGTTTTTGTCAGCAGTACCCCTGCGCGTCGGAAGGTGAAGTCATGCGGCTCTGCGTCCATCGTTGGCGTGGTCGCCGAGATGACGTTGTGGCAGGCTCTTAAATGCCACCCTTGCGCGCTGACGTCAGTTCTGTACACATCTTTCCACGCCAGGAACGGAGAGCCAAGCAAGATAATGACCACTGGTGCATTGAAACTAGATGACCTTAACCCTAGAAATCAGTACCCAGAACATGGGAGGATGGGTGTGGCGGTAAGGAATCTATCACTAACTAATGTTTCTTACAGATATATTGTTACCAAAGGTAAGTAACTTGTTCATCTGAAAGAAACACTTAGTGATAGATTCCATACCTTAGTCTAGATACCTCAGTAATACCAACCCAGTAGTGGGTCTGCGAACCAAGATCACACCAGAAAGTCCCGGAGAACAGAACGGCCAAAGAAGCTGTCTCTCCGGACTTGGCTGTCCAGGCAATAGTGCTTAGTAAAAGTGTGCTGCGAGGCCCACGTAGCTGCCTGACAGATGTCTTGTAAGGAGACAACATGTCCCAATGCTGTAGTGGCAGACGTCGCCCTGGTGGAATGGGCATGCAGCCCCACTGGAGGCTCCTTTTTAGCCAGAGAATAACAGGCTTTAATACACAAGATGACCCATTGGGAGATAGTTCGCTTGTGTACGTCCCGACCTTTCTTGGCGCCAACAAAGCCAACAAAGAGCTTGTCATCCACCCGGAACTGTTGGGTGCGGTTCAGGTAAGATGAGAGCTCACATTTTGGGTCCAGCCGGTGGAGCCTCTCTTCCTCTCTGGAAAGATGCGAAGGCGGAAAGAAGGTGGGCAAAGTGATAGTCTGCCCGATGCTAAAGGCAGTGACAACCTTTGGCAGAAAGGATGGAAGTGTTCTGAGCACAACCTTGTCCAGATGGACAGATAAAAAAGAAGGTTTACAAGAAAGAGCTTGGAGCTCACTCACTCTCCTGGCAGAGGTGATGGCAACCAGGAAAGCAGTCTTCAAAGTCAGCAGATGAAGAGGACAGTTGTGAAGCGGCTCAAAGGGAGCGCACGTTAAATAAGTAAGAACCAGGTTCAAGTCGACTGTGGCATTATGAAAGGAATAGGAGGTAAAAAATGAGTAATGCCTTTGAGGAATCTATTTACAACAGGGGACTTGAAAAGAGAAGACTGATCAGGCAGCCTGAGAAAGGCCGAGATAGCAGAAAGGTAGCCTTTGATAGTGCCCGGAGCAGAGCCCTGCTGGGCCAAAGAAAAAAGGAACTGAAGAACTTCTGAAACAGGGGCAGAAAGGGGATCCACAGCCTTTGGTGTGTACCATGCCATAAATGTATTCCACCTGCAAGCGTATACCAACTTACATTGCGCATTCTATTCGGTGGCGAATAGATCTAACCAAGGCTCTCTCCACTGTCGAAAGAGACCTTGCACCACGTCCGACTGAAGACACCATTCGTGATCCATCATGCACCTGCGGATGAGTTTGTCCGTCCTGGCGTTCCCTGAACCTGCCAGGTGTTGAACCCCCAGGGAAATGTCCTGCTGTTTCAGCCATGTCCAGAGGCGCAGGGCACCCTGACATATGGTCCACGATCCGACCCGACCTGTTTGTTGCAGTACCACATGGCTGTGGTGTTGTCTGTGAACACCTGCACTACCTTCCCCTTGACAAAGGGAAGGATTGCCTTCAGAGCAAGTCGGATCCCCCGAAGCTCCAGAAGGTTAATATGGAGCCTGGACTCTGCCAGAGACCAGAGGCCTCTGATCTCCGCCTCTCTCATGTAACCCCCCATCACAGGAGGGACGCGTCCGTCACTACTGTGTGCTCCAGTTGGGGAAGGGAGAGGGATCTGCCCTGGACCCAATGCCGGTTCATGAGTCAGCACGGCAGCCGCTGTGCAGTACCCTCCGAGATCTGGACGTAATCGGAGAGGTTCCCCTGATGCTGCACCCACTGGAACTTCAGGTCCCACTGCAGAGCCCACATATGCCATCTGGCATGAGTGAACAGCAGAATGCAGGAGGCCATGAGGCCCAGCAGCCACAGGGCCGCCACTGAGCCACTACTCGCACCGCGACCTGCGGGCACCGCATACCTCACCGTTGTACTTCGCACCGCAGCACCCGAATACTGTCTACGTCAGCACTCCTGACTTCAACCGAGAGTAGTTCGATCTGCAACACGTGTGACAACGAGAGGCCGACGACGCCCTGGCATTCCTAATAGGTACTGTTTGCGGGTCTTCCCGACACGGTAACTGGCTCGCTACGCCGCAGTCAGCCAGAACTGTTTGGATTTGTTTGCTCACGACGCCATGATAGCCCCGGATGGAGCTATCGACATCAAGGTACTGTTTTTCAAGCATATTTTGATAAACAAAGATTTTTAAATATGGTATTGTGGATTTTTATCGTTTTTGGTCTTGTCTTAAGTATATAAAAATATTGGATATTTTTCTAAACTGGTGTGGTGTCCTTTTGTAGTGCTTACACTGTATCACTGTTGGTTAGGTGCAAATGCTTTACACACTGACTCTAAGATAAGCCTGACTGCTCATGCCAAGCCACCAAGGGGCCGAGCAGGGGTTATTTTAGGAGTTGTTAACTCCCTTATTCTGACTAGAGTGATGGATTCTTCCCCATTTCGGCACATGCCCTAGCCTACCAAAAATCCAATTTCTAACAGGGGCACATGGGGAGATTAACCGGGAACTTCTGGACTTGAGGGCGGACCATCCGTAGACTGGATAATTTACAGGGCATAGACAATGCGGCCCAGGTGTCCTTACAGGACGCGCAGGCACGATATAACGATGCACTGGGCAGGCTGAGGTGTTACAACTATAAGGACTACCTAGATAAAGTAGAAAGGGAGGAAGGGAGGGTGGGTCGACTGTTAGCACGACGTAGTGCATGACCCAGATGCCATTAATGACCCTTTCCTAATGTATTATGAGTGGTTGTAACGGCCCGACTGGGGCCCCCTTGCCGGATATACGACACTTCCTAGTCCCTCTGCAGCTCCGTATGTTGGAGGCAGATGCACGAGCTGACCTGGGGGGCCTGATAACTGTGCAGGAAGTTAAGGCTGCCATAGCGGTGTTAGCAGCCTGTAAGATGACAAGGCCTGATGGCCCTCCCGCTGAGTTTAATCAGTGGTTCACTGATAAACTTACCCCACATCTTGTTGCGTTGTATGCAGAGGCATAGGAAGGGGGTTTGCCTGACTTCACCCAATCGGCACTTGTGATTCCGCTCTATAAGTCCAAGCAACCTTACACAGTTGTGAGAGATTATCTACCACTCCCCATGCTCAACCTAGAATTTAAGATCCTGAGCAAGGTGTTGGCGGGCAAAACGGGGTTATCCCCTCTCGTAGTACCTCTTATAATCTCCACAGGCTCTACTCCATACTCTACCGTGCGGATGCACCAGCTCTCCAGCAGGCGGCTGTTTTATCTGTCCATCTGGAGACTGCGTTTGACACAGTGAGCTGGGAGTACCTTTTTGAAGTAATGCACAGCATGGCCTGGGGCCTGATTGGGTGCGGTGGGTACGGCTTCTCTATGCCTCGCCCACAGTGAGAGTAAAGATTAAACAAATCATATCCAGATTGTATAAGATTTCCCTGGGGTCCTGGCAGGGGTGACCCCTTTCCCCAATCCTATTTGCCCTGGCCGTGGAACCACTGGCGGAACGGTTTCGGCTGGGTGGGAGACGGCTGGGACTGACCTTGGGCGGGTGACACCACCATGTCTCTCTATACGCAGATGACTTGTTGTTGTACCTTACGGAGGCAGTTGAGGGGGCCGCTGAGGCTCTACGAATCCTGGGCGACTTTACTCTCCTTTCGGGCCTTAAGTTCAATAAAACCAAGACCTATTAGTTTCCCATAGCTGGGCCTCTGGCCAGACCGGAAGCTGTGCCGACCGACACTCTCTGGGCACAGCGCACCTTTAAATACTTGGGGAATACATATTTTTCATGAACTAGATGATCTGGAGGATGGGAATCTGCGGTGTGCGTTGTGTTCCCTCCGCTCTTGTGTTCAGTTCTGGAGCACGCTGCAACTGCATCAGGAAGGGACGGATTTTGGTCCCATAAAGCTGGACATCATGGCCTGGATGACACTACCCAATGGTTATGCTACCCCGGCTGCTGTTCTTTTTCATGAATCTACCAGGTTATGATGCAGAGAAGCTGGTTTCGACCTCTACATGCACTCCTGCGGCACCTGGTTTGGGGTGATGGACGCTCAAGGGTGTCCTTTCCACAGTGCCCTATGTCGGAGGGAGGGCTTGCAGTGCCGAATTTTTTATTTTATATGTTGGACGCCCAATTACAATGGTTGGCACAATGGGTGGAGGGAGTGAACGAGAAGGGAACGTTCCTGAAGGACCCGACATCGAGTCGCGGGCTGGTAACGGCGAAGCTCCTACTACCAGCTACATCCACCTCTTACTGCTCCCTGCTGCAGCGCACGGCCTTCCATACAAGGAGACTATGTTTTAGTGGAAGGCAGCAACCTGCAAAGGACTCCCCTATGCTACCTCTGGTGGGGCTGCAAAACTGGGACCCTCAATTTATATTCACCTGTGCCCAGCTGGCCAGATGGTCGGAGGCCGGACTGGATAATGTTGGGGACTGCTACTTAGATAAGGCACTGATCCCTTTTGCGGAACTGGCAGCAGGTAGTGGGCTCCCTCGGGTCAGTTCCTGCATTACGAAGCGTTGACGCGCACATTTGCGTACTTATGGGGCTCTGGTAGGGAGCAACCTGATACGCACCATGTCCTCCATGCTTTATTTACTCTTGGCACCGCGGGACACATGGTAAAATGGCTTTATGCCACATTAGTGGAGGCTTCTACGGGCCTCCTACACAGACTGCGGTGCGTTGGGACAAGATTGGGGGCAGAGTCCTTACCGACTCTGAGTGACGTAAGGAATTGTGCTATTCGAGGAATTTCTCCCTGAACACCTGGCTGAAATATATCCAATTTAACTACACGCATATGACCTATATGACGTCACATCGGCTTAACGTGACATATGGAGGGGAGGAGCAACAGTGTCCCGGATGCGCCCACCCGGATGCTGACTTTGGCCAAATGACTTGGGATTGCCAATGGGTGCATCCTTACTGGCGGTGTTTGTCAAGACCAAAGCCGTGCTTGGTAGGGAATTGGCCCTAACAATTCAGACGTGCCTGCTGGGTCTCTACCCCGGGCCATCTAAGCGCAAAGTTGGTAATCGTTTGATAGATCTTATGCTAGGCCTTGCTCAGAGGAGGATAGCGATGGAGTGGAAATCCTCGAGGAGGCCACAGGTTGCAGCCTGTAACAGGGATGTTATTGCATGGGTGGGGGCAGAGGGCAGAGCACTAGGATGGGAGGAGGCCAGCGGAGTGAGAATGCGCCCGATTGCTGAGCAATGGAAAGAGGCAATGGCTGAATGGGAGAAACCAGAGGGATCTGGCAGTGAGGGGGGAGAGTCAGATCACAAACCACAAATAGGTGCCGCAGCACCCATGGTCTTCTGAGACACCAGGGGTTTGTTCTATGAGGAGGGGGCGCATGGGCTTGAGAAGTCCGGGAGTGTCTGGCGAGTTACAGGAGGGATACCAGTTGTGGAGGGGGCCTCTACCGGACCCGCTTGTGGGTTGTTTATGCTTTCAACCCCATTAGATGTCAGTGCTCCGACATATCCACACCAATCTTCTGCACAAGTTACTTGTTCTTTCTTTTTTTCCTTTTTTCTCCTTTTTCCCTTTTTCTGGGTTTGAACATTGTTAATGGCACGATGTGATCACATTTACAAATACGTATGCATACGATAGACCGATATTGGGCGACTCTCCACAGAACTGCCATGATTTACTTTTCTTGGTGGAACAAGTACCGACGAATGTAGACAGTGATGGATGATGTAACTTATTTTGTTTTTCCTTTATCCTTATTTTACTTAAAGTTTCGACTTATATAAAATGCCAATAAAAATATAGTTTAAGAAAAAAGTAAAGATTTGAACTTACACCTTTGTCTCAATGTTTTAGCATCTGCAACTAAGCTAATCTCAGAAGGAGTGACAACTCCAGCCGGGCAGCACCGAAGTCCGTATCGGGACTACTTCACTCTCAGTACTTATCGCTGTTGGCTTGCCCTGTAGGAAACTGGCTCTGTATATGATATCACTAGGTGGTAAATCATACACAGAGTCCAGGGGCTCCCCAAAAGTGTACAGGGCTCAATGCAAAACCCAAAGTGCTCTATTGGGCGAGCAGCCTTAGGACTAACACAGAGGAGTGTAAGACATTTATTGTACACACATGATCAATATAAGACACATGACTCAAGAAGGAGATCCAGACCAATTTTATAAAATTATACTTTGTTTGTACTTTATTTTAAGACCCAGGCCTTCTTAATAAGGTAAGTACGTTTTTGATTAGAAATACTTTTCACTTTCAAAACTCAACACTTAGAAACTTTTTTACACTGTCCGATGTTAGTCTACGGGGAAATAATATTGTGGTTAATCAGGTGAGTATTTAACTTAAAATTTCAGTCTTCAGAGTCAAAAGTCTGCAAGGGCCAGTGGTCAGGTAGGTACCAAAACTGCACCACCAGCGGCACAGGGGCTGCTGGTGTCAAAATTGGAGTTTGTCCCAATGCGTCCCAATGAAAAAAGGTGGTGCAGTGAACCAAACTGCTTGCAAGTAAGTAAATCGGTTGCAGGGGCCAAGCTTTTGGGGGTAAATACAGGGGGGGCACAAAGCAGTACCAAACATCCATCACCAGTGGCACAGGGGCGGCTGGGTATTGGGTGCAAATTCGACGTTGGGCTCCCAATACTTTTCAATGAGGATTTTCCTCACTGCCAAGAGGCTGTAGGGGTGGCACCGGAGGTTGCAGGAGGAAGACCAACGACAGCAGAGGTAAGTTGGAATGTAGGGGGTCATAGGGGCACCGTTGATTCAGTTCAACAAGGCCCAATGGCTTCAGATGCAGGTGTGCCTTTGGACGTCTGGATCATCTTACCGTAGCCAGTCGCAGTCGGGGAGCATCTGGATTCACACTGCAGGCACCGACGTGGAAGGCAAGAGAGGTTAGCCAACACTTAACACGAGGTCAAGATTGCCGGGGATATTTCACAGCACATCTGGTGCAGAGTGGACTGTGGTAGCGGATCCGACGGGATCCGGATTCTTTGGAGTCAGTTTCTTCTGGACAGGTCAAGTCCGCTGTCCTCTGGAGATCAAAGGCAACAGTCCTCCCAGGGGTTTGGAGGTTGTGCTGCAACACAGTTCGGAGGTTTTGTCGAAGCAGGAGACAGGCTGGTAGGGCTGGTACCAAGGCAGTTTTCGTCTTCTGGCTTCTACTGCAGGGTGTCTTCTTGCTTCTTAGGTCATCGCAGATCTGGGGTCCAGCTCTGCGGGAGTCACCTAAATACTAAGTTTAGGAGGCATTTTAGAGGATTAGCAGGTAGGGTAATTGGGAAATCACCTGGGGTAACTACACCCTCTATTATGCCACCCTCCTGTGGGAGGGGGCATAGGCCTAGCCCTGACTGGAGGGGTCCCCCATAATTAAGATGGTGGGGACTGGAAAGTGTGCTTCACCTCGTTTACCCCCACCTTATGGGTGGGGTTGGCAGAGGTGTCAACCCTCCTATCTTTTTTAATTTTCCCATTGGTTTTCCCGCCCAAAACGAGGGTGTAAACCAGGGTCTGCCATCTGCATATAGCAGCAGAGGCTGGGGGTCAAATTACAAAGGTGGCAGGCCCTTGAAGCTTCCCTCTTCGAGTACAGCCCATCCTGGGGGAGGAGGCATGACACCTCTGCTCGGGATGTACATTATTCTGGTTCCAAAGAGCAGGGGCTCTCCACCCAGGATCCAGAAACTGGTCTGGTGGTGGTAGGCTGCCTACAGCCGGTCAGAGACCACACCAGAGCTAGTAGGGATTCAGGGAGCTCCTCTGACGTGCGCGCTGGGTACATGGTGCAATAGATCCCACACTGGCATCAGTGTGGATTTATTGATAGGAGTAGTTTGGTACCAAACACTCCTATATTCAGTAAAGCCATCATGGTACCTGCTCTTAGTCTCCTGAAATTGGTGAGTTCCTTGGACCTTGCTGGTCCCAACGTTACACCTTTTTCATTTTCCCACATCTGTAGCTGCTACCAAGGCTTGTTGCTGCTCCCACCAGAAACAGACACCCTGGTTCTTGACTTCTGAAGTGGGATAGCTCGTAAACCGCTCCTGGTATTCCACAGCATCGCCTGGTCCTCATAGCTGCAGTGACAAGGTCACCGTCATCACTTCTGCATCTTCCGTCATCGGTTGTCATTGGTCTTCCATGGCTCCTGGTGACTTCCAAGTGGCATAGACTCTGTCCTCTCTGCTTGCAGGTTCTTCTCTTCAAGAATCCATCATTTTATTCCAACAGACTCTTTCACATTCTTTGCCAACTGTATATTTTCCGAAGTCCTCCACTGTGGTATACGGCGGTTTCCGACGTTATTTCGTACATATGCATCCAGCTTTCCTGGTGTAGGTATCCTGGTTCCTGGGGTATCCATGGGTGGGGTGACTCTCCAACCTTCTGTCTTCCACAGGGCTTCTTCAAGTTCCACTGGGAAGGGTCCATCTTAAAAACTGCAACTGAGACTTTTCCATTGACTTGCATTGAGTACGTGGCTGTGTTTCCACCCCATGGGGTTCCTGGGTACTTACCTCAGGTGGTTCCTTGTGTCCCCAGCTGTTCTGAGTCTTCTGGTCCAAGTCCCGACTTCGGTCACAGTTTGCATTCCACTTCTTTAGCCTATGATTTGGTCTCCCCGTGGAGACCACTGTGTGTTTGTGCTTACTTACCACTTACCTGTTTACATTCAAAATATCGTGTGTATTGTGTTGATATCTCCGGGTAGCAGATATACCAATGTGTTAGGGAGTGTGTGTATAATAAATATACTTATTTGTATAACTACACTGTGTGGTTCTTTTTCGTTTAACCTACACTGTATGATTAGTTCTGGTAAACCATGCTTGTGCGGAAGAGTCAAAGAAGTGAGCTTTTTCCTCAAAAATTACCTTTAGCTTCGCTGTGAATAATAAGATGTAATGCAGGGCCATTTCTCCAAGCTTTTGTTTCATCTGTTCGAAGGGACCACATTGTCGCTGCACTATTTGGGTGTAGCCTGGGAAGATCAGAATGGTAGACTCCTCGTGTTTATGATATTTTGTTCCTCCCGCCATTCTTAGCACCAGGGCGGTGCGTCCATTAGGGCGCTGGGGCACTGACCCACAAACTGCCTGCGCCCACAACTCCTTCGGTGGCTGTGACTTTAGTAAACTGGCAATGCATGTCAGTCAGCATGACGCTGGACCGGCAACCCCCTTCAGAATCTGAAGGGGGTGGGCGGTCTGGCGTCATGCTGACTCACCTAACTGACATGCATTGTCAGGCCAGAGGGTGGCGCGAAGCACACTGCAGGCAGCAGCACAAGCGCATGCTGGGTTTAGGTTAAGAAGTTTTCCGACCAGCCCAGCCATGGGCACTAGTGTTGAGTCACGCTGTTTTTTCCCCTCTTTCCCTGAACTTGTATCTGCACAGCGCCCAGAGGAGAATTCGAAAGCAACCGTTCCCGGGCTGTTGAGACCCCCCACCGCCAGCCTCCCGCCGCCCTGCTGTTTCCTACCTTCTGACAGCGGGCCGCTGAGTGGAGTGAGGCGAGGGGCTGCCTACAACTCCCGGCAGCCCTCGAGGTCTCCAGCCCCACCGTCACAACTCGGCGCCAGGAGGCGCATAAAGGTGCTCATTGTTGCAGCGAGTGGTGTCACGCTGTTATTTCCCCGCTTTCCCTGAACTTGTATCTGCACAGCGCCCAGAGGAGAATTCGAAAGCAACCGTTCCCGGGCTGTTGAGACCCCCCACCGCCAGCCTCCCGCCGCCCTGCTGTTTCCTACCTTCTGACAGCGGGGCCGCCAAGTGGAGTGAGGTGAGGGGCTGCCTACAATTTCCTCTACGAATCCTGGGCGACTTTACTCTCCTTTCGGGCCTTAAGTTCAATAAAACCAAGACCTATTAGTTTCCCATAGCTGGGCCTCTGGCCAGACCGGAAGCTGTGCCGACCGACACTCTCTGGGCACAGCGCACCTTTAAATACTTGGGGAATACATATTTTTCATGAACTAGATGATCTGGAGGATGGGAATCTGCGGTGTGCGTTGTGTTCCCTCCGCTCTTGTGTTCAGTTCTGGAGCACGCTGCAACTGCATCAGGAAGGGACGGATTTTGGTCCCATAAAGCTGGACATCATGGCCTGGATGACACTACCCAATGGTTATGCTACCCCGGCTGCTGTTCTTTTTCATGAATCTACCAGGTTATGATGCAGAGAAGCTGGTTTCGACCTCTACATGCACTCCTGCGGCACCTGGTTTGGGGTGATGGACGCTCAAGGGTGTCCTTTCCACAGTGCCCTATGTCGGAGGGAGGGCTTGCAGTGCCGAATTTTTTATTTTATATGTTGGACGCCCAATTACAATGGTTGGCACAATGGGTGGAGGGAGTGAACGAGAAGGGAACGTTCCTGAAGGACCCGACATCGAGTCGCGGGCTGGTAACGGCGAAGCTCCTACTACCAGCTACATCCACCTCTTACTGCTCCCTGCTGCAGCGCACGGCCTTCCATACAAGGAGACTATGTTTTAGTGGAAGGCAGCAACCTGCAAAGGACTCCCCTATGCTACCTCTGGTGGGGCTGCAAAACTGGGACCCTCAATTTATATTCACCTGTGCCCAGCTGGCCAGATGGTCGGAGGCCGGACTGGATAATGTTGGGGACTGCTACTTAGATAAGGCACTGATCCCTTTTGCGGAACTGGCAGCAGGTAGTGGGCTCCCTCGGGTCAGTTCCTGCATTACGAAGCGTTGACGCGCACATTTGCGTACTTATGGGGCTCTGGTAGGGAGCAACCTGATACCCACCATGTCCTCCATGCTTTATTTACTCTTGGCACCGCGGGACACATGGTAAAATGGCTTTATGCCACATTAGTGGAGGCTTCTACGGGCCTCCTACACAGACTGCGGTGCGTTGGGACAAGATTGGGGGCAGAGTCCTTACCGACTCTGAGTGACGTAAGGAATTGTGCTATTCGAGGAATTTCTCCCTGAACACCTGGCTGAAATATATCCAATTTAACTACACGCATATGACCTATATGACGTCACATCGGCTTAACGTGACATATGGAGGGGAGGAGCAACAGTGTCCCGGATGCGCCCACCCGGATGCTGACTTTGGCCAAATGACTTGGGATTGCCAATGGGTGCATCCTTACTGGCGGTGTTTGTCAAGACCAAAGCCGTGCTTGGTAGGGAATTGGCCCTAACAATTCAGACGTGCCTGCTGGGTCTCTACCCCGGGCCATCTAAGCGCAAAGTTGGTAATCGTTTGATAGATCTTATGCTAGGCCTTGCTCAGAGGAGGATAGCGATGGAGTGGAAATCCTCGAGGAGGCCACAGGTTGCAGCCTGTAACAGGGATGTTATTGCATGGGTGGGGGCAGAGGGCAGAGCACTAGGATGGGAGGAGGCCAGCGGAGTGAGAATGCGCCCGATTGCTGAGCAATGGAAAGAGGCAATGGCTGAATGGGAGAAACCAGAGGGATCTGGCAGTGAGGGGGGAGAGTCAGATCACAAACCACAAATAGGTGCCGCAGCACCCATGGTCTTCTGAGACACCAGGGGTTTGTTCTATGAGGAGGGGGCGCATGGGCTTGAGAAGTCCGGGAGTGTCTGGCGAGTTACAGGAGGGATACCAGTTGTGGAGGGGGCCTCTACCGGACCCGCTTGTGGGTTGTTTATGCTTTCAACCCCATTAGATGTCAGTGCTCCGACATATCCACACCAATCTTCTGCACAAGTTACTTGTTCTTTCTTTTTTTCCTTTTTTCTCCTTTTTCCCTTTTTCTGGGTTTGAACATTGTTAATGGCACGATGTGATCACATTTACAAATACGTATGCATACGATAGACCGATATTGGGCGACTCTCCACAGAACTGCCATGATTTACTTTTCTTGGTGGAACAAGTACCGACGAATGTAGACAGTGATGGATGATGTAACTTATTTTGTTTTTCCTTTATCCTTATTTTACTTAAAGTTTCGACTTATATAAAATGCCAATAAAAATATAGTTTAAGAAAAAAGTAAAGATTTGAACTTACACCTTTGTCTCAATGTTTTAGCATCTGCAACTAAGCTAATCTCAGAAGGAGTGACAACTCCAGCCGGGCAGCACCGAAGTCCGTATCGGGACTACTTCACTCTCAGTACTTATCGCTGTTGGCTTGCCCTGTAGGAAACTGGCTCTGTATATGATATCACTAGGTGGTAAATCATACACAGAGTCCAGGGGCTCCCCAAAAGTGTACAGGGCTCAATGCAAAACCCAAAGTGCTCTATTGGGCGAGCAGCCTTAGGACTAACACAGAGGAGTGTAAGACATTTATTGTACACACATGATCAATATAAGACACATGACTCAAGAAGGAGATCCAGACCAATTTTATAAAATTATACTTTGTTTGTACTTTACTTTAAGACCCAGGCCTTCTTAATAAGGTAAGTACGTTTTTGATTAGAAATACTTTTCACTTTCAAAACTCAACACTTAGAAACTTTTTTACACTGTCCGATGTTAGTCTACGGGGAAATAATATTGTGGTTAATCAGGTGAGTATTTAACTTAAAATTTCAGTCTTCAGAGTCAAAAGTCTGCAAGGGCCAGTGGTCAGGTAGGTACCAAAACTGCACCACCAGCGGCACAGGGGCTGCTGGTGTCAAAATTGGAGTTTGTCCCAATGCGTCCCAATGAAAAAAGGTGGTGCAGTGAACCAAACTGCTTGCAAGTAAGTAAATCGGTTGCAGGGGCCAAGCTTTTGGGGGTAAATACAGGGGGGGCACAAAGCAGTACCAAACATCCATCACCAGTGGCACAGGGGCGGCTGGGTATTGGGTGCAAATTCGACGTTGGGCTCCCAATACTTTTCAATGAGGATTTTCCTCACTGCCAAGAGGCTGTAGGGGTGGCACCGGAGGTTGCAGGAGGAAGACCAACGACAGCAGAGGTAAGTTGGAATGTAGGGGGTCATAGGGGCACCGTTGATTCAGTTCAACAAGGCCCAATGGCTTCAGATGCAGGTGTGCCTTTGGACGTCTGGATCATCTTACCGTAGCCAGTCGCAGTCGGGGAGCATCTGGATTCACACTGCAGGCACCGACGTGGAAGGCAAGAGAGGTTAGCCAACACTTAACACGAGGTCAAGATTGCCGGGGATATTTCACAGCACATCTGGTGCAGAGTGGACTGTGGTAGCGGATCCGACGGGATCCGGATTCTTTGGAGTCAGTTTCTTCTGGACAGGTCAAGTCCGCTGTCCTCTGGAGATCAAAGGCAACAGTCCTCCCAGGGGTTTGGAGGTTGTGCTGCAACACAGTTCGGAGGTTTTGTCGAAGCAGGAGACAGGCTGGTAGGGCTGGTACCAAGGCAGTTTTCGTCTTCTGGCTTCTACTGCAGGGTGTCTTCTTGCTTCTTAGGTCATCGCAGATCTGGGGTCCAGCTCTGCGGGAGTCACCTAAATACTAAGTTTAGGAGGCATTTTAGAGGATTAGCAGGTAGGGTAATTGGGAAATCACCTGGGGTAACTACACCCTCTATTATGCCACCCTCCTGTGGGAGGGGGCATAGGCCTAGCCCTGACTGGAGGGGTCCCCCATAATTAAGATGGTGGGGACTGGAAAGTGTGCTTCACCTCGTTTACCCCCACCTTATGGGTGGGGTTGGCAGAGGTGTCAACCCTCCTATCTTTTTTAATTTTCCCATTGGTTTTCCCGCCCAAAACGAGGGTGTAAACCAGGGTCTGCCATCTGCATATAGCAGCAGAGGCTGGGGGTCAAATTACAAAGGTGGCAGGCCCTTGAAGCTTCCCTCTTCGAGTACAGCCCATCCTGGGGGAGGAGGCATGACACCTCTGCTCGGGATGTACATTATTCTGGTTCCAAAGAGCAGGGGCTCTCCACCCAGGATCCAGAAACTGGTCTGGTGGTGGTAGGCTGCCTACAGCCGGTCAGAGACCACACCAGAGCTAGTAGGGATTCAGGGAGCTCCTCTGACGTGCGCGCTGGGTACATGGTGCAATAGATCCCACACTGGCATCAGTGTGGATTTATTGATAGGAGTAGTTTGGTACCAAACACTCCTATATTCAGTAAAGCCATCATGGTACCTGCTCTTAGTCTCCTGAAATTGGTGATTTCCTTGGACCTTGCTGGTCCCAACGTTACACCTTTTTCATTTTCCCACATCTGTAGCTGCTACCAAGGCTTGTTGCTGCTCCCACCAGAAACAGACACCCTGGTTCTTGACTTCTGAAGTGGGATAGCTCGTAAACCGCTCCTGGTATTCCACAGCATCGCCTGGTCCTCATAGCTGCAGTGACAAGGTCACCGTCATCACTTCTGCATCTTCCGTCATCGGTTGTCATTGGTCTTCCATGGCTCCTGGTGACTTCCAAGTGGCATAGACTCTGTCCTCTCTGCTTGCAGGTTCTTCTCTTCAAGAATCCATCATTTTATTCCAACAGACTCTTTCACATTCTTTGCCAACTGTATATTTTCCGAAGTCCTCCACTGTGGTATACGGCGGTTTCCGACGTTATTTCGTACATATGCATCCAGCTTTCCTGGTGTAGGTATCCTGGTTCCTGGGGTATCCATGGGTGGGGTGACTCTCCAACCTTCTGTCTTCCACAGGGCTTCTTCAAGTTCCACTGGGAAGGGTCCATCTTAAAAACTGCAACTGAGACTTTTCCATTGACTTGCATTGAGTACGTGGCTGTGTTTCCACCCCATGGGGTTCCTGGGTACTTACCTCAGGTGGTTCCTTGTGTCCCCAGCTGTTCTGAGTCTTCTGGTCCAAGTCCCGACTTCGGTCACAGTTTGCATTCCACTTCTTTAGCCTATGATTTGGTCTCCCCGTGGAGACCACTGTGTGTTTGTGCTTACTTACCACTTACCTGTTTACATTCAAAATATCGTGTGTATTGTGTTGATATCTCCGGGTAGCAGATATACCAATGTGTTAGGGAGTGTGTGTATAATAAATATACTTATTTGTATAACTACACTGTGTGGTTCTTTTTCGTTTAACCTACACTGTATGATTAGTTCTGGTAAACCATGCTTGTGCGGAAGAGTCAAAGAAGTGAGCTTTTTCCTCAAAAATTACCTTTAGCTTCGCTGTGAATAATAAGATGTAATGCAGGGCCATTTCTCCAAGCTTTTGTTTCATCTGTTCGAAGGGACCACATTGTCGCTGCACTATTTGGGTGTAGCCTGGGAAGATCAGAATGGTAGACTCCTCGTGTTTATGATATTTTGTTCCTCCCGCCATTCTTAGCACCAGGGCGGTGCGTCCATTAGGGCGCTGGGGCACTGACCCACAAACTGCCTGCGCCCACAACTCCTTCGGTGGCTGTGACTTTAGTAAACTGGCAATGCATGTCAGTCAGCATGACGCTGGACCGGCAACCCCCTTCAGAATCTGAAGGGGGTGGGCGGTCTGGCGTCATGCTGACTCACCTAACTGACATGCATTGTCAGGCCAGAGGGTGGCGCGAAGCGCACTGCAGGCAGCAGCACAAGCGCATGCTGGGTTTAGGTTAAGAAGTTTTCCGACCAGCCCAGCCATGGGCACTAGTGTTGAGTCACGCTGTTTTTTCCCCGCTTTCCCTGAACTTGTATCTGCACAGCGCCCAGAGGAGAATTCGAAAGCAACCGTTCCCGGGCTGTTGAGACCCCCCACCGCCAGCCTCCCGCCGCCCTGCTGTTTCCTACCTTCTGACAGCGGGCCGCTGAGTGGAGTGAGGCGAGGGGCTGCCTACAACTCCCGGCAGCCCTCGAGGTCTCCAGCCCCACCGTCACAACTCGGCGCCAGGAGGCGCATAAAGGTGCTCATTGTTGCAGCGAGTGGTGTCACGCTGTTATTTCCCCGCTTTCCCTGAACTTGTATCTGCACAGCGCCCAGAGGAGAATTCGAAAGCAACCGTTCCCGGGCTGTTGAGACCCCCCACCGCCAGCCTCCCGCCGCCCTGCTGTTTCCTACCTCCTGACAGCGGGGCCGCCAAGTGGAGTGAGGTGAGGGGCTGCCTACAATTCCCGGCAGCCCTCGAGGTCTCCAGCCCCACCGTCACAACTCGGCGCCAGGAGGCGCATAAAGGTGCTCATTGTTGCAGCGAGTGGTGTCACGCTGTTATTTCCCCGCTTTCCCTGAACTTGTATCTGCACAGCGCCCAGAGGAGAATTCGAAAGCAACCGTTCCCGGGCTGTTGAGACCCCCCACCCCCAGCCTCCCGCCGCCCTGCTGTTTCCTACCTTCTGACAGCGGGGCCGCCGAGTGGAGTGAGGCGAGAGGCTGCCTACAACTCCCGGCAGCCCTCGAGGTCTCCAGCCCCGCCGTCACAACTCTGCGCCAGGAGGCACATAAAGGTGCTCATTGTTGCAGCGAGTGGTGTCACGCTGTTATTTCCCCGCTTTCCTTGAACTTGTATCTGCACAGCGCCCAGAGGAGAATTCAAAAGCTACCGTTCCCGGGCTGTTGAGATCCCCCACCGCCAGCCTCCCGCCGCCCTGATGTTTCCTACCTTCTGACAGCGGGGCCGCCGAGTGGAGTGAGGCGAGGGGCTGCCTACAACTCCCGGCAGCCCTCGAGGTCTCCAGCCCCACCGTCACAACTCGGCGCCAGGAGGCGCATAAAGGTGCTCATTGTTGCAGCGAGTGGTGTCACGCTGTTATTTCCCGCTTTCCCTGAACTTGTATCTGCACAGCGCCCAGAGGAGAATTCGAAAGCAACCGTTCCCGGGCTGTTGAGACCCCCCACCGCCAGCCTCCCGCCGCCCTGCTGTTTCCTACCTTCTGACAGCGAGGCCGCCGAGTGGAGTGAGGTGAGGGGCTGCCTACAACTCCCGGCAGCCCTCGAGGTCTCCAGCCCCACCGTCACAACTCGGCGCCAGGAGGCGCATAAAGGTGCTCATTGTTCCCTCTCGCGGGACTCGAGCGGGACGCTGGGCGAAGCCTGGGCCAAGGGTGGGCCCGTCATAGCCCGTCACAGACCGGAGAAGACTGGGCTGGGCCCACCCCCCTAACATCTGCTATCAGGTAATTCCAAACCATAAACTAAACACGCTGTTCGGGGAGGGATCACATAGTACTCATCGCTTATTACCAGGAGCAAACCGTCATTAACCACTCACCTGGTTAAACCTCACACAATGTCTACAAGAGGCTCTAGAAGCAAAACGCTGAAAAATATGACGACTTCCGCTGACCCCATAGACCAATTTATCACCAAGGTGAATCAAACTATAGACCAAACTGTAATGCTGATCGACAGACGTGTCTCTTATGAACTAGAGCAAGCAAGACGCTCATCAATGGGTCTGTTGGCACAGGCACGAACACCAAATGTACAATCACATAATATCACAACATTGGAATCACACGCTGACATTCACGTAATTCCAAATACAGTTGACCTTTCGGTATCTTTACAATTGTCTGATTCACAATTGTCCCAGGGCCTCGAGCAAACCCCCGACATTTTTGCAAGCCCCCAATTACCTCAAAATGACCCCATACAGAGTGAAACTAGAGGGTTAAGGGAAGGAGCAATCCCGAAACATCCAACACTCAAAGAAACTCATTCAGAAAACCACGCAAAAATAGACGTAGTGACCTCTGAATCTAACTTACATCCTAATCTTCGTGACTCAAATAAAGACCAGAGTTCGAATAATATCAAAACCATAGCAGTTACAGAACTTAACAGTAACATCAATACTGACGTACTTACAATTGAAGATCACAACGACGGAGTTAATCCCAACCAAACCCACCAAAAAAAAATCAGTGCCACTGAGAGTTAGAAATCTGAACAACGATAAGATACAATCCTCTCTAATAAAAGAAATAGCGGAAATAGTTAAATATCAGCTACAACTCATCCAAAAAAGCCTAGAGCTGATAGAAAAACAAGTAGCGATACTAATCGCTTCCTCAAAAAAATCCACAAATCCAAGACTTCAAGACCTATCAATTTTGGCTGGGCCTAAAGCCTTAGATGGAAACGCAAAGTCTGCTAATAATTCAAAACAATTAGTCAATAACACAATGATAACAAATACCCCAAATGTAAAAACAGGTCATTCAGAGAAAAACTCAAAAAATCCAACTCCTTCAATCAAAACTAAGCCCCCTCAAGAACCCCCTAAAACAGCATCAGGCACACAAAACCAACCACCAGCAAGTGTTCCCTCAGCTAAAGTTCCCCCAGCAAACGCTTCACCCAGACCATCCGCACCTACAACTTCACAGCCCGACCAGACACAAAGGCACACCAACAAACCAGAACGACCAAAAAAAAGATGGATCAAACCAGCAAACCTCCCCCGGAGGCAGCTCCCTTTGTAGTCATTCTAACAGGGGTCCCAGAACTAACCAATGACACAGATGAACCAACCTGGTCTTTGCTAAACAAAACCCGGTACTGGCTGAACATTAACAGACCTAACCACCCCAATAACATCACCAGAATCACCACGGTCAGAAGGGTTTCATGGATAGGTCACCACCCAAAAACCATCCCTGGTGACTGTATAATAGTCAACCTTGAAAATCCCCGTGCTGTGGATTATATATGCTCTTGGGACTCACTGGAAGGTAGTGGCGGAATAAACACCAAACGCTTATCTTTCTTTTACCCCCGACAAGGTCATCGTGCCAAGGACCCTAACTGGCCGTCAAACTGGTCTTGGAATCAGCATGACCATGGGCAGAGAAGTTGGAACCAGGGCGATTGAGGTTTTGGAAACAACCAAAGGAGCAGATTCCAAGGAGAATGGGGGTATGACCAAAAAGACCGGGATGACTGGAACATCTACGGCAGGAGGGCTCAGCAACTACCACAGAGGGAACCATGGGCCGGAATACCAACCTTCAACAGCTATAGTTGTTTAGAGATGGTCGACTGACCATCACCACAGATCTATGATAAGATCTCCTTGTCGAAAAACAGACTCCCACCAAACAACTTAGCTAGCCTCCCCTTAAGTAGTGTATCCAATAAAGATCACCTTGTGTCAAAAACCAGGACAAACAAATCAACTGCAATGTTAAAAACTCAAATCAAGGTAAACATGACACATGATTCACAACGTCCTTCCAAGGCTCATATGAGACCCCTAACAATGCCACAAAAGCCCAAAAGGTGCAGGCAAATGCCCCAAATATGACATCCGACTTACAACCCATCCATCATGAAGAAATCATTGTTCAGAATATGACATCCACTGCAACTCTAGAAAATCTCGATAAGAGGGTGCTATTCTGGAACGTTGCGGGACTAGCGATCAAACACGCAGAAAAAAGTTTCCTTGAACTGATCGAATCGAACAATGCAATTTGTCTCCAGGAGACATGGCTTAACAACCCAATCCATCTACTGGGATACAAAACATTCTTCTCCCAAGCAATAAGATCAAACTCAGGGAGAAGCAAAGGAGGCCTAACAGTATATATTTCCAACCTCTGGCCATGTCATGAAACAACTCCCACAATACTTCATCAGAACTTTCAGATCATCAATCTTCAAGGAACCAATTGTGAGGTTTATACCATCATAAATTTTTACAACAATATGAACACGACGGAGTTGACCAAGAACCTAAATGAAATTTTGAATCAGACCAATGACCTCAAAATAAAGTACGCTAAGGTCTCCCATACAATAATCTGGGGAGGAGACTTTAATCTTCACTTATGCAATAAAAATAATACCTCCATCTGTGGGACCCCAGACGAACAAGGAAACTGCCTAACTCATTTTTCCCACACCATTGAAGGCAACAACATGCAGGCCATCATGGCCGAACTGGACTTAGGGTTTGCCAATCTGTTAAAAACCCCCATAATCCAATTTACTCCTACTTTTCACGGAAGAGGTCTCGAAACTTTAATCGACTATATATTAATATCTAGTAATAAAGCCACACGCCTTAAGACCTTTGAGGTGCTCAAAAACGCACTCAGCGACCATTTCCCACTAAGATTGACCTATCAAGAACCGACCCACCGAAAGAAAAAAGATAAGGCCAATTTCGGAATGCTCAACCAGGAAGTACTAACACTGGATAGATTAAATGGCTACACCCTCAAATGGAGTAAAATAGATCAGGAAGCCATCAATACAAGAATAATCAAAACATGTAAAAACCAAATGGACAAGTGCCTAGATCCTTCGACATCTTCAACAGAGATCATGACTAACTACAAAGAGATCGTGAATAATATAAGAAATGAACTAACCTAACCATATAAACACAACAAGGCAATAAGAAAGGGATGGTTTGACACAGAATGCACTAAAGCTTACTCCGACCTAAAGAGGGCCTTAACAAAAAAAGAAAGAAACAGACAAGAGGTAATTAACTTAAGAAAAATTTATACGCTAGCAATCAGGAAAAGAAAAAAGGACCTAAAAGCAAACCTCTGGATACAACTCCTAAAAAGCAGCATTTTAAAAGACAGCACAGCCTTCTGGGAGATAGTTAAAAATCCCTTTCTAACAGATAACAATGACGATCCTTCCCTGGACGTAGCCATAAACGCACAGGACTGGGTGCAACATTTTTCAGGAGTATTTGGTGAGGACAAATCTGCAGACTCAACCTCCCAGGATTCCCTTCTGCCTGTGAAGTACCCAATAGCTATTCACTTCACACTCAGTGAAACGACAAAAGCTATAAAGATGGCCAAAACAGGTAAAGCACCAGGACCAAACTCGGTCCCAATGGACTTCTATAAACTCTCACCTGACCTCTGGTCCCCTCTCCTTACCAAAGTATTAAAGGCGGCAAAGAACACTAACCTCCCCGACTCCTGGTCCACCTCGATACTCGTCCCCATCTTTAAGAAGGGCAACAGGGAAAGCCCCTCCTGTTATCGCCCAATCTCCCTCCTGGACTCGATCGGAAAGATGGTGGGGCGCAAACTTTTTGATCGTCTCCAGGAGTGGTCGAAAGAACATGGCGTACTCTCAGACCTGCAATACGGATTTAGGGCAGGACTGAGTACAGTGGATCAAGTGCTAAATTTAACATTACTAGCCGGAAAATACGTAAACGCAAAAAGATCTTGCCTATATATGGTTTACGTCGACCTCACAGCAGCGTTCGACTGTGTGCAACACTCTAAACTCTGGACAATAATGCTGCAAATGGGGATTGAACCACCAATAGTCGACTTTCTCCGCGAACTATATACAGGAGCTACGGGAAAGGTTAGATTTGGAACAGGCGGACAATTGACAGACAGTTTTCCCATACAGAAGGGGGTCAGACAAGGGTGCGTACTGGCCCCTTTCTTATTTACGCTCTATACCAACGGCCTCGAGAGTGCAATGTTAAAGGATGTAAAAGATCTCCCAGAAGCCGGTCGTCGGCAGATTCCTGCACTACTATATGCCGACGACGCGGTAATTCTCGCCCAAACTCCAGTCCAACTTCAACGGGCCCTAAATAACTATTGCTCCTTTATGACCAGTTTAAACTTGAAAATTAACATCAAGAAAACATATGTGATGCACGCGGGTACCAAGGGGAAAAAAGTAAAGAATATATACGTGTACTATCTACCCCTTGAAAGAACAAATACGTACCCCTATCTAGGCATCACTATGGACGAGGCATTCAACTGGAAGGAAGCAGTCAACTCACGAAAACTGTCCCTCATATGAACAATTGGTGCATTAAAGGCCTTCTCCCTTCGCCTCGGAAAAAGACCCCCGACCGAGATGATCAAGATATATAACGCCAAATGTATAAGTACAGCCACCTTCGGAGCAGGGGTATGGAGAACGACAAACGTCGAACAACTGCAAAAAGTTGAAAACTCTTTTCTTAGATTCCTACTGGCTGTCCCAAGAAGTACAACTACATACGGATGTCACCTCGAACTCGGGGTGGACTTTATTTCCGACATCATCAAAATCCAACCGATCATGTTATGGCGCAGAATATGAGCCACGGACGAGTGCCTGCTCACAAAATCAATAATTCAGGACTGTCTGAAATTAGACAACATGAGAAAGATAAAATGGTTGGCCTACGTGGAATCTTTTTTTATAGACTTTGGTTTCCCGAGGTTTTTTGACGACCCCCTGTCAGTAATAGACATGTCGAAAAAAGAACTTAAAACAATCTGTATGTCGCATCTATCTCAACTTCGGATGCTGAGTGAAATAGGGAAGCCATCAGTTCAGCATTGCCTAATAATTCAGCTGGTCCCCACCATCCAACCGTACCTGCAGTATGATTTAACACAATATGAAAAATTCCTTCTTACCCGTTTTAGGTTTCATTTATATCACTACTTGGTTCTGTTTCCTAAACAAAATGACTGGACACATAATATCTCAGTATGCCCTTGTGATTCAATGTCTCCAGAGTCCACAATTCATGTTTTATTTTTCTGCAAATTTTATACACCATTACGCAGACGGTGGATAATACCAGTACTAAAAGTTCTAAAAATTCGCAGATGTCGCCCTGCCTACCTGGCAATACAATTTCTGGAAAATAACCTGATGACAAAATCGGTTGTACAGTATCTCAAATTATGTATCAGGTATCGATTGAACTTATGAATCCTGATGGAGAATCCTTTTTGATATTTGATATAAGATGGATTTCTAAAAATATGTTTTTAATGTACCGTTCGATACAAAATGAATGTGATTTTTAATATTTATTGTGTTTTTTATGTACTTTTATGGCTTTCAAAAAATATGGAAACCGAATAAAGATGATTTGATTTGATTTGATTGAGTCTGGCTGGCGGCTGCGCATTAGGAGAACGAGGGTTGATCATTGCTGCAACCCTCGGTCTCCTAATGGGCGGCAGGGCAGCGAGTATCCCTGCTAAGCCAATCCTGGCGCTGCTGGAGCAGAGTCAGGATTGGCTGAGAAGGGTTGCCAGTGACGTGGCTGTTCCTGTTTAAGAAGGTGAAGAGTGGCAATGCGGGACCCCGGCCCAGGAGCCTAAGCGGGCGCGGCGTGGACAGGTAAATTAGTTTTCTTTATTTTTTATGTTATTTCAATCTCCCCCATTAACCCCCAATCCCCCTCTCCCTCCGCGCGTATTGCGAGCGGCAGCCGCGACTGCTACGGGACTCTGTAAGCTTTCATGTATGGTTTGGCGAGCTGCACAAAAATGCAGAAATCTCTAAATCTACCCTATTAAAATACATCTTCCCCTGCCAGCTTTTTGTCTGTGCTGCTGCAACGGCCAGACTAGAAATTGCAAGGGCTCTTAATATATCACCCCATTCAACCAAGACATACTTAACTTATCTCCTTATTTTACAAATACGAGGTCAAATGCAACTGCGTTTCATTCAGACAATGAGGCCTCCCCTTATAATGTATTGTCAATGTATGATGACAGATGGACGTGGAGCAACCAGTGATTGATTTTTGTCCAGCGGGTTTAATCGGTCTGGCCGAGGCTGTATATTCTGCATTTTCACCTGACAAGACTTTGACTGGTGCTGAGATGAAGTTAGGCCGTTAATAGTTCTCCGGGGCTGGTGGTGTGTATAAACAACTGGGGACTACATAGGGAGCAATCCAGCAGGCCCACATGCCATGTGTTCGGTGTCTGGTAAGGGATCGCACAGCCTTTTCTTTAAATTGAGGGCGTTGGCAATATCAGTGACAACAAATAAATTGCCATTTCTTTCTACCAGACATTTTGATTCAAATGCCCACTGATTTTTCAGTCAATATCAACTCATTAGGTTCTGTAGCAAATTATTTTGTATCCCATCATGCTTTGCACTTTCCTAGTTTCATTATCCAAAATGTAGCCAATCATAAAAATGTTTATTGCAGTGCTCGGATATTAAAATACTTTTGCTTGGTCGAGGCAGCACTGGGAGAGGGCTTAACCTAAAGAAGTGCATTTAGTCAAAAAAATATAGCTGTCTGACTAATGTACAAATCAATGGTATGTGGTGTATCATTGCTTAATATTGCTGCCCCAACGCCCCCGGATTATAATATTTTTGATGTTCCTCTCACCCTCTCCAATGCCTTCAAACCATCTGGGTTCAAGCCCTTCAAAAGGTTTTTTATTTCCTAATAAATCAGCTGCTCGTATTGTCTTTATATGATGGCTGTTCTAGTCATCTCATACAAAAAGTGTCTTGATTGCCTCTGAGAATGGCAGACACTACAAAAAGCATGTTCAGACTAAGAGGTTCTCTGCTCTTTTTTCCCAGATAAATGTGTAACAATAGCTGTGGTGTAAATTAAGTTATGGTTTTAGTACTTTTAGCATCGCTAAATAATAGTGTATATGCTTTTTTCTTGTTGGTCACACCTGCCCTTGTGTTACATCACAGATGTTCCTTCTTATTCACCCCTTTCAATTTGCTTTTGTGTTTCTGAGAATTCTCTTGTCAGGTTCTCAGGGTTTTTGCGTTATGTTTACGGTGAGATTGTGGTGAAAAAATCGGGTTTGAGTCCTTGTTGATAGTGTGTATATAACTGTTCATTTATCTATACTTGGCTTTTATTCATTGATACTTCGATATGCTACTGCTGCTGAAGTTGTGGTATGTTTACAGAATGGCATAGTTAGGTTTGGGAAACCTTCAGGTGACAGGGAGAGCGAAGAATATAAATACTTAGATTTTTTAGAAGAACACATGTATATCTTTTTGTGTTTGTAAAAAGACAAAGCTGATGAGTTCAAATGCCTGGGCTCCAATAGGTACCTCCTATCCACTTTTAAAAACGATGGAAAAACCAAAACAAAGCAGGTTATTCTTCACTACAGATTTCTGACAATTTTCAGGCCCTCAAAATACAAAAGCTGCATTATATTTTAAGATCGCTCAGTTCTTGTTGTGTAAATATGTTACAGTCAATTGAGGATGTGAAGTCCTAACTCCTTTTACGGCAATAGCACGAGGACATCAAGTATTCGAGCTCACATGCTAACAGATAAATTGTAGTTTAATAACATGAATGGTACCTGTCTATTTACTGTGTTACTGTAGTCGCCAGTATATGATATACATACAGGCTCAAAAACTGTGCTTCGCTCTTTCCACTCTTATGTCTCCAGAGCTGGTGTGATACTGAATATGTAATTCTTGTAAAGATATGAAATTAATTTCACCAGGACTAATTTACCACTTTAAATACATGTACGATATGACTCATTGCTTCAACCCTTAAGTTCGTACTTCCTGATTGCAAGAGCTATGATTTTTCCAATGGTCATGTTAATGTAGATGTGTGGAAGACAAGATGCCAGTCCAGCATTTAAACCCCCATAGTTCTGTTAAAGCAGATGAGTGTTAGAGAGGTATGAGAGAAGCTTTTCATGTGAGCAACAGTATCCAGAAGGTATACAGTCAAGGTCAAGCCTTTCAATCCTAACAGTGCTTTTAAGAGTGAGAGGGGAGTGAGACAAGCTTTTGACAGTAGGTAAGATGTTACGTTGCAGTGATAGAATTTGTGATACCAGGGGTTTGTGATGCCACTAATCAATTGTAATAAATCATTACAAGGAGCTAGTGTTTTTTGTATATTAAAAGTGAATTGAATATGAATTTTCTGAATACTAAAATGGTGGAGTACGTTAATCCGGTGGATTGTATCTTGTATTTAGAATTTTCTTGAGAAATTGGAGGTTTCTAGTTCCTTAAAAAAATATAAATAGGGCCCAAAGTGCCCTTCATAGAAATGCCTGTGTCACTCTGTTTTGTGTCTGTAGTTGTAGGTCTGCCGATCATGGATATTGCTATTTTACTGTTAGCCTTATGCCATGTGTGCTACACGGAATCCTGGGAGCCCCATTAATGTGTAGCACTGTGCACGCCCAGGCTTGTGACACCCCAGTCTGGTGCCAGCACTGAGCAGCACCTGCTCAGCATAGAAATGGCCATGTGCACAAAAGTCCTGCAATAAAGTAAGTCAGTATATGCATGTGCAGTGTCTGAGTGTCTGATTCGACACAAGAACAGCTGCTGCCATCTACTCGGTGCACCAGTTTACTAGTGTGGATTCTGCTCCCTAGGTGGGCCCTTGTTAGTAAAAATTTGACTAGTTGATGTGTTAGGACTTGATTAATTGAAGCCCTTTGATGCTTTTTAATAATTAGATATTTTCATGATTCACTTTTGTGTGTGCAGCGTTTTTAGTGGGATGAAAAAACTGGGGGAGTCTCTCGAAGGGGCAGCCGATGTAATTATGAGCATGACTTAAAACTGTTAAGCTAAAAATCTGTACTAAGCATAGTGTGCTGCCCCACTAGTATTGTGCTTCTTCTGTCACTGCCGCCAGATATATAATACAAGTGACATTAAACCTACAGCCAGCCAGGACTATAGGCTTTATAAATGGTTGTAAGTTGCATAAGATAAATAGGAACAAACTGCAGCATTTTCATTACTATATACAATGAAAACATAGGTGATTCAGAGATGTGTTACAGGTGGGAAACACTTAGAGGGCCTGTTTCCGTTGCTTGTATGTGCTTGGCTTTGGGGTCATTTTACAAGCAGATCAGTTTGAGGATTGGGCACATTTTTGATTTGATTCTAATGTTTTCTTTACACTTGTGCTTCAAAATGCTATATTTGGATCCCCCTTTTTCAACAATTTGCAGTAAACATATGGTGTAAAACCCACCATTTGAATCAATTTTTTTTCAAAATTTTCTTGCGGGGGGAAACCCCCCACACCCTCCTTCTGCAATTTGGGCTCGAATGCTTTGCTCGCTTATTACATTAGGGTTCAACATTTTTCGCCCCACCACTTTCCAAATCCACCAGCCGCTAATGGCAGGGGGCCAACCTCTCGATGAGTCCTTTCAAGAAGGAAGCAGTTGGAAACCTGTGTTGTATGTATTTTCTTTTTAGGCACTGTTCCAAGATGTGGGCTGGATCCTCACCCTCCACTCCCCATGGAAAAGCCATAAATCTCAAGGTGCTACGTGGGGAGCGCCCTTCTGCGTCCTCAACCCAGTTATAAAGCTCTCTGTTGGTGGTCTTGCGCTTGTATACTTCAGAACGCAGGTCTCATCCTCCATGGAGGAAATACACTTTTCTGACTTGATCGAACATGTGGCTGAGGTCTTTCCACTGCTACGATTTGAGCCTCCAGGGCCTGCCCAGTGTTCACTATTACAGTAGGATCACATCAACAGAGTGTCTGCCACCCCAATTGTCTGTAGGCGACTTTTAGTAATTTGTCCAATTTGCTCTGATTTGATGGGGCCTTAGCCCGGTCATTTGTCAACTTTGTTGGGTTGAGTATTGGGGGATGGGATGATTGATGTGCGCTGCCTCAGGGGATGGGAAGGGGGGTTGAGTTGATGGAGTGAGAACAGGCACACTGGCCCAGGCAACCGGGCGGTGCGAACAGCCCACCCCGTCTCCAACCATGACATTATGCCTCAAGTTGTGTGTTCCCCACCAGTCACAGTTCTATACGAGGTTTCCCTACATTGCCTGGGTGATCAAAATGAGCCGACCGCACCCATCACACAGGCCTACTCTCTCTCACCCGCTGCTCCTAGCTCTCCCTGATGATGCTTCACCTGATATGCCCCCCGCCCCTGCCGCTTGTCTTAAGTCTTTCACCAATGGTCTTGAGTTGCCGGGGACGCCCCCACAAAATTGGCATTCCTTCTCAGCCTCTGGACCGCTCTTGCAGTGTCTGTAGCACCACAATCACCTCTGGCCCCAGGCTGCTGCCTCACTGGGCTGTAAGCATGTACAGGCTCTCTCCTCACTTGGTCTGCACCTCCAAGCCACACCACTCACTATCGACAGGTCTCTGGTGGGCGGATGCCACTATCGGGCATCTTATTCCAGACTCTAAGGCTGCCTGTGAGGCACCACACAGCATCCATCAAAAGGCCTCGCTGTTATCCCCTGCTGTCTGCTTCCCTGCGGGGCCAATTGAAGAAACGGACCGTACCTCCTTCACAACTCCGCTAGTCCATATGTGGGGAATGTAAAGGAGGATACATAGCTGGATTGGATCAACGATACACAGAAAGGCCCTCACTACACGATTCCAGCAGCAATTATAAAGTATTACCAATCCTGTGGGGTAATCCTCTGATGGGTAATAGCCCAGTACGTTATTAACTCAAAATTCTGAGTTTCTGAGCTCTAATTGCAGAATAATAACACTATTTTGTGTTTGCAGGACAATTTGTTTATTTGTTTTCCCCACATTACATGTTTTTCTTCATGAGCTTATTTTGACAGGGTTTACCTGCTAAAATGTGAAGTGGTATTTCTTATGGAGTATTATCACAGGGGGATTACCACAAAACACATAATCACAAATAGGGTGGTAACTGGTTTCCCCCCAAATCTGAATTAGTGCAAAGCTGGCAATGAATATGTCAGTGTATAATCTAAGTAGCTATGAAACCACAACAAGGATCTAGTCAACCTACTTTCTAGGCATCATATTCTGTGGGACTGACCATCCTAGCCCAGATTAATATGTGTCCCCTAGGGCAGTGTAAATATTGAAAAAGATGCTCCAGGCAAAATATACACACATGAATAGGTATGAAGTATCTACGTTTAATTCTTTGTTTGCATAGTGTGAGAAGTTAGCCCGGTACATGATGTCCACTATTCTTGTGGGCACCCTGCACCAGTCTAAATGACCCTTATGATGGTGGTTGTAAAGTCAATCTTATAGACCAGCTATCCTAGTGGTAGCATGGACAAGCAGTCTTAGGCTAAAACTTCAGAGTGCATGTAAAGCCAGCTGTTTTACCAATCATATTATTATTAAATTTATAATGCGCACAGCTACCCTAAACAGGGTTTCCCGGCGTAGACGTGTCTACTACTGCAGACTGAGTAATCGGAAAGCTAGTTACTGAGAAAAAAGCCAGGTCTTAAGATCTCACCGGAACTTAAGATAGAAAGATTCCTGTTTCATTGAACTGGGAAGAGAATTCCATAGTCTAGGACCCAGACATGAAAAGGAGCGGCCGCCCATTCTGGTTAGTCTGCAACTAGGTGTTACAAAGTTACCTTGAGTGGCTGAGCGTAAGGACCGAGACGGGACATATGGATGGACAAGCTCCTGGAGACAAGATGGAGCAGTCCCTTGTTTGATTTTAAAGACAAAGCATAAGGTCTTGAATTTAATACGGCTGTCAATGCGGAGCCAATGTAGGTCCGGAAGGAAAGGAGAGATGGATAGTTTCCTTGGGGGATGGCCGCGGAGTTCTGGACCAACTGGAGCTTCTTCAGCACCTCCTGACTTCCACCCAAATATAGAACGTTGCAGAAGTCCAGGCGAGAGGTGACAAGTGCCTGGACTACCGTTCTTTTTGTGGAGTCTGGAAGCATCCAGATGATCTTCGCAACCATCTAAGAATGGTAAAACAGGTGGCGACAACGCTAACCGCCTGTTTGCGGCATTGAGAGGTTGTTGTCAATAATAAACCCAAGATTACGAACTTGGGTAACAGGTAGAGGGAGCGTACCCATTTCCTTAGGCCAATGTTGGGGCCCCCAGAGATGCTTGTGTTTGCCTAAAATAACAACCTCGGTCTTGTCTCTGTTTAGTTTCAGCAAATTGGCACACATCCACTCCGACACCCGCCGTAGACCAAGCTGAAGGGAGGATACAGAACCTTCCTTCATGGAGGACAGAGAAAAAATTATTTGCGTGTCATCGGCGTACGAGTAAAGGGACAAACCTGCATCCTCCACAATAGATGCCAGGGGTCTAACATAGATGTTGAAGAGCACAGGGTTCAAAGTAGACCCCTGGGGAACTCCGTACGCAGATGACCGAATAGTAGATGAAGATTTAGAAGAAAAGACCTGGAATGTACGGTCACTGAGAAAGGAGGACAACCAAGTTAGAGCAAGGCCTTCAACTCCTGCCGACTGGAGGGGCTTTAAAAGAATGGAATGTGACACTGTATCGAATGCGGCGCTCAAATCAAGTCAAATGAGCGCCGTAGTCTCCCCCCTATCCAGGCATGAGCGCAGTTTCTCAGTGACCCCCAACAAAGTGGTTTCTGTGGAAAAATGAGTTCTGAATCCAGATTGGGACGGATGTAAAAAGCCTGAGCTTTCCACGTGATCTGAGAGCTGACAGTTAATATGGTTTTCCAAAATTTCGGAAAGTACCGGCAACAGTGAAATTGGACGGAAGTTTGACATAATCGTAGGATCAGCTCCGGGCTTTTTTAGCAAAGGAACAACCATTGCACGGTTCCAATCAAGGGGGACGCTTGATTCTCGTAAGGATGCGTTAAGAAGTGCGTTGAGAACTCCAAGGGCATCTGGCGATAGCGTTTGCAGGATATTAACAGGGAGAGGATCTAGAGGAGAGCCCGATTTTATCCTAGCAAGGCAATCAAAGAAAGATCTATCAACGAAGGGAGATCATGTAGAGATCTTGGCTACAGAGGAGTAGTGGCTCCCGCAGGTCCTATCAGGCAGGGGACTCACTGTATTCACAGGAATGGGGTCTTTAATGAGCTGTATATCGTCTCGACCTTGGTGATGAAGTAATTTGCAATATTGTTGCATTGGGTCTCATCCAGGACAGGTGGCATCGGAGCAGTGTTCGATCCTGCCAGCTTCTTGACCATGGAGAATAGAGCCCGTGGATGGTTCAATGAGTTGGTGATGGTGTTTGAGACAAAGGACATTTTTGCCACCTTACAAGCCAGATGGTACGTGTTTAAGGCGGCCTTGTACTCAAACTTGCCGCTGAGGGTATAGGTCTTACGCCATCTTCTTTCCAAGTGCTTGCACTTGGATTTCATGACCTTTAGCTCATTATTGAACCAAGGGGCGGGAGGATGGTGAGTAAATCTACATTTTTGGTACCAAGGGGAGGCAGGTATCAATAGACTTAGCTAATCAATTAGACACTGCGGAATTTAAGGAACAACAAAGTAGATTAATGTCCAGAAAATTCGCCATTAAAAGCTTATTAAAAGCATCTAAGTCTAACTTCTTCCAGGGCCTCCTACCATCTGAGTCATCTTTGCAAGCAGGCACAATATCCCCTGGAGTGACTAATTTAAATCGAATGGCATAGTGGTCAGACCACCCTAGGGGAAGCGTGGGTAAACTAAAGTCCCATGCAAGATTGGACAGAATTGGATCCAACAGATGACCCGCCTGATGAGTGGGTCCCTGATTATGTAACAATAGATTGAGAGATTCAAGATCCGCTAAAAGAGTTGAGCTCCCAGTGTTCAGGGGGTCCTTTAAATGGAAGTTAAGTTCCCCCAAATTTGTGAAATTGGCAGCCTTCAGTACAAACGGGGCTACTAAGTCAGGGAATGTAGACAACCAATTCTTAGGATTCCCCGGGGGACGGTAAATAAGCAGGCCAGATAGAGTCATTAGGGGGGAAACAACAAATTTGAATAAAGTGGCTTCACAATCTGGGAAGGGTTGTGGCTCAAGTTTACAGGAGTAGGTGTCTTTAAAAATTACAGCAATCCCTCCTCCCTTCTTTTCATTCCTCTGTCACTTCTAGAGATGACATACCGAGGGGGAAGTGCGCTGCGACATCTGGGCCTGAGCTAGCATGGAGCAAGGTTTCAGTTAAGACCAGAGCATCGGGAGTCTCTGGCATCAAAAAATCAAATATATGCGCTTTGTTCTTGGGAAGGAAACGGCAGTTAATGCTCCAGAAATGTAAGTGTTTGCCTGCCTTTGGAGAAGAAATGTTGTGTGTGGTGATGTCCCTACCACTAGATGCGGTAGTTACCGATTTAACATACTTATACCCCAACCTAAAACCGCAGTTAGAACGGAAACGGCAGTTAATGCTCCAGAAATGTAAGTGTTTGCCTGCCTTTGGAGAAGAAATGTTGTGTGTGGTGATGTCCCTACCACTAGATGCGGTAGTTACCGATTTAACATACTTATACCCCAACCTAAAACCGCAGTTAGAACATCTAAAACAGAGTTGTGCTGGATTGCACGCAGTACAAGCGGAGGAGACATCACCTCTAAGTAGCCGAAGCTCTTCCACGGCGTACGTAAATTGGCTGACAAGGTTTGTATCGGTTGCGGCATAGTTGATGGCCGCTGGTCTCCGGCGCGTGCGCTCACTGCGCGCTTGCATCGGGTTGCTATTTGAAGAGCAAGAGCAACGAGCAGGCGGCAAGAGTGTCGCCCTGTCTGGCGAGCCCCCCGTGACTCTGAAAAGGAGCAGAGCGCGGGATTAGAGCGCCGCCATCTTAGGAGTACCAACTACAAGCGATAGCATAGGACTCAAAACTTAAAATACCAAGCAGGTAAGATCGTGACAGATGGGAACAAAGGTCCCTTGAATACCAAATGAAAGGACACCACATAAGGTATAATATATATATATAAAATATATATGTATTTATTACTAACACTATTACTAACACAACCCTTCAGAACTCTTTATGAGGTCAGAGATCGAGATACAGTACAAGTTACTCAATAAGCATACTTTAAGTTGCACAAATACAATTCTGCCCTAGGGGCCTCACGAACCATATACTAAGTAAGTGGTATAAGAACCACTTCAGGAATAGTGAATAGGTCTAGAGCCTAGGGAATCGCTGGGGCTACACTGAACAACCAAGGGATTGGAAGTAGGAGGCCCACGGGAAACGTGTGCAGTGTCTAAACAGACATGCGAGTTACCATAGAGTTAGAATGGGAACGTAAAAGTTACAAAGTAGTTGATTCAGGACACTTCCGGATGGACTACGGTAAAACCCTTTTAAACTAGGACACTTGGATAGTTAACACCCGCGGGAGCACCAGAGTACTCGAGTTACCCCACCCAGGGAAGCCGGGTGCATCGGTGTCTTTTCGTGTCTGGTTTCGTCACTGTTTCCTATGGAGAGCTGCAAAGAAGTGCTGCAGGCGAACAGAAGAAAAGTGTCCGGGTGGATCCAAGGATGGATCAAATATGAGAAGAACCTGAAAGCAGAGGGGACAGAGTCTGGGTCACTAGCCAGTGACCAGGAAGGAACCAGGAAGGAACCAGGCGATGTCGAGATGCAATCAGGTGAAGTGGTGAAGCTTGTCTCTGCAGCCACGAGAACCAGGAGGCGTCGATGACAACCAGGCGCTGGATTCGAACTGTCCCACAAAGGATCTTGTTGACTGCGGTGTCGGTATCCGGATTGGACCTAACAAGCCTTGGCAAACGCAATTCATGCAGGATAAGAAGATTGGCTTCAGGTCAGACCAGCAAGGTCTAGGGAGATTCTCCTTTGCAGGGAAGCTGGGGAAAGCCCGGAGCAACCAGGCAAGCAGTGTAGTTTCACAAAGAAGTCTTCTGAGGGCTCACTAGCCAATGGGCTAGCAACCGGTAAGACGCATTGAGCGGAAATGCAGGTGCAGGCCCCACGCGGCACTCATGGAGTCTGAAGGGCTGAGCTTCGGTGCAAATGCTGCTCGGTTCTGGGGTTTCTAAAACCCCAATGCACAACTTCAAGGGTACCTCACAAGCTGCACGGTTAGCAAAGAGCAGGTAGTCCAACGTGTCCAGTCCCATGTCTCTCGTGTCCGCTACTGGTCTCAGCTTTGCTGTGGATGTGGATCGGAGCCGGTGAAGTCTGGAAGTCCAGTTCCTGAGTCTCCGAGTCTTCGGGTTCCAGCGGGAGCGTCGACAAATCAAACTTACTGGTGGTGCCTGTTTGCACAGGGTGGTAACTCCTTGACCACAAGGGAGATGTCTTCAGTCTTCTAGTCAGAATAGAATGTCGAAGGTCCAAGAGTTTTGTTTCAGAGTTTCAGTCCAGGATAATCTAATGTCTCTAGACACAGCTCCTCCTATCTTTATACTAAACTAAGGGGCTGGATTACCTGCTAGGTCCCTCCTATGGGTGGAACCTGGGAAGGGAGTGGTTACACCCCTTCCTCTTGGTCCAGTTTCGCGCCAGAGCTGGGGCTGGAGTGCCCCAGCAACTGGTTTGAACCGGGCTATGCATGGAGCACCTTGTGTGCCCCAGGCAGTGTCTGGAAAAGCATCTTTCCATTGAACCCACCCTGCCCCAATACACTTGAGGCTGTCTGGGGAGGTGCTAGCACCTCCCTCGACAGGAAACCTATTGTCCAGGCCTCCCTTGCCGGAGTTTCGTCCAGCTGCAGGAGGTCAGACTCGTGTCTGTGGCAGCAGCATCCATTTTGTGATGCTGAGGCTCTGTTTAACTTTAACCGGGTAAAGCCGTAACTACATGTCTTCTCCCTCTAGAATGGTGGAATGCTATCCCGCCGCCAGAACTGGCGGGGGGTAATATTCCAAAGTGTTTGACACCTTACATGACATGTTTTGATAAAGCCAAACCAAAGTCAGCATTAACCACAAGGATTATAATGCACTTTTTTTTTCTCACCAGAGTATACACAGCTCAATGCCTACAACCCGGAGGCCGGCAGCAGTCAGATATTTTTCTAATAACACAGCTGTTTAGCCAACAACCGCAGAGGCAGGCAGCGTTTTTAAGTCTACGTCAAGACGTTTCGCAAAATGCATCTTTCAGTTAGCACAGTACGGGATATTAGGATGTTCAACATTGATATCATAAAAATCAGCCACATTTGTTAACAGTTAGCAGGTGCCCGCAGACAGCACCTCTCCTTTCCTGAAAGGCCCTGCCCTGATGTCGATGTGTGATAGTTCTTTGTTTCTCTCGCAATTACCCTCTGCTATGTGGGTGTAAGTGTCAATGATCTGCAGAGTAAGGGCTATTCCGATTGGAGGTCTGCTCCTCCCAGTCTGAGCCAGTCTGCAAATGGGGACCATATATCCGCAGGTCTAGAGCCACCCGGCATCCGCTCCCAATATCCCTCAAGCTGGTCTTTGCAATATATAACTGCCTTTATCCAGGCCGCTACTGCAGGCGGCTGTCTCTTCCGCCTGTGGATTGCTACCTGTCTCTTAGCCATCAGCAGCAGCATTGCAGCAAGCCTACGTCTCTGCACTGGTATATCTCTCACATATCCCAGCAGCGCAGTCTAATCGACTTCTCAATGGTGGTACCTATTATATGCTCAATGTGTTTAAATATGTCCTCCCAATATTGTGACACCCCGAGATAGCCCCAAGCCATGTGTGGGAAGTTGGCGTTGTGTACATTGCACCTCCAACATTTGTCATCGTCACACAGCCCCATGCGGTGCATCTGTGTGGGTGTGCGGTATAAACGGTGTAGATAATTAAAGTGAATGAGCCGGAGCCTGTAGTTCGGTGACAAATATTCCAGCTGGGTACAACAGTTTCTCCATTGTTCCTCAGTGATGTCTACAGCAGCCTCCTCAATCCAAGCCTCTCGCGACTTGGTACCAGTGAGTGGGTTTTCTTTTTGTGTTGTACTATATATGCGAGTGACAAGCTTGCGGGGCGAAGCATTAGCCAGTACGTTCTCTAGCGCTGGCAGCATAGGTGGTTCGTTGGGAAAGTCACCATAAGTGGCTCTGCAGGCTGCTCTTATCTGGTAGTAGAGCAAGGTATCGGGTGCCGTGGGGGCCTCCGAGTCACACATAGCTTGTAGTGTTAAAAATTCTCCCGCCGGGTACAGGTCTCCCCCTTTGTGTAGGTTGTGCGTCTGCGCTCTTCTCGCTATTGCCTCATCTACCAGAGGTTTGAGTAATGGGTTCCCTTTCAAGGGCATTGATGGGGCATATAGTGCTTTGATATGCGCTCTCTTCGCAATCTTGCCCCAAGCCCATCTTACACTTTCAACGATGTCTACGTCTTGGCGTGGGTGCTTGTATGGCTGAAAAATCGCCGTGTTCAGGGGGAGAGGAGCAACTCTGTCAATCTCAATCGCTACATGCGGCTGGTAGGGAACAGGGTGCTGCCAATAATGCAGGAACTGGGCCTGTGCACTATAAGCATATCATTCGAAATCCGGGGCTCCCAAGCCTCCCTGTGTGAAGGGCAGAGTCAGCACTTGCCAGGAAACTCGTGGCTGTTTACCCGCCCATATCAGGACCAGCACCGCGGTGAGTAGACGTTTGAAGAAATGAGAGTTCAGTGGCATGGGCAAATTTACAAAAAGGTATAGCAACTTGGGGAGGATTATCATCTTAGCAATGGCTATGCGCCCTGTCAGAGATAACGGAAGGTTCTTCCACCGTATCACTTTGCTCTCTATCCACTCCATCGCTCTACCATAGTTCAGTGTCCACAGCTCTTGCAGCGTTCGGCTCAATTGAATGCCCAGATATCGCACCTCTTCAGTTGCCCAGGTTATTGGAAATTCGGAAGTAATTGTAGCCGCGTCGTCAGTCAATGGGAACATTGTCGATTTGGCCCAGTTAATCTGTATGCCTGTTAGGAGGCCGTATCTAATGAACTCTCGCATTATCGTATCAACGTTTTCTCGAGGGTTATTTAGATAAACAGTAACATCGTCTGCGTACAGGGAGATGAGGATACCGCGCGTAGTGAACCCTATGCTTCTGTGGGCATGTTGCTGTCTGAGTTTGGCCGCCAGAGGTTCTGTTGCAATGGAAAAAAGTAGGGGGGACAATGGGCACCCCTGTCTGGTGCCTCCGGTTATGGTGATGGGCTCGGATGTACGCCCATTTACTCGGACTCTGGCAGTAGGCTCAGTATACAGTATTTGAATTTTCTGAGGGAATAGAGGGCTGAAACCCAGACGGCGCAACAAGGTAAACAGGAAGTTCCATTCCAGGGAATCAAACGCCTTCGTGGCATCCAACAGGGCTGCTGTTGCCTGCACATGTGGAGACAGATAATGGAGTATCCCAAAAAAGGTTCTCAAGTTGTGCACAGTAGATCTGCCTGAAACAAAGCCCGACTGATCTGTCACAGCAATTAGTGGTACCATAGGCGTTAATCTATCAGCGAGCAATTTAGCATAGATCTTTGCATCGAAGTTTATAAGGGACAATGGACGGTACGAGTCCGTCTTAGCAGGGTCCTTATCTGGCTTTAGGATCGTGATGATTGCAGCTTCTCGGACAGTGGGCGGTAGCATACCGATCTCCAGTGCCTCTTGGTACATACGGTGCAGCCAGGGAGCCAATATGTCAGCATATTCCTTATAAAAATGCTGCTGTCAGGCCATCTGCCCCCGGAGCCTTATCGCCCGGCATGGCGCTGATAACCTGTTTTATATCCTCTACTGTGAACGGCAGCTCCATGTACTGTCGCGTGCCGTCATTAAACCACGCATGGCATATCTCGTCTAAGTAGTTAGTCAAATCAGCCTGCGATGGGGACACTTTAGAGGTATAGAGCTCAGAGTAAATCCCGGCAAACTCCTCCAGTATTTCAGGAGGCGTGCGCAGTACCGTACCGTCAGGCGTATGTATTTCGGCTATATAAGAGTTGCTCCTATGCGTTTGGAGCATGTTTGCAAGTGTCCTGCCAGGCCTGTCACTCTCGCCATATCTCCTTGCTTGCGCGTGTTTATGTAAATACACTATCTCCCTCTCCGCCTCAGTCTGATATTCAGTGAGTTAGGACCTTATATTGGCAAGCGTGTCGTGTGATGGCCTATCTACCTGCTGTCTCTCAAGGTCCTGAATCTCTCGCTCCAGTCTCTGTAAGGTGTTTCGGATATCTCGTAATACCCCAGTCTTTATGGCTATGCAGTCTCCCCTTGTAACAGCCTTGAAGGCCTCCCATAGCAGCCGAGCCTTCATTTAGCGTGAAGTAATCCTCGATCTTGGCTCTAAGGCCTTCACTGAAGACCTGATCCCGCAAGGCTCCAGACGGGAACCTCCATGTGAAAGGCTGTGTGTATGCCGGGGGTATTCTAATATTAATCTGCGCGGGGGTGTGGTCCGACAGAATGTGGGCGAGGTGCGAGGCCTCAGTCACCCAAGCGTGCAAATCTCTTGTAAGCAGCTAGTAGTCTAATCGCGACCAGGCATTTCTGTGATGTGTTATGCAACTAGTTCCCTCCCTGCACGTCGGATGCGTGTCTCTCCATGAATCTGTCAGAAGGAGATCATCAATTATCTCATGTAAGAGTTCAGCTGCTTTAGGGTGATGTGCGCGCGAGGCCCCCTGTCTGTCAAGCTCCGCAGAGAGAGGAACATTAAAGTCTCCCCCCCACATAATTGATACAGGGCCTAGTTTTTGAAGCTCGTGCCACACCGTTTGAAAAAAGTCGGGGCTGTCAGTGTTCGGGTCATATATGTTTACTAGGGCGACAGGTGTATTGTAAAGCGCTTCTACCAATATTATGTATCTACCGTCCTTGTCTATAATTGTGTTATGTGTGCGCCAGTGTAGACCCTTTCTCAACATTATCGCCACTCCTCTGGAGTAGCTAGAGTACCCAGCAGCAGCAATCATCTCCCACCGCCTGTTCCTGTGAGTGGTAGTGTCAGTTCCTAGCAGGTGTGTTTCCTGTAAAAAACAGATATCAATTCTGTGCCTTGTTAAATACGAGTGTGTAAGTCGGATTTTCCTACGGTCATTGAGGCCCCACACGTTCCACGTGAGACATCTCAATGTGTTTACAGTATGTGCGTCAGTGTTCCCTGCCATCACACAGGCTAAGAAAAAACATTAGCAGGCGACTTCCGCCAAAACTGCAACTGCAGTGTGGTCATAGTGAATCTCATCCCAAGAGGCCTGTACACGGCAGACATCAGGCCTATACCATAAATCTCAAAACAATCATTCTCAAAGTTCCATCTTGTCAACGTTTATGGTGGCTCAGTACTTAACGATAATGCAAATAATAAAAACTGTCTCCCCGTCCTCCCCCCACCCACACCAACCCCCCAACCAGGTTGTGTATCTCCACACCCCCCCCCGCTGAATCCCAACTTGAAATAGAATAACAATCATAGGGAATCATCTCAGTGGGTGCAAGAACTATGGGAATCATCCCAGAGGGTACGCGGGGTGACCACCTCCTTACCCTGTACTTGTGACAGGGTGACCAAGCGCAACTACGATCACTGCATCTCCAGGACCCAACTGAACTCTTCAGTACAATTTGTTAGCGTACATAGCTAGCTCCCACTGCACTGCGGAATTACGCCCCACATTTCTGCAGTGTCGCATCCCTATTTGTCAGGTCTAATTAGTTAATACAAAGCTTATATACATCATTCAATGTCACTTAGCCTGTCCGTTGGCTCCTGTTCTTCCGGAGTAGGCCTTTGTTTCTGTTCTTTGGCCAGTTGCTTAGCATATTGGAGCGCTGCTTTCGCATCAACAAAGAATGTTGGCTTTCCTGGACCTTGTAGCCTCAGCTTCGCCTGGTAAATTAGCGCGTATTTCGTGCCTGTTAGTTGAAATACCTATTTTGCAGGTATGAATTCTCTGCGGGCTGCCTGCACCTGCAGAGTAAAGTCTGGATACATTTCTATGTTATTTCCTTTATATTGTATCTTGCCTTTGTCCCTCGCCATTCGCAGGATCGCATCCCTGTCTCTGTAATTTAAGATCAGGGCCAATATCCTGGTTTAGGTCTAGGCCCTAGTGTTCTATGCGCCCTCTCTACTAGGAACATGGGAGACAAACCGTCATCAAAAAGGTCTTTCATCATGGTCTCCATATAGCGCTCCATGTTTGGTATATCTGTGGATTCCGCCACGCCCGCGACGCGTATATTATTCCTAGTACTAACAAAAAAGGGGTAGCTCTAATCAGTAAGGCTGAGCCTATCAAACAACTTAATAAAGAAATATGCAAATACTGATAGAATCATTTAACACACCTAATGGCATCCAAAAAAGAAAAGAAATTCAGAAATGGGATTTGCTATTTAATAGCTGTTTATTTTAATCGATTTTGAAAATATCAGACCGCAATAAAGCCCTCTTGTTTTCAAGCAATCATCTGAGGAGTCTAAAAGAAAATCTCCCTTACGGCCAATTTTCGCGTGTACGTAGAAATTGTACATCCAATGAAGATTACAAGTTTCATGCCAATAATTTGGTGTCCAAATTGTGTAACCGTGGATACCCAAGAAAATTGGTGCGAAATTGTATGAAACGGGCGAGATGGACCCCAAGGGAAACCTTACTTGAATACCAAATGAAAGGACACCACACAGGTTGTTATGAAAATAAACAATATATTTATTAACTAACATACACCTCTGAACTCTTTATGAGATCAGAGGGCGAAGCACATGACAATCTCTTAGGAAAAATACGTTTAGTTTGCACAAATTACAATGGTGCCCTAAGGGCACGACAAACCATATACTAAGTAAGTGGAATGTGAAAGTCGATTGAAGGAATGGAGCTGTCCAGAGGCTGTAGGATCGCTGGGACCACACTACCCTAACTCTAGGTAAGTAATAGGAGGCCCACGGAACGCGTGTGCCGAGTGTGAACTCACACGCGAGATGCGTAACAGTGTCTATGGACAGTACAGTTCAAGTAAAAAGTGAGTCCTGACTAGTTAGGACTAAAATGACAATGGAACTGGACACTAGGAGAGTCAAGCTACCCCTGAGCACCGAAATGCTCGTGTTACCTCACCCACAGGCTGCGGGTGCACAGGTGCGAAGTCGTGTCGGGTTCCGGCGTTGAAGTCTATGGAGGCTGGAAAAAAAGATGCTGCAGGCGATCAGGAGGAAGATGTCCGGTGTGATCCAAGGGTGGATCAGTGAAGAGGAGAACCTGAAAGCAGAGGGGACAATGTTCAAAGTCACTAGCCAGTGACTGGGGTGGAACCAGGAGTGGAACCAGATGTCGTCGTCGCGATCAGGTGAAGGGTGGACGCTTGTCTCTGCAGCCAAGTGGACCAGGTGGTGTCTTCGACGACCAGGATGGAGGCACGAGCTGTCCTACGCAGGCTCTCGCTGTCGGCGGTGTGGGATCCGGATTTGGAGTCAACAGGCCTTGGCAAAGTGGAAATAGCGTCTGGAGTGGACCAGGAGGGTCCGGGGTGCTTCTCCTTTGCAGGGAAGCAGGGGCCAGTCTAGAGCAACCAGACTAGCAGATTGGATTTCAAGGTTCGTCGTCTAGGAGGTCAGTAGCCAGCCGGCAAGTGACCAGACAACGCGTCGAGCAGCAAACAGGCAGAAGGGCACCACGCAGATCACGTGGATGCTGGAGGGCTGGTCTTCGGTGCAGGAGCTGCTCGGGGTCAGGGCTTCTCAGTCCCCAAAGCACTTGGTCGAGGTTACCTCAGAAGTCGTGCTGGAGAGAAGTGCTGCTTCTTTCAAGATGGCCGGTCCCACGTGTCTCGTCGCACCCACAGATCTCAGCTGTGCTGCAGATGTAGGTAGAGGTCGGAGAGGTCTGGGAATCCGGGTCTCGTCGGGCTCTGAAGTCTGGATCCTCGAGGGAAGACGACAAAGGGAAGCCGCTGGACGCTGATGTTGCCTGCTTGTGCAGGGTGGACACTCCTTGCCCACAAGGGAGATTTCTTCAGTCTTCTGTTCAGAAAGTCGAAGTCCAGAGTTTCTTGTAGAATTTCAGTTCAGGATTAATCTTATTTGGAATGGGACCAGCTCCTACATTTATCCTGCTAAAGGGGGCTGTACTACGACTAGGTCCCTCCTCTGGGTGGGACCAGGAAGGGGGGTGGTTACACTCCCTATCCTTTGTCCGGTCTTGCGCCAGAGCTGGGGCTGGAGAGCCCCAGGAACTGGTTTAGACCGGTGTATGCACAGGGACACCTTGTGTGCCCCAGGCATGTCTCATTCCTTTCAGCCCTGTCCTACCCAATACACAAAATCCTGTCTGGGGTGGTGCTAGAACCTCCCAAGGCAGGAAACCCTTTGTCCAGGCCTCCCTCGCTGGAAGGACTCCCAGCAGCAGGAGGTCAGACTTGTGTCGGTGGTGGCAGCATCCATTTTGTGATGCTGAGGCTCGGGTTAACTTTAACCGGGGTTCACAGTTAGGCACATGTCATGTCCCTCTAGAAGGGTGGAATGCTACCCCCGTCGCCAGAATTGGCGAGGGGGTAGTATTCCAATTTGTACGACACCTTACTCGACATGTTTTGATAATGCTATGCCAAAGTTAGCAATAACCGCGAGGATTATAATGCACTTAAGAGTATATGGTATAGCGTTATCATGGAAACAGCTAAAGGACTTGGTTCCGAAAGCTGTAGACAGGCTCAGCTCATGCCAGAGCACTATCTCACATAATTCCAAGCACTCTGCCTCCAGGATTGTTAAGGCCTGCCATAGGAGTGACTTATAGGAGTAGATGTGTCCATTTTAGGTTTAGATATAGGTATACTATATCTATAGCAAAGGATGATTACACCACCTTGCCCCAGCTGATTGATCAGCCAGTTGTGTCAGATTTGGATGGCCAGCCAGGGGTGGCATAATACATCCTGCAGCCCCTGGTAGGCCCTGGGTGCACCTGTGCCCTGGGGACCTAAGGTACACTGTACATGGACTGATAAGGTGACTCAGTATCCAATTAGATATGTACCTAGAGTACATGGAATCCATTTTACAGAGCGAGCAGTGGGTCTGGGGTCCTGAATAGCAGGGCCCCAGGTCAACTAAGTCGAAAAACCAGCTAAACACCAGGCAAAAAGTTGGGGGCAACCATAGTCAGATATCCACCTTCCTACATAGCCCCCCCCCCCCAAACGAAAGGAGATAAGGCTATCCTTGACCAGGTAAGCCTATATTGCCTGAGTGGCCATATGAGGTGGTATATGCACTGGCATGGTTACCCCCTATCTCATGGTCCACTAAGCAATCCCTCACCCTAAGGGTATCTGAGGGTCTCCACCATAGGGAATCTCTACCTGTGGTGTGTTTTGGCAAAGTAAAAGGCTGGTGTTGGGGATGGAGTACTGAAGTGAGACTCCACTAATGTTGGGCTCAACTTCCTCCACTCACTATCCACCATATATGCCTTTCTTTCCAGGACTGAGTTGCAGTGTGCTCTCATGGTCAACCTCTGGCTACCTAAAGCTGGAGGCTGGGTCCCTCTGTTTGGCTTACTGGAGGGACAGGTCAGGTTTGGGGCCCTTGGGTCCCAGGTTTGGCTGTGCCCAGCAGTGTCCATCTGTGGGAGGTCCCTATCTAAGTTGAAGGGGGATCCCTCAGGGGTTTGTTTTATTTTCACCTGGCTAGGACTGCTAGCTTTGGTGTCTTAATCTGCTGATTGGGGAGTTCTTTTGGACAGGGGGTCCTTTGGGGTCCACTGGCCTCCTAGACCTCTACAGCCCTGGGCTGACTGAGGCAGGGTAGAGAGAGGCAGGTTACCTGCTCCAGACTGGGTCGCACCTTGGAAGGGTCCACTGACATCAGGGGTTCTGCCAGGCTAGGCCTGACTACCTCTGGGGCAGTTTCTTCACAAGGGGTCAGATCAGTTCCCTGAGGAGGCTGATCCTTTCCTAAAGTCTGGTGGGAGGGAGATTTCTCTTCCTCCTCAATACTCTCTGTTTGAGTGGAGTGATCCATAGTTTCAGGCTTCAAAACACTATTATCAGTTTGAGTTTGGGCTGTGGCCATCACAACCCCACCAACCTTTTCAGGAAGGGACTCAGTTTGGGTATGGGTGCTTACCATAACAGCCCTGCCAACCTTTCCAGGGAAGGAATCTGTTTGAGATAGGGGTGAGTCTGGCACAGCCCTCCTGACCTGTTCAGGGAGGACATCTTGGACTGGGGCTGTGGCCATCACAGCCTCACTAACCTTTCCATGGAGATTTACCATTTTAAAATGGGTTTCTTGCTCTACCTCAGCCCAGGCTGAGATCTCTAAATCATTCCCCAGTAGACAATCTACAGGCAAGTTTGGTGACACTGCCACTCTCTTGGGACCAGTGACACCTCCCCAGCTGAGACTTACCACTGCCATGGCATGAGCAGTGGGTCTGGGGTCCTGAATAGCAGGGCCCCAGGTCAACTAAGTCGAAAAAACAGCTAAATACCAGGAAAAAAGTTGGGGGCAACCATAGTGAGATATCCACCTTCCTACAGTAGACACACACCTTGTAGGGCAATTAACGAGAAGGTATGCTCCGTTTGGTGACTCCGACTATCACCTTTCCAGGTCTGTCTGAATCTGCACCATGCACGCAGGCGGCGCGTTGCAGCTGCTAGAATGTTCCTCTGCCAGCACACTCGTGGTTCAGACTCCCACGATCCTCATGGGACAGGTACTCACACCACCACTCACTTATCGTCGGGCTATAGTCGCCGCTTTCAAGGTACAGTCCTATACGCAACCCACGTGTGTCTTCTAATGCCACAGCCTCGTGTTCAGTAACGGAGATCAGTCCGGGCCACGGCCTGTGCAAGCTCGCTCTGCCTTCCTGGGCCAATGACTGAGTCTGGGGTGCAGTGCACCTTACGTTGTTATGTCTCCCTTTTAATTGGCGCAACCAGCACCGGCTGAGCGCCTCTAGTGGGGTCCAGGAGTGCACCTGTTCTCGTCTCGAGCCACCCTAGTAGTCTTAAGACGGGTAGGGTGCGGGCAGATCAAGTTGGCTCTTCCCAAAATGGCGGTTCTGGGCCATGTACTTCAATTGTTATATGCCTGCTACCATTGCACTCGTTATAGCTCCTGAACCCCCAATGGTGTGACTTTTGTTGCAGAAATAGCCCGAATCAGGTCAGGAGTTGCTTTTCCCCTTTCTCAGCGTCCGGTCCCGACCGCTCACAGCATGCGATCGTCCCGCTTTCATTACGCGGTGGCAGCCCTGCACATTTTTCCTCAGCTTACAGTCCCCGGTGTTAGTGGCGGTGTCACTCAACCAGTCGGGTCCTAGCTGTGTGGCGCTGCTCACCGTCTGGTGTTCGTGCCCGCTTCGCAGGTCTCAGTGGACTCCGAGCAATCCCGCACTTCCGATGGGCCTCCGCACGTCGCTACCGCAGGCTGGGCAGAAATCTAGACCCCGGCTTGTCCTTGTTTACAGGCCGCACCTCCGTATTCAGCGCTCGTCCTTTTCAGCCTCCGCCACGGACATTTGGGCTCCGAACCTACTTGGGAGCAGACTGGACGGTCTATAAGGTGTGTAGGATTGTCGTGGGTCCGAAATGCAGCGTCGGATGTACGGATAAATGCCGGACTTGTCACTTGGTCGGCGGAGCTGCTGAGTTAGGCAGCCATTCCGCCCGGCAGCCAAGCCACGCCCCGGATTATAATGCACTTAAGAGTATATGGTATGGCTATGTCATAGAACAGCTATAAGGACATGGTTCCAAAAGCTGCAGAAGGGCTCAGCTCATGCTAGAGCACCCTCTCACATAAAACCAAGCACTCTGCCTTCAGGATTGTCAAGACCTGCCATAGGAGTGACTTATAGGTATATATGTGTCTATATATAGGGTTAGATATAGGTATACTATAACTAAGCAAGGGGTTATTACACCACCTTGCCCAAGCTGAGTGATCAGCCTGTGGTGTCAGTTTGGATGGCCAGCCAGAGGTGGCATAACACATGCTGCAGCCCCTGGTAGGCCTTGGATGCACCTATGCCCTGGGTACCTATGGTACACTATACAGGGGCTCACAAAGGTGATCCAATTCCCAATTAGGTATGTACCTAAAGTACATGGTATCAATTTAGAGAGAGAACAGCCGGGCTGTGGGTCTGATTAGCAGGCCCACAGCCACACTAAAGTCGAAAAACCAGAGTATCACAGCAAAAAGTGGGGTGACCATAGGAAGCAGACCCTACTCTCCTACACAAACCCCCCAATCGCAGGGACATTAAACTAACCTTGACCAGTTGAGTCTTCGTGTTCTAAGTGGAAATATCTGGAGAGTTCATCTGCATTGCCATGGTCAGTTCCAGGTCCATGTTCCACTGTAAAGTCCATCCCCTGTAGGGAAATGGACCACCTGAGTAGTTTGGGATTTTCACCCTTCATCTGATTTAGCCACAAGAGGGGCTTATGGTCTGTCTGAATCTTGAAGTGAGTACCAAACAAGTATGGCCTCAGCTTCTTCAGGGCCCAAACCACAGCAAAGGCATCCCTCTCAATATCTGACCAACGTTTCTCTCTAGGGGTCAGCCTTCTGCTAATAAAAGCAATGGGCTGGTCTTGACCATCTTTATTCAATTGTGAAAGAACAGCTCCCACACCCAACTCAGAAGCATCTGTTTAGACAATGAATTCTTTGGAGTAATCTGGACTTTTCAGAATAGGTGCAGAGCACATGGCCTGCTTCAGGTCATCAAATGCCTTTTGACAGCTTACTGTCCACTGAACTTTCTTTGAGGTTAAGTCATTAAGTGGTGTCACAATGAACCCATAGTTCTTAACAAACTTTCTGTAATAACCAGACAGGCCCAAGAAAGCTTTGACCTGTGTCTGGGTGGTTGGAGGAGTCCAGTCCTTTATGGTCTGGATCTTGCTCTCCAATGGTTGAACCTGACCTCCACCTACAAGGTGGGCCAGGTACACAACCTTACTCTGCCCTATCTGCCACTTAGTAGCCTTGATAGTTAGGCCTGCCTTTTACAGGGCCTCCAAAACATTCTTCAGGTGGATCAGGTGATCCTCCCAAGTGGAGCTAAAGACGGCAATATCATCAAGATAAGCTGCACAATAGTCATCCAGACCTGAGAGGACTTGTGCATAGATTCATCAAGCCAAATTGCGATTGCAATAGCTGCTAAACAGCTATTGTGATCGCAATTTCCGCTCCCGCAATTCATCAACCAAAAAAGCATCAAATAGCAGATTTGCAAAAACAAAATCGCAAAGCCAATGTGGAACCCCCATTGCGATTCCTTAACAGCAATTACCCACATTTTCTGCGAATCATATTGCGAATTCGCAAATAAATCGCTAATCCAATTCATCATAAATCGCAAATAGCGAAAAACACAAAAATCGCAAAAAGCGAGTCGCTTTTTAAGGAGAAGCCAAACCAGGTGGTAACCATGAAGTTCAATTGGAAAAAAAACATAAAAAATTCTAACAAGAAACAGGTGTAGGGTAAATCAAACACACTTTAAGAGACTCATTAGGAAAGTCACAATGCCAGGTCTCTACATCGTGGCAAGGCTGCTGAGGCTCCAGGCTGCAACCCGGAACCGATGCAGGATCCAGGAGCGCATCTTCCGGCTGCGGATTACACTCCTGGGCCAGACTGAAGAGGAGATCTACTCCAAATACAGGCTGAATGGGGCAATGATAACTAAGCTCGTCAAAGACCTAGAACCCCTGATGCAGCACCCAACAAGGAGGACCAATGCCGTGCCCACCCATGTCCAGGTCCTGTGCTGCCTGCACCTCCTGGCCTCCGGAAGCTTCCATGGGATAGTTGCATATGCAGGGGGGATATCCCAGAGAACACTGTCACACTGCCTACAGAGTTTCCTGGACGCCATGCTGAGCCTGATACACCACTACATAACCTTCCCATCAACCCCACAGGGCTTAACCCAAACAAAACTGGACTTCTATCACACCGCCCAATTCCCCATGTAATTGGCTGCATTGACTGTACCCACATTCACATATGTCCACCCGCAGACACCGAATACATGTACCGGAACCGCAAGTCCTACCACTCACTCAACATCCAGATGGTCTGCAATGCGAAGACCATCATCACCGACATTGTGGCCCAATACCCGGGGAGCACGCATGATTCGTTCATCTTCCGGCTCAGTGGCATACACACCCGCTTGGCCAGGGGTGACTTTGGTGAAGGACATCTCCTAGGTAAGTACACATGCCCACATACAGTATGTCAAGACCATGTAGCTGCGCATAACAGGCACTGACCCTCTGCTCCTATCCTTCAGGTGACAGCGCCTACGGCCTCCGTGAATACCTCCTCACCCCATACCTTAACCCTGCTACACCACAGGAACGCATCCTACACAAGACTGGCGGGGCCCTCAAATACCAGCCTGAGGTCTGCTGCCGCATCGTGGCTGTGTGTGCCATACGCCACAATATTGCCACCAAGCGGAGGATACCTGTGGAGGTGTCTGGTAGTGAGTCGGAGGGGGACAACCTGCCACCTGCACATGTGCATCATGCATGCGTGGAGAATCCTGCTGAAGGACACGGGCACTGTAACAACATCACATTGAACTATTTGTAGTGCACCCATACCCCTCACACAACACTGCACTCATGCATGCCACATGACTTAATGACATGAGGAAGATTTGTGTTCAAAATAAATTCTTATTCTTATGTTCAACAAGCTCTAGATGTGTTTTGAATTATCAAACAATATTACAAATGTATTGCGTCATACAGGCTCTTGAATGCAGAGCAGGAGTGTGTGGTTACATCACCATGGCACTGCTGGTAATGTTCAGTCAGTCACTGGCGCCTCCTGATGGACGCACCCTGTCGCCTCTCCAGCTCCACGTTGGGAGTGTCCGGCCATGATGCAGCACTGGGCCTGAAACTGCGGCGCCTTTCTGGTAGCACCGGCACAGACAGGCTGCCCAGGCTCGATGTGCCCTCACTGGCATCATCGCCCCCCCTTGCATGGCCATGGCCACACACCTCTTGATTTTGGTCTGCGGTGGTTACCTGCTCCAGAGCCCTTGCTACATCTTGGCAGCATTGTACCATTTGTATTTGCATTGCCAGTGACCTGCGCGACAGTTGTGATGTGGCGTTCCCTATCAGGTGGTTCGACCGGGTATATGCAGATAGCTGGGTCAGCAGCTGGCGGTGGCGTCGGCGGGTTATATCCTGCTGCGCCACCATCAGTTAGTTGTTTTCCTTCACTGCAGCCGTTAGCTCCTGCACACTTTCTGTCAGCTGGTTTATATTGCGTGCAGTTTTGTACAGCTGCAGCCGCATGGCTGCCATTTGCTGTGCCTGCTTGCGGTGCACAGCTAGCATCCGGGCTTCGATTCCTAGCCCTAGTTCTTGGGCCTGTTGCTCCCTGTCTGCTCGTGTGGCAACGGTGTGCTGCTACCTCAACTTGCCGCTTGCCTGGGACCACACAGTGGCTGTGCGCTGTGTCTACCTCCTGGGTGGTAGTGGGGTCTGTTCCACTGCCATGCGTGACGCTTGGGGTGGTTGAACTCCTCCTGTGGCTGCAGGGGTGGCCCTGTGCGTTTGGGAAGGTGGTGGTACTGGTGCAGGTGCAGGTGCATGTGAGGGCCCAGGTTCAGGGTCTGGATGGCTCTCTCCCTCTGTCTTTTTTGTAGTCTCCACGATATGGAGTGCCTCGCTATCTGAGGTCTCAGCATCTGCAGCACCTGTGATGTGAATGGGTGCATGATTAATGATATGATTCAGGCACCTGGGATGTAGCAACATGCATGCAGGCTTGCATTCCCTGACTGGCTTTAGGGGTATGTTTCACTTGGCAGTTCTGACTGTGTGTGGCTATCAGGGCACATGGTCACACTACAGGTCCCACAATGCAATGAGGCGTTTCTGATGGGCAGGGATTGCATTACTGGGGTTAACAAATGTCTAGCTCTGGGGGCATGGGCATTGTTAGGGGACGGGGTCGCAGTTGCATGGCTCTTACCTTGTGGTTGGTGTGTGGGTCGGCAGGTGTCCAGCTGAGTGACACCCATGCAGGCTGCAGGGTTGATGATGTTCTCAACCAAGTCCTCCAGTGGTGTGTTTGTGGCAACTGTGGAGTCTCCTCCTCCCGTGGCCAGTCTCTCCCCCAGCCTCTCTGCAATGCACTCCTTGGCACTGCCTCTGATGTCATACCACCTCTTCTTGAGGTCATCGATTGACCGCTGTGTCCCTCTTACGGCGTTGACCTTTGCCCTGATGCGCAGCCAGATGTGCCTTTTGTCAGTCTCGGGCACCTTCCTAGAAAGCTTTCCAAAAAGCTTCTCATGGTCCCTGCTGACTCCCTCAATCAGGTACTCCAGCTCTTGTTCGGAGAACTTGATTTTCCTCTTCCTGCCAGTTGCACTGGATCCTGCTGCATCCTGGGACATTGTGGTTTCAATGTATGTCCTGTCTTGGGGCTGCAGGGTGTGTCTCCTGGAGCTCAGTGATGTGCCTCCTCCTCTCTCCAGCTCTGTGTTCCAAATGAGTAATGGAGCTGCCTACTTCTTGGTTGGGATGTCATCATTGTGCTCAATATGCGACTTCCCGTTTTTGCGATCTCGCAAATTGCGAGATCGCTATTTGCGATTTTGCTAATTGCGAAATCGCAATTTGGGGTTGGGAAACAGACGATTCTGCGAATTAATAGCGATTGCGATTCGCTTTTTTTGCGATTTTTATGATGCATCCCATTCTGCGAATTCTAATTAGTGATTCGGTATTTTTCGCTATTTAGAATTCGCAGAGTGGGTGCTTGATGCATCTGGGGGTTGGTTCACCAACCTTTGGAAAGTGGCAGGTGCATTCTTCAAGCCAAAGGGCATCACCACAAATTGGTAATGACCTCCTGGGGTCGAAAATGCTGTTTTAGCTTTTGCATCATCAGCTAGTCCGATCTGCCAGTAGCCAGTTGTCAAGTCAAATGTGCTCAAAAACTTGGCAGAAGCCAATCTGTCAATGAGCTCATCTGCCCTTGGTATTGGGTGGGTATCTGTCCTAGTGACATCATTGAGACCTCTGTAGTCCACACAAAACCTCATCTCTCTCTTACCATCTTGGGTGTGAGGTTTAGGCACTAGGACTACAGGACTGGCACACGGGCTCTCTGAGGGCTCAATAACTCCCAACTCCAACATCTTTTGGACCTCTGTCCTGATACAGTCCCTGACATGATCAGGTTGCCTGTAGATTTTACTCTTCACAGGCAGACTGTCACCAGTGTCCACCTCATGGGTGCACCAGTTTATCTAACTTGGAGTCAGTGAAGACATATGTCTAGAGGACTGAAGAACTTGTCTGTAGTCCTGTTGCTGTTGGTCAGTGAGGCTGCCTGCCAAGGCTACACCATCAACTGAGCCATCGTCAGGGTTCTGAGAAAGCAGGTCTGGGAGAGGGTCACTCTCCTCCTCCTGTCCCTCATCTGTAACCATGAGCAAGCCCATGTCTGTCCTGTCAACATATGGTTTCAGCCTGTTGACATGAAGCTCCCTGTGGGGGCTCCTAGGAGTTCCCAGGTCAACCAGATAGGTTACCTCTCTTTTCTGTTTAACAACAGTGCGGGGTCCAGACCATTTGTCTTGGAGTGCTGCTGGGGCCACTGGCTCCAACACCCACACTTTCTGTCCTGGCTGGTACACAGTCAGCACAGCCGTTTGGTTATGACAGGCTTTTTGAAGTTCCTGGCTAGCCTCAAGGTTTTTAGAAGCCTTTTTCATGTACTCGGCCATCCTGGAGCGGAGACCAAGTACATAGTCCACAATGTCTTGCTTAGGCTTTTTGAGAGGTAACTCCCATCCTTCCTTCACCAGACAAAGGGGTCCTCTTACAGGATGCCCAAACAGAAGTTCAAAAGGGCTGTAGCCAACCCCCTTCTGTGGGACCTCTCTGTAAGCAAACAAAAGGCAGGGCAGAAGGATGTCCCATCTTCGCCTAAGCTCTTCAGGTAAACCCTTGATCATGCCCTTTAAGGTCTTCTTAAATCTTTCAACCAGACCATTGCACTGTGGATGGTAGGGCGTGGTGAACTTGTAGTTCACTCCACACTCTTTCCACATAGCAGTTAGGAGCCAGACATAAAGTTTGCACCTCTGTCTGAGACAACCTACTTCGGAAAACCCACTCTTGAGAAAACTCCCAGGAGGGCTCTTGCCGCAACAGGTGCTGTTGTGGTCCTAAGGGGAATAGCTTCTGGGTATCTGGTGGCATGATCCACTACCACCAGAATAAACCTGTGCCCAGATGCTGTTTGGGGATCCATTGGTCCAACAATGTCTATCCCAACTCTTTCAAAGGGGACCCCCACCACAGGTAGTGGTATTAGGGGGGCCTTTGTGGTGCCACCTGATTTGCCACTGGCTTGGCAGGTAAAACAGGAGCGACAAAACTCCTTGGTATCTTCTGACTTGTGGGGCCAGTGAAAGTGAGGGACAAGCGTGTCCCAAGTCTTGTTCTGGCCAAGATGTCCTGCTAAGGGAATATCATGGGCTAAGGTAAGAAGGAAGCCCCTGAATGCCAAACGTATGACCAACTTCCTGGAAGCACCAGGCTTGGGGTCTCTAGCTTCTGAATAAAGGAGTCCTTAATCCCAATAAGTTCTATGGGTACCTGTAGCATTCCCAGCAGCCTCAGCAGCAGCTTGCTGTCTGAGGGGTTCAAGAGAGGGGCAGTCCAATTGCGCCTGCCTCAGGTCTGTCCTTGAAGGCCCCCCTGTCCCAAGAAACTCAACCTGTTCAGGCTCAAGCTCTTCTAGGACAGTTCCTTCTGGGGTCTCACAGTTAGCTTCCTGGGAAGACTGATCCTCATCCTGAGGCAAGCGGGAAGGCACGGCATTAACCCTACTGCTCTTTCTCTTGGTAGGCAACTGGTCCTTATTTTCAGGATCCAGTGCCTGTTCCGTTTTGCACCTGGTCACAGCAAGGATGAGGAAACAGAAATTTTAGGTAGTCAGTGTGTCCCCCCTCGCACCCTATTCCCGTACCTATGCCCCATGTATGTCCATGTTATCGTATAATTCCCTTCCCGTGCCTGTCATAACAATGCCCCTGCATTTCCGTCTGATATTAGCATGTCAGTTACTAGGCCTTCCATGAATGTAATGTTAATTCTGCACTGAGGCCTGGTGTTCCAATGCATTTACATGGTACACGTTTAAAATATCGCGAAGCACACGTTTTTGTGCCCCAGCCGAGCCAGGCCCTGAATTCAGGCTCCGAGCCTCTTCTGTCTCTGAAAGCCGCAGTTTAGGTATGCATCCCTGACCTCTTCCTTACTCCCTGCCCAGCCGAGAGGTGCTCATTCTGGCCTGCCTGCCTGCCAAGACGGTATTTTGCCTACAGTTATCTGCTCAGCCTCCGCAAAAACACATTCCAGTCTAGTGAAATAGGTAAACATATCTCCGCCTGCAGAGCATAGGGCCCAGCCTTCCTGTCTCCGTGCAAGTGATTTACTGAACCCGTTGCCATAGTAGGCCCATGGCCCCGCGCAATGCACGAAGAAATATATGCACACACTAGTATTTAGTGATGAACGGCCTCTGCTCGAGAGACCTTTACTTCAGACAATACATCCTCCAAACACAAGATATCAGATATGCAAAAGGTGCAGGTCGTTCTGACATCCCAGACTCCAGACTCCTCTACTAGTGCTAAAGTCAACCCCCCAGCTCTCCCCAGTTACACATCAATCTCCCGTCATGATCAGTTACGCGCACATGTAGGGTAAAAGTTTCTGCTGACTCTGCAGACCTCCTCTATGCATCCACCCACCTATGACACTTCTATGACTCATCAAGTGCACACCCCTGTGTACACCTCCTTACACGCCTTCTTTTATGCCCATATGTTCTTATCTCTCTCTCTTTTCACTTGTTACGCCTACTGTATTCATTGCAATTATGTGGTTTTACTATATATAATGTGTGATGTTAATAAAACGTTAGATATCCCTTCCTGAACCTTAGTGGTGATGGAACCCGATTCTCAATGACTCGAGTCATCTTAATTAAAGCCCTTATGACTCAGATACCACGGACTCTGCCTCTCATTTTATGAGCTATTCTTATTGTTATTAATGTATGGAAAAATAGTCCCGGTAATTATATTTATCACATAATTCTGGCGCCCGAATAGGGACAAGTCCCCTTCCCCACGCGCCGGTGATGTAAGCGCAGCCCCCTGACCCCTTCTACAGCCGTGACGGACCCCTTCTGTGCACATCCGCGGGTTTTCCTGCTAACTCCCTCAGGCCCACGGAGGAGACGGAGACTGCGACCAGGCATCCACACGAGGCGGTGAGGATTGCAGACTGTCCCGACCAGAGCCCAAGCCGAGAGAGCAAGGTCCGAGGTATCCGGAGGCCCACCTGTTCCGAGGCGCACGCGTAGCCGCAAGGAGTCGTAGCAGTCCAGTCCAGTATCCAGTTTCCGAGGCCTTCAGTTTTGCTTCCCGGTGAGTACCGTTGTTGGGAACGCATATAGACGGGTTCATTTATTTGAGCCCGGTCGAGACGGGTCTGGGTACACAGATCCGGTAAAGACGTGTCCATTTAGGTGGATGCGGTATGACGTGTCTCTTTATGAGACCGGTATGACTGTACTGTTCTAGCAGTGCATCCAGTATTCCAGTGTTGTATTTCGAGATTTTCAGAATTGTGTTATTCTATGTATTAGGTAGTATCTGTTTGCAATGTTTTAATGTCGTGGTATGAATGATTGTTTGCAGTCTATTATTGTGCTTCTTGTGTTTTCCGTTCAAGCTAGTTCAAACATGCCACTGTTTTCGAAATTACGTCAGATAGGAACCAGGAAAGGGATACTCGAAGAAGCAGTTTCCGTCCCACCTAGGGACACTCCCGGACATTTTATGTATCATAAACATGGCTTAGATGCCATACTGTACTTAGACTTATGGGTAGACTACACGAAAGATCTGGAAGAGAAGTATAGATGGCCTGTCTCAGGGACATGGGATGCTGATTGCATCATGAGAGTAGAGGAAGCACTGTGGAAAAAGAAAGCCAGATAATCCCAGAAAGATGCCATAGAATTGTGGCGTAAAGAAGCGCATAGAAGAACAGAGAAAGAAATTAAGAAAGCAGAGAGAAGTAGAGAAGCATCAGAAAAAGCCCAAGAAAAGGAACTACTAGAAGAAGGTGAACGAGTTAGAGCAGAACAATTAGACAGACAAACAAAATGCCCTTATTAAAGGCATGTATCCCCTTCTCGCCGAGGGCCTACCTAAAGTGACTCCGGAAGTACCCAGTAACTTGCCGCCACCACTGATCCCGACTAAACTCCGTAGTCATAAACAGACCGCAGCGGACATTTTTCTTTCCTCCTATTTAGACGACGCTGCTCCAGAGTATGTAAATGTACACGTACCTCCTACTAATCCTCCTCCCAACCCTATCAATAACACGAACCCCCCCACTGTTCCTCCAGCCACCGTTCCTACCAATCCTTTTCTCCCAGCACCTGTAGCCCAAGATCAACCTGCATTACCAGCGACAACGCTGACAGCGACAGCGCTGACAGTAAAAGCCGATTCAAACCTAGGCGATTCCAGTTTGGGAGCATCGGGAGGGGGGTCCTCTCGAGATACGCCGCACACCCCACCACCGTTAAAACGATCATCACTACGAGATTTAGCATTACAGCACACGCCAAAAGCAGCTACATACGCATCCCTTAGACAGTTCCTTACTGATTGTATATATGATCCAGTACCAGGGGAGGGTTCAATGATTATATACTCAGTACGATTAAGACGCGTTACAGATTATTTGCTTATTCTACCAGACATGAAGGGCCATTTAGACAAAATATATCACTTCATTAGAACGGGGGAGGGACCAGAAAGTATTCGCGAGGCCATGGCACATAGAAAAGTGGAGCTTCAACGTATGCTCTTACAGTTTTTGATTAATTGTCTGATCAGGGAACAAGATCAGCCAAATAAAGAAGTAACTAAAGTCATGACAAACTGGAGTGACAACATAGCTGCTGGTAAACATGATAAACAGAGTTGTGTAGAAGCAATGTACAAGAAAATTCGTAAAGAAATCCTTGAGATACACAAGAAAGAGCAGGCCGAGAAAGAAGCCGAGAAAGAGGATGACGAAGTCTCAGAGGACGATGATTTAGCAATTGAGGACACAAGTAAAACACATTACGTAGGTAGGGCAAGACCTTTTGATAGACCCATACGCCTAGAATACAAGAAACTTTCTCTTTCTCCCATACCAGAACAATATTCCCTTGAACACATATTCCAAGCCACTGACCAAGCATTGAAAAAACGAGTAGGGAGTAGCAAACTTAGTACTATGCATGAACAGGAACTAGCCCGGTCAGCAGTCCAATGGGCTGGAAATTCTAACATATATAAGGATGACATAGTAGCGCAAACATTTTTGAGTCTTCCTCCGGAAGAACAGCCTTTAGCTGGTATTTACATGATTCAACATCTCATCACACTGTACGAGAGTCAACATTCTGATCCAGGTCCCCTGTATAAATTATTGGACGATTTACTCCTAGCAAGATGGAGAGGTCTAGGCACCAAATTAATTAATGTCATTTTAGATCAACGACATAAGTACATGACATTCCTGACCCCACACTTGATTCCTGTTCCACACCGAGAAAGAAAGACCTTTTACATAGACAGACAGAATCCCCTACGAGAGGTTCATCCCGTTAGAACTGACGCGGGTGTGCTTCAACGAGTATACGTTTACACACCGTTGACAAAAATGGAATTATTGGAAATGAAAAAATTACTGCCCTGTCATGATAAAGACCCAGCAGGGTTCCATCGTGAATTAAAAGACATGCTCCGCATGGGAGAGTATACATATGCTGATACGATTAAAATGTTGAAAGTCCTGTTACCTGCAGGCATTTACGAAAAACTCAAAGAAAAAGAGTGGGAGGTGGGAGAGAAAAAGATTAACTGGGCAGAATTAGAAAACGAGGATAATACACGAACCCCTGGTACTGGTCTCGGGGATAAAGCTAAAGAATTACCCGAGCTATTGATACAGGTTTTGCCGAGATTATTGATTACCAAAAAGGAGGATTGGGATGCTATTTCAGCCTGCAAACAGAAACAAGATGAAGACACTAGTGATTTCTATTCTAGATTTGAAAAATGTTTTATTATTAATAGCGGCCTGAAGACAAGTAGTGAATCGTATCCACATCTGTTTGTGACCAAATTAGTAGAGAATTCCTTACCCCAGATTAAAAATAGAGTACTGAAGGTTGAAAGTACCTGGCAAGCTAATAGCCCTTCCCAAATGTTACAAATTTTACAGTACCACCAGAACCGAATTAGAGAAGAACAGGAACACGAAAAGAGACGTATGAAAGACACGAAAATTAAAGTACTAGTTGCTCAATCAGTTCCAGCCGCCGATGGCCAGAGAAAGGGCGCGGCACCTGTCAAAGGGAATTGCAACTACTGTAAACAGCCAGGTCATTATATAAATGAATGTGCTGTCCTGAAACACAATATAGCTACAGGCAAGACGAAAGAAAGACCGCGTCCTCCTAGACAGGAACACATCCCGCAGAACACGCAATCTCCACAGAACGCACAACAGACAGTAGCTGTACCCCAACCCATAGCTGCCACACAACATGTCACGCAACAAATGTACCAGTACGCACAGTCAGATTACCCAGATTATCAACAGTACTCATGAAACAGCCTAGAGAGGGAGGTTGGCTTGCCCCTTATCGAGGTTCCTGTAGATCAAGAGGGTCCCTATGTACATAGTCACGTATTGGGGAAAGACAGAAAATTTCTGATTGACACAGGGTCGAGCAGAACTACCATCAGTCACGACGAGGTTCCAGGGGCACCCCTCTCAGGCTCACAAAATATTTCCCTGGGATTTTCAGGAAAGCCTATTGTTAACGAAGTGTCTAAGCCAGTTTCCTTAGAAGTTGGTCCATTGTCCCGCACTACAGACTTGTTGCTTACGAAATCATGTCCAGAGAACTTGCTTGGTATAAAAACATTGAAAGAACTAGGAGCAGTGATTTGTTGTTCTCCGGAAGGAGTGACATTGTTTTTACGTGATTTTAAAGGACATTATGTGTTGAGAGATTTTGATCCCAGACTTCAGAATGTACCACAGCATTTATGGGCGCAAGGTCCGACTGATGTAGGTTACATGCACATTACACCATACCGTGTCACACTCAAGCAAGGAGTTGTACTGCCACGAATCCGACAATACAAGTTACCACCTGAGGCTGTAGTTGCCTTACTGAAAATTGTTGACGAACTCATTACACAAGGAGTGGTTGTAGAAACTGACACCAATGTATGTAATTCTCCTATCATTCCGATTATTTAAACGAACTGACCCAAATGCACCACCGGTTTACAGACTAGTGATTGACCTCCGAGAATTGAACAAATGCATAATACCCCAGTACCCAGTGGTCCCAGACATTTCTTCACTATTGACTGCGATTGATTCCGAAGCAGCGTTCTTTACTGTCATAGATCTCAAGAACGCCTTCTTTAGTGTCCCAATCCATCCGGAAAGCCAGTACCTCTTCGGATTCTGTTTAAATGGCCGAAGCTTCAAATTTGCGAGAGCTCCTCAAGGTTTCACAGAAAGCCCTAGTATTTACAGTCAAGCACTGAAACGACAACTAGACAGTATTCACATGCCTACTGACACTGCACTGCTCCAATACGTTGATGATCTATTGATCACAGCACGGACAGAACGAGACTGCGAACGTGCATCACTGACAGTTTTATATTTCTTGGCAGAAAAGGGGCACAAAGTGTCCCCTTCAAAGCTGCAATTCTGTGCCCAGCAAGTGGTATACCTTGGACACTTGCTGTCCAAGAGGGGTAGACAGTTGACACCTGACCGAATTCAGTTAATTGCACATCTTCCACAGCCCAAGACACAAAAGGAAGTACGGGCCTTCATTGGCCTCACTTCTTACTGCAGACAATGGATTCCTCAGTATGCATATCTAGCCAAACCACTCATACAGTTGACAACACAGGAGGCAGCGACTTCGACTGTCCTCCCTTGGACTCAGGAACATACACTTGCTTTTGATGAACTGAAGAAAGCTCTATGTCAAGCACCTGTTTTAGCGACACCATGTTACAGCAAACCTTTTACACTTTTTGTCACTGAACGCGATGGCACAGCATTATCTGTTCTCACACAAGATCAAGCAGGAAAACACAAGCCTTGTGCTTACTTTTTGAGTACATTGGATCCAGTGGCCCAGGCTCTGCCTGCGTGCCTAAAATCAGTTGCAGCAGTGGCTCTAGCAATCAGACAAAGCGACTCCATAGTGTTAGGACATCCCCTGACAGTACAGGTTCCACATTCAGTGGAAGTTCTCTTAAACAGGACACAGACACAACACTTGACCATAGCAAGACTGACAGGATATGAATTGACACTGTTCCAGCCTCACATAGAGATCAGACGTTGCAGCATTTTAAACCCTGCTACACTTTTACCCTCAATCACAGCAGACCCTACGCCACATGACTGTGTGGAAGTCATTAACACAGTGACGAAGCCAAGACAAGACTTGACAGACATTGCATTGCCCGACCCAGACCTGACACTTTATGTGGATGGTTCATGTATGAGAACAAGCACAGGAGAGTTAGTGGCCGCGTATGCCGTGACCACCGAAACTGAAGCCATAGAAACACAGCGAATTGACACCTTGTCTGCCCAAGCAGCAGAGCTCATTGCTCTGACCCAAGCCTGCATACGAGCCAAGAACCTGAAAGTAAACATATACACAAATTCACAGTACGCATTCGGAGTCGTTCACGACTTCGGTGTCCTCTGGCAAGAGAGAGGTTTTCTGACCTCCCATGGAGCCAAAATACAGCATGGTCCCCTCATTCAAGCTCTGTTAGATGCAATACACTTGCCTACAGCAATAGCCATCATGAAGTGCAAAGCACATACTAAAGTCACTGACACTATCACCCAGGGTAACGACCTGGCAGATCGAACAGCCAAACTTACAGCACAGACTCATACAGACATTCCAGTTGACACGACAAAGACTGAAGTACTATCACTGACGAATTGCATGACAGTCAGGGATCCCTCACAAGATGTACTCGACATACAGACACATGCCACTCCAGACGAAATCAAGAAATGGACTGAACAAGGAGGGGTCCAGACAGATCAGGGATGGATGACGAAAGGCAAAGCCACATGGTTTCTCCCCGACTCCATGGTTCAAGCTATCATTAATACAGTACATAGTCCAGCACACTTAGGAGAAAAAGCCATGTTAGACAGTGTACAGAACATCTGGTTCAACAAGCATTTACGTGCAGCAGCGAAACAGAAAGTGCGTACCTGCATGATCTGTTGTCAGTTCAATCCAGGCAAAGGCATTCCTGTGGAACAAGGTGGATTTCATCCTCCTGACCACCCTTTTGAAGTCCTCCAGATGGATTATATTCAGATGGACAGATGTCGAGGATTCAAGTATGTCCTCGTAGTCGTATGTGCCCTATCCAGATGGACCGAAGCGTACCCAGTCCCAGATTACACTGCTGTGACCACTGCCAAGCAGTTGGTCCGTGAATTCTTCCCGCGATACGGCTTGCCCCGTGTTGTGTACTCAGATAATGGACAGCCATTCTCTTCTGAATTGATGAAACAAGTATCTCTCCTGTTAGGGTACCAGTGGAAGTTCCATTGCGTACGACACCCAGAGGCAGCTGGTCTCGTAGAGAGACACAATCAGACTCTAAAAACACGACTAGCGAAGGTCTGTAAAGAAAAAGGCGTAGATTGGATGGTAGCCCTGCCGGTTGCCCTCTTTTACATGCGTATGGTAGCTCATTCCAGAACCGGACTATCTCCGTACGAGGTAGTTTTTGGTAGACCGCCGAATATGTGGGGTACGCCTATGCCACGCAGAATCACCGATGTTGACAGTAATATGCTGACAGATTACCTGGCTTCCTTGATGTCTGCACTACTTTCTTGTCGTTCACAGGTTGCCGCTGCCTTCCCCGACAACACCCAGGTAAAAAGCCACGAAATCGTTCCAGGAGATTATGTCTGCATTCGCAACTTCGACCGCTCAAGCCCTCTGGAGCCCCGCTGGCGTGAGCCAAAGTTAGTCCTGTTGACCACGAGGACCGCCGTCAAGGTCGAGGGAAGGAAGGGCTGGATCCATGCCCATCACGTGAAGCGGTTTCATGGACTTGGCCCGGAAAAGGATTCCAAAGACTGTTTTACGAAGGTTTCTGAGAACTGTTCTGATATTGACACTAAACTCCCTTTGCTAGAAAAAACTCCGCAACAGGAGTACAGGTCTAAGCTACGGTCTAGTAAGTCAGACAGCGTTTAATTGTTTAAGTCCCCCTCGGGTGAAGCGGTTAGACAGGTTCCTGACATGTATAAGACTGTAGACCCAAATAGTGAGAGAGATAGACAGAGAAAAATGAAAGATAAATACTGCAAAAGCCTACGCAGTCGATGCATATTTACTTTGATCATTATGTTTTTTTTAAGTATTTCGATTATATGTATAAGCTTGACGCTACATGTTTTCTTTCCTCCACTTGGTTCACATGTACATTCTTCTTTCAATGACACTGTAGAGCACTCATTCAGTGACCTGCCACCTCACGAACTATCTTATCGACTAGCACTGCGCAACAACACTTTCATCCGTATGTTACACCATTCTCACCAGACCAGCAATGTAACAGATTGCTGGGTATGTGGCCGACTCCCACCCTACCAGAAAATAAAGGGAGCTCTGCCCCTTTTTCCTTATCCGTTTTCGCACAATGGTTCGTGCGGAGCATGGTTTGCTTTAATGTCATCACTAGACAGTAAGTCCACAGTTTCCCGATTGGATATGGGGAGACCTGAATACAGTTATGAATAAAGCATGTTTCCCAGACAAAGACGGTCTTCCCCAAAGGACAGGGACTGATCTAGAAAATGAAGTGTACGAATTAGGTAATTTTTCCCTTGACCTCATGATTCTGAACGTCCAGTCCGAGGCCAATACAGATTTACCGTTTATAACCGTCTTACCAGTGAAAGGTGAACTATGTGTTAGGAAAAATGGTTCAGTACATCTAGGACACAGTGATTGTAATACTGTGGTCGAATTCAGTGATAAAGGAAAGTCTACTTTCAAAGCTTCCCGCCATTCCTATTTTATTTGTGGTCAGACAGCTTATGTACGTCTGCCCCTAGATTGGGGTGGAACATGTTATATTGCGTTCTTACTGCCACCAGTTTTTCTAGCCCCATCCAATTATCATCGGGATTCCCGACTCGTACATGTAAGACACAAGAGGGAGATCGAGTCCCCAATTGTCGATCAGACTGAGACAACATTGGAGCAATATACAGATTTCAATAAAGGATTCTTTTTCTTCATAGGTCCCATTCAAAATAGTAAATTAATACGTAGATTAACCAGAACTTTGGAAGCAGTAGTGAACAAAACTACTTCTGCCCTAGGTAACTTAACCGAGGAGCAGTCTGCTATGAGACTTGTTGTTCTTCAGAATCGCCTTGTTCTTGACGTCATCCTGGCCGATAGGGGCGGAGCTTGTAGAGTGATCGGCTCCAGTTGTTGTGTATTTATTCCTAATAACGCACCATCAGTGTATGCAGCAATAACAAGGCTCCATAAAATAGCTCAACAGATACACCAGAATCCTGGCACCTGGACTTGGTCCGGTTGGCTCTGGAGTGTGATCTCAGCCTGGGGATGGAAAGTATTGTCATTCCTAGGAATAATACTGCTCATACTATTCAATTGCTGTCTCTGTCTGCAATGTGGCCCAGCGATTTGCGGCTTGTGTGCCACTGCTTGTATTCCCCGTCCACGTTCACGTTCCCGTGCTCGAATGAAAAAAGACGAGCAAATGATGTTATATGAACAAATAGATGGTCTCATGAAAATAGATATATCATAAAGGGCGCAGTAGGGGACAAGGAGGGAATGAGGAAACAGAAATTTTAGGTAGTCAGTGTGTCCCCCCCTCGCACCCTATTCCCGTACCTATGCCCCATGTATGTCCATGTTATCGTATAATTCCCTTCCCGTGCCTGTCATAACAATGCCCCTGCATTTCCGTCTGATGTTAGCATGTCAGTTACTAGGCCTTCCATGAATGTAATGTTAATTCTGCACTGAGGCCTGCGCTTCCAATGCATTTACATGGTACACGTTTAAAATATCACGAAGCACACGTTTTTGTGCCCCAGCCGAGCCAGGCCCTGAATTCAGGCTCTGAGCCTCTTCTGTCTCTGAAAGCCGCAGTTTAGGTATGCATCCCTGACCTCTTCCTTACTCCCTGCCCAGCCGAGAGGTGCTCATTCTGGCCTGCCTGCCAAGACGGTATTTTGCCTACAGTTATCTGCTCAGCCTCCGCAAAAACAATTTCCAGTCTAGTGAAATAGGTAAACATATCTCCGCCTGCAGAGCATAGGGCCCAGCCTTCCTGTCTCCGTGCAAGTGATTTACTGAACCCGTTGCCATAGTAGGCCCATGGCCCCGCGCAATGCACAAAGAAATATATGCACACACTAGTATTTAGTGATGAACGGCCTCTGCTCGAGAGACCTTTACTTCAGACAATACATCCTCCAAACACAAGATATCAGATATGCAAAAGGTGCAGGTCGTTCTGACATCCCAGACTCCAGACTCCTCTACTAGTGCTAAAGTCAACCCCCCAGCTCTCCCCAGTTACACATCAATCCCACGTCATGATCAGTTACGCGCACATGTAGGGTAAAAGTTTCTGCTGACTCTGCAGACCTCCTCTATGCATCCACCCACCTATGACACTTCTATGACTCATCAAGTGCACACCCCTGTGTACACCTCCTTACACGCCTTCTTTTACGCCCATATGTACTTATCTCTCTCTCTTTTTACTTGTTACGCCTACTGTATTCATTGCAATTATGTGGTTTTACTATATATAATGTGTGATGTTAATAAAACGTTAGATATCCCTTCCTGAACCTTAGTGGTGATGGAACCCGATTCTCAATGACTCGAGCCATCTTAATTAAAGCCCTTATGACTCAGATACCACGGACTCTGCCTCTCATTTTATGAGCTATTCTTATTGTTATTAATGTATGGAAAAATAGTCCCGGTAATTATATTTACCACAAGGACATGTGCTGATATGCCTAACATCTCTGCATGAGTCCTATACTCCACTTCAGACCAGACTGAAGATTCCAGATCATTGCCCAACAAACCTTCTACAGGGAGGTCTGAACTTACAACAACTCTTTTGAGGCCAGTTACCCCTCCCCAGAAGAAATTAACAATTGCCATACTATGGGTGGTAGTGACATTGCTAGCATTGCTCACCAGGTAATTATCACCTAGTATTATCTGTCCAGGGTCCACAAAGTTAGGTGACACTGGCACATGTGTCCCTGTAGGCCTGAGCCACTTTATTATTAATCAAAGGAGTCTGACTGTACTTTCCAAGGTTACTGGGGCTCACAGTAGAGGACATAGCCATGTCCACATCACAGACAAGAACAGCTTGAGTTGGTATTCTGACAAGGCCAGAATCCATCTCAGTTCCCCGGGTTAACCCTACTACACGGGAAACAACCTTTACAACGCAACCTTTACAACGCACTACCATTACAACTAAACGTTTACAACCCAACATCCATTACAACACATGCATTTACAACGCAACCATTACAACGCATGACACTACAACGCACACCACTACAACGCATGTCATTACAATGCAGTCATTACAACGCATACCATTACAACGCATAGCATTACAACACATAGTACCCCTACACTATCCAACACTTACCCTACAGTTGCACCCCCTGGAGTTAGAATAGTAATTTTTACCCCTACACTATCCAACACTTACCCTACTGTTGCACCCCTGGAGTTAGAATAGTAATTTTTACCCCTACACTTCCAACACTTACCCTACTGTTGCACCGCCCTGGAGTTAGAATAGTAATTTTTACCCGTACACTATCCAATAATTACCTTATATGCAATGTAATGTTATGCGTTGTAATGGTATGCTTTGTAAAGGTAGTATGCGTTGTAAAGAAATGCGTTGTAAAGGTAGTTTTTCAAAATTTGTTGTAAACGCATGCGTTGTAATGGAATGCGTTGTAAAAAATGCGTTGTAAAGATAGGCGTTGTAAAAGTATGCGTTGTAACGTCATACATCCCTACTACACCCTTCTGTTGAGCTGCCTCCTTCTTGGTGCAATCACTGGTCCAGTGAGTATTACTTTTATAAAAATTGCACCAGGGTTTCTTTCGACCTTCTTTCTTCTTGGATTTCTTGGAACCCCTCTCATTAAAAGCTTTTTGGGGACCTTGCAAAGACTTCTGGTCTTTTGCTTTCTGATCCCCACCCTTTTGGTCTTGCTTCTTCTGATCACCACCTTGGTTCTGTACCTTCTGCTTCACCCTGGTTCTGACCCATTTGTCTGTCTTCTTTCCAAATTCTTGGTGAGAGGTCAGATCAGAGTCAATCAGGTGTTGATGCAATAACTGGTTCTGACAGTTGTTAAGTATTTGTTCTCTCATGATCAAATTATACAATCCTGTATAGTCATTAACTTTACTGCCCAGTAACCAGCCTTCCAGATCCTTAGTGGCACAATCAACAAAGTCACACCAGTCTTGAGTCTGTGTCTTCTGGGTGTCTCTGAACAGCAACCTATACTGCTCAGTGGTTAAGCCAAAACCATCTATCAGAGCACTCTTCAAGACTTTTTAGTTATCAGCATCCTCATCACTAACTGTAAGGAGCTTATCTCTGCCTTTATCTGAAAAGGAGAGCCATAGTATAGCTGCCCACTGACTGACTCTGGGGTACCTGCTGTTCTTTGCAGGCCCTCTCCAAAGCTGTTATCCATTTGTGGATGTCATCCCCACTCTTGTAGGGAGGGACAATCTTACTTAGGTTTCTATGGTCATATGACCCTTCCCTATTTCTAGGGATATTGCTGCCACCAGTGGATTCTAACCCACTTAACTTTTGCTCTCTTGCAAGAGCCAGGGTCTCTTTTGCCAGGGCATTTTCTTGCCTCTGGATCCTAAAATTGACTTCTCTCATCCTAGCTTTATGCTCCCTTCTCTCAGGGGAAGTCATTCTCCTGAGAGCAGAGGCATCTGACCCTATTGAGTCCCCAGAATGATTGGAACCACTGGAGTGTGATCTTCTCCTTCTGGACTCATGGTTAAGTCTACTTGGCGGTCTAGATTGGATTCTTCCTTCCCCATTCCCATGTAGGCTTAGGTTGATCTGGTTAAGTTCTGCTACTTGAACCTGATCAGCATCCTCTTCATCATCATCATCCCCTAGATTGTCATCAGGGGAATCTTCTGTTGAAGGATGACCGTCCTCTGTACTGCCTGATGCACCTGGGTTAGAAGCTTTAGCCACATCATATTCCTCTAGTATCTCTATCAGGTGCTTAAGAGTAGGGTTTGAACCTTGCTTCAACTTTCTAGTTGTACATAAGCTTCTCAGCTCATGGAAGGTAAATGTGTCATATCGAGAAGGTGCCTTGGGAAGGTCAACTTCTGCTGGGAGAGATCCACTAGGCTCTCCTCTCATTTACATTTTCTAGTGAGGTGTGGTGTATGCACCTACCTACACTAAATGTTATCTACTAAACCTCTCTAGGAGTTGTAGTCAGGGTGTGCTAGGCCATTTGCTCTACAACAACTTAGTTCAGTAGAACTTAAGTATTCTAAGACTTGATTTATATCTACCTCTAGGTACCTTAATGTGATCTTTCAAATGATATCTTAAGAATATATGGTAAAACAACAGCAAGCTCTTATCCCAACTGCTGCACACCAATGTTGGAAGTTAGCCTGGTATATGATGTCCACTATTCTAGTGGGCACCCTGCACCAGTCTAAACGACCCTTATGATGGTGGTTGTAAAGTCAACCTTATACACCAGCTATCCTAGTGGTAGCATGGACAAGCAGTCTTAGGCTAAAACTTCAGAGAGCATGTAAAGCCAGCTGTTTTACCAATTATAATCCCTTGAATACCAAATGAAAGGACACCACACAAGGTATATATAAAATATATATGTATTTATTACTAACACAACCCCTCAGAACTGTTTATGAGGTCAGAGATCGCGATACAGTACAAGTTACTCAATAAGCATACTTTAAGTTGCACAAATACAGTTCTGCCCTAGGGGCCTCACGAACCATATACTAAGTAAGTGGTATAAGTACCACTTCAGGAATAGTGAATAGGCCTAGAGCCTAGGGAATCGCTGGGGCTACACTGAACAACCAAGGGATTGGAAGTAGGAGGCCCACGGGAGACATGTGCAGTGACTAAGCACACACGCGAGTTACCATAGAGTTAGAATGGGAACGTAAAAGTTACAAAGTAGTTGATTCAGGACACTTCCGGATGGACTACGGTGAAAGCCTTTTAAACTAGGACACTTGGATAGTTAACACCCACAGGAGCACCGGAATACTTGAGTTACCTCACCCAGGGAAGCCGGGTGCATAGGTGTCTTTTCGTGTCGGGTTTCTCCGCTGTTTCCTATGGAGAGCTGCAAAGAAGTGCTGCAGGTGACCAGAAGAAAAGTGTCCGGGTGGATCCAGGGGTGGATCGAAGATGAGAAGAACCTGAAAGCAGAGGGAACAGAGTCTGGATCACTAGCTAGTGATCAGGAAGGAACCAGGCGATGTCGAGACGCAATCAGGTGAAGAGGTGAAGCTTGTCTACAGGAGAGGAGTGGTCCACAAGGGAGTCCAAGTCCACATCAGTTTTCACAGAATTTTGGAAGTGATAACACACTCAAGAAAACTCTGGACCTATTGAGTTTTCCGGGCAATAAAGTGTTTGAAAGGGATGATGAGTGTGTTAGGCATTACATCGTAGTGTCCTTAGGTTCAATCCTGTATTGTTTGAATGCAATAAAAGGAGTCCTTGTTTTGTAGAAACGTTGCTTTATTAGTGTGGATAAAAGCGTGAACAGCCGACACGTGTCGAGATGCAATCAGGTGAAGAGGTGAAGCTTGTCTCTGCAGCCACGAGGGCCAGGAGTAGGTGTGGGCGGAAAATCCGTTCCGCTCGCGGATTTTGCGGATTTTCGGGAAATCCGCAATCCGCGAGATTTGCGAATTTCCCGCAAAATCCGCAAATCCGCGAGCAGCGGATTTTGCTCGCGCTGCTCGCACTGTTAGCGTGAGTTCGCGCCCCGCGAATAAGTGCGAAATTGCAGAAATACGATCTTGGCAAAACTGAAAGTAACTACTTACCAGGTTCAAAAGTTCAGGCACATCATTAGTAGCCATTTCCTGTAGGGCTTCCTGAGGGGCCCCTCCAGAGTTCAGTTGCCAGTTGAAACTATTATGTGACCCTGCTCTGAACCTCAGAATAGTTACACATATGCCACAAAGGTCCTGAATTACAGCTAAGGGAGACAAGCAGGAGCCAGGCTGGAAGTTAAAATCCATTAATCAGCCCCTAATTCATTATTGTCAGTTGGGGCAGGGCAGGTGTTGTAACTAATTTTGCAACAATGAAAGCACTTAGCAAGTGCAAAAGATCACTAATCAGGGCGCACTAAGGAAGCAGGTGCCAGCTAAAAAAATATTCTGTGACACATTAATCAGCCCCAAATTAATTCAGGTCACTTGAGGCAGGGAAGGTGTGCTTTGCTTTGCCGAAAATAATGTACACTGGACAACCAGAGGGTGTAGTGATGAAACAGAGGGTGGCATGGGTGGGCCAGAGGGTGGCATGAGTAGTCAGAGAGTGGCAGTGGTGACAGAGAGTGGCAGTGATGAAGAAGAGTGTCCCAAACAGGCTGGACACGTAGAAACAACAAGTTCGCAAAACTTGCGACCCGACAGGTAAGTTCGCAAATTGCGAAATTGTAAAAACCCTCGCGAACTGGCAGAAACACGGGCGAACACAAAAAAAAAAAAAATCCGCAAATTCGCGGGAATTCGCGGATTTTGCGGATTGCGAATCCGCAAATCCGCAAAATTCGCGGATTGCCAATCCGCAAAATCCGCTCATGCTTAGCCAGGAGGCGTCAACGACAACCAGGCACTAGATTCGAGCTGTCCCACAATGGATCTTGTTGACTGAGGTGTTGGTATCCGGATTGGACCCAACAAGCCTTGACGAACAAGTTACTTACCTTCGGTAACAATATATCTGTAAGAAACAGTAGTTAGTATTAGATTCCTTACCTTAGAATATCCCCAGGCGTCAGATTGGATCCCCAAATTTTTGCGTAGCAGTACCCTTGCACGTCGGTAGGCATCATCTGCGGCTCCGCGTCCGTCGTCGGCGTCGTGGGCGCCGTGATGACGTCGTCGGAGTACTTAGACGCCGCCTCCGCGTGCTGACGTCAGTTCTTAGACACAGCTTTTCCGCGCCACAAACGCAGAGCCATGTTAAAAACCAACACTGGTGCCATTGAAACTAGGGCCCTGAAAGGGGATGACCTTAACCCTAGATATCGGTTCGCAGAACGGGGAGGATGGGTGGGGCGGTAAGGAATCTAATACTAACTACTGTTTCTTACAGATATATCGTTACTGAAGGTAAGTAACTTGTTCATCTGAAAGAAACAGGTTAGTATTAGATTCCTTACCTTAGAATAGATACCCCAGCAATACTAACCTCGATGGTGGGTCTGCGAACCAATAATCACATCAGAAAGTCCTGGAGGACGGAACGGCCAAAGAAGCCATCCCTCCGGACTCGGCTGTCCAGGCAGTAGTGTCTTGCAAACGTGTGCAACGATGCCCAAGTAGCTGCCTGACAGATGTCATGCAAGGGGACACCCCGGCCCAGGGCAGTGGTAGCCGCCGTGGCCCGAGTGGAATGGACCCTCAGCCCAACAGGAGGCTCCTTCCTTGCCAAGGAGTAACAAGCCTTGATACACAAGACGACCCACCGATAAATGGTCCGCTTGTGTACCGCCCGTCCCTTCTTAGCGCTCACGTAATCAACAAAGAGTTGGTCATCCACCCAGAACTGGCGTGTGCGATCCAGATAGAATGAGAGCGCATGTTTTGGGTCCAGACGGTGGAGCCGCTCTTCCTCCTTTGAGGGATGCGGAGGCGGAAAGAAGGTGGGCAAGGTGATAGACTGCCCGATGTGGAAGGTTGTGACAACCTTGGGCAGGAAAGAGGGTCTAGTCCACAACATAACCTTGTCCGGATGGACAGAAAGGAAAGGAGGTTTAGAGGAAAGAGCCTGGAGCTCACTCACTCTCCTCGCAGAGGTGATGGCAACCAGGAAAGCAGTCTTCAGAGTAAGAAGGCGGATAGGACAGTTGTGAAGTGGCTCAAAGGGAGCGCACATCAGATAAGTAAGAACCAGGTTCAAGTCCCACTGAGGCATCACAAATGGAACAGGTGGAAACGTGTGTGTGATGCCTTTCAGAAAACGAGTTACAATAGGGGACTTGAACAAAGATGGTTGATCAGGCAGCCTTAGAAAGGCTGAAAGGGCAGAAAGATAGCCCTTGATAGTGCCCAGAGCAGAGCCCTGCTGGGCAAGAGAAAGAAGGAAGAGAAGAACCTCAGAAAGAGGGGCAGAGAGAGGATCCACAGCCTTTGCTGTGCACCATGCCCCAAATCTGTTCCACCTGCAGGCGTCTACCGACTTTGTGGAGGGACGCCTGGCTGCCAGAATTATATTACAGACTTCAGGAGGCAAGTCAAATGGCCTCAACTGTCGCTGCTCAATCTCCAAGCATGGAGGTGGAGACTGGGCAGGTTCGGGTGGAGGACCGTTCCCTGTTGCTGCGACAGAAGGTCCTCCTGAAGAGGCAGACGAACCGGGGATCCACTGACATACTGAGTAGCTCGGGATACCAGTACCTTTGTGCCCAGTCCGGAGCCACAAGGATGACTTGGGCCCGGTCGCATTTTATCTTCTTCAGCACTCTGGGCAGAAGTAGTATAGGCGGAAAGGCGTACAATAGACCGCAACTCCACTCACGACGAAAAGCGTCTTCGAGCGAGTGCCGCCTTGGAAATTCCAATGCGCAGAACTGATGACATTGCGCGTTCTCTTCTGTGGTGAATAGATCTAGCCAAGGCTCTCCCCAGTGCAGAAAGAGACCTTGCGCCACGTCCGAGTTCAGACGCCATTCGTGATCCATCATGTGCCGGCGGCTGAGTTCGTCCGCCCTGGCGTTCAGAGAACCTGCCAGGTGTTGAACCACCAGGGTCACGCCCTGATGTTCCAGCCACTGCCAAAGGCGCAGAGCCTCCTGGCAGAGGGTCCACGACCCCACCCCGCCCTGTTTGTTGCAGTACCACATGGCGGTGGTATTGTCCATGAACACCTGCACTACACTCCCCCGGACAGAGGGGAGGAATGCCTTCAATGCAAGACGAATCGCCCGCAGCTCCAAAAGGTTGATATGGAGCCGGGACTCTGCCGGAGACCAGAGGCCTCTGATCTCCGCCTCTCCCATGTGGCCTCCCCAGCCCTGGAGGGACGCGTCCATCACAACTACGTGCTCCGGTTGGGGAAGGGAGAGGGATCTGCCGCTGACCCAATCGCGGTCCGTGAGCCACCACTGCAGCTGTCTTGCAGTGCCCTCCGAGATCAGGACATGGTCGGACAGGTTGCCCTGATGCTGGGCCCACGGAAACTTCAGGTCCCACTGCAGAGCCCTCATCCGCCAACGGGCGTGATGCACCAGAAGGATGCAGGAGGCCATCAGCCCCAGAAGCCACAGCGTCAACCTGACCGAGACTCGGGATAAAGGCTGAAAGATCGGAATCAGAGCCTGAATATCCCAAACCCGCTGCTCGGGGGGATAAACCCGAAAATGCGCCCAGTCGAGAACCGCTCGGATGAAGAGGAGCTTTTGAGAGGGACACAGGTGTGACTTCGGCACGTTGATGGAGAACCCCTGCAGGTGCAGCAGATCCGCCGTCGTCTGGAGGTGGCTGACGACTGTCTGGGGCGAGCCCGCCTTCAACAACCAGTCGTCGAGGTAGGGGGAAGACTGAAACCCCTAACCTGCGCACATGAGCTGCGACCACCGCCATCACTTTCGTGAACACCCGTGGGGGGCTGGTAAGGCCGAAGGGGAGCACGGTAAACTGAAAGTGCTCGTGGCCTACCGTGAACCGCAGGTAACGCCGGTGGGCCGGCAGGACGGGGATGTGGAAATAAGCGTCCTGCAAGTCCAACGCTACCATCCAGTCTCCTGGGTCCAGGGCAGCTAAGACCTGAGCCACTGTCAACATTTTGAACTTCTCCTTCCGGAGGAAGCCGTTGACGTTCCGTAGGTCCAAGATAGGGCGTAGGCCCCCTTTGCCCTTCTTGCGTACCAGAAAGTAGTGGGAGTAGCAACCACACCCTACTTCTGGCCCAGGAACGCGCTCGATGGCCCCCTTGGCCAAGAGGGCCATAACTTCCTCCTGCAGAAGCTTCATATGATCCTCCGATACGCGGTGGTATTGTGGTGGCATGGCTGGAGGGGTCGTCTCGAAGGGGAGGGAGTAGCCCCTTCGGACGATTTGCAGCACCCACCTGTCCGATGTGACAGTGCGCCAGTGGGAGTGGTGAAGTTGAACGCTGCCCCTCACTGGCTTCACATGGGCCTGAAAGCACGGACTATGAAGGTTTTGAGGCGGATGCTGCGGGGGAAGGTGTGGACTGGCCTCGCGGTTGTCCCCGACCGCCTCCACTGCAGTTTCCACGGCCGCCACCGCGTTGGATGTTAGTTTGTGGTGCGTGGCTGGCAGCACGTGTGGGGGCGCCCCTTCCTTAGCCACGAAAGGAGCGAAAGGCACCCGTTTGCTGGCGCAGGGCCGAGAGGCCCAAGGACTTGGCCGTAGCCCTGGAGTCCTTAAAGCGCTCAAGCGTATGGTCTGCCTTGTCGCCAAAGAGAAGAGGCTATCAAACGGCATGTCCATGAGGGTATTCTGGACATCCGCTGAAAAGTTGGCGGACCTCAACCAGGCGTGCCGACGAATCGCCACCGTCGTTGCCACCGCTCTGCCCAGTGAGTCGGTGGTATCCAGCCCATACCAAATGGAAAAATTTGCCGCATCTCGACCCTCCGCAAGGGCTTGGGTGAGTTTAGCCTTGACCTCCGCCGGACATTGTGGCAGCACATCTGCAACCATGTCCCACAGGGAGTGGGTGTAGCGGCTCAAGAGACATGCGTTGTTAGAAGACCGAAGTTCCAGACTAAGGGAGGAGAATATTTTCTTTCCATAATTCTCATACCTCTTGGATTCCCGATCAGGCTGCGCTGACAGGAATGCGGTCTGGGAGTTCAAGGCCTGGATGACCAGGCTCTCGGGGTGGGGTGGGTGGACAGGAAACAAGGGTCGCCCGGGGCTGGGCGGTGGCATCTGGCCACATTCCTATCTACAGGCTGGCCTGTAGCAGGCCTGGACCAAGTTCCCAAAAGAACGACTGTCAAGGCCTCATTAAATGGCAGCAGAGGCTCAGCCGAGCTTGACTGCGGTTTAAGGACCTCAGTGAGGAGGTTAGTCCTCACAGCCGTGACGGGGAGCTCAAGGCCCAAGGCCTTGGCCGCCTGCGTCAACACCACACTGAAGGTTGCCCCCTCCGCCACGATAGGAGGTGAGACAAAACCAGTGTCTGGCGAAGTGTCCAGACCACTGGCATCCCCAAGTCCACCTGTCCAGTCCTCCTGGGACTGACACTCACGTGTCAGAGGGTCCTCAGACCCCTCCCAGTACTCCTCATCACCCAACTCCTGATAATCAGGGTTGTCAAACGATAGGGCCGGTTCATTGAAGTAAAACTCCTCAAGCAGCGTCGAGAGCGGTGGCCAGTGGCGCCGCTCCGACGCCGGAACCGGGTTGAGGGAGGTATCGGGATGGCGCTGGAGGTGACACCTGCGGGACCGGCGCCGGTGAGGTCGTCAGGTCGACCGGCGACGATCCGGATCCAGAAGCGGATCCAGTGGGGCCCTGCGGCACCGGGCCCGAAGGCACTGGCGGCGTTGGGCCGAAGCACCTGCCGGCGTCGGGGCCGAAGCACCTGACCCGCTAGGGCCCCCAGACGAGTCCGCTTGGCCCGAAGGTGCCGCAGATCCTGCCGGAGTAGTGAGGGACCTCATGGCCATGAGGAAGCGCTCAATGTCCTCCGGTGTCGCTTGCTGCCCAAGGACCGGAGGGTATTGGGCAGGTCGCGACACCCGCGACTCCGACGGAGCCACGTGGGCGGTGTCACCCGAACCTCCGGTCGCATCGCGCGAGCGTCGGGGAGAGTCGGAAGAGCGATGACGTCTCTTCCACTTCTTGTGCTTACCTGACGACTTCGAACCTGAGGAGTGATGTTGACTTCCGGAGCTATGATGGCTCCGCGCCCGCGACCGGTCCCTCGACCTCCGTCCGGACCGGGACCTCTCACGGTGCGGGGCCGACTGCCGGAGCTCGAGACGCTTGCGGGACCGGTCCCGCCTAGCTTTCGATGTTAAGGCCCGACAGTCAGAGCAGGTCTTGTCGTCATGATCAACGCCGAGACAGTGGAGGCACCGTCGGTGAGGGTCGGTGACTGACATCAGCTGGTCGCAGTCCTCACAAGGTTTAAAACCTGGCATCCCTACCGGCACCGATCGGAGTCGAAGACTCGAAAAATGATCAAAAGGATATCAAAAAAGTTTAGTCAAAAAGTGACTAAGGTACCACTTTTTCCGGATCTGCACCGCTGGCGCAGAAAAAAAAAGAACTGACGTCAGCACGCAGAGGCGGCATCTAAGTACTCCGACGACGTCATCACGGCGCCCACGATGCCGACGACGGACGCGGAGCCACAGCCGACGCCTACTGACGCGCAAGGGTACTGCTACGCAAAAAATTCCGGATCCAGTCTGACGTCTGGGGATATTCTAAGGTAAGGAATCTAATACTAACCTGTTTCTTTCAGATAAACGCAATCCACGCAGGATGGGAAGATTGGCTTCAGGTCCGACCAACAAGGTCTGGGGAGCTTCTCCTTTGCAGGGAAGCTGGAGCAAGCCCGGAGAAACCAGGCAAGTGGTGTAGTTCTACAAAGAAGTTTCCGGAGGGCTCACTAGTCAACGGGCTAGCAACCAGGAAGACGCATTGAGCTAAAATGCAGGTGCAGGCCCCACACGGCACTTGTGGAGTGTGGAGTGTGGAGGGCTGAGCTTCGGTGCAAATGCTGCTCGGGTCTGGGGCTTCTCAAACCCCAATGCACAATTTCAAGGGTACCTCAGAAGCTGCACGGTTAGCAAAGAGCAGATAGTCCAGGGTGTCCGTTCCCACGTCTCTCGTGTCCGCCATGGGTCTCAGCTTTGCTGTGGATGTGGATCAGAGTCGGAGAAGTCTGGTAGTCCAGTTCCTGAGTTGCTGAGTCTTCGTGTTCTAGCGGGAGCGCCGAAAAAGTAAACCGGTAAGTTACTGGTGGTGCCTGTTTGCACAGGGTGGTCACTCTTGACCAAAAGGGAGATGTCTTCAGTCTTCTAGTCAGAATAGAACGTCGAAGGTCCAAGAGTTTCATTTCAGAGTTTCAGTCCAGGATAATCTAATGTCTCTAGACACAGCTCCTATCTTTATACTAAACTAAGGGGCTGGATTACCTGCTAGGTCCCTCCTATGGGTGGAACCTGGGAAGGGGGTGGTTACACCCCTTTCCCTTTGTCCAGTGTCGCGCCAGAGCTGAGGCTGGAGTGCCCCAGCAACTGGTTTGAACCGGGATTTGCATGGAGCACCTTGTGTGCCCCAGGCAGTGTCTGGAAAAGCATCTTTCCATTGAACCCACCCTGCTCCAATACACTACAGGCTGTCTGGGGAGGTTCTAGCACCTCCCTCAACAGGAAACCTATTGTCCAGGCCTCCCTTGCCGGAGTTTCATCGAGCTGCAGGAGGACAGACTCGTATCTGTGGCAGCAGCATCCATTTTGTGATGCTGAGGCTCTGTTTAACTGTAACCGGGTAAAGCAGTAACTACATGTCTTCTCCCTCTAGAAGGTTGGAATGCTACCCCTGCCGCCAGAACTGGTGGGGGGGGGGGGAGGGGTAGTATTCCAAAGTGTTTGACACCTTACACGAAATGTTTTGATGAAGCCAAACCAAAGTTGGCATTAACCGCGAGGATTATAATGCACTTAAGAGTATATGGTATGGCTATATCATAGAACAGCTATAAGGACATCGTTCCAAAAGCTGCAGAAGGGCTCAGCTCATGCTAGAGCACCCTCTCACATAAAACCAAGCACTCTGCCTTCAGGATTACCAAGGCCTGCCATAGGAGTGACTTACAGGTATATATGTGTCTATATATAGTGTTAGATATAGGTATACTATATCTAAGCAAGGGGGGATTACACCACATTGCCCAAGCTGAGTGATCAGCCTGTGGTGTCAGTTTGGATGGCCAGCCAGGGGTGGCATAACACATGCTGCAGCCCCTGTTAGGCCTTGGATGCACCTATGCCCTGGGTAACTATGGTACACTTTACAGGGGCTCACAAAGGTGACCCAATTCCCAATTAGGTATGTACGTAAAGTACATGTTTTTTTTTTTTTTAAGTATCTTTTTATTTTTCCAAATTATGCACATTGTACATTTAAGCATTTCATGTATTTTCATAAGCTACAGAATATCATTATATATACACAGTACAGTTTGTTCTCCGAGATGTCTCTTAAATTCAAGAGATAACCAAACTCAAAGCCAGCAGAAAACAAAAAAACAGAGGAGAAAGAAAGAGGAAAAACCCCCAGGAAAACAAAAGAAGAATGGTAAGAGGCAGACATAATAAAAAAAAACATGGATCTATACATTATTAAGAACAGCCTTAATGTGGGCCCACAGTGTCTTTCCAACTAGCTATAGGCTCCCAGATTCTTAGTCCTCGCATCTTACCCCCTCATACCTTTCCGAGCATGTATAGGTTTCTCCAAGTTATAAGCAGCTAATAAATTAGCCAGCCAATTTTGCATAACCAGTGGGTTTCTATCAAGCCATGCCCTGGCTATAGTTAATCTATATACTGCGGCAGCCATAAAAATAAATTCTCTCTGTGAGTTTCCCCCATCTGGGCCTACCCCCAGCAGTAACCAGGAGGGGGTTAGGGTTATTTGAATATCTAATGACCTATCTAAAAAGCCTTCTATATTTCTAATCAAGGTATGCAATTGAAGGCAAGCAGCGAACACATGTACAATATCTGCCTCAAAAGAGTTGCAGCGCGGGCAAGTGATACCTGTGGTGCCTCCCCATTTTGCTATTCTCGCTGGGGTGAAATATAATGAATACAAGGTTTTATAATGCTGGGATTGAATGGGAGCTGAAAACAAAACAGTACGACCCAATTCAAGTGACTCCTGAAATCTTTCTGGTGCAGTGCCCAGCTTCTCTACCCATTTATTACAATGCTTATCCATATCATCGGTTCTCCCCTTTCCCAAGCATGCATAAAAAGATCTAATTGTGCAGTCCGTACATACCTGTATTTTTTCCATAATTTCATCACTATCATACCCTGCAGGCCCTCCTTGTTTGTTACTCAGAAAACTCCTAACCTGCAGGTATTTAAAAAAATCCCTTCTATCAATACCATATTTCACTATAAGATCTGTAAACTGTACTATCCCTTCGGAATTCCTCAAATCACCGATCTGTACTATCTCCTTTTCGACCCATCTAGCCATTGTTACGTCAGTAAAAACTGCCGCAGGGAAGGATCTGTTCTTATACAGCCTGGTATATCTATTGTATCTTCCCAGTCCTGCTTTTTTCAAAAAGGCATTCCAAATCCTGATTGCTGCGTTAAGCGTTTTAAATCTGGTCCTCTTATAGTATCCATACTCAGTACAGTTTAAGAAGCAATTTTCTGCTTCCTCTCCTAGAACACCTGCATACACTTCTGTAGACATAGTTGTCACTTCATGCTCATTACCACCCCCTCCTATCAAACCCTGCATATACTGCAAAGCAGCAGCAAAATAATACAGTCTAAAATCCGGTACCCCCCACCCCCCTCTCTCTCTCGATAAAGACATAAATCTATAGGCCCTCCGGGTCTTACCCTGAGCCCAAATAAATCTATTCAAAATGATCTCTAATAAAATAAACCATTTAATTTAAAAAAATAGTGGGATAGATCTAAAGATATAGAGAAACTTGGGCAGGATCAGCATTTTAATAACATTGGTAGTGCCCACCAAGGACAGATGTAGGTTATTCAGTCTTTCCAAGTCGGACTTTACCCTAGAGATTAGTGGGGAGATATTATTTTCTACAACCCTATCCAAGTCTGCTGAAATTGCCACCCCCAAATATACTGCTGAGGTGACCACCCGTACATCATTGCAGCTGGAGTATACATTTTCTACAATCTGCGTCTTGGATCTATTAAGACTATATCCGGAAACCTGTCCAAACATCTCGGCTTCATCTTCTACCTCTCTAATTGCCAGTAACGGAGATGGAGTGAGTATGGCCACGTCATCGGCATATGCAAGTGTTTTAACCGTACAGCCATTCACCCTCATAGGATAAATATGTGGATTGGATTCAAACCTACGCAGGAGTGGCTCTAAATACAGTGCAAACAACAGTGGGGATGAGGGGCACCCTTGCCTCGTCCCTCTTCCGATCTTAACTGCTGCCGAGTGCCCCCTGTTGACTCTAATCTTAGCGGTAGGTTCATTATATAAAGCCTGTATGGCCTTTATAAATCCTTCTCCAATACCACACCACCTCAGAGTCTGCCATAGGTAATCCCAGGAGACCTTGTCGAACGCCTTTTCGGCATCTAAAAAGAGCGCTGCCATGGGGTCTCCCAGGACACCTGCCGCATCAAACATCGTAACCACCGTCCTGATATGTTGTATTGCCCCTTTGCCAGGTATAAATCCGTGTTGTGCAGGGCTTACCAAATTCTCAATAATCCCCGACAGCCTCATTGCTAATATTTTAGAATACAATGTAACATCGGCGTTCATCAATGTTATCGGCTTGTATGACCCTGGGACTGTTGGATCCTTCCCCTTTTTCAGAATTACAATAATATCAGCCCCACCCCATGACTCGGGGTGGGGCTCATGATGTTAAACATATCAACCAGCAATGAACCTTTAAATACTTTATAAAACTCAACCGGGATCTGATCCGGCCCTGCTGCCTTTCCCGATGGTAAGCTGCTCAGTGCAACATTAAGTTCGTCCAATTGTAATGCGGCTTCTAAAACTTCACTTTCTTCATCAGACAAGGTTGGGGGAGGATTTGCCTAAGGTAGCTTGCTATACCCTCAATACTTCTTTCTTCTTCGGGCGTATACAAAACTGTATAGTAATTCCTAAATACTTCTCTAACTAAATCAGCCTCCCCGACCAAATTACCCTGTGAGTCCTTGATCTCTTTAATGTCTGATGTAGCTAATCTCTTTCTAGTACCTACAGCCAGGATATGCCCTACCCTTTCACTCAATTCATACGCATTTTCTTTCTTAGTCAGGTAATTATGTGCTGCTTTCTCGGCAATGCCTTCTATGGCTTCTGCTTTCAGCGCTATGATTCTAAGAAGATGTATTTCTAAAGAGCTGAGGCCAATTCTTCTTCCTCTTTTATCAACTTCTGCCTTACTTCCTCCAACTTTACTCTCTCTTTCTTCTGCCTTGCTAAAACAAAACTCATGGTCTTGCCCCGTATCCAAGCCTTAAAGGCGTCCCACACCACCCCTGGTGGTGCAGTTCCTCTATTGATCTCCCAAAAAAATTTGATACACTCCTCCATATATTCCCTATAAGTTGGATCTTTTAATAAGGCTCTTTCAAATGTCCACTGCGTGTTACTTCTTTGTACCTGGCCCAATTTCAAGATCAGTACCAGAGGACTATGATCTGACACTATTCGAGGTTGCTTCTCTATTTGCGAGCCCTGAATCGACGAATTAGAGATTAAAAAATAATCTAACCTGACGAGGGTTTTATGTGGAGCTGAAAAAAATGTACTGCCATCTAAGTGTGGATGTATCTTGGCCCATGGGTCCACCAAAGAGTTGTGAAACACCATATCTACCAGTGCTCTATACACTTTCTTTTTCCTCCCCACGTATTTTCCTCCTAACTGCATAAAAGAGCTATCCGGAATATGGATATTAAAGTCCCCACAGCATACAATAGGCTCCGGCCATTGAGCCAGTTCTACATCCAGAAATTGCAGGACATCCGGATCGTCCTCATTGGAGCCGTATATTGTAACCAAAGTTAAAGTTTCCCCTTTAAAGCAAATTTTGAGAATCACCCATCTACCCCATTGGTCCTCCTTCTTTCTTCCTACTACTACATCTCTATTTCTGCCCAGTACTGCGACTCCTCTCGTTTTTGTCCCTTGTCTAGTATTTGCTAAAACTTTAAACCCCAGCTGTTCCAATAGATATGACCTTGTTCCTTCTATATGGGTCTCTTGTAGACATACCAAGTCCAACTTTAAAGATTTTAACAATGCCGCCACTCTCAATCTCTTGTTAACCTCATTGAGTCCACAGACATTAATCAAAGCGATTTTACAGGTCATCATAATACAACAAAAGTCTTATGAGAAAACCGACTGTTTTTATGTACCGTATATCTCTAAACCTACATCCTGTAACAATGTGCTGAATAAAACCATAAATGCCAAAGATTTGTGCCTTTCCTCCCCCCCTCTCGCCCCCCCTTAACACCCTACCCTCCCCTCCCAACCCCACCCTCCCCCCATTACTGGCAAATAGGTCAAAAATTACCTATGTGTGGCCGCTTATGAATTGCGCCAATCGCATCCCCCCTCAGCCTACATATCCGCCAACTGTAATACCCCATGAGCTACGCCATCTTCATCAAACACTTCTAATAAACACCAATTTCAATCCAATTTCAATCCAACATGTACGATATTTTAGCCCCCTTTCTTACTTACCTTCGAGAAACTGCTGAGCTTTAATCTCTGAAATAAACATTCTTGTTTTCCCTTTTGTTATCACTTTTAGTTTAACAGGGAAAAGGAGGTACGCTTCTGAGCCTAGTGTCTGTAACGGTGCGATCAGCTGCCTAAGCCTCCACCTTCTCTCCACCGTTACATGGCAAAAATCAGGCCTGGCGAAGAATGTGGTACCCTCAAAGGTTCTCTTGCTATCGGGTCTAGCTTTGGCAATAATTTCCTCCCTTAGCAAGAAATTCCCCACATTTACTAGGATCGCTCTGGGAAAAGAGCCATGACCATCCTTTCTCACCCCCTGCTTCACTGTGAATGGGAACCTATGTGCCCGTTGTATCTCCTTCTCCCATTGCCATTCTGACTCAGGAAAGGCCCCCTGCAACAAGTTCACCACAAATCGTCTAATGTCCTGCCCTTCAATCCCCTCTGCCACACCCAGGAGTCTAATGTTATTCCGTTGCTGTCGATTTTCAAAATCTTCCAGTTTCCATTGGAAGTCTTCTGAGAGTTTTTCCTGATCTGTCTTGAAGGTCTGCCAGCTTCCAACATCGTCCTCCAACTTGCCTGTTCGTTCTTCAACTTCATTTACCCTCTCTACCAGTCCATCATATAGTTTGTTCATTTTCCTCATTGTGTTCTGGATCTTTTTTGAGGCTTGCCTTGCTCTCCGGCTTTCAGCCCTGGCCTCCGTTTGCATTTGTTTAAGGGTATTAAACAAGAGGTCCGCAGGAATCTGTTGCGCTGAGCCCCCAGGCGGTATTTCCGTAGTGTTACCATCCCCCTCCCGGTATGACTGCGAAGTTGCAGAGTAGTCCCAAACTAACCGTCTTTGGGTCCCCTCCATTCCCCCAGAAAGCTGTCTGCTTAATTTTAGTGATTTCTTCTTCTGGATAGTATCTTTATCCGTGCTAGACTCTGAACCGGAGGTCCCCTCTGAGCTCCCCACACTGGTTTGATCTGACTCGGAATCCTCATTGAGGGAGTAAAAGCAGTCTCCTTCGACAGACCCTCCTTCACCCTTTTCCATTACTTCCCCCACGCCATCTCTCCTTGCGAGGCTAAGGGGACTGCCCCACGTATTAGGGTCCCCCCCCTTTGCAGATTTCATTTCTTCCTCTAGCAACATTAAGGCTCCCATCATGTCCGCATTACCAATTTCAGCCCGGCCCGAGCCCCCACCGGTTTTGTCTCTGCTGCTCACCGTGTCTGTAGGATTGTGCTTCCTGCCGTCTGTCTGTTCTGCCTGTCCTGCATCAGACGCCTCCGCGAGTGAGACAGGCTCGTGCTCTGGGTCGGGTCTGCGGCGTTGCCTAGCAACCTCAGTCTCTGCATTCTCAGCGTCCTCGAGGACGTTCTCTCGGAGATCTGGATTTCTGCCGGCTTCGCCAGCTCCGCTGATGCCGCTGTCTCTACTGACTCTGCCGCTTTCCATGCCCTCATTGTGCTGTGGTAGTGTTTTCGGGGAGAAAGCCTCTGTTAAGGTAGGCTGGCGCAATGCCGATTCTTTGCCCTTCGGCCTCTCAACGATTCTTCCCGCTTTACTTGCCTTCACGGTCCGGAGTGCCGCGGGGGTGTCCTGTTCGTTAGGGTTTGCTTTTGCCTTTTGCTCGGTTTTCTTCTTTCCTAATGGGGCTCCCGTCTTTTGGATCGCACCGAGATTTCGTGCGGGGCCATTCATATCCTCAGCGCCCGCAGCCTCTATCCCCGTCACCGGCTTTTCCTTTTCCCTTTCCTGCCTCGTAGTCCGTACGGGCATTTTGGCCGCTTGTGGCTGCTGTTTCTTCTTGAGCCCAAACGCGCTCATCAGGACTCTAACTCTTCTCTTGAGCCAGATTATACCCAGCAAACTCCTCGCAGTATAATTTATGGCGTGCTCGTAGCTCCTCACTCCAAATGTGCCAAATGAGCCCCTAGCAACCTGTAGCCAGCATTCCGTGTCGATTCAGGGGCCCTTTAGGGGTATTCAGCATCGCCAAATCATATGTCTAGAGTTTTAAGGCTGGAGAGGGGATATGTGCGACTGCTCACCGCACCCCAGCGTCAGCCATCTTGCCCAAAGTACATGGTATCAATTTAGAGAGAGAACAGCTGGGCTGTGGGTCTGATTAGCAGGCCCACAGCCACACTAAAGTCAAAAAACCAGAGTATCACAGCAAAAAGTGGGGGTGACCATAGGAAGCAGACCCTACTCTCCTACACATAGTACGAGGAAATATCAGCCCTAAAAGTACAACTTTTCCTACCTTTTCTAGGAATTATAGACATTGTTTCAAGTTCTGTGCAGCATCTAAAGCATGGGTCTGGTTATACATATACATAGGACCTCATTAAGACGAACCCCTCTAAGTCTGATGGGACAGGTACCAAAAGTTACTGGCTACATCAGAATAACAAGGTCTGTGGGAATACCACGGATTTTTTCAGTTTCACCTGAGAATTGGGCTTCCAAAAGCAGCTGAAATACCGTGGTGAATCGCAGTGGGAAAAAAAATACAAGAGTGGAATCAGGCTTGTAATTATCGATTTTCCCAGAAATACTTCTTTCTACAAAGTTACAGCTAGCCCCCGTATTGGTAACTCCGAGTTGTGAAGTTACCTGCATAGTATGGACTTTATAATATCGGAAACCATAGCTATTATTAGTAAGTAATTTAATCATTGCTCAATATCCTTTTAGAAATGGGGCGTTTTTTCACCCAGTCATGTTGACTGCTTCGCGTAGACGAGATATTTGGGTGAAAAACTCGGGAACTGTGGTATTTCCACAAATCTTGATGCCAGCTGTAAATCTTACTTCGAGCAGCACTGGACTAACCTGTACATTAGTAATTGGGCCTTTTTCGGTGAAAAGGGGGGTAAGTGAAGATTACTGAAATAACCTTACCTTCCTTTTTTGATGGTGTTTCGACCCAGTAAAGGGTCTAGCACTGGTTCCACTGTCTCCTCTATATTCTCAATAACTAACACATCCCCATTGGAGACTGCACTTTCAATGCTGTCCAAATAGCTATAGAAAAAGTAGAAACAATAAGTGAAAATTCAACTGGGATAATAAGAAGTGTTTTGAGAAATAGTTTCGAACAATAAGCAACCAAAACAGTGTCTATATGACAAATCCTCTAATAAAATCGATTAAGCACACGTGAAATAAGTGAGTAGAAAAATGGTTGCTTTGACAGTTAACTAAGCTGCATTGCTTCAATCAGTGTATTTGCATATGTTTTTGGAACTTTCCGTTAAGAATGTTCAACAAATCTAAACGGTCAAGTAACTTTAATTTTCTCATCCTCGGTGCTAATAGGATTTCCATGTCTGTGTCAGTGTTATGCACTCCTTTGTTAGCACATGTACATGCACTATCCTCCTGTGTCATATTTGAGTACTTATTTGCACTACAGTCAATTACTGCTTTTTGTCTTACAGAGCGATATTTTTGTTTTCTAATCCTTTAATATGCTAATAAACATTTTTTTAGTCAATAGTATTTTATTGAAAAACAGTGCTAAGAACATAGCATCTTGATACAGTAAGGACACATCTACCATGACAGTTAAGCGTATATAAACAATTGGAGTAACAATATTAGTGACATGCATTACAAGAATAGTAATGAGGACGGTACAGATATGGTCACAAAAGAGGGTGTCAACCATCATATGGGTAAACAGTTGGTTAAAGGCTGAAACCATCAATAAATCTGCAGTTAGACATTTATAGCGATTATGTATATTGAGATGCCATGGAAACGACAAGATAGGAATTTTCTTAAAAACAAGAAAATTAAAATGAGGGGATAGAAACGGGAGAAAGGAAAAATGGGTATGAGAGGTATCTGGATAATCCACGACTGTAGGAGAACAACAATAAAAAAATATGTACGCTACAGGACATACTGGCGAGAGATCGCTGTTCTCTTCTTAACTAGAGAATATGTCTAGAACAGGCTTTCTAGGGGGTTTGTTCTTTTGTAAATAACTATCTAGCACATTACAACCTTTTTGGGATGACAATAAGACGTGGGATTTTTTGGAAAAGATATTGTCTGCATTTCTTATGAAACAGACTTGCGCCCACTTTTAGAAATGGGTTCTCTGGTTGGCAGTGGTTGTACCCTGTCCAAGTAGGGACCCTCACTCGAGTCAGGGTAAGGGAGTCACACAGCTACAACAACCCCTGCTTACACCCTTGGTTGCTTGGCACGAGCAGTCTGGCTTATCTCAGAGGTAATGTGCAAAGTGTTTGTAAACACACACAGTAACACAGTGAAAATACTACAAAAAGAGTCTACACCAACTTAAAAAAAACAGCCAATATTTATCTGAATAAAACAAGACCAAAAGAAGAAAAATCCAACATGCACAAGTCAAAAAGCACAAGTTACTTACCTTCGGTAACAATATATCTGTAAGAAACATTGGTAGTTATAGATTCCTTACCTTAGAAATACCCCCAGGCAACAGACTGGATCCGGAAAGTTTTTTGTCAGCAGTACCCCTGTGCATCGGTAGGCATCGTCGTGCGGCTCCGCGTGCGTCATTGCTGCCGGGATGACGTTGTCGGAGCTACTTAGACGCGCCCACGCACGCTGACGTCAGTTCTATACTCAACTTTCCGCACCAGGAACGCAGAGCCATGCAAGAAACTGACCACTGGTGCCATGAAACTAGGGCCCTGAAAGGGATAACCTTAACCCTAGAAATCGGTTCGCAAAACGGGGAGGATGGGTGAGGCGGTACGGAATCTATTACTACTAATGTTTCTTACAGATATATCGTTACCGAAGGTAAGCAACTTGTGCATCTGAAAGAAACACGTAGTGATAGATTCCTTACCTTAGAATAGATACCCCAGCAATACCAAGCCCGGTGGTGGGCCGGTGAACCAAAATCACACCAGAAAGTCCTGGAGAAAAGAACGGCCAATGAAGCCGTCTCTCCGGACTTGGCTGTCCAGGCAGTAGTGCTTGGTAAACATGTGCAGCGAGGCCCACATAGCTGCCTGACAGATGTCATGCAAGTGAACTCCTCATCCCAGAGCAGTAGTGGCTGCCGTCGCCCTTGTAGAGTGGGCGCGGAACCCCACCAGAGGCTCCTTTTTAGCCAAGGAGTAACCAGCCTTTATGCACAGAACGACCCACCGCGAGATGGCCCGCTTGTGCACAGTCCGACCTTTCTTGGCACCTACGTAGCCAACAAAGAGCTGGTCATCCACCCGGAACTGTTTGGTGCGGTCTAGATAGAAAGAGAGCACACGTTTTGGGTCCAGACGGTGGAGCCTCTCTTTAATCTTTTGAGGGATGCGGAGGGGGAAAGAAGGTGGGCAAAGTGATTGTCTGCCCAATGTGAAAAGCACTGACAACCTTTGGCAGAAAAGAAGGACGAGTCCTTAGAACAACTTTGTCCGGATGGACAGAGAGAAAAGGAGGCTTAGAAGAGAGAGCCTGGAGCTCACTCACCCTTCGGGCAGAGGTGATGGCAACCAGGAAAGCAGTCTTTAGAGTGAGGACAGGAAGAGGGCAATTGTGAATTGGCTCAAAGGGAGCGCACATCAGAAAAGTAAGAACGAGGTTCAAGTCCCACTGAGGCATCACAATAGGAACAGGAGGAAACATGTGCATGATGCCTTTCAAGAATCTAATTACAACAGGGGACTTGAAAAGGAAAGTCTGATCTGGAAGCCTTAGAAAGCCAGAAATGGCTGAGAGATAGCCCTTGATAGTCCCCAGGACAGAGCCCTGCTGGGCCAAAGAGAAAAGAAAAAGAAGAACCTCTGAAAGAGGGGCGGAAAGGGGATGCACAGCCTTTGCTGTGCACCATGCCACAAACCTATTCTGCCTGCAGGCGTCTACCGTCTTAGTGGAGGGACGCCTGGTTGCCAAGATAACATTACAGACTCCGGTAGGCAGGTGGAAAGACATCAACTGCCGCCGCTCAATCTCCACGCAAGGAGGTGGAGACTGGACAGGTTTGGTTGGAAGACCGTCCCCTGCTGCTGTGACAGAAGATCCTCCTGAAGAGGCAGATGAATCTAATGCTCATACTGAGTAGCTCTGGATACCATACTCCTCAAGACCAGTCTGGCGCCACAAGGATGACTTGGGCCTGGTCGCGCCTGATCTTCTTCAGCACTCTAAGCAGAAGTGGTATAGGCGGAAAGGCGTACAACAGACCGCAACTCCACTCGCGATGAAAAGCGTCACCGAGCGAGTGCAGCCTGGGAAATTCCACCGTGCAGAAGTGATTACATTGTGCGTTCTCTTCGATGCCGAATAGATCTAACCAAGGCTCTCCCCATTGCTGAAATAGACCTTGTGTCACGTCCGAGTTCAGACGCCATTCGTGATCCATCATGCACCTGCGGTTGAGTTCGTCCGCCCTGGCGTTCAGAGAACCTGCCAGATGTTGAACCGCCAGGGACATACCCTGATGTTCTAGCCAAGCCTAGAGGAACAGACCCTCTTGTAAAAGGGTCCATGACCCCACTCCAACCTGTTTATTGCAGTACCACATAGCGGTGGTGTTGTCGGTGAACACCTGCACTACTCTCCCCACAACAGAAGGAAGGAATGCCTTCAGTGCAAGTCAGATCGCCTGAAGCTCCAGAAGGTTGATGTGGAGCTTGGACTCCGCCGGAGACGAGAGGTCTCTGATCTCCTCCTCCCCCATGTCGCCACCCCAGCCTGTCACAACTGTATATTCCGGTTGCAGAAGGGAGCAGGATCTGCCATTTACCCAATTGCGATTCGTGAGCCACCACTGAAATTGCCTTGCAAAGCCCTCTGAGATCTGGACGAGATTGGACAGGTTGCCTTGGTGCTGTGCCCACTGGAACTTCAGGTCCCACTGCAGAGCCCACATATGCCATCTGGCATGATCCAAAAGCAGGATGCAGGAAGCCATCAGACCCAGTAGTCTAAGCGTCATCCTGACCGAAACCCGGGACAGAGGCTGAAAGATCAGAATCATAGCCAGAATGTCCCGGACTCGCTGCTTGGGAGGATAAACCCAAAACTGCGCCGAGTCCAGAACCACTCCGATGAAAAGGAGCTTCTGTGAGAGAATCAGGTGCGACTTCGGCACATTGATGGAGAACCCCAGCAAATGCAGGAGGTTGGCCGTAGTCTGGAGGTGGGAGACAACTGCCTGGGGCGAGCCCGCCTTCAACAGCCAGTCGTCGAGATAGGGGAAGACTGAAATCCCTGATCTGCGCAGATGAGCTGCAACCACCGCCATCACTTTTGTGAACACCCGAGGGGCGCTGGTAAGGCCAAATGGGAGCACAGTGAATTGAAAATGCTCGTGGCCTACCGAGAATCGCAGGTAGTGCCTGTGGGCAGGCAGGACGGGAATATGGAAATAGGCGTCCTGCAAGTCCAACGCCACTATCCAGTCTTGCGGGTCTAAGGCAGACAAGACCTGAGCAAATGTGAGCATCTTGAACTTCTCCTTCCGGAGGAAGCGGTTGACATTCCGAAGGTCTAAGATAGGACGCAGGCCCTTGTTCTTCTTTGGAACCAGAAAGTAGTGGGATTAACAACCACAATCTACTTCTGGCATCGGAACGCGCTCAATGGCCCCCTTGGCCAAGAGAGCTGCAACTTCCTGCTGCAGAAGCGTCAAGTGATTCCCTGACATGCAGTGGTGCTGAGGTGGCATGGCTGGAGGGGTGTCTGGAGGGGAGAGAGTAGCCCATTCGGACAATTTGCAGCACCCACTTGTCCGAAGTGATGTTGCTCCAATGGTGGAGATTATGGCGTCTTAGTCCATCCACTGGCATCTAATAGGCCTGAAAGGTTGGACTAGGAGGGCTTGGAAGTGGATGCTGCGGGGGTGGAAGTGGACTGACCTGCCCCCTGAACCGCCTCGGCGGTTCCCACGTCCGCGACCACGCTGAGGTTGTTGCTGCTGCAGAGTTCTGTGGCTCTGCAAACGCTGTCGGGTGACCCTTCAGTGGCCACAAAAGGAACGAAAGCAGAAGGCGGAGCAGGCCGCACGGCCGACAGACTCAGGCACTTGGCCATAGCCCTGGAGTCATTGAAACGCTCCAACGCACTATCAAAAAAAACTGTAAAAAAGCGAATGCCATCAAAGGGCATGTCCATCAGAGTTTTCTGGACATCCCTTGAGAAGCCAACTGTCCTCAACCAGGCGAGGTGCCGAAGCACCACCGTCGTGGAAATCGACCTGCCCAGTGAGTCGGCGGTGTCCAACACATAATGTATGGTGAACTTTGCTGCGTCTCACTGGGTCGCAATTGCCTGGGAAAGAACTATCTGTACCACCTCCGGACAGTTAGGCAGCACCTGCGCAACTGTGTCCCACAGAGAGTGGGTATGACGACCCAAGAGGCATGCTGTGTTCATCGACCGCAGCCCTTTGATGGCAGATGAAAACAGTTTCTTACCAAAGTGATCCAGATTCTTGGATTCCCTATCCAGAGGTGCAGTAGGGAATGCGCTCTGGGATGTAGAGGCTTGGACAACCAAGCTCTTCGGGGTGGGGTGTTGGGTAAGAAAAAGGGGTTTGCCCGGAGCCACGTTCCTATCCACAGGAGCCCCTGTGTTGGGCCTGGACCAGGTGCCCAAAAGAACAACAGATAGTGCTTCATTAAAGGGCAGCAAGGGCTCCAAAGAGGTAGCCGCCGGTTGGAGCACTTCTGTCAGGAGGTTAGTCCTGACGGCCACCGTAGGGAATTCAAGGGGGAAAGGCTCAGCCGCCTTTTGCAACACCACTGCGTAACTGGCTCCCGCCTCCATAGCCAAGGTGGGGGGAGACAGCATGCCAAGGTCAGGTGAGGTGTCAAGACCATTGGCCTCCCCCAAATCCTCTGCCAAGTCCTGATCATGAGCACAGTCCTGTGCAAGAGGGTCCTCAGACCCCTCCCAGTCCTCACCTTCCTCCGAAGTCTGTGGAACTGACTCAAAATAAGGAGGAGGGATATAGGGCACAAAAGGGCCCATCAGCGTCAGTATCGGCGTTGGGCGACGTCGATCCGGCACGTGTGTGGTTCGGGCTGAACCTGGGGATGACGTCGTCCTGAGGAGCGGGCAACATCAGAAGCAGTGCTGGGGAGATCAGCGCCAGTGGAGGTATCACTAGATCAACCGGCGTCGATCAGGATCCGATCCCGGATCCTTGGGGGGCCTGCGGCACCGGAGCCGCCAGCGACACCGGGGCCAGAACCGCTGGGGAAGGCAAAGCAGGACCCCTAGTCAGGCCCGAAGGCGCACCGGAGGGACCAGACGGCCCAAAGAGTCAGGCCATGGGAGCAAGAAATGCTTGCACCTGGGCAGGCGTCGCCCCCGTACCCGAGAAGGGGGGTAGACTGGGGGCGACGTCTCAGGCTCCGCCGGAGCCATGGGGGTGGCACCGCCCGCACCCTCAGCCACGTCGCGTGACTGGCGAGGGAAAGTCGAAGAGCGACAATGCTTCTTCGACTTGTTCTTGGAATGCTTCGACTTACCTGACCCCGAGTGCGAAGACTGATATCCAGAAGAATGATGGTGGCGACTCTGCGACCGGTCCCTCGACCTCCCACGGGACCGGGAGCTCAAGCAGCGCAGAACCAACTGCCGGACTTCAAGCAACTTTCCGGACCGCTACAGCAAAGTCTTTGGTGCCATAGCTTGGCAGTCAAGGCACGACTTGGGGTCGTGGTCGCTCCCCAGGCTGTAGAGACACATGCGGTGTGGATCCGTCGCCAACATCATGCAGTGACAGTCTCCACAGTTCTTGAATCCGGTAATCCCTATGACTCCAGGAGTCAATCGACTTGAAAAGATGAGGTAAAAGGCCTAAAAAAATTCAGTCAAAAAGTGACTGGGGATACTTGCTCTTCCCGGATCTGCGTTTGCTGGCACAGAAAAAGAAAGAACTGACGTCAGAGCGCGTGGGCATGACTAAGTAGCTCCGACAACGTCATCCCGGCGCCAACGACTCACGCGGAGCCGCACGACAACGCCTACCGACGCACAGGGGTACTGCTGACAAAAAACTTTCCGGACCCAGTCTGACGCCTTGGGGTAATTCTAAGGTAAGGAATCTTATCACTACGTGTTTCTTTCAGATATCACATTTAAGATAGCAAGCAAGTTTGGTCCATAGAAATCAATGGACGTGTTTCTTTTAGCACAAAGTACCTTTTTCCGAAGGGCTACTCCCTCCCCTTCGAGCCAACCCCTGAAAACATTCCACCTCAGCACCACTGCATGTCGGGGGATCACTTGGCGCTTCTCCAGCAGGACTTTGCGGCCCTCTTGGTCAAGGGGGCCATTGAGCGCGTTGCGACACCAGAAGTAAGTCATGGTTGTAATTCCCACTACTTTCTGTTTCCGAACAGGACAAGCGCCTGCGTCCTATCTTAGACCTTCGAAACGTCAACCGCTTTCTCCGGAAGGAGAAGTTGGCCCCCTTGGCCCAGAGGGCCGCAACTTCTGCTGGAGCAGCGTCAAGTGATCCCCTCACATGTGGTGATGCTGAGGTGCATGGCTGGAGGGGGTGTCTCGAAGGGGAGGGAGAAGCCCCTTCGGACAATTTGCATCACTCACTTGTCTGAAGTGATGTTGCGCCCTTGGTGGAGATGATGGCATATTCGTCCACCCAGTGGCGTCTGATGGGTCTGAAAGGTCAGACTAGGAGGGCTTGGAAGTAGATGCTGCGGGGTGGAAGTGGACTGACCCGCCCACTGGTCCCCTGAACGGCCTCAGCGGTTCCCACATACGTGACCACGCTGAGGTTGTTGTTGCTGCTGTGGTCTGTGGCTCTGCGAAAGCTGTGGGGGACCCCTTCCGTGGCCACGAAAGGAATGAAAAGCAGAAGGCGGAAGTGGTAGTATGGCCGAAAGACCCAGGAACTTGGCCGTAGCCTGGGAGTCCTTGAAGCGCTCCAAAGCACTATCTGCCTTATGGCATCAAAGGGCATGTCCATCAGAGTGTTCTGGACATCCCCTGAGAAGCCAGTTGTCCTCAACCAGGCGTGGCGCCGAAGCACCACCATCATGGAAATCGACCTGCCCAGTGAGTCGGCGGTGTCCAGCCCACAACGTATGGTGAACTTTGCTGCATCTCTCCCGGCTGCAATTGCCTGGGAAAGAACTACCTGGGCCTCCTCCGGGCAGTTAGGCAGCACCTGCGCAACCTTATCCCACAGAGAGTGGGTATGAAGGCCCAAGAGGAATGCGTTGTTCACCGACCGCAGCCCTAAGCAGGCAGATGAAAACAGTTTCTTACCAAATTGATCCAGCTTCTTGGATTCCCCATCCAGAGGTTCGGTAGGGAATGCGCTCTGGGTTGTAGAGGCTTGGACAACCAAGCTCTCAAGGGTGGGGTGTTGGGTAAGGGAAAGGGGGTCGCCCGGACCCGGGCGATGGCGTCTGGCCATGTTCCTATCCACAGGTGCCCCTGTGTTGGCCTGGACCAGGTGCCCAAAAGAACCTCAGATAATGCTTCATTAAAGGGCAGCAAGGGCTCTGAAGAGGTAGCTGCCAGTTGGAGCACTTCTGTCAGGAGGTTAGTCCTGAAGGCCACCGTAGGGAGTTCGAGGTGGAGAGCCTTGGCCGCCCTACGCAATCCCACTACGTAACTGGCTCCCTCCTCCTCGGAGCCTCCCCCAAATCCTTTGCCTAGTCCTGTTCATGAGCACAGTCCTGTACTAGAGGGTCCTCAGACCCCTAACAGTCCTCACCTTCTTCCGAAGTCTGTGGAACAGGCTCAAAATAAGGAGGAGGGACATAGGGCACAAAAAGGCTCATCGGCATCGGTATCTGCGTCGGGCGGCGTCAATTCAGCACTGTGTCCAGGCTGAACCTGAGGACGACGTCGTCCCGAGGATCAGGCGACGTTGGAAGTGGTGCCAGGGAGATCGGCGCCGGTGGAGGTATGACTAGGTCAATCGGCATCGATTAGGATCCAATCCTGGATGCTTGGGGGGCCTGAGCTGCCGTAGAAGGCAAAGCAGGACCCCCAGTTGGGGCCGCAGGGCCCGCAGGTGCACCGGCGGGGCCAGACGGGACAAAGAGTCGGGCCATGGCAGCAAGAAACTCATGCACTGGGCAGGCTTAGCCCCAGCATCCGGAAAGGGGGGTAGACTGGGGAAGACGTCGCAGGCTCCGCCAGAGCCACGGGGGTGGCACCGCCCGCTCCCTCAGCTGCGTTGCGTTACAGGTAAGGGGAAGTCGAAGAGCGACGATGCTTCTCCGACTTCTTCTTGGAATGCTTCGACTTACCTGACCCCGAGTGCAAAGGCTTGGATCCATAAAAATGATGGTGGCGACTGCCGGACTTCAAACAACTTTCGGGAATGCTCCTGCAAAGTCTTCGGCGCCATGGCCCGGCAGTCGGGGCGCGACTTGGGGTCGTGGTCACGTACCAGGCAGTAGAGACACACGCGGTGTGGATCCGTCACCGACGTCATGCGGTGACAGTCTCCACAGTTCTTGAACCCGGGCATCCGTACGACACCAGGAGTCAATCAACTCAAAAAGATGAGGTAAAAGAAGTAAAAAAACTCAGTCAAAAAGAGACTGGGGGTACTTGCTCTTTCTGAATCTGTGCTTGCTGGTGCGGAAAAAGAAAGAACTGAGGTCAGCGCGAGTGGGGGCGTCTAAGTAGCTCCAGCAATGTTATCCCGGTGCCAACGACGCACACGGAGCCGCACGTTGACGCCTACAGGCGCTCAGGGGTACTGCTGACGAAAAACTTTCCGGATCCAGTCCATCGCCTGGGGTAATTGTAAGGTAAGAAATCTATCACTACGTGTTTCTTGCAGATATCACATTTAAAATATCAAGCAAGTTTAGTCCATAGAAATCAATGGATGCGTTTCTTTTAGCAGAAAGTACCTTAGAGGCGTCAAAAATGAAAGACGAGGCAGGTGCAGTGGAGGTGAGGGTTCTGAAAAAGCAAAGGGTGGCGTCAGTACCATACTGCCTTGGAAGATGATGCATCAGTTCCTTAATGCTGGGTAAGGGAGGTGATGAGCTGGTTTCCAGACATGCTGCCTTGGTTAATTACTGTGTTGTCGATGACGAATCAGCACCTAGGGACAATGCGCCGCAAATCCAGACGTGCTGCATCGATGCGACAGTGGCGAAGCAGGCACTGCAGTGATTTCTCAGCCACGAGCAGGTGTTGCGTCGGAGCGGGTATCACAGACGTCAGTGACACAGTGCTTGAAACTCATGCTGTAAAGTTTTTTATGTTGCGCTGCGATGGCAAGCTGGAACCTACGGCAAAAGTCGCTGTCAATTCACTGATTAGGAACCACGCTTCATGGCAGGTAGCAGGGATGCGTTGATCGTTTTCAGTGATGCATCGCGAAAACAGGCGCTGAGAGTCGACGTGTGGACTTTCTTCTTCAGATCATCAGATTCTACTTCCCAGGGCCCAGGAAATAGACTTGGCAACACTAGGCAAGTCAGCACTCTCAGCAGAAGAGCCCAGGCACTGGTAGGTGAAGTCTTTGATGGCCTGAGACTTCTTAACAGGACATAAGGACACACAAACTCTTTTAGAACCTTGGCAGCAGAATATAGAAAGCAAAGTCCAGTCCTTTCACTCCGAAAACAGAAGCAGCAAGCAGCAGGCCATCATAACAACGCAACAGGCAAAGTGGCAGTCCCTCCTATAGCATCCAGCTCTTCTTCTTGGCAGAATGTCCTCAGTCCTGAAGTGTTTCGATTTTGGAATGTCAGAGGTCCAATGCAAATCCCCCTTACTGCCTTTGAAGTAGGATAAGTTCAAAGGTAAGCCGCGTTGCGTGACGGGTGAGGGGAAGTCGAAGAGCGACGATGCTTCTTCGACTTCTTCTTGGAATGCTTCGACTTACCTGACCCCGAGTGCAAAGACTTGGATCCATAAAAATGATGGTGGCGGCTGCCGGACTTCAAGCAGCTTTCGGGAACGCTCCTGCAAAGTCTTCGGCGCCATGGCCCGGCATTCGGGGCACAACTTGGGGTCGTGGTCGCGTACCAGGCAGTAGACACACGCGGTGTGGATCCGTCACCGACGTCATGCGGTGACAGTGTCCACAGTTCTTGAACCCGGGCATCCCTACGACACCAGGTGTCAATCAACTCAAAAAGATGAGGTAAAAGGAATAAAAAAACTCAGTCAAAAAGAGACTGGGGGTACTTGCTCTTTCTGAATCTGTGCTTGCTGGTGTGGAAAAAGAAAGAACTGAGGTCAGCGCGCGTGGGGGGTGTAGGAAGGTGGATATCTGACTATGGTTACCCCCAACTTTTTTTTCCTGGTGTTTTGCTGGTTTTCCGACTTAGCTGGCCTGGGACCCTGCCAATCAGGACCCCAGGCCTACTGCTCTCTCTCTAAAATGGATTCCATGTACCTTAGGTACATTTCCAATTGGGACTGGACCACCTTATCAGACCCTGTAACTCAGGGCATAGGTGTACCCAGGGCCTACCAGGGGCTGAAGCATGTATTATGCCACCCCTGGATGGCCATCTAAATCTGACACAACTGGCTGCACGACAGCTGGGGCAAGGTGGTGTAATCACCCGTTGCTTTAGATATAGTATACCTATATCTAACCCTAAAAATGGACACACAGATTCCTATCAGTCACTCCTATGGCAGGCCTTGACAATCCTGAAGGCAGAGTGCTTGGAATCGTGTGAAATGGTGCTCTGGCATGAGCTGAGCCCGTTTGCAGCTTGCGGAACCAAGTCCTAATAGCTGTTCCATGATAACGCATACCATATACTCTTAAGTGCATTATAATCCTCGCGGTTAAATGCTATCTTTGGTATTGCTTTATCAAAACATGTCGAGTAAGGTGTCATACGAATTGGAATACTAACCCCTCGCCAATTCTGGCGACGGGGTTAGCATTCCACCCTTCTAGAGGGACACAACATGTATGTAACTGTGAACCCCGGTTAAAGTTAACTGAAGCCTCAGCTCCACAAAATGGATGCTGCCACCACAGACACGAGTCTGACCTCCTGCTGCTGGGAGTCCTTCCAGCGAGGAGAGCTTGGACAAAGGGTTTCGTGTCAGGGGCGGTGCTAGCACCATCCCAGACAGGGTTTTATGTATCCTGGGTAGGCAGGGCTTTACAGGAAGGTGACTGCAGAGTGGCACCCCGGTGCTCACTACGCATCTGCCGGCTAGAACCAGTTCCAGGGGCACACCAGCCCCTGGCCTGGGGAAAGTCCGGCATGGGAGAGGGGTGTAACCACCCCCCTTCCTGGTCCCACCCCTAGGGCAGGACCTAGTTGCGTACCCACCCCTTTTCTTAAGGATAAAGGCAGGAGCGGTGACCCTTCCAAATTAGATCATCTTTGAATCCTGAAACTACTTTCTGCGAAAGGAACTCATGACTTCTTCTCAAGATTTCTCCCTTGTGACTAAGGAGTAGTCACCCTGCATCCGCAGGCACCATCTAAGAACTCTGCGGTTTGCTGCACGTCCTTCCTCAGGAATCCGACCGACCAGCACGACGAGACCCGGCTTCCCTGGCACCTCTGACCTCTACCTACCTCTACAGCTAAGCTGAGAACCGTAGGTGCGACGAGACCTCGAGGGACCGGCCATCATCAGAACTGCACGACTTCTATCCAGCACGACCGCCGAGGGATCCTCTGGTGAGTGCTTTGGGGTCTGAGAAGCCCCGACCCTGAGCAGCTCCAGCACCGAAGTCCAGCCTCCCAGCATCTCCACGATCTGCGTGGGGCCCTTCTGCTTTTTGCTGCTCACCACATTGTTTGGCTACTAGCCCGCTGGCTTGTGGCCTTCTTAACGACGCCCGATGACATCACTGCTGCTGGTCTGGTTGCTCCAAACTGGCCCTTGCTCCCTTCCAAAAGAGGAGCACCCCGGACCCTCCTGGTCCACACCAGACGCCATTTTGAGTCCACCGCGTGGGCTTGAATTTGCCAAGACTTGTTGCCCCAATCCTGGGTCCAGCGACGTCGACAGCTTCATCCATCGTGGGACAGCTCGCACCTCCATCCTGGTCGCCGACAACGCCTCCTGGTCCGTGAGATCTGCAGAGCACAGCGTCGCCCACTCACCTAGTCGAGGTGACTACCATCCGGTGCCCTCCTGGTGCCACCTGACTACTGGCTAGTAGTCACGAACTTGGTCCCCTCTGCTTTCAGGTGTCATCCATCTTCGATCCAGGCTTGGATCAACTCGAACTATCTTCACTGGTCGCCTGCCAGCAACTCCTTTCTTCAGGCTCCTGGTTCGTCTACGAGGATTCCCGACGTCTTTTGAGACCTATGCAGCTGCAGCCCCTGGGCTAGGTAAACTCGGCATTTCGGTGCCCCAGCATAGCCTCACTATCCAAGGGTCAGGATCCACTGTCGTTTTCGATCTACCTAGTCGGGTTCGCCCGAGAACACTAACTTTGTGAAATCTAGCTACCATAGACTTTGTCCCGCATCCCGCGTGAGAGTGCATACTCTGCACCCGAGTCCCCTAGGCCTCCTTCTAGTAATCTGAAGGTTCAGTAACGTAGTCCTAGCGATTCCAAAGCCTATTAGTACAGTACTTACCTGCTAGTAATTTCGCATTCCACTTCCATAGTATATGGTTTGTCGTGCCCCTCGGGCATTTGTGTAAATTGTGCAACTTGTAGTATTTTTATAAGAGTTTTGTTGTGTGCTTAGTACCCTGTCCTCATAAAGAGTACAGGGCTGTTGTGATTCTAATAAATACACTGTTTATTTTCATAACACTTGTGTGGTGTCCTTTCACTTGGTGTTCAAGGGGTATATGTGATGGTATAACAGCTGGCTTAACACGCCCTCTAGAGTTTAGCCCGAAGACTGCTCGTATCCACGCTACTAGGATAGCTGGTCTAAGGTTGACTTACAACCAATCACCATAAGGGTTGTCTGGACTGATACATAGTGATCACTAGAATAGTGAGCACTGCATATCAGGCCAACTTCTCACATTGGTGAGCAGCGGTTGGGATTTGAGCTTGCTGTTGTTTTACCACACGTATCCTAAGAATATCTTGTGAAAGATCACATAAGTACTTCAGGTACATATAACTTAGCTTAGAACACTCTGAGTTCTACTGAACCAGCTGTTGTAGCTCGTCAAGGCTTAGCACACCTTGGCTGCAACTCTTAGCAAGGGATCAGTAGGCAAACATATAGTGTAGGTAGGTGCATCACTTACACCACACTAGAATCAGCATGTCAGACAAAGGAGGAAACTCTGAGTCTCCCCTTGTGTCAGTGGACCCTCCACAGGTCACTTCCAGATATGCTGCTCTTAGCTTCCAGGAGATGAGACAAGTGTGTACCTCCAGGAAACTAAAACAGGGGTCTAACCCCACAATTCCTTTTCTGATTGGTCTCTTAGAGACTTATGATGCTAGGAGGGCTGGTAACACAGAACCTTCTCATCCAGATGGGAACATGCCCCCCCTAGAGGGAACCTCAGGTGACCCTGACCTTATCCATCTCTCTGCAGAAGGTGAAGAGGAGGATGAGGATCTAGAGCCATCTGAGGACGAGGCAGACAAAGGTCCAGAAGTAGTTAGCCAGCTAACTAGGGACAACTTAAGCAGGCATGAGAATGGTACTAGGAGATCCCTGGGGCCCCTCTCAGGCCAGCTTAACATTGGGAATGGACGAGTTAGGTCTCTATCAAGGGGCTCTAACAGATCCATTCGAACCAATGGCTCTTAGGCCTCTTCTCACAGAGGGATGACATCCCCTCAGAGGAGAGTATATGAAGCCAAAGTAAGGGAAGTCAATCTGAGGATTGAAAGGGAAGAACTTGCCCTGGCCAAAGAGAGACTTGCCTTTGCTAGAGAGCAATAATTGAGTGGGACAAATTCCACTGGTGGCAGCATTCCCCCAAGGGAAAACAGGAGTTTAGATACTAGGCACCTGAGTAAGATAGTGCCCCCCTTTAAACAAGGGGATGACATCCACAATTGGATGACTGCTTTGGAGAGGGCTTGCACTGTACAGTGTGTCCCCCAGAGTCAGTGGGCAGCTATCTTGTGGCTCTCCTTTGAAGGCAAAGGTAGAGATAAGCTCCTCACTACTAGAGCTGAGGATGCTAACAATTACCAAGTCCTGAAGAATACACTGGTTGATGGGTTTGGTTTAACCACTGAACAGTACAGGTTGATGTTCAGAGACACCCAGAAAACTCAGTCTCAGGATTGGACTGACTTTGTTGATTGTGCCGCTAAGGCTTTTGAAGGCTGGCTACTGGGAAGTAAGGTTACTGATTTTAAAGGATTGTACAATCTAATTATGAGAGAGCAAATCTTAAGTAATTGTCAGAACCAGTTATTACACCAACACCTGGTAGACTCTGATCTGACCCCTCCACAAGAATTGGGTAAGAGGGCAGACAAATGGGTCAGAACCAGGGTCAGGCCTAAGAACCAGGGTGGTGACCAAAAGAAGGAATCAACCAAGCCTCAAGAGAAGGGTGGGAATAAATCTTCTGATCAAACCACAGGGCCCCAAAATTCCTCTGAAAAGGGTGGGTCCCAAACTTCTCCCAAAACCCAAAAGAAAACCACCCCCCTTCCTGGTCCCACCCCTAGGGCACGACCTAGTCGCGTACCCACCCCTTTCTTTAGGATAAAGGCAGGAGCGGGGACCCTTCCAAATTAGATCATCTTTGAATCCTGAAACTACTTTCTGCGAAAGGAACTCAAGACTTCTTCTCAAGATTTCTCCCTTGTGACTAAGGAGTAGTCACCCTGCATCCGCAGGCACCATCTAAGAACTCTGCGGTTTGCGCACTTCCTTCCTCAGGAATCCGACCGACCAGCACGACGAGACCCGGCTTCCCTGGCACCTCTGACCTCTACCTACCTCTACAGCTAAGCTGAGAACCGTAGGTGCGACGAGACCTCGAGGGACCGGCCATCATCAGAACTGCACGACTTCTATCCAGCACGACCGCCGAGGGATCCTCTGGTGAGTGCTTTGGGGTCCGAGAAGCCCCGACCCTGAGCAGCTCCAGCACCGAAGTCCAGCCTCCCAGCATCTCCACGATCTGCGTGGGGCCCTTCTGCTTTTTGCTGCTCACCGCGTTGTTTGGCTACTAGCCCGCTGGCTTGTGGCCTTCTTAACGACGCCCGACGACATCACTGCTGCTGGTCTGGTTGCTCCAGACTGGCCCATGCTCCCTTCCAAAAGAGGAGCACCCCGGACCCTCCTGGTCCACACCAGACGCCATTTTGAGTCCACCGCGTGGGGTTGAATTTGCCAAGACTTGTTGCCCAAATCCTGGGTCCAGCGACGTCGACAGCTGCATCCATCGTGGGACAGCTCGCACCTCCATCCTGGTCGCCGACAACGCATCCTGGTCCGTGAGATCTGCAGAGCACAGCGTCGCCCACTCACCTAGTCGAGGTGACTACCATCCGGTGCCCTCCTGGTGCCACCTGACTACTGGCTAGTAGTCACGAACTTGGTCCCCTCTGCTTTCAGGTGTCATCCATCTTCGATCCAGGCTTGGATCAACTCGAACTATCTTCACTGGTCGCCTGCCAGCAACTCCTTTCTTCAGACTCCTGGTTCGTCTACGAGGATTCCCGACGTCTTTTGAGACCTATGCAGCTGCAGCCCCTGGGCTAGGTAAACTCGGCATTTCGGTGCCCCAGCATAGCCTCACTATCCAAGGGTCAGGATCCACTGTCGTTTTCGATCTACCTAGTCGGGTTCGCCCGAGAACACTAACTTTGTGAAATCTAGCTACCATAGACTTTGTCCCGCATCCCGCGTGAGAGTGCACACTCTGCACCCGAGTCCCCTAGGCCTCCTACTAGTAATCTGAAGGTTCAGTAACGTAGTCCTAGCGATTCCAAAGCCTATTAGTACAGTACTTACCTGCTAGTAATTTCGCATTCCACTTCCATAGTATATGGTTTGTCGTGCCCCTCGGGCATTTGTGTAAATTGTGCAACTTGTAGTATTTTTATAAGAGTTTCGTTGTGTGCTTAGTACCCTGTCCGCATAAAGAGTACAGGGCTGTTGTGATTCTAATAAATACACTGTTTATTTTCATAACACTTGTGTGGTGTCCTTTCACTTGGTGTTCAAGGGGTATATGTGATGGTATAACAGCTGGCTTAACACGCCCTCTAGAGTTTAGCCCGAAGACTGCTCGTATCCACGCTACTAGGATAGCTGGTCTAAGGTTGACTTACAACCAATCACCATAAGGGTTGTCTGGACTGATACATAGTGATCACTAGAATAGTGAGCACTGCATATCAGGCCAACTTCTCACAGGGGGCGTCTAAGTAGCTCCAGCAATGTCATCCCGGCGCCAACGACGCACACAGAGCCGCACGTCGACGCCTACGGACGCTCATGGGTACTGCTGACGAAAAACTTTCCGGATCCAGTCTGACGCCTGGGGTAATTGTAAGGTAAGAAATCTATCACTACGTGTTTCTTGCAGATATCACATTTAAAATATCAAGCAAGTTTAGTCCATACAAATCAATGGATGCGTTTCTTTTAGCAGAAAGTACCTTAGAGGCGTCAAAAATGAAAGACTAGGCAGGTGCAGTGGAGGTGAGGGGCTGAAAAAGCAAAGGGTGGCGTCAGTACCATACTGCCTTGGAAGATGATGCATCAGTTCCTTAATGCTGGGTAAGGAAGGTAATGAGCTGGTTTCCGGACATCCTGCCTTGGTTAATTACTGTGTTGTCGATGACGAATCAGCACCTAGAGACAATGCGCCGCAAATCCAGACGTGCTGCATCGATGCGACAGTGGCGAAGCAGGCACTGCAGTGATTTCTCAGCCACGAGCAGGTGTTGCGTCGGAGCGGGTATCACAGACGTCATTGACACAGGGCTTGAAACTCATGCTGTAGGGATTTTTATGTTGCGCTGCGATGGCAAGCTGGAACCTACGGTAAAAGTCGCTGTCAATTCACCGATTAGGAACCACGCTTCATGGCAGGTAGCAGGGATGCGTTGATCGTTTACAGTGATGCATCGCGAAAACAGGCGCTGAGAGTCGACGTGTGGACTTTCTTCTTCAGATCATCAGATTCTACTTCCCAGGGCCCAGGAAATAGACTTGGCAACACTAGGCAAGTCAGCACTCTCAGCAGAAGAGCCCAGGCACTGGTAGGTGAAGTCTTTGATGGCCCGAGACTTCTTAACAGGACATAAGGACACACAAACCCTTTTAGAACCTTGGCAGCAGAATATAGAAAGCAAAGTCCAGTCCTTTCAATCCCAAAACAGAAGCAGCAAGCAGCAGGCCATCATAACAACGCAACAGGCAAAGTGGCAGTCCCTCCTATAGCATCCAGCTCTTCTTCCTGGCAGAATGTCCTCAGTCCTGAAGTGTTTTGATTTTGGGATGTCAGAGGTCCACTGCAAATCCCCCTTACTGCCTTTGAAGTAGGGTAAGTTCAAAGGTAAGCCGCGTTGCGTGACGGGTGAGGGGAAGTCGAAGAGCGACGATGCTTCTTCGACTTCTTCTTGGAATGCTTCGACTTACCTGACCCCGAGTGCAAAGACTTGGATCCATAAAAATGATGGTGGCGACTGCCAGACTTCAAGCAACTTTCGGGAACGCTACTGCAAAGTCTTCGGCGCCATGGCCCTGCAGTCGGGGCACGACCTTGGGTCGTGGTCGCGTACCAGGCAGTAGAGACACATGCGGTGTGGATCCGTCACCGACGTCATGCGGTGACAGTCTCCACAGTTCTTGAACCCGGGCATCCCTACGACACCAGGAGTCAATCAACTCAAAAAGATGAGGTAAAAGGAATAAAAAAACTTAGTCAAAAAGATACTGGGGGTACTTGCTCTTTCTGAATCCGTGCTTGCTGGTGCGGAATAAGAAAGAACTGAGGTCAGCGTGCGTGGGGGCGTCTAAGTAGCTCCAGCAATGTCATCCCGGTGCCAACGACGCACACGGAGCCGCACGTTGACGCCTACAGGCGCTCAGGGGTACTGCTGACGAAAAACTTTCCGGATCCAGTCCATCGCCTGGGGTAATTGTAAGGTAAGAAATCTATCACTACGTGTTTCTTGCAGATATCACATTTAAAATATCAAGCAAGTTTAGTCCATAGAAATCAATGGATGCGTTTCTTTTAGCAGAAAGTACCTTAGAGGCGTCAAAAATGAAAGACGAGGCAGGTGCAGTGGAGGTGAACGGCTGAAAAAGCAAAGGGTGGCGTCAGTACCATACTGCCTTGGAAGATGATGCATCAGTTCCTTAATGCTGGGTAAGGGAGGTGATGAGCTGGTTTCCGGACATGCTGCCTTGGTTAATTACTGTGTTGTCGATGACGAATCAGCACCTAAGGACAATGCGCCGCAAATCCAGACGTGCTGCATCGATGCGACAGTGGCGAAGCAGGCACTGCAGTGATTTTTCAGGCACGAGCAGGTGTTGCGTCGGAGCAGGTATTACAGACGTCAGTGACACAGTGCTTGAAACTCATGCTGTAGGGATTTTTTTGTTGCGCTGCGATGGCAAGCTGGAACCTACGGCAAAAGTCGCTGTCAATACACCGATTAGGAACCACGCTTCATGGCAGGTAGCAGGGATGCGTTGATCATTTACAGTGATGCATCGCGAAAACAGGCGCTGCGAGTCGACGTGTGGACTTTTGTTCTTCAGATCATCAGATTCTACTTCCAGCAGGCACTGCAGTGATTTCTCAGCCACGAGCAGGTGTTGCGTCGGAGCGGGTATCACAGACGTCAGTGCTTGAAACTCATGCTGTAGGGATTTTTATGTTGCGCTGCGATGGCAAGCTGGAACCTACGGCAAAAGTTGCTGTCAATTCACCGATTAGGAACCACGCTTCATGGCAGGTAGCAGGGATGCGTTGATCGTTTACAGTGATGCATACAATACTTGTTCAAGTATTTGAGGTGAACAAGACCCTGCCTTTCCCTGACCTGGCTCCAGACACACTAGAGGTGGGTGGAGACAGCTCTGAGTGAGGGCAGGCACAGTCCCACCACTCTAGCACCGGAAGTCCCATATGCCTGGTGATGGCACATCACGATATGCAAGGCACACTTTAACCCCCATTACGTGACTCTCTAGAGTGAATGCACAAGAGCTCAACTGTCAGGCAACCCAGACGTGGATTCTACAGACAGGCAGAGGTACCGAATGGTTAGGCAAGATAATGACCACTTTCTAAAGCTGGAATTTCTAAACACACAATTTAAAAACCAACTTCACCAAAAAAAGCATTTTTAAATTGTGAGTTGAGAGACACCAAGCTCCAAATCTCTATCTGCTCCCAATGGAAAATCACATTTAAATGAAATTTCAAGACAATCCCTATGTTACTCTATGGGAGAGAGAGGTTTTGGAATAGTAAAAAACATCATTAGCAATATGTTCATCATTAGGACATGTAAAACACACCAGTAGATGTCCTACCTTTTATATACAATGCCCATGGGGCTGCCTTTGGTATTCCTTACAGGTGACTTACATGCAGTAGAAGGAAAGGTTTGGGCCTGGGAAGTGGGCACTTGCCGGGTCAAAGAACAAGTTACTTACCTTCAGTAACGATATATCTGTAAGATACTTATATTAGTTATTGATACCTAATCTTAGAATTACACCAAGAAGTCAGACTGGATCAGGAGAATTTTTCTTCAGGAGTACCTCTGCGCGTCGTAGGTGGCATCGGTCGACTCCGCGTTTATCGTTGGCATTGTGATCGCCCAAATGACTTCACGGAATCTACTTAGAACCCACCCCTGTGCGCTGATGTCAGTTCTTTACACAACGTTCCAAGCCAGAAGCACAGAGCCATGCAAGACACTGACCACTAGTGCATATAACTAGGGCCCTGAAAGGGAGTCCCTTACTCTAGAAGTCAGTTCACAGAACAGGGTGAGGTTCCGTGACAATTGTATGTGGTGTTTTCGACTCGCACAAATATGGTCGAGTCTGGTATCTATGAACCGTAAATGACGAGTTTAGTGGGTGTACGCAGTTTCGCTGTGCTAACCTAAACCGTTCGTTTGTTACGTGGGTATTTCTATCTGTACCCACGGGTTCCATCTTAGATACGGCATCCATTTTGTCTCTTGCCCTCAAGTAGCCAGCGAACGGACGCTGTCCGCTTGACGACCCTGGGACTCCCAAGATATTTGCGGAAGACACATGTCTCTTGTAAGTGTCTTTATGATGGGGGGGATGATACTGTAAGGCAGATGGCGCCGCTCGAGGCCCATCTCGAGCGGCCGGCTTATTGTCTCAGCCGTGCATCTCATTAGGCACGTCCCTTTGATGCCTGTATCTCGTGTTTCTCGATACCTCCCTTTTTTTTACACTCTTTCTGATCTCCCCACTGTCTCCGTCTTCCTCTACACCTGTCCTTGTTCCTATTTTGATCTGTTTTATTGCCGATTGGAATGCACTAATGTTGGGAAGATGGGTTTTTACAGTTGGGAACCGCCAAATGTTTCCGCACTTATGTTCCGGGCCTTGTGTGTATCAAAGCGACCAAAGCGACCCCTCTGGGGGATAATTGTGGGAACCGGGTCATAAACTTTTGTGTTCAATGTAACTCTATGGGAAAATCATGTATAAAAGGAGCGATCCGCAGGACCAATTTGAAGCAGTCACTCTGAACTACACTGGTTGTACTGCCGTGGTTTCTGTGTTTCCCTGCAGCAAATAAACCTTGAATCTTTGACGCCGAAGGAAGTGTCCCGTGTCTCTGTGATTCGTACGCCGGAGCAGGTTACCCACGAAGGTTTCAGGTGTTGTGCCCTGGCACCGCTGGGTTTTAAATAACCCAGTCCTTCAGTTGGCGCCCATGTAGGGCTGCATCAGTGGTACCGGTCCAAGCCCGACGATCGTGAGGAACTTCGTGTGAAATCTCCGAGGGAAGGTGCACTCCGCTTCATCGATCCTGTTGTCGAAATAAGTGGCCCGAAGACTTTTCCCGCGAAGATTCCCGCCTCCTGACGGCTGCGACGGACTGCTGCCCTGACTGTAGACCTGTTTTGGCGCCTGGCGTAGACCTTGGTAGAGCGAGACGATTGACGGGCCTTCCTGGTGACGCCATCGATCTTTGAGTTAAGTATTTGTGGGTCGCTCCCAGAGTTCTTGGTTGTGGTTGCTTAGTGGTTGCATGGTTCCATTGCATTTGTAGTTCTTGGTCCTTTGTTGTGTTATTTGACGACTGCAGCCGCCAAAAACCGAGGGTTTTTGCTTTTTGCTGGGACTTGGTAAATCCCGTAACCCTTGACGTTTGTGAAACTCGGCTAGTGTGCAAGATGCCTGGTCGCAGTACTTTGTTTAGTTGTTTCAGACCTTGTGGTGTGGATTCCCGACTGGAGGACTCGTGTCCGAGACCTCCGGTTGGAACTCCGACTTATGAATTGTACAGTAAACATGGGCTAGGCCCGATTACTTTTAATGATTACTGGATTCGCTATACAAAGAAAGACGGTGTCCTTAGTTGGCCACCTCATGGTAGCTTTGAAACCCCGATTTTAGATAACCTAGAGGCTAAATTGTTTGCGAAAAAGTCGAGGCCGGCCATTTTCGATGCCTTTCGGTTGTGGCGTAAAGAAGCCAAACAGAAAGAAATCAGACAGACTAAACGAAATCAGCGAGATGATGTTGTTACCATTGTAAAGAAAGCAGAGCAGTTTCAGCGTGATAAGGAGGTTAAGGAAAAGGAAGTGTTTGATAGGCTACAGCGTATGTCCATTGATAAATGCTATCCAGCTTTGCCTACGGAGTCGGATAAGAAGGAAGAACCAGTTGAGGATCCTTTAATGTCCTATCTTATGAAATCGCCACCTCCGTATGTGCAGGGTACCACAGCTCCTGTGCTCCCCCCTGTACCTGTCCCTGCACCTATTCTTCCTTTGCCTGTTCCTCAATCTGCACCCGTTCTTCCGACTGTTCCTGCTCTTTTGCCTGTCGCTATCCCTACTGCTCCTCCGCTTCCACATACTCCTGCTCCCGCTACTGCTCCTGCTCTGTTAACTCCTACTGTTGCTACTGTTTCTACCCCATCACTTGTTAGTCCTGTATCTTATACTTCTCCCTCTACTCGTAGTCGTAATTCTCCTCTTGCGGCTAGTTTCTTTCATTCGCTCGGACCTGTTTTTGGGTCCGCTGGTTCGGGTGGTCCTCAGAGACGTAGTCAGCTTCCTGGTAACAGAGAACGTGCTTCGCTATATAATATGGCGATGGGTTGGATGATGCATCCTCTCCGAAATCCGCCACGTGTTGTACTCGACACATTTTGTCAATTTAATATACCAACCCAGAGATTTGTGTTCGAAGAAATGTGTAAGGTCCTTCGCGATCAGATATCGTCCGACGCACCTGACGAGGTGCTGACCGCTTTGTCTGATCTACAGCTTCAGTTCTCAAGTGGACTGATAGTGGATACCAACGTTCGACGTGCTGTTGAGCGGTTGCTATCTTTTCGTCCCACTCCTATACCCCAAGCCTTGTTTGTTGAGGATGTTGAAAGACTGCCAGATGAATCCGGTCAATTTCCTATGCGCGAAGTTCCACCGGTATGGATGCCAGCTGATCCTAATGCTAACCCTGCGACATTGGCGCATTTCCAGAGAGTGTGGATATATCTCCCATGGAAACGCTCAGAAGTGTTACAGGTGAAGCAATCTCTGCCTGACCCTCGTAAAAATCCTGCAGGGTACTACAAGGAATTATCGCAGCTCGTAGACGCTACGATAATGAATCTTGCCGATATTGATATGTTGTTTGGCAATGTTGTACCGCAACCGGTATGGGCTAAGATTCGTCAGGAAAACCATCCCAATGAATTAGGTGGTGATTGGGCGGCCATTATAGCGGCTGATGGGTTACAAACTGGTGGTGCTAAGCCCGACCAGTTGATTGCTGCTCTCCCTCAAAGAATAATAACGTTAATGAAAACTCTTATGCCAGCTATGAGGGTAAATTGGGACAAATTATCAGCTTGTAAACAGAAGAAGGACGAGTGTGTCTCCGACTTCTTTACGAGGTTTGAGGAGGCATTCATTGATCATAGTGGTCAGGATATGAGCACTGAGGGTGGTCAAAGGTTGTTTGTCGATAAATTTGTTTCAAACTTATTGCCCGATTTGAGCAATAAATTAAAGAATTCAGAAAGTGCATGGGCCGTTTCTACCTCAGCTCAGATATTGGCCACAGCACAATATTATGAGAATAGAGAGAAAGAAGAGAACGAACGTGCTGAGAAAAAGACGAAAGAGCTTAAAACTAAAGTGTTGCTACAGCAGGCGTTTCCTCCACGTTCGAATCAGAATGCGCCCCAACAGAATAGATCGCAGTCGCAATCGAACCGATCACAACCTCGTAATGACTCCTCTTTCCAAAGATCCTCGTTAGGGTATAATCAATGTGCCTATTGTAGACAGGAGGGTCATATCAAATTCAATTGTCCTGTTCTGAACGATCGTAATAGTGGTAATTCATCTAGAGGAGGTCGTGGTGGTTCACAGCAGGCACCACGTGGTAGGGGTCGCGGTGTTCAAAATGATCGTTCAGATAACTCATCACACTCTAATAACTGTTTTGATCAACGTGGATCATTGCAAGGACGATCTGCGCAGTACAATGTAGACGATTATTACGTCGATCAGGGAACTGACGACAGTAATTACTAGGACAGCCAAAGACAAGGAGAGGGAGTGGTATCAGTTCCGGTTGATCAGAGAGGGCCTTACGTCGCAGTTGCTACATCGGGCGTCGTTGAGCCTTTTCTGTTGGACACTGGTGCAGCGAAAAGTTCTATTATGCATTCGAAACTCCCTGGCGCACCTTTGTCTGGCTTAACAAATGTTTCCGTTGGATTCTCTGGCGCCCCTGTTAGCAATCCAGTTTCGCGCCCTTTGCCCCTTAAAATTGGGCCTCGTGAGCTAGAAGCTCCGTTGATTTTGACTACTGGTTGTGGTGAGAATCTTTTGGGCCTGGATTTGCTTAAACGTTTGTATGCAACTTTGTATTGTTCTCCTGCGGGTGTAAAGCTTACGTTGGGAGAGAGGGTTGTCTCTCCTATGTACTTATCTCTCGATAAGCTTCCACCGGAATTGAGTTCTCTTCCTGCGTCTTTGTGGGCAACAGGTCCCAATGATGTGGGCCTGCTTGACATCTCCCCTTATGTTGTTCAGTTGAAATCTAATGTGCGGTTGCCACGTATTCCCCAGTATCGTATCTCTCTTGATGGTGAACGTGCACTGTTAGCGATCATTTATGATCTGATCGGGAAAGACGTTATTGAGGAGACTCGGGGAAACGTGTGCAACAGCCCTGTGCTGCCCATTCTTAAACGTACTGATCCTTCGAAGCCACCTGTTTATCGTTTTGTTATCGATTTACGGGAGGTGAATAAAATTGTGATTCCTCAGTTCCCCGTTGTGCCTGACATCACGGCGCTACTGACTCTGATTCCAGCTTCTGCATCGTGGTTTTCGGTGATTGACTTGAAGAATGCGTTCTTCAGCATCCCAATTGCAGAGGAGAGCAGGGACCTTTTCGGTTTCTCTCTCGGTGGACGTAGCTTCCGGTGTAAACGCGCTCCTCAGGGCTACTGTGAAAGTCCATCGATTTACAGTCAAGCCTTGAAGGGTCAACTGGATGCGTTTACGTTGCCGGCTGGTGCGGCCTTAATCCAATACGTCGATGACCTATTGGTGGCTGCAGATACTCAGGACATTTGCAAAATTGCTACGGTGTCGTTGCTGCAACATCTCTGCGAGTTAAATCACAAGGTGTCACCTTCTAAACTCCAATATTGTTGTCAAGAAGTAACCTATCTAGGTCACTTATTGTCAAAGGAGGGAAGACGGTTGACCCCGGAGAGAATTGCAGCAATTGCACGAATGGCTGTGCCAAAAACCCAAAGAGATGTGCGTGCCTTTCTAGGTATCACGTCGTACTGCAGGCAATGGATTCCTAACTTTTCATTGCTAGCGAAACCATTAGTGGCTCTTACGTGCAAGGATGTTTCGACTCCTTTACCATGGACGAAGGAATGTCAGAAAAGTTTTTCTGAATTACGTGATTCATTGTGTTCGGCTCCTGTGTTAGGTACTCCTGACTATGGCAAGCCGTTTACATTATATGTTCACGAAAGAGAAGGTTGTGCTTTAAGTGTTTTAACGCAACCTTTTGGTGGTAAGCAACGTCCATGTGCATATTTTTCCTCGACCTTGGACCCAGTAGCTAGAGCATTGCCGAGTTGCTTGAGAGCAACAGCGGCAGCTGCGGTCTCCATCCGACAATCAGCAGGATTGGTCATGGATAATATGCTTACGGTGATGGTTCCGCATGCAGTCGACACTCTTTTGAATTGTACGAAAACTCAGCACTTGACGAGTGCGAGGTTGTCTGGGTACGAGTTGACGCTGTTTGCAAGCCACATTCAAATAAAACGTTGTAATGTCCTGAACCCGGCAACTTTGTTACCAATTAGCTCAGAGTCAGATGAAATAACAGAACATGATTGTTATTTGAGGACAGAGGAGGAAACAAAAGGTCGAGTGGACCTTAAAAACACCCCATTGGAAGACCCAGATGGAACGCTGTATGTGGATGGTTCATGTTTTAAGTTGCCGAATGGCGATGTGACTACTGCTTATGCTGTTGTAACGTTGAATACTGTTGTTGAGACTGCAAGACTGAATCAGAATTCTGCCCAAGCTGCAGAGCTGATCGCTCTCACCAGAGCGTGTGTGCTAGCGAAAGGGAAACGTGTGAATGTGTTTACCGACAGCCAATATGCGTTTGGCGTCGCCCATAGTTTTGGACGGTTGTGGAGAGAGAGAGGTTTTCTAACATCGCATGGTACGAAGATTCAGCATGGCCAGCTTGTGAATGATCTTTTGGATGCACTTACGTTGCCTAAGCAGGTAGCGATTGTTGAATGCAGTGCGCATCGTAAGGTGACGGATGATGTTGGACGTGGTAATGCGTTTGCGGATGAGATTGCTAAGGAGACTGCCCGGAACCTTAGCACTCGAATGTATGTGACGAGCTCGGTTAGGTGGCCTACAGAGTCGAGCATGTGTGAAGACACCATTGAAAGTGTGAAAGAAATTCAGAAAGAGGCCACCGAGACTGAGAAGACGAAGTGGAGAGAAAGTACGGGAAAGTTGGATGCAAATGGTTGTTGGATTGATTTATCGGATCAGAAAAGATGGATGTTGCCTGATGCGTATGTACTGGCCGTTGTGACAATGGCACATGGGTTAGCACATATTAGCGCGAAAGGTATTTGTAAACTGCTGTCCCCTGTGTGGAAGAATGATGGTATCACGAAATGTGCTGAACGCTTGGTTAAGAATTGCATGGTGTGCATGTTGTACAATCCTGGCAAGGGAACCCCAACTCCTCCTGGCAGTTTTGCTCCCCCTTCATGTCCCTTTGAGGTGATTCAATTGGACTTCATCCATATGGAGCGATGCAATAACCTGAAATACGTTTTAGTTGTGGTTTGTGCATTCTCCCGATGGATCGAGGCCTATCCTCTCAAAGACAATACTGCTTTGTCTACTGCGAAAATCCTACTGAAGGAATATTTTCCTCGGTATGGAATGCCTAGAGTCGTGTGGTCAGATAACGGAAGTGAGTTTGTGGGGAGCGTGATGAAGAGTGTGTGTAAGGGCCTTGGAATTAATCAGAAATTCCATAGTGCCAATCATCCCCAGTCAGCTGGTTTGGTTGAAGGGTATAATGGCACCCTTAAACTAAAGCTGGCGAAGATTCAGGCTACGACTGGTCTCTCGTGGCCTGACGCTTTACCCTTAGCATTACTGTCAACTAGGGCGACTGTACACTCCCGAGTAGGGCTTAGTCCCTATGAAATAGTGTTCGGCCGTCCTGCGAATGTTTGGGGGGTTCCTAGGCCAGGTATGTTCTGTGATCTTGAATATCCAATGTTGATCGATTATCTTCATGACTTGACTGCTAAACTGAGATTAATTCACCAACAGGTTCACGACGCACTGCCGACGCAGACGGAGGGTCCAGGCCACCAGCTCCAGCCCGGAGATTGGGTGGTGACGCGCAACATTTCGCGCAAGAACAATTTGGATCCGAGGTTCACTGGACCCTACCAGGTTCTCCTTGCCACGAGGACTGCTGTTCGTCTTGAGGGACGGAAAAACTGGGTGCACGCCACCCACACCAAAAGGGTCCCTATCCCTTTGCCGGCAGACCCGTGGGTGAGGAGAGGCATTGTATCAACTGAAACCGAAGGATTGCCGGCGTTTGCACCTTTTAGCGACACACAACCTGTCGGGGAATCCTCAGTGCAGCAGAAAGACACTGTTGAACATTTGTCAGCAAAAGACTCAAGACCAGAACATTCAACTGATCAACAGGACGCTGTCTCTTCAAAGGATCCTTTGTTTGACGAACAGACACGTCCTGGGAAAACCCGATACTTTTTGCGATCTAGCACCAGAGACTAATAAAAGATCCTGTTTTGTCCCTTGACAATTGTATTATCCCGCTTTCCGTGATCAGTTTGAACATTCGTATTATTGTGATTATTTTTGTATATATTCATTGAGTTTCGTTTCTTACACCTTTTGCTTCCACAGCTGAGAAACATTGTTTTCGCATATATATATATATATATTTGTGAAATAAAGGCCGTAGGGCCGCGCGCGTACTTCCTTCTGCTTAGTAGGTCTTGACGCTAGGTTAAAGACCGTCGGTTCCTGGGAACTCCTAGGGATTGACTACTGCTACACAGAACGAAGTGCGTCAAGAAACGTTGCGGACGGTCGTAGGGAATGGCATTTTCGAAGTTGATGGATTTGGAAGAAGCTCAAGCTCAAAGATTCAAGCTGCAGCAACTTAGTCGTACCAAATGTTTTCTGTTTCAAATATTCGTATTGTTTTTGATTGTTTCTGCATTAATGGCGGGTGGGGTGTATTACACAATGTCTTACTTCTTACCTTCTGCTACACCTACTCCTACCCCTGACCCTAAACTTACCTCCACTGCTTCTCCTCATTCTTTTCATATCTTACCTGAACACGAGCAGGCTAGACGTGCAGAATTCCGCAATAATTCCTTTATTCAGCTCCTCCATCAGCATCAGTTAGTGGTTAACACTACTAATTGTTGGGTGTGTGGGTTGATGCCACATACTACGGATAAGGGAATCCCATATCTGGTGTTGCCGTATAGTTCCCAAGGGTCTGCTCGAGCATTTCAAACAATGTTTCGAAGCGCACTAGGTTTCCACCCCATTCGAGAACCACGCTCCCCCTACTCTGGTCCTATCTCGTATCAAAAACCTTTGTCTATAGCAATAGAGGATTTAGATAGTGATATCTATGATCCCTCGCTTATTCCTGAAGAAGAGGTACAAGCCTACAGGGTCCTGAGTAGAGGCGGGTATAGTGTGTTCACTAGTGAAAAACAGCTCAAAAGCTCACCTCTGATATGGGTCGTACCCCACATTGGTAATTTTTGTCTCATAGGTCGTGGCCGAAGATCGAAAGCCCGACTTGGAGAGAGTGCTTGCACTGAAAATTACATTTTGCCGATGGTCTCGTCCCCTGTGTTTCTGGCTGCCAAGGGTACATATTTTATCTGCCATGATCGTGCGTATGCATGGTTGCCCTCTGACTTTATGGGCTCATGTTTTATCGCAAATTTGTTGCCTCCGACGTTTACTGTAGATGCAGATTATCACAAGACTAGAGTTGTGAGAGGCGTAATTAGCGAAGAGGACACTGCCGGTCAAGAGGCAGGAGACTTTTTCAAGGGTTTCCTCCCGTTTTGGGGACCTATGGTCAATAGTAGGAACCTGAGACAGTTGACTCGAGTGGTGGAATCAACAGCTAACATTACTGCCAGTGCCCTTGGTAATATCACCACAGAACTTCAGGCGGATAGACGTATGACGTTACAAAACCGTATGGTTTTAGACGTGATCTTAGCAGATCGTGGTGGGGTATGTAAGGTGATCCATTCGAGCTGCTGTATTTTCATCCCTGATAATGCTCCGACCGTTTATCAAGCCATCTCGAAGTTGCATAAGATCTCCGAATCCATACACGTGGATGTAGGGGATTGGACGTTACTTGGGTGGTTTTGGGGCCTAATGTCGACTTGGGGTTGGAAGATTCTGATGATCATCGGAGTCGTTGTGGCGTTCCTGTTCACGTGTTGCCTTTGTGTGCAGTGCGGTCCTGCCTTATGTGGCCTCTGTGCTACAACGTGTATGAGACAGCCGCCTGTTACCAATGGAACTCGGTTGGACAGAGCTATGCTACAACAACATCTAGATGGTCTGATGAATATTGAGTATGATTCCGACTAGTGCTTGCCTACATGAGGGCAAAAGGAGCGTCTGAGGTTCCGTGACAATTGTATGTGGTGTTTTCGACTCGCACGAATATGGTCGAGTCTGGTATCTATGAACCGTAAATGACGAGTTTAGTGGGTGTACGCAGTTTCGCTGTGCTAACCTAAACCGTTCGTTTGTTACGTGGGTATTTCTATCTGTACCCACGGGTTCCATCTTAGATACGGCATCCATTTTGTCTCTTGCCCTCAAGTAGCCAGCGAACGGACGCTGTCCGCTTGACGACCCTGGGACTCCCAAGATATTTGCGGAAGACACATGTCTCTTGTAAGTGTCTTTATGATGGGGGGGATGATACTGTAAGGCAGATGGCGCCGCTCGAGGCCCATCTCGAGCGGCCGGCTTATTGTCTCAGCCGTGCATCTCATTAGGCACGTCCCTTTGATGCCTGTATCTCGTGTTTCTCGATACCTCCCTTTTTTTTACACTCTTTCTGATCTCCCCACTGTCTCCGTCTTCCTCTACACCTGTCCTTGTTCCTATTTTGATCTGTTTTATTGCCGATTGGAATGCACTAATGTTGGGAAGATGGGTTTTTACAGTTGGGAACCGCCAAATGTTTCCGCACTTATGTTCCGGGCCTTGTGTGTATCAAAGCGACCAAAGCGACCCCTCTGGGGGATAATTGTGGGAACCGGGTCATAAACTTTTGTGTTCAATGTAACTCTATGGGAAAATCATGTAGAAAAGGAGCGATCCGCAGGACCAATTTGAAGCAGTCACTCTGAACTACACTGGTTGTACTTCCGTGGTTTCTGTGTTTCCCTGCAGCAAATAAACCTTGAATCTTTGACGCCGAAGGAAGTGTCCCGTGTCTCTGTGATTCGTACGCCGGAGCAGGTTACCCACAAAGGTTTCAGGTGTTGTGCCCTGGCACCGCTGGGTTTTAAATAACCCAGTCCTTCAAGGGAGGATGGGTGGGTGGTAAGGAATTGATAACAAATAATTGTCTCTTACAGATATATCGTTACCGAAGGTAGGTAACTTGTTCATCTGAAAGAGACTATTAGTTATGAATGCCTTACCTTAGAATAGATACCCCAGCAATACCAACCCCGGAGGTGGGTCTGCAAACTAACCCCAGATGCATCTAGCACCCATTCTGCGAATTCTAATTTTCAAAAAATACCGAATCGCAAATAGGAATTCGCAGAATGGGATACATTAAAAATTGCAATAAAAAATTGTGATTCGCAATTGGCCGCAATCACCGAATGCAAATTTCCTAAAATCGCTGAAAAATTTCAGAATCTCCTTTCTTCCTACCCAAAATTGCGATTTCGCAATTACCGAAATCGCAAAAACGGGAAGTCGCATTTTGAGCACAATGATGACATCACAACCAGGTAGTAGCCAGTTCCCTCACTCATTCTGAACACAGATCTGGAGAAAGGAAGAGGCACAGCAGTGAGCTCCATCAGACACACCCTGCAGCCCCACTACAGGACATACATCAAACTCCAGAATGTTCCAGGATGCAGTAGGAGCAACTGGCATGAAGCGAAAAATAAAATTTTCAGAACAGGAGCTGGAGTTCCTGATCCAGGGAGTCAGCAGGGACCATGATCGCCTCTTTGGGAAGGAATCCAGGAAGGTGCCTGAAGCAGACAAGAGGCGCATTTGGCAGCGCATCAGGGTGAAGGTGAAGTCTGTGGGAGTGACCCAGCGCTCAATTGATGAGCTAAAGAAGAGGTGGTATGACCTCAGAGGCCGTGCAAAAGAACGCATAGCAGAGAGGCTGGGGGAGCAACATGCCACGGGAGGAGGAGAGCCCACAGTTGCGGCCAACACTCCACTTGAGTACCTTGTGGAGGATACCATAAACACAGCAGCCTGCGTGGGGGTCACTCGGCTGGACACCTCCCGACCCAGACAACAATCCCAAGGTAAGAGCCATGCAACGGCGACCCCCTCCCCTAACAATGCCCATGCCCCCAGAGTTAGACATTTGATAACCCCAGTAATGCAGGCCATGCACATCAGAAACGCTATATTGCATTGTGGGACCTGTAGTGTGACAATAGTTCCCTGATAGCCACAAACAGCCAGACCTGTCAAGTGAAACATATCCCTAAAGCCAGTCAGGGAATGCAAGCCTGCATGCATGTTGCAACACCCCATGCGCAAGATACATATCATTAATCATGCACCCATTTACATCACAGGTGCTGCAGAACCACCCAGCACAGACAGCGAGGCACTCCAAATTGAGGAGAACCCTGAGGACACCGATGGAGAGAGCCATCCTGCCCCACGACCTGGACCATCACAACCCCCAGCACCAGTACCACCACCTCCCCATGCGGACAGGGCCACCCCTGCAGCCACAGGAGGACAGCAACCACCCCATGTGACACCCATGGCAGTGGTACAGGCCACACCACCCCCCAGGAGGCAGACACGGCGCACAGCCACTGTGTGGTCGCAGTCCAGAGGCCTGATGAGGCAGCAGCGCAACGTGTCAACACGCGCTGGCAGGGGGCAACATGTCCAAGATCCAGGGCTGGGAATAGAAAACCGGATGCTAGCTGTCCACCAAAAGCAGGCACGGCACATGGCAGCCATGCAGCTGCAGCTTTATAAGACTGCGCGCAATGTGAGCCAGCTCACGGAAAGCTTGCAGGTGTTGACGGCTACAGTCAGGGAGAACAGCCAAATCATGGTGTCACAGCAGGACATCACCCGCCACCGTCACCGCCAACTGCTGACCCGGCTGTCAGCATATACCAGATCAAACCACCTGTTCGGTAATGCGACCTCCCAACTTTCACGCCGATCCCTTGCAATGCAAATTCAGATGGTGCCAATGCTGCCAGGATGTTGCTAGGGCGTTTGAACAGGTCACAACCGCTGTCCAGAATCAGCAGGCGTGTGGCAATGGCCATGCAAGGGGGGTATGATGCCAGTGAAGGCACATCCAGTCTGAGCAGCCTGTCCGTGCCGGTGGTAACCGAAAGCCGCCGCAGCACCACGCCCAGTGCAGCATCACAGGCCAATACTGGCGAGGAGGATGTGGAGAGGCGACTGGGTGCATCCAGCCGGAGGCGCCAGTGATTGCATGTACTCTAGCAGCAGTGCCATGCTGATATGACAAGCACACCTGCTTCGCTATCATGGGGCTGTATGAGGAAATACAGTTTTCATGTATTGTGAAAAAAAAAGTTAAAGAAATATTTTGTCCAAAAAATAATAAGAATTTATTCCAAATGTAAATCCGACTCATGTCATTATTTCATTTGGCATGCATGTGTGCAGTGTTGTGTGAGGGGTATGGGTGCACTAGAAATAGTTTGTTGTGATGTTGTTGCGGCGCCTGTGTCCTTGTGCAGGATTCTCCCCGCGTGCATGATGCACATGTGCAGGTGGGCCGTTGTCCCCCTCCGACTCACTGCCAAAGATCTCCACAGGTATCCTCCACTTGGAAGCAATATTGTGGAGTATGGCACACACGGCCACGATGCGGCAGCAGACCTCAGGCTGGTATTTGAGGGCACCACCAGTCTTATGTAGGATGTGGAATCGGCTCTTCACCAGCCCAAATGTCCGTCCAATGCAATTTCCAGTGTGAATGTGTGCAGCAATGTAACGCCGTTCCTGTGGTGTGGCAGGGCTGAGGTATGGGGTGAGGAGGTACTCATGGAGGCCGTAGGCACTGTCACCTGAAGGAAAGGAGCAGAGGGTCAGTGCCTGTTATTCGCACTTACATGGTCTCGATGTACTGTATGTGGGCATGTGTACTTACCTAGGAGGTGTCCTTCGCCAAAGTCACCCCTGACCAAGCGGGTGTGTATGCCACTGTGCCGGAAGATGAATGAATCATGCGTGCTCCCCGGGTATTGGGCCACTATGTCAGTGATGATTGTCTTTGCATTACAGATCATCTGGATGTTCAGTGAGTGGCAGGACTTGCGGTTCCGGTACATGTACTCTGTCTCAGCGGTTGGGCAGATGTGGATGTGGGTGCAGTCAATGCATCCAATTACATGGGGAAATTGTGCGATGTTGTAGAAGGCAAGCTTTATTTGATTTAAGTCCTGTTGGGTGGTTGGGAAGGTTATGTAGTGGTGTATCCGGGTCAGCATGGCGTCCAGGAAACACCGTAGGCAGCGTGACAGTGTGCTCTGGGAGATCCCCCTGCATATGCAACTATCCCCTGGAAGCTTCCGGAGGCCAGGAGGTGCAGGCAGCACAGGACCTGGACATGGGTGGGCACAGCATTGGTCCTCCTTGTTGGGCGCTGCATCAGGGGGTCAAGGTCTCTGATGAGCTTGTGAATCATTGCTCCATTTAGCCTGTATTTGGAGTATATCTCCTCTTCAGTCTGGCCCAGGAGTGTTATCCGCAGCCGGAAGATGCGCTCCTGAATCCTGCGTTGGTTACTGGCTGCACGCTGGAGCCTCAGCCGCCTTGCCACGTTGTATAGACCTGGCATTGTGAATGTACTCATGCTACTACTGTGTCTCCTTAAGTGAGTTTGTTTTGCTCCGCCCATTGTTTGAGTTTGAGGTTTTTTTCCCCCCCAATTGTACTTCATGGTTACCATCTGGCTTGACTTCTCCTTAAATAGCGACTCGCATTTAGCGATTTTGTTTTTTTCCGCAATTTGCGATGTTTGATGAATTGTATTTGCGACTTATTTACGAATTTGCAAATTAATTTGCAGAATTAGTGGAAAATCGCTATTACAGATTCGCTGAGGGGGTCCACATTGATTCTGTGAATTTATGTTTGCGAATTCCCAATTTGGTGGGATTTTGCTTCATGAATTGCGGAAGCGGAAATTGCGATCACAATTGCTGTTTCGCAGCTATTGCGATCGCAATTTCGGTTGATGATTCTATGCCTAAGTTCACACCAGAAAGTCCTGGAGAACTGAAAGGCCAAAGAAGCTGTCTCTCTAGACTTGGTTTTCCAGGCAGTAGTGTTTAGTGAATGTGTGCATAGATGTCCACATGGCTGCCTGGCAGATGTCATGAAGGGGGACTCCATGTTCCAAAGCAGTAGTGGCTTCCGTCACCCTGGTGGAATTGGTGCACAACCCTACTGGAGGTTCCTTTTTCACCAGGAAATAGCACATTTTAATGCAAAAAAGGACCCATCAAAAAATGGTTCATTTTGCACGGCTCGACCTTTCTTGGCGCCCACATAACCAACAACGAGCTGCTTATCCACGCGGTTTTGTTTTGTGCAATACAGATAAAATGAAAGAGCACATTTTGGATCCAGGCGGTGGAGCCTCTCCTCCATTTTAGAAGGATGCGGGGGCAGGAAGAAGGTGGGCAAAGTGATGGTCTGTCCTATTGGCCCGGTCATGCCTGATCTTCTTTAGCACTTTGGGAAGAAGTGGTATAGGCGGAAAGGTGTATCGAAGACCGCAACTCCACTCGCGACGAAAAAGCGGAGCCTAGTGAGTGCCGCCTTGGAAATTCTAATGGGGCTGAGTTCGTCCGCCCGGCGTTCAGTGAACCTGCCAGGTGATGAACCACCAGAGACATGTCCTGATGTTCCCGCCATGTCCAGAGGAGCATGGCCTCCTGACATAGGGTCCACAACCCCACCGCCATGTTTGTTTCAGTATCACATGGCGGTAGTGTTGTCCTTGAACACCTGCACTACTCTCCCTTTGACCGAAGGAAGGAATGCCTTCAGTGCAAGACGAATCGCTCCAGAAGGTTGATGTGGACCCCGGACTCTGCTGTAGACCAGAGGCCTCTGATCTCTGCCTCCCCCATATGGCCACCTCAGAAGTGATGCATCCATCACCACTGTGAACTCTGGTTGGGGAAGGGAGAGGAATCTGCTGTTGACCCAAACCTGGTTTGTGAGAAGTTAGCCTGGCATATGATGTCCACTAGTTGTAGTGGGCACCTTTTACCAGTCTAATCAACCCTTATTGATGGTGGTTGTAAAGTCAACCTTATAGAAAGCTATCCTAGTGGTAGCAAGAACCAGCAGTCTGTGTGAACAGACCTGTGGTGTCAGTTTGGAAGGCAGACCATGGGTGGCACAATACATGCTACAGCCCCTGGTAGGCGTAGGGTACACCTATCCCCTGGTTACCTATAGTAAACTATACAGGGGCTCACAAGAGTGACCCAGTAACCAATCTGGTATGCACCTAAAGTGCATGGTAACAATTTAGAAAGAGAACAGCTGGGCTGTGGGTCTGATTAGCAGGCCCACAGCGACACTAAAGTCGAAAAACCAGAGAATCACAGCAAAATGTGGGGGTGACCATAGGAAGCAGACCCTACTCTCCTAAATGGTTCATTAGCCACTACTGCAACTGGTGTGCAGTGCCCTCCGAGGTCTGGATGCAATCGGAAAGATTCCCCTGATGCTGTGCCTACTAGAACTTCAGGTCACACTGCAGAGCCCACATATGCCACCAGGCATATTTCACCAGCACGAGGCCATGAGGCCCGGCAGCCTCTCTGTCATTCTGACCGAAACCCGGGATAGAGGCTGAAAGATCGGAATCATAGCCTGAATATCCTGGACTCGCTGTTTAGGAGGATAGGCCCAAAATTGCGCTATATCCAGACCACCTGGTGAAAAGGAGCGTCTGAGAGGGAATCAAGTGTGACTTCGGCACGTTGATAATGAACCCCAGCGAATGCAAGAGGTGGGCCGTAGTCTGGCGGTGGGAGACGACAGCTTGTGGCGAACTCGGCTTTAACAGCCAGTTTTCGAGATAGGGGAAAACTGGAACCCCTGATCTGTGCAGATGAGCTGGTAAGGCCAAAGGAGAGCATGGTGAACTGAAAATTCTCATGGCCTACTCTAAACCGTAGGTAACGCCGGTGGGCAGGTAGGACGGGGATGGAAAATAGATGTTCTGCAATTCCAACACTGCCATCCAGTCTCCATGGTGGAGGGCAGACAAGACCTGAGCCAATGTCAACATTATGAACTTCTCCTTTCGGAGGAAGTGGCTGACGTCCCTGAGATCCAAGATAGGATGCAGGCCTTTGTCCTTCTTGGGTACCAGTAAGTAGAGTAAATAACAACCACGATCTACTTCCGGCACAGGGACTCGCTCGATGGCTCCCTTGGCCAAGAGAGCCATAACTTCCTGATGAAGAAGGGGCAAGTGATCCTCCAACATGTGAAGGAAGGCAGTTGACATGGAGGAATGGGTAGTTTCGAAGGGGAGGGAATAGCCCCTTCAGACTTTCTGCAAAACCCACCTGTCTGACATGATGTTGAGCCAGCGGGGGAGGTTATGGTGAATCCTGCAGCCACTGGCAACTGGTGGGCCTGAAAAATTGGATTAGGAAGGTTTGGAGGCTGCAGCAGAGGGGGCACTGGTGGACTGGCCCACCCGCTGGCCTCCAGACCCACAACGCTGAGTCCCACGTCCCCGGCAGCGCAGAGGCTGGACAGCTTGCTCAGGCCTGTGGCTCTGGGCAAAACATGGTGGGACACCCCTTCCATAGCCATGAAAGGTGCGAAAAGCAGACTGCGTGGGGTGAGAGGTGGTAGCGGGGTCCAAGGATCTAGCCGTAGCCCTGGAATCTGTAAAGCGTTCGAGTGCGTTGTCCGCTTTGTCACTAAACAAGCGACGGCCATCAAGGTGCATGTCCAAAAGAGTTGATTGGACATCACCCGAAGAGACAGTGGACCTCAGACAGGCATAAAGTCTCAGGGCTACCGACGTTGAAATTGTCCTGCCTAGTGAGTCGGCGGTGTCCAGCCCGCATCGTATGACGAACTTTGCTGCATCTCTACCCTGAGCAACTGCACGGGAGGGCACGGCCCGGGCATCCTCCAGGCACTGTGGCAGCACCTGCGGAACCGTGTCCCACACAGAATGGCATTAACGGCCCAAGAAACATGCAGTGTTCACCGACATCTGTCCTAAGTTGGTGGAAAAAAACATCTTCTTTCCAAGATGGTCCAGCTTCTTGGATTCCCTATCAGGTGGAGCAGTAGGGAATTCACCCTTGTAAGCTGAGGTTTTTACCACCAAGCTCTCTGGAGTAGGGTGTTGAGAGAGGAAAATGGGGCAGACTGCGGCCGGGCGGTGTTGTCGGGCAATCATCATATCCACAGAAGCGCCTGTGCAGGGCTTGAATCAAGTGTCCAGAAGGATTTCGGTGAGGGCCTCATTGAACGGCAGCAGGGGCTCCAAAGAGACCGCTGCTGGTTAAAGACCTCGGTCAGGAGGTTAGTCCTTACCGCCACCGTAGGAATCTCAAGGATCAAGGCCTCAGCCGCCCTACGCAACACCACAGCATAAGAGGCTCCCTCCTCCATAGCCACGGTAGGGGGAGAAAGCATGCCAAGGTCTGGAGAAGTGTCCAGACCTGCCTCACCCAACTCCTCTCTCCAGTCCGGTTCTTCCAAATGGTCTGCCAGAGGGTCCACAGACCCCTCCCAGTCCTCCTCACTCTCCTCTGGTTGCCACACAGGGCAAAAAAAAAGTTTAGACCACTTTAGCACCTTCTAAGAATATGTTGCCCAACCGGACTTCACCATCTGCCCCTTGGTTCTCAGAAACCCTTAGACTGGAAAGGTAACATTGTAGAAATCTAGAAAGGCGATGGCGCAAACATTATGATAACATTGATAGAGCTGTGTATAAAAGAGCACTTGCCATATATAGAAAGCTCCTAACTACAGAAAAAAGCAACTTCTATCTTACACAAATAGAATCAGCTCAAAATTCAGCCAAAGAACTTTATCAAGTAGTAACAAAACTATCCATTCCACCGGCGAGTGCAACCACAGAACCTTCTCAAAATCTTTGCAATTCCCTGGCTGACTTTTTCAAGGAAAAGGTCAATGACATTTATTCCAACTTTGCATCCAAGGCTGTCACTGATCATCCTAGTCACAACACTAGCCCCAGCTCCCCCTCTGTCTCTTTTCGCGAATTTAGTCAAATCTCCCAGACACAGACAGCAGAACTAATAGCAACCATTAAATCCGGATCCCCCCTCGACCCTTGCCCACCTTCCATCCTCAAGCCTGTTTCTAATCTTATAGGACCTGCTCTTACCAAAATATGTAACTCCATGTTCCTCTCAGGTTCTTATCCATTTGGAAAAAAGCCATAATTAAGGCCTTATTAAAAAAACCAATCTTGATCCCCCAGAACCTAAAAGTTACAGACCGATCGCATCTCTTCCCTTCCCATCCAAAATATTTGAAAAAATCATGAATATCCAGTTGTCCCAATATATTGACCAGAACAATCTCCTGGATGACACCCAATTTGGATTTAGGAAGGGTCATGGGACAGAAACGGCGCTCATAAAGGCATCGGACGAAATCAGAATGATCATTGATCAAGGCGGCGCGGCAGTCCTGAAATTATTGGACTTGTCCGCAGCCTTTGACACGGTCGATCATACCACCTTGATCGACCGTGTATCCTCTATTGGTATCCATCATAGGGCGAAATCTCTTCTGACCTCCTTTTTATCTGACCGTAAACAGTCAGTCAAACTTGGTGGCTACTACTCTCCTGTTTTTACCCTCCCTTGTGGAGTTCCCCAAGGATCCTCGCTAAGTCCGACATTATTCAACATCTATGTGTCAGACTTGGCGAGGGTCATTAAATCACATGGAATAAGGCTAACATCATACGCCGATGATACCCAGTTGGCATTGGCTATACATAATGATGGAGGAGCAGTTGCTGTCAACTTTCAAGAAGGTATGATGGCCATTAGTTCTTGGATGGAATGTAACTGCTTAAAACTTAACTCTGACAAAATGGAGGTCGTGATTTTTGGCAGCCTCACCCCTTCTTGGTCCCCAGCATGGTGGCCTTCTGATCTGGGTTCCCTTCCACTACCTGTTACCAATATTTGATAACAAGCTACCTTTTGTCAGCCATGCAAATGCTGTTGTCTCCTCCTCTTTTTACACCCTTAGAATGGTCAGAAAACTCCTGTCTTTTCTTCCTCCCAGTGCCGGCAAGACCCTCATGTGTACCTTGGTATTATCTAAGGTTGATTACTGCAATGGACTTCTATTAAATGCACAAGAGAAAGTCCTTAATAAAATGCAGTTAATCCAGAACGCGGCAGCAAGAATTTTGACCCGCACCCCAAAGTTTACCTCAATATCTCCAATCATTCGTCAACTTCACTGGCTCCCGGTCAGAAGCCGCACTAAATTCAAGGCTCCGTGCATCGCTTATAAAGCTATGAACAATATAGGGCTTGAGTTCTTAAAAAAAGCTTTGCGCATATACACTCCCAAAAGATCCCTACGTTCATCTACGGCCCACCTGCTCCCAATCCCGCGTACAAAGAAAGTGGCCTGGGGACACAGACAATTCATTGTGGCCGTATCCAGATTGTGGAATACCCTCCCCCTCCACATTAAAAACAGTCCATCCTTGATGTTATTCCGAAAACAAATAAAAACGTGGGTCTTCAATCAGTAACACCATCTAGCGTCTCTTCAGCCACGTTCAGCGCCGAGACACCCCAGGGTATTTGCACGCTATATAAATCATATAAATAAATAAATAAATAAATAAAAGTGACTAAGAAGTACTGCTTTTTCCGGATCTGTGCTTGCCGGTGCATAAAAAAGAAGAACTGACGTCAGCGCGCGAGGGCGGCGTCTAGGTACTCCGACAACGTCATCCCGGACGGACGTGGAGCCGTAGATGCCTCCTCCTCCATAGACAGGTTAGGTGGAGACAGGGTCTGTGGAGGTGTCCAATCAACTGGCATCACCACGTTCCTTATACCAGTCCATATCTTGTCCTTGCGGTATTTCTAAGGGATCCTGCTCTCCCTCCCAATCCTCCTCATCCATCCCAAACCCTTCAAAACAGGGCAGTTTGAATGGCATGGAGCCGTACGGCTCCATCGGTTCCAGTCTCGGCATTGGAGGATGCCCGACCTACTCTGTGTCGTTGGGAATGAGGATTGGGGAGGCGCTGCCAGTGGGCACCAGCGAGGACTTTGGCAAAAAAACGCAGCGTCGGGGAAGGACGCTGTGGAGGTACGACCGGTGCCGGTCATAACCTGGGAATGGGTCCAGTGGTACAGTCGGAGGCAGTGGTGCCGGAGCCGAAGGCATGGAACCCAAGAGGACTCCTCCTTCATCTGAGCTTGCGGACCCGAAGGCACACCGGCAGGTTCAGGCTGCCCAAATATGGCACACATAGCGTCATAAAACTCCTTAAGATGGCCTAAGGTTTCTTCTGGACCCAAAAAGGGAGGAAAACACAGAGCAGACCCAAGGACCAGCTCTGAGGAGCCGACCCAGGGACCAGCTCCACAGAGCGGTGCTTCAAACGCTGAGGTTCCTCTGCTACGTTGTAAGACAGGCGAATTCGAAGCACGCTTCGACTTCTTGTGCTACTTGTGGTGCGTCTTACCTGACTTTGATGACTTCGGCTAAGAGGACTTAGATTCACCAGAGCAGTGCTGGAATCTTCCTCTCGACCAAGACCTGGACCAGGATAGAGACCGAGGAGTCGACTGCCGTTGTGCCGGACACCAGGCTGTAAGCAGCTTTAGGGACCACTCCCTCAAAGCCTTCGGCACCATGGCCCAGCAATTGGAGCACGACTTCAACTCTTGGTCGTGCTGCTGGCACCAGAGACACACTAAGTGGGGTCCATGACAGACATGGAACGGTGACATGTGCCACACGGTTTGAACCCCTATGTTTACTTACTCAACATCTTACACACACAAAGGAAGTCAGCAAAATTTGGACAAATGTCTGTCAAACAATGACGGAGGTAGCTCTCTTCAACAGATTGGCGCTGGCTGGTGCGGAAAGAAAAGAATTGATGTCAGCACGCTAGAGTGGCAGTTATATTGACGACGTAGACAGCCCAACGAACATGACGCAGGCGACATCACGCTGAGTCGACCGACACCACCTACCGGCGTTCAGGGGTGTTGTGAAGAAAAATCTTCCTGATCCAGCCGGATGCCTGGAAGTTCAAAGATAAGGAATCTGCGGCTAGTTGTCTCTATCAGATCTACAAATTCACTACTCCTTACCACTCACAAACCAATGGACTTGTTGAGAAGTTTCAAGAATACAATGAAGGGCATGAACATGGGGGTCCCTGAAAAACTCAAAAGGAGATGCGATATTCTCTTGCCATGCCTGCTCTTCACTGACTGGGAAGTGCCTCATACGGGAGTAGGGTTCCCCCTTTGAACTGATGTTTGGCCATCTCCATGAACCTAAACAAGATGTAGTGGAATATGTGCTAGGCCTTTGCTCAAGGACGGCAGAGTACACGGAAAAGGCATACAAAAATCTTGAGGCAAGTCAACAGCGGTGATAAGACCAAAAAGCAGCACTGGTGGGGGGCATGATCAGCTGCCGAATGTAATGGCCACCGACTAGAGTAGCACTGTCTTTCCCCAGACCGCACCCACAAAAATCCAGCTAAATAGCCTCAGGCGACAACTTTGGAGGGTGGAGGAATGATCGGAATCGGCAGACAACAACCTGAGCCGATCATATTCCAGACACAGTAATGATCGAATTGGCTGCGCCGTTAACAGAATTGTGGCCCAGATGATGTGGTGAAGCCAGGAACTCGAGTAGAAGTGAGGCCGAAATAAAGTCACCGCGATCCTCACCTGGTGAGAGTCCGTGAGAGGACCGGACCAACTGAGGCACAATTGCAACTTGTGAGGACCACCCCGCAACCACCGCATGCCTGCACCAGTGGAATTGAGCCCGGTTGTGTCGCTTTCGGGACCACGGCCCAGATTTCAAGATGAAGCTGGGGACTTCTAGTGAAGACACGGCAACGAAAAAGAACTGCAGTAATTCCAGCCCCTAAGAATGGAAAATAAATGATTTGAGGAGGCTTGGCCAACTAGTGGCCCACACGGTCCATCGGAACTGACTACAAGAGGAGTCACTAGATTAGGCTCAGAAAGACAGATGCCACAATGGAGCCCAACCGTAACCTCGAGCGCAGAGGTAGAAGAGATTATGTAGGACACTGGGGCGGCCTGGACATTGTGGAAAACTGGGATAGTCAGAGGCGGGAGATCAGCCCATTGTGGGTTACGCCCCAATCACACATACAGTGTAAAGGCAGCAAGGAACATAAATGTAACCAATAAGTGGGGCAAGCTCAACAGTAACTATATCAACAGCACATCCAGGTGCCCGGCGGATCCGCTGTGGGTATGCAACGAGTTGAGACGGAGAGGAACCCCCTGTGGTGGGGAACTCCCAGTGGACAATAAGACCTGCACACAGAAACAATCAAAAAGGGAACAATGAGATGCAGCGAGAGGCGCCAGTAGGGCAGACCCCCACCCCGGGAAACTGCATGCTTGACCACTGGGAAAGACCTGCAACGCTTTTTAGAATGGAAGCAAGACCACCACTCAGGGCTTAGCGTAGGGACCCTATACAGTTCTGCAAAGACGTGAACCAGCGGTAGGGTACCCGAAAGGCCGCTTGGGGCACTATACCTCACAGGCAGGCAGCAGCGAGTACTACCAAGCACTCACTTCAGGTGGCGAAGATTAGAGTTAGCATGAAAATGATGGGGGCAGAGGCCAGCGAAACATGCACCAAACAAAACTGGACAAGAACGCCTGGGCCAAGGAGCAATCCGATGCGGGAGACCAACCAACCACGCAGGCCGAAGATAGCACATTAAAGGACATTATGGCCACACAGAATAGGGTGCACACATCCCTAGAATCTCATATTGATTATGTCTCCGCTTAAATCTCACTGACCCGAGCAGATTTAAGAAACATGAACGCAACAGTAACAGAGATAGAGACCGCAACAGCGGCCCTCCGTGAAGACACAAACAACCTCAAGCACCAAGTTAAACAGCTATAGAATGAAAGTAAGATACTGGCTGCAAAACTGGATGATTATGAAGGCCGCTCAAGGCGTAACAAAGTCAGAATTATCGGCGCTCTAGAAAAATTAGAGGGACCGGCAACCGACCTATTCGTGGAGGACCTCATCCAAAACCATCTGCAACCAAGGGGTTTATCCAATTGTTTCTCGGTGGAAAGGGGCCACCGCATTCCGGGCAGCAGACCTAGGCCGGGATCACCCCCGAGAGGCCAATCCTGGCTCGAATCTTTCATTTCTGGGATCAGAACTACATTTTTTGCAGACAGACTGGGCAGCCTCACCACTACGTCTCGAACACAGTCAGTACAATAACTTTCTTACAGCAGCAGTAACAAAACAAAGGCACAGCTTTTTAAAAATAATTCCATGTTCTTCCCCGCAAAGCTCAGAGTCGAGGCAGAGGGAAAGGCATGTTTTTTCATTACCCTTGAGGAAGCCCAGGAATGACTCGAAGGGTGTCGCCAAGTTACCAATCATGGGAAAACTGGACAAAAACTTAACAGACACTTGTCAGCGGCAACCAAGCCCAGGGTTGAGGAGACATCCTACGCAAATGTAACAGACGACCCTGGGAACTCCAAGTGAAGGCACCCACTAACGCCGACTGTGGGATACGGAAGGCCATTCAGAAGACCCTCACATGAACGCAGGGGCGATGCAGCATCGGTGGTGTGGGACCTGCTCCCCTCCCCCAGAAAAAAGATTAGGACAAATTAGGCTCAAATCGTCAGGAAAGACTACCATTGCCCCAGCGTTATTAAAGGATGAGACCCGGACTGGTGTTATAAACATTAGCCGATTTGCTGTTACTCTCCACCTATAAACAGCTACTTCGTTATGATAATTCATTGCCGGTTAAGTACACCCACAATACAAGAGTAGACATGGGGGGATTTCGGGAATGCTCCCCTCACAGAGGTACCGGGGAAGGGGTAACAGCCACTCTGCACCATTGGGGAGGGTGGTAGTTCTACATCCGTCATGCAGGGTGGGGGGAAGGATGGAAGGTAGATATAAAACGTTCTTGTGTTTTTTTAGTTATGACTGTTTGATGATGATATTAGCACAGTTAGGTAGGCCTCACCTGGTAACACAACTCCAATATTCTGACACATTTGTACATGTGGATGGCAGGAGATGACACACATGACCACACTGATTGCCCACACCCCACCCACACCCACAGGCCATCCTTCGAGTGGCCAGCGCCTACAGCTTCTTTCATGGAACATAAGTCGACTCAGAGACAAACTAAAGAGAGGGCTAGTTCTACAATATCTTAAAAGACAAACACCAGCCGTGCTCCTATTGCAAGAAACCCACCTGGTGGGCACATCGTGTAAGGCACTCAATAGATGGGGCTTTAAATTAGTGGTGCATTCTGGCTTTACATCGGGTTCCAGGGGGGTGGGAATCCTGGTGAGGATAACAATTACCTCTCATTAATAAAAAAAAGGGCGATTTGGGGCAATATCAGGCCAATGGGAGGGACGTCCAATCAACATAGTAACACTATATATCCCCCCAGCACTTCACTCAATAGCTTTGCCTGTGCTGAGTACTTTTCTTCTTAAACTACTAAAGGGGATGTTGTAGTGGGGGGCGACTTCAACACTATTTTGAATGACACTATAGTGTAGTGTAGTTCCTATATCCCCAATAGGCTCTGCGCATTGGAATAGAGTATCCTGTAGTTTAGACGTAGGACTGAAGTCGACTAGGTCTCTACTGAATATACTAGACTTCATTGTGTGTGTGCCAGCTAGCTCAGAGGTCACTAGAAACTTTCTCGAATGAACAAGAAGGGATACGTTTCTGACAACTGCTTAAAACATGACAACTTTGTTTCCCAAGAGTAAGAAATATATCTCTAGAGTCGCGGAAACAATAGATAGTTATTTCACTCAGTCAATCGTGCATGCTTCGTTTCACCAGAGGTGCAGAGAAATAGAGAGACGGGCGTTTACAATAAAATACTTTTATTGAACAGTCTTCTTTCTCAAGCATAAGAAATGAACTGCTGCATTTGTAATACTTGAGGTAAAGTACAAAGCGTACAGTACGAAGAGTATTATAAAATAATATTGTAAAAGCATGATATGGTGTCTAAGCCATAAAATGCCTAAGATGCATAAAATACATACAGTGATGAATAATGACTGAAAATACTCAACTGGTGCTTCTAAAATACGCCTACCCCGGTGGACCTAACCTAGGTCTAGTACAAGGGAAGAAGTAAGTAAGATGTAGCCTAGTTCTAGTATTCTTTTGCCAAGAATCTATTCCAAGAATTCTCTTAGGGTCTAATCAGCTCCGTACCTTGGTTTTTAGAATGAAGGAGGTCTTGTATCTCTCTCTCAGGACTCGATTTCCCAGCAACCCGCAAGGGTAGCCTGGAAACACTGGGGCTGGATTTCTCGGCTGGAGAAAGTACACGTCTCTCAGTGCGTCAGGTGGAGGATCTGCTTCCTTCGGCACTTGCGGTACAAAAGGGGGTGGTGATGGACGGAGCATCTGAACCAATCAAACGCTCACACCCAGTCAGAAGATCTGGGTTTGATCCATCACCGTTCTTTAGCCCACTCTGCCACCCCAGTTCAGACATGGCTATATGCAAATCAGTCTGACCCTGTGCCTCATGAGAACAGTCCAGCCCGAACTGCCAAGCCATGCCTTCCCTGGACCAGAAACAAGCTTCCGAGGACCGGTTTCTGGCATTCCAGCCGTCTTCAGCCCGGCTTGCTTGAATCCAGTGGCAAAGTGAGCAAGGGACTCACGTCTGAGCATACCCTGCCACACTTATGGTGGCCAAAAGCGGTACAAAAGGGGGTGGTGATGGACGGAGCATCTGAACCAATCAAACACTCACACCCTGTCAGAAGATCTGGGTTTGATCCATCACCGTTCTTTAGCCCACTCTGCTTCCCCAGTTCAGACATGGCTATATGCAAATCAGTCTGACCCTGTGCCTCATGGGAACAGTCCAGCCCGAACTGCCAAACCATGCCTTCCCTGGACCAGAAACAAGCTTCCGAGGACCGGTTTCTGGCATTCCAGCCGTCTTCAGCCCGGCTTGCTTGAATCCAGTGGCAAAGTGAGCAAGGGAATCACGTCTGAGCATACCCTGCCACACTTATGGCGGCCAAATGCGGTACAAAAGGGGGTGGTGATGGACGGAGCATCTGAACCAATCAAACAATCACACCCAGTCAGAAAATCTGGGTTTGATCCATCACCGTTGTTTAGCCCACTCTGCCACCCCAGTTCAGACATGGCTATATGCAAATCAGTCTGACCCTGTGCCTTATGGGAACAGTCCAGCCCGAACTGCCAAGCCATGCCTTCCCTGGACCAGAAACAAGCTTCCGAGGACCGGTTTCTGGCATTCCAGCAATCTTCAGACTGGCTTGCTTGAATCCAGTGGCAAAGTGAGCAAGGGACTCACGGCGGCCAAAAGCGGTACAAAAGGGGGGTGGTGATGGACGGAGCATTTGAACCAATCAAACACTCACACCGACTTGCAGCAGCAGGGCGTGTCGGGCAAGTAGATAGTCGAACTGCTCCAAACCACTGTGTGTTTGTTTGGACAAGTGTGGGCATATTTATACCTTGAAGGTGCCGAGTTTGACGTAAGATTGGACATAATAACGTCATTAGAGACTTGATTCTCTGTAAACTCCATGAGTATTTGGATAAATTAATATTCATGCAGGGGGAAGTCCCTGACTGCTGAAGGTGGGTTTTTCCAAGAAATCGTTGTAGATTTTCGGAACTAGTGGAAGTAGCCAAGCCGTATTAGGAATACTTGAGCTATGTCTTAATATGGTTGTGATTTCTATGCCTATATTAGGATGCAATATTTTATAACTATATAAGGGCCTGAATCGGGAAAATTACACTTGGGTCCTAAAACGCTATACAACACCCACTCCACGTATTATGTATAATATTACTAAATCTATAAGCATAAAAAACATAACTAAAGCATTTGTTTATAATCCCACCCCAAATAATTGAAATGCATTAAACATGGTTTATACACATACATGAGTATTTGTCCTGCACACATTTTACAAGCAATAGTTGTCATTAAAAATGCTAGGGATTTTGATACCGGGTGGACTTCATTGTAGCACCCTGGAATGAACTGATGTGAATGATACACTGGCTGGCTTGAGAAGTCTAAAGAGTCTGGATATTCCCATAATAGATCTAATGTAGCTGTCCCAGGGGATAGTGGTTAATATACAGGAGTATCTGTGGGCACACATCATGTGAGGAAGCATTGGATGCAATGATTGGGGGGTAGGATGATGCACTAGCAGCTTAGAAAACTACAGATGTGAAGAAGCTTGTTTTCTTTTTTTTTTTAAATTTGAAAATTCGTGGTCCCGTTGTTTGCGAATTAATTGCAAGCCACAGTAAAATATTGAAAAGTGGTTGCATATTTGGTTTTTCAAAGGTTTTTCCGAACTGGGCTCGGTTCAAGTACCCTTCCCTACCTAAGATGGCCGCCACACATAGTCAGGACGTGACGTATCACGTCACGTCAGGGGCGGCACGATGTATGAGTCGTTACAGGACCCAGCAAGGTGTCAACATCCGTTGGCAGTGCTGATGGAAGTGTAAGACAGATGTCTAACACGCATTCTTCTCCGCAAAGCAGGCATCGCAGAACAGGTGAGATGCAATCTTGCCAGATTGGTCTGAATGAAAGGAACCAAGTGGTATTCAGATCTCTTAAACAAACCAAGCCAAGAATCTGTGTAATTCTGTCACGATACCACATGGCCAGGAGAGCCCGTTCCATTGTAAACTGGGTATCGTTGGTGACTGGACTTGCCATAACGGAGCAGGAGAAATAAAAATAGAATTCCTGCTACGAGTCCCAAAAGTAGAGGCAGACCACCGAACACAGAGTGCACGAAATTTGGAAAAATGCAGAGGACTGCTTCAAATGGTGTTAACAGTCCTGAAAGGATCATCTTAAATACATGTGCGATGCCACTGGTATCAGACATGTTTAAGATTTGACCTAACATTTCTGCGAAATGTACTGGCTAGTTTGTTGATAATAATGCATGTTTCTCTGCAGAAGTCCTTGCAGCTTGCAGATCATACGTTTCTCTAGACGAGGTCAGTGGCACAGTTTTTTGTAAAAGAATGGCTTTCATTCTGCTTAAAGTATCAATTCGTATAGAAGAGATATTCAGTGAAGGCCATAACGCTGTCTCCCTGTCTGTATTACTTTTTGGATACAATACTTGCATACAACAAGTGACCATGGCCGACACACTAACCAGATAGGCTTTTCCTGGCAACTTGCCACAACAGCTGTGATCATCTATACTACTATTATAAAGAGAGAACTTGCACCTTTTGGCCAGGTAAACTCGGGAACCACAGCGCCAATCTACACACCCGATACATCTATGAAAATGTCAGGGTGTGTAGATGGACATAGGCTATATAAGTAAAATAAAAAAAGTCAATTAAAAAAATTACGTTTGTAAACAAAGTAGTCCCCTGAAAGTAGCGCCGGCTGGGACCTAGCACTGGGCACGACGCGACGTTCGTGATGACGACAAGGAGGAGGGCGGTGCAGTTACGAGCGGCGGTGCAGTGAGTGAGGAGGCGGCACAGGTAAGGAGGCAGCAGTAAATGAAAATGTCTGTTTATTTATTTATGGGGCGCGAGTGCGCGAGTGAGTCTGGGCGGGCGGGGGGTGCGAGTGAGTCTGGGCGGGAGGGGGGTGCAAGTGAGTCTGGGCGGGAGGGGGGCGCGACTGAGTCTGGGCGGGAGGGGTCGCGAGACCTTATACCTTTCATCCAAGAAAGTTATTCACACAGTAAGGCCCCATGAAAGAGGTAAGAAACCTCCAGTCAGTCTTTCAGCCCAGACTTCACGACCACCGCTGTTGGACTTAACTCATGTAGTTCTGCCGCCCCTTGTCTTAGCCGGAGGCAGCCACTTCTTTCTGTGAATTTGCCGTTTGCCCTCTGGTCGGATCTCTGGGCTGCTATTAGCTTTGCAATTGTATGTCTGGGCGGGAGGGGGCGCGAGTGAGTCGGGGCGGGAGGGAGTCGGTGCGGGAGGGGGACGGGGCGGGAGCTGGTGTACTGCCCCCAGCCCCTTTCTGCCCCAGGCAACGCTGGGGCGGGCTGCTAGTTGAGCATAAAGTAGCTTCCATTGGAAAGCTGCCTAAAAATCGGGCCTATCACGGCCACTGGAGTACTATGCATGTGGCAAGAAAGGTTATTTAAAGAACCTTCGCAGGCTCCATGTAAATTAATACCTTCACATAAAAGTGTACAGCTCAGTGAGTTTTTACATTTTTTTGTACTAAGAAATACCTCCTTTCTCCCACTCCAACATTTGTGTGTGTATGGTAAAGTCCAGGTTGACTCAATGTATCCTTTACCCAACCCTTCATACAGGCCTGCTGGTATATGCTGTAGACAATACTGAAATTTGAAAATCGCCACTGGTGTCGTTATGGTGCCATGTATTATCCATTTAACAACAGGTTTGAACTGGTGTGGAATTTTCAGCAGTTCCACTGGGCCATAAATGTCATAATCATTTGTGTCCCATGCTATACCACCAGGTATAGGAACGGCTATGATGTTCACTGATGACAGGTCTCTTCGCTCACGATGAGATGACTTGTAAGGTTGCAGTAGCAAGTTGATGTTCTTACTTGCTGTGTCCATTGTGCTGTATTTTCCATCTATCATTTGTCCCAAACTCAAAACAAGAACGAGCCATAGTAGCAGAAAAAGTACACCTAACACAATCCAAAATTCAACCCATGGTGAACCCAGATTTGTTTTTTCAATTTGATGAAAGAGTTCTGTTATTTTTTCTTTGAAAGTTTTATTTACTGGCGTTTTTTCAGTTTCACTAGGATCCTCAGAAAAATTATCGAAGTTGATAAAATAGCCAGAGGCAGTTCTGTCAATAGTTGGTATTGCATCCGGATTTTTTGAGATCACTGGAGTAGCTTCCTCCTTTGACATGTTTGTATAGTCAGATTCTACATCATTGTAGACAGGAGCTTCTTGAAGAACTGATATTTGGGTATCAAGAGGGACGAGTTCCTTGGCTGTGTTGCAAATTCCTTCTTTTTTCACTGCAGGTTTATCAAAGGTGATAAGTCTTTCAGTTTGAACCTCTTGAATAGCAGCTAGATTTGGTTGTCTGCTACTTCTTGGGAGTCCACTGGGCCTACTACTTATTATCGGCCATATGATGTGGTTTTACCAGGTCAATTGATACTGTTCTGTTCTCCCTTTTTCCAGCAAGCGGCGGTAGTAATACTGATCTTGTTCCAAGAATTGCTAAGACAGGTACAGCTTTTCTATAAGAAGGCCCAAATTCCTTCTTTACCACGATCTTTTCCCTGACTAGATCCCCAATCTTTGGAATCCAGACAGGTCTTGCTTAGACAGGTGGTTTTTCTTCAGGGGTCGTTGGGCTTTGTGTTGTGTTACTCAGACTTCTTCTTGTGTCATTTAAGTCCTGTAAAACAGCCAAACGGTCTTTGATATCAAACGATTTCTGTTCCACCACTGAAGTTTGACAATCAAGGTCCTGGATAAGCATTCTAATGCCAAAAAATAGTTCATGTGGAGTGATTCCCCCAGAGAATTTCTTGGCAGATTGTTAAGACTACGTTGGACACTATTTAGATTTCTGACCCACCCACCTGTCACCCGAACCTAATACCCTAGCTGTTATAGATTGCTTTATGTCACGTTTTTTTCTTTCCACTACCGCATTTCTCTCAGGATGGAAGGGACTCGAAAACCACAATGCAACGCCCAAGCTGGCCATGGCCTCCTTGTAAGCTTTGGAGCAAAACGCAGGACCCTGGTCAGAATGTAGCGTGACAATTGCGTATGTGCCGATAAAGACTCGCAAATCTTTTGTAACAGTTCTGGCGTCCGCCGAGCGCTGGGGCCACATCCAAATAAATCTTGTGTAGGAATCCACTACGTTTACGGGCTTACCAAAACGGCTCGAGTAACAAGGTGACAGCAACCCTGAAGTAGTAATGGGCAAATTAACAAGTAAAAACACTACAACAAAGGGAGAATTTAATTTAGAGAAATCCCATTCAAAACAAAAATGACATGCACAAGATGATAAACGACCAGATATCCGGTTTCTATTAACAGAAACGGATGATTATAAATCATTGAAATAGTAAACCTTGGGTAGAAAATATGCAATATAAACTAAATAGGCTGGCTGGTACCACAAATATAAACAAGCGGACACATTTCAAGATGGCGGCTCTAGAATTTAAAACAAACCAACTAGCTAACAACAAACAGACACCAGGTGGAAAGAATTAACCAATCAACAAAGGTATATAACCTAGAGACAGGATGAAGGTTAACTAGTTCCAAAAAATCCGGAGAAGAGGAAGGCGCCACGCAGTTCAGCTACCACTATCAAGTGAGTAAGACGAAAAGAGGGGGCTCTATTTAGAAAGAGAATGGCACAATATAATTGTCCCTATTTTTGTCTACTTGTGTTCCTAGAGTTGTCAGCTAAATTTTAAAAAAAGCTCCAACTAAGACACTGCAGAATCTAAAGAATTGGACAAATAAGAGAGTGAACTAATCAGAAAGTAACTCCTTGTCTAACCAGAAAAGGTAAGATTATCACTGTAAATACAAAATAGAGCATCAGGTGTACTAGAATGACTTAAATTAAAAACAGGAACTGTCTCTTATATAAAGCAGCCAGAAAGACAGAAGAAAAAGAAAAGGTAGCTCCCAGAGGCATCCTTCCCACCACGCAAAGGGATATGGAAAGAGGACCGGTAAGAACTAAGAATATCAACATGTCTTAATGATACATGGAAAAGAGTAGTATTATAAAAATATGTCTCTTCCCAATTAGGATTGAAGTGGGTCTCATCCATATAAACAGAGTGAAAACCCGAGAAAAAAGCAACATATAAGGTAAACAACCAGGACCATAGGTCTTTTGAACGACTACATAAGATAGAACCAATAATTAAATGGAAAAGTTTCTCTTCCAGCACAAACAAAGAGACAGTGTAAAGAGCGGATAGAAACAGGCTCATAGACATCAGATCCAGGATATTAAATCACCTGGGTAAGTTAATATGTGGAGGGGACTGCAGAGCTAATAAGGTAATAAGGTAAACAGTCCTTGATGTTAATTAAACAAACATCTAACATGTATCTAGAGCATAAGACCCTGATACATATCCTTGATTTAAATCCTTGAGTAAATATGCAGCAACATGTGGCAGGGGACTGCAGAGCTAATAAGGTAAACAGTCCTTGATGTTAATTAAACAAACATCTAACATGTATCTAGAGCATAAGACCCTGATATATGTCCTTGATATAAATCCTTGAGTAAATGTGCAGCAAACTAGAGATGCATTTAGAACAATATAAATGAACTTTGGATTGTAATGTGTGAGGGTTACCAAATCTTAAGGCAAAACTGAATAGATGTAACAATCTAAGTGCATTTGATGTTATAATGGAATGGGACCTAATGAAATGTACTGTGATCTTTGTAGATGTGACAATACAGGGAACGAGTCCTGAAGAAGGTGCAAGAATAAAACAAAAGGCACCGAAACGCCGCGTCGACAGTTTGTTACTTTATCATTGTTTGACTAATAAATGTGATGTTTTAATATGTTGATGTATTTAGTGCTATATTAGCATTTTTTAATCACGTTACTCTTTTTTTTTTAAATTTGAGTGTATGTTTTTGCAAAAATTGAAAGTGTATTTCTTGTTGTTTCATATAACACGCCCTGTGTTACTATGAATTTTTAACCTTTATAAAATAAAATAATTACATTTTACATAAACTTTTGTCCGTGTGCATAAGGTCTCTATAGTACTTGTGGGTCCAATAGATTGTTTTAGTTGTAAATTTGGTAACCCGTACAATACTGCAAATCCCTTGTTTCTCAATGAGAACGTCCCCCTAGGGATGTACTTTATTCACGATTTACTATATTCAGGAGAAGGAGCTTTGTATTGTGTAGGAATCCTCTACGACCATGATATATTTATAGTTACCATACCTCTGTAAGGGAACACAGTGGTCCAGGTAAACACATGCTAATGGTTTATCTGAAATCAGAAGGGGCGTCTGCGCGGGTCGTTTCACTGTATAAACGTTTATTTTTTGGCAGATCTCACATTCTAGAACATAGTTTCTAGTTTGTTTCCTCATGCGCGGCCACCAGTATCTCTGTTTTAACAACGATACTGTGACTGAAACTCCTGCATGTGCAGAGGCGAGCCCTTCATGTGCTGCTAAGATTAGTCCTAACCTATGGTCCATGTTTGGGATTGCCCTATCACCCACTCCAGGGATTCAAGCAAAAGGAACATTGTTTGCATCAGTTATATATGAGTACTTTACTGGAAAGCCTTTTGGGAGTGTCTTACCACTGTCTTTTACTGAAGCAGTGACAGCTTGCATTATTTCGCTGTCTATTTTCGTTTTTAAACGAGTGATTGCAGCTACGGAAGCCGTTTGCACTGCTGCCTTTGCGGCCTCATCAGCCAATGAATTCCATTCAACGTGAACGCCATCACGCTGATGACTCAGTGTATGGATCACGTGAGTCTTTTGTAGTTCTTTTTGCAAAAGAACTTCTTGTTCCCATAGCAGTTTATGCTTAATTGTGCCACCTTTAGCGTCTTTGAAGCCGTTCTGAACCCAGTTCTGCAAGTATTCGTTGTAAGACTGGACACAGTAATACGAATCGCACACTATGAGTGTGGGGAATTCGCGATCAGCATTTTCAAGCGCCATCTTGAAAGCCTGTAGTTCAGCTCGCTGAGCTGTACAGTCTCAGAGTGATTGAGTTTTAGTGACCATGGGACTAAATTTACCTTCGCGCCAGCGACCTTTAACAATCGCGTACGCAGCATTGTAAGCTTGTTTACCCCCAATTGCGGGTTGTGCTGATCCGTCTGTATATATTATACAGCCATAATGTTCAAGTGGCAGAATTTCAGTCGGCAGAGGACATTCTAATTCGTATTTTAGGAATTCTTGTGTTTTTAAATACGGGTCAAAAATGTATTCAACATCTGTTTCAGCAAGAGAATTAACCCATTGTATCCATCTTGGATGTAGAGCTTTTGCATTTGGAATGCTTGCTTTTGTCACTGCCTCTAAGGCAGGTACAGGTGTAACGATTTTAATGCGTTTACCCTGTGCGAGTGCTCTTTCTTTTGCTACAGCTGTCAAAACCGCTGTCAGTATTTTTTCTGTTGAAGTGAATTTCATTTCAGCTTGTGTGTACAAGTGTGATTTGTATGCTATAGGTCCCATCTCATATTCATTAAAGGTTAGGTATGTGAATCCGCATCTTCTTGGGATGATTCGGATTACGAGATTGCGCACGTTGTCGCGTGTTTGTAACTGTGTTTTTGCAAACATATCTGTTTGCACTGAACGCAAAATTTCTGTCTGTTTTTGTGTCCAGTTAGTAGGTTTGGAATCAGGTTTGATTAGTTCGTAGAGAGGTTTAACCCTTTCTGCGTAGTTTCGAACATAAGTTCTTCCAAAATTCAGGAAACCTAGAATTGACTGTAAGTTTTTCAGCGTTTTTGGAGGTTTGAGCAGCACACATTTCTCTAAGAAGTTTGCTGTCAGGCTCTTGCCTTCACTTGATAACTCATATCCCAAAAATAGGACGTTGAGGTGGGCAATTTGTGATTTCTTAAAATTGAATTTGTACCCTTCAGAGGCGAATCCAAGTATTATGGTGTTCACTCTTTTCAAGTGCATGTCCAAATCATCATCTGTAAGATAGATGTCGTCGACATACGATAATGCCTCATCGTCGTACATTTGTAGTAACTCCGTTACTCTGGCTGAAAATAACCCCGGACTATTCTTGAATCCCTGGGGGATACGGCAAAGTTGTCGCTGTGCCCCCATTATGGAAAAAGCGGTCAAATACCTGCTTTCTGGTGCAATGTTTTGACAAAAGAAACCATTTGAGATATCTAATGTAGTTTTATATTTTTTGCGCACAATGTTATTCATCAGTGCTGCACTATGTGCCTTTTGGACTGCAAAAGTTTTGCAACATGAGTTTAGATGTCTGTAATCCAAGACTTGAAAATATGAATTGTCTGGTTTGGAGACAGGAAACAAAGGATTGTTCATTGATGAGGTGCATGTTTCAATCACCCCTTGGTATTCAAGTTGATTTAAGATCTCCCTGACCTGGTTTTTAGCTTCCTGTTTTACAGGATATTGCCTTTGCATTGTTGGTTTAGTTTTCAACTGGATTTTATGGTGAGGGAAATCCTCATCATATCCTACATGATTTTTGTATAATACTGGGGCCTGGGCCACAGCCCATTTCCTGGCATATGTGTATTTTTTATGTATTGGAATGTGATTTGAGAAGGCTGGCATATTTATATCTTCGCCATGTGGGCACTCCCTGACAAATTCAGGTGGCCAGTCTTGTTCAGCTAGAAGGATGTCATAACCCTTAGATAGCTTCTCCCAAAAGAGTGCTCTAATTTTTCTTGGTTTGTCCCCCTCCATCCGGAGTGTTACTTCATATAACTTATGTGGTACACTAACCCTGGTATATGCAGTTTCAACTTTGATATTTTCATTCAAGTTCACTGTCTCCAGATGACCCTTCAGGATCTTGCGAGCTATGGTTACCTCTGCTGCGCTGTCTAGCATTGTTTGGGCCCACTCCCCGTTCTTGAGTTGCGTCCTCTAGATCCTCAGCATGTCTGATCTTTAGAGATGCTATCTTCTTTTTTGGAAATTGAGTTTTCTTATTTTTTGGAACGTGTTGTTCGTCTTTGGACTTTACTCGTTCTTCTTTCTGTTCTGATCGTCCTCTTCTTTCGGATTTCTGCGAGGAAGTCTGAATGGTACGAGAGGAACGTGTATCATTATCTTGATATCTATCAGGTTTTCTCAAATTATCCCTATTTCTAAGGTTGTATCTTTTTTCAGAGGGCTCCTGTTGAGGAGACTTTCCTCTGGACTGTGAACGCTTCTCCCTACGAAGTGTCTGTTTGGTGTTTTCCCACTTCTTCTTTGGAGTAGTGAGATTATTTGTAATAAAAAAAAATTCAGGATTTTCAGTTAGTTGTGGTTTTACTGGTTTCCCACCCAAACTATCTATACCTAGTTCTTAATATGATTTTTCAATAATTCTGCCAAGTTCAAAAGGTTGTTCTGTTATATCTGTGTCTTTTAGTTTTTGGCGTATCGCCACTGATGCTGCTTCACCTTTTATGTTGGCTAATAGTATAGCTGAGACAGGTTTGAAATCTTTCAGTAATTTCATACCTTGATTTAAGGCCAGTTCTGGACCGTATTCATTTTGAATCTGTCTCAGAACGTCTGGTATTACCGCCATAGACGGGACACCATGTGTTTTTCTGTACCCCAAGTGTCACAGTCCTCTGCGTGTGGTGCAATCCCCATTGGTAAACAGATTGTTAAAATCCTGTGTTTCTCATGAGGTGTACTATCAGGGAATACTGCCTCTATTTGAGTTATTTTTGGAGCTAACCAGAACGGAATTTGTTCCCGTCTTGCGGGCAATTTACCAATGACTGACTATAGTCTGTGGTGTAATTTTGTTTGTGTTCCTTTGAACTGTGGAATTCTTACAGCTGGTTGAACTGTTAAAGTCTTCATGACATATTGAACCAACTGCCTGTGTATTTTAATCAGCTGTTTTAGCTGAGCTAACAGTTCAGGACCTGTCATTGTTTCAATGTCAGGATGTGGTGTATAGCTGGCTAATACCGGCCATGTTGCTTCTGGTCTACCTAGTGGACCGAGCCTGGTAATGTGATTTTGATGTTGTAGGGCACCATAAAACCAGAGCTGATGCTCCTGGTAAGTTAGTGGAATTTCAACGTCCTCGAAAGGCTTTTATTGAACAGTCTTCTTTCTCAAGCATAAGAAATGAACTGCTGCAATCGTAATACTTGTGGTATAGTACAAAGCGTACAGTACGCAGAGTATTATAAAATAATATTGTAAAAGCATGATATGGTTTCTAAGCCATAAAATACCTAAGATGCATAAAATACATACAGTGATAAATAATGACTAAAAGTACTCAACTGGTGCTTCTAAAATACGCCTACCCCTGTATATCTAACCTAGGTCTAGTACAAGGGAAGAAATAAGTAAGATGTAGCCTAGTTCTAGTATTCTTTTGCCAAGAATCTATTCCAAGAATTCTCTTAGGGTCTTATCAGCTCTGTACCTTGGTTTTTAGAATGAAGGAGGTCTTGTATCTCTCTCTCAGGACTCGATTTCCCAGCAACCCGCAAGGGTAGCCTGGAAACACTGGAGCTGGATTTCTCGGCTGGAGAAAGTACAGCGTCTCTCAGTGCGTCAGGTGGAGGGTCGGCTTCCTTCGGCACTAGCAGCAGGGCGCGTCGGGCAAGTAGATAGTCGAACTGCTCCAAACCACTGTGTGTTTGTTTGGACAAGTGTGGGCATATTTATACCTTGAAGGTGCCGAGGTTGACGTAAGATTGGACATATTAACGTCATTAGAGACTTGATTCTCTGAAAACTCCATGAGTTCTTGGATAAATTAATATTCATGCAGGGGGAAGCCCCTGACTGCTGAAGGCGGGTTTTTCAAAGAAATCGTTGTAGATTTTCGGAACTAGTGGAAGTAGCCAAGCCGTATTAGGACTTCTTGAGCTATGTCTTAATATGGTTGTGATTTCTATGCCTATATTAGGATACGATATTAATCGGGAAAATTACACTTGGGTCCTAAAACGCTACACAACTATATATCTTATGCCTCCCAGAAAGCAACATCGAAACACATCTCGACTCGCCGATTTCTTAGAAGCCATGGGCCTAGCAGACATCTGGTGCACACGATTCCCACAAACACGTCAATACACATTTCACTTAGGTGCACACAACAGCCTATCACGAACAGACTACGTGCTCACGTTAGCAGATAAGGTGCAGATTTTCAACAAGATGCGTCATCTTGCAAGAGGTATCTCGGACCACTCCCCATTTTAGTCAACTACACCTTAGAAGCCCCAACACAGCGTTGTATTTTCCCATCTACCCAGGATATCTGAAGAACCCCAGGATCTGGTAAGGCCTCTCTTTAGCCACTCAACAATACTTTAATGAAAATTAGCACTCTGTTTCGTCCCCGCTTGTCCTATGGGAGGCCTACAAGTCAGTCATCATGGGACAAGCAATCACCCTTACTTCCGGGCACAATTAAGAAAAGACAAAAATTACAGAAGCCTTAGATCAGGAGGTGCGAGATCTAGAAAACATACACTCCCAGGACCCCTCAGACTTCAACACAACCCGGCTTTACACAAAAAAACAATAATATAAAGACCATATGTGGGAGGGAGCCAGGGTTAAGTTAGCATCTACCCGACGCAAAATCTATGAAGTAGAAGACAAAACAGGTAAACTTTCTGCCTGGTTAGATAAACGGGAAAGGGCTGACAGATAGGTAACTGGACTGTAATTTGATAATGGGGATCTTGGTACAAACTCGCAGCAAATAGTGGATACATTCGCACATTATTATGTAAAGGTTCACACCCCTGTGGCTACTGCAGCACTAAATGAGGCTGCAAGATTTCTTAAAGATATTGCACTGAAACACTCACAACAGAAGAAACACAGCAACTTGAGAGCGATCCCACAACAGAGGAAATAGCAGAGGCTATAGGTGGTATTCAATCTGGAAAGGCGATGGGGCCAAACAGTATCCCTATTGAACTGTATAAAAAGGCAGCCACAAAATAATGCCACAGTTACTAGAAATGTATAGGGTCAGCTTAGAAGAGGGAGAGCTCCCCAAGGAACAACGAATGGCAAGAATAGTAACAAACCGTAAGCCGGGTAAGCCAGCCCAAGAATGTGCCTCTTACAGTCCCATCTCGCTGCTTCTGGCAAAACTACTTGCCAATTGACTGACCCCCATCTCACTACGTTAATACACTCAGATCAATCCGGCTTTATGCCGGGCAGAAACACAGCGCTTAACTTACGCCGCTTAAATGGTGTATTAGGCCGTAGACTCACTATCCAGGAAGAAGCCCATATATTATCCCTCGACGCCTGTATGGCATTTGATATGATCAAATGGTCATTCCTATTTGAAATCCTAGAGCACAAGGGGCTAGGCCCCAAATTCAGGTCCTGTGTACGGCTTTTATATAGAAAGCCATTGGCGCAGGTGGTAGAAAACGGCAGACTCTCTGATGTGTTTCCACTGGGGAGGGGGACGAGGCAGGGTTGTCCTCTGTCCCAACTCCTCTTCGCCCTAGTGCTGGAGCCACTGGCGGCCTGGGTGAGAAGAGACACTGTCACCCGTGGACTCCGCTGGATGGAGGAATGGGAGGACTGGATATTATTGTACGCGGATGAAGTTTTGTTGTACATGGCCTCACCGGTGCGTTCTCTGGCTAGAATACTAAACATCTTCAAAAACTATGGGAAGTACTCCAGATACACCATTAATTGGAGCAAGTCAATCCTATTTGTCCTGAAAGGCCCTTCCCCAGTTATGACAAAGGGCTGCGAGGTGAGAGTTGTGGAGGAAGGCTTCCGTTATCTAGGGGCTTCATAACAGCAAAACCAGAGGATTTCATGAACAAAAACCTTCAGGAACCACTGAAGCAATTTTGAAGGGAGGTCAAACACTGGCAGTCCCTCCCCTTGACACTCCTGGAGGAGAGCAGCACTTTTTAAAATGATGGCTTTGCCCAGATTTCTTTATGCCCTGCAGAACACCCCATTTCAAGTTCCCCAATTATACTTCAAGGCAATTGAGGCAGAAGTGCGCAACCTTCAATGGGAGGGGAAACCATCCCGTACAAACATTAACAAACTGACCAGAGCATGGTATGATGGTGGAATAGCACTCCCAAATATACTGGTGTACTATTGGGCTTCTCAACTCATTCAGCCTGATTCATGAAAAACGGGATTTGCGATTCTCAAATAGCGAAAAATTGCGATTCGCTATTGAGAAATCGCAAATCTGAATTCATGAAGATTAGCGATAAAAAAATGCGATTCGCACGCGGGCGCAAATTCCGTTTGCGCTAATGATAATCGCAGAAAAATCGCTATTTCCGGCTACCCGCGTCGGGATTGCGATATTGCAAATAGCGATATCGCTATTTGCGAGATCGCAAAATCACGAGATCGGGAAAACGGGAAGTCGCATTTCGAGCACAGTGATGACATCACAACCAGGAAGCAGCCAGTTCCCACCCCCATTCACCACAGTGAGGCAGACCTCGAGTGAGCAAGTGGGAGAGCTCCTGCTATTCTACTGTTGATTCCTACTCTGCAACAACATTGCTGCCATGTCTGAGGAACCTGTTCCTGGCCCCAGCAACACCACAGGGCGGAAGAGGAAGCTGAAATTTTCAGAAGTGGAGCTGGAGCATTTGATCTAAGGGGTGGAGGTCACTCGACGAACTTAAAAAAAGATGGTACGACCTCCGAGGTCGTGCCAAAGAGAAGGTGGCGGAGCGCCTTGGAGAGGCATCGGGCACTGGAGGGGGAGGACCTACAGTCCCTCCAAACACAGCCTTGGAGGACCAAGTGGAAGACACCCTTGAGAGGGAGGTGTGCATTGGATTCACACGTCTGGACTCATCCCGCCCCACCCAAGACACCCAAGGTAAGTGGCATGCGACTGCAACCCTGTCCCCTATGAATGTCCATGACCATATAGGCTCCCATAATGTTCCATAGTAATGCCATTGTTGCACATCAGGGAATGCCCTGAAGCTTTGTGGGACATGTAGTGTGGCCACAATGTAGTAGTACCACAATGCAGCCAGACAGGTTCCAAAGTATGCAAAGCCACAGCCAGTCAGGGAATGTCACCCAGCATGCATGTAGCAACTGCACGTCTGACAGTTACATGCAACTAATGATCGTCCACTTACCCTCACAGGTGGCGCTGAAAGCAGTGACAGCGAAAGGCTGCTAATAGATGAGGAGGCCCAGGAGGAGGAGGAGGTGCCACCACAAACACAGGCACCAGCCCCTGCCGCAGCAACAACACCAGCAGCCAGGTCCACCAGCAGTGTGCCCCCTGCGTCTGGCGCACCACCTACAGCCGCAGCCAGGCCCGCGACTAGTGTGCCCCCTGCGTCTGGCGCACCAACTACAGCCGCAGCCAGGCCCGCGACTAGTGTGCCTCCTGCGTCTGGCGCACCAACTACAGCCGCAGCCAGGCCCGCGACTAGTGTGCTCCAGTCCCTGCCGCACCAGCAACGCCTGCTGGGACACCACCAGCAGCTGGTGCTACTACATCTGGGCCCGTGACAGCGGCAACACAGCGGCCAGCCACTGTGTCAGGCCAGCAGAGCAGGCGTGGCAGGTCTCGCCAGCACACCAATGCAGCAATCAGCAGGAGGGGCAATGGACAGGGGCTGGCGCGAATGAGCGTCGAAAGACGCATGTTGCGTATCCATCAGCGCCAGGCACGGCAGCATGGTGCCATACAGCTCCAGCTGTACAAGATTGGGCGCAATGTGGCCGGAGTGGGTGACCGCATGGACCGCATGACGGCGGCCATGGCAGGCGTGGGGGACCGCATGGACAACATGACTGCAGCCATGGCAGGTGTGGGGGAGGGAATGGCCCGCATGACTGCAGCCATGTAGGCCAACACTGCAGCGATGACAACTCAGCGCAACGCAGCAGGCCGGCGCCACCATCAGCTTATGAGCCGGCTGGCCGCCTACAGCAGGTCCAATTATGTTGCAGCCAATGCAACATCACAGTTGTCGCGGCGGTCCCTTGCACAGCAGCACCAACTCATCCAGTGCTGTGAGGATATGACCAGGGTCCTGGAGCACCTGACCACGGCGGTGACAGCACTACACCCTCCTGCTCTACCTGCCACTGTTGGGGGTGATGATGTCAGTGAGGGGACATCCAGCATGAGCAGCCTCACAAGTCGCGCCACTCAGGCGCAGCACCAGGCCCACGGCAGATACAGGTGCCCCGGAAGAGGATGAGCCTCAGAGGCGCTTGGGTGGAACGCGCAGGAGGCGTAATTGACTACATATGACAATTACAGGCACAGGCTGACTATAAGCCTGCCCTGTCCTTTGACACAGCAGTATGCAGTAATACTGTTAGTAAAGAAGAAAGTTGAAGTGGTACCATTATTGTGATTGAAACAATTATATTTATTTTTGCAGCACACATTAGCGTTGTGTCATTATTACATTTTGCATGCATTTGTGATTTGTGGGGTGAGGGAAGAGGGTGCACTAGAAACTGTTCACTGTGATGTGGTTGCGACGTCTGTGGCCTTCAGCTGGGTTCTCCCCGCGTGCATGGCGCACATGTGCAGGTGGCCGGTTGTCCCCTTCAGATTCACTGCCAGAGATGTCGACAGGTATCCGGCGCTTGGTTGCAATGTTATGTAGTATTGCGCAGACAGCCACAATGCGGCAGGCCACTGCAGGACTGTAATACATGGCCCCACCTGTCTTGTGCAGTATGCGGAACCTGCTCTTGAGCAGCCCAAATGTCCTTTCTATGCAATTCCTTGTCCGTATGTGTGCAAGATTGTAGCGCCGTTGCTGGGGTGTAGCAGGGTTGAGGTATGGGGTGAGGAGGTATTCACGGAGGGCGTAGCCACTCTCACCTGAATGAGAGGAGCAGAGGGTGATTGCCTGTGCTGCGCTGCTACCTAATAGCAATGTGACATTGTCGACAAAGTGTACTTACCAAGTAGGTGTCCTTCCCCAAAGTCTCCCCTGGTCAGTCGTGTGTGGAGGCCGCTGTGCCGGAATATGAAGGAGTCATGGCTACTCCCTGGGTACTGGGCCACAATGTCAGTGATGTATGTCTTAGCATTGCAGACCATCTGTATGTTGAGGGAGTGGTAGGACTTGCGATTGCGGAACATATACTCCGTGGCAGCTGGTGGGCAGATGGCGATGTGGGTACAGTCTATGCATCCGAGTACATGTGGAAAATGGGCTACATTGTAGAATTGTAGCTTGGTCAAGTCCAAATCCTGTTGGCTGGTGGGAAATGTGATGTGACGGTGTAGCTGGGTGAGCATAGCAATATGTAAAAAGGTGAGCAACCCAATATACCCTTGCAGGCTCGGGCAGAGTTTATAATAGAAAATGGCCAGCAAGGGGTTTTGTTTGTTCTAAGAGTTTTTCAGCACCGTTAGGACTTGTTTAGGAGCAATCAAAGTACCTAAGCCTGAGTTTAATCAGTGGCTGTTCTATTTAGTTCAAAAGAAACAAGTTCCTAGAAAAAGGAACACAGGATGTTACCACCCTATTCTATAGGATTGTTCATTTTTTGTACAGAAATTTATATATTTTGCCTTGAATTGCAATAATAACTTTCAGACAAAACAAAAACCCTGGTTTCACGTTTTATTGACCATTCACTGTACATATGATGTTAGTGTGGTAACATCCTGTTTTCCTTTTTCTAGGAACTTGTTTCTTTTGAACTAAATAGAACAGCCACTGATTAAACTCAGGCTTAGGTACTTTGATTGCTCCTAAACAAGTCCTAACGGTGCTGAAAAACTCTCAGAACAAACAAAACCCCTTGCTGGCCATTTTCTAAGGGTGAGCATAGCGTCAACAATAGTCTGGAGGCAGCGTGACATGGTGGGCTGGGATATCCCCCCAGCAGCCGCTACTATCCCCTGGAAGCTCCCGGAGGCCAGGAGGTGCAGGCTACACAATACCTGCACATGTGTAGGCACCGCATTGGTACGCCTTGTTGGGTGCTGCATCAGGGGGTCAAGGTCCTGTATTAGCTGCATTATCATTTCCCCATTCAGCCTGTATTTTGCATATATCTGCTCTCTGGTTTGGCCCAGCAAGGTGACCCGCTGGCGGAAAATCCTGTCTTGGATCCTGCGTCTCCTCCGTGCTGCTCGCTGTAGCCTTCGACGCCTGACCACCATGTACATTCCTGGCATTGTGGAACTCCTAATGCTGCTGCTGATTGTCCTTATGTGTGATTGGTCAGGCCTGAACCTGTTACTGATTGGCCAACGGTTTTTTAAAAGAACATTTTTGATGGCTTTTATGGTTACCACCTGCTTTGAGTTGTCCTTAATTTGCGCCGCGCAAACTGCGATTTTGGGGTTTTTCGCTATTTGCGATTTTTCATGAATGCCGATTGCGATAGTATTGCGAATTCGCAATTTATTTCGCAGAATCCGTGGATTGTCGCATTTTCCGATTCGCTAATGCTCTCCTACCGGGATTCTGCGATTTTAATTGCGAATTCGCAAATATGGGTTTGCGAATTCGCTATTTTCATGTTGAATCCCGATTATGGATATTGCTCCCGCAATTGCATTTTTGCTGCGATTGCGGGCGCAATTTTGCTTCATGAATCAGGTGGATAGTCCTCAACTAATGGATTCACTCTCCCCAGATGGTAACTGAGTTCCGTATGGACCGATATGTTCTGGGGGAGAGAGGGGTCATGAGGGCACTCTATAACAAAACTCACAGAACACGTCTCCCGGGACCCATGGCACACACAGTTCAAATATGGTGCAGAGTGCTCAAGAAACGGGGCTGGTATGGCAAAACAACACAACTCTCCCCACTTTGGGAGAACCGGAAGTTGGGCACAGCGAGCAGCTGCAAAGGGTTCAAACAATGGGACCTGATAGGAATCTCGAGGGTGCAAGAGCTATGGGAAAAGGGAACAGTTAACCCATTTGCAAGACTACAAGAAAAATATGACATGGCACCAACGGGAATATTCCGATACCTACAAATTAGACATCCACTCATGGCCACCATCCCGGCAGACAGACACAATTCTTCCAGAGGCCTCACCACTGGAGGAAAGGTTGCTCATGGAGCGAATTGACCCAAAGGCTATCTCCCTAATTTACCAGAAACTAATTCATAACCTTGTTAACCCCATGCCGAGCCTCCGCAAGAAATGGCAGAAAGACATCGGAAAATTAGACGACACTGACTGGCAGGAAGCGCTGGAATCCCCACGGGAGGTGGCGATAACCTACAGATTGCGACTGGTACAGCTCAAAGTGTTCCATAGAATGTATCTATCTAGGATAATGTTGGCCAAGATAGGAAATTCCAACACCCATCTTTGTTAGCGGAATTGTGGGGACACTGGCTCATTTTTTTCGGTCTAAAGATTGGTTGGTGAATCAAGTCCTTGCTGGATTGGAGAACTTTAGTGTGGCATATCCTGATGGCATTGCTGTCTTTAGCTCCTCCTGGCAGGATCACCTGATCCACCTGGGAAAGGATTTACAGGCTCAGCAAACTCCAGGCCTGACTATCAAGGCATCCAAATGCCGTGTAGGGCAGGGCACTGCACTATTTTTCACTTGGGCCACCTTGTGGGTGGAGGCCAAGTACCATCCTTGCAACCAAAGATCCAGACCATTCTAGACTGGGAGGCTCCCACAACCCAGACCCAAGTCAAGGGCTTTCCTTGGCTTGATTGGGTATTACAAGAGGTTTGTGAAGGGATATGGGTCCATTGTCAACCCCTCACAGAACTTACCTCCAAGAAGATGCCCAAGAAAGTGAACTGGACAGATGGCTGTCAAAAGGCTTTTGACACACTGAAAGAGGCAATGTGCTCTGCACCAATTCTCAAAGCTCCAGACTATCCCAAGCAGTTTGTTGTGGAGACAGATTCCTTTGAGCTAGGGATAGGAGCGGTCCTAACCCAGACCAATGATAATGGCCTGGACTAATCGGTTGCTTTCAAAAGCAGAAGGCTACTCCCAGGTAGCCGCTTTGGAGTGCCATTGAGAGGGAGGCCTTTGCTGTGGTTTGGTCCCTGAAGAAGCTGAGACCCTACTTGTTTGGGACTCACTTCCTAATTCAAACTGACCACAGACATCAAACTCCTGAGGTGGTCAATCTACCTACAGGGAATGGACTTTACAGTGGACCACAAACCTGGGACTGCCCATGCCAATACAGATGTACTTACCAGGTTCTCCTACTTAAACAATGAAGACTCTCTTGGCAAAAGTTAGTTTCATGTTCTTTCGTTGGGTGGTTGGGGGCGTGTAGGAAAGTGCCCCCTAACCTTTTGCCAGATGTTAACTTGACTGAATGTGTGCTGATATCTTTCTAACCAGGCCCAGCACCTGTGTTCCTTCCCAAAACTGCATCTTTGTACCCACAACTGACACATCCCTGGCCACAGGTAAGCCCCTTGTAAAAGGTATCATGGGTACCAAGGACACTGTGACCAGGGAAGGCCTCTAAGGTCTGCAGCACCTTTTGTGCCTTAGGGACCCTGCAACTTAACACCAACACATTGCCATTGTAAGCAGCGTGTTTTGGTGCTGAGAAATGTGAAGAGTCGACATACCACACATCCCTGTGTGCCATGCCTGCAACCCACTGCCAGTGGCCTAGTTAAATCACCCCTCTATCAGAGTTCACTATACCAAAGGTGAAGGTACAGTCACATGAGCACGGTACCCCTACAGTGTCTAGGTCCATTCTTAGACATATTAGGTACAGTAATTCTATATAGAGTACATGGTCTGGGAGATTGTCATTACAAACTCCACAGCTTCACAATGGCTTTACTAAAATCTGGGAAGTTTGGTATCAAACTTCTCAGCACAATAAAGCCACACTGAAGCCAGTGTGGGATTTAACTCAGAGGGCATCTTAGAGATGTCCCCTGAAAAACAACAGCCCTGGAGTGGTTCCTAAATGGCTACCCACCATTTGCTTTGTTCACCCCAAGTAGGCAGGGTATGCCCAAATGTGGGTCCATTGTTTACTTTGCCGCTGGATTCAAGCTAGCTGGGCTGATGAGGGGTGTTACCCTGAAATTGGTCCCAGGATGCTTGTTTCCTATCCAAGGAAGACCTGGCTTGGCAGTTCGGGCTGGACTGCTCCTATGAGGCACAAGGTCTAGACTGATTTGCATATGGCTGGGTCTGAACTGTTGTGGTGAAGTGAGCTAAAGAACGATGGATCCAACACAGATTCATGACTGGGGGTGAATGTCAAACGTTTCAGCACTCTGTCCATCATCTCCTTGTGTATGCTTTGTTCGCCATAAGATGGCAGGGTATGCCCAGACATGGGTTCCTTGCTACCTTTGCCACTGGATTAAAGCTGGCCTGGCTGATAAAAGTGTTATCCTGAAACTGGTCCCAGGATACTTGTTTCTGCTCTAGGGAAGACTTGGCTTGGCAGTTCGGGCTAGACTGTTTCCATGAGTCACAGGGTCAAGACTGATTTGCATATGGCAGAGTCTGAACTGGGGTGGCGAAGTGATCTAAAGAAGGACAATGGATTTAACCCAGATCTTTGACTGGGGATGAGTGTCAGAAACGTTTCAGTGCTCCATCCATCATCTCCTTGTGTTTACCTGCACTTGCCAGCACCAGACATGTTTCTGGGTAGAGGGCCTATGCTCTCTGTATCCAGAAAAAAGCCCATCCTGGGTAGAGATGTCATGCCCCCTCCCCCAGGTATGGCTGGGCCCTTGAAGGAGAAGCTTCAAAAGCCTGTCACCTTTGTCAGCTGATCCTGCCTTTTGCTGCCTCCAGCCACTGGCTCTCACTGTTTCTGCCTACCCCCTTTAGGCGGGAAAACCAAGGTAGGGAGAGACGTGGGCCTACCTTTGCCAACCCCTTCCCTCAAGTGGAGGAGGCGAGGTGAAGCACACATCTCAGGACCCTCCATCTTGAAGATGAGGGGACCTAGCTAACCAGCGAGAGGCTCATGCCCCCTCCCACTGGAGGCATAATAGGGGGTGGACTCACCCCAAGGAAGGAATGTATTGGTCCCAACCTGCATACCCCTGTAAAAACCCCTAAATTTAGTATTTGGAGCAACCCTGAAACTTGCCTCCTCAGATTGAAGAAAAAAGAAGAACAGAAAAGCTGTGCCGAAAGAGGAAGAAGAGGACACTACTGCTTTGGCCCCAGCCCTACTGGCCTGTCCCGACTTTGCCCCTAGTGAAAACCCGGCATATCCAGCACCCAGCATCTATCCAGAACCCAGAGGACCTGCTCGGTCTTTCCTAAAACAGACTCTGTCTCCCATGAGCACCGGATTTGCTCAACCAAAGACTCTAACACAGACCCCGGATCCAACTGAATCTACTGTTCTGCACCACTCTGCACCTGATGCCCACTGCTGGAGTTTGAGTGGCCCAACAACATGAGGAGGTCTCCAAAGCGATCCTGACCTGGGATCTGGTGCTCCCCGACCTGCCTCTACAGTCTATCAGACGCCTGCAAACTCAACCTGAGATGTCTCTCGACCGCGACCGAAGCTGGTAAGAACACCCGGAGCCCAAAGACACCTCAATACCCAAAGCCCCACAGCACTGGGTGGCCCAACCACCAGTGTCCATGCATCCCTCAACCCTCCAACTTACCTCTCTTGCCAGTGGTCGCCTTCAGGAATCCTCCTTGACCGAGCCTACACCACTTCTTTCATACCGGAGATCTCCATTGAAACCAACAGGGACACTAACATCTTCTTGGCACCCTGCATCTTGCTCTCCATGCCGCTGGTGGTGCAGCTCGTGCTGATTGTTGGCCCCATAAGTGCTGATCCTAACTCCAGGAACTTTGCTACACAAGCAAGTGGCCTGCTTGTTAGCAGTCCCTGACCGACGGCCCCCATAACCCATTGGTTAACATAAGGCCCCTGCACACTGCACCTGGCCGCCCTAGTGCTGCTGGTGGTGCAACTTGAGTGCCTCTGTGAACTTTGGTTCTAACCCCGCAACAACTATTCTAGCAGGCCGTTTATTTACCTGAAAACCAATAACATTCTTTCCTTCCCTAGGAACCCATGTTGTGATTTTTATCCAAAAATGTTGTGTTGAACTGACTTTTGTATGCAAACCAAAGTAACTTTGGTTTAAACCTAATTCAGTCTTACTTACCTGTGTTTTGTAAGGTCCAGGGTGTGACATCTAAGTATATCATGCAGAGTAGCCGAAGTAACTAAAAAGGAATCTAAAAGTAATCTCAATGCATTCTAAACTTTTTTTAAAGCAAATACAAGGATAGAGTGCTGACCACAGCTAGTCTAGGTCTCCACTTCCGTTGACTCTTCCGGGGTCTATACTTCAAACCTAAGGCAAGAGTACTTATAAACGGAGCTCTATCGGAAATCTTTCCGATCAGAAAGGGGACGAGGCAGGTATGGCCCCCTCACCCTCCTCTTTTACCTGGGGATGGAGGCACTGGCATGCGTCATTCAGGCATACAAACAAGTACAAGGCTGAAACTGGAAGGGCACCCACGAGGACAAGATCGCCCTTTGCGCAGACGACATCCTGCTCTTTCTAGCAGTCTGGGCCTAGATACCTTCAAATCCTCCGCACCTTTGAGCAAGTGTCAGGATTGCGCCTAAACCCTGCCAAATCGGCCTAAGTGCCCCTTCACATATCAATGGAATGTTTCGACTGGCAGTCAACCTTCCCCATACAGTGACAATCGTTCAAATACCTGGGGATCTGGGTCGCGTTGCTCCCAGACTTGGCATGGTCACTCAATATCACTCCACCGGACAAGAAAGCTAAGGAGGACCTCTGAGGATGGCAAAATCTGCCACTCACCCCCTTAGGGAGAACAGCCCTATTTAAAATGATGATTCTCCCCCACTTCCTGTACATTAACCAGAACACCCAGTTCCACCTTCCACGGAGCTGGTTTAGGTAACAAGACCGCATTGCCACAAGATTCTTCTGGAGAAACTCGAGACCACAAATGGCCCTCGCCAACTGCCAGATACCGTCTTTCGACTGAGACCAATTTTTACCCATACTACCTAGCAACTCAGCTGCTCATTATGCATGACTGGTTTAATGGTGGCTGGTCCGACCTGGCCTACAGTGTCGAGCTGGAGGACCTGGGACTACCACGAATCCAGACAATGATGTACGGAGGCCCATTGCCCAACACCCTACCAATGGTGACTCGCGCAGTCCTGCTAGGCTGGGCCCCTGGCTTAGGGAAGTAGGAGCTCTAGAAGGTTGCAGGAGGTGGGACCTCATTGGTATTTCACAATTGGGGATGTGTGGGTAGGGGATCACTTACGTTCATTCCATGATGTACAGACTTGCTACACTCTTCACCCATCACAATTCTATAAATATCTGCAGCTAAGCCACGTTCTTAGGGCACATGTACCGATAGGCATAATACTGCCAGAGTTCAGACCAATGGAAGGGCATATCATGGTGGGGGCCTAGGGAAAGGAAGGATATCGAGGATATATCGCTCCCTGACCAAACAGCTCAACAACATTTGACCCGCTCAGACTCCGGTGGGAAGCATGGTTGCGTCTGCTTGACGACGAGGACTGGCGGGATGCCTTGATGGCTCCTAAAACCATTACTTCCTCAGCCAAGCTCTGCCTGGTCCAGCTGTACTACCTTCACTGTGCTGATCTAACCCCAGTCACCTCGATCGGGCGGGCCTAAGAAAGACCCCATCTTGTACACAATGTGGGCTAGAAACAGCAGACTTTTATCACATGGTGTGGATGTGTCCCCATCTCACCCGATACTGGGAGGCATTGGTATCTGAGCTGACAGACGCCCTGGGCTGGGAGGTGCCACACAAACCCTTGAACCTACTCCTGGGTATTATGGACTGCCTGGACAGGACCAGGGTAGACAAAATCTTCCTGGACACCGCCACCATGGCGGCCAAGCGGGATATTGCTGCCGCATAGAAGAATTCTACCCCCACCTAGCGTAGCCAAATGGCGCAAAGACTGTTAGATGAGGTCTGCTAAGGCTTTTGCAATGTTGTATCTTAGCATTTGCTACACCATTTTCTTTGTAGGCGAGATTTTAGGCTGATCGAAACTGATCTCGTCCCTTTCTGAGAAATGCCCTTTGCTAAGTTTCGTTTCTGAAATGTTAGGTTTTGTCTCGGTAATGAGTAAACTGTTCATGTAAGCGCTTAGCTTTCTTGCTAGATAGAGTCTCTCTCCCACTTGTCTGGTGGTTGTCCCAGGGTGAAACGACCTTGGATTGTGTTAGATTGTGTAAGATACAAGAACCAAAACCTTTTTTTGTATTTCACTGTCCAGCAGCGTCTGCCTGGAAAATTCCACTATGGGCGTGTCTTTGCCCAGTTATGAAATGTACATAATCTATCTCTATGCTTGTGTTTTTAGTTCTCTCTGTACCACTCTTGTGGACTGTACAGCTGGGGCTTCACTCTGAGTGTATATGAATAAACAAATATGGGTTTATATTCTCCACTGTCTAACAGGCTCTTCATTTGGTATGGAAGGCAGAGAGGCAGGTCACTTCCTTCAAGGAGTAGACTGGTGTGCGGAGCAAGAAAGACCACTGTACGAGGCTAGGGGATGTCCAACCTAACATGGTAGGATCTGGGGTAAGTGGTTGGGCCAGGGTGAGTAGCAAAGTTTCCCTTTTCCTTTGGTTTAGTTTGTGCATGATGTTGGGGACCGGTGCGGGTCACAATGTGTGCTTGCGCATATTTGGTGATGACAGTGCTGTATTTTTTCTGTTTTTTAAAAACTCAATAAGATTGGTTATCAAAAGCAAATATTCCAAATTCAATCACAATTTCATTTTCTTGTAAAGTTGTGCATTTGAAAGCATATTCTACTTGCTGTGCCAAGTCCTGCTTGGTTCTAGAAATCCATACTAATATAATAAAGAGAGAGCCCAAACCTTTGAGGCGGGTAATCTCAGGAACCACAGCACGAATCATAACACCCAAAACAGCGTTTGAAAGGGCAGTTGCAGCAGAAGGACATAGGCTATGCAGACGCCCACCATATACATTTAAAAGGTAAAAGAACCGTGCCAGCAAAGTAGTCCCTTGTGGGCGTGTCTGCGTTGTGCTGTGGGCGTGTGCTGTGGGCGTGGCAAACGCTGGGGGCGTGTGGTACATTCCGCCCTTCATGCCATGTCTCATATCGTGTGCTGTGGGCGTGTGCTGGGGCGTGTGCGGGGAGCGGGATTACGGAAAAAAAAGCGAGCATTGTGCCCAATATTTCATTGTTTTTTCTTCCCAGGTTCTGTTCATTCCAGCTCCGGGTGTGCTTGCCCCGCGCTCCCAGTGACGTGCATCTGCTTTACTGTATGGAGGTCAGGCATGGCGCTATTCCCAAGGGCCGGAAGGAGTGCAAACAGGGGCCATTGTGCAGGAAATGTAATCTCGCCTTAACTTCCGGTGACGCCTGAAGCGCACACTGGAGATTTTCCACTTCTGTTGCGCACAGGCCTCGTGCCACGCACATCCGGACACAAGGCCCGCCTCAATGGAAATAGCAAGAAAGGGACTATCCCTCGCCCGGGAATATGTGATGATATTCCGCAAACCAACATCCTGCATACCATCACTCCGCAATTTTTATAACGCGGGACTATTACTCTGCAAAGACATAATTTCTAAAACTTTTACAACGCATATGACTTTATCACGCATGTCATTATAACGCAAATGCATGTGTGGTAAAGTCATATACATTGTAAAAGTACATTATTAAAACATATATGTTTGTTTATATGTGTATTCATATATATATATATATATATATATATATATATATATATATATATATATATATATATATATATATATATATATATATACATATACTAGCAGCCCGCCCCAGCGTTGCCTGGGGCAGAAAGGGGCTGGGGGCAGTACACCCGCTCCCGCCCCGACCCCCTCCCGCACCGACTCCCTCCCGCCCCGACTCACTCGCGCCCCCTCCCGACCAGACATACAATTGCAAAGCTAATAGCAGCCCAGAGATCCGACCAGAGGGCAAACAGCAAATTCACAGAAAGAAGTGGCTGCCTCCAGCTAAGACAAGGGGCGGCAGAACTACATGAGTTAAGTCCAACAGCGGTGGTCGTGAAGTCTGGGCTGAAAGACTGACTGGAGGTTTCTTACCTCTTTCATGGGGCCTTACTGTGTGAATAACTTTCTTGGATAAAAGGTATAAGGTCTTGCGCCCCCTCCCGCCCAGACTCAGTCGCGCCCCCCTCCCGCCCAGACTCACTCGCACCCCCCTCCCGCCCAGACTCACTCGCACCCCCCACCCGCCCAGACTCACTCGCGCCCCCTCCCGCTCAGACTCACTCGCGCCCCCCTCCCGCTCAGACTCACTCGCGCTCCATAAATAAATAAACAGACATTTTCATTTACTGCTGCCTCCTTACCTGTGCCGCCTCCTCACTCACTGCACCGCCGCTCGTAACTGCACCGCCCTCCTCCTTGTCGTCATCACACACGTCGCGTCGTGCCCAGCGCTAGGTCCCGGCCGGCGCTACTTTCAGGGGACTACTTTGTTTACAAACGTAATTTTTTTAATTTACTTTTTTATTTTTATTTATATAGCCCATGTCTCCATCTACACACCCTGACATTTTCATAGATGTATCGGGTGTGCAGATTGGCGCTGTGGTTCCCGAGTTTACCTGGCCAAAAGGTGCAAGTTCTCTCTTTATAATAGTAGTGTGTAGTGTGTCGGGTCACTGAATAAAATACTGACCACTTGAAAATACTTCGGAGGTCTGCGTCTCTTTCCTCGCCTGATTGCTGCTGGGAGAGTTCAGGAAGTGGTTTGAGGGTTTCCATATATATATATATATATATATATATATATATATATATATATATATATATATATATATATATATATATATATATATATATATATATATATATATATATATATTATATATATACACATTTTTTAAATTTAATTAAAACATTTATTCTTTTAAATTGCATTATTTATATTATTTTTATTTATTATTTTATTTTATTACCCTTTACACCCTAAAAACTAATCCCACCCTGCTCCCTTTAAATACCCCTGCACCCCATAATCATAACCCACCCTTACTCCTTAAAATACCCACACAGCCTTAAACACTAACCCATCTTAACCCTATAAATATACCCTGTACCCCAAAACCCAAAACTATCCCTACACCCTAAAAATACCCCTGTACCCCAAAACCCAAACCTAGCCCTGAACCCTATAAATACCCCTGTACCTCAAAACCCAAACCTACCCCTGAACACTAAAAATACCCCTGTACCCCATTACCCAAACCTAGCCCTGAACCCTAAAAATACCCCTGTACCCCAACACCCAAACCTAGCACTGATCCCTTAAAAACCTCCTGTACCCCAAAACCCAAACCTACCCCTTGGCACAATCTTCAAACAAAGCAGGCAACCTACTCAAGGTACGATTGTTACACTCACCAAGGATTACGACAACCATCATTCCTACAAGCCACGCCCACTTCGGGCGGTTCGCGCTAATTGAATTAAAATTTGAAAAACGAAGGGTGAGAATACTGCCTGTTTTATGTTTTGAGCCCCATGAAGAAGAGGCGTTTAGCCTCGAAACGCGTTGGGCACTTGAAAAAATTGCAGGAGAAACGGGAGTTCAGAGGCTGAGAGGCTATACCAAGCTGGAGCGCATGGAGCGTGTGAGGGTGACTGCTGGAAGCGCAGGAGCGCATTTGCTAAACTTGGATAATACACGGCTGCCCCTGGCCGTGCAGCAGAGCACCATCCCTGGCTGTAATGGAGCGTAACACAGCGCAGGGAGGCCCCGCGTTGCACTCTGCATCGCGATTGTGGTTCAAACGCCCCGAGATATTGATGGCCCCTGAACCCTCGAGCTCTCCCCCTACTTAAGGGCATAATGACTTTGGCACAATCTTCAAACAAAGCAGGCAACCTACTCAAGGTACGATTGTTACACTCACCAAGGATTACGACAACCATCATTCCTACAAGCCACGCCCACTTAGGGCGGTTCCCTCTAATTAAATTAAAATTTGAAAAACGAAGGGTGAGAATACTGCCTGTTTTATGTTTTGAGCCCCATGAAGAAGAGGCACTTGAAAAAATTGCAGGAAAAAACGGGAGTTCAGAGGCTGAGAGGCTATACCAAGCTGGAGAGCATGGAGCGTGTGAGGGTGACTGCTGGAAGCGCAGGAGCGCATTTGCTAAACATATATATATATATATATATATATATATATATATACACATTTTTTAAATTTAATTAAAACATTTATTCTTTTAAATTGCATTATTTATATTTATTATTTTATTTTATTACCCTTTACGCCCTAAAAACGAATCCCACCCTGCTCCCTTTAAATACCCCTCCACCCCATAATCATAACCCACCCTTACTTCTTAAAATACTCCAACACCCTTAAACACTAACCCATCTTAACCCAATAAATATACCCTGTACCCCAAAACCCAAACCTATCCCTAAACCCTAAAAATACCCCTGTACCCCAAAACCCAAACCTAGCCCTGAACCCTATAAATACCCCTGTACCTCAAAACCCAAACCTACCCCTGAACCCTAAAAATACCCCTGTACCCCAATACCCAAACCTAGCCCTGAATCCTAAAAATACACCTGTACCCCAAAACCCAAACCTAGCCCTGAACCCTTAAAATACCCCTGTACCCCAAAACCCAAACCTACCCCTGAACCCTTAAAAAAAACTCTGTACCCCAAAACCCAAACCTAGCCGAGAATCCTAAAAATAACCCTTTACCCCAAAACCCAAACCTACCCCTGAACCCTAAAATACCCCTGTACCCCAAAACCCAACCCTAGCCCTGAACCCTAAAAATACCCCTGTCCCCCAAAACCCAAACCTAGCCCTGAACCCTTAAAATACCCCTGTACCCCAAATCCCAAACCTAGCCCTGAACCCTAAAAATAACCCTTTACCCCAAAACCCAAACCTACCCCTGAACCCTAAAATACCCCTATACCCCAAAACCCAAACCTAGCCCTGAACCCTAAAAATACCCCTGTACCCCAAAACCTATACCTATCCCTAAACCCTAAAACTACCCCTGTACCCCATAACCCAAAACTATATCTGAACCCTTAAAATACCCAAACACCCCAAAACATATACCTCAGTACCCCAAAACATATACCCCTATACCCATACTTACCTTATTCAAACATTAAAAAAAACATGCTTTTACCATTCATGCATTTACAACGAATTTTGTTGTAAATGTATGCGTGGTAAAAGCATATAAAATTGTAGTGCCATGCATTATAATGGCATTGCGGAGTCATGGTACTTTCGTAATGACAGTATGCGGAGTGATGGTATGCGGAAAGAAAGTTGCGGAATAATAGGTGTTTACCCTCCCCCGGTAAGTACATTGGTGGCACGGCGGCCCACATCTCCAACAACATGCTCATATTTTTTCACCACCCATTTGAAAAATGCACAGGTCTCTCTCATTGATGGCCAGCACCGACATACACTTTTAGACACACCTCCCGCCACAAGTTCTAGAATTGCGAACTTTAGAGCTGCGGAGCTACGTTCGAATCTCGACATCAGCTCAACATCCTGTGATTCCAGGCAAATTGCTTTGTCTCCATGTGTCTACCACAAATGAATGTGTTCTTCGGTAATGTAAATTGTGCTCATGCCATGTTGTCGAGTTCGCGCTATATAATATTGCAAGGAAAAATAAAGTAGGGAAACTCGAGTTCACACACTACTGAACGCGCACTCTTAAGTGCATCAGCAGTGCACTGTGAATCGGAGCGTTTCACAGACCTGTCACAGATAAAAAATGCTATCAAAACTAAATCCTACAAAACAATATAGTACTGGCCGGCAGCAATTCATACCCGGACAACGTCAGGACGGGCTGCTAGTAAAATATAAAGAGACCTTTTTTATACTTACCTAATTGGCCTGAATTCAGTCTCTGAGTGTGTGCCATCAGTTCTTGATTGAGTGAATACAATACATGCTTAACACAGCCTCCTGATAAGCCTGACTTCTCAACCACACTACCACAAAAGAGAGTAAGGTATTATCTACTTCAGTCTCTGTTATACCTCTGGGGATCCACTGGATTCTCTGAACATTATACCTTACTTTGGTATAGTATATACAGATCCAGCTTCGTACACCCACTTCATGAGTTGCCCAGCTTTCTGGTTTGCCCCTCTTCTGCAAAATAAAGACCAAGACTTGAGTCAGTGACCGCCTCAACCTGACGCCTCAAGCACCTATGCACCCCTGCTCCAGAGCCTGAGTTCAAGAAAGGTGACGGTGCAAATGGAGTCCCCAGGCCCTCAAGAGCCAAACCCACAATTGGGTTTGCCCAGATTGGACTGCCAGTGGCTGCCTGCAGCCTCCTTCTGCAGGCCCCCTCCAACTGCAAATGACTCCAGCACAGAATCCAGATGCTAAAAGACACCACTGCATCGAGTCCCCATCCCAAAGAGAAGTGGATCATGGGTTTCTCTGCATACTCAAGGATCGAGCCCCCCTGGGGGTTTCCCCGGACTAGTCCCCCAGTCAAATCTTGCAGTCTCTTTACCAACGGTCTCTTCTCCCATTGAAGTGAATGGGACTCCCAACGCTGTGACACACCTCTGCACCCAGATACCCTAGAGCCCCCCGAAGTGACCTGTTGGTGTGGCCTTGGACCTTGCCCCATACTCACCCTAAGTCCTGAAGAACAGTCCTGTAAGTTGTCATCAAGTGCCAGATTGCAATACATGTTTTTACCTCATAGGATAACATTGGCGATCCAGAAAATGCACTGAGTCCATTTTTTAAAACTGGAAAAAAAACATTTTTGGGGGGAAACTGTTTTATTGATTTTGTAATTTAGTGCAACATAACACATAGACATGTGGGTGCTGCTGGGCATTCCAGGAGTTACATAGGGTACAGTACATGTTCATTTGTACATTCCTGGTACATTCTCAAGACAGTGCAGGAAAATTATGAAAACCAGGTCTAGTGAGTGCATGTACAAATCATCTCCAACAGGCATATATGAAAGGGGAGGGGGGACAAAGGACATGTCAGTTCCACCATAGTTTTCATAATTAAGTGCCCTCTGAGATATAGATGTTGTTACATCCCTGCCTCTGCACGCTCTTTCAGGTGCAGACTTACAGGTCCAGTGGGAGCACTTGCACTCATACACGGTGAAGCGACAATCATAAAATCACAGGAGAACAAAGAAAAAATTCGAACTGTGCCTACATTAACGGCGAAAAAGAGGGAGTAAAAGTAACAGAGATATGAAACGTGTGCAACCAGGTATTCAACCCCCAACACCCCCCCCCCCCTCCGATTCCATGTACAGCGGTACATATTACTCATACAGTTAGTAGCTGCTAGCTACCTCCCCATTACTAGAGTGTGCGTTTGTGTAGAGGTACATTCAGCATGTATCTGCCAGTAAGAGAATGATGTGGTGTATAAGCTGGCGCAGCTTGGATGTATGTTAATTGTTTATGGCCGGCGCATCAGAGGGGCCCCTGGGCGGCGCATATGCTTGTCGTCGTTATTCAGAATAGAGGGCGTCCCAGTATGCAGCGATGGGGACCTAGGGTTTGAAAACTGTAAAACTTCATCACTCAAAAAGTACTTACCATATTCCAGTGATTTTGGAATCAAGATTTATATAAAAGTATGTTTTTATAAATTGGTGTCAGATTTCTTTATTGATTGTGCCCTCACTTACTGCCTTTTTTATGTGCAATAAATGCTTAGCACTACACTCTGATATGCCTAATTGCTCACCTACACTACCGGCATAGAGCATTTGGGGTGTCATTTGTGCCTCTTTAATTTCTCTGAGGTTTGCTTGGACTCTTTACACAGTGTACCTCTTTTTGGTCCACTATATAAAGATCCAGCTTTCTTAAGATATTGTGCAAGTGGTGGAGGTAATAGAAGATCCTGCAACCAACCTGATGCCCATGATCTGGAAGGGCAATACTAGGATGGCTTGGAGGTTGAGACTGGTGGGGGGAGTGATGGGTTGACCGGACCTCTGGCTACCCCACCCTCTTGGTAGGAACAAACTGTGCTCTTGTTCATGCAGGGGTTGTGGAACCTGCGCAGCTCAGAAGCTAGGATAGAGTTGCTGTGGTTAGAAGTCCCTTTTGTAGCCACGAAAGGAGCAAAAGGCAGACTCTGGATGGGGGAACAGCTGAGGGGCCCAAAAACTTGGCCGCAGCACGAGAGTCCTTTTAGCGCTCCAACGCCATGTCTGCAGTGTCTCTTAAGAGCTGGGTGCCATCAAAGAGCATGTCCATGAGCGAGATCTGGACTGCCCACAAAAAGCCTGATGTACTCTGCCAGGCATAGCGGCTAACAGCCACCGTCGTAGATATTGCTCTGCCCAGCGTGTCGGTTGTGTCCAAATCAAATCAAAAGGGGAACTTTGCTGCATCTCTCCCATCTGATAATGCTAGGGAGAGGATGGCCCAGGTCTCCTCCAGGACCTGTAGCAGCACTTGCGCAACCATTTCCCACAGAGAGTAGGAATAATGGCCCAATAAGCAGGTGGTGTTCAACGACAGCAATGCAAGGCTGGCGGAAGAAATAAGGCTTTGCCTCAACTATCCAACCTCTTGAATTTCCTGTCCAGGGAATCGGCAGGGAATGTGCCATGGGAAATGAAGGCCAGGACCACCAACATATCTGGGGTTGGGTAAGGTGTGTAGTGAGGAAGTTTGAGTCACCCGGGGCAGGATGTTGGTGGCAGGTGACAGGTCATCATCCTGTTCACAGAGCCCCTTTGCTGGGCTTGGACCAGGTTCACAGAAGGATGTCCATCAGGGCTTTGTTCAATGAGTTCAGGGGAGAAAGCTCCCAGCTGTAGCACCTCCATCAAGATATTAGTCTTGACCGCAACTGTGGTTAACTGAAGGGCAAGGACCTCAGCTGCCATGCGCACCACCATTGCTTAAGATGTACCCTCCTCCATAGCCACGGTAGGAGAAGGAAGCGTGTCAGTATCTGGGGAGACATCCAGTCCACTGGTCGCACCCAATTCCTCATACCAGTCCATGTCTTGATCGTACTGCTGGTATTCTAAAGTGTCCAGTGACCCCTCCCATTCTTCTCCCAATCCTGGCCTATTCAAATAAGGCTCAGGGAAAGATCTAGGGCACATGGGGCTTGTCAGAGCAGAAAGCGGCTTCGGGTCATCAGGGATGAGAATAGGGCTGGCGCCACTGATGGGGACTGAGAGCATCAGCGTCAGGGAAGGTCGCTCACAGAAAAGTGGAGAGGTATGGAGCCGACCCAGGTGCAGGTTCCAGAGAATGAGGCCTTGAAAGCTAAGGCTCCCCCGCCGCATTGGCTTCTTACCCGAGGTTACGGAACCTTCCTCTTGATCGTGACCAATACCTCCAAATAGTCCGGTATGGCATTACCTGCTGGGTCGCAAGAAGCTTTAGGTAGGAATGCTCCCTCAAAGCCTTAGGAGCCCTGGCCGAGCAGTCGGAGCACGATTTCGAGTCGTGGTTGCACTCCAGACACCACAAGCAAACCAAATGCGTGTCTGTCACCGACATATCACAGTGACATGCGTCTCACGTTTGAACCCTGAACTCTTTCTAGACATGACTCCTACATACCAAAAACAAGGTCGACAATAAGTTGAAAAATTCTGTCAAAAAGTGACAGAGGGTAAATCTTTTCACGGATCAGCACTTGACTGGCACGGAAAGAAAAGATCGGATGCCAGTACATCGAGGTGGCACCAGTATAGTTGACACAGACGTTACTTCTGGCACAGATAATGAAGGCAAGGCTACACAGAGCTGACTAATGCCATCTATCTGTGCGCAGGGGTGTTGCTCGGAAACTTCCGGATCCAGTCTGATGCCTAGAAAATGTAAAGGTAAGGAATGAAAGGTAAGGAATCTGTGGCTAGATGTCTCTATCAGATAGGCTCCACATGGCTAGAAGCCGGCATTCCAAGAGGATATCCCTGCCACACTAGGGGGAAAACCTCAAAAGGACTTGACAAAACAGTGAAAAAAGTTAGTCAAAAAGTGACTAAGGAGTAGCTCTTCTCTGGATCTGCACTGAAAATAAAAGAACTGACGTCAGTGCGCTGGGGTGGTGCCTCTATAAGCACTGCACACATCACTTTCAGCATGAGAGGAGCTGAATGGTGCCACCTAGTGGCTCGTAGAGGTACTGCTAGAGGAAAAAATTTCAGATCCAGTCTGATGACTGGATATTGTAAAAGGTATGGAATCTGCGACTACAAATCTCTAACTGATATCTTTAGCCTTCATCTCCTCATGTTGGTAATTGCACACGTTATATTGTGTCCCCTTGTTGGAAAGTAGGATCTGGTTTTATGGTTATCGCCACTTTTCGCCTGGTGTTATGCTGTTTCATACTAGCCCGACTGAGATCCTGCTAATCAGGACCCTAGTCTCTGTGCTTTCTATCCTAAATTGGATAATAGGTACACCCAAGATTGGCCACTGTTGTACCCTTATAAGTCCCTAGGTATATTGTATTGTATTGTAATTGCATTTATATAGCGCTTGACGCTGACGAGGCGTTGAAGCACTTTTTCGGCAAGTAGCACGCTACTCTGGGACCCATAGAGGATTAGTGTTGAATTAGTATAGTGAAACATGCAAGTACATTTTAAGTGGTAGATAGGTGAGTCAGTTATTTGGATTTGGAATGATAGCAGAAGGATAGAGGAGGACAAAGGTTTGTATTTATATAGAGCTTGTTGAGGCACACTATTCAGGAAGCCTATAAAGGATTAGTGGTGAATTAATATGGTGAAATATGAAGTAATTTCAGTGGTGGATATTAGCCACTTACTTGGAGTGAGAAGAATAGCAGAGGGATAAAAGGGGAAGAACATTTGCATTCATATAGCACTTGTTCCCCTGATGGGTGTTGAAGCGCTTTTCTGGCGAGTAGCACACCACTCCGGAACCCATAAAGGATTAGTGTTGAAAATTAGCATTGTATAAATATGAAGTAATTTGAGTAGTGGATATGTTATTCAGTTATTTGGGTAGTATATTAGTATAGTTGAATATGGAATTTGAGAAGTGAACATGTTAGTCTGTTAATTTTGATTGAAAAGGATAGTGGAGTGATAAAAGTGAAGGTTTTTTTTTTAGGTCTTAGCAGTAGGAAGAGGCTTTTGGATGAGTAAAAAGGAGTTTTGGAGAGGAGGAGTCAGAGGGAAGAGTTTAGAAAGGTTTATTTTAGGGGATCGGTATGGTAAAAAGAGGTGTCAGATAATGCAAGGAGGGGTAGAGTAGGAGAGTGTTTAGAAAGGGTTATTTTGGCGATCATAGTAGTGGTATGGGGTTTGGGATAAATGAGAGAGTGGATGTAGAAGATGTATTGATAGATGTATAGGATGAGAGATAGGGTAGTGCATTGGAAGTAGTAGTAGAAAGAAGTTTGAGATGAGTCAGAAGGTTGGGCTAGAAGATGTATTGAGCGAAGTATAGGCTGAGAAATAGGGTTGTGCATTGGAAATGCTAAATTAGAAGAAAGTGATAAATATATAGATCCATAAGTATATAGAAACATAAAGGATGTAAGTATATGTAGAATAAAGATATTGATAGAGGCACATGATGAGAAATAGGGTAGTGCATTGGATATGCTTTTTCAGGAGAAAAGTAACAGACATACAGATTCAAGTACATGGAAGGTACATAGATGCACAATGGAAGTATGTACATGTAGACCAAAGATGATTTTTATTTATTTATCATTATTTTTTCTCTTGACTTATTATTTTACATGTTTATACAAAGTAATACACAAAGATAGGTACATATCTATAGTGAAAACAAATGCTTATATACAGGGGAATATGCTTTAAATTTCTGTTTGCGTATGATGCTTATGTGGTGGAAGAGCCAAATCTTGAGTAGTTTTCTGAAGATAAGGTGGTTGTCGGTGGACCTTATGCTGGGGGGTAAAGAGTTCCATAGTTTGGCTGCTTGAACAGTGAAGGATGTGCCACCCATGTTTTTTTTCTTGTATGGTGGGATTTTGAGGCAAGATGCTCCTTTAGAGCGGAGGTTCCTTTGCTGAATGTGTTTGGTGATTTTATTCCTGATGAAGAGTGGTCCTATTCCATGTATTGCTTTGTGGGTGATGCACAGCAGCTTGAACGTGGATCTTCTAGCAACCGGTAACCAATGCAGGGCTTTCAAGGCAGGGGAGATGTGGTCTCACGTTTTGATATGCAAGAGTAGTCTGGCAGCCGAGTTCTGAATCCGTTGTAGTCTTTTCATGGTCGTTAAAGGTGATCCGTGGTAGAGGCTATTGGCGTAATCGAGTTTGGACAGAACAAGGGAGATGGTAGCTGTACCTTGTGTGGAAATCCCAAATGAGTGAAAATTCGTTGCAGCGTTTTCATAGTAGCAAAGCTTGATCTTGCTAGTTTCTCAACCTGGACATTCATCGACAGCTTGGAGTCCATGGTCATTCTGAGGTTTCTTACTTCCTTTGATACTTTAGGCAGTGATCCCAGTTCATCAGGCCATGTGGCAAGCGGGTTGTAATGTTTCCAATCGCCACACGTGAGTATTTCAGTTTTAGAAGCATTCAATTTGAGATGGCTCCAAGTCATCCACTAATTCACGGCTCTAAGACAGCTGAAAATTGGTGATTTTCCAATGTCTTTGGGGCATTCCAGTTGAAGGAGTATTTGTGTGTCATCTGCATAGTTATAGCACGTGAGGTGAAATTTATTGATCAGTACTGGTAATGACTTCATGTAGATGTTGAAAAGCATGGGCGAGATGATAGAACCTTGAGGGACCTTGCTTTTGTGGAGTACGGTTTGGACGAGAAAGGTGGGGTATGGATGACATTAGTTCTGTTTTGAAGGTAGGACGCGATCCAGTCTAGAGCAGTTCCCTCTATGCCGGCTTAATAAAGTCTTTGTTTCAGAGTTTCATGGTCAACCGTGTCAAAGGCAGCTGAGAGGTCCACGAGAAGTAGTGCAGCAACCCCGTTGCGGTCAACCGTATTCTTTAGGTCATCCCAGATGGCAAGGAGGGCAGATTCAGTGCCTCTTCCCGGACGGAATCCTCTTTGGAAGTCAGAAAGAATGTCATTCTCTTCAATGAATTGTGACATCTGGGTGAACACTGCTCTTTCTATCAGTTTGCCCTGGAAAGGTTCATTTGTAATGGGTCTGTAGTTATCAGGGTTCAGCGGGTCCAAGTTTGTTTTCTTCAGTAAAGGGCGTATGTATGACTTTACCAGTTCTTCTGTAAATATTCTGATAGTTAAGGAATTGTTGATGATTCTTCTTACTGGAGTTGCAGCAGAGGTTGTTAAAAAAATCTTCTTGAAAGTTTTTTGCGGACGAGGGCCAGAAGGGCTGCCGGCAGGCCTGCTTGCTTTGACCAGGTCCATATATTCATCGTGTGAGATGTGTTGGAAGGAACGGAGAGGCTTAGAACATTCTTGGATTGTTGTTTTGTCCAAGGGTTAGTGCTGGTGCTTTGTTTCTGTTTTAAGTATGAGTCCAACGTGCCGGCTTTATCCTTGTAATGATTTGCCAGTTTGTCTGTGAAATCTTGAGTAACAGGATGAGTTCCTTCTAGGCAATTTGGTTTGAGAAATTCGTTGAGTATTTTATAGAATTCTTTATTTGCACATTTCTGTAGGTGAAGGTTGTCTTGTTTGGCGTTTGTTGTGAGCCAGGTACGTTGCAGCTTTCTAATTTGTTGTTTTATGTCTTTTATTTCTATGTTTCTCCAAGTCACTTTTTTTCTTTTGTTTTGTTGTGTGGTTTTGAGTGGTATCAGGATGTCAAAAGCTTCCTTTAGCCACTCATATAGATTTTCTAATACTTTTTTTTTATTCAAGTCTGTTTATTCCACCCCTGTAACAGGGCGTATGCATAAGAGTGACATGTACACAGCGATAAGCCTACAACCCTAACAGGGCCGGCCGCGTCAAACACACTGCATGGTAACAGAGTAGAGACACACATGTATGGAGACTTTATACACAGCGGTATGCCTACAACCCAAAAGGGACGGCCGCGTAAGATAGTGCATAGTGTACCCTGGGCAGTCACTTCCAATGATAGCTCGGCCGCAAGGGCCAAAGAAACCCTAGGAACTAGAACTAATAGAACCATAGGACCATACGGGTCCAAACCATAACTTAGTGCCTGAAGGAGAGGCAGAGTATAAGAGAGACAAAGGAAATGAGTGAAAATGAAAGGTTGGAAAATAGAAGCGAGAGGGCCCTAGGGGGTAGGAGTGTCACATCGGACCCTGGAGCATATGGCGCGCATGCTCTACTTTGCATAGATATCGCACCAGAGGTTGCCACACCGCTGTAAAGCGTGTGTCGCGAGCCTGCAGTCGAGCTGTAAGGAGCTCCATTGTTATGACATGCCAGAGGCACATGAACCACGCCGCGACAGGTGGTGCTTCCGCCTTTTTCCAGTAAAAGGCAATGAGCTGTCTGGCTGCTCCCAACATTTGAAGCGCTATGGTCCATTCGCTCCGGGTTAGCGCTAGCAGGCCTGCCGGTTTGATCCCCAGTAAAATTGTGCTAGTGGCATCAGGCAGAGGAAACCCCAGGAGCCCCCTGATATGACTCAAGATCTCCTTCCAGAAGAGTGTTAACGAGGGGCAAGACCACCAGATGTGCAAAAAATCACCAGTCGCAGATCGACACCTCCAGCACTCCGGAGGAGAGGTCGGGAACATTTTGTGGAGTCGTTGCGGCGTATAATACCACTGGGTCATCATTTTATAAGCGTTCTCTTGTTGTGGAACGCTACGATAAATTTTAGGTATGTCACGCCACAGTCGAAGCCATTGTGCTGATGTGATGTGTGTACCCGAAATAGATTGCCACCTCTGCTGATACGTATGTGAAGGTGGCGTTTGAGGGTGCTGCAAAATGTGATACATTTTTTAGATCAGTCCCTTTGAATCCATGAAGTAGCGGGCTAATCTCTCAAACGGGGTGAAGGCGCGATTAGCCGCCTGGTATGTCCCATCCGCCATTACCCAGTGTCTCAGTTGGGCATACTGCAATTCGGCGTCAGGTGGCAATCGGAAGTCCTCTCTGCAATGCGCAAAGGTTTTTAGAGTGCCCCCATCAAAGATTTAGATTTTTGATTTGATGTGGATTTGTAAAGCGCGAATTGCTGCCCTGAGGCGTCCAAGTGCTAGCAATAACCAAAACCTACCAGAGAGCTAGATGGGGTCTGTAAGAGGTCTGTAAGCACCCTGCAGTTGTCCTGGGACCATCTACTGAAGGCTCTGGTGCGGAAGGCCGGCGGAAACCACGGGTTCCCTTCAATTGGAGTGTGTGGCGAGGGAAAAGTGGTGAGGCCTCTACGTACCGCTACCCTGTCCCAAATTTCCAGCACCGTTTTTGTGGGCACTGCCATGTAGGCACTCGGGGAACGCCCCGCCTTGTGTTTCCATGCCAAATCCCAGATAGTATGGCCAGTCACAGCTCTGTCCATATGCAGCCACCCCTTCTCACTCTCCGTAGTACTCCATTCAATTATAAAGCGAAGAAGGGCGGCCCAGTAATACTCCACTAGACTAGGACACGCCAATCCCCCCAGATCTCGGGGCGCCAGGAGGAGTGCCTGCGAGAAGCAAGGCCTCTTCAACCCCCCAGATGAAGTTGGTGAGGTCCCTCTGCAGACTTCTGATATTATGTAGCGGGATGGGGGTGGGGAGGCATTGAAATATGTATAGGATTTTGGGTAGGATGGACATCTTTATCGCATTGAGTCTACCCAGCCAAGACGGTACAAGCAGCTTCCATCGTCGTAGATCCTCCAGGACCGCTCAGCGACAACCCCTCCAGTTGGCGTGTGTCCAGCCAGCTAGTGAAGGTGTCAGCTGCAAACCAAGATAACGGATGTGTTGTGCCGTCCAGCGATAGGGGGCTAGTCGTTCCAGGTGGGGAATTTCTGTCTTCCGGATGGTGAGATTAAGCGCCCAGGACTTGCTATGGTTAATTTTCAGGCCAGAGATGCGCTCAAAGAGGCAAAGCGTAGAGTGTACTGCCGGGAGGGACTTTCGGGGCTTAGTGAGTGTCAGGATGAGATCATCCGCAAAGAGTGCCACCTTATTATAAAGGCCACCTATCGGGATACCATGGATGTCAGGGGCTCGACAGATCATGTCCGCCAGCAGCTCAATTGCCAGGGCAAATAATAAAGGCGAGAGCGGGCATCCCTGCCTGGTTCCCCTCCCTATAGTAAACGGCTCAGTGAGCTGCCCGTTCACTCTAATCGTGGCCCGTGGCCCAATATAAGGCGCCATAATCCTGGTGATCATCCTCGGATCGAACCCTATCCTATGGAGGACCGCGCGGAGGAAGGACCAGTCCACCCTGTCTAAGGAGAGAAGGCAAGCCGGGATCTGCCAATGATGGGCCTTGCCCACAAGGTGTGCCACTCTCTGCACGTTGTCGGCCCCCTGCCGGCCGCGAATAAAACCCACCTGATCGGGGTCGATCAGGCCCGGCATATGGGGGTCTAGTCGCCTCGCCAGAAGCTTGGTGTATATTTTAAAGTCAGTGTTCAATAAGGCTATCGGGCGGTACGACGAGCACAGAGCGGGGTCCTTTCCAGGTTTCAATATTAAAGCGATTTCGGCCAACCCCATGCCCGGGGACATCCCCTGATCGTCAGTGAAAGAATCGAACAACCGAAGAAGGTAGGAAACTAGTTGCGCCTGGAACATGCGATAGAAGGATAGTGGAAGGCCGTGGGGCCCCGGTGTTTTCCCCAGGTGGAGCTCCTGGATAGCTGAGGTTATTTCCTCCTGCGTGATCGAACTCTCCAGAAGTTGCGCAAAGTGGGGGTGCAGCGTCGCCCCGCCATACTGCTCTAGCACTTCCTTCACAAGTTCGGGGGGTGGTTTCTCCTTCGAGTAAAGTGACGTATAGTAGTCCCTGAAAGCCTGAAATCCCTCGCCGCAGTCACCCTAGTTCCATTCGGCAGTTGCACATTCGCTATATGTGCTTTAGCAGCCTTAGCCCTCAATCTCCTTGCCAATAACCTCCCTACCTTATCCCCCCCCATCAAAAAAATTCTGTTTTAAGGCTACTAGGGAGGTTTATGCCCTATTGGTGCGCAGCATCCTGATTTGCCCCCTAAGATTAGTTAAATGCCTCCTCGTCTGTTGGGTGGAGTCGCCCTGGTCTTGTGCCTCTGCCTTCTTCAGGTCCTCCGTCAGTTTGTCTTCCAACGCGCGTGTCTCTCGCGCCCTCGCGATCGAGAGGGACGTAATATGCCCCCGTATGGTTGCTTTGAAGGCATCCCAGACCACCAAGAAGGGCGTCTCAGGCAGGTCATTATGCTCAAAGTAGGAAACAACGGCTCCCCGGATGTCCTCGACATCCGCCGCATCCCGAAGAATACTGGGCGGCAGAAACCACCTGCGATCCCGGGGGGGGGGGGAGGGGGGGGAGCGGCTGCTGGGTCTTGCATGAGCAATTCCACATGAGCGTGGTCAGAAATTGAGATGTCAGACATTTCGACCCCTATGACATCGCAGGAGAGATCATGGGACATAAACAGATAATCTAAGCGAGAGTAGGAGCAATGAGCTTGGGAATAGTACGAGTACTCCCGCTTGTCTGGGAAAAAATACCGCCATGTGTCAAACAACCCCAGGTCCGCAATCTGCTTGCGCAACTCCGAGGACATTGCCCCCGCCCCGCTGAAAGAACCCTCGCTCCGATCTAACTTTTGGCTCCAGACCAGGTTGAGATCACCCCCCACAATAAGCGAGGATCCACCCTGCGGCACCTGGTCTCTCAGGAGGTCTCTGAGGTAGCGATCCTGCGCCTGGTTGGGGGCATAAATGTTGCACAGAGTGAGGCAGCGACGCCCCACCTCGACACCCACTCTGAGAAAGCGCCCGTCGCCACTCCGAAAGGGTCTGCCTTTCCCCCGCCTGATGCCAGCTCTGCACAATATCGCCACTCCTGCTGTCTTTGTGCCCGCAGCAGCCCAAAACTGGAGAGGGTACCTAGGGTTCGCCATGCGCACAGTATCAGTTTGCAGCAGGCGAGTCTCCTGTAGGAATATGGTATCTGGATTCTGACGGGTGAGGTAATGCCATACCTGCTTGCGCTTATTAGGCGAGTTAAGGCCCTTTACGTTGAGGGACAGAATCTTTAGAGGGCTAGGCGCATTCACAGCCATACCGGGAGGTGACATAAGCCCTCTGCACTCTCACAACCGCCATCACAGTCGCGCCACACGTACCGCGGGCCAAGGCCCGTAGCCATCCACTCCCCACCAATGTCCAGCACCCCCACCCCAATCTCCCACGAGAAGGAAAGGAAAGCAGAAAAGAGAGCAGCGAGAAACAAAGGAAAGAAGAGAGAGACCAATCTAGAAGCCTTACAACTCTGTCAACTCCCAACAGGTCCAACTCATATAGCTGGACACACTCTCGATCTCATTTGTACAAATTCCCGTAAAGTCACGATCACACAAAGTGACTTAGTCTTTTGGACGGACCATTTCATCATAGAATTCGCTGTAAACGGATCTCAGATCCCGGCGACCCGCCCAAGTAAGATGAAAAAAAGCAGACCATGGAATAAAATCACCATACCAGCCTTTAGTAAATCCTTTTCCCCGCCCTCAATCGCCCAATGCACCAATCTTAGCCTAACCGCAATGGAATTTGAATCAGCCATCACCATTGCGCTTGATGATATAGCACCTATGCGCACCTCCAAGCCTCCAAGAAATAATTCTCCATGGTTTACGCCAGAACTTAAACAAATAAAATGCGCTACTAGGCTGGCAGAGCGAAAATGGAGACTGACAAAAAGCGCCCAAGACAGGCACTTATACAAACTGGCTCATAGACAGTATATGCAGGACATTGCTGAGGCCAAAAAAGTTTACCTGGGAAACAGGATCGCACTAGCAGCCAATTCCCAACGAGAACTGTTTAATATTGTGAAGGAGTTCACCACACCCCCAGGTACGCAACAGGCGCCCCCTGACTCCAAAAACTGGGTGGAATCCGTAGCCTCATACTTTCATGAAAAAATAACCGAAATTCACAAACGGTTTCCCCAACCAACAACAGAGGATGAGGCCAGCACTCCTCCCATTGCAAAGCAAAACTCCTACAGCATCCACGACAACACGCTGAAACTGTTCTCACCCCTGACCGAGCAGGATGTAAATCACGCGCTGCTGAAAATGAAATCTGGAGCACCGGGTGACCCTGCCTCGCCACAAGTCATACACAAAATCTCCCCAGTTTTGATCCCCATCCTGACCAATATTTTTAACCAATCAATACAACACTGTGTTTTCCCTGACCATTGGAAGGAAGCAATAATTAGGCCCATTCTGAAGAAACCTAATGCTGACCCAGATCAGTTTGTAAATTATAGGCCCATCTCCCTTTTGCCACTCTTTGGGAAAGTCATGGAGACCCTAATCAATAAACAGCTTGTTGCCCACCTGGAATCTAATAAACTCCTCGACCCATCCCAATCCGGTTTCAGGGCATTCCATAGCACCGAAAAGGCCTTGTTGGAGGTTGTGGACAATATAAGGCTATCCCTAGACTCAAAAAAATCAGCCATTCTGATGCTATTGGACCTATCTGCGGCCTCCGACACCATCTCGCATCGCATACTGCTAGAGCGCCTTGTTGAGATTGGTGTCGAAGGAAACGCTCTTAAATGGATATCAAGCTACCTTGGAAACAGACGATCAAGGGTCCAAATAGGCGACCACACCTCTATCTCCTATAAAAATGATAAAGGTGTCCCACAGGGATCTATTTTAAGCCCGACCCTTTTTAATATTTATGTTTCCCCTTTGGCCAAAATCATTAGAGAAAGCGGTTTTGGGACAATATCCTATGCTGACGACACACAAATCCTCGTCACCATCAGCCAAAACCATGAGGACGTTAAAAATAGGTTCAAAAACTGTATGACCAATATACAAGAGGGGATGACCTGTTGTTTGCTGCCTGAACCTTGACGCTGGAGGCTCCTGGAGGCGTCTTATGAATCGTGATCTCTCCTGTGCACTGAAAGACGCACTGAAAGACGCTACTGCTTGCCGGACCAGCTTCGCGCTACTGTGCTGTTTAAGGTCACTGGTCACATCGCATTGAGGGCATTTCCATTACAGGGCTGCGAGCGTGTTCACAGCAGGACTCGAGTTCCCAAGAGTCCCTGCTGCTCCTTTCACCGTAACCACCTGGTGACGCTCTCCCTGTTGGCCATGCCCCCCTGCATTCCTTGAAAAGAACCCGGACACTGACCCTTGTCGGTTACCTGTTGTTTGCTGCCTGAACCTTGACGCTGGAGGCTCCTGGAGGCGTCTTCTGAATCGTGATCTCTCCTGTGCACTGAAAGACGCACTGAAAGACGCTACTGCTTGCCGGACCCGCTTCGCGCTACTGTGCTGTTTAAGGTCACTGGTCACATCACATTGAGGGCATTTCCATTACAGGGCTGCGAGCATGTTCACAGCAGGACTCGAGTTCCCAAGAGTCCCTGCTGCTCCTTTCACCGTAACCACCTGGTGACGCTCTCCCTGTTGGCCACGCCCCCCTGCATTCCTTGAAAAGAACCCGGACACTGACCCTTGTCGGTTACCTGTTGTTTTCTGCCTGAACCTTGACGCTGGAGGCTCCTGGAGGCGTCTTCTGAATCGTGATCTCTCCTGTGCACTGAAAGACGCACTGAAAGACACTACTGCTTGCCGGATCGCTACTGTGCTGTTTAAGGTCACTGGTCACATCGCATTGAGGGCATTTCCATTACAGGGCTGCGAGCGTGTTCAGAAAACATATTCTTTTCCTTTTTCTCCTGCTTTTCGTATTGGAGTTGTAAAACCTTCTGTTTACAGATTGCCGACCCCTCCTCCTTCTCAGTATCCAGACGGGGGTCTGTGAGTGGTAATATAAGTGCCTCCACTGAATCGCCCAGGTATCTAGAGAGGGAGTAGTAATTTTGAGAGGGTGTATTTATCGTTGTATCACCTAACTAAGATCTGAGGGTGGGAATTACGGATGTTTTTGACTCTGGTTTACATTGTTATTGAAAAATTGGGTTAAGTATAAGGGGTTCCGTGTTCCTACGAAATATTGTGTTAACATACATTGATTGTTTCCTTATTTTTTACTGTTAACCAAAGGGGTAGTACTGAGTTCTGTGTTCGTTAAATAATACGTTTTCGTTATTATTTTTCTTAACGGTTTCTGTTAAATAAGATGACGTCAAAAAAATTAAGGTCAGGGAGAATTTTAGTAGGAAAAACATGCACTAAAACAAAATCGAACCCCCTTCGTAATAAGACTAGCCAAGCAATCCATTTGAAAGGTACTTGTCAGCTCTTCAACCTCTGGGAAAGGGGTAAGAATAAAGCCCAACAGGCGGATACTATATCTGCGGACACAAAGACCACTGCAGCAAATCAGTCAGATATTCTATCTGACTCATTGGGAGTGGGATTGGTAAGCAGAAAGTTAAATGTAGATAACTGTTCTGGTGCCGCAATAGTAGAGTCTTCGCCTTCGCCTTCTGAAAATAGATCTTCATTTCCTTTATTCTCTACAATGGAAAATAATACTAATTTAGTACCAAAAGTAATTTTAAAAACAAAGACTGAGATAGCACAAGATATCTTACAAAATGAGAAAATTTGCCAAGATGATAACGTCCCCTCTTTGATTGTCTCGCCATTAAGAGTTTCCTTAATAAATGGCCTGTCCCCTATGGTTCTAGATAAAGAATTATGTCAAAGATACATGGATACTGAGTTAGATAAACCCCTAAGCGACCCAAAAACACCGGTAACATCAACACAAGCAGGCCTCCATCTGTACAGTAGCACCCCTTCCAAGTCTTCACATATTAATTTTTCGTTAAATTCTAATTTAAATTTAACGGGAACACATGCACCTCAACTTCAAGGGACTGATAATCCTGTTTCGGCCTCTCTCTCTGCATTGGAACATTTATTGTTATCCATTTTACAACTATTAGAAAAATTTGTGGGTGGTTCAGATTGTGTATTAGACACTGTGACCCAAATTTTGAAAGTTTTATTGGGCAATTGTCATGAGAAGAACATCGTCCATGATATAATTCATAAAGAACAATCTTCCAATGCACAAGATGAGGTTATAGAAACGGAACAGTTCATTATATCTAAGGATGAGCAAAAAATGGTAAAAGAGGGGGTTAACTCAAGTATTATCCTCCCAATCCCCATCCAAGATAGTTTAACAGATGTTGAATCAGAAATAAAGGTTGTGGGGAAGTCTCCCCCTAAAACGGAGAATGATCTCTTTCCAATCTTCATAAGACAACAAGGAGAGGGCGTTAGGGAAGTAGTTGATCTTGAAGAGAATAGTAGGGAAGAGAATAGTAATAAAGGGAATCTAGCGAAACCTAATAAGAAGGGGAAGAATAAGAGGAAATTAATAAGACGGATAGAGAAAAGTAGGCGGAGGAAAATTCTTTTTGGAAAACAGCTTAATACCTCTATGAATAAAGTTGTATGTCATATACCTGAAGAGGTAGTTGAAAATGTTAATAATTTAGAAAACATAAATATAATGGAAAATATCATGCCTTCTCCCTCAGCAGTTCCTTTGGTAGTCTCTCCCTCTCCTTCTCCTCCATTAACAACTAACTCGAAAATCCTCCTCGAACCAGCTCCCTTAACAACTAACTTAACAACTAATACGAAAATCCTTCTCCAACCAGGTCCTGGTTGTGATACAATTGGACTTAGAAGTTCGATACTTCAGGGACACGAGCATAATTCCACCGGCCTTGCAAAACCAACTCTTAATCCCTTGGCAATTTCTTATGCTGGAGCAATCTCGCGAAATATTTTGGCAGGGGAAACTAAGGAAGAATGCACTGATACCTTGTGGTTAGAATTCTCCCCTCTCTTTGATGTTGAATGCATTTTGAATAGATCCGTCCTTCTTAAGTATTTTCAAGAATCGGCTAATTTAATATTGATACAATCTGCCGATCTGGATAGGGTACAAATACTAAAATCCGAGATAGGGATGATAACTAGGGTGAAGTTCCAGTCTAAGTTAGTTGCAAACTTAATTTTACAACGCTCTGAAGACCTTCAGAGCAGAGGGATAGATGTAATCCCTTTGATAGGATATACTGGACAAAATAAAGTTTTTCAATCTTTGATTCCGTCAAGATCCCCCTTTTCTTTGTTGCAAGCAGCAACAGGTAGGACAAAACAGGTAGGTGATCTTGCGGATTTAAAAATATGTAAATCTAAGGACCTCCGTTTAGTGTCCTATGTGAACCCGCCACAATTATTGTATCAATCTGTTATTGGGGATGAAAGAGACCAATGGAATTGGTTACCGGGAATTCTGTCAGGAAAACCCCTAATTAACCAAACGTCCAATCCGCATTTTTAACGACAAGTTATCTTTAATAACATGGAATGTTGCTGGTCTAAAAAACAGCCCGGATAAAATGCAATTTCTTTTGTCTCTTGAGGCAAATATAATATGCCTACAGGAAACATGGTGCCCGGATAAAATTCAGGCAGGGAATGATTATTTTGTGTTGGAAGGCAACGCTACCGTTAACAAGAGAGGACATGCCAGTGGGGGTATAGCTTGTCTTCTTTCGAATCGCATAAATTGGAATTATACCCACTACATGGACCCCTGTAACCTTTTTCAAGTCATAACGTTATTTAAGCCCAGTAGTAATGAAGCTATCAAACCCTTACTTTTGGTCAATGCCTACATCCCCCCAGAAGCAGGATTTAATGGAACTTTGAAAAAGGTCTTTTCTTATGTTCAGAACATCAGGGAGAAAGATCCGTTGACTGCCATAGTTATAGTTGGGGACTTAAATTGCAAAATTTTCAATTCAAGTATGAATTTATTTCGCGATAAATTCTAAGAAGAATCTCTCCATATACCGCCGGCAATATTCCCCAAAAACATTAAAACGAATAAACGTGGAAAGCTACTTTTAAATGAGCTGGCAGATATGGACGGGATTATAGCAAATGGGAGACTCCCCTCGGATTCGCCTGCCAATTTTACGCATAAATCTTATCAAGGGGAATCGATATTGGATTATGTAATAGTAGGGACTCACATATTTGAGCTATTAAAGGACCTCAATATCATTGATACGATGTTTAGTGATCATAAAATGCTGTCTATCTCTGTGAGCGTAAAGTCTTCTAACTTTGATAAGTGGTCGCTAAACAGTGAATGGGTAAATTTCGGTACTAAAACAGGAAGGTGTCATTGGAATGCAAGAGCTCAACGAAATTTGGAGGGGATGCTCGATGCTGTGCTAAATGATTTACCTTCCTGGTATGGTATGGAAATTGAAAGATTCTCTTTGTTTATGAAAGCAGTAATAGCGGTGGCCAAAAATACTAGCAAGAAAAAGTCTGCTAATTCTTTTTTAAGCCCCCTGAGATTGCTTAATATAGAAATTAATAAATTAGTAAGAGCCCAATATTTAGCCAGATCTGATGAAACAGCACGAAAAATAACATTGTTAAAAAGGAGAAGGAAAAGGCTATCATATACAATACGTAAAGAAAAAGAGGAAGCTTTGTGGATAAAAATAAGAGAAGCATCTTTTAATAGGGAGATGAGGCAGTTTTGGTCCCTTATAGGTGAGGGATGTGGATTGAGAACAAAACCAGTACCCATTCCAATTGAGGAACAAATATGGATTGATTTTGTTACCAATCTATATGCAAGTAACAACTCTGCGGCCCCTCAAGTATGGCCGAGGGAGACTAGCTTGCCTATGGTACCATTCTTAGAAAAAGACATAGGCCTAGCCATTAGAGAAATGCGACGTTCCGGGGCAATGGGCCCCGATGAACTGCCCATTTCTATACTAAAGCAAAATGAGGCCAAATGGAGTAAATTACTTTGCCCAATATTCTATATTTGCCTATGGGAAGGAAAGGTTCTTCCTTCCTGGAAGGGAAGTATCCTAGTTCCTCTTTTTAAAAAGGGTGATCGTTTGTCCCCCCAAAACTACCGACAAATTGCATTGTTGGATGCAATTGGCAAGGTCTTCACTAGATGTTTGCTGAAGCGTATAAATGACTGGGTGGTACATGCAAATATACTCCCCCTTGAGCAGACTGGTTTTAGGGAGAACCAGGGTACCATGGACAACCTAACAGCTCTCCAGGTAATAACGGATAAGTATATAAGAGCTAGAAAAGGGAGAGTCTATGCGGCATTCATTGACTTTTCCACAGCTTTTGATAAAGTCGATCGACAATTGCTGTGGAAAAAACGATCTGCCCTTGGAATGCCTCCTAGACTTCTATACCTAATACAGGACTTGCATGATAATACATGGTGTAGAGTACTATTGGGGGGAGAGAGGGGTTTATCTCAGCCCATCCCCTCGGCAAACGGCCTCAAGCAGGGATGTTTATTAGCTCCACTTTTATTTTCCCTTTATGTAAGTGACCTTCCCCGCAATATATCCCTCAGTGAAGGTATTGCTCCGCGCTTAGGAGATACTTACATCTCTTGTTTAATGTATGCTGACGACATACTAGTTTTAGACCTTACTCCGAAAGGCCTTAATAACCGTCTGCATGCCCTACACCTATTCTCCGAAGCTCACTTTCTGAAAATAAACATTTCCAAGAGCAAGGTAATGTGTCTGGAGTGGAAGAAAAAACTGAAATTGGATCAATTTAGTTGGGAACTAGGAGGCCAAAAATTGGAAAGGGTAAAAACATATGCATTTTTAGGAAAAACAGTTGGTGGCAACTTGAGTAATAAACCCCACATAGAGAATAGTTCCCGCAAGGCAAAGGCACAGGGAAATGGGCTAGGAGCCTTATATAAATCAACAGGCAAAAGACACTTTGTGCATCTTTTGGAGGCATTCCGGGCAAAAAATCCTGCAACCTTGCTTTACGGCATAGAACTTATTGAGTTAAGTGAATGGGGCTTTTTGGACACTATTGAAGGCTCCCTTTTGAGAAACCTAACTTCTGTTAATAACAGCTGCACTGTAGCTTCTCTACTACTGGAATTTGGATTAAGAAGTAGCTGGGCACAGGGTTTGGCAGGAGTTATTCGCTGGGTCGCCTGCTTGTTTAAAGGGAATCCCGCCTCACTAAGATCTCTTATTAAAAAAGAGCTAATGGGCCCCCTAAAAGAGTATTCATTACTCATAAAAATTTTTAGGAAGGCTATTGATCTCTTGGATCTGGAGGAAGCAACCCTTTATGATTTGTTTAAATATCAGCTAAAATCTATATTAAAACAGGCAACATGGAAGTTCAGTTTCGAAAGAGACCGTAACTCTATTACGCTTAAGAAAGGGGTCACCCAAGTTGTCAACTCCTATGTGTTTAGGCAATTACAACCGTATGCCTCTTGGAATGTGTCCCACGGTTTGCGCCGATTTTGGCTACTTTTAAGACAAGATCTACTTCCGCTGAATAAATTACTGGCCAAATGGTATGGCATATCTAATATATGCAGTTTTTGTAATATCTCAGTTCAAGACACTGTACATGTTCTGATAGTTTGTCCTGCCTTAATGGCCTATCGTCGTTTGTGGGTGAGACCAGTATGTATTCAATTGGGCATTTTATCGGCAAGTTCTCTCATTATTGCTATTTTTTCTCCACCAAATGAAATTTTCTGCTATAGAATTTTTAACTTTTTTAAATGTTTTTTAGAATTGTACTAAATAACTTTGTATGGAAAATTTGTAAATCAATCGTAATACTAATTGTTATAAGAAGCTGTTTTCCTTTTACATTGTTCTTGTGCTATGTTAATATATGTGGATCTCTAAGGAGTTCCAAATCATTTATTCAATAAAAATTGAAAATTGAGTGGATGACCAGAAATTACTTAATGATGAACGCAGGGAAGACCGAAGTCATGCTCTTTGGCAAAGCTGACCAAATCTGGTCACCGGACTGGTGGCCTGACGCTCTTGGTGCCTGCCCTGCCCCTAAACCATACGTCAGGAACCTGGGAGTAATCCTAGACAACAAGCTCACCATGTCTGAACATATAAAAAAAACAGTGGGAAGCAGCTACGGCCAGATACGTAGCCTGAGGAAGATCTTTAAATGGATCCCGCTCTCAGCACGCATGCCCCTAGTCCAGGGACTGGTTGTAAACAGGATGGACTATGGGAACGCCCTGTTCTCGGCCATCAACCAATCGCTACTTAACCGACTACAGGTCCTTCAAAATACTGCTGCGAGGTTGGTATTAGATCTACCTCCTCGCACCCCATCAGCAGTATGTCTCAGAACACTGCACTGGCTCCCCGTTAAAAAACGTATAAAGTTCAAGCTCTGCTGCCTGGTCCATAAGGCAGTAAATGGACATGGACCTGCTTATCTTGAACGGAAACTCAAAGCTCATATCCCAAACAGGACCCTACGCTCTTCCAGTAAAGCCTTTCTCTCCGTTCCCAGAGTTCGAACGGTCAGAAACGGGGACAGAGCTTTCAGCAAAACCGCCCCAGAAGCATGGAATTCCCTCCCCACCTCACTGAGAGAAGAGCCAGATCAAGCCTAATTCCGGAAACTACTAAAAACCTGCCTTTTTAATCCCTAGCATACTGAACCCTTAACCCCCTGAATCTGTTGAAATTTTAAGGATCCTTGTCTGCTCCCAGCGCTCTGAGACCTTCGGGTGATTTATGCGCTTTACAAGTGAAATAAATGTAATGTAAATGTAAAGAGAGAACTAGTGGCCCAGGAGGCCAGTCATCGAAACATAACAATTGCGGCCAACAGGGCCGAAGGTCTCTGACCCCATTACAGGGCATCCTACACCCACAGGTTTGGACGCTCTCTGGGATGTCACTCCCTAGGGGGCAGACCAAGGGGGTTGTGGCGGTCCCAAAAGATAAATGGTCAAGGGGCTCCCACTGCCCCTTCAACCCAAGCCCCTGGAGTCGGGGTAGGGAGTGGGGAGTCCTATCGCAATTCTACCCAAAGAGTCAAGCGTCAGCAAGGGCAGGGTCACCACATATGGAGGAGAAAGGCAAGCGAGTCATAATTCAAGGTGTGAGGGGGTCTCCATCAGACTCTGCTTTGTCTCCTTCAAGAGACCGAATGTGGGCTATAAAGTCCTGCTTGGCCTGGGTGTGTGAGCTCCCCTCCGCAGGGGGGGGAACGACGATGTCGCTGTACCGTGGTCCAGTCCGGGCCGGCGTTCTCTTCCTGCTAGGGGGCCTAGCTGGGCTCGCCGGAGGGGATGTTGACAGGCGGAGAAGCTGCGCTGCTTCCGTGTTGGATCGTACGGCTCTGCGCTTGGACTCCCATTGGAATATAGATGCAAAAGGATGACCCCACTGGTAGGCAATGTTCATACTACGCAGCTTTTCAGTCACAGGACGGAATGCTCGCCTCCGCTTCAGGGTGTTGGGCGCCAAGTCTTGAAAGATTTGAATCTTGTGGCCCTTATACCGCAGATCCGGTTGATCACGCGCGCTTTTCCATATTGCCTCCTTCTCCGTAAAAAAATGGACTCTGGCCAAGATGTCTGGCAAAAGTCCCGGCTTCCCCACAGGGGCGGCCACACGGTGCGCCCGATCCAGAGTCAGGGGGGAGGCAGCCGCATCCCCCCCAGACCTCGTGGAGAAGCTGCGCCACTTAGCCCATGGTGTCTTCCCCTTCCTCTCCTAACGGAATTCCCCGGATGCGAAGGTTGTTGCGTCGGCTTCTATTCTCCAAGTCCTCCTGCTTAACTTGGAGCTCAATGTTCTGCTCCTCGAGGGCCGCCAGGCGTTGCCAAGATGTTCCTGATCCTCCGTGCGCGTGTCCAGTGTCCTCTCCAGCCCGTCCACTCGGTCCCCAATGTCCGCCACCCCCTTCCTAAATTCAGTCACACAGGAATGCACCTCAGACCAGAGGGATCCTATCTCCAGTTTCAGCTCAGTCATAAAGGTGGCCTTGAATGCTTGAGTGACCGGCTGTGAGTCCGCAGCAGCACGAGAGGGGCCTTCACCGGCCGCAGCAGCCCCCGCTTTACCCCACATGGCCACAACTGTGTTGTCCTTGGAGGCCGTCGCCGGGTCTGCCTTGCTTCCTTTATAGGAGCGCGTCATTGCACCCCTCCGAGTGGGCAGGTCGAAGAAATCGCGCTCCGATGTGGGGAGCGGGTCAGGGCCCTGCAAGGTAGGGATAAACCACGCACCAGCCCCGAGACTGCGGCTCACTCCGCTTGAGTGCAGGGCCGCACGCCAGCCAACACCAGGGAGATGCAAGGCCCACTCATGTTACCACACTGTCCAGAGCGCCCGGGGTCCAGGAAGTGGGCGACAGGCAGGGCACACCCAGACCACCCAAGGAACCCCCAGTCCAGTCTCTAGGCCTCCCAAGGCCGGCCCACGGCAAGCAAAAGATGACGGGCTCCGCCAATCACCCACCCTCTCACGCCAAACCAGCGCAGCTCACCTCAGTTTCCCGCCGTCCTGCCCACCCCCGTAGGTCCTTCTCCAAGCCGGCCGTGAGCACGGCAGGTCACCACTCCAATTCAACACCGGCCCAGCGGGAGAGCTTTGCCCTTGCGCCTCAGCCAGTGATCTTCACGCAGCACCGCTCTATTAGTCTAGGGACGGGCCGCCACAGACCACGCAGGTGGAAGCGCCTGTCATATCGCCCTGCTACTCCGCAAAGGCGCCATGTATTCCGTAGGCCGTCCCACAGACTCACCGTCCACTGCAGGCTGACTCTGCTTCCACTCCTCGGGCCGCAGCTCACAAAATGGCGGGCACTGCAAACCCACGGCTCCTCTGATGCCGCAGCGCATTCACAGGGGACACCACCGAGGACCCCTCGCCAGGACACAACCTCTCCACTCCACTGCACAGGAGTGATCGCCGCCCCCACCGCAGGTAGGTCCAGGCTGCCAAATCACCTCAGACGGTCCCGGGGCTCTTCAAGATGGCGGGACCCTTTCCCGGGACTCACGAATGGGCGCAGCCGCCCCTCCCCGTCAGAGTCTCACCGGGGTGCAGAGGTGCGATCGCGAGTACCCGCCAGCCAGGCCCGCCAGGTAGGGCGTCCCAGATTCTCCCGTCAGCGCTCGTCCACCAGGATACACCCTCTGGGAGCGGGAGCCGTTACAGCCGGGCCTCCAAGATGGCGGTTTGCCGCTGACAGAGTTCAGCCCGGCTTCGCCGATTCCCTCTCCTCAGCTGCCGCTCGCACGGGCCGCCAGCCGGGTGCTGCCACACGGTGTATCAACACCCCCAAGAGGTCCGGGGGTGAGCACAGGACCCCCCGACTCTGCATAAATGGCAAATGTAGGCCGATGGCAGCGGGAGCCCCGTCAGAGCACGTCTGCTCACATCGCCTCACAAGCCACACCCCCACTCATATAGATTTTGAACAGAATTTATGGTTTCCAGATTTGTACTGGATGTTAGTTGTGTTTCCAAGTGTTCCAAATTGAGTTTGTTCCACAGCCGATAGGTGGATGGATGTAAGGTAGTTTTAGGTGAGTCGCTTAGCGTTGTTTTATGTTGGAAAGCAAGCAAGTGGTGGTCTGCCCATGTGACTGGAGTTATAGTTTGAAAGGTAACTAGTTCAGTATTAGCAAAAATGACATCTAGGATATGTCCAGCGGTGTGTGTTGGATTGTGGACAATCTGATGCAGGTTCGATGCGTCTAGGCCGGTGATTATTGTTTTTTGGAATGTTAAGGTCACCCAGAATGCATAGGTTGGAGTGTAAAGTTATCAGGTTTGAGACTATGTCTGGAAGTGCTTCTGGGAATGTTGCCTTGCTAGGTGGAGGTCTGTAAAGGAGCAGGAAGTTACAGGAGGAAGACGGTGTAGGATTGCATCTTGTTAGAAGAGCCTCACAATTCTTTATGGACATGTTGTCAATTTTAGTGATACGTATTGTTTGCCTGAATACAACAGCTAGACCACCTCCTTTTTTGGCTATACAATTTTAGATGATTATTTGATAGCCTAGAGGAATGGCTTCATGCAGGCCTGGAGCCATATCCTCTCCCAACCATGATTCGGTTATGAATAGTAGGTCTGGTTTTGCATCGGTGAGAAGGTCGTAGATGTGATGCTTGTTTTTAGAGAGGGATTGAGCATTTATTAGAAGACAGTTTAGTGAGTGGCCTTTGGTGATAGTGGGACTTTGTTTTGTAGAAGAGTGATCAGTATTGTGTTGGTTTGTAGCAGGTGGGTTTTTAGTGCTGGTATTAGCTGTATTAGGATAGCAATCATGTAGCTGTTCTGTATTGTGTTCCTCATCCAGCATGCTAGGAAAGCATTTTGATGGGTCTGCGTGTGTATGAGTTGGAGATGGTGTTTTAGAGTGAGTTGGAGTGCTGTGTTGCTTTTGTGGTGTAACATTGTTGTGAAGTAGACATGGGGAAGCAAAGTTGTGAGGTGTGGAATGTTGCTTATATTTTTTGTGGGTGTTTAAGGCGGAAGGTGTATGAGTCAGGGGAGGCGGTGCAGCATGTTGGTCATGTAGAAGTGTTCCAAATTGTCCACCGCCCAGACCGGGTTTGGTGTATTGAGGCAGGATGGGGGCACTTGCCAGCAACACTGACACTGCTTGAAGGGCACACTTAATGTTCTCCTTGCATACTCCAGTTTAAATCAGCTCAGGGAGCAGTTTGCTCCAGCTCTGGTGCGAAACGGTACAAAGGACATTGGAGTATTCTTCCCACTGTCCAGCCCCTCCTCTGGGAGGGACCCCTGAATCATCCCAACCCTTTCCTTAGGGTACTTAAGGGCATACCTGTGGGTGGCTCCCTAGATTCGTCGTGGGACAAGATTCATATCAGACACCACTCAATATTCTACTATCTTGGCACTCAGTACTTCGCTAGACTTTGCTCTGGGCACCAAGACTGCAATTGGGAAGAATCCTACTGCTCCTGGTCTCATCATCCTGCTAGTCTACTGCAACGTCAGTGCCTGTGCTCCATACAGGATCCTCACAAGGGCTGTGGACATCCAAGATATCTGAAGAAATCTCTCTTGAAGTGAGGGAGTCACTTCCCTGCATCTGCAGGCACCACAACACAGCTGACCGGTCAGCTGATCCTGGTCTCCCACGGACTCCGAAAGGTTCAGCAACACAGGTGGTGGTTCTGTAACTCCCTCAAGGCCTTCACTGTCTTCTCACTGAGTTTGAGGCTAGTATCCCTCATCAAAACCGTCATCTTGAGAATCTTCTTTGACTGCAGTTGGCTCCTCTGATTGCTCAGGCCTATTCTGACTCCCAGGCCTGTGGTGAGCTCCTTGGACCTTGCTGTTCCCGACACTGCACCTTTTTCGATTGTCATGTTGTTTGCAGCTGCCAAAGCTTGTTAGTGCTCCCGACAGACACAGACCCCTCAACTTGTGACATCCAATGTGGGACAGCTTGTGAATGGCTCCGGGACTTCCACATCATCATCACCTGGTCCAAACAGCTGCAGCTCTAAGGTAATTGTCAACTCCTGCATCACCCGTCATCGGGGGGCATTCGTCTTCTGTGCCTCCTGGTCACTCCTGAGTGGCATAGACTCTGTCCCCTATGCTTGCAGGTTCTTCACATCTTGAATCCACCTTTGGGTTCCACCAGACACTTTCACCTTCTTCGTCAGCGTCATCTTCCTGATGTCCTCCATTGAGTTCAATAGCGGTTTCTGACGCCACTTCGCACCTATGCACCTGACTTCCTTGGTGTAGGTCTCCTGGTTCCTAGGGAATCAACTGGTGGGGTGGCTCTCCAACCTTCTGTCTTCCATTGGGTTTCTTCAAGGTCCTTTTTTAAAATTGCAACCGCAACTTACCAATTGATTTGGATTGAGCAGGTGGTCGTGGTTCCACTCTGCACACGACCTCTGTGGGTTCCTGGGTAATTACATCAAGTGGTTACTTGGGTCCCCAGCACTTCTATTACTCCTGTGTACACTCTTGGTTCACATCCCACTATCTTAGTATATGGTTTGGTCTCCCCTGGCGACCACTTTGTTTTGGGCTACTTACCTGTAATATTTTCAAAGTATTGTGTGCATTGTGTTTACATCTCCGGCTAGGAGTGTGTTAGGGAGTGTTTTATAATAAATACATATTGTAAATACACTGTGGAGTTCTTTTTCAATTAACCTATACCAATAAAATTACGCTCTGGTAAAACAAGCCGATTTACCCTCCTTCTGGAAAAAAGCCTGAAGGAGGCTCTCCACAGCTTCCACTTAGAGAGTATTTTAATGTTGTCTACGACCACTAAAATCCCCATAAGGGTTGTCTGGATTAGAGCAGGGTGCTACACTTACATAAGTGAGAACCATATACTAAGCCACCCCTCATACATGAGAAGTCCCAGAGCAACCAGGAGAAATTGGTTTCTGCAACAATGAAAATATTTCACCACTGGTGTCCTATGTCTTTCCAATACCTTTTAGACAAAACTAAGCAAAAAATACACTGTTTTAGCACTTGATCCAGTGGTAGTGTAGTCGAGAAGGGGAAGGTTTACACAGGAAGGTGGTGTGGGGTAGAACTCAGTCCTCAGGTGTGAGAAGTTGGCCTGATATATGCTGTCCACTAATTATAGTGATTCAGAAAAGGGGTTGTGATGAACAGAGTGTCTGAATTAAGCAGACCACTCTTACCCAGTCCAAAGATCAGGGCTTGATCCATCACCGTTTTTCAGCTCATTGCACCATCCCAGCTCAGAACTTGGCTATATGCAAATTAGTCTGACCCTGGCCCAGTGCATCATGGGAACAGGGCAGACCAAACTACAAAGCCAATTCTTATACTGGGAAGTAAACAAGCTACCGGGGACCGGTTTCTGGCATTTCAGCCGTCTTCGGCCCGGCTTGCTTGAATCCTGATGGTGCAATGAGCTAGGGACTCACATCTGAGTATACCCTTCCACGCTTATGGTGGACAAAAATGATTCAGAAAAGGGGGTGGTGATGAACAGAGTGTCTAAATTAAGCAGACCACTCTTACCCAGTCCAAAGATCAGGGCTTGATCCATCACCGTTTTTCAGCTCACTGCACCATCCCAGCTCAGAACTTGGCTATATGCAAATTAGTCTGACCCTGGCCCAGTGCATCATGGGAACAGGGCAGACCAAACTACAAAGCCAATTCTTGTACTGGGAAGGAAACAAGCTACCGGGGACCGGTTTCTCGCATTTTAGCCGTCTTCGGCCCGGCTTGCTTGAATCCTGATGGTGCAATGAGCTAGGGACTCACATATGAGTATACCCTTCCACGCTTATGGTGGACAAAAATGATTCAGAAAAGGGGGTGGTGATGAACAGAGTGTCTGAATTAAGCAGACCACTCTTACCCAGTCCAAAGATCAGGGCTTGATCCATCACCGTTTTTCAGCTCACTGCACCATCCCAGCTCAGAACTTGGCTATATGCAAATTAGTCTGACCCTGGCCCAGTGCATCATGGGAACAGGGCAGACCAAACTACAAAGCCAATTCTTATACTGGGAAGGAAACAAGCTACCGGGGACCGGTTTCTGGCATTTCAGCCGTCTTCGGCCCGGCTTGCTTGAATCCTGATGGTGCAATGAGCTAGGGACTCACATCTGAGTATACCCTTCCACGCTTATGGTGGACAAAAATGATTCAGAAAAGGGGGTGGTGATGAACAGAGTGTCTGAATTAAGCAGACCACTCTTACCCAGTCCAAAGATCAGGGCTTGATCCATCACCGTTTTTCAGCTCACTGCACCATCCCAGCTCAGAACTTGGCTATATGCAAATTAGTCTGACCCTGGCCCAGTGCATCATGGGAACAGGGCAGACCAAACTACAAAGCCAATTCTTATACTGGGAAGGAAACAAGCTACCGGGGACCGGTTTCTGGCATTTCAGCCGTCTTCGGCCCGGCTCGCTTGAATCCTGATTGTCCAATGAGCTAGGGACTCACATCTGAGTATACCCTTCCACGCTTATGGTGGACAAAAATGATTCAGAAAAGGGGGTGGTGATGAACAGAGTGTCTGAATTAAGCAGACCGCTCTTACCCAGTCCAAAGATCAGGGCTTGATCCATCACCGTTTTTCAGCTCACTGCACCATCCCAGCTCAGAACTTGGCTATATGCAAATTAGTCTGACCCTGGCCCAGTGCATCATGGGAACAGGGCAGACCAAACTACAAAGCCAATTCTTATACTGGGAAGGAAACAAGCTACCGGGGACCGGTTTCTGGCATTTCAGCCGTCTTCGGCCCGGCTTGCTTGAATCCTGATGGTGCAATGAGCTAGGGACTTACATCTGAGTATACTCTTCCACGCTTATGGTGGACAAAAATGATTCAGAAAAGGGGGTGGTCATGAACAGAGTGTCTGAATTAAGCAGACCACTCTTACCTAGTCCAAAGATCAGGGCTTGATCCATCACCGTTTTTCAGCTCACTGCACCATCCCAGCTCAGAACTTGGCTATATGCAAATTAGTCTGACCCTGGCCCAGTGCATCATGGGAACAGGGCAGACCAAACTACAAAGCCAATTCTTATACTGGGAAGGAAACAAGCTACCGGGGACCGGTTTCTGGCATTTCAGCCGTCTTCTGCCCGGCTTGCTTGAATCCTGATGGTGCAATGAGCTAGGGACTCACATCTGAGTATACTCTTCCACGCTTATGGTGGACAAAAATGATTCAGAAAAGGGGGTGGTGATGAACAGAGTGTCTGAATTAAGCAGACCACTCTTACCCAGTCCAAAGATCAGGGCTTGATCCATCACCGTTTTTCAGCTCACTGCACCATCCCAGCTCAGAACTTGGCTATATGCAAATTAGTCTGACCCTGGTCCAGTGCATCATGGGAACAGGGCAGACCAAACTACAAAGCCAATTCTTATACTGGGAAGGAAACAAGCTACCGGGGACCGGTTTCTGGCATTTCAGCCGTCTTCGGCCCGGCTTGCTTGAATCCTGATGGTGCAATGAGCTAGGGACTCACATCTGAGTATACCCTTCCACGCTTATGGTGGACAAAAATGATTCAGAAAAGGGGGTGGTGATGAACAGAGTGTCTGAATTAAGCAGACCACTCTTACCCAGTCCAAAGATCAGGGCTTGATCCATCACCGTTTTTCAGCTCACTGCACCATCCCAGCTCAGAACTTGGCTATATGCAAATTAGTCTGACCCTGGCCCAGTGCATCATGGGAACAGGGCAGACCAAACTACAAAGCCAATTCTTATACTGGGAAGGAAACAAGCTACCGGGGACCGGTTTCTGGCATTTCAGCCGTCTTCGGCCCGGCTTGCTTGAATCCTGATGGTGCAATGAGCTAGGGACTCACATCTGAGTATACCCTCCACGCTTATGGTGGACAAAAATGATTCAGAAAAGGGGGTGGTGATGAACAGAGTGTCTGAATTAAGCAGACCACTCTTACCCAGTCCAAAGATCAGGGCTTGATCCATCACCGTTTTTCAAGCAAGCCGGGCCGAAGACGGCTGAAATTTCAGAAACCGGCCCCTGGTAGCTTGTCTCCTTTCTGGTGAAGAATTGGCTTGGTAGTTTAGTCTGCCCTGTTCCCATGATGCACTGGGCCAGGGACAGACTGATTTGCATATAGCCAGGTTCTGAGCTGGGATGGTGCAGTGAGATAAATAACGGTGATGAATCAAGCCCTGATCTTTGGACTGGGTAAGAGTGGTCTGCTTAATTCAGACACTCTGTTCATCACCACCCCCTTTTCTGAATCATTTTTGGCCACTATAGGTGTGGCAGGGTATACTCAGACATGAGTCCCTTTCTCACTGCACCATCAGGAATCAAGCAAGCCGGGCCGAAGACGGCTGAAATGCCAGAAACCGGTCCCTGGTAGCTTGTCTCCTTTCTGGTGAAGAATTGGCTTGGTAGTTTAGTCTGCCTGTTCCCATGATGCACTGGGCCAGGGACAGACTGATTTGCATATAGCCAGGTTCTGAGCTGGGATGGTGCAGTGAGATAAATAACGGTGATGGATCAAGCCCTGATCTTTGGACTGGGTAAGAGTGGTCTGCTTAATTCAGACACTCTGTTCATCACCACCCCCTTTTCTGAATCGTTTTTGGCCACTATAGGTGTGGCAGGGTATACTCAGACACGAGTCCCTTTCTCACTGCACCATCAGGAATCAAGCAAGCCGGGCCGAAGACGGCTGAAATGCCAGAAACCGGTCCCTGGTAGCTTGTCTCCTTTCTGGTGAAGAATTGGCTTGGTAGTTTAGTCTGCCCTGTTCCCATGATGCACTGGGCCAGGGACAGACTGATTTGCATATAGCCAGGTTCTGAGCTGGGATGGTGCAGTGAGATAAATAACGGTGATGGATCAAGCCCTGATCTTTGGACTGGGTAAGAGTGGTCTGCTTAATTCAGACACTCTGTTCATCACCACCCCCTTTTCTGAATCACTAATTATAGTGGGCACCTTGTACCAGTCCAAACAAACCTTATTGATGATTAGGTTAATGATAACCTTTAGGTAAAGCTATCCCAGTGGTAGCTATGGAGAGCTGCCTTCAGGCTAAGTCTTGAAGGAATGCAAAGCAGCTTGTTTTACCAGATCAGAACCTCCTGAATGACCAAATAAAAAGAGAACCACACAAGGAATATATCAAATATATGTATTTATTACTAAACACTGTCTACTAACCTCTTTATGGGATTAGAGAACAAAGCACACAATATTAAATCACTAGAACGACAGTAAAGAACAAGTTACTTGCCTTCGATAACGATATATCTGTAAGAAACAGTAGTTAGTATTAGATTCCTTACCTTAGAATATCCCCAGGCGTCAGACTGGATCCGGAAAGTTTTGTGTAGCAGTACCCCTGCGCGTCGGTAGATGTCGTCTGTGGTTCCGCGTCCGTCGTCGGCTTCGTTGACGCCGGGATGACGTCGTCGGAGTACTTAGACGGCGCCTCGCGCGCTGACGTCAGTTCTTATACATAGCTTTTCCATGCCAGAAACGCAGAGCCATGATAAAAACCAACACTGGTGCCATGAAACTAGGGCCCTGAAAGGAGATGACCTTAACCCTAGATATCGGTTCAACAACGCCGACGACTGACGCAAAAGTTTCCGGATCCAGTCTGACGCCTGGGGATATTCTAAGGTAAGGAATCTAATACTAACCTGTTTCTTTCAGATTAGCACAATACACAGTGGGCTCCAGGGGGAGACCAAACCATATACTAAGAAAGTGGTATAACAACCACGACTTGACTAGACACAGCGCCTCGAGCACGCAGAATTGCTCGAACCCCTAGGAGCCACCCAAAGTAGTGACACAGGGGACCCACGGAGGACGTGTGCAGTGTGAGAACATAGGCGTGACCTCCAAACAACTCTATGGGAAAGTCGTGGGTGGAATTTTAAAGATTAAGGACACTTTGAAGAGGATTTTGAGCAAACCCTTTCAAACATAGAAGGTTCTAAGGCTGGCACCCTTGTGAGTAATGACCTAACCCAGAAGAGCCGGGTGCATAGGTGTCAAGTGATGTCGGGAATATTCGGCGTTTTCAGTGTCGTGATGCGGAAAAGTGCTGCTGCCGGGAAGATGAAAAGTGTCCGGTGAAATCTAAGCCTCTATTCCAGGTGAGAAGAACCTGAAAGCAGAAGGGACAGAGTCTGGGTCACTTCAGGGTGACCAGGGGCTCGGTATACGAATGTCCACTGATGTCGGGTGCTTCAGGTGAGATGACACAATGCTTGACTCTGCAGCCACGGGGATCAGGAGGCGTCGACGACAACCAAAGTCCAGAGGGGAGCTGTCCCACAAAGGATGTCAAGTGCTGGGGGGGTCAGTGTCTGGATTGAACACCCTTGGCAACTGCAACCCACGCGGTTAGAGGAAATAAGCTTTGGTGAGAACCAGCAAGGTCCTGGGGACTCTCAAAGCAATGGAGAGTCAGGGCACTTCTGGAGCCACCCGGAAAGCCCTCTGAAAGTTAGTTACCTTCACAGAGACCCACAGGCCAACGGACCAGGGATCGCGAAGGGACCTCGAGCTGAATCACAAAGTACCAGCCCACGGAACACTTGTGGAGTGTAGGCTGGAAATCTTCAGTGGAAATACTGCTCAGGGTCAGGACTACAAGTAGCCCAAAGCACAGCCTCAGGGATCACCAAAAAGCATATGCTGCTTCAAAAGTACATGTTGTACAGGGCTGCGGGTTGCATGGTTGCCACAAGGGATACGGGAGTCAGAATTGCTGAGGGCACAGATCAACCTCAGAGACCTCGGGAACCCATCTCCTGTTTTGCAGAAATCTTTGGAGTCCTCAGGAGCTCGGGGGATGCAAACCGGTCAGATGCGTTTCAGGTACCCGCCTTGCACAGGAGTAACTCCTCTATTCCAAGGGAGATTCTTCAGTCATCCAGTGTAGTGAAGATCGTTGAAGTACTTGGTTTCTGTAGCAGAGTTTAGTCCAGGTCAAATCTAAAGTCCTATAGTCAGGGGAACCTACTTTATACCCAAGGAAGGGGCGGGACAAACTCTGGGGACGCATCTATGGGAGGGTCAGGACAGAGGGGTGGGCTCAGGGACTTGCAGGAGTGATTCGCTGGGTTATTAGTCTGATCAAAGGAAAGCCTACTACTCTTAGATCTCTTATTACAAAAGAGTTGATGGGCCCACTAAATGAATACTCGATCCTAATAAAGAACTATAGGAGAGCCATCACTCTTTTGGATTTGGAGGAAGCATCCATCCTAGAGCTTTCCATGAACCAATTAAAATTACAACTAAAACAAGCTACATGGAAGCTAAGTTACGAGAGGGATCGGAATTTAATAATACAAAAAAAGGGGGCCATACAAGTTGTTGATTCCTATGCAATTAGACAAATACAACCCTACCTGTCATGGAACATCCCCCACGGCTTACGCCGCTTTTGGCTACTCCTCAGGCAGGACTTGCTCCCCCTGAACAAGTTGCTGGCCAAATGGTATGGCATTTCCAATGTATGCAATTACTGTAACCTTGCAATTCAAGATTCCAAACACCTCCTGCTAGTTTTTCCCGCATTATTGACATACCGTCGCCTCTGGATAAAACCGGCTTGTATCCAGTTTGGTATTTCTTCCGTAACAGCCTTGTTGGATGCTATCCTCAGTCCCCCAAATGGGATTTTTTGTAACAAAATTTTTAATTTTTTTAAATGTTTCTTAGAACTTTATTAGTAGAATGGTATATTGCTTTTGTATCATTACTGCCTGCATGAGTTGTTTTATACGGTCTAAATTTTATACTGTGTTTGTAATTGTGTAATATGTGGATCTCCACGGAGTTCCAGAACATATTTAATAAAATTGAATAGGACAGAGGGGTGGTTATACCCATGTCCTTTGTCCAGTTTCGCGCCAGAGCAGGAGAAAAAGGCTCCTGCAACCGGTTTGAGCTGGACTATGCACAGGGACACCAAATGTGCCTCCAGTGCAGACATCAAAGAACTCTCACAGTGCATCCACCCAGCCCCAACACACTAAAACCTGTCTGGGAATGTGGTTACACCTCCCTGTGACAGGAAGCCTATTGTCAAGGCTTTCCCAGCTCAATCCAGCAGCAGGAGGGCAGACTCGTGTCTGTGGCATTTTGTGATGCCCAGGTCAAGAAAGCTGGTACCGGGTGTACCGGTGTGTCGCATATGTCCATTTAGGAGGGTGGAATCATACCTTCCCACCAATTACTGGCAGTGAGGTATGATTCCAAGGTGTTTGACACCCAACACAACATTTTTCCAAGCAGCCATTTTTAAGTTAGCATTTACCGTGAGGTTATAATGGACTTAAAAGTATATGGTCGGCTGCATCACAAACAACCCCGGAGAATAGGTTCTAAAGGCTGCAGAGGGGCTTTGCTCATGCATGGGCACCCTCTCACATAAAACCCAGCACCCTACCTTCAGGATTGATAAGGGCTGCCATAGGGGTGACTGATAGGTTTATATGTGCAGTGATATAGGATAGATATAGTGAACCTATATCTAAGTAAGGGGTGCATGCACCACCTTGTACAGGCTGCAGTAGCAGTCCTGTGGTGTTGTTGTGTGTCAATATGGATACAAGTATATAGGTTTCCCGATTTATGTCCTTATATAGGCACAATTCTCATTGCCCTTATTTAGGCATAGAAATTCAATCCTTACTTAGGCATCACCCATGCTAACCAAATACAGGCATGGTCACCTACATCCGTCCATCTACGTCCCAACGAGTTCTTGGAAAACCAGACTCTTAAGCCTTTAGGACTTCCCCTGCTTGGATTATTGATTTCTCCAAGAACTCAGTTATTATGCATGAACATCTATTCCTTAGGGGTTCATTCATGATGTTCCTCTGCTCGACTTTTACGTCAATACTGGCATTCCTAAACACCTTCAAGGTATAAATATGCCTTCACTTACCATGGAAAACCACAGCTTGGTTGCACAGCTCAAAACGGCTTGCCACAGCAAGTTCGGAAGGAATTCGAGTCCCCGCCTGACGCACTGACCAGACGCTGTCATCCTCCTCCCAGAGAATCCAGCTCCAGTGTTTCTGACTCCCTTCGCGGGGTGTTAGAGATCGAGACCCGGAAAGAGATTCCAACCTCTCTCATTCTAAGGTATGGAGCAGACTAGAACCTAGAGGGACCTCTGGCAAATACTAACTATAGCTAAACTATACTATAGAAAACAGCACCTACTTCTTACCTCGTACTACACCTCGGTTAGGGAAGACTGTTCAATAAACCCTTTTTATTGTTTCCATGAGTCTGAGAACTGTTCCGATTCTAAGGGAAACAACGTTGTCATGTTTATGCGGTTGTCAGAAACTAATCCCTTCTTGTTCATTCAAGAAGTTTCTAGTGACCTCTGAGCTAGCTGGCACACACAAGTAATTAAGTTTAATGTACTCGATAGAGACATACTGACCTCAGTCCTATGTCAAAACTTTAGTGTATATTATTCCAATGCACAGAGCCTATAAGGGGTATAGGAACTACACTACATGGCACCCAACGGTTTGGTAAGGCACTAATTTAACGTCAGATACTGAAGTAACTCAATCCTGCTTTTCTCAAACACCCCTACTCATAATATTCCATAAGACGTCTGGAGTGGGTAGGGAGGATATCCGCCGTAGCTGAGTAGGACGAAAAGTCCAATGTATTAGCTGTTTGGTTCAACGTTGAAGGATACAGTGTTTCAAAATATTGTGCACCTTATCTTTGTTCCCTTGAAAATTGCTCTGCATTTTTCATTTAACAATGTCCGTTAACGAGGACAACAACACCGGAACCGGTGGAGCTGTAACCGACAAAGTCGCAGCAGCATTTGATTTTACAGGTTTAAATGAAACCGATGAGAATGCTATAATCATTCCTCCAAATTTAAGGAGAGCCATCACTCTAAAACATATAAAATATGGCCTAACACCAAGAGGTGGAAAAGCAGTTTTTGTGATAGATGCACATGAATCTTATCAGACAGAGGTATTCTACTCATGGATAGTATTCCCAGAATCACTTCCAGTAACACAGATGTTTCACTTCTACAAAGAAGATGATCCAATTGAGGAATATATTCCTTTCGAGGATATTGAAATTCCTCTCACATACCAGGAGCATGAGCTCTGGTTTAAAAGCGCCCTAAAACATTACAATCACATTACCAGGCTCCGTCCACTAGGTAGACCAGGAGCAACATGGCTGATTTTAGCCGCCTACACACCTCATCCTGACATTGAAGGAATGTCAAATAATTAATTACTTACTCAGCTCAAAGAGTTAATCAAAACCTACAGAAAATTGGTTCAATATGTCATGCGGACTTTCACAGTCCAAACACCAATAGCTATTCCAAAATAAACCTCTCAGCAGGGGAATACACTAAAAATCACTCCCCAGACTTTACACGCAGTAATTGGTAAAATGCCCACAAAACGTTAACAAATTCCATTCTGGATAGCTCCAAAAATTACTCAAATTGAAGCGCTATTTCCTAATACTAGCCCTTATGAGAAACACAGAATTCTAACAATCTGTTTACCAATGGAAATCACACCACATCTGGAAAACTGCACAGTCTTTGCTGCTATCTATACCAAAACACATGGTGTTCCGTCTATGGCCGTAATACCTGATGTCCTGAAACAGATTCAAAACGAATACGGGGCAGAGCCTGCTCTGAATTTAGGTATGAAGTTTCTGAAAAATTTTGACCAGAGAGGCTTGGCCAAGATGGCGACTTGAGAGGACGCGGGTCTCAGAGGCCCCCAGCACCGAACCCTCCTCACCGGCTAAATACAGCATAAATGTCCCCATCGGAGCGCTAAAACTGGCGGGGGCTGAGGTAAAGCGTGGAGCCTGACCTGTGAGCAGAACCGGGGCTCGAATGATGCAGAGGGAGCCTGCTGCGGTCCACCGCTGCTGCTGCGAAAATTGCACCCTAGCCGTGGAAGCCCTGCAACGGATGTGGCCGAGACCACCGAAAGGGACCCCGGGCTCCAGAGGCCAAGCGGATCTTGTGGTGGCACACCAACTGCCCTAGTGAGCTGTTTGGGGGCGGCGGCAGCAGCGATGGCTTGGCGGAGCCGCCGGAATCTTACCAAGGCCTTGTGGATGGCGGGTTTAAGAAAGGCTGCAGCGTGCACGGGGGTGCAAAAATTGAGGCCGGGGCTGCAGGGCCTTGTAACTCGTGTACAGACGCCGCTCCAATCGGTGGAGTGACAGAGGCCCCTGCGCCGACTCACTGTGGAGGACTGCTGGTGGAAACACAGTGGCGCCAGCGTTAGCGCCCATCATCGGCAGCGCATGAAGGAAGGCGGTGCACACGGCTTGGAGGGAAGGTGAGGAGGCTGCTGGGCCTGGGCGCCCAGGCCCCGGCGCGAATCTCAGCGCCCGTTGGTGTACATAGCGCCCCACCACAGGGAAAGAGGGCCACATCAGCAGCGGACACGGAGGTGGGGCCGGCCTATGGGACAATTTTCAAGTGTCAGGGGGAGTAACTGCGGGGCCCCAGGGCTCAGGAAAAGAAACCTGAGTGAACAGCCTGCCCCGCGATTGCTTCTCCACATACCTTGGCAAGCTGGGCTCCCATAAACACTTTCTAAAGATGACAGCGGTGTAGGCCCCCACAAGCACACACCCGGGGAATTGACTGGGCCTACTTTTCCCCTCGGTACAAGGGGGAATAAACCACAGCCGTAGATCTTGAGGCACGATCTCCTGTGCCAAGTCCAGGTGGGCAGTGGTGATGACTGGGGGGGGGACATCGGGCCCATGTGAGCCAGCGGCAAGCACTTGAGGAGCCGGCACAAGTGTGGGGGGCCTAGACAGAAGCTTCATGGACAGCAGCACAGAGGTGACGTGTAGGAACCAGCAAAGGGGGTTCAAGGCGGCCGCTTCCTCTCCCCCCGCACCACAACAAAGATCCCCAGCAGGGAGAAGGACCACCTTTCTGTTCACACGAAGAGCTTTCCACTCTGCACACTGACCACTTATGGCTTGGACACGGAGTGCAGATTCTGGCGGCCTACAAAAGCAGAGGGGGGACAGAATAGGCGAGGATTGAAGGAGCATGTCTGGCACGAGGAAGAAAGGTGAGCACACGCCCCCCCCAAGGGAGATAGAGGGCCCCCCTTCCCAGCAGCGTCGAAGCACCACACAGAACTAGGAGACGGAGAGGTGCGCATCACCAAGTCATTCCTACAAACTTTGTTCAACTCCTTGCGGGAGGATTTCCACACGCTAAAGCAGGAAGTGGCTGGGGAGGTTCGGGATTTACGCCGTGAGGTGGACGGTTTAGGCGAGCGAGTGGCGGCCGTCGAAGACTCGGATCAGACCAGAAGTGAGGAAGTCGAACAGCTCCAGTAGGAACTCCTCCGCCTCCAAAACCAACAAGTAGGCTTACAAGCGCATGCGGAGGATCTAGAAAATAGGTCTAGACGCAACAGCATTCTGGTCCGGGGCATACCATCTAAAGAGGAAGGAGCGGTCATCAACGGATACTTGCAGCGCCTCTTTTGGGAGATTCTGGGGGAACCTGCAGACTTTGACGTTAGTATTGACAGGGCACACAGAGTAGGTTTGGCAAGGCGTGCACCCGCTCCCCCTCCGGATATCTTGGCCTTGCTACCAGATTTATCACTGAAAGAGAGGATTATTCGCGAAGCAAGTCAAAAGCACCCTCTTCAATATCAGGGACACCCAGTTGCGCTATTTCAAGATCTCTCAGCCATCACGCTTCAAAAGAGGAAAGCGTTCAAAGCCGCCTTGGCGTTCCTGCGAGACAAGAGGATCCCGTACTCTTGGAGTCACCCCTTTCGCCTGATTTTCAATTGGACCGGAACCTTGCACCAACTGAGATCTCTCCAGGACACCTGAACCTTGCTGGGTATTGAACACAACGAGGGGCCTGCCTCTCTAGCCTCTCCAGGGCCCTCCCAGCAATCCTCGAGGGGAGAGTGGCAAAGAGTCGGCCGCAGACGCTCGCCTAACAAGGGACTGAAACGGACACAGCCACTATATCACAGGAACAGGCCTCGGCCATCAAACAGGTGTCCAGAGACATGTCGTCGACGGACTGATTTGCTTAAGAGATGGGGACTCTTTGGCACTACGATAACGCTAGTCAATGGGGTTGGGGGCGGCCGAGTCCAGCTTCCAGCCCAATCCACGCCTAAATCCCCCCCACCTCCCAGAGAATCACTCTACTACCCCTTGACACTACTTCCTGCTTTGACTCACCCTTCCCATTAACTCCTTGCCCACCCTCCACTCTGACATCATCCCCCTACACGCCTCTGAGACCCTCCTCCATACTCCCATACCCCCCAATGACCGTCCTCCAACACGGACCACCTCCCCTTCTAAACTGTTCCATACCAACTAAAACCCCCTACATGCAGGCCCTGGCCCCTTCCTCCACAAATAGCATCTCTATGTCACCCTCACCTGAACCCTCCACTGCTGCAATCCTGTCCCCTCTCCCCACTCTAGCTCCCGTCCACGCCTACTCCCAACTCTCCTCCACCCCCCAGAGACTAGCGCCAAACCCCCCTGACACTCCCCCCAGTAATGACACCCCCTCCTCCGCAGCATCGGTTATACCCACTTCTCTGGAAATATCCCCCCCTTCTCGATAACCCACTCCTTCAAATTCCCATATCCCCAAATGACCATCCACTTACAACACCCTATCACCTCCCTAACACCCCTTCACCTTTTAAAACATTCCCTTAAGACCGTTTCACCCGGGTCCTGACCCCGCCCTCCTCTCACCTCTCACCTCTCACCCACCCACTATGCCTATACCACATCCCCTTTCACACCTCACATGCTCCCCTCGCCTCTCCAGTTCTCCCACCACCCTCCTCCAAACCATTGCACATCATTCCAATTCCTCCCCTCCAACACCAGGCTGTACTACCCTCCCTTCCCCTGGCCTCCCACACTCCTCATTTAAACAAAAACCTACCCACACCACTCCCCCGGATGAACCGCTCAAACCAAGATGCCAACCTCATCTCTCTAATCACTCTGCCCCTAACACCCCCTCCACTCGAACCACCTCCACCTCCCTCCTCCTGAACCTCAGCCAGACACTTCGTAACTTGGATGATAATCTTGTTACCCTAGCTACCGAGCTTACCCAACTCAGAAAAGATTTCAACCGATTCAAATCCTACAAACCCACTGACCGCCCCTCCCGCCCCCGTTATGCTAACCCCTAAAAACACTTAGATCCCAAACATGGGTTACCCACGCCACTCCTCTCCCGCTCTCACAGACCCCTTCGAACCTCTAACACCTACTCCCCCTGACCTCTCTGCTCTCTGCCTCACCTACCTTAACAAACCCCCCACTTAAAGAATCTCCCCCCTCTCACTCCAAAATCCCTGTTATTCTGGGGACCAGCAGATTCCCTGAGCCTCCTAGCTCCCCAAGACCCCTCCAACTCAGTAGTATTCAATTACTCCATCCTCCTATCGCCAAACCCAAACCCCTTACCTGAATGCTCGTAAACTGACGTTCAGCTGTCCGACATGCAACAGAAATCTCTGAAACCATTCTTAATGAAGATATCGATATCGCCTTCTTCACTGAAACCTGGCTCAAAGACCATTCGACACCCATCATCAACCTTCTGACCCCACCAGGCTACTCTATCCTCAGAAGACATAGACCTGAAAAAATAGGAGGTGGCCTAGCAATCATCTTTAAAGAAGAACTTCAACTCTCCCCTATTAATAACACTGACTACACAACGTTCGAATACTTAGGCGCCAAACTCAAAATGAAATGCCCCCCAATACGAACGCATAACACCTATCACCCCCCTGGGGAACCCCTTCCCTTTGCAGAAGAATTCTCCGACCTCCTAACTAAGGGGGTCATTAGGATGGCAGGCAGACTTTGCCCGCCCGCCATCCTCGTGGTAATAGGGACCAATAAGGGCGGGGGTCCCGTGGGGGGTATTAGGATGTTAAGCATTGTGGCATTTGCATAAACAAAGCGGCAGGCACCACGTGGTGCCTGCCGCTTTGATTATGCAAATGCAGGGGGTTACCACAGGTACCCCCGTGTGCACCCCCCAACTCTCCTTCACTCTGGGGGCCCACAGAGTGAAGTCTGCATGCCTTTCCATGGCGGCAATGCATTGAAGAATGCCTATCATAATATGGCTGGCACCATAATATTCCTTTTTTGCCCGGCTGCAAGGCGACCGGGGCGGAAAAGCGGCGGACGGTCTTTCCGCCCGCCGAGGTCCCCCCCGCCATACTAATATGGCGGGGGGAAATCCATAGTGGATGTCGGGCGGATTGCCCACTCCAGGCTGGCGGTGGCCACCGCCAGCCTGGCGGGGGCAATCCGCCCGACATTATAATGGGCCCCTAAATCTTTACCAGTTTCCAGTTTCAACAGCTTTATTCGACATTTTGCAGTCATAAAAGCATTTACAAAAGTGCAGAAAAGATGAATATGTAAAACAGCTGTTGAGGGGAAGCGTACATTAAATAAATAAAAGGATAAAAAGGCTGCTTCAATAACCTTATATATACATTTCATAGGTAGCTGTATAATGAGTTCACTTGACATAAAAAAACGAATAAAATCTCCTTAGTGCATTTCAGAAAACAGTTAAAATATAAAAAAAGGCACCATACTCTTAACTACGAGAGACTAATCACTATACCTACATACAATTATTTAATTATAAGACATAATCATTGGTACATATTATCAAAGCCTACAATACTTAGTGATAAGCAGAACAATTCAAATTTTATGTTTCTATCTCACTGTTGGATATTAAGCGAGCCCTCAATACCCATGCCCACCCTAAAAATGTTGCCATGGCTATTGAGACGTGTCAGTCCGCAGGATGCTTTCAGCTTCGGCTGCCCGTCTAGTGCCCAGCTGCTTGCAAATTGGAAGCAGCCAGACCCGATGCCGGGCAGCATAAGCCATGCAAACGAAGAGGAGATGGGACAAAGATTCATTACAGGACCTGCATCTCAGGCAAGTAGTTACTGCATTAATGGACCATTTTTACAGTAAATAATCTCACTGGGAGTGAGCCCACCCTAAACTGAAAGTACAGTTTACGGTCCAATGGTTTTGTGATTAGATCCCAGTAGATTTCCAACTTCGGAGTAGCTTTATGTTCCCGGAATCTGCATGTGAGGGTGAGTGGCACACCTTGCCTGATGTTGTTATCCCAGAACCATTCCCAATACTTGGCCTTCAGCACCTCCTTAGTTGGAAAATATGAGTTTGCAGGATCCACCCACATCGAAGCCAGGCCTATAACAAACAATAGGTCTCTAACCGCCCATAGCCATTTAATGCGATGAGAATGTCAGCCCTTATTATTTCTAGAAAACCTTTAGCGTAGCCTGCGAGCTCTGGTGTAGTCCAAAGTCTCCTCCAATAGAGGATAGGCCGAAGTTTGGCTACAGCAACAATCGGTTTTATCCCTACATCAATTAGTAAAGGGCTGGTAGGAGTGCTCTGTGGCAGTCTAGCGATATTCCTTGGAAACCTATTTTCCGAGGTAGTTAAGGTTTCAAGGCTTTCACATCCCCAGAGCTCCGATCCATATAAGGCTGAGCTAACGGCTTTCATGCTATGCATTTCTAAAACTGGGCTAATGGGCTTAGTGTATGATAGGTTGTATTCTTGGTGCAGGATCCCTGAGATCTGCCTATGTTTAAGAGAAGCTAAATCCACCTGGTGATCCCACTTCATATTATCTTGGAAGTTCACCCCTACGTAGGTGAACTCCTTCACCAAATCCAATGGCCTGTTATTCATACAAATGCCCCCTTTAAAGGCCTTATGAGCATTAAATGCCATTAGCCTAGCCTTTGACACATTGATCTCCAAGCTCCTATGCAAACAAAAACCCTCAAAAGTTTTGAGGGCTCTCTGAAGCCCGCCAGGGATCTTGGACAAGATCAATGTGTCATCGGCAAACATCAATATAGGCACTTTATCTCCAGCTAGTGTTGGGGCATCGGACGGCATTGCGCTCATGTAATCCACTATCCCATTGATGTAAAGTGTGAATAACATAGAAGCCATAAAGCAGCCTTGTCTCACACCTCTTTCAACTGGAAATAGTTCAGTTACTTTTCGTTTCCCATCCCATCTAATTTGGGCACTATTATCATCGTGTAAGCTGATAATCAGCGTCAAGAGCTCAGGTGGAAGCCCTAATTCTCGTAAGGTTAGCCATAGCTTTGTGCGTTGGACAAGATCGGATGCCGACCTAAGGTCTACAAATGCCGCACACAGGCTTCCCTTCCCTAATATCAGTCTTCCAATGAATCAAAACAAATCGAAACACCTGGTTGTTGATGTTAAGGGATGCACAAAAACCAGCTTGCAGAGGGGACAAGACCTCAAACTCCTCGATCCATTCCTGCACTCTATTAAGCACGAGTCTCCCAATTATTTTCTGGAGACAATCGATTAAGCTGATAGGCCTATAATTCCCTGGACTCGATTTGTCCCCCTTCTTATAAACAGGGATGATCTCCGCTTTCTTCCAGGAATCAGGTATAGGGGCTCCTTGGGCAATGGCATTTGACAGCAACAAGATGTACCGGCACCATCTGTCTTTATCATATAAAAAGATGTTCCCAGGTATGCCATCAGGCCCTGGTGCCTTACCAGGTAAAACTGATGTAAGTGCAGTCTCTACCGCGGCTTTAGAGAATGTCTGGTGCTCATATAGCTCGGTTAAATTTTCCCCCACTCCTTTTGGGACAGTTGAGGCATATTGGGGTTTAAAATGATTCACCCAGTCAGATTGAGAGACATTATTTTTGGACGCTCTACCTGAACCCCTGTTCAACCATTTATAGACATCCCAAAATTGTTTGGGGTTTTTCATGGCAGAAGCATCCCTTGGCTCCTGCCATCTTTTTTCATCCCAAAGTTTTTTAGCTTTTGACTGGGTGTCCTTGTAAAATGACCGCGCTTCACAGACCGTGGGGACACCCTCTTTAATAGCATTCCCTAAGGCCTTGCGGGCCACTCAACAGTCTGCATTGTACCATTGCCCCTCCTTCAATACAGGTGACTTTAGTTTCTTCCCCTGCTTAAAAAAATAAGTACGTAAATGTTTTTTAAAACATTTATGAATGCCTATTGACCTTGCTAGATCACTTTTTTCCTCAGTGCTAACCTTTAGTTCATTTATCGTACAATCCAAACTCTGGAGGACATCATCTAGTAAGGCAGGAGATTCTATTAGCTTTACCCACTTGAGCCGCCTTATGTCATTAGATGGAACAACCTCACCTAGATAATGCCCATCCCTGGAATGGGAACCCGTCGTTTGACAGTACAGGACCAAGGTTCCACACAGTGGATTATGGTCACTTTCAAGCCTATCTATTACCTTCATATCCACCACCTGGTGCCATAGGCCCAGGCTCACCAGGACGTAATCTATTCTGCTAGCGTGATAGCCGTTGTTGAAAGTATTGGATCAATGTCTATCTGACTTGGTAGGCCCATTTAGACCTCTTAAGCCCTGTTCCAAACAAATGTTATTTAATTGGATGACCACATCTGTCCATTTCCTTATAGGATTTATCTCTAGCGATGGGACACCCCATCTACTATCTTCTGCTTCTGTCCAATTACCGTCTTCCATGGTAAGGGGTTTAAAAGTTGTATTAAAGTCCCCTGCTATTAGTATATTTGAGATGCCTGTTTGCATGTCCGAGAGGCCCTCGAGAGCCGCTAAAACTCTCGACCTTTTCCCTCTTGTTCTTCTGACATAGATGTTAAATATGTCCAATATTAAGTGGTCTCGCTTGGACAATCTAATGGCCTGAATATCTTCATTTTGTGTTTGTAGAACCTGGATATCAACCTCAAGCTCTTGGCGTACCCATATAGACAATCCTCCAGAGGGCCTCCCTTTAGCTCCCTTGGTTGCTTCAACAGAATAATTCAGATATCCTACATGAAACTGGGGTAGTTCAGCCAGGTCTCTTGGAAGAGGCATATATCATAAGCCTCTATGAATACATGCCACTCCCCGGAGCTCATCTTCGTGCTAAGGCCTGCAATTTTCCAACTCAAGATTCTGTTTACAGCTGATATAGGGACTACGGTCTGAGATGTTATTTCATTTTGTGCCGATAGAATAACCGTTCGCGGTGCATCTTCTGCTTGGGTGGGTGGAACCTGAACCTTCTTGGCAATCGGTCCCCGCTTAGTAGGTACATCCTTAGTCACTATAAACCCAGGCCCTGTAAATGCACCTAGTATTTATTTTGGCTCTAGTCAATCGTTCTCTAGGGTGGAACATCCCTGCATTCTTGGGGGTCTCGATGTGAATTGGATTATGGAATTCTCTGGGGGGCTAGTGCAGAACTCCAACGTAAAGAGATTTTCAACAAGATCTATGCTTTTCATTGTGAGTTCAATACAGTCAAAAAGGGTGTCTTTAGGAAGAGATCATTCGTGCAGCTATTATATTGTCCCTAATCACTGAACGGCAACCTCTAACGTGCCTTATCCAATGGATAGGTTTGTTAGTAAGCGAGTCCCTATTCTCATTGCCACCTTTGTAATCGTATTTTGGGACATTTGCCATGTAAATTTTAAAAGGATTTAATGGGTTAGATTAGATATACTCTCTCGGTCAAGTCCCATGTCAGATCGTTGGTTCAATAAACCCCCATGGGGGTGGGTTTTGTGGCCAAGGGACAGATGATTCACAATGCCCATTAATGGGCTGTACAAAGTGTTACTATTATTAGCTACAGTGGGGGTTGTGCACCTTGCCATTAAGGAGTTTGTCCTACTTGAACTCGCCATGGCTGTTGCTGGTTTATGAATTATGTTTGACCCTCTAACAGCTTTGTTGCCGGCTGAGCCTATTGTAGCCGTGAAGCCCACCAATTCGTTGGGAATGGAACCTTGAAGAGGTTCCGAGGCGCTGGCGTACTGTGGGCTGCCCTTTCCCTGTGGCTCTACCTTAGGTGACAGAGATTTGACCATTAATAGTATCTCCTCTAATGTACCCTTCATTTCTCGCACTTCGGCTCTCAGTGTGACAACTTCTTGGCACATAGTGTGCCATTTTGAGAGTGAGTCTGGGACAATTGCTTGAACATGTAGGGTTGGGATCATTTGGATTTGTTCAAGCCTTAGGGAAACTTCTTCATCCCTATTCTGCCTTTGCAAGTTATCAAGTGGTTGGAATCTGTTTGTCAGATAACTACTGGATCTATGTGATCTGCATGGTCTACACCTAGGGAAAGCTCCACATGCTCAGTTACAGGCGGTAGACTAGCACTAAGATCCTGCACCCCATTCGATGTGTTTGGAATTTGTTTCTACCCTGGCTTGCAAAACATATCAGGAATAGTATGTTTCACTGGGTTCACCGGTGGATTCCCTTTATGACTAGAATTTTTACTATTAATAACGCTATTAACGTGTTTCTGGGGAGTAGATTCAAGGATAACCTCGCATTCAGTGATAAGGGTGTCTATTCGATCCATTACACGATTATTAGCAGCAGCAGCAATTTTCTGATGTTTTTTTGCCTTCTTCCTTGTGTCACATCGAACCCCCCCTTCACTTTTCTCCCCGCTCTCCTCCAAAGTCTTCCATTTCCCCATTAACTTGGTCACAGATATCTAAATAACAACAAGAGACCCTGTTAGACCCACTCCTTCTGGGCTCCAGAAGCTTAAAGGGTACAAGGCATACAAAACATACAGTGATAATGAATTACTTAAACAGTGAGCAATAAAAAATGATATTTTGTACTAGATATGGGAGCAGGAAGGCAAAAGTTCGCAAACCCGAGGAACAATCAACCAACAAGACAGTACCTTGAACTTCGGCCACCAGCTTAAGTCTTAATCCGGTGTGTGGGGCGAAAGGGGGGTGGCCCTGCCCTGCCAGATCCTGTCAGAGACGGGCAAGGACGAGCCCGCCCTTGGCCCGGGCTGCGCCCGGTCACGTCAGCGTGTTTCCCGCGATGAGGAGACCGTGGCTGATATTTAAATGCCTCCAGGCGCAGGAAAGGAGCTGGCGCCTCTTGGCGCGACAGGAAAGCAGCAGGGTTTCTTGGGGTTTAAAGTCACCTGACAAATGCAGCAGCGATGGAAAGCGGCTTCCACGATGCGGAGACCGCAGCTGATATATATATATATATATATATATATATATATATATATATATATATATATATATATATTTTTTTTTTATTTTTTTATTTTTATTTTTCACCAACCAGCAATAATGTACATCTTGTATTCATTGTCCATTTTTGCATATTTTTGCATATACATCTTAATGTCTTCATGCATACAGTGACAGATAACTTAAATAACGCATATAACATAATGTGCGGTATATGAACATAATATCTATTACACAAATGATTACCATCTGATGATCTCAGTTCTTTAACTCACATTCCACAATTATGACCAGACTTGACCTTCACATAAGTACTACTGTGCCACATATATCACAACAACAGGCACCACCCTTCCGTAGCTATGCACCCTCCGTATTTGGTAAACAAGAGTCGTCCTGGGTTTGTTGCAGATAGTCCATTAATGGTTGCCAAAAGTCTTTAGGCCTGGAGGCCTGTGGGATTTCGTCTGCATATATCACTAATGTTTCTTTACAATATAATAAGTCAGTTATCCAATCCTAGAGTCTGGGAGGTCGCTTACTACCCGATTTTATAGCTACACGTCTTTTTGCGAGTAGAAGAGTCACCGCCAGGAATTTGCGTCTTTTGGCCTTTTTGAGTTTAAGAATTCCCAGCAAGTATACCAGTGGTGTGTTTGGATTTGTTTGGTCAGCATGCTCGAGAGTGCGTCTGTAATATCTTGCCAATACTTGTTTAGACTGGGACATGCCAGGCCATGTGTAAGAAGTCAGCCCCCAGTGCCGAGCAACATAGACATTTGTCATCCGCTTTAAGGCCGTACCTGTGCAGGTGAGCCCGTGTATAATATGTCTGATGGATAAACATAAAGTGTATGATCTTTAGATTACAGTTTGATGTAAGTAAGTGTAATTGTGTACAGCTGTAGCTCCAGTCCTCTTCAAATATAGTTTCCCCTGTGGAGTCTTCCCATCTCTTGAGTGATCTATCAGACCCTGAAATTTGTTCATTCTAGGAAGCAGTGTAAAGTCGTGTGACAAGGTTTGTTTGTTTGGGTGCTGTCAGTAATATTTGTGGGGCATGCATTGGTGTAGGTTCTTCTGGAAACGAATTATATAAGTCTTTGGTTCCTGCCCGTATCCTTAAGTATGCAAACCTCTTTAATGCCGTTTGATGTGCACAAAGGGATGGGTCATTGTGTGGGATAAATTCTTTGCGTCGGAACAAAGTGCCCATAGTCGAGAAACCCATTTCCCCTAGCACCGTCTGCATTTTCTTTTCCTGTGTTACCGAAAGTTTGGGATGGTTAGCCAGAGGCAACGCCAGAGCATATGGAGGTAGTTTCTGTGCTCCTAATGCTAGAGTATGCCACACCCTAGATGTGCATTTGACCGTTTGTATTGTGTCTTTGGGATAACAGCTAAAAGGGTCTGATATGTAGTGAGTAAGTAGTTTTGGATGGACAATGTCCGTCTCTGCTGCGATATGTGGGATATGGGAGTGTGGTTGTATCTAATAGTGCGCATAATGTCCTTGCACGCAATAATAATATAATTGTATGTCAGGGCTGCAAATCCACCTTGGTGATAGGGTTTCGTTAGTATCTTCCAGCTGACCCTGGGCTGTTTCCCAGCCCATGTTAGCCGTTGCAAGAAGGTGCACAGTTTGATAAAGAATGCCTGTGTAAGCCATATCGGGACATTCCAGAAGAGATTTAAGAAACGAGGTAGCATTATCATTTTCTGGAGTGCTATCCAATCTGCGAGTGATAAAGGTAGTTTTATCCATTTTTCAACGTGCTCTTCAAGTTTGATCATGGCCATTCCATAGTTTTCTCTAACCACTATTTCTGGGTCACGGTGAATCCAGATCCCCAGATACTTCACCGGGTCAGTGTGCCATTGTAATGGGAAGACTAAAGTAGGCTGTGGTGTCTCTAATGTTAGGGGAATTACCACTGCCTTATCCCAATTTATACTAAGTCCGGAATATTTCTAGAATTTGACATATTCTCTTATGAGTGGATTCAAATTTGTATCTGGGTACCTGGTGTAAAGTACAATGTCATCGGCATACAAGGAAATCGCTATAGGGCAAAGATTAAATTATAAGGCTGCTTCTGGGTGTTTTTGTCTAATTTTACAGGCTAACGGTTCCAACGTAAGCGCGAAGAGGGTAGGGGACAAGGGGCAACCCTGTCTCATCCCGCGGCTTATCTCAATGGGCTTCGAGGTGATGACATTTATTCGTACTCTGGCTCTGGGGTCATTGTACAGTAGCGGAATCCATTTTAGAAAGGAAGATGGAAATCCCATTCTGGTCAGGACTGTAAACGTAAACTCCCACTCTACCGAATCGAATGCTTTCGCCGCATCTAGGAGGGTGGCTGCTGCAGGGAGATCGGGATTTAAACTGTGATATAGTGCAAATATGGTGCGTATGTTCTGTGTTGTGGACCTAGTTGGGATAAAGCCAGCCTGGTCTGGAAGTACCAGTGAAGTCAGTAAGGGCTGTATTCTATTCGCTATTACCTTAGCCAGAATTTTTTTGCATCAGTGTTTATAAGTGAGAGTGGGCGATATGATTCACATTTCACAGGATCTTTACCAGGTTTGGGGAGGGCTATTATCAGAGCTTTTCTTAGTGACAATGGAAGAGCCCTTTCTTCATACGCCTCTGCGTATATTTCGGCTAAGTGAGGCACTAGGAGGTCCCTGAATTCTTTATAAAATTCACCCGGTAGTCCATCCAGTCCTGGTGCTTTATTGTTAGGCAGGGAATTGATTGCTTCTCTGAATTCGTCTTCAGTTATGTGGTGGCCAAAGTATTCCCTATGTGTGTCTGAAAACCATGCCAAGCCAATATCATCTAAGTAGTCATGTATGTCTGATCGAGGGGTCGTCGTCTGTGTAGTGTATAGTTTCGAATAGTAAGACATAAAGCGCTCCAGGATGGTGGGAGTGTCATAGATTGGAGAACCATGGTCACTAGTGAGTTGCGTCACATGTGCAGATGTATGCGCAGGTCTAATTTTGTGTGAAAGTGTCTTACCCGGTCGTCTCCCTTCGCCGTAGACCCTGGCTTTATATCGCTGTGATAGATATTTAATTTCAGTGTCAGCAAAGTCGTTAAATGTGCCTGTTTTGCGCCTAATGTCAGCCAGGATTGCGGCCTTTGTTGTGGCAGCGTATTCCTCTTCTAGTTCCCTAATTTCTTTTTCCACCATGGGCAATTGCTGCTGTATATAAGTATTCCAGCGTGTTTACTAATGCAATGTCCCCTTATGGTGACTTTAAATGCCTCCCAGAGCATTCTAGAGCTTTGTACAGAGCCAGTGTTAAGCTGAAAGAAGTCAGTGATCGCTAGATGCAGTTCACTCTGGAACACCTGGTCTTGCAGTGCGGTGTGTTGGAGTCTCCATGTAAATTGTCTAGGGGTATGAGTGGGAATGGCTAGTTCTAGTCACACAGGGAAGTGGTCTGACAATGTTTTAGGTAGGTGTTCCACTGTTTTAGTCCATGTACTAATTTCCTGCGTATTCAGCCAGAAGTCCAACCTGGACCAAGAGTTATGCGTCAATGAGGTACATGTGCCCTCTTTGCGACCTGGATTCCTCAACCTCTAGACATCCACTAAAGACCAGTCCTTTATGCCCTCTTTCAAGGATTTAGCTGATCGTTTCCCATATTTGTCATTTCCTGATGACCTATCCCATAGACAGAGAAAATATTGATTTTTAAATATCGACATGCAATAATGTCAATATTTAAATATCGAAGGTACAAAATATAGAAGGTAAGTTATATTAATATTTTTAAAATCGATGGGACAGAATTTCGAAGGTAAGTAATATCGATTTTGTTAATATCGATTTTAGTAATATCGATGTTACTAATATCGATGTTAGTAGCATCGATGTTACTAATGTCGATTTTTATATGATTTATATGTATATAATTATGTATTTAATATGTATTTTATTTTTATTTATATAATTTAAGTAAATTTCGTATTTTAGTAATGTAGCGGGTTGTGGGTTTATAGGGGAATAGGGTGGGAAGTAATTTATTATACTAAATTAAATATTCATTTTTAGGAATTATAAATTAATTTTAATTAATTGGTAATTACATTTTATTGATTTAGAAATTAATTTTAATTAATTGATTAATTGATAAATATGTTCTGTAGAGGGTTATGGGTTTATAGGGAAATAGGGTGGGGAGTAATTTAATTATACTAAATTAAGTATTAATTTTTAGGAATTATAAATAAATTTCAATTAATTGGTAAATACATTTTATTAATTGGTAATTCATTTTAATTAAATGATTAATTGATAAATATGCTCTGTAGTGGGTTATGGGTTCATAGGGGAATAGGGTGGGGAGTAATTTAATTATATTAAATTAATTATTATTTTTAGAATTATAATTAATTTTAATTAATTGGTAAATAAATTGTATTAATTGGCAATTAATTTAAATTAATTGATTAATTGATAATTATGTTCTGTAGCGGGTTATGGTTTTATAGGGGAATAGGGTGGACAGTAATTAAACTATACTAAATTAATTATAATTTTTTAGGAATTATAAATTCATTTGAAGTAATTGGTAATTAATTTTTATTAATTGGTAATTAATTTTGATTAATTGATAATTATTTTCTTTAGCGGATTGTGGGTTTATAGGGGAATAGGGTTGGAAGTAATTTAAATGTAATTAAGTAATAATTTATTTGAATTAATTGTTTTGTTAATTATATTATTAATTTATTATTATTTGGCATTTAATTATTAATAATTGGTATTTATTAATAATTTATTTGTACCTAATTATTTATTGCTGATCATGTTTTTAATATTTATGAATTGGTATTTGTAAATAGTTTATATATATTTAATATTTCTTTTTTAAATATTTTAAAATATTATTTTATTTATAAGTATGTTATTTTTAACTTCTACGCTATCCAACACTTTCCCTACTGTTGCACTCTCTGGAGTGGGAATAGTAATTTTTTCAACTACGCCACCCAACCTTTTCCCTACTGTTGCACTCTTTGGAGTGGGAATAGTAATTTTTACCCCTAAGCTATCCAACACTTTCCCTACTGTTGCACTCTCTGGAGTTGGAATAGTCATTTTTACCCCTACGCTATCCAACACTTTCCCTACTGGTGCACTCTTTGGAGTTGGAATCGAAATTTTTACCCCTATGCTATCCAACTCTTCCCCTACTGTTGCACTCTTTGAAGTTGGAATAGTAATTTTTACCCCTATACTATCCAACACTTTCCCTACTGTTGCACTCTCTGGAGTTGGAGTAGTAATGTTTACCCCTACGCTAGCCAACACTTTCCTTACTGTTGCACTCTTTGGAGTTGGAATACAAATTTTTACCCCTATGCTATTCAACACTTTCCCTACTGCATCACTCTCTGGAGTGGGAATAGTACATTTTTACCCCTACACTATCCAACACTTTCCCTCCTGTTGCACTCTCTGGAGTGGGAATAGTAATTTTTCCCCTTACGCTATCCAACATTTACTTTTCTTTTTTTAATTTGTTTTACATTTTTATTAATTTTTATTTATAATAATATTTTATGTGTATACATTTATTTGTAATTTTTAATATTTGTATTTATTTATAAGTTATAAAAAAAAATAAGTTATTATTAAGGAAGTATATATTATGTATTATATGTATATTATCAATGACATTTTTAATTAAATTAAATATATTAATGATTAATTTTAAATATTATAACATATTTTTAACTTTGTTTATCGCATTATTTTATTTATATTACATATTTTTTTAATTTAAAAAAAACAATCTTTTTTAATTACGATATTTTTGACATCGATATTTTTTTTCTCTATATTTTTGTACTAACCTTGTTAGAAATATAATGTCAATATTTTTGTAATCGACATTTTGTCAGACATTCGACCTATCCAATGTCGGGTCCAGACTTGTGTTGAAGTCACCCCCCCACAAAACAGCTGTGGGTTGGGATTCACGAAGCTTGGCCCAAATGCGATCGTAGAATATTGGATCGTCTACGTTTGGGCAGTAAACTGTAACTATTGTAAGAATTGAGCCCCCAAGATTACCTTGTAGAATAATATACCTCCCCTGGTCATCTGTTATTGTGTTAAGTAGTGTGAAAGGAGTATTACGTTTGATCAGTATTAACACCCCTCGAGCATAGTTTGAGTAGGAGGATGCAACTCGTAACGTTGCCCATCTGTACCCAACTCTACACTCCCGCTGGGGCGCAAGGTGAATCTCCTGGAGACAGGCGATGTCGACCTTATGCCTGTCTAAATGAGCCAGCACTTTCTGGATTTTTTGTGGATTTTGGAGTCCCCTAACGTTCCTGGTCATAAAAGTCAATGGTCTAACTTGTCTTAGTTCAGTCTCCTTTTCTTCCGAAGGGGGGGAGGCCCTCTCGACCACATATCTATGCACTTCCACAGCCAACAGTACTGGAAAGCTATATATATGAGCATTAATCGACACATATTATCTATTGTATAAGTTAATTGTGTCTGCACATCAAGGGGTACAGAGCTATATAATTCAAGTTACTTATCTGTTTGATGCCTGCTTGCCATAGACTCAACACTGCTGAGGCGTGACAGGGAATTAGCGCCCCTCACAGCGGGGTCGTGGTCTGTTCTGCGTCAGTTTGTGTAGCTCATTCTACATCCGACATGACCTCTCATTCTGGCAGTCTGTCTCTCGGCGACCTTCTACGCGCTCCTTGGGGTTTCCGCAGTTGCAGGTATTTTATGACGTCTTTAGGTTCATTAAAGATCTTCACCGACCCTACATCAGTGACCTTAAGAGGGGCAGGGTACAACATAGCATAAGGGATTTGCAGGTCTCGGAGTTTCTGTTTTGCTGGTCCAAATTTTTTTCTCGCATCTTTACTGTGTGAAATCCGGATATGAAGCTAGTTCAATGCCCTCATGTCTTAGGGTACCCATTTCACGAGCCTTACGTAGCGCCGCGCCACTGTCTCTATAGTTTAGTAGCTTAGCAATGATGGGTCGCGGTCTAGTACCCAGTGGAGGCCCAGGGGCAAGGGACCTGTGTGCTCTTTCTATTATGAAGACCTCCGAGAAGGTGTCTCTTCCCATCAGCGTTATTTAGAGTTGTTCCACATATTTCTCCATGGGGCCTGTGTTTGTAGTTTCCGCAATTCCCATTATTCGAATATTGCATCTCAGGGACCTGGCTTCCAAATCTTCAGCTTTAGCTATCAATGCTGTCAGTTGTTTGTCTATCTTGGTCTGTTTGGTGGTGATCTGATTGTTGGTGTCCTCGACTTCCGATAGTCGCTGTTCAGCCATGTCAATTTTCTCAGTATGACGGTCTAGCCTCTCCGACATTCTGTCCACTCTGTGTGTTAAGGAGTCAATTTTGCTGTCTATGTTTGTAAGTGCTGTTTGTATTGTGAGAAACATCGACTGGATATTGTCAGGTGGGGTGCCACCAGCTGCCGTGGGTAGAGGTGCCTGCTGGTCCTCCGCAGGATGATCCAGCGTCTTTTTAGAATGATCAAAGTTTATCTTTGGCTGATTTTTTGTCAGGTTTGCCCATGTTTGCAATAGTCTTGATGTTACACTGCCACCGCCGAATATGCCAATGGATGTCGCAGATAGGTGGTTGCCTCTATGTCTGGACAGGTCGTCTATGTAGTGCAGTCGTCCTATGAGGTCCCTACAGCCTCTACATCTGGATCGCCAGCAAGCATCTCACAGAGGCCCAAGCGACCAAGGCAGACCACACCTCACCAGGCCAGCAGTGGCTTATATCAATCACTTAGCGGCCATAGGGTGTCTTTGTCCTGCTCCTCCACCAGCCCTGGTCTGGAAGCTATACCCGGGCACTTCAGTCGTGAATGCAAAACTCAGCCCTCAACAGACCGCCCTGGGCAGTGTTGTTGCTGCACTGGTAACTTCCTGTCTCCTCACCGGCTCTTCTACGCAGTGACCAGCAGCCTCAATAACTTTGCAGTGTGTGGGGAGGGTAATCTTCGTAGCCCCTGTGCAGTGTGCTATTTTGGTATGGCAGCTGATTCTGGCGTTTCTTGTCGCCTCTACATACCCAGGGTTCTGCCTCTGCCTCGCAGCCACTTCGCATCCAGGTCTCACCTCGTGAGCTATGGGGCCACGTCTATCACACCACCACAATTCCTTTAGGTCAGGGGAGAGTGCGCCGAGATACTGCACTCCCCCTATCTGCCTAGCGTATCCACTTGACAGTTACACCTCGCTGTTGGCGGTCAGCAATCCTGAATGAAATTATATTTATATAGCGCGTTTCTACACTGAAGCCTTGCAGCGTTTGTGGACTGCTTGGGGACGGCAAATCGATTTAGGGAACATTGCGAAATAGGTGAGTTTTGAGAAGCTTGCGGAAGGCCAGTATGTTCTGTTCACTGCGCAGAGAGGGGGACAGAGAGTTCCAGAGGTTTGAGGCGTTCAGGGAGAAAGAGCGACCGCCCCACTTGGCACGACGGACTTTCCTGGTGGTGGCAAGGAAGGCTGAGCTGGAACCGATATTTCTTGAGGGTTGATAGGGCGTGATCAGGAAGTGTGAGATGGCTGGACCAGATTTCCACATGGCTCTGTGAGCCAGGCACATGGACTTAAACTGGATTCTGACCCGGATCGGGAGGCAATGCAGCGTCCTTAGGGCGGGTTTAGCCGATTGTCTCCGGGGATTTGGAGCAGAAGGCGGGCTGCGCAGTTCTGGATCACCTGGAGTCTTTGTAAGGTTGCATGTGGGGTGCCCAGGTATAGCCCATTCCCGTAGTCCAGGCAGGAGAGGATTAAGGCCTGTACCATGATCCTTCTTGCTTTGAAGGGAAGCAGCGGGAGAACTTTCCTTAGCATCCTCAGCAGGCCAAAGCAGGCAGCCACTAGCTTGGTAGCCTGATAGCCAAAGCACAGAGAGCTGTCAAGCCATATGCCGTGGTTCTTAATCTGCTGTTTTGGGGCAGGCATTGCGTTAAGGCAGGTTGGCCATAGCTGAGCCGACAGGGGGGATGGCAGTTTACCCAGGAACATAAGCTCAGTATTGTCGCCATTTAGTTTGAGGTGGGAAAGTTTAATGCATTCGGCTACTGCCTCTAGGCAGCTGCCGAGGGAGCAGGATGAGCCCTCTGGTTGGTTCAAAGACACCACCAACTGGGTGTCATCTGCGTATGTTATAATCTGTATGCCGAATGGAAGAACTACCTCAGTTAAGGGTGCCATATAGGTATTAAAAGTGTGGGGCTCAGGGAGGAGCCCTGAGGGACCCCACAACTGAACGGCCAGCGGTCGGATGAGGCATTGCCTTCGAAGACCTGAAAGAACCGGTCTTTAAGGAAGGATTGTGGCCAGGAGAGAGCTGAGTGGGTCACTCCTAGACTTTTTAGTCGGTTCAGCAGGATCTTATGATCTACAGTGTCGAAGGCGGCACTGAGGTCTAAAAGGATGATAGCTGCTGAGCCGCCCTGGTCCATGAGTCTCCGAGCCTCTTCGGTTACGGCCAGAAGGGCCGTCTTCGTCCCTAAATCCTCAATGTTCCAGCCCCCGCCCCCAGCACATGGGGGGCGCGTTCACGCGGGCTGGCAAAAACAGATGCGGTCACCACGTTAGGGCCTCCTACACGTCTCCACACTTCTAGCACCTCACTACAAAATGGGCCGCGGGCAGATCGGTCATGCTGGGGAGGTACGCAAGAATGTAGCCCCGTTCACCTACTTCCACCTCGGAGCGAAGGCCCACCGCAGTCCGGCCAACGTGCCGTGCGTCACGGCTCACAAGAGCACTCGAGACCGGTGCATGGCCGACTCCACCGCGCCGCATGCCTCACCAGTTCCTCCTGCAATAGCTCCGGTGCCAGTCCTCAGAGCGCTCCGAAAATGACCAAGTGTAGAGCCGCCGCAGCTTCGGGCTCACAGCGGTCCGCTAAGCAGTCGAAATCGCAGTGGATATGCAGGACGGGTATTATTTATTGTCCCTCCCAGGGGAGCTCACTCAGGGTGCAGCCATCTCTCGACTCTGCAAGCTCCGCCCCCGACCACGGCTAATATTTAAATGCCTCCAGGCGCGGGAAAGGAGTTGGCACCTCCTGGTGCGGCAGGAAAGCAGCAGGGTCTCTTGGGGCTTGAAGTCCCCTGACAAATGCAGCAGCGATGGAAAGCGGCTCCCGTGATGCAGAGACCGCGGCTGATATTTAAATGCCTCCAGGCGTGGGAAAGGAGTCGGTGCTTCCTGGTGTGGCAGGAAAGCAGCAGGGTCTCTTGGGGCTTGAAGTCCCCTGACAAATGCAGCAGCGATGTAAGGCGGCTCCCGCAATGCGGAGACCAAAGGCTGTTATTTAAATGCCCCAGGCGCGGGAAAGGAGTCAGCGCCTCCTGGTGTGGCAGGAAAGCAGCAGGGTCTCTTGGGGCCTGAAGTCCCCTGACAAATGCAGCAGCGATGGAAGGCGGCTCCCGCAATGCGGAGACCAAAGGCTGTTATTTAAATGCCCCAGGCGCGGGAAAGGAGTCAGCGCCTCCTGGCGCGGCAGTAAAGCAGCAGGGTCTCTTGGGGCTTGAAGTCCCCTGACAAATGCAGCAGAGATGGACAGCGGCTCCCGCGATGCGGAGACCGTGGCTGAATTTTTTAAATGCCTCCAGGCCTGGGAAAGGAGTCAGCGCCTCGTGGAGCGGCAGGAAAGCAAAATGGGTCTCTTGGGGCTTGAAGTCCCCTGACAAATGCAGCAGTGATGGAAAGCGGCTCCCGCGATGTGGAGACCGCAGCTGATATTTAAATGCCTCCAGGTGCAGAAAAGGAGTCGGCGCCTCCTGGCGCGGCAGAAAAGCAGCAGGGTCTCTTGGGGCTTGAAGTCCCCTGACAAATGCAGCAGCGATGGAAAGCGGCTCCCGCATTGCGGACACCGCAGCTGATATTTAAATGCCTCCAGGAGCGGGAAAGGAGTAGGCGCCACCTGGCGCGGCAGGAAAGCAGCAGGGTCTCTTGGGGCTTGAAGTCTCCTGACAAATGCAGCAGCGATGGAAAGCGGCTCCTGCAATGCGGAGACCGCGGCTGATATTTAAATGCCTCCAGGCACGGGAAAGGAGTTGGCGCCTCCTGGAGTGGCAGGAAAGCAGAAGGGCCTCTTGGGGCTTAGAGTCCCCTGACAAATGCAGCAGCGATGGAAAGCAGCTTACTCTCCAGCTCCAAAAACCTTTTCCTTGGAGATCTGAACCTCCACTGGAACGAACCTAATGACCAGACAATCAACCTCATCAATAATCTCCTTGAGATTAGCGACCTCAAGCAACTTTGTCTCTCCCCTACCCACACCAAAGGAGCTATCCTAGACGCAATCATCTCCAACCCAGATCTTACATCCCTATCCAACATCATCCCCATTGACTGGTCTGACCACCATCTCATTTTGTTCACAATATCCCCCCCAAGCGCCTCCTTCCCCTATAAAAATATATAAAGCTACAATTGTTATTAGAAATTTTAAACAAATCCCTCCTAGTGCACTTGAACATAAACTCCAATCCCAACTTAGGGGGCCATTAGGATGACGGGCGGGCGCATCCTGCATTTTTAACATTGTGGCCACCACAATGCTAAAAATGCTTGTCGTGCATGTGCAGGCACAACGTTGCAGGCAGGGCGCGGTGCCTGCCATACTGTGCATGCACATTTAGGGGGGTACCATAGGTACCCCATGTGCCTCCCCCACCCCCCCATCTTCCTGGGGGCCCGCATCGGGCCCCCAAACAGAATGACCGCATGCCTCCGCCCTCATCCTAATATGGTTGGCGGAAAGGAAAGCACTTTTTACGCCGGTCGACTTTGCAACCGGCGGAAATGCGGCTGACGGACTTTCCATCCGCCGCGGACCCCCCAGCCATCCTAATGTGGCGGGGGGGCATTTTGTTGAGGATGGCGGGCAGATTGTCCCCGCCGGGCCGGCGGTAGCTACCGCCAGCAGCAATCCGCCCGCCATCCTAATGAGCCCCTTAGTCTCTCCCCCTCTTCAAATGCTTATGATCTCACTGAGCATTTCAACAAAACTGTAATGGAGGTGTTAGGCCAACTTGCCCCTCTGAAAACTAAAACATAAAAAAATGCCCCCTCTAAATCATGGTTCACCCTAGACCTTAATAAAGAAAGACGCTGGCTGAGACTGGCTGAAAGACCATGGAGACAACACCCCTCCCCATCCCATCTTGCCCTCCTTAGAACTGCGAGATCCTCTTACAAAAAACACATCTTTTCAGAGAAAGCGTCATTCTTTCGTCGTCATCTCTCTCACACCACAAATAGACCCAGAGAACTGTTCAACATTATTAGAAACCAAACCAACCCTGCACCCCTTAACACGGTGGCCTCCACTAACAAATGCAAAGAAATTGCCAACTTTTTCTGTGAAAAAAATCACAAAAATAGACCATGTTTCCTCTATACTCTACACTTGCTCACTCCTCAACCACCCCTGATTACCGCACCTCTTCCCCCTCTCCCCTTGAACACTTCCCCAACCCCCTCTCACCCCCTCCCTACTCTTACCTCACCAGAACCCATTTCCCTTCCGCTTAAAAATAACGCCTCATAGATTAATTTCTACCCTGTATCTGAAAAGGAGGTCTTCAACGTTTTAGCCAAAATCAAACCTTTCTCCCACACTAAAGACCCACTCCCTTCTGCACTCATCCAAGATCTCAAACATGTCATCGTCCCCTACTGGACCAACATCATCAACACCTCCCTCTCAACAGGGAGTGTGCCCATCTGCCTTCAACTCGGGCAAATCACTCCCATCCTCAAAAATCCCAAAGCTGATCCCAACAACCCTAAAAATTTCCGTCCCATCTCCAACCTCCCCCTCCTCTCCAAAGCCCTGGAAAAATGCGCCCTTCTCCAACTGGACAAACACATTGACACGTTCAACCTGCTTGACCCCCTTCAATCTTGCTTCTGCAAAAGGTGCAGCACAAAACCCGCTCTTCTCAATATAGTCGATGATATTCACCTAGCCTTGGACAAGGACGAGGCCTACCTACTCATCCTTCTTGACCTTTCCGCGGCATTTGATACAGTTTACCACCCAACCCTACTCAGCACACTCAAAAATCGCTTCGGCCTCAGTGGCACTGTCCTTAATTGGTTCACCTCCTACTTTCAACATAGAACCCAACAAATTAAATTCAAAACTGCCTCTCTAGCCCAACCTCTGTCTCCCTTGGTGCCCCTCAATCATCCATCCTCTCTCCCGCTCTCTTTAACCTCTTTATGGAACCCCTTACCCAGATACTCAAACAAGAAAAAATCAACTACCACCTATATGGGGACGATACTCAATAGTACTATAAAATAAAATTCCATGCTGATATCCTGCACCTTAACATGGCCGTAACCAAGATCCAAACCTGGTTCCACAACAATTATCTGAAACTCAACCCGAACAAAACTGAGATCATCCTCTTCTCTCCCAAAAACAACCCTCTCCCCATCCAATCGTCGATCGCCGACCTTAATGCGCTAAACTGCTCTCTCTCCCTCACCGATTCAGTTAGATCACTCGGCATCACCATCAACAATAAACTCACACTAAATTCCCATGTCAAGAACTCAGCAAAAAGTGCACTTTTCACTCTCCGACATATCAAAAAGATCAAACCTTTTATCCCAGCTGAAGACTTTAAATTAACTATCCAGTCTCCTGTTTTATCCAAAATTGACTATGGCAATGCCCTTCTCTCTAGAACCCCCAAAATCCACCTAGCCCCCATCAAATCCGTTCTCAACCTCGCCGCCAGGCCAACAACAAACTGTAGATGCTTTGACCGCATCTCCCCAGCCCTCAAGTCCCTCAAGTGGCTCCCCATTGACAGCAGATCCTCTCAACTAAACTTTAAAAAGATGGCTGTGCCCGAACACTGAGGAGCACCAACACTCTTCTTCTCATACCCCCCCACTCAAAAAAGCTGCTTCGAAATCCTGCTCCTTCTCTGGTAAGGCCACAACCATTTGGAATGCCCTATCCAAAGACATTCGTTGCAACCCCTCCTACTCTAGATTCAAAAAAATACATTAAAGTTAATTTGCTCACTAAATTTTGGGGAAATTAAATCCCGGATCTCCTTTTGACTACCTCTCCTTCTCCCTACTTAGACTTCTCCCCCTTCCCACATTCACCCCCTTCTTTCCCTTTTGTCACATCACTCTCCCCTCCACCTCTCTTCTCCCCTGACTACCTACTATGTCCTTTGAATCCTCCTTGACATACTGTTAAATGTACTATTTTCAATAATCATCCTGGTTCCGGAAACTTGCTTCTCTATCTCTATCTCCATCTATATGTACCTCTAATCACTATATTCCCTAAATTACTCCCTGTATTTGTTATTGGTTTGAGCACCTCTATAACCCGTTTTAGTTCAACTGCCATGATTGTTTTTTATTACGTACTTCTATTGCTGATGTAAAGCGCTCTGATACCCTTGGGTGGAGCTAGCGCTATATAAAACCTTCAAAATAAAATAAAGGTCGCCGTGGCTTTATGCTAAAACAGATAACTTTACCACATGCCTGCAATACAAGTTTCCAGGCTTGGGACTATGATATTCTGTTTGGGTCTCTTTGTTGGGGTTAGGGTGGAGGGCAGTGGGGTGGGGTTCAGGAGTTCAGAACGCGAGATTTTGGGAGAGGGGCAAGGTAGAGTCAGGGGATGGGGGGTTAGTTTTGTTGGGGAAAGGGGGGCGGAGAGGGTGAGGTTTTGGGGGGTGGAAGGGGCGGGGTGGGGAGGGAACTGGTGTGTCGCACAAGGGGGGGGCAAATGTGAGTCATCAGAAGGGGGCAGCCTCCCCCAGGAATTCGCACTTCCCAAGGCAGGGGTAACTATGTCGGACACTACCCTAAGGGTCATTACCCTGAATGTAAAAAGGCTCAATAACCCTATCAAGCGTAGGGCCGTGCTATCATACCTGGAGAACTCTGGTGCTTTGATTTGTCTGTTGCAGGAAATGCACCTTCTCTCCAAGGACTGGCCCAGAATGCGCTCCAGAGCCGGTCCTCACCAATTCTATTCGTCCACTACTGAGAAGAAAGCGGGGGTAGCCATTCTTTTCACTAGCCACTTCAAAGGCCAGGTGGGGGACAGGGACGCTGAAATTAAGGGTAGGCTCCTAGCTTATAATGTGCGGGTGGGGGGCATGTCCTTGGTCATTGGGTCCTTTTATACCCCAAATTCTGGACAATAGTCCTTTCTTAAGGGGGCCCTGTCAGACATCCTTGCTCACCCTACACGATTCACCCTAGTGGTTGGTGACCTTAACCTGGTGAGGGACCAGGACTGGGACAGATCGGGTCGCCGGTACGGTTCCACGGGGGCAATTTAATTTAATTTTAATTATAAAAGAATTTTTAAAGCTCACGTATACCATGCGGTTTCTTGGCGCTGGAGGATGCTAATACAAAGGGCAGGAGGGCGGGTGCCTAGGACGAGAAGGCTTGCCGGAAAAGGAAGGTTTTAAGGGCTCTACGAAACTCCATGTAAGAGGTAGCCGATCTCATGGCGAGGGGGAGTGTGTTCCAGAATGATGGGGCGAGGACGGAAAATTTCAAGCCTCCCATTCTGCATTTCTTAAAGCGAGGAACTGAGAGAAGGCATTTGGAAGAGGAGCGCAGCTCTCTAGTAGGGTGATAGGCCTGGATTGCAGAGGAGATAAAAGCAGGGGCCGTCCCTGCACAGGCTTGAAAAGTCATACAGCCCATCTTAAAGAGAGCCCGCTCTTTAATAGGCAGCCAGTGTAGTGCTTTGAGTAAAGGGGTGGCATGGTGAAATTTAGGTAAACCATGGATTACTAACTAAAGGCGTTGAAGGGCATAAGCAGGAACACCGTTATACACGATGTTCCCGTAGTCCAACCACGATAGAACCATCGCCATAAGGATCAGCTTAAGGGCCGGGAAAGAAAAAAACCTGGAAATCTTCCGGATAGTGCGAAGAATGAAGAAACAAGAGGAAACAACAGAACTGATCTGGGAGTGAAGTGTGAGATGTTATTTTAATGTGATACCTAGTGTTTTAACTGAGACTGAGGGAGAAGGAGGGGAACCGAGAGAGGAGGGACAAAAAATGGGGGACCAGGGGCTGCCGCTGCCACCGGTCAGGACTAACTCAGTCTTATCCGGGTTGAGTTTCAGTTGGTTACAATTCATCCAGTCCCGGATAAACAGCATGACCGATTGGAAACTGTGGATACCGGCTGGTGAGGAGGAAAGATTAAAAATAAGCTGGAGGTCATCGGCGTAGTTATACACCGTGACCTCCATCTGTTGTAATGCAAAAACAAGAGGAAAGATATACAAATTAAACAATAAAGGGGAAAGGGAAGACCCTTGGGGGACACCACACTGCACTTTGCAAGGAGGAGCAGAAAAGTCAGCCAGATGGACGGCCTGGGTCCTGTCGCTCAGGAAGGAGCTAAGCCAGGCCAGTATCGAGCCCCCCAAGTCCGCCGCCTTGACACGGGACAAAAGAATTGAATGGTCAACCGAATCAAAGGCGGCGGACAGATCTAGAATGACGAGGGCCTGAGGGGTGTTTGTATCCAACCCCTCCCTGAGCTGGTCCAGAACAGAGATGACGACTTTCTCGGTCGAATGTAGAGGGCGAAAGCCTGACTGGCAAGAGGCAAGATATCCACTGTCTTCCACAAAGGAGCTGAGTACCTGGGTGACGTAGGACTCAAGGACCTTGCCCGGAAAAGGGAGGCGGGAAATTGGCCGATAATTTGCGGGGAGGGAGGGGTCGGCCCCAGGCTTCTTTATGAGGGGTAGAGACTATACCTTGTCTGAGGGAATCATTCATAAAGGTGAGGGGAGGCAAAAACGAATTGGATTTTTTTTACACAGGACGAAAGCTGGACAGGTATCAGCAGGGGATCCTGACTTAACACGAGCCAGGAGAAGAAGACTTTCTTTGGTCAACGGCTGTATATGGGTAAGGACAGACCTATTGGGAGGAGGCTGGGGATCACAGAAGGAAGGGGACGGGGGGGTATGTTAGCCTTAATTAATGCGACTTTCTCAACAAAAAAATTGTTGAGGGAGTCGCACAGAAACTGAGAGGGGGGTTTTGAGGGATATCCTATCAGAGGAGGCCAGCTCACGCAAAGTGGCAAAGATTTCTCTTGGCTGGTTCTCTGCGGCAAGGATCCTCCCCGAAAAGTATTCGGTCTTAGCGTGGAGGATGTCCCTTTTATATTCGTTAAGGACAGCTGTGTAACGTGCTTTAAGAGTGGGACAATAGGCAAGCCTCCAAGCGCTCTCTGCTTGGCGCACTTCCAATTTTTTTTGCTTTAAGGCCGGGGGAGAACCACTTATTGGCATCATGGGCGTCTCTAACCATGACGCGCTTCATGGGGCCCACTTGGTCGCAAGCCATCGAAAGCCAACTGTTGAGCGTGGCTACTTGAGACAGAGGGGCAAGGCCAGCTAGATCAGGGCACGAGGTTGACAAAGAGGCACAGAGGGAAGGGATATCCACTCTACTCCAATTCCTAGCCCAGGTATTTCTGGGGAAGGAAGGTTTTTTTGCTAGGCGGAGGTCTAAGAAAAAGAGATCAGAAAATGGTCAGACCATGCACACGAAGTGACGTAGGGGGCAGTGACCGGGACATTAATGTCCAGATTTGGTCCAGAGTGTGGCCATGAGAATGAGTGGGGGTATGGACCTGTGAGACAAAGTTAAGGCTAAGTAGAAGGTGAGAGACGTCTCTAGACAAGGCTTCCTCCGCCGGGTCGTTGGGCCAGAAATTGAAATCCCCTAAAACTAGGACCGATGCATTGTTAACTACCAATGTGGCCAGTAAGTCCTGAAAGGCGGAAATAAAACCGGGGATAGGCTGGGGTGGGCGATAGACCAACACACACGTGATAGGAACCTGAAAGGAAGCGGAGCGCACTACTAAACAGTCGACTGCTAATATGAGAGGGGAGGAGAGGACCTGAAAGTGAAGTCCAGCTCGAGCAATCAAGGCCACCCCCCCTCACATCTTCCCCTCCGGCCGATCGGCACGGAGGACAAAGAAGGGGGGGGAGAGATGCCAGCACGTTCGGTAAGGAGTCCGACCAAAACCAGGTTTCTGTTAAAAACAGAAGGTCCGGCTTGTAGGAGTCCAAGAGGTTATATAGCTCCAATTGATGTTTTACCGCTGACCTAGTGTTCAGAAGGAAGGCTGAGATGGTAGAGGTGAGAGTAGGGCTGGGAAAGGGAAGGGGTTGGGAGGGGGTAGAGGAGGAGGAAAACAAGGAAGGCAGGGTAGCAGGGAGGGAGGAAGAGGGCGTAGCACGGGCCACACCAAGTTCCTTAACCCATGTGAGAGTGGCGGGGTGGAGTGGCCAAGAATCCTGATACGAACAGAGTTGTGTAACAGAGTAGGATAGGAGACGGGCATAGTGGGGTGCCCCTTGCCCCAGCCGGCCGATGACGGGCGCAGACGGGCTTAACTTAGGCGCAACTTCAGAGCGCCTTTGCCGTGCCCGCTGCGCGCGTCGGCTGCACGTGCGCATGGGGCTGGGCTTAAGTGGGGTCTCGAGCGCGATGTCAGGAGCGCTGACCCAGCCTAGACTGCCCTCCCAAGATGGCGGCCTGCAGACCCCGTCAGCCCTCCGAGTAACGGCACACTGCCGATCCGGACCGGGGCTAGGGGTGCAGGCAGATGGAATAGGAAGAAGGCAGCAGGTAAGCCAAGTAAAGAGTGCACACAGTTAAAAAACACAACACAGTTTTAAAATTAGCAAGAGCCCAAGCGCCGCAACAGCGTCCTACGTCCCACTGCCACTGAGGATTAGTGTCCGCTGCGCGTGCGCATGGGGCTGGGCTTAAGTGGGGTCTCGAGCGCGATGTCAGGAGCGCTGACCCAGCCTAGACTGCCCTCCCAAGATGGCAGCCTGCTGACCCCGTCAGCCCTCCGAGTAACGGCACACTGCCGATCCGGACCGGGGATAGGGGTGCAGGCAGATGGAATAGGAAGAAGGCAATGTCCTTGGAGGAAAGGAAGTGGTTGACCAGTAGAGGTCTTTTGGACATCTGATGGGAGGCACATCCCAACGCTATTCAATACACTTTTTATTCTCACTTGCACCGCACATAACAGACAGTAACAGACATAGACATTGTCCCCGCCGCACTCACAGATCATGATGCGGTCACACTCACGATGACTGTCCCCCATACGAACACAAAAAGAGGCCGATGGCGCATGCGTGAGGCCCTTCTGCAGTGAAAAGGGGTCACGCAACAATTACACAAACGCATCACTGAATACCTTATGCTTAATGACAAAATGGACGTACCATTGAGAGCGCTTTGGGGAGCACTCAAGGCTGTGGTACGAGGAGACCTCATAGCAATATCAGCAGCTGAGGCCAAGGATCGAAGAGAAAAAAGGAAGAAGCTTTTGGCGCAAGTGTCGGAACTAGAGAGAGTATATAGCTGCACTGGGGGCCCTGTGTTATGGCGACAGCTAAAAGCAGCCAGAGCGCAACTCGCAGGACTGGACTTAGACCGCGTGCAATATGAAGCCCTTTGGCTGCAACACACTTATTACGTGGGAGGTGATAAAACGGGGCGACTGTTAGCAAGCAAGCTCAGGGCACGAGTCCAAAGGTCCAAAATCACCAGTATCCAAGTCGCTCAGGGTCAGGCACTCCAGGAGGACGACAAAATAGGGGAAGCCTGTCGGGCTTTCTATGCCTCGCTCTACAGCACAGATCCCTCTCTGGATAAAATGGGGGAGGCCTATCTCGACGGGGCGGCGGTCACTGCACTTAATGGTGCGGGGGCCGCTTCCTTAGATGCACCTATTGGAACGGAGGAAGTGGTTAGCGCGGTAGCACGCCTCAAGCCTCTGAAATCACCAGGGCCGGATGGTTTTCCGCAGGATTTTATAGGACATTTTGCCCTCTGTTAGCGCCGCTCCTGACCAGGCTATTTAATTCCTTCCAAGGGCCAGGTTCCATTCCCCCCGACATGCCTGCGGCCAACATCATAGTATTGCCTAAGCCGGGTAAGGATGCTACTCAATGTGCTGCCTACAGGCCCATATACTTGCTCAATCTTGACCTCAAGCTTTTTATGGGGATCCTGGCTGCGAGACTGGGCCCGTGCTTACTGGGCATCATAAAGCCTGATCAGTCGGGATTTATTCCCAACAGGCAGTGCAGCGACTACACCAAGCGCCTCTTACATTTAATAGACAAAGCCCACTTCAACAATTCCGACACTGCGCTACTCTCTGTCAACGCTGAGAAAGCGTTTGACAGGGTAGACTGTTTTTTTTTTTGGATAAGACCCTGGTGCGATTCGGCATAGGGGACCGCTTCAGGGCTTGGGCCGCCAGTTGCTATGACACGCCCCGGGCGGCGATCCGTGTCAATGGCACAGGCTTGCAACCTTTTGATATCAGACGGGGAACTAGACAGGGGTGCCCACTTTCGCCTTTCCTCTTTGCGCTTTACATAGAACCTCTCGTGCAGAGGATTAGGGACAATCCAGATATAGCGGGCATCACTTTCGGGGGCGAGCCGCACACCATCAGCCTAAATGCTGATGATATTTTGACGGCACTGGACAATCCCAAACAATCCATGGCAGCTTTTCTGAAGGAAATGGAGGCCTTTGGGAATGTATGTGGTTTCAAAATGAACACTGGGAAATCCATGATCCTCCCACTAGGCCGAAATGCACGTAAGTAAGTCGGTGGGCCTATGACTTATGGGGGACTGTCATCTCACACTTCGATCCCTTACTTCGGAATCACCCTTACACCAAGCACTACGCAGACTATTGATCGGAACTACTCGGATCTGTACCCCCAAATACAGGGAGACCTGAGGAGGTGGCGGCAACATCCGCTATCTCTTTTAGGTCGAGTAGCAGTAGTGCTTGTTGCTGCCGTTCTTGCCGCCACCGCTGCCGCCTCTGCTGCCGCTGCTGCTTCGTGGTCCGCGGCTTGACTGTTGGCCTTCGGGCATTCTGGTGTGTACTCCGGTGTGCCTTTTAGGGTCCGCTGTGCCGGAGTTCTGCTTGGGTTTTGCTTGGTTTTGCCCAGTCTTGGAGCCTGGAGTTGCCGCCTTTGTCACCCTCGCGGCTCAGGTCTCCTGCCGCCTCTGTCTCCTGCCCGGCGCTGCTTGGCCTACTTGCTGCGGTCCAGCTCCCGTTGCTGCTCCAGTTCGGGTGGCTGGGGCTGGGGTGGCTGGGGCTGCGGACTTGCTTTGGGTCGAGCAGTGTGTACAGCTACCTGTGTGTTCGGCCGCCTGTATAGTTGCCGCAGGAACGCTAGGTGGCACTGCAGGATTGCAGAACAACTGGATTGCAGGACTGCAAGGAGGTAGGAGTGGGCAAGGAGTGGGTGATCAGACGGGCTGCTGCTACTGCTACCGGACGTCGCTTGGGCACCCCTGTAGATCTCCAGTACAGGCAGCTTGCGCACCACCTATTGGATACCACTAGAGAGCGCCAGAGAGCTGACCAAGACGCCGGCCAGAAACGCCAGAACGCCATTCGGTCCAGACGCCGGAGTGGGTTGCTACGAGGATGCTGCGAGCCGTCGGACTGGGATTATCACGGCAATCCTCCCCCGGCGCTGCTGAGGCTGCGGTGACAAACCAGCGCGGCGGAGGTAAATCGCGCACCTCCCCCGTACCCGCTCCTTCGCCTGACCGGGAGGCACTGCGGAGGTAACCCGTGTCTGCCTGAACCCGCCCCTGTACTTGCCTGTACTTGCACCCGCACCTGCACCTACGCCTATATCCGACCGGGAACGGACCCGCACCCGGATCAGACACGCACTGGAGCAGCGGGAGAGTCGCGTAGAGTGTGTAGAGTGCTGACGCTGTAGAAGGGCTGTGAGGTCGGCCCCCTTTCAATCTGCCTTGGACTCTCAGCCGTTAATAAATTCCATCACTTCCTGGCAGAAAGGAGGCGAGGCGAGGCGAGGCCGAGGCCAAAGCAAGGCAAGGCAAGGCAATTGACTGAGCGCTACACTCACACAGCACTGTAGGAACCTGAAGTGGGAGGAGAGCTGCGAGCGCGGCAGCCGATAGAGGCGGTCGTGAAGTAAGAGCCCCGGGGCTGGGCTGACAGGTAGTCTGACTAGGTCCGACTGATCAGGGCCTCCCCCGGCGTGCTCCGCTCCAGTGACATCTCTGCAACCCTCCAACTGACCCACCTGACCCCCCTTTTGACCCCTCTGACGTCGCGGAAGCCTCTCCCTAGCACGAGCAACAGCTCGAGGGGGCGCAGAAACAGGGGCACAGTAACAGGGGAAAGGTCCCTGCTCTCGAACTGCTCTATCATCATTCAACCAACCAATCATCACCAATCATCACCAATCATCACCCATCATCTCATCACTCAAGCAAGTGCGGGGAGCCGCGGTGAGAGAATAAGAGAGTAGAGCGGAATGAGGTCTGAAAAGATCAGGGGCTCACCGGAGCTAATCCCAAGCAATAAAGCAAAGACAAAAAAGGGGAACAAGAAAACAGACATTGACGGACCAACATCCCTCGGAGTGGAGCAGAATCTTCTCTCCTTAACTGAGCCACCATCAGGTCTGGCCAGTACTACAGCAAAACAGGGGCACTCAAAGGCCCCGCTCCAAGTGTCACCGGCTACCGAGTCTCTTAATAGGAAAAAGCTTCACCAACCCAAAATCTACACAAAGTTTGAGTTCCTAAAGGACGCAGGCTCAGCCATTTTCTCAAGCAACAAGCACCTCCAGGGGCTGCAATCCCCGCTGTCACCCTTACCACTGCTAGGAAAAGTGCACCACTGCGCGACACTATTACAAGAATCAAAAGCACCCCGGTCCAGGGAACCTTTACGGTCATGGCTGTTTTCATCAAAGTGGCACTCCAAAGCACAGGTCTTCAAATGCAAGCGCATCACTCGAGCCCCTAGAGTCCTCACCTGTATTAGGAAAGTTCTCTGACTTTACCTGCAAACAGAAGCTACCACCTGCCCACTTAGTCAGCTGCACTCCAAGTCACCTATCGGAGGAGATCATAACCAACCCAACACCCACTTCAGAGGCGAAAGTAGCAGGCAAACTCAATAACCCGACCCCCTAGACAGTTGTTCAAGTGCGGGGGAAGCAGGGGCTGGTCTACAGCCTCCGACAACGACAAAGATACAAACTCCGGCCACTCCCAAGGATATCCAACAAGACCAGGGCGGTCATTTCAGGCGCCCCAACCATAGTATTTCCATCAATGCTCACTTGGCCGGCACAGGCGCCTCACCACTCACAGAACTGGGCAACTATGCCTCAGCACCAAGTTTCTCGTGCAGCGCAGTATTTAGCGCGGCATCCAGCCAAAACAATTCCAGTCAACACAATTCCAGCTGGGAAGCTGAATGCAGGGCTACACCGTCTAACCCGAATACACAAGGGCGACAGGACATGTCAATAACCAACAACCCAGACCACAAAAACCTGTTTTCCCTCAACTCCCTTTTGGTTGATAACAACATCACCAACACTGTCCCAACTGCGAATCTCCAATCTGCAAACGAGAGAGAGCAGGGAAAAGATCACAACACCGGAGCAAATGAGAGAGAGCAGGGAAAAGATTACAACACCAGAGCCTGGACCTCCCTTTTAAACACAATTCAGTTAGCCGTAGAAGTCATGCAATATCAATCGGACAAAATCGATCTTCAATTTAACCTCCTCAATACACTGGCAGTTTTCACTGCGGGGATTGACGACAAGCTAGTTAACCTGAACACCCTGATACAAAGAGCACAAACACACACCTACTTAAGCTGCAACTGCAATCAGGCAGTAGACAAACTAGCTACACTGCCTTCAATGCTAACAGATCTAATAGTCGACATAAAGTCGCTGCACAGAGGCAAAGCTCTCAAAGAAACGGGCCCCACTGACTTTGCAGAAGGCAACATCAGCAGCAATCCATATGACACAAACTCAATCGGCCAGGAATCCCTCGCAAATAGGAAATCTACCCAGAAGAGATCGGAGTCCCCAAAAAAAATTAATGCAAAACAACAACGTCAACAAAAAAGAAAAGGGCGTAAGCAAATTCTGCCGACAACTACAACAAAACTCTTCCCTATATTCTCTGGCATCATCGGAAAACGCATGGAGACCACAAACACGGCCAACCCCTCAGAAGGGGAAATTCCAGTAGTCACCAGCCTAACCCAGCCGCAAAACACAACCAGCAGCCCGCTGCATCAGGAAGGTCAAGGGCCCCAAGACCAACCGGCTGCTAACTCACTTGGCCACTTAGACACATATATAACAACGGCGACAAGCACTAGCCAGCACATACAGTCCGTTGAGTCCTTTGCAAAGCAGGAGCCGGTTACTGAATGCCAATTGGCAGCCCTGATACCGTCAACCAGGGAAGCCTCTTATCGAACGGCCAATCCCTCCGAGTGCACCAACCAGGCCCATCAAACCTCAGCAGCAACCAAAAAACCTATCCCACTGATCACAAAGGAGGGGGCAAGGGAAAGACCCATAGGCCATACGTCAAGCCAATCGCAAGACGATCAAACTAGGGCCACACTTATGACAACCGTGACTATTCACTCTGCCCACAGCCAATCTGAGCAGTCAAAGACAATCTGGCCACGCGAGACGCAAACAACATTCAAGCAACCAACGCCAACCAAAGCACCGACCCACAGCTCTAACACGCCAGGTGACGGCAGAAATCCAGTAACCCACAAAGCTCCGTCCGTTCTTGGCGTAGCAGCTCACGCCCATGCTGCAAAAGCAAAATGGAAGGCAGACGGTAGCAAAACACATCTAACTGAGATCCTTGTCTTCCACCCGGAATATACATCGAAAGGGCAGCAGGACGTGCTGAACAGAGGCAACATTCTTAAACTGACGAAATGCGTCCCCACCTTGGGGGGCATAAATTCCAAAGACCTACTTTCGGTTGAATTCTTGCCCGCTCCGAACTCAAGCAGCCAGGAGGCCACTAGGAAGACTTGGTCCTCTAGCGACGTTGTTGACCTAATTGCATCAGAAGCAGCCCAATTCAAGAACTGGGGTATCGAGCTCGTTCCTCTACAAAGACCAGCCTATCCCTCGCCACTCCGCAGATGAAACAGTTCTGTATCAGTGATGCAATAGGCTAACCCCTGTAGCGTACTAAGGGGTGCGTTAGGAAGATCACCGACAAAAAGGGAGAACAGCACTTGGCATCAACCACTGGATAGGCTGACAATGACAACTGGCTTGGAGTCAGTGTTCACAACAGGGAGGCGCAACTCAGCCCCAAGGAATCATCAGCCTCGTACACTCACCACTGCCAACTCCAAGGGAAACAGTCCGGGGGAATGGGCAGAAGTAAGCACAAAGAAGGCATCTCATTCAAACCACGCATTAGTAAGAGGAACATTGTCCCGAATGATTTTCACATGCCCCGAAGAGGTATGACGTCTTCACCAAATGGGAGAAGACATCAGAGGAAGGGTGCCAGTTTTTGGCATCTGTTCTTTGAACATAAATGCCCTAACCTCCAAAATGGATGACCCGGACTTCATAAAGTACATCTCGCAATTCGATATTGTAATGCTGCAGGAAACCTGGCTCTCAAGTACAAAACACATCCCGGGTTTCACCTGCTTCTCAACAGCGGCGGCCAGAACCAACAAATTTGGACATCGGTCAGGAGGTTTGGCGACTTATGTATCCACCACATCAATACCCTAGGCGGTCCAACTGGCTCCATCAACATCCTCAACCCTATCCGTAAAGATTAAGCTACAGTTGGGCACTAAAGAGGAAGAAGTCTGCTTTGTCAACGTATATGTTCAACCCAAAAATAGAGCCAAAGACTCGAGGAACATCTTGAACCAACTGGCGGAGCACGTCACCCAATTGGAGAACCCACTTCTCTTTTTGTCGGGGGACTTCCATCAAAACCTACTTGGCTCGTCACTAGAAGACGAGGCTCTGGCTCTTAATAAAATCTACAGTATACCAGCACAAAGCTCTCCTCCAAACCGTAGAAAGCGCCAAAATAACGCTCTTCTCCAAGACTTAGAACATCAAAATCTTTGGGCACTAAACGGCAGATTTCCGACTGACCCCCCCCCACCCACCCCAGTAGCTTCTTTCTACTCTCACAGAGCCAGCTCCATCTTGGACTACACTTTCGCCAGTGTGGCACTATTTCCATACATCCAGGAATTCAGAATGGGGGATCAGGGGGAAAGTGACCACCGTCCTCAGGAAAGCCAGCTGACAGCAAAGACGCAAATGGCAATCAGGCCAGACAACACACTGGGGGAGATTTATACAATCAATCTAAGGAAAATCAAATGCTCGCCAACCAACACAACCACCTTGGCTGAAACTGCCCTCCAACTATATAATACACACACATCAGATGCAGCTGGGCTCACTTCCCACTGGGAGCAATACACAGACTTACTGGTAAACAAACTGGCAAGAAAGACCGCTCCCAAAGGCAACCACAACACAGAGCACAGTAGATCCAGCCTAAAGAAGGGACAAAGAATACAACTACGTCACAAAAAAGAGCTGTAAATCTATCCTTACGGAGGCTAAGAGCAGCGCCCCAAAATGAACAACTCCGAGCCACATGGAAAAAACAAAGGACTGAGCTCAAACACACAAAATGGGAAATAAAAAAAGCTGCAGAAAACGAAGGTTGGGCAAAACTCTTAGAGGACTCCAAAAGCAACAATAGTGCCCGTTTTTGGCAAACAGTAAATAAGATCCTACGCCCAGACCACAAGGACCTCGGTTCACACATTGGGGAAGATCAGTGGACTAACTACCTCGGCAAGTCACTTCAACAATCCCTTGGGACAGACAGGGGCACAAAGAAGTACCAACGCAGAGCAAGCACTCGCAACGACCATGTCAATGCCGACAATCTTGGGAGACCAACCCCAACCCAGTGTTACTCCGGCACCATCAGCGGCCGAGCAAATAGCCCTAATAAAAAAACAGATTCGCAAGGGCAGGAAAGAAGGCGCTCCAGATCCTAATGGCATTCCGCCAGCCCTTTTCAAGGTGAAAGACACAGAATGGGCCACCATACTACAACCTTTATTCACAGAAGTCAGACTCCTAAATAGAATCCCAGATTCTTGGAGAGGGTCGACAATTGTCCCCATACATAAAAAGGGAGACAAAACGGTCCCCGATAACTAACGTTTAATAGCCCTTCTTGACAACGAGGCCAAATACTTCGCTGGAATAATCTTAGAGGAGATCGTGACATGGGTGGACACAAAGCAGATTATACCATGGAACCAGACGGGTTTCCAGAAAAAAAACGGAACAACCACCAACATCCTGGCAATCTTGCTGATTATTGACGGAGCTAAAACAAAAAAACTGCCGCTGCACTTGTGCTACATCGACTTCAGCGCAGCCTTTGATAACATCGAGAGAGGCATGTTGTGGCAGAAATTTGCACAATGGGGCATACCTCAATCGCTTCTTAATATGCTGAAGCTACTTCACCATGACACCTGGGTGCAGGTGAAGCTGGGAAGCGGAACCCATATGTCTTCCAAAGTTTGCACGACCAAAGGGCTAAAACAAGGGTGCATGTTGGCCCCGACTTTGTTTAACCTGTTTATGGCAGATTTATCAGGCCGACTCGACACATGCAATTCCCACTCTCCGAGGTTGGGAGGAAAAACCCTAAGTAATCTATTATACACGGATGACGTGGTACTTCTTAGCCACACACCTATTGGCCTCCAGAATTTGCTGATCGAAATGCACAGTTACGCAACGGAAAATAACTTAAAAATTAATCTAAGCAAAACGCGTACAATGTCGATCAATACCAGGAACAAACACCAGAAGCCCTGGACTCTGGGCGGCCAAAAAATAGAGTCTTCACACAAATATAAATATTTGGGACTTATCTTTGACACCGACGGCTCATTCGTCGGGCAGATGGAGGAAACCAAAAGAAGAGGGGCCTCGATCGCCATCACATTGAAAAATCTAGTAAACCAACTATCGGGGCCGACCCTGACACCATATTTAAAAGTCATCCAGGCTAAATTGCTCCCCTTAATTTCCTATGGCAGCGAGGCACTACGAGGAAGAGACTCCAGGAACCTAGATAACATCCAGGTAAAAGCATATAGAACTCTGTTTTCACTTTCGTCTTACACCTCGCCTGCCCAAATAAGGTTGGAGTTTGGCCTAAAAAAACAAGACCTTGCAAGACAAGGAGCCTTCATTATCTGCTGCCACAAACTCCGCTCTGCCTCCAATGACACCTTAAATGCGATGCTGTGGCAAGACATACAAAGCAGGCATGTATCTCAGGCACGCTCCTACTTGAAGGCAGCATTGGGGGCTGTCAAGGCAACCGCACTTTGGGACATGCAACTGGGGCACAACCCCTTTAAAAAAGCGGTTTGGAAAATTGTAAAAACTCTTTCCCTAATAGAGGACAAGGCCGCTTTTGCAAAAAGAAACCATGCGTGGATGACACAAAATACGTATAAATCCCTGACACCACAACTTTATTTCAGCCAGGGCTACCCAAAAATCACAAAACTGAAGTTTTTGAAATATAGATTAGGGATCCTGCCTAGCAGAGACTATCAACCACCATGTCTTAGGAGCAATGGCCATGAAGTCTATCAGCTCTGTAACCTAGCAACGGGAGACATACTCCACATGACTTGTCTCTGCGAAGAGCTTCGACAAGTCCGCCGACAGCTACTAAGGGACTAGTTCAAGCAGATAGGGAACAGCATGCGAAGGCAGGCTGTGCTTGCATGCTTGAACCCCGCGAATACAAAACTGAACTGTAGATACTGTAGATACGTCAAGTTTCTGACTACGATAGAGCAACAACTGCAAAATCTACAACTGGTGGCAACTTCTGGCTCTGGCACCTAACGGACGAACTTTGGGCTACAAAAGCCTAGCCCACCCCAGCTCAGGGAATACTGCTCAACAACTACCCTCGGTCTCTCACCGCAAGGATGATTATACAGACTACATTCTTTTATCACATTTTAAGAAATTGTTTTAATTGCAGCGATTGTACTGGTTTTAATTAACTATACATAATAAATTTACTATGCTTACTATGAGTAGCAGCAGTTAAAATGTCCCTTCTACCCAAGGTCTTATATACATTCCAGACCATCCCAGTGACTCCCCCGCTAGGAATGCTAAATAAATTACAGGAAGCAATACAACAATTTATATGGGCTGGGAAGCACCCGCAGATTCTCAGAGACCTTGCTCAGCGTGCCCCACATGGGGTTCCCAATTTGCGGAGGTATTTCCAGCCGACACAGCTGCGCTATCTCTTAGTATTGAACTGTCCCGAATCGGAGAAGAGATGGCTCTTCCAAAACAGTGCAATGGTGCAGATGTCGCTATGGAAGATTCCCTTTTTGAAACGTTCAGATAGGCTGGCATACCTTAATAAGTCACCCATCACTCGCACAATACTCAGAGTGTGGGACACGGTGGCTGTCAAAGGGGGACTTACTACTTTCCCTTCCACTATCACACTGCTCGGGTTGAAGCCGCATGCGTTTGGGCAGTGGAGAAATTCTGAATGCAGGTCTGCTGGACACCTGTTCGACCTGGATGGTTTTATTCAGTTTAATGCCCTAACGGATATGTATAACCTATTGGCAGCGCAGCTGTGGAAAAAGGTAGGGCTGATGACCTTTTTCAGAGTTGCCCGGCGTTAACCGCCTCTATTACCATTCAAATTACCAAACAAAGAGGCAGGCGCTGGAGACCGGAAGGCAGGAAACAGAAGTTTTATTCCGACGGAGCAGAACACATCAAATCAGACAACAGGGTATCTTCTCGAGGTGCTCTAACCGCATCTCTGAGGCCTGGCCTCTTATACACAGGTTTATGATCTTTATTACAGTTTATTGCATGTGGCACATTCTTGCAAATGCTTTGAAGTATGAAAGGACCTCCTCGGAATCCCCGCTTCAGGCTCGTTCCCACACACATTTACAGTTGAAGTCCCCACCCCGGTCACAACAGGTGATGATTGTCGCACAGCTGGACATTCCGCCGATTCATGGAATGTATGTGGTTGATCGGATCTCATGGGGTGGGGGCTTTGATCAACTCGTGGATCCTTTGATGGGAGAAGCTCCCTACTGTATGGGGGGCAATAAACAGCATCCGCAGGGCCAGGTGGCGACCTGGGAACGAGTAAGACAAACGAGCACAGAGGAAAGGGTTTTTTTTATCAAAGGACCCGGGATCATGAAAGGAATGGAGGGAGGTGTTGAGCTGGGAACAGGATGGGGTTCCTAGGCAGAGCTGTGCTGAAGAGGGGTTTATGGCCCAAGGCATGTGAGAGCGGGGGCTGTCAGCGCGCGGGGGATGTTTGCGAGGTCAGGAGAGAGAGAGAGACGCGCTGGCTGTCGGCGATGGGCAGAGAGGCCATGGCATTTTAAAATGGCTGCCGCTTACGCGCACGAATGGGCTCGAAAAGGGGGCAAGATGGCGCCGATAATGTTGACACTGCAGTCTAGGTTTTAACAGTCCTCCCTTTTCAACATATCTAGCCAGCTTGTCTACTCAAGGTCAATCTGCATTAAATTCCTAACCTCGACATCATACAGTGCTCCCATACGTTCCTTTCCAAAGTCCACAGTCTTAGGACAGATACAATTCGCACATAATGAACACAGAGGCGGCAGGCATTGAATTCCTAAGCAGAACCCACATATCACAACCACAGGAATCAGGACAATGGTAAACAGTCTCCAGCCCCAGTTCTTAACAGTATTCCAAAACCATCCACCAAGCGACCATTCTTCCTGCTCCTGGTAAACTTCTGAGGAGATTCTGTGGAGATGTTTGATGGCCTTGTACACTGAGGGTGAATTGTCCGGTATATATGTACAGCAGCTGGACCCAATAATGCGGCATGCTCCACCACGATCCGCTAGAACCACATCTAGAACAAGGCGGTTCTGGAGAGCCACCAGGCGGACCGCTTGAAGCTCGGCTGTGTTGTTTGCAAGGATACCAGCTGTGATGTTCATTGTTGTCTCAACTGCCTGAGTCAAATGTCGGTTGGCACGGCTGTTTGCCATCGGGCCCCAGAGTGGAACAAGTCCCTTCATTGCGTCGAGGAACTGTGCTCCTGAAGAGTCGGTTTGTTCAATGTCCTTGGCTCGTTTTTGTCTATGGTGATTCGCTGGAGCCACATAGGTCGGAGGAAGGATGAAGGAGATAAAACAAGTGCCCCCCCAGCCTTTGGGGAGCCAGGTGTAAGCTTTTGTGCCGCAAACAAAGTACATATTTGGAGAAGATACAAAGGAAGGTGGATCGGTGGAATCCAAAGTTCTGGTGATGCGGCAAGCACTGCTGCCCACCAGCTGTGTCCCAAGCCCTTCTATGCACATAAGGCCTGTGACGTTGATGACAGATAGGGCCACAGTCAGGGTGGCGGCTGTTCGCTTCCGAAGGTAGGAGAAGGAGGGTCTGGTCGGATTGTTGAACACCTGCATTTCAATTCGTTCTTTGGCAGGGATGTCCATGTGGATAGAGTCGTTGGAGGTCTGCGGGCAGAAATGTGTCTTCGTTTTGTTTCGCCAGACCTCATGAAAGAAATGCGTCATGGTTTTGCTGGAGGTGGCATTGTCCCTATAGCTCTCCTGCAGAAGGATCAGCCAAGCAAGGCAGGAGCCGTGAATTGAGAAGGGTGAAGGGATGAAGGGTATCGAATGTCCAGTGGCGTGGGGTAGCAACCCACAGATCCAGCAGTTGGTGGCATTGGTGGCAAGGTTGTGTTGGTGCAGCAGCTGCACAAAGGATTTGTTCCAAAACTCCTTTCGCCTTTCTCTGAGTTGGGGAGAGAGAGAGATCAAATAATGCTCCTTCATGGTGGTAGGCTGTGCTGTGGTCAGGAATGTCTCATGAGCGGGTGCGTTTTCTTCCACAATCCAGAGTGTGGTCATGAGGAGAAGGCAGAAGAGGATCGTGATAAAAAGTGCAATTGTCTTTGAACTGTGGATTCTGTCTGTCTTTGGATTCCTGTAGCGAATTTTCGGATGTCCGGTTGCTTCCATCACCTTCTTATTGGGCGCTTCCATCATCTTCTTATCGGGCGCTTCCATCATCTTCAAGAGAGCTCGGTAGCGGGCAGAACCAAAAACCTCGTCTGGCTTTCTCTCCTGACAGCCTTTGTAGTGTTAGGCCACCGGTCTGAGAATTATGACTTAGTCAATGGTCTGCTTAGCCGAAACTCTCTCCTTTCGTCGCAGGTTATACCCTTCTTTGGATGGCACGGTGGGGTCAGGAATCGTTGCAAGTTCAAGTGTCTCTGTGTCTGGGTAGCAATTCAGCGATGGTCGGTCTTTGTTAAGGAGCTCTTCCCGGGTCGTCACGTCTTCGGTCGTCGTCAGAGTCGGGGGAATCCGCTTGCAATGGTGCGCATGCACCCAGGTCCGCTTTCCTTCCACTAGAAAAGCTGCTCGGGTGGTGAGTAGGACTTGCCAGGGGCCCGTCCACCGGGGTTCCAGACTCTTGGCGCGCTGGAAGTTCTTTATGAGGATGAAGTCCCCGGGTTGCAGGTTGTGTCCGGGACCCCTGGAAGCGTCAGGGATGGCATGCAGCACCTGTTGGTGAATGACAGACAGGGTTTCAGTCAATTTATACAAGTAATCAGACATTAGGACGTCCGGGACGTCATGAATGGAAGTCGGTTTTGGTGCAGACCAGATGTTCATGGGTCGGCCGAAAACGACCTCGTAAGGTGTCAAGTGGTGTTTGGTGGGGATGGAACGCATCAATAGCAATGCCAGTGGGAGAGCGTCTGGCCATTTCAGTCCTGTGGTAGCCACTATCTTGGCTAGCTTTAGTTTTAGCGTGGCATTGTTTCGCTCAACAAGTCCAGCAGACTGGGGGTGGAAGACTGCGTGGAACTTCTGTTTTACACCCAGCCCTTTTAAGATGAGCTGGATAACTTCGGCTACGAAGTGGGGGCCATTGTCGCTCCATAAAATCCGACAAAGGCCGTAGCGAGGGAAAAATTCTTTTAACAGTACTTTTGCAGTGGTCATAGCAGTGTTATCACGGGTTGGGTATGCTTCCACCCATTTGCTGAATGCGCACACCACAACAAGTACGTATTTCAGGCCTTGGCATCTGTCTAGTTGGATGTAGTCCATCTGCAGGACTTCAAACGGGTGATTGGGAACCCCAAACCCTCCCCGGGGTACCACAGTTCCATTCCCGGGGTTATGCTGCAAGCATATCAAACATTGTTGGACCAGACGTTTGGCGGAGTCTGTGATTTTGTCGTTGTGCCAAACCCTGGAGACAAGTTCAATCATGGGGGCTGATCCTATGTGAGCAGGGGAGTGTGCCATAGTCAGTATGGGAATCAGGTATGAGTCAGGTAGCAACCATTTGTTCGTGTCTTTTGTCCGCCAGCAGCCTTCATCGTCTTTCAGTCCCACCCGTGCCCATTCAGTCAATTCGTGTTGCGCGCTAGCCATTTGAATGTCCCTAATAGTGTTCCTAGCGTTGGTCCATTTCTCTGCTTGGGACCTGGTTACGTACATGCGTGTTGTCGTTCTATTTTCAGCTGTGGTTCGAGCAGTGATATCGGCTAGTGCATTTCCCTGTCCAATAATGTCTGTCACTTTCTTGTGTGCCTGGAATTTGATAACCGCAAGTCTTTTGGGGAGAAGGACAGCTTCGATCAGGGCGGAGACTAGATCTCCATGTAAGATGGGGGTGCCGTGCGAGTTCAAGAATCCCCTTTCCTTCCAAAGGAGCCCAAAATGGTGAACCACCCCGAAGGCATACTGGCTGTCGGTGTAAATGTTCGCTGTGGTTCCTGCTGCTAAGATGCATGCTCGTGTCAGGGCAATCAGTTCCGCTGCCTGTGCAGATCGTTGTGTGATGCGGGCTGTCTCTACTACAATACGGGCCGTGGTGACTGCATAGGCAGCTGAAGTGGTGCCATTGGGGAGTTTGATGCAAGAGCCGTCCACCCACAGCTCTCCGTCAGGGTCTGGAAAAGCTGTGTCTCTGAGGTCAACCCTACTTCTAGTCTGTTCGTCCGTGAGAGTCACACAGTCATGTACAGGGGGCACATTTGGATCGTTCTCCGGTAGGGGCAACAAAGTTGCCGGGTTCAGTGTGGTGCATCTTTTCAGGGTGATGTGGGGTGCGAGCAGAGTCAGTTCGTATCCAGTCAGTCGTGCACTCGTCAGGTGTTGCGTCTTGGTTTGGTTCAGGAGGGTGTCAACTGCATGGGGTACTAATACCGTGAGGGAATTCGAGAGCACGATCCCCTCACTCTGTCGGATAGAGATAGCAGCGGCAGCTACAGCTCAAAGGCAGGCAGGCAAGGCTCTGGCTACGGGGTCAAGAGTGGCAGAGAAGTAAGCGCATGGTCGTTGCTTTGGGCCAATGGACTGGGTCAAGACAGATAAAGCACACCCCTCCCTTTCGTGGGTGTAGAGGGAGAAGGGCTTTGTGTAATCGGGGGTACCTAGGACAGGGGCTGAACAAAGGGCATCTCGTAGCTCTATGAAGGAGGATTGGCATTCAGGGGTCCAAGGGAGGGGGAAGGGGACATCTTTAGCTAGTAGAGAAAGCAGCGGTTTCACAATGAGGCTGAAGTTTGGCAACCACTGCCGACAGAAGGAGGTGAGGCCTAGTAGGGAGCGGACCTGTTTCTGAGTCTTAGGGACAGGGGTTTCAAGAATGGTTTGGATCCGGTCGGGAGTAAGTTTTTTTCCGTCTTTGGACAGAAGGTGGCCTAAGTAAGTGACCTGGGGTTGGCAGAATTGCAACTTCTTCTTGGAGACCTTGTGGCCATTTTCCGCAAGGAAGTGCAGGAGTTGAATGGTGGCTGTGACTGCTAGTGGAGTGGTGTCGGCCACCAAAAGGATGTCATCGACGTATTGTATCAACACCACCCCATCGGGTAACTGGACCTCGTCCAGTTGTCTCTTGAGGGCCTGACTGTAGATGCTGGGGCTTTCTGTGTAGCCCTGGGGTGCTCGACAGAATCTATATGAGCGGGCTTTTAGGGTGAAGCCGAAGAGATATTGGCTGTCTGGGTGGATGGGGATAGAGAAAAATGCGTTTTTGAGGTCAATGACAGTGAAGATGGTGGCAGTAGAAGGAATCAAAGTCAGGATAGTGGTGATGTCTGAGACCACGGGGTACTGGGGTACAACTATTTTGTTGATCTCTTGAAGGTCGATGATGAAGCGGTATGCTTTCTCATCTCCCTCTCCTTGTTTCTTGATGATGGGCAAGATAGGGCTGTTGCAAACGTTGCTAACCACTTCCTCTACCACTCCTGCGTCTATCAGTGGCTGAATAATCTTTACCAAAGCCTTCTCGCCCTCGGGCGATATCCGATACTGTGGAAGTTTTGGGAGTATTGCGTCCGGTCGAACAGTGATGTGCACTGGGTCAATCATCATGCGTCCTACGTCCGAATCTGTCTTGGCCCACAGATACGGAGGCAGAGTGTCAAGTAGGGACGAGTCAGCGTCAGTGATAGAAAACATGCGTCGGGAAGGGCAATGTCTGAGCAGAATGGGGTTGTCGTACAGAAAAACTCGAACTCCGTATTGGAAACATCTAATAGTCGCTCGGAAATGCTTCAGCAAGTCGAGTCCCATAATGACGTCAGGGGTATTGGCGGAAAGCAGAAACGTTGTGTCAGTTGTATTGTTCTCTAAGTCAAATGGGATCGGAGTGGACAAAGGGTTAGTGGAGGGCGTTCCATCGAAACCTATCGATGTCACAAGTGAGCCAGACAAGGGTGCCCTTGGAATCAGTCGTTTAGATAACGCACTACGTGTCGCGCCAGTGTCTACCAGAAATGGAGACTTTGTACCCAGGACCTTAGCGGTGACATAAGGACCTTGCTGGTCAACATGGAGCTCGACTGGATCCCTCCCTTGCCCTTGGCAGTCCTATGCGAAGTTGTGGGCATTGTCGCAGTCAGACTGCTGGTACTGGTTCTGTCGGGGTCGGTCAAATGTATTTGGTCTGTTTGATCTATCGTTAGTCGTGTCATTTGCGGACCCCCGTTGCTGTCCTCTATTTCTCGGTCCACCCGCTACGTCCTTGGGGTCCCTATTTCTGTTCATCTCCAACAGAACCGGGCACTGGGATTTCCAATGGCCGAATCCTTTGCAGAAGGTACACTGGTCCTCGCTAATGTCTGTACGTCCAATGTGGGGTGTTGAGGTGCGGTCTTTAGGAGGTGCGTTTCTAGGGACATTTGTCTGGTAGTTTCCTTTGTATTGCTCTCGTCCTATAGTCACCCCTTGCAACTGCGCAATCATCACCCTCTCTTTTAAGTCTTTCTTCTTTTTCTCTGTTGCTCTATCGTTTTAATTTTTCTGGTGCTCGTAATATTGGGCCCTCTGAAGGATAGCCGCAGGTTTGGAGGCCGCCCAACTACTCTCACTGGCCTGCAGTTTCTGAGAGACCTCCGGTGACAAACCCTTAACATAATTCTGGACAAACAGATGGTGTCCGGTTGCAGTGGTCATGTCCTGGCCGCTGCAATCGGAGAACACCGTTGCAAACTGGGAGAAGTAGTCCGATACGTCTTCCTGGGGTTTTTGACGACAAGCCGTTACTATCGGCCAGTCCACTTTCTTTTCTGGGATCAGGGTTTTCAATTTCTGTACAATTTTGTCTGGGAGGTCTAACATGGATTTCAAAGGCTTCTGTCCAGGTTCTCGTTGCCTATCTATACCATCGAGTTGTGACCAGGTATGTCCGAACAGCTCAAGGTGGTCGACTTTCCGGATTTGCTTCCACACATCAGCTGGTAGACATAACCCGAAAAACAAGTCGATGTCAGCCAGAGTCATAATCGTTGAACCTAGGGCTGTACCTAATTGAGTGTAAAAGGCAGTGGGGTTTTTACGTAAATCGGGCAGAGATTTCCGGAACGTCAGAATATCTTGCCGATCCCATGGCTGGTAGACCCAGTTGTACACTACCCTCCCTCTTGCATCTGGGTGGTTGACGTCATCGTGTGTTCCTAGACCTCGTGGAGGAACCCAGTAGGGGGCAGCCTCTCTTATAGGCATCATGGTGCAAGCTCGCTCAGTTTGTGGTTCGGTTGCTACGGGTGTCATGGGTTTAGCTTCCGATTCCTGCTCAGTGAGGTGGCGGAAAACCTCAAGCGTACGCGTAAGGAGGTCCGTCACGTCACACTCGCCCTCATGCCCGATATCGACCTTTCTATACAGAGTCGTTAGGCTCTCGGGACCTTTTTCTCGATATCGGTCCTCATACGCATTCAGGGCATGATAACACAGTCGTACGGCAAAATGCCGTCTGTGGCTCCCTGCATATGAGTTGAACATATCCGTGATGTGCTCCTCACTTTCCTTTCTTTCTACCAGTGTCCTCACTATCTTGTCAATCCCTGCTCGCTCAGCCTTGCTTAATCTGTTCGTTCTTGTGGAATCTGCCTTTCGGGTCTCTGGGTCATCTAACACTGTCGCTTGTGCTGTATCTAGTACAAGGGGTTCGGCTGGCGCAGAGGCCATGGGGACCGAAGCTCTGGTACCACTCTCGTCTGTGCTTGGGGGTAGCGAATGTTGTGCTAAGGGTTGGGAAGGGGCATATGGAGGGGGCATGTAGATGATCGGAGGACCTAACAAGAGATCATCGTTGGCTCGCTGTTTTGAGGGTAATTCAGGGTAGAGCGTAGAGGGCGTTCTAACCGGACACTGGCTTGATGTCTCTACCTCTAGTTTCTGTTTGGCTTCTTCTCTTTCCTTAATCTCTTCTTCTAATTTCTTGGCAGCTAGGTGGGCTGCCTTTCGCAGCTCTTTTCCCAACCTGCTTTCATTTCTCTTTTTACGCTGTTCGGTTTCTTTGCGCCACATGGCGAGACTATCAAGCATAGTGGGCGTTGTCTTGTGTTTCCCAAGGGCTGTCTCAAGTGCGCTTATTTTATCCTCGTCGAAGGACCCTATTAGTGGCCACTGACTTTTCTGATCCTTCTTCGTATATTTATGCCACAGCTTGCTATAAGCTATAGCGATCAATCCATGCTTCATGAACATGTCCTTATTAGGGGTGCCTTCCAGTGGAGCCGGATGGTTCATCTCTAATAAGCGGTCCGGGCTAAACAGGTTACCAATCAGTGGGGAGAAGATAGGCATGACGGATTACAACGGGGACAAAAGTCTGCACTACCTATCTTATCACTGCGTGCAAAGACTAGGCAGAATATTTCTATTCTTCATTGTTTGCAGGCGGTGAATACCTCAAAAGAACCAATATCAAACAGTCAATGTTCGGTCAATCAAACAATCAATGGGGAGAATAAGTAGGCACGACGGTTTACAACGGGGACAAAAGTCTGCGTTACCTACCCTTTCACTACCTGCAAATAGAGAACCTGTTCTTCCCTGTTTGCAGACAGAGAATCTCCAGAAAACAATCCGCGAACAACAGTTCGGGCCAAACAATCAATCAGTGGGGGAGGAAGATAGGCACGACGGATTACAACGGGGACAAAAGTCTGCGTTACCTATCCTTCACTGCTTGCAAAGAGAGAGCCTGTTGTTTCTCCGTTTGCAGACAGTGAATCTCCAAACAAACCAACAAAAGAGTAATACTAGTATTATCCAAATCAAACAATCATTTCGCAATTTGTCGCATTTACACGACCTTACCCGGACCGCATGGACAGTTTCTTGTCTTCCGAATCCAGCGCCCGATCGTCCTCTATTCTTCGTGATCTTCGTGGCACTCCTGATGGCTCCCAGTCTGTAGATCACTCGAGAGAGGTCTGTTCGGAACCAGTGAAGTTCGGATGATCGGCTGTCAGACGAGGGTCTATCGGACAGGAGCTCTCCTGATCGTTGCAGTCGTTCACTCTGTCGTCAGGACCTCTCCCACTGGATCCACGAGTCGCTGATGGGCCCTACGTTTGGGATGCCAATTGTGGAAAAAGGTAGGGCCGATGACCTTTTTCAGAGTTGCCCGGCATTAACCGCCTCTATTACCATTCAAATTACCAAACAAAGAGGCAGGCGCTGGAGACCGGAAGGCAGGAAACAGAAGTTTTATTCCGACGGAGCAGAACACATCAAATCAGACAACAGGGTATCTTCTCGAGGTGCTCTAACCGCATCTCTGAGGCCTGGCCTCTTATACACAAGTTTATGATCTTTATTACAGTTTATTGTATGTGGCACATTCTTGCAAAGGCTTTGAAGTATGAAAGGACATCCTCGGAATCCCCGCTTCAGGCCCGTTCCCACACACATTTACAGTTGAAGTCCCCACCCCGGTCACAACAGGTGATGATTGTCGCGCAGCTGGACATTCCGCCGATTCATGGAATGTATGTGGTTGATCGGATCTCATGGGGTGGGGGCTTTGATCAACTCGTGGATCCTTTGATGGGAGAAGCTCCCTACTGTATGGGGGGCAATAAACAGCATCCGCAGGGCCAGGTGGCGACCTGGGAACGAGTAAGACAAACGGGCAAAGAGGAAAGGGGGGTTTTTATCAAAGGACCCGGGATCATGAAAGGAATGGAGGGAGGTGTTGAGCTGGGAACAGGATGGGGTTCCGAGGCAAAGCTGTGCTGAAGAGGGGTTTATGTCCCAAGGCATGTGAGAGCGGGGGCTGTCAGCGCGCGGGGGATGTTTGCGAGGTCAGGAGAGAGAGAGAGACGCGCTGGCTGTCGGCGATGGGCAGAGAGGCCATGGCATTTTAAAATGGCTGCCGCTTATGCGCACGAATGGGCTCGAAAAGGGGGCAAGATGGCGCCGATAATGTTGACACTGCAGTCTAGGTTTTAACACAGCGTTACCAGTATTTTCAGATTAGGCACTGGCTGACGCAACCGGACACGCTGCAGCTTGTTGTCAGGCGACTCACGGCCTACTAGAAATGGCTCTTTACAAAAACAAACGACAGACAAGCAATCACAGACCTTTACAAAATGATGCGCCCATGCCCACCTCCGCCTGCCAGAGAAGATGGGAAGCCGAGCTAGGGAGAAACTTCACGGACAAAGATTGTCAAGCTATATACTACAGGGCCCACCACACATCTAGGAACCCTGCCAGTAGGGAAACAGCAGTTAAGAGCACAAATTATTGGTATCTGACACCAGCCCGACTCAACAAAGGTAACCCAAACCGCAGTTCTAACTGCTGGAGGGGCTGTGATGAGATAGGGACTCTAACTCACTTGTTGTGGGACTGTGTAGAGGTGACGGACTACTGGAAGGCAGTTCTAGACGATATAAACGCACACTTTGACACAGAACTTTCCAGCTTCCCAGCCTACACACTTCTAGAGGTCCCAAATGCACTTACATTCCCACTAAAGTCGATCAGAGGGAAACAAATGGGGTTAGTAATTGGGGCTGCGGTGCAGCACATCTTTTCGCTCTGGGGCACTTCTAGGCGTCCCACACACACGGGCTGGCTCCATAGAATCTCGAATATATTAGGCATGGAACGGATCCAAGCAACTCTTACCTACTCCACAGCATCCTTTGCTACTGTCTGGCAGCCCTTCCTCTCCTTGTTGGCCAAAGAATTCAATGAGATCACTTGCCTGAAGTACCTACGATTGCTGCGGCTCACACACTTGTCGTCCTACGAGGAAACCCCCAAATGATTGGAAATGCGTTGGTACTCTGACTTTGTGCCTTCACAAGGCAAAGATGCGGCACACCGGTGGGGGAGGCAGGGGTTGAGAGGGGGGTTTGGGGATTTCAAGGGGGGGAAAGTTCCTGTCCATTCACGGGGCGGTCAAGTATATAAACTACTGATGCTTGCCCCGCACATGCTCTCATGGACACATTACTCCATTATGTCTCACGAACCTGAACACCTTCTATTTCTGGGGAGGGATAGGTATTCGGATGCCAGGAGTTCGAAAGAGTCATGTGATTGTTGTAATGTACCATACCTGCTGCTCTTGAAAATTAATAAAACAAAGTTAAACAAAAAAAAAATAATTCGACCAGGTCTCAACAATAATATTATCTAATATTAAAGGAGAAGCAGCATCAGTGGTAAACTGCCCGAAATTAAGGGAATTTGATGTACCAGAATAACAACAAAAACTAGCCAGACTAATTGAAAAATCCTATGAAGAATTAGGCAGAGACAGTTAGGATGGGAAACCAGTTAAACCACAACTGTCTGAAGGTCCTGAAAAGGACTCTAATAAACACAATCCCACATCTTCTAAAAAGAAGTGGAAAAATAACAAACAACATTCAAAAGAGAAAGGTTCTCAATCCCAAGTTAGGTCTCCTCAAAAGGAGCCCTCTGAAAGGAGGTATAACCTCAGGAATAGGGATAATTTGAGAAAACCTGACAGGTATCAAGATACTGATACACGTTCCTCTCGTACCTTTCAGATTTTGTCACAGACATCCGAAAGAAGAGGATGGTCAGATCAAAAAGAAGAACACACAAAGTCCAAAGACAATCAACATGTTCAGAAAAATAAATCAAAACCTCAATTCATCAAGAAGAAGGTAGCAGGTCTGAAGATCAGACATGCAGAGAATTCTGAGAACACAACTCATGAATGGAGAATGGGCTCAGACAATGCTGGACAGTGCAGCAAAAGCAACAATAGCTCGTCAGAAACTGAAGGGACTTCTGGAGACAGTGGACTTGAATAAAGACATTCAAGTTCAGCCTGTAGACACCAGGGTTAGTTCTCCACATAGGTTATATAAAATAACACTCTGGACGGAGGGAGACATACCAAGAAAAGTGAAAGCACTCCTTTGGGAGCGACTTTCAAAGGGTTATAATATATTTCTACCAGAACAGGACTGGCCACCAGCATTTGTCAGGGAGTGCCCACATGGCGAAGACATCCTTATGAATGTGAAAAAACAGCAGTGATGCACTCTATTGAACTCTAATCCAAATAGACTCTGATTCTAGTAATCACAATTGGTGTGCTCGCTCTGAGGTAGTTCCACCCACTCACTGGTTCAAGAAGAAAATTTGACCAGGGATCAACAGTCTTAGATAGAGGGAGCCCTACCTCTGATACTCATGAATGAGTGTGTCATACAAATATCATGTCGAAATTAATACAAGTCAATCACAATTTCATGAAAATAGTCTATGTAAACATAAATATTCAAATTCTTCCGGGAAGCAGCGTAAATAATTACTTCATCTAAAATTCTTCTTGACGCTTCCTTTAATTCTGAAGCAAAGTACTATCTTTTGTAACTTCTGTTAATCGAAGTACAACTTCTTGACAATCGTAAAGAAAATCAGTCCCAATGCATTTCTGGTGTCCTCTACACCCTTCGTCAGGGGCTATCTACAACAACTGTTATATTACAATAAATTCTGTATTTATACATCAATTCAAAAATCAACCAATTTCTCATTGTCCGGGGAAAGTCCTAAGTCTAAAAAATTAAACAGCAGTACTGAAAGTAGTAGTAGTGAAAGTCATCCTGATGGTGACATTAATAGGTCAGTAACCATGCCTGTATCACAAAGACAGAAAAAATAAGTGGACAGAAGAAAACATTACCACACCGCCGGTGCTGTGAATTAAATTGTGAAAAAAGCTCAAAGTGGCCCCCGCGTGGCCAACTGCCGAGCATGGCGGCAGCTTGAAGCGGGAGCTCCCCAAGGCATAGCGGCCCGCATTGAAATCCGTCCATCTATCCGCATTATCGCCTGCCCGAAGTAGCGGCATCGGCTCGGGGGCCCGAGCGGCGCTGTTTGATCCGGTCCCTGCGGCAATCGGATGCCGGGAACTGCTCCGTCCTGAAACGACGTGCTGGGGCCTGTGACTGCCTGGCCGCACTGGCCTGGCGTAACTGGCGGGCCCGGGCGGAAGTACATCCTGTTCGGCTTGGGCGCGGTGGCATCAGCCGGCCCCTTCAAGACACGGAGACGAGGATTGCTCCAACGCTCCGCATTGCTGGCGTAAACCCCCGTGAGGGCAAGAAGGACTGCCGCGTCAAGGACTGGCTGCATAAACCATTAAAACACAGTGCAAGTACCGGCGCAGACGGAGATATCCCTGGGTCTTGGACGGCGCCATATTGGGAAGAGAAGACGATCAGGCACAACACTCGCAATGCAAGGTGAGGCCGATCGCGCCGGAGGCCCTGCCGTCCTCCCGCAGTGACATTAATCTCCGAGTCCTCACTCAAGACTAACGGGGGGACGGGACTGAGCCCCTGAATCCTTGCACAGGGAGAACATCCTGAGGGAGAGTCCATAGTAGTGGCCGAACCAACGAGCGGCGCCGTGGCTGACCGAGCAGTTCCACCCTAGCGCTGCTAAACTGGGGTGCCCTCCTACTGCACAGTAGGGGTCTGAACACCGTGTGCAAGGTGACCCCTACCAGGGGATCAACGAAGAAACACCAGAGCACCGAGGCAAGGCACAATAAAGTGAACACGAGGGGCCGGGGTGGCCACGCGGCAGGCCGCACAAGTGCAACACTGGGACTGGCGTGCTGATCATCGCGGCCGCCGACTAAAGCGCGCCTGGGCCCTGTGGGAGACAGAACAAGCTCTTGGAACCAGTGGGGCACCCACCCGACTGCACACCACCTGACACCCCAGGGGGCCACGCAGCTCATTGACGCGTGGCACTGAGAATACCGCCAAGAGCAGGCTATACATTCACAAGCACAACGCCATGGCAGGCAAAGGTACAAGGAGTGCGTCGACACAGGCGAAACTCGACAAATTTGCATACAGCCAACACGGACACTCTCAGACTGGCGGGCGACACTCCACAGGCGCAGCTCCGGACACAGACGGGACTAAAAAGGTGACCTTGGAGGACATTATGAAAACCCTCTCCGAGGTACAAACAACGGTGGGCTCCATTTCTTCCGAAGTTAATCTGCTACGGGCAGACTTTAAGAAAATGTCGGAAAGGGTGTCTCAGGTGGAGGTGGTTACAAAATCGCTCATTGAGGACACTTCAGACCTGCAAGTAGCGATGGAACGAATGGAAAAAGTCACTAAACAACTACAGGACAAGCTTGATGATCAGGAAGGGCGCTCCCGGAGAAACAACGTCCGCATCCTAGGCCTTCCGGAATCGGAGGGAAAAGGTGCAATGGATTTGTACGTCGAGGACCTCATCAAAACCAAGCTACAACCTAAAGGCCTGTCACACTTTTTCTCTGTTGAAAGGGCGCACCGGGTTCCTGGCGGTGCGGCCAAGCCAGGAGCCACACCGCGGCCTGTACTAGCTAGAATGTTTAACTTTAGAGACAGGGACGCCATCCTGCAAGCGGCGAGGGTCTCACCACCTGTAAAAATTCAGAACTCGACTTTGGCCTTCTTTCCGGACGACACGGCGGAGGTGGCTAGGCGCCGGAAATCATTCACTGAAGTGAAAAAGACGCTACGTGACAGAGGCCTACCATACTCGATGCTTTTCCCCGCCAAATTGCGGATTGTAGCCGACGGGAAAACGTGGTTTTTTGATACGCCGGAGGTGGCACAAGAATGGCTTGATGGATGGAGACAGGTGGGCCAACCCCAACGCCCACACAGGGACCACCAGAACCAACGCAAAGGAAGGCCAGCGGAACACCCGTCCAGTAGTCCCACGAACGAGGAAGGCGCCGTAGGACTGGAATCTGATCTTGAAAGGGACCCACTTGATTCAGGACAGCCTGTCATGGTTTGATTGAATATGCTGCATAAGGGACAACACACTTGCAGCCTTTGGGACCCTGAAGCTGATGGAGCTGAGTAGGGCGGGCATTGGCCGGTGCCTGTAGGGGACTCACCAACCCCACGAGCAAGTAAGATAGTTAGGGATGGGATTAGGCACTCTGCCAAGTTGGGGCTGCGGGCGGGAGTTCGTCAGCGGTGCAGGGGAGCAGGGAGGGGGTGGAGGGAGAAGTTGTAATGTTACTGTTATTGTTCTTAGTCATCACTACTTTCATGTGGAACACGGTCCTACTGCAGGCCGTACACTCCTGGTACCCTAACACACGTTGTTGCATATGCGTTACACCCCACTGCCACACATCAGTAACACTGGTTGCGCGCCCTGATGGCCCAGCAGGAACAAGATGCACCCGCTGAGGGCGCCCCTGCAATGGCAGTAGTGCCCCCCCTGAAACTGCTCACATGGAACGTTAGAGGCCTGGGGGACAAAATTAAAAGAGGTTTGGTCTTGCAAACCGTCAAACGCCACGGGCCTGATTTAGTAATGCTTCAGGAAACGCACCTGGCAGGGACTACATGCAAAGCACTCGACAGACGTGGGTATGCCATGGCAGTACACGCGGAATTCACTACGGGATCCAGGGGCACTGGGATACTCCTTAAAAAGAACTCGTCCTTTATGGTTGAAAGCCGCAAGACGGACGACCAGGGTCGTTTTGCGGCGCTACATGGCCAATGGGAGGGGAGACCCCTCAGTGTGGTATCCGTATACATCCCCCCGGCACTCCACTCTACAGCATTGCCGGCGCTTGGGCAATTTCTCCTTGACCTCCCAGAGGGTGATATGATCATTGGGGGGGACTTTAATGCAATAACGGACCCCTTACTGGACACCTTTCCCATACGAGACCGCCCGAGAGGGGCTGCCACGCTTCCTGGTTTTCTGAGCGCACTGGGTCTCACAGATGTATGGCGTCAGTTGAACCCCACGGCGACTCAATACACGCACTACTCCTCTACACATAACAGCCTCTCACGTATTGATTACTTTTTGTTTTTAGGGGTGGGATTGGGATCAATAGACAAACTAGAAATTCTGCCCAGAGGCATATCTGATCACTCCCCAGTGTCCCTCCACCTTACTACCAAAGAGAGGAAGCGCGCCAGAATATACCCAATATACCCCAACTATTTAACAGTCCCTGGAATCAGAAAGAAACTCAAATTAGCCACAACGCACTATTTTAACGAAAATGTAGGGACAGTTTCCTCGCCCTCGATGCTTTGGGAAGCATACAAAGCAGTCCTGCGCGGCGCAGCCATAGCAGCGATCACAGGGCATAAACGAGACTCCAGAAGTGAACTCGCAAAATTAGAGTTGGCACTCCACACCGCGAACACCGCCCACATGTCGGACCCCACCCCTGAAACAACACATATGCTGCAGCTCCAACAGCAGCAACACCAGGCTCACCTCACAACGACTACTAGGGGGCATCTGGCAAACACCGCACACAGAATATATGCTGTGGGTGACAAGGCTGGGAGGATGCTGGCTTGGTTGGACAAACGGGGCGGCAGTAACAGAGGGATACAAAGAATCTACGCACATGATGGCCAGCTACAGACACACCCTGAACAAATAGTGCGCACCCTAGCACGCCACTATCAGGAGATATACACCCCGGTGCGGACCGTCACGGAACAGGAGGCGATGGCTTCGCTCGAACACATTGCTATCCCCGTGCTTTCACAAGAAGCGCAGCAGGAACTAGACACTGACTTGACGGAGGACGAAATCCAATTGGCAATACAGGCGTTGCAATCCGGCAAGGCACTAGGGCCCAACGGGCTACCCGTAGAATGGTATAAAGCGACGGCTTCCGTGTTGAGCAAGCCCCTGCTAAATATGTATGTTGAGAGTGTGGAGAGGGCAGAACTCCCACTTGACCAGCGCACGGCCACAATAGTAGCCATTCCTAAACCAGCTAAGCCGCCGACTGTATGCACCTCGTACCGACCCATTTCCTTGCTTAACGTTGAAGCAAAAATCCTGGCAAAACTCCTGGCCAGTCGTTTGACCCAGCACCTACACACCCTGATACACCCCGATCAATCGGGTTTCATGCCACACAGGAGCACAGCACTGAATCTGCGGAGGGTCCATGGGGTGCTGGCACGGGCACATCTCCTTTCAGAACAAGCAGTAATTCTATCCCTCGACGCCAAAATGGCTTTCGACCTGGTGGAATGGGAGTATCTATTTGCAGTCCTTGCTCGTATGGGCTTCGGCCCGAAATATCTTGCGTGGGTACGGTTATTGTACACATCACCGGTGGCACAGGTGGTTGCAAATGGTCACATTTCACCAACGTTCCCATTGGGGCGTGGAACTAGACAAGGGTGCCCGCTATCGCCCCTACTCTTTGCGCTGGTATTAGAGCCATTGGCCATCTTGCTCAGAGCAACGCCACTGTTTCGGGGCATCACTTGGGAGGAAGGTTGGGAGGATAAAGTTTCCCTATATGCGAATGATATGCTGATTTACATGGCTAATCCTAACGAAGGAATCCCTGCCCTATTGACTCTGTGCGATGAGCACGGAAAAGCGTCAGGATACACCCTGAATTGGTCCAAATCAATAATATACGTGCTTAACGGCCCGGAACCACTGTTGCAGGATGACTGCCCCCTGACGTTGGCAACCACCTCCTTTAAATACCTGGGTATTTTCATCACTAATAATGCCGCGGACTTTTATGCCGAAAACTTGATGCCGCCTCTGGCTCGCCTACGTGCAGATGTTAAATACTGGGCAACCCTGCCACTGACCCTCCTTGGGCGAGCGGCATTATATAAAATGATGGCTCTCCCCAGATTTCTCTATGTGCTAGAAAATACCCCTTATATGGTGGCACCGCGTTACTTCAAACAAGTCGCTGCACTAGTATCCAACTTACTGTGGAGCAACGGTCCAGCCCGTATAGCGCATGACAAACTAGTGAAAAGCTGGTATGAAGGGGGGATCGCGTTACCCAATCTTCAATTGTACTATTGGGTGTCTCAACTTAAGATAATTAATCACTGGATCCACGTCCCGCGGAGAGACCCCGCGTACAAGGCGGACTGGTCATAGTTGGGGATGGACGGCATGCTCTCGGTGCTGTATAATTTCTCACAAGTTAAGAACCTACTCGGACCGACGTATAATACGGCGGCATTATGGCATGCAGCACAATCTCGACTGGGTTGGAAGGGGAAAATCACCAGGATGACGCCATTGTGGGACACAAGATCGCTAGGAAACTTAAGGTCCTGTAAGGGATTCGCGCAATGGGATCACATAGGAATTTCCACGGTAGGAGACCTTTGGGACAAAGGCACGGTAGTTGCGTTTCCACAGCTCCAGCAACAATATGGTTTGGGCCCCACTGAAACATTTAGATATGTGCAGATCCGACACGCACTACTACAAGCAATTCCACCTGACACCACACTCCCAGAATCGTCGCCACTAGAGGATAGGCTACTGACGGACTTTATGGAACAGAAGGCAACCTCTCTCACATATAAAAAGCTGGTTAACAACCTGACAGACCCCACACAGAAACTTAGAGAGAGATGGGTTGGGGAACTAGGAGAAATGGATGACTCAGAGTGGAACGAGGCGCTTGCATCACCAAGGGAAGTAGGCATTTCAGCTAGGTTCAGGTTAGTGCAACTCAAGATATTACATCGCACTTACTACACCAGAACACTTCTTCACAGAATACAGAGGGCTCCATACCCCTTCTGCCTCAGGGGCTGCGGGGAGGAGGGAACTCTGTTCCACACACTATGGGACTGCTCACTGATCCAAGACATCTGGAAGCAAATTATGCGCACAGTCTCCCAGGCCATTAAACTGTCAATCCTGCCTGAACCCCGTAAGTGCCTATTGAACATTTGGGACCCTAATGACCTGGACAGGTATGGACAGCTATGGGTCACGTTGGCTGTGACAGTGGCCAAGCGAGACATTGCACAAAAATGGGGTGCCCCGGAATTGCCCACGGTGGCTGGGTGGGTCAGGAATATGGACCTACTAATGGTGAAGGAAAGGGCGGTCTACGTGCTACGAGCCTGCCCCCGTAAATGGAATAAGGTGTGGACGCCCTGGAACGAATACAGGGGAGAACCATGTGAACCCTTACCGGAAGACGAGTGTAGGAGAGTAGGGTCTGCAATCCTATGATCACCCAGATTTTTTGCTTTTGTTTCACTGGTTTACGACTTTCTCTGGCTGTGGGCCTGCTAATCAGACCCACAGCCTGGCTGTTCTCTTTCTAAATTATGATATGTACCCTAGGTGCATTTACCAATTGGTACTGGGCCACCTTATCAGACCCCGTAACGCAGGGCATAGGTGTATCCAGGGCCGCCAGGGGCTGCAGCATGTATTATGCCACCCCTGGCTGGCCTCTTAAATTTGACACCACTGGCTGCACGACAGCTGGGGCGAAGACGTGTAATCACCCTTCGCTTTAGGTATAGTAGCTCTATATCTAACCGTACAATGGACACCCGAGTTCCTATCAGTCACTCCTATGGCAGGCCTTAACCATCCTGAAGGCAGAGTGCGTGGGCTCGTGTGAGCTAGGTTCAGGCCCGAGCCGAGCCCGGTTGCAGCTTGCGGAATCAAGACCCAATGGCTGTTCCATGATAACGCGTACCACATCGGTAACTTCGGTGTCGCGTTATCAAGACATGTCGAGTAAGGTGTCATACGAATCGGGGTGCTGCCCTCTGACCAACTCTGGCGACGAGGTTAGCATCCCGCCCTTCTAGAGGGACACGACATGTACGTAACTGTGAACCCCGGTTAACGTTAACGAAAGCCTCAGCTCCACAAAATGGATGCTGCCACCACAGACACGAGTCTGACCTCCTGCTGCTGGGAGTCCTTCCAGCGAGGAGCGCTTGGACAAAGGGTTTCCTGTCGAGGGCGCTGTTCGCACCGTCCCAGACAGGGTTTGTGTATTCTGGGTAGGTAGGGCTTTGGCGAGAAGGTGACTGCGGAGTGGCACCCCGGTGCTCACTACGCATCTGCCGGTTAGAACCAGTTCCAGGGGCGACAGCCCTGGCCTGGGGAAAGCCCGGCAGGGGAGAGGGGCGTAACTACCCCCCTTCCTGGTCCCACCCTTAGGGCAGGACCTAGTCATGTACCCACCCCTTTCTTTAGGATAAAGGCCGGAGCGGGGACCCTTCCAAATTAGATCATCTTTGAATCAAGAACTACTTTCTACGAAAGGACACTCAAGACTCTTCTCAAGATTTCTCCCTTGTGACTAAGGAGTAGTCACCCTGCATCAGCAGGCACCACCTAAGAACTCTGCGGTTTGCTGCAAGTCCTTCCTCAAGGATCCGACGGCCCAGCTCGACGAGAACCGGCTTCCCTGGCACCTCTGACCTCTACCCACGTCATCAGCTCAGCTGTGATCTGTGGGTGCGACGAGACCTCGAGGGACCGGCCATCATCAGAACCTGCACGCTCTTAAAAACCAGCACGACCATCGAGGTAACTCTCTGGTGAGTGCTCTGGGGTCCGAGAAGCCCCGACCCTGAGCCGCTCTAGCACCGAAGTGCAGTCTCCCAGCATCTCCACGATCTGCGTGGGGCCCTTCTGCTCGCTGCTCAGCACGTTGTCTGGTCACTCGCCGCTGGCTTGTGCCCTTCTGTGACGACATCCGAGAATCATCACTGCTGGTCTGGTTGCTCCAGACTGGCCCTTGCTTCCATCTTTGCGAGAAGCACCCCAGACCCTCCTGGTCCACTCAAGACGCCATGTTAGGCCCACCCCGTGGCCCTGAGATCTGCCAAGGCTTGTTGCCCCATCCTGGGCCCAGCGACGCCGACAGCATCATCCTTCGTGGGACAGCTCGCACCTCCACCGTGGTCGCCGACAACGCCTCCTGGTCCGTGAGACTGCAGAGCCTAGCGTCGCCCACTCACCTAGTCGAGGTGACGGCCAACCGGTGCCTTCCTGGTACCCTCTGACTACTGGCTAGTAGTACGAACTTGGTCCCCTCTGCTTTCAGGTTTCATCAATCTCCGATCCAGGCTTGGATCTCTACGAACTATTCAGCACTGGTCGCCGGCCAGCAACTCCTTTCTTCCGGCTCCTGGCTCGTCAGCGAAGACCCCGACGCCTGTAAGACTTGTGCAGCCGCAGCCCTCGTGGCTAGGTAACTCGGCATTTCGGTGCCTGCATAGCCTCCTTACTCTAGGGTCCCGAGTCCCTCGCTTCCGACTTGCCTTATCGGGTCCGCCCGAGACCTTAACCTTTCCGTGTCCTCGGACACTTGTTTTAATTGTGCACTTGAAGTATTTGCTAAAGAGATTTGGTTTGTGCTAAGTACCCTGTCCTCATAAAGAGTACAGGGCTGTTGTGATTCTTAATAAATATCCTGTTTATTTTCATAACACTTGTGTGGTGTTCTTTCACTGGGTATTCAAGGGGTACATGTGTGGTAAACAGCTGGCTTAACACGCCCTCTCGAGTCTTTAGCCTTAGACTGCTCGTATCCACGCTACTAGGATAGCTGGTCTATAGGTTGACTTACAACCAAACATCATAAGGGTCGTTGGAACGATACATAGCGGTCGCTAGAATAGCGAACGTTGCATATCGGGCCAACTTCTCACATTGGTGAGCAGCGGTTGGGATTTGAGCTTGCTGTTGTTTTACCACACGTATCCTAAGAATATCTTGTTGAAAGATCGCACAAGTACTGTTAGTACATATAACTAAAAGCTTAGAATACTCTGAGTTCTACTGAACCAGCTGTTGTAGCTCCTCAAGGCTTAGCACACCTTGGCTACAACTCTTAGCAAGGGAACAGTAGGTAAACACATAGTGTAGGTAGGTGCACCACTTACACCACACTAGAAACAGTATGTCGGACAAAGGAGGAAACTCTGGGTCTCCCCTTGTGTCAGTTGACCCTCCACAGGTCATCCCTTCAGGATATACTGTGCTGAGCTTCAAGGAGTTGAGACGGCTGTGTCACTCCAGGAAGATTCAGCAGGGGTCTAACCCCACAACGTCCTTTCTGATTGGTCTCTTGGAGACTTATGATGCCAGAAGAGCGGAGAAACTTCGTAGCTCTTCTAATCCAGAAGGAGACATGCCTCCCCTCGAGGGAACCCGAGACGATCCTGACCTCATCCACCTCGCAACTGAGAACGAAGATGGGGAGGAAGATGAGGATGAGGATCTCTTTGGGGATGAGGCAGATAAGGGACAGGTAGAAGTCGTCAGACTAAGCAGGTCCAACTTAAGCAAACATGATAGCGGTACTGGGGGACCCCTGGGGCCACTATCAGGTCAGCTTAACATTGGGAATGGACGAGCCAGATCTCTGTCAAGAGGCTCTGGCAGATCCCTTCAAACCAATGGCTCTCACAACTCGTCTCAGAGAGGGATGACGTCCCCCCAGAGGAGAGTGTACGAAGCTAAGGAAAGGGCAGCTAATCTAAGGATCGAAAGGGAAGAACTTGCCCTGGCCAAAGAGAGGCTTGCCTTTGCAAGAGAGCAACAGTTAAGTGGGGTAGTCCCCACTGGTGGCAGCAATGTACCTAGTAATAGGGAAAAGAGTTTCGATACGAAACACCTTGGTAAGATAGTGCCCCCCTTTAAACAAGGGGACGACATCCACAAATGGATTACTGCTTTGGAGAGGGCCTGCACTGTGCAGGGCGTTCCCCAGAGTCAGTGGGCAGCTATCTTGTGGCTCTCCTTTGAAGGAAAAGGAAGAGACAAGCTCCTCACCACAAGGGTGGAGGATGCTAACAATTACCAAATCTTGAAAAATACGCTCGTTGAAGGGTTCGGCCTAACCACTGAGCAGTACAGGGTGCTGTTCAGGGATACCCAGAAAACGCAGTCTCAAGATTGGTCTGATTTTGTCGATTGTGCCACTAAGGCTTTTGAGGGCTGGTTGCTGGGCAGTAAGGTTACTGATTACGAAGGATTGTATAATTTGATGATGAGAGAGCAAATTTTAAACAATTGTCAGAACCAGTTGTTGCATCAGCATCTTGTCGACTCGGATCTGACCTCTCCCCAAGAATTGGGAAAGAAGGCAGACAGATGGGTTCGTACAAGAGTTAAACAGAACCAGGGCCAGAATCAAGGTGGTCAGAAGAAAGCAGACCAGAAGGGTAAAGATTCTAAAGGGGAACAAAGTGACCAGAAGTCTTCGACAGGTCCCCAACAACCCAAAGAGGGTGGGGGTCAGGCTCCCCAAAAGAAGAAAGAAGGCCAATCCAAAAGATGGTGCCAGTACTGTAAAAGTAAATCTCACTGGTTTAGTGAGTGCACCAAGAAAGGAGGAGGGCAGACTCCTGCCACTGCAGCCCCTAAGGCACCTGTGCCCCCTAGTACAGTCAGCAGTGGTAGTGCGCCTCCCAAGGGTTTAGTAGGGTTAACCCTGGGTTCTGAGGGGCGTGACAACTTAGTTGGCACACTCACTCAGGCTGTCCTTGTCAGTACAGGGGACGTGGACGTGTCCCCTGACGTAAGCCCCAATTCTTTGGGCAAATACCGACAGACGCCTTTCATAAATGGAAAGATGGCTCAGGCCTATAGGGACACTTGTGCCAGCGTCACCATGGTGACGCCTAACTTTGTGGACCCTGGACAGATCATGCCAGGTACAGAATTCCTGGTGACCAATGCAAGCAATGTCACTACCAATCACAGTATGGCAATTGTAGCTTTCTCCTGGGGAGGGGTAACTGGCCAAAAGAAGGTTGTAGTTAGTCCAGACCTCCCAGTGGATTGTTTGTTGGGCAATGATTTGGAGTCGTCACAATGGTCAGAAGTGGAGCACCGGACTCACATGGAAATGTTAGGTTTGCCAGCACATGTGTTCGCTGTGACTAGGTCACAGGTCAGGAAGTGCCCCACTGAACAGGTGCTGGATCCTGGAACAACGGACCAGACACCTCCCAAGAAAAAGAGCAGTAGGGTGAAGGCTGCGCCTTCCCCCTTGCCCCAGGTCGAGGATCAAGTCTCAGAGGAGGCTGACCTACAGGAATTGCGGGAAACTGAGCCTAGGGAATTCAAACTTGATCAAGTTGAATTCTTGGGTTCAGGGGGACCCTCAAGGGAAGACCTGGGGAAGGACCAGTTAGACTGCCCTTCTCTTGAACCCCTCTGACAGCAGGCTGCTGCTGAGGCTGCTGGGAACGCCACAGGTACCCACAAGGTATACTGGGAAGATGGACTCCTGTACACTGAGTCAAGAGACCCCAAGCCTGGCATGACCAGGAGGCTGGTTGTACCCTTGTCTCAGCGTGGTTTCCTACTTACCTTGGCCCACGAGATTCCCTTAGCAGGTCACTTGGGCCAGACGAAAACGTGGGACAGGCTTGTCTCACACTTTCACTGGCCTCACATGAACGAAGATACCAAGGAGTTTTGCCGCTCCTGTGTCACTTGCCAAGCCAGTGGTAAGTCAGGTGGCACGACAAAGGCCCCCCTTATACCAATGCCTGTGGTGGGGGTACCCTTTGAACGGGTGGGGATCGACATCGTCGGTCCCATGGAACCACCTACAGCATCAGGGCACAAGTTTATACTGGTGGTAGTGGATCATGCCACCAGGTATCCTGAAGCTATTCCCCTTAGGACCACTACAGCACCTGTTGTGGCAAGAGCCCTAGTTGGAGTGTTCTCCAGAGTGGGCTTCCCTAAGGAGGTCGTCTCCGACAGAGGTGCAAACTTTATGTCGAGCTACTTAACTGCTATGTGGAAGGAATGTGGTGTTAACTACAAGTTCACTACACCCTATCACCCACAATGCAATGGGCTTGTTGAGAGATTCAACAGGACCCTAAAAGGGATGATTCATGGACTACCGGAAAAGCTTCGGCGTAGATGGGACGTCCTGATCCCCTGCCTCTTGTTCGCCTACAGAGAAGTCCCACAGAAGGGGGTTGGCTACAGCCCTTTTGAACTTCTGTACGGGCATCCTGTAAGGGGACCCCTGTGTTTGGTGAAGGAAGGATGGGAGAGACCTCTCAAAAAGCCTGCAACCAACATAGTGGACTATGTGCTTGGCCTCCGCTCGCGGATGGCTGAATACATGGAAAAGGCATCTGAAAACCTTAAGGCCAGCCAAGAACTCCAAAAAGCTTGGCATGACCAAAAGGCTGTCTTGACTGTTTACCAGCCCGGACAGAAGGTGTGGGTGTTGGAGCCAGTGGCCCCAGCAGCACTCAAGGACAAATGGTCCGGGCCCTACACCATCCTGGAGAAAAAGGGAGAGGTCACCTACCTGGTCGACCTGGGAACTCCCCGGAGCCCCCACAGGGTGCTTCATGTCAACAGGCTAAAAGCATATGTCGACAGGAAGGACATGAGTTTGCTCATGGCCCTAGATGAGGGACAGGAAGAAGAGAGTGACCCTCTCCCCGACCTGCTCACTCAGAATCCTGACGATGGATCGGTAGATGGTGTTGTCTTTTGTGGCAGCCTCTCCGAACATCAACAGAGCGACTGTAAACAGGTTCTTCAGTCGTTCAGACATATGTTTTCTCTAACACCCAGCCAGACCGATTGGTGCACCCATGAGGTTGACACTGGTGACAGCTTGCCCGTTAAGAGTAAAATCTACCGGCAGCCTGATCACGTTAGAGACTGCATCAAGAGTGAAGTGCAGAAAATGTTGGAGCTGGGAGTCATTGAACCCTCGGATAGCCCTTGGGCTAGTCCCGTAGTTCTAGTGCCGAAACCTCACACCCAGGGTGGTAAGAGAGAGATGAGGTTTTGGGTAGACTACAGGGGTCTCAATGCAGTCACTAAGACTGACGCCCACCCAATACCGAGGGCAGACGAGCTTATCGATAGATTGGCCTCGGCCAACTACTTAAGTACGTTTGACCTAACAGCTGGGTATTGGCAAATCAGGTTAGCTGAGGACGCCAAGCCTAAAACCGCATTTTCAACCCCTGGTGGGCATTATCAGTTCGTGGTGATGCCCTTTGGTCTGAAGAATGCACCTGCCACCTTCCAAAGGTTGGTGAATCAAGTCCTTACTGGGCTGGATGACTTCTGTGCGGCGTATCTTGACGATATTGCTGTCTTTAGCTCCACCTGGGAGGATCACCTGGTCCACCTGCGGAAAGCGTTAGAGGCCCTGCAAGCAGCAGGCCTCACTATCAAGGCCACCAAGTGCCAGATAGGGCAGACACAGGTTGTATACCTGGGCCACCTTGTAGGTGGAGGCCAGGTTCAGCCACTGGAGAGCAAGATACAGTCAATCAGGGACTGGGCTCCTCCAACCACCCAGACTCAGGTTCGAGCTTTCTTGGGCCTGACTGGTTACTACCGGAAGTTTGTCAGGAACTATGGTTCCATTGTGACACCATTAAACGAACTGACAAGTAAGAAAATGCCAAAAAAGGTTCAGTGGACAGCGAGCTGTCAAAAAGCATTCGATGACCTAAAGCAGGCCATGTGCACGGCGCCTATCCTCAAGAGTCCGGACTACTCCAAACCATTCATTGTCCAAACAGATGCTTCTGAGTTGGGTGTGGGAGCTGTTCTTTCTCAACTGAATTTTGATGGTCAAGACCAGCCCATTGCTTTTATAAGCAGAAGGCTGACCCCTAGAGAGAAGAATTGGTCAGCTATTGAGAGGGAGGCCTTTGCTGTGGTTTGGGCCCTGAAGAAGCTGAGGCCATACTTGTTTGGCACTCACTTCAAGATTCAGACCGACCATAAGCCCCTCTTGTGGCTAAATCAGATGAAGGGTGAAAACCCCAAACTGCTTAGGTGGTCCATTTCCCTACAGGGGATGGACTTTACAGTGGAACATAGACCTGGTACTGATCATGGCAATGCCGATGGGCTCTCCAGATATTTCCACTTAGAACAAGAAGACTCACCTGGTCAAGGTTAGCTTATTGTTCCGACGTTTGGGGGGGGTCATGTAGGAGAGTAGGGTCTGCAATCCTATGATCACCCAGATTTTTTGCTTTTGTTTCACTGGTTTACGACTTTCTCTGGCTGTGGGCCTGCTAATCAGACCCACAGCCTGGCTGTTCTCTTTCTAAATTACGATATGTACCCTAGGTGCATTTACCAATTGGTACTGGGCCACCTTATCAGACCCCGTAACGCAGGGCATAGGTGTACCCAGGGCCGCCAGGGGCTGCAGCATGTATTATGCCACCCCTGGCTGGCCTCTTAAATTTGACACCACTGGCTGCACGACAGCTGGGGCGAAGACGTGTAATCACCCTTCGCTTTAGGTATAGTAGCTCTATATCTAACCGTACAATGGACACCCGAGTTCCTATCAGTCACTCCTATGGCAGGCCTTAACCATCCTGAAGGCAGAGTGCGTGGGCTCGTGTGAGCTAGGTTCAGGCCCGAGCCGAGCCCGGTTGCAGCTTGCGGAATCAAGACCCAATGGCTGTTCCATGATAACGCGTACCACATCGGTAACTTCGGTGTCGCGTTATCAAGACATGTCGAGTAAGGTGTCATACGAATCGGGGTGCTGCCCTCTGACCAACTCTGGCGACGAGGTTAGCATCCCGCCCTTCTAGAGGGACACGACATGTACGTAACTGTGAACCCCGGTTAACGTTAACGAAAGCCTCAGCTCCACAAAATGGATGCTGCCACCACAGACACGAGTCTGACCTCCTGCTGCTGGGAGTCCTTCCAGCGAGGAGCGCTTGGACAAAGGGTTTCCTGTCGAGGGCGCTGTTCGCACCGTCCCAGACAGGGTTTGTGTATTCTGGGTAGGTAGGGCTTTGGCGAGAAGGTGACTGCGGAGTGGCACCCCGGTGCTCACTACGCATCTGCCGGTTAGAACCAGTTCCAGGGGCGACAGCCCTGGCCTGGGGAAAGCCCGGCAGGGGAGAGGGGCGTAACTACCCCCCTTCCTGGTCCCACCCTTAGGGCAGGACCTAGTCATGTACCCACCCCTTTCTTTAGGATAAAGGCCGGAGCGGGGACCCTTCCAAATTAGATCATCTTTGAATCAAGAACTACTTTCTACGAAAGGACACTCAAGACTCTTCTCAAGATTTCTCCCTTGTGACTAAGGAGTAGTCACCCTGCATCAGCAGGCACCACCTAAGAACTCTGCGGTTTGCTGCAAGTCCTTCCTCAAGGATCCGACGGCCCAGCTCGACGAGAACCGGCTTCCCTGGCACCTCTGACCTCTACCCACGTCATCAGCTCAGCTGTGATCTGTGGGTGCGACGAGACCTCGAGGGACCGGCCATCATCAGAACCTGCACGCTCTTAAAAACCAGCACGACCATCGAGGTAACTCTCTGGTGAGTGCTCTGGGGTCCGAGAAGCCCCGACCCTGAGCCGCTCTAGCACCGAAGTGCAGTCTCCCAGCATCTCCACGATCTGCGTGGGGCCCTTCTGCTCGCTGCTCAGCACGTTGTCTGGTCACTCGCCGCTGGCTTGTGCCCTTCTGTGACGACATCCGAGAATCATCACTGCTGGTCTGGTTGCTCCAGACTGGCCCTTGCTTCCATCTTTGCGAGAAGCACCCCGGACCCTCCTGGTCCACTCAAGACGCCATCTTAGGCCCACCCCGTGGCCCTGACATCTGCCAAGGCTTGTTGCCCCATCCTGGGCCCAGCGACGCCGACAGCATCATCCTTCGTGGGACAGCTCGCACCTCCACCGTGGTCGCCGACAACGCCTCCTGGTCCGTGAGACTGCAGAGCCTAGCGTCGCCCACTCACCTAGTCGAGGTGACGGCCAACCGGTGCCTTCCTGGTACCCTCTGACTACTGGCTAGTAGTACGAACTTGGTCCCCTCTGCTTTCAGGTTTCATCAATCTCCGATCCAGGCTTGGATCTCTACGAACTATTCAGCACTGGTCGCCGGCCAGCAACTCCTTTCTTCCGGCTCCTGGCTCGTCAGCGAAGACCCCGACGCCTGTAAGACTTGTGCAGCCGCAGCCCTCGTGGCTAGGTAACTCGGCATTTCGGTGCCTGCATAGCCTCCTTACTCTAGGGTCCCGAGTCCCTCGCTTCCGACTTGCCTTATCGGGTCCGCCCGAGACCTTAACCTTTCCGTGTCCTCGGACACTTGTTTTAATTGTGCACTTGAAGTATTTGCTAAAGAGATTTGGTTTGTGCTAAGTACCCTGTCCTCATAAAGAGTACAGGGCTGTTGTGATTCTTAATAAATATCCTGTTTATTTTCATAACACTTGTGTGGTGTCCTTTCACTGGGTATTCAAGGGGTACATGTGTGGTAAACAGCTGGCTTAACACGCCCTCTCGAGTCTTTAGCCTTAGACTGCTCGTATCCACGCTACTAGGATAGCTGGTCTATAGGTTGACTTACAACCAAACACCATAAGGGTCGTTGGAACGATACATAGCGGTCGCTAGAATAGCGAACGTTGCATATCGGGCCAACTTCTCACAACGAGGACTTGGATTCAGAGGAGGAGGAGGACTAGGAAGGGCGGGCATAAATAATGAACTCTGGTTCATGCTGGGGTGGCGCAAGAGTGTAACAATACCTTTGATAACGTGCTGATCATGTGCAGTGGCTAATAACTGACTTTGAGCGGGTATAACCTTCTACTGAGTGATGACAATAGTTGGGTTTTATTGTTTTTCTTTTTTCTGTTAGTTGAATTTGCTAGGAACGGATAACTGTGCTGAAGGTGGACAGATCACAGAATGAACAATGGGTTTGTTATGAAGGTGAGATAAAGTCTGTGCGAAATGATTGCTGACAATTCATCCATGTCCATAATGGGAAGATAAATGCCCCATGCCAGAATGTGATTTGTTTTATCCGTTTATCTTGACAATAACCGATGCTAATATGACACTGGCCTCTGAATATGATATTGTGAATATATCTTCTGCCTTCATGTTAATAAAGATTTTTCAAAAAAAAAAAAAGCTCAAAGTGCTGCTCCACCCATGTGTTCAATCCTCATGTTCTTGAACTACCATGAAAGTAGCTGTACCTCTGTACATCTAAATAACGCGCTCTCCTCATATGTTACGTAAACTTCTTCCACTTGATAAAGGAAGACGTCCTTCAATAGTACTATGATGCAATGGAAATCACTATTGAGTAATACAAGACTGCTAAAACACAAAATAACTATCTTACCCTCTATCTAAAGTCTCACCTGCCTTTTAAGTTGAGTGAGCAGCAATAGATTCCCAAGTAAACCACGTCTTCACATAAGGTATCTCCAGGGTTCCAGCCTGCCACTACAAATGGAAGAAAATATTAAACCTACTGGCCATGTTCCCTCTGCTCCTTATTTCACAAAAAATGTGTCTTTGTGATAAACCAGCGCTCCATACTCTAACCTGCTATCAAAGTGTCGAACTTACGCTGGACCGTGGAGCAGAATGTAGAATCCGAGCTCTGCCTATATAAAATATGAACATTGAGATGAGTGTCCTCTCACCCCGCTTCATGAATTTCCCAATCTTATAGTCAGTATTTTACCTAATGTCGATGGTTGCAACGTGGAAAACGTCCTCTGGAACGTGCTGTTAAACAATTCAGCGATCCCTGCACCTGAACTCCGTTTAAACCTTGCTCACGTACATATCACGTGACTCTAATGTCAGCAATGCAATGTAAAATCACTTGAACTAAAAACGGACTAGGTTAAGCTCTGAGTGATCCAGAAAATCGGCCGCCATGTTAGCCAATTACACTGAGACGCGTAGAAGGCGATCTAATTCAACCTGTTTCATGTTAATCTAAGTAAAATGCTGTCAAATTACCCAAGTGACGCTCGAGTCACAAGTGTTAAGTCACGCAAAACTGTACTCTCTTTCCCTATCATTATTTTACATCCTATCGGTACTAATAATGCAAAATATACTAAGGCTTCTATAAATGTGCCGAGATAGAAATGTGAGGAGTTAAAAGAATGGGAAAGTAAAATGAAAGAAATATGCTAAAATGTCAATTGGTAACCAGGATTTCTGTATGCCCAGACGTGGGTCCCGTGCTCACTAGGCCACTGGAGTCAAGCTATACTGGCTGAAGACGGCTGATAGCCAGAAACCGGTCCTAGGATGCTTGATTCCAGTCCAGGGAAGACATGGCTTGGCAGTTCGGGCTGGACTGTTCCCATGAGGCACAGGGTCAAGACTGATTTTCATATGGCCATGTCTGAACTGGGGTGGCTTGGTGAGCAAAATAACGATGGATTAACACCTTCCCTGCTGGGCACATTCACACGCTGTGCTGGGGGGAGGGGGGGAGCGCACAGCTCTCCTGTGCTCATGACGAGCTCAGCTTGTCATGCAGCACAGTGCTCGTGTGCTCATGACGAGCTCAGCTCGTCATGACCACACACGTTTCTTTAGAACGTTCGCACAGCAGGGGAATTTGCCCAGCATGGGAGCGTTCTATAGGTCATGACAAGCTCAGCTCGTCATGAGCACACGAGAACCGTGGCTCATGATGAGCTGAGCTCGTCATGAGCACAGGAGGGGTTAAACCCAGATCTGTGACTGGGGGTGAATGTTTTGCCATTGTGCAACATTCCGTCCATCATCTTGTGTGTTTTGCTGTTCACCCTATGTGGAAAGGGTATGCCCAGACGTGGGTCCCGTGCTCACTAGGCCACTGGAGTCAAGGTATCCTGGCTGAAGACGGCTGATAGCCAGAAACCGGTCCTAGGATGCTTGATTCCGGTCCAGGTAAGACATGGCTTGGCAGTTCGGGCTGGACTGTTCCCATTAGGCACAGGGTCAAGACTGATTTGCATATGGCCATGTCTGAACTGGGGTGGCTTGGTGAGCAAAATAACGATGGATTAAACCCAGATCTGTGACTGGGGGTGAATGTTTTGCCATTGTGCAACATTCCGTCCATCATCTTGTTTGTTTTGCTGTTCACCCTCTGTGGGAAGGGTATGCCCAGACGTGGGTCCCGTGCTCACTGTGCCACTGGAGTCAAGCTATCCTGGCTGAAGACGGCTGATAGCCAGAAACCGGTCCTAGGATGCTTGATTCCGGTCCAGGGAAGACATGGCGCTTGGCAGTTCGGGCAGGACTGTTCCCATGAGGCACAGGGTCAAGACTGATTTGCATATGGCCATGTCTGAACTGGGGTGGCTTGGTGAGCAAAATTAAAATGGATCAAACCCAGATCTGTGACTTGGGGTGAATGTTTTGCCATTGTGCAACATTCCGTCCATCATCATGTGTGTTTTGCTTTAACCAGGATTTTCATGCCATATCTTTTGACCATAATGTTGGGTATAATCATGTTTTTACTTCATACACAAGCTATGTACATTTGCAACACATCTGTTATACATGATCGAAATTGAACCGATGCACAAGTTACTTACCTTCAGTAACGATATATCTGTAAGAAACAGTAGTTAGTATTAGATTCCTTACCTTAGAATTTCCCCAGGTGTCAGTCTGGATCCGGAAATGTTTGCGTAGCAGTACCCCTGCGCGTTGGTTGCCGTTGTCTGAGGCTCCGCGTCCGTCGTCGGCGTGGGGATGACGTCGCCGGAGTACTTAGACGCCGCCCTCACGCGCTGACGTCAGTTCTTATACACAACTTTTCCGCGCCAGAGACGCAGAGCCATGATAAAAACCAACACTGGTGCCATGAAACTAGGGCCCTGAGAAGGGATGATCTTAACCCTAGATATCGGTTCGCAGAACGGGGGGGATGGGTGGGGCGGTAAGGAATCTAATACTAACTAGTGTTTTTTACAGATATATCATTACCGAAGGTAAGTAACTTGTGCAACTGAAAGAAACAGGTTAGTATTAGATTCATTACCTTAGAATCGATACCCCAGCAATACCAACCACGGTGGTGGGTCTACGAACCAATAACTAAGCATGGGCTGAAAATTCATTCCGCTCGCGGAATTTGCGGATTTTCCGCAATTTCGCGAATCTCGCGGAATCGCGGTAAAATCCGCGAATCGGCGGGGACGAATTTTCAGCCAAGCACTTACAGGGTTACAGCAGCAGGTGCTAAAGTTGAAGCTAATTTTTTGTAACCTTTTACAAAAGGGTTACAAAGAAATTAACTTCAACTTGGGCACCTGCTGCTGTAAGCCTATAAGTGCTTCCTGGTGCCTCGTTGCCGACTTGCAACTGTTCTCTGACCCTGCTCGGACCCTTGAAGCAGGGTCAGAGAATAGTTACAAGTAGGCAATGAGGCGCCTATCACGAAAATTAAACCTCAACAGGAAGCACTGACAGATATAAAAACAAGCATTCGCAATGCAATAGGTCTTGCATAAGGAAAGTTTGAGCTATTGGTCTTGTAAATGACCATTTTTGTTATTTATGTGTTGGTTTTGAAAATAGCTAAATTAATAGCTTTGTCATTTACAATTCTATTCTATTCTATTCTATTCTATTAAAATTATTTATAACGCGCACTAACACCATCGGTTTCTTGGCGCTCATTGACATATAGCGTTGATCCAGGGTGGGGGATTAATCATAAGCAGCTTGAAAGAGCAGGGTTTTTAAAAGTGTACGGAAGCAGTCGTACTTTGGGCAGAGACGGAGAGAGGAAGGTAGGGAGTTCCAGGTGGAGGGAGCCAGGACAGAAAAACTCAGGCCACTGTGCTTTTTTCTTTTAAGTCTGGGAACCTCGAGGAGGTTTAGTGATGCTGAGCGAAGGGCTCTGGGAGGAATGTGACGGGACAAGGCCGAAGAGATAAAGCTGGGAGCTGCGTCCGATAGGGCCTTAAAAGTAGTGCATGCCAGTTTGAAAGTGCAGCGTTTGGAAACAGGGAGCCAATGCAGACTACGGAGGAGGGGAGTGACGTGCTGGTGTTTGGGCTGGCAGAAAATCAGGCGAGCAGCCTGATTCTGCACCAGTTGAAGTCGGTGGAGGTGACATGCAGGAATTCCTGCATACAGAGTGTTGGCGTAATCGAGCCTGGAGGTGATGAGCGCAATGACAACCTGGGTCAGGGCCTCTTTGGTAAGAAACCTGCTGATCTTGCGGATCCGCCTGAGGTGGAAGAAACAGGCAGAGGTAACCGCGTTGATATGTGGTCTCATTGATAGATCTTCGGAAATGATCACCCCCAGGCTTTTGACTGAGCTCACAGGAGTGGGTGCAGTCCCCAGAGATGTAGGCCAGAAGGTGGCATTCCATGGGTGATTGGGGCCGCCTACCAAGACGAGCTCCGTCTTGGTGGGGTTCAGCTTTAAATGGATGTGGTACATCCACTCTGCAATGGTCAGCATGGTGGACTGGAAGTTAATACGGGAGGAAGGGAGGGAGTCTATGGGGAAAATTAACTGAAGGTCGTCCGCATAATTAAAGATTGTGACCGGTGAGTTGCGGAGGGAGGCTAAAAGTGGTTGGAGATACAAATTAAAGAGGAGAGGGGATAGTGCAGAGCCCTGTGGGACACCGCAGGGAAGGGAAGTGTAGGGTGCGGAAAAGGTGGAGAGGTGGACGGACTGTGAACGCTGGTGAAGGAAAGATCTGAGCCAGTCAAGGGCCACTCCCTGAATGCCGGCATTGTGGACACGGTCGATCAAGATGGTATGATCGACCGTGTCAAATGCCGCTGAGAGATCTAATAGGACAAGGGCTTGAGAGATGTTTTTGTCAGCTCCTTTCCTAAGGGTGTCCATGACTGCTACTATGACCGCCTCGGTGGAGTGGAGGGGTTTGAATCCCGCTTGTTGAGGATCTAAGAAAGATGATTTCTCTATGAAAGAGCTCAAGCAGCGGGTAACGTAGGTCTCCAAGATCTTACCTAGGTAGGGGAGGAGGGAAATGGGTCTATAGTTGCTGAGTATTGTAGGGTCTGCATTGGGTTTCTTTAAGATTGGTAAGACTGCAGCTTGCTTGAAGGAGGATGGGACCTCCCCGGTAGCAAGAGAGTTGTTAAGTAATGCTAGCGGGGGGTCTGGGCATGCAAGAAAGGCTCCTTTCAGGACCTGCGGAGGACAGCAATCATTGGGGGATCCCGAGCTGACTTTATGAAGGAGTGAGGAGAACTCTTGTAGAGATATAGGTGGGAATGCCAATAGTTATAACTTTCGCAAATGTGACACCTATATCATTTGTAATGCAACATGTTTTGTATTTAAGTGACCTAGATGTATTGATATTACAAATTACAATGGCTTTTATTTTTTTTAAATAATTAATACTTAAATAAAAGTGATTTTAATTTATAATGGCAATAGCTTAAACTTTTGTAAATAACTTTTGTGAAGATTATGTTCAGTGTATTTTATTGTGACGAAAATCCAAGAACAGAAGTGAAATATTAACATCTATTTGTGACATTTGTAATAAAGCTTGAAACATTGAGAGAACATATTTGAACCAGTTGTTGTTAATTGGTTGCGCAGATTGATGCTGGGGTGGAGCTGAGTGGTGCTGTGGTACTGCTGAGTGGTGCTGTGGTGATGTTGAGTGGTGCTGTGGTGGTGCTGAGTGATAATGTGGTGGTGCTGAGTGATGCTTTGGTGGTGCTGAGTGGTGCTGTGGTGGTGCTGAGTGATAATATGGTGGTGCTGAGTGATAATGTGGTGGTGCTGAGTGATGCTGGGGTAGCACTGAGTGATGATGTGGTGATGCAGAGGGCAGAAAGGCACAAAAAAAAGAGTGTAACAGAGGGCAGAAGGGCAGAAAAACAAGGGAATCACAGAGGGCAGAAGGGCACAAAAACGAGTCTAACAGAGGGCAGAAGGGCAGAAAAACAAGGGAAAAATGAGTCTAACTGAGGGCAGAAGGCACCAAAAACGAGTCTAAAAGGGAGCAGAAGGGCACAAAAACAAGGGAAAAACTAGTCTAACAGAGGGCAGAAGGGCACAAAAAACAAGGGAAAACGTCTAACAGAGGGCAGAAGGGCACAAAAAACGAGTCTAACAGGGGACAGAATGAATCCCGCCCTGCGTGTTTGTCCACGAAGATGCCACTGTTTTGTGCAATACCTCTACTCAACTGGAGTACTTTCTACTGTCTAATCAGTAAGTGCTTCCTCGTTGGTTAAATGTATAGGGGCAGATTTACAATAACTGGCGCATTCCCAGGGATGAGCCAGTTATTGTGCGCCGCAGCTCGGCCACCCATGGTCCGCCGCACCATGTGGCAAAAACGGCACAGATACGTCACGCATCTGTGCCGTAAAAGCAGCGCATTGATAGAGCTTCGTCGCAAGGGAGCGCACATCAGATAAGTCAGAACCAGGTTCAAGTCCCACTGCGGCATCACAATAGGAACAGGGGGGAACATATGAGTGATGCCCTTCAAGAAACTATTTACAACCGGGCACTTGAACAAAGAGGGCTGATTAGGAAGCCTTAAGAAGGCGGAAATGGCAGAGAGGTAGCCCTTGATAGTGCCCAGAGCAGAGCCCTGCTGGGCAAGAGAAAGAAGAAAGAGGAGAACTTCAGAGAGGGGGACAGAGAGTGGATCCACAGCCTTTGCTGTGCACCATGCCACAAATTTGTTCCTCTTGCAGGCGTATACCGATTTTGTGGAGGGACGCCTGGCTGCCAGAATTACATCGCAGACTTCTCTAGGCAAGTCAAATGGCCTCAACTGTCGCCGCTCAATCTCCACGCTTGGAGGTGGAGACTGGACAGGTTCTGGTGGAGGACCATCCCCTGCTGCTGCGACAGACGGTCTTCCTGAAGAGGCAGATGAGTCGGGGGATTGACTGACATGCTGAGTCGCTCGAGATACCGGTATCTTCGTGCCCAGTCCGGAGCCACAAGGATGACTTGGGCCCGGTCGCTTCTGATCTTCTTCAGCAGTCTGGGCAGAAGTGATATAGGCGAAAAGGCGTACAACAGACTGCAACTCCACTCGCGACAAAAAGCGTCTCCGAGCGAGTGCCGCCTTGGAAATTCCAACGCGCAGAATTGATGACATTGCGCGTTCTCTTCTGTGGCGAATAGATCTAACCAAGGCTTTCCCCAATGCTGAAAGAGGCCTTGCGCCACGTCCGAGTTCAGACACCATTCGTGATCCATCATGCACCGACGGCTGAGTTTGTCTGCCCTGGCGTTCAGGGAACCTGCCAGGTGTTGAACCACCAGGGTCATGCCCTGATGTTCAAGCCATTGCCAGAGGCGCAGAGCCTCCTGGCATACGGTCCACGACCCCACCCCACCCTGTTTGTTGGAGTACCACATGGCGGTGGTGTTGTCCATGAACCCTGCACTACACTCCCCCGGACAGAGGGGAGGAATGCTTTCAGTGCAAGCCGGATTGCCCGCAGCTCCAGAAGGTTGATGTGGAGCCGGGACTCCGCCGGAGACCAGAGGCCTCTGATCTCCGCCTCTCCCATGTGGCCCCCCCAGCCCAGGAGAGATGCATCGGTCACAACTGTGTGCTCCGGTTGGGGTAGGAAGAGGGATCTGCCGCTGACCCAATGGCTGTCCGTGAGCCACCACTGCAACTGTCTTGCAGTGCCCTCTGAGATCAAGACGTGGTCGGACAAGTTGCCCTGATGCTGGGGCCACTGAAACTTCAGGTCCAACTGCAGAGCCCGCATCCGCCACCTGGAGTGAAACACCAGACCGGAATCAGAGGCTGAATATCCCGAACCCGCTGTTCGGGAGGATAAACCCAAAACTGCGCCGAGTCTAGAACCACTCCGATGAAGAGGAGCTTCTGAGAGGGACACAGGTGTGACTTCGGCACATTGATGGAGAACCCCAGCAGGTGCATGAGGTTGGCCGTAGTCTGGAGGTGTTGTAAATTGACAGCAATGGGTTAGCATTTAGCTGAAGCCATCCTGTATTTAGAAGTTATCTTCTGAGACCTGTTGGTGATAATTGCGCTCTATAAATTTAAATACCAATACCAATACCTTTGTGAAAGCCATTTTGTATTTCTGGCATCCATTTTGTTTGCCATGTGCTCGCCATGTGCTCTGTCCTTCCTCAGTGTTAACTGCTCTTGAAATCTGCCTAGAGACAAACTATATTCAGCATCTTCCACTTCGCACATGCCCAGAAGGGCCTAGCTAGTAGAATGCACCTGCTTCTCCAGTATAACTGTCAGGCTATTTTTGCTGCTGTATGGAGAAGTAACTCTCCTCACACTTTGTTGAGCAAGTAGATCTTATATGCCCAACTTAGTCATTCTGCATGCTTACATGATCCAGGACTGCCCCTTGCATTTATGCTTACTATGTAACCCTAAGCATATATAAAGGCCCAGTTTTCTCTGCAAATTTCTTCTTTGTTGGTTTAAAAGGACCAAGTATCAGTGGGACCCCTTGGAAGTTTTCTTGATTTCTTCAGTTGGCGCTCCAACGTGGACCTCATCAGAGAAGTGGCTATCTGAGGGAGTGATCTTGGCAGGAGACAGAAATCTACTGAGGAGGACAGGACGGGATTCTACTAAGGAGGTACTCTATGCACGGAGAATCTGGGGATTCTCTGTCTCTGCAGCCCAGTATATTTCTGATCTTCCATATTTTGATCCTCCACATGATGTCACCCCTGACTGAGAATCTTTTTGGCGTGAGTATTTTAAAAAGACCGTTAGGACATTCAGAACTTGGCAGTTAGAATTTGGACAACCATTTGTTTGGTAAGAACCGTTTTACGGCACTTGTTGTAAGTTTGAAGCCTTGGATTGATAAGGTAGTTTAGAAACGCTTACTGTGGCATTTGTATATAGAAATGGCCAAATATTGAACTTGTCCTATGAATATGTAAATATGTGTTGCAATACATATAGGCAGGTAATGAGGAGATTTTTCTCTGCTACTAAGAATATTTGAACATCTCAACGTACGAAGAGTACTTTCAGAGCTACTTTGATTATAATACTGCATATTTTGCACTATTTCTGGCATGCCTGTTTCAAGCACACATTGAAGAATGTGTTGCTTTTTGGAGGTACCATAGTGAGATGTGAATTAAATTAGCCGGCTCCCTTGAGGGAATACCTAAATAGGTTTGTAAATGGATACTTGTATAGCGCACTACTCACCCGCAAGGGTCTCAAGGCGCTTGTACGAATACCGCTGTGGAACCCATCCTGGCTTTCCCTGTGAGGCGTCCACTCCTGGGCACCCCCAAGGTGGAGGCCAGGCATCCTTAGCGTTGTGGGGGCCGTTGTGGAGATTAAACAAGCTATTGCCCAGAGTTGCAGAGTGGGACCCCATGATTTGAATAGGCACCGAGGCGAGAATTATCGGGTCCGTGGAATTTTTGAGCCCACGACCCGCCGAGGCGGAGAATTGAACCCTGGTCCCGGGCTAGACCTCTGCATCAGGGTCTGCCGCTCTAATCATTGAGCCACACTTCTCTACGTAGATATAAAAACATATTTCTTCCTTGGTGATTCTGTCTCCCCACGGAATTAAAATATGGACATAATACAAACAAGGATCCTTTTTTTTTGGAGCAATTTTATGAATGGAGATATGCAGAGCGATTTTTTGGTGTTCTGCCAGACAAAGCTAGTGAATTGAGTGTATTTTGGCTTCTTGGAAATAAAACAGTCTTTTGGGCTGTTTTTGCAGTTTTTTGGAATACTATTGAGAAGCGCTTCTTGTAAATATGACTTACAACTAGTATTTACAAATGGTTTGGTTTAAGTACAGTGTGTGGGCTGTCCTTTGTTTCTGTCTTAAGTGTTGATCTGTGGGTTAAATGTGTGTTTGAATGTCTATGTGGTTTGTTGTTTTCCCATTAGTGCAACTTCTGTAAGTAAATAGCGATTGCGCTATTTATGAAAAATGGCTATTAAGCGCGCTGTATTATGTGTCTTGAGTGTTTGACCCCTTCTGTATATGTCTAAAATAAGCTCAATGCCTGTGTTTGTGGTTTTCAGTCTGTTATGCAAAATGTCATTTAATTAATAATAATAAAAATTAAATAAGCATCCAGAAATGAATCATATGATATGCTAAAATAGCTATATGTTACTATTTAATTTATAGAGTAAGCAATTATGCACATGTACAAATTGCTAAATGCTTAAAAGATAAAATTAGAACTCACATTCAAGTGGAATAAAAAAGGCCTCAAAAACGAAATTGTGTGTTTTGTAATAAATAAACAATTATAAAGCATTTTTTCTTAGATGCATTGTATTAGATATTAACAGGCAAACACTTCATCTGAAGTAAATTTTTGCTGAACTGAAACGCATATTATAGAACACGCATTGAAAGGCCTCAGTTTTAAATAGACAGTCACCGTGCTTCTATTTCAAACACTAAAAAAAGCTTAGCAGCACCTGTTGTTTTTATTGTAGGCCACGGAGAGACAGGAATGTTCACTTAGCCAAGATTTTGTCAGTTAAAACACGGGGTGAAACCCCGAATTTCAGACTGCTGTTTTTAAAACGTTACAAAAATCAGGTTCATTATTTTGTATAACAGGAAAACATTTTAAGTGAGGATTTCCTTTCTTAAAGTTTTTTTTATAAGCATATTCTTGGTTCTGTTGCTAAATAATGTCTGCCCTTTTAAAAAAAAGTGGCACAAAAATTTGTCATGTTTCAAGTTAGGCTTCTGTGCTTAGGCTTGTGAATGAATGCATCTTAATATGATAGGCAAGAGATGCAGCTTGCTTTTCCTATGAGGAATTATCAAAATGATTGGTTATAATCAGTGTTCCCTCTAACGTGCGCTGCTGCGCTCGCGCGCACCTTTAAAGCACTGAGCGCGCATAGTTCAATGCTTAGCGCGCACACGTTCTCGTCGGCACCACCCGCTTTTAAAATGCAAGTGGTGAAAAACGGCAATTTTCCTGGTTGTCTGAGTCCTTTGGGAAAGTATTCCTGTTAATCACAGCGCCCGTCAGGCGCTGCAATTAACAGGAATATTTTCACAATAGCCCGCAATCAGCACCCAGCGGCGCTGTATTTAGAAAAGAAATGAAGCAAGTCTGTAAGCACAGTGTGTAAAGCACATGTTGTGCTTTCAGACTTGCTTAATTTCTTTTCTAAATACAGCGCGACTGGGTGCTGATTGTGGGCCTTTGTGAAAGGATTCCTGTTAATCACAGCGCCCGTCAGGCGCTGCAATTAACAGGAATATTTTCACAATGGCCGGGAAGGGCGCTGGGCGACTCGGGTGACTCGTAACACGTCGCTGGTGCAACTCCCGGGGTTTCCCACTTGGGTCTGCGGCTTCGTCATCTACAAAGGGTAAGAAGTGCCTGAGCCCTCCTGGTACCACAACTGGCCGGAGCGCTTCAGCAGCACACGCTCGCCAAAGGTTTCCAAGTCGACTTTTTGTTATTGTTTTCCATCCACTTGGATGTAGATAATATCATATTGAGCCACCTCAGGAGAATCCTATGCTATATGAGAGGCAGCCGGGAGCGGTGATGGTGTTGCCTGCTCAATTGACAAACAAATCTGCCATGTCTAGGCACGCAGATAAAAAACAGAGTGAAGCTGTTCTTGTGACTCGCACACACGCAGCCTGTATAACAGGAAAACATTTTAAGTGAGGATTTCCTTTCTTAAAGTTTTTTTTATAAGCATATTCTTGGTTCTGTTGCTAAATAATGTCTGCCCTTTTAAAAAAAAGTGGCACAAAAATTTGTCATGTTTCAAGTTAGGCTTCTGTGCTTAGGCTTGTGAATGAATGCATCTTAATATGATAGGCAAGAGATGCAGCTTGCTTTTCCTATGAGGAATTATCAAAATGATTGGTTATAATCAGTGTTCCCTCTAACGTGCGCTGCTGCGCTCGCGCGCACCTTTAAAGCACTGAGCGCGCATAGTTCAATGCTTAGCGCGCACACGTTCTCGTCGGCACCACCCGCTTTTAAAATGCAAGTGGTGAAAAACGGCAATTTTCCTGGTTGTCTGAGTCCTTTGGGAAAGTATTCCTGTTAATCACAGCGCCCGTCAGGCGCTGCAATTAACAGGAATATTTTCACAATAGCCCGCAATCAGCACCCAGCGGCGCTGTATTTAGAAAAGAAATGAAGCAAGTCTGTAAGCACAGTGTGTAAAGCACATGTTGTGCTTTCAGACTTGCTTAATTTCTTTTCTAAATACAGCGCGACTGGGTGCTGATTGTGGGCCTTTGTGAAAGGATTCCTGTTAATCACAGCGCCCGTCAGGCGCTGCAATTAACAGGAATATTTTCACAATGGCCGGGAAGGGCGCTGGGCGACTCGGGTGACTCGTAACACGTCGCTGGTGCAACTCCCGGGGTTTCCCACTTGGGTCTGCGGCTTCGTCATCTACAAAGGGTAAGAAGTGCCTGAGCCCTCCTGGTACCACAACTGGCCGGAGCGCTTCAGCAGCACACGCTCGCCAAAGGTTTCCAAGTCGACTTTTTGTTATTGTTTTCCATCCACTTGGATGTAGATAATATCATATTGAGCCACCTCAGGAGAATCCTATGCTATATGAGAGGCAGCCGGGAGCGGTGATGGTGTTGCCTGCTCAATTGACAAACAAATCTGCCATGTCTAGGCACGCAGATAAAAAACAGAGTGAAGCTGTTCTTGTGACTCGCACACACGCAGCCTGCATGCCATCCTGTTTGTTTACTTTCAGAATAAAGTTGCAGAAACAATTTTAGGGAAAGAAAACACGCAGAAATTGTGTATAAACAGGTGAAATTAATCTGGATAGGGTGAAGTAAAGTAGCATATCAGGCCCTGACAAAGAAAATGGAAATATTTTGCCACAAGTTGTGACTGTCAATGAAACAAGCATTGGCAAACTGAACATGTTTGGCTTGCTCTTGGAGTCCTAAACCAGTGCTTTAAAAGGGCAGTTCCCCTCAGGAGCAAGTAGGTACTAAATAGTAAGTCCCTGTACTTCTATAGGTACATTCAAAGCACTGTCTGCAAACTTTTATGATAAAAGGAAGGGGCTGCTGTCTCCTCTGGTGCTTCATCTTTCACGGAAGAGGCATTGAATTCAGGAAAGGAAGGCACACATGGAGGTCTTGTCAAAAGCAGGTAAATCATCGGAGGGGGCGAGGTACTATCTATTTCATGTCACACTTCTGCTTACTTATAAGACTATGCGCAGGTTCCTGCTCCAGTATTTGAAATACTTGAAACTATTTGTGGTAGTGGCACGCATGCAACAATCACTTTTACACTATTTGGCTAAGCAGGCAGACCCCCGATCAGACGGATATACACACAGCCAACCAGAGCAGCGGAAAGTGTCCTAAGTACGAAGGTACATTAGACAGACATTCCTAAGAGACAGGTGGCCATGATGCATGCAGGCAGAAACAGAAAATGAGAGAGAAAGGGACGGACACATAGCATTAATACACAGGCACAGCGAAGCCAGCAGGGACAAAAGCCCGGAAGACAAACATAGACAACACACTTAACGATGTACTGACTTACAAACAGTTGTACACCGAGGTAACTGGATAGACAGAGATAAAAAAAACATACATTGGGAAATACAGAAAAAGTTGAAAGAAAAATATAAATGCATACAGCTTGTGTATAGTTTATGTACAGGTTGAATGACAATATCTAGTTAAAAAGATAGACATGCTGTCAAAAAGACAAAGGGGAGGGAAGGATAGAGAAAATATACAGAAGGAACCCACATTGGTAGACGTGGATGGTCTGAACATACATATTTGACTGACAGACAGCAAGACAGATAGATAGATAGATTTATTTAAATTCGAGTTGTGCTGATGGATGTACGCATGAATGGACGGGTTATGGGTTAGGGAGCTGGCTGGGTTTGAGTGGGTGAATGAGCTGTATGTAAGGATGGATGAGCTTAAGGGGTAGTTGGATGGGTTTGAGTGTGTAGATATGGTGGATGTAAGTTTATGTGGATGGATGAATGAGTGGATGGATGAATTTATTTTACTTGGATACTAGATGAGTGACACTATGGGTTGGATGGATGAGCTTTAGGGGTAGCTGGATGGGTTTGAGTGTGTGGATAGCGTGTAAGTATATGTGGATGATGAATGGATGGATGGATTTAGTTTACTTGGATGCTAGATGAGTGACACTATGGGTTGGATGGATGGATGGCTAGGGGATGGATGGGCGGATGTAACGGGGGGTTTGTATACAGACATAGTCAATGGAAGAATGCATCGACGAAAAGGGAAATGTTCAAATGCTCAGAAAATGCGTTTAGAACAATATTTAAGCAGAGCCTGTCTGCCCTGCAGACTGCATTTAGCACAGCAGGCAGGCTTCCCTAAGCTGAATTCTATGTGCGTACAGCCGTTATTCATATATGAGAAGTGCAGGGAAAGTGCGTGGGTGATGTTTTTATATATTCTTTGATGAGGGTCTTGCAGTTTTCCTCCAGTGAACATGTGTTTGCGTCTCACAGCGGGAGCCGGAGCTGTCTGAGGCTGTCCTCATCTGCTTGCCCACCATGAGCCATCCGAGGAGCCCCTTTTAGATGGCGCTGCTGCTCTGCATGCTAATGGCCGGAGGCTGCAAAGAGAGAAACGAGCCGGTCGCGCTCTGAGACAGCGCCGTCCTCAACCTCATTATAGACATCATACAGGACTTGAGAAACTACCACTTGGCCAAGGAAAAAGGGGTGCAGTTTTACTCCAAATTCTCAGACTACAAACTGATGACAAAGAAGCCCCCGAGTACGGGCACTATCAGGAAGAGCAGAGAGTCGGCGAGTCTCCAATTTTCGCTCCTCCCGTTAGTTAGCATCCGCACTATTCTGTTATTAAGAAGGTGAAACCGGGCAGAGCCCAAGCACACTATTATGGCTGGGCATGTTGTGTTGAGAGATAGGCTGGGTGTGGGTCAGGTGGGTGGTCTCTTTGGACTGGGATGAAGTAAGATTGGGGAAAATCTGTAGCACTATATGCTAAAATAGAATTGGATCGAATTTACATATCCTCTAAGGAGATCTGTTGTTACCACCTAAAATGAATATATTGTGCGGCACAGTTAGTGCAGTAAATTATATCAGAAACAAAGTGTTTGGCTACAGATATTGCACAATAACTTCTAAACTATCTATTCGTGTCCATTAGTGCCACTGAGGGTGCTCTGGTCAGAGTATTATAAGTCACAAGGCAAAACAAGCATTGGCCGCGCGGCCATAAAAGTAACGGCCGCAAGCATTTTCATCCCACTCAAAGCCCTGGTCTACACGCGCGGTCAGGTTCTTGGCGCACATAGCCTTGGCTGCAGCGCACAGAGACCTTACTCTGCTGCACACAGAGTAAAATAATTAGAGGGAACATTGGTTATAATGTAATTTTTTTTTTATTAATTATGAAAAAATTATTTTAAAAAATAAGTGCTTTCAAATTCGTTTTTTAAAATTTATAAAGCTTAATACTCATACTATGACCTCCTAGCATTAAAATTTAACACCATCGCTGCTGCAGCAATTCCCCTCCTGTGCTGCAGATCCTTGATTCCAGTGGTTCATGACGAGCTCAGCTCGTCATCAGCACAGCTCAACTGTGCCTCATGATGAGCTGATCTCGTCATGAGCATCGAAGGGGTTAATTTAAGTTGTGTTATATTACATAATGAGGATATTTGCATAGGAAATATCACTCTGCGCAGGTGTAAAAAACGTATTTTTCTAAGGATTTACATGAGATATGTCTAATGTCCAATCTCTGCCATTTGTAGAGAACAGTCAGAGGATGATTAATATGTAAAACAATATAGGATATTCATTTTTAAGTGCCCCAAATATCAAAGTCGAAAATGGGTAAATTTCACTATTTAAACAGCATTTTTTCCATTTACAGTAGCTTTTAAAGTGCATTAGGCTTCAGTAAATGCATACATTTAGATATAATACAAATAGCTGACTTCTATATTATTAGACAAGTATATTGCACACTGCTTCCAATTGCAAACAAATATAAAAACAAGCAGAAGTTATTCTTTTAACTACAAACAGGGGGATAAGTGCTTTCCAGCTTTCTGTCTCTAGGCGAATTGGGACAGCTGCATGGACACCCTTGAATACAGAATACGATAGCCGGGAAGAGTTAAATGTCAGCTCTATATTTAGAAGCCTGGCAGGGCTCCCAGAGAAGGTCTGCGTTGATATTTTGGCACATTTTTTGTTGGAAAAACAAGTTTTTACGCACTCATATGAATATACCACAATACAATTGCATATGTGAGCTTTGCCATAGTTATACAGCACTAATGCTTAAAAGCTAAGGCAATGAAATTTAGTTTGACTCATGTTTTCTTTTTAGCCCTCTCAAAAGTGCTATGTACCTCCTATAACTTTGTTACTGGTCAGTTGCTACAAATAAGGATAGATGGTGTTGACAGAAGTGAAACCTGTTTCAGGTTTTCCTAATGTCAAAATGGGGGAAGGAGGCTAGCTCATCTACAAATTAAGGCTAGGTAATATGTATGTTGCTCTCTCCTTTTCTCAATTCTTTTTTTAGCCTGTCTAAACTGTCTGTGAAATAGCAATGAGACTTTTGAATTAGCTATTCAGTAATACTGTTTTAAACATTGTTAGCATTGATAAAATGAATAAAAATATATAGGTTTTATTCCTGCCCATCCTGTTTGATGCAATTATGACAGGATAAGTAGTCTAGATTGTTGTTCCCTTATTTGACCTTTAAGGGGAGCTAGACGTGGGTGGTTTTTGCTCTAAAATTCTTAGGTGATAACACCATTATTGGATGATATTCATGCTACATAGGTTTGCAAGGGCATTGCTAGTTCTTTATTAGCTAGTCTGTGTAAATAAACTGACAGTCCGTTTTAGAGCTGTTGTTGCATAGTTTCGATCATGAAAAGTAGAACGTAGGGAAGATGCCCATGTGATCCTTAACAAAAATGTTTTGAAGAAAATGTTGTTTTATAGATAAGAGCCACTGTGAAATTAGCAGTTTTAGATTTTCCCGCTGCTCCTATAACATGAGAGCACGGTCCTAATCGTACAATGTAGGTATGTAGGTGCTTTTATTAAGAAGAATCATTTTAGAAGTGTCTGCAGTCCTGTACAAGTAATGTAAAATTTATGAGCAAAAGTGTAGAACATTTCTTTTTTTTAAAGAGTTTTCAGCAGATAGACTTCCCATGTAGCTATCTACCCTTAAATGGCAGAGGATAATGCTCTCACATTGAAGTTAGTGAGGATAATGAATGGTACCCAATTGAAGAGACTAGAAGTACTGCCTTTGCCTTTGAGAGTGACAGTGCATTCTAGACCAGAGTTGTCCCATGGCTTCTGGCCACTGCTTTGAAGATTGCAGGCCATCTGCCTGCAGTCCCATTGTTAAATACAATTAATTTTTTTGTACTGTATTGAAGGAAACTAACAGCTGTGTCAGGTTCTTATATCACCAGGTCCTGCAAGATCTTCCAGAATAAAAGGAAGAGTCATAATAACCTGCAGAACGATGATTAAGATGAGTCCTATCTCCCATCAGTGACAGCTACAGATGAAGGGCAGACGTCTTGGACCTACAGTCCCAGCACCTAGAAAGTAGCAAGGCTGGACAGTGCTCCCCAGCGCTCCATCAATGGCATCTCCAAATCATCGTGCTTGCTCCATCAGACGGCGTTGGACATCAGACAAGAAGTAGGAGCTGGTTCCCTGTTTGCCACAGAACCAGAGTTTCAGTGCAAACAAGCAAAAGAGAAGGATCCCTGTTGTTGATGGCAGGGCTGTTTTGAGGCTTCAGTTTTCTACCTGTCATGTGCTGGTAACCTCTGACAGCGCGCGGTCCCTTGAGCCCCTTGGCCTGGGTTTTGCCCCCCCCCTTTTCTTTGCTACAACGGAAGGGCAGTGCACCGGAGGATCCAAGATTAGCAAAAGGCACTACATTGTGGTACCCATGTTGAAAGGAAAAATAAAATGAAAGAGCAGCCCGAGTGTCCTCTGACACTGAATAACGAGTGTTGGAGCCTGAGAATGTAGCTGAACATGAAATGCTATTGCTTTTTCTGTTTAGGCAGTACCCCGGTCTGCACGAGACATTTACATGATCTGTGCCCACGACCAACGAAGAGCACAATATCTGTAGTGCCTGCCACAGAGGAGAGACACTGGTGCACTGCATTGAGACATTGAGACTTTCGAGTGAGCTGTGAGTGTTTGCCAGGAGGTTACTCCAACAGATACTGAGAAGCACTATTTTCATGGAAGGCCTGAATCAAGAGGACCAACGCGGAAGAAGACAACAGGAGCAGATTTGATGGACGATAGAAGCCTACCAAAGAGGCTTAGAACGGACTTTGACATAGCTGCACAAGTGATTCCAGTGCAATTGTATAAAGTGGGTGTTGGATATGTTCCCATTTGACTGAATTGCCATGGAAGAGGAATAGCCTCTAGTGGCTCCACCCCTAGCATCCAACATGGTCCACAAGAAGTGAATTTGTGTGACAGTTCTTACTGTTATGCTGGCAAAGTTTTAAAGTAGTGTTCTGTCTGTACTCTGATAAAGGGTATTTTCATTTCACCTGAGAGCATTGATAAGGATCTCCACTGCCTCACCTGAGTATATAATAGTCACTGAAATGCATAGGAGCCCTGATATGTTTACTAGATGATTTTAGGATTTGCTTTTGCTTAAGACTAGAAAAAATGATAATTCTATTAATAATAGTGGTCATTACTTTCTCCTGCTATCTGAATATTAATTATGACCCGATGCTTTGTTCTCTTTGTATTCCTTCTTATCGCTCACACATACCCTTAATGAAATGTTTAGAATGGAAAATGTCCACCTAGCAATGAATTAGGAAATTGATAAAATTATGAAAATTAATGTGTAAATATTTTCTATGTTCCTACTGGATCATAGGAATGTATTCAGCTAATGCTAAAACGGTCATCTGTCATAAATTGACAGCAATGGGTTAGCATTTAGCTGAAGCCATCCTGTATTTAGAAGTTATCTTATCCCCTTTGTGAAAGCCATTTTGTATTTCTGGCAGCCATTTTGTTTGCCATGTGCTCACCATGTTCTCTGTCCTCCCTCAGTGTTAACTGCTCTTGAAATCTGCCTAGAGACAAACTATATTCAGCATCTTCCACTTTGCACATACCCAGAAGGGCCTAGCTAATAGAATGCACCTGCTTCTCCGGTATAACTGTCAGGCTATTTTTGCTGCTGTATGGAGAAGTAACTCTCCTCACACTTTGTTGAGCAAGTAAATCTTATATGCCCAACTTAGTCATTTTTCATGCTTACATGAGCCAGGACTGCCCCTTGCATTTATGCTTACTATGTAACCCTAAGCATATATAAAGCCCCAGTTTTCGGTACTCCTCAGACTGCCTCATTCAGTTGCTAAAGCTTCTGTGTGACGTAGTCTCACTTATTTGAGTTTAAAAAAAATTTACTTTTTTATTTCAGCTTCTGTGCCAATTTCTTCTCTGTTGGTTTAAAAGGACCAAGTATCAGTGGAACCCCTAGGAAGGTTTCTTGATTTCTTCAGAGGTGGCTGACGACTGACGACTCCAACCCCAGCGCAGGAAACAACGACATCACCCCATCGCAAGACCTCTGCAACTCCCTCGCCTCATACTTCCACAACAAGATCACGGACATACACAGCAGTTTCAACAACCAACCAACGCACACCACGACCGACCAGCCACCCCCCCCCCCACCACCACCCTCCACGCCTGGACCCCGATCAGCACAGAAGACACCATCCGCACGATGAACTCCATCCACTCCGGATCACCAACCGACCCCTGCCCTCACCACGTCTTCAACAAGGCCGACGCTGTCATCGCACCCCACCTGCGAGACATCATCAAAACATCCTTCGACACCGCCATCTTCCCCGAAAGCTGGAAACACGCCGAACTCAGCGCTCTACTCAAGAAACCAACAGCAGACCCCACCGACCTCAAGAACTACCGCCCCATCTCGCTTCTCCCGTTTCCAGCCAAAGTCATCGAGAAGACCGTCAACAAGCAGATGGCCGCCTTCCTCAAGACGAACGGATCCCTCGACCCCTCACAGTCCGGCTTCCGAGCCAAACACAGCACCGAGACCGCCCTCATCGCCGCCACCGATGACATCCGAGCCCTGATGGACAATGGAGAAACAGCGGCCCTCATCCTCCTAGACCTCTCCGCGGCATTCGACACGGTCTGCCACCGCACCCTAATACGGCGCCTCAGCAACATCGGAATCCAGGACAAGGCGCTGGAATGGATCAGCTCCTTCCTCGACGGAAGAACACAGCGAGTCCGCCTACCACCGTACAAGTCAGAGGCCTCCGAAGTCATCTGCGGCGTCCCCCAAGGATCATCACTGAGCCCCACCCTCTTCAACGTCTACATGAGCCCCCTCGCGGCCATCGTACGCAAACACCACCTCAGCATCATCTCCTACGCCGACGACACCCAGCTGATCCTCTCCCTGACCAACAACCCCGCCGCCGCCAGAGCCAACCTGCACGAAGGGATGAAAGAGGTAGCCGAGTGGATGACGACCAGCCGCCTGAAACTGAACTCGGACAAGACGGAGGTCCTCATCCTGGGCTCCTCACCCTCCGCCTGGGACGACTCCTGGTGGCCTCCCGCCCTGGGCACCGCACCCAAACCGACAGACCATGCACGAAACCTGGGCTTCATCCTGGACTCCTCCCTCTCCATGACCAGGCAAGTCAACAGCGTCTCCTCGGCGTGCTTCAACATCCTACGCATGCTACGGAAGATCTTCTGGTGGATCCCCACAGAGACCAGGAAGACCGTCACCCAGGCCCTCGTCACCAGCCGACTGGACTACGGCAACGCCCTCTACGCCGGGACCACCGCCAAGCTCCAGAAGAGACTCCAGCGGATCCAAAACGCCTCAGCCAGACTCATCCTCAACATCCCACGATCCAGCCACATCTCCGGACATCTGAGAGACCTTCACTGGCTCCCCATCAACAAGAGAATCACCTTCCGCCTCCTCACCCACGCACACAAAGCCCTACACGACCAAGGCCCGAGCTACCTCAACAGCCGAGTCAACTTCTACGCTCCCAAACGCCACCTCCGATCAGCCAACCACGCCCTCGCCGCCGTCCCCCGCATCCGAAGAGCGACTACAGGAGGAAGGTCCTTCTCCTACCTGGCCGCCAAGACCTGGAACTCCCTCCCGTCCGACCTGCGCCTGACCCAAGACCACCTCTCCTTCAGGAAGAAGCTGAAGACCTGGCTGTTCGAGCAGTAGCGGCACCCCCCCTCCCCAGCGCCTGAGACCCAACGGGTATGTAGCGCGCTTTATAAGTGTCACTGATTGATTGATTGATTGATTGTCTGGGGCGAGTCCACCTTCAACAACCAGTCGTCGAGGTAGGGGAAGCCTGAAACCCCTTACCTGCGCAGATGAGCTGCGACCACCGCCATCACTTTCGTGAACACCCGAGGGGCTCTGGTAAGGCCAAAGGGGAGCACGCTAAACTGAAAGTGCTCGTGGCCTACCGTGAACCGCAGGTACCGCCGGTGGAAATATGCGTCCTGCAAGTCCAATGCTACCATCCAGTCTTCTGGGGCCAGGGCAGCTAGAACTTGAGCCAAAGTCAGCATCTTGAACTTCTCCTTCCGGAGGAAGCAGTTGATGTTCCGCAGGTCCAAGATAGGGCGTAGGCCCCCTTTGTCCTTCTTGTGAACCAGAAAGTAGTGGGAGTAACAACCACACCCTACTTCTGGCCCAGGAACAAGATGGATGCCCCCCTTGGCCAAGAGTGCCTATACTTCCTCTTGCAGAAGTTGCAAGTGATCCCCCGACACGCGGTGGTACTGCGGTGGCATGGCTGGAGGGGTCGCCTCGAAGGGGAGAGAGTAGCCCCTTGGGACGATTTGCAGCACCCACCTGTCCAATGTGATGGTGCCACCGCGGCTTCAACGCACGAGGGGTGAGCACAGACCACACCTGGACGCGCTAGCGATACCGACCATTTGGCGGTTAACAAGGACCCACTACCGAGTTAGGGGCCTGTAGACGACAATATATTCTTCCACGGGGGCTGGGTAGGCTTGTCAGAGGAGGCCACCTGGTACAATAAGGGAAGAATCAGAAAGGCGCAATTCACATGCTGACCCAAAACCCTGAAGAAATCACTGGTAAAGTAAGATACAGTGATGAAACATGTCGGTTGACTTTTAATAGAGTGAGCTAACAGCACAGAATAAAGACAGTAGCTGCCAGTTAGCCTTGCTCTTTTTAATTGTGATATATTTGTACTCCACCATCTGGGAAACAGGCATATCACTTTGGGTTCTATCACATACAACACTTGATGGTTTTATGATTTGAATGCACTTTCTTTATCTCTTTTTCTCCCATTTCATTTCGGGGTTGACAGTAGCCGATGATGAGAAGTGAGGAATCAGGCGAGTACCAGCCTGGTAGAATCCTCCCCCTGGTGTTGCTTCCGTGAGGCACTGTCAACGTTCCCTCCCCTTTTTTCACGATTGGAAGACAGTGGGCACATACAGTTGGGTGGTGGACCTCTTAGACACACACATATAGGCAGGTATGCCGGGTAACTTGCAACAGAGTGCAATCTATGTAGACAGAAGGTTTATACATATCCTCTGCCATAACAAAATAGAAATTTTTACCTTCAGCCATAGAGCTTACAAGGGGCAGGCCATTTTTGTTTGAGAGTAATTTGAGTGGGGGGCGGCCTGCTTTTCATCCCCCTAAGGCTCCTGTTAGTTGAGAACAATGTGATGGTGCGCCAGTGGAGGAGGTGATGGCAAACCCTGCCCCCGACTGGCGTCAAATGGGCCTGAAAGCTCGGACTAGGAAGGCTTTGAGTCGGATGCTGCAGGGGTGGATGTGGACTGGCCTCGCCGTTGTCCACGGGCACCGCCACAGCGGTTTCCACATCCGCCACCGTGCTGGATGTTAGTCTGCGGCCCGTGGCTGGCAGGATGTGTGGGGCGCCCCTTCCTTGGCCCTGAAAGGAGCGAAAGGCAGCAGTTTGCTGGCGCAGGCCAACAGGCCCAAGGACTTGGCTGTAGCCCTGGAGTCCTTAAAGCGCTCAAGCGCACTGTCTGCCTTGTCGCCAAAAAGGCGACGGCCATCAAGCGGCATGTCCATAAGGTTGTTCTGGACTTCAGCCGAAGCGTTGGCGGACCTCAGCCAGGCGTGGTGGTGAACTGCCACTGTTGTTGCATTCGCCCTGCCTTGCGAGTCCGTTGTATCCAGCCCACATCGGATGGAATACCGTGCCGCATCTTGACCCTCCGCAAGGGCTTGGGCTAGTTTAGTCCGGGCCTCCTCCGGACATTGTGGCAGCATGTCCGTGACCGTGTTCCACAGAGAGTGGGTATAACGGCCCAAAAGGCACGCAGTGTTAACTGACCGCAACACCAAACTCAGTGAGGAGAACATCTTTTTACCATACTGTTCGTACATTTTGTATTTCCGATCAGGCGGGGCTGTCTGGAATGCGGTCTGAGAGTTAGAGGCCTGGATGACCAGGCTCTCGGAGGTGGGGTGGGTGGACAGGCAGCAAGGGTCGCCCGGTGCCGGGCTGTGGCGTCTGGTCACGTTCCTATCTACAGGGGGACCTGTAGCGGGTCTGGATCAAGTACCCAAAAGAACGTCAGTCAAGGCCTCATTAAACGGCAGCAGAGGCTCCTAAAAGGTTGCCTGCGGTTTAAGGACCTCAGTGAGGAGGTTAGGCCCCCCCGGTCGCGACGGGGAGCTCAAGAGCCAAGGCCTTGGCTGCCCGCTTCAACACCACACTATAGGCAGTCCCCTCCTCCGTAGCCACGGTAGGAGGGGAGACAAATCCAGTGTTGGGCGAAGTGTCCAAACCACTGCCCTCCCCTAGCTCACCTGCCTAGTCATGAAAAGACTGGCACTCCCGTGCCAGAGGGTCCTCAGACCCCTCACAATCTGCCTCGTCTCCCATCTCCGGGTACTCAGGTTCAAATGATGGGGCCGGATCATAGAAGAAATGTTCTTCTCTCTACGTTGAATGCGGCGTCGGAACCGGATCGAGGGGGGATCGGGGACGGCGTCGCCCGGGGACGGCGTCGGGGGCAACACCCTAGGGGGTTGACCAACGGCCACCGGGTTCCGGAACCAGATCCAGTGGGGCCCTGCGGCGTTGGGACCTAAGTCGCCGATGGCGCCGGGGCTGAAGCACCCGACGACACCGGGGCCGAAGCATCCGGCCCGCCTGGGCTCCCAGTTGGGACCGCGGGGCCCGAAGGCGCCGCGGAACCCGACGGAGGAGTGAGCGACCTCATGGCCATGAGGAAGGCATTGATCTCCCCCAGTGTCACGTCCTGCCCAGGGACCGGCGGATATAGAGCACGCCCCGACGCCTGCCGCCCCGGCGGAGCCGCGTGACTCCCCCCCGGCCGCATTGCGCGAGCGTCAGGGGGAAGTCAGAAGAGCGGTGTTGCCTCTTCGACTTCTTGTGCCTCTTACCTGAGGACTCGGAGCCCGACAAGTGGTGTCGACTAGCCGAGCTGTGATGACTCCTGCCCCGCGACCTGTTCCTCGACCTTCTTCCGGACCGGGACCTCGAGCGGCATGGGCCGACTGCCGGAGCTCGAGGCGCTTACGGGACCGCTCCAGCCTAGCCTTCGACGTCAAGGCCCGGCAGTCAGGGGCACGACTTGTCATCATGGTCGGGCCCCCGGCAATGCAGGCACCGGCGATGGGGGTCGGTAACTGACATCAGTCAGTTGCAGTCGGCAGATGGTTTGAACCCGGGCATCCCTACCGGCGCCGATGGAGTCGTTTGACTCGAAAAACAGATCAAAAAGATCGAAAAAGTTTAGTCAAAAATTGACTAAGGGTACCACTTTTTCCGGATCGGCGCATGCTGCCACGGAAAAAAGAAGAACTGACATCAGCGCGCGAGGGCGGCGTCTAAGTACTCCGGCGACGTCATCCCGGCACCACCAATGCCGACGAGGGACGCGGAGCCGCAGATGACGCCTACCGACGCACAGGGGTACTGCTGCGCAAAAATTCCGGATCCAGACTGACGCCTGGGGATATTCTAAGGTAAGGAATCTAATACTAGCCTGTTTCTGTCAGATCATAATATCATACTGTCCTACTATTAGCTACAGCATTTTTTCACTTAGTCTCTTACAAATCTAATCGCATATGCTTCAAACATTCCTGAATAATGTAATGATAGCAATCCATATTCTTCCAAGTAGAACATCATTTAATTACCTTATGACAACATTCTCTCATTATTGTAGCTTACATGGAGACTAATCACATTTGCATCAAATAAACAAAGTTATGTGTGACTTGCTAATTCGAACAATTACACATGTTGTATTGAGACTCAATCGCAAAAGTTTCAAATTGTACATAGCACACCGCATGGGTGCTTTACTGATATTGTGTTGAACACACTACTTCTTAAAGTGTTTCGACAAATTCCCCTTTGATCAGAAGACCCAACTTCGTAACATATACATTGATTCAGCTATATCCCCATGAGAAACATGATTCTTTTGGCTATTTATCATATTACCCCTAGTATTTTCCTATATAGTTAACTCCTCCTGGTCTCTTTGTGTGAAAAAAATAATACCCACTAAACTTAACTGTTACAATGTTCATTACTACATTTCTCTCTAATTTAAAGAAAAAAAAGCTAAAATCATAATACAAAAAATACAGTTCTAGCAAAATTCCAGATGCTGGGGATTGCTTCTACAGGAAACACGATAATTGCAATTTATCGTTCAGTCCCTTTGGGGACATGGTATCCAGGTACCTAATCCAAAAAGTTTCTCTCTGCGTGATGTGTTTTGTCATCTCCCTATCATTGCTGAGTGTAACTACCTCCAGTGCTGTGAACCTAAGTTGAGCTATGGTGTGGTGTGCTTCTGCCCAATGAATAGCTAATGGTGAATTCAACAATCTTGTTCTAATCCTGCTTTTCTGTTCATTTATGCAAATCTTAAGTGATCTTTCAGTTTTCCCTACCTAATATAATGTACACGGGCATCGGATTGCATGGATGAGTTATGGTATTGCCTGTAATGACATTGTTACAATGAGAGCAGTTATAGCATTTCTGCATCCCCTTGTGTTGTTCCATGTCATTCGTGGTTCTCTTTATCTGTAACTCCCCAGGTTGTTAAACCTTTTGTATGCAAAAATCGGGCGATTCTGAAAAAGATTTCCAAAGTCAGGCTCTGTTTGCAACAGATCCCAACGGTTTAGAATGATTTTCTTGATAGCTAGTGATTGTGTGGAAAATGTGTAGACATGCATTTCCCTTTTGTTAGGTGGTTTGTCTGTTTTCACCAATAAAGATTCTCTGGAAATTCCTTCCACTCTTCTTACTGAGTTTTCCACTATTTCAGTGGATAACCTCGGTTCAAAAAACATCTTTTAGATTCTGCAAGTGCATTCTGGTTCTCAGAATCTTCTGAGGATAATAGCTTTATCCTCAAAAATTGGGAAAAGGAAGATGTTTCTTTAAGGTCTCAGGATGAAAGCTACTGAAAAGTAGTGTCATGTTCCGGTCTGTAGGCTTCTAATACACCTTTGTACAGCTGTCCATACCATGCAACTCTAAATTAACATCCAGGAATGAAATACTCTGCATATGTAGTGTGTACGTGAATTGAATCCTAGATTTCATCTTGTTCAATCCACTGAGCTTCTTTTCTAGATCATGTTTGGAACCCTGCCAGATGATAAATATATCATCAATATACCTACGGTATATGATCAATCCAATCCAAGATGGATCATTCAATATATTTTCTAGTTCAAATTTCATCATAAAGGTATTTGCGTAGCTGGGAGCCCCTGCAATCCCCATGGAAGTTATCATAAGCTAATTAGATGATGTTCCACTTGGAAGAATTTGGATTGCTATCGTAACATTATACAGGAATGTTTGAAGCATATGCGATTAGCTTTGTAAGAGACTAAGTGACAGAATGCTGTAGCTAATAGTAAGACAGTATGATATTATGATCGGTTCAATTTTGATCATGTATAACAGGTATGTTGCAAATGTACATAGCTTGTGTATGAAGTAACAACATGATTATACCCAAAATTATGGTAAAAAGATATGGCATGAAAATCCTGGTTACCAATTGACATTTTAGCATGTTTCTTTAATTTTACTTACCTATTCTTTTATCACGGCACATTTTTAACTCAGCACATTTATAGAAGCTTTAGTATATTTTGCAATATTAGTACTGGTAGGATGTAGAATAATGATAGGGAAAGAGAGTACAGTTTTGTGTGATTTAACACTTGTGAATTGAGCGTCACTTGGGCAATTTGACTGCATTTTACTGAGATTAACATGAAGCAGTTTGGATTAGATCGCCTTCTACGCATCCCCGTGTAATTGGCTAACATGACCGCCGATTTTCTGGATCACTCAGAGCTTCAGCTAGTCCGTTTTTACTTCAAGCGATTTTACATTGCATCGATGATGTTAGAGTCACGTGATACGTACGTGAGCAAGGTTTAAACGGAGTTCAGGTGCAGGGATCGCTGAATTGTTTACGAGCGCGTTACAAAGGAAGTTTTCCACGTAGCTACTATCGACATTAGGTAAGATGCTGACAATAAGAGTGGGAAATTCATGAAGCGGGGCGAGAGGACACTCATCTCAATGTTCATATTTAAGTAGGTGAAGCTCGGATTCTACATTCTGCAATAAATGGTCACCTGAAGAAGGCTAGCCAGCCGAAACGCGTGTTGTGACCTACCTTGCCATATTGCATACATTACCTTTCTCGTGTTATGTCTGTCTCCTAAATGTTTTTAATGTCTATACACTAATAGTAATTTAACGTAAAAGACAAATTTGTATACAATGAATTTTTTCAAAAAAATGAAAACAAATAATCTGAGGATAAAATAAACATATACAAAAAAATTTTTATTACTTGGTGAGTGGTGAGTTTATCTGTTAATGTATGTTGATAATCATATTATTTGTGGTTTATTACATTTATGTTGTCACTTGACTATAGACCTTTACCAAACTGTTTAGTTTCCCTATGTATAGCAAGTGTATCGATTTTTTTATATATAGGGGTCTCCTTCTTTCCAAATTGCACTGGTTTATCACACAGACACATTTTTTGTGTTACACGGAGCAGAGGGAACATGGCCAGCAGGTTTAATATTTGCTTCCATTTGTAGTGGCAGGCTGGAACCCTGGAGATACCTTACGTACAGAAGTGGTTTACTTGGTAATCTATTGCTGATCACTCAACTTAAAAGACAGGTGAGACTTTAGATTGAGGGTAAGATAGTTATTTTGTATTTTAGCAGTCTTGTATTACTCAATAGCGCTTTCCATTGCATCATGGAACTATTGAGTGGCAGAAGTGTACCCAACATTTGAGGAGAGCGCGTTATTCAGATGTACAGAGGTACAGCTACTTTCATGGTAGTTCAAGAACATGAGGATTGAACACATGGGTGGAGCACCTAATTATTTGGATGCCCAAACTGAACTGCTAAAATTCTTCAGGAAACTCCGGCTACATAGCTTTTTTCTTCTGAATCCCTCTCCAACTACGTTTTCAAATACCCCATTTAAACCACCATCTAAATTCTCTCCCACTGCTGGAATGATTCCACCTGAAATTCCAACATTTGAGAAACTTGACCTTAATGACCTAGCATCTCTGGAAAAACAGAAATCTTTTGTACCCTACAATATCTCGATTACAGAAAAAATGCCCTGGCCTCACTTAAAAATAATTGTTCCCTTGTCATTAAACCCGCCGACAAAGGCGGTGGAATCGTGATTCAAGGAAAAGATCATTACAAAAATGAGATCATAAGAAAACTGAGCAACACCGACCATTATTGCACATTGCCTTGCAACCCCACAAGAAAAATAAAAACATTGATTTTGCAAGTATCCAATGACCCCCTTGAATCTGGCTACCTATCCAAAAAAAGAACATACATTTCTCAACACTAAGGCACCCAGAATACCAGTGATCTACTGCTTGCCCACAATTCATAAAAACCCTGAAACACCTCCAGGTCGCCCTATTGTCTCAGGGTGTGGCTCCATATTGGAGCCCCTTGGACAATATATTGATTTTTTTTATAAAAGGCTTTGTCCCACAAACCCAGTGTTTTATAAGGGACAGCATGTACATGATTAACATCATTGAAGAACATCCCTTTGATCCCACATCCAGCACAATGTGCACTCTGGATGTGGAATCATTTTATACAAATATTCCTCAGATAGAGTCATTACGTGTTATTGAAGGAGTTTCAAATAGACACCCACGTCCACACAATGTTCCCACATTGTTTATTTTACAACTTTTAGAAATCTGACTGACGAAAAACGTTTTGTTATTCGAGAATCAGTTTTATGGCCAGGTGCGTGGGACATCCATGGGAGCTATTTTTGCTCCCAACTTGGCAATCCTTTACATGGACAACCTTGAAATGTGTAACATTCTGAATTCATCTAATCCTTTCCACAGTGGCATTGCTCTATGGAAACAATACATTGATGATATTTTTTTGCTTTGGACAGACTCAGCTGAATCGCTTACACAAATGCTTCATTGGCTCAATACCAATAGCGGAGGCCTTAAATACACATTATATGTAAGCAAAGAGTCTATTCCCTTTCTTGATCTTGAAATTAAACACCAAGACGATAGCCTCACCACTAGTCTTCACCGTAAGCCCACAGAGCGTAGTACCCTGCTTAGCTACAGTAGCCACCACCCCGGGTCTTGAGAGATTCACTTCCCTACTCACAATTTCTTCGATTTAGACAAAATTTCTACTTTAAGGAAGATTACTTTGCCGAGGCAAAGACACTCAGTAACAAACTCCGCAACCTAGGCTACCCTCGCAAACTTGTGCGTCGCTCTCTCAAAAGAGCCTGGTATTGTCCCCGGGACGTCCTCCTGGAACCAAGGCCCAAGAAACACCAGGACAGACTCATCTGTGTCACAACCTTCTCCCCAGCCTCTAATGCCATACGGAAAAGCTTACTAAAACATTGACCAGTACTCAATGCCGGTGCACTAGATATAGAACACCCTATGTTTGCATTTAAAGCTTCAAAAAACATTAAAGATCACCTTGTAAAGGCAGCACTTCCGCAACCTGCAGCCAGAGTTACAATAAATGATGCATGGGCCCTACCCACCCTCACAGGCAACGTAAAATGTGGCAAATGTGTAGCTTGTGAATCCACAATTGAAGGAAAAACATTTATGTATAAGACACTTAAGTATGAGAGAAGATACTTCACTAATTGTAATTCGTCAAATGTCGTGTATGCCATCTTTTGTCCCTGTATGAAAATCTATGTGGGACAAACAACACAAAAAATCAAGCTACGCATCGGCCAACATCGCAGCAGGATTCGATGCAGTACCCCGAATGCGCCCCTAGTTGAACACTTCCAGGCCATGGGACACAATGAAAAGGATTTCACATGGACCATTATTACTGCCATCAAACCACCACCGAGAGGAGCAGACAAGTCCCAATTACTGAATAAGGAGGAACTGAACTGGATACTGCACACTAACAGTATCCTCAATGGACTCAATTGCCTTGAAGATTGGACCCCATTCCTCTAATATTTAATTTCTAACCAGATTAGACTGTTACATAACCACTTACTGCTGCATTTTTAACCAAATGTTTTCCCTTTTTCAATTGTATATATATAAATCTTCTGATGTACCCACAAACCCTTTCCAAGATGTCTGCCACGTAATACCTGTTGTATTCATGTGGTAACCGTTAGGTGTATATCTCTTTCACAAGCCTAATACCTTCGAGTTACCATTCTATGCCTTTGTATTTCGAATTTTTATACTGCATTCCCATTCTCTCCCTGTATAGCCTTCACTATAGGCAAAATCTGCTGTAAATCTCAATACCACTCTCCCTTCCAAGATGGCCGCCACCCCCCCTAATGGACTTCACGTCGTCTATTTTTACTATCATGCATACCGTAAGTTCTGTTGTATCCGTTTGGTAACCGACAGGTGTACTCCTAATGCCTTCGAATTACTAGTCGTTGCCGTGTTATACTACGTCCCTATTCTTGCTATGTACAGCTTTCACTATATGAAAAAACCTCTCTATATAACACAAGCACTCTCCCTTCCAAGATGGCCACCTCCTTTTTAATGTACTGCACGTCGTCTATTTCCAGTATTAGTAGACCTCCCATGTGACCAATTTCACTCCCCCTTATACCCTCCCATTCATGTCGCTTCTCTAGCGATCCCTGCAGAATTATGCCGACCGGCGAATCCCTCGAGTATTAACTCGCAAAATCACGCCTCTACCCTCCCCTCGCATCAGACCCTCGCTCCTGTAGAACCATGCACTTAGTGTTGTTCTTTTTAATTTTTTCAGAACTTGCCGTAATTCGCCATCTGCGACGGCATTCCCTTAATTGCGTGAAACTTGCATACCCGTTATCTTTGGGTAATCATAACACCTTGCAATATTTTAAGAATCCATAAGGAAACAGGATAGATGAAAGTCCAGAAGTTTATTCCAACATAAGGATCCCATCCAACAGGCTTCAACATAAACAGCAACTAAACAGGTTTATCTTCAAAGCTCGTGCAGAACACAATGACATATCACAATGACATAATCAGTATTCCACCATCATGACATATTGAGTATTCTACAGTGACTCTATGATACATTCCCTCTCTAAGAATAATTAACAGTGAAATGTGCATATCACATACCTCCCTCCTTTCCAGTTGATAACAAAAAAAAACAACAAAAAAACCTTACACATAATCAGACAAATATGAAGGTGTCCTGGAAATCCTAGATGATCTGCAAATTTCTCTGTATTCCTCACGGTCAAGAGAACTATGACTCTTTTCTTGAGACTTCCCTTTAACTACAACAACCCTATTCAGGTTCCAAATTCTGTGGCCTTCTGTTTTTATAGAGTTGTTAAAAACCTTGATGACCTTGATAGGTTCCATAAATTTTGAAGTTGACTTTCCTATCAAACCAGGTTGTTTTATCATAACCACATCACCTACATTTACCTTAGTAACTTTCACATTGTTTTGCTTGTCAAATTGAATCTTTCTCTCTCTACTTTTATCATTTTCCCTCTCATGCACTTTCTCAAAATCACACTTACTCTCTTTCCCTGTACTAACTTCATATTTATTTACCCATGAAGGTTCCACAACAGTATTTGGAAGTCTACCTCTAAAAAGAATAAAAGGAGTTTTACCTGTAGTTGAATGTGGCATTAACCTATATTCTTCAACCTTTCTTAGAACCTCCACTTTCCAATCCAAATATCTGGATTTGGCTAAGGCAATAGTTTCTTTAATGACTTTGACAAATCTTTCTACCAAACCATTACCTTCTGGTTGATATAAGGCACTGGTCTTATGCCTAATACCTTTAGCCAAAAGAAAATGTTCCATTTCTGCCGATATAAATTGAACACCATTGTCCGACAACACCATTTCAGGAATGCCTTCTCTAGAGAACAGTACCATCAAGCATTTAATCACATTAGCTGAATCTATATTGGACAAAAAGAAAACTTCCAGCCAACGTGAAAACATGTCAATCACAACTAATACATAAACTTGAAAACTATTATTATGCACAGGCCCCAAAATATCCACAGCAATATCTTGCCAAGGACCTAATGCACGCCTTCTTACGATCATAGTTTGCACACGCACTGATTTGTTCTTATCACATAACATACATGTTACACAATCACGCAGAACCCTCTCTATCTCAATGTCCATTCCTGGCCACCAATATGATGCACGCAACCTTTCCTTACATTTTGTCAAACCAGCATGTGTAGAATGCACCAGGTCAATTAACTCTTTCCTAAGACTCACAGGAGGGATCAATTTAGTTCCTCTAAACAATAAATCATTGTAAACAGATAATTCATTTCGCAAAGACCAAAACTTCCTAGTATCACCAGATCATTCTTTATCACTAGACCAACCTTTAAACATCAAACTGATCACTTCTTTCAACACACTATCTTGAGCAAGCTCTTCACACCAACTTTTCTCAGGTATAACCTCACTATCCACTGTACAAACCCACTCATAACCTTCATCTTCCTCATCATCCTCACATTCACTTTTAGGAGTGAGTCGCGATAACACATCTGCAACATTATTCTCAGCCCCAGGAATATACTTTATACTGAAATTGTACTCCTGCAAACCAATTATCCACCTCGTAATCCTACTCGAAATGGCATCCAAACCTTTGCTAGTAAAAATTTCAATTAAGGGCTTGTGATCTGTTCTTATCTCAAAATTGACTCCCCACAAAAAAAAATTCAATTTTTTAACAGCCCAGTATATGGCTAAAGACTCTCTCTCCACCACAGAGTATCTAGCTTCAGCATCCTTGAGTGTGCGGGACAAAAACATAATAGTATTCAAACCATTTAACCCTTGCTGTTGTAAAACCTCACCCAAACCTTTCTCACTAGCATCTGTTATTAACACAGGTGTAATCTTTGGGTTAAAACTCTTTAAAGAGGATGCATCTTTAAATTTTTCTTTATTTTCAAGAAATTCCCTCTCACATTTTTCTGACAACACAACGGCAACACCCTTTTTAAGTAAGTACCTCATATTCACAGCACAATCAGCGAAGTTTCTCACAAATTTTGAGTAATATTCAACTACTCCCAGGAATTTCATGAGTTCACTTTTGTTAGTGGGAGAACTCATATCTTGAATGGTGTTAACCAAACTTAATTTGGGTTTCCCACCTTGCCTGCTGATGTTGTGACCCAGATAATCAATAGAATCAGTACTAAATTTACATTTTTCTGCCTTTATGGTCAAATTATGGTCACTCAACTTCTTCAAAACCCTATCAAGACGAGAATCATGTTGTTTGTCATCATCTCCCACAATCAAAATGTCGTCTTGATACACATACACTCCATTTATACCACGAAGAACATGTTCCATCACCCTTTGAAAAACTGACGATGCCGATACTAACCCAAAAGGCATACGCACGAATCTGAAAGTTCCGAAAGGCGTTATAAATGAGGTGAGATCACGGCTACATTCATCCAGCTCCACCTGATGGTACGCTGAGGTCAAATCTATTGTACTAAAGACAGACGCCCCACCCAACTGTACCAACAACTCATTAATATTAGGTAATGGATACCTGTCCACCACTACACACTTATTTAATTGTCTCAAATCTATGCACAATCTCAAATCTCCGTTAGGTTTTCTCGCTGCGAACACTGGCGCAAGCCATTCTGTCCCTTCCACCTTCTCTATGATTCCCTAATCACTCAATTTCTTAATCTCTTTCTCCATATCATCTCTTACAGATAAGGGTACACCCCTAACTTTGCTCGCAACAGGAACAGAATTCTCTTTCAGCAAAATGTTGTGTTTATATCCCCTGAGACATCCTAATTCACTCCTAAACACTTTAGGGTATTTGTGTTTTAAATTCAAAAGGTACTCCTCACCATTAGTTACACTTATAGACTTTACAATAGGTCTCAATTGTATAGGTGGATCAGCATTTGGATCTAAACAAATTGACATGTGTCCCTGATGAACCCAACTCAAGATGCTGTCACCTTTCTTTGAAACATAAACTTTGCCCGTAGTAAATCTGTCCTTATATTCTATGAGATCCACAAAGTATCCATGTAAATCAATGGGCTTTCTACCGTAAGCTAAGGGTTTAATATCTGGTTTAATCAATTTCACTTTATCTTTCAACTTATTCCCAAAAAAATCATTCGATATTATAGTGATCTTAGCCCCCGAATCAAACAATACTTTTGTCTTAGCACCTGCAACCAGAATATCATCACAGGGAGAATTTTTCTTTTTAACAGCATCAACCACATGAACTATGATCTGACCACATTCATAATCCTCAGAACATGAATTATCATGCTCATCTTCGTAAATACTAACTTCCTTAATCTTTGGTATTGATCTGCTTTTACAATAAGATGTCAGATGACCTTTCTTTTTACACTTGAGACAAGTTTGATTAAGAGCCGAGCATTTTTTACTATTGGCTAAATGCCCAGTACTCCCACATCTAAAACATTTGAGAGTTGATCGTTTCTCTTGACTATTTTTCACAAAGTCACAGCCTCTCAAACCTTTACTAAAATCTGTTTTAACCTTAGACGTAACTTGCTCAACCTTACATTCCTTGGAAAAATCCTTTTTCAATGTTTCCACACATTTTACAGAGTGTTCAATTCGTTTAGCCACAGTAAGAACCTCGTCCAAAGATGGTTCGTCCCTCAACCACAATTCCTCACGTACCTTTTCCATGCAACATCCAAACATAAACTGGTCTCTAATCCTCTCATCAGTTGCATTACCAAACTTGCAAGATGATGCTAACTTTCTTAAATAGGTCACATAGTTTTCAACTGATTCATGTTCGCCTTGTACCCTTTTTGCAAAAGTATAACGTTCTAGAATTGTGCTCACTTTCGGCAAATAATGCTTGTCTAACTTTTTAATACATATTTCGTATTCATTAATATCTTTTTCCTCCTCAGGAGATAAATCAGGTAAGTGGTCAAACACATCTTGGCCTTCAGAACCAAGACAGTGTAACAGCAAAGATGATTTTCTCTCCGCACTAAGGGAGGACCCACAAACCCTTGCATTTCTTTCAAACACCACCTTCCATTTCTTCCACTTAATTTGAGGCTCCCCAGGAGAAGATAAAAAGAAAGGAGCAGCGGTGACATTCTTCATGACTATAGCAATAACAAAAAAAATGATACAGAAATTAAACAAACTAAGAATAATAAAGCAAATGTCACACAATATTCAAGCAATAATAATCAGCATTGAATTGTATACAAAAAGCATACATGAATAAACGTGAGTTATAAGTTGTGGATGTAAGCTTGTGTCCAGTAATATTGTTAGATTTAAGAACAGAAGTTTCCCTTTCTTTACTTCACGCAATGTTCATCAAATTGTTAATATTATATAAATGTTCACCAAGTTGTTATACCAAGAAAATCCACTAGATGTCCCTGTTGTCTATCATCCGACGTAAAAGTATTAGTAAAACACATTACCTGCAAGTTGAAATCAAGAGTTATGCACTCGATGTTAACAGCGATAGAAAACTAAATAAACTGAAGAGAAATAAAAGACATTATAATAATATTCTGAAGAAACAATGCAATTTGACATTTGCTTTAAAATGGCTGACACGCAAAAACGTAAAGACGGAATGGTAACGCTACCGAATCCTCATTAGATCATTTCAGACACAACAGGTTGCTAGGCACGTCTATGAATGCATTCTATGTCAGGAAGTTCAGAGAGATGACACGAGGTTCACAGATGGCAATCGGTAAGTTTTAAACAATGCAGGATGTGAAAATTCTTTACTCGCTCAAGACAAGATGATGTTTATCTTTAAAACACTGGTTAAACTTGACGCTTGTTGACCTTTGCAAAGCTGATACACTTCAGGCTTTTCACGCGCCCAACTCCAAATTAAGTGTAACACTTGACACGGAACAGCCTTGCTTGATGCACTTGATCCACGAAGATATTTACACAACAATTCCACTTGAATATGTCCGTGTAAGTCACACAGTCTTAGCCAACAACACTTAGCTCTATTTGCTAAAGCTTTAGAAACATGCTTTAGAAAGGTGCTGAGTACTTAAAGCACAACTCCAAGATCAAATTTTTAGCACAACTCGAAGATCCAATTTTGAGCCAAAGAAAGGAAAGCAAAAATAATAAATATGAATTCCATATAATGCCTTAGATTTTTGAAGACAATTTCCTTTCCTCTTTTCTTTTTTAAAATAAGTATGAAACAGCTGCAGGTGCCATCAATGCACAGGTATAAATAACAGCCGCAGGTGCAATGAAGTCACAGTTAATTCCATAAAATATCAAATAGTTTATAAATTAAATCAAAAAGATTGTAAACTAAAATCTTACAACGGCAGGTGGCATCAGAGCACTTAAAATTACAGCCGCAGGTGCAATCAAATCACAAATAGAATGTCTTAAAGAAGATTTGAAATAATGGATTTAAAGTCTCACATATCTTCAATCTTCAAATAGCTTGTGTTAGGATCCTTATGAGAGTATCGACTACGCCAGTGTAATATTTTAAAAATCCACAAGGAAACAGGTTGGATGAAAGTCCAGAAGTTTATTCCAACATAAAGATCCCATCCAATAGGCTTCAACATAAACAGCAACTGAACAGGTTTATCTTCAAAGCTCAAGCAGAACACAATGACATATCACAATGACATATTCAGTATTCCACCATCATGACATAGTCAGTATTCTACAGTGACTCTATGATACATTCCCTCTCTAAGAATAATTAACAGTGAAATGAGTATATCACACCCCTGTACCCTTATTCAACCACTTGAGTTTCATCCACCGCCCAGTTCTTGAATTGTACTCCTTGTTTCAGGTTATTGTCATGTCCCGTTGGACTGATTTTGCCTGATCCCTAAACGTTCTGCAACCTTGCACCGATTGTTCAGCCTACTGGTAATTTCCTACCCTCCCAGTTTCATTCCCCACCTCACTGCGCCGTGCATCACTATGTGTATATCTGCAACGCGCCGGACTCCGCCTCCTGGTAAATCCTGACCACTGTTATATTCCTACCCTGGTAATTTCCTTCACTGCGCCGTACATCACTAATTGTATATCCGCACTGCGGCGGACCCAGCCTAAATCTTCCGCATGATGGTAAATCCTGACCACTGTTAATTTCCTAAACTCTTAGTTGCAATCCCCACTTCACTGCGCCGTACATCACTATTTGTATATCTGCACCGCGCTCTTCCGCCTGCTGGAAAATCCTGACCCTCTTAGTCTTTATCTCCACTTCACTGCGCCGTACATCAGAAATTGTATATATGCACCGCGCAGGAGCCAGTCTGATCCTTCAACCCGACTAGCCTAACAATCAAGCATGCAGATCTTTCCATATCGCATGGCGCTATCACTTCACTTACCTTTCACGCACCGTTATGCACCTTATGTCAATTGCCCGACGACGCTCCTTGGAACACAAACTGAGAAGTTACTAGTGAGAAGTCTCACTCCATCACTGGAAGCCACACATTAGTGCCCCTTGTTATGTAACTGAACCAAACGTTAGAGCTTGCTCTTGTTAATGTCACTGCTAAGTCACTGAATTTTGACCAGATTGGTCCATGCCTAGTAAATTGTCTAAAACATTATTATTTCTTTCTTTTTCCCAATTTCCTCCACTTAAATTCTTTCTGTTAAATTTTCATTTTAATTGATATGTGTGTATGACAGGAAACTTTATGAAGTCAAGACAGGCATGCTTTATATTGCTGTCCTGAAGATGATGCCACATATCTAAGTCTGGGCATCGAAACGTCGACACCTATGTACTATATGTCTCTTAATATCCAGAATGTATTGCACAATGGTTCCTTGATTGAATTAAGTCTGTCTACTGAATACTAGGAAACAGACCGCTCTGCTCGTTTTTGCCTGAAAATTGCTGTTTTGTATTGTTTTATGTGGGTCACAGGCTGTGCCCCCTTGACATTACTTCCCAATTCTGTGTTAATATTTATATTTGTTTAAATAAAACTCTGTCCGGCTGGACAAAAAACATAGTGGCTATTTGGCGTATGTTGTTTCAAGCGTTCAATTTTTATGTTCTAGGGACCCCTGTCTTTAGTAACAGCACAGCTCGCTACAGCTCACCACGGCAAGTTCGGTAGGAATTAGAGTCCCCGCCTGATGCACTGACCGGACGCTGTCATCCTTTCGCAGAGAATCCAGCTCCAGTGATTCTGACTCCTTTCGCGGGGTGTTAGAGCTCAAGACCCAGAAAGAGATTCCAACCTCTCTCATTCTAAGGTATGGAGCAGACTAGAACCAGAGGGACTGCTGGTAAATACTAACTATAGCTAACAGCACCTACTTCTTACCTCATACTACACTTAGGTTAGGTACACTGGGGTAGAACTATTTAGAAACACCAGACGAGTATACACATTTTAGCCTGTGTTATTTATATATGTATTTTATGAATATATGTCATAGCTACAAACCATGCTATTGCAGTATTATTTTATCTTACCTCTGACGCTGTACGTATTATACTTCGCATTCTGTCTTACGATTGAAGCAGTTTCTATCTCTTGCACGAAAAATAAGACTGTTCAATAAACCCTTTTTATTGAAACGCCTGTCTACCTAATTCTGTGTAACTCTGTAGAAATGAAGCATGCACGATTGACTGAGTGAAACTGTTATCTATTGTTTCCTTGAATCTGAGAACTGTTCCGATTCTAAGGGAAACAAAGTTGTCATGTTTATGCGGTTGTCAGAGACTAATCCCTTCTTGTTCATTCAAGAAGTTTCTAGTGACCTCTGAGCTTGCAGGCACACACAAGTAAATAAGTTTAATGTACTCGATAGAGACATATTGACCTCAGTCCTATGTCAAAACTATAGTGTATATTATTTGAATGCGCCAAGCCTATTACGTGTATAGGAACTACACTACAGTGTCAGTTTGAATGGTCTCTCAGGGGTGGCATAATACATGCTGCAGCCCATGAGAAGTCTATGGGGTACCTATGCCTTGGGTACATAGTGTACCTTATACTAGGGACTTATAAGGGTACACCAGAATCCAATCTGGAGTGTACCTAAAGTACATGCAGTCAATTTAGAGGAGAAAGAAGATAGGCTTGGGTCATGGATAGCAGTATCCCAGCCAGTCTAAGTCGAAAACAGTGTAACATCAGCAAAAAGTGGGGGTAACTATAAGAAGCTGATCCTACTCTCCTATATCATGTAACTATCTAATGACAACATAAGAAACCTTGTCCACAGGTACATCCTACAAATGAAATTAAGAGGGATAAGCAATAATGCACTCATATCACAGGGGAATGATTCTCCTACCATGTTCCTGCCAAGTCATGCATTCTTTGTAGGAGGGAAATAATTTCATAACACATCTACGCTGCACATGGCTAACAGACACATTATCCCTTGTCTCTTCAAAGGTTATGGTGCTGTCAGTGCTAAGGTGGTGTAAAAGAAAACACTCTTAAAAAAGGAAAAGAGTCCCTAAGTTTAAGGATATCCCTTACGTCGAGGTGTCCCTTGTCTCAACTAATCCAGTGAGACACCACCCAACTCAAAGAACAACCCTATGATCAAATGACAGCAATAAGACTCAGCTCACCACTAGCTGAGCGTCAGTTTCGTTGGGTACTCAATGTCATATAAAGTCCTGCAGCATTACAAAACAACCTTATGTGCATAAGTGATAAAAACAGTAGTTTACTAAAAAGAATTTTTCATTACAGTACATAAATTTCAATATTACACAATCATACAAACAATTACATTTAAAACCAAAAAGTCGACGCAGCGTTTCGGTGTCTTGTATGGATAGGTACACCTTCTTCAGGACAGTTTTTAAAATCACTAAAAAAAGAATGCCATAATTAAAAATAGTTTCAGACTTATGACAGAGTCCCAATTCATCCTAACATTTACATCAAACAAATTAGCTTTTGCTACTTTTATCACACAATGTTCCGAACAGATCTATTGTTAAGTCATTATAGCCATAGACTTATACCCAAGTCTCAATACCTCCTAGTATTCACATTCAACATATAGTTTTATACCTTTGTCGTACGGTGTTCGTCAGCTATATCCCATTATTGTGACAAGTCATAATTCACATCACATTTAATTGCTTGAAAATAAGTTGAATCACTTTTCCATGACATACTCCAAGAGTTTACACAAATGAGACAATTCAGGCTTTCTCACTTTTTTAGTATGATGGATTCTAAGTAGTCATACTGCGTAGCCCTGCTATGTCACATTATAGGTATGAATGTCTATAGTCAGCGACAAAGGTTATTTAGACATAGATAGATTCACAATCAGAAATCAATATGATCACATACCTCAAATTATGAGCGAATCTGGTTGTAAAAAGCTACCTTTTTATGACAACTATTTCTTATTCCATTAGTTGCATATTTTCTGCTTAGTGGATTTTATAAAAAATTATTTCCACCTAAAAAATAAATATTATGGCATGATTTGTTAACCATTCTTTATCAAAAAACCTGAGCAATATAATGCAATAATACCATTACGTCATACCTGGATCCAAGTGTTTATATAAACTGGATAGGTTCGCTGTACCAGGGAGGACCACCGTATGGGTAATGTAATCACATACAACCTTGCTGAGAATAGACAGAAATGCATGGTATATTAAAATAATGCTAGGTTTATAAACTCGATAGCGTCTTTCTGTTGAGGTAAAAAAAAGTTTTAAATTATAATACCTTAGAGCAAGTGTCTTATAGCCCCATCATGGAGTCTGGAGGAGCTATATATCTGTTCTCCTATTGCCAGCTGGAAGCGTCTTGATTCATGCTTCCTTATGTTGTCCGAATTTTTTCTGTAGTGTTAATAGGAATTATCCAACGTTAATCTGTAGCTTTTACATGTGGTTTGTATATGCCCTATCTGTTTTTTACACATAGTGCGCCATTTTGGTACTATTCACTAGTGTTTTCTCTTTGAGTGGTGTATTTCTTAGCAACACACCACCTTTACCTTATTGTACCCGCACATAGCCCATTATAAAGTTTCTCTAGTTTTCAATTTTACGCAATAGTAAACTTGCACTGGTGGTCGTTTTCTGCTCTATCAATCCACCACTCGTGAAGAGTTCTCAATGGTATAACGATTAGGCAACCTTCTCTAGTTTTCAGTTTTACTTAATAGTAAACTTGCACTGGTGGTCGTCTTGTGCTCTATCAAGCCACCACTCGTGAAGAATTCCAAAATGGTTTAACGATTAGGCAAACTTCTAGCAGCGATGCATGTCTATATTATAAGTTATCGTGTTTATAAATCCTTATTAGAAACGGTCATAATGCAAGTTTTAACCTTATCGTATTTCATCCTGATTACGCGATATTAAGGTTAAGACGGCGAACTTGTAGCGCTTCAACCTACCTTATTAAGAACCAGCGGCCTCCCTGTCATCTCATCCTGGTACAGCGTTTTGGACATCTAGCGGGGCTGTCGCTCTGCTGTTTATATTTCCCCTTCCAGGTCAAGGTTCAGAAATTTCACCCGCCCTTTGGTTCCCGGTCATGTGGTCCCCGTCCACCATCTTAGAATGGGAAAACTTCCTAACGTATTGAGTTTACGCGTGAATCAGTGCTTACATTACAAGCGCTACAAGTTCGCCGTCTTAACCTTAATATCGCGTAATCAGGATGAAAGACGATAAGGTTAAAACTTGCATTATGACCGTTTCTAATAAGGATTTATAAACGCGATAACTTATAATATAGACATGTATCGCTGCTAGAAGTTTGCCTAATCGTTAAACCATTTTGGAATTCTTCACAAGTGGTGGCTTGATAGAGCACAAAACGACCACCAGTGCAAGTTTACTATTAAGTAAAACTGAAAACTAGAGAAGGTTGCCTAATCGTTATACCATTGAGAACTCTTCACGAGTGGTGGATTGATAGAGCAGAAAACGACCACCATTGCAAGTTTACTATTGCGTAAAATTTAAAACTAGAGAAACTTTATAATGGGCCATGTGCGGGTACAATAAGGTAAAGGTGGTGTGTTGTTAAGAAATACACCACTCAAAGAGAAAACACTAGTGAATAGTACCAAAATGACGCACTATGTGTAAAAAACAGATAGGGCATATACAAACCACATGTAAAAGCTACAGATTAACATTGGATAATTCCTATTAACACTACAGAAAAAATTCGGACAACATAAGGAAGCACGAATCAAGATGCTTCTAGCTGGCAATAGGAGAACAGATATATAGCTCCTCCAGACTCCATGATGGGGCTATAAGAAACTTGCTCTAAGGTATTATAATTTAAAACCTTTTTTTTACCTCAACAGAAAGACGCTATCGAGTTTATAAACCTAGCATTATTTTAATATCCCGTGCATTTCTGTCTATTCTCAGCAAGGTTGTATGTGATTACATTACCCATACAGTGGTCATCCCTGGTACAGCGAACCTATCCAGTTTATATAAACACTTGGATCCAGGTATGACGTAATGGTATTATTGCATTATATTGCTCAGGTTTTTTGAGAAAGAATGGTTAACAAATCATGCCATAATATTTATTTTTTAGGTGGAAATAATTTTTAATAAAATCCACTAAGCAGAAAATATGCAACTAATGGAATAAGAAATAGTTGTCATAAAAGGTAGCTTTTTGCAACCAGATTCGCTCATAATTTGAGGTATGTGATCATATTGATTTCTGATTGTGAATCTATCTATGTCTAAATAACCTTTGTCGCTGACTATAGACATTCATACCTATAATGTGACATAGCAGGGCTACGCAGTATGACTACTTAGAATCCATCATACTAAAAAAGTGAGAAAGCCTGAATTGTCTCATTTGTGTAAACTCTTGGAGTATGTCATGGAAAACTGATTCAACTTATTTGCAAGCAATTATATGTGATGTGAATTATGACTTGTCACAATAATGGGATATAGCTGACGAACACCGTACGACAAAGGTATAAAACTATTTGTTGGATGTGAATACTAGGAGGGATTGAGACTCGGGTATAAGTCTATGGCTATAATGACTTAATAATAGATCTGTTCGGAACATTGTGTGATAAAAGTAGCAAAAGCTAATTTGTTTGATGTAAATGTTAGGATGAATTGGGACTCTGTCATAAGTCTGAAACTATTTTTAATTGTGGCATTCTTTTTTTAGTGATTTTAAAAACTGTCTTGAAGAAGGTGTACCTATCCATACAAGACACCGAAACGCCGCGTCGACTTTTTGGTTTTTAATGTAATTGTTTGTATGATTGTGTAATATTGAAATTTATGTACTGTAATGAAAAATTCTTTTTAATAAACTACTGTTTTTATCACTTATGCACATAAGGTTGTTTTGTAATGCTGCAGGACTTTATATGACATTGAGTACCCAACGAAACTGACGCTCAGCAAGTGGTGAGCTGAGTCTTATTGCTGTCATTTGATCATAGGGTTGTTCTTTGAGTCGGGTGATGTCTCACTGGATTAGTTGAGACAAGGGACACCTCGACGTAAGGGATATCCTTAAACTTAGGGACTGTTTTCCTTTTTTAAGATTGATTTACCCTGTCCCATATTGGTCCATAGGGTACCTCCCTTGTTTGTTCTTTGGTAAAAGAAAACACAACACTCCGGACAGTACTTACAAGTTTAACAGGCTTTGCCCATGATCATTTGTAGTATGTATTGCTACGATCTATACATTTTTCGATCATATTTAAACGATTTTCTCACGTTAATAAAAGCCAAAAGACGTGATAGAAGTAAAACTAACTGATAATGACTAATGAGCAGTTGCCATGAATTTTTATTTTTATTTTAGACGACTGTAAGAGAAAGATAAAGTCAATACTAACAATTGCTGCCTATACTACTTCATAAAAGTCGTGTTTTACTGTTTCAACTTTAGAATAAGGCTACGCTTTTCTAACATGGTTCTGCAGAAATGGTGTACAACATGAAGTAACAGAACTGTAATTCATTTAAAACTTAAGTAAAGGTGCAACAAACAATTCTAAACCTTTCGTGGTTTTTAAGCTGATACAAAAGCAACATTATAAGCAGGGCTTTAAGTGGGATAAAAAACTGGGGGGTCTTTCAAAGAGGCGTGACCAATGTAATTAAGGGTGTGGCTTAAAACCACATACGCTAAAAATCTGTTCTCAGCATAGTGTGTCGCCCGACTTGTATTTTGCTGTTTCTTTCATTGCATCCAGATATATGATACAACTAGTAACATCATACCTACAAGAAGTCAGAACTATTGCCTTTGTCAATGGTTGTTAGTTGCATAAGATAAATAAGCAGCAACCATGTCTCATTCTATATAATATTGAAAAAGCTTCCACATAAAGCCACAGGTTACACCATGACAATGCTGCAGCTCCTGAGTTTTCAAAAAGAGAAGGGAAATCCAGAGAGACAATTACTTTCTTTAAAGGATTTCCCTTCTCCTACAACACTCTCCTGGCACGACGTCATGCTATAACTTCTCCACTAGTGAGAAGTGAGGAGCATGAGCACGCGCACATCCATGTGCCTGTTGTCACTTCAGTCCGGAAAAAACACACCAGGGCACAAAACAGAGCCCGATGGAGACCTGTTTCGAGGCCTCCTTTAAACAAGCATTGGCATAGCCAATAGGTCTCGCTTTTGGGACCTTATAAGTATTTAGTTATGCAGCACAATATCCTTCAAAACATTACTTCATTGTTGTTTTTATAGACACTCGGGGACTTCATTTGCATTTATGTGTTATCCAGTAACTTCTTCTCACCTGAAACAATGAACACATTCTCTATAGATATCTATTAAGCTTTTGATCTATACTATAGAAAACAAAAACTTAACTTTGAAAAGAAACCCCAGGGTAAGAATGTGCTATAAAACCTAGAGCGACTGCGCAAATGGCAGATTCAAATGTCCCGCAAATTCAAATTTAATTGCATTGCACATTTTAAATATTAGCCGAGAAAACAAGAAAACAGTGTTCATGCCTAAAATATTTCATATTTCCAATCGTATAGCCTGTGCTATTTCCTAGTGCAGAACGGTTACATTTAACACGTCAATATTAACTTAAAGTAGATTTGGCTACTGGGTGGTTTATTTTGTATCTGAAGAAGTACTGTCATCATAGGTAGACCAGGAGCCAGAAATATAGTTAAGTAAATTTAATGGTTCAAGTAAGGTGGTACAGGGTGCCCCTCCGGGAGCAGCATCCTGCTGCTCAGCCTCACTCAAGCTAACTGATCATTCCTTCAAAGCATGCACACACATCCAACATTCTATGACATCACACTCATATAGGCTGAGCAGCCAGGACTAGGAATCATAGGATATAACAGTTTAAAACACCATATAAACGAATCGTGTCCCTGTCTAGTTCTCAATACTCTTGAAAGCAGAAACAAAAAGCTCTCGGGTTAAACATGTTCTGTTTTATTACGAACAGTAACAAAATAAGAACCAGGAAAAAAAAAACATTTTATTGACGGTAACATACACAAGCACTGCCACATAATTGGGGACAGTAACAGCATAAAAAGAATGTTGAATTTACAATAGGTCCATACATGGGCTTCCATGCCTTTCCTGTTGAATGCCAATAAATCAAACATTGAAAGTCTACAATTTTAGAAGTAACCCAAAGCAAATGTTGGCATAAAAGTTTGAAAAAGTTACATTTGGGAAGACGACAGGCTCCCTGCAACAGAAACCGCTTTGTGAAGCGATGCCACCAAATGCACAATAGATTTAATGGGGAATTTGCAAACAATTGTAATGTTGAAAATATTCTCTTTTAAAATGGCAGCCAAAATTGCATATATGCAGTTTACTAGAATTTAAAATTTCCGAATCTGTATGCTCTTACAAGAACATTTAAAAATTCATTTAAACTAAGAACCACTTGACTTCCTGGACTGTTCCCATGAGGCACAGGGTCAGACTGATTTGCATATGGCCATGTCTGAACTGGGGTGGCTGAGTGAGCTAAAGAATGGTGATGGATTAAACCCAGATCAGTTGACTGGGGGGGAGTGTTTGATTGGCTCAAACGCTCCGTCCATCATCCCCTTTTGCATCGCTTCCTGGAGGGAAGCCAACTCCGGGCTATATTTACCTGTAGCAAAAAGATGGGACCTCCTTGCACTGGGTGGCCTCGCTACTTTCAGCCATCTCTGGCCAGTGCCTAGCAGCAATTCCGGTCGACAACATGAAACACTCCCCCCCAAAAAAACTTATTTGGATAAAGAATACGTGTGAGACCAAGATCGAAGCCTGCAAGCGACGCATTTGGATAAAGAATAAGCTTGAGTCCAAGATCGGACCCTCTAAGAGCCTGGCCTCCCACTGACACAGGAAGGGCTTCTCCCTGTTGGCTGAGCTGGCGGACCTGTTCCAACAGAGGTTTGCAGCTAAGCAGCATTCCGGCGTTCACAGGGGTCCGCTCCAGTCCAATCGCATTTCCATTGAACATCAAAATCGGTCGCGGGGGACCTGTGCGCGTGCATGCAGGAAATCCTCAACAAATAAACGGTTCAGTATTGAACAAGGGATTTTGGTTGAATTGTGGCTAATGCTGAGTGGCAAGTTTTGTGCTAAGAGGGGGCATTACTTAGAATGGAAGCTGGTGAATTCCTGTAAGATTTAAAGAGGGCATTTAAAGAGGGCATTGCCGCGCGGCCGTGAAAGTGTCATAGCCGCACGGCTGTGAAAGTGATCGCGATGGCATGGTGGCAGCGTGCGTGCACGCTCGCCTGCACGCGTGCTTGCATGCATGCCTCAAGGCGCAGCAGCTTATTGTCTCCTCATCACGAAGTTGTATGTATGCACTTGCATCATGACCCATGTGTGCACATACAGCATGATGGAGCAGCAAAGCTTTTTATTTATCACTCACAGATGGCAGGCTTTCACCCTAGGAGTACATTAAAAAAATAATCATAGTCAGTGAAAGTATAATTAGTAAATGTAATCCCTTGGTAACAACTTGCAGCTTTTGGGCCCACCAAAAAAAGGGTAACAAGTTAAATAAGAAAAGGGATGAGAGGAGCAGGGAGGCATTTACAAATACCAGATGTGAGAACAGCAAGAATGTTATTATTTTGTATATTAAGAAAGTGAGTTTTATACTGGAGACAATAAAAAATGGACTGTAAGAAAATCTGGAGTGTACATGAGACGAAGAAAAATAATGGTCGAGTAGGGGCTCTTTGTGAGCTGGCACCCTGGACGTACTGGTATTCATAGGACATTGAAAACTGGCACTGGGCACGATATTGTAATCTGTACTCATGCTTGTAGAAAAAGCTTCAGGAAGTAACGAAGTGAGGAAGCCCGGAAGAAAGTAAAGCTGCCCAAAGGTAAATCTTAGCAGAAGGCAAATATCTTGAAACAGCGCGGGAGGAGCAGAGGCAATGGGGGGAAGCATACGGACGAGCAAAAAACGCAGGGGAGAGAAGTGCACGAGGAAGACTGCTAAACAATACGACGTGTCCGTGAAAGCGATCATGATCGCAGGGACGCGATCTATGGTCAGGGAGGGGAGGAGCAAGGCGCCCTGCATTGGAGAGGTGGTGCGCGTAATCACAAGCTGATGGCCGGGAAAAGCAGCCTTTGGTAGCACTTCGAAAAGCCACTGACTAAATGTCTCTGCCAGACCAGCGCATGCTCTGGATCGGGTGAGACCTAAAAACTGCCGATGCTCAGCACCCATGAGACCCGGCCCACATAAAACCCCGATTATAAGTGATTAACCATATGTAAAAGTGCTTGTTAAGGCAAATGCGAGCATTAGCCTTTTCCTAGTAAAGCAAACTGTATACGGATACTTACACTTCCTCAAAGGGTAATGTACTGTTGTTCCTAGGCTGCCTGTGAAGTTGCCCCCTTGTTAGATAAAATCATTGTGTTCCCAACAGCCAATGTTTTGCCCAGGACCCTGTACAGATGCAACACAGCATGATCCTACTGCACTTGAGTATGCTGAGAGGATTTGCCACTCCCGCTGGTATTCACACCCGCTTATAGAATCGGGGGAATAGTTGTGCCCATCCAGCCCAAAGCCTGTTGTCTCCACTGGCACACTCCAAGGTCGACAGCTGAGTGTTTCTAGATATGAAGAAGAGGGGAAGAAATATCATAGAGCTGTATTGGCCATGGCCCACAATGCTCAAAGCTGAGAAATCAAATCTTCATTACTGGAACTTCCTCTGGCATAAACTCAAACCCACCTCTCTGTGTGGAACTCACAGGAAATATAGCAACTGAAATACAATTCTCACATTTGTGATTTTGAAAAAAGGGCACCCTTTAAATTTAGCAGCGGTCAGGAATGGAGGTTGAGGAAGATGGATAGCTGAAAGTTATTCCATTAGGCAAAGCTAGGCTTACATGGAATCAGTTCAGTTCAAATCACTTTATTTCGGCCGCCAGGGCCATAAAATTACAGACAATATAAAAGGCATACAATTGAAAGAACATTCTTAAAAAAATAAAAAATAAACTATAGAATGATTCCAGGAATAAAATACATGCTTTAATACACAAATTATATATACAAAGTATAAAAGTAATACATTCATTCATAATTAAATTCATAGGTTATCTAAAAAGTTGTAATAGGATGTATAGTTATTTGTATAAAGAAGTGTCACTCTGTCGAGCTGTTAGCAGGGGAGCTAAGAAAGTGAAAGATACCAATAGTGAGCAACCTCATGGCCTTCGGTAACGCTATATCTGTAAGAAACAGTAGTTAGTATTAGATTTCTTACCTTAGAATATCCCCAGGCGTCAGACTGGATCCGGAAACTTTTTTGCGTAGCAGTACCCTTGCACGTAGGTAGGCGTCGTCTGCGGCTCCGCGTCCGTCATCGGTGTCGTTGGCGCTGGGATGACGTCGCCGGAGTACTTGGACGCCACCCTCGTGCGCTGACGTCAGTTCTTATACATAGCTTTTCCGCGCCAGAAACACAGAGCCATGATAAAAACCAACACTGGTGCCATGAAACTAGGGCCCTGAAAGGGGGTGACCTTAACCCTAGATATCAGTTCGCAGAACGGGGAGGATGGGTGGGGCGGTAAGGAATCTAATACTAACTACAGTTTCTTACAGAAGGTAAGTAACTTGTGCATCTGAAAGAAACAGGTTAGTATTAGATTCCTTACCTTGGAATAGATACCCCAGCAATACCAACCCCGGTGGTGGGTTTGCGAACCAATGATCACACCAGAAAGTCCTGGAGAACGGAACGGCCGAAAAAGCCATCTCTCCGGACTTGGCTGTCCAGGCAGTAGTGTCTTGCAAACGTGTGCAGTGAGGCCCACATAGCTGCCTGACAGATGTCCTGCAAGGGGACTCCCCAGCCCAGGGCAGTGGTAGCCGCCGTGGCCCGAGTGGAATGGGCCCTCAGCCCAACAGGAGGCTTCTTTTTACCCAAAGAGAGGAATAGCTTGATGCACAAAACGACCCACCGAGGGAAGGTCTGCTTGTGCACCGCCCGACCTTTCTTAGCGCCCACGTAACCAACAAAGAGTTGGTCATCCACCCAGAACTGACGTGTGCGATCCAAATAGAATGAGAGTGGACGTTTTGGGTCCAGACGGTGGAGCCTCTCTTCCTCTTTCGAGAGATGCAGAGGGGGAAAGAAGGTGGGCAAGGTGATGGACTGCCCGATGTGGAAGGCTGTGACTACTTTGGGCAGGAAAGAGGGTCGCGTCCGCAACACAACTTTGTCCGGATGGACAGAAAGGAAAGACGGTTTAGAGGAAAGAGCCTGGAGCTCACTCACCCTCCTGGCAGAGGTGATGGCAACCAGGAATGGCGCAGTCTCGGGTGACAGCCCACCTTCAACAACCAGTCGTCGAGGTAGGGGAAGTCTGAAACCCCTAACCTGCGCAGATGAGCTGCGACCACCGCCATCACTTTTGTGAAAACCCGTGGGGTGCTGGTAAGGCCAAAGGGGAGCACGGTAAACTGAAAGTGTTCGTGGCCTACCGTGAACCGCAGGTAACGTCGGTGGGACGGCAGAACGGCGATATGAAAATAAGCGTCCTGCAAATACAACGCTACCATCCAGTCTCCCGGGTCCAGGGCAGCTAAGACCTGAGCCAATGTCAGCATCTTGAACTTCTCCTTCTGGAGGAAGCCGTTGACGTTCCACAGGTTCAAGATAGGACGTAGGCCCCCTTTGCCCTTCTTGGGAACCAGAAAGTAGTTGGAGTAACAACCACACCCTACTTCTGGCCCAGGAACGCGCTCGATGGCCCCCTTGGCCAGGAGGGCCGTAACTTCCTCTTGCAGAAGACTCAAGTGATCCCCCAACACACGGTGGTACTGCGGTGGCATGGCTGGAGGGGTTGCCTTGAAGGGGAGGGAGTAGCCCCTTCGGACAATTTGCAGCACCCACCTGTCCGATGTGACAGTGCGCAAGTGGAGGAGGTGATGCCGAACCCTGCCCCCCACTGGCGTCACATGGGCCTGAAAGCTTGGACTATTAGGGTTTTGAGGTGGATGCTGCAGGGGTCGGTGTGAACTGACCTTGCCGTTGTCCCTGACCGCCGCCACAGCGGTTACCATGTCCGCCACTGCGTTGGATGTTAGTCTGCGATCCGTGGCTGGCAGGACGTGTGGGGGCACCCCTTCCTTGGCCATGAAAGGAGCGAAAGGCAACAGTTTGCTGGCGCGGGGCTGCCAGGGCCAAGGACTTGGCCATAGCCCTGGAGTCCTTAAAGCGCTCAAGCGCACTGTCTGCCTTATCGCCAAAGAGGCGACGGCCATCAAACGGCATGTCCATAAGGGTGTTTTGGACATCAGCCGAAAAATTGACGGACCTCAGCCAGATGTGGGGACGAATCGCCACCGTCATTGCCATCGCTCTGCCCAGCGAGTCCGTGGTATCCAGCCCACACAGGATGGAATAACGTGCCACATCTCGACCCTCCACAAGGGCTTGGGTGAGTTTAGTCCGGACCCCCTCCGGACATTGTGGTAGCGCGTCCGTGACCGTGTCCCACAGAGAGTGGGTGTAACGGCCCAAGAGGCACGCAGTGTTGACTGACCGCAACCCAAAACTAATTGAGAACATCTTTTTACCACACTGTTCGTACCTCTTGGATTCCCGTCGGGAATGCGGTCTGGGAGTTAGAGGCCTGGATGACCAGGCTCTCGTGGGTGGGGTGGGTGAACAGGAAGCAAGGGTCGCCGGAAGCCAGGCGGTGGTGCCTGGCCACGTTCCTATCTACAGGCGGACCTGTAGAGGGCTTGGACCAAGTGCCCAGAAGAACGTCTGATAAGGCCTCATTAAACAGCAGCAGAGGCTCAGCTGAGTTTGCCTGCGGTTTAAGGACCTCAGTGAGGAGAGTAGTCCTCACGGCCACGACAGGGAGCACAAGACCCAAGGCCTTGGCAGCCCGCGTCAGCACCACACCATAGGCAGCCCCCTCCTCCGTAGCCACGGTAGGAGGGGAGACAAAACCAGTGTTTAGGGAGGTGTCCAGACCACTGGCCTCCCCTAGCTCTCCTGCCCAGTCCTGAGAAGACTGGCACTCATGTGCCAGAGGGTCCTTGGACCCCTCCCATTCCTCCTCGCTACCCATCTCCTGATATCCAGGCTCAAAGGATGGGGCTGGGTCGTAGAAGTAAAAATCTCCTAGCGACGTCGAATACGGCGCCAGACCCGAATTGAGGGTAGGACCGGGGTCGATGTCGTCCTGGGATGGCGCGTCGGCAAGGTCGTAAGGTCGACCGCGACGATCCGGAACCGGATCCAACAGGACCCTGCGGCGTCGGGACCGCAGTCGCCGACGGCACCGCGGCCGAAGCACCCGGCCTGTGTGGTGACCCAGTCGGGCCGCTTGGCCTGAAGGCACCGCGGAACCCGACGGAGGAGTGAGCGACCTCATGGCCATGAGGAAGGCCTCGATCTCCTCTGGCGTCGCGTTCTGCCCAGGGACCGGCGGGTATGGAGCAGGCCGCGACGTCTGCGGCTCCGGCGGAGCCACGTGGGCGGTGTCGCCTGAAACCCCGGCTGGGTCGCGCGAGCGTCGGGGGGAGTCAGAAGAGCGATGTCGCCTCTCCGACTTCTTGTGCCTCTTACCTGAGGACTTCGAGCCCGAAGACTGATGACAACTCCTGGAACTGTGGTGACTCCGGCCCCGCGACCGGTCCCTCGACCTCCTTCCAGATTGGGACCTCGAGCGGCACGGGGCTGACTGCCAGAGCTCGAGTCGCTTGCGGGACCGCTCCCATCTAGCTTTGGAAGTCAGGGCCGGGCAGTCAGAGCAGGACTTGTCGTGGTGGTTGGGGCCCAGACAGTGAAGACACCGGCGATGGGGGTCAGTAACCGACATCAGTCGGCTATAATCGATGCAGGGTTTGAACCCGGGCATCCCTATTGGCACCGTCGGAGTCGAGAGACTTCGAAAGATGATCAAAAAGGATCGAAAAAGTTAGTCAAAAATTTACTATGACTACTACTTTTTCCCGGATCGGCGCTTGCTGGCGTGGGAAAAAGAAGAACTGACGTCAGAGCGACAGGGCGGCGTCTAAGTACTCCGGCGACATCATCCCGGCGCAAACGACGCCGACGACGGATGCGGAGCCGCAGACGACGCCTACCAACGCGCAAGGGTACTGCTATGCAAAAGTTTCCGGATCCAGTCTGACGCCTGGGGATATTCTAAAGTAAGGAATCTAATACTAACCTGTTTCTTCGGATATGGGGAGATAAAGCTTTGCTACGGAGCACCCACATAGCACCCAAAAACGTAGAAATGGAAATAGCGGGTAATGGGCGGGGATCCAATCTAAGGATACATAGAGCTTCCCAATGAGTGCGTACTCCCAATAGCTAGTATACCGGTGCAAGCCAGGTATGACGGCGTGATATATAGCCCAGGTAGGCAAACAATACATGGGAAATTGTCTCTTTTGCAAGGTTACAAGTAGGAAAACAGGTGTATCCTTTGCCAATCCGTCCATAAGTAAACACTCTTAATGGTAGGGTGCCTATACGAAACTGGAAGTACAATTTCCTATGTAGAGATATGAGATGGTCACACAATCCAACACGGCCTTAAATGGAAAGACAGTTGCGGCCAAGTGGCCCCACTGGTCATGCAGCCCCAGCGAGTACAGTAATGACTTCAAATTCATAAACCAATGAATTTTACTAACTTAGTCTGCCTTCATAATATCTTTTACACTTTCCACATAGTGGTCAAGTGCAAGGGTTGTCCACAGGTGTCTCCAAAACAGGGGGCATAAATGGATTTTTCTGCCACCCCTGTAACTCCCAAATCAATAAGTAATGGATATAATGGAATGCTGGGCGGGAGATTCCTAAGGAAATTGTTCTCAGCTCTTATAAGATCCTCCTGTTTAGAGATCCCCCTAAGTTCAGCTCCGTATAGAGCTGAACCCAAGGCCTTTGGCTCATAGATTGTAAGTGTGGGTGAAATGAGTTTCTTGAGTATCACACTCAAAATCTGTTTGAGTTTGGTAGTTGCCTTGTTGATGTTGAGGTGCCAGGACATACCCTCTGCAAATGTGACCCTTAAGTATGCAAAAGAATCAACCCTCTCAACGGGGGAACTCTCCCCAGACTTAGGCTGCCCTTGAAAGATCTATGTTGGTTAGAAAATATCACCTTGGTTTTAAGCATGTTGATCTCCAAGCCACGTGTGACACAAAACTTGTTAAATCGAGTCAATAGTTTCTGAAACCTACAAAGAGTCTTGGAGATCAACAAGTGTCATCTGCAAGAAGTAGAATCGGAGACTTGGTAACCGCCAGAGATGGGGCATCCACTTTCACTTTGAACAGATAGGAAACAATATATTTAACAAAAAGTAAGAACAAAATGGGAGCCAGGACACAGCCCCGGCAAACTTCTTTGCAAACTGGTATCTTTATCGTCAGCTGGGCCTGATCCCCACCCCAACAAATATGTGCATAGTTGTTGTCATGCAGATTAATTAAAATGGATAAAATGTGTGGTGGTATTGCCAGGTCAAAAAAAAACGCTCCAAAGACCGAATCGAGGAATCAAGTCAAAGGACGATTTTAAATCAACAAAACCAACATAAACTCTGCCTTTGCCAATCAAAACCATACTCCAATAGTTTAACAAAAAGCAGAAGATCTGGGCAATAGTTGAGATCCTATGAGGAAAGCCTTCTTGAAATGGACTGAGAAAGTCACTTTGCCCCATTGAGGCTTGCATTTTATTGAGGAGACAACAACCAAAGGTTTCTTGAATGCAATCTATGAGGCTTATTGACCTGTAATTAGAAGAAAAAGAACGGTCGCCTTTTTTGTGTACAGGTATTACAAAGGCGCATTTTTCAAGGGTCCTGGATAGGTGCTCCTGCATTGGCCAAAGCTAAAATGTAGAACAACCAGACCTCTATATCAGATAAAAATAGGTTTGCTGGAATACCATCTGGGCCAGTCGCACGGCCACCCATGAAATCATTAACAGACTGTACAATATCAACCATTTCAAACAGAGGCACATCTTTAGTGTTTGTCTGGGAGACAGTAGTAACTACTGTTTCTGTTGTATCAATGGAATCATCCGAATATTGATTGTGAAAGTAGTTGACCCAGTCAGTAGCAGCAACATATTAGTAGAATTCATTGAGGCTGTGGGACATCCCAAAAAGGCCAATAACCAAAATTTTGAAAAATCACTGGCTGAATATGCATTCAGAAGAGCCGCCCACCTCTTTTCGTCCTAGTCTTCTTTTAGCTTGAGAGATGGCCATTTTGTAATCCTTCCTTAGGACCGAAATACTTGCCAAATGTTTTTTTTTTATAGCTTTAACAGAAGATCAGTTTTTTGTACTGCATTCTTTATTGTACCAAGATTGATGTTTACCTATGTTATTCTGAATATATACATTTGAAATGGTAAAAAAATAGAATTCGCTCAAAGAATGCCCTATGCAAAAGCGATAATTGATTAGGTGAACTGGGTAAGAACTGCATTAAGGACTCCGTGAACGGCAACCAAAAGTTCTGGGCGCGCAACAATCTGTCGCCACTTCAGATGGGATTTGTCTGTGAACAGAGCGACTTCCCTAGAATAAGAAGGAAGGCAAAGTTCTGAGGGGTTAGTCTCACAAAAAGCTTGAAAGGTTGCAGATATAGGATTTTGGTTGCTTTCAGTTCTGTCTAACACAGTAATGTCGATGAATGCTGGTCATAGTCTCAAATCAACAAGAATATAATCAATGCAACTTTTGTGGACAGGCTGGTTAAAAGTGTGGGCGCCATTAGAGTCAGATTTTTTACAGCGATTGAGAGCCCTCTAACCATACTCAACTGTGAGTGCCTTCAAACGAACTGCTGAAAGAGACCAGCTACGGACTCGTGGAATGTCTAGGAGAGGACATAACCATGCGTCCCCCTCGTCCTCAGTTAGATGAAAGTCCTCAGCATCCAGTGGCTCAAATGTGAGGTTGAAGTTGCCTGTTAGAATAAGGAACAATTGATGGAAATGTTGATTGAGTAAATTCTGAAGTGCTTGTAGTGTACATGAAACCGATTCATTCCTTCCCGCCGTTACAAAAAAATTAAGGATTGTTATTTGGTAAGTGCTACCAATGTCCAACTGGCTATCTAATATGTCAGGGAAGTCAATTGTGGGCAGGGGGACTTTTCAGTTTAGTGAGGCACAAGTCCAAATGATCAAACCCCCAGCAGCCATCTTCTTTGGCTCGGAATAGCAGGGACAAAGAAATTAAGTTAATCAGGTCTATGGATAGGATCCAAGTTTCTTGAAGGAGGCAGATATCATTTTTGTCCATTACAATGTTCCAATCTGGGAGGTGTATTTTGGATCCAAAGCCAGCTATATTCAATGAAATAAAATACAATTTAGTAGGTCAGGAGATACGTGACCCTAGAGAGAGGTAGTGGATTAAAACGAAGGAGGCGATGTACTACTGGGCGCCACTGAAAGCAAAGTATTTCCAGCAGTAGAAGTAGGGTAGTTAACAGGCAAACAATTAAAACAAACACTTCAGTAGTAGCTCCCAGTGGACCCGAGATTGGATGAATGATTGGGCCCTCCTATATCCATTGAAGGGTTCTTGCAGGTTTGTCTGGGCAAGATTTGTTATGCCTTAGGTATCCTGGAAAAAATTCCAATTCCGCAATGTTTTTTTTAATTTGTTGATAGTGAGTTTATTTTTACTCTATTCATAAGAGTCGGTGAGAGAGAAACAGCCAACACGGGTTTCGCCCCCTTACATGGCCATCTGGCCTGGGGCTTCCTCAGGGCTGTGCATGTGAGAATGGGTGAAATTTTGCAGAGAGCAAAGGGTTAGTGTTGAATATTAATAGAGGGGTGGGTTGGACTGGGCAGGGAAGTTAGAGTTGATGAAAGGGGAGAGAGAGGGTGGAGAGAGCTCAGACGGAGTATAGGGGGAGAGTGCATTCAGAAAGAACAGGTGTGTTAGTATAGGGGATTGTTAGTATCTGTTACATATGATTATGTAGAGGGAAGAGATTATTGGTAGGAAGAAAGAGTGGAAGAAGTGGGCCCCGGTCCACCATGGCCTGTGCCGTTTGAGTGGAGGGCTCGTTGACCAATAGCCTGGGGCCTCCCTGGGTGTGACGCACTTCCGCACCTCCGCACCATCTCTTTTAGTGGAATGCCGGCTCTGATGCACAGCGGACATGCGCAGCGGGCACGCCGAAGGCCTGCCAAAGGCAAGCCTGTCTGCGCCCGTCCGCCCGGGACCAGGGGCCACGACCCCTGGCCCCCCTGTTGTCTATTCAAAGCTTGAATTGATCTCTTTGAGGAATGCAGCTTACTCACTTCCCGATAAGTTACTAGCAAAACTTGGTCATGAGGGCCTGTTGAAAGCTCAAGTAAACCTAAAGAAGTTAAACAACGCCCCACCAACAGTAAAAATGGCCAAGCAGGTGAGCCATTACGGGTGCAGGTTCGCCTTGGTAAACACTTGCTCGCTACAGAGGCACTGTATGGAGGATTTCTCACTTCTCCAGGAAAATAACCTGGACCTCCTATGTGTCACAGAAACGTGGCTGAACGAGTCGGCTATGCCGGATTTGGTTGCGGCTATGCCCCCTAATTTTGCAGCTAGTTCCTTGAATCGATCTGATGACAAGAAGGGGGGGCACAGAGTTTCTTTTTAACAATGCATTGAAATCGGAATTTCTGTATTCTGAAAGCATAGAAGGCGCCGATGTACTGGGAGTGAAATTCTGCTCCCCTACAGACTGTGACGTGTTTCTCTTAGTATACCGCCCACCACATACTCCAGCTAGGTTCATGGAGCCCTTCCTGGAACTAGTCCAAGACGCTATCAAGGTTTGGTGGGGCTTGGAGATTTTAATCTGCACTGGGACACAATCCCAAAGGACGGCCAGGCAAAGCAGCTAGAAGAGGTTTTAACTTCTATAGGACTATGCCAAATGGTGGGTGGGCCCACACATGAAAAAGGCCACATATTAGATCTGGTCTTGTCCTCCTGCCCGCTGACTGGCCCTATAGTTATCTCTCCGTGCTCCTGGTAGGACCACTATCTAATTACTGGCCAGTACCCTCTCTCTACTAAAAAGATTATTGCTTTGCTTGAGTGGAAAGCACTGTGCAGCTGGAAGCAGGTCAACACGACTGTCCTGACAGCTATTTTACTGCACGCAGATAATCTTCCATCCTAGAAGGATAGCTTGGAGTCTGAGTGCTCCACCCTATTGTCTATACTCGGGGAAGCAATTGAGGTTGTGGCACCGGCGCGGAAGATCAGATTGGTTGACAAGGGTAAGGGGTCACCCTGGTTCAACAAGACACTCAGGGAATTAAAACAAGCGTGAGAGGGCTTGGCGCAAATCTCAGGACCTCTGTGCCCGCTCAGCATATGTGTTGAATTTTGCCGCTTACAAAAAATCAATTTAAGTACCGAAAGCTGAATTTTATGAGGCTGCCATCACCCAGGCGGCCAACCCCCAGAAAGAGGTCTTTAGGATCCTAAATGAGTAAAGGAAGCTAAGTTGCAAGAAGCCCCCTTCAGTCAAAAGGATTGCTATGATTTTCAATCCTTTTTTCTGGGTAAGATTAACGATTTGATTCTAGAAATTCAGCACATCCCGACTTTGCACTGCTCAATGGAGCCCCCTTACCCCTGCCCCAGGCCGATGAATCTATTGACCACCCTACCCTTACTTACTAAGGAACTTCTGTCTATCCTAGCGGGAAGGGTGAAATCTGGCTCCCCAGCTGATCCCTGCCTCCTAAAATCTTTAAAATGGCTTGGCCGGGCATTGAGGACAAAGTGCTCTCTCTCATGAATCGCTCCTTGGAAACAGAGCTGGTCCCCTCCAATTTTAAGGAAGCTCGAGTGATTCCACTTTTAAAGAAACCTGGTGCCAATCCAAAAAACTTTAAGAACTTCAGGCCAATTTCTCAGCTACCTTCCTTAGCAAAAATTATCGAACAACATGTATTACAATCTTTTACTTGCCACCTGGAGTCAAATCAGGTTCTGGAGCCAGTAACATTCGTTCTCCCAGTAACATTCTTTCGGCCCTCGGCAGGTTGCTGTGTTGTGTACCTTTCTTCAGTTCTCTTTGCCAAAGCGCCGGGACACTCCTCGGAGTAGCCGTGCCCTATAAAAGAGACCCCTATAACATAACATAATCAGGCAGGGTTTAGAGCCCATCACAGCACGGAATTGGTCATTCTTTCCGTACTGGACGATCTGAGACTTAGGGCAGACAAAAAAGTGCTGTGTGCTCTGGTACTACTAGACCTATCCACGGCGTTTGACACTGTCGATCATCGCCAACCACTAACGCGGATTAGTGATCTAGGGAGTCAGGTCACGGCCCTGGCTTGGCTGACCTCATGTCTTAGGGATCGTTCCTAGCGAGTTCAATTAGGAGATCTGGTGTCCCATCCAGCTACGCTGGTGTGGAGTACCCCAGGGCTCAGCTTTATGTCCCCTGCCTTTCAATGCCTATTTGCAGCCTTTAATTGCTGCATTGAATCAGTTGGATTGTAGAATTTATAATTATGCCGACGACACTCAAATTTTGATCCAGATCGACCATTCACCTAGGGCCTACCTGAGAATGCAAGATATTCTCAACTTCACCATCAACAGTATGTCGGCAAACTCGCTAAAAATCAACCCTGAGAAAAAGGAGGTTTTAGCGGTTACTACAACCTCAAACTCTTTGAATGACCTGTTCTGGTCTGCATGATAAGTGGTCTTTCCCCGAATCGGCCGTGGCTGCAAGAAGCCTGGGTATCAAGATTGATGCCTTGCTATCCATGACACAGCAAGTATCGGCGGTGGTTGGAACCACTGTGGGCTTAATACGTCAGCTCCGGAAACTGTCTCCACTTCTGTCCTTCAGCACCCTTAGATTGGCAGTTTCTGCTCTGATCCTATCACGTCTTGATTATGGGAATGCTCTATATCTTGGTCTGCCCAAAAATCTTTTGGCCAGGCTTCAGGTGGTAATGAATGACGCGGCAAGACTAATTACAAAAAAAACAGAAATACACAGGTCACGCCCTTACTGCAGAACCTACATTGGCTCCCCATCTTACAGAGAACCAAATTCAAAAGTCTCTGTATTGTGCACAAGGCTGTTCATGGCTCAGCCCTAGTTACATCAAGGGCCGATTGACTAATTACTGCCCGAGTAGGGCCCTCTGGTCGGCTGATGACTACTACCTGGTCTGCCCCCGGTACAATCGCTCGTCCTTGGGTGGGCGAGCCTTCTCGACCGTTGCCCCTCAGGCATGGAACCATCTCTCCACTGACCTTTGTAAGGAAACGAATCTCCTCCGCTTTAGGAAGAGTTTGAAAACTGTACTGTTCTTAGAGGCATGGGGATCACTCTGAACAGCTCACTTCGTTCTCAACCAGTCTGGACGTCCGCTGATAGCGCTTAGAGACCTCTGGGTGATAATGCGCTCTATAAATCCACTGTAAAATAACATAACATAACATAACATAACATAACATAACATAACATAACATAATATAACAAGTGAAAGTACCTCAGTGGTGTGGCTGGAGAGAAGAGTGTTGATTGGGTGGAGGAGAGTTAAAGTCGTAGAGGTATAGAAAAATACAATCCAACATTTTATACATATTCGAGCATAATATATGTGGTAGCGAGACATTATAATTGTGGAGGTATAACCATACCCAGATAATCAACCGTGGTGATAAGAAACCAAACTTTGTATGTCACATAAGCAGGGGATGTACAATGGCCAGTTATAAGGTGGTTTCAGTCAGGAGTAATCACATATCGGAGAAAACATTAGAGCAACAGTACATTGTTTTAACAGGTATAGATTTGCCTGAAAAAACATTCATCATGAATGATAATTGTAAAACAGGGTGGGAGGAAATGGCATAGTTACAACACAACATGTTAAGACGGCATGCTAAATGTTCATTTTCGATGACGTTATTGCGACGATTGCACAATTTAAAACGTTTCAAGGAATGCGACATGTCATTCAAGTAGGAGCAATTAGTGAAATGTAAAAGCGTACCCCGTCAAAGTGCAATTGGTGTATAAAAGGTTACCGCTTTTCGGACAGGTGTATGGGGCGTGCTAGAAGTTCTGTAGGGCCTTCTAGTGGGGGCAGTGGTCGGTAGGTTTAGCAAGGCAGTCTCTTACCGGGTGATTTTTAATTAAATTCTATCAGCGTCGTCGGTCATTTTAAAAAAAGCTTGGAGATTCTGTTGGGGAAAGAAATGCTGGCAAACCATAAGTCATCGGGCCAGGAAGGTGCATTTCTATCGAGGAAGGTGTGTTTCAACTACGGAAGACTTACCTCAAAATCTAATTCAAACAGTGGAGAACTCACCAAGAAAAACGACGAGATCCTTAACCATATAATCGACAAATACGAAGAGGATATCATTAAAATAAAAAAACGCAAATTAAGAAGCGACCAACTGGATTATCATTTCGGAAGAGTATATAGATTTGCTAAAAAATACGACGCAAAACCACAGGATACATCAAACACAGAGCTTGAAGGACAGCAATCAGGGGCCTCATCCAGCTCAGAAATCGATTCACCAGCACCTGCACAAGAGGGGGACAACTCAAGATGCAAACTACATTTTTTAGAGGAGGTATTGCGCTACCGACTCGGTATCAGAACTTCAAACACCACAAATACTTCAACCACTGCAGGTTCTCAGCAATTCTGACGTAATCAGACCCTAACAGTAGGCGTAACTACGAGATCAAGAAAAAAGGAGATGGAACGAAGAACTTAACAACAGTAAACTCGGTTAAAACCTATCCCATATTCAACTATCAAGCCAAGATACCAGTGTCCTCAACAAAGGCCTTTCGTTCTGTCCCACTGCTTCTTGGAAACTGACAAGAACACAAATCGACTTGTTCAAATTTACTCACAAATTAAAACTTAAAGCCTTCTTCGCTGATCGGAACAAAAGACAAGAGCATCCTCTCAACAACACAACCTCAGTATTGTCATTTCAGGATTTGGAACATGTGGGCCTACTGACCAATCTTAGCGAGGAAGATAACAACGCAGACACACTCACGACAACAGCATTGGAACTTGGAATAGAAACCAAAATCTCCATAGACAGTGAACTTTCAAACAAATCTACATTCATCCTGCAATTATCGGCAGGTATCAGTATAGATGCTTTTCATGAAGCAGTCACACGGGATCTGGAACAAGAATATACGAAATTCAAAAGAAAATCCAAATACCTACCAAAAAACACCACACAAGAAGTGAGAAGGGCAACCAAACAATTGAAAGACAGAAAAGATCTGATCGTGAAGGAGGCAGACAAAGGAGGGAACCCAGTAACAATGCACATAGACGACTAGATCCTTGAAGCAAACCGACTATTGGGAGACAACACCTGTTACGAACTCTTAACACATTACCTAACCCAGGACATCCTGAAATCCATCAAAACAAAGATAGATAAATGGTATAGTATGGGCCTCTTATCACAAACCGTAGAATCAATCCTATACATCTCACACCCCACCACGCCAACCCATTACCTTCTCCCTAAAACACACAAAGGAACATACCTCCCACCAGGGAGACCAATCATAGCAGGAATCAATTCACTATGCTCAAGAATAGGAGAATACATTGATAAGAAACTGCAAGGACTAATTAAGGCAATTCCGTCATACATCCGGGACACGAAAGACATTCTACAAAAACTCCAAGACATAACCTGGGAATCAGACTTCATACTAGTCTGCATTGACATTGTCAGTCTATACACATCCATTGAACATCGCGATGGATTAACTGCAGCGCAAATAGCACTATGGACACAATCAGCCAACCTACCAGAATGCAACAAAATGACTCTCAAAATGTTTTAATTCTGTCTTGAAAACAATGTCTTCTGCTTCAATGGTAAAATCTACAGGCAAAGACGCGGAACCGCCATGGGAGCCAAAGTTGTGCCGCCGTACGCTTGCATATTTATGAGCCAGGTTGAAAAATTCTGGCTGTGGGATCAAGATTTCTCCCAATTTACCTCCCATATAGTACAATGGCAGGCTTACATTGACAACATCCTGTGCATTTGGCAAGGAGAGGAAACATTACTAACAAAGTTCCTAGAACAGCTAGAAAAAAAACCATGGGGGATAAAAACAACATACACATTATACACATTCTCCAAGGAGGAGATCAACTCCCTAGACGTTACACTTTATGTCAAAGAAAACACCCTACAAAGCAAACTATATGGGAAAGACACAGCAGCAAATTTCATTCTACGAGCCGATAGCTTTCACCCACGTCATAACATCAAATACATCCCAAAAGGAGAATTTCTAAGGACACGCAGAAACTGTAGCGAGGACACAATTTTCAAGGAAAAAGGAGAAGAGATTGTGACAAGACTGAACCAAAGAGGATATGAATATTCCACACTCAAAAACACCATGACAACAGTGTCCCAAATAGAACGCAAACAGATGTTCTTACCCAAATAAAAAAAAAAACGACAACAGAGCTATGCTCTTCATTACAGACTATAACAATGGTCACCATCAAATTAGACAAAGCCTGAAAAGACACTGGCACCTGCTACAACAAACACCGAGCCTTACTGGACACCTGCAAACATATCCCGAGATGACCTTCAGAAGAGCGCCTAATCTTAAAAACATCCCATTCAAATAAGAATTAGAGAACAAGAGGAATAAAACCACCACGTTCCTTGACAGACCACCAGGATTTCACACATGCAAAAACTGTAGCATTTGCAAACTGAGCCGCAGTAAAACAACAAAAGTATCTATGACACAAGGAAATGAATTCACCATCAAGAAATCTCCCATACATTGGTAGCACGATTCGACCACTGCGCACCTCGATCCAAGAACATTACCGTAACATACACAAACATAACTCTGGTGATCCACTAACAGAACACTTCCACGACAAACATCTACACAAAAGGGATTTCCTCTTCTTTGGTCTGGAGATCATCCATCAAACCAGAAGAGGGGGCAACCGCGAGCTGAGACTACGTAGCAAACTCATCCTTAAATACAAAACAACAGACGTGGGACTTAACAAAGACGCAGAAATGCATGTGTGGCTGGGAGACGATTAGCGTCATGTTGTGATCTTTGAACTGATATGGGAACTACTCCCTCTGAACCACTTCTCCTATGTCCCCACCTCCTTCATCCAGATCACTTAATAAGAAAAATGAGTATAAGAAAGCTGATCTCTCTCCTTACTTGATCATATGGACCCCAACCATGTACTAGAAAAATTCTCTTAACACCCCCCCTCCTTTCTAATGTATCCCTGGTTCATTACCTCTGATTAGTAGTTTAAATTACTAATCCCTGAGCTTCTCAGCAAACTGAAACCTCACATTCATCTTTTATGAAACCCTAAACATAATAATTGAATACGGTCACATTTACCCTTGTATCCCGGTTCATTACCTCTGATTATTAGTTTTAATGATAAATGCCCTACAGAACTTTCTAGCATGCCCCATACCCCCTGTTCGAATAGCGGTAACCTTGAATACACCAATTAGGCACTGAAGGGGTACGCAAAGAAGCTTCAGAGCACCTTCCAGTCACAGAATACTATCTCAAAGCACGACATCGGACGCAAAATCACTTGCGACCTTTTGAGCCACTTCTTACTCACCATATGTCCGTATAGTGATATCTGTACCAAAAGACACCACGCAGCCCCAGAGCACTTTCTAGTTTCATATAAACTTTCATAACGCATGACACCGGACGCGTTCTCAATTGCGATTTATTTTAGCAACGTGTAAATCGGCATGACCACCGGAAATAGTCTTTCGCTCCTCTTTTTTGAAACCAGCAACAAGCCATATCGCACTTTAATAATTACCAAGTTTGGCAATGTTTTTTGCTTTTTCCCTAACACTTTTACAACCACGATTCTGATCACGATTCCTCCACATCCCCATGTACCTTTCACTAAAAAACTCTTGTTTCCCTCTCTCTCCAAATTATGCGGGACCCTGCTGAATCGGACGCCCAGATCAATACATTGTAAATATGCCTTTCTCTTTCCTTTCATATTATATATTTGAATATCGATATACCTCTTGTGCTTCCATTATATCCTTAATTGGTCACTTTAATGCATGTATCATTATTCTACCACCTATGCCATTCATGTACCAAACTTCTTTCCAGGACTCAATTTCAATTTTCGACTATACCTGATCAATATGGCACTCCTTCTTAACAAACCTTGCTTCGTCCAATACTAATACTGTGCGCCGGATACCTATACACACAATTTAACCGTAAAATTACCGGCTCACACGCCATTAACCATTCACTATGGCTCATCCTCATTGAGGCATTTTCATGTAAATATTTGTCGCCTCACCGAATGTCGTGCCTGTGTACCTGATATTTCTGCATATCTGACTTAAAAAACGGCCTCAATATCTTTTACAATTAACTAATTGCTCCTACTTAAATGACATGTCACATTCCTTGAAATGTTTTAAATTGCGCAACCATCGCAATAACACCATCAAATATGAACATTTACCGTGCTGTCTTAATATGTTGTGTTGTAAATATGCCTCTTCCTCCCATCCTGTTTTATAATTATCGTTCATGATGAATTTTTTTCACGCAAATCTATACCTGCTAAAACAATGTTCTATTGCTCTAATGTGTGCTCCGATATGTGATTACTCCTGACTGAAACCACCTTATAACCGGCCATTGTACATCCCCTGCTTACGCGACATAGGAATTTTGGTTTCTTAGCACCACGGTTGATTATCTGGGTTTGATTATACCTCCACAATTATAATGTCTCTACCACATATATTATGCTCGAATATGTATAAAATGTTGGATTGTATTTTTCCATATCTGTACGACTTTAACTCTCCTCCACCCAATCAACACTCTACTCTCCATTCACACCACTGAGGTACTTTCACTTCTTCCGCTCTTTCTTCCTACCAATAGTCTCTTTCCTCAACATAATCATATGTAACATATACTAACAATCCCCTATACTAACATACCTGTTGTTTCTGAATGAACTCTCCCCCTATACTCTATCTGACCTCTCTCCACCCTCTCTATCCCCTTTCCTCAACTCTAACTTCCCTGCCCACCTCAACCCACTTCTCTATTAATAAACAACACTAACCCTTTGCTCTCTGCAAAATTTCACCCATTCTCGCATGCACAGCCCTGAGGAAGCCCCAGGCCAGATGGCCATGTAAGGGAGCGAAACACGTGTTGGCTGTTTCTCTCTCGCCGACTCTTATGAATAGAGTACAAATAAACTCACTATCAACAAATTTAAAAAATCATTGCGGAATTAGATTTTTTTCCAGGATACCTGAGACATAACAAATCTTGTCCAGACAACCCTGCAAAAACCCTGCTTACCCTAGGGGGCTAGGGGCACTCCCCCTGTCAAAGGCAAGAATCAATAAAAAGAAATTCACGCTCATTCTCTGGGGAGTAAGGGATTGGGACCTCTTTCCCCTCACCTGCAAAAACTATATCCATTGAAGGACCTGTTGGTTGGAACTTGTTGGCTGAATGGAAGGTGGACAGCTAGGTGAGACAGTCATCTTGCCAAGTCAATCTATGTTTTTAAGCCATGTGTCTCATGCTAGTAACTTTAGTCACACGGTGACATGGCCGGGATATTTAAATTGAATACTAAAGTAGCCAGAGGGGACTATTCCTAACGTCCAGGGCCACCAAGTTGTCAAATAGGATCTTTGAAGTAAGAATTAATTCTAGAGTATCATAGTTTGAAGTAGGAAGTAGGAGACATGAATCTTTTAACAATATGGATGTCAGCACAAATAAAGGAGCGCCGGCTCTAATGTGACATACCCAGTGGGTCACTTTGTACTTCAATGTTTCTTCCCCTTCGTATCTCCCTGTCATAGTCAATCTAGGGATGTTTATCATCAAAATACTATTAGCTCTTGTGATCCCACTTTACAAGTTGGGAGCGTTAATATTATAGGTAGAACTAAATAACCCTGAATGGAAGGGGAAAAAGGGGATGATCGCAGAAAAGTTTTTCCTGGCCTTTCTAAAATTAGCGACCCAGAGAAAAAGATGTAACAGGGTTTAAATGATGAATTTTTTTGGCCGAGAGTTTTGGAAGGCACTGCTTATAGTTAGTAGTCATAAGTTTACCCACAGGTAGAGAAGGGCCCTTTTCACATGGTCCATAGGGACATTGTTGTTTTTCACTAACTTAGCATGAGCATGTTGCAGCTTGCCTGCTGCTTTGCACACATTACTGCGCTTCTTTATTTTTTGCAATAATTTCAAAGACTATCAATCAATCAATCAAAGCATTTATATAGCGCACTACTCACCCAGAGGGTCTCAAGGCGCTCGGGGAGGGGGAACCGCTACTGCTCGAACAGCCATGTCTTGAGCTGCTTCCTGAAGGCGAGGTGGTCCTGGGTCAGGCGGAGGTGGGTCAGGAGGGAGTTCCATGTCTTGGCGGCGAGGTAGGAGAAGGACCTTCCCCCTTTGGTGGCTCTTCGGATGCGGGGGACGGCGGCGAGGGCGTGGCCGGTCGATCGAAGCTGGCGTTTGGGAGCGTAGAAGTTGAGGCGGCTGTTGAAGTATCCTGGTCCTTGGTTGTGTAGGGCTTTGTGGGCGTGGGTGAGGAGACGGAAGGTGATTCTCTTGTTGACCGGGAGCCAGTGCAGGTCAGGTCAGGTGTTCTGAGATGTGGCTGCGACGGGGGATGTCCAGGATGAGTCGTGCTGAGGCGTTCTGGATCCGTTGAAGTCTCTTCTGGAGTTTGGCGGTGGTTCCTGCGTAGAGGGAGTTGTGGTAGTCCAGACGGCTGGTGACGAGGGCCTGGGTGACCGTCTTCCTGGTCTCGGTGGGGATCCACCGGAAGATCTTACGTAGCATGCGCAGGATGTTGAAGCACGACGAGGAGACGGCGTTGACTTGTCTGGTCATGGAGAGGGAGGAGTCCAGGATGAAGCCTAGGTTGCGTGCGTGGTCAGTTGGTTTGGGTGCGCTGCCTAGGGCGGGGGGCCACCAGGAGTCGTCCCAGGCGGAGGGTGAGGATCCCAGGATGAGGACTTCCGTCTTTTCCGAGTTCAGTTTCAGGCGACTGTTCTTCATCCATTCGGCTACCTCTTTCATCCCTTCGTGAAGGTTGGCTCTGGCGGTGGCGGGGTCGTTGGTGAGGGAGAGGATCAGCTGGGTGTCGTCGGCGTAGGAGATGATGTTGAGGTTGTGCTGGCGTGCGATGTCTGCGAGGGGGCTCATGTAGACGTTGAAGAGGGTTGGACTGTGCGAGGAGCTTTCACCTGAGAACTCATGGCTGTATTCACTCTCTTGATGTTTTTGGGATTTTGACTGAACATTAATTGCAAGGTCAGTCCTTAGCCCTTAGGCAAAACATACCGATGCAGCTGTTGTTTGGACAGCGTACTTGGTTTTTTAGGTGGGTGCACAAATAGGTGACACACACTTGGAGGGGAGTTGTCCTAACAGCTAGGGCGCTCGACCTCGGAACTGGGTTCGAGTCTCGGTGATGACGCTAAAAAAATGACGTGTGTTTCTGGGCAAATCACTTAATCTCCCCCTGCCTAACAAAAATGAATGTGTGTCCTCATGTAACGTACCTGGTGCTATGTAAAGCGCTCTGATACCCGATTCGGGTCAAGTTCGCGCTATATAAAACTCTGCAAAAAAACCGGGAAAAAACACTTGAAGAGGGACATTTCCAGGAAGAAGAGCACCCATGATGTAGACTTACCATCTATATGCTAAGGTATGAGGTCTGATGACAAACACCAGAGGGAGGGAGGTTAGGCACTATAATCCCTTCGTCATTGTGCTTTTATGATGACATCTCTCTTCATGATTTATGGACTGATTGCTATGCTGGCAATCTTTGTACTATGCATTTTCCTGCTTTTTGCGGCACATACACTGCACGTTAGGGCAGGCTAGTTAAAATAAATATTTTAAACTGTTTCGTGTCTCCGTCAGATCTTATTGTGGACGAGTACAAGAGAGTGAGCGAAAGGGTGTATCCTGTTACCGCGATTCCTCAGAGGTCTGGGAGTGTCGTGCTCTGGGGTGTCCAAACATTTGTTTCTCTGTGAGTGAGTAAGAGAGCAAGTGCAACAGCTAGTCGGTCCTGGGTTTGTGGGTACTAAGGTGGTGGTAAGACTCAGTCCCTATACAACAAGGTCTCATTTCCGGTGCATAGTTCTGTATTTGTGCAGAATCCCTGCAACATGGCACTGTTAGATCTGGGGGTCTCTAGTTGGCAATGGTTATCACCTTTGTCCAAATAGGGACCCTTACTTCTAAGTCAGGATAAGGGGATTACACTCCTTAATAACCCCTGCTCACGCCCTTGGTAGCTTGGAACGAGCAGACAGGCTTATCTCAGAGGCAGTGTGTTAAGAATTTGTGAATATAAACAGTAATACAGTGATAACACTACAGATGGACACAACACAGTTTTTATAAAAATAAGTATTCTTTATATAGACTTAAACACAAGACCACAAATGACAAAAATCCACAATACTACACTTAAGATTACTTAAAAGATGATTAAAGTCTCTTAGTTCCAGTTGTTGGTAAATGCGACAAAGTTCTCAACAAAGTACCTGGATACATAACGCAAAGTGAACAAAAGGCTTGCAAGAGGAGAGATGTGTCGGTTCCGTGACCCGGGGGAATGGTTGCGTCCTTCCTCAATGGTTGCGCAGAGTAGGGGACTCGTTGTGAGCCTCACCGGTGCGGAGGTGATGTGTAGATTCTCAGCCTGCGAGCCCGTTGCGGGATGCAAGATGGTGCCTTGATGCGTTGCGATGATCTGTTTGGGATGTGAGAAGATGGCGCCCTTGATGCGGCAATAAAATGACGCCCTGGCAGTCTTGCGATGATTCTGTACTTTGGAGCCGTGACAGGCCCTGCGAAACGCTTCTCCGCTGATGCGATGGCGACTCTCTTGATGGCGTCATGCTTCTCCGGTGATGCGACAGCAGGTAGCTTCGATGAACACACGCTTCCAGGGAGATGCGGCGAAGGCTCGCTTCTCCGGCGTTGCGACGATTTCAGCTGCGGCGGCAACAGGCTTCTTCTTGATGCGTCGCGCTTCCAGCTCCCAGTGGCACGCAAGTGACTGGAGTCAGAATTCCCAGCAAGGAAATTCAGGAGGGAGCTGGAGGTGAAGTCTTTTGTCCCTGAGACTTCAGCAGGAGGCAAGCACAGTTCAAGCCCTTGGAGAATATTCTGTAGATGAAAATCCTTACAAAGTTCCTTCTCCTTTCCCTTGGCAATGAAGGAACCACTGCAGGCCAACCCAGCAAACAGCACACTGGCAGAGGGGCAGTCCAAACTCCTGCAGCTTCCTAGGTTCTTCTCCTTGGCAGAAAGGTTTCTTGTTCCAGAAGTGAACTAATTTCTTGGGATCAGGTCCCAATATTTATACCCCAAAATCTGTTGTTCTCTGAAGGCAGAGAGGCCTCTGCCTAGTTCAAACCAGTTCCTAAGCACTTTGTTGACATGAATCTCTTCTTCCTTTCACTGTGCAAGGCAGAGACATCAGCCGCCCCACAGGAGGTGGAGTCAGCACAGGGGAGGGAAGATACAGCTCTGGAGCACTCTGTTGACATGAGTCCTCCTCTCCTTTCACAGTGCAGGGCAGAAACATCAGACAAGCCACAGGGGGTTTAGCCAGCATTGTAGAGGGAAGGCCCAGCCCTATTCAGGTCCCAGGTGTAACTCCTCCCTCTCATCTAGATGCAGATCTCTCTATTCACCACTGGGCTGCCCCAGCCTGTCTTCTGGAATTCTCCAGCCCTGTCACACACAAACCCAGACAAGGAATACACAACCCAGCAGAGGCAGGTTCAAATGGTTAGGCAAGTAAACACCTGCTTTCTAAAAGTGGTATTTGCAAACACAGAATATTAAAATAAACTTTACTAAAAGATGTACTTTATTATTCTGAGTTCATGCATACTAAATTCGAATTTCTACCATGTTCTCTGAGTCAGTTAGAATTATAAGAATGTAATAATCGAACTGCCCATTCTAGCCTATGAGAACAGGTAGCCTTCAATAGTAAAAAACAAAAATGGTTGTAATTCACTATTAGAACATGCTACACACATCAGAGAATGTCCTACCTTATACTGACAATGTACCCTGCCCTTGGGCCTACCATAGGGGTGTCTATTATGAAGCAAAGGGAAGGTTTAGGGACCGGCAAGTGGGTGCACTTGGCCAAGTCGACATGGCAGTGATAGACTGCACACAGGCCTTGCAATGCCAGGCCTGAGACACACTTTACAAGCTGCTACTGAGGGTGGCAAAACCAGTGCTGCAAGCCCACGAGCAGCATTTGATTTACAAGCCCTGCGCATACATGATGCACTGTACTAGGGGCTGACAGATAAATCAAATAACCCAATCATGGAATCCAATCAGTATATCAATTTAACACAGGGAGCACTTGCACTGTGGCACTGATGAGCAGTTTGAATTGAGAAGTCCATCCGTGCACTCTTTTTCTTGGCTCCCGGCCCGATAAATCCAGCATTCCGCATTTATCGGGCTGGGAGCGAGGACCACGGGGACGATTACGCGAGATGGGATTCTCTATGAGGGAATAGGAAAACTATTTCAGCTTTTGGATAGTGGATCATAGATTCAAGTATGGATAAGAAGATTGACAGCGCAGGATTGGACGAACAGCTCGATACAAATATTATTGATATTTTCGGGGTTTAAAACTATGAAATGTTGATATAGAGGAAGGTGGAAAGAAGAAGGAAAACACGTTTTTTATGCGGGATTATCAATAAGGAATTATTATAGTCTACAACTTGGAGTTACTGAGGAGTTCTGTGGATCACATAAAGATTTCTGATTCCTTGGTGGATACGAGGATTTTGATCAATAATATTGGTTGTTATTTTAAGCCCTGATGATGTCCCAGATGGGGACGTTTAATAATAACGATGGCTATAGCTTTACGATAGCATGAATTTTGAGATCTTGTTTTTTAACCAATGATTGACAACTTACTAGAATTGTTTTAGAGGACTGTTTATTATGTAGATAGAGATTAGCTCAAAATTTTTCTGTTTCTTTCCTTTCCTATAGACCCCTGAGGAAGGGTCATTCATCAGACCGGAAATGCATTGGTTAAAATGTAATCTGAATGAAAAGTATGGATATAATGAAGTATGAATAACATTGAATAACTATGGAAACCAAAATATGAATTAAATATTTTAATGAAAAAATTCAAGAGAGAGAATTGATTATTATAAATAACTGATTAGCAGTGGCACAGTGCCCAAAGCATAAATCCAGCAAAAACATATCAAAGCAGAGGAGGCATTCCATCAAAAAATGCAAGGGAGACTCACGCCAATGATGTCAGGTCTAACAGGCACCACCGACATTTGGTCTGGTACTTATTTGCGAGACCCGAGTAGTGCTTGTGCTTGTCCACAATCCCCTCACACAGGTTTCAGGAGACGTCCGTGGTGTGAGGGCTTCACATCCTGTATTTATGTTTTATGGGTTTTTCAAGCTTGAAATTTAAAAGGTTTTCTTTCTCTACTGACCCGATTTTGCGCTACCGTTCATTTGATTTATTCAGCATTTATAATGGCGGCCGCTGTTGCAAATCCTATCCACACTTCAGTCACAGCCCATTTAACTCAACATGGAATCCCTAATGCGGGGGCTGATATTATCTTTGTTGTCGAGGCGAATGCAGCTTACCGTTTCGATGTTTTCTATTCTTGGGTTACATTTCCAGCAGTTGATGGAAATGATAATTTGTTTCATGAATATACTGCGGCTGCGGTTCTGTAGCATTATCATACTTATCGATTACTTGAAGTTCCATTGAGCCTAGGAGCATGCCCTATGGTTTAATGGCGCCCTTCCTCACCCTGTTTCTGTGGTCCATTTAGGCCCCTTATCAGTTGATGGGGCCACGTGGCCCATTTTGGCAGGTTTTACACCACATCCAAATTATCTTAATGTTCCTCTCGAGGAGCTACGCCAATTACATAGGACGTTGATTAATAAACCTAGAGCTGTCATACAGTTTATGTCACGTAATATTCAAGTGGCTCTGGCTGGAATAGCTCCTCAACCTCCTGAACATGGTGGTGGTCTTGTCATGATTAATTCAGTGATGGGTAAACGTCCCCAGAATAGGGATGATTTCCCTAACTGCCTTGCAGAAATATTTGAGCAAAACGAAGCTGTTTTACCCCATAGTACACCTGTTGAGAAACACAGAATCCTTACAATGAGTTTATTGAGTGGCATTGTTCCCACTTTAGCTGATTGCACCACCTGGGGGAAGGTGTTTGCTTCGGTGTACACAATGTGCTTTGCACCCCCACCATGAGCGTTCTACCGAGCATTATGAAGATGGTTCAAGATGAACACGGGGCTGATCCAGCCCTGGAATTGGGGATGAAATTATTGGGCATGTTCTCTATTGTTTCCGATGTGATTCTGGCCAATTTCAAGGGTGAGGCAGTTAGCTTACAAGTTTCTCAATGCCTATCAGCTGTGGCAGACGTTGATCGGCAGTGGCAGTTGCCGATCATTATTGCAGCTGTATATACATCATTGGGTAGCAATAGTTTGGGAGTAAAACCATTAACTCAGGTATAAAGTAAACCCCCTCTGGACAAGGAGAGTCGTTCGGTCTTTCCTAAAAAAGGCTTGGAGTAAAATTCAGCGGCAGCAACAGCAGAAGCCTGGTTCTTTTGCTGGCTTGCCACCACCTGACTCTTCTGAACGTAGACATGATTTGCACGACCACTCTAAAATTAAAACACCCAAGAGGTTTCAGGTTCCTGATCCTCAGCCTCCTCGTTCCTTTAAGGAATAGTCCGATCAACAGATTGGCGGGGGAGGACGTAAGGATCGCAGAGAAGGCAAGTCTGCACAACCAAGACATGACATGCAGCAACAATTTGGCATAAAAGCCAAACCGGAGGGACCACCTCAATATCGTGCCCCATTTCAGAAGAAAAATGTTGCCACTTTGACCGCGAAGTATGCCTCAGATGGTGAGAACCCTGCTCCTCGATTGGAGATGGGCAGTAACACTCCTCAACAGCGCGGTGGAAGTTACCATAGTCCGGGAGGCACTACACTAGTGTCTGGGGGCAAAAGCAACTGACACGGTCATTACAGTAGAAACAGCTGATACACGCGTTACACTCCATTATAGGCTTTACGAGATAGGTTTCCAAATTGAAGGTGATATTAAACGCACAATTAAGGTGGGCTTTTGGGACAACCTTACTCCTTCCTATGATATTTTGTTGGCAGAGGTTGATTGGCCTCCCCATTTGTTCTGTCTTCTTCTAAATGGGAAGAGGTTATTCTCCTGAGTTTTTCGCTCTATGTCTCAGAGGTGTCTGAATAAGCTTACGCGTCGGAGTGGGCGCTGGCACTTGCCCTAACTGTGTTTCTGTAATGAAGTGGGTTGGGATATGGAGTCCCCGGCACATGAAATTCCTTTGCGATCATCTAAAAAAATATATGTATTTATTTATTTCATTTTAAAGGTTTTATATAGCACTAGCTGGACCCAACTGTATCAGAGGGCTTTACAGGATTTGGTTAAACATAAAGACAGACCAAATTAAGTACAATTGCTAAAATAAGGTAAGGCAGTTGAACTTTAAGAATGATGTAAGTTAGGAAGTTCAAAATCATGGATCACTGACAAAATATCGACCAACAAAATATCGACCTACAGGAATATCGAGTCAAAAATATTGAGGGCAATAATATCGACATCCTATCTACAACATGGTAAGTACAAAAATATCGAAAAAATAATATAGATGTTAAAAATATCAATGTTAAAAATATCGTTTTTTTTTCTTTTAAAATATAAATGTAAAATATAGTAAATAACATTAATAAATTAACTGTACATAGTTAAAAGTATCTAATAATGTTTAAATTTAATAAATAATACATTTATAATAATAATACATTAATTAAATATATACAGTAAATATATAATATATATGTACTGAACAATAAGTAGTAATAATTATTTTACTAATTTATAAATCAATAAAATATATTCTAATTTACTAATACATTTACAAACATAAAACAATAACATAAAATGTAAAAAATATAAATATTCAAATATACTTATAATATTTTTAACATTAATTATTTAAAACGTTGGATAGCGTAAGTGTAATAATTACTATTCCCACTCCAGAGAGTGCAACAGTAGGGAAAGCGTTGGATAGCGTAGGAGTATAAATTACTATTCCCACTTCAGAGAGTGCAACAGTAGGGAAAGCGTTGGATAGCGTAGGGGTAAAAATTACTAATCCAGAGAGTGAAACACTCGGGAAAGCGTTGGATAGCGTAGGAGTAAAAATTACTATTCCCACTCCAGAGAGTGCAACAGTAGGGAAAGCATTGGATAGCGTAGGGGTAAAAATTACTATTCCCACTCCAGAGACTGCAACAGTAGAGAATGCATTGGATAGCGTAGGGGTAAAAATTACTATTCCGACTCCACAGAGTGCAACAGTAGGGAAAGCGTTGGATAGCGTAAGGGTAAAAATAACTATTCCCACTCCAGAGAGTGCAACAGTAGGGAAAGCGTTGGATAGCGTAGGAGTAAAAATTACTATTCCCTCTCCAGAGGGTGCAACAGTAGGGAAAGCGTTGGATAGCGTAGGGGTAAAAATTACTATTCCCACTCCAGAGAGTGCAACAGTAGGGAAAGCGTTGGATAGCGTAGTGGTAAAAATTACTATTCCCACTCCAGAGAGTGCAACAGTAGGGAAAGCTTTGGATAGCGTAGGGGTAAAAATTACTATTCCCACTCCAGAGAGTGCAACAGTAGGGAAAGCGTTGGATAGCATAGGGGTAAAATTTACTATTCCCACTCCAGAGAGTGCAACAGTAGGGAAAGCGTTGGATAGCGTAGGAGTATAAATTACTATTCCCACTCCAGAGTGTGCAACAGTAGGGAAAGCGTTGGAAAGCGTAGGGGTAAAAATTAATATTCCCACTCCAGGGAGTGCAACACTCAGGAAAGCGTTGGATAGCGTAGGAGTAAAAATTACTATTCCCACTCCAGAGAGTACAACAGTAGGGAAAGCGTTGGATAGCGTAGGGGTAAAAATTACTATTCCAACTCCAGAGACTGCAACAGTAGGGAAAGCGTTGGATAGCATAGGGGTAAAAATTACTATTCCGACTCCACAGAGTGCAACAGTAGGGAAAGCGTTGGATAGCGTAAGGGTAAAAATTACTATTCCCACTCCAGAGAGTGCAACAGTAGGGAAAGCATTGGGTAGCGTAGGAGTAAAAATTACTATTCCCACTCCAGAGAGTGCAACAGTAGGGAACGCGTTGGATAGCGTAGGGGTTAAAATAACATACTTATAAATAAAAGCTTTTTTTAGTAATAAAAATAAAAACTATTAAATAAATATAAACCATACACAATACCTATACATAAATATTAAAGACATGATTATCAAAATATATTTATCCAAAAATAAATATTTAAAAATACCATTTTATAATATTTTATTACCAATTAATAATTAATTATCAATTATATTATTAAAAAACAATTAATTTAAAAACATTATTACTTAATTACATTTTAATTACTTCCCACCATATTCCCCTATAAACCCACTACCCGCAACAGAACACATTTATCCATTTATGAATTAATTAAAATTATTTACCAATTAATTAAAATTAATTACCAATGAATTGAAATTAATTAGCAATTAATTACAAATAATGTATAATTCCTACTAATTAATAATTAATTAACATAATTATATTACTTCTCACCCTATTCCCCTATAAACCCACAACCCGCTACAGAACATGTATATCAATTAATTAAAATAAATTACCAATTAATTACATTTATTTACCAATGATTTAAAATTATTTATTAATAACTACTAATTAATAATTAAGTTTACATATTTAAATTACTTCCCACCCTATTCCCCTATAAACCCACAACCCGCTACAGAACATCTTTATCAATTAATTAAAATTAATTTCCAATTAATTAAAATTAATTAGCAATTAATTAAAATTAATTTATAATTCCTACTAATTAATAATTAATTAAACATAATTAAATTACTTCCCACCCTATTCCCCTATAAACCCACAACCCGCTCCGGTACTAAAACATATAATTTGCTTATAAATAAATGTTTTAATATATTAAATTAATACACATATAATATTATTTATTTTAAATAGTTAAGTAAAACATATAACATATACATAATAAAAAACAAAAAAATTATACAAATATCGATATTAGTGTCATCAAAATTAGTGACATCGATATATATGCTATCGATATTACTAACTTCGATATTACTTACATCGATATAAATAATTTCGATATTACTTACCTGAGAGTCGATATTCTGTCCAACGATATTCTTGACATCGATATTCTACACCTTCAAAATTTCAAACACGATATTATGGTAGGTCGATATTTACAACTCGATATTCTGACTGTGTACCCAAAATCATGTAGAAAATTGAAGAAGGTAGATCAGGAAGAAAGAAAATAATTATATAGTATTTCAGTAGATGGGAAAAGGTGAGAGATTTAGGTAAAATTGTGGAAGGGAGGGATGAGGTGAATTATAGCTAGAGGGGGGCCTGTATAAATAGTGAATAGAGGAGGAGTTCATGGCCAGAGACAATAAGTATAATTAAGAACCCCAATATTTGTTGAGAAGGAGCAGCTTGAGGTTTTTATTTAAGCAGGGGTAGGAACTGTTACAACGTAGATCTTTGGGAAGAGTATTCCAGATAGAAGGGGCGTTACCAGAGAATGAGCAAGATTGAGTTGCTTTCTTTTTTAGCTAAGGAGGGACTAGGACAAGAGCGTTAGTGCTCAATGTTCTAGTACACCCAGCTTTTTGGAGTTTGTCAGAGAGGTAAGAAGGGGTATTTTGGTGAAGGGCTTTGTGTGTGATGCAGGCAATCTTGTAGGTGGATCTGCCTTCGATTGGAAGCCATTTGAGGTTTTTGAGAACAGGGGAGATGTGATCGTATGTGATAAATGCCACAACCCCAACCACAATATCCCATTAAGCGTGACACGAAAGCATCAGTAAGTGAGATATTAGCCCAATTGGAATATCAGGATGTAATTGAACTCAGTGTTTCATCAATGAATAATCCTCTTTTTCCGATATTGAAACCGGACGGTTCATATCGTATTGTTTTGGATTATCGTAATTTGAACAGTCATGTTCGTAACTTTGCGGTGCAGAACACCCAAAGCTCTGCGTTAGTGGATACCATTGTTCGCAAATAATATAAAACAATATTTCAAATAGATTTTAGACTCACAATTTGGCCCCTGAGAGCCGTGACATGACCGCATTCAGCACCCTTGGCAATCAAAAAAGGTATACTTGTTTGTCTATGGGGTACAAGAATAGTCCTGGTGCTTCTGCGGCATGCATAGTGTCTGTTTTACATGAAATTGACCCAATGCTTTCTCGTACGTCGAGGAAATCTATTTGACGGATGATGAATTGATACCGCATATTGTGAGTGTGGACCTCATTATAACGTCTTTTGCCAAGTAGCATATTGCCTGTTTGGCAGTTCTTTTTCTGGGTTACAAACTCACCAATGAAGGTAGGGGGTTGCCCCCCACTATCTAGAGAAATATGTGTATCAAACTACTTTACTCCTTGATACAACCTTCTTTCTCTGCTTCCTGTTGGCTTCCGGAACATTCTGCAATTTTACGGTCTACCAACTTCTTGATAACACGTGACAATTTTACAAATTTGGTCATAAGGATTGTACCAGGCATGTTGGGTTTCACTTACTTGATGTTCAGTGAGGGGGCTAAAGTCCCCATTGCCTATAAATCGCATTTGTACACTGCGGCTGAGATGCCTTTCTCTTCTACAGAAAAAAGTTTGACCGCTGTCCAGATGGCGATTCTGAAAGAACACTCTCTGGCTCATGGGTAAATGCTTTTTCATGGTCTTGCCGGTACCTGCTTTAGAAACAGTTACAAAGGCTAGTGTCCAGAATGCTAAAGCCTTGCATCCAAGTTCGATTCAATGGGCTAGTTCTTTGACTTTGGCTGATGTCAATTTTATCTTTGACCCGACATTGCAGACACAGGAATTTTTACAATATGAATAAGTTCACCTGCCTCCTCAGTCATTGTTCCCTCTTGATCAATACTAATGCATTATTTACACTGATGGATCTGCGCAGCCAGCCGTTGGTTCTGAACATGCTTATTCGGCAGCATGCACGATTGTGGCCGGAAAAATTGTAGATGGGAATTTTAAATCCTCCTTACTGAACACACAGTCTCTTGGTGACTGCACGGCTCAATTGGCGGAGCTATGTGCTTTGGTTTTGGCTCTTGAATTTGCTGATCCAGAGGTTCCTACTCTTATAGTTTGCGATTCTTTTTACTGTGTACAATCTTTCAATGACAGCTTATTCTTTTGGAAACAAAATCATTTCCGTGATTCTAAAGGTAGCGCAATTAAGTATAAAATGCTTTGGGTTTGAGTGGCCACTCTTAAAGAACAGAGTATCTCCAAGGGTTCCCTTCACATTACACATATCCCTTGTGGTCTTATAAAATTCCATTTGCTACTATTCCGTCCATTGGGGATCGGGTGATTTCCAACGAGGACTACAGACTTTCTTTGATCATTGCCGCACATGAAGGCGGCACATGCTGGTTGGAATGCAACTGTTTCCCTTTTGCAGCAGCGTTTTTGGTAGCCTGGTTTATACCAACAGGCATGTAAATATGTTCTTTCTGGTGACATTTGTCAACAAATTAAGACTTCTACTGTTGCACGCCTACCACATACTCAGCTTTACATCTCTTTTCAGCCGTTTGGCTGTATTTATCTTGATCACTGAGGTCCTTTGACTTGCTTTTAAACATATCTTAGTTGCAGTGGATTTGTGCAGTGGATTCCTTTGGGTTAGGCCTCCACGTGCTGAAGTTTTAACTGTCATTAAAAATGTGTGTGTCTTTGTCAGGACGTTAGCTTGTGGCACCTTCCATTCAGACAAAGGTCCTGCATTTGCCTCTAAGGCTTACCGGGATGCAATGAAGTCTCTTGGGGTGCATGGGCAATATTCCTCTGCATACTGGCCCGAGGGCAATTCTGTTGTAGAGAGGATGAACCTCTGACTTAAAGCAATCTTTGACGGCTAGAGTCTTAGGCACTGGCAGGGGTTGGCTGTCCTATTTGTATAGAGTCCAACGTGCACTAAATAATCTCCCTAGAAGATCTCTGAGTGGGCGGAACCTATACAAAATGCTCTTTGGCATTAAAATGTTTGTGCCAGACCTTCATGGTCTAGAAGTGGCAGCTGCCGCAATCTTTGATATAGATAATCATTGTGCTGTGTTACAGGATCTACAAAAGCTCGTGTTTCACAAGCAAGAGCCCAGTTGCCCTCTTCCGCAGTTCCAGCAGTGCTGATTCCTGTTTCTGGACGGCTTCCTAAAGTTGGAGATCTGGTCTGTAAAAAGGTGGAGAACAAAAAAGAATTTGGTCCATCCTACCGTGCACCGGTTAGAGTCCTTGGTTTGAAACGCACCCGCACTGTGATCCTGCCTCCTTAACCTAGTCGTAAGGAGAATCGTTACTTTCAATAGAAGATGTCAAGTTACACCATAAGGCTGACACTGAATAGTATGCCTCAACGCATTTCAGGTCGAGAACTTTCACTGAATCTGATGGCTTCTGTTTCTTTGGCTACTCCCCAGCAATTACAAGGGGAGATGGAAACTTCAATTGATTTATTACCTGTTTTTCCCTCTCCATCCATGGATATTGAGTATGATTCTCCTCTAGTTGAAGTCATAATTAACATTCCTGAAAGTATCATACCTGAAACATCTGATGCAGCACATCCACCTTTGTTTCAGCTGTGGTCCAGTGGGTTATTATATGGATTGTAATAGCTTCTCCTCTGGCACGTCTTCCTCATAAACTTCTGTGCAGGAGACCCCTACCCGTACCAGTGCTTTCATCTCCTGGTTCAAAAAGACTTACTTGGTCTCACCCTGGACATATATCAGGATGGTGCTTACAATAATATTCCTTTTCATGTGAATCGGATTTGTGACTGTATTTTTCCTACTCATTAATGGCCATTATTTACCTGAACACTCTGCTGTGAACTTTGTTGATGGAGTTCTGGCCCCATTATCATCCCAGATAATGAAAAGAGACCAAGTCCATGTCAATATATCAGTGTTCCCTGTTTTTGATGGTATAAAGTTGTATACGATATCCATAGCCCGATGGAAATTTTGAACATTCCATACATCTTCCGCGTTTCCTTGGGAGATGTGGTTTTGCCCGACATCCATTCTGATGACTGGGATGTTCATGAAGTTCATTCGTTATTCTCAGATTTAAAATATTATGCTGCATTTGACAATGAAGATTTGTATTTAAATTTGGCTAATTAAGCAGATTTATTTTGTTATCAACATTATGGCCATCATTTCTTAAACAAGACAAAAACACAGAGACACTTTTTTCATTATACCCAAAGAGAGCACTGCCCAACACCATTACTGGGAAGTTCGAAGACCCAACAAAGTAAATGTATATATTTCTCGATCTGGCCCACAGTCATATTTTTATAAATTGAGGATACTGCCCCAAAATAAATTTATGTCAACACAAACTAAACTGGTTTACTCCATGCCCTTCAGGAACAATTTGTCCATGATGGGTTGAGCATTGGAAGGACACAATTGATTTAAAATCCATCTGGGGCACTAGAAATTGGCAAGTGAGGGCACTGAAGCTTTGCATCATGCCTGTCTGATAACGTCTCAAATCTTATTTCTAAATGACACGGTACAACAGACTACTTTTTTCGGTTTATCCACGGCCAAAGATCTAAATATTCCCTCCATTCCATCATTAGCTGTCAATTACGTTTTCTGGATAATACGAAACGTTTTAAGCAAAGTAGACTTAATCCATGCTTTCCATATTTGCATACAGTTACCATATACTCTGTGGGTAAATTATATCAGCAATGGTTGGAACATTCCACATTGTCATCTGTGAAACACCTCTCTCCTTTGTCTGGTGACATTAATTTAGTTGATTTTCTTTTGGGTCCAAAGTCCCCTCAAACAAAACGTTTTGTTTATTCTATATATAATTAATTTTGGAAACTATCGCAAATGTAAGCTGCGGTTTGTCTCCGCCAAATTTACCTGGCTAATTTAGAAAAAGTCCTTGTAGTAGTAGATCATATCATTAACACACTGTCTTTCCGTATATATACTTTAGATAATATTGTATCTTCTGTCATTAATATTGTTAAACATGAAGTGTCTGTTTTGTATCATGGTCAAAATCAGCTACGTTCTGTAATGCAGTTTGCTTGGACGTTGCAAACACTCAAAAGTACCATGGGATTATTTTAATGCTTCTGCACTCTTTTTACCGTTTAATTTGACTGATAAACAGAAATTGATGTCCATGAAAGATGCTGCATACACATTGAACAATTAGAACAGTTACTGTTTTCGGTAGCCGAGACTGATTCAGAAGTGTGGTTAATACATGGGGTTATTTCACTGTCTATCTCGCTATTTCAGTTCACAGCATGCACAAAACATCATCCAGTTGGGAGATATTAGCCCCTCTTCAATAATTGTATTCACAAATTATGGGTATTACCTTTTGCTTACAGATGTCAACGTGCAGAAAAGGAAGTTTTCCTTACAAGGGAGGACTGTGATTCCAAGGTAGGACATTCCCTAGTCTGTAAACAAGTTAAGCTTCATGGAGCCTGTAATGTTTTGGCCCCTAATCTGGCTTGTTTTTTTAAAGCTACCCCGTCCTGGTTATTATCTCTGTATTAACTTTGCTTTCTAACAGTAGTTATTTTATTTTGGATAACTATGATTACTGTGGCTTTAGAGCTGGCGTCCTGTATATAGTAACGGTTTCTCAACGAGTTACATGTAGCAGCAACGTCCTATTTCCACCCCGCACTGGGGATTGTAGATAGTTCGCTTTGGCCTTCCATTTAAACTTTGAAAACAGATTTCAATAAACTAAGCAGATGCAAAGTGCTATTGTTTTAACATGAAGTAGGTCTCACATCGGCTCGAGAGACCTTCCAATTGCAGGTGGCAAAAACTGCAAGCGAGATACACTTGCTGCTAAACACAAATCTTCCACTCCATTTTGGAGAATTAACCCACCAACTATTTATTGCATCTGATAAGGAGGCCCTTGCTCACTTTTTTTAACTTGTGGGATCCGGCCTGGTTTCTTCCTTTCAGACTATTTTTGGAGGAATTCCGGCCTTTATTCATTCTATTTTTTCCAGTGTCTTCTGAGGGTTTCCCCTGGTGCTCCTGTTGTTTGCGGCGTGCTGGTTCTCCTATTATTGCTTCGCATTGGATCTTCGGTCTGTGGAGCTGCCGGACCCGGTCCATTGTAGATGTACCGTAATCCAATGTGGCAGCTTCTTGGTGATATGCCAGTGGAGTCTTGTGCCATCGACTACTGCTGACCTTCCTTTATGTTGACTTGACTGTGTGAAAACTGCGTTTCACTGCCTTCAGTGCCCTTTTCAATGGGCCATGGATGTCTGCCTGTCCAATACCACGCACTGCCCTAGATTACGATCTGCTAATGGGTTCATTGAAGGCCCATGACCAGGTATGAGCCAGGGGTACACTTTTGATGTGCGAACCTCTACTCGGACCAACGGCAGACTTGAGTTCATGTGCTCTTGCGCGGCGCCTCATATACCTCAGTTTCATCGAAGTTAACGCAGGTTGCCCTGAGATGCTCGTAATGGCTTCTGGATATGAGGAGCATGTGTGTTTGTTCGATGGATGGCATACATTTTTAAGATGGAAGGAACAGACAACCATCTGCAGTTCATGGCATTCCGCTTTTCCTGCAACTTTTTTTACTTTGAGAACTAACTATGAATGGTTAGCAAATTTTTGAGCACCCAATTGGCAACGTTTTGAAACATTTCAACCAGTCAGTACAAAAAAAAAGTTGGGACTTCAAAATTGCACGAATTTGGCCTTCGACAGAGACGCTTTGTCTTTGCTTACCTTTGATTTTGTTTTTTGCATAAGGCTAATGCCCTGGTCAAGGGGAGGGTGTCACGTGGCCCACAGGGACATTGTCGTTTTTCACTTACTTAGCATGACCACGTTGCAGCTTGCCTGCTGCTTTGCACACGTGACTACACGTCTTTATTTTTTGCAATAATTTCAAAGACTGCTTTCACATGAGAACTCATTACTGTGTTCACTCTCTGCATGTTCCTGGGATTTTAACTGAACATTATACGCAAGGTCGAACAACAATGCCACTTGTTATTTTATTCTGGCCAGTCCTTAGCCCTTAGACAAAACATATAGATGTAGCTGTTGTTTGGACAGCGTACTTGGGTTTTTAGTGGGCTGCACAAATAGGTGACATGCACTTGGAGAGGGACCGTTCCAGGGAGAAAAGCAACTATGATGTAGATCTACCATCTATAGGCTAAGGTATGGGGTCTGCTGACAAAGCCCAGAGATCTTCTATTATATAATATTCCTTTTTCTTAGCAAGAGGAGGGAGGTTAGGCACTATAATCCTTTCTCCAGTGTCCCTTTATGATGACATCTCCCTTCATGATTTATGGACTGACAGCTATGCTGACAATCTTTGTCCTATGCATTTTCCTGTTTGTTGTGGCACATATACTGCATGTTAGGGCATGTAAGTTAAAATAAGTATTTTAAACTGTTTCGTGTCTCTGTCAGATCTTATTGTGGACGAGTACAAGAGAGTGAGCGAAATGGTTTGTCTTGTTACCGTGATTCCTGAGAGATCAGGGAGTGTTGTGTTCTGGTGTGCCTACTCATTTGTTTCCCTGTGAGTGAGTAGGAGAGGAAGTGCAACACTATAGCTAGTCATTCCTGGGTTTGTGGGTACTAAGGTGGTGGGAAGACTCAGTCCCTATACACTAAGGTCCCATTTCCTGCATGTTGTTCTGTGTTTGTGCAGAATACCTGGAACACCATTAGGCACCGGTCCTAATGCCTTGGGACGAAGACTGTGATAGGGGTTAGGGTGCTAGCGAGGAGAGGGGACGAGAAAGCAGGAGCAAGAATCACTGCACACCCAGTAAATCATCAATATGATCTAGCATGCAATTCTTAGCTGCTTTTGGTGTTTTTCTTTTTGCCCAAACCCACCACCCTTCCAAACCCTCCCTTTACACGAACAAGAATGCACTGATATTACATTTAACATGAACCTAGTGAAGTTATATGATGCCAAATACCACAATAAGGCCCCCCTGGGTATGCAATAACAAAGCTGATCACATCAAAACAGTCTAGGGTCAGGCATAAAAGAGTACCTTTTTAGGATTTCAAAATTACCTGTTATGGGTTGACCCAGCTGCCTTTGGGCTCTGACGGGCCTGCCCTTGGCCTGGCTTTAGCCCGGGCACTGGGGATTAAGTCTACCCTTAAGAGGGCTACGGGGGACAGAAGAGCTGCCCAACCGCCTCATTTGTGGGTGTTGCTGTGACGGTTGTGGGAGGTGTAGTCCCTCCTCACTCGGTGCTCCAAGATGCAGCGTCCCTCACTGCAGGATTAAGTTGCCCTTAACAGGCCTATGGAAGGTTGGAAGTGTTGCTTGGCCACCTCCTGGTGGGTGTTGCAGCAAGGTTGCTGGTAGGTTGCCTCACTTGGTGCTCCAAAAAAACTGTGTCCAATGCTTCGGGACTAAGTTTCCCTGAAGAGGGCTACGGGGGCCTGAAGCGCTAACTGATCGCCTCCTGGCAGGTGTTGCAGCGAGGATTGCGTTAGGAGTAGTACCCCCTTACTTGGTGCTCCAAGATGGCCCGTCCCGCACTACAGGATTAAGTCTGACCTTAAGAGGGCTGAGAGGGCAGGAGTCGCTGCCTGGTCACCTCCTGGCAGGTGTTGCAGCAGGGATTTCCGGTAGGTGTAGTCAGGGCTTTAAGTGGGATGAAAAAATATGGGGGGTCTCTCAAAGGGGAGTGGCGTGGCTTAAAAACATGTAAGCAAAAAATCCGTGCTTAGTATACGCTCTAGTCACCCTCCATCCAGTCACAGTTACTGATATAAACAAGGCTGAATGTGCCGAGGCGCAGCGGGCACGCCAAAGACAAGCCAATCTGCACCAGTCCGTGCCTGGACCGTGCCCAGTGCAAGTCCCCCTGGCCCATTCGCACAAAATACCCTAGACACCATCAGATAGTCGCGAGCTGCATTATTGGACCTCAGATACACTGTCTCTTCCACGATTTCCTGCCAGATACCAGACTCTAGCCACACAGAGGGTCCTAGACCCTATCTGGCGAGCAAACCAACGGCCACAAGGATAACTGTCCAGCTACACAAAAACGGCTCCAGTTACAATGGAGCAAATAAATCCTGTATGCTACTCAACACCAGGTCTCTGGTTAAACATCAACTGGAGTTCTGTGATTTAATACAAACACAAAGTGCCGACCTGGCATTTATCACTGGCCGACGCCCGCTCAGGCCCAGACATTGTTACTGCCACCCCCCCTGGTTACACAGTATATCATCTACATAGACAATCAAAAAAAAGGGGAGGAGGATTGGATGTTTTTTACCGCGCTCACTATTAAACAACTTTCGAGCCACTAATCTCGCCTGGGTTCGAGGCCAAGGCCTTTTCCATGCAGCCTGCAGATTAACGAGCTATTAAGGGAATGTTAGTATATCGCCCTCAAGGATCCAGATGCAGGTTTGCAGATAAGCTTAGCACGCTAATAGAATCCGATATCATTAATAAGAATTTTCTGGTATTTCGAGACTTTAACTTTCATGTGGAAATAGAAACAGACCCCGATTCCAAAAAACTGACATTATGAATACGTTTGAACTGTCTTTAGTTACCAAAGGTCAAACACATAGGGCTGGTCACATGTTGGATGGGATTTTTTCCAATTATTTTGACATCAGGTTACTTCCATCTCTCCCTTTGACCTGGTCAGACCACTGGGCAGTCAACTGGCAGAAAATGGTGCATTGGGAGAGGCCATCGTTGCTGTCCCTCCTTGGCAATCAGGGGAAAACCTGGAGCACAGTGTAGAGAATTGTGCATCTTGGCTGAAATCTGCACTGGACTTAGTTGCTCCAAAAATTCAAAAAACCCCATACAAGAAAATATCCCAACCCTGGTATAACGAGAACCTCAGACAATCAAGGCAGGACTGTCAGAGACAAGAACAAAAATGGAGGAAAAACTATGATGTGGATGAGAAAACTATATATAAACCCAAACTAGCCATACACAAAACAAATATAATTGGAGCTAAAACGGCATATTACTCGGGGCACAAAAAAGCTGCATCTGATGCTAATAAGACTCTTTTCTCAGTGATAAAAAAACGGATAACACCAGCTAGTTCAAACAATGCAGGAACAAATCAATAATTCTGTGATACACTTGCAGGCTTTTTTCAAGAGAAAGCCGCTAATACCTTTAATACATTTACCGCACAGAGCAGGCAATTATCAGGAGGAATACGTACCAATCTGACTGCCTAACTAAAATAGTCTCTCCTCTTGTAAGGTTCCATCAGTAGTACAACTTACAAAGTCTATCGTACTCATCAAATCGGGCGAACCACAAGACCCATGTCCCCCCAACATCATGCACATGATCCCTGCTCAAGTAGCACATAATCTAGGGCAAATGAGTGAGAATATGTTTGCAAAAGGATAGTTTCACTCTTACTGGAAACAAACCTCGATTCTCCCACTATTAAAAAAAGACAATTTGAACGCTCAACACCCTAATAACCAATATCTAGACTTCCTTTATCTGCCAAGTTGGCAGAAAAAATAATGAACTAACAACTTTACGAATATTATGAGGAACACTCTTGGATAGATGAGACACAACATGGGTTTAGAAAACATCAAAGTACCGAATCAGCCCTGGTGATAGCAACAGAGAAAATATGAGACCTACATGATAGGGGTAGGACAGCTGCACTGATACTTTTGGATCTTTCTGCAGCTTTTGATACGGTCAGCTATGGAATTTTGGCTGACCATATGCATAGGCTAGGGATAGAGGGAACAACCTTTGATATTTTGCTATCTTTCTTGGCAAACAGACAAAATAATGTAAAGATTGGCCACTTTGCCTCCAGATCTTTCTTCTTGCCCTGTGGAGTTCCCCAGGGCTCAGCACTGAGCCCAACTTTGTTTAATCTTTATGTTACTCCACTTGCCTCTATTATGAAAAAATCTTGCTTCTACCTGGCCTCATACGCCGATGATACCCAAATTGTGGTATCATTGGCAAATCGTGACACCAATCTGGGGGCAGCTTTCAGCTCGTGTATGAGTAAGGTGAGCAATTGGATGGACTGTAACTGCCTCAAATTGAATGCTAATAAAATGTCTACATCTGGCTTACCTTGGTTACCTGTCTCTTTGATCTAGCAGCGCCGGGACGCCTCTTTGCTGGGGCAGCTGTTGCGCTTTACCAAACCCCTAACATAACATAACATAACATAACATAACATAACATAACATAACATAACATGGAGGTTATCATTTTCGGTAACAACCCTTCCTTCCGGACCCCGGACTGGTGGCCATCCGAGATGGACTCTTTACCTGAACCCTCAAACAAAGTTAGAAACTTAGGATTCCTGGTAGACAAGAAACTAAAGTTTAGGAACCAAGTAAACAAAATAACTTCGGCCACCTTCTGTTCCCTAAGGGTAATAAAGATAGAAAAATTTCTACTTAACTACTAAAACAGTAACAATGGCACTCATTCTTACAAGGATCGATTACTGCAACAGTCTGTATCTCACACTTGCAAAGGGACTCGTAAAGAGGCTTCAGATACTGCAAAACATGGCAGCTCATTTTCTTTGTAAAATTCTGAAGTTTGAGTCGGCCAGAGGAGCCATTAGGAAATTACACAGGTTGCCAGTCAAGCATCAACGTAGTTTCAAAGCTCTCTGTATGGCCTATAAATCTTTGCATGGACTTGGGCCAGACCATTTAAAAAAAGAAACTTAAATGGTACGTCCCTGCCAGGACACTTCGATCGGGCTCTGCTAGAAACCTGATTGTCCCCCCATTTAGAAAAGCCACCTGGGGTGGAAAGGGCTTTTTTAGAGCCACTGCCATGCTCTGGAACAGTCTCCCACTGACATTAAAACTGCTCCTTCCTTACTCTCCTTTAGAAAAGCCTTAAATATCTGGCGTTTCATACAGGAGTAGAAGCTTTTCTGGACATCTAACTTTCTCCCAGCTCCGTCACTGTCTCAGCCTAATCAGATTTCACTAGCGCCAAGATGTCCTTGGGCATGAGGTCTCACTTTAGAAGTTCCATTACATACATTACCACCTGACTTGTATTTTTCTGTATCTGTCAGTGCATCCAGATATATGATGCAACAAGTAACATTATACCTACAACAAGTGAGGACTATTGGCTTTGTCAATGGTTGTTAGTTGCATAAGATAAATAAGGAGCAACTATGCCTTGTTATATATAATATTGAAAACGCTTCCACCTAAAGCCCTGGTGACACCACTGCAATGTTGCTGCTCCTGAGTTTAAAAAAGAGAAGAGAAATCCAGAGAGAAAATAACTCTTTAAAGGATTTTCCTTCCCTACAACATTCCCCTGGCATGACGTCATGCCGTAACTTCTCCACCAGTGAGAAGTGAGCAGTGTGAGCATGCGCACATGATGTGCTCACGTGGCATGACGTCATGTCGTAACTTCTCCACTAGCGAGAAGTGAACAGTACGAGCACAGGCACATGATGTGCTCACCTGGCATGAAGTGCAGTGTGAGCTGCACACATCTAGGTGCATGCTTTCACTGCAGTCCGGAAAGAAACGGACCGCCTGTGCCAGGGCACTAAACAGAGCCCGATAGAGACCCGTTTTGAGGCCTACTTTAAAGAACTGCCGGAGCTCAGCACGGGTGAGACCCGTCCCACTTAAAGCCCTGGGTGTAGTCCCCCCTCACTCAGTGCCCCAAGATGACCTGTCCCGCTCTGCGATATTAAGTCTGCCCCATAAGAGAGCTACGGGCACCGGAGGCGCTGCCCGACTGCCTCATAGTGGGTGTTGCAAGAAGTGTTGCCGTTAGGTGTAGTTCACCCTCACTCGGTGCTCCAAGATGCCGCGTCCCATAATTTCTGGGTTCTGAGGGAGGGACTTCACTGACAAGAATAAAAGTAGCTGTACAAAAAATACAGCAACATCCCACATTTTTTTTACTACTTCAATACAAATTGGTTTGCCACTGGTTTTCTTGTCCATCAAATTTTGTTGTGTTTCTTTTTCTCAGTTCATCTCATTGTCCCTCCTGAACTTACCTTGATTTTCCATTTACACAGACTTGTTTGCTTAACTGTGAACTTACTTTTACTTGTGGATTTAAGCTTTATCAACTCTTACTTGGAATTCTGGGGCTCTAGTCCTTGTTTTGGATGCCAAACTCATCATCCTTTCTTCACACAAAGAAAGGGATACATTTATCACTGAAAGCATAGAATCACACACATTATGTGTGCGTTATGATCTTACTGATTACATATGCTGTGTTATTTTTCAAAGAGTACAGAGCAATCGCTCTGTGAATTTCTTGAACTAATATCTGGTGCCTGTTCTTAACAAGGCAATGGTGTCTGTTATCTCTCCCTACATTAACTTTCCCGGACTACTAATTGAGATATTTTCCTTTGTTATCTACTCTGGGATGGATGTGGAAGAGTGGAATTTTCGGTGGGTCCCTATTTTGTTTCTTAGAGCCTTCTATCGGTTTTTGACACACAATCTCCCTCATTAAGCCTTGTACTGCTTGGCCTCGCTACACTGAGGGTCAAGTGCTAAAGGGGTGAACTTGGTGCTCAGTTTTAAGCTCAATAGTAGGATAAAACCCAGGATACCCGTGGTAAAATGCAGGCCCAATAACCTCTGTCTGCCCTGAGATGCATTATAAGTTCCCACACTATGTGATAAACTTCATTTTAGATTCACCACATGTTAATGTAACTTGTAGCAAAGTGGGTTCTGCCAATTTAATCTGCCTGGATTTTGTCATTGTTGACTACCTGGTTTTTGCACTTTTACTGTGAATGAGTCTCACCAACTGATTCTCTCTCAAGGTAAATTCTGTGGAAATGGATTGAGAGTGCTAACCGGCAGTGTCCGTACTGTAGGGAACTGGGTACTTGTTAAATTACCCTCCACTTTTTGCCTGGTTTTATGATGCAATATGATGCAACTTTGAACAAGGTGTATTGGGTCACTGCTAACCAGGTTCCTAGTACCAATGCTCTTTTCCTAAAACTGTACCACAATTGGCACAACTTCAGCAACCCCTGTAAGTCCCTAGTAAATGGTACCCCTGGTACCTTGGGTATTGGGACTGAAGAGGGTCCACTAGGACTGCAGCACAAATTGTGCCACTCTAGGGATCCCTCACCAAGACCATGCCAACTGCCACTGCAGGCTGCTGCAGGGAAAACTGAAGAGTCAACAGGGTACACATCCCAGAGTGCCATTCCTGAAGACACTGCATGCAGTATGGGTAAGACACCCCTAATGTAGGCCTTCCAGCCCTAAGGCAAGGTGCACTGTACTACATGTGAGGGCCTAACGGCATGAGCAGATATGTCGCTGTACTGGGCAGTTCAATTATTACCAGTGTAACTGAACAGGGAAGCCATGCTAAAACATGTTCTGGGCACTGGTAAAAAAGAATTCCCCAGCTACATGATGGCTTCAATGAAAATAGGGATATTTGATATCAAACATCTGATATTGATGAGGTGCCCCCTGAAACAGTACCAACTGCTGGTGGGCTGACAGACTGGTTTTAGCCAGCCTAACACCAGAGATGAATTTCTGACCCCCAAGGGTGAGGGTCTTTGCTCTCGAGAGACCAGAACCAGGCCAATTCTGGCAGATGGTGATTTCCACCCCCACACACAAGATGACCTGCAGATAAGCCTGCCAAGGCAAGTGAGCTTTAAAGCAGCCCCCTGCCTTTAGTATGTGACTGGCTTCTCCCATAGGAGTGGATACCAACCTCCCCTGAGCTGCTTCACTTTTGGTAGGAGGACAGGCAGACAAATTAGTTAGATTAGGAGGGGTGCCCACATTAGGCTGGCACCATTCCTAGGGTGGGGCAGGCGATGTGGATCCCTGTTTTCGGATTCCTCCTTATTATCTTGAAGAGAATTTACCAGCCAGGGTCAGGGTTCTGCCCACTTCTCAACAAATGTGGTAATATGAGTTTGTAGTCACCCTAAAAGTAAGTAGCCCATTAGCTACTACCTGACACCCCCTCTAACACCCCATAATTCAGAATTTAGGGGAGGCCTTGGCACCAGAGATGCAGATGCTTGCCAACCTTTTAAGAAGAAGCACGAAAGAACTGCAAAAGCAGTGAAGAGAAGAAGCAGATGGCTTGACCCCGGCCCCGCCCGCCTGTTGGCATCCCGAATCGAGAACAGCACCAAAGTCAACTCATCCTGCAGCTGTGACTCTAAATGCCTGGGAGGACTGACTGCCTTCAAAATAATACCAAGAATCTCCCATGGAGTAGCGGAGCTGCTCCCCTACATCCTGCAGGCCCCCAAGAACCAGAGTGAGGCCTCCTGACTGCCAAAAACCTGACAGTGGAAAGCACCACTGCACCTGACGCCCCAAACCGGAGTTTAAGTGGGCCAACGATACCTGCATGGTCCCCCAGCCCAGCACAGACAAAGCCCACCTTGGACTTGTCCACTGTAGACTTTCCGAAACCCCCTGCAGCGTCTTTGTGCAGGCCCCCTCCACTGGAACCACTCCCAGTGACAAAGACCCAAAGCCTAAAGTTACATCTGCACTCATCATCCCTTGGCCCTGGAGAAGAGAACGGATGGTGTGTCCAACATCCCTGGACTTCACAAGAGTTGAGCCCTCTTGCTGTTTCAGTTCGACTGGACACCCAGTCCAAGCCCGCAAGCCTTTTTGTGACTAGACCAATCCTCCATTGAAGTGAATGGGGCACCTGATGTTGTAATGCACCTCTGTACCTGGATGCCCAGAGCCTCCCGAAGTGAGCTGTTGGTGCTGCATTGGACCGTGTCTCATACTCACCTTAAGTCCAGAAGATTGGCCCCATAATTTGCTGCTAAGAATCTTGATGCTGCATGAGTTTTTCCTCTATAGCTTAACATTAAGTGGAAGACTTTCAAATCCGATTTAAAGTATCAAAAATCAATTAAAATCTCCCGATGTCGAAAACACACCTCTGCACCCGGACTCCCCAATGCCTCCCAAGGTGACTCATTGGTGCTGCCTTGGACCTTGCCCCATACTCACCTCAAGTCATGGGGAAGGGTCCCGTAAGTCGTTAAGTAACCTTTCTCTGGTGCCTAAACATATATAAAGATACTGATTATTAGTATAAATTGGTGTGTATCTCCTTCTTGAGTCATGTTATCATTTATTAATCATTGTGTGCATCTCCGCTGTGTTAAGCCTAAGGTTGCTAGACCACACTACCCCTAACAGAGCACTTTGGGATTGCATAGCAAGTCCCTTTCCACTTTTAAAGGGAACCACTGGACTCTTTACACGGTATATCAAGTTATTGTTACATCATATAAAGAGCCAGCTTCCTACACCGCCTTTTAAGATAAGGTAGCTGCTGTGCAGATATGGTAAGAGGCTCTGGGCTGGTTCCACATAAGTACATGTGTGCACACACATCTAGGCTGCATGTGTGAGACTACCGTCAAGTGCAGCCCAGTATCTGCACACAGATAGCTTGTCACAGAAGGGACCCTTAAACAACTTGTGTTGACCTTGGATAGGCCTTATAATTCGAGTAGGCATTCATAGGGTAATAATGTAGGTCTGTAGTGCTTACTGAAAATCTGTGATGCATAGTTGAATTACATATTAATGATGAAATCTGTAATAAAGTAGTTTAACCCCACTTAGGCCAACTGGTTCCAGTGAGGTATCAATCTTAGGGTAAACATACAATTAGAGGTCAGGTCTGGCTAATGAGCAGCAAAAATGAAGTTGCTCAACAAACATCCAACCCAAAACCGAGAAGGCTTGACGAAAAATTCTCCTGGTGGCTCAAACTTACCACCAGGAGCAAAACAACTCCAAAATGAAGGCAATGGGATCTATGGGACTGGAGAAAAGGGAATTTAAAACCTGGTCCCGAAGGAACCAGTCAGAAAGCAGAGTGCATAGCATTCTGAGAGAATACTAAAAATCCTCTGGGGTGCCATGACTGCCCCTCCCAGAGTAATCATTGGCCCCAGGGACCCCATCATCATGGGCCCAAAACAACCAGACTGCCCCTGGGGACACCAATCGCTGGGGAGAACAAAACCAGAGGGCACTGCAGTGCACAGACCTCACTTGTCCCGGGGGTTCCACGTTCTTGGGGTACGAAACACCAGGGCACAGAGGTTCCCGGGATCCCCTGGAGCGCAATTAGTGTATCTCCCACCCCCACCGTGCCCATAACGATAATTATGTCTAGTGTTTCCAATGATCTTGGTGATCATATTTTTAATGTCATGTTCATGTTTGTTTGTCGTTGTAGTTAATATTGGATTGATCGCCACACCTGGAAGTTTTCATTACGGCCTTTTCAGTTGGGACTAGTTCATGTCCATGGCACACCACTAAACGGTGAATGTTGTCTCTGATGGAACCAATGTTGTTCCTATATTGTCTGACTTAGGCGGGCATTACGCCTTATGCATTCCTTCTTCCATTTCAGGTGGCTCACCATTCTGCTGGGGGCTCTCCATGCTTCTACTTAGGTCAGTACCCATGTATGAAAATACTTAGATATATCACATGGTAGTGGAGTTGGATTTTTAATCTCATGGTTACTCTCTAGGTTCCCTGCCCTCCCCCACTCTGAAGAAGACCCGTAGCTGAGGAGTATAACTACCCCTATTGCATCAGTGTCGAAACCACGAAGACAACCCCCTACCTTGGGCCTGCACCCTCTTGTCCACTGCCCCACCCCCTGCTATTTTGAAAACCTTCACAGATGAAGATATCACTGTGTTATGATGAAGTAGTAACTATGTCCTAAATGACGTCAGGGACAGGCTCTTTCCATTGCTAAGGATAATCAACCTTGGGACGACAAATGATTTGAAATTATCAATCTCAAATTTATTTTCTCTACCCCTCTTGCTTCTCCACACGAGCACTACTCTTTGCACTTTTTCACTCACCACTTGGCAGTAACCAAAAAAAAAACTCCTATCGAAATCAAACTGGGAGTTTTATTTTGTTTTTAGAAATAACCAAGAATAAACTGCCATTAGGCTAATACTATGCGCTTTTGGCCTGAAACTTATCAGTGAGTACTGTTTTATGTTTATGAATGCATTTGGCTTGTTCTCTTTCATTTTATCCTACAGGTCGTAACCGCATATGATGATTGAATAGAATGTTTTCATTTATTGATCACTAGAAATATTGTCTAGGACTACTTGTTTCCTGTACCATGTCTGGATTGGGGCGAGTACACCAGTCAGCTGTTCCCAACCACATTGAAGAGCAGAGCTAGCTTCATATCAGGTTCTTCGGAGCTGTGTGCTGAAGTGGGGAGAGAACCAAGTAGGTTTTTCTTTGGGGCTCCCTCTGTGACCCCAGCAACAATGGTGACACGGGGTGCACAAATGAGCATGTGCAGCTAGCATCTAGAAAATGATGAGGTATGAGACAGTATTCGAAAAAATGAAAAATTAAAGTCACTCATCTAATATGCATATATGCATGGCTTCGGTGAAGTAGCACCCCAGTATCCTTTGTGGTGCTTGAAAAATGTACATAATTGTACTTGTGATGCTCCAAGAGTGGGCAGGGACACCATCAATCTTTTTAAACATCATTTTGGGCTGTAGGATTAGCCACACCCCCCACCAGGAGTTTTCTCAGAGGTCCCGATCTGCCAGTGATTTGTTTTTATGCCCCTGGGAGATATTTCCACTGGTTTCAATGCCTTGTGGAGCTTCTACTTGTGTACTTCGTACATCGGTTCTGAAGGTCAGGAGTCCTTGGTAGTGGGCTCTATGGCTGCACTGGCAACAATGTAAAGGTAGACGTAACACTCTTGGCCCATGACAAGCCACTAGGCCTAACTTAATGATAATGACACCTCTTTATATTCTGATACTACATCTAGTAGTAGAAATACAAAGCTTTATTTCGATATAAAATATCTTAAAAAGCACATCTACAATTAAAATCACAATTCATTTTAAACATACATTAAAAAGATCTTTGACAAAAATACAAATATAATAAAGATGTATTAAACCAGTTACAGCTTTGGACAAAGTTAAAAAGAAGTCGCTTTGTAGATTCAACGTAAGTCTTTCAGTCTGATCACCCACGCCCAACTAAGGAATTTATCCACCCCGCAAGCTAGGGTGGTGCTAGGATCTGTCTGCAAAATTCTGAGGGCAGAAGAATAATTCTTGGTCTCAAGCTGACGGCAGACAGGTTTTAACCATTTCCACCTAGGTTTGCTATAAGCGTGACATACAAAGAAAAAATGCGGGATAGTGTCAGGTACACCAGTACAAAATGGACAGTCAACAGGTGTTTGGTTGGGTGGTTTCCACATACATGTACGTTCACGAACGGGAAGAATTCCCATTCTGAACTGAATATAAAGTGTCCTATCTCTGGGATTCCTAATGAAGTCCAGATAGGGTTCAAGACGATGTACTGTCTTGTGCAAGCGGAACTCACCTGTCAACCTACCCACGTCAGTAACTCTGAGATCTTGAGCATCTACCCGTGCCCAATAGGCTCTCTTAATTTCCACTTTTGACACCGAGACACCTGACTCCCATGCAATATTAAAACCAATAGAGAGTAAAAGCTTTTTTATCCTAGCAAGCCAAACAATTTTGTGCGAACCCTGCAAGTTCATGACAACTCTTAAGCCGTCTGCATAGCAGGATAGCTCGGGTGTACGCCACAATCGGGCCCAATAGAGAAGCGGGCGCAAAACAATTAGATCTTTAATTGAGCGGCGACCCAAATCGCACTGGAGTGGTTTAATTGGAGTACCCCTAGGAAGCAAAACGAACTCTCTAAAGAACTTGTTTTCTTCCGTAACAAGTACATCAACATTGTTGAAACCCCAGAGCTCAGCTCCATACAACGCACAACCTACAGCTTTTGCAGTATAAATCTCCAGTGCAGGGGCTATGGGTCTGGATATTGAGGCTCTGTGTTCCCTCCCAATGACTCCCAGAACACGCTTATGGCTTAAGGCCATTTTCTCAATGTGTGGCTGCCATTTCAGTTGGTCTGATAGTCTAATCCCTAGATAGTCAAAGACTTTAACATGCTCTAGGGGCACCTCGTCAAGTGTGAGCGTGGATTTAGCATTCCTACTAGAGTTAAAATAAAGGAGCTTGGGTTTGGTTGTGTTGATTACCAGGCCCCTTAAGTTGCAGAAGAGACAAAAACGATCTAAAAGCTTCTGGAGGCCCGCTGGTGTTTTTGATACCAATAACGTATCATCCGCGTAAAGCAAAGTGGGGACCTTAACACCAGCCAGGGTGGGGGCATCAGCGTTGATTTCAGACAAAAATGAGACAACCCCATTCACAAACAACGAAAAGAGGGTCGGCGCCAGGACGCAGCCCTGGCGGACGCCTATATTTACCGGGATTTTGTCAGTTTTCTGCTCCTGGGTACCCCAGCAAATGCATGCATAATTTCCATCGTGCATATGGGCCAACAAATCCAAGATAGGCAAGGGAAAACCCATCTCCCGCAGGACCGTCAACAGGCACTCTCGGGGAACCAAGTGAAATGCGGTCTTCAAATCAATAAACGCTAAATAAAGACCGCCCTTGCCAATGGTTATTATCTTCCAATGCAACAAAACCAGCCTGAAAGCCTGGTCGACAGTACGTGTAGAAGCCCTGAAGCCTGCCTGGAATTGCGAGATGATATTATTCTCTTCCGCCCACGAAAGAATCCTCTCCAGAAGTACCCTGCCAACCACCTTCTGGCCAGCATCAATAAGGCTGATTGGCGATAGTTGGCAGGGTCACCCCTAGGCCCCTTCTTGTAAATAGGGATCACTTCAGCCCCTTTCCAAGAGCTTGGAACCGAAGAGCCCCGGGGAAGGGCATTGATCAAGAGGGAACAATATTTGGCCCATTGCTCAGTGTTGGCACGGAATAGATCACCTGGAATGCCATCCTGGCCAGGTGCCTTCCCAGATACGATTTTATTAATGGCAACCTCAACCTCTTTTTGCCCTACAGGTTCAAAGGAGGGCGGAATAGTTGACCCGGACAATGGAACATATTCGGGAGACCCTCTATTGTCTGTCACCTCATCCCCTTCATACAAACTCCTAAAATGGTCAAACCATTCCCTATCAGTAATGTGGTTGGGTATTAGATCAGTATCACCACTATTTGACCTTCTGACCAAAGCCCAAAACAGCTCACCATTCTTGGCCTGGCATGCCGACTTCAACTCATCCCAGTGCTGGTCCTCCCATTCCCTTTTTGCCACTGATAATGCTCGCCTGTACTGGAATCGCGCTAAGCAGACCTCAGCAGCATTACAGGATTTAATGGCAGATATTAGTTCTGATTTTGCCCCCCCTACAATCCTGATTGTACCACTTGGCTGCAGGTTTCTTACTCCTGGACTGATTTATAGCCTGAGTATTCAGGAAGAGAGCACCCATCATATCAATTGTTTCAGCATAGAATACATCCGCCCGACAGAGTCCCAGCTCATTGGTACAAATTGCTGAAAGCTTTGCAGTCTTATCTCTTGCGATCTCTTCGAGGGCGCTAGTTTTTTGTTCATCCAAAATGAATTTTTGCCATTTAATAAACCTTTTGCAATTGGAAGGGGTGATTTCCCTGGTCAGCATCCTCGGTCTACTACTAATCAGAGGTTCCCCATTTGGAAACAGATTCCGCATACAAAGGGACAGGGGGTTATGGTCGCTATGGATAGATGGAATGACAGACATGTCACTCACAAATTTCCACAGCCTATTGTCAACCAAGATATAATCTATTCTACTTGGGTAGGAAACCCTGTTATATCTATGAGCTCCCAAGTAGTCGGACGGCGTACGCCCATTGACTGCTACTAGTGCATGCTCCATTATTAAAGCATTCATTTGTATGACAATCGACGACTATTTCTTAACTGGCTTGATCATCAATTGCGGTATGCCCCATCTAGCGTCCTCATCATGAAAACCACCAGCACCGTCGACACCCAACGGTTCGAAGGTGCAATTAAAATCACCGGCAACCCAAAGCCAGGGAGTCAGTAGGGCAGCATGAAAGTAATTCAGACAGTGCGGAAATAGTCGGAGATTTAGCCCCCCCTTGCAGGTCTCTGGCATAAATATTAAACAGTTCCAGGGTCACGCTAGCCTTTGAAACCCTAATACATCTAGTATAAGCGGTGGGATTATGCTTGCTGGCCATGCCAAATGTCCTAAGAATTTCATTAAATGAACTTCCATGTTCCTGCTTATACGTATTTGTAAATTAATGCATAGTATTTAGCAGTGTGTGGGTAATAAAGTAATTTTCCTTTTTACAAGAAAAAACACTGACTCGACAATGACTTCTTAATTGTTGTCAATGCAAACCAACTAATTGGGGTTACTAGCCCAGACCATATCTCCTGTGTGGGACATGGACTGGTGCTTGATTCCCATTAAAGAAGAAGTTGCAGACCCTTTTACTTGTGAAGTACTGATATCCTTTGACACTAATAACCTGCTTTCTTACATAATTTATGTGGGAATCTGAAAATATGTCATAGATTCTGACCTTCTGGACCTATCCTGGACGCCTCTCCTGTGGATGATGTCTGTTGGTACAAGTATTAATTAGAAAAAGCTGATATTTATGAGCTGCATGTAGACTATTATGTGAAAATGTAAATGTAAAAATGACATACCCTCTCTGGCCGAGCCTGATGACTTTTAAGCTTTTTCCATATTTATGTTTTATCCATTTGATTCCTTGCAACTGAGCATCAACAATCAGGGGCCATCGTTCTGTGTTGCACAGGATTGTGGCATTCTCTGTGGACATGCGATCACTTGGAAGGCCCTGGTTGTTCCAGGCAGCAATGGTTGCATCTTCAGTTAAAAGAGACAGCGGGTCCAAGTCCTCTGTTGCAGGGATACGTACCTATGTAAAAAGTTAAATGCTTTCAGTTGTATGATAATTTCGTTATCAAAATTACTGTTTTAGCAGATAGAAGTAGGTTTCTGATAAATGCACCACATGTTAAATCTGTTCCACTGTTCTGTCTAAGAATACCCGACAAAGCCCTACATACACATTCAATTTGCTCTTGTAAATGAAGATATCCAAATGATATCAAAAGCAAAGTTGTGAGGCTGAGAAAGGAATGGCTGGGATGCAAGACTCCTTGTATTATATGAGTTTGGGCATTATTTAGATTTTGGCAGACAGAGTTTAACTTAGTCAGGGAGACAGAGTATAAAAACGCAGCCGCCCCGACAAAGTCCCCGCATGCCAAATTTTGAGATGTCCACCTGCACAGCAAACATTTCGAGCATTTGCAGGAACCGTCAATATGGCAGTTCCTGTCAATACATTGTAAGTTTGAGGGAAGGCTAAATCCACATGAAGGAGACGCATGGAAAACGTACACTTAAAAAAAAAATCCAAAACAAAAACCAATGTTGAATTTTTGGGGGGGAAATAAGAAAAGTACAATGTCCCTCTCACCATGGGAGTTTTTTTTCCCATGGTGAGTGGGGCATTTTGCAGTTTGCACTGCCCTTTACTGCCAGATATTACTTGGACTTGATGGACAGTGAAACTGGCCATGTTTGTTAACATTAAATTGGCTGAGCAGACACATGGCCAAACATCCGATAGGCCTTACTCTGTCAGGCCGTAAGAGGTTTATGTCTGCAGCGGAGATGGAGAAGGCTCAGCTGTTGACATATCGAAGTTCTTCTGCTCTTCAGTGTGGCGGTAAGGTTACTCCATCGCCATTGTGATGAATACCCTCTCTGCCGACCTCTAAATCAGACAATATGCATGAAAATCCTAGAACTTGGTAAGGGACTGTAAAAAATGCAAGTGATCCGTTTGTGCATTGAGGATCATTTAGTGATTCTCGCCTTTACGTTTGGACCACTCTAAGAACAAAAGAGAGCTCCTGAAAAATAAAGTCACTTACATAAAATGATTGTTTTTTAGCATAGGTATCCTTTCCAGATTCATATGCTTTAGATGTATTTTTTCACAATGCTTCTTCTACCGTTAAGGGCCCTGGCAACAACCGAGAAACTGTACAGTAATCACCCAGTCCACATTGTCAAAGTTGTTTGAAGCACAGGTGCAGACTGATAGCATGAGCAAGTGTAGAGAAACGTGAGTCTGGATTGCTTTGGGGCGAATGCTGTGTTCAATATTCAGCACTCAACGGATAACATCTCCAAGAGGTGTAATCATGTGCAGAGGAGATCTATTTATTTTATGGCCAGCCCCAGCAACATGCATTTGGTACAGCTGGTAGGCCTCTCAGAACCCTCAACCTCAAGCTATGGACAAATAAGGAGTTCCTCAACTCCTTATTGCACACTGAATGCATTCTGGGCTTCCAAGGTGGAGTGTACAGTGGCAAGTATTGTGTAAACATGTCTCACAAATGATGTACAACTCTTTCCTTTGCCTGGAAAATCTTGTCTTTTCTTGTAAGCAATGACATGTTCCCACATATGTTGCCACACTGGGTGGCGGTACAAAGTAGTTTAAGAGAAATGTTCCACCACAACTCACTGGTGCCTTCTCCCAAAACATCAGAATATTAAATTAGGTACATTTTACACTGACTGCCGTTCCACAACAATGTTGGAGGCTGGCTCGTATAAAGCAAGTTACTTACCTGTACACTGTGTTTCTCCAGTATTTATATCTTTTATAGATTCACATTCTTTAATTATCCCCGTCGTCATGGTGGTAGTAAATTGATACTTGTATAGCGCACTACTCACCCGCAAGGGTCTCAAGGTGCTTGTACGAATACCGCTGTGGAACCCATCCTGGCTTTCCCTGTGAGGCGTCCACTCCTGGGCACCCCCAAGGTGGAGGCCAGGCATCCTTAGCATTGTGGGGGCCGTTGTGGAGATTAAGCAAGCTATTGCCCAGAGTTGCAGAGTGGGACTCTATGATTGGAATAGGCACCGAGGCGAGATATCAAGCATGTGGAATTTTGAGCCCAAGACCCACCGAGGCGGGGAATTGAACCCTGGTCCCTGGCAAGACCTCTGCATCAGGGTCTGCCGTTCTAACCATTGAGCCACACTTCTCCACAGTCTCATGGTAACAAAGTATCAAGCTTTAAACTTAACTCCCCTTGGAATTTAATAGCATTTAGTAACCAGTTAATATAATTTTAGAACATCCAAACTCCAGCCAATCGCAGCATAGACCCAGAGTATCCATCCTCTGCAGGGCCACCATACCTCAGATTTCGAGCATGAGTACAGTTATCAGAATAACAGAGGTATGGATAGGTGCACCTGAAAGGGGAGGATGGAGGGCCGCATGTGAATCCATAAAAGATATCAATACTGGAGAACCACACTGTACAGGTAAGTAACTTGTTGTTTCTCCAGTATTGTATCTTTTATAGATTCACATGCTAGAATCAGAATAGCAAGCAGGAACAATGAGCTGAAGGAGGTGGGAAAAACAGATGAACCATCCCACCATGCAACCTAAAACAGATAACAACCAGAAGCATACAATGCAAATATATAAAAAGAGACAATCATCAAACAGCATCATAGGAAAAAGAAAGACACCTAATAAGAAAGGCCTACCTTATGCGAACAGACGACGCAAGGCCGCTTGCCCAACTGCAATATCCCCTTTCCGCCATGTACCCAGGCAATAGTGCTTCGTGAAGGTATGGATGGTTGTGCATGTCCCTTCCCTGCAGTTGTTGAGTAAAGACACTCCTGCAAACAGGGCCGAGGATGCTACCATCTTTCTGGTGGAGTGAGCGGTGACTTTCGACGTAAGCGGGCTGATTTATGGAAAACTTTTGTCCTTTGTAAGTAAAATTTTAAGCAACGCTTGATGTGCAAAGAATGGAGGGCTCTCTCTGCAGGCATAGACGGAGAGTGAAAATAGGAAGGCATATCCACCGGCTCATTGAGATGACACTGTAGGTAAGGCTTTGTTGCAGTGAAGGCTTGAATCTCACTAATGTGTCTAGCAGACGTGTTGGCCAAAAGAAAAGCCATATTCCATGAGTAATACTTCAAATCGCACTTGTGAATCGGCTCGAAGGGGGATCTGATAAGTTGTGACAAGACAATGTTCAACTGCCAGAGGATTGGAGGAGGCCTATTTGGTGGGTAGGCCCTAAAGAGAACCTTCATAAACTCTTTCACCAGTCTGTTGGACCATAAAGAAAAATGGCCCGAACGTCTCTTGTACCTGGAAGTTGCCGCCAAGTGCACTCTAACTGGCGAATAGGAAAGGCCAGCCTTGGCGAGATACAAAAGATATGGAAAATGTAACCCTGAGCATAGTTCGCATAGTAGCGCTACGCATAGGTACGCGAAGTGCACTTCGCACTACGCGAGATACGCGAACTGCGTTGTACGCTGTTCGGGATGATTGCACAGTGCGGATGCTTGTCTGCACTGTGCAATCATTGAAAACGGCATCTTGCACAGTGCGAGCTGTCGTTTTCTGCTGCTCGAGTAGATTTTTACTCGAGTGGCAGCTTTCCTTAAGTGGACTGGTAGTTTCTCATCGTGAGCGGTAGCGAGCGTACGTGACCACTCGCAATGAGAAACCTGACCTCCCAGCTTTGAGAATCTCGCCGGGAGGTTTATTTTCCACGCTCTCGATCGGCAACTTGAAGTTGCTGATCGCGAACGAGGAAAAAGTCTCACCAAGATGTCATTTTGCTCGCTTTCGGTCGCCAACTTGACATTGAGGACCGCAGGCGAGAAAAAAATGCCAACTACGCTACGCGATTTTGCACTGTGCTACGTGCAAATCGAGTAGCGCAAAGAAGCACAAACTACGCAACCTGCGCGAGCATAGCGTGGTTGTCTGCCCAGGGTTAGTAAAATGTTCTTTGGAGGCAAAGAGAGAGGATGACGAGAGTGCTCGGCACACCAGGAGCAGTATCGCTTCCATTTAGCCGAGTAGCATTTGAGCGTGGAAGGAGCTCGGGCTCTGTTAACCCCTTCTGTGCTCATGACGAGCTCAGCTCGTCATGAGGCACAGTGCTTGTGTGCTGAGCTCGTCATGACCACACCCATTTTCATTGACCTCCAGCACAGGGGAAGGATATCTTCAGCAGCCAAGGTGTTAAGTATGGATTGGCTTTCCTCAGAGGGCACTAACCCTTCGAATTCCATGTGGTTAGTAGCCAAGCCGACAATTGAAGCATATGAATCTGTGGATGAACTACTTGGCCTTGGTTCATGGAGAGCAAATTCTCCGTTGGTTGGAAATGAATTGGCGAAGACTCTTATAGGCGATACAGCTTGGTGAACCAATACTGCCTTTTCCACACCTGGGTGATGAGAATAATGTGGCAGGGCTCCTGCTTTAGTATCTTCAGAACTATCGGAATTAGTGGGAACAGAGGAACGCATAGGCAAATGTTCCTTCCCAGGAAAAGTGGAAGACGTTCGTTCCCCAGAGAGCCTGGTTGAGGAAACCAGCTGGCGTAAATCTCACATTTTTTTGTTGAGTGATTAGCGAATAGATCTATTTTTTTGTAAAGTTCTTTATTCAAGTTTTAAAATGTTTTCCCAGAGATCAGCAACAATTACAATCAAATAATAAAAACAGCAAAATTGGGTATTAGGAAGAAGGTTACAAAGTGTTTCTTAAAGAGCACCATAATAGAAACATTTTTAAACAGGAGGAGACAATATATCACTTAAAAAACAAACAAAGAAGCATAGAGCATAAATCTGGGTTAACAAAGAAAACCAAAAAGCAGTTGAGCTAAACCCCCGTGAATGAATCACCGCGCCTACTCGACTTATAAACCTTGATTGTTAGTTTCTATGAATCCTTCCATCTTGCTAGGGGAGCCCAGATACCCCGCCCTAACATTTTCCCTTTTTCCCCCTTCCTCTCATAGATAGCGCTTTCCATTGTATTAATTGGGAGTATGCGCGACAGCCATTGATGAAAAGTGGGGGGTGAAGAGTCAAGGCAGGCAGAGGCAATACTCATCCGTAATACAGCTGTAACCATAACAAGAATTTGATACGCTATATCGTTCTGTTCCCTACCGTTTACTCCCAGCAATACCAAGGCGGGGGTTAGTATAATTTGTAGCCGCAGAGACCGTTCTAAGAATCTTGTGATGGATTCTAACAGACACTGGAGGCGTGGACAAGATGCGAACATATGCACGAGGTCTGCTGCCAACCCACCACACCACGGGCAAGTAATCCCCCACAGCCCGCCACACTGTGGTATTCTTGCCGGAGTATAATATAAAGAAAAGACAGTTTTAAAATGTTGAGCTTGGAGTCCGGCGGAGCACAAAACCGTCTGAGCTAATTCTAGAGATTCTGCAAGCCACTCTGGTGCAGCCCCCACACGTTCCACCCATTTATTCTCGTGCTTGGCCAGATCATCTTGTTTTAGTGCTATCAGTTCTGCATACAATAGCCGAATAGTGCCCTTAGTGCTGCCCTTGATAGTATCTATGATTTTATTTCTGCTAGTGCTAAACCCAGTAAGCCCCCCCAATTTTTTTACCAAAAAAGCTACGCAACTGCAAATATTTAAAAAAATTACTTACCCCTTTCCAACCCAAACTCCAACTGAATATCGCGAAACTGGCGAAACCCATCGTTCGCTAATAAATCCCTGACCATCTGCGCTCCCTTCATTGCCCAGACTGCCATAACCTCATTGGAGAAGATTTCTGGAAAAGTGGTGTTTTTATAAAGAAGAGTGTAATGATTAAGTCTTCCCAAACCAATTTTTCTTTTTAATCCCACCCAGATCTTAAAAGCAGCTATAAGAGTCTTGCATTTTGTCCTTTTGTAATAGCTGGGCTCCGTAAATTTCCAAAAACAGCTCTCTGCATGCTCCCCCAGTAACAACATATAGACATCGGGGAGTTCTGTTTCCCTTTCCAAATCCCTTGAAAGTGACCCAAACAATATACCCATGTATTGGAGAGCAGCAGCCCAATAATGACTTTGGAAGTCAGGAACTGAGATTCCCCTTTCTCCTGAGGCAAAGACATAAACCGGAGAGCCCTCCTAGTCTTCCCATGTGCCCAAATAAATCGATTAATAATACCTTCCAGGCAAATAAACCAATGCTTCTGAAATTCTAACAGGATTGCCCCAAACAAATGAAGAATTTTGGGCAAAATCATAATTTTCACCACATTACATCGTCCAACCAGAGATAAATGAAGATTCTTTAGTCTGTCGAAATCAGCTCTGGCCTTCCTAATTACTGGCTCAATGTTCTTTGCTAACAGGTTCTCTAAATCAGGCATAATCGTAATTCCCAGATATACTGTTGAGTCTGTAACACAAGGATCTTCACAGTTAGCAAACTGATTCTTTATAACTTGCGTTTTGGTCCGATTCAGAGCATATCCTGATTATGTGCCAAAATCTTGTGCTATTGACTCCACCACCGTCAATGCCGAAGATGGATCTGCATTAACAATGGCCACTTCAGCAGAGTAGGCTAAAACATTCGATTCAATGCCCTGACAAACAATTGGGGGGATTCCTTTGTTGGCCTCAAATAGCCGTAATAAAGGGTCCATATATATTGCAAATAGCAGGGGTGAAGATGGACACCCCTACCGGCTGCCCCGCTGAATAACAAAGGGCAAAGTATAGTCACTATTCAAACTTAGGCCAGCTATGGGTGCTGAGTATAATGTCTGGATTGCTTTAATAAAGCCCTCCCCCAACTTCAAACCATCTCATCGATTCCCATAGAAAATCCCTGGAGACCCTATCGAATGCTTTTTCAGCGTCTAATAGCAAAGCGGCCATAGGGTCTTCTGAGATCTCCGTGGCATCAAAAAGTGTTATCACTCGCCGTACATGCTGCGTGGTCAGACGGCTATAAAACCCATGTTGACAGGGGTGAATAGTTTTTCTTAGACCTCAGTCAAGTCCGATCCAATAATATCTATAAATATTTTGTAAAACTCTAATGGAATCTGGTCAGGGAGAGCCTCTTTACCAGATGGTAGATCTTGCAGAGCACCCATTATTTCTTCATGGTACAGTACTCTTTCAAGTTTCTCCCTATCGACAGGATCAACCTTGTGTGTAAATACTTTCGTGTATCCAGAGAAGCCTCTGACGATTCATTACTGAATAAGTGTTGATAAAAAAGCCTAAACGTTTCTCGGATCCCTAAAGAGTCTGTTATAACCTTTTTATTAACATCATAAATTTCCGAGATCTCGCCAGCCGCCACTTTTTGTCTTACTCTTACGGCTAGAGGATGAACCACCCATTCATTATATTCATGACAATGCTCTTTTTTTGCCAAATAGCTTTCTGCAGCTTTTGCCGAAATATGTTAGTTGACCTCAGCCTTATTTATAGCTAGCTGTAGTATTATTTCTTCAGTCGGCTCTACCATACTAATTGCGGTGGCCAGTGCCTCTTCCAGATTAGTTAACTTATCTTTAATCACCACCTCCTGCTGTAACTCCTTCTTCTGACGATGCAGACTATAGCTAGTAGTTTCCCCTCTGATCCCCGCCTTAAAAGCGTTCCAAACTATTCCTGCATTAGTACACCCACAAATAAAATCCCGAAATTCTTGAATCCACCCTTTCATATGTAAAGCATATTCTGGGTCATATAGCAACCTCCGTTCGAAAGTCCATCCCCGGTATAGCTTATCCCCCACAGTAAAGCTAAATGTGAGGACCAATGGGTTGTGGTCCGAAAGTATCCGCGGGTGCCTCTCAATGCGGGAGTTAGAGATAAACTGATGAGAAACAAAAAAATAATCTAATCGGGAAATAGCCTTGTGTGGTGCCGAAAAAAAAGTGTTACCTAAATCAGTGGGATTCAAGTATGGCCATAGATCTTTTAGACCATTATTAATGACAGAATTTGTTAACACTAAGCCAACTCTTCTTTTCCTACCCAAATATTTACTTGCTGGAGTGCCCCACTGAACACCTAAACCATTAATATTAAAATCCTCACAAATTATCTTTGGGGTGGGCCACGTTGCTAAATTAGGATCTAAAAATTCTAGCATTTCGGGTCGTCACATGTTGATCCATAAAGAGAACATAATGTAAATGTATTACCGTTTAGCAAGCATTCAACCAGCACCCAGCGACCCCATTGGTCAGCAGACTTTTTTACCACCTTTACATCATTCCTCCAGGTAAGAACTGCTACCCCCCTTGTGCGTGAGCCCTGTGTGGTATCCACTATAAGTTTATATCCCAATTGTTCCAGAATACGTGCTCTACTACCCTCTATATGTGTCTCTTGAACACAGAAAATCTACGCGTAGAGATTTAAGTCAAATTGCCACCTTATGCCTCTTATTTTGATCGTTTAACCCACAAATATTCACAGTTGCAATCCGTAAACTCATGGTTCAAAGTTTCCTCTTTCTTTGTAATGAACCCAAATCTTCCTGCCACTGTTGGATCTCTTAATGATGCTCATCACCTTCATTCGCCTACCATTTTGTAACCAAGTGAGAACCCCTTGCGCCCTGATACAAACCTCCTTCCTAACCCTCACCAATCATGCTAACTCATATTGTGCTGATCCCAAACCAAACTCCACCCTAGAACACTCCCCCAGAACCCCCCCCCTCCCTTACAGGCAGCTAGGTCAATCATGACCTAGGTATGGCAGCTGAACTTCCAACTCCAGCAGCGCCAGCTCCTCCCCCCCGACAAACCCCCTAACCATTTAGTGCATAGCCTCAGTGGATTGATCCTTGACATTTAGTCAAACCCTGTGGGCCCCAACCCCTGAGATCCCTGCATCTAGCAAACCATTACGGCTATAAGCATTATCCTTCATATCCATCTTCATCACTGACATAAAATTATATCTAAACCCTAGGGGTGAAATTTGCGAATTTGCGGTACGCAAATTCGCGCGAAAGCAAAGTCGCGGTTCACAAAATCCACAAATTTGTGTGAATTTTCGGATTTTTTTATTTTTACATGTTCGCAGGTTTTTTTTTTCAGCACGGCGATCGCGAAGTTACCCATGCACTCGTACATGGGCGCGGCCATCTTGTTTTCAGTGTTCGCGTTGGTAATTTTCCGTTTCCGGGCGCCAGTTGCATATTTGTGTTGTGCATTTCCTACGTGCGGGCCGCAATTACGTGTTTGCGTCCGTTTTTGCGTGCTCGCGGGGGAAATATCGCACAAACTTAGCCACGCGGTCGCAATGCTCCCTTAATCTTTGCAATCCTTTGTTTCTTTGAACTTTGTTTTAATTTTTTTAACTCATTATCTATCTCTTTATTTTTCTACATCTATATTTTGTGTTTTTTTCAACTTTTGGTTACTTAAAACTCCTTTTTTAACTCTTTTCTTTTATTTACTTTTTCCCTATTCTTTCTTTCTTATTTTATTTTCCTTTCCTAACCAGGACCATGGCAAAGGGAGCCGGGAAGAACATGAAGGGGAAGGGTCCTGCACCCCGTACCCGGCTCCCTTGCGGGCGCTTAAGGGGGGAAGGCAGTAGTAGCCCGGGAGATCTTCAGCGTGGTGGAGGTGGCCGCACTGGTTTTTTTCGTCCAGCACCACCTCCCCAAGACCGTTGCGGCAGGACCGGTGACGGGTACGGGCTCCGGGAGCATCGCCAACTATGGGGGAAGGTGTGCCGGGCCATGTATCGGGAGTCTGGGGTCCGGCGCACCTACAACCAGGCGACCCACCGGTGGTCCAACGCCCTGGACCGGGAGCAAGACCTGCTCGACCTGCTTGGAGTTGATATCCCGGGCCTTGGTGAGTAGTAGTAGCTAGTATTTAATAACTACTTTGTTTTCTCCTGCTCTGTGTTATGATATTGCAATTTGTTTTTTCCGAAGAGCAAGAATGCTGCCGATTACATTGCAGGTAAATTATGTTTCAAAAGCTTCTGTGATTGCAGGTGCTCGCCTGCTCACTGGTGGTGCTACTATGCTTACTTGTTTTCAATTTTGTGCTCATTTGGCCTAAGTGATTATGTATGAGTGAGTACTTTACAGAACTGCGTAATTCCAGACACTTGAGACTCAAGTCCAGTCCTTCCTTTGTACTCCTGCCAAGAGATAATAGTGGTGGATTGATAGTTTGAGTATATTATTACTGGTTATTTAGTAGGAAACTTTTTAGTGGTCTGCAATCATGACGGACTGTGTCTGTCACTTCGCGTGCTGCGGAGTGCTGCCTGCCAGTCCTAGTAGAACCTTTTTTTAGTTGCTTTAGTGAGTTACATAACTTTCCAAGTAGACCACCCGCGAATACAGCAATACTAATATCCTAGTAGACCACATCAGATAGGTCAATAAATTTAGTGCAATTGTTGTCTATTTCCCCAAAATAATTTGTTATTGTTTTTTTTTAAATGTTTGATTTGGTTGACAACATTCATCCATGTTTGTGTCTTTATTTCATGTTGTACATCAGCTGCCCCCAGGGGCAAGATGACAGAGGAGGAGGTAGCAGCGCCGGCGGAGCAGAAACAACAGGAAGGCCAGGATAGGTCCGCCGAGGGCTCCTCTGCTGGCCCCAGTAAGTTTTCCTGTTAATATTATTTATTATACTTCCCTATCTTTTACTGCACCTATTTATTCCAAACGTTCCTCATAATTCAATTTTTTCCTAAATCGTCTTTGATCTTCTTGTAGACTGTTTTTAAATTCTTATCCTGCCTCTACTATGACTCTCTGTGCTACTACTAGATTATTATTAGTCTGTCTGTGTATCTAGCTAAGCTTGCACAGTTGGCAAACGGTGTACTGTTAAACAAAACTGCTATTCAGCAATAGCTCTAGGCACTGAGTGCAGTGGTCTGGGTTGTCCATAATGTCTATTGAAGTCTTCTAAATGTTTATGCTTTGACAATTCCCCAACAATAAACTGTCAATGGCCACCAAGAGTAAGATACTAGTTTACTTTTTGATTGGATAGGAGGACATACTACTACTGTTGCAGGGACTATTCTGCACATACAGAACTATGGACAAGAAATAGGGCTTTCCACATTTAGCGAAGTCAAGAACGCTGAAACGCCGAACTGCCAAAGAGAATAAGGAATTTACCGCTGGGTGCAACATAGCCACTGGGTCATCCTACCTGCCTCCCGCCGCCCACTCGTCATTTCCAGCTCGCGAGTGGTGCCGCCGAGCAGGGTGCGGGAACTTCATTTCCCAGCAGCCCATGCGGGCAGTGACAACGGGAAACGCGGCCGGAGGCGCACATAAACTGCGCCAGACCCGCCTCGCGGGACGCGGGGCGAAGCCCGGGCAAAGGGCGGGCCCTCTGTAGCCCTCAGGAGCAGAGGGAGGCAGGGCTGGGCCTACCCACTGACATCTCTCTCAAAAAACCCTTGCATTCAAAGGTACCAAGTCCTTTACACTTTCTTCCCTCGTTATGTCTTTTCCCCTGTTAGCCTGCTAGCTCTATCTAACCAAGCTCCCATCACTTTGGGCCCATACCCTAACATTGCCTACTTGACCCTGTCCCGGATAATCGTAGTCTTGCATCATGGCATTAGTCAACACAAAAGACTCCAGTGGTTTTAATAAAGGGACTTTGGACAACTTTGTGTACAAGATTCCCACGGATACTGACTGGGAGAGCGCGCTCGCAGAACGACGAGCTGAGCGACGTCGCTCAATCGCACAGATTAAAAACAAGCGCACCTCTCCCACGCGGCTTCAGACAGAAACCACATCACACAACAGTGGCCTTGCTGAAAATGAGGACCCAGACACAACTATCAATAGTATCCCGATCCTCTTACGAGACGTCACTTCCACCCCTGATATAGTCAGTATACCACACAGTCCAGTCTTATCAACTTATTCTAATCCATTACCAGAGATCGAACTTATCCCTGACACCCTTTTACCTGTAGCAAAGGTTACGCGCAAAAGCCTGAAAAACTCTAAACATCCCAGAGTACATGGCTCACCCCCAAGGAAACGTAGGAAAAAAGGGAACGAACTGCAGAAGAAAAAAATTAGCCATACTGACTTTGGCAAATCCACTAAACTTCAAACACTGAGCACTGCAACGATACACGACCCAGGCACTCCCCCACCACGTTTGACACTAGAAACTCCCTGTAAGGATTTAATAGGAACAATAGAACATCTAATTAGAGCCTCCACACTCCCACTAATAGAGAGACTTAAAAGAATAGAAGCCAGCCTTGGTTCCTTAGAGGAAAAACTAGTGACAAGTAAAGGCCTATCCAATCGCATTCCGAGGTCTGCTCCAGAAAACTCATCTACGGTATTGTCTACAAACCGAACTGTCCAAAATGACCCAGTAAACATAGAGAAAGCCAAAACTAAACCCCCTAGGCCAGACACTGGCAAGACAATACATCATGCCAAACAACACGTAGTCGGAGAGGCCCCAAAGGAAAAGACAACTCCTAATCTTGGAAAGACACAAAGTAAGCATGATAAAAACTCCTCAGAAGGACCAATAAAGCCAAGGGGACGGCAAGTGGAACTACCATCGGAAGCAGTTCCACTAGTGGTGGTCTTAACAGGAGTCCTAACTCTAGAAGAAGGAAAGAGGGAAAATCATTCTCAGTTAAAAAATAAAACTACACACTGGCTCAGGCAGAATCGCCCCCTCCCTCCAAATCTAAACGGCGAGATACTACACGTCCGCCGCCTTCCATTGCTCGGTGCCAGAAAAAAGGACAAAAAGGGAGACATAATTTTCATCAACTTCATAGATCATAGAACAGTAATTCACATTTTAAACTGGTTTCCTGAAAAGGGAAATAAATCCATCTTGCCTTGTGACTTGACCTATTTCTACCCTAGGTCCTTACTGGTCCCTCCGCCCAACTTCAGAACCCATAATTCTAGAACTGGTAATTATTTCCAGGCTAACCATCCAATCCCCCTTGGAAAACGCTATGCGAGTCTTTCCGGACTAGAGGGAGTCGATTGACTGCATCATAAGTCTATTACACATGTCTTACCAAATAGCATTGCGACCGCCCCCTCCAAAAATACCGAGACAAACCTCGGATCATCCCCCCGCGAGTGCCAGTTAAAACACAACATGCCTCAGGTCATCATCAAAGACCATGCGCCTATTACCATTGCTATAAATCAACCTCCCGCTGTAACCAGTCCCTCTCAGGACCCAAAAACCACCCCAATAAACATAGGAAACAGGAGAGTTAAAGAGAGAGAATCCAGGTCTTTTCTCCAAACCTCATTCTGGAACATAGCAGAGCAACGCACAAAAATTCTACTCGAAGAATGGATGACATTTATCTCCAACTTTGACATCATCGCTCTACAAGAGACATGGTTACTCGACCCCATACATATTGCAGGGTTTAAGACTTATTTTTCACCAGCAATACCCTCGTCGTCAGGACGAGCAAAGGGGGGTTTAACCATCTATATCTCCAATCTCCTGACAGTGATGGAAATAGAAACTATAAAACTCGAGTGTAGTTACCAGATCCTTGCCCTAACCTTAAATAATAGGGATAAGTTCCTTATAGTGAACTATTACAACAACTTCCCAGAGAAAGAGGCAGCAAACCTGGTATTCTCGATCTGCTCCACACTTCAAACCCACATAGAGAAGTGCAACACGGAAATAGTGATAATTTGGGGGGGATTTTAACTTGGGCCCTTGTCCAGCTGGCAATAATAACACATGTGGCATCCTTGATGAATGGGAGAATTCCATATCCCATTTAGACGTAGTACACTTGGAAGCCAACTTAATGAAACCATGTTTGAGCTAAACCTCGTCCAAGCAAATAATCTTCACAACGATAAGGCAACATTGGCCCCCACTTTTCACGGTCAGGGATATCAAACAACAATAGATTACATTCTGGTCTCAAACGGGGTGAGGGCAGGGGACATACAATTCACAAGACATTCTAATGTACTTAGTGATCACTATCCTTTAAGCATCTCATGCCCGTTAGTCTGCAATCCCAAAATCAACCCTGGCTCCATCTTAGACCAAAATAACCTGACGTTGAATAGATTAAATGGCTATGCCCTGAAATGGGGAAAAGTAGACCCAAAGGAGATAACTACTCAAGTGATTACAGGGGCTCTTCCCTTCATAATGGAATGCCTTGATCCAGATACCACAGATGAGGAAATCATCTCAAATTTTGGAAGGATTATTAAAACCATAAATGATGCTTTATGGATACAACTCAAACACAAATCCAAGCCAAAAAAGGGTTGGTTCAACCACGAATGTACGACTACGTACCAAGATCTAAAAACTGCATTAAGGAAAGCGGTGAGAAACCCACCGGAAATAAGAGACCTCAGAAATAAATATATTATAGCACTAAAGAACAGGAAAAAGGAGCTAAAGTCCCTTCTCTGGGTACAACTGCATGAAAGCTGCGCTCTTAAAAACTCAGCTGCTTTCTGGCAAGTCATCAAGTCCCCTTTCTTAGCAAACAATTCAGATCACCCTAAAATAGATGTTGTAATAGACGAAAAGGAGTGGGTCCAGCACTTTTTCTAAGATATTTAAGACCAATCCAGTTGATCCCATGCCCCACGATTATTCCACCCAGAACACTGCACACATTGATAAACCTGAAAATACGTTCCCGATTGACCTTCAGTTTTCAATGAAACAAGTTGATCTGGCCCTACGCGCAAGTAAAAGTGGCAAGGCACCGGGTCCAGACGGCGTCCCTATTTACCTTTTCAAAGCCTAGACGGACATCTGGACCCCACTTTTAACCAGAGTACTCAACGCAACATGCTCTATAGGTCTCCCAGCTTCATGGTCAAAATCTATACTAGTCCCCATTTTCAAAAAGGTGATAGGGGGTCAGTAACCTGTTACCGTCCCATCTCACTCTTGGATTCGCTGGGAAAGGTGCAGTTGGGCTAATACTTGAGCGACTACAGGATTGGGCGGACAATGGCAGGAATATCTCGGACCTACAGTATGGATTCCGCCAAGGGCTGGGGACCATAGAGCAGGCTCTGAATCTGACACTATTAATAGATAAATATGTCTATGTTAAAAGGGGCGACATGTACATGGTCTACGTGGATCTATCGTCCACGTTCGACTGCGTGTCCCACTCGAAATTCTGGACTCTATTGAGCGACATGGGCGTTCCACAAAACTTGCTCAAGATCCTGAGGGAGCTTTATTCTAACGCCACAGCTAGAGTTCGTTATGGGGTGCAGGGGGAACTAACTAGGGAATTCGCAGTAGAAAAGGGAGTTAGGCAAGGATGTGTCCTGGCTCCCCTCCTCTTCACTCTCTATACTAATGGTCTGGAGGATGCGATGATCAGGGGATCCCAGGACCTTCCTGTGGTGAATGGCCGACCAATACCTGCGCTCCTCTATGCGGATGACGCTCTCATCTTAGCTCGTACCCCCCTAGAACTGCAAAAGAGCGTGGACAGATACTCGGCCTTTATGGCAGGGCTTGATCTGAAAGTTAACACAAGTAAAACCTTCGTTATGAGTGAAGGCACAGGACACAAACGAAAAATGAGGGACACCCACTTATATGGACAAAAACTAGAGACCACGCAAAACTACTCGTATCTGGGAGTAGCGTTAGATAACAAACTAGCCTGGAACACAGCTGTAGAAACCAGAAAACTACTCTTTTTAAGAACCACAGCAGCTGTAGTTAACTTCTCTAGAAAGTTAGGCAAGAGACCTCCCCGTGAATTAGTTAAGATCTACAATGCCAAATGCTTATCAGTGGCTCTCTACGGAGCCGGGCTCTGGGGGTTTGTGCCGATATCTGAAATTCAGAAAGTGGAAAATTCGTTCCTGAGGTACCTTCTGGCGGTCCCGAGGAGCATGGGCACCATGGCCTGTCACATAGAGCTGGGTCTGCCACACGTTACTGATTTAGCAAAAGCTGAACCAATACTATTATGGCATAGAATCTGGAGGTCCGACAAAGCCACTCTCACTCAGTCTATCCTCACCGACTGTCTAGCATTGGACAACGCCCACAACTCTAGGTAACTCTGCTACATCAAGAAGTTCCTGCAAGATCTGGGATGGGTGAGGTACTATTAGGATCCCTCTTCAATGTCCGAAGTTTCAAGAAAGGCACTAAAAACGAAATGTCTAGCCCATCTAGAGGAATTGAGACTAACGAAAGAGGCAACAAAATCCTCAGTAGCACATATCCTGCAAATACAAACAACTGCCTCCATCCAGCCATACCTCACATTTAACACTACAGGCTATGAGAGGTATCTCCTGGTAAGGTTCAGGCTGAACTTTTTTCATCGTTTGGTCACATTCCCCATCAGAAATAATTGGGCCACAGACCTTCCGCCGTGTCCTTGCGACAACACTTCCCCACAATCGACCATGCAAACCATCCTCTTCTGCAAATTTTTTCACGACTTTAGGAAAAAGTGGTTGGTCCCACTACTACAACAAACTGGATATAGACAATGCCGCTTAGCATTTCTATTTCTGCAGCAGTTGGAGGGAGAGAGGATAACCTATCTTGTCGTGAACTTTCTCAAATGCACGGTCAGACATAGAGCGTTTTTAAGCTAATCATTTGTCTTTCAATAATGAGTCACCTAATGAACTTGTAGCGAACTTTTAAAAGTATTAATCAAGTTTTAACAAATCCAAAAGCGAGAAGTTATACGCACAGTCTCGTATTTTTATCTTATAAGTGACATATAACAATAGTTCTATTTTTAACTGAGCTCCATACCGGTAAGACTTGGTATGTTTGTTTTTATTTGTACATATTTAATTTACTGCAAACGAAATGTATTGTAATATGATTGTCGTTCGCTTTTTATGATTTATATTTTAAATCGAAATAAAGCTCAATTGATTGATTGACTTTCCACATACCTCAGTCATACCAGAAGTTGAACCCCCAATCTCCTTACTGACTAGCTAGTGTGTCAGAGAGTAATTGTTTTGCTCCCGAATGCAGCGATGATCCCCAATGATTATACAACCCAGAGAACATAAGACTATGGAGTCAGAGTCCCGATCTTTCAGAGTCGGAGACTCATGCTTGCAAATTGCAAACCCTTTTGCTCACTCAGTCATGACCAAAAACCACAGAGTCTATGCAAGTTTTAAAGCTTTATTAAAAGTAAAACAAGCAGCTCTATGTGTACTCTGTAAATATTTAAATTGTGCATTATATAAAAACATTCATTAAAATCAATGTCATATAACAAACGGAGAACGACTGAAAAGTGGCTGATTTCACACATTAATTGTGGGAGAGCCCTCAGGTTGGAACTTAAAGTCTTGGTGGGGTTGAATCGTTGACGACTCCGACTAAGAAATGATGATGATCTTGCTCTTGTTCGTAGAAGGGAAGCTTCTGTCTGTTATGAGAAAAATGGTGCGTGTTAAAAAGCAAGCATTCCTCAGTTGTGTCAAAAAGTGTAGCATCACATGTTATGGCTAAGCATAAATAAAAAACACTTCCCTGAAGAAAGAGAAATGTTTAGTTCAGACTAGAGAGTCACAAATTATTAAATGTGTTTATGTAGTACTAGTAACTTTTTTTCATTCCTAGACAAAATAGGGAGTGGTGTATATGGCATCTAAAAATATTAAATGTTTTTTCTATGCGTAACCCTATCAGCACAGCCAACCACCAGTGCCGGGGCCAGTGCGGAGGTGGGCACTCCAGGGTCGGATGCGGTGCCACAGCCAGCAGGAACTGCTGTGGGGGATGCCACGGTAGTGGCGGGCATTGGTAAGCTAATATATTCCTTACTTATTGAGATTTCAGAGTGGGCTCTCTGCAGGGGTATATATGTTGTACAGTACAAGTACACTTTACTGTTAAGAAGACTTATAAATTTAGAACTAAGTTTTTGTCCACCAGGCAGAAGACAGTCATCCATAACTTCTCATTAGCAATAGCGGCGGAAGTTGACGAGTAACCAATGGCCTCCTCTAAATTTGACTTCAACTCAGCTGTGAAAGTTTTATCGAGAAGCCAAGTCAGATCAGAGATGTACTTGATGGATGGGATGAACGAAAAGGGAAAGAAGGGTGTAAGGAAGGGCGAGCGAGTGAAAATTAATGACTGGCAAATAATGATACTTGTTTTTGAATGCTGCCCGAGGTGGCTGGGAATCTGATGCATGGTCTGATGCATGGCCGGTTGAAGGCTGAAGCAAGGATGGGTGGAAGGAGAAAGAAAAGAGGACTGCCTGGGTGGGTGAAACAGAAATAGTATGTGTGTGCAATATATCCTTTGGTTCAAATTCAAATGCAAGTCAAGCACGGATGCATGGCTGGCGTTTTACAAAAAAAAAGCAAAAGGTTGTTTTTCGGTGAGAAAAAGTAAGGTTTGTCCAGTTGAGAGTCAGACATTAAGAAGAATGATTGACAATTACTTTGAATGGATGGATGCCTGCCTGCCTAGACGGTATCTTCCTCATAGTTAGCATAGGTGTATGTAGACAGAGTAGACGGTCACTGGATGAAGAGTGTTACTTTGAATATCATGTAACACCGTACGTCCGTGCCAGAGTAGCAAAGCCGAGGAAAGTAGAAGTTGTAATTTTTCAGAATACTACCATGACTAGTAACAGTAGTTTGCAAGCACAGCATATATCCAGCGATTACTTTGACCACTCACTCATTACCTCTGTTAATAATTTTTTTACAACTCTGTCATTCATGTGTGGCCTATCGGTGTTCACTCAATCAATAACAATGCACCTAAATGTCATCCCATATGTAAGCAAATATCCTGTGATGGGATAGATGATCATATTATTTATCTTCTTCATTTTCCTTTTGTAGTAGTCAGGGCAGGGTGAAAGTTAAATTAATTAAGCAGTAGCCCTTGTAACAGAGTATGGCCAGTGCCACCCATAAGAAAATTAAGAGCTTCACCACCTGCATGTACTGGACTGGTAACAGTAACGCAAGTCTGTGTCATCATGGCTTGCATCTGTTTTTTTCGGGTGCAAGTTGACTGCTCTGGCATTATGCCGGCTTCCACAAGTTTACATACCAATTTCACTAAACAAGAGAGAAGAAGAAGACTGGTGTACTGTCTCAGTCTAATGTAGTGAGTCCATAAAGGGCTCGTAGAATTCCTGAAACTCCCACTAATGTTAGAGCAGAGGGGGACGAAGTGGGAGGTTAGATAGATACGTGCCACAACTGTATGTACTGTGCTTGCAAGTTGCTAGTGCTACTGTGACACAACTTTCTGCTGAATTATTTTGTGTTAATCTTAAAGAGCATTGGTTGCAGTATGATTTTCTTTCTTCATATGGATGCTCCTTCCAAACTAACAAGGAAGGAGTTGGCTAGATGGGCCCGGCAACGGAAGCTGGAGGCAATTGTCACCGAATATCGGCGGCTGGTGGCCCAGGAGGAGGAGGACAAGCAGTCGACATCAACATCCACGACAGCTGCATCCTCCTCCGCCCACCCTAGGTCATCCAGTCAGCGCAAGCCTTCAGCGGTACGGAGCTGTGGTCCTGCAGCCACCGCCAAGCAGCAAAAAAATCAGCTGCCCCCCACAGCAGGTGCAAGGCTCGTCTGCACCGCTTGACCCTCAGAGTTTCCAACCTTGAGCAGGAGGTGGCGAGGCTGAAAACCCTGCTCAAGGACCTCCGCAGAGAGCATCGTGACCACCTGGCCAAAGGACACTGCCGGCGGAAGTAGAGGACAGACTGTCCCTTGCCCATTTTTTAAAGACTTTGGGGGGGGGGGGGTGGGGGGGGGAATTGGGCGTTGGGGTTTTTGGACTTTTGGGGACTGATTTGATTGATGGACATTGGTTGGGGTTAGGGAGGGGGCCGGGTTGGGTCTTCTTGTGGGATAGTTTATTTTTGTTAGGGCTCCAATAATTATTTATTTCTCTACTTAAACATAGCATACACGTTTCTTTTACTGTTTTGTGGGGGAGGTGGGGGGGTTAACTGTACATTTGTTTTCCTGAAACTTAACTGGCTGGTTGATTCAAATTGTCTAATCGCCCAAATATGTGCAAAAGTGCCACTGACAGAGGTAGTGAATTCAATTGTCCTACTACTTTACTAGTACTACCGTCAGTCTCTCCTCTCCTCCTACTCCATTATGCTTCCTCCCCCAAAATGCTTATCTTACCTGTGATTCGTGTTTGAGAATTGGGCTAGGCACAGGGCTGGGTGCATGGCAAATGGCGATTAAGGTTGGCTATGGAATCCTGGACAGATGAAATGTCATTGTTGTGGTGTTGGTAGTAGTAGTGGTACACACTGGCAGTAGCAGCATATGAAAAAAAAGGAAATGAAACATTCAGTGGCCTGAGCGTAGCATTAGAACAGTACGATAGATAGTACAGTACACAGTAAGAATGTATCCTCTGATTCCTTCACCATCCTTGAAATTGATTTTCTGTTGCTTTGACCTTATCCTCCCCAGCAAGTGTGTGGAATTATTGTTGTCATTTAGTCACAGCTCAATGAAAACCACACAGCCCTGGGTAGAGGGTTAGGGTTTGAAAATTGGATGGGAATTTGGGTTGTTGGGAAAGTTTTGTGGAGAGAGGAAAAAAAACACAGCATGCACAAACAACAAATGAAGAAAAACAAATCTTTGGATACAAAGATATCCATAAATCTTTTAAGGGACATAAAGGAAGTGCACTACTGCATGCATGAAGTTGTTTGCTAAATGGATGGTTAGGTTACTGAAAACTAGTAATTACTACAACTTACTAACTATGAAGAAACATTATTTGACAGTACAGGGCTGCAGTAATTACGCAATTTCACTTGCCTATCTGCCCTCAGAGAGAATAAACACTTATTAGTACATTAAATTTGTTTTTAAAAATAGGAAAGAAACTTATCAAATAGCTGGAGGGATGAATTTGAAGCAGAGAGCAAACAAACGCACAGAGTCACACTCATAGAAGTTCACAACAATAACACTATTTAAAAGATAAGTAGAAGTGAAGAGGATACTGTAACTGTATGTTGTAGTTGTCCTGTTTAATTTGGAAAGTTGCATGCATCTAGCCATTCCTCTTATTCGCTGCACTCCTCCATTCCATCTGACGCTCCGTCGATCAATCTTGGTGACTAGACAGACACACTGTTCACTGCCTTCCTGGCGGATGAGGAATTGCGGATCGCTAATGGTAAGCCTGAGTTAATCATTTTTCCCATCGCATAGGGTAAAAGCCGGTCTGTAATTGTTGATGGAAAAACAGGAAGTGATATTAAAAAACACCACGGAGAAAAAAATATACGGTACGGTGTGTAGTGCAAAAATAACACTTTCAGTTTCAGAGGCAACAGTAGTATTACATACAAGCATCATTTCTAAAGTGCGTACTCTGAGTCTCCTTTTCAAGGATAGTAATTAGCACACAGCACAGCAGGCCAGGGCCATGCAGACGGTCAAGGCAGGCACCACTGAGTGAAGCAACCTGATGTAGCATACCTCTTTGACACAGACCGACAAAGCATATCTAATTGTATGCAGCATGCCACATAGCCATAGCCACAATTTTACATGAAGTGCTGTCTGGACTCTGGCATAACAACACTACACTGGCTCGAACACTCCATACCACGACTAGACAGACATGTAGTTCTGCTGTAGTTGTTGACTGGTTTACCTGTTTGCCACACACGAAATGTCCATAGTTCTTCCGTATACCGACGATGATGATCCATCCCAGTGAGTGACTGTAAAGAAAAAATATATTATGTAACTTTGATCATCAAGACTCATCATCATCATGGTATATTGGCAAACTCAATGTTGTTCATGCAGTCGCACTCTACACACACAGTGAGTCCTAGGACATTTTGCATATTAAAAAATGCAACGTAGTGGCCCCTGCAGTAGAAGTACAATTTGAATTAAACAAGGTAAAAAGAACAGAGTAGACTTGAGTTACATTAAGTGTGTAAAAGATTAAATAATAACAGAAGACATATGATGATTCATTTCATGCACAGCAAACAAACAGCAATTGCTTTCATCAGAGCCAGACAGCCAGTGCTGTCCACTGCATGCCTTCTCATTATTCATTACCTTGTTCTTAAAGTGAAGGCTACAGGGCAGCCTCTCGTTTCAATTTCAGAAGTAACTGTCAGGAATCAGCATATAGTCAGCAATTCCAGTCCAACTTCTTTTGAGGGAACTCGTCTACGAAGCGACAGTTTCTTCATTCTGCGTAATCCAGCCATCTGCCTTGAGGGAAATGGATAGGGGGAGTCTGGAGGAGGAGGATAGAGGAGCATGACTGAGTTGTGAACTTGTGAACTTCAAGACTGCAGACAGCGGCACCTTCAATAAGGAAATAAGACGAAGACAGTGCTGCTGATGGATTTGTTGTGATTAGAGTTTTGTAATGGTAAAAGTTGCAAAACAAAGAAAGACACACAGGAGTAAAGGTGAATAAGGATTCAGGATGAAAAAAAAAAGGATGGCAGTTTCAGGCCTAGGTGTCAGGGAAGTAGAGCTCGTCCTCAAACTCTGTGAATTGAGACGGGAGTAGGTCAGCTAACAGAGAAGAACTTCCGTCACCTAAGTCGGTGTCCTCTTCTTCCTGCGTGGATTCACGTATTTTGTAATCTGGTGGTATGAAGTGCTGATTCATCTTGATCATTGTTAACCTCTCCACATTTTTCAGCAAGAGGCGGGTCCTTTTTGAAGTTACAATGGCACCAGCAGCACTGAAAACACATTCAGAAGACACACTTGCAAGTGGGCAAGACAAATAATTTAGAGCCAGCTTGGTGATCAGTGGCCATTGACCCCTTTTCCCAAACCAATACAGCCAATGGGTTGTGATCAATGTTGACCTCTGTTGGGTCATCCAGATAGACATGCACCATCCATTCAAGGTCATCAAGGGCTACTCCACTTTGCGTACCATTTGTGGCCTTTGCATCAGCACTGGAACGAGCAAACCATTGATGAGTTATCCAATCCGCTTCCGACAATATTATGGCTGGGCCTGGTGCAGGTGAGGATGATGATACGGTTGCTGGTGTAGGTAACGGCTGTGAGGGAAAGTGACTGCCTTCGGCCACAGAAGTGGACCTTGATGCCGAATGGCCTGCTGCTTCAGTAGTACTTGTGATTATTCCTTCAATTTCCTGCCACTCTTTTTCGAACCGAGTGGCTTACAGAGCTAGCCAATGTTTGTACTTTGAAACATCTGCTTCAGTAAAAGGAATGAATGCTTTGCTGGCCAGTGCCTTTTTGTACTGTGGATCCAGAATAGTGGCACAAATGTAATGTTGTTCCGTATGTATTTTTTTAAGCCTTTTATTGTCAACCAGGCGGGTTAATAAGCTCTCTGCCAACGGATATGCATCTTGCTTGTCAGTATCATCTTTGAACGTTGGAGACACCGCATTCAGTTGGTGCTCTAGCATGCGCAACCATGGGATAGCTTTGCCTAAAGTACAGTGCTCCCTGCTGACTTCACGCGTTAAGACCTCAAAAGGACGAAGCATGTCTGTCAGGCTTTTAACTAGGTACCAATCCTCCAACTCTAGCCTCATGTCTGTCATAGAAGAACCCAGTGCAAAGACATACTCATGGATTACCAAGCACTGCTCAGACAGACGCTCAAGGATGTAGAAGGTTGAGTTCCAACGTGTTACCACCTCCTGGATGAGTCCTGTGACTGGCACTCTACGGTCATGTTGAAGTTTCCTCAGCTGCTTCCGGGCCTTAAAAGGATGGCTGAAATGTGTACAGATTCTTCGGCAGTTGGTCAGTAACTTGCTGACTGTGTTTTCTTTTTTCAAGAAATCTTGAACAACAATGTTAATACTGTGCGCCGAACACGGCACTCTGAAATAGCCACCATCATTCATGGCCCTAACTATATTACTACCATTATCCATGAAAACATAACCAATCATGCGCTTTCTTGGATGCAGCCATTCAAAGACCTTACTGTTAAACTCCTCCAAAATGTTTACTGCAGTATGAGATTTCTCCATGGCAAACATGGTTACTGTTGCATATTTCTGACTAGCTTGAAAGATTGTGGCAGTGTCAACACCTGCAGACATCTTTTCTCTAACCCCTGCAAAAGAGACCCAGTGTGCAGTAATGCACATGTAATTAAGGGCTTGGCAACTGGTCCACATATCTGTTGTCAGGTGGATAGTGTGAGCAGCACTCTTCTGCAAAGCTGCCCCAATCACCTCCAGCACATCTTGATGTAGTGCTGGAACCGCAACTCTGGCAAAATAGGACCGGCTAGGAACCTTCCATTTAGGGCAGACTGTTGCCACAAATTGTCGAAAACCCACCCCTTCCACGAAAGAAAAAGGAAGAGGGTCCAGCGCTAACATTTTACCCAGCATTGCATTATAAAGACGTGCCATTGGGTGGCTGCATTCCAATGGCGCCTCTGACCAAAACATGCTTTTAATGGTGGTCTGGACCGTTTTCATATGTGATGAGGATGCAGACCTCTTCAACCCAGTCAGGCTCATTGATGTACTTTTTCGCATTGGTGTCTCTACCAGACTACTGTGCCTCCTTGATTTTGTTGGGGTAGAGGAGGGTGTGGGCGCTACCACTGTAGTGCTGCTGCCAGGGGTTCTGTGTGTACCAGAGAAAATGTCTCTTGGTTGTTCACCTCACCCCTGCATGATCAGCTCCTCTTCGTCATCAGATGCAATATCAATTTCTACATTTGAATTTGTACTTTTGACTTTCCGGATGTTACTTAGGTGCGCCTCCCACTGGATAATGTGGTGTTTTTTTAGATGACCCGTCTGGCCTCCGGTACCATAGTTGGTATCAAGCTTTCCCCGACTAACTACTTGTTTACAAATCAAACAAATGACTAGGTTTTCCGCCTTTTTGCTAATACTAAAGAAGTCCCAAACTGGAGACTGAAGATTTCTGGTGGTGGTGGAGGTGCTACTTTCAATGCCAGATGAAGTGGAGGATGGGCGTGGCTGAATGTGACTCTGTTGTGCACTTACAGCACCACTACTTGAGGTAATGGAGGTCGAGCTGGATGGAGGTCCCTGCAGGCACTTCTGATGAGAACATATGGAAGCTGTAGGTCGTGTTGGTGTAGTAGTTACCTTTGTTGGTGGTGGTACCAGTGCCACGCCGCCCACATCCCGCTCATCAGCAATTCGGGATAGAGTAAAAATGTCTGTCTGCTGCATGCCCGTCATTGTCAGACTGTTCATCAGCAGCAGAATCCACCACTTCTGCTTCTTGTTTGTCGTCATCACCCATAAGTGAAAGCCTTGCGGGAACTTTCCTATTAGGCTTAGCTACCTTTGTCGGCTCATGGCGTGCCTCCCTCCCAGACTGCATTGGTGGGTTCCAATCAAGATCAAGATCATCAGAAGGAAGGGGGCTTGAAGAAGAACTTGTACTAGCCCTCCTTGACCTTTTTCTTGCTGGGGATCTGGAAGACAATGGATCATCAGGAGGAGTGACTTGCTCGAATGATACCTCCGCTTGAATCTCGTTTTCCTGATGTGGCCCTACTTCTGGAGGAACAAGCATTGTGGGCAGTTGTGCCTCTCCATGCGCCTCTCCATGCACCTCTACTTGCACCTCTACTTGTGCCACTCCTTGCACCTCTATTTGCGCCTCTACTTGCGCCACCCCTTGCGCCTCTACTTGCTCCTCTACTTGCGCCACTCCTTGCACCACTCCTTGTGCCTCTCCTTGCACCTCTCCTTGCACCTCTCCTTGCGCCTCTCCTTGCACCTCTACTTGTTGCACCTGTGGTTTTCGTTGCGGCTGAGGTTGAACACTCGTCAGATGAGTTACACCCTGCGCTGATTGGATGCTACTTTCTTGCGATGAGTCAACGCCAACATCACTGGTCGATGGTGATTGAGCACTCATGGCCTTGGGCCTAACTTGGCGTGGTGGCACTGAGACCAATGAAGCTGAGGTGCTTCACGCAGCTTGGTCCCCGGTGGACACCGCTGCTGCAGGCGTAGTTTTTTTCCCCCAAAAAAGTGTCTGTGGGCACATCAGTCTCCTTGGTAAGTGGCGCCACTTGCTTCTTCTGCTCCTTCTTACTGGCAGTGGCACTGGGAACTTTCTTGGTAGAGCAGTTACGGCCACCTTTCTTTGGGCCCATCTTCTTAAGATGTCAGAACAGCAGGCCACAGTTGCACGAGTTGCAGAGTTGTCTGTGGCCACACGTGACATCACGCGACGTTGTGCTACACACACCGCAGCAGGACTTCTTCCTGGCACTGATGATGAACGATGAGGATGATTTGTGGCTCTCTTTGTGCCCCTAAAAGCAAAGGAAGCCATAGGAACATCAGTTAAATAAATGTTGCATATGTCATGCTTAATATTTGCAACTAGGCATTTATTATTATTACAACACACCCAAAAATGTAAAGACCAAAAATTAAAAATTGCAATTATTGCTAATCAAAAATGGATGTTTACATTGATAGAAGAGAGACCACACAGAGAGAGTTGTTTCATGCACCACCGAGTACCCTTGGGCATAATGGATGAAAGCATGGCAGACTGGGTGCAGGCCTATGACACAAAGCACACTGCCTGGCTTCAGAATGGCCCCTTGACCCCCACCCACATGGACAGGCCCAGCCTGGACCAGGCCTCAAAATGGCCCCCACCCACATGGCCAGGCCCCAACACCACCCGAAAAAATCGAAAAACACACAAAAAACACCACAATCCAATGCCATCCATGCCCTAAATGATGTTTAAAATATTCAAGAGACCCCAAAGAAAGCCTTGGTCCACGCACCACTGAGTACCCCTGGACATGATGGATAAAAGAAGGGCAGACTGGGTGCAGGCCTATGGCACAAAGCACACTGTCTGGCTTCAAAATGGCCCCTTGACCTCCACCCACATGGCCAGGCCCTGCCTGGACCAGGCCTCAAAATGGCCCCCACCCACATGGCCAGGCCCCAACAACACCCCAAAAAATAAAAAAAACACACACTAAACACCACAATCCAATGTCATCCATGCCCTAAATGATGTTTAAAATATTCAAGAGACCACACAGAAAGCCTTGGTCCATGCACCACTGAGTACCCCTGGGCCTACTGGCTAGTGTGGCTTTACACGCACCCCAAAATTGAAAAACAAATTCCACATATAACAGTGAGCTATTCAATTCCATGACATAAATGATATTTAAGTTCAACAAAATTCACAGAAACAGTTGTATCATGCACGCATGACTAACCCTGGGCCTACTGGATACTGTGCCTACCCACAGTATATTTTTTTAAAGTTGTGAAAAAGTTTAAAAATTGTAGTTGCAGCAACTGCAATGCCCCAAACAAACAACACCAACTCACTTGTAAAATCTCAAATCCAAAAGTAATCCAAAAGTGATCCACACAGAAAGTCCTCAAATACAAATATCCAGCAGCAGCCACAAAGAGTAATCCTTCCAGCTCCAGATCCAAATGAAAAGTGACCAGGACATGGACAAAGCACTGGGAGGAGCCTGCTGGACAGGAACAGGAAGTTGGGGACTCTGGGGCACTTCCTTCCTCCCACCACTCCCCAAAAAATGGACTCCTTGCAAAAAAAAGTGCAGCCAAATGTCAATCTGAAGAGTTATTCTGATCCAAATCATCATTTTCAGAAGGTTTATGCTGCCTGCGGTAGATTTCTTGTGCAGAATTGCAATTTTTGCAAGTTTGGGAAAGCGAGCTGTTCAAATCTGCTGCCGGAAGTCAGATGCGCGTCACATCTTAGTGTTCGCAATTGTTTACTCCCGCGATGCGTGATCACGGCCCCTTATGACGTATTCGCGTTCTCAAACTCTCGCAGTGCAAGATGGAGGTCCACTATGACGTACTCGCGGTCGCAAAGTCTCGCGCGATCACGCAGCCAGATCCAAAATGGCGTAGCGCATGCAAACCGGGAGGAAAAACAACTCGGCGAACTCAGAATCACGGTAAGTCAACGCCGCGCGTGCGAGATTGTAGTTTTTGAAGCGCGACCAAGCAAAAAAAAACGCCAGCTTGAGAATTTTTGGGCAAATTCGCGCGATTTGCGGACCGCGACATTGCCAAAAATCCGCAAATTCTGCGAGCGGAACGGATTTTCAGCCAACAATGTTAATCAATAATATTTAGCAAGCTATGGTAGCAAAAGACAGTAGATTTTATGTCAAACTTCATCACACGAAAAATATATCAAAGCCCCGTAGAGCATCAATCATCAATAATCATTGATCAGAGAGCCATGACGGCTAAAGACATTATATTACATGGCAAACTTCATCACCGAAAAAAAAATTATATCCAGAATATATCCAATATATATTCCTGTGCCTTTACCTCAGAGGAAAACATTCTAACCCTCCCCTTATTAATAACTTTAGGCGCGAAAAAGCAAAAAAGCTTCACAACCCACCCCCTGAAACGGGGTTATCATCTGTCGAAGTCTCCATCTCCGCTCGACCGTTGTGTGGCAAAAGTCTGGCCGAGTGAAGAAGGTGTGTCCTTCAAACGAACGTTTTGAGTGAGGTCTAGCCCGATCTGTTATAGCCAATCTTAACAAAAAGTTGCCAACAAAGATCAAAATGGCTCTTGGTCATTCCCCTTGGCTTTTTGCCCAGGTTTTCCTGAACATTGGAAAACGATGAGCCCGTTGTACTTCCATCTCCCAATTCCAATGGGCAAGGTCCGGAAAGGCGCTCTTCATCAGCGTAATGACAAAGGCCATGATATTCTCACCCTCCACATTTTCTTCCAGGCCAAGCTGCCGGACGTTATTGCGGCGCTGACCGTTTTCAAATTCCTCAAGCTTCCAGCATACGTCTAACAATTGTTTTTCCTGCATGGCCTTGAATGATTGTAATTTATCAACCTCCACCTCTACGGCAGCAGTTCGTTCTTCCACCTGGGTGACTCGCTCCGACATATCAGTGCACACTTTGTTCATCTTACGTATAGCCCCTTGCAGTTTCTTGGTAGCAAGTAGCGATCTCTTACTTTCCTGTCTCGCCTCCCCCTGCATCTGTTTAAGAGTGGAGTACAATTATTCCAGTGTTGGAGGGGGAGGTCCGCTACTAGAGCTACTTAAGCCTCCCGCACCACTTTGCATTGCACCTCCTCGGTCGAGCCGACTACCAGTACATGCTGTCAACGGTGAAATGGATTAGTCCCATTCAAGTTTCCTTGTAGGTGAGTCCGATGATCTCGCATTAGTCTTGGCACGCCGTTTGGAGTTCATAGATCGGCTACCATGCGTCTTCTGGGTGGCTGAGGACTTTCCTAATGCCGTCTCCTGTGAAGATCCCGCCTCACTGATCTCTGATGTTCCGGAGTCATCATTTAGCGAGAAAAATATATCTCTGAGGAGAGCAGGGACGCGCCTGCCCAAGAAGCAATTACACCATGCCTGTTCCGATCTCCTAAAGCACTACTAATGTTGCCTCCATCAATCTCCAGCATGGCTGGCGGTTCCTGGGCTTGCGCTAATGTGTGAGGCTGAATATGAGCTGGTTGACAGCCTATATTGACAGAGGTTGTATCTACACCAGCCCCGCTAATACCATCCTCATTACCATTTTCAACAGCGCTATCGTTTGGTGAGTCATGTACCATTGCTCCATTTGCGACGATCAGAGTCAGCCTCCTCGACAATCTCATTGGTAAGTGAAGCAGATGAAAGGCCACCCACTGAGCTTATGCCCAAATGCCTCACTCCTGCCCGCCCGGAATTTGTTTCTGTATTATCTGCAGGCTGAGACTGAGGCAAAGAACTACCGAGCCCAGAATCCACCTGTGTGGTTAGCAAAGTATCACTGCCCTGAGGGTGAATCACTGAATCGTCTGCTGCAGGGAGCAGGCTACCATGGCACTCCAGCGCTGCAAGGATAGGAGCAGAGGAGTCAGCAATGCTTGGGGGCACAGTTACTGTAGCTGTAGCCGTTTTGCCTGCAAATGCCTCCAACACCGAAGGCTGTCGCATAGCGGGTTCCCCAGCAGCAGCGGTGCGGAGCGCAACCTTGTACTCCCAGCCACACCAATATCTTTTATTTTCAGAGTGTTTTCCTCACTCTTCTTTTGAGCGCCACCTCACCGCATCTGGCCAGCGTCTGAGGTCAGATCCTGCACGGCATCCTCCGGAGCCCCCTTCACCTCTTTAGCAACATCCTTTGTGGTGCCTGCATCTTTCAGCAACTTACTCGTCTTCGGAACCATCCTGTGCGGTAATTGAAATAACCAGCATCGAAGAAGTGTCCAAATACGACCCAGGGTCAGAGTAACCCGTAGCAGCCGCAGAGCACTGTGAGGAATGCCAAAGGGAACACATTAGAAGCAGCCATGAGAGCCGCCCATTACCCCTGGAGCATCAGCAGTGTCTGCAGCCAGCACAAATCGCACACCCTCGCAGTGAGTCCACCAAAGCATATCCCTCAGTTTAACCGGGCATTACGAGAGCCTTGCAGAGTGAGAGTAGAGTCAGCAGCCTTCTTGTCCGGACTTAATCCACTTCAAGTTAGCAAATAGATCTAGGGTTGGCAACTCCAAGCACTAAAATACCTTCTGAAGCTGAGGGACACTTAGCTCCCACTCGTGACATTGCTTGGTGTCTCTGCTGAGGGAATTGGCCCAATCATTTTGTATCCCCGGAACGTGTTGGACTTGCATAGATATGTTGTGGGCTATTAGCCATACCCAAATCTGCTGCTCTAGGATTGACAGGGCATGAGACTTCGTCCCCCCTTGCTTCTGTTGTTAGAACATGGTGGTTGTGTTGTTCGTGCGGAGCCCCTGATCCTTGGTAGCAATTACCAGATGCATAGAAAGACCACTTTCAGCTCCAACCAATTTATGTGACACACTGCTTCTTGATCTGACCACTTTCCCTTGACTTGGAACTCGTGGAGGTAAGCTCCCCGTCCTTCCATGGAAGTGTCTGATGTCATTACCATATCCGGTTTTGTTGGAGGGAAGGATAGGCCTTGAGAGAGATTGTCCATGATCATCCATCAGGATATTGCCATTGTCATCTCTAGAATGAATGAAACAATGCCATCGAAGGAGCCTCGAGATTGAATCCAATGAGACTCGAGCTGCTACCGGAGAGGTCTTTTCTGCAAGCGGTAGTGTGGGATCAACGGAATGACATCATCTGCAGCATTGACTTGTAAGTCCTTACAGAAACGCACCTTTTTGAAGAGAGGGACTGTGCGATCCTTTATAGGTAAGAAATAATTTCTTCTGAAGGTAGGGTATTGGTCTCCAAGATCAATCCCAGGAACACCAGCGAGTTAGGGGATCAGAGAGGGCTTTTTTTGACCAATTGGTCTCCAAGATCACTCCCAGGAACACCAGCGAGTTAAGGGATCAGAGAGGGCTTTTCCCTGTTGAGATTGAGACCCACGGAGCGAAAAAGTCAAAGACAGATTTTCGTAGATTCCCTGGTGCCCTGGAAGGATGTAGCCTTGTCTAACCAATCGCCCAGGTAGTGAAAAACCTGGTGACTGGATCACCAGAAAAAGGTTGCCAGCACACCAGTCACTCAGTGAAAACACTTGGTGCTGATTTTAGCCCGAAAGGTAGCACCTTAAATTGGTAATGGCACCCTCCCACCTGGAAACTGAGAAAGCGATGATGCTTTGGGTGTATAAGAATATGTAAGTATGCATCCAGAATATCCAGGGAGGTCATATAATCTCCCGTATCCATGTGTAGAAGAATCTCCTAAAGTGACAACATTCTAAAAGGTTGACTTTTGATGAACTTTTTTTACAACCTGTGGTCCATAATTTGCCTCCATTTTCCTGTCTTTTTGTTGATTAAAAATAAAGGAGAGTAGAAGCCTAGGTTGTGCTGATTGCGTGGCACCTGTTCGATTGCTTGTTTGGCAAGAAGCAAACTGATTACTTTTTTGAGAAGTGCAAGATGACAGTGTTTAGTTTTCCGTTGAGGGAAATTCGTAGGCTGTTGAAAAAATTCCAGGGTGTGACTGAGATGAAAGATGTCTACCCACCATCTGTCAGAAGAAATGGTGTTCCACTGAGTGAAGAATTTGGAGGAAGTTTCGGCCAGTTGAAGTGGGACTGGGGTGACGGATGCCTGCAAATTTTCATTGTTTCCTACAGACGCAGGGCCTCTGCATGCTGGTGCTCTTTCATATGCTGGCGTTGAGGTTTGGCGAAAAGACTGTGCTGAATATTGTATCTGAAACCCCTGCTGATAGAAGGGCTGAAAATGCTGCTGGAGCTGAGGTCTAGAAAGAAACTGACCTCTCTCTCCGAAAGAAGAACATTTCTTTTGCTATAAATCAGTCAGAGATTTAGCCGTGTCTGTGTCCGATTTGATTGAATTGACTGTAGCACCTCATCCACATGGTTGCCGAAGAGATATTTGCCGTCAAACTGCATATCCAGCACTTTAGCCTGAACCTCTGAGCGGAATGTTGTTGCCCTAGGCCATCCCTCCCTCCTTAACACTGAAGCTCCTGCCATTTACCTAAAGGCGGTGGAAGAAATATCCAGTTCCACTTCAAAGATCTCTGAGGAGGTTCTCTCTCCTTCTGACAGTATATCTTTTGCCGCCTCCTTCTTATCCTCGGGATGATATTCAAACAAGAGGGAGGTGTCGGACCACATTTGCCATTCATATCAACCGAGGATAGTCATGGCGCTAGATGCCCTGATGGCTGTTGCTGCCAGCTTGGAGAATCTCTTGCCAATATTGTCCAACCTGCACTCTTCCTTATATGGTGGGGCAGCACATGGCGATGGAGGATTGGGCCACCTGCATAATAAGGGAGTCAGGTCTTGGATGGCCGATAAGACACACAGGAGAGTCCTCAGGTGCCTTGTATGTCTTATCTAATTTAGGGATAACAGCAGGAACGGAGGCCGGGGTCTTCATCAGCTTAAGGCCCTCCTGCCACTGGTAATTCACTATGGGGATGGCTCTGGTGTCACGCTGTGTAGCAGTCTTAAAGTCGTACAGAAAACACTCCGTCTGCTTGACGGGCATGTGAAGATTAAAACATTCGGATGCCCGCTCTTAGAGGTCATGAAAACTGCTGATATTTGCCGGTGGAGAATCATCCATCATCAGAGAAGGAGAAGGTGGTGTGTGCACCATATAGTCGTTCCATTCACCCCGATCATCCGGGTTCTACTACAGATCTCCCTCTTCTAGCTGCTGGTCACCACTGTCGAGCATCTGGACAAGACTTTGCCAGGATGATTAGGTTTTGTGTCTCTGCAGCGCATCCTGTGTAGGAGGTGGTTTTTGACTAGCATTGGCCTCAGGTATTTTTTTTGTAAAAGCCACTGAGCATCAGACACAAATCAGTGACCAGTAAAATAGGGATGTGGATGGAGGGCTCCTGCTGACGTTCATCCTGTTCATCCTAAGGATAACGTTCCTGAAAAGTGTCTAAGCATGGAACGCTGGGACGTCCCATGCCCAAGAAGGAATATTCATTCTCTAGATACGTGGAAGGGTCATCCAGCAGTTCCTCATCCCCAGATTCTTGGCATTTGACCCTAAGTTGCAAAGGGATATATGCAGGATCATAAGGACCCTCATCCTCGGTTTTCCTGGAAGTCCCAGAGGCGAGTAGGAGGCAACGGGGAGATCTTGGACAAGTCCTGCAAAAGAGCAGAAATCGCCTTTGGAAAAGCCATGTCTTTCCCCTTCATCGACGGGAGCGTCGATGGGGCCATAGACACTATCGTCAGCAGTATGACTGACTGCGTCAAATGGATGGAAACGCTAGTCAAAGGTGCAGCGCCAAGCTGTACCGGTGATGGTGAAGCTCTTGATGTCAGAGATGGTCTTGCAGTTGCCGCCAACTATGACATCACCACTTCTGTCTTCGCAACGCTATGGCAGTCGCCCCGACTGTCGACGTCATAGAACTTGCTGCTGATACCTTTGACAGAGTACCAGATCCAGCAGAGACGGAGTGCGTCTTGTCCACAAGGCAGTCGACGGCAGATTCTTTTTGAAGGAGCATCTTTGAAAGGAGTATGTGGTGCATATGGAGGCACAGAGCCAGATCTTTGCTGGGCGAGAGGGCCAAGGTTGTTCTTTTTTAGCCCTTTTCTCAACATATTTTTCTTTGCTCTGAGAACGGGATTTTTTCAGATCTCTTTGGACAGAAGAAGAATCTTCTTACTTCCTTTTCTTGGAGTAGGTATGAGGCTTCTCCTCATTCTGAGTCTGAATCCCTCACCAACTTCCTCTTTTGTAGCAAGAGGAGCAGTCTTCCCTCACCATCCTAGAGGGTGTTTGAAGAGCAAGTTCGACAAGGATTAAAGTACCTGGGCTTATGATCCGGATATAAGCAATAGAGGCATTTCTTATGTGGCTCCTCAGAGAAAAGCCTGGACTTTCCACAAGTCTTGCAGGACCTGAACAGCTCTGTTTTAGACTCAGACATTCTGAAGAAAATGCAGAAAATGAATACTCACTTTCAATAGTCCCTCAGCGGAAGAGATGGTTGAAGAAAAATAACTGCCAGCTGGAAGTTGAAAAGGGTTAAGTAGAAAAAGCTGTGACTGAGCAGAGCTCAGGGAGACTCCCTAACACACAAAGTGCGGTAAGAAATCTGAGGCATGGTGGCCCTGCACAGGATGGATACTCTGTGTCTACGCTGTGATTGGCTGGAGTTTGGATGTTCTAAAATGAAATTAACTGGCTACTAAATGCTATTGAATTCCAAGGGGATAGGAAAGGATAGGATATGTGTTTATAAAGCGCTCAAATGCTGTGGCGTCTTGGCGCTGGTATATGTGGAAGTGGTGCAGTCAATGTTACAAGAGCTATATTGAAGCAAACAGCCAGGTTTTCAGATCTTTCCTGAAAGATTGTCGGTTTGACTGAAATCTCATGGCTGTAGGCATTTTATTCCACAACTTTGCTGCACAGTTTGAAAACGTTCTTCCACCCCATCTTACTCTCCTGATCCTATCAATCTGGAGAAGGCCCAATTTACTGGATCTTAGGGCACGAACGGGGGTATAGGGCATGAACATTTTTTGGATGTCTTTAGCTCCTCCCCCGTAGAATGGTTTATGAACCATGCATAAAACCTTAAATTCCACACATTGCTGTACGGGAAGCCAGTGGAGTGCTCTAAATCCAGCTGAGGTTGATTGGCCTCTAGGTATATTTAGAAGCAGCCTCGCAGCAGCATTCTGCAGTGACTGCAGCCTACTCATCTGGGTTTTGTTAATCCTCAACAGCAAAGCATTGCAATAATCAAGCTTAGATAGTAGGAGAGCCACCACCACTGTCTTTTGTAATTCCTGCGCAATGAAAGGGAAAATCTTTCTCAAAGTTTTAATTAGGAAGACGCAGGAAGAGGTAAGACTATTTACCTGAGAGGAGAGGTTTAGCTGGCAATCAAAAATAACTCCGAGATTTCTGACCTTGGGTACAGGACTGGGGCTTTCTCCGGCTCTCACTGGCCACCAGGAATTATTCCACAGGGATCGCCCCTGACCAAACTCAATAACCTCCCTCTTATCTGTATTGATTTTCAGAAAGCTATGGTTCATCCAGGTCATGGTCTCAGTAAGGCACACATGAAACCTGACAGCTGTGTCTTCAGGTTGTTTAGCTATAGAGATTAAAAATTGAAAATCATCCGCGTATGACACCAGGGCCTTCTGCGAATTCCGGCGTTTGCGAATCCCAAACAGCTTCCTACATATGCCCCTGAGGGGCATATGTAGGTAATTTCCATTTTGTGTTTCTCAAATTGCGATTTTTAAGGAATCGCTATTTGAGAATTGCAAATTGGAATGTATGTAATAAATCACAATTTTTTTGCGAATCTCTAAAATTCCTTAATTGCGATTAGCAAATTGCGAAACGCAATTAAGGAATGAGTGTCCTATTCATTCCTATGGGCCAAAAGGCCCAAAGGAATGAATTGGGATGCATTCTCAAATTGCGATTTTCTATGAGAAAATCGCAATTTGAGAATCCAAGGGTGGCAAGAGAGTCCAAAGGACACCTGTTGCACCCCTGGAATGTGCATGTAAGTACATGTGGCGCACATACATGCCCTAAGGGCATGTCTGTGTGCCACATGCCACTTTGAATTAAAAAAAATGCATTTTGACAGGAAATTGCAAAATACCATCTACTTGGAGTAGGTGGTATTTTGCGATTCCTTAAGCCAAAATCACAATTTTCAAGGCACCCCGACATAGCATTTAAGGAATTGCAAAATTGCGATTCCTTAAATGCTTGAGCAAAATAAGGAATCACAATTTTTGCGATTCCTTATTTTGCTATGTGGCCCGTACATACCAAAACGCCGATTCGCAAATGCCGGATTGCGAATCGCAAACGGCTTACTACATATGCCCCTTAGTTATTTATTATACACATTCCCTAACACATTAGTGTATCTCCTACCCGGAGATATAAACACAATACACACAATATTTCAAAGTATACTATCTCTCAACTGAGTTTAAGTCAAAGTCCATACGATCTAACAGTATTAGAGGTAAAGCCAAACTTAAAGCGAACCTTGATGCTGTGCTTGATGTAGGCTCCAAGATAACTCCCTCTTTATGCTCATATTTCAAAGTAGTACCACAGGTACTTCGTCTCTCAGAGGCTCAGGGGATGTCTACTTCATCGATAGAACCAGAGTCCGGTGCTCAAGACTTTCCAGTTCCGGTCCCTGTGCTTGTTTACCCTCCTGACGGTGGTCTGGTCCCGGCATTAGTCTCGGATTGTACTAACATGTCATTGCCAGCTCTGTCCTTACCTACAATCTCATTAACTGATGGGAGTTCATCTACCTCAGGTTTGAACGGGGCATCAGTGAAAGAGTTACAGGTGGGTGGAATGTCTCCTACCAGACTATATGTCAATAATTTGGTGGTTGATAGTAGTTGTGGCAGCTACGAGGCTGCAGCAGACGGGGCAGGGGGGGCTGTTAGTCTCAATGTCCCAGTTCCGGTGGAATTCATGGGGACAGGGATGGTTGGAGTGGAAGTAGAAGATATCCCCCTTGACCCTGCCCAGCAGCAAACATCAGGCCCCGCTCCAAGCTTGAATGTAGGGGCTACAATGTCCAGTGTCTTGGCTGCCTCTTTACTGGCAATGTTCTCTACCCTGTCCCGGGACATAAAAAGGGGGTTTGAGGAGTCCTCTGCCAATCAGCTGGAGATTTGGAACTATTGCGAGTCTTGTTGGGCTAACATCAAGGACGGGGAAGCTGGAAGAGACTGTTGCTGTGATGTCGATTCATTTGGATAAAGCTGAAGAGGACATTGTTAAACTTAGGAGGGAGGATCAGGCCCTTCTAGAAAGGATGGAGGTGTTGGAGAACAATGCCAGAAGGTGTAACATTCGCATTCTTAATGTACCAGAGGGATCAGAAGGCTCTGATATCAAACAGTTTGTTGTCCACTTATTGAAGGACTCATTATGTATGGATCAAACCTTGGAGGACCTGGCCACCGACATTCAAAGGGTTCACAGAGATCCATTTAGGCGAAACCCGCAAAGGTTCAAACCTCGTAAAATACTTGTCAATTTCCACACTTATGTCCTTAAAGAGCAAATCCTCAACTTAGCTCTAAAACAGAAGACCCTACCTGGTAAGGGGTTCACTTTCCTTATCAGGTCTGATTTATCAAGAGTCACGCTGGCGAAGCAGTGGGAGTTCGGCAGGCGGCTGGACGCCTTTAGGAAGTTGGGTGCTACTGCTCAACTCATGTTTCCGGCCGCACTGAAGGTGATGCACAATAATAAGATGTTCAACATCAGGGCAGTGCAAGCTGCTGACGAGCTCCTTTTAGATCTGGGCAATAAGGTGTCGGATAAATAGGATATGGTCCCTTAAACACACTGGCTAACTAGAGGATGTGAATGTGAATGTTAATACATAATCATAGATATATATAATCATCATTAATAGGTAATAATAAAACGAAGTTAAATCTATAAAAAATCCATTAAAAAAAAATATATCCAAAAAAAAAAGAGAATTTTTTCCTGCTTTATGGAATGCACATATTTAGTTGTTCTGGTACACTTAGATCACTTTGGTAGGAAATTTGGTTTAGGGTTTGGGTGGAGCATCGGGAGCCTGAGGTGGGGTGCCATCTACTGGACTTGATCCGGTTAGATTCACCTAGGGTTCTCCATGGGAGGGGGGGAGGAGGTTGGGGGGGGGCATGGGCTCAGAGGGGAGGTTAGGGGGGGCAACAATTTCATAAAAATTTCCTCATTTGCCAATTTTGTGTCTTAGTTTACTACGTTGTTTATAAGTTTCTGCACGGTGTGTTGCCTATTTGTATAGGGGTAGGGCAAGCTAAAGATGTCTCTTGCACCCAATTAAGGTTTGGCGGCGTCTGGGTCAGTGTCTATGGGTAAATTACAAATAATATCTTGGAACGTCAACGGCCTGCACACTAAACCTAGGGCCAGAAAGTTGCTGCAGTATCTTCGGGACTCAGATGCACAGGTCATCATTCTCCATGAGACGCATTTGATCCAGGCTGAAATTGACACGTTAGTTAAGGGGAACAAGTGGATTGGCAATTTCTACCTCTCAGTCTTTGTCTTCTACAGGGGTATCGCTTATCTTTAAGAAACAACTAAAGGCTAGGGTGTTAGACTCTAAGGTGAACCCAGCTGGTAGATGGGTTATTGCATCTCTTTCTATTCTGGGCACTCAACTTACTATAGTTGGGTACTACGGCCCTAATCAAGACGATCCATCATCTTTGGAGACTATCTTTTCCCATCTCTTGTCCTTCCCATAGCCTGTAATATTTGCTGGCGATTTCAACATTGTGTTAGACCCGGTGTTGGATAAATCTCATAATAATCGTTCTCGGATCCCATCGAAATCAAGATCCTTCTTGCTGAACGCAATGAAGCAGTATGGGTATGTCGACATTTGGAGATTAAGGGCAGCTAATCAGCAGGGCGTTTCTTTCAGGAACTATAAATATCACCATCAGTCCAGAATAGATTTTGTATTAATTAATCAGAAGCTAGTTGACGGCACAAGGGACATCAACTATCTACCACTACATTTATCCGATCACTCGGCGGTAGTTCTGGAACTGACAACCCCTCTTACTGCGTCGGTCAGGAGTTGGTCTTTCGATCGCTCCCTACTTTCTCATCCTGACGATGTCCTTTTTCTTAAGACTGAGGTGACACATTTCATAAAGGTAAATGTAGGTTCTGCTGGTATCGGAGTCGTGTGGAACTCTCTTAAAGCATTTTTGAGAGGCCTTATCACGGGTAAAATGGTTTATAGAAGGAAGGAATACAGAGAGGCTGTGACCTCGGTGGAGGCGAATATAGCTAAGATCCAGTTAGATATTGATGCCGACTCCGCCTCCACGGAAGCTGTTTTAACACCTCTGCGTGATGCATTGCATTCCCTAAAGGGCCACTTAGCCTCGATTATTAATCAGGGGATACAAGAAAGGTGGGAGGCCAGTAAACTCGCACACTTCCAGTATGGGGAGGGAGCCAGGAAGTTATTGGCATGGATAGCCAAAACGGATCAGGTCCGTAACAATATCGAGCTGATAAATGTCAATAATGTCCCACTCTCCTTAGATGTTGACATTAGATCAGCCTTGAGAGAATTTTTTCAAACTATTTATTGCGAAGATAAGAACATGAACCCTGACATCATTAAAGACTGGCTTAGTAAGATCACTCTCCCAGTCCTTTCTGCTGAGCAGAGTGAGATGTTGGACAGTGAAATCTCGGAAGAGGAAATTAGGAAAGCCATTAAGAATGCCAAGAAGGGGAAGGCGTCGGGGCCAGACGGCCTACCTGCTGAAATTTATAGAGCTTTGGAGCAGCAAATGGTTTCTTTCTTGGTAGTGCTATTTAATCAGATTTTACTGGATGGCGTGCGTCCTCCGGTGTCACCTACTGCATGTGGTTCGTATAGACCAATTTCGATCTTAAATGTAGACTACAAAATTTTCGCTTCAATTCTTGCTAATAGATTGGCTTTAGTCGCCCCCAATTAATTACATCCGGATCAGAAGGGGTTTGTTAAGGGGTGGCAGTTATATGAGCTAACCTTTGACTTAATAGGGGCTATCGCCTTGGGAGTTTTGGAGTCTCTCCCCTTGGCGGTCCTCACGCTGGATGCCACCAAGGCCTTCGACAGGGTCAACTGGTTGTACCGGTCGGAGACCCTGGCTAAGTTCAACGTGGGAGGAGGATTTCGCCGGGCAATCAGCCTGTTATATCAGAGCCCTAATGCTTGTGTTCTTGTCAATGGTGTTCCATCTGATCCCTTTAACATCTCGAGGGGAACACGGCAGGCCTGCCCGCTCTCCCCACTCCTGTTCGATCTATATGCTGAACCATTTGCCCAATGTTTGAGGGACAATGTCAATATCAAGGCGTTCACGTATAGGGGTTGGGAGAGAAAGGTGGCCCTTTATGCGGACGATATCCTCATTTTCACGTCTGAGGCGCATACAGCCCTTCTGGTAATATTTAAGTTGGCCTCGGAATTTGGGGCAGTGTCCGGCTATGAGATCAATGCCTCAAAGACTGAGATGATGACCTGGAGCATTGACCAGAGCTTATTTAGCCCGGGCATCCGTCCGGGAAATAGGATGAGGTATTTGGGCCTTGACATTATAGAGGACATTGACCAGATCGCCACAACTAATTTCTCCAAGGTTGCAAAGGACTGTCGTAAGTTACTACAGTCTTGGGCACATCTCCCTTTGTCATTATTGGGAAGGGTTAACTTGGTCAAAATGTTCATTCTGCCCAAGATTTCTTTTGAATTTAATACTATTCCCTTATATTTCGATCCTTTTCTTATTAAAAAATTACAGGCCAAATCAATACCTTTATTTGGAATAAACATCTCCCAAGAATCTCTTGGAAAAAGCTTAGGAGGCGTAGGGAAAAGGGGGGGCTTGCAGCCCCGGACCTTCAGGTGTATGCCTGGGTGTTTCAGTTATCCGATGCCAGGATGTTATTAAAGAAACCATTTGAGCATGAGGCGGGGACTCTGTTCTCTACTTTGCTTAAGGGAGAGGGGGTTAGCCAGTCAGGATTTCTTTTCAAATTTGGGGACCCCAAGTTAAAAAAAATAAATAAACTAAAGGTCTTACTGGGAATGGTAAGAATTTGGGCCCAGTTATCTAAGTCTATCAAAATAGGGTACTGTGGTAGCATGACACCTTTATGGGATCTTCCCGACAGTCCGGCCTGGCTGAGGGATACACTTGCAGTGCCTATTAAAGAAGCAGGGGTAGAGGTTTGGGGAGACCTATTTGTCGATGGGGTCCTGCTCTCTTGGGAATGTTTGAGCAATAAAATCGGCCCAAACTTGCCCAGGCTTAAATTCCTGCAAATATCCAGCTGGTCCCGCTCTTATACTGCACTGCCCTCTCGAGGAAGCAGATTCCCCTTAGGTGGTTACAGCAACCTTATAACCCTCCTAGTCGACAAACCTCCCGCTAGGAAGGAGATTTCATCTTGGTATAGATTGATCTTGGAGGAAATGGAAGGTGAATTCTTGTTACCAGCTTTGGTCGCCACATGTGAGCAACTCGAATTTGCAAGACCTTTGGAGTTCATCATGTAGAATGTTATGGGACACCGTCAAACCGGCGTGGTTACGTAGGAACCACTTTTTCACCATTCACAGGGCTCACTATTCTCCCCTTCGACTTTCCAAATTTACCCAGGGGAACATGGTGGTTTGTCCGAAATGTGGGCTGGTGGCCGCTTCCGACATCCACATGTTTTTCGAGTGCCCTCGCTTGTCCTTATTCTGGGAGGCCATAAGTAAGACTCTTTCATCATCAGTAGGTTCCAACATTGTTCTGGACCTCTCTTTGGTTATTTTTGGACTTTTAGAAGGGGCTCCCACGCCGATCAGGAAGTTAATCTTTTATTCCATTCTGCTTGCTAGGAGGGAGATATGCAGGAAATGGAAGGACTCCCTACCTCCATCTATCAATGACTGGTACGCCTCAGCCTTGCAGGTCTCCAGGTTAGATCTGGTCAGAGCTGGGAACCCAGACAAAAGATCTTTCTGGCATCTCCTGAAGTGGCATCATTGAGAAGCTGTTTTTTTTTTCCCCCAGGTCCAATGATTAAGCCATCAATCCTATCTTTGGGTATAGCCGTGCTCTGATGCTCTTATCAGTATCCTGGCTGGATTTTGGCAACCTCCATTAGGTTTTGTTCTGGCGATCATTGCTGGCTTAAGAATTGTTGCTGAGGGATGAGGTCTACGTTCCATTTCTGTCCCTACCAGTTCTGAGAAAACTGAGGCAGCATGTTGCTTGTTAACCTATTGATTGCACATTTAAAACCTAGGTGGCATATGAGGACAAAAAAAAAAACAATATTTCAAAGTAGAACAGGTAAGTAGCACAAATACACAGTGGTCTCCAGGGAGAGAGAGACCAAACAATATACTAATAAAGTGGAACGAGAACTAAGACCAAAGTCGAGACTTTACCCAGAAGACTTAGAGGAGCTGGGGGCTTAAGAAACCACCCAAGATGAGTACACATGAACCCCACGGAGGCTGTGTACAGAGTAGAAACACAGTTGCATACTGAATACAAGTCAATGGGGAAGTCGCGGTTGCAGTTTTCAAGAAGGACCCCTACCATAGGACCCAGAAGTTTGGAGAGTCACCCCACCCGTGGATACCCCAGGAACAAGGATACCTACACCAGGGAAGCTGGGTGCATAGGTGTAAAGTGACATTGGAAACCACCGAAGACCACAATAGAGGACTTCAGTGAAGAAGGTGAAAGAGTCCGGTGGAATTCAAGGATGGATTTTTGAATAGGAATGCCTGCAAGCAGAGGGGACAGAGTCTATGCCACTCATGAGTGACAAGGAAGCACAGAAGCCCAATGACCACCGACTACGGAAGATGCAGGAGAGTTGGTGGTGACCTTGTTGCTGCAGCTGTGAGGACCAGACGATGCTGTAGAAGACCAGGAGCCATTCACGAGCAGTCCCATGTCGGAAGTCAAGAACCAGGGGGTCGTGTCAGGCGGGAGAACCAACAAGCCTTGACGGCAGCAAAAGATCAGGCAAACAAAGAAAGTGTTATGTCGGGACCAGCAAGGTCCAAGGGACTCACCCTGAGCAGCCTCTAAGCAAGCAGGGGAGCCCACTGGAGCCAAAGAAGATCCTCAAGAGGATCCACAGGCCAAAGGCACAGGAATCGTAAGAGGACCTTAAGCAGCTCACCAAGGATGCAGGCCCACGGTGCAGAGAATGCAGTGAGGACAAAGATCTTAGTAGCAAGAGATGCTGGAGGTTTTTGGAGCCCAAAGATCTCTGGAGAAGAGAGTCAACAAGCCTTGGCAACGGCAAGTCAACGCAGTGCACAGGGGTACTGTTCCAGTGGTTCCAACGAGGGATACTGGCTTCAATCTTGCTGATAAGACAGTGCAGGCCTCGACGGAGTTGCAGAACCACCACTTGTGTTACTGGGCCTCTTGAAGTCCGGCGGACATCAGGATCAGCAGACCGGTCAGCTGAGTTTCAGTGCCTGCTGATGCAGGGGAGTGACTCCTTCACTCCATGGAAGAAGTGTGTCTTTGATACCCATAGGCCTGGAGAAGAACCTGGATGGAGCAAACATGACGCAGAAGACAGGCAGGACGACAAGACCATGATCAGAAGGAGTATTCCAAATGCAGTCTCGGTTCCCAAAGCAAAGTCCAAAGTGCCTGGATAGTTGTAGTAGAAATGGTTTCAGATCTGAATCTTGTCCCACGACGAATCAGAGGAGCCACCCACTGGGAAGCTCTTAAGTACTCAAAGGAAAGGGTTGGGACGATTCAGGGATCCCTCGCAGAGGAGGGTCTGAACAGAGGGGATGATACTCCCATGTCCTTTGTCCAGTTCTGAACCAGCTCCCAGAACTGGTTCCAATTGGAGTATTCAAGGAAGGCACCAAATGTGCCCTTCAAAGGAGTCTGGTGGAGCTGGCAAATGCCCCCACCCAGGCCCAATACACTAAGTCCTGTCTAGGAGTTGGTCACACCTCCCTGTGACAGGAAACCTATGGTCCTACCTTCTGCTGCTCGAGCCTGGCTCAGCAGAAAGAGGGAAGAATTGTGTCTGTAGGCAGCAGCAGCAGCACTAGTTTGCTATTAGACCCTGAAGAGCTGGTACCAGGAATACAGGGGGGCACCCTAGGGGAGCCCCTCAGTACATGGGATCCTAAATCAGACACTGGTCTTGGGGTAGGATTCCAACATGTTTGATAACAAACACGACTGGTTTTGGTGCAGCCAATAATATAGTTAGACATCTCATAATTGACTTTATGTCCACTATATGCAAAGCCCCGTAGAATCGCCTCCTTGATTTGTAGGGGGTGACCTGCTCCTGCAGGGCACCATCACAGTTAGAATCAAGAACCCTGACTTCAGAATTGAAAGACCTACCTTAGCGGTGACTTATAGGTTTTAAGTTTAGTGACCTTAGATATAAGGTAACTTATATCTGTGGTGAGTGGTGCTATCACCAGCTCATACAGGCTGCAATGGCAGGCCTGTAGTCAGAGCTCGAGTGGTTTCTAATGGGTGGCATAATACATGCTACAGCCCATGGGAGCCCCTGGTGTACCAATGCCCAGTGTACCTTAGAACCATTTACTAGGGACTTAGAAAGGTGAACCATTAGCCAATTGGGAAGGTACCAAATTACTTACCATAGAGAAATTTGGAGAGGAACTGCGCTTCCTCTCTTGATTAGCAGGATCCCAGCCAGACTAGTCAAAAACACACTGACACCAGGAAAATAGCGGGGTAACATATAGGGGTAACCATGCTAGAAGGATCCTACCTTCCTACAAGCTTCCATACTCCCAGACAGCACATCACGACCACAAGATCAGAAAAATACATATGTTATGAACAGTCAGGGTCTGTGGCAAACTCATTGGCCCCTAGTAACAGCCGACCGTTGTAGAGGGACCAGGGACATGTTCACATATTTCCAATGATATGAGCTCACTGCAGCAGTATGCTCATCCAAAGAGGCAAGGAAAATTGCCCATGAACCTGCCCTGTGTGTTAAGTAATTATAGTGAAAAAATATTAGTGTAATGAGATTGCCCAGTATTCCTCAAAACTACTGCCACTATTGTAAATTGATGAACGGCCACTATCAGATTAAGGGGCAATGAGACACACCAGTAACTTACATGTACTCAATAGGTGTTGAAACACAAGTACTACAATGAAATAACTCCTGCCACTAAATAACCACCTACAGATGTGACATAGAACACCTTTTCAGATATAGAATGCTGTCATTCAGATAAAGGAATTGCGGTGGAATGTCACACAGTGCAGAACCAATATATGTTTACACATTTCGGTGTCTACATATTTAGTAACAATGTGTGAAATTCGTGTAATTTTGTGATATTTCAACAAAATTGCTCAAGTTTAAGCATAATTGCATGAAATGCCATTCTCATTTTGTTCTATATTTTAGTGCAAAATGCATCCTTACGTCAATTTGGGACACAAAGATGAAATTAACAGGAAATAACTGCAAACAGCTGCTCATATTCTGTGGTTCGAGTGTGCTCGCCTAAATCTTTTACCACTAATGGTGCATTCGCCATAAATGTTTACAGTTAATGTTACATAATTACACGAAGTGCCATAATGGCATGATTTTGGGAATTCCAAACAACAATTGTGACGGGAAATCACATATTTACGGCAGCATAATGAAGATTTAACCCAGGCTTAATATGTAGGTGCTCTTTTATGTGCTGATCATGTCGCACTGTGCTCCCCTTACAAGTGTGGTAAGTAACGTTGTTGATCAAAGTTGTCCTCAAGATGTGCAAAAATATATAGTTAAAATGATGTCACAAAAAGGAAGAACGTCTCTACCACATGTTAAAAATAGCAAACCAACCTAGAAAATCCACTGCCATAACAACACAGACCAAGTGGGTCATGTAACACTATTCCGTCTTGTACATGGTGTATACGTTCACAGATGAACACTGTGCAGCAAACCATCTTCAATGCTGTAGAACAAGTTACTTACCTTCGGTAACGCTTTTTCTGGTAGATACAGTATCTGTCTGTGGATTCCTCACCTTGTGAATATCCCCCCTGCGTCAGCAACGTTCGGAAAATTCTTTTGTAGCACGCCGGCGTGGACGATGTCATAGGAGCACGGCATCGCACGGGACTCCTACTGACGTCACCGACTCCTTCTTAGGCCTACGTTGGCGTGATGACATCAGTTCCGGCCTTTTTTCCGTGCCTTCGAGGCACCCGGACGGACCAATGACAGTAGATATACACATATACAGTGTACATAGTACATACGATTCAAAATTACACACACAGTGCATAGCCAAGGTATGAAAAACCCAATACATATATAAATATAAATATACGTAAAATACATAAATACAGGTATAGAAGAGTGGACAACGGGGAGGCGGGTGGGTCAGTGAGTAATCCACAGGCAGATACTGTATCTACCATAAAAAGCGTTACCGAGGGTAAGTAACTTGTTCTTCTGATAGATACATCTGCCAGTGGATTCCTCACCTTGTGAATAGAGTCCCACAGCAGTCCCCACTCCCGGAGGAGGGTGTCCACTCTCCTATACCAGAAAATCCTGGAGGACAGAGCGCGCAAAGTAGCCGTCCCTCCTCACCTCGGCATCTAAGCAGTAATGCTTCGCGAAAGTGTGGAGGGAGGCCCAAGTCGCAGCTCTGCAAATATCCTCGACAGGTACACCTCTAGACAAAGCAGATGTGGAAGACTTTGCTCTAGTAGAATGAGCTCTTATACCCTCAGGAGGTTCCTTACCAGCCAGGGCGTAGCAGATCTTGATGCATAGAATTATCCATCTCGAAAGCGTGCTCTTGTGCACAGCCCTTCCTTTCTGCAACCAGCAAATCCAACAAACAGCTGGTCATCAAGTCGATAGTCCTTAGTCCTATCAAGATAAAAGCTCACCGCCCTCTTAGGGTCCAAACGGTGAAGCTGTTCCTCCTCCCTGGAAGGGTGAGGGGGAGGATAGAAGGTAGGAAGGGTAATGAACTGCCCCAGATGGAAGGGAGTTACCACCTTAGGAAGAAAAGCAGCCCTGGTCCTAAGAACCATTCGTTCAACATGAATGGTCAAGAATGGGGGCTTTGAACTAAGAGCTTGAAGCTCACTTACCCTCCTTGCCGAGGTAATTGCAACCAGAAGATGGTTTTAAAAGACAACAACCTCAAGGGACAATTATGCAGATGTTCGAAAGGAGAACGCACTAGATAAGTAAGCACCAGATTCAAGTCCCATTGAGGCACAATAAAGGGAGTAGGCGGAAGCTTATTTGTAAGCCCCTTCAGAAATCTCAAAACAATAGGAGATTTAAATAAGGACGGCTGATCCGGCAGGCAGAGAAAAGCCAACAACTTCGAAAGATATCCCTTAACTGTTGCCACAGCAAACCCTTGCAGCGCTAAAGAAAGTGCTAAAAGAAGTATATCTGACAAACGAGCCCTCAAAGGATCGATGGACTTCTCTCCGCACCAAACAACAAATTTAGACCATCTATAAGAATAAATGGATTTAGTGGAGTCACGCCTGGCCGATAAAATGACATCCACCACATCGTGCGGGAGAGAAAAGGAATTCAGGTTGCCGCGTTCAATCTCCAGGCATGAAGGTATAATGTTTGGAGGTGGGGGTGTAACACCTGCCACTCCATCTGAGAGAGGGGATCTGCCCTGTGAGGGAGATGGAGTGGCGGGCACGAGGAGAGGTGGAGAAGATCTGTGTACCACACCCTTCTTGGCCAATCCGGGGCGATCAATATAACTTGGGCCCGGTCTTGGCAAATCTTCCTCAGAACTCGAGGAACCAAGGGTATGGGAGGAAACGCGTAAAGGAGTCTTGAGTCCCAACTCAACTGAAACGCGTCTCCCAAAGCTCCCTGCATCGGATACTGGAGACTGCAGAACGAAAGGCAGTGAACATTCTCGCGAGTGGCGAACAGGTCCACCTGAGGAGTTCCCGACGTCCGAAAGACGTGACGAACTACCTCCGGATGGAGCCTCCACTCGTGGTCGGCTGAGAACTGCCGACTGAGACTGTCTGCATGCATGTTCAGAACTCCAGCCAGATGATTTGCCACCAGACAAATCTGATGGTCCTGAACCCAGGACCAGAGACGCAGAGCCTCTCTGCAGAGACACTGCGACCCTACTCCTCCCTGTTTGTTGACATACCACATCGCGGTGGTGTTGTCCGTCAGGACTTGAACCGACCGACCGCGAAGGGAAGGGAGGAAGGCCTTGAGTGCCAAACGTATTGCCCGCAATTCCAGAAGGTTGATGTGAAGCAACCTTTCCTCTGGAGACCAAAGACCCTTGACCTCCAGATCCCCCAGATGAGCACCCCACCCTAGAGTGGATGCATCCGTTATCACTGTGCCCACAGCTGGAGGCAGTTGAAAGGGCTTCCCTTGAGAGAGGTTGCCTTCCACTCCCCACCAAGTCAGATCCGCTGCAGTTTCTCAGGAGATCCTCAAAGACTCCCTGAGATCTCCGTTGTTTTGATACCACTGCCTGCAGAGGCACCACTGGAGTGCCCTCATGTGCCAGCGTGCATTGTTGACCAACAGAATGCAGGAAGCCATCAGACCGAGCAGGCGAAGGACCTTCAGGACTGGAATGACCGCTCCATAGAAAAATAAAGTAATCTACTCCTGTATGTCGTGAATCCTTTGAGGAGGAGGGAATGCACGACACACAGTTGTGTCCAGTACCGCACCTATGAATAGGTTGCGCTGGGAGGGCACCAGGTTAGATTTGGGTACATTTATCGAAAAACCCAACCTGTGTAAAAACTGAATTGTCTCTTGCAGATGATGGAGCACTATCTCTGGAGACTCTACTTTGATCAGCCAGTCATCCAGATAAGGGAATACCAGAATCCCTGACCTTCTGAGATGTGCAGCCACCACAGCCATCACCTTGGTGAAGACTCGAGGCGCAGAAGTAAGACCAAACGGAAGGACTGCAAACTGGTAGTGTTGCGACCCCACTGTAAAACGGAGATACTTCCTGTGCGACTTCAGGATTGGGATGTGAAAATACGCATCCTGCAAGTCGATCAACACCATCCAGTCCTCTTCCAGCAGCGCCTGAAGAACCTGTGCAAGGGTGAGCAGCTTGAACTTCTCCTGCTTCAGGTAAAGGTTCAAGATCCTGAGATCCAGGATTGGACAAAGCCTGCCATCCTTCTTGGGGATCAGGTAATACCGGGAGTAGCACCCCTGACCCCTTTCCTGCTCTGGAACCACCTCTATTGCACCCTTTTTGAACAGTACCAGCACCTCTTCCTGAAGGAGCAACAGGTGGTCGTCCGAGCAAAAACCCTGGCAAGGAGGGTAATTGGGAGGGAATTCCCGAAAGGGAAGAGCATACCCATTCTCTACGAGATTGAGAACCCAAAGATCTGATGTAACCGATTCCCAGTCCCGTAGAAAATAAGTAAGCCGACCCCCTACAGGACCCACATGATCTGGAATGGTGAATCTAGGGCTGCTTTGCTGTTGTAGGTGGGGGGTAGGTATTAGAGGAGGAAGTAGAGGAGGAGGAGGCTTGATGTCCACAAGGACGACCCCTTTGTCTACCCCTGTAGGACTTGTACAAAGGATTTTGTTGCTGCTGCTGCTGTTGGTTCTGCTTATAGGTACGAAAAGTAGACCTTCCAAAACCCTTGTACTTCTTGGTGAAAGAGCCTCTAGTCTGCAGACCCAAAGATCTTGTTGTCGCTCTGCTATCTTTAAACTTTTCCAAGGCAGCATCAGCTTTCTTTCCGAAAAGGCCTGTGCCATCAAAAGGCAAATCCATCAGAGCAGCCTGAACTTCAGCTGAAAACTCGGACGTCTTTAACCAAGCAGCTCTTCTAGTGGCAATCGAAGAGCCCATGATCCTAGCCACTGAATCCGCCGTGTCCATACCACTTTGTATGACCTGACGAGCTGCAACCTGTGTGTCAGATACCACTTCACTAACGGTCTACCTATCCTCCTCAGGACGCTTAGATGATAGCTGCTTCACTGTGTCCATCAAAGCATGAACATATCTTCCTAGCAGACAAGTAGCATTCGTGGATTTTAAGGCCATACTACTTGACGAAAACACCTTTTTCGCATTTTGATCTTGCTTTTTAGAGTCTTTATCTCCAGGAACCTGGGGAAAAGCACCTGCCGATTTCTTTGAGCAAGCAGCCTGGACCACCAAACTCTCTGGCAGAGGATGAATAGACAATTCAGGATCTCCAGGTGCCACCCTATAGCGTCTTGCAACTGATTTTGACACCGCAGGAGCAGTAAGAGGCCTCTTCCAGACTTCCAATATAGGTTCAGTTAGAGCCTCAGTAAATGGTAGAGTTGGCTCAACCACAGAGGACGGAGAATGGAGAACCTCCGTAAGGATGTTAGACTTGTACTCCACAGATGGTAAAGTCAAATTTAAGAGTTCTGCAGCTTTCTTAATCACTACATGGTAAGGAGCCACATCCTTAGAAGGAGTATCAGATACAGCGGGCAACTCCCATTCCGGTGAAAGTTCCAAACCACTTGCATCCTGCAACTCTTCAAAGTCATCCTCCTGATCCTGAAGTTCGCCTTCTTCAACCTCAGGTTCCTCATAATTTCTCTCCTCCATAAGGCGCTACGCTCTACGCCTCAACCACTCCATCAGAATCGACGTCGTCGGATCCGGTAACGACTCCGACGGAATCGGGCCGACGTCGAATGAGGAGCTGGAGCCGCCTTTGAATAAGAAGCTGGAACCGGCGTCGAACCTCGATTTTGATCCTGAGGTCGCTCCGGAGCTGGCGACGCCGTGTCTGGAGTCGATGACTTCGGTGGAGCCGAGCTATGTCACGGTGGAATCGGCGCCGGCATAAACGGCAAGAAAGGCACCGGAGCATAAGCTTGAGGCATGCCCAGATTAAATAACAATGAACCCATGGGACCAGCCGGTGCACCAGAGGGGTACATTGCTCTCGCATATACGCCATACATGGCATTTAGAAAATGCGAAGGGTCCTGACCTGGACCAGGAAACTGAGGGTACAAACCCACTGGTTGCCCCTGAGGAGGCTGTACCGGATTCGACTCCTCCTGTCCCTCTTGTTCCTCGGGTTGGTGTACTGGAGTTGCCGAAACCTGAGGAACCTCAACTTCCTCGTCATCGTGCACCGAAGACTGGTTCGGCTCCGGAGACGGATTCGATTCCGGATTCAGTGTTGGCTCCCGAGACTGTAAAGGCGAGGCCTCACCTTCAGGCTTACGAGCTGGAGAGGGAGATATCATGCCCTTATGATGTCTTCGAGAAGATGACTTCTTTTTCGAGTCCGACTCCCTGCCGGAATGGTGTCTCGAACTGTGCTTCTTCCTCTTATGCTTCTTCTTCGAGGAACCCGAAGCATGCCCCAAAGCCGACTTCGAAGCCGACTCCGACCGAGACCGAGACCTCAACCGCGACCTCGTCTTTGACTTCGACTTTGACCTCGATCGTCTTGATCTTGACCTCGAAGTCCTCTTGGTATCCTTATCCTTAATTTTGGCAAGAATGAGTTTCGCCTCTCGTTCTCGAAGAGCCTTTGGGTTCATCTTCGAACAGGAACGATAACCCTTGACGTCGTGATCTGAGCCCAGACACCACAAACAGTCACCATGAGGATCAGTAATGGACATCATCCTGGCACACGAGTGGCATAGCTTAAATCCTGTCTTCTTCGATGACATCGTCAATGGAAGACAGCACTCCAAACAGATACACAACAAAAGTTCACAATAGTAACAAAGTTACTATCCACACAATAGAAGATCCAAAGAAACCGTTAGCGTTGACGACGCGGAAAAAAGGGAACTGATGTCACCACGCCGACGTAGGCCTAATAAGGAGTCCGTGACGTCAGTCGGAGTCGCGCGCGATGCCGTGCTCCTATGACGATGTCTAAGCCGGCGTACTACAAAAGAATTTTCCAAACGTTGCTGACGCAGGGGGGATATTCACAAGGTGAGGAATCCACTGGCAGATGTATCTATCAGAAACAGATGATATGATCATTACAAATCACAACCGGCAAGAACAAACATAAATATATCCATATCAAAGCAACTCCTGAATCATTCAAAACATACCGTGTTACCACATCAAGTATGCACAATCCCATTGTCACTCTCTTAGTACCTGTTACTACCAAGTAATTTATATGAACACTTGATGTCAGAGCCCATTGATCAATAATATCCCCAAAACATTTACAACTTTCCAACATGTTCATGATAGCAAAATGCATACACAAATACACAGGGGACTGTCCCTAGATGCCTTGCCTGATTTACATTGTGCACATACAGCCATGTTAATACCAAAGGAATACTTGCATATATGATCAACACACTATCTAAACTCGCATGTTCCTAGAGAATATCAAAACACTCCAAATTCGATACAAATATGAGAAAAGAGTATACGAACCACAAGGACATTTTAAGAACAATAAAACAGGGGCCAACCAAACACATTCAAAGAGTACGAATTGAGCCATGCACTATTTCAAAATCTTATGCATAACTGCCTGGAACATCACATGCACAGTTTGCCTCATGCATATGTAGCCATTTGTAGAAATGAGTATCTTACAAAGACGAAAGGACTGTAATGACTACCCTGAGACAATACATGATAGACAACCCTATGGAACTATTGTACACAAAAATATAAATCATCTGTCAATTCTTCCATATCCATTCATTGCTCGTTCCTAAAATTGATGAGTGTGGCAGATGACATCTTTCCACACAATAACAAGAGGATTCATGCTGTGAAGACCGGCCTGTCACCTCAAATCGATCGATGCAACTGTACTACACAATGAGATCAACAGAGACAGAGATTGGTTTTAGAATATCTGAAAATTACCTCCATAAACGTTCTAATGCTCCAGGAGACTCATCTTTTGAAGTCTGAGTGTTTGGCACTATTTAATAAACAGAAATGAGTAAATAAGGTGATAGCTACTGACCAGCAATGTTGTTCTAAAGGAGTTGCAATAGTTATTAAAGAAAACTCCGGAATTGAACTGGGTAACACGCAGGTGGATATCCAAGGGCGCTGGGTGGTTGCAGAGATAAAAACCTGTGTTAACACCTTTATGCTGGCTAGCTATTACGGTCCAAATGAGGACGAGGTTAGTTTCTTGAACAGTCTATGCTTCTCCCTGCTTGAGTTTGAGGCCCCGTTGATAATAGGTGGGGATTTCAATTTATTAATGAATAATAAGCTGGATAGATCCTCAACCCGCACTCAAATCAATGCGCCCCGAGTTAGAGCTTGTCTTTTTGCTATGTTAGATAATCTGAATTTATGTGATGTATGGCGAAAGAAAAAGGGAGATGTAAAGGACTATTCCTTTTTTAGTAAAAAAGAACGGTCACTACTCTAGAATCGATTATATATTCATAGATCGTCTAGAAGTAGATAAGGTCAAAAAAATTGAGTATTTGCCCATCCATATATCAGATCATGGAGCAATAGAACTAAGTATGGAATTTCCCTCTACTCCATCAGTTAAGAGGTGGACATTGAGTAGAAGATTGCTCTCACAAACAGGAATTATGGAGAAAATTAAACAAGTCGCCGCTGCCTTTTTTAACCAGAATTTAGAGTCTGCTCCCATTTATTTGGTTTGGCACTCTTTCAAAGCATGGTTGATAGGGGTGTTGAAGGGGGCGGCAGCAGGTTGGGTTAGATCAGAGAAGGAGAAGATAGCTTCATTGGAGGAGCGGTTGAGAAAGTCTGAAGCTAGCTTAAAGCTTGGTCAAGCCCAGGGGGAGGAAAAAGATAAACTGATAGGTAAAGTTGAGGATTTGCAACGTGAATACAGGTTGACACTGGAAGGAATTATGCTACAGAAGTGGGAACCGAGTAGAATAAGAGAATTCGGTCAGGGTGAGGATTGTGGAAAACTTTTAACAATAAAGAGTAGAATGGATAGGTCTCAAAATTTCAGTAGAAGGATCAGATTAGAAAGTGGTGGCAAGCCTTCTGTTCAGTTATCTGACAATGAGGGTGAGATAGAAAGGGAGTTTTGTAAACATTTTTAGGACTTGTATAAGGAGGATCTAGAGATAGATAAACCAGCCTTAGATCAATGACTTGCTCAAAAACAGCTTCCTAATTTGAGTCCTGAAAGTTTAACATTACTTAACCAAGATATAACAGCAAGTGAAATTGTGGAAGCTCTTAAGAAAATGAAGAAAGGCAAAGCTGCAGGCCCAGATCCGATTCCAAATGAGATCTACTCGATAATAATGGATGAAGATATTCCCATATAGTTAAACTTATTTAACGACATTTTGAGAGAACGCTCCCCACTACCATTCTCTTGGAAAGAGGCATTTATCACCCTGATTTTAAATCCAGGTAAAGATCCCACACAATGTCAATCCTACCGTCCGATCTCTTTATTGAACTGCGATTATAAAAACATTTTTTTTACCAGAATTATGACTGCTCGGTTAAGTAAAATCGCTGGGGCAATAATACATGAAGATCAGAAGGGTTTTCTCCCTGGGCGTCAGATGAAAGATATTGTTATCTCCCTAATTAGCGCAATAGATTTTGAAACGGTGTGTAGAGATCCCTTAACAATTATGACTTTGGATGCCGCAAAAGCCTTAGATCGTGTTAATTGGTGTTATCTTTCTAGTGTATTGGAGGCTTTTGGGTTTGACTGCACTTTTAGAGATCTGCTGGGGAAAATTTATAGCGAACCGCGAGCCCAAGTTTTAGTTAATGGGAACATCTCACTTCCGGTAATAATAGGGCGTGGTACCAGACAGGGCTGTCCATTGCCCCCTATTCCTTTTGATCTATATATAGAGCCATTCGCTCAAAGTTTAAGGTTAAATAGAGAAATACAACCCTTTTAAATAAATGGTTTCTCAAGGAAACTAGCTCTGTATGCTGACGACTTGATACTTTTTACGTCTAACGTCAACCAAGCTCTACCAAGGTTATTCAGGGAAGTGCAGGTCTTTTGCATACTGTCAGGCTACGAGATTAATAGCAGTAAGACTGAGATCATGTCATGGAATTCAGAAGTGCAGGGTTTTAGGGTTTCAAAGGAGCTAAGGTATTTGGGAATCACCATCACACAAGAGCTGACTGAACTCCCTGAAACAAATATAGCCCGAGTATCTAAGGAAGTTGATATACTCTTGAAGATATGGCAGAATCTCCTGCTTACACATTATGGTAGGGTAAACTTGGTCAAAATGTCTGTACTGCCGAAGTTCTCTTATCTTTTCAATAATATACCCCTGACTTTTGAAAAAAATCTTCTAAATAAAATACAGGGAAAGATCTCTACTTTTATATGGGCTGGTAAAGGGATCAGATTATCATGGAAAAAGCTCAGAGGAAATTTGGCACACGGCGGCCTGAGCTTACCAGGCTTACAATTATATTGTTGGGCATACCAACTGAAAAACAGTAGGATGCTCCTAGATAGACCAGGTGATTACTTTTTTATCCTTTATAGGATATATTGGTCTCCGCTCAAGATATCCAAAATGAGGGGAGGAGGAGATGCCAGTTGTACAAGATGCGGCATCCAAGAGGCAGATGATGTCCACATGTTTTCCACCTGCCCAGTGTTGAAGGACTACTGGGATAATGTGGGTAAGACTTTGGCAGAAATACTGGCCAAAGACATAGACGTAAGGCTCGTCTTCATTTTTTTTGGTATAGTACAACCTTCAGAAAGGGAAGTGGACATTACTGCTGAACAGCGTAAATTGGGGTTTTATTTGATTGTCTTAGCAAGAAGAGAAATTTGCAAAAGATGGCGCCAGGTGGACCCTCCATCTTGGAGGAAATGGTGTAATTCAGTTAGGTATTTTAAAGATCTAGATCAAAAGGTTAACTGCTATAGTAGAAGCAGCGAGCGTGGCCTTTTTTTGAGATTACTAGATTAAGAGTAATTAGTATGGCTGGTAGGAACTGTCCAATGAGGCCAAGCACTATTCTCTCTTCCGTAAAGGCCTCAAAACCTTCTTATTCAAGCAGGCCTTTCCGCTGTAAATCATCCTCATTTGCTCCCGCTCACTGTATTCAGTTTCTCTTGCATCTCCACTGCTAAATTTACCTCCATAGCGCCAAGAAACCGTATGGTGAACTCAGCGCTCTGTAAATATTTTAAATTCAAATTCAAATTCAATGATCACACCTCTCGGTCAGTCTATACGATGTGCCATGTGAGCCTGGTCCTATAGAACATCAGCTGAGATCAACACCCCCCCCCCCAAGATATAAGCATTTGGGCTGCTACAATCAAGAGGATGCTTATACAAAAGTGTGGAGGTTATATGAATACTAAACAAAAAAAAATGTAAATGACATTTTCAGACATTAATTAATTACTTTAAAATAACACCACTTTAACACAATGTAGGATGCTGGCTCTATATATCATGTACTAAAGTAAGGTATAGTGTACACAGAGTCCAGTGGTTCCCCAGAGGCTTACAGAGGCCAAAAAGATACACACAATTACTAGAGTAATCAGAAGCATAAAAATATAAGAATACAGGCTAAGACCCTTGGGTAAAAACCAATTATATCCTTCACCAGCAGTGAAAAGGAAGATATCTGTAAATATTAAAAAAAAAGGAGAGCAAAACCAGGATCATACCAATGATTTAAGTGAAAAGTTAAATTTCCAAGGAAACCATAGTTCCACATTGAAGAGAAAAAAGGATAACACCCTATTCCTTCCAGAAATCATAATAACCTGAGAGTTTCTTTTCATTGATCCCAACCACAAGTCCAGATTCAAAACCCCAATCTAAAGAAAACCTACGGGCATAAACATAACCCATAACATTTCACAACGAATAGTTGTGACAGTACACCTGAACTAATAATCTTACGATACAAGATGCCTATGATACAAAGCTTTTTCTCTCATTAACAGAAAATGAGAATGACCCACTGACTGTGACTGAATTACTTGAGGATTTAGAACTGAATACAGACTTGAGCACTGGTAGTGGTATAAAGACTAAATCCAAATGGACCCCCCCCCCAATTAACATCTGGGAATGACATAGATGTTTTCTATAAAGCAATGAACCATGAAATAGATAGAATTATAGAATTATCTCTAAGAATAGAACCAGAAGGTTATATCGTGGTACTGATAATTTGACAACGGGAGAGAGGCAGGCACTTAAGAAACTAAAAGACAATAAGGATGTGATCCTACGAATGGGAGACAAAGGAGGAAATATCGTATTAATGAATAAAAATTATTATAATGATGAGATCTATTCCCATTTGAATGATATAAATTATTATGAGAGATTGGATAGGAATCCTATTTATGATTTGATGGCTAAAATTAATAAAGAACTCAAGGCCTGGTATGACAGGGGTTTAATTAGTTACGATGAATATCTATACTTACTTATTGACCATCCAAGGTTTCCCTGTTTATACGCTTTACCGAAGATTCATAAGAATCCTATTAGACCACCGGGAGGACAGATAATTTCGGGCATTGGAGGCCCTACGGAGAGACTATCACAGTTCATTGATACATTTCTGAGACCTTATGTAAACAATCTGCCTTTGTATATACAAGATATGAAACATGTATTAAATATGATGAATTACATCATATGGGAGTCAGGGATGATTATGGTGGCCCGGGACGTGATTTAATTATAAACTAATATTAACCATGATATTGGGATTATGGCTATTGAGACTTTTCTTAACCACATGGCTGCTGGCAGTTTTCCCGTCCTGTGCTGGAAAGTGCCATTTTGCTGTTCCCATGACGAGCTCAGCTCGTCATCAGCACACGACACACGTGGGTGATGACGAGCTGAGCTCGTCATCAGCATCGAAAGGGTTAATAAACGACCTGTAGAATACTTTGAGCATACTGAGATGCTTTTGGCTATGACGAGACTGGTTTTGGAGAACAATGCGCTCCTCTTTGATAATAATGGTACAGACAGGTACTCGGGACAGCTATGGGCTCCAGATTCGCCCTGTCTTTTGCTAATCTATTTATGGGTTGGTTTGAGGCGGAGCAAATCTGGAGCCCAAATGGTGAACAGTGGATTAACAACATTTTAATTTTTTAATTTTTTTTATTTAGTTTTTTTTTACATAATTTTACCCCCTAAACCGAGGGTAAGGAGCACAACATAACATATAATCAATTTACCTTTATACATAAAACCACAAAAAAAAATCAAAGAGAAAAGGGACAAGAAAAGGCATGGGGATAGAAAAACATCAGGAATAAAACAACCTAAAGCATGAAATAATCGCATCCTTAACCAATCCATCCCTATATACAGTCCTATTATCCTAAGTCTCCTCCTTCCATTCAGTTATTGGTTCCCATATTTTTAATCCCAATTTCCTCCCTTTCTTCCCTTTTCTAGCATAAATTGCTTTTTCCAAATTATATATATTGAGAATCCTTGCTAGCCACTGTTGATATGTCGGTGGTAGTGGATCGAGCCATGCTGAAGCAATACATAATCTTAATACCGCCATAGCCACAAAAATAAAATAACATCCTTCCCCCTGAGTACCATCCGGATTCACAACCAGCAATATTAGCGAGGGCGTTAAATTAACTGGTATTCTCAATGCCCTTTGTACAAAAGTCTTAATTTCTTTCAATATTATGGATAAGTGTGGACATGTTGCAAATACATGTACTATATCAGCATGTAGACTTCCACATCTTGGGCAATTAATGCCCGTTGTAGCCCCCCATTGCGCAATTTTTGCCGGAGTATAATATAACCGGTACAATGTCTTATAATGTTGCGCCTGCAGTGCTGCAGAACACAAGACATTCTGACCCAACTCTAATGACAATTTAAAACAATCCGCTTCAACCTCCAGCTTACTTGCCCAACTTTCCCCCCATTTCTCCATATCATCCTGTTTTGTTTCTATTAGTTCATAGTAAAACCTCTTAATATCGCAGCTAACTCCTTCCTGTACCAACTCCAATATGGCGTTTTTTTCAAATCCAGCAGGCCCCCTCTTTTATTTACCAGAAAGCTTCTTACTTGAAGGTACTTTAAAAAATGCCTTGTTTCTATCCCATACTTTGCCTGGATCTCTGAAACTGCATCAAGCCCTGGGACCCCATCAGATCGCCAATTTTCGTAATTTCTTTTCTTACCCAAACCGTGAAAACTGCATCAGAGAAAATGTCATAAGGGAAAGCTGGATTATTTTTCATTCTTGTATATCTGTTATTTTTGCCCAGGCCATATCTCTTACTAAAGGCCTTCCAGATATTGTATGCTGCCATAAGAGTCTTAAAACGAGTCCTCTTAAAATAAGCTGAATCAAAATGTCTAAGAAGAACATTATTCGCATCACCACCCAGCAAGAGGCCATATATTGCTAAGGTTCCTAGAACGTCCTCCGCCTCCGCTCCACCTATTAAACCCACCATATATTGTAAGGCAGCAGCCCAATAATAGAGTTTCAAATCTGGTAATGCCCACCCTCCTCGTTCTCTTGGGAGTGCCATAAAACGTAGTGCTCTCCTGGTCTTTTCTTTGGACCAAATAAACCTGTTGATCATAACTTCTAACTTATTGAACCAGGAGTTATCAAACATCAGCGGAATTGCCCTAAATATATATAAGAATTTTAGTAGCACAAGCATCTTAATGATATTTGTTCTACCAACTATCGACAAATGCAGGTTATGAAGCCTATCTAGATCCCTTCCAACCTTAACTATAATAGGGGCTATGTTTAATTCCACTACCTTATCTAATTCTGAGGTAATTGTAATTCCAAGATATACACCTGTCTGCACCACCCTCTGATCCTGACATACCACATTGTTGTTCTTAACTATTTGCATCTTATTGGTATTTAAGGAGTAGCCTGATACCATTCCAACATTTTTTGCCTCCAATTCCACATATCTAATAGCCCTCGTGGGTGTTGATGTAAGAACTGCCACATCATCGGCATATGCAAGTATCTTGCACTCCCCCCATGCGTGATCAATGGAGCAATGTTTTCATTGATTTCCATCCTCCGAATCAGAGGGTCCAAATACATAGCAAACAACAGGGGGGAGCACGGGCACCCCTGCCTTGTTCCCCTCTTAATTTGATTCGGCCTAGTTAATCCTGAATTTACCCTGACAGCTGCTACCGGGTCCCTATATAGTGCTTTTATTGTGTTGACAAAATCCTCCCCAAATCCTGACCCTATTAAAACACACCATAGATAGTCCCAGGAGACCCGATCGAAAGCCTTCTCTGCATCTAAAAAGAGCACCGCCATCGGATCCCCTGTGACTTCCATGGTGTCAAATAAGGTGATAAGCTTCCGGGTGTGATGAGTAGTTCCACGGCTTGGTATGAATCCATGCTGATTGCTAGTGACTAATGGTGTTATGACGCTTGCGAATCTTATTGCTAATGCCTTTGAATAGACCTTTGAATCGGCATTCATAAGTGTTATAGGTCTATAAGATCGGGGGTCTTTTGGTGATTTTCCTTTCTTTAATATAACCACAATTTCTGCCCCAGACCATGAGCCTGGCACAGACGCCCCCGTCTGTGCCTGTTGCATAGTCTTCACCATGTCCTTCCCCAGTACTTTCCAGAATACCTTAAAAAACTCTATCGGTATCTGATCCGATCCTGCTGCCTTTCCAGAAGGAAGACTCATAAGAGCCGCTTTAATCTCCTGAGAATCTAATGGAGTATCCAGTCTCTGTCGTTCTTCGTCTTCTAACATCACTCTTGAAATATTCTTTAGATAAAGTGCAATTTCCCCTAGATCCTTCCCTTGCTGCTCTTCATATAGCTTCATATAAAACTGTCTAAAAACGTCTCTAATCTCCTGCGTATCCGTCACCACATTCCCAGAGCTATCCTTAATCGCCCTTACCTCTCCTATCGCTGTTTTTTGCCTTGCCCGTACTGCTAACGTTCGGCCCACCCTTTCACTAGCCTCATAACATTTCTCTTTATTTGCCACGTACATTTTTGCTGCCCTGGTTGCTATATCTTCCTCTGCCTCCATTCTTATCTTTGCTAATTTAATAGGTGCAGCCTCCAATAAATTGCCTGTTGCTGCACATTCATTCAGCTCTTCCTCAGCTAGAAGCATTTCTCTTTTTAATACCTGTTTTCTCTGTTGCTCCTGTTTCCGTTTGTTTGCACTATAACTCAAAGTCTCCCCCCGCACCCCGGCCTTAAAACTATCCGATATCATACCCTCTGATGTACTGCCCCTATTTATTGCCAAATATCCCTCAATCCATTGCATCATGTGTTGGATGTATATCTCATCCTCCAAAAGCGCTCTCTCAAATGTCCACAGTGTAACAACCCTAGGGATCGATGTCGCACCTAAGCTTAAAATTAGGGGATTGTGGTCAGACAGTAGGCGTGGCATCCTCTCAATCTGAAAATTAGATGAGCAATTACTCGGGACCAAAAAATAATCTAATCTTACACTCACCCTGTGCGGACCAGAGCAATATGTATATCCCTTCTCTTCTGGCTTTAGGGTATCCCAGAGATCTATTAGGGCATTATTCCTAGTCAGAGAGCAAACTGCACGAAAGAATCTTCTCTTCCTTCCTTGATACAGTATACGCGATCCTACCCCTAATCCCAGCCCCCCTGCTCCATTAATGTTAAAGTCCCCTCCAAGTATAATACAGGGTGCCCAGGTAGCCAACTCCACATCTAAAAATTCAAAAATTTCCGGGTCATCCCCTGTAGAGCCATAGATAGAGCCTAAAGTTATCCACTCCTCCCCAACCAGGCACTCTACCAGAGCCCATCTCCCCCAAGCATCTTCCAGTTTCTTCCTAATGGTAGTACCCCTCTGTCTTGATAGTATTGCCACCCCCCTATTCCTAGGTCCCCGTCTTGAGAAGGCTAGAACTGAGAAACCCAACTGCTCCAAAAGATGTACTTCAGATGCCATAATACGCGTTTCTTGTAGAAGTAAGAAATCAACTCTCATATTTTTTAACAAAATAAAGATTTTCTGCCTCTTCTGCCTATCATTCAGGCCGCATACATTCCATGACATTATCCGTGTAGCCATTAAAAAACGTCAGGTACCTGCCCGAGCCACTTCAACCGTTTCAACTCAAATATTCCATTCAACAGATATACCCTCCACAATTGCTTATCATTTATTGTCTTTTGATTTCTTTGCATTTTTATGTAAAATTCCTTTATGTTGTGCCCCTTACCTCCCGTACGTCCCCACCCCCTCCCCTGGAAGCCCCCCTTGACGATCCCGCCCCCCTACTGGCAAATAGGTCCATGAGACCTATATGTGGCAACTGAGACCCCTTGGGATTGCCGCGCCCTCTCAACTCCCTACCCCTACACCTTCCAAAAATACAAGAAAAACATACCACTCTCCCTTATTTTCTCCATTCCCCCCCCCCACACCAAAAGAATCCTATTAGACCACCGATAGGACAGATAATTTCGGGCATTGGAGGCCCTACGGAAAGGCTATCACAGCTCATTGATACATTTCTGAGACCTTATGTAAACAATCTGCCTAAGTATATACAAGATATGAAACATGTATTAAATATGATGAATTACATCATATGTGAGTCAGGGATGATTATGGTGACCCAGGAAGTGATTTAAATATAAACTAATATTAACCATGATATTGGGATTATGGCTATTGAGACTTTTCTTAATAAACGATCAGTAGAATACTTTGAGCTTACTGAGATGCTTTTGGCTATGACGAGACTGGTTTTGGAGAACAATGTGTTCCTCTTTGATAATAATGGTACAGACAGGTACTCGGGACAGCTATGGGCTCCAGATTCGACCCGTCTTTTGCCAATCTATTTATGGGTTGGTTTGAGGCGGAGCAAATCTGGAGCCCAAAAGGTGAACAGTGGATTAACAGTAAAACACAAACAATTGAAGAAGGGTCTGAGGGAAATTTAAAGATCTGCCCAGTTCGTATCCCCCTAACTGTAATCCTAACAACAAAAGAACCAGGGGTCTATAACGGAGCTTCAAGTACTCCGAGCTGCTGCAAAACTCCTACATAAGTGAGTTAGGCGCTAATAGAGCTATATAAGTCTCTATATCAGCATGTGTGCCAGGACAAACCTGTCGAAGGACCTACTGAGATTGTTGGTAAGACCCGAACAGAGATGTGTTGGATTCCCATCAAATAGGTATGTAGATCAAGTGTTCTCATTTGGTCATCCAAAAATGGAGTGGTATGTCTCTTGATCAATGAGACCCATCCATCGCCCTTACTCAATTGGGTCGCACCATCAATCGCTAAGGTACCCATGAACAAATGATAAAGATGGGATCAAGTGCAGTGCAAAAATCAAAAGATGTGTGAGTTAAAAACAAGGGGTAAAAGGATCAATAGGCGAAAAACTCTAATGTAATTTGTCCTTTCCCTCAAACAAACAAGAACAATGCAGAGGAAGCAGTCTAAACATATAACTGCATTTACAAGGCCAACATGTTTCAGCCGGTAGGGACAAGATCCCATGGCTTTCTTCAGGGCCAGAGTTCTAAGCATTAGCTACTGCATACATAAAGTGAACGTAACGACAATCTGTAAAGGATATACATAAATAGTCCAAAATCGTGTTCCTCTGTACCAAACGGTGTCTATTACATCTGAATAGTACAGGGAGTGTACCTCACCTCTCCTGGAACCCAGCTCAGGAAAAAGGAGGCCCGCTCTGTCCGGCGTTGTCTCATTGCAGGACCCGAGCTTCGTGGCCTCCCACGAAGCTCGGGTCCTGCAATGAGACAACGCCGGACAGAGCGGGGCCTCCTTTTTCCTGAGCTGGGTTCCAGGAGAGGTGAGGTACACTCCCTGTACTATTCAGATGTAAGAGACACCGTTTGGTACAGAGGAACACGATTTTGGACTATTTATGTATATCCTTTACAGATTGTCGTTACGTTCACTTTATGTATGAAGTAGCTAATGCTTGGAACTCTGGCCCTGAAGAAAGCCATGGGATCTTGTCCCTACCGGCTGAAACATGTTGGCCTTGTAAATGCAGTTATATGTTTAGACTGCTTCCTCTGCATTGTTCTTGTTTGTTTGAGGGAAAGGACAAATTACATTAGAGTTTTTCGCCTATTGATCCTTTTACCCCTTGTTTTTAACTCACACATCTTTTGATTTTTGCACTGCACTCGATCCCATCTTTATCATTTGTTCATGGGTACCTTAGCGATTGATGGTGCGACCCAATTGAGTAAGGGCGATGGATGGGTCTCATTGATCAAGAGACATACCACCCCATTTTTGGATGACCAAATGAGAACACTTGATCTACATACCTATTTGATGGGAATCCAACACATCTCTGTACGGGTATTACCAACAATCTCAGTAGGTCCTTCGACAGGTTTGTCCTGGCACACATTCTGATATAGAGACTTATATAGCTCTATTAGCGCCTACCTCACTTATGTAGGAGTTTTGCAGCAGCTCGGAGTGCTTGAAGCTCCGTTATAGACCCCCGGTTCTTTTGTTGTTAGGAGAACAGTGGATTAACAACATTTGCTATTGGGGCAGGTTCATTGAGGACTGCTTAACCTCTTCGCCCTGGCGGAAATGTCACCGGGGTGCGGCCGAATCTTATGCGTGCGCAGATCGGATGGCCCTCGGTTCGATCCACACGCCCACCGTGACGATCGAAAAGGTTAATGCTATGGACTGGGACTGTTGTAAAACTGGAAAGGTTTTTTATTTATTTGAATGATAATTAATATAATCTTAAATTCACTACTCATTATGACACAGCTCCGTGACCTACAGCTGCAATACATGCTCCTTTACTCAGCCAAATTGAAAGTACTGGCGCACGGCAAGGCCCGCTTTTTTGAGTGTCTGGAGGTCTGGGAATGGCTGGAGATCCAGGGAGATGTTCCCCACGCATGAACAATGTGGCCAAAGCCAGACATGGTGCAACCATTCCAACAGGGTCACAGCCAAAGCTCGGGTCAACAGCGACACAGTACCTTGGCTTGCAGGAGGAGTATAGGGTCATTGTGGGAGAAGATGAAACTTTGTAGCTGTAGATAAAGAATGATGAGACCTCGGAATTGCTGACTGCATTTACATCTCTGGACCCGAGGGTACCATCACAGATGCTAGGTCCAATGGCAGACGTTGTTCCTGAAACCCTCATGTATGTGGCGCCCAAAGGCGATTGAAACAAGGGCCGGTCAAACTGCTGGTGCACTGGTCACATACTCTTCCACATGCTTTGTTTGAGGAGTTGTGTTTTATTGTGGAGATGGTGCTCCTGTGATCACTGCTAACAAGAGTGTGACTGGTGTGTTTTCACCAAGAGCTGGTAGGATGCAATGGGGGGGGGGGCAAAAGAGGGGCATGACTGGGTTTTAGTGATAGGTACTGGTTAGATCCAGTAGAATTTGCTTACTGAAAAGGAATACCTGGTCTGCAAAGGGCAGGCTTGCTAGGGCAGCCTGTTGTGCTGTGGTTTATTCACCAGCCCCTGTTGGGCTTTTAGGGAAGCTGTGTACGTCCTGGCACAAGCATGGGGTGGACAGTCTCGACAGAGCAGTTGCACATGTAATGTCCATGGGTGGGGAGTTTTGTTCACCAAGCACTATGGGTGTGCAGCATGTGGAGATGTTGGGCAGCAGTCCATGGGCCACAAGAAGTGTGAGTACCATGTTGTGACTATATGACAATGGAGATTAGGTTCCTCAGGTCAAATGTCAAGGACTTGGGCACATGCACAAAGCGCCATAGGGTGCTTACCTTCCTAAAAAGATACTGTCTCGAATGCCTGCCTGCAGGAAACGCATTTGGACGACATAGGGCCGCTAGAGTGGTGAAAAAGTGGAGAGGTCAGACATTTCGTTCCTCCTATTCCTCATACACAAGAGGCACACTGGTGTGAGTGGCTCTGGGAACTTTGTTCACTCTCACATTCATGTAGGCTGATGTTGGGGGCTGATCCGTGCTACTGTGGGGCAAGCTAGATGGCCGTGACATGGCCATTTTGAATACATACGCCCCAAACACAGACAAACCTGCCTTCTACCAAAGAATGCAAGACTTAATAACCGCAGAACTTGACGTTCCGATTATATGGCTGGGTGATTTTAATTGCGTACTTGACCAGAACAAGGGCAAACTGACAAATGAACAAAAAGTTGCAAGCAGTAATGAGGGAGATGGGGCTACAGGCTGCCTAGGGGTAAAGCACCTAACTCAGAAGCTCTTTACATGCTAGTCCTCCACACACAATACACATAGCAGACTGGACAAGGTGCTAGTGACAGAGACGCCTGCCTTCTAGGAGGCGGAAGTGACCCACTTGACCAGATTCTTATCGGATCGTGCTCCTGTAAGATGTGTGGTGTGGTGGAATGCCCCCAACCAGGGACCTCGAAGGCGGAAGATGCCATCCGATATACTGAAAGATCCCAGGCGCGAACAGAGTATATGACCCTCAACTGGAAGGGGGACATCAAGTAGAAGCATGGAATGGGAGACAATGAAAACGGTAATGAGGGGTGTGTGTGTGGGACTGACTGGTTGGTTCCGTCGTCAGCTACATCGGGAGTTAACGGACAGGGAGGATGCCTTAGTAGAGGTCCAGACTGATGACCAAGCACACCCCACCAACAGCGCCCAAGAGCGTATGCTATGTGCGCAAATTAGCGAAGTCTGGGAAAGGCAGGACAAATATATGCTCTGGCAATACCACCAGCGGCTCCATACTGAAGGTGATAAATCCGGACTGCATACTTGCCAGGATTTTGCGTAAGGAGCAGATACTCCTGTTAACGACCTGCTTGCGCAGCACAGTGGGTGACATGGGACATACAAGGGCAGGCGTATTAGAAGTGTTTTAACAGCAATTACAGAAGGTGTATACTGCGGATCCGGCAGACCACTACGTCCCACTCATAAGGGGACTGGCATTGATGCGCATACCACTGGTGGGGAAGAAGGAATTGGAGGCACAACTGACGGCTGAGGAGATACTCAAGGCACTGCGGGAGCAGCCAAGGGCCAAGGCACGGGGGGGGGATTTCAGTCAGAATTTTATCAGACATTTTCAGAGAAGCTGGCACAGCCACTATTACAAATATATGAGGAGGCCTACGAGGCATATATGAACGGGAACTTCGACCCCCATCTCTGAGGGAATGGGAAATATGCATGCTTTTAATACAGGGTGGTGACGACCAGGACCCGGCGGTGTATCGCCCGCTCACTATGATTAACTCGGATGCTAAAATACTGTGCACAGCATTGGCGAAGCGAATGGCCCCACATATGCCCCTCCTAATTCACGAGGATCAATATGGGTTTATTCTCAGCCATAACACGGGCATGAATATAAGGCGATTAGCACATGCCATGCATGAGGTACGACAATGGGACGAAGAACTGGCGCTAGTTGCCGTTGACCACAAGAAAGCGTTTGATACCGTTGACTGGGGATACCTCCAGGAGGTATTAAGGGTGACGGGATTCGGCCCGTGGTTCTGCCGATGGGTAAAACTTCTTCCTACTGAGCTGAGTATATGAGTAGGAGTGGGCCAGAGCCAGTTGGAAATGTTGACATGGGTGCGAGGTACGCATCAGGGATGCCCACTGACACTGCTGCTCTTTGCGTTGGCCATTGAGCCTATGGCAGTATGGGCACAACAGGAACTTGAGCGATGGGGCATACGCATATGGGAGAGATCCCATTAAATATCGCTGTATGCTGACAATGCCCTGTTCTACATCACCTCTGGCATTAATGTAATCCCTAGACTACTGCAACTCCTAGAAGACTTTGGCCCGTGGATTAGACAGACCCCCGCCAAAGCACTGGGATTATTTTATCAGAAACCGGACCGATTTATGCGGCCGTTTCCGAATCATAGATAGTGACCGCTATGAACTTGGAGCACCCATAACAGACACCCGTAAATGCTTCATAACTTTCTCTCACAGAAATTGGACCTTTTTGGGGGGCCGTTTTTCAAATTGACCTTCGACAATTGGCCCGTCATACACCAGACCCCCCCGTGAAACTTCCGGGATTCCGTTTTTTCAGAAACTGGATCTATCTACACGGCAGTTTTGCAAGATATTGACTCAGCACCCCCTTTCCTCCACTCTGGGCTAGCGGCTCGACTGTCCATTCCAGGTAGGCTTTTGCTATATCATCGCCTACCCTGACATAGCCTCTTTTCTATGGTTGGTGACCCGTTTGTTAATTCACCCTTTGTAGGATCTGGACCCATGCGGCGGATTCCTTACTTATCATATGGCGCTACCTCATTTGTAAGATAGATTGAACGGTGTACATCAGACACATACGTTTGCTGTTTAATCTGCAACACTCCATTACCAATTTACTGCCCCTCCTGCTTCCCTGTCCTGATAAAGACCCTCTAGCAAGGCCCTTCTGCATGCCTGCATCAATCGGGGTCGAAATGTCGACACTTTCTCCATCCTCAGCCTTTCTCCCCATTTATTATTTGTGATTTTGTTCCGATAGGCATGAGTTTGTTTGATTAATTTATGAATTGTGATCTTTAGTCTGTACTAATTAATTATTAGCAATTTTTCATTTATTTGTACAGTTCCCTCACTATCCAATCACCACCCTTCCCTCTCCCTCCTGTTAGGGGCATCATTTATGATCAAATATTGATGTATTTTAAGAACAGTGTTTTATTGAATATCTGTGTACACGTTGTGATTAAAAACAATGGTGTGATATCTTTTTTTAATTTAGTTGAGATATTATTTAATCTTGGTCTAATCGCTCTAGTATCTGGGACCACTTTGTTTGTATTACTAATCTACCTAGGTCCCAGCGACCTATTGGGTCAACCCTTGTTTTTACAGCATAGCCCCCTTGATCAAGCCCCACTTTTGGCAGCAAGGTCCTAAGGTGCACTGGACCGAGGTAAAAACACTGCATAGCTCCTGCCATGTCCTGACATCCTCTTCTAGCTTATCATCTCTCCTGCTGACCTTCAAATGGTCCTCCTCCGCAAGCATCCACTCACGCACATCCCTAAACCATTCATCAACTGTGAGGGATCTTTTCCCCATCTATATTATGGCGATCCTACACTTTGCTAAAACCAGAAGTAATTGCAAGAGTTTGTATGCCATCTTTGCGTTTTTTGGGTTTCATGACTTGCCCAACTAGGCAGTGTAGTGGGGTTAGCTCCAACCAGAAACTAATACCACCCCTCACCCGCTCAACCACCTGGGTCCATAATTGGTGCACTGCAGGACACCCCCAGGATAGATGCAGAAACTGCTCCTTCTGTACCACAGATCAGTCTGAGTCAATACGGTGCAGTCTCGCCTGGGGTCATGTTAGTGCAGAGTAAGTAGTTAAAATGTATCAACTTAAAACGAGCATTGCAGGATACTGTGTGTGTGAGCGCACTTATTGCTTTCTACTTATTAAAGCTTTGGGGTATCGTCACGTCCCTGTTCCATGCTGCCCGTTCCCTAGGTGGGTGCCCGTTGAATCGGCCTAATGACACTGTATGACAGCGAGATAAGCCAATGCCCGGTTCACAAGTGAGCATTATATGAATTGTCTGCATAACATTAGAATATATGAGCCATGTTACTCTAGCTAGATCTATGAGGCCATTATACTGTAGATTTTGGCCCTGACCCAGTCCAAAACACTCGCAGGCCTGCTCATATGAGATGAAGGTCTCATTAGTGTACAAGTCTGACAGTACCTGGATTCCCCACTTCCTCCATGCCTGGAATGACATACTTTCCATCATTTTCCGCACTGGGGTGAGAATCCATACATTGAGGTCCCGGTGAAACTTCGCACGCTTTAATATTAGTTTTACAAAAGACTGCTATATATTCGTTGTCTGTTTGACCACATAGGGTATGTCGCCTGTGGCACCAGCGCCCTCCAGCAGCGTCGCTTGGAGCCTATCTGGCTAGACTTGCCCCCTCAATATTTTTTTACCAATTGTCTCCCTCCAGCTACCTGGTTGCATGTTGTAAGTGGGCTGCATAGTAATATAAATCTAATCTGGGGACTTCCAGACCCCTTTCTTCATACCTCCTCATTAAGGTGTTCAAGGCCACTCTGCTACAACGACCAGCCCAACACAGTGAGACCAGTATTGAGTTCAATTGCCCGAACACTAGTATGGGTACACTGCACCATGAGTTTTGGCACACATACAGCCAACGAGGGAGGACAACTATCCTAGACACTGCTATCCTGCCCATGAGAGAGAGTGACAGGGTGTTCCAGAAGGCCACCGATTGCTTCAATTCTTCGATCACCCCTTTTACATTGAGTTGTAGCAATTGTGAGTCCTCAAGTGCCATCCATAAACCCAGATATCGAAAGTTCCCCATCTTCCATCGCAGTCCAAGCCTCTGGAGTCTCTTCAGCTGCAGTACAGACAGTCCAGCTAGTGAGAAGAGCAGGGACTTATGCCTATTTAGGCGCAATCCATTGGCCCGTCATACACCAAACCCCTGTGAAACTTCCGGGATTCTCTTTTTTCAGAAACTGGATCTATCTACACAGCAGTTTCGCAGGATATTGACTCAGCACCCCCTTTCCTCCACTCTGGGCTAGCGGCTCGACTTTACATTCCAGGTAGGCTTTTGCTATATCATCGCCTACCCTGACATAGCCTCTTCTCTATGGTTGGTGACCCGTTTGTTAATTCACCCTTTGTAGGATCTGGACCCATGCGGCGGATTCCTTACTTACCATATGACGGTACCTCATTTATAAGATAGATTGAACGGTGTACATCAGACACATACGTTTGCTGTTTAATCTGCGACACTCCATTACCAATTTACTGCCCCTCCAGCTTCCCTGTCCTGATGAAGACCCTCTAGCAAGGCCCTACTGCATGCCTGCAACAATCTGGGTCGAAACGTCAACACTTTCTCCATCCTCAGCCTTTCTCCCCATTTATTATTTGTGATTTTGTTCCGATAGGCATGAGTTTGTTTGATTAATTTATGAATTGTGATCTTTAGTCTGTACTAATTAATTATTAGCAATTTTTCATTGAGGTCGAAGTGACCACTGTTTTGTTATTTGTATAGTTCCCTCACTATCCAATCACCACCCTTCCCTCTCCCTCCTGTTAGGGGCATCGTTTATGATCAAATATTGATGTATTTTAAGAACAGTGTTTTATTGAATATCTGTGTACACGTTGTGATTAAAAACAATGGTGTGATATCTTTTTTGAATTTAGTTGAGATATTATTTAATCTTGGTCGAATCGCTCTAGTATCTGGGATCACTTTGTTTGTATTACTGATCAATGGGGGCTGGCATCTCCACTAGCTGGGTATGCCCTGTGTAGCATATCAAAGGGCAGGAAGCCTTTGAGGCTCACTGCCCTGAATGCTGTTTCCGCTTGGGGGTAGGTGTGAAGACCCTCTACCCCAAGCAGCATTTGTCCCTGACCGGCGAGTACACAGGGGCTCCCACCTCAAGGGGACAGAAACAGGTCTGTAAGTGGCAGGCTGGTGCTAACCAGTCAGCTGGACACAAGGGAGTTGTCCATTTTTCAGGGTCATCTCTAGGATGCCCTCATAGTGCATTTTGTAATAAATACAGCACTGGCATCAGTGTGGGTTTATTATGCTGAGGACCAAACTCCTTTGCATTCAGTAAAGACATCATGGAGAGGCGGAGTTCGTAATGACAAACTCCCATCCCATGTATTTAATATTTCTCTACTGCACTTATGATGTCTGTGAATGGCACAGACACTGTAGGGACATATTGCTCATACAGCTATGTCCTCACCTGTGGTATAGTGCAACCTGCCATAGGGCTGTGAACCTTGCCAGAGGGGTGATAACACACTAAATCAATGTGTCCAAAACACACTTTCTTTTGAACCGAATGATGACCAATGATGAGAAAGGTGCCCAGTCTGGAGTTTACATACCAGTTGCCCCGATGGTGGTGTTCCCGTGAGGTGTCACTTGGTTCTTCACACATTTTTTGACCTTTATGTGCTACACACTTCCCGTTGATTTAAGGTTCCAGACAAATGTTTGGACTCTCTCTCGGTGACTGTCAGAGACCGTGTGGCCATTAGGTTTTGTCCTTTTTAGTTAGAAATATTTTGGACGTTGTGCAGTATGACATCCCCGAACAAAATATAAAATACTGGGGAATATAACGGTGAGCAGTACTTTTTGACTGATCCGTTATATATAAAAATAACTGACATCATTTACGTCCACAAGACAGGGCTTCTATTGTTGATGAGGTTCTTGAGTGGGGGGCTGCCCTGTCTGTTGTTTCCCTCTAAGCTCCGTTTTGTTATAGTCCCTTTGCAGGGACACCTAGCTACACAACGACATTCCAAGCTACTGCTCTATACCTGAAACCCCGCCTACACTCCGCTATCCAGCAGCCCAGCTGCTCACCAGCCCACCGACAGAGCGTGGCTAGAGTATTACGTCACCACACCACATGCACTCACCGCTAAGAGCGAGCTAGTGCAGTGTCCATTTGGCCACTTCGGGTAATGGTTCGAAGCGACCTGAAGCAATGTAAACTAATGTTTGAGAAGGCCAGGCGAGTAGGTGACGCTACTGGACCGGGACAGGCAGAAGGGGGCGAGGAGGGGACGACTCGAACACTGAAATGGCTGCACAGCAGTGGCCTGAACCCAATTTGGCAGAACTAAATGCAGAAGTTAAGACACTGGACACTCGATCTGATGCTCTACATAAATGCCTAGAGAACATGGAAACACGGCTAGACAAACAGAACTGCCTCATGGACACAGTCAAGGGCAGAGTATCTGACCTCAAGGATGGTGCAGCACAAACAACCAAATGTCTGGGATGCGTTGAAAAGCTCTTAAAGACTGTCGCCATGAAAAATGAGGATTTGGAATTCAGGAGCAGACGCAACAATATACTGATAATTGGCATACCGAATCTACCAACACGGGTCCTTGACAGCTTTGTGGAACAACTTTTATCGGCCCTCTTTGTAAGAGAAGACTTCTCCCCAGCGTTCTTAGTAGAGAGGACCTACCGCTCGCTGGGGCCTCGTATGAACCCCGGCTGCCCCCCGCACCATCATTGCCCGCTTGCTGAACTTCAGTGACCCCTGACCCTGATTCAGGGCCGGTCGCTCCACACACTGCGCGGACCCCCGTGAGTGTGCCCAAGGTCCCCCGCTACTGACACAAGTTCGCCGCTGCCCGCAGCAGAGAATTCTGGGTCCGGTAGTCATTGTCTGCGCTGCCCGAGATTCGCCGCTGCTCCTGCAGCTGAGGATTATTGGTTTGTTATTGTGCTGTGCCTGTTTCTTATTGTTGTACTTTATCTGCTGCCCGTGACTGTTATTTTGCGTTGTTCTGCCCCCTCGCCTCCGTCTTCCCGCTCTTCCCCACCGCTCCCCGCCGCTGCTCCCCTGCGGCCCGCCCCTTTGTTTTCTTTAACCCTCCCCATTCGCCGCCCCGCTCCCCCCTCCCAGCTGCTCCGCCCTCCCACTTGGCCATTTATGGGGGAGCCCACGCAGTGGTGAGCTGTGACCCCTGACCCTGATTCAGGGTCGGTCGCTCCACACACTGCGCGGACCCCCGTGAGTGTGCCCAAGGTCCCCCGCTACTGCCACGAGTTCGCCACTGCCCGCAGCTGAGGATTCTGGGACCGGTAGTCATTGTCTGCGCTGCCCGTGATTCGCTGCTGCTCCTGCAGCTGAGGATTATTGGTTTGTTATTGTGCTGTGCCTGTTTCTTATTGTTGTACTTTTTCTGCTGCCCGCGACTGTTATTTTGCGTTGTTCTGCCCCCTCGCCTCCGTCTTCCCGCTCTTCTACCCCGCTCCCCGCCGCTGCTCCCCTGCAGCCCCGCCCCTTTGTTTTCTGTAACCCTCCCCATTCGCCGCCCCGCTCCCGCCTCCCAGCTGCTCCTCCCTCCCACTTGGCCATTTATGGGGGAGCCCACGTGTACGCGCAACGGGCGCGCCGATTATGCGCCGAAGGCGCGCCAAAGGCAAGCCCGTCTGCACCCGTCCGCGCCTGGCCCGCGCCCAGCGCCAGGACCCCTGGCCTTCGACGACGCCAGACCACACGACAGACCTACGACGCCGCCACCCTCCACGCACTCAACGCCGGCCAAAACCCTGCCTGCTACCGAGCCACCCCGAAACGCTCCCATAGACCCTTCACCTGCCAAGCCTGCAAATTCACCTGCATCTGGACCTGCACGGCACCCGACAAGCCGAGCACCAACAACAACCACCTCAAGTGCATCCTGCTCAACACCCGCTCCGTCCACAGACACGCCGTCGAACTCTGGAACCTGCTCGACACAACGTCAACAGACGTCGCCTTCCTCACAGAAACCTGGATGAACGCCTCCTCAGCGCCTGACATCGCCATAGCCATCCCGGACGGATACAAGATCACCCTGAAGGACCGCGTCAACCAGACTGGAGGAGGCATCGCCATCGTACACAAGAACACCATCCGCATCACGACCAACCCCGACGACACCTTCAGCGCCGCCGAACACCTCCACTTCCAGATACACACCGACCCCAAGACCACCCTCAGAGGCACCCTCATCTACAGACCCCCGGGACCACGCACCCAATTCAGCGAAGACATCGCCGACTTCATCAGCCCGCACGCCCTCCCCTCCGCCGACTACATCCTTCTAGGGGACCTCAACTTCCACCTGGAGAACAACAAGGACCGCAACACCGCCACCCTGCTGGATAACCTCGCTAACCTCAGACTCAAGCAACTGGTGAACACCCCCACCCACTACGCCGGCCACACGCTTGACCCCATCTTCTCCTCCAGCAAGCACATTTCCTTCAGCCACGCCACCGGACTCCATTGGACTGACCACTGCTGCATCCACTTCAGCTTCAGAAAAGCCACGACTCACCACCACCCGCAACAGGGTCCTCGCAGGAGCTGGAACAAGATCACTGCCGAGCAGCTCACCACCTCCCTCCGCCAGAACCCTCCCGCCAGCACAACGGACCCCAACGAAGCAGCCAGCAACCTCACACAGTGGCTCACCGACTGCGCAGATGACCGCGCACCACTGAAGGACCCTCCCAGCAAACCCGGCAGCAAGAAAGCCCCCTGGTTCACCGACAAACTAAAGACCTCCAAGAAGAACTGCTGCACCCTCGAGAAAGCCTGGCGCCACGACCAGACCACGGACAACATGACGGCCCTCAAGCACGCCACCCGCAACCACCACCAGCTGTTCTGCATCACCAAGAAGACAGCATTCAAAGAACGACTGGACAACAGCGCCCACAACAGCAAGGAACTCTTCAGCATTGTCAAAGAGTTCTCCAACCCCAGCGCCGGAAACAACAACATCACCCCCTTCCAAGACCTCTGCGACTCATTCGAATCGTTCTTCCACCGCAAGATCACCGATATACACAGCAGCTTCGGCGCACCAACCACGCACCCAACCTCCGAACCAACGCCCCCACCACCACCCTCTGAGCCTGGACCCCGATCAGCACCGAAGACACCACCCGCACAATGAACACCATCCACTCCGGATCACCAACTGACCCCTGCCCCCACCACGTCTACAACAAGGCCGACTCCATCATCGCACCCCAACTCCGGGACATCATCAACACCTCCTTCAACACCGCCACCTTCCTGGAGACCTGGAAGCACGCCGAGCTCAGCAGCGCCCTCCTGAAGAAACCAACAGCGGACCCCACCGACCTCAAGAACTACCGCCCCATCTCGCTCCTACTTTTCCTGCCAAAGTCATCGAAAAGTCCGTCAACAGACAGCTTGTCGCCTTCCTCAAGACTAACAGATCCCTCGACCCTTCGCAGTCCGGCTTCCGGGCCAACCACAGCACCGAGACAGCCCTCATCGCAGCCACTGACGACATCAGATCCCTGCTCGACAATGGGGAAACAGCGGCCCTCATCCTCCTGGACCTCTCTGCAGCGTTCGACACTGTCTGCCACCGCACCCTAGTACAGCGCCTCAGCAACATCGGAATCCGAGAGAAGGCACTGGAGTGGAACATCTCGTTCCTCGCCGAAAGAACCCAGAGAATCCGCCTCCCTTCGTTCAGATCCGAGGCCACCAAAGTTTTCTGCGGCGTACCACAAGGGTCATCACTCAGCCCAAACCTCTTCAACGTCTACATGAGCCCTCTCGCAGCCATTGCACACAAACACAACCTCAACATCATCTCCTACGCCGACGACACCCAGCTGATCCTCTCCTTTACCAACGACCCCGCCACCGCCAGAATAAGCCTACACAAAGGGATGAAAGACGTCGCCGAATGGATGAAGAACAGCCGCCTGAAACTGAACTCAGACAAGACGGAAGTCCTCATCCTGGGATCATCGCCCTCCACCTGGGACGACTCCTGGTGGCCCCATGCCCTGGGCACCACCCCCAAACCAACGGACCATGCACGCAACCTGGGCTTCATCCTGGACTCCTCCCTCTCGATGACCAGACAAGTCAACGCCGTCTCGTCATCATGCTTCAACACCCTGCGCATGCTCCGTAAGATCTTCCGATGGATCCCCACCGAAACCAGGAAGACGGTCACCCAGGCACTCGTCACCAGCCGACTGGACTACGGAAACACCATCTACGCCGGAACCACAGCCGAACTTCAGAAAAGACTCCAGCGCATCCAGAACGCCTCTGCACGACTCGTCCTGGACATCCCCCAACACAGCCACATCTCCGGCCATCTGAGAGACCTGCACTGGCTCCCAGTCAGCAAGAGGATCACGTTCAGGCTCCTCACCCACGCACACAAGGCACTCCACGACCTGGGCCCCAAGTACCTCAACAACCGCCTGACCTTCTACGCACCCACCCGCCATCTACAATCGACCAGCCTAGCCCTCGCCGCCGTACTTCGCATCTGCAAAGCCACCACCAGGGGAAGATCCTTCTCCTACCTGGCAGCCAAGACATGGAACTCCCTCCCGATCCACCTCCGGCTGACACAGGATCATCTCTCCTTCAGGAAGCTCCTCAAGATCTGGCTCTTCGAGCAGTAGCGGACCCCTCCCCCCCAGCGCCTTGAGACCCTCCCGGGTGAGTAGCGCGCTATACAAATGCCATGCTTGATTGACTGAGAGACACCGCATTGCGACCGGCACAGGAAAAATATCCACTTCACTGGCAATGTTCAATAATCTCTCTTTAGCCAGATTACACCATCATGGTCCCGGAGGCCCGACGAAAGTTCACGGGAGTCAAGGCCACCCTCAAGAACTTGGGACTACGATAAGGCATGCTACACTCAGCATGCCATGGGGTGGACATTGATGGCAGGCCTCGGATTTTCTAAACACGGGCGGAGGTGCAGAAGGTATGTGACGCACTGTCTAAGAAAAAGTCCACGCAAGTATCAACCTCCCCTACCAGATCACCCCTTGGCTCTGATTCTCTTGCCAGTGTAGATCTATTTTCATCACTTAACATTGGTGGACCTTATGCAATGTACAGGTTATCCTAGTAGATGTGGGACATTGTAGATTAAGCTAAAACTTGTTTGATTTTTTTGCAAGCCATCTTTAATCAATAGTCTTTATATATATTGGAGGATCCGGCGTAGCGTTGCCACTTCCCTTGTGTTGACACACTAGTGTTACATATAGATAGTTTTTGCTGTATTTTGGGTGCGAAAGTTGGGTTTGAGATCTTCCCATAGTATGCGAAATGGGGGATGGTTGGGGGGTGGGATGGGAGGGAAATATTCCAGTCTTCATACAGTTTTACACTTACTGTGCAACTATTTAACCAGATTCACATCATGACCCCATTTTCGGACTATGAGCACTGACAGCTGAATCCAAACATTTGCAACTCTTACATTAGCATCATGGAATGTACAGGGACTTACCAACACTCTTGAAGGCAAACAGGTGGTACAGCACTTGCAAAGACACCAACTAGACAGCGCATTTCTAAAAGAAACCCACTTATCTCCTGAGACCCCCACGTTCTTTGTCAAGACATGGGGTCCACATCAATACTTTGCTAATAACAGCCCGTACGCCATGGGGGTCTCCATACATAAACGGGTCTCATTCAGCCCATTGGAAGTGAAAAGTGACAGGGAGGGGCGTTATCTAATGGTAAAGGGTCACTTGCTGGGACACACCATCCTTTTAGTGAATGTATACGCACCCAACATAGATGACCCTGATTTTTTCTTGGAGCTCACGACCCAAATAGACCACATGGAGACGACCTGGATATGCTTTGGTAGCGATTTAAAAATTTTATTAGAGCCTATTCGGGACAGCACTTCACCCTCACCAGACACAAAACCCAGAACTCGACATACACTCTTGACCTTCAGCAGAAATACAGCCTGCAGGATGTGTGGCACCACCTGCACCCTCTTCAAAAAGCATACACACACTACTCAGCATATCACAACACATGGACTTGTCTTGATTACTGGCTTTTATCGCCCAGTTTCCTAACTGGACAACATCCATACAACACCTACCTGCAGTCTGCTGGATCACTCGACAATTTTAATACAGATTTGCGTTCCTCTGGCAGGTGGATTTGAACGCAAATGGAGATTTCCTGACATGGCCCTTAGAGACAAAGTGCTCAAATTAGAACTGCACCAAGCAATAGTAGTCTATTTCAAACTAAACAAAGGTACTGTGTCTACATGGTCCATTCGGTGGGAGGCCTTCAAGGCTTACATTAGAGGGATCTCTATCTTTAAACACGTGGGCATACTCAAAAACCTTTGTCATACACTCTCCAAGAAAGAACAACAACTACAGGAAATAGATGAAACACAAATATCACACCCCAAGCAATGTGTACAACACTTCGAACCAGACAAATGACAGAATTTCACGAAGCAGCAGATAGAGAGGTACACTACTTGGGAAAAACGCGACCGCAAGAAAGGTATTTGGAGGGTGACCGCCAGGGTGAACATTAGCACGCACACTACAGCCCCCACAAGGCCAGTCATTTTTTGGCACTACAAAAACCTGATGGTTCCAGGGCCAAAGATATGACCCACATACAGGATTCAGTACTCACATACTATACACTTCCCGCTCCTCTGAGAGTGCAGCAGAACTTGCAGGTATTTAGATGAAATAGGAATAGTATGGTTGGAAAGCACGCATCACCAGTTTCTAAGGGAACCCTTCTCTGAAGAGGAAGTCACCCAAGCAATTGACGCCATGGATGGCTCCAAAACACCAGCCCGTAATGGCTTTTTGGGTTGTTTTTATAAAGCGCGCAAGCACTTACTTGTCCCCTACCTCTTAGAAGTATACCAGGACGCTATGGAAAAAGGCATCCTTCCCCCCACTCTCCGTGAAGCACTAATAATTCTACTCCCTAAACCGGGTAAAGACACGTTACATTGCGCATCCTACTGCCCATTGTCCCTCTTGAATTTGGACAGTAAAATACTCACTAAAATGCTGGCCACCTGGCTCACTTTCATATTGGATCAGATTATTTCACCTGCACAATCAGGGTTTGTCCCACATAAATCCACAGCGCTGAATATTCTTACACTCTGGCAGTCCTCCATAGACTCTCACCCACCACCCCTGCCGCAGCTGTACTATAGGATGCCGAAAAAGCGTTAGACTCTTTGGAATGGCTCTTTTTACATGCAACGCTCCAAAGAATGGACATTCACTTCCATTGTTTGTTTACTGTATACCAAACCCACTGCACACATTAGACTAAATGGCACAGTAACTAGAGCATTCCAGCCCACACGCTGGACCAGAAAGTGCTGCCCGCTATCACCCTTGCTGTTTGTTATCGCTCTGGACCCATTTGTGCGTCATTTACAGGAACGCCACATCCAAAGGAGGCTTCAACTGAAAACCGGTCCCCTGACGTACCATAAAAATAACATAAGGAGATATACCTACCAATAGCCCCAATACCAATTACTAAATAACCAGTCAGTTGGCAGCGAAGAAAGTTCAATTGTTTATTATGCAAAATACTCTACAGAGGAGGCTCTCAAACCCTCACCCATCAGGTACGCGGAGAAGACTGTTGGCTTACATTCAAAACAGCACATATATACTATCAGCACAGTACATGAAGTCACCGTAAATGGAAAAACACTACTTGGCTCTTGGGCTTTGAGGAAGGACGATATATGGCACACATGATTAATCTGAAGCTCTGCTTAGTTATTATTGGGGAGGCCAGGAGGGGTGACTCCCTTTTGTCCCGGGGCCCGGGAGTACAGGCACAGCGCCTTCAGGAATGCGCTTATCACACCCAAAGCCAGATGCGACCTTGGGTCCCAGGACAGAGGAAGAATGGTGTGCATTCAGCTGCTCTCAGTAACTCAACCAGCAAAGGGCCTGACAGCTATTGGAGAGTAACACGTGATCACTGCTCGGGCCTAGCACAGGCAGGACAAATGGCGTCTGTATAGTTCTCGGCCTACTCGATACACACAGAACACACAAACAGTGTATACCCTTATTAACTAGCTAAAACAGATATCGGTTAGGCATTAGGCATATAAACCGCAAAGAGTATATAGATACATCATGCTAACACAATATAAAGATATGGCTAATACTACTAATATAGGGGAATTGGATTTTTATCATGATGTAGCTAATTAAAAGAGAAGTCAGTCTTCAAAAATCCCTTCATCAATCTGCATGATATCCTTTATTTCCTGCTGAACTAATTGGGTGTTTACTGTTGCTGGAGAAGGAATGGTCACAGAAGAGGCGAGCTTAGCAGCACAGTAAGAGCAACAAGCAGACCCACAATTTATACAGAGACAACAGGTGAATATGATACCAGCTATACCCGCTAGTACCATCAAAAGTTTCCATCCCCAAGTGGGCAACAGACCCCAAAACCATCCAGATAAGGACCAGGTACCAGTATCTGCAAGCACTTCAGAGGCCAAACTATGTAATTTTTGAATGGCCAGATGAACAGTAGGGGCGGAGTCAGGTATATTTACACAACAAGAGCTGCTGATCACGCGGCATGCACCTCCTCGGTCAGCCAGGATAACATCTAAAACCATTTGATTCTGAAGCGAGAAGAGACGAGTCTCGTCGCTTGAAGTTCTACGGCTAGATTGGTCAATATACCTGCAGTGGTATTGATCACCCTTTTGACTTCTCTAGACAGGTGCCTCACTTCCTTACTGGTAATGATGGGACCCCAGATAGGAAACACCCCCTTTGCAATGTCAATAAAATGTTGCCCAGGAGTATCGGTTTGATCTATGTCGGGGATATCAATCTCTCTCTTATCTCTAACAAGTGGCAGACTCCGCTTATCTAATCGATGATCCTTATGATAATTAGAGGGGGCTATGTATACTGGAGGATACAAAAAGGACAAATAACAACGGCCAGCGCAACCACGGGGAAGCCACGTATATGCATTTTCTCCACAGACGAAATAGACATTAGGGGGAGTCAACAATGGCAGACTACTGAAGGTGCGCAGCCGATAGGTATAATTACAATGACTTTCTCCTACTGAAATGTATCCTGTTCCCTGAACACAGAATGTTGAAGTACTGTTTAATATGGGCACTGGGATGGCTCTGTCATCTGTAACATTTCTTTCCTGGAATTGCTGAAAATACTGGGTAAAATTAAACTCCTCAAAGTCAAGCATTCCATTTTTCAACAAGGTAACATTTTCATGTTCGATATATAAATTCATACAGGCATTTGGATCTAATGACCCCTCCCCTTCATTTACCCCCGGATCAAAGCCTTGATGTACTTCTATGTATGCTAGGATCATCTCGTAGTCTTTTTCTGTATATTGTTTAGTATCTACAGTATAATGCATGTACATCATAGATAACAACTTAAACCAAGCTTCACAACTTCCTAAATATGATAATGGCAGAGAGATAAATAGATCATGTTTGTGCATTACAGAGGGCAGAAGGCTGCAAACCCAACAGTTTGTTGTATTCGTAGCACTATGCGTTTGATAAAGCACTTCAACAAATACATTTTTAGTATAATTCTGACGGTGCCTTTCTTTATGCGGGGCTAAAGTATAAAATAGATGTTCTGGGGGTGGGGTGGTTGTTCCCAAGACAGTATGCATAGGATGACGAAATTCCAAATATACAAACATGCTCATTAATATTATTAACAAAATCGTTATTGTGACCACAAAGGCTACTTTGACACGCATGGTTCAACTAGAAAAAATAGGCATATATGTAGAGTAATAAAGAGGTGCAAGAGGGTGTTCCTCTTCAGGAATGAACGAGCAAAAGGGTACATACTAGCTAAAAGTCCAAAACTAAACTCGGGCAATGCAGTCCAACCTGCCAGAGGGTTCTTCTTTCCTGTGTCCGTCTAGAGCCTCACAGGTAGGCTCCTATCGTTCATCACAAAGAAAACCAAAACAAATCCTCGTGTTAGAATTAGGTTTTCATACAACTCTTGAAGAAGAAGCAACCTGGGCCCCTTTTTCAGAAAATTCAGTCTTTCTTTCTGAACAGAGCAAACAAAAGTTCCAGACTCTAAACGTGTTCAGTCCAGTGTCTTGCTCAGGACCCGAGGAAGGTTTCTGGCAAACCCTATTACTCAAGTCTTTCCCTATCTCCTTCCATCTTCATCTGGGGTACCGTGTTGTTTTCTGCGCCGCAGATTGTATCGAGCATGGCCAGGCGTTTCCCGATCAGAGAACAAGACAGAAGAAGGTACATCCATTGCAAGAGGAATATCATGAACCTTTTGTTCCACTGAAGGAGCAACAGGATCTGGGGCAATTACTGGTGCAGATGATGAAGCCCCTTTCAAGCCTACTGATCCTCTTCCTTGCCCATCTCCAACCTCCAGGGCCTCAGAAAAAGGAACAAAGCGAGGGACTTGTTCGCTTTCCTGAGTCAAAATTCCTTCCTGGTTCCGCTGATCATAAGGAAGCGGGAGAGGCAACTTTTTAACGTGGGAGACAGGTATCCAATGTCTCTTGCTGTCCACCTTCGCCGACGTCCGCGTTGCCAAAACCGGTCCTAGGATGCTTGATTCCGGTCCAGGGAAGACATGGTTTGACAGTTCGGGCTGGACTGTTCCCATGAGGCACAGGGTCAAGACTGATGTGTATATGGCCATGTCTGAACTGGGGTGGCTTCCTGAGCAAAATAACGATGGATTAAACCCAGATCTGTGACTGGGGTGAATGTTTTGCCATTGTGCAACATTCCGTCCATCATCTTGTTTGTTTTGCTGTTCACCGTATGTGGGAAGGGTATGCCCAGGCGTGGGTCCCGTGCTCACTGCGCCACTGGAGTCAAGCTATCCTGGCTAAAGACGACTAATAGCCAGAAACCGGTCCTAGGATGCTTGATTCCAGTCGAGGGAAGACATGGCTTGGCAATTCGGGCTGGACTGTTCCCATGAGGCACAGGGTCAAGACTGATTTGCATATGGCCATGTCTGAACTGGGGTGGCTTGGGGCTTGGTGAGCAAAATAACGATGGATTAAACCCAGATCTGTGACTGGGAGTCAATGTTTTGCCATTGTGCAATATTCCGTCCATCATCTTGTTTGTTTTGCTGTTCACCCTATGTGGGAAGGGTATGCCCAGACGTGGGTCCCGTGCTCACTGCGCCACTGAAATGAAGCTATCCTGGCTGAAGATGGCTGATAGCCAGAAACCGGTCCTAGGATGCTTGATTCCGGTCTAGGGAAGACATGGCTTGGCAGTTCGGGCTGGACTGTTCCCATGAGGCACAGGGTCAAGACTGATGTGCATATGGCCATGTCTGAACTGGGGTGGCTTGGTGAGCAAAATAACGATGGATTAAACCCAGATCTGTGACTGGGGGTGAATGTTTTGCCATTGTGCAACATTCCGTCCATCATCTTGTTTGTTTTGCTGTTCACCCTATGTGGGAAGGGTATGCCCAGACGAGGGTCCTGTGCTCACCGCACCACTAGAGTCAAGCTATCCTGGCTGAAGACGGCTGATAGGCAGAAACCGGTCCTAGGATGCTTGATTCCGGTCTAGGGAAGACATGGCTTGGCAGTTCGGGCTGGACTGTTCCCATGAGGCACAGGGTCAAGACTGATTTGCATATGGCCATGTCTGAACTGGGGTGGCTTGGGGAGCAAAATAACGATGGATTAAACCCAGATCTGTGACTGGAGGTGTTATGTTTTGCCATTGTGCAACATTCCGCCCATCATCTTGTTTGTTTTGCTGTTCACCCTATGTGGGAAGGGTGTGAGAAGTTGTCCTGATATATGATGCTCACTAGTTCTAGTGATCACCTTGTATCAGTCCAAACAACCCTTATGGTGATTGGTTGTAAGTCAACCTTATAGACCAGCTATCCTAATGGTAGCATGGACAAAGCAGTCTTAGGCTAAACTCTTTTGTCATGTGAAGCCAGCTGTTTTACCACATTTAACCCCTTGAATACCAAATGAAAGGACACCACACAGGTAGTTATGAAAATAAACAAGATATTTATGAACTAAAATACACCTCTGAACTCTTTATGAGATCAAAGGGCTAAGCACATGACAAGACTCTTAAGAAAAAATACGTTAAGTTGCACAAATTACAATGGTGCCCTAGGGGCACGACAAACCATATACTAAGTAAATGGTATAAGGAAATCGATAGAGGAAATGAAGCTGTCCAGAGGCTGTAGGATCGCTGGGGCTACACTATCCTAACCTGAGGTAAGTAATAGGAGACCCACGGGACGCGGGTGCAGAGTGTGAATTCACACGCGAGATGCGTACCAAAGTCAATGGACAGTACAGATTACGAAAAGGTAAGTATTAGACAGTTCCGACTAGCTAAGACTAAAACAACTGGAAACCTGGATACTAGGAGAGTCAATCTACCCTTGAGCACCAAAATGCTCTTGTTACCTCACCCACGGGCTGCGGGTGCATAGGTGTCAAAGTGTGTCGGGTTTCCGCATTGAAGTCTATGGAGCCTGGAAGAAAAGATGCTGCAGGCGGCCAGAAGGAAGATGTCCGAAGTGATCCAAGGGTGGATCAAGGAAGATGAAGACCTGAAAGCAGAGGGGACAATGTTCACAGTTACTAGCCAGTGACTGGAGTGGAACCAGGAAGGAACCAGATGATGTCGTCGTGATCAGGTGAAGAGTGGACGCTTGACTCTGCAGCCACGTGGACCAGGAGGTGTCTTCGACGACCAGGATGGAGGCACGAGCTGTCCCATGCAGGCTCTCGCTGTCGGCGGTGTTGGTTCCGGATTCAGCATCAACAGGCCTTGGCAAAGGCAACCCATGCGGTGAGTGGAAAAGGCATCTGGTGCGAACCAGGAGGGTCCGGGGTGCTTCTCCTTTGCAGGGAAGCAGGAGCTAGTCTGGAGCAACCAGACCAGCGGTGTGGATTTCAAGGATCATCGTCTAGGAGGCCACTAGCCAGCCAGCAAGTGACCAGACAACGCGTCGAGCAGCAATCAAGCAAAAGGGCCCCACACATATCTCGTGGATGCTGGAGTGCTTATCTTCTGTGCAGGAGCTGCTCGGGTCTGGGGCTTCTCAATCCCCAAAGCACTTCATCGAGGATGCCTCTGAAGTCGTGCTGGAAGCGAAGTGCAGTTTCTTCAAGATGGCCGGTCCCACGTGTCTTGTCGCACCCACGGATCTCAGCTGTGCTGCAGATGTAGGTAGAGGTCGGAGAGGTCTGGAAGTCCGGGTCTCGTCGGGCTCTGAAGTCTGGATCCACTCGGGAAGACGACAAAGTGAACCGCTGGAACGTTTGATGGTGCCTGCTTGTGCAGGGTGGTCACTCCTTGGCCACAAGGGAGATTTCTTCAGTCTTCTGTGGAGCAGAACGTCGAAGTCCAGAGTTTCTTCTTGTAGAGTTTCAAATCAGGATTAATCTAATTTCGAATGGGAACAGCTCCTACCTTTATTCGCCTAAAGGGGGCTGTACTATGACTAGGTCCCTCCTATGGGTGGGACCAGGAAGGGGGGTGGTTACACCCCCTATCCTTTGTCCGGTTTCATGCCAGAACTGGGGCAGGAGTGCCCCAGCAACTGGTTTGAACTGGTGTATGCACAGGGCACCTTGTGTGCCCCAGACATGACTCATTCCTTTCAGGCCTGTCCTACCTAAGACACAAAATCCTGTCTGGGGTGGTGCTAGCACCTCCCAAGGCAGGAAACCCTTTGTCCAAACCTCCCTCGCTGGAAGGACTCCCAGCAGCAGGAGGTCAGACTTGTGTCTGTGGTGGCAGCATCCATTTTGTGATGCTGAGGCTCGAGTTAACTTTAACCGGGGTTAACAGTTACATACATGTCGTGTCCCTCTAAAAGGGTGGAATGCTACCCCCGTCGCCAGAACTGGCGAGGGGGTAGTATTCCAATTCGTATGACACCTTACTCGAAATGTTTTGATAATGCTATTCCAAAGTTAGCAATAACCGCGAAGATTATAATGCACTTAAGAGTATATGGTATAGCGTTATCATGGAAACAGCTAAAGGACTTGGTTCCGAAAGCTGAAGATAGGCTCAGCTCATGCCAGAGCACTATCTCACATAATTCCAAGCACTCTGCCTCCAGGATTGTTAAGGCCTGCCATAGGAGTGACTTATAGGAGTATATGTGTCCATTTTAGGTTTAGATATAGGTATAATATATCTAAAGCAAAGGGTGATTACACCACCTTGCCCCAGCTGATTGATCAGCCAGTTATGTCTGATTTGGATGGCCAGCCAGGGGTGGCATAATACATGCTGCAGCCCCTGGCAGGCCTTGGGTTCACTTATGTCCTGGGTACCTATGGTACACTGTACAAGGACTTACAAGAGTGACCCCATACCAGGGGGCGCTAGAGGGCGCACTGCAAGATGGCCGCACACCGGTGAGGCTCTGCCAGACAGAGCTGAATATCCGTTATTAATCCGCGTAATCCTGCTACTGTCGTTCTCTACCCCGGTAGATTCTTATGCCTGATTGCCTGCGGAGTGGATTGAACCCGGTGATCTTATGTGAATCCTATTCCAGCCCTTACTGTACTGGTGTGGTCCTGGCCGTGTGGATCGCGCACAGCCCTACAATACTCTGGACCAGTCTGCCGGCGGCGGCCGGGGTCTGCCTCGCGGATCGGAGCTGCGGACTTTGGTAGTGAGGTGCGGATAGCTGTCACAGCAGGCTAAAAGCACCGGAGGCTGAGCGAGGCGAGCCCTGCTTCGGAAGAGTGTTTGGCGGGCAGCGGCGGACTTGAGAGGTGCCTGGGTTGTCGGCGGCCTGTGACTTGGACGGGCCCGGCGCTGCTTCGGAGGACCAGACGTGCTGCTGTGAGACAACCTGAGTGCTGCGGACACGGCGGGAAGAGTCCCCCGGTGCAGAGACGGAGCTGGTGGAGGATACCGGGATCGGGCGTTTGCCCACGCCTGTGGCGGTGAGTGGGGCTGAGGTCTGGCAGTAGCGGTTGCTGCGGAGGCGGGATTCGGCTGCCCTAGGCCCAGCCGCGCGAGCTGCGGCTGGTGGGGGTGGGCTGCTGTCCGGTACACGAGGATTCAGATTGCGTTGTGCCTGTGATCTACAGAGGGATTGTTGACTGATAGACGGGAGATTAGGAGTGCTACCGACTGATCTGCTCATTGGAATGCAGTGGCTGATGGAGGGCTGCATTGTGGAGGCCAACATTATATGTGTGAAATGCGCCCGGCTTGAACCGTTTAAGGGCGGCGAGCACCTACTTGCTGTGTGGGTTCTACCCTGTTGGTGACTGCATTAGGCCACCCCTGCTGGATTATAGTTGGGCCATTGCCTAGTTCGCAGCGCCATTTGACTGCACGAGTGTCAGTGGTCCTGCTAAGCTAGCGCCGCCATTTTGCGATACACTGCCTTTTCGTATTAGAGGCCTGTGCTTTGCTGGTAGAAGTGTATTGTATTAATAGGTGCTATGGGCCGGCCGGAGAGGAATCAACCTAAGCTGAACTTTGAAACGCGGAGGTCTGCAGCGCCCCGTCGCAAAGCATGTCAGTCACGGAATCGACGGGAGCTGTGGGGGGTACGCCAAATCTGGAGGCCACACTAATAGCCATGCAGAAAACATTGCAATCCATAGAAGGCACTATGGAGGCGGTGAACCACAGGCTGGACCATATGTCCACACAATTCGTACGGCAAAATGAGCGAATGGATGAGGTAGAGCAGAGGGTCCCCGCAATGGAGGACAGCCTTACCACAGTGAATGATAAAGTGTTCAGTATGGAAAGGGTGCTCGCGGTCATACAGGCTAAAAATGAGGAGTTGGAAGGGTGGTCCCGACGCAACAACATCCACGTCACAGGGCTGCCGGAATCCACGAATGTGGGCAGGATGGAAGATTTTATGGAGAGACTATTTGTGGATATATTTGGCTCTGACCAGCTCTCTAAACTTTTTATTGTCGAGCGAGCGCACAGCTCTTTGGCAAAACGTCCGGTGCCTCCGCGTCCCATAATTGCACGAATTTTGGATTATAGGGACAGGGATGCACTGCTACGCATGGCGAGGGAAAAAGGAACAATAGCAAATTGGAGTTTTTCCCAGACTTTACTATGGCTGTGCAAGCGACGCGGAAGGAATTTGCGGAAGTGAAACAGATTCTTAGGGCAGAAGAAATTCCATATGCTATGTTGTACCCAGCTCGGCTGCGGATAGGTGCACCCTCGGACAACAAAATCTTTACCTCGCCAAAGGCAGCCATGGATTATGCGAAAAAACAGGAGAAGCGCAAGACTCAGCTAGGGCGCAGGACGGAGATGATGATCTTGAAGATAACTAACTGTCCTCCTACACTTAGGGAACGCAAAGCTGCTTGTTATCGGACTATTGGTGCATTTTCAAATGGAGATGGTTCATTTTTTCTGTATTACTAACCTCTCTCCTTACAGGTGTTGCTTGGTTTAAGTATTGCTAACCTTCATGAGTTGGGAGCCTTCATGGTCTGAGAATGTTGATATTATTTTTTGGCATATACCATTGGCGGTATGGGACAGTTGTACAGCTACTGTGATCATGGGGATCAGGATCCGATTACCATAATGTCTGAGATGCTGTTCAACGGTTTATGTGCCTTGCCTTATGTTCAATATGATACAATACTGGCTCCTATACATAGTGAAGCAACTGTGGTACCTCTGTAGTCTGAACTGTGTTACGCAATTTGAGGGGTGGAATGAAGTTTGTCAGTCACTGAGGGGTGGGGAACTGCCATTTAATTTTTGGAATGTCCGGGGTAGGTATGGCGCGACAGAGGTGGATTGCATATCCTGATGGCTTAGTCACCTCCTGTTTTATCTTGAAAACATGAGTTATGTGCCTCTTTGCCCCCACTCATGGGTATACCCCACACTCTGTTTGCGGTTTGGCTGGGGGGAGGGAGCTGGGGGGGGCTTGGGTTTGCTCTGGCTGGTTGGGGGGGCCGAAGTGGGTTGGGGTGGGCAGGTTTGGACCTGGGAAGTTGGGATGGTTTTGGTTTTGCACTTTGGTCTGTCTTTACATATGAGACAGTTTGGGGCAATATGACACTAAAGGGGGGGGGGTTGGCCTTGGCAAGTTGGGCAGGCTGTTGTGGGATGGGAGGTTGGACGGAGGTGCTGTGCGATTCGATCCTGTTGGATGGTATACATTGAGGATCACAGAAAGGTCTATGTACAATATAAAGGACTACTTAACTGTTGGGGCTGGAAGACAGGTAACAAGATTACTGCAGGTGAATCACTGGATAGTTGGCTGGACATACACCTTGGCGACACCTATGGATAAGGGAGGGAAAATCACTTGGCTAACATGGAATGTGCGGGGTCTCAACAGGCCAAAAAAGACCAGACAGGTTCTTGCGTATCTGAATAGGCATGATGTGCAGGTAGTCTTCCTACAGGAGACGCATCTTAGCGGGCAGGCAGCTGATTCGGTAGCTAGTCGTTGGGCGGGAAAGAGAGTGGCAACTTCGTATTCTTCATATGCCAGGGGTGTTATGATCCTGATTAAAAAGAATGTCCCCTTTGTATGTTTGCACGAGGAAGTGGATAAAGAAGGTCACTATATTATATTACATGGTAAACTGTGTGGTACGCTGATTACGATGGTCAATGTGTATGGGCCGATCATTGATGACCCTGATTTTTATGTTACTTTATGGAATAAGGTATATACTTTGTCCGGTTCTGCGGTCATTTGTGGGGGAGATCTGAATGTGATGTTAGATCATGGGTTGGATAAAAAGGAGGTGCGACAGGCTACAGCAAAACGAGCATGTGGTGCGGTTCAGGATGGGATAGAAGTACTGGGATTAGTGGATATGTGGCATCTTGGGCATCCGGGTGTGAGGGAAGGTACCTGTTACATGTCTGCACATGATACCTGGTTGCGATTGGATTACTGGCTGGTGACGAAAGATGTTAGCGGATGGGTGATGAAGACGGCGCATTTGCCTCGCACGTTGTCGGATCATGCGCCTGTGCTGAAGGAAGTATGGATGCCAGCGCATGCACATGCTCCGTTTACATGGCGGTTGCCTCCTGGAGCTTTAACTGATCAGGTGTTGCATGAGCGGCTGCGCGAGACGATAGAAGTGTTTTTTGGTAAGAATGTTGGTTCGGTGTCGGATGCGTGTATAGTCTGGGAGGCTTTCAAAGTGACAGTGCGGGGAGCATGTATTGTAATGCAGGCTGGAGTGCTCAAATCACTCACGGACTCGATGGATAGATTGGAGCGTGAACTGCTAAGTCTGGAACGACAATGCGAGCAGCAGCCGGCTGATACTCTGCTGGCCGACATATGCTCGAAAGTTACTGAGTACAATGAGTTCAATGAGTTGGTGGAACAGGAAGTCAACTACTTATCCAAGCGCACTAGAGCACGGTACTATGGTGAGGGTGGTAGGCCTGGCCGGGACTAGCGGGCAGACTCAAAGATCCTTGGGCAAAACAATGTGGGGTACAAGAAATTAGGGACGGAGACAGGACTGTGACGGATGGGGAGGGTATACTAGAATGTTTTACACAGTACTATACCACCATGTATGAATATAGGGAAACCGCTGATGAGGAAGAAATAGCGAAATACTTGGAGGATATAGCGTTGGTCTGGCTCTCGAAAGGGCAGCAAGAGTTTTTAATGCATCATATCACAGAGGGGGAACTTAGGGATGCGATTGCGGCGCTGCCTAATGGTAAGGCTACTGGTACCGACGGTTTACCGTCCGAATTCTATAAAGAATATGTGGACTTGCTACTGCCGCACTTGGCAATGGTACTGGAGGAGGCTCTTGAACAGGGGCAACTACCAGTGTCGATGAGAGAGGCTCTACTAGTGGTTCTGCCTAAACCAGGTAAACCACAAGATCGATGTGAGTCGTATCGTTCCTGTCACTGATGAACACGGACGTGAAGATCCTTGCCAAGGTGTTGGCTACGTGCCTGCGACTGTTATTGCCCGATATGGTACTGCCAGATCAGTCGGGCTTTGTGCCGCTGCGTTCGACGACGCATAACTTGAGAGCATTGTTCGCGGTTCTTCACTTACTCAAGCCTGACTTAGCTGCGGTAGCGGTCCTTTTGGACGCTGCCAAAGCGTTTGACTCTGTAGCCTGGAAATATATGATGGCGGTATTGCATCGCATGGGTGTGCCGTACTTTTTTACGTCCTTGATCACCTTACTATACACTAATCCGATCGCACGAGTGCGGGTTAATGGTCGAGTATCAGCCCCATTTGCTATACGGAGAGGTATGAGGCAAGGATGCCCGCTCTCACCTTTATTGTTTGCTATTATTCTGGAACCTCTGGCTTGTATCCTGCGGCAAAGACATGCAGCCTCGGCATTGGGTTTTCATCTTCGCTCATTGGCAGTATCTATGTATGCTGATGATATGGTGCTTTATATCCGGGAGCCAGTAAGATATCTTGAAGGGGTGATCAGAGAATACATCAGATTTGAATGCTTCTCTGGCCTGTCAATAAATTGGGAAAAATCTATCTTACTGCCTTTAACTGATATTACCCTCCCATTTCCAATAGAGTTCCCTTTGGAATGGGCCTCAGAACCAGTTCGGTACCTAGGGATATGGATCCACAGAGACGCCCAAGAAATAATCCGTACTAATTACGGAGTGGCGATTTCCAAGTTGGAAGATCAGGTTGCATGTGGATACGGTTATCCCTGTTGTTTGCGGACCGAGTAGCCCTGATTAAAATGGTGGTGCTCCCCAAGTTTTTATATTATTTTGTAAACATTCCGCTTGCTTTGACGGCTAACTTTTTTGCAACGCTTCAATCCTTGTTAATCACATAAGCCTGGGGGGGAAGAAACCTCGAGTAAAGTGGGACATCCTGACAAAGCCATATGGGCGAGGTGGGTTTGCAGTGCCGGATATGAATATGAAATTGTACTATCTGTGTGCACAAGCTCACTTTGCTTCCTATTGGATTTCGGCGCCGCCGTACACACCAAATGTAGCGATTGAAACTGGGGCGGTCTTGTTGTAAATAAAACAGCGGTAATGTTAAGCATTCGCTGAAGACATGCTATTATGTCTTTAGTATAGTTTTCCCGCTCATCCTTGAATGTACGTCCGGACTCCATTTTGTTTTCTGGCCTCCATCTTGTAGGCCACATTGTGCCATGTGCTCGCCACGATGCAAGTCCTACCTCACTGACCGCTACCCCTGGAGTTTGCCCAGCAACAGGCTATAAATAGTTCCTGCTTATCTAGCGCATGCCCAGTATATGTAACATCTGTTCTTGGTTAGAGAGGATTGGAATGTGCATTCGAGGGGTCCCATGAACCGTTAACTCCGCCCATGTATCGATCATGTCTTCGAAATATCCATATATGGAAGTAAATCATGCTCTTTGAGTTGTAACCACCCACTTATGAGCCCCTTCTTTGTGTATAAAAGGGGACCGCGTGTCCGAGTTCTTTGTGCTCCCTTATACAATACTGTAGAGTGTTGTGTGGGCTGTAGTACCACCTTTAAAGGTTTATTAAACTATGTTTTTGTATTTCCAGTTTCAGTGTCAATTTCTTATGTAGTCTGAGGACTTATCGTACAGAAAGGCGAACCCTTTTCGCACTCGCAGGCCTTGCTGAGACCTGAATTCATCAATTGGCGCCCGTCACGTGGGGCTCATCGGTGACTCGGATGCTCGAAGGACTGGTCGTGACGAAGGATTGGAACCTTGCCGGGGACGTGATCACTGCCAGCGACGCTTTAGTCCTGGCATCCCGAGGTATTCTTCCTTCCCTTCCGATCTGACCATCTGGGTGGTGCCGGTCATCGACTGAGACCTCTTCTGTCGGTTTGCCGTGTAGTGCCTTTTTGGGCGAATTTGGAACTTGGCAGTTGGAATCTGGACGCTCTTGATTGGTAAGAATCGTTGTACGATACTTGCTCCGAGCCTTTGATAGTCTTGTTTGGCAAGGCAGTTTTAGGATACGCTTGCCTCGACTAATTTGTTTGATTGTTTGGTGATGACTAGTCATATTATTGAGCCTATGAGAGTGATATATGTGTTGCAACCCATATAGGCAGGCAATGTGGGGATATTTCTCCTGATCTGTGAATTTGAGCGGCGCAACGTTTAAGTGCCATTTAATTATAATATTGCATATTCTGCATTATTTCTAGACATGCCTGTTTTTAGCGCACTCCGTAAGTGGTGCTGCTGTTTTGGAAATGACCGGTTGGTACTTGAAGAATCACAGCTGGCTCCCCCAGAGGGGAGGCCGAATAGGGATATGTATGTAAAATTTGGTCTTTCCCCCATAATGTACAGCACGTTGTGGCGGAAATATACCAAAAAGGATCCTGAGTTACGCTGGCCTATGTATGGATCATTTTGACTTGAGGAAAATTGAGTATGTAGAGCAGTGTATGTGTAAGCGACGAGTGAGGCAAGATATGTTTGAATGTATACGAATGTGGGTGAAAGAAGTGCGAGAGCGAGAGAAGCGTGAGCAAGCACTGATTGAGAAAGAGCAACGAAAGAGTGAGTGTGAGAAATCGCTTGAAGCGGAAAAACGCGAAGCAAAGGAATTAGAAGAGAAGCAGGAGAAAGAACGCCGGTTGCAAATATCTGGCCAGTACCCTGTTCGTCAGCCTCTCTATCCTGTCCTTAATAATTCGGATGATGATTTTTCGTTATTAGATCGTTCACCACCGCCGTACGTTGGTCCGTCTGCCCCGAGAGGAGGAGACCGGGATTCTAGACCGCCCGGACAGAAGGTGGATACGCGGTCTATGTTATCGACCGACCGTATGACTGAGCTTCGTAAGATTGCCCATCGGGTTAATAAGGATTCTATTACTCTCGCTGATTTGTTGACGGAGCTAGAGTCATGGGAAGATAGGGAGAAATTATACTTTACTGATTATCTTTCTACTGAAATAGTGTCAGCCTTTCGGAAATATTCTGATGTTTTAGAACCAGCGGATGTGATAGCTGATGCAAAGGAACTGCGTAAAGGTATTTTTCTCTCCCCTCAGGTACCCAATGCGATTCGACGGCTATTTGCGTTGCGGGATGAAATGTTTCGGCTACGGGATGAAGCACGGAAACTGAAAGGTGACGAGGGACAAACGAATCCAAGCGGCGACGGGAAGCAGTCATCCATCTTTTACTCAGATAAGATCGATGCAGTGCATGCTAAACCAATGCGGGAGGCGGCGTCTTTGTATGTTCCCCCTAAGGGAGCGGGTACTAGTACGGATAGAGGATCTCCTGATGCTCAAGGGTATTTTATCTATAATTGGGTTTATACTCCTTGGAATAGAGCAGACGTTATGGCATTGAAAGCAGCATTGCCTGATCCTCGGAAGAATCCCGCAGCTTTTTATGAGGAAGTTGAGGGGGCTTTGAATTCTTGTACTATGACTTTGGCCGATATTGATTTGTTTTTCGGGCTTATATTACCACCAGATATGTGGAGATCAATACGAAAGGTTGACGATCTTCAGGCATTCAAAGCTCGATGGGGGGAGCTTGAGGATGAGAACAGGGAGAGAAAACCAGCACAGAAGCCGCCCCAGGCGATTTTAGATCTTCCTACTGCTATTGTAACTAAATTAAAAACGCTTATCCCCCCTAAAAAGATTGATTGGACTATGTTAGCGTCCTGTAAACAGAAAATAGATGAATCTGTGTCAGATTTCTTCACGCGGTTTGAGGAAACGTTCCATGATTTTAGCGGTCAGTCGCTCACGGACGATACGGGCCGACATCTCTTTGTTGATAAATATGTCTCGAATTTATTACCAAGTATAGCAGCCCGATTAAAAGCGAGTGAAAGTTCTTGGACAACTTCGACACCAGCATCCCTCCTAACGATGGCTCAGTATTACGAGCGTCAGGAACTAGAGGCAAAGGGGAGTGAGGAAAAGAAATCTAAAGATCTGAAAACGAAGGTTATGTTAGCACAAGTATATGGGCTGCCCCGTAGAGGTAATGATCGGGGTGGCTGGAAATTTTCTAATTTTCCTTCCAATCGTACTGATTTGGCCCGGGATCAATGTGCATATTGTAGACAGAAAGGCCATTGGGCGAATGAGTGGCCGGTGTTGCGTGCACAGCGCCAGGAGCGTGGGCAGGGGTCTGTAAGGGGTAGAGGAAATTTTTCAGGCCCTAGAAATAGCACTAATGACCGAGCTAGATTTGATTCTAATGAGCGGCCCCGAGACGGGTCCAATGTTTTTGATCGACGAAATCAGTACCAAATGTCTGACTATACACCTCCCGAACAGCATGATTCACAGTATGCATAGGATTGCGTAGGATGGGGTAAGGAACCAGTTGAAGTGCCAGTAGATCAGAGGGGTCCTTATGTTACAGCACATGTTTTGGGCTCTACTGATAGATTCCTGGTTGATACAGGAGCTACTCGTAGCGCTTTGTCCAAAAAATTGGTTCCGAGGGCTCCCCTGTCTGGCTCAACGATTACGTCAATTGGGTTCGATGGAACCCCTTCTGTTAGCCCACTGTCACAACCTCTTGCACTCTATGTAGATCAGTTTGCTGCACCATGCCCATTCCTACTTTCTCCAAACACTCCTGATAATATTGTTGGCCTGGATATGCTCAAATATTTTTGGGCCACGATACGGTGCTCCCCTGAGGGAGTACGTGTTATTCTGAATGACAATTATCCACTGATGGAGAGGGTGTACATGATTACCGTAGAGGCTGCATTGGCCTCTTTGCCTGAATCTTTGTGGGCCACGTCCGATACCGACGTGGGACAAATGATTATCCCTCCGGTGCACATCAGTGTAAAGGAGGGAGCAGTGCTGCCACGCCTGCCTCAGTATCGGATTTCACAGGAGGGGGAGAAGGCTCTCATACAGATAGTGCAGGACTTGATTAAAGTAGGGGTGGTTGAAGAAGTTCCATATAATGTATGTAACAGTCCTATACTACCGATTTTGAAAAAAGACACGACACAAGGATCTATCGATTTATTATCGATTTGAGGGAGGTTAACAAGATAGTGATACCTCAGTACCCAGTGGTTTCTGACATTACGACACTCCTTACTCTGGTCCCGCCAACTGCAACAACGTTCTCTGTTATAGACTTGAAGAATGCCTTCTTTTCGATCCCTATTCATCCTGACAGCCGATATCTTTTCGGTTTCACGTTGAATAATAGATCGTACAGATTTTGTAGAGTTCCTCAAGGCTATACTGAGAGTCCCAGCATTTATAGTCAGGCATTGAAACGACAATTAGATTCCTTTGTTTTACCCGACGGTGTGGCACTCATACAAAATGTCGATGACATCTTGTTGGCCGCCGACACCCCTGACCAATGTGAACAGTGCACTTTGTCCTTGCTTAACTTTTTGGCATCCCACAACCACAAAGTATCGAAAAAGAAATTACAATATTGTAGACCAAAGGTAACCTACTTAGGTCACCTTTTGTCTAAGGAGGGGCGTGCACTCACACCAGATCGTATTCAAGCCATTTTAGACACACCAGTACCCTCCACGCAGAAAGAAGTTCGAGCCTTTTTGGGTCTCACCTCCTTTTGTAGACAGTGGATATTGGGGTTTTCATACATAGTTAAACCATTTTTAGACTTGTTGACAAAGGATACCCCAGTTCCCCTTCCATGGACGGATGAATGCGAGAATGCTTTTCACCAATTACGTCAGGCCCTTTGTTCGGCACCGGTATTAGGCACCCCTGACTATACAAAGCCCTTTACATTGTATGTGCATGAGAGAGATGGATGCGCGTTATCAGTGTTAGTACAGATGCACGGCGATAAGCAGCGCCCTTGTGCATACTTCTAGGCAGTACTTGATCCTGTTGCCCGAGCGTTGCCTGGGTGTTTTCGCTCAGTTGCGGCGACAGCTGTGTCAATACATCAGAGTGAAGGGATAGTCTTATCTCATAAGCTGTTGGTGTTGGTCCCCCATGCTGTTGATGCCCTCTTGAATCAGACAAAGACGCAGCATTTAACTAGCGCTCACCTGACAGGATATGAGCTGACACTGTTGGCTCCTCACATAACGTTGAAGAGATGTGCAACATTTAATCCAGCTACGTTGTTACCCTTCCCAGCAACTCAGCCTGAGGCGCAAGAGACACATGACTGTGTCTTTGTGACCGAGGAACAGACAAAGGGTCGTATTGATTTACAAGATAGGCCCTTTGCAGATGTGGATGGAGAGCTGTGGGTGGATGGGTCTTGTTTAAAGTTGCCAGATGGAATGACTTCCTCAGCATATGCAATTACCACATTACACACGGTAGTGGAGACAGCACGCATACCACAGAAATCAGCTCAGGCAGCAGAACTGATAGCGTTGACACGAGCTTGTGAGCTTAGTGCAGGATTATGTGAATGTTTACACAGACAGCCGCTATGCTTTCGGAGTAGCGCACAATTTTGGCCTACTCGGGAAGGAAAGGGGCTTTTTGACATCACATGGAACCCAGATCATGTATGGAGAATTAGTACAGCAGCTTTTGACTGCACTGACGCTCCCTAAGAGAATAGCTATAGTGAAATGTAGTGCACAGACAAAGTGGGACAAGGAAACGCTTTTGTAGATCGAGTAGCACGTGAAACTGCGATGCAGCCTGGCTCCACTTCAATGTATGTTGTGAAGTCACAAGCTGAACAATGGCATGATGCTAGGGAGAAAGTATTAGAAATACAAAAGACTGCTACTGAAAAGGAACGAGAACAATTGTCCAAAGATGGAGAATTGGACGATGAGGGTTGTTGGAGGAATAAGCAGATGGATAAGTGGAAGTTACCCACAGCCTTCGTACAACCTATGGTTCAGATGGCACATGGGCTAGCACATGTTGGAGCTTCAGCAATTGTGAAACTGCTTACGCAAGTTTGGGAGCATCCAGAAATTGCTAGCACAGCTAAAAGAGTGGTACAGACCTGCATGATTTGCCTTAAATACAATCCGGGAAAAGGGACACGAACTCCGGCAGGAGGATTGCAACACCTACTGCACCTTTTGAAGTATTGCAAATGGATTATATTCAGCTGGAACGCTGTAATAATCTGAAGTATGTCCTGGTTGTGGTTTGTGCATTCAGTAAATGGATTGAAGCATACCCTACCAAGGACAATACTGCCATGACTACTGCTAAGGTGCTTTTGAAGGAATTCTTCCCTCGTTTCGGTGTTTGTAGATTGCTGTGGAGTGATAACGGGCCCCATTTTGTGGCAGACGTTATTAAGTATGTCCTGAAGGGATTAGGCATTGTGCAAAAGTTCCACGCAGTGTTCCACCCTCAATCAGCAGGGTTGGTGGAAAAGTATAACGGCACACTCAAATTAAAGATTGCGAAAATACAGGCTTCTACTTCTCTGACTTGGCCAGATGCTCTGCCTTTGGCGTTGTTGTCTATCAGATCGGTACCACACTCCCGGACGGGCTTAACGCCCTATGAGATAGTTTTCGGGCGCCCCATGAATATATGGGGGGTGCCCAAACCGAGTTCAGTATATGATGTACCTTGTGTTTTAATGAATGACTATTTGGCACAATTAACTAATAGCTTGGTTTCCATTCATCAACAGGTTTGAGAAGCACTCCCTGATCGGTCCACAGGAGAAGGTCATAATCTCCGGCCTGGCGATTTCGTCCTCGTGAAATCATTTGAGAGGTCGAACAGTCTGCAACCGAGATGGTGTGGCCCTGAACAAGTCCTCCTGGCCACAAGAACAGCAGTATGGGTGACGAATCGAAAAAACTGGATCTATTCTGTTCATTGCTGGAAAGTGCAATCTGATCTGGTGGAACCTGCTGTACTGACTGACCATCGAGACATCCTGACTACGGAGAGAGGCCGTGCTGTGGTACCTGACGATTCTGAGGAGTTCTTCCCGGACCAAACCACCCCTGCATCTAGAAGATACAATCTGCGACCAAGGAAAGAAGCTGCAATCGTATGAGAAGTTGTCAGAACAGTTCCTAGGTTTGTGAAACGGAGAGCCAATGAGGCAAGGGGGGGGGATCAGCCATGCATTAGAGTAGTGACACCCGTCTTGGCCCGATGGTGAAGAAAACAACGGCTACCTCAGGGGTAAGAGTTCTGACAACACTTTAGTTTCAGGAAGATACTGTGTACTTTGCTTGAGATGGATAAGAGAAAGATTTTTGGTTCTGTAGGGTTCATTATCGTCATAGCAGTCATTGCTACAGTCATGTGGTTTGTTGAGGAGAAAGCTCCTGCTCATGAACTGTATGTTGTTTCTACTCCAGTCCCTGATGAGCACTTTTTCTATACACTCCCATATCAAGAGTTGAAACATCTACAGTCGTATTTGAATAACACTTTCATTCAGATGTTGCATCATACCCACGTTGCTACAAATGCCACAGGCTGTTGGATATGCGGGATGATGCCAGCGCACCAAAAGAAAGGGGGAACGCAGTTCATACTGCTTCCCTTTTCTCACAATGGCTCTTGTAGAGCATGGTATACTTTGCTTTTTGCTACAAGAAAACCTACTGTAGGACGACTGATTTTCAAATTGAATAAGGAATGTCATCAAGACAAAGATGGCTATCCACAAGCCAACGGAACTGAATGGGAGTGGGAAGAATATCGACCGGACAATGAATCGACCCCTTATATCTTCACGAACACTAGAGACACTGTTGGACAAGAAAAGTTTGTGATTTCTGTGGCCCAAGCACAAGCTGATTTATGTGTACAGAGTGTAAGCCATATTCCTGTAGGTGTTAGTGATTGTATTGTCGTACTGAATATAGACGGCCTGAATAACAGTACTTTCCTTGCTTCACATAATACCTATTTTGTATGTGGGAATAAGGCCTATTATCGATTACCAGCGGGTTGGTCTGGAGTATGTTATGTATCGTTCCTATTGCCACCTGTATTCTTGGCACCTGCTTCATATCATAAAGATTTGAAATTATTGAATAATGTAACTGTGAACAGATTCAAACGGACTCTGTATATAGATGATGTCGATCAGACGGACACTAGTCTGCAACAGTACATAGACTTCAATTTAGGACTGTTTTTCTTTGTGGGACCTGCTCTGAATAGCAGGAAAATACGACGATTAACAAGAGTGGTGGAAGCTGTTACTAATCAAACCGCTACAGCTCTTGGGAACCTTACTGAAGAGCTTCAAATTACTAGGATTGTTGCGTTGCAGAACCGAATGGTTATCGACGTTATGTTAGCAGATAGGGGTGGAGCTTGTAGGATTATCGGAAGAAGTAGTTGTGTTTTTATACCTGACCATACTCCTTCTGTGTACAAAGCCATTAACAAATTGCACAAAATTGCGTCTGATATACATCAAGGAAATGGGTCTTGGACTTTCTCTGGGTGGTTTTGGACCCTGATTTCTACATGGGGTTGGAAGGTTCTTACTGGACTATGTATAATTGTTGCTATATTATTCACCTGCTGTGTATGCATCCAATGTAGTCCTATGATATGTTCGTTATGTGTTTCATTCTGTGTTGCCCAAGAAACAAGCTGTTGCGGATGCTGCCCATAAGAAAACTATAACTAGAGAGATAGCGGATATGATGAGCATCGATATCAACGATGAGTATTTAGATTATCCAAGGAAACCGAATGTCTTCAGCAAATGCTGAAAGGGTCGTCTGTTGTAAATAAAACAGCGGTAATGTTAAGAATTCGCTGAAGACATGCTATTGTGTCTTTAGTATAGTTTTCCCGCTCATCCTTGAATGTACGGCCGGACTCCATTTTGTTTTCTGGCCTCCATCTTGTAGTCCACATTGTGCCATGTGCTCGCCACGAGCCAAGTCCTACCTCACTGACCGCTACCCCTGGAGTTTGCCCAGCAACAGGCTATAAATAGTTCCTGCTTATCTAGCACATGCCCAGTATATGTAACATCTGTTCTTGGTTAGAGAGGATTGGAATGTGCATTCGAGGGGTCCCATGAACCGTTAACTCCGCCCATGTATCGATCATGTCTTCGAAATATCCATATATAGAAGTAAATCATGCTCTTTGAGTTGGAACCACCCACTTATGAGCCCCTTCTTTGTGTATAAAAGGGGACCGCGTGTCCGAGTTCTTTGTGCTACCTTATACAATACTGTAGAGTGTTGTGTGGGCTGTAGTACCACCTTTAAAGGTTTATTAAACAATGTTTTTGTATTTCCAGTTTCAGTGCCAATTTCTTGTGTAGTCTGAGGACTTATCGTACAGAAGGGCGAACCCTTTTCGCACTCGCAGGCCTTGCTGAGACCTGAATTCATCAGTCTATCCACTGCCCTTAAAGGCAATGGTTGTGAATCCGCATTCGGTGTACGAGAAGGGAGAGGTGGACACGGTACAGTGCACAGCGAAGGCATGGCGGGACTTAGGGAAACGCGCAGACCGTTTGCCACTGTTTGCACCAGCCATGCCTCTGTTGCATCATGCGCACTTTTCAGTCTTGAGCGATGTGGGTGCTCTTCAACTGTTGCAGGGTGCTGGGATACATACCATGGGAGATATTTTCCCGGCTGGCCAATTCATTGGCTTACAGACATTATTGGACCAAACGACTAATGGAACTATGGCTACTTTCACCTACGTTAGGCTGCGTTCTGCGGTACGCGACCACTACCCATCCTTTCCGATGGAGCCACCTACGCTGAACGCCTTGCAATTGATGTATACGGCGACTTCCCGAGTGAAGATGATTTCGCGATTGTACAAGGTGTCACAGGATGATGAAAGTGATGTAAATGTGGTTGCAAGGTCTAGATGGGACGCGTGTTTGCTGGAGCCACTGTCGGATGATGACTGGGCTGAATGTTGTGCTATGACAGGCAGATTTGCTGCGAACGGGAATTTTAGTCTCATACACTATAAATTCTTACAACAATGGTACTACACTCCGGAGCAACTTTTTAGATATGGGCTTCGTGACACACCTGTGTGTGTGCGTTGTGGGATGGATGTTGCCAATTTCCTACACTTGGCTTGGGTGTGTCCCCGTGTGTTTGCGTTCTGGACAGATGTGACGGTGGCTCTGACTGACATGACGTCAGTAGCGGTTGATATGGACCCGCGCATATGTCTGCTGAGCATGGTGTCTGGTATACCGTTGAGTGTGAGGCGCTTGGTTGCATTAGCACTACAATTAGCCAAGCGTAGAGTGGCGGCCTGCTAGGGAGGGAGAAGGGCGCCTGATGTAAAAACTTGGTTACAAGAAATGGCGTATTGTCGGGATCAGCTGACGTGTTATTATGAGGAGCTGCCATCTGGCTCACGCCCAAGAGATATTTGGGGACCTTACACCACTTACATGCTGGCAAAGCTCTCTGATGATGACTGAGCTTGGTCCGGGCTTTTAGCATGACAAGCTGCCCTAATCAAAGAGGCACTGATTTGTGTGTTGCAGTCTGCCAAAGCAGTTAGAGCTCACCTGGTCAAATCCCTCTGATGCTAATTAAGGCGTAACCTGTTGTTTCTCCAGATGCACAACACTCCCTTTGCTGGTCTTGCTTATTGATGTTCTCCTGCATTGGTGCAGGTATTGATTGATCTTACTTAATGTCTCAGGTGTATGCATACTGTGTGTATCTCCATGATGCTGTGATTAACACTCGTCTCATTAGCTCTGTCTTTCATCACTCGAGTAGCTGTCCAACTGGAATCCGGAAAGATTAGTGGGGGGGGGGGTTTGGTTTAGTTAATAAGTTTGACTATGATTTATGAAAAATTTAAGGCTACAAGGAGATCTGCCATTGAGACTGCAAGTTTGATTATGTTCATTTCAACGTTTGTTACGCCGCCGGGCCTTTGGCTGTCGGCATCACGGCTGTGTTCTGATAACTGAATGAACGTCTGTTTCAAATCTTTGCTGCCGGCCGACTGGGTTGTAGGCCAGAAGCTGTGTCCTTGTAGAATGGTGAAATAAAGGTCTTATAATAAAAATAAAAAAATGAGTGCCCCCATACCAATTAGATATGTACCTAAGGTACATGGAGTCAATTTTAACAGAGAGAGCAGGAATCCTGTGGTCCTGAATAGCAGGATCCCAGGTCACTATGTCGAAAACCAGCAAAACACTAGGCAAAAAAGTCGGGTGTAACCATAGTCAGATATCCACCTTCCTACAAAGGGTATGCCCAGACGTCGGTCCAGTGCTCACTGTGCCACTGGAGTCAAGCTATCCTGGCTGAAGACGGCTGATAGCCAGAAACCGGTCCTAGGATGCTTGATTCCGGTCCAGGGAAGACATGGCTTGGCAGTTCAGGCTGGACTGTTCCCATGATGCACAGGGTCAAGACTGATTTGCATATGGCCATGTCTGAACTGGGGTGGCTTGGTGAGCAAAATAACGATGGATTAAACCCAGATCTGTGACTGGGGGTCGATGTTTTGCCATTGTGCAACATTCCGTCCATCATCTTGTTTGTTTTGCTGTTCACCCTATGTGGGAAGGGTATGCCCAGACTTGGGTCCCGTGCTCACCGCGCCACTGGAGTCAAGCTATCCTAGCTGAAGACGGCTGATAGCCAGAAACCGGTCCTAGGATGCTTAATTCCAGGCCAGGTAAGACATGGCTTTGCAGTTCGGGCTGGACTGTTCCCATGAGGCAAAGGGTCAAGACTGATTTGCATATGGCCATGTCTGAACTGGGGTGGCTTGGTGAGCAAAATAACGATGGATTAAACCCAGAGCTGTGACTGGGGGTGAATGTTTTGCCATTTTGCAACATTCCGTCCATCATCTTTTTTGTTTTGCTGTTCACCCTATGTGGGAAGGGTATGCCCAGACGTGGGTCCCGTGCTCACTACATCACTGGAGTCAAGCTTTCCTGGCTGAAGACGACTGATAGCCAGAAACCGGTCCTAAGATGCTTGATTCCGGTCCAGGGAAGGCATGGCTTGGCAGTTCGGGCTGGACTGTTCCCATGAGGCACAGGGTCAAGACTGATTTGCATATGGCCATGTCTGAACTGGGGTGGCTTGGTGAGCAAAATAACGATGGATTATACCCAGATCTGTGACTGGGGGTGAATGTTTTGCCATTGTGCAACATTCCATCCATCGTCTTGTTTGTTTTGCTGTTCACCCTATGTAGGAAGGGTATGCCCAGACATGGGTCCCATGCTCACTGCGCCACTGGAGTCAAGCTATCCTGGCTGAAGACGGCTGATAGCCAGAAAACGGTCCTAGGATGCTTGATTCCGGTCCAGGTAAGACATGGCTTGGCAGTTCGGGCTGGACTGTTTCCATGAGGCACAGGTCAAGACTGATTTGCATATGGCCATGTCTGAACTGGGGTGGCTTGGTGAGCAAAATAACGATGGATTAAACCCATATCTGTGACTGGGGGTGAATGTTTTGCCATTGTGCAACATTCCGTCCATCATCTTGTTTGTTTTGCTGTTCACCCTATGTGGGAAGGGTATGCCCAGACTTGGGTCCAGTGCTCACTGTGCAACTGGAGTCAAGCTATCCTGGCTGAAGACGGCTGATAGCCAAAAACCGGTCCTAGGATGCTTGATTCCGGTCCAGGGAAGACATGGCTTGGCAGTTCGGGTTAGACTGTTCCAATGAGGCACAGGGTCAAGACTGATTTGCATATGGCCATGTCTGAACTGGGGTGGCTTGGTGAGCAAAATAACAATGGATTAAACCCAGATCTGTGACTCAGGGTGAATGTTTTGCCATTCTGCAACATTCCGTCCATCATCTTGTTTGTTTTGCTGTTCACCCTATGTGGGAAGGGTATGCCCAGACGTGGGTCCAGTGCTCACTGCGCAACTGGAGTCAAGCTATCCTGGCTGAAGACGGCTGATAGCCAGAAACCGGTCCTAGGATGCTTGATTCCGGTCCAGGGAAGACATGGCTTGGCAGTACGGGCTGGACTGTTCCAATGAGGCACAGGGTCAAGACTGATTTGCATATGGCCATGTCTGAACTGGGGTGGCTTGGTGAGCAAAATAACGATGGATTAAACCCAGATCTGTGACTGGGGGTGGATGTTTTGCCATTCTGCAACATTCCGTCCATCATCTTGTTTGTTTTGCTGTTCACCCTATGTGGGAAGGGTATGCCCAGACGTGGGTCCAGTGCTCACTGCGCAACTGGAGTCAAGCTATCCTGGCTGAAGACGGCTGATAGGCAGAAACCGGTCCTAGGATGCTTGATTCTGGTACAGGGAAGACATGGCTTGGCAGTTCGGGCTGGACTGTTCCCATGAGGCACAGGGTCAAGACTGATTTGCATATGGCCATGTTTGAACTTGGGTGGCTTGGCGAGCAAAATAACGATGGATTAAACCCAGATCTGTGACTCGGGGTGAATTTTTTGCCATTGTGCAACATTCCGTCCATCATCTTGTTTGTTTTGCTGTTCACCCTATGTGGGAAGGGTATGCCCAGACGTGGGTCCCGTGCTCACTGCGCCACTGGAGTCAAGGCATCCTGGCTGAAGATGGCTGGTAGGCAGAAACTGGTCCTAGGATGCTTGATTCCGGGCCAGGTAGGACATGGCTAGGAGGGTCGGGCTGGACTGTTCCCATGAGGCACAGGGTCAAGACTGATTTGATATGTCTGAACTGGGTGGCTTGGTGAGCAAAATAACAATGGATTAAACCCAGATCTGTGACTGGGGGTGGATGTTTTGCCATTGTGCAACATTCTGTCCATCATCTTGTTTGTTTTGCTGATCACCCTATGTGGGAAGTGTATGCCCAGACGTGGGTCCCTTGCTCACTGCATCACTGGAGTCAAGCTATCCTGGCTGAAGACGACTGATAGCCAGAAACCGGTCCTAGGATGCTTGATTCCAGTCCAGGGAAGGCATGGCTTGGCAGTTTGGGCTGGACTGTTCCCATGAGGCACAGGGTCAAGACTGATTTGCATATGGCCATGTCTGAACTGGGGTGGCTTGGTGAGCAAAATAACGATGGATTATACCCAGATCTGCGACTGGGGGTGAATGTTTTGCCATTGTGCAACATTCCATCCATCGTCTTGTTTGTTTTGCTGTTCCCCCTATGTAGGATGGGTATGCCCAGACGTGGGTCCCGTGCTCACTGCGCCACTGGAGTCAAGCTATCCTGGCTGAAGATGGCTGATAGTCAGAAACCAGTCCTAGGATGCTTGATTCCGGTCCTGGTAAGACATCGCTTGGCAGTTCGGGCTGGACTGTTTCCATGAGGCACAGGGTCAAGACTGATTTGCATATCGCCATGTCTGAACTGGGGTGGCTTGGCGATCTAAATAACGATGGATTAAACCCAGATCTGTGACTGGGGGTGAATGTTTTGCCATTGTGCAACATTCCGTCCATCATCTTGTTTGTTTTGCTGTTCACCCTATGTGGGAAGGGTATGCCCAGACGTGGGTCCAGTGCTCACTGCGCCACTGGAGTCAAGCTATCCTGGCTGAAGACGGCTGATAGCCAGAAACCGGTCCTAGGATGCTTGATTCCGGTCCAGGGAAGGCATGGCTTGGCAGTTCGGGCTGGACTGTTCCCATGAGGCACAGGGTCAAGACTGATTTGCATATGGCCATGTCTGAACTGGGGTGGCTTGGTGAGCAAATAACGATGGATTATACCCAGATCTGTGACTGGGGGTGAATGTTTTTCCATTGTGCAACATTCCATCCATCGTCTTGTTTGTTTTGCTGTTCACCCTATGTAGGAAGGGTATGCCCAGACATGGGTCCCATGCTTACTCCGCCACTGGAGTCAAGCTATCCTGGCTGAAGACGGCTGATAGCCAGAAACCGGTCCTAGGATGCTTGATTCCGGGCCAGGGAAGGCATGGCTTGGCAGTTCGGGCTGGACTGTTCCCATGAGGCACAGGGTCAAGACTGATTTGCATATGGCCATGTCTGAACTGGGGTGGCTTGGTGAGCAAAATAACGATGGATTATACCCAGATCTGTGACTGGGGGTGAATGTTTTTCCATTGTGCAACATTCCATCCATCGTCTTGTTTGTTTTGCTGTTCACCCTATGTAGGAAGGGTATGCCCAGACATGGGTCCCATGCTTACTCCGCCACTGGAGTCAAGCTATCCTGGCTGAAGACGGCTGATAGCCAGAAAACGGTCCTAGGATGCTTGATTCCGGTCCAGGGAAGGCATGGCTTGGCAGTTCGGGCTGGACTGTTCCCATGAGGCACAGGGTCAAGACTGATTTGCATATGGCCATGTCTGAACTGGGGTGGCTTGTTGAGCAAAATAACAATTGATTAAACCCAGATCTGTGACTGGGGGTGAATGTTTTGCCATTGTGCAACATTCCATCCATCATCTTGTTTGTTTTGCTGTTCACCCTATGTAGGATGGGTATGCCCAGACGTGGGTCTCGTGCTCACTGCGCCACTGGAGTCAAGCTATCCTGGCTGAAGATGGCTGATAGCCAGAAACCAGTCCTAGGATGCTTGATTCCGGTCCTGGTAAGACATCGCTTGGCAGTTCGGGCTGGACTGTTTCCATGAGGCACAGGGTCAAGACTGATTTGCATATCGCCATGTCTGAACTGGGGTGGCTTGGCGATCTAAATAACGATGGATTAAACCCAGATCTGTGACTGGGGGTGAATGTTTTGCCATTGTGCAACATTCCGTCCATCATCTTGTTTGTTTTGCTGTTCACCCTATGTGGGAAGGGTATGCCCAGACGTGGGTCCAGTGCTCACTGCGCCACTGGAGTCAAGCTATCCTGGCTGAAGACGGCTGATAGCCAGAAACCGGTCCTAGGATGCTTGATTCCGGTCCAGGGAAGGCATGGCTTGGCAGTTCGGGCTGGACTGTTCCCATGAGGCACAGGGTCAAGACTGATTTGCATATGGCCATGTCTGAACTGGGGTGGCTTGATGAGCAAAATAACGATGGATTATACCCAGATCTGTGACTGGGGGTGAATGTTTTTCCATTGTGCAACATTCCATCCATCGTCTTGTTTGTTTTGCTGTTCACCCTATGTAGGAAGGGTATGCCCAGACATGGGTCCCATGCTTACTCCGCCACTGGAGTCAAGCTATCCTGGCTGAAGACGGCTGATAGCCAGAAAACGGTCCTAGGATGCTTGATTCCGGTCCAGGTAAGACATGGCTTGGCAGTTCGGGCTGGACTGTTTCCATGAGGCACAGGTCAAGACTTATTTGCATATGGCCATGTCTGAACTGGGGTGGCTTGGTGAGCAAAATAACGATATATTATACCCATATCTGTGACTGGGGGTTTTTACACATGCAGTAACTGCAACATGTGTCCATTAGGGAGAAACAGAACCAAAGAGTTCTGTTTTAACACCAAAAAAACTTACAAAATAGATCACTTGATTAATTGCAACACCAAATTTGTGATATATATTTTGGGGTGTGATTGCAACAAAATCTATGCAGGCAGTACAAAAAGCGCCCTCAAGATCCGCATTCAGGAACATGTGCGTGCAAGACGCAACGGGGACCTGAGACACCCTATGACCTTCCATATGCGGGAATTCCATAAAGATACGGACAATATGTGGTTCTTTGGCATTGACCATCAGCCTGCCCATCCAAGGGGAGGCAACAGAGAACTTGCCCTGAGACAACGAGAGGCAGGCTGGATATGCAGATTGCGCTGCATTGAACTCGGCCACAACACTGAGGATGAATTACATTACTTCCTCGATTAGTTCTTCCCTTTCCTCACTTTGGCTTAAACTTAAGGACATATCAACTAACAGTCCCTTTTGAATTTTGCCGTTATGAACGGACATTGAAACCATGAGACAAGTGTTTCTCATGAATTCTTAATTGCCTCACTTCAGCTGACATACCCATGGTCATTAGTTTTTCTCTCCTGTATTCCTTATTTCACTTTGGAATTCCATTGTGTAGGATTAGAAAACATGATTGACTGACTGTATTATGCAAGAATAGAAAACATGATTAACTGACTGTATACACTTGATTTTTGATTTCTTCACTATGAAAACATTGTATAATATTTCCATTGTATTTCATGTCACCATGCATATTTAAGGTTCGTTCTCATTTGAAATGTATGGTTATACCATGTCCTTTTTGTTTGTCTTTCATTCCTTTTCCTTATTAAGTACATACTCTTTTCCATGGATTCTATTTCTCTCTCCCCCTGCTTGTTTGTGTTGCTCAGAGGACCATTCGATATGGGAACGGTTATATCCTTAAAAAAATGGTCTCATTGCTCTCTTTAACATTTATGCTTGAGATTTCAAGTGTTCTGAGCGCATATTTAAAATTAATAGTTTTGACATGGAGTTGGGTTCGAACCCTGCACCCCAGTCTCCGTAAGTCCGGCCCTTCTCCACTCATCCATCAGAGCGCGGTATAACGATGCAGCTGACCTCATGCTAGGATTAGATATTTACGGCCTCATCTGGTATATAAGCTGGGAAAACGAAGAGAATTTTTTCCCTTTAGGCTCATTCACGTCCCTGTGGTAACGCACTTGCGTTAGCGCACTAGTGTTCCGCTAGGCGGAACAGGAAACACGTCACACGGAGACGGAAGGCGGCCATTTCAGATTCATTGGCGCCAACCGCGTCACAGAGAGCAGTAGTGTTACCCCAGCGCTCCGTCTGAAATAAAGTAATTACTCAACTTCAATGAGCGTAGCTTTTCTTTTACGATTCCACAATGGCGACGAGGCATCGGAATTGACGCAGAACCCCAGAAGAATGCTGAAGGGCAATTGAGGTCAGAAGACGCTGATTCCACCGGCGTACTCGAACTCCACGTGCTACACATCACGACGGAGCGTGGCAGAGGGCTACACCTGGCTCCACACGGCGCACACCCCTACCGAGGCACACAGGAAGGTCCAGCAGCGGAGGTAGGCCTGCAAGCGCTCAGGGCACCAAGCACCACAGAGGCTCGAACGAGCGAGCGAGCATAGCGACAGAGCCCGCGCCAACTGAGGCGAACCGAGGGGCAGAGGGGAGCACCACCCCAGGGAGTACAGGACAAGCCAAGCAAGTGGGCGGAACAGAGTGAGGGCAGGGGAGAGTCTTCAACCACTCGCCCTGAAGAGACAACAGACGTGCAGGCAGTAGGAGGGGCAGGGGCGCAGACACTACCCACCCCTTCCAACGCACAATTAAGGGAAGACAGCGAGAGTGACCCGGAAGAAGGGGACCCCACCAAGCATAACGCTCTGGGCAGCCCCCAAGGGAAGACAGTTTCTGTCCAACCCACCAGGAACAGAGTGGGCAGAATGGCGGTACACTCGTCGTCCCTCACGCAACTGGTACCGTTCCTAACCAACCCAGGGGAACCGGAGAGGCAATGGGAGGACTGGAAGAGGTATTTCCTCAACTACCTCGACGCTTTAGAGGAGGAAACTCAGAAAAAAAATCTTGCTACACAACCTAGGCCCGAAGGGGATAAGAATCTACGACACCATCGTGAAAGTAGAAAGAGATGCCGCAGACACCGATGTTTTCAGCCACACCATTGCTGACCTAGACGCACACTTCCGGCCCGTGGTATGTGTCGCGATTGACCGCTACAATTTTTTCCAAAGGAAACAAAAGAGTAGCGAAACTGTAGATGAATATGTTGTTGCCCTGCAGAAACTCGCCATCTCATGCAAATTCGGCGCTCTACACGACGATCTCATCCGAGACCAAATTATCATGCACACGTCGAGCTCACATGTCCAGGAGAAGCTATGGGTAAACGGAGATGCCCCACTCAAAGAAATTTGGGCCATGGTCAAGAAAGCCGAACTATCAAAACGCTGTGCCCAAGCAGCTAAGAAAGACTCAGGAGGTACGCAGTCGGTGTGCCAGATATCGACACAACAGAAAGGGGAACGCCCCAGGCAAAAAGAGCCACAAAAAAAAACGGATGGCAGAAGGCAGAAGTCCACATATCCCACCGACCAGAGAGGAGCTAAGGGAGGACGTCTGAGCTGCTACAGATGTGGGAGTGTCAATCATCTTGGAAATGATAAGGCGTGCCTGGCGTTTCGAGCAAAGTGCTCGTTTTGTGGAATATTTGGCCATTACGAGAAAGTATGCCGCCGGAAACCGAAAGGGACAACAGTGAAGTTCGTTGACCGAGAACAGCAAGACGATACCAATGATTCTGAGGGAACTGATGACCAAGAGGAAATACTGTATATTGATGTCCAAGTATTGGAGATGGACGACTCGGGTAACGACAAGCCCCGATTAGACATGCACATCGGAGGTATACCGTTAGAAATGATAGCGGACAGCGGAGCCCCCATCTCGAAAATCCAAAGGAAGGTATGGGAAGACAAATTTGCGTCCACGCACGGAGAGAAACTACGTCCAATGGACTTGCGTCCTGTCACGTACACTGCGCAGAAGATCCCAATGTTGGGGTATTGTCCCCTGTCGTTCGAGTTCAGAGACCGCCAAGCCATGTGCAAACTGTACGTAGCAGAGAAAGGCCCCTCAGTCCTGAGCTGGAGAGACCAGGGAGCCTTAGGGATCCAGCTGAATCCAGGTGGTATCGAGAAAATCCTATTTATGGACATGGAGAAAAGAGACGATGTGGAGTCATGGAGGAGGGCGTACCTAAGAGTGTTCAATGGCCAAATCGGGGAGCTGGCGAAATACAAACACCTAATCAAGCTAAAGGAAGGAGCAACGCCAGTGGTGCACAAAGTGAGGAACATCCCGTTCAGGAGCAGAGAGGCAGTACAACAAGAGTTGGACAGACTCGAGAAGGAAGGGGTGATCAGAGCCATAGAAAGTGCAGAGTGGCTTTCCCCCTTGGTGGTAGCTCAAAAACCCAACGGCAAAGTCAGGCTATGTGTGGACCTGAGGGAATTGAACAAAAACATACTTGTCGACAAGTTCCCCCTCCCACGCATAAACGAGATGTTGTCGAAGACCAAAAACATCAAATGGTTTTCGACAGTGGACCTGTCATCGGCATACCATCAGGTCAAGCTACACCCCTCCTGTACACACCTCACCTCCTTCATCACACCATTCGGCTGTTATGAATTCTTAAGGATGCCATTTGGCCTAGCTTCGGCGGCCGCAGTCTTCCAAAAGATGATGCACAAATTGCTGAGAGGAGTGGTCGACGTTCAATTCTTTCAGGATGATATCCTGGTAATGGGGAAGTCCATGCACGACCACAATGAGAAGCTCCACAAAGTATTCAAGATCCTACAGGACAACGGACTGACAGCAGAATGGTCTAAATGCAGATTGGGAGTGAAATCAGTCACTTATTTAGGCCACGAAATAAGTGAAGAAGGAATCAGGCCCAAAACCGCCAACATGAAGGCCATTCAAGACGCACCCACCCCGTGCAAAAAGGAGGACGTTCGGTCATTCTTAGGGATGGCCGAATACTACAGCAAGTTCGTGCCACAATTTGCTTCCAAGACGCACCACCTACGACAGCTGCTCAAAGAGAGGAACAGATTTCAGTGGGGTCAGGCAGAACAAGAGGAGTTTGAGACATTAAAGAAGGAGATGAGCGCCACCATCCCGCTCAAAGGATTCGATCCCCAGGCAGAAACAATCCTCACGACGGACGCAAGTGACCGAGGACTGGGGGCAGTCTTAATGCAACGTACTGAGAAGGGAGAGTTGCACACAGTCAGCTTCGCATCCAGGTCCCTAGCCCCCAACGAAGAGAAGTTCAGCGTGGTGGAGAAAGAGATGCTGGCAGTGGTGTGGGCCATGGAGAGATTCCGCCAGTACCTATGGGGAGCGCGATTCTTAGTAAAAATGGATCACAAACCCTTAGTCCGTGTGTTGACATCAAGTGGCCATGCGCATGCCACACCTAGGATCGCAAAGATGACTCTGCGCCTGTTAGACTTCCTCTACGACGTGGAACACATCCCTGGGCCACAAAACAAAGTGGCGGACTTCCTCAGCAGGGCAGCTGCCATGGAAGCGGAGAGTGACCAAGAAGAACAGGAATGGGCAGGCTATGTGGTCGCCACGATCCAGGAGGCAGAGGAGGATGTTGATCTGGAAGCCATCAAGGGGTATGTAGTCCACGGGTGGCCAGAAAAGAGGCACCTAAGAGAAGAGCTCCGAAGGTACTGGGAGGTCAGAGAGGAACTATCGCTGGCCGAGGATTCTATCTTCCTGTTGAGAGGAGACAAGGTGATACCACCCAAAGGGGTACTGGAACATCTGATGGGCTTACTACATGAAGGACACCAGGGCATCACCAAAACCAAAGCCCTTGCCAGACAAGCTTACTGGTGGCCGGCTGTCGATGCGCAGATAGAAAGGCACGTGAGACAGTGCGAATCTTGTGCCAAAGCAGACAAATCTCAAAACCTAATCAGACCACCCCTGGGGAAATTCCCCATACCGGATGGCCCGTGGGAAATGCTATCAGTGGACATTTTAGGACCAGTCCTAAACAAAGCAGGGACTCAGAAATATGTAGTAGCGCGGGTGGACAAATTCTCCAAATGGCCAGAAATTGAAGTAAGAGAAAACATGGACACGGAGGCGGTGGTGAACTTCCTACAGTCCACATTCCTAAGAGAGGGCATTCCAAAGATCATCGTTAGCAATAACGGCCCTCAGTTCACTTCGACAAGATGGACAACCTTCACCGAAAGGAATGGGATAGAAGTGAAGCACCCACCCATTTACCATCCCGCAGGGAATGGCCAAGTGGAGCGGTTTAACCGCGTGATCATGGCAACCATCCAAGCGGCCATCAACGACGGTTTGGATTGGGAGAAGGAACTGGAAAAGATGGTTTGGGCATACAGGATCACCCCGGGCAGCACCGGGTACAGCCCTTTCAAGATTTTGAGTGGGAGAGAAGCGTTCACCAAGGACAATCAGGCGTGGAGGAAGTTGGTGATACAGAGCAGATGGTCTCCGGCAGTAGTGAAAAGGAACCTGGAAAGAGCGCAGGAGATCTATACGACTCACTTCAATAAGAACCACAAAGTAAAGAAGGCAGAGCTGGAGAAAGGGGACTGGGTAAGAGTCAAACTAGCAGTCCACAAGAAGAAGGGTGAGAGCAAGTTCTCGCTGCCATTACAAGTCTTGGAACCATACGACCGATCGGCCTTGCTGAGCGACGGAAAGGTATGGTCACAGGACAGGATGGCCAAGTGCAGCAGGACAATCAAAGAGGAATGCGACGTGGAAGATGGTCCAGAGAATGTCGAAGGAGATGGAGAAGAAGAATGTAGCAGAGGAAGGAACGTGGACGTGGAAGGAGGACAGCAGGAAGTAGCCGAGGATGAAAATGGTGCAGGAGAGCGAGAAGGACAGAGAAGCGAAAGGAATGGAGAGAAGGACAAGGACATGACAGACAAGAGTGGTACTCAAGGTAAAGAGAGCATGGAACAGGAGTGCAGAGAGGGAACGATGAAGGTGAGAACCAGAGTGGGAAGAGAAGTGAAGACACCAGAGAGATTCAAAGACTTTAACATGGACTGGAAGTAAGAACTTTTATCGTTGATTTACTGTGTGTAAAGGGGGGAGATATGTGGTAACGCACTTGCGTTAGCGCACTAGTGTTCCGCTAGGCGGAACAGGAAACACGTCACACGGAGACGGAAGGCGGCCATTTCAGATTCATTGGCGCCGACCGCTTCACAGAGAGCAGTAGTGTTACCCCGGCGCTTCGTCTGAAATAAAGTATTTACTCAACTTCAATGAGCGTAGCTCTTCTTTTACGATTCCACAGTCCCATTATGCAGGTGGCGCTTACCAACCCTGCCATACAGGCCACGTAGGACGCTTCATTTCCCTATTTATTCATCATGGTGTGATGTATTGGGGACTGTAAAAAGAAGTACCCGACCTCAATTTTGTAGAAATAGGTAGCCGCTCTACGGTGGAGTATAGGTGGGACATCACATAGGATATTTATCGATCAGGCTCTTATGCGAGCCACTTACATCAATAACTTATTCATGCTCTTAGAATATAAAGCAGGGCACAAGTATATATTCACACGCTATCAGGGGTTGTTTCTTTCCCTTTTTATATGCCGGAGGATATTTAAAAAACTTCTCTAACTACTTAGATGAGTCTAAATTCATTCAAAATAGTGTATTATCATACACTTAAAGATGGACGCTGCACTTTCATATAAAGTCAATGTTAAAGCTGGGTTGCACGTTTTAGCATCTCGCGCGTCAATTTCAGGTGCATTCAATCTCCCCTTATTAGTCTGACTATAAATATAGTCAGTTACACTACAACCATTTCTGGGTGGATCTGTGACGGACTCCAGCAAGGACGAAGGCTCTGTGGATGACTGCAGGACGATTTATTATGATCGGTAAGGCAACTTTAGAAAGGCTGTTTTTTTACTTTTTTATTTTTTATTTATAAATTTCCCCTCATAGAGCACGGACATTCAAGATAACTTTGTCACCAACATGGGGTGGATTAGTTAGGCATGTATTACCGGCCTGTCTCTGCACTCATAACTCTCGGCCCATGTTACTTGTAATGCACACAGTGTTCTGATTGAACTTACTTTTTGCGATAGCAGGGATAGCTTATATCACAATGAGTACTATATTTTCTCTGTCTTTTCGGGTAAGGAGATTTACCCTTATAGGCTCAAGAGTATTGATTAGCATGTGAACCATACTACTGCTTAGCACATTCTATATAGAATGGGACTTGCTTTAAAAAACAGACAGAAAATATATTGTCACAATAATCATAGGCTCTGCCTAGTGACTTATTAACCTCTCATTTTACTTGCCATTTTTGGCTTTTCTGCCCAATTTCTGTCTCAGTCAGCTCATTTCTTTGTCTCCCTCCTAGGCCTACTGATGTCCAGTGCCCACATCTTTGTCTAAAGTGGTATATATAATATTATATCCATTGGACATTTGGATTTAACACAGGTAATAGCCTATGATGATAGGTGAAATTTGTCTTCTCCACAGGTTGTGTAATCTACTCTTGTCTTTGACAGTTGATAGTACCACTTAGGGACCCATTGGTAGTATAACTCAACACACTATGTGAACAATGATGTTTCCGCTTTTCTATTTCTTGAGGGTATTTTACACCCCTAGTTTACATTTTGACTTATGAAGCCTGTTTTGGATTTACATGTTTCAGATACACATGATCTATAAATATTTTTCTACTACGAGGCAACACTGATCATAATGATTCTGCATCACCCACTTCTGATAGCTTCCGAGACCTAATAAGTAAGTTGAATGCACCAAGAGACTTAGTTTTGCTAAGTTCTATACCCGTTCAGGCACCTTATTGTGTACTCTCCTTCCCCTCTTTTCATTAGAATATTAACCTTAATCGGCTCTGAAGACTCGGCAAACTTATACAACAAGCCTTTACAAAGATTTCTGACAATTGGAAAGGCACCCCATAGACTCCCAATGTGGACTGTAGACTGAAAAGCACTACTTTTGAGTAAACAAGGTATTTTTGTTTTGATATTTTTAAGAATCTCGTTCCACCGTATCCATGGTTCTAGTCTTCCTGCTCTCTCCTCTTTCTTTCCCTTTTTTTCTTACATCTTTGCTTTATATCATCTAATCAAAATCAATAATGGACTCAAAACATGGATTTAGGTATTCCCATGTGAGCCACAATTGTTCTCTTCTCCCAACTCATTTAGCTGAAATGCTTTTAGACTACTATATTGAAGACTTTAGTGAAATGCTCACCAGGTGACTTGAGAAACCACCTCTCAAGTTACTCTCCGTCTGTCTTTTCAGCATCCGTGGTTTTAAACAAATGTGTAAACTAGGCCTTTTGTTGTTTGTCTGTATAGGTTGGTCTTTTAAAAATATAGGCCTATTTTTAATCAAGTATGTCGAACTTACCTTTCTCAGGCTGAAAACTGAGTTTATGTAAGTGCTGTTAAAACCTTGTGTGTAATTTGTTGTTTTTTTATGAATATTTATTGTAAATATGTTTGTATTAACAGCCCTGAAGAAGTCCCAGTGGGACGAAACGCGTCGGCTGTACGGTGTTAATGGTTGAAAATAAAGACTTATTGAAAAAACAAGAAAAACATCATCTTTCCGCGATTTATTAGCAATACTGTGTTTTAATGAAAATTGTGGTGCACCTTTGCGGTTGTTTCTCTCTGTGACTGGGGGTGAATGTTTTTCCATTGTGCAACATTCCATCCATCATCTTGTTTGTTTTGCTGTTCACCCTATGTAGGAAGGGTATGCCCAGACGTGGGTCCAGTGCTCACTGCGCCACTGGAGTCAAGCTTTCCTGGCTGAAGATAGCTGATAGCCAGAAACCGGTCCTAGGATGCTTGATTCCGGTCCAGGGAAGACATGGCTTGGCAGTTCGGGCTGGACTGTTCCCATGAGGCACAGGGTCAAGACTGATTTGCATATGGCCATGTCTGAACTGGGGTGGCTTGGTGAGCAAAATAATGATGGATTAAACCCAGATCTGTGACTGGGGGTGAATGTTTTGCCATTGTGCAACATTCCGTCCATCATCTTGTTTGTTTTGCTGTTCACCCTATGTGGGAAGGGTATGCCCAGACGTGGGTCCCGTGGTCACTGCGCCACTGGAGTTAAGCCATCCTGGCTTAAGACGGCTGATAGCCAGAAACTGGTCCTAGGATGCTTGATTCCGGTCCAGGGAAGACATGGCTTGGCAGTTCGGGCTGGACTGTTCCCATGAGGCACAGGGTCAAGACTGATTTGCATATGGCCATGTCTGAACTGGGGTGGCTTGGTGAGCAAAATAACGATGGATTAAACCCAGATCTGTGACTGGGGGTGAATGTTTTGCCATTGTGCAACATTCCGTCCATCATCTTGTTTGTTTTGCTGTTCACCCTATGTGGGAAGGGTATGCCCATACGTGGGTCCCGTGGTCACTGCGCCACTGGAGTTAAGCCATCCTGGCTGAAGACGGCTGATAGCCAGAAACTGGTCCTAGGATGCTTGATTCCGGTCCAGGGAAGACATGGCTTGGCAGTTCGGGCTGGACTGTTACCATGAGGCACAGGGTCAAGACTGATTTGCATATGGCCATGTCTGAACTGGGGTGGCTTGGTGAGCAAAATAACGATGGATTAAACCTAGATCTGTGACTCGGGGTGAATGTTTTGCCATTGTGCAACATTCCGTCCATCATCTTGTTTGTTTTGCTGTTCACCCTATGTGGGAAGGGTATGCCCAGACCTGGGTCCCGTGCTCACTGCGCCACTGGAGTCAAGCCATCCTGGCTGAAGATGGCTGGTAGCCAGAAACCGCTCCTAGGATGCTTGATTCGGTCCAGGCAATTCGGGCTGGACTGTTCCCATGAGGCACAGGGTCAAGACTGATTTGATATGTCTGAACTGGGGTGGCTTGGTGAGCAAAATAACAATGGATTAAACCCAGATCTGTGAATGGGGGTGAATGTTTTGCCATTGTGCAACATTCCATCCATCATCTTGTTTGTTTTGCTGTTCACCCTATGTGGGAAGCGTATGCCCAGACGTGGGTCCAGTGCTCACTGCGCCACTGGAGTCAAGCTATCCTGGCTGAAGACGGCTGATAGCCAGAAACCGGTCCTAGGATGCTTGATTCCGGTCCAGGGAAGACATGGCTTGGCAGTTCGGGCTGGACTGTTCCCATGAGGCACAGGGTCAAGACTGATTTGCATATGGCCATGTCTGAACTGGGGTGGCTTAGTGAGAAAAATAACAATGGATTAAACCCAGATCTGTGACTGGGGGTGGATGTTTTGCCATTGTGCAACATTCCGTCCATCATCTTGTTTGTTTTGCTGTTAACCCTATGTAGGAAGGGTATGCCCAGACGTGGGTCCCATACTCACTGCGCCACTGGAGTCAAGCTATCCTGGCTGAAGACGGCTGATAGCCAGAAACCGGTCCTAGGATGCTTGATTCCGGTCCAGGTAAGACATGGCTTGGCAGTTCGGGCTGGACTGTTTCCATGAGGCACAGGGTCAAGACTGATTTGCATATGTCCGAACTGGGGTGGCTTGGTGAGCAAAATAACGATGGATTAAACCCAGATCTGTGACTGGGGGTGAATGTTTTGCCATTGTGCAACATTCCGTCCATCATATTGTTTGTTTTGTTGCATTTAACTATAGCCACCTTCTCTGGTAAGGTCAATGCTGTTAGTAATCGTTAAATTAAGGAGCCATGTTGTATTCTTTGACCATGTGAAGTGAGAAAACCTCTCTCCGCCCACAGCCGGTCAAATCTATGAGCCACGCCGAAGGCGTATTGGCTATCTGTGTAAAGGTTTACTCTCAATCCTTCACTCAACTCACAGGCCCGCTGCAATGCCACTAACTCAGCTGTCTGTGCTGACTGATAATGTACTCGAAAAGCCTCAACCACAGTGCGGAGGGTCGTAATCGCATATGCAGCTGTTGTCGTGCCATCTGGTATCTTGAAACAGGAGCCATCCACATACAATTCCCCTTTGCGGTCAGATAGAGGAATGTCTGTGAGTTCTACCCGTCCCTTCGTTTCTTCTTCGGTCCGAAATATACACTCATGTTTGTCATTATTTTCCTCGTCCGAAGGGAGGGGTAGTAACGTGGCAGAATTCAGAGTGGCACACCGCTTAATTGTAATATGGGGAGCAAACAAAGTCAATTCGTATCCAGTAAGACGCGCACTCGTAAGGTGCTGGGTGTTCGTTTTGTTCAATAATGTGTCCACAGCGTGCGGTACCATCGCTGTGAGGTCAGTGTTCAAAACGAGCCCTTTCGACTGTCGAATGGCCACCGCGACCGTAGCAACAGCCCTTAAACAGCTCGGAAGTGCTCTGGCAACGTTATCCAACACCGCAGAGAAATAAGCACAAGGTCTTTGCTTACCACCAAACCCTTGTGTTAACACAGAAAGCGAACAACTGTCCACCTCGTGTACACAAAGCACAAAAGGTTTTCGGTAGTCAGGAGTACCCAAGATGGGTGCAGAACAAAGCGCAGATTTTAAAGAGTCAAAAGCTTCCTGACATACATCAGTCAAAGGTAAAGGTTCATGCACATCTTTAGTGGTTAAGTACAAAAGAGGTTTAGTCGGAAGAGAAAAATTAGGAGTCCATTGGCGACAGTAAGAGGTTATACCAAGAAATGCATGAACATCACGCTGAGTACGAGGTACAGACATGCTAGAGATGGTAGTCACACGTTCAGGGGTTAGTCTCCTCCCCTCTTTCGACAGTAGATGACCAAGATAAGTCACCTCCTGTCGAAAATATTGGAATTAGGAAAGGGATTCCTTATTACCATTGGCTGCCAAGTGAGACAACAATTTAACAGTTGCTTCCTTGCAACCTTCCTCAGTATCAGAAGCCACCAACAGTTCGTCTACATACTGGAGGAGCACATTACCAGGGGGCAGGGTCAAATCATCCAATACTGCTTTCAAAGCTTGGCTATAAATGCTAGGACTCTCAGTGTACCCCTGGGGAGCGCAACAAAACCCGAAACTGCGCCCAGATAAGGAGAAGCCGAAAATATGACGGCTATCAGGATGGATCAGAATGCTAAAGAAAGCATTCTTTAGATCGATAACTGAGAAATACTTGGCAGTGGGAGTAATCATAGTGAGAATAGTAGTGGTTTCAGAAGCCACAGGGTACTGCGGCACCACTATTTTATTAATTTCTCACAGATCAATTAAAAAAGGGTAAGTATCAACATGGTCGGTGTGGTAAATAAATTTACCCGGACTTAGTTTCTATACATTAATAACAATAAGGATAGCTCATAAAATGAGAGGCAGAGTCCGTGGTATCTGAGTCAAAAGGGCTTTAATTAGAATGACTCGAGTCAATGAGAATCGGGTTCCATCACCACTAAGGTTCAGGAAGGGATATCTAACGTTTTATTAACATCACACATTATATATAGTAAAACCATACAATTGCAATGAACACAGTAGGCGGAACACTCCAGGCGGAGCAAGTGAAAAGAGAGAGATAAGAACACATGGGCGTAAAAGAAGGCGTGTAAGGAGGTGTACACGTGGGTGTTCACTTGATGAGTCATAGGAGTGTCATAGGTGGGTGGATGCATAGAGGAGGTCTGCAGGGTCAGCAGAAACCTTTACCCTGCATGTGCGCGCAGCTGATCATGACTTGTAACCGGGGAGAGCTGGGGGTTGACTTTAGCACTAGTAGAGGAGGCTGGAGTCTGGGATGTCAGAACGACCTGCACCTTTGGCATATCTGATATCTTGTGTTTGGAGGATGTATTGTCTGAAGTTAAGGTCTCTCGAGTAAAGGCTGTTCATCACTAAATGCTAGTGTGTGCATATATTTCTTTGTGCATTGCGCGGGGCCATGGGCCTACTATGGCAACGGGTTCAGTAAATCACTTGCATGGAGACAGGAAGGCTAGGCCCTATGCTCTGCAGGCGGAAAATGTTTACCTCTTTCACTAGACTGGAATGTGTTTTTGCGGAGGCTGAACAGATAACTGTAGGCAAAATACCGTCTTGGCAGGCAGGCCAGGCCGGGCACCTCTCGACTGGGCAGGGAGTGAGGGAGAGGTCAGGGATGCATACCTAAACTGCAGCTTTCAGAGACAGAAGAGGGTCGGAGCCTGAATTCAGGGCCTGGCTCGGCTGGGCCACAAAAACGTGTGCTTCTCGATGTTTAAACATGTACCATGTAAATGCATTGGCAACGTAGGCCTCAGTGCAGAATTAACGTTTCATTCATGGAAGGCCTAATAACTAACATGCTAACATTAGACGGAAATGCAGGGGCATCATTACGACAGGCACGGGAAGGGAAATACATGATAACATGGACATACATGGGGCATAGGTACGTGGATAGGGTGCGAGTGGGGGGACACACTGACCACATAAAATTTCTGTTTCCTCATCGGGATCACTTCCAACAGGGGCCTTTTTCAAGATCGGCAATATAGGACTATTACATACATTGGCAGCCTTTTCTTCCACTACGCCCTTATCAATCAGGTCCTGGATACTAGCAAGCAGAGCCCTTTCACCAGCCGGTGAAATTTTGTACTGAGGTATACGTGGTAAACGAACATTTGGTTTCAGAGTAATAGAAATAGGCAAAATCTTCAATAGACCAACATCTGTATCCCCGGTCGCCCACAAAGTCGATGGGATAGCAGCGAGCTCCGGAGGGAGGGGTTCATTTTTAGGGAAGCATTGCAGTGTATGTTTACCAGGAGATTGTATGGTCAAATAAACACCATCAGGGGAACAGTGAATCTTTGCATGCTGTTTCTTTAGCAAATCCAACCCCAATAGATTTTCTCCGCAATGAGAAGTTAACAAAAACGGAGAGTCCACTGTGACGGACCAATTGTAAATGGTATAGGTGTAGAAATGGGGTTCAACACTGGGATTCCAGAAAATCCCACCAAAACAATATTCTGCCCGGACAGAGCAGCCCCTTTGACCAGCGAACGAGCAATAGAGCTATTCAACGCACCTGTATCAACTTGAAAGTTTTCAGAAGTCCCCATCAAGCGCCCTCTCACATAAGGCCCTCGCTGATCAACGGGTACTGACACCTGGCCCCTACTCTGTCCGTGGCTATCCTATGTGAAAACATACCCATTGGCCCCCTCAATCACATAATCTTCCTTGTAATACTGCCTTCTTCTCGGATTATCAAAGTAATTCTTTTCTGACTCACCTTGCGTTGCTTCTTCTCTTCGCATATCACTTCGATCCACACCACCTCGACCCCTTCCTCTCCCTCTTACTGCCCCATTCTGAACCAGCAACAATGGACAATGAGTTCACCAATGCCCTTCCTGTTTACAGTAGGCGCATTGGTTTATACCCATAGCAACAGCTGGACCTCCGCCTCGTCCTGTTCCCGCCCCCCGCGGGACGGACTCCCTATCGCCTCTGCCTCGTCCCCTGATAACTTGCTGTAGCAGTACTCGTGTTTTAAGATCCTTTGCTTCCTTTCTGACTTATCCTTGCTCTCATTTTCCCTAAGTTCATAATACTGAGCCATACTCAGTATAACCGAAGGTGTGGAAGTTGTCCAAGTACTCTCAGCAGCTTGTAGCCACGCGAAGATCTCGGGGAACAGATTTGTCACAAAACGATTAACAAATATTCGTATACCACCTTCCACTGACAAGTCATGTCCACTAAAGTCAATAAACACACCTTTGAATCTGGTGAAGAAATCAGAAACATTCTCGTCCTTTTTCTGCTTACATGCTGTCAATTTGTCCCAATCTAACTTACGGGGCGGAATTAAGGAATGCATGTAGGTAATAATCCGACCTGGCAAAGCCAATATGTCAGGTTTAGGTTTATCACCAGGCTTTAGGTCCTTGTCCCATTTTTTAATCTGATCCCAAGCCCCTCCTAACTCTGTGGTATGATCCTGATCATGCACCTGACGCCACACATCCAGGGGGACTAGTAAGCCGAAAAATAACTCTATGTTAGCCAGGGTCATAACAGCCAAAGAGGCAGCCTCAGTGAGCCCTTTATAGTAAGCAGTAGGATTTTTACGGGGGTCAGGAAGTTGCGACTTCAGGGAAAGGACCTCACTCCTCTACCAAGGGGTATAGACCCTTTGCTCCTGAAATCAAGCCTTCATGCAAGCTCTAGTTACGTGATCGTGATCATTTGTTAATTCTGGTATTTCGGGGTGATATGCAGCATGTACTTCCCGCATAGGATGCTGGGAATCCCAATTTGGACATTTCAAGTGCAGCTGCCCTCGATATTTCACTAAAGTCTCGACATTCCTGTACACATCTTTCAATCCTAGTTCAAATTTATGAGCCTGGTCCAGAATATCATATATTACTTGAGGGGCTCTTCCGTCCAGGAAACAATGTTCCCATAAGGAAATAAGATGTGTAGCCATATGCTCCAGGGCATGTTGCTGCATAACAGGCTCATAATCTCTAAGAGTACTCCATATATCAGTTATAGTATACACGGCATTCCGCATCCATTGGGATGCTTGATCGGCAACCATCTGTTTCTCATCTAGCCCTACTGCTGATCGAGTATGCAACCGTTGTGCGCCAAGATTTCCAGGAACACGAGAGGGAGTTGGGTCAGCCAAGGTGGGGGTCGTACTCCATGACTGAGAAACCCAAGCTGGAGTCGGGGGAGACAAAACAACCGTGGGCATGGTAGGAGAGGACAACGCATCGGGTTTTAGAGTAGCCGATCCAAATGTTGGGGAAGACAAAACAGAAGAGGTTCCCAAAGGGGCGGGAGAGAGGATACAACGGGCGCCGAAGCCATTGGAGCCGAGGCTGGAGCCAAAGGGACCGCAGGATATATGCGCTGGGGGCATAAGGGGGAGGCGGACGCACATCTAATAAATCCTCTATTTCATCCTCTGGCTCAGTTCTTGTTATGTAGCTTTTATCCACCTGTAATCTGAATTGTCCATTTGTGCAATCAATATTTTTCTCAGTCTGATCTTTATCATAAGCTATAGCTTTCTGTGTAATTGTCTGACCTCCTTTCATCTTACATAACTTCTCCTCCCTAAGGCGTCTACGCTTTGCTTCCTTTTACCACATATTTAAAGAATCAAACATTGCCTGTCGACTGCGTTTGGAAAATAGTCGATCCTGGAAGTAATGTATCTTTTTCTCATCAAAAGACACAGTTAAGGGCCATTACAGTTCCACACTATCCTTAGTGTATTTATGCCACAACTTATTAAACAAAATGGGTGAAATACCATGTTTAACATACATATCATAGCTCTGGCTACCCTCTGGCGGGGCTTGCTGACTTTCATCCAATCGCGTGCCTTTTCGGTGGCAACAAAATCCAAAACATAATTCTCATTCAGAAAAACGATATTTCAAACATGGCCATGTTCATACATTCTCAACATTCCATTCACCTTTCGAAATCAAAAAATACTGACAAGACAATACATACATGAGAATATTCCAAAAAAACAAAATTTGAAAATGACATGTCTTTTCCAAAACAGAAGAACAGAGCCCGTCGACTCCCGTTCATGGATAACTAATCAATTCAGATTTCCAGACCAACAGATACCAAAATCAGGCAGTCCAAAGACTACCAAGAGACCATCGGACAGGGGTTAACCACAGACCGACCTACAGACCATCCAACAATCCTCCTGGTTCACCCTCAGGACAATTCTGACTAAGCCCGCTGCCTTGGCGTCGCTTCAGATGTGTCCCAAAAGCTACCCAGGTACAACCACGGGCTTTTCCGAGAGCAGTCCGGACGGGTGTGCACTACACAAGCCACACCAAGGCGTCCGATCGATATCTCTATTATTCACAAAACAGTCCATGGAGCATCTGCTTGTGCAACCACAATGCCACCCCGTCAGACCCCCAAAAGTTCTCCGTGGTACACCAACCACCAAATTCTACACAGTTAACTGCTTCAAAAGCACTGCTCATAGCACTTTCCCAAAAACACCAATAACAATTCACTCACCTCTTGCACGCAGGTACAATTGCGTATTCTCCACTGCCAACTCATGAAGACCAACACCGTCAGCTCCTGGGTTACGCCCGTAGGACTCCGGCGAAGGGTCACTCGCAGCTGGGGCTCCCTGATCGCGAGAGCGGAGTAAGTCAGAATCTCTGGTCAGTCCACCCACTCTACCAGGGCTCCCATTTCTTTGTCCTTTCTACCTGGTTACGAAAGGACGACCCCAATGCGGAGTCCCACCAGAGTCGCCAACTGATGTACCATAAAAATAACATAAGGAGCTATACCTACCAAAAGCCCCAATACCAATTACAAAATAACCAGTCAGTTGGCTGTGAAGAAAGTTCAATCGTTTATTATGCAAAATACTCTATAGAGGAGCCTCTCCAACCCTCACCCATCAGGTGCACGGAGAGGACTGCTGGCTTACATTCAAAACAGCACATATATACTATCAGCACAGTACATGAAGTCACTGTAAATGGAAAAACACTACTTGGCTCTTGGGCCTCGAGGAAGGACCATATATGGCACACATGATTAGTCTGAAGCTCTGCTTAGTTATTATTGGGGAGGTCAGGAGGGGTGACTCCCTTTCGTCACCGTGCCCGGGAGTACAGGCACGTCGCCTTCAGGAATGCGCTTATCACACCCGAAGCCAGATGCAACCTTGGGTCCCAGGACAAAGGAAGAATGGTGTGCATTCAGCTGCTCTCAGTAACTCAACCAGGAAAGGGCCTGACAGCTATTGGAGAATAACACGTGATCACTGCTCGGGCCTATCACAGGCAGGAAAAATGGCGTCTGTATGGTTCTCGGCCTACTCGATACAAATAGAACACACGAACAGTATATACCCTTATTAACTAGCTAAAACAGATATCTGTTAGGCATTAGGCATATAAACCGAAAAAGAGTATATAGATACATCATGATAACACAATATATAGATATGGCTAATACTACTAATATAGGGAATTGGATTTTTATCCCTCACCCCTTCTCATTATGCTATATGCGGATGACATAATCCTGTACATGAGACAACCCAGTGACAACCTCGACCCCATCCTTAGAGAGGTGGGAAGATTCGGGCCGCTATCAGGCTACAAATAAACTGGGGTAAGGCAAAGATGTTCCCATTGACTCCTTGCACCGGAACGATCGTCACTGAAAATCCATTGACTCCTTGCACCCGAACGATCGTCACTGAAAATCCTTTGGTAAGATGCAAGGATCGATTAAAATATTTAGGGATACACATCCATAGAGATCCAGAACAGATACTGCGTCTGAACTACGGTACTGCACTTGACAATTTGTCCAATCAAGTGAACTGCTGGTTAAAACTACCAATAGGTATGGCAGGTCGCTATAATTAAAATGATCGTGCTCCCAAAGTTCCTATATCTGTTTCATAACATACCTATCCCACTGACCTCCTCAGTCTTCATGACACTAGGCACTTCATTCTTACACCTAGTTTGGGGCAATAAACAGTCTAGCATCAAATGGGACACCCTGACGTTGCCTTATGAACGTGGCGGGTTCAGAGTACAGGATTTTCAGATTTACTAATTAGTGGCCTAATGCAGCTTCGCTAGGTACTTTTATCATCCAGACATTAGAATTCCTTACATCAAGCCTGAGGCGGACCTCACACAACCGACACCACTCTGCAATTTTACAGGAAAGGCCTTAAACGCGACCCCCAAGACATCCAAACAGTCTCAACAACCAACTGGGCCTGGAGGAAACTAAGTAGATCCCCAGTGGCCACCTACTTTAATCATCGGCTCTTCCCCTGGTGGGTAATACCAGGCTGCCTATCACACAGGAAGAAATCGTTAAACACACTGTCTTCAAATTCTCTCTTGACACATTGGGAGATCGATTTTCCCAAGGTCACATATTCTCTTGGAGAGAAGGCGATAGACTCCACAACGCGACACAGATGGATCCTTTAATACTACACAGACTACAAAACGCTTCACAGGCACAAATCCCTAGCTACCCACTTTAGCCACCAGAATTCACCCACTTGACACGGGGGGAACATCTCATGTCTAATCTCCATCAGGCTTATATCATACTACTTCCTACTAAAGATTCTCGAGTGAGAGTGGCATAGGTACATGATCTGGGCCATGCTATATCCAACTTCCAATGGCAGCACTGCTGCACACAAACAAGCATAGTATCCATGAACCATCGTCATAAGCGGCTAGGCTTAAAATGTATGTCGGGCATACATAACTCTCGTATGGACAATACTCGCTCACACGCATGCCATGCCCTAAATGCCAGTCTCAACAAACACAATCCAGCTTGTTGTGAGACCCACGCACTCTCCATTAAGCTGTGTAATCAGTTTGAACCCTACACACTCTCTGTTACGCTGTGTAATCAGTTTAAACCAGCACTCTCCGTCACACCGTGTAGTCAGTTTAAGCTGCTAGTCTCCCCATTCAGACTTCCTCCATATGACCTGGACTTGCACTAAAATAGTCGGCTTTTGGACAATCATATACATTAAATTATCACGCATGATAAATCTGACATTCACACCTAACTCATTACAAGCATTGCTTGGGTTTGTCCATAATGTCCTGAAAGCAGTACGTTGATATGGGGCATTAGTTCTGCTATTAGCAAAACGTAAAATTGCAATACGCTTGGGGGAACATCAACTGACATTGAGATGCTTGATTGCTAGCTTGATATGTTTGTGACACCAATAGCGATATATATGCTCTACTTCAGCCACTTACCTCACGCCCAAGAGACATTTGGCAACCACTCCAAACATACCTTCTAGAAACACAAGACAACTCTGACCACACTCCCGATTTGGCGATTTAACGGACATGTGCACGGTACCCCTGTCTCTTCAGATATACACATATAAGAATTTAACTGATACGTGCTTAAGTGATGGGTACAGAATTAACTGTTGTTGTGAAATTGATAAACTGCTAATATTGATAATGGATTTAGAATTGTCATAAATGCTGTCTGTTATGTACAAGGAATGGACTATATCTGCCATGATCCTTTGGTTTGTTAACTGTATGTTAAAAGGTAAATAAAAGGTAAATAAAGTAAAAACAAAAAAAGAAAAACTGTCCACTTAGGGGTGCGCCCAGCCTGAATGTGTAACATGCCTTCTATCTAATTTTCCCACATGCTCTGGTGCCAAATGGGCCACGGGGCAGGGAATGGGGTTTGAGATAAACCGGGGTTGCAATTTAAAAGGTTGTAGAAGCTTTGAAGCCTCCGACTTTAAGATACTAATTTGCTAGCCAACCTGCTGGAGGATAAGTGACCATTTTCCATCAGAGCAGGCATTGTTTCTAACCTCGGAGAACAGAGGCACTCCCATGCAGGTGGTCAGAAACTCTTCTGTGGTGGCAGGCTGGAAGATACCAGTCAGCCAGCACACTATGTGACTAGTAGGGTTTCAGGTTGCATCTCCAAGATACCCTCTGGGTGCATGTCATAATAAACCTGATACTTGCATCAGTATAGATTTATTAAGAAAAGGTGTTTGATACCAAACACCATTATTTTCAGTGAGGCCATCATGTAGCTAGGTAACTCGTAATGGCCAGTGCTCAGTACATTGCCTTAAGATGGCTTCCTGACCACTTACAATGACTAGCAATGGAACTAGGCATTATAGGGACACATCTGCTCATGCAGGTGTGCCCTCACATGTAATATAATGCAACCTATGTTAGGGCTCTAAAGCTTGTTGTAGGGTTGACCTACATATAGTACATGGGGTTGTATGTCATGACAACGCGTGGTATTACCACGCTTGCCATTACAATGTGGGGATTACAACGAAAGCCGTTACGACGACTTTCGCTGGAGGGCGCTTGATAGTGGAATAGTTTAATTTTATATTCCAACTTCAGTCCACATTGACAGTAGGAAATGTGTTTGATAGAAAATTAAACTATTCCCTATCCAACAGCGCCCTCCAGCGAAAGTCGTTGTAACGACTTTTGTTGTAATCCCTGCGTTGTAATGGCAGTGCGGGGTAATCCCCGCGTTGTCATGGCTGTTCCCCGTACATGGACATGGCACGCAGTGAGTGTGCCATGCGTTTTTGGAATGGCTTGCACCATTTCATGCATACTGCAAGGGAAGTCTCCATGCAGTTTGTGTGTGGGCTCTTGAGATTGGCATAGTACATGCTGCAGCCCTTAGGGACCCTCTTTAGGATCCATACCCTGGGTACCAATGGTACCATTTACTAGAGACTTACAGGAGTGCTTGCCAATTGGGTTACAACTGAATATTTGCTTAGTTTTAAGGGAAAGAGCACTAGCACTGGGGACTGGTTAGCAGGGACCCAGTGCAATACCAATCAACAACATCGGAAGCAGTGAGAAAAAAGTGAGGGTGGCCATGTTAAAAAGTGGCTCTTTCATACACAACCCCCCGTACACCCAATGAAAGTGAAAGAGACTAACATTTCCCAAGAGAGTCTTCATTGTTTAAGTGGAAGAACCTAGAAAAGCCATCTACATTGGCCAGTCCCAGGTCTATGTTCCACTGTAAAGTCCATTCCCCGGTAGGGAGATGGACCACCTCATGAGCGTGTGGTTTTCACAATTAATTTGCATGAAGAGATCTGAGAGGTCTGTGGTCAGTTTGAACCAGGAAGTGAGAACCAAAAAGGCCTGGTCTCAGCTTCTCCAGGGACCAAACCACAGCGAAGGCTTCCCTCTGTATGGCACTCAAATGCTGTTCTGTGGGGAGTAACTTTCAGCTAATAAAAGCAGCATACGGGTTCTGGCCATCTTTGTTGGTTTTTGGATAGGACTGCTCCTATCCTATCCTATCCTATCCTATGCTATGCTCAGAGGCATCCGTTTGCACAACTGATTAGAACAATCTGGAGTTTTTAGAATGGGTGCTAAGTGCCAAAAGCCTTTTTATAGCTCAATGTCCGGTTTACCTTCTTTGGTTGCTTTTTGGAGGTCAAATCTGTGAGGGATGCTACAATGGTACCCAGCAGCAGTTGGTGCAGGAAATTGCAGTGGGGCAGGCGGTGCGGGCCGATGTTGACAGACAACAGAATAGGGAAAATTAAATAAATAAATCCTATTCCGTCTGACATCCCCGCTGCCCGGTCCCACTGTGCACACCTGCTCTGATAGCACTGTACCACTTCACAAACCTCCTGTAGTACTTAGTCAAGACAAGGAATACCCTGACTTGAGTCTGGGTTGTTGGAGCCTCCCAGTGTCTCTGGTGTAACTTACTCATTTTACAAGCCCCCTCAAAGGCTGGAAACCACTTTGCAATGTCACCACCCTCAACACATTCGGGAACAATCCCTTTTGGGATTTTGGAGTCAAAAGTTTACTCTTACCCGTTTTTTTTTACTTTTATTTATTGGCATTTAGAGATGTCATATACCCATTTGCATTGGAAATTATTGGAATAACGCACATCATGTTACCAGTAACAGTCAAATAGCATAATAACAAAGAACCAGTTAGGGAGTAGAACTATATCATCCTGCCTATGTAGAAACTACTGAGCATCAATTTCAGAGGTGTTGGTACATCATTGGTAAAACAGACCATGGTCATACAATACATTTTCCACCCACAACAGCACAATTAAATTTTCCATTGATCCATGATAGGATAAGTGTGACCTTAGGTGTGTACAATAGTGCCGGGGCCTGGGTGGTGTTCTGGCGAATGTCCCATCTGTGTGGGTGAACTAGGGTTATCTGGGCTATGAGTGCATAGCCATGTTAGGAAAGGACTCCATATGTCTCCGGAAACCACTGGCACCAGCTCCCATAAGGTGGACAGCTGCTCCTGGCAGAAGGTAATATCTAGTATCCAGATTTTAACTGATGGAGTGTTCGGTTTTCCCCAGTGCATGGCTACACTTCGTTTTGCTATTAATTGTAACATGGCAAGAAGCAGTCTGGCCTCGACTGGGGTGACTTTTACATACCACAGCAACCCTAATAAGGGTGTGGGTTCCACTAGTATCTCAAGTAAATTACGCGTTCTACAGAAAATGTCCGCCCAGTGTTTTGCAATAGTGGGGCGATCACAGGCCAGGTGTAGGAAGGATGTTTGTGCGGCATTGCATCTCCAGCAATTAGTGTCTAGACAAATTCCCCCGCAGTGGAATTGCGTGGGTGTGTCCTATAGTAGCAGTGAATAAAGTTAAAGTGGAGGAGTCTGAGTTTGCAATTTGGGGACAGTAATTATAACTGTCCACAGCAAAAAAATGCCATTGCTCGTCAGTTATGGGTGGGTTTAGCTCGGCTTTCCATCCCGCCTGCACATTCGACTTAGTCACTGGAGAATTGCGCTGCATGGTGTTGCAAAGTCGTTTAACGAGTATGAGCAGTGATGATTGTTAGCATGTGTTCAAGGGCCAGTAGAGTAGGCGGGGAGCTCAGGAATGTGTTGTGTAATTGGCATGTTGCTCTGATGCGGTGATATAGTAAATCCGAAAAGCTCGGTGGGGACTCCTAAATCGATGATGCTGAGGCAATAATAGTATTGTCTGGTATAGGTCCGCAGATGTGCTGGTGCTAAGTTGTTCCTCCCTCCTTACAATTCCCCTATCAGCTAGTGAAGACCTTTGGGGATTGTTTGCCAAGGGGATGGAGGGGGCATAGAGCACCCCGGCATCAGCTCTGTTTCGCAGCCCATCCTATGCCCAGCGCAGTGTTTCAGTTGTATCGATTTCATTTCTGGGTCCTCAGTATGTTTGATATATGGCCTCAGTCAAAGGAATAGGGGCAGCTCTGTCCCCTTCTGTCGCTACAGAAGGTTGAAACAGAGTTGGGTGTAGCCAGCAATGAAGAAATTGGGCTTGCATGCAGTAGGCATTTAGAGAAATGTCCTGAGCTCCCAGCTCCACCGGCTTAGCAGGTGATTAAGTAACTCCCAGGAGACCCGCGCTTGTTTGCCCGTCCAGATCAGTGAGATCATCCGGGATTGTAGCGTCTTTAAAAAGGTTTGAGTGGGTGGTAGAGGGAGGTTAACAAAGATATATAGTAATTTGGGAAAAACAGCCATTTTGGCTATCGCTATTCTTCCAGCCAATGACAGTGGTAATTTGGACCAGGTGTTCACTTTCCGTTCAAGCCAGGTGGCAGTGCTCCCATAATTCATACTCCAGCGTTCTTGCGTGTCGCGGCTCAACCAGATCCCTATGTACTTAACTGGCCCATCTGCCCACTTAAGGGGGTATTCAAGCTCGAATGGCGATGTACATTCAGTTAGGGGGAAAAGTGTTGACTTAGACCAATTAGTATGAATTCCTGACAGACCTCTAAATGTTGTGATTTCATGGAGAAGAGGGAGTATGTTTTTCATCTGGGTTGTTGGGTTGTTTATATACAGTGTGATGTCTGCGTAAAGCAAGAATCAATCCCCTGGATGTGAATCCCAACCCTATGGCAGCATGGTCTTGTCTAAGTTGTGCCACCAGCTGCTCCATGGCTATTGCAAACAAGAGCGGGGATAGGGGACATCCCCGTCTCGTGCCATGGGTAATGGGGAAGGTGTTTGCGAGCAGGCCGCTTATGTGTAGTCGGGCTATGGGCACAGAATATTTCATCTGTTGTAGGCATAATGAGCTAATCTCCAGTCTCGTCAGGATATTGAAGAGGTATGGCCATTTCAATGAATCAACAGCTTTAATTGCGTTAAGTAGGGCTGCAATTGCGGACGTTTGGGGGGCTAAATAATGTAGTACAGCGAAAAATGTACAGACATTGTGTGCAGTTGACCTTCCGGGTACTAAGCTGGATCAGTCAGGCCTGGCAATGGGGAGGGGAGGAGAGGTTACAGCCTATTTGCGAGAAGTCTGGTGTATATTTTATCATCAGTGTTTATAAGCGACAGTCGGCGATAAGAGTCCCGGTGATTCATGGATTTCCTGAGTTTCACCAATGTTATTATAACTTCTTTCCCAATAGTGGGGAGTAGGGCTCCTGTCTTGAGTGATTCCTGGTATACAGCCAGAAAGTCAGGTGCTAGTAATGATGCATAGCTTTTATAAAAGGATGTGGTTAGCAGTTCTATGGAGTCTAAATATAACTTGAGATCCTCTGATATGTCAGGAGAGGTAGATGAATGCAGCGTAGAATAAAAATGTGTGAGGTGTTCAAGTATCACCTGAGGGCCTCTCACAGGATAGTGGTGCTCATCTATGAGTTCTGTAATATATGAGGAGTTGCGCGGTGGCCTAAGGATAGAGAAAGGGTTTTACCTGGTCAATCACCCTCCCCATATCTTCTAGCTAACAGATATTTCCCCCAAAATGTTGCCTCTCTTTGTGCCCCCTCCTCATATTTGGAAATGTTTTCCCTTACCAATGCCAGTTGGTCAGGGTCACCAGTGTTGTGATATTGCAGTTCTACATTCCGTATGTGTGATTCTAGATTCTTAAGCGATTGTCTGATGGCCTTTAATACACCAGCTTGTCTAGCTATGCAGTTCCCATGTATAACTGCCTTGAAGGCTTCCCAGGGTGAGGCAGGGGAGGAGACTCACCCTTCATGAAGTGTAAAATATTCTATTATGTCGCCCCAAATTTCTTCTCGAAAAGCTGTGTCTAACAGAGCTAGGGGCGGTAGTAGGCAGCTGAATGCCCCACAAGGTGTGGATGGAACTTTGAATTGAAGAAGGCAAGGGACATGGTCAGAGAGGGTCCTGGGAAGATGTCTGATGTCTAGTGTCCATGTCACTATATCTCTCAATACCAACCAAAAGACCAGTCTAGACCAGGCGTTATGCTGCGTTGTACTACATGTGCCCTTAGTCGCCTCAGGGTGCCATTGCCTTCAAATGTCTATCAGTTCACCGTCCAGCATAATTGTGTTCAGAGTCGCGCTAGCCCTGGGGTGAACCTTACGGGAAGTTCCTAGACTCTCCAGAGTATCATCTAATATGGCGTTAAAGTCACCCCCCCCTATAATAGTATCATAGCCTAGTAGTGTGGTTTTTGCCCAGATGTTGCTGAGAAATTCTTGATCGTCTGTATTGGGCCCACAGATCGCTACCATAACAATCTTAGTGATCCCCAGTGTACTCCCTTGGATTATAAATCTGCCCTCTGTGTCGATTTGTGAGTATTTCGTGTGGCACTCCAGACCATGGCGTATCAGTACGGCTACGCTTCTTGCACAGTAGGAGTATATCGACGAATAGATGCCCCCCCCAGTATATCTGATGTTGTTTGGTAGGAGATGTGCTATTAAGATGGGTTTCCTGGAGAAAATAGATATCGATTTCATGTCTGATCAGTTGAGTCTTCCTAAAATCGTTTAGGCCTCTGATATTCCATGTAAGGTAGTTATGACATCATGCATGTTTGTGGTGTGTATTGTGATATTTGTGTTCATACTCTGCCGTTGCCTATAGTCTCTTGTGTTTCCCCTGTATTGTATTGGTCTGTTGCAAATTTATTGGACCATAATCTGTGAAGTTCCACAGTGTCTGAGCACCCTGCTAAATGTACATGTTTGATACAACAATGTCATTCTTCCTGGAACAGCAACTTTAACCCCTATGTCTGCCCACCCTCCCACACCAACCCCCAAATTAGGTTGTGTATATATTGCCACTCTCCCACTTATGAACAAATCAACACCCCAGTAACAGAGAGAAAAAAGGAATACGGGAGCTCTCCCTGGGGGCATGAAGCTGCCCGCATACTACCCAGCCATGTGACCGGGTGGCTGAGTAATGGAAGAAGAGACCGGAGACAGTGAAACTTGACAAGTAATCAGTATTATCGATGCCCACGTCGGATCGAGTTGGCGCAGAGGTCTTTTTCCACGCCATGTTATATCTGTGTACTCGTTTCTTGCGTTATTCTGTGGCTGACCGCAGTCGGTTAGCAGTGTCATGCAGGGAGGATTTAGGCATTGTTGCCGAGTCCTACGTCAGCGGATCCACGTCCAGCGCATGCAGCATTTTGTTTTTGGCCGCCGATATGTTTGGTGAACTTTAAGGCTGATTTAGCATCAGTGAAATAGTGTGTATTGCCTTTGTATGTTATTTTTATTTTGGCAGGGTACAGAAGGGCATATGTAACCCCAGCTTGCTGCAGGAAGCATTTTACAGGTCTAGTCGGACCGCCTTCACCACCGGTGTGAAGACAGGGTAGAACAAAATGCTATTGCCTTTGTGGCTTATTTGCCCTCTTTCTCTAGCAGAAAGTAAAATCGTGTCTCTGTCCCAGTAGTTGAGTAGTAGCGCTAGGATTGGTCTAGGCGTAACCCCTACAGGAGGCTTGGGGCCTAGGGACCGGTAGGCTCGCTTCATGATGGACATCCCTGAAAGGTCCAAGCCGAATAGCTCCCGCAGTAGCTCCTCCACAAATATTTCCTTCCTGACCATTGCTGCGGTATCCAGTATTCCTGTGATCTGAAGGTTGTTTCTGCAGGATCGGGCTTCTAGGTCCTCATAATTGGCTTTTTATAATATTTCGAACCTTCTCCATCTGCAGCAAGTGTTCTTTGGATTCGACATGGAATTCGTGAGCGTTGGAGGCGTGATTTTCCACCTGATCTAGGCGCCATTCATGGGTGTTGACTTGTTTTTTTACGTGGTCCAGCTGTAATGTGAGCATATCCAGCTTATTGTCAATTGATTTGAGGCTTGTCCTAACTTCCAGTAGGAGGGTTCGAGGGTCTTCACTTTGACTGTCTGAGTCCTCCCTGAGGTCACTTTTCATGTCAGCATCAGTATTTGGCGCATGAGTCTTTTTTTTTCAAACAACAGCTATGTTTGTTTGGTGTCGTGCGTCCCCATGTCGTCCACCAGGATAGCGATTTAGACAGTTAAAGCAGCAAGTCCTACAGCAGAACACAATGAGTAGAATCAACAGAGGAGGAGCAAACTGGGGTCAAGCACACTTAAGGTCAAGTGTGAAATGTCCAGTATATTGTAGTAGGTAGGCGCCTGCTAGGAGGTCACCAACCCACGATCTCCCCATCACGGCAGAGGAGCCTCCTTCCAAACATGCGACCCCACTTTTATTTTTAGTCCCTGTGTGCGGGGACCCACTGCACTCGAACGCCACAGTAGCTTCAAGAATGTTCAGGCCACTCATAAGGTCATTGGGAGGTTCCCCGGGCCACAGGAACACCTGAAGAAAGTCAGGTCGGGCCCATGCCGATATTCGCACATGCAGCAAGCACCAGATATGTGCCCCACCTCAATTAGCGGCCTCCCAGCGTGCTCAAGCCAGCTCAGCCTCCAAGCGCGGAGCAGCAGGCCTTCATTCTCTGCTCCCGGACGGCATCCGGAAGGCACCACGTCAAACTCCGCTCAAGGTGCACGGGCTCAGGGCCAAGGATCTACGCAGGACACTTCTCCTCCAGCGCCAGCATTGCCGCAGCATCAGTGTTTGCAGCATGGGTAGGATCAACCGTGGTAAAACCCCCCACCACGGCCGGGGCAGCCAGCAGTGACAGCAGGTAAAGATAAATCTTGGTGGAGTGGGGGGTGACGCCTGTTTTCTGCACACAGCTGTGTTTACCTTGCTGTTCTGCGTCAATCACCCCCGATGTTCTCGGGGCTGCTCACCCTTACGCCAGTTTCAGTCCCCCCCATCTACAGGTCTGATTGCACCAGTCTCTTAGTACGGCCTCAGCTCGGTTTCTTTTCAGGGCTTACAGCAGGGCCTGATTCGCCAGGCGGTGTTCTGTATCCCTCAAGTCCGGGAGACAACTTGTCCGGTACAGAACCGGTTAGACAGCGTTTCGCCCAATATTGAAGATGCTCCTTGTTCTTCTATATGGAGGATTAATGACCGATAATAACTCGGCCGACAGAGCCCTCTCAGCGAGCGCCCATCTTGCTGCTCGGTGAACCACGCCCCCTCCCGATTTATTTTGTTGATGCCACCACTCATGGGTTCTAGGCCCATCTCAGCCCTCTCCCTTTCTATAGACAGGATTTTGGCTTCAAGGGCTGCTCTTATGGCTACTCTTTCAAGACATAATCTTCTTCATCAAGCTATTCTATGTGCCTGTCCTTTCCGCAGATTGGGCAGGAACTCTAGGTATATGTTTAGGATAGAGGTTTCTATTTTGTTCCTATGTCTCCGATTAGGCTAGGGGGGTTATTCCCTTGGGAACTGACAACAGTCCCATTGTCATTGGCCTTCTTCTTTGCTAACTGGGCTGCATCAAAGTCTGCAAGAACATCCTGGAACTTTGCCTTTGGAGGGTTAGAGCCAGGATAAATTTAGTTTGCTTAACAGAGGATCCTTAACAAACAAGTTACTTACCTTCGGTAACACCGTATCTGATAGAGACAATATATAGCTGGAGATTCCTTACCTTTTAATTCCACCCAACGTCAGACTGGATCCAGACCCAAGCAATGCCATCCCCCGAGGAGGATCTGCGGACATATTTAGACTAAGAAGTCCTGCAGGACCGAACAGGCGAAATGCCCGTGGACCTGACTGACAAGCAGTTATGCTTGGTAGATGTGTGTAGGGATGCCCACGTTGCTTCCTGACAGATGTCCAGGATTGGAACTCCACAGGCTTACGCAGTAGTGAAGCCTTAGCTCTGGTTGAATGAGCCTTCAAGAGGCTGCTTCTTTTCCAGTGTGTAGCAGATATTGATACAGAGAATGACCCACCGAGTGATGGGCTTTTTCCGCATCACCCAGCCTTTTTTTTTCGCACCAACATACCCCTCAGAGTTGGCCGTCCACCTGGAACTCTCTTGTGTGGTCAAGGTAAAAGAACAAAGTTCTTTTTGGGTCCAGTTGGTAGAGTTGTTCCACTTCTTTAGAAGGATGTGGAGGAGTGGAGAAAGTGGGCATGGTGACAGATTGGCCAACATGAAATCACATTATCACTTATGACAGGTAGGAGGCCCTAAGTGTGAAGCACCAGTTTGTCAGGAAAAAATGATAGGAAGGGAGACTGGGATGACAAAGCCTGCAGCTCATTCACCCTCCAGGCCAATGTAATTACCACAAGTAAGGCAGTGATGTTGAGGAGCCTGAAGGACAAGTGTGTAAAGGTTTGAAGGAAGCACACATCAGAAAGGTGAGAACCAAATTATTGTCTAACTGAGGCATATTGAAAGTGGAAGATGTGAACATATGTACAAGACCTTTTAGAAATCTATTTACATTTTCTGCCTCCATATGACTTCTCTCCAGTATATACTCCCCAGCCATAAAATGAGTATAAGCCTGACTTTAACACACTCAGGAACGTCAGGCATAATGGAACTACCTAGTTCTACCTCCATAGGACTTCTCTCCTGTATATGAAAATTGATTTGTTATCCAATATAGTCATGCATAAGCCAATCCTTCAATTATTTATAATTTTCTCTCTCTTTAATTCTAGAGCTATCCATTGATTGTTCATTGGTTGTACATTGCTTTGTATTGCCTCATACCTGTACTCTGTACTTTTTAAAACTGTTTGTAACCATACCATCTACTTATTATATTGCTAAAGTTGTTATATTTTCTACTCAGCTGATATAGCCCATCAATTTTTCTCTGTACACTATTTGCTTTTCTTTTTTCTTTTTGAAATAACTAAAATCCTTTGAAATTAGAAATCTATTCACAATGGGAGACTTAAATAAGGAGGGTTGGTCAGGTAGCCTTAAGAAGGCAGCCAGGGCAGAAATATAACCTTTCTGAGTTCCCAGAGAACAGCCCTGCTGGGAGAGGGTCAAAATAAAAGGCAAAATATCAGAAAGGGTAGCAGAAAGAGGATCTATAGACTTTTCTGCACAATATGATACAAAACCTTTTCCCTCAGCAGGAGTATACTGACTTGGTGGAGGGGCACATGGATACCAGAATATTATTACAGACTTTGGGAAGGAAGGTTGAAAGCTATGAACTGCCACTGTTAAATCTCCACGCAAGAAGGAGAAGAGTTGACAGGTTTGAGTGGAGGACCGTCCGCAGTTGCTGCAACAGGAGATTCTCCGGAAGGAGCCACCTGATTGGAGCAGGATAGATGCTCATGTTCAGAAGCTTGGGGTACCAGACTCTCCGTCCCCAGGATGGAGCCACCAGGATGACTTGGGCCCAGTCGTTCCTGATCTTCTTGAGTGAGATCTCTGGGCAGGAGTGGTCTAAGCAGAAAGGTGTACAGGAGGCAGAACTCCACTTGAGAAGAAAAGGGTCCAAACAAGAGTCTCCTTTGAAACTCCACCGCTCAAAACTGCTGACACTGCACATTCTTGGCAGAGGCGAACAGATCTAACCAAGTCTCTTCCCACTGTTTAAAAAGACCTTGCACCACCTCTGGTTAGAGACACCATTCGTTATCCACTAGGCATCAACGACTGAGTTTGTCCACCCCCGATTTAAGGGAACCTGCTAGGTGTTGAACCAACAGGAATATGCCCTGCTGTTCCAACCATGCCTCTTGACAAAAGATCCGCAAACCCCCATCCTGTTTGTTGCAAAACCACATGGAAATGGTGTTGTCCACGAACACTTGTACCAGCATTTCCTAGATGGAGGATAGAAAGGCTTTCCATGCCAATGGAATAGCTCAGACCTCCAATAGCTTGATGTGGAGTCTGGATTCCGCCAGAGACCAGAACCTTCTGATCTCCATCTCTCCCATATGGCCGCCCCACACCAGAAGTGACGCATCAGTATCTGGTAGGGGAATGGAGAGGGGTTTGCCTCTGACACCATCTCGGTCCCAATCATGGTCTGTTAACCACCACTGAAGATCCTTCGCAGTTCCCTCTGAGATCTGGACAATGTCGGAGAGATTCTCCTGATGCTGTGCCCACTAGAACTTCAGGTCCCACTGCAGAGCCCGCATATGTAATCAATCATGTGTCTCTAGCAGTAAGAGGAGGCCATGAGGCCCAACAGCCCCAGAGTCAGTCGCACCCAAATCCATATACAGGCTGAAACATCAGTATCATAGCCTGAATATCCTGGACTTGCCGCTCAGGAGGATAAGCCCAAAACTGCACTGTGTCCAGAACAGCTCCAATGAAAGGGAGCGCCTGAGAGGGAGTTAGGTGTGACTTAGGCATGTTAACAGTGAACCCAAACAAATGCAGAAGGTCGACCATAGTCTGGAGGTGGGAGAAAACAGCCAGAGGCGAGCGAGACTTCAGCAGCTAGTCGTTGAGATAGGGGGAGACTGACATCCTTTATCAGCGCAGATGAGCTATGACCACCTTGGTGAACACCCGAGGGGCACTGGTAAGGCAACAAGGGAGAACGGTGAACTGAAAATGCTTGTGGCCTACCATAAAAAGCAGGTGGTGCCGATGAGCAGGCATGACAGGAACATGGAAATAGGTGTCCTGCAGGTCCAGTGCTACCATCCTGCCTCGAACCTTTCTTATCCCAACTATCCAGCCTCTAGGATTCCCTGTCCATAAGAGCTGAAGAGAACAGACCTTGGGAGGCAGAGTCTTGGACCACCAATCTCTCCCGGGGTAGGGTGGATAACGAGGAAGCTTGGGTTGCCCAGAGCAGAGTGATGGTGGCGTGCGATTATCCTATTCACAGGAGCTCCTTTGCTGGGTTTCGTAGGGTACCCAGTAGGACATCTAAAAGGACCTCATTAAAGGATAGCAAGGGTTGCAAAGAGGAGACACCTGGCTGTAAGACATCCGTCAACATATTTGTCTTGGCCAATATCAAAAGGGAAGTGAAGGTCCAGGACTTCAGCAGCCCTTTTCACCACCATAGCAAATGACACTCTCTCCTCTGTAAAATGGCATGGGAGAAAGCATGCCAGAATGCCAGAATCTGGAGCTGTGTCCAGTGCACTGGACTCACCCAACTCCTCACACCAGTCCTTCCCATCTTTCCCCCCCTTCTTGCTCTTCAGAATAGGGCTCGGGAAACAACCTAGGACCTGCAAATTCTATCTGCGCCAGTATCAGCATTGGTTGATGTGGTACGGACTCCAGGCCATCCGAAATCAGAATGTGGCTGGAGCAGAAAGGGGGCACCAGCTGGGCTGCGAGCATCAGCATTAGTTCCTGTGCCAAGGTAGGTCGTAATGGCATGACCAGAGTGGGACCCGATCCACTCCTGGATCCAGGAGGGGGGCTGGGGGAGGTGGACTTTGGCGCCCCGCCTAGATACACCAGTGAGGAACCCGATTGAGCCCCCTCAGAGCCAATGAGGCCCAAAGGCCGGTAGGGTCAGGCAGCCAAAATACAAAGGCCCGTAGGGTCAGGCAGCTAAAATATGAGATACATGGCTTCAATAACTTTTTAAAAGTTGAGTGGAGGTGGGGGGGGGGGGGGTCGCTTCGGCTCCCAGAAAGGTGGGAAGCATTGAGACCACCCAGGTGCATGTTCAAAAGAATGAGGCCTAGAGCGATATGGCTCCTCCGCGTCTGCCAATGGATGGGTATAAGTTGAAGCACATTTGACTTCTTATGCTTCTTAATTGACCCACCTGGTGTTGTTGAGTGGGAGGACGAGGACTTTGAACTCCTAGAGCAGTGCCTGAACCTTCCTCTTGACTGGAGCCAAGAAAGAGACCTCATAGGAGACATACGTTGAAGTGCCAAGTGCTGGGGTGCCAGTAGCTTTAGGAGCAGTGGCCCGGCAGTCTGAGCATGACTTTGGGTGGTGGTCACGCTCCAAGCACCAGAGGCAAACCAGGTGTGGATCCATTACTGATATGTTGCAGTGACAGGAGCCGCACAGTCTGAATCCAGAAATGGTCCTAGACATGATGGAAAAAAGTCTACACACCAAAAATGGGGCAGACAAAACATTGAGAAAAAGCCTCTCAAAAATGGCAGAGGGTAGTTCTCTTCACGGATCAGAGCTTGACTGGCGCAGAAATAAAATAAATGAAGTGGTGATGTCTATATGTGGCTTGGACATCACTATAGTGCAGATGCCGCTGCCGATGTAATGTGGAGCCAACCAACACCACCTACTGGTGCGCAGGGGTATTCCTTCAAGAAAAATCTTCTGGATCCAGTCTGATGCCAGGGAAATTCAAAGGTATGGAATCTGCAGTTAGATGTTTATCACATCTAGAATGCTCTATTTTCACCATAAATACATAGTGGATCTCTTCTTTGGCAGTCCACTTTAGGTAGCACACCTTAGCGGTGTGTCTTGCCTGTAAGTGAAACACGCCTCTTGAATATCTGATTTTCCACCGAGTCTGGTGCCAACTGGGCCTCGGGGCAAGGAGCGGTGTTCCCCAGGTCTGGGGGAAGCCGTGGTTGCATATTAAAGGCAGCAGAAGCTTTGAATCTTTTGGCCTTGATATGTTTAATTCAGAGTAACTACATTAGCAGGATACATTCCTTGCAAGACTAGCCAAGAGAGCAGCCCTTAAAGCCCAAATCCTGGCTATAGGAAAAGAGAAGGCTGAGACGGGTCTAGCACCCATAAGTGGTGGCAGCACCAAAACAGACAATCATTTGCAAAGCAATAGGTCTCACATTTGCGAGAGTTTGAGCTAATCACATTGTAAATGACAATGCCTTTTATTTGTTTTGAAAACCTGCAAGCGGTGTGTAAACACAGATTTTGTACTCATAGCCATTGCTTACGAGAGGCAAGGCTGGCAGTAATGCGCCTCTTTTACTGCCAGCCTTGCTCATCGTAAGCAAAGAAGTACAAAGTGTGCTTCTAAATGCCTGTGTGAGTTCAGGTTGTAGGTGCCCTTTTTATTGTGGACCAAAAGTGAAACTCCTGCTGTTGAGGCTGAAGGCAGAGCAAGTTTCTTGTAGTACTTGTCAGTAAGTCATAACAATGTTCAGAACACCTGCTCATTTAATCCCTGGCCTCTCTACAGAGCACTCAAAAGAATAGTCACATGTGACAATTGTAATAGTGATTGTATGCTAAAGTGTGTGAAGGAGGCACACAGCTATTGAGATATTGACAGGGCTATAGCAAATGAAAGCACAGTGCTTAAATGTGAGTGGGTGAGTTGGATGGGGATGGTGAAGCTAGGGAAATGCAATAAAGTGCATGCTTGAGAGAGTAAAAAGTGGGTGCTGAAAAATAAAGATGAGGAGTGAGATGTGCAATGGAGGATTTCAGAAAGATGTGGGGAGAAAAAGATTGAAAGTGTTTAACATAGTGAGAGACTGCATAGGAAAGTGGTGGGAAGGAAAGAGTAGGAGAGATTGAGACACTCTGAAGAAAACTAATAGTACTACCTACCTTAGCAATGTTTAATTTACAGTCTCATCCTTCCAGAATTCAATTATATCGAGTTCCAATGATTCCCAACTAAGCACTGTTATTCTTTAATGGGATACTGCTAACAGGCATTGCCAAAGCCAATAGATCTCGCTTGTTTTTGGTGCATGTTAGTTATTGTATAAGTCTGGATGCAAGAACAGAAAGGTCACAAAGAGGTAACAAAACATGGATTGAGTGGCAAACTTTGGGAAGCACAGGATTTTAGCTTAACTGTTTTAAGCTACGCCCTTTTACGCCAACCCCATCTCTTGGAAAAGATACAAAGTTACACCCAGGGCTTAAAGTGGGAAGAAAATTTGGGGGGGTCTCTCAAAGGGGCATGGCCAATGTAATTAAGAGCATGACTTAAAAACACGAAAGCTAAAAATCTGTGCTTATCATAGTGTGCACCTGACTGGTATTTTGCTGCTTCTGTCTTTGCGTCCAGATGCACAAGTTACTACTTGTGTAACAATATATCTGTAAGAGACATTAGTTAGTGATAGATTCCTTACCTTAGAATATCTCCAGTTGTCAGACTGGATCCGGAAAGTTTTGCTTAGCAGTACGCCTGCGCGTCAGTAGGTGGCGTCCTGCAGCTCCGCATCCATCACTGGCATTGTCAGCACCGAGATGATGTCACGGAGGGTACTTAGGCACCACCCATGCGTGCTGACCCCAGTTCTGTGCACGACTTTCCGCGCCGAAACGCAGAGCCATGCAAGATACTGACAATTGGTGCTTAAAACTAGGGCCCTAAAAGGGGATGACCTTAACCCTAGTAATCAGTTTGCAAAACGGGGAGGATGGGTGGGGCGGTAAGGAATCTATCACTAACTAATGTCTCTTACAGATATATTGTTACACAAGTAGTAACTTGTGCATCTGAAAGAGACACATTAGTGATAGATTCCTTACCTTAGAATAGATACGCCAGCAATACCAACCCCTGTGGTAAGTCTGCGAACAAGATTACACCAGAAAGTCACGGAGCACAGAACGGCTAAAGAAGCCGTCTCTCCGGACCTGACTGTCAAGGCCGTAGTGCTTGGTAAAAGTGTGCAGCATGGCCCACGTAGCTGCCTGACATATGTCCTGCAAAGGAACGCCGCGTCTCAAGGCAGTAGTGGCTGCAGTTGCCCTGGTTGAATGGGCACGCAGCCCCACAGGAGGCTCCTTCTTGGCCAAGGAGTAACATGCTTTGATGCACAAAACGACCCACCGAGAGATGGTCAGCTTGTGCACAGCCCGACCTTTTTGGGCACCCACGTAGCCAACAAAAAGATGATCATCCACCCAGAACTGCTGTGTACGCTGCACATAGAATGCAAGCGCACATTTTGGATCCAGACAGTGGAGCCTCTCCTCTTCTCTTGCAAGATGCAGAGGCGGAAAGAAGGTGGGCAAAGTGATGGTCTGCCCAATGTGAAGGGCGTGGCAACCTTTGGCAGAAAAGAACCACCTTGTCCGGATGAATAGAAAGGAAAGGATGTTTAGAAGAAAGACCCTGGAGCCCACTCACTCTTCTGGCAGAGGTGATAGCAACCAGGAAAGCAGTCTTTAAGGTGAGAAGACGCAATGGACAGTTATGAAGAGGATCAAAGGGAGCGCACATCAGAAAGGTCAACACAAGATTTAAGTCCCACTGAAGCATTATGAAGGGTACGGATGGAAACATATGTGTAATGCCTTTAAGAAAACGGTTAAAAACCGAGGACTTTAAAAAGAGAAGGTTGATTTGGAAGCCGTAGAAAGGCGGATATGGTCGAAAGATAACCTTTGATAGTGCCCAGAGCAGAGCACTCCTGAACCAAAGAGAGAAGAAACAAAAGAACCTCAGAAAGAGGGGCAGAAAGGGGATCCACAGCCTTCGTTGTGCACCATGCCACAAATCTGTTCCACCTGCAGGCGTAGACTGTTTTGGTGGAGGGACACCTGGCTGCCAGAATGACATCACAGACTGGGAGGAAGATCGAAAGGTGTCAACTGTTGCCGCTCAAACTCCATGCATGGAGGTGGAGGCTGGACAGGTTCCGGTGGAGGGCCGTCCCCTGCTGCTGCGACAGAAGATCCTCCCGAAGAGGCAGACGGATCGGGGGATCGATGCTCATACTGAGTAGCACGGGATACCATACTCTTTGAGCCCAGTCCGGAGCCACAAGAATGACTTGGGCCCGGTTGCGCCTGATCTTCTTCAGCACTCTGGGCAGAAGTGGTATAGGCGGAAAGGCGTAAAATAGACCGCAGCTCCACTCACTGCGAAAAGCGTCTCTGAGCGAGTGCCGCCTTGGAAATTCCAACGCGCAGACTTGATGACATTGCGCGTTCTCTTCATTGGCGAAAAGATCTAACCAAGGCTCTCCTCGCTGCAGAAAGAGACCATGCACCACACCGAAGTTCAGATGCCATTCGTGTTCAATCATGCACCGGCGGCTGAGTTTGTTCGCCCTGGCGTTCCGAGAACCTGCCAGGTGTTGAACCACCAAGGTAATGCCTTGATGTTCCAGCCATGTCCAGAGGCGCAGAGCCTTCTGACATAGGGTCCACGACCCCACCCCACCCTGTTTGTTGCAATACCACATGAGAGTGGTGTTGTCTGTGAACACCTGCACTACACTTCCCCGGAGAGAGGGAAGGAATTCCTTCAGTGCATGTCGGATCGCCCGCAGCTCCAGAAGGTTGATATGGAGCTGGGACTCTGCCGGAGACCAGAGGCCTCTGATCTCCACCTCTCTCATGTGGCCTCCCCATTCCAGGAGGGACACGTCCATCACCACTGTGTGCTCCGGTTGGGGAAGGTAGAGGGCTATGCCACTGACCCAATCGCGATTCATGAGCCACCACTGCAACTGTTGTGCAGCGCCCTCCAAGATCTGGACGTGATCGGACAGGTTGCCCTGATGCTTTGCCCACTGGAACTTCAGGTCCCACTGCAGAGCCCACATATGCCATCTGGCATATGTCACCAGCAGGATGAAGGAGGCCATCAGGCCCAGAAGCCGGAGGGTCAGCCTGACTGAAACTCGGGATAGAGGCTGAAAGAGTGGAATCATAGCCTGAATATCCCGGACTCGCTGCTCGGGAGGATAAACCCAAAACAGCGTCGAATCTAGTACCCCTCCGATGAAGGGGAGCTTCTGAGAGGGACTCAGGTGAGACTTCGCCACATAGATGGAGAACCCCAGTAAATGCAGGAGGTCGGCCGTAGTCTGGGGCCGGGCTCGAGCCGCATCCCAATTCGGATCCCAGACCGGAACAAAATGGTCCAGGAACCGGGGCAGCGGTGGGATAAACAGCACCCAGTGCGGCGGCTGGGACGGAGCCGGGGCCGGAGCTGGAAGTCCTGCTCCTCGTGGCCGAAGGCGTGCCGGCAGGAGCACAGGGCCTAAAAAGGAAGTCCATAGCAGCAAGAAACTCTTGCATCTGTTCGGGAGCCGCCGACGGACCCAGGTACAGCAGGTAGGCCGTGGGACTCCCCGGCTCCAGAGGAACAGCAGGGGCTGAGCCCCTGTCCCTCTCGTCCCCCTCCGGGGAGCGATGGGGGAAGGTCGGAGAGCAAACACGCTTCTTCAACTTCTTTTTTGAGCGTCGCTTACCAGAATCTGAAGGCGAAGACTTAGAGCCTGAGGAGCGGCGGCTCCGGTCCGACAAGCGGTCTCGTGAACGGCCCCTAGACCTGGAGCGGCGGCAAGAGGAATGCCGGACCTCCAACAACTTCCGGCATTGCTCCCGCAAAGCCTTTGGGGCCATGGCCCGACAGTCTTGACAGTCATTGTCGGTCTCCAGGCAGTAGAGGCACACATCGTGGGGGTCCGCCACCGACATATTACGGCGGCATGACCCACAAGATTTAAAGCCGGGCATCCCTACCTGCACCAAGAGACAAGAGGAGTTGACAAAAAGTCTCAAAAAAGTTGTCAAAAAATGACTGAGGTACGTGCTCAATCCGGATCTGCGCTTTTGGTGCGGAAAAAGAAAGAACTGACATTAGCGCGCATGGGTGGAGTCTAAGTACCCTCTGTGACCTCATCTTGGCGCTGACGACGCCAGTGAGGGACGCGGAGCAGCAGGACGCCACCTACTGATGCGCAAGGGTACTGCTAAGCAAAACTTTCCGGATCTGACGCCTAGGGGATATTCTAAGGTAAGGAATCTATCACTAACGTGTCTCTTTCAGATATTACACCTACAACAAGCCAGGACTATTGGCTTTGTTCATGGTTGTTAGTTGCATAAAATAAATAAGCAACAACTATGGCTTTGTTGTATATAACATTGAAAATGCTTCAGTTCTGACATGAGACTGTGAAAGAACAATAACAAGTCTCTAAGAAGTTACATCAAAGGCAGTGAAGGCTGGTACTGTTACAGAGTTAAGATTTGTTTTTTTCACCCTGACGGTGAGTGCAAAAATGGAGAGCCCGATAAAGACCTGTCTCTGCACCTGCTTTTTATAACAGCACCAGGTGCTGAGCACTAGCAGGTCCCAGACTTAATGCCCTGGTTGCACCGCCTTGGTAACTCCCCCTTTAAAGTATCACCACTTTTTCAATCAAACATAAAACCATAGATCAAGCCATCCAGTCTCACTCTGCCATGGCAGAGTCATGCAGTGTATTCCACTGTGCCAGCATCTGCGCTTTCATTTGAGCCAGCACTTGTGCTGTCCTCATTCCTCTGCCAACAAAAGCACTACCCAGCCTCTCCGTGTCACATTGATGGAGTCACCCCAGGTCCATCCATAAAGCAAGCCAATCAATCCATGCTGTGCCAGGTGAATTTATTTAAGTATTGATACTCTGCTGGCAGACGCAAGGTGGTGACTGTAAAACGATAACCAAGCAAGATGACTGACTGCGCTACCACTCGCTTCTAGCATCTGCAATCAACTAACGGCACAAGCTCAAATTCAGGTGAAGAAATCTCAACCTCAATCCTTTCAAAGTCAGTAAATTAGTAATGCTAACATCTGTTCATTGTAGCATTTAGAGACAGCAGAAGTGAGGATCAGGGCACTATAAGAAAGCAGCATTTCACACAGCATTCTAAACGAAAGCAATACAACAAGCGTCCTTAAACCATATGATGACACTTGGGAAGTCTGCAAAGAGTTGAGGGGGAGGCTACATGATGGCTGGGTGGCTAAGTGTCATATAGTGAATTCCTGATGCCCTAATTGGTCGCCACAGCCCCAAATGAGCATTGCTCACTGCCAGGTGGAATGCTCTTCTTGCCATGTTCCACGGAGGTTTCTGTGATGCATCCTTGAGGTTCTATTTTGCAGGGCTTTCCTGCACTCAGAGTTAATGGGAAAAGCCACAGTTATCTCAGTCGTCTTTAGCTGCGCTTGCTTAGTTCACATTGGCACAAAGATCGAGCTAAAGGTGCTTGTTCAGCTCTGACACACAGACAGTAAAAGTCGTCATTCTGTTGAATTCAGTGATACATTTGTTTAAAAAAAAAGAAAAGAAAACAGCAAAAAAACGCAAATACATTACCAAAGAAAGACCATGTATTCTCACATCAGGTGAATGCGTTTTGTACCCAAAACGCATTCAGGCAGAAACAAACACAAGTACATAAAGGTACTCAAGCAGCATGCGCGTTGCTGCTCTTTCCCGCTGCAATACTCCATGGGAGTTAACTTCTAAGAAAAGTTGGGACATGCACCAACCATTAGCCATTTATGTACTTCAAGTTTTAAATGACACATACCAAAGCGTCGGAGGAGTCATACCCCACAAAGTACCTACAACAGATCACCTGACAGCTCAAGAGGTGTCTAGGCTCGACCTGCATGGGACAAAGAGGAAACTTTTGAACGCAAAATCCCAGAAGGGACTGTCCCCAAATATATTGAGGGTGATGATATTACCAAATGGCTTACAGCCTTTGAGGGGATGTGTAAAATGAAGTTACACTAGAAGTATAAGGGCTCTCTACTGTGAGAGTTATTCTCAGGAAAGTGCAGGTATAGAGTCCTGACACTGGATGAGGACGATGTTGAGTCCTATGACCTCATGATGGGTACCCCGATGAGGGCTTTGGACTCATCATTGAGGAGTACAGGATAAAGTTGAGGGAGACTCATGCAACTTTGAGTCAGTCCTTGGTAGATTTTGTTGACTTCTCAGTCAAAGCACCAGCACTAGGAGGCTGGTTAAAAGGCAGTAAGGTACAAGATTATGAAGGCTCAATCATTTTCTAATGAAGGGGCATCTGTTAAATAATTGTACAACTGGACAAATGTGTCAGTACCTTGTGGACTTAGGGTAAGTCTCTTGTCAAGAGCTGGGGAAGAAGGCTGACCACTGGTTCAAAGCAAGGGTGCCCATTGAGAGGGAAACCTTAGCTTTGGTTTGGCCACTTAAGCAGCAGAGCCCATACCTGTTTGGGACTCACTTCCTTGTTCAAACTTACCACAGCCCTCTCAGATGGTTAATGCAAATGAGAGTGGAAAATGCTAAACTGTTTAGTTGGTCCATCTCCTAACAGGGAATGGACTTTACAGTGGGACACAGACCTGGGGCTGACCATGCCAATGCAAATGGTCCCTATGGTACCCAGGACATCAGTACTAAAGAGGGTACCCATGAGCTGCAGCATGTATTATGCCACCCATAGGAACCCACACAAACACTGCATGCGGAATGCCATCGCAGGATGTGTGAAAGGTTGCAAGCCCTTCTGAAAACATAACATTGTACCTAAAGAACTACAGAACCATCTTTCTACTCCCCTTCACAGCCAAAGTCACAGAGAAGATCATCAACATCCAGCTCACAAACTTTATAGAATCCAAATCGATCCTCCACATCCAGATTTCGCAGCAACCACAGCACTGAGACCGCCCTCCTAGCTGCCACAGACAACGTCCACACTCTCCTCGACCAGGGACACCCGGCGGTCCTCATCTACTAGACCTCTCAGCAGCCTTCAACGCCCTTTCCGATCACACACTAGCTGCCATACTACAAAATGCCAGCATAAAATGAACTGCCATAGACTGGATCCACTCATTGCTCACTAGCCGAACTCAAAGAATCAGAGCCCACAGAGATAAGCTGTGAGGTAGCCCAAGGATCCTCACTCAGCCCCACACTCTTCAACATCTACATGGCCCCCATCGTCAGAAAGCACAGACTCCGCATAGTATCCTAGGCTGACGACACCCAGCTCATCCTCCCCTCACTAAGGAACAAGACATCACCAGACAAAGCTAACAGGTAGGAATGAAAGACGTTGCATCCTGGAACAGCAGCAGCTGTCTGAAGCTCAACTCAGAGGAAACAGAATTCCTTGTCCTCAGATCCCTGCCCTCTGCATGGGACAACACCTGGTGGCCCACTGCCCTCAGCAACCCTCCCACACACGGACCCTGCCCACAACCTCAGCATTATACTCGACTCCTCCCTCACCACGAACCGACCGATCAACTCCACATGCTTCAATACCGTCCACAAGACCTTCAAATGGATCCCCCCAGATCCAGAAAGGCTGCCACGAACGCACCCATATCATAACCAGCAATCTGAAAGAGACAATTAGTTATACATTCCTTACCTTGTGAATTACACCCAGGCGCCAGACTGGATCCGGAAATTTCTTCATCAGCAGTACTCCTGCGCTTCGAAAGGTGGTGTCGGTTGACTCCGCGTCCGTCGTTGGCATTGTGGTTGCCATAATGACGTTGCAGTATCTACTAAGACGCCGCCGTTGCATGCTGACATCTGTTTTCTTTTTCCGCGCCAACCAGCACAGATCCGGTGAGAGCGGTACCCCTAGTCCCTTTTTGACTGACTTTTTTGCGACTTTTGTCAACACAGTTTTTCAAGTCTATCGACTCCTGGTGCACATAAGGGATGCCGGGTTTCAAGGCTTACGGTTCCTACCGAAAACTGATGTCGGTGACTGATCCGCACCACATATGCCTGTGGTGATTCAAACGCGACCACGATCCCAAGTCGTGTTCCGACTGCCGGACCATTAATTCGGAGTCTTTGCGGGAGAGGTCCCGAAAGCTCTTAAGGCCCGACAGTCCATGCCGCTCAAGGTCCTGGTCGCGTGGGAGGTCGAGAAACCGGTCTTGGAGCCACCACCACAACTCGTCATCAAAGTCTTTGCACTCCTCAGGTAAGTTGAAGCACAAGAAAAAGTCAAAGAAGCATCATCACTGAAGGACTGGGTTATTTAAGACCCAGCGGTGCCAGGGGACAACACCTGAAACCTTCGTGGGTAACCTGCTCCGGCGTACAAATGACAAAGACACGGGACACTTCCTTCGGCGTCAAAGATTCGAGGTTTATTTACTGCAGGGAACACAGAAGTCACGTGAAGTACACAGCATGTAGGTTCGCGGGATCTGATTCAATTTGCTACTGTGGATCGCTCCTTTTATACACATTTCTCTCATAAGCGAACATGGTACACAAAGGTTTACAACTTGGTTCCCATAATTATCCCCGAGAGGGGTCGCTTTGATGTATTCAAGGTCCGGAACATAAGTACAGAAACATTCGATGGTTCCCAACTGTAAAAACCCATCTTCCCACCATTAGTACATTCCAATCGGCAATAAAACAGATCGAAGAAGGAACAAGGACAGGTGCAAAGGAAGATGGAAACAGTGGGGAGATCGGAAAGGGTGTAAAAGGGGAGGTATCGGGAAACACGAGCTACAGGCATCAAAGGGACGTGCCTAATGAGATGCACGGCTAAGACAATAGACCGGCACGGCAAGATGAGCCTCGAGCGGGGCCATCTGCTTTACAGTATCATCCCCCTCATCATAAAGACACTTTCAAAGGAAATGTGTCTTCCGCAAGTGTCTTGGGATTCCCAGGGTCGCGAAGCGGACAACGTCCGTTCGCTGGCTACTTGAGGGCAAGAAAAAAAATGGATGCCGTATCTAAGATGGAACCCGTGGGTACAGATAGAAAAACCCACAAAACAGACGAACGGTTTAGGTTAGCACAGCGAAACTGCGCACACCCACTAAACTCGTCATTTGCGGTTCATAGATACCAGACTCGACCATATTTGTGCGAGTCGAAAACACCACTTACGATCGTCACGGAACCTCAGACGCTCCTTTTGCCCTCATGTAGGCAAACACTAGTCAGAATCATACTCGATATTCATCAGACCATCTAGATGTTGCTGTAACATAGCTCTGTCCAACCGAGCTCCTTTGGTAACAGGCGGCTGTCTTATACACGTCGTAGCACAGAGGCCACATAAGGCAGGACCACACTGCACACAAAGGCAACACGTGAACAGGAACGCCACAACAACTCCGATAATCATCAGAATCTTCCAACCCCAAGTCGACATCAGGCCCCAAAACCACCCAAGTAGCGTCCAATCTCCTACATCCACGTGTATGGATTCAGAGATCTTATGCAACTTTGAGATGGCTTGATAGACGGTCGGAGCGTTATCTGGAATGAAAATACAGCAGCTCGAATGGATCACCTTACATACTCCACCTCGATCCGCTAAGACCACGTCTAAAACCATACGGTTTTGTAACGTCATAAGCCTATCCGCCTGAAGTTCTGTGGTGATATTACCAAGGGCACTGGCAGTAATATTAGCTGTCGATTCCACCACTCGAGTCAACTGTCTCAGGTTCCTACTATTAACCATAAGTCCCCAAAACGGGAGGAAACCCTTGAAAAAGTCTCCTGCCTCTTGACCGGCAGTGTCCTCTTCACTAATTACGCCTCTCACAACTCTAGTCTTGTGATAGTCTGCATCTACAGTGAACGTCGGAGGCAACAGATTTGCGATAAAACATGAGCCCACAAAGTCGGAGGGCAACCATGTATACGCACGATCATGGCAGACAAAGTATGTACCCTTGGCAGCCAGAAACAGAGGGGGCGAGAGCATCGGCAAGATATAAGTCTCGGAGCAAGCACTCTCTCCAAGACGAGCTCTCGATCTTCGGCCACGACCCAATAAACAGAAATTACCAAGGTGGGGTACGACCCATATCGGGGGCGAGCTTCTAAGCTGTTTATCATTCGTGAGCGCACTATACTCGACCTTACTCAGAACCCTATAGGCTTGTACCTCTTCTTCTGGAATGAGCGACGGTTCATAGATTTCTCTATCTAAGTCCTCTATCGCTATAGACAAAGGCTTTTGATACGAGCCAGGACCAGAGTAGGGAGAACGTGGCTCTCGATTGGGGTAGGAATCTAGTGCGCTTCGAAACATTGTTTGGAATGCTCGAGCTGAACCCTGGGAACTATAAGGAAGGACCAGATATGGAATTCCCTTATCCGTGGTATGTGGCATTAACCCACACACCCAACAATTTGTAGTATTAACCACTAACTGATGCTGATGAAGGAGCTGGATAAAGGAATTATTTCGGAATTCTGCACGTCTAGCCTGTTCGTGTTCGGGTAAGATATGGAAAGAATGAGGGGATGCAGTGGAGGTGAGTTTAGGTTCAGAAGTAGGAGTAGGTATGGCAGAAGGTAAGAAGTACGACATCATGGAATACACCCCACCCGCCAATAGTGCAGAAACAGTCAGAAACAATAGGAACACTTGAAACATAAAACATTTGGGACGAATAATTTGTTGCAGTTTGAATCTTTGCGCCTGAGCTTCTTCCAAGTCCATCAGCTTTGAAAACGCCATCCCCTATGACCGTCCGCAACGTTTCTTGACGCACTTCGTTCTGTGTAGCAGTAGTCAATCCCTAGGAGTTCCCAGGAACCGACGGTCTTTAACCTAGCGTCAAGACCTACTAACCAGAAGGAAGTACACGCGCGGCCCTACGGTCTTATTCACAATGTATGTACAAAAGTCTCTCAGCTGTGGAAGCAAAAACACATGTGGAACGAAACTCAATATTTACAAAAATAATCACAAATATACGGGTGTTCTAGACTGATCGTGGCAAATGGGATAATGCAGTTGTCCAGGGACAAAACGAAATTTCTTTATTAGTCTCTAGTGCTGGATCGCAAAAAGTATCGAGCTTTCCCAGGACGTGTCTGTTCATCAAACAAAGGATCCGATGAGGGAACAGAGTTCTGCTGATCAGCCGTTTGTTCAGATCTTGAGTCTTTTGATGGCAAATGTTCAACAAGGTCTTTCTGCTGCACTGAGGATTCTCCGACAGGCTGTGCGTCGCTAAAGGGTACAAAAGTCTGTGGTCCTTCGGTTTCAGATGAAGCAATGCCCTTCCTTACCCACGAGTCTGCCGGTAAAGGTATAGGAACCTTCTTGGTATGAGTGGCATGCACCCAATTTTTACGTCCTTCCAAACGGACGGCAGTTCTCGTGGCAAGGAGGACCTGATAGGGTCCAGTAAAACGGGGTTCCAAATTCTTTTTGCGGGCAAAGTTGCGGGTAACCACCCAGTCTCCGGGTTGGAGCTGGTGGCCTGGACCCTCCGTCTGTGTCGGCAGTGCTTCGTAAACCTGTTGGTGAATTAACCTCAGTTTAGCAGTCAGATCATGAAGATAGTCAATCAACATTGGGTACTCAAGATTAGAAAACACACCCGGTCTAGGGACCCCCCAAACATTCGCAGGACGACCGAACACTATTTCAGAGGGACTAAGCCCTACTCGGGAGTGTACGGTTGCCCTTGTTGACAATAAAGCTAAGGGTAAAGCGTCAGGCCACGAAAGACCAGTCGTAGCCTGAATCTTCGCTAGCTTTAGTTTAAGGGTGCCATTAAACCCTTCAACCAAACCAGCTGACTGGGGATGATTGGCGCTATGGAATTTTTGATTAATTCCAAGGCCCTTACACACACTCTTCATCACACTCCCCACAAACTCACTTCCGTTATCAGACCATACAATCCGAGGCATTCCATACCGAGGAAAGTATTCCTTCAGTAGGATTTTCGCAGTCGACAAGGCAGTGTTGTCTTTGAGAGGGTAGGCTTCAATCCATCGGGAGAACGCGCAAACCACAACTAAAACGTATTTCAGGTTATTGCATCGCTCCATATGGATGAAGTCTAGTTGAATCACCTCAAAAGGACATGAAGGGGGAGCAAAATGGCCAGGGGGTGTTGGGGTTCCCTTACCAGGATTGTACAACATACATACCATACAATTCTTAACCAATCTTTCAGCACATTTCGTGATACCATCATTCTTCCACACAGGGGACAGCAACTTACAAATACCTTTCACGCTAATATGTGCTAACCCATGTGCCATCGTCACAACAGCTAGCACATACGCATCTGGCAACATCCATCTCTTATGCTCCGACAAATCAACCCAACAACCATTCGCATCCAACTTTCCCGTACTCTCTTTCCACTTCGTCTTTTCAGTCTCAGTGGCCTCATTCTGAATTGCTTTCACACTCTCGATAGTGTCCTCACACATACCAGTCTCTGTAGGCCACCTAACCGAACTCGTCACATACATTCTAGTGCTAAGGTTCCGGGCAGTTTCCTTAGCAGTCTCATCCGCAAATGCATTACCACGACCAACGTCATCTGTCACCTTACGATGTGCGCTACATTTAACAATCGCTACCTGCTTAGGCAACATAAGTGCATCCAAAAGATCATTCACAAGCTGGCCATGCTGAATCTTCGTGCCATGTGACGTCATAAAACCTTTCTCTCTCCACAATCGTCCAAAGCTATGAGCGACGCCAAAAGCATATTGGCTGTCGGTAAACACATTCACACGTTTCCCTTTCGCCAGCACACACGCTCTAGTGAGGGCAATCAGTTCTGCAGCCTGGGCAGAGGTCTGATTCAATCTTGCAGCTTCCACAACAGTATTCAAAGTTACAACAGCATACGCAGTAGTCACATCACCATTTGGCAATTTAAAACATGAACCATCCACATACAAAGTTCCATCTGGATCTTCCAAAGGAGTGTTTTTAAGGTCAACTCGACCTTTTGTTTCCTCCTCAGTCCTCAAATAACAGTCATGTTCTGCTATTTCATCTGACTCTGTGCTAATTGGTAACAAAGTAGCCGGGTTCAGAACATTGCAACGTTTTATCTGGATATGACTTGCCAACAGCGTCAACTCGTACCCAGACAACCTTGCACTCGTCAAGTGCTGAGTTTTCGTACGATTCAAAAGAGTGTCAACTGCATGCGGAACCATCACCGTAAGCATATTGTCCATGACCAATCCTGCTGATTGTCGGATGGACACCGCAGCTGCCGCTGTTGCTCTCAAGCAACTCGGCAATGCTCTAGCTACCGGGTCCAAGGTCGAGGAGAAATATGCACATGGACGTTGCTTACCACCAAAAGGTTGCGTTAAGACACTCAAAGCACAACCTTCCCTTTCGTGAACATATAATGTAAACGGCTTGCTGTAGTCAGGGGTACCTAACACAGGAGCCGAACACAATGAGTCACGCAGTTCAGAAAAACTTTTCTGACATTCTTCCGTCCATGGTAAAGGAGTTGAAACATCCTTGCACGTAAGAGCCACCAATGGTTTCGCTAGCAATGAAAAATTTGGAATCCATTGCCTGCAATATGACGTGATACCTAGAAAGGCACGCACATCTCTTTGGGTTGTTGGCACAGTCATTCGCGCAATTGCTGCAATTCTCTCTGGGGTCAACCGTCTTCCCTCCTTTGACAATAAGTGACCTAGATAGGTGACTTCTTGACAACAATATTGGAGTTTAGAAGGTGACACCTTGTGATGTAAGTCACAGAGATGTTGCAGCAACGACACCGTAGCAATTTTGCAAATGTCCTGAGTGTCTGCAGCCACCAATAAGTCATCGACATATTGGATTAAGGCCGCACCAGCCGGCAACATAAACGCATCCAGTTGACCCTTCAAGGCTTGACTGTAAATTGATGGACTCTCACAGTAGCCCTGAGGAGCACGTTTAAACTGGAAGCTACGGCCACCAAGAGAGAAACCAAAAAGGTCTCTGCTTTCTTCGGCAATCGGAATGCTAAAGAAAGCGTTCTTCAGATCGATCACCGAAAACCAAGATGCAGAAGCTGGAATCAGAGTCAGTAGCGCTGTGATGTCAGGCACAACAGGGAACTGAGGAATCACAATTTTATTTACCTCCCGTAAATCGATAACAAAATGATAAACAGGCGGTTTCGAGGGATCGGTACGTTTCAGAATAGGCAGTACAGGGCTGTTGCACACGTTTCCCCGAGTTTCTTCAATAACATCCTTCTCGATCAGATCATAGATGATCGCTAACAGTGCTCGTTCACCGTCAAGAGAGATTCGATACTGGGGGATACGTGGCAATCGCACATTAGATTTCAGCTGAACAACATAAGGGGAGATGTCAAGCAGGCCCACGTCATTGGGACCTGTTGCCCACAAAGATGCAGGAAGAGAACTCAATTCCGGTGGAAGCTTATCGAGAGACAAGTACATAGGAGAGACAACCCTCTCACCCAAAGTAAGCTTTACTCCCGCAGGAGAACAGTACAAAGTCGCATACAAACGTTTTAGCAAATCCAGGCCCAAAAGATTTTCACCACAACCAGTAGTCAAAATCAACGGAGCTTGCAGCTCACGAGGCCCAATTGTAAGGGGCAAAGGGCGCGAAACTGGATTGCTAACGGGGGCGCCAGAGAATCCAACGGAAACATTTGTTAAGCCAGACAAAGGTGCGCCAGGGAGTTTCGAATGCATTATAGAACTTTTTGCTGCACCAGTGTCCAACAGAAAAGGCTCAACGACGCCCGATATAGCAACTGCGACGTAAGGCCCTCTCTGATCAACCGGAACTGATACCACTCCCTCTCCTTGTCTATGGCTGTCCTAGTAATTACTGTCGTCAGTTCCCTGATCGACGTAATAATTGTCTACATTGTACTGCGCAGATCGTCCTTGCGATGATCCTCATTGATCAAAACAGTTATTGGAATTTGACGAATTATCGGAACGATCATTTTGAGCACCACGACCCCTACCACGTGATGTCTGCTGAGAACCACCACGACCTCCTCTAGATGTGTTACCACTATTACGATCATTTAGAACCGGACAGTTGAATTTTAAATGACCCTCCTGTCTACAGTAGGCACACTGATTGTACCCTAACGAAGATCTTTGGGAAGAGTGAGGTTCCGTGACGATTTGAACCCGTGTTTTCAACATTGTCGTAAATACATAATTTTGGTATCAGTGAACCGCAAATGATCCATTTAGCATATCCTGGTGTTTTCGCTGTGCTACGAGCAAGAGTACTCCTGTTACAAAAACATTTCCGATCTACCCATGGTATCCATCTTAGATCATGGCAGCCATTTTGTGTTTCTTGCCCTCACATACGCAATAACCTCTGATTACTTCATTTCAATTAAGGACACGTAGGCTTAGCCGACGAATCACCTTTCCAGTGACACGTGCACCTTAGAACAGAACACGCTGTAGCTGCATGACTCGACAAAGGCTCCCTCCTCTGCCCGAGGCCAGTCCTGCTATACTGGTTCTTGTGTTCGTTGGCCTGATCATGATTAGGCGGCCGAAGCCGGTAGCCTTGCCCATTTACAACCCACAAACATCCCTTATCCTGCTTTTCTATCTTCTGCACCTGGCTCTGCTCCTTTCCTTCTGGGCCTTTATTAGGGGGAGGTAACAAAATTTACGATGAGGCGGTCCGGGTCTTGAATGAAAAGTTGACATGAGATTATGATGGAAAAGTGGGAACCCCTCGTTCGTAATGTTTTGACATCAGATATTGTCGACGATTCCTGTACAACGCCAAATATTTATTGTTTAGGGCACAAAGGTTTGGGAATGTATTACATGTAAAGAATTTGCCTCAAGCTCAAATTTTAGTATATAAGGAGCAAACCTTTTTGTACAAATCGAACAGGCTCCTAGATTCTGCCCGTGTGTAGTTTCTGTGACTTCTGTGTCCCTGCAGTAATAAACCTTTGGTCTTTGACGCCACCATCGAGAAGCCCGTGTTTCTGTTTATTTGTGCACCGAGACAGGTGGAACTCCGGGGTCTTCGGGTGTTATCCCTGACACCTCTGGACGGAACCAAAAAGTCCAGAACTCCATTTGGCGCCCAACGTGGGGCGACGTCATTTAGGTACCGGTCCAAAAGCCTGAAGGGTTCGAGAAGCTTCGTGTGAAGATTCCTGAGGGAGGCGCCCCACTTCATCGATCCCGGCATATCGCAAAAGTGGCCCGACGTTCTCTTCCACGAGGGTTCCCGTTCAGGACGGCTGCAGTGGTCCGTTGCCTTGACCGTCGCCCTGTCTTGGACCCGAGGTGCAGTCCTTAGTACGGCGAAACGTGACGGGTTTCTCCTTGGTGACGTCTTCAGTGCCTCAGTTAAGTATTTAGTGGTTGCTAGTTGGTTACTTCGTAAGGGTTGTTAAAATCCTTTTAGTTCTTGGTTTGGTTTGGTTTCGTAAGATTATCACTGGTTGTTCTGGTTACGATAATCTATTGGTTTAGTTTGGGTATCGATACATTTGTTCGCTTTTGGTAGGCCTAAGTTCTTGGTTCGAGTGCACATTCCTGTTTGTGTTTGTTTGTTCTGTGTTCCGGAGTATAAAATGGTAAGTCGGAAAAATTGTATGTTGTCGTGTTTTGGTTGCAACAGTGATTCCCGGCTGGAGGACTCATGTCTGGTTCCTCCGATTGGGACTCCTCTATATGATCTTTATTGTAAGTTTGGAGTGGGTCCTATATCTTATAATGAGGTATGGGTCCGATACACCGAAAAGGATGGTGTCCTTAGTTGGCCACTACATGGTAGTTTTGAACCTGAAGTTCTTGACAATTTAGAAGTAAAATGGTTTAAGAAGAAAGCCCAGCCGGCAATGTTTGATTCTTTCCGTTACTGGCGAAAAGAATCTAAACAGAGAGAAATTAAGAGGTTAAAGAAAGAACAGAAAGAGCAAGAGTTGACTTTAGAGCAGGCTGCTAAGCAGCTGCAAGTCAACGAGTCTGAGAAGGCAATGGAGGTGGCTATTAGAGAGCGTAATTTCGCGATTGACAAGTGCTATCCTGCCTTGCCATCGAGTACAACTAAGATAGTAGAGGACCCCGAGAGCGATCCTCTGTTATCTTACTTGTTACGGTCACCCCCACCGTATGCACAGGGTGCTACGGCTCTGCCTGTACCGAATGTTCAATTGCCGGTTGCTGGACAACCTGGTATTCCTGCTCCTGCCCCTCAGAATCAAGTTCCTGTACCACCTGTGGTTAATGTGAATGTTCCTTCGGCACCCCCTCTTCCTGGGTTGCCAGTATCTTTGCCTATACCTGTATCGCTTACACCTACTGCTTCACAAGCTACCTTATCTGATACTCCTACTGTTCCTGGTCTATCTGTTCCTACTGCTACTGTGTTTTCTACATCTGCTAGTATCATGACTCCGCTTTCTGTTCGTCGAAGAATCACTGATTCTGTCTCTAATATTCTGTCTCCTTTCTATAAAACTTTAATTAAAACTCCTGCCTCTGAGTCTGTACAGAGACGTAGTCAGCTTCCAAGTACTGAGGAACGAAGAATCTTAGATTCCACGGCTCTTAGATGGATTTCGAAGAGTAGGAGATATAGTACGAGAGATGTACTAGATACTTTTGTGCAGTGGAATGAACCAACGCAACGATATGTTTTCGACGAGATGTGCTCCCTGTTGCGTGATGAGTTAGAAGAAGATGATTCTGAATCGAACTTAGAAGAATTAATTAATGTTCAGAAAGAGTTTGCTGCAGGTATGATAGTAGGTCAAAATATAAAAGAAGCGATGGAACTAATTTTAAGCTATAGGAATGATCCATCTCTTCGGTCACCGAGAGATTTGGAAAAACAAAGTACGAAGCTGAATCGCCAATATCCAATGAGGGAGGTTCCTCCAATTTGGCGTGAAGCTGTGCAAGCTAATGTAAACCTTGGTATTGCAGCCGCTCCGGCGCAATTCCAGAGAGTGTGGATACACATTCCGTGGAAGCGAGCTGAGGTATTGGCAGTGAAACAGGCCTTGCCAGATCCGCGTAAAAGTCCTGCCGGATATTATAAGGAGTTAGCACAAACAGTTGAGGCTTGTGTAATGAATCTAGCGGACATTGACATGTTATTTGGGAATGTAGTTCCGCAACCAATTTGGGCTAAAATTCGTAAAGAAAATCACCCAGTTGCTCTAGGTGGCGATGGGGCGGCTATCATTGCAGCAGATGGTCAGCAAATAGGTGGTTCCAAACCCGAACCTCTAATTGCTAATCTTCCAGGTAGGATAATCGACTTAATGAAGACTCTGATGCCAGCATTGCGTGTTAACTGGGACAAGTTGTCCGCATGCAGGCAAAAGAAAGACGAAAGTGTCTCCGACTCTTTCACGAGGTTCGAAGAGACTTTTGTGGATCACAGTGGTCAGGATATGAGCACGGAGGGAGGACAGAGATTATTTGTCGATAAATTTGTACACAATCTGCTACCAGAGCTCTGCAATAAATTGAAAGATTCCGAGAGTGCGTGGGCTGTCTCTACAACTGCGCAAATACTTGCAACTGCACAGTATTATGAAAATAGGGATAAAGAGGAGAAAGAGAAATCAGATAAGAAAACGAAAGACTTAAAAACTAAAGTTCTTCTGCAACAAGCAAATCCGCCTCGCATGAATCAGACCAATACGCAGCAAGGGTCATATCAGAGAACAGATTATAGTTCACCGAGGCCCCAATATCAGTGGAACCAGTGTGCATACTGTAAGAAAGAGGGTCACTACAAAAATGACTGTCCGATCTTAGCGCAAAATAATGCTGCAGCAGCTCAGAGAGGTCGTGGTGGTTCTATGCAAAATTCTAGAGGTCGAGGACGAGGTGCTATGCCTCCACAAACGAATGATCGCCCTTCTAATCACTTTGATCAACGAAATGGACAGTCTGCCCAACAAAATAGATCCCAACAGTATCATGTTGAGGACTATTGTGAAGTAGATGAGGGATTTCAACAGAGTGGGTACTAGGACAGCCATGGACAGAGAGAGGGAGTAGTATCAGTTCCAGTGGACCAGAGTGGGCCTTATGTCGCAGTAGCAACATCAGGTGTAGTCGAACCGTTTCTGTTGGATACTGGTGCCGCAAAAAGTTCTATCATTCATGCGAAACTCCCTGGCGCACCTTTGTCCGGCTTAACAAATGTTTCTGTAGGTTTTTCAGGCGCCCCTGTTTACAACCCTGTATCTGGTCCTTTGTCTATTTCTGTTGGACCGTGTCAATTGAAAGCACCCCTGATTTTGACGACAGGTTGTAATGAAAATCTACTTGGTTTAGACTTGTTAAAACGCCTACATGCGACATTGTACTGTTCTCCGTCAGGAGTACAGCTTACATTGGGTAAAAGAATCACCTCTCCGATGTACTTGTCAATGGATGCACTTCCGCCAGAGCTGCGTTCACTCCCTGATACTCTTTGGGCGACTGGTCCTAACGATGTAGGCCTTTTAGAAATACCACCATATGTAGTCACTTTGAAAGCAAATGTCAAATTTCCACGAATTCCTCAATACAGAATCTCTAGTGAAGGCGAACGTGCACTTTTATTGATCGTGCAAGATTTGATTAAGAAAGGGGTGGTTGAAGAAACTAGAGGAAATGTCTGTAATAGTCCTGTATTGCCAATTTTGAAACGTACTGATCCTTCAAAGCCTCCAGTATATAGATTTGTTATCGATCTCAGAGAGGTTAATAAAATTGTGGTTCCGCAGTTTCCTGTAGTTCCAGACATTACTGCATTGTTAACATTGATTCCTGCAACAGCTACATGGTTTTCAGTCATCGACTTGAAGAATGCCTTTTTCAGCATTCCAATAGCCGAGGAAAGCAGAGATATTTTCGGCTTCTCTCTAGGAGGTCGAAGCTTCAGGTTTAAACGCGCTCCACAAGGCTATTGTGAGAGCCCATCCATTTACAGTCAGGCATTAAAAAGTCAGTTAGATTCCTTTGTACTTCCTCCAGGTTCTGCTCTAGTGCAGTATGTAGATGACCTTCTAGTGGCTGCCGATGACAAGGAAACTTGCAAAGCAGCTACGATTTTGTTATTGCATCATTTGTCTAATTTGAATCACAAGGTGTCACCTTCAAAAATGCAATACTGCTGCCAAGAAGTGACCTACCTAGGTCATCTCTTGTCAAAGGAGGGAAGGAAGTTGACCCCAGAGAGAATAAAAGCAATTACGCAGATGAGTGTTCCCCGCACACAGAGAGAAGTACGTGCCTTTTTAGGTATTACCTCGTACTGTAGGCAGTGGATCCCAAATTTTTCTCTTTTAGCAAAACCATTGGTAGCTTTGACTGGGAAAAATGTTCCGAGTCCGGTGCCATGGTCTGCTGAATGTCAGGAGAGTTTTTCTGAGTTACGAAATGCACTATGTTCAGCTCCTGTATTGGGTACACCCGATTACAACAAGCCATTCACGCTCTATGTTCACGAGAGAGAAGGTTGCGCGTTGAGTGTTCTGACACAGAGATTCGGTGATAAACAACGCCCTTGTGCGTACTTTTCATCAACATTAGATCCGGTAGCTAGAGCGTTGCCTAGTTGTTTGAGAGCTACAGCAGCAGCTGCGGCTTCCATTCGACAATCTGCTGGTTTGGTGATGAATAACATGCTAGTGGTCATGGTTCCTCATGCTGTGGATACACTCATGAACCGAACTAAGACGCAACACCTTACCAGCGCTAGATTATCAGGCTATGAGCTGACATTGCTAGCTAGTCATATTCAAATCAAAAGATGCAATGTATTGAATCCAGCAACATTGTTGCCGACTAATCAAGAGTCGAGTGATTCTGAACCCCATGATTGTTGTTTCAGAACCGAGTAAGAGACTAAAGGACGAATTGATCTAAAAGACACTCCGTTGTCAGAACCAGATGGCACGTTGTATGTCGATGGGTCATGCTTTAAATTGGAGAATGGTGATGTGACTGCTGCCTATGCAGTAACGACTTTGAGTACGATTGTGGAGACTGCAAGAGTGAGTCAGAATTCTGCCCAAGCTGCAGAATTAATTGCTCTAACTAGAGCGTGTGTTTTAGCAAAGGGAAAGAGAGTGAATGTGTTCACAGATAGTCAGTACGCGTTCGGCGTGGCCCATAATTTTGGCCGTTTGTGGAAAGAAAGAGGTTTCATTACGTCCCATGGGACTAAGATTCAGCATGGTCAGCTAGTTAACGACTTGTTGGAATCTCTAACCTTGCCAACTGAAGTTGCGATTGTGAAATGCAGTGCTCATAAAGCAATCACGGATGATGTTGGTCGTGGGAATGCTTTTGCTGATGAGACCGCTAAACAGACAGCTAGAAATATGATGAGTAGGATGTATGTTGCAACATCTGCAAGATGGATTTCCGAGTCTGGAATGTGTGAGGACACAGTGGAAAGTGTGAAAGAAATTCAGAAAGAAGCGACTGAGGAGGAAAAGCGTGCATGGAAAGAGAGTACGGGTAAATTAGACTCGAGTGGATGTTGGATTGATTTGTCGGAGCAACAGTGTTAGATGTTGCCTGATGCGTACGTGCTTGCAGTGGTGACAATGGCACACGGAACAGCACACATTAGTTCTAAAGGGATTTGTAAGATGTTAGCTCCAGTCTGGAAGAATGATGGGATTAGTAAGTGTGCAGAGAGAGTGGTGAAAAATTGTATGGTATGCCTGATGCATAATCCTGGCAAGGGAGTCCCAACACCTGCTGGTCACTTCGCTCCTCCCTCTTGTCCCTTTGAAGTGATTCAGTTAGATTTCATTCACATGGATCGTTGCAACAACCTAAAATACGTCCTGGTGGTAGTCTGTGCTTTCTCCAGATGGATCGAAGCATATCCACTAAAGGACAACACTGCCCTATCAACTGCCAAAATCCTTCTTAAGGAATACTTCCCTAGGTACGGAATGCCACGTATTGTATGGTCAGATAACGGAAGTGAGTTTGTAGGGAAAGTTATGCAGAGTGTGTGTGCCGGTTTAGGAATAAAGCAAAAGTTTCACAGTGCAAATCATCCCCAGTCTGCTGGTTTAGTTGAGGGTTACAATGGCACCCTCAAACTAAAACTCGCTAAAATACAGGCATCCACGGGTTTATCCTGGCCAGACGCACTACCCTTGGCTTTGTTATCCACGAGAGCGACTGTACATTCTAGAGTAGGGCTTAGTCCGTATGAAATTGTCTTTGGCCGTCCCGCTAATATTTGGGGAGTGCCAAGGCCAAAAGAATTTTGTTCTCTGGAATATCCAATGTTGATTGATTACCTTTACGACTTGACTGCTAAATTGAGTCTTATTCACCAACAGGTTTTCGATGCATTGCCAAAGCCACCGGAGAGTCCTGGTCATCAGCTGAAACCTGGCGACCACGTCGTGGTACGGAACTTCGCCAGGACGAAGAACCTTCAGCCCAGATTTGTTGGCCCCTATCAAGTACTACTAGCAACGAGAACTGCTGTTCGTGTGGCCGGACGCAAGCACTGGATCCATGCGACACATGTCAAACGTGTGCCCCTGCCACTTCCTTATGACAACTGGATTAAGAAGGGAATTGGTGCCTCTGAGTTCGAGCGAACACCCAAGTTTGTCCCTTTCAGCGATGCCGAACTGATAACTGACACTTCGAACTCTGACTCTCCTCCTGAAACTACTCCTTTGAACTCTGAACATTTGTCCTCTGCATCTGAAGAAACTCTGCCATCTGCGAACTTGAACATTGCAACATCTACTAATGATACACTATTTTCCGATCAAACAGTTCCTGCAAAACTAAGATACAATTTACGGTCTCGCAATATGGACAAATAAAGCAGGAAACTGCCTATTGTGATATTTGAATTTTGATACTTTTTCCCTCAGCCAGGAAGTTTGCTATTGTTTCCATTGTTTTTTAAAATTGCCTTGCCGTCTGGGTAGCCGTAGGGTCGTGGCTGTGTGCCTAGTTGAATCTGCGGGGGTCAAACACAAGGTCGATCTTTCTGTTAGTTCTGGGAACTCCCAGGGCTGATAGAGGCATTTTCATCTACGTACACATCATCAGTGGTCGCGAGCGGATTGTAGAAGATGGAGCTTCCTGCGCTGCAACGAGAAAATGTGATTTATGTTCACAGAAACAGACTTTACAGAACTCTCCACAGCAAATGTTTTCTGATGCAATGTGCTATTACATTTTTAATTGTTTTGATAACATTGGTGGGTGGAATTGTCTTTGGTGTGAATTTGATTTTTATGCCAGTAACTACAGTACCTCCCCTTGATCCTGCTACTTCTACTGTTTCTTCTATACACTCTTTTCACTCGTTTCCTGAACATGAGCAAGCTCGACGCTCAGAATTCATTAATAACACTTTTGTACAGCTCTTGCACCAACACCAACTGGTAGTTAACACTACAAACTGCTGGGTGTGTGGCTTGATACCCCACACTATGGATAAAGGCATTCCCTATCTGGTGTTGCCTTTTAGCTATAATGGATCATTTCAGGCCCTTCAGACCATTTTTGGTTATGCCCTTGAAACCTATCCTCCGCGTCCACCACGTTCCACTAAATGTAACTCTGTCAACAAAGCTTTAGTTCAGGGAATTATTGACATGATTAGAGACGTCAATAATACTCCATCTTACCCTAGAGATGAATTACGAGTATATTTGAGTTGGAACTCTTCAGAGTATCGCCTTAGTTTGGGAGAAAGCAAGCGTAAAAGCTCAACTCCAATCTGGGTCGTGCCTCACCGAGGTCAGGTCTGTTTGCAAGGAAATGGGAGAAATCCGAGAGCCCAGCTAGGGAGGAGTGAGTGCGTTGAGACTTACGTGTTTCCGTCTAACTCTTCCCCTGCTTTTCTAACTGCTAGGGGTACCTACTTCATCTGTCAAGACAGAGCGTATACATGGTTGCCTGCTGACTTTTCAGGTTCATGTTATATTGCTCGATTGTTGCCTCCGACATACACTGCTTCGCCTGATTATCACAAGACCAGAGTAGCAAGAGGTGTTTTCAGTAAGGAAGATACCGCTGGTCAGGAAGCTGGAGACTTCTTCAAAGGTTTCCTTCTGTTCTGGGGGCCTATGGCCAATAGTAGAAACATACGTCAGCTAACACGGGTAGTTGAATCTACTATTACCGAAACTGCTGGTGCCCTAAGCAACCTGACAGCTGAGCTTCAGGCGGATAGACTCATGACGTTGCAGAACCGTATGGTTCTAGACGTAATACTTGCAGATCGAGGTGGGGTATGCAGAATGATCCAATCGAGCTGCTGTGTCTTTATTCCCAATAATGCTCCAACCGTTTATGAGGCGATCTCTAAGCTGCACAAGATTTCCGACTCTATTCATGTAGACAAGGGAAACTGGTCCTTCATGGAGTGGTTTTGGACTCTGATATCAGCGTGGGGATGGAAGGTTTTGATGGTCATTGGTGTCATCTTAGTATTCCTGTTCTCGTGTTGCCTGATTATCCAGTGTGGTCCCGCTCTGTGTAGTCTTTGTGCTGCAACCTGCTTTAGAAAACCACCTGCGTTTGGAGAAAAGGCGCGAGAAAGGATGATGATACAACAGCATGTCATTGACCTGATGAGCATAGAACTAGATTCTGACATAGACTGAGTAATTGCCTATGTAAGGGCAAAGGGAGGGTCTGAGGTTCCGTGACGATTTGAACCCGTGTTTTCAACATTGTCGTAAATACATAATTTTGGTATCAGTGAACCGCAAATGATCCATTTAGCATATCCTGGTGTTTTCGCTGTGCTACGAGCAAGAGTACTCCTGTTACAAAAACATTTCCGATCTACCCATGGTATCCATCTTAGATCATGGCAGCCATTTTGTGTTTCTTGCCCTCACATACGCAATAACCTCTGATTACTTCATTTCAATTAAGGACACGTAGGCTTAGCCGATGATTCACCTTTCCAGTGACACGTGCACCTTAGAACAGAACACGCTGTAGCTGCATGACTCGACAAAGGCTACCTCCTCTGCCCGAGGCCAGTCCTGCTATACTGGTTCTTGTGTTCGTTGGCCTGATCATGATTAGGCGGCCGAAGCCGGTAGCCTTGCCCATTTACAACCCACAAACATCCCTTATCCTGCTTTTCTATCTTCTGCACCTGGCTCTGCTCCTTTCCTTCTGGGCCTTTATTAGGGGGAGGTAACAAAATTTACGATGAGGCGGTCCGGGTCTTGAATGAAAAGTTGACATGAGATTATGATGGAAAAGTGGGAACCCCTCGTTCGTAATGTTTTGACATCAGATATTGTCGACGATTCCTGTACAACGCCAAATATTTATTGTTTAGGACACAAAGGTTTGGGAATGTATTACATGTAAAGAATTTGCCTCAAGCTCACATTTTAGTATATAAGGAGCAAACCTTTTTGTACAAATCGAACAGGCTCCTAGATTCTGCCCGTGTGTAGTTTCTGTGACTTCTGTGTCCCTGCAGTAATAAACCTTTGGTCTTTGACGCCACCATCGAGAAGCCCGTGTTTCTGTTTATTTGTGCACCGAGACAGGTGGAACTCCGGGGTCTTCGGGTGTTATCCCTGACACCTCTGGACGGAACCAAAAAGTCCAGAACTCCAAGAGGAGTCATTTCGCGATTGCGACCTATTCGATTGCGGCTGCGATCGATTTCGCTGCGAATCATTCTGATTCGAACGCGGAGGATAAGCCTGCTGCAACAACACTTTGGTTTTGAGTTCTTTAGTCTTCTTATCAGCGCGGTCGTTCTCTTCTTTTTCTCTGTTCTCGTAATACTGTGCCGTAGCCAATATTTGAGCAGAAGTAGAGACAGCCCACGCAATCTCGGAATTTTTCAATTTATTGCTCAAGTCGGGCAATAAGTTAGAGACAAATTTATCCACAAACAACCGCTGACCACCCTCAGTGCCCATGTCCTGACCACTATGGTCGATGAATGCCTCCTCAAATCTCGTAAAGAAATCAGAGACACTCTCGTCCTTCTTCTGTCTACAAGCTGACAATTTGTCCCAGTTCACCCTCATAGCTGGCATAAGTGTTTTCATTAGTGTGATGATTCTCTGAGGGAGAGCAGCAATCAACTGTTCTGGTTTCGCACCACCAGTTTGCAACCCATCCGCCGCTACAAGGGCAGCCCAATCACCACCTAATTGGTTTGCATGATCTTCCTGACGAATCTTAGCCCATACCGGTTGCGGTACGACATTGCCAAACAGCATATCGATGTCGGCAAGATTCATTATCGTAGCGTCTACGAGCTGTGACAATTCTTTATAGTACCCTGCAGGATTCTTGCGAGGGTCAGGCAAAGATTGCTTCACCTGTAACACTTACGATCGTTTCCACGGGAGATGAATCCATACTCTCTGGAAGTGTGGCAGGATCGGCGGAGCTCGAGTAGCATCACCTGGCATGTACACTGGTGGAACCTCGCGCATGGGATACTGACCAGATGCATCTAACTGTCTTTCAACGTCCTCAACGAACAAGGCCTGAGGTATCGGAGCGGGACGGAGGGCCAATAATTGCTCGATGGCACGTCGAACATTTGTACCCACTACCATTCCTCTCAAAAACTGAAGCTGTAAGTTGGTCAAAGCAGCTAATACATCTTCCGATGCATCTGCCGATATTTGATCACGCAAAGCCTTGCACATTTCTTCAAAAACATACCTCTGTGTCGGTACATTGAATTGACTAAACGTATTCAATACCGAACGCGGAGGATTTCTATAGGGATGCAGCATCCATGCCATCGCCATATTGTACAGCGCAGCACGTTCCCTATTACCAGGGAGCTGACTGCATCTTTGTGGACCGTCCGAATCAGCGGACTCAAAAATAGGTCCAAGAGAATTAGCAAAATTTGCAGCCATTGAAGGGGTGCGACGTCGAGTAGTTGGAGAAGTATACGATAGAGTAGTGACAAGAGAAGGAGTAGAAGCAGGAGAAGCAACAGGAGTAAGTAGAGCAGGAGCAGTAGCGGGAGCAGGAGTATGTGGAAGTACAAGCGGAGGAGCAGTAGGAACAGCAGTAGGCAAAGGAGCAGGAACAGTCGGAAGAACGGGTTGAGGAGCAGGTACAGGAACAGGTACAGGAGGAATCGCAGGAGTTGCGGTACCCTGTACGTACGGAGGTGGTGACTTCATAAGATAGGACATTAAAGGATCCTCAACTAATTCTTCCTTTTTATCCGACTCCGTAGGCAAAGCGGGATAACATTTATCTATAGACATACGCTGAAGCCTATCAAATACTTCCTTTTCCTTATCCTCCTTATCACGCTGGAACTGCTCTGTTTTCTTTACAATAGTAGCAACACCATCTCTCTGATTACGTTTAGTCTGTCTGATCTCTTTCTGTCGGGCTTCTTTACGCCACAACCGAAAGGCATCAAACATGGCCGGCCTTGACTTTTTCTTAAACAATTTAGCCTCAAGATTATCTAAAATCGGGGTCTCAAAACTACCGTGGGGTGGCCAACTAAGGACACCATCTTTTTTGGTGTAACGAATCCAATATTCATTAAAAGCAATTGGGCCTAACCCATGTTTACTATAGAGCTCATAAGTGGGAGTTCCAACCGGAGGTATCGGACAAGAGTCCTCCAGTCGGGAATCCGTACCACAATGTCTGAAACAACTAAACAGAGTACTACGACCAGGCATCTTGCACACTAGCCGAGTTCCACAAACGTCAAGGGTTACGGGATTTACCAAGTCCCTGCAAAGAGCAAAAACCCTCGGTCTTTGGCGGCTGCAATCGTCAAATATCACAACAAAGTACCAAGAACCACAAATGCAATGGAACCATGCAACAACTAAGCAACCACAACCAAGAACTCTGGGAGTGACCCACAAATACTTAACTCAAAGATCGATGGCGTCACCAGGAAGGCCCGTCAATCGTCTCGCTGTACCAAGGTCTACGCCAGGCGCCAAAACAGGTCTACAGTCAGGGCAGCAGTCCGTCGCAGCCGTCAGGAGGCGGGAATCTTCGCGGGAAAAGTCGTCGGGCCACTTATTTCGACAACAGGATCGATGAAGCGGGGTGCACCTTCCCTCGGAGATTTCACACGAAGTTCCTCACGATCGTCGGGCTTGGACCGGTACCACTGATGCAGCCCCCACGTTGGGCGCCAACTGAAGGACTGGGTTATTTAAGACCCAGCGGTGCCAGGGGACAACACCTGAAACCTTCGTGGGTAACCTGCTCCGGCGTACAAATGACAGAGACACGGGACACTTCCTTCGGCGTCAAAGATTCGAGGTTTATTTACTGCAGGGAACACAGAAGTCACGTGAAGTACACAGCATGTAGGTTCGCGGGATCTGATTCGATTTGCTACTGTGGATCGCTCCTTTTATACACATTTCTCTCATAAGCGAACATGGTACACAAAGGTTTACAACTTGGTTCCCATAATTATCCCCGAGAGGGGTCGCTTTGATGTATTCAAGGTCCGGAACATAAGTACAGAAACATTCAATGGTTCCCAACTGTAAAAACCCATCTTCCCACCATTAGTACATTCCAATCGGCAATAAAACAGATTGAAGAAGGAACAAGGACAGGTGTAAAGGAAGATGGAAACAGTGGGGAGATCGGAAAGGGTGTACAAGGGGAGGTATCGGGAAACACGAGCTACAGGCATCAAAGGGACGTGCCTAATGAGATGCACGGCTAAGACAATAGACCGGCACGGCAAGATGAGCCTCGAGCGGGGCCATCTGCCTTACAGTATCATCCCCCTCATCATAAAGACACTTTCAAAGGAAATGTGTCTTCCGCAAGTGTCTTGGGATTCCCAGGGTCGCGAAGCGGACAACGTCCGTTCGCTGGCTACTTGAGGGCAAGAAACAAAATGGATGCCGTATCTAAGATGGAACCCGTGGGTACAGATAGAAAAACCCACGAAACAGACGAACGGTTTAGGTTAGCACAGCGAAACTGCGCACACCCACTAAACTCGTCATTTGCGGTTCATAGATACCAGACTCGACCATATTCGTGCGAGTCGAAAACACCACTTACGATCGTCACGGAACCTCATCACTCTGCGTGCAAAGCCCGAAGGGTCGACACCGAGATTCCCTCCTTTTTTCGGGACCCGAAGTGACCCTTGCCCAGCTTTGAAGCTTTTACAAAGTGATGCATGCTATCTTTGGGCAGCCCAACTCTGCTGGCGTGCCTTCGAGCCCCACGGAATCGGCTGTGGGTCCTGGGCCCTCGAAACCGGTGGCTCCGGCCCTGGTGCCGCAGGGTCCCCTTGGATCCAGGCCTGGATCTGGATCAGCACCAGTCGACCTCATAACACCACCCCCAGCACTGATTCCACCAGCACCACGTCCGCAGCAAATGTCGGTTGTGTCCCCAGCCGGCGTCGACCATGGCCTTCACCACTTTGTGGACTGGGTGCCAGACTGGCATCGTCTGACGCCGGATCCGGTGCCAATGGGTGCTTTTGTACACTTGTTCTACCCTGGTGCTCCTTTCAAGCCAGATTGGCAACCAGAGGAGGGTGAGGAGGACTGGGAGGGGTCTAGAGACCCTTTAACTGACCAGTTTGAATATGATCCGAACTGGAGAGAGGAGTTGGGGGAAGCTAGTGGTCTGTACACCTCCCCAGACCTTGGCCTGTTATCTTCTCCTACGGTGGCTATGGAGGAGGGAGCTTCTTACGCAGTGGTGTTGCGTAGGATGGCTGAGGCTCTCAACCTCGAGCTACCTATGGTGGCAGTTAGGACTAACCTCCTGATAAAGGTACTTAAACCGGCAGAGCGCTCTTCAGAGCCCCTGCTGCTATTTAATGAAGTCCTAACTGACATCCTTTTGGGCACCACATCCAGGCCTAACACGGGCGCTCCTGTGGATAGGAGGATTGCCCAATGCCATTGTCTGGCTCCGGGCGACCCCACTTTCCCCTCCCAACACCCCACCCCTGGGAGCTTGGTGGTCCAATCCTCAACATCCAAAGGCGCATTTCCTACCGCGCCACCTGATAGGGAATCAAAAAGCTGGACCATCTTGGGAAGATGATGTTTTCTTCCTCCAGCTTTGGACTGCGGTCGGTAAACACTGAATGTCTGTTGGGCCGTTACACCCACTCTGTATCGCATACTATAGCGCAGGTGCTGACCCAGTGCCCGGAGGAGGCCGTGCTGTGCTCTCTTGTGCAGTCGCTGAGGGGAGAGACGCAGCCAAGTTTACTATACAATGTGGACTGGACACCGCCGACTCGCTAGGCAGGACAATTTCAACGACGCTATGCCTGGCTGAGGTTGACTGGTTTTTCTGGGGATGTCCAAGCTACCCTCATGGATTTGCCCTTTGATGGTGGTTGCCTGTTCGGTGACAAAGCAGGCAGCGCATTAGAGCGCTTCAAGGACTCTTGGGCCACGTCCTTGGGCATCTCCACCACCTGTACTGCGCAGTCTGTTTTTCGCCCCTTTCATAGCTATCGAAGGGGTGCCCAGCCACGTTCCTCCCGAGTCACAGGCCGGTGCAAGCTGTTTAGCCCCTACGCGGCCGGGGACATGGGACACACTGCTGTGGGTCTGGGGCCCAGCGAGTGGGCCAGTTCGCCCCTGCCCCCTCTGCAGCAGCCTCCAAACTCTCCAAGTCTGACTTTTCAGTGCCACCAATCACCACTGGGTGGCAAGATTCGCCCTCACCTCCCCCACTGGCACACCATCACGTTAGATATGTGGGTGTTGTAGATAGTCCGAAGGGGATACTCCCTCCCCTTTGAGATGACCCCCAGCCATGCCACCTCAGTACCATTGAATGTCAGAGGTTCATCTGGCAATTCTCCAACAGGAAGTTACAGCTCTCTTGGACAAGGGAGCCATCGAGCGAGTTCCTGCCCAGAGGAAGGTTGTGGTTGCTATGCCCAGTACTTTCTGGTGCCCACGAAGGACAAAGGCCTGCGTCCTATCTTAGATCTCCGGAACGTCAACTGCTTCCTCTGAAGGAGAAGTTCAATATGTTCTGTCTGCCCTCGACCCTAGAGACTGGATGGTAGAGTTGGACTTGCAGGAAGCTTATTTTCACATCCCCGTCCTGCCAGACCATCGGCATTACCTGTGGTTCATGGTGGGGCATGAGCACTTTCAGTTCACTATGCTCCCCTTTCGCCTTACCAGCGCCCCTCGGGTGTTCACAAAGGTGATGGCAGTGGTCGCTGCTCATCTGCGCAGATCAGGGGTTCCACTCTTTCCCTATCTCAATGACGGGCTGTCGATGGCGGGCTTGCCCCAGGCAGTCGTCTCCCACCTCCAGACTATGGTGAACCTACTGTACTTGCTGGGGTTCACTATAAACGTTCTCAAGTTACACCTTACTCCCTCTCAGAAGCTCCTCTTAATCAGAGCAGTTGTGGACACAACGGGGTTTCGGGTTTATCCTCCGAAGCAGCAAGTCTGGGATATTCGGGGTATGTATCCCGAGTTTCGGTCAGAATAACCCTGAGGCTGCTGGGCCTCATGGCTTCTTCATCCTGCTGGTAGATCATGCCAGGTGGTATATGCGAGCTCTGCAGTGGGACCTGAAGTTCCAGTGGGCACAACTTCAGGGGAATCTGTCAGATTGCGTTCAGATCTCGGAGGGCACTGCACTACAGTTGCAGTGGTGGCTAACAAACCTGGATAGGGTCAACGGCAGATCCCTCTCCCTTCCCCAACCTTGGTGACGTATGCATCAATTCTAGTGTGGGGCGGTCACATGGCAGAGGCAGAGATCAGAGGCCTTTGGTCTCCAGCGGAGTTCAGGCTCCACATCAACCGTCTGGAGCTCCAGGCGATCCGTCCTGCCCTGAAGGCGTTCCTTCCCTCTGTCCAGGGAAGAGTAGTGCAGGTGTTCACGGACAACCCCAATGCCATGTGGTACTGCAACAAACAAGGCGGGTAGGGTCATGGACCCTATGTCAAGAGGCTCCTCATCTCTGGACATGGCTGGAGTATCAAGGCATATCCCTGGTGTTTCAACACCTGGCGGGTTCTATGAACACAAGGGCAGACAAACTTAGCCACAGGTGCATGATGGATCACGAATAGCGTTTTCACTCGGAGGTGGTGCAAGGTCTCTTTTAGCATTGGGGAGAGCCTTGGTTAGATCTATTCGCCACCGAAGAGAATGTGCAATGTCAGCAATTCTGCATGTTGGAATTTTCAAGGCGGCACTTGTTAGGTGGCACATTTCGGTACGAGTGGAGTTGCAGTCTTCTATACGCCTTTCCGCCTATAACACTTCAGCCCAGAGTGCTGAAGAAGATCAAGCGGGACCGGCCCTAAGTCATCCTTGTGGATCCGGATTGGGCACGAAGAGTCTGCTGTGCCCAGCTGCAACACATGGCCATCGATTCTCTGATCCATCTTGTGTCGCAGCAGCGGGGGACAGTCCTCCACCCAAACCTGTCCAGTTTCAATCTCCTTGCTTGGAGATTGAGCGGCGACAGTTGACAGGCTTCGACCTTCCTCCCGAAGTCTGTGAGGTTATCTTGACAGCCCGGCATCCCTTCACTAAGATGGTATACACCTGCAGATGGAATAAATGTGTGGCATATTGCAAAGGAAAGGCTTTGGATCCCCTTTATGCCCTTCTGTCTGAGGTTCTCTTGTTCCTCCTTTCTTTGGCCCAGCAGGGCTCTGCTCTCGGCACTCTAAAGGGCTACCTCTTTCGTTAGGATTCCTGATCAGCCTTCTCTTTTCAAGTCCCCTGTTGTAAATCGCTGCCTTAAGATCATTACTCATCTTTTTCCACCTGTTCCCTTCGTAATGCCTCTGTGGGACTTGAACTTGGTTCTTATTTACCTTATGTGCGCTCCATTTGAGCAGCTTCATAATTGTCCACTAAGACTTCTTACTTTAAAGAATGCCTTTCTGGTTGCCATCATCTCTGCTCGCAGGGTAAGTGAGCTCCAAGCTCTTTCTTCAAAGCCTCCCTTTTTGGCTGTTCATCCAGACAAGGTCGTCCTAAGAAAAAGACCTTCCTTTCTTCCCAAGGTGGTTACTTCTTTTCCCATTGGTCAAACCATAACTTTACCCACCTTCTTTCTGCCTCCACATCCTACTAAGGTGGAAGAGATGCTCCACCGTCCGGATCCAAAATGTGTGCTTTCCATTTATTTGGATCGCACCAAGCAATTCCGGGTGGATGACCAGCTCTTTGTTGGGTACGTTGGCGCCAAAAAAAGTTGGGCCGTGAACAAACTGACTATCTCCAGATGGGTTGTTTTGTGCATAAAAGTTTGCTACTCTTTGGTAAAGAAGGAGCCTCAAGCGGACTGCGTGCCCAATCCACCTGGGCGACAGCAGCTACCACTGTTTTGGGATGAGGAGTCCCCCTCAATGACATCTGTCAGGCAGCTACGTGGGCATCTCTGCACACAATTTTTTTATATGAGCTGTGCACTCCCTGTATTCGAAAATGGAAACATTATCGTAAACAATGTATTCAACAGATGCGTGCTGCCTGGTGGAGAGGTTACCAACCCCAGTAAAATGAAAAAAATACGCAGATGGAAAAACCATCAGTATGCCAGGCGCACAGCTAGGATTACCGTATCTCAATTTTACTAAATTGAGAAACAAAGTATTCACATTAATATGTCAATAAAGTTATATTCAGACAACTGTGCATATTGCAGAAAGAACAACACACATAGTTAAGTACATGACTTTTGTGCTTGGTAAAATGAAAACAGTTACAACAAAAGAAATTCGCAGTTTATAGTTATTTTTATATACACAAAATAAACGATGTTTACTCAAACGTGGTCATTTGTGCTACAAAATTCAATCATAAATCTTGATCATGCCCAATGCATTTCGGGATGCAATCCCTTCTTCGGGGGCAATGTGGACATAAAAAACGAAAACACAGATGTATTTTATGATACCAATAATGAAGAAGTAGTCAAGAAAACACATAGTCTAGGAGCCTGGGGAGAACGGCCAAAAAAAGTGGTGCAAAAAAACTCGAATGACTACTTGACGTTAAAAAGTGTAGCACGCCTAAAAAGAACAGTAACCACCATCATCGTGCCAATGTGATTGGTGTGAAAAAATAAGTGAAACTGGCTGCTAATAAAAAAATCGCTCACGTGTGACTAGAGCACAGCAAATAACTCTTGAATATAACTTCCAACAAGAAGCACTAGGAAAAAACAACAACACTTGTCAGAAGAAATCTTGGCAATACGTAACTGAAAATGAGCACAGAATCTCAAAAAAAAGGGAGAGAAGAAACGAAAAAAAACGAAAGAAATGTGACTTACTCCGCAGCTTCAAAGAAAATGAAGGGACATCAATAAAATTCACTGGTCTTTAGAGTTTCTTAGCTGTTTAACGGGCGGGATACGAAAATCCCTAGTTTTATGGGTAACGTACCCCTGTCACCAAACTTCGGGACCAAGAGTGAAGAGTCCTGTAAAAAACGAAAATCGAAGCGTCCTCAATGTAACCTGGATCGAACAAGCTATGCCGCTGTAACACCACCCAATATAATGACTCCATGTTCCTTACCTTCACCAAAAATCCTCCACTAAACCAACGGCAACGAAGCCTTAGTCGTGATGGCAGATCTACTTCCGACGCTGACCATTAAGTACGGAAGCGCCACACATCTACTCTGCGGGATGTAACAATGAACGAATGACTGCTACCTGGCAGCCATCTCATAGTGGTTAATAGTGTTATTCTATTGTGGTGGGATATTGAAAAAACTGACAGAAACTCAGCTGAAGGACACTCCCTAGATGTAAAAACGCAAGACGACCTAGAGTAAACAAGGAAAAAACAGATGACATCTGTTCATATACTCCGCGCTAAACATCGCGAATCAAAAAAAAAAAAGTTCAAATCTCGGATCCCTCTTGGAATGAGTCCCAGAATGACGATACCATGGGTAAAACCGGAGAAGTAAGTGTAACAAAACTCTGAACCACATATTCAAATGAAGAGTGTGCTATTTGCTGAAGCAACAAGTGTACGTGAAAACTTAAATAAACTGTGAAACTAATGTCATGCAATGTGATAGCAAACGAAAACCTTGGGGTGCATGTATAATGTAAAAGGGTGGCGACCATAAGCTAATGTCAGAAACACTGTAGAAGTGTTGTGAAAGCGTAAGTGACAATTGACAGCAGATAGACACACTTACATTCTGAAAGGCAAATCACATTTACATTACTGAAGAAGAGGTGTGAGAAAATACCATTACATGCCAAACCTAGAAATCACATTGAAAATGATTAAATGAAACATAGCAATTCAATCCTGTCATTGAGACCCCCTGGAGTTAAAGTATGTAGATACTTGGTCCACCAAGCCACCCTTTTTGCTAATTGTCTGTTCATGTCTGAATCTGGTCTGGGTGTTAGCAATTCTAGAATAGTGAATTTCAGTTGAGCATTGGAGTGACAATGTTCAGTCCAGTGGGCCGCAAAATGGGACTTGGTGCTTTTAGTCCGGATCGTACTTTTATGTTCTGTTATCCTGATTTTAATTTTGCGAGACGTTTTGCCCACATATAATAATCCACACGGGCATTTAATAGTTTAGATTATGTTGGTAGAATTGCAATCCCCATTATGTCTTAATTTAATGATTTTACCTGAGTGGGGATGATGAATAACATTGCCCACGATCACATTGTTGCAGTGTACACAATTTTGACATTTACGCATACCTCGAAATTGAGTTTGGTGCTGTGACTGCATAGTAGAAAGTATGCCCTTGATATTTTTGCTGCGTGTGTAAGCAAACAGTGGCTCTTCTGCGAACAAAGTATTAAAATCAGGTTCCTGTTTAAGAACTTCCCATCTAGACTTGATAATTCTCTTAATTTCATGGGACAGAGATGAATATTTAGACACGAAAACTTGCCATGTAGTCTCTCTTTTAACCTTAGGTTGCAGCAATGTGCTGCAGTCTTGAGATTCCGTTTTTTTAACAGCTAAAGATAGGGTAGAGTAGAAGCAGAGTACCCACGTTGTTGAAATCTTTTAACCACATGGCTGCTGCGGGGATTTTTGCGCTGTGCTGCAAATTGCTATTCCGCTGCAGATATGACGAGCTCAGCTCGTCATCAGCACACGACACCCGTGGGTGATGACGAGCTGAGCTCGTCATCAGCAGCGAAAGGGTTAAACTGATGTTGTAATGAATATTCCAATTTGTCTGCAGTAGAGGTGATACGTTTCATCCTTAGCATCTGAGAATACGGTAAATTTTGGATTAACTGAGGAGGATGAAAGCTGGAGAATAACAGAAAATTATTCTTATCTGTCATCTTAGTGTGCACAAATGTATTGAAACCATCGTCTCTTTATGAATAGATACATCTAGATAAGAAATTGTATCTTCGCTGAGAGTGTAAGTAAATTTAATTCTCTCATGTTTGATGTTCAATTTAACGATTGATTGTTCCGGAGATTCTCTGGAATTTGTCCATACTAGAAAATATCGTCAATGAATCTGACGTAAAAAGCCAAATTGGAACTACACCCATCATCTTGAAAAATGTAAGTATTCTCAATCTGTGACATAAAAGTGTTGGCATATGAGGGAGCACCAGAAAAACCCATCGAGGTCCCACTCACTTGTAGGTAAAAATACTCTTTCCACCTGAGAACTGTGCTAGAGACAAAATGTCAGGAGCTCGAGTAGAAAAACTTTGTCTATGCTCAGAGGGCATTTGGAGCAATGCCCATTCACAAGCATCAATGCCATCTTTCAAAGGTATCGACGTATACAATGATGTAACATCAATTGTACACATCAGCCAAGAAGGTGAGAATTGATCTTGGATTTCTTCAAGGCGATTCAAAAAATGAGTGGTATCTTTAATGTAACTCCTCTAGGACTGAACAAACCTCTGTAGAAAGTGGTCAACCAGCCGACCTGCTGGTGCGAAGATGGAGTCGCAACAAGACACGATCGGGCAGAAAGGGGGGTCAGTTAAACTTTTATGCACCCTAGAGAGCATGTACAGTCTCGGTTTACATGGGTGTACTACTGTCAAAAAACTCCGTAAGCTGGCATTAATCCATGTCATCTCCTCTGCATGATCTAAAATAAGTGCCAAAGTGTCCACTATCATGCCTGTTGGATCACTGTCCACCTTGACATAAGTGGTAGTGTCAGATAGATGTTCTGCAACTTTTTGTTCGTAGTAACACCTGTCCATTATGACAAGGGCACCGCCCTTATCAGCCTTTTGGAAAGTAATGTTGTCATTGCTTGCCATTTGTCGTAGAATATTAAGTTCATATTTTCTCAAATTGGATTTAACTGGAGGGTGAAGGTTCAGTTTAGCAAGGTTCTGCAGAACTAGATTCTCAAACAAGTCGAGGGACTTGTGAGAAACTGGTGGCATAAACAAACTCTTAGGTTTAAAAGACGAAAGCTCAGGATCTGAATCTTGACTCAATGGAGTATGACTTTCCATGGTGGGAACCACATCAGTAAAAATAAATTTAATCTCAGTGAACGCATGAATTTGAAAAAGGAGACCTCCAGTTCCAATTGATAAGTGTGGTAAGTCGGCACAATTGATGTGCCTTTATTTAAAACTTGTTCCTGAGCTGGTGTCAATTGAGAGACTGAGCGATTAATCACAAGGGTTTCCCCTTGCTTCTCAATGCCCTCGCTTCTTGTTCTTCCTCCTTTTCTCTTGCTGCACCGTGTTTTTTTTGCTCTGGGGGTTTGCCCCCTGTGGGGCCCTTTTCTAAAAAAGAAACCGGTTTTGCTGCTTGAATTGTAACAGAAGATGCTCTGGCTTCCTCAGTTGAACTGGAGGGAACTTCTTCACTGGGAACAACCAAAGGTTGTCTAGAGGGATCTAATTCATCATCTGCGACAACTGATTCTTGGGAAGATGTATTAGGTTTTTGATATGGACGTCTACGAACATACACCTCTGCCCGGGTGTAGACCTCGTTTAACTTGTAATCAATAGTGTCGCGAGGGTATTTACGCAATTTCCTTTCCTGTATATCCTTGCCATAAATGTCAAGTTTTTTTATTTAGATCCTCTAATGTAGCTTGCCAAAATTCAGCTTCACATCTCCTAGAGAGATCTTCTTTGATGATGTAAATTTCTTCTTCCAATTCAGTGATTGTCGTAGATAATTCTTCAATTAACAATAAGATCAAATCAAGCGAACATTTATGAAGTACTGCTTGCGATTTTTCCATAAATATCTTATTGAATTGAAATTTATACAATAGTGGTTTAATTGGTAGATGTAAACCGCGGGTATACGTTGAACTTTATGATATTGTATAAGTGTAGATGCATGTAACCGTTGGGAAAGTGCGCGTTGAGTGATAACCTCCAGCTGCCTAAGTTGTTGTGTGACAGAACTACCCTGGGCATTAAAAGACGGTGCGTCTTTAATCAGTGAGTAAATATCTTGTACTTGTGCACTGGTGTAAGTGCGTGTATCAGCCCTATTATCAGTTACATTTGATATGCTTTCAAAAGACATCTTGGGTTAATCAAAGGTCGGGGTGCAACAGGTCAATGGAAGGCGAATAATAAGTGACAACAATTTTTTATATGATCTGTGTACTCCCTGTATTCGAAAAATGGAAACATTATCATAAACAATGTATTTAACATATGCGTGCTGCCTGGTGGAGAGTTTGCCAACCCCAGTAAATGAAAAAAATACGCAGATGGAAAAACCATCAGTATGCCAGGCGCACAGCTAGGATTACCGTATCTCAATTTTACTAAATTGAAAACCGAAGTATTCACATAAATATGTCAATAAAGTTATATTCAGACAACTGCGCATATTGGAGAAAGAACAACACACATAGTTAAGTACATGACTTTTGTGCTTGGTAAAATGAAAACAGTTACAACAAAAGAAATTCGCAGTGTATAGTTATTTTTATATACACAAAATAAACGATGTTTACTCAAATGTGGTCATTTGTGCTACAAAATTCAATCATAAATCTTGATCATGCCCAATGCATTTCGGGATGCAATCCCTTCTTCGGGGGCAATGTGGACATAAAAAACGAAAACACAGATGTATTTTATGATACCAATAATGAAGAAGTACTCAAGAAAACACATAGTCTAGGAGCCTGGGGAGAACGGCCAAAAAAAGTGGTGCAAAAGAACTCGAATGACTACTTGACGTCAAAAAGTGTAGCACGCCTAAAAAGAACAGTAACCACCATCATCTTGCCAATGTGATTGGTGTGAAAAAATAAGTGAAACTGGCTGCTAATAAAAAAATCGCTCACGTGTGACCAGAGCACAGCAAATGACTCTTGAATATAATTTCCAACAAGAAGCACTAGGAAAAAACAACAACACTTGTCAGAAGAAATCTTGGCAATACGTAACTGAAAATGAGCACAGAATCTAAAAAAAAAAGGAGAGAAGAAACGAAAAAAAACGAAAGAAATGTGACTTACTCCGCAGCTTCAAGGAAAATGAAGGGACATCAATAAAATTCACTGGTCTTTAGAGTTTCTTAGCTGTTTAACGGGCGGGATACGAAAATCCCTAGTTTTATGGGTAACGTATCCCTGTCACCAAACTTCGGGACCAAGAGTGAAGAGTCCTGTAAAAAACGAAAATCGAAGCGTCCTCAATGTAACCTGGATCGAACAAGCTATGCCGCTGTAACACCACCCAATATAATGACTCCATGTTCCTTACCTTCACCAAAAATCCTCCACTAAACCAACGGCAACGAAGCCTCAGTCGTGATGGCAGATCTACTTCCGACGCTGACCATTAAGTACGGAAGCGCCACACATCTACTCTACGGGATGTAACAATGAACGAATGACTGCTACCTGGCAGCCATCTTATAGTGGTTAATAGTGTTATTCTATTGTGGTGGGATATTGAAAAAACTGACAAACTCAGCTGAAGGACACTCCCTAGATGTAAAAACGCAAGACGACCTAAAGTAAACAAGGAAAAAACAGATGACATCTGTTCATATACTCCGCGCTAAACATCCCGAATCAAAAAAACAAGCTCAAATCTGGGATCCATCTTGGAATGGGTCCCAGAATGACGATACCATGGGTGAAACCGGAGAACTAAGTGTAACAAAACTCTGAACCACATATTCAAATGAAGAGTGTGCTATTTGCTGAAGCAACAAGTGTAAGTGAAAACTTAAATAAACTGTGAAACTAATGTCATGCAATGTGTTAGCAAACTAAAACCTCGGGGTGCATGTATAATGTAAAAGGGTGGCGACCATAAGCTAATGTCAGAAACAATGTAGAAGTGTTGTGAAAGCGTAAGTGACAATTGACAGCAGATAGACACACTTACATTCTGAAAGGCAAATCACATTTACATTACTGAAGAAGAGGTGTGAGAAAATACCATTACATGCCAAACCTAGAAATCCCATTGAAAATGATTAAATGAAACATAGCAATTCAATCCTGTCATTGAGACCCCCTGGAGTTAAAGTATGTAGATACTTGGTCCACCAAGCCACCCTTTTTGCTAATTGTCTGTTCATGTCTGAATCTGGTCTGGGTGTTAGCAATTCTAGAATAGTGAATTTCAGTTGAGCATTGGAGTGACAATGCTCAGTCCAGTAGGCCGCAAAATGGGACTTGATGCTTTTAGTCCGGATCGTACTTTTATGTTCTGTTATCCTGATTATAATTTTGCGAGACGTTTTGCCCATATATAATAATCCACACGGGCATTTAATAGTGTAGATTACGTTGGTAGAATTGCAATCCCCATTATGTCTTAATTTATTGATTTTACCTGAGTGGGGATGATGAATAACATTGCCCACAATCACATTGTTGCAGTGTACACAATTTTGACATTTACGCATACCTCGAAATTGAGTTTGGTGCTGTGACTGCATAGTAGAAAGTATGCCATTGATATTTTTGCAACAGGTCAATGGAAGGCGAATAATAAGTGACAACAATTTTTTTATATGATCTGTGTACTCCCTGTATTCGAAAAATGGAAACATTATCATAAACAATGTATTCAACATATGCGTGCTGCCTGGTGGAGAGGTTGCCAACCCCAGTAAATGAAAAAAATACGCAGATGGAAAAACCATCAGTATGCCAGGCGCACAGCTAGGATTACCGTATCTCAATTTTACTAAATTGAAAACCGAAGTATTTACATTAATATGTCAATAAAGTTCTATTCAGACAACTGCATATTGGAGAAAGAACAACACACATAGTTAAGTACATGACTTTTGTGCTTGGTAAAATGAAAACAGTTACAACAAAAGAATTTCACAGTGTATAGTTATTTTGATATATACAAAATAAACGATGTTTACTCAAACGTGGTCATTTGTGCTACAAAATTCAATCATAAATCTTGATCATGCCCAATGCATTTTGGGATGCAATCCCTTCTTCGGGGGCACTGTGGACATAAAAAATGAAAACACAGATGCATTTTATGATACCAATAATGAAGAAGTACTCAAGAAAACACATAGTCTAGTAGCCTAGGGAGAACAGCCAGAAAAAGTGGTGCAAAAGAACTCGAATGACTACTTCAAGTCAATTGTCGTGAAGGACTAAAAGACCCTTAAATGCCAATGTGAAAGAAAACCCAAGTGTAGCACGCCTAAAAAGAACAGTAACCACCAGCATCGTGCCAATGTGATTGGTGTGAAAAAATAAGTGAAACTGGCTGCTAATAAAAAAATAGTTTATGCCACCAGTTTCTCACAAGTCCCTCGACTTGTTTGAGAATCTAGTGCGGCAGGACCTTGCTAAACTGAACCTTCACCCTCCAGTTAAATCCAATTTGAAAAAATATGAACTCAATATTCTACGACAAATGGCAAACAATGACAATTTTACTTTTCAAAAGGCTGATAAGGGCGGTGCCCTTGTCATAATGGACACGTGTTACTACGAACAAAAAGTTGCAGAACATCTATCTGACACTACCACATATGTCAAGTTGGACAGTGATCCAGCAGGCATGATAGTGGACACTTTGGCACTTATTTTAGATCATGCAGAAGAGATGACATGGATTAATGCCAGCTTAGGGAGTTTTTTGACAGTAGTACACCCACGTAAACCGAGACTGTACATGCTCCCTAAGGTGCATAAAAGTTTAACTGACCCCCCCTTTCCGCCCATTCGTGTCTGGTTGCGACTCCATCTTCGCACCAGCAGGTCGGCGTGTTGACCACTTTCTACAGAAGTTTGTTCAGTCCTGGAGGAGTTACATTAAAGATACCACTCATTTTTTGAATCGCCTTGAAGAAATCCAAGATCAATTCTCACCTTCTTGGCTGATGTGTACAATTGATGTTACATCATTGTATACGTCGATACCTTTGAAAGATGGCATTGATGCTTGTGAATGGGCATTGCTCCAAATGCCCTCTCTGAGCATAGACAAAGTTTTTCTACTCGAGCTCCTGACATTTTGTCTCCAGCACAGTTATCTCAGGTGGAAAGAGTATTTTTACCTACAAGTGAGTGGGACTTCAATGGGTTTTTCGGGTGCTCCCTTATATGCCAACACTTTTATGTCACAGTTTGAGAATACTTACATTTTTCAAGATGATGGGTGGAGTTCCAATTTGGCTTTTTACGTCAGATTCATTGACGATATTTTTCTAGTATTGACAAATTCCAGAGAATCTCTGGAACAATCAATTGTTAAATTGAACATCAAGCATGAGAGAATTAAATTTACTCCCACTATCAGCGAAGATACAATTTCTTATCTAGATGTATTTATTCATAAAGGAGACGATGGTTTCAATACATTCGTGCACACTAAGATGACAGATAAGAATAATTTGCTGTTATTCTCCAGCTTTCATCCTCCTCAGTTAATCCAAAATTTACCATATTCTCAGATGCTAAGGATGAAACGTATCACCTCTACTGCAGACAAATTGGAATATTCATTACAACATCAGTTTAAAAGATTTCAACAACGTGGGTACCTGCTTCTACCCTGTCTTTAGCTGTTCAAAAAACTGAATCTCAAGACCGCAGCACATTGCTGCATCCTAAGGTTAAAAGAGAGACTACACGACAAGTTTTCGTGTCTAAATATTCATCTCGGTCCCATGAAATTAAGATAATTATCAAGTCTAGATGGGAAGTTCTTAAACAGGAACCTGATTTTAATACTTTGTTCGCAGAAGAGCCACTGTTTGCTTACATACGCAGCAAAAATATCAAGGGCATACTTTCTACTATGCAGCCACAGCACCAAACTCAATTTCGAGGTATGCCTAAATGTCAAAATTGCGTACATTGCAACAATGTGATTGTGGGCAATGTTATTCATCATCACCACTCAGGTAAAATCATTAAATTAAGACATAATGGGGATTGCAATTCTACCAACGTAATCTACACTATTAAATGCCCGTGTGGATTATTATATGTGGGCAAAAAGTCTCGCAAAATTAAAATCAGGATAACAGAACATAAAAGTACGATCCAGACTAAAAGCACCAAGTCCCATTTTGCGGCCCACTGGACTGAGCATTGTCACTCCAATGCTCAACTGAAGTTCACTATTCTAGAATTGCTAACACCCAGACAAGATTCAGACATGAATAGACAATTAGCAAAAAGGGAGGCTTGGTCGACCAAGTATATACATACTTTAACTCCAGGGGGACTCAATGACAGGATTGAATTGCTATGTTTCATTTAATCATTTTCAATGTGATTTCTATGTTTGGCATGTAATGGTATTTTTCTCACACCTCTTCTTCAGTAATGTAAATGTGATTTGCCTTTCAGAATGTAAGTGTGTCTATCTGCCGTCAATTGTCACTTACGCTTTCACAACACTTCTACATTGTTTTTGACATTAGCTTATGGTCGCCACCCTTTTACATTATACATGCACCCCGAGGTTTTCGTTTGCTAACACATTGCATGACATAAGTTTCACAGTTTATTTAAGTTTTGACTTACACTTGTTGCTTCAGCAAATAGCACACTCTTCATTTGAATATGTGGTTCAGAGTTTCGTTACACTTAGTTCTCCGGTTTCACCCATGGTATCGTCATTCTGGGGCCCATTCGAAGATGGATCCCAGATTTGAGCTTATTTTTTTGATTCGGGATGTTTAGCGCGGAGTATATGAACAGATGTCATCTGTTTTTTCCTTGTTTACTTTAGGTCGTCTTGCGTTTGTACATCTAGGGAGTGTCCTTCAGCTGAGTTTTCTGTCAGTTTTTTCAATATCCTACCACAATAGAATAACACTATTAACCACTATAAGATGGCTGCCAGGTAGCAGTCTTCGTTCATTGTTATATCCATTAGAGTAGATGTGTAGCGCTTCGGTACTTAATGGTCAGCGTTGGAAGTAGATCTGCCATCACGACTGAGGCTTCGTTGCCATTGGTTTAGTGGAGGATTTTTGGTGAAGGTAAGGAACATGGAGTCATTATATTGGGTGGTGTTACAGCGGCATAGCTTGTTCGATCCAGGTTACATTGAGGATGCTTCGTTTTTCGTTTTTTACAGGGCTCTTCACTCTTGGTCCCAAAGTTTGGTGACAGGGGTTCGTTACCCATAAAACTATAGATTTTCGTATCCCGCCCGTTAAACAGCTAAGAAACTCTATAGATCAGTGACTTTGATTGATGTCCCTTCATTTTCTTTGAAGCTGTGGAGTAAGTCACATTTTTTTTGTTTTTTTCGTTTCTTCTCTCACTTTTTTAGGTTTAGCCTGTCGAAAGCTGCGCAGCAGCGTTTCGCGCAGGTAAAATCTTTTGTTTACAGTATCTGGGCTTTGTACCGCCTCTGTCTTCCATTGGCTAGCTCCATAATTGGAGGCTAGCCATTGGAAGAGAGAGGCGTCCATCATTCTGCGAGGCGACTCGTGGGCGTTCCAGCGATTTATTTATTTATTTTTTCTCATCCAGCCCCTTTTAGCACGTCATTGTGGCGGTGGGCGGTTCTTTTTTTTTTCCGCAAGCCGTGTTTTTGTGACTCCGCCCAAGATGGCGCCGGGGCCCGTCGACTTCTCGTTACTCTGCGCGTTTCTGCATCTTCTTTTGTTTATTGCCCGCAGCCTCTGGCTTTGTTTAAGGAGGTCAAATCATGCCCAGATCTCTTGTAGATTTGGGGCTCTTACTATGCTGGGAGGTCGCTACACTTGACCAGGGTAAGTGCTATCTAAGTGCTATGCGTCTATTAACGTTAGACCTAGAGTGCAGGTTCACCCCGCTTTCTGGTGGTAAGGCGCTTTCCTGCGTTAACACAACAGGAAAGGCAAATAAACACCCGCCTCTAAGTTGCAGGCAACAGAAAGTTGTAAGTCAGAGCGCCCGGTTTGGCGCAGTTGCACTGGCGGCTACCTTACTGTGTCCGTGGATTTGTAGATTAGCCGAACAGCGGCAACGCCGCGCACGCGTGTTTCTTATCTTTTAGTGGCCTTTTGTGTTTCTTGTACTGTGTGGTAGAAGCAGTCAGTAGTTGCATGTTGCCTTACAGGCCAGCCCGGTCCTAATTTCTCCGAGCCTTGTGTTGCAGTTTGCGTTGCAACCACGAACAAAAATAAATAAATAAATACATAAATAAAAATGCGCCGAGATCACACGCTGCGCCCGGATCCCGGACAGCAGCGCCGAGATCAGTCGCCGTACCAGTGCGCAGAGGCGGGTTACCGGGAGTCTCGCAGAGGCCGCCACTCCCAGTTGCACTGGCGGATGCAGGTGTAGGTTAGGAAGCACCAGAGCTGTAGTTGCGGCTGGCGGGGTTCCGGTCCGAGGGATGCCCAGATGTAAAGGAGCATCAGAATGGTAGTTTGAGCCGGAGCCATAGCTCGAAGTGAAGTCTTGTACTTCGGGGGGACACCAGACGTCACAGGCCAGTTTTCGAATCCCACCAAGGCTGAAAAGGTAGCCAAAGGCAAAATAGTTGGGAAGGCATATGTCTTGTGTGTATAAGAGATGTATAATGTGGCCTGTGTATTAACTAATTAAACATTTTACTTAAACACTTCTGCATTTAGACTGCGGTTACATAAACAATGTCAGTCTGTCATTTATTTTATGGGTTCTGATGTTTTCCTTACTTTGCAAATTTGGTTGCAGTGCTTCTTACTCTCCTGTTTGTGGATTGGGTATTCCCTCCATGATCACGCCCATTTTTACCAGATCCCTGATTTATTCTTATCAAGTAGAGCTCCTTCCCTGCCCCCTCGGTTTTGTGTGTGCCTCTGTTGCCTGCTTGCGACCCGGTTTGGTGTGTGCCTTTGTTGCCTGCTTGTGACCCGGTTTTGTGTGTGCCTCTGTTGCCTGCTTGTGACCTGGTTTTGTGTGTGCCTCTGTTCCCTTCTTGTGATCCAGTATTGTGTGTGTGTGTGTGGGTGCAAATGCAATAGGTGTCGCATTTGCGAGAGATTAGGCTATTGGCTTTGTAAATGACAATGCCATTTATTTAGGTTTTCAAAGCCAACACATAAATAAAAATGTTGTCATTTACAATGCCAATAGCTTTAACTTTTCCAAAGGCGAAACCGTTGCATTGTAAATGCTTGTTTTGAGATTCTGTGCTCATTTTCAGTTACGTATTGCCAAGATTTCTTCTGACAAGTGTTGTTGTTTTTTCCTAGTCCTTCTTGTTGGAATTTATATTCAAGAGTCATTTGCTGTGCTCTGGTCACACGTGAGCAATTTTTTTATTAGCAGCCAGTTTCACTTATTTTTTCACCCCAATCACATTGGCACGATACTGGTGGTTACTGTTCTTTTTAAGCGTGCTACACTTGGGTTTTCTTTCATATTGGCATTTACAGGTCTTTTAGTCATTCATGACAATTGATGTCAAGTAGTCATTTGAGTTCTTTTGCACCACTTTTTCTGGATGTTCTCCCTAGGCTCCTAGACTATGGGCCCGATTCACAGAATGAACTTAAGACTCAATCCTAAACTTACTACTGTTTTGGTATTCACAGATTGCACTTACTACTTTTGGTATTCACAGAATGAACTTACTACTTTTGGCATTCACAGAATGCACTTACTACTTTTGGTATTCACAGAATGAACTTACTCATTTCGGTATTCACAAAAGTTAGGACTCCTAACTTTAGGACTCCTAAATGCCTTCTGTGAATACCGAAAGTCCTAAAATTAAAAATGTTCTCAATTTAGTAGTAGTAAAGTCTAACTTTACTACTACTAAATTGAGAAAAATCCAAATTTTAAGACTTTCGGTATTCACAGAAGGCATTTAGGAGTCCTAAAGTTAGGAGTCCTAACTTTACTACTACGAAATTGAGAAAAATCGTAATTTTAGGACTTTCGGTATTCACAGAAGGCATTTAGGAGTCCTAAAGTTAGTAGTCCTAACTTTACTACTACTAAATTGAGAAAAATCCTAATTTTAAAACTTTCGGTATTCACAGAAGGCATTTAGGAGTCCTAAAGTTAGGAGTCCTAACTTCTGTGAATACCGAAATGAGTAAGTTCATTCTGTGAATACCAAAAGTAGTAAGTCCATTCTGTGAATGCCAAAAGTAGTAAGTTCATTCTGTGAATACCAAAAGTACTAAGTGCAATCTGTGAATACCAAAACAGTAGTAAGTTTAGGATTGAGTCTTAAGTTCATTCTGTGAAGCGGGACCAGTGTGTTTTCTTGAGTACTTCTTCATTATTGGTATCATAAAATACATCTGTGTTTTCGTTTTTTATGTCCACAGTGCCCCCAAAGAAGGGATTGCATCCCGAAATGCATTGGGCATGATCAGGATTTATGATTGAATTTTGTAGCACAAATGACCAAGTTTGAGTAAACATCGTTTATTTTGTGTATATAAAAATAACTATACACTGCGAATTTCTTTTGTTGTAACTGTTTTCATTTTACCAAGCACAAAAGTCATGTACTTAACTATGTGTGTTGTTCTTTCTCCAATATGCACAGTTGTCTGAATATAACTTTATTGACATATTAATGTGAATACTTTGGTTTTCAATTTAGTAAAATTGAGATACGGTAATCCTAGCTGTGCGCCTGGCATACTGATGGTTTTTTCATCTCTGCACACGTTCACAAAACACTACTGCCTGCAAAGTAAAGTTTGGAGCTACAGCTTTTTTGGCAGTTCTGTTCTCCAGACTCTTCGGTGTGAATTTGGTTCGCAGATCCACCTCTGGGGTTGGTATTGCTGGGGTATCTATTCACAAGGTAAGGAATCTAAAACTAATTGTCTCTTTCAAATGAACATGTTACTTACCTTTGGTAACAATATATCTGTAAGAGACATAGATTAGTTATAGATTTCTTACCACCCCACCTATCCTCTCCGTTCTGCGAACTGATTTCTAGGGTTAAGGACTTCCTTTATGGGCCCTAGTTTTGTTCACCAGTGGACCGTGTCTTCCACGGCTCTGCACTCCTGGTGTGGAAAGTCATGTACAGAACAGACGTCAGCGCGCGAGGGCGGCGGCTAAATAGATACGGCAACGTCATTACAGTGACCACAACGCCAACGACGGATGTGGAGCCAACCAACGCCACCTTTCGAAGCACTGGGGTACTGCTGATGAAAAAATTATCTGAATCCAGTCTGACGCTTGGGGGTAATTCACAAGGTAAGGAATATATAACTAATCTATGTCTCTTACAGATATATTGTTACCGAAGGTAAGTAACTTGTTCGACTGGGCTACGGGAACACCCTCTATGCCGGGATCAACAAATTTCTACTCCGCAAACTCCAGACCATCCAGAACAATGCAGTCAGACTCGTAATCGCCATCCCACGACAAGACCACATCATCCAGCACCTGCGAGACCTGCACTGGCTCCCCGTCGAAAAGAGAGTGACCTTCAAACTGCTCACCCAAGCCTACAATTCCCTCCACAACACCAGACCCCAGTACCTCAACGAAAGAATCTCCTTCAACGCACCCAAGAGAAACCTCTGCTCCGCCGACCTTGCCCTGGCCGAAATACCACGCATCCGCACAGCCAGAATGGGAGGAAGAGCCTTCTCCTACATTTCGGCCAAGACCTGGAATGAACTAAAACAAAAGAGATTTGGTATCAAACATCTTGCATTAATGAACCCACACTGATTCCAGTGATGGTGCACCCTGAAAACCTACCAACTGTACTAGCTGGGTGATCCTGACCAGACTGCCACCACAGACGAGTCTCTGGCCCCCCTGAGGGGGAGAGCCGACAATCTCAGGAGGTCAGGAACAAAGACTGAACTAGCAAAGGGTGTTTACACCCCCTTCCTGCAGGATGACTTGTAAATTTGCAGTCCAAGGCAGAGGGCATCAAAAAGGCCACCACCTTTGGTATGCGAACCTGGTTTACCTCAGAGGGATGTCAATCCCCCTGACCAGGGTCCATTTGGTGCCTGGACTGGTGGGAAAATTAGTATTTAGAAAGGTGTGTTCACCTTCAGGCTAGTACAACCTGTATGATGGACTGCATGAAGGAGATGCGAAATTTCAAAGTGTGTCCTCTTTGTGATGGGAGAACTAGGAACTCTGGGACATGGTTATGGCCACTTCCCACAGGAAGTGATCATATAGGGGGGTATAGTGACCCCTGGGATAAGTAGCCCTTAGCTACTACCCTAACCTCCCCTAATGTCCCTAAATCTAGTATTTTGGGAAGCCCCTGGCACCAAGAAATTAGATCCTGCCAAACTAAGGACAAGGAAATCGAAGAGCCATGGGAAGAAAGGACTGGAGAATCAACTGATTTGACGCCAAACTTGCTGACCGGTCTGCTGTTCCTGACAAACTTGCGCCAAAGTTGTCTCGCCTAAAGCTGCTGTGCTTCCAAAAGCCGGGAGGACTGCCTGCCTTCAACAAAGACCAAGGAACTCCAATGGAGTAGCAGAGCTGCTTCCCTGCATCCTGCAGTCACCCAACCTGTGAAAACTCCGAACTGCCAAAACTGGACATCGGAAAGCACCACTGCACCCGAGCAGTCTAGCTAGAATAAAGTGGCCAATGGTGTCAGCGTGGTCTCCACAACCTCCAGACTCGAAACCCACCTTGGGCTTCCAAGCTGAGGATTTCCCAACACCGCTTGCAGCGTCCATGTGTAGGCCCCCATCTAACACGAGGGCCTCTAGTGACAGAAACCAGACACCTACAAACACCTCTGCATCTGGCAACCGCGACCTGAGGAGAATTGAACAAAAGGTGTTCCCAACATCCCGGAGCATCGCATGACCTGAGGTCCCCTGTTGGTGCAGTCGGACTGGTCCCTCAGTTCAAGCCTTAAGCCTATTTTCGACTATGCCGATTCCCATTGACTAACATTAGGTATCGATGATGTATTGCACCCCTGTACCCGGCCGTCCAAGTGCCGTCCGAGGTGACCTCCTGGTGTGGCCTTGGACCTTGCCCCATATTCAGCTTAAGTCCAGGAGATTGGTCCTGTAAGTCGCTGTAACTAACTTGTATGCAAAGTTAGTTTTTTCCCCATAGGATAACATTGACGCATCTGAAAATTGCAGTTGACTTTTGAAAACTGCAAATATTTCTATCTCGTAACATACTTACTTGATTAATTGATTCTGATGCCCAAACATTTAGAAATAAACTTGTTATTTCTATAAACTGGTGTGGATCTCCTTATTGCGCTGTGTGCATCATTTATGGACTGTGTGTGCATTGAAGATGTCTAACCCTCCTCTCTCATAAGCCAAAAGCTGCTCAACCACACTACCCCATAAGAGAGCAGCTTGGGATTGCTAGAGCAAGCCCTTCTTCACTAGAAAGGGATACCTCTTTTTGGTATACTATATAAAGAGCCAGCTTCATAGAAAGAAGGATTTCACAATCTTAGCTTTTGTGGACCTAGAAACTCTGGGTCACTATTCTGCCCACTCCTCGAAGAAAGTGGTCATATACGAGTTGTGTCACCACAGGGGTAAGTAACCCACGGGCTACTGCCCCACACTCCCCTTAAGACTTTGAAATTTAATACTTAGGGGCCCGCTTGACACCAGACAGACTGATTTGTCTATCTGGGAACAGAAGAAGGACAAAGAAGAGTAGTCACCGCGAGAACAGCGGACCTGCTCAGAAATTAGCACCAAACAATGCCTGGGTTCTGGTACCTCAACTTTGAGAAGACCCGACTCGTCCAAAAGCTGTGCACCCTCCCAAACCGTTGGAGGACTATCCACTGCTTCAGCAACCACTTAGAATCTCCATTGGGTTGGAGGAGCCATCGTCATGTTGTCTACAGGTACGGACCACACTTATCCGGTACTCCATTTTGCTGGTCATCAGGCTCAACGAGGTAGCATCTTACAAGGAGAAGTTCACAGTGGTGGTTCCAGGAGGTGATGCCCCTCTCCCCAGTGAGTTTCGAAATGCTAGGACATCCAGGAGCTTCCCAGCACCAATACCCTGGGTACCGGAGCATTTCCAGCAGCCAAGACTTGTTAAGTGTCCAGCCCAGACACCACAGCTGTAAAAGCAGACCTGCTGACTTTAGGACCGACAAAGCCCACACAAAGAGTGGCCCTCCTGCCCTGTTTTCTTACCCCCTCTAGGTCTTCCAAGAACTGTGTAAGCCTTTAACCTGAGTCCCCCAGCCCGGGTCAACAGAAACCAACTGTGTCTCCTTGCTCCAGAAACCCTCATGAGTGGAGCCCCCCTTTGGGTACTGTTGGACTTGTCCCAAAGTCCGCACTTGCAACCATTTTGTTACCGGTATCCTTCTATTGGATTTAATGTGTAGCGCTTGAGGATGCCAACGCGACGAGAACCTCTGCACCCAGACACACCTGGGCAAGTAACACTGAATTGCTGGTGGGTATTTGGTTCTTGGCTCCTAAGCACCTTAAATTTCTAAAAGGCCCCTTCAACAACCATTCGCAAGCATATGTATGCAGTGTATGTTTCTCCCATAGGATACATTGCTCAAAAACCTGTTATTTGAGCATTTTACTGTACCAAAAGTACTTACCTGATTCCGAGGGTTTCAGTGTCAAATTATACCAAAATGTGTATTCTTTTTCTAAATTTGTTTAAAATTTCTTCTTGAGTGTGTGTTTCATTTATTGACTCAGTGTGTGCTACAATGCTTAACACTCCCCTCTGAAAGGATTAAACTGCTCGACCACACAACCATAAATAGAGCACTTGGGATTAGTAAAGTAAGACCTATAAAACAATATGGTCGTATGGACTTTTGGCATGGTGAGCCTCTACGTTGGCCCCCTCCATAAAAAGCCAGCTTCCTACAGTACCTCGACAATTGCAAAGACCTGACTCGTCCAGAAGCTGTGCTTCTTCCTCAACACTGAGAGGACTTTCTAGCACTTTGCCAACCATATAGCATCATCCTTGGGGTGGAGGAGCCATCACCCTGCATCTGCAGGTACCAACAACACTTGTTCGGTATATCGTTTTGCTGGCCATTGGGCCCACTGAGGGAGCATCACGCTAGGAAGAGGTTACTGTGGTTCTAGAAGGTCAGTCCATCTCTCCACCGGGTTTTGAGATGCTTGACCCTCCAAAGAACCACCTGCACCTATACGTGGGTACAGGAACACATGCAGCAAGCAAGGCTTGTTAGTGTCTGGCCTGGATACCATTACCATCAAAACCAACCTGCCCGAAGAGGGACTTCAGGACCGGTGAGGCTCACAACAAGAGTGGCACTGCTTTGGGTTTTCCTCACCTCTAGAGGCCAAGCAGAGAACCACAAGAGCCTCCAACGACGCAAGTGGCCAGCCGGCCAAACACCTCTACACCGGAGTCCCACAGCCCAGGTTCACGAAAACAGACTCTGCCCCCTTGTTCCGAAGACCCTCACTAGTCGAGCACCCCTTTGGGTTCTGCAGAACTTGTCCCCAAATCCCCCCTTGCAGGATATGTTTTCAGGTGCACGTTGCTTTCTATGGTTTAGAGCTCGAGGTTACCAATCCGTCGAGCACCTCTGCAGGGCAGACAAACTAAAACTTACGTTCCAAAAGGCACCCCAGAACTTTGACTACAAGTATATACATTGCCAGTATAAGTCTTTTCTGCCATAGGATAACATTACTGCATTCGAGGGTCATACCACATTATGGGGTCGATTCCGATTTGGGAAAATGCGCTCCGAGTAGCTGTACGGAGTCTATTTCCTGTACGAATTGTACACCTTCAACGTCCCTGTACGTACGATCAAGTACGATCCTAACCCAAAGCATACCTCCGTACGATTCGTACCAAACACCATACAACACAAAAATACATACGATTTGTATCCGGTTCTTGCAGTACGCTACGTCCGTACGTAAACAAGCAGCAGTTTCCGGCCCAGCTAGTATGATTTGTCTCTGCGACACTCAGTACGTCTCTTTTTTCTACGTCACCCGAAAACAGCCATAAAAGCACAGTCCGGCTCGAACCGCACCCCGGTACGCGACATACACGACATACACGACATACACGCCATAAACCCCATTCTCCTTGTCATCCCAGTCCTGTACGCCTACCACCTGGTGCATACAAACCGACGACAGCACAGACGGTAAGAACAACATACTGCAACAACAGAAGTGTACATGTACGGTGCGTCCTACACTCTCCCGTATACCACCATTGCAATAGTGATACGAGCCGCACACATGCCATGAATGTTGGGGTACGGTGTGTTTCATGCGCTCGTGTATACCACCATAGCAATAGTGATACAAGCCGCACACACGCCATGAATGTTGGGGTACGGTGCGTCACTCGCGCTCGCGTATGGCACCACTGCAATAGTGATACAAGCCGCAAACATGCCAGGAATGTTGGGGTTCGGTGCGTCGCACGCGCTCGCGTACGGCACCATCACAATAGTGATACGACCCGCACACACAAGCCATGAATGTTGGGGTACGGTGCGTCACACGTGCTCGCATATACCACCATTGCAATAGTGATACGAGCCGCACACACACCATGAATGTTGCGGTACGGTGCGTCACATATGAGGGGTGGGTGGATATGACTTCCAGCAGTGCCCAGACTTATGAGGGGTGGGTGGATATGACTCCCAGCAGTGCCCAGACATAAGAGGGGTGGGTGGATATGACTCCCAGCAGTGCCCAACAGTATGGGGTCGGGTGCACAGGACTCCCAGCAGTGCCCAACAGTATGGGGTGGGTGCACAGGACTCCCAGCAGTGCTCAGACATAAGAGGGGTGGGTGCACAGGACTCCCAGCAGTGCCCATACATAAGAGGGGTCGGTGCACAGGACTACCAGCAGTGCCCAACAGTATGAGGGTGGGTGCACAGGACTCCCAGCAGTGCACAGACATAGGAGGGGTGGGTGCACAGGACTCCAAGCAGTGCCCAGACATATGAGGGGTGGGTGGATATGACTCCCAGCAGTGCCCAGACATATGAGGGGTGGGTGCACAGGACTCCCAGCAGTGCCCAACAGTATAGGGGTGGGTGCACAGGACTCCCAGCAGTGCCCAGACATAAGAGGGGTGGGTGCACAGGACTCCCAGCAGTGCCCAGGCATAAGAGGGGTGGGTGCAGAGGACTCCCAGCAGTGCCCAGGCATAAGAGGGGTGGGTGCACAGGACTCCCAGCAGTGCCCAGACATAAGAGGGGTGGGTGCAGAGGACTCCCAGCAGTGCCTAGACATAAGAGGGGTGCGTGCAGAGGACTCCCAGCAGTGCCCAACAATATGGGGGTGGGTGCACAGGACTCCCAGCAGTGCCCAGACATAAGAGGGGTGGGTGCAGATGACTCCAAGCAATGCCCAGACATAGGAGGGATGGGTGCACAGGACTCTCAGAGGTGCCCAGACATAAAGGGGTGCGTGCAGAGGCCTCCCAGCAGTGCCCAGACATAAGAGGGGTGGGTGCACAGGACTCCCAGCAGTGCCCAACAGTATGGGGGTGGGCGCACAGGATTCCCAGCAGTGTCCAGACATAAGGGGGGTGGGTGCAGAGGACTCTCAGCAGTGCCCAGACATAAGAGGGGTGGGTGCACAGGGCTCTCAGAGGTGCCCAGACATAAAGGGGTGCGTGCAGAGGCCTCCCAGCAGTGCCCAGACATAGAAGGGGTGGGTGCAGAGGACTCCCAGAAGTACCCAACAGTATGGGGGTGGATGCACAGGACTCCCAGCAGTGCCTAACAGTATGGGGGTGGGTGCACAGGACTCCCAGCAGTGCCAAGACATATGAGGGGTGGGTGCAGAGGACTCCGAGCAGTCCCCAGACATATGAGGGGTGGGTGGATATGACTCCCAGCAGTGCCCAACAGTATGGGGTTGGGTGCAGAGGACTCCCAGCAGTGCCCAGACATAAGAGAGGTGGGTGCAGAGGACTCCCAGCAGTGCCCAGGCATATGAGGGGTGGGTGCACAAGACTCCCAGCAGTGCCCAACAGTATGGGGAGGGTGCACAGGACTCCCAGCAGTGCCCAGACATAAGAGGGGTGGGTGCACAGGACTCCCATCAGCGCCCAACAGTATAAAGGTGTGTGCACAGGACTCCCAGCAGTGCCCAGATATAAGAGTGGTGAGTACACAGAACTCCCAGCAATGCCCAGACATATGAGAGGTGGGTGGATATGACTCCCAGCAGTGCCCAACAGTATGGGGGTGGGTGCACAGGACTCCCAGCAGTGCCCAGACATAAGAGGGGTGGGTGCACAGGACTCCCAGCAGTGCCCATACATAAGAGGGGTGGGTGCAGAGGACTCCCAGCAGTGTCCAGCCATATGAGGGGTGGGTGGATATGACTCCCAGCAGAGCCCAGACATATGAGGGGTGGGTGGATATGACTCCCAGCAGTGCCCAGACATAAGAGTGGTGGGTGGATATGACTCCCAGCAGTGCCCAGACATAGGAGGGGTAGGTGGATATGACTCCCAGCAGTGCCCAGACGTAAGAGGGTGGGTGCAGAGGATTCCCAGCAGTGCCCAGGCATATGAGAGGTGGGTGCACAGGGCTCCCAGCAGTGCCCAACAGTATGGGGGTGGGTGCACATGACTCCCAGCAGTGCCCAGACATAAGAGGGGTGGGTGCAGAGGACTCTCAGCAGTGCCCAGACATAAGAGGGGTGGGTGCACAAGGCTCCTAGTCCTAGCAGTGCCCAGACATAAGAGGGGTGAGTGCAGAGGACTCCCAGCAGTGCCCAGACATAATAGGGGTGGGTGCACAGGACTCCCAGCAGTACCCAACAGTATGGGGGTGGGTGCACATGACTCCCAGCAGTGCCTAACAGTATGGGGGTGGGTGCACAGGACTCCCAGCAGTGCCCAGACATATGAGGGGTGGGTGCAGAGGACTCCGAGCAGTGCCCAGACATATGAGGGGTGGGTAGATATGACTCCCAGCAGTGCCCAACAGTATGGGGGTGGGTGCAGAGGACTCCCAGCAGTGCCCAGACATAAGATAGGTGGGTGCAGAGGACTCCCAGCAATGCCCAGGCATATGAGGGGTGGGTGCACAAGGCTCCCAGCAGTGCCCAACAGTATGGGGGAGGGTGCACAGGACTCCCTGCCATGCCCAGACATAAGAGGGGTGGGTACAGAGCACTCCCAGCAGTGCCCAGACATAAGAGGGGTGGGTGTACAGGACTCCCAGGAGTGCCCAGACATAAGAGGGGTGGGTGGATATGACCCCCAGCAGTGCCCAACAGTATGGGTGTGGTTGTAGAAGACTCCCAGCAGTGCCAAGACATAGAAGGGGTGCGTGCAGAGGACTCCCAGCAGTGCCCAACAATATGGGGGTGGGTGCACAGGACTCCCAGCAGTGCCCAGACATAAGAGGGGTGGGTGCAGATGACTCCAAGCAATGCCCAGACATAGGAGGGATGGGTGCACAGGACTCTCAGAGGTGCCCAGACATAAAGGGGTGGGTGCAGAGGCCTCCCAGCAGTGCCCAGACATAAGAGGGGTGGGTGCACAGGACTCCCAGCAGTGCCCAACAGTATGGGGGTGGGCGCACTGGATTCCCAGCAGTTTCCAGACATAAGGGGGGTGGGTGCAGATGACTCTCAGCAGTGCCCAGACATAAGAGGGGTGGGTGCACAGGGCTCCTAGTCCTAGCAGTGCCCAGACATAGAAGGGGTGGGTGCAGAGGACTCCCAGAAGTACCCAACAGTATGGGGGTGGATGCACAGGACTCCCAGCAGTGCCTAACAGTATGGGGGTGGGTGCACAGGACTCCCAGCAGTGCCAAGACATATGAGGGGTGGGTGCAGAGGACTCCGAGCAGTGCCCAGACATATGAGGGGTGGGTGGATATGACTCCCAGCAGTGCCCAACAGTATGGGGTTGGGTGCAGAGGACTCCCAGCAGTGCCCAGACATAAGAGGTGGGTGCAGAGGACTCCCAGCAGTGCCCAGGCATATGAGGGGTGGGTGCACAAGACTCCCAGCAGTGCCCAACAGTATGGGGAGGGTGCACAGGACTCCCAGCAGTGCCCAGACATAAGAGGGGTGGGTACAGAGGACTCCCAGCAGTGCCCAGTCATAAGAGGGGTGGGTGCACAGGACTCCCAGCAGTGCCCAAACATAAGAGGGGTGGGTGCAGAGGAATCCCAGCAGTGCCCAGACATAAGAGGGATGGGTGCACAGGACTTCCAACAGTGCCCAACAGTATGGGGTGGGTACAGAGGACTCCCAGCAGTGCCTAGATAGAAGAGGGGTGGGTGCACAGGACTCCCAGCAGTGCCCCGACATGTGAGGGGTGGGTGGATATGACCCCCAGCAGTGCCCAACAGTATGGGTGTGGGTGCAGAAGACTCCCGGCAGTGCCCAACAATATAGGGGTGGGTACACAGGACTCCCAGCAGTGCCCAGACTTAAGAGGGGTGGGTGAAGAGGACTCCCAGCAGTGCCTAGACATAAGAGGGGTGGATGCAGAGGACTCCCAGCAGTGCCCAACAATATGGGGGTGGGTACACAGGACTCCCAGCAGTGCCCAGACTTAAGAGGGGTGGGTGAAGAGGACTCCCAGCAGTACCTAGACATAAGAGGGGTGGGTGCACAGGACTCCCAGCAGTGCCAGACATAAGAGGGGTGGGTGCAGAGGACTCCAAGCAATGCCCAGACATAAGAGGGATGGGTGCACAGGACTCTCAGAGGTGCCCAGACATAAGAGGGGTGGGTGCACAGGACTCCCAGCAGTGCCCAACAGTATGGGGGTGGGTGCACAGGACTCCCAACAGTGCCCAGACATAAGAGGGGTGGGTGCAGAGGACTCCAAGCAATGCCTAGGCATAAGAGGGATGGGTGCACAGGACTCCCAGAGGTGCCCAGACATAAGAGGGGTGGGTGCAGAGGACTCCCAGCAGTGCCCAGACATAAGAGGTGTGGGTGCACAGGACTCCCAGCAGTGCCCAACAGTATGGGGTGGGTGCACAGGACTCCAAGCAGTGCCCAGACATAAGAGTGGTGGGTACAGAGGATTCCAATCAATGCCCAGACATAAGAGGAATGGGTGCACAGGACTCCCAGAGGTGCCCAGACATAAGAGGGGTGGGTGCAGAGGACACCCGGCAGTGCCCAGACATAAGAGGGGTGGGTGCACAGGACTCCCAGAAGTGCCCAACAGTATGGGGGTGGGTGCACAGGACTCCCAACAGTGCCCAGACATAAGAGGGGTGGGTTCACAGGACTCCCAGCAGTGCCCAGACATACGAGGGGTGGGTGCACAGGACTCCCAGCAGTGCCCAACAGTATGGGGGTGGGTGCACAGGACTCCCAGCAGTGCCCAGACATAAGAGGGGTGGGTGCAGAGGACTCCCAGCAGTGCCCAGACATATGAGGGGTGGGTGGATATGACTCCCAGCAGTGCCCAACAGTATGGGGGTGGGTGCACAGGACTCCCAGCAGTGCCCAGACATATGAGGGGTGGGTGGATATGACTCCCAGCAGTGCCCAGACAAAAGAGGGGTGGGTGCACAGGACTCCCAGCAGTGCTCAGATATAGGGGGGGGACATCATCATCAGCATACAACAACTACATGTGTGTATGTGCACAACCCTAACTTGTGAGTTTCATGATAGTGCCATAGCAACACATCACTTACAGCAGTGTCCGACTCCACGGAGGATGGATTTCTGTCACACACAGCGTGACACACCACATGTGGGTGTGATGTCAAATCCCACATACATACCCACCCATGGAGGTTTCTGGCAACATACACACCCTTTAAAGTTTAAAGTTAAAAGTTGGATAACCCAAAGGAGTACATGGATTAAAAAGGAGTTTAATGGATTACATGGAGCAATGTGGAAATGTTCGCCTTAAAGCTGTGCGACTGGGTGTGGGGAACAAATGCTGCCCCCTACAGTATAACATACACACCCTACCATCATGACACAATAGTGTATAGTCATCTAACAGCCCACCAAACAAAGAGAGCGAAAGGGAACACACACTGTCACGTACATCCCTGGGCTGATATGAATATCCAGGTGGTGGTCAGACCACCAAGATGTAGTCTCTCATGAAAGGAATGGGGTTGAAACCCCTTAGATACAATACAACAAATTGTGAGTCATGTGCCCAAATACCCTGCATAACAACTTCCAACATAAGGGTAGGCTGTGATGACACACCTGCATAGTGGGAAAAAGGGTGAATGTGTCCATGAAGGCATTTGTACATACTCAAAACACAAGTACAGTGAGTAGCATGGATGGCACAGACTAATGAGCAGTAGACATATGTGAGCAAGCATGGCCATTGCTGAAGGGAACCGTGACCAAAAAAGGAAATGTGCACACATGTCAGCACAACAATTGTTCAACTGACTGTAGTGAAGATCTCAGGTGTCACAGAGGAAGGAACACTCCTTGGGGCAATGTCTCTAGCCAAACTGAACACACACAACCAATGATACATTGCAGAGACATTGTGATGGCACATAGATACCATGGTCCACCTCAGAATCATCACCAAAAAACATCTTTCAGAACCCCAAAACATTACCAGGACACCAACTCCTGGGCCCTCAGCACCTAAAGCAAGTACCTGAAATGCAATAGTGTAGAAGGAAAAATAAAATGCTTTATTCAGCTTCAAATGAAAATAAGTGCAAAAATGAGTCCCGGCTCAAACAAGGCCAATGGCCACTCCACATCAAAGTCTCGTAGGGGGACGTTGGGGAGGTCGTCGACACCAAACTTGCCTGCACATGAATGACCTAATGGGTTGTTGACTCTTGGGGGGCATCATCTGGATCAGGACCAGGCACCGCAGGGACAGTAGTGGGAAGGGTAGGTGTTGTGGGTGCAGGGGGGAGGTATCCTCCTAGTGGCTTGTGCAGCGCCAAAGGTGGAAAGAAACTCAGCGCTGCACACTGCTGCCAGTTCATCCGGACTACCACCTGCATCCGGGAACACTATGGGAGTGGAGGTAGAGGACTGTGAGTCTTGTGGACTTTGTCTTTGGCTGCGTGTCTGCCGTCTGACCCTAGTCCCTGTGGGTGTGCCTCCAGCCCTCTGAGATTGCGTGCCAGAAGATGTGCGCTTACACTTCTGTGGTGGTGTGCTGGCTGTGTCCGTTGGTGTGCGTGATCGTGTTGTTCTGCGTGTGCTCTGGACAGGTATGGGAGAGGGGGGTGTGGATGGGTCCGAAGGAGGGGGGATACGGACCGCTGCAGGAGGGAAACTGCTGCCGTCAGTGAGGAGTCCATACACGTGAGAATCCGACGTTGGTCAGACATCGTAGCTGACATGCCCTCCATAAATGACAACAACTGGGTCAGTATTCGAGTCTGGCCATGGAGTACAGTCAGTATTGATGTCTGACCAACCTGAATATGGCGGAGTAGGTCCACAGACTCTGCACTGAGGGCAGCAGGGGAGGCAGGGGCTGCGGTGCCGGGGCCAAAGGAGACATGGGGGCTGCACGGACAGAAGGGACCCTAGCAACTGGGAGGGTGAAGATGGGTCTGGAGGAGGCGGGGACAGACACAGTGATGATGGATGCTGTCGCACCGCATTCCCCCTCCTCCTGGGAGTCAGAAGCGGATCCGTCAGCGTGGTAGGAAGTGTCGCCATCCAACAGTTCCGCCCCCTGACTCCCGTCACCCTCCGTGCCAATGGCTCCCTCCGACTCCTCAGCTGTGGTGGCACTGTGGCTGGGTCCCTCCACTTGGTCCGTGCTCATGTCTCCTCCTGTCTCTGTTGATGATGCTGTGGGCAAGGAGAAGAAACAAAAATGCATCAGTCACCTGTACACATCACATGAGCACAAAATCAGTAGGTCACACTTCAAATCATGGCATGCATCATGAGTAAGAGCTAGATAGCGCTGCACATATTTGAGACTTGTACTGCCCAGTTGGTATAGACACAATGCTACTTGGACACAAGGATCCAAAGAACACAAAAGGCCACAACTTGAATGAGAATTACACTGAGAAGCTTCTGTTTGTTTACAGGAGAGCAGATCTATACAATGAAGTGATGCCACCTCAAGTTCACAAATAAAGAAACAGTAGTGGTGCCCCTCAGGGCAAACTAACCCACCTCACCCCCCAAGATGACACCACACTCAGAGCCCTGTTAGTACATTTGGGTGAAAGATAATGTAACAAATTGTTGGCATCTTGGGACTCAACATACTTCACACATTCGACGTGTATTGAATGTGTAAATTCTCCATCTTGTGAAGAGGAACACGTTTGTGCCTGCATGTTAGACCGGACCTGGAGGGTCGGCCGAGGACAAGGGGAGAGGTCTCCGGGGAGAGCCGTCTCCAGCGATCGTACAGACAAGTAACTTCCCCCCCACAGATGGACACCACACAAAGATAAGATTTAACGTTCTTTATAAGCAATCTTGAGGTACGGTAGAATGGTACAAGGAGGTCTGGGACTCAGGGGTTCCCTCGATTCTAGTCTCTTGGATGGGAAAGGGGGTAGCGGGACAGTCTTATTACCAATCTGGTAGTTGCGATGAGATGATGGGTAGCTCACAATCCTCGAGCTCGGTGTTCTTGAAGGACGGGCCGCGGCAGCGCCAGCAGGTCCCGGGGAGATCAAAGGTGGCAACGGTCCGCGGCAGCACCAGCAGGTCCCGACGAAGATGGTAGTTACAACGGGCCGCGGCAGCGCCAGCAGGTCCCGACGAGGATGAAGGTTGCAGAGGGCCGCGGCAGCGCCAGCGGCAGGACGACAGTTCACAAGGCAGGGCTGCGGCAGCGCCAGCAGTCCGTCAAGGATGAGTTCTTCTCGGTGTCTCTCGACTCCAGGATACAACTGCCTTCCTGCTCTGGAGCTGCCCCAGTTATAGGTCTGGCGGCCTTTGATGTCCGGACCCTCGCACTTGGAGGTCGGGAGGTCCGGGATGAGGGAGTCCAGACACCCAGCAGGGGGGTGGAGCCAGCGTCCGGGGAGGCTGGGGGCGATCGGCACCTGGCGGGGGAGAGCCATCGACACTTCTTCCTCCCATTGACCTGCCAAGTGGTCCGTTCACCTCCTGGGTGGATGGTGGTGCCGGGATGTCGGGGCCTGGCCAGGCCCAGGGTTGGGGTCGAGCTGAGGCCATGCGGCCTCGTGGTGCAGTGTCCAAGATGGCGGCCGGGCTGGGCAATGGTGCTGACGGTGGCCCGGGCCCGTGATATAGAGATGTCCGGGGGTAGGAGTCCCGTAGGGGACGGAGTGTGGGTTGCTTCTGTGGGTAGCACCTGGAGAGCCGGTGTCCGGGCTCTGTCATGCGGGGAGGGAGCGAGCCCTTCATGTGGCCTGTCCAACATGCGTCCCCCCCAGCTGAAGGCGGGGAGAGTCACCCATCTTCTTGGGGACTCTCCTCGTCGAGGCGGAAAAAGCGGGACAGGCCATCCGCGTTGGCGTGATCCTGGCCAGGGCGGTGCTCCACAGTGAAGTCCATCCCCTGCAGGAAGATGGACCATCGCAAGAGTTTGGGATTTTCCCCCCGCATCTGCATTAGCCATTGCAGGGGGCGATGATCTGTTTGCACCCGAAAGTGGGCACCGAAGAGGTAGGGCCGGAGCTTCTTCAGGGCCCATACCACTGCGAAGGCCTCCCTCTCGATGGTGCTCCAGCGCTGTTCTCGGGCCAACAGACGTCTGCTGATGAAGGCCACTGGTTGGTCGACTCCCTCGGTGTTCAGCTGGGAGAGGACGGCCCCAATGCCATGGTCGGAGGCATCAGTCTGGACGATGAACTCCCGGCTGTAGTCGGGAGCCTGGAGTACCGGGGCGGTGCACATGGCGACCTTCAACTTCTCGAAGGCCGCTTGACAGTCGGGAGTCCAGTCGACTCTTTTTGGCTGGTTCTTAGATGTAAGTGCCGTGAGGGGCCCCACAATGCTGCCATAGTCCTTCACAAACCGCCGGTAGTATCCGGTGAGCCCCAAGAAGGCCCGGACCTCGGTTTACGTTACGGGTGGCTGCCAGGACTGGATGGCAGCGATCTTGAGTTGGAGGGGGGCCACCAGACCGCTCCCCACTTGGTGTCCGAGGTAGGTCACGGACCCCTGGCCAATCTGGCATTTGCTGGCCTTGATTGTGAGGCCGGCCTGTTGGAGGGCCTGCAGGACCTCTCGGAGGTGGCGGAGGTGGTCTGACCAGTGGCGGCTGTAAACCGCGATATCGTCCAGGTAGGCGGCGCTGAACTCTTCGAGGCCCGGCAATACCTGGTTCACCAGGCGTTGAAAGGTTGCTGGAGCGTTTTTCATGCCGAATGGCATCACTTTGAAATGGTAGTGACCATCCGGGGTGGAGAAAGCGGACCGTTCTTGCGCCCTGGGGGTGAGGCCGATCTGCCAGTAGCCCGCTGTCAGGTCGAAGATGCTGAGGTAGCGGGCAGCCCCCATGCGGTCGATCAGTTCATCGGCTCGGGGAATGGGGTGAGCGTCGGTCCGGGTGACAGCGTTCAGACCCCGATAGTCAACGCAGAATCGGAGCTCAGGGGTGGTGCCGGGGGCAGCAGCTTTGGGGACCAGCACGACTGGGCTGGCCCAGGGGCTGTCCGAGGGTTCGATGACTCCGAGTGTGAGCATTTTTGACACTTCTTCTTGGATGCAGGCACGTACCCGATCTGGCACGCGGTACGCCCGATGTCTGATGGGGGGACTGTCCCCAGTGTCCACGTCGTGCAAGCACCAGGGGGTGACCCCTGGGGTGAGGGAAAATAGGGCTGCGAACTGTAGCAGGAGAGCCCGACAGTCTTGGCGCTGCTCCGAGGTCCGGGCATCTGACAGTCGGACCCCGTCTACTGAACCATCTTTCTCACAGGTCCTCAGTAGGTCAGGGAGGGGCTCGGAGTCTTCTTCCGCTCCACTGTCTGTAGCCATCAGTAGGCTGAGCTCCGAGCGCACAAAGTGGGGTTTGAGTCTGTTGGCGCGGAGGACCCGGATGGGGTACCGGGGAGATTCCATGTCGATGAGATAGGTGACGGGGCTCTTGCGCTCGATCACTTTGAAGGGCCCCGTCCACTTATCCTGTAGGGCACAAGGTTCGGTGGGGGACATCACCCATACTTGCTGGCCAGGTACGAACTCTATGGAGGAGGCGTTCTGATCGTACCATTTTTTCATGTCCTCCTGACTGGCTTCAAGATTGGCTTTGGCGATTTCTCGGAACCGCCTGGTCTGATTGCGGAGGGTCAGGAGGTACTTGTAGACGTCTGGAGGGGTTTTCAGGGGGGCCATCTCCCAACCTTCCTTGAATAGGTTGAGGGGCCCTCGAACAGGGTGTCCGTACAAGAGTTCGAGGGGGCTGAAGCCGAGGGACTTCTGATGGACTTCTCGGTAGGCGAAGAGGAGGCACGGGAGGAGCACATCCCACTGGCGGCGGAGGGGCTCTTCCAACCCCATAATAATTCCCTTGAGTGTGCGGTTGAACCGCTCAACCAGTCCGTTTCCTTGCGGGTGATAGGGGGTTGTGAATCGGTAGGTGACCCCGCACTGCTGCCAGAGGGATTTCATGTATTTTGAAATAAAGTTCGTGCCTCTGTTGCTGACGACTTCCCGGGGGAAGCCCACCCGGGAGAAGATCCCCCATTAAGGCTCGGCCGACCACCGGTGCTGTTACAGTTCGAAGGGGGATGGCCTCGGGATAGCGGGTGGCGTGGTCCACCAGTACCAGGATGAATCGATGCCCTTGTGCTGTTCGGGGGTCCAGGGGCCCCACAATGTCTATTCCCACCTTTTCGAACGGGGTGCTAACCACCGGGAAGGGCTGCAGGGGTGCCTTGAGTTTGCAGCCGCTCTTCCCGCTGGCCTGACAAGTGGGACAGGACCGGCAGTGGTTGAGTACGTCATTTCTCATTTTGGGCCAGTAAAAGTGGGTCACCAGGCGGTTGTAGGTTTTGTCCTGACCCAAGTGTCCGGTCAGGGGGACGTCGTGGGCTAAGTTCAACAGGAAGTCTCTAAAACGGAGGGGCACCACCAACACTCGACTGGCCCCCAACTCGGCGATTCTTTGTTCGCTGTACAATAGATCACTGTCCCAATAGATCCAGTTGGCCCCGGCGGTATCTCCCGCGCTCTGGGCGAGTGCTTGTTGTCGTAGTCCCTCGAGGGAGGGACATGTCTTTTGCTCTTGACGGAATTGTTCCTGGGTGGGTCCCCCTTCTTGACGCCACTGAGCCAGGTCTGGGAGATCCCGGGGCTGAGCGAGTTCTTCTTGGGTTTGTTCCAGGGGGTCGGCGGGGTCGGCGTCCCCCACTGTAGCGATCGGGGGAGGAGGTGCTGGCCGTTCGGGTTCTTCTGGTCGGGGGATGGCGCGGGCCGCCATGGACCGGGTGGTTACGCATGCCCAGTCCGGGAGGCCCAACATCCCCAGGTGCTCTCTTCTTTCTACGGCGGCCCACGGGGAACTCTCGATCGTTCCCCAGGAGACAGTCCACGGGGGCATCATCGCGGACTGTCACCTTCAGCATGCCGGATACTCCTCCCCACTCGAAGGGGACGCAGGCCATCCGACACATGCTCTCCGAATTGTCGGCTGAACGGACGGGGCAGAGAACGTTCGGTATTATTTGTTCTGGGGTCACCAGGTGACAGCGGACGGCCGTCACACTGGCCCCCGTGTCACGTAGGGCTTCGGCCTTGCGCCCATTTATGTTCACCCACTGACTGTATTTTCTGGTGTTGGCGGGTAGGGGAGCCCGCGGGATCATGTCTCTTCCCCCTAGGCACGCCAGGACCATGGCGGCCGGTTCCCACTCTTGTTGCTCTTGTTCGTATTCTTCCTGCTCTTCGGAGACTTGCTCTTCTCCTAGGGCGGCGGCAGCTACCTGGCGGGGCCTCGGAGTCTGGTTCTGTGGGCAGTTCGGGTCATTGGCGTAGTGACCGACTCGCTGGCACCGATGACACGTGACATTGGCTCTGAACCCCGGGCGCATCGGGGGGTTGCCCCGACCGGCCGGGGGCGGGGTGCTGGTAGCGGGAGTGGCCGGGACGGTGTCTTTCCCCCGGCCCTGGCCTCCTCCTCCTCCTCGGGGACGGTGATGGCCTTGGTTGTTCCTGTTCTGCTCGTTCGAGCCACCCCGGCCCACTCGGGTGCTTTCCCATCGGTCAGCCTCGGCGGCGAGCTGCCGTGGATCAGTCAATTTACTGTCGAGGAGGTGCTGCCTGAGCTCGACAAAGCAGTTGTTGGAGAGGTGCTCCCACACAACGAGGTTAAAAAGCTGCTCGTAGGTCGTTACGTTGCTCCCCTTGATCCATCCCTCAAGGGCTCGGCTGAAATAGTTCACATATTCCACCCAAGTTGTACCCGGGATTCGGGTGCAGTCGCGGAACCTCTGGCGGTACATTTCGGGTGTCAGCCCATATCGAGTGAGGAGGGCGGCCTTCATGTGATCATAGGACGTCATTTGATGATCCGGGAGCTGTAACAGGGCATCACGGCCTTCATTGACGAACCTCCCCCATAGACCGGCTCCCCAGTCACTTCGATCGATCCGGTGAGAGGACATGGCGATCTCATAGGCCTTGAACCACTGCTGTATGTCGTCGTTTCGGTAGTACTCTCGGACGACATCTTTGGGAATGTGGACCTTTGGTTCTGAAGTTCCTGGGGTGCGTGGTTGCTCGGGCACCCCCAGGTCCTTGCCTTGCTTACGTAGTTCTATTTCTGCTAGTTTGCGCTCATGTTCATATGCCAGTCTTTTTTCTTCAAGCTCTCTTTGTCTTTGTTTTTCCTCCCGCTCTTCTCGGAGCCGTAAGTGTTCTAGGTTCAATTTTTGTTCCGCTAGTTTTAGTTCTCCATCCATTTTGAGCCGTGCCAACTCTAATTCATGCAGTCTGTTTTTCTCTCGCTCTTGGATCTCTTCCCGGGAGAGACCCGTTCTCCTTTCTTCGGAAGGAGCGGGGCTAGTCTCTGGTGCTTCGATGCGTTGGTCCCGGGGACCAGCGGTGTTTGCCTCTGCCCATGATTCTAGGGCGTGTTTAAAGTCATCTTTTGTGCTCAGACCGGTGGTAGCAATGCCCAGTTCCATACAAAATTGTTTTAATTCTCGATGGTTGTACTCCTCCAGCTTGTCCATTTGGAATTTCTCCGTAGACCCGCTCTCTTGGGGCGGCATTGTGGTTTAGTCGTGGGGTGAGTTGCTTTCTGTACGATTACGCGTTGGTTCGGATCGCGCCGCTGGCCACCAATGTTAGACGGGACCTGGAGGGTCGGCCGAGGACAAGGGGAGAGGTCTCCGGGGAGAGCCGTCTCCAGCGATCGTACAGACAAGTAACTTCCCCCCCACAGATGGACACCACACAAAGATAAGATTTAACGTTCTTTATAAGCAATCTTGAGGTACGGTAGAATGGTACAAGGAGGTCTGGACTCAGGGGTCCCCTCGATTCTAGTCTCTTGGATGGGAAAGGGGGTAGCGGGACAGTCTTATTACCAATCTGGTAGTTGCGATGAGATGATGGGTAGCTCACAATCCTCGAGCTCGGTGTTCTTGAAGGACGGGCCGCGGCAGGGCCAGCAGGTCCCGGGGAGATCGAAGGTGGCAACGGTCCGCGGCAGCGCCAGCAGGTCCCGACGAAGATGGTAGTTACAACGGGCCGCGGCAGCGCCAGCAGGTCCTGACAAGGATGAAGGTTGCAGAGGGCCGCGGCAGCGCCAGCGGCAGGACGACAGTTCACAAGGCAGGGCTGCGGCAGCGCCAGCAGTCCGTCAAGGATGAGTTCTTCAAGGTGTCTCTCGACTCCAGGATACAACTGCCTTCCTGCTCTGGAGCTGCCCCAGTTATAGGTCTGGCGGCCTTTGATGTCCGGACCCTCGCACTTGGAGGTCGGGAGGTCCGGGATGAGGGAGTCCAGACACCCAGCAGGGGGGTGGAGCCAGCGCCCGGGGAGGCTGGGGGCGATCGGCACCTGGCGGGGGAGAGCCATCAACACTTCTTTCTCCCATTGACCTGCCAAGTGGTCCGTTCACTTCCTGGGTGGATGGTGGTGCCGGGATGTCGGGGCCTGGCCAGGCCCAGGGTTGGGGTCGAGCTGAGGCCATGCGGCATCGTGGTGCAGTGTCCAAGATGGCGGCCGGGCTAGGCAATGGTGCTGACGGTGGCCCGGGCCCGTGATATAGAGATGTCCGGGGGTAGGAGTCCCGTAGGGGACGGAGTGTGGGTTGCTTCTGTGGGTAGCACCTGGAGAGCCGGTGTCCGGGCTCTGTCATGCGGGGAGGGAGCGAGCCCTTCATGTGGCCTGTCCAACACTGCATGAAAGATGTCTCACAATGAAATGCACACAAAAAACATTTACACATTCATTGAAACAGCTGGCACCCTTTAAGATGGCATACTGCTAGAAACAAATGGCGTTACAGATTTGCCATATACATGGTCCAACAGAGGTCTTGATGGCTTAACACACATTAGTTTGTACAATTGACAACAAAGGAGTTTCAAGACCTCAAGACCACTGTGGGGACATGTATTTAGAGATCAAGGCATAACATTAATCACTAGCACTGGCCTCCTTCAAAAGCTGCCTGCTTCTACCAAACAATTGCAAATGTCGTTTTGTGTGCACTACCTTGTGAGACAACTATCATGCAGCACATAAGTGTTACATACACAATTCGTCATATTAACACATTCAAAACATGAACAACTTTTAACAAGTGTTGGGAGTGCCAAGGTACAATCATTCAATGTGAGACAACGTGAAATATGTCAGTCCTCACAGGGGCATCTATTACCTGATCATACAGTTGCAAGCACATAATACCCACTGGCTGTCATGTGAAGTGCCCCACATGTCCAAAATCAGGACAATGCTTAAGCTAATGGCCCTGAAAATGTGATGAACAAAATCATTGCTGCATTGTGGACACACCCTTATCTCCAGGCAAAATGTCAACACAGTAGTGTACACACTAAGGCAAAACAGCGTTGCACCAGAACTACATACATGTGGCAAAAATGAATAAGGCACAATCATGTCTGGAAACAAATGACATAGGCTGTCAAGCCCCAAATGAAAGCACTGACCACCATCATAGGGGAAGTGCATGGTGAAACATCGACCAGCCAATTCTCACCCACAGGTCACAACTGCCAAGGCCAAATCAGGCAGGCCCATTAGTTCAAGAAGTGAGAACTCAGAATCTGGCTAACAAACACTGTATAGCAACAATTCCAAATGTAACCCAAGCTCATCTTGTGGGGCTGCCAATACATATTAGTCACAAACAACCAACAACAGATTGTTGTGAATAGTCACACAGGCACTGCACAGTGTGAGTATGCACAAGCCAAATCTTGTATCCATGTCCAGTGGGAACATGTAGCAGACACAGGATGAATACAAACTATGCCAGGGCCAATGCCACAGAGGCAGACCCATGCAGAACCCACATAGAATGGGCACAGTGTTGAATGACACACATGATTATGAGGCCATTAGGTCTCAGGGGACTGTAGTGGGCACACTGATCCGTGGGTCTGAAATGAGCTGACTGTGCCATGATTAAACGTCATGGCACTATGCATATCTCCCAACTGATGTATATCATGTCTGAGAACACAACATGGGTCCTGCATGCTGCAAGGGTGTGCAGTGGAAACCTTACACTCCTATGTTGAGACTTATCATCAGTGCAAACAAATGTGAAGCCCAAACACAGTGCACAGGTCATGGCACAGGCAAGGTCCCAACACATGTCACAGACCACTCTCCCACATGATGCGCTAATCAATGTGCAGCCTAATAATATTGCACCCTAGATGAACATGTGCAAATGTGAATACACACATACCAGGGGACACATGTGAAGAAGGGGAAGGGATGAAAAAGAGCACCAGCTGAATATGAGGAATTGAAAATACACTGCACATATAACCTATCTGACCAGACACCCCAACTGTTGGAGTATTTCCAGGCTTCAGAGCACCTCAAGAGGCAGGTGACACACAACACAACAAACAGCCATGTACCTACCCCCTCCTTGCTGCTGTCTCTCCTGCAACTGCCTATCGAGGTCTGGAAAAACCACTGCCAGGACCCAGAGCATGTGGGGGGTGAGGTGAAGTCTTCCACCATGCCGGTGTGAAGGCTCCATCTTCAGCTGGACCCGGGCGATACGCCGGGTCCAGCACCGGATGTCCTGCACCTTTTCTGGATGTTGCGCAGCCGCCGGTGATGTACCCCCACAGACCTGACAGCCCTGACAATCTCCATCCATATCTCCCCCTTCTCGTAAGCAGTTACCTGTCAGGAAGACAAAGTGAAACAACATCACTCCACCTGCTCCATGTCCCAGAGACACACACTTGCACAACATTAATAATAAGTTTCAAGTTTAAAATTTGTATAGCGCACTACTCACCCAGAGGATCTCAAGTCGCTTGAGGGAGGGGGGGTACATTACTTATCGAATATCCAAGTTTTTAGTTGTTTTCTGAAGGAGAGGTGGTTCTGTGTAAGGCGGAGGTGGGTGGGGAGAGAATTCCAGGTCTTGGCCGCTAAGTAGGAGAAGGATCTTCCCCCCCATGGTGGATCTTTGGATGCGTGGAATTGCGGCGAATGCTTGATTGGACGATCGTAGTTGGCGGGTGGGGGTGTAAAAGGACAGGCGCGTGCTGAGGTATTCGGGTTCTAGGTCGTAGAGGCCTTTGTGTGCGTGGGTGAGGAGGCGGAACGTTATTCTCTTGTTGACGGGGAGCCAGTGGAGGTCTTTCAGGTGACCGGAAATGTGAGCTTGGCGGAGGATGTCTAGGATGAGTCTGGCTGAGGCGTTTTGGATGCGTTGGAGTTTTTTCTGTAGTTTGGCTGTGGTTTTGACGTGAAGGGTGTTTCTGTAGTCCAGTCGGCTTGTGACCAGTGCATGGGTGACCGTCTTTCTTGTTTCGGTGGGGATCCAAAGGAAGATTTTTTTGAGCATACGTAGGATGTTGAAGCATGATGATGAGACGGCGTTGACTTGTCTGGTCATCGAGAGGGAGGAGTCCAGGATGAAGCCCAGGTTACGTGCGTGGTCCGTTGGTCTGGGTGCGATTCCCAGGGCCGGTGGCCACCATGAGTCGTCCCAGGCGGAGGGGGATGATCCTAAGATGAGGACTTCCGTTTTGTCCGAGTTCAGTTTTAAACAGCTGTTCTTCATCCACTCGGCTACTTCTTTCATCCCTTCGTGTAGGTTGGTTTTGGCGGTGTTTGGGTCTTTGGTGAGGGAGAGGTTCAGCAGGGTGTCGTCTGCATAGGAGATGATGTTGAGGTTGTGTTGGCGCGCGATGGATGCGAGGGGACTCATGTATACGTTGAAGAGGGTGGGACTGAGTGATGATCCTTGCGGTACACCACAGATGACTTCGGTGGCCTCTGATCTAAAAGGGGGGAGGCGGACTCTCTGGGTTCTTCCGGCGAGGAACTGGAGTTCTGGACTTTTTGGTTCCATCCAGAGGTGTCAGGGATAACACCCGAAGACCCCGGAGTTCTACCTGTCTCGGTGCACAAATAAACAGAAACACAGGCTTCTCGATGGTGGCGTCAAAGACCAAAGGTTTATTACTGCAGGGACACAGAAGTCACAGAAACTACACACGGGCAGATTCTAGGAGCCTGTTCGATTTGTACAAAAAGGGTTGCTCCTTATATATTAAAAATTGGGCTTCGGGCAAATTCTTTACATGTTAGTACATTCCCAAACCTTTGTGTCCTAAACAATAAATATTTGGCGTTGCACAGGAATCGTCGACAATATCTGATGGCAAAACATTACGAACGAGGGGTTCCCACTTTTCCATCACAATCCCATGTCAACTTTTCATTCAAGAGCCGGACCGCCTCATCGTAAATTTTGTTACCTCCCCCTAATAAAGGCCCAGAAGGAAAGGAGCAGAGCCAGGTGCAGAAGATAGAAAAGCAGGATAAGAGATGTTTGTGGGTCGTAAATGGGCAAGGCTACCAGCTTCGGCCGCCTAATCATGATCAGGCCAATGGACCCGAGAACCAGTATAGCAGGACTGGCCTCGGGCAGAGGAGGCAGTTTCTGTCGAGTCATGCAGCCATGGCGTGTTCTGTTCTAAGGTGCACGTGTCACTAGAGAGGTGAATCGCCGGCCAAGCCTACGTGTCCTTAATCGAAATGAAGTAATCAGAGGTCATTGCGTGTCTATTGTCTATGTGAGGGCAAGAAACACAAAATGGCTGCCATAATCTAAGATGGATGCCATGGGTAGATCAGAAATGTGTTTGTAACAGGAGTACTCTTGCTCGTAGCATAGCGAAAACACCAGGATATGCTAAATGGATCATTTGCGGTTCGCTGATACCAAAATTATGTATTTACCACAATGTTGAAAACACGGGTTCAAATCGTCATGGAACCTCAGACCCTCCTTTTGCCCTTACATAGGCAATTACTCAGTCTATGTCAGAGTCTAATTCTATGCTCATCAGGTCAGTGACATGCTGTTGTATCATCATCCTCTCTCGCGCCTTTTCTCCAAACGCAGGTGGTTTTCTGAAACAGGTTGCAGCACAGAGACAAAAAACAAAGGTTGAGGAGGGTCAAGGGGACTATATTTAGAGACCATCCAAACTCAATACCCCTAGTCAAACTGCTACAAACACAAGGAGTTGGAGGGTCTGTTAACTAACATAGCTGAGTCTAAGTGGTCCTATTCAAGTAACCCTTTTGGATTGCACTGAACCAGACCAGGTGGTCACATGACACGGGTCTATAATAGATATACTATCAGCCCACCCATTTGGCGGAGCCTCGTCATGTAGGACGTCTAACCAGGGTGGTGAGTCCAAGCCCAGATGAATTGGCCAGACAACACTCACTTCTGGTTTATATTGTTACAGTGTCCATGCCACAGAGTGGTGCTGAAAAAATGCAGTGCAAAACAGGGTGTGAAGATAAGTGAAGCTAAAATGACGGTCGAGGCAAAGAAAAATATTTTTATTAAAGATATTCACCAGGACGCCAGGTTAAAAAGAAGTGTAAAACAGTGTGAAAAAATCACTGTGATGCTTTGCTGTGTTTAGGCCAACATGTTTCTGCCGAAGGTGAAACTACACCGGCATTCTTCAGGGCCAGATACAAAAAGATGTTGCTACTGCAAAGGTACACTCAAATATTTTGTGCAAAGTGAAAAATGAAAAGAACAGATCAAATCAATTGTTAAAGAACTGTCCAAACTACTGGAGTGGTCTTGTAGACCATCCTACCGTATCCTCCTGACAAGTAGTTGATGGAGGAAGAAATCCCAGCAATGTGTGGGAGTCGAGCCTCACCTCACCCGGCAACGGCTCGGAGATTGAGGCCCCGCTCTCTCCGTCGGTACCTCTCGGCTGACACCTGGCCCTGAAGAATGCCGGTGTAGTTTCACCTTCGGCAGAAACATGTTGGCCTAAACACAGCAAAGCATCACAGTGATTTTTTCACACTGTTTTACACTTCTTTTTAACCTGGCGTCCTGGTGAATATCTTTAATAAAAATATTTTTCTTTGCCTCGACCGTCATTTTAGCTTCACTTATCTTCACACCCTGTTTTGCACTGCATTTTTTCAGCACCACTCTGTGGCATGGACACTGTAACAATATAAACCAGAAGTGAGTGTTGTCTGGCCAATTCATCTGGGCTTGGACTCACCACCCTGGTTAGACGTCCTACATGACGAGGCTCCGCCAAATGGGTGGGCTGATAGGATATCTATTATAGACCCGTGTCATGTGACCACCTGGTCTGGTTCAGTGCAATCCAAAAGGGTTACTTGAATAGGACCACTTAGACTCAGCTATGTTAGTTAACAGACCCTCCAACTCCTTGTGTTTGTTGCAGCACAGAGACTACACAAAGTTGGACCACACTGGATAATCAGGCAGCATGAGAATAGGAATACTAAGATGACACCAATGACCATCAGAACCTTCCATCCCCACGCTGATATCAGAGTCCAAAACCACTCCATGAAGGACCAGTTTCCCTTGTCTACATGTATAGAGTCGGAAATCTTGTGTAGCTTAGAGATCGCCTCATAGACAGTTGGAGCATTATTGGGAATAAAAACACAGCAGCTCGATTGGATCATTCTGCATACCCCACCTCGATCTGCAAGTATCACGTCTAGAACCATACGGTTCTGCAACGTCATGAGACGATCCGCCTGAAGCTCAGCTGTCAAGTTGCTAAGGGCACCAGCAGTTTCGGTAATAGTAGATTCAACTACCCGTGTTAGCTGACGTATATTTCTACTATTGGCCATAGGCCCCCAGAACGGAAGGAAACCTTTGAAGAAGTCTCCAGCTTCCTGACCAGCGGTATCTTCCTTGCTGAAGACACCTCTTGCTACTCTGGTCTTGTGATAATCAGAAGAAGCAGTGTATGTTGGAGGCAACAGTCGAGCAATATAACATGAACCTGAAAAGTCAGCAGGCAACCATGTATACGCTCTGTCTTGACAGATGAAGTAGGTACCCCTAGCAGTAAGAAAGGCAGGGGAAGAGTTAGAAGGAAACACGTAAGTCTCAACGCACTCACTCCTCCCTAGCTGAGCTCTCGGATTTCTCCCATTTCCTTGCAAACAGACCTGACCTCTGTGAGGTACGACCCAGATTGGAGTGGAGCTTTTACGCTTGCTTTCTCCCAAACTAAGGCGATACTCTGTAGAGTTCCAACTCAAATATACCCGTAATTCATCTCTAGGGTAATATGGAGTATTATTGACGTCTTTAATCATGTCAATAATTCCCTGGACTAAAGCTTTGTTGACAGAGTTGTATTTAGTGGAACGTGGTGGACGCGGAGGATAGGTCTCAAGGGCATAGGCAAAAATGGTCTGGATGGCCTGAAATGATCCATTATAGCTAAAAGGCAAAACTAGATAGGGAATGCCTTTATCCATAGTGTGGGGTATCAAGCCACACACCCAGCAGTCTGTAGTGTTAACTACCAGTTGGTGTTGATGCAAGAGCTGTACGAAAGTGTTATTAATGAATTCTGAGCGTCAAGCTTGCTCGTGTTCAGGAAACGAGTGAAAAGAATGCATAGAAGAAACAGTAGAAGTAGCAGGATCAAGGGGAGGTACTGTAGTTACTGGCATAAAAATTGAATTCACACCAAAGATGATTCCACCCACCAACATTATTAAAACAATCAAAAATGTAATGGCACATTGCATCAGAAAGCATTTGCTGTGAAGAATTCTGTAAAGTCTATTTCTGCGAACATAAATTACATTTTCTCGTTGCAGCTCAGGAAGCTCCATCTTCTACAATCCGCTCGCGACCACTGATGATGTGTACGTAGATGAAAATGCCTCTATCAGCCCTGGGAGTTCCCAGAACTAACAGAAAGATCGACCTAGTGTCTGACCCCCGCAGATTCAACTAGGCACACAGCCACGACCCTACGGCTACCCAGACGGCAAGGCAATTTTAAAACAATAAAACAATAGCAAACTTCCTTGCTGGAGGCAAAGTGTCAAAATTCAAATGTGTAAAATAGGCAGTTTCCTGCTTTATTTGTCCATATTGCGAGACCGTAAATTGTATCTCAGTTTTGCAGGAGCTGTTTGATCTGGAAACAGTGTATTTTCAGCAGGGGTTGCAATGTTCAAGTTCGCAGATGGCAAAGTTTCTTCTGATGCAGAGGACAAATGTTCAGAATTCAAAGGAGCAGTTTCAGGAGGAGAGCCAGAGTTCGATGTGTCAGTGATTAGTTCGGCATCGCTGAAAGGGATAAACCTGGGTATTTGTTCAAACTCAGAGGCACCAATTCCCGTTTTCACCCAGTTGTCGTAAGGAAGCGGCAAGGGCACACGTTTGACTTGTGTCGTGTGTATCCAATTCTTTCGACCAGCCACACGAATAGCAGTTCTCGTTGCTAGCAGCACCTGGTATGGGCCGACGGATCTGGGTTGAAGATTTTTCGTCCTTGCAAAGTTGCGAACGACGACTTGATCTCCAGGTTTCAGCTGATGACCTGGACTCTCCGGTGGCTTTGGCAATGCATCGAAAACCTGTTGGTGAATAAGACTCAATTTAGCAGTCAAGTCGTAAAGGTAATCAATCAACATTGGATATTCCAGAGAACAGAATTCTTTTGGTCTTGGCACTCCCCAAACATTAGCGGGACGACCAAAAACTATTTCGTATGGACTAAGCCCTACTCTAGAATGTACAGTCGCTCTCATAGATAACAAAGCCAAGGGTAGTGCATCTGGCCAGGACAAACCCGTGGATGCCTGTATTTTAGCAAGTTTCAGCTTGAGGGTGCCATTGTAACCCTCAACTAAACCTGCAGACTGGGGATGGTTCGCACTGTGAAACTTCTGCTTGATCCCTAAACCGGCACACACACTCTGCATAACTTTCCCTACGAACTCACTTCCGTTATCTGACCATACAATCCGTGGCATACCATACCTAGGGAAGTATTCTTTGAGAAGAATTTTGGCAGTTGACAGGGCAGTGTTGTCCTTCAGTGGATATGCTTGGATCCATCTGGAGAAAGCACAAACTACCACTAGGACGTACTTTAGGTTGTTGCAACGATCCATGTGAATGAAGTCTAACTGAATCACTTCAAAGGGGCAGGAAGGAGGAGCGAAGTGACCAGCAGGTGTGGGGACTCCCTTGCCAGGATTATGCATCAGGCATACCATACAATTTTTTACCACTCTCTCTGCACACTTACTAATCCCATCATTCTTCCAGACTGGAGCCAACATCTTACAAATCCCTTTAGAACTGATGTGCGCTGCTCCATGCGCCATCGTTACCACTGCAAGCACGTACGCATCAGGCAACATCCAACGCTGTTGTTCCGACAAATCAATCCAACATCCACTCGAGTCCAATTTACCCGTACTCTCTTTCCATGCAAGCTTTTCTTCCTCAGTCGCCTCTTTCTGAATCTCTTTCACACTTTCCACTGGGTCCTCACACATTCCAGATTCAGAAATCCATCTCGCAGACGTAGCAACATTCATTCTACTCATCATATTTCTAGCTGTCTGTTTAGCGGTTTCATCAGCAAAAGCATTTCCACGACCAACATCATCCGTGATTGCTTTATGAGCACTGCATTTCACAATCGCAACTTCAGTCGGCAAGGTTAGAGATTCCAACAAGTCGTTAACTAGCTGACCATGTTGAATCTTAGTCCCATGGGACGTAATGAAACCTCTTTCTTTCCACAAACGGCCAAAACTATGGGCCACACCAAACGCGTACTGACTATCTGTGAACACATTCACTCTCTTTCCCTTAGCTAAAACACACGCTCTCGTTAGAGCTATCAATTCTGCAGCTTGGGCAGAATTCTGACTCACTCTTGCAGTCTCCACAATCGTACTCAAAGTCGTTACTGCGTAAGCGGCAGTCACATCACCATTCTCCAATTTAAAGCATGACCCATCAACATACAACGTGCCATCTGGATCTGACAACGGAGTGTCTTTTAAATCAATTCGTCCTTTTGTCTCCTCCTCGGTTCTGAAACAGCAATCATGGGGTTCGGAATCACTCGACTCCTGATTAGTCGGCAACAATGTTGCTGGATTCAATACATTGCATCTTTTGATCTGAATATGACTCGCTAACAGTGTCAGCTCATAGCCTGATAATCTAGCACTGGTAAGATGTTGCGTCTTGGTTCGGTTCATGAGTGTGTCCACAGCATGAGGAACCATAACCACTAGCATGTTGTTCATCACCAAACCAGCAGATTGCCGAATGGAAGCCGCAGCTGCCGCTGTAGCTCTCAAACAACTAGGCAACGCTCTAGCTACCGGATCTAATGTTGATGAAAAATACGCGCAAGGGCGTTGTTTATCACCAAATCTCTGTGTCGGAACACTCAACGCGCAACCTTCTCTCTCGTGAACATAGAGCGTGAATGGTTTACTATAATCGGGTGTACCCAATACCGGAGCTGAACACAGTGCGTTTCGTAACTCAGAAAAACTCTCCTGACATTCAGCAGACCATGGCACCGGACTCGGAACACCTTTCCCAGTCAAAGCTACCAATGATTTTGCCAAAAGAGAAAAATTTGGGATCCACTGCCTACAGTACGAGGTAATACCTAAAAAGGCACGTACTTCTCTCTGTGTGCGGGGAACACTCATCTGCGTAATTGCTTTTATTCTCTCTGGGGTCAACTTCCTTCCCTCCTTTGACAAGAGATGACCTAGGTAGGTCACTTCTTGGCAGCAGTATTGCATTTTCGAAGGTGACACCTTGTGATTCAAATTAGACAAATGATGCAATAAGGAAATTGTAGCTGCTTTGCAAGTTTCCTTGTCATCAGCAGCCACTAGAAGATCATCTACATATTGCACTAGGGCAGAACCAGGAGGAAGCACAAAGGAATCTAACTGACTTTTTAATGCCTGACTGTAAATGGATGGACTCTCACAATAGCCTTGTGGAGCACGTTTAAACCTGAAGCTTCGACCTCCTAGAGAGAAGCCGAAAATATCTCTGCTTTCCTCGGCTATAGGAATGCTGAAAAAGGCATTCTTCAAGTCGATAACTGAAAACCATGTGGCTGTAGCAGGAATTAACGTTAACAATGCAGTAATGTCTAGAACCACAGGAAACTGTGGAACCACAATTGTATTAACCTCTCTGAGATCGATAACAAACCTATACACTGGAGGCTTTGAAGGATCAGTTTGTTTCAAAATTGGTAATACAGGACTGTTACAGACATTTCCTCTAGTTTCTTCAACCACGCCTTTCTTAATCAAATCTTGCACAATCAATAAAAGTGCACGTTCACCTTCACTAGAAATCTTGTATTGAGGAATTCGTGGAAATTTTACATTTGCTTTCAAAGTGACTACATATGGTGGAATTTCCAAAAGGCCTACATCGTTAGGACCAGTTGCCCAAAGAGTATCAGGGAGTGAACGCAGCTCTGGCGGGAGTGCATCCATTGACAAATACATCGGAGAGGTGATTCTTTTACCCAATGTAAGCTGTACTCCTGACGGAGAACAGTACAATGTCGCATATAGGCGTTTTAACAAGTCTAAACCAAGCAGATTTTCATTACAACCGGTTGTCAAAATCAAGGGTGCTTTCAATTGACACGGTCCAACAGAAATAGGCAAAGGACCAGATACGGGATTGTAAACAGGGGCGCCTGAAAAACCTACAGAAACATTTGTTAAGCCGGACAAAGGTGCGCCAGGGAGTTTCGCATGAATGATAGAACTTTTTGCGGCACCAGTATCCAACAGAAACGGTTCGACTACACCTGATGTTGCTACTGCGACATAAGGCCCACTCTGATCCACTGGAACTGATACTACTCCCTCTCTCTGTCCATGGCTGTCCTAGTATTCAGTTTGTTGAAATCCTTCATCAACTTCACAATAGTCCTCAACATGATACTGTTGAGATCTATTTTGTTGGGCAGACTGTCCATTTCGCTGATCAAAGTGATTAGATGGGCGATCATTCGTTTGTGGAGGCATAGCACCTCGTCCTCGACCTCTAGAATTTTGCATGGAACCACCACGACCTCTTTGAGCTGCTGCAGCATTATTCTGTGCTAAGACCGGACAGTCATTCTTATAATGACCCTCTTTCTTACACTACGCACACTGGTTCCACTGATATTGCGGTCTCGGTGAACTATAATCTGTCCTTTGATATGACCCTTGCTGTGTATTAGTCTGATTCATACGAGGCGGATATGCCTGCTGCAAAAGAACTTTAGTTTTTAAATCTTTCGTCTTCTTATCTGATTTCTCTTTCTCCTCCTTATCCCTATTTTCATAATACTGTGCAGTTGCAAGTATTTGCGCAGTTGTAGAGACAGCCCACGCACTCTCGGAGTCTTTTAATTTATTACTGACTCTGGTAGCAGATTGTGTACAAATTTATCGACAAACAGTCTCTGTCCTCCTTCCGTGCTCATATCCTGACCACTGTGATCTACAAAAGTCTCTTCGAACCTTGTGAAAAAGTCGGAGACACTTTCATCTTTCTTCTGCCTGCATGCGGACAACTTGTCCCAGTTAACGCGCAATGCTGGCATCAGAGTCTTCATTAAGTCAATTATCCTACCTGGAAGATTAGCAATTAGAGGTTCAGGTTTGGAACCACCTATTTGCTGACCATCTGCCGCTATGATAGCTGCCCAATCACCACCTAGGGCAACTGGATGATTCTCTTTACGAATTTTAGCCCAAATTGGTTGCGGAACTACATTCCCAAATAACATATCAATGTCCGCTAAATTCATCACGCAAGCTTCAACTGTCTGTGCTAACTCCTTATAATATCCGGCAGGATTTTTACGCGGATCTGGCAAGGCCTGTTTCATTGCTAACACTTCGGCTCGCTTCCATGGAATGTGTATCCACACTCTCTGGAATTGCGCCGGAGCGGCAGCAATACCAAGGTTTAATCAATCAATCAATCAATCAGTGACACTTATAGAGCGCGCTACATACCCGTAGGGTCTCAAGGCGCTGGGGGGGGGGGGGGGGGTTGCCGCTACTGCTCGAACAGCCAGGTCTTCAGCTTCTTCCTGAAGGAGAGGTGGTCTTGGGTCAGGCGCAGGTCGGTCGGGAGGGAGTTCCAGGTCTTGGCGGCCAGGTAGGAGAAGGACCTTCCTCCTGTAGTCGCTCTTCGGATGCGGGGGACGGCGGCGAGGGCGTGGTTGGCTGATCGGAGGTGGCGTTTGGGTGCGTAGAAGTTGATCCGGCTGTTGAGGTAGCTCGGGCCTTGGTCGTGTAGGGCTTTGTGTGCGTGGGTGAGGAGGCGGAAGGTGATTCTTTTGTTGACGGGGAGCCAGTGAAGGTCTCTCAGATGACCGGTGATGTGGCTGGTTCGTGGGATGTCGAGGATGAGTCTGGCTGAGGCGTTCTGGATCCGCTGGAGTCTCTTCTGGAGCTTGGCGGTGGTACCGGCGTAGAGGGCGTTGCCGTAGTCCAGTCGGCTGGTGACGAGGGCCTGGGTGACGGTCTTCCTGGTCTCGGTGGGGATCCACCGGATGATCTTCCGTAGCATGCGTAGGATGTTGAAGCACGCCGAGGAGACGTTGTTGACTTGCCTGGTCATGGAGAGGGAGGAGTCCAGGATGAAGCCCAGGTTGCGTGCATGGTCTGTCGGTTTGGGTGCGGTGCCCAGGGCGGGAGGCCACCAGGAGTCGTCCCAGGCGGAGGGGGAAGAGCCCAGGATGAGGACCTCCGTCTTGTCCGAGTTCAGTTTCAGGCGGCTGGTCGTCATCCACTCGGCTACCTCTCTCATCCCTTCGTGCAGGTTGGCTCTGGCGGAGGCGGGGTCGTTGGTCAGGGAGAGGATCAGCTGGGTGTCGTCGGCGTAGGAGATTATGCTGAGGTTGTGTTTGCGTACGATGGCCGCGAGGGGGCTCATGTAGACGTTGAAGAGAGTGGGGCTCAGGGATGATCCTTGAGGGACGCCGCAGATGACTTCGGAGGCCTCTGACTTGTACGGTGGTAGGCGGACTCTCTGTGTTCTTCCGTCGAGGAAGGAGATGATCCATTCCAGCGCCTTGTCCTGGATTCCGATGTTGCTGAGGCGCTGTACTAGGGTGCGGTGGCAGACCGTGTCGAATGCCGCGGAGAGGTCTAGGAGGATGAGGGCTGCTGTTTCTCCATTGTCCATCAGGGCTCGGATGTCATCGGTGGCGGCGATGAGGGCAGTCTCGGTGCTGTGATTGGCTCGGAAGCCGGACTGTGAGGGGTCGAGGGATCCGTTCGTCTCGAGGAAGGCGGCCATCTGCTTGTTGATGGTCTTCTCGATGACTTTGGCTGGAAACGGGAGGAGCGAGATGGGGCGGTAGTTCTTGAGTTCGGTGGGGTCTGCTGTTGGTTTCTTGAGTAGAGCGCTGAGTTCGGCGTGTTTCCAGCTCTCAGGGAAGGTGGCGGTGTCGAAGGATGTGTTGATGATGTCTCGCAGGTGGGGTGCGATGACAGCGTCAGCCTTGTTGAAGACGTGGTGAGGGCAGGGGTCGGTCGGTGATCCGGAGTGGATGGAGTTCATCGTGCGGATGGTGTCTTCGGTGCTGATCGGGGTCCAGGCGTGGAGGGTGGTGGTGGGGGGTGATTGTTCGGTCATGGTGTGCGTTGGATGGTTGTTGAAGCTGTTGTGTATGTCCGCGATCTTGTTGTGGAAGTATGAAGCGAGGGAGTTGCAGAGGTCTTGCGATGGGGTGATGTCGTTGTTTCCTGCGCTGGGGTTGGAGAGCTCTTTCACGATGTTGAAGAGTTCCTTGCAGTTGTGTGCGTTGTTGTCCAGCCGTTCCTTGAATGCTGTTTTCTTGGCGGCGCGGATCAGCTGGTGGTGCTTCCGGGTGGCAAGCTTGAAGGAGGTCCTGTTGTCCGGTGTGGGTTCCCTTCTCCAGACTTTCTCGAGGGCTCGGCAGTTCTTCTTGGAGCTCTTGAGTTCGTCGGTGAACCAAGGGGCTTTCTTGCTGCCGGGTCTGCTGGGCGGGGTCCTCAGCGGGGCGAGCTCGTCCGCGCAGATGGTGATCCACTTCGTGAGGTTGTCGGCGGCCTGGCTGGGGTCCGCTGAGCTGGCAGGAGGGTGCTGGCTCAGGGAGGTGGCGAGCTGGTCTGCTGTGATCTTGTTCCAGCTTCTGCGGGCGGCCTGTTGCTGGTGGTGGTGGGTTGTTGTTCTCTTGAAGGTGAAGTGGACGCAGCTGTGGTCCGTCCATTGAAGCTCTGTGGCGTGGCTGAAGTCGATGTCTGTGCTGGATGAGAAGACTGCGTCGAGTGTGTGTCCGGCGAGGTGGGTGGGGGTGGACACCAGTTGCTTGAGTCCCAGGTTGGCGAGGTTGTCCAGTAGGGTGGTGGTGTTGCGGTCGTTGTTGTTCTCCAGGTGGAAGTTGAGGTCCCCCAGGAGGATGTAGTCAGAGGAGGGGAGGGCAAGCGGGCTGACGAAATCGGCGATGTCCTCGCTGAATTGTGTGCGTGGTCCAGGGGGTCGGTAGATCAGGGTGCCTCTGAGGGTGGTGTTCGGGTTGGTGTGGATCTGGAAGTGCAGGTGTTCGGCGGTGGTCAGGGTGTTGTCGGTGCTGGTCTTGAGACGGATGGTGTTCTTGTGGCTGATGGCGATGCCTCCTCCCATCTGGTTGGCGTTGCGGTCCCTCCGGACGATCTTGTAGCCCTCTGGGATAGCGATGGCGATGTCGGGAGCTGAGGAGGCGTTCATCCAGGTCTCCGTGAGGAAGGCGACGTCAGGGGCTGTGGCGTCTAGGAGGTTCCAGAGTTCGATGGCGTGTCTGTGGACGGAGCGGGTGTTGAGCAGGATGCACTTGAGGTGGGTGCTGCTGGTGTTCGACTTGACGGGTGCTGGTGCGAGGCAGGTCCGGATGCAGGTGAACTTGCAGGCGTGGCAGCTGAAAGGTCCGTGGGTGCGTCGTGGTGTGGCTTGAAGGCATTCTGGGAGTCTGCCGGAGTTGAGAGCGATGAGGGTGGCGGCGGAGTACGTCAGGCGGGTCGGTCGGGGTCTTCGGGGGCCAGGGGTCCTGGCGCTGGGCGCGATCCGGTCGCGGACGGGCTTACCTTTGGCGCGCCTTCGGCGCACAATCGGCGCGCCCGCTGCGCGTGACCGCTGCGCGTTCGCACGGTCGCCATATAAAGGCCAAGTGCGCGGGTGGGCGGAGCAGCTGGGAGGCGGGAGCGGGGAGGGAACAGAATGAAAAAAGGGGCGGGGCCTGCGGTGGTGGCGGGAAGCGGGGAGCGGGGAGGGAAGACGGAGGGCGGCGAGGGTAGGCGGGCAAACAGGAAGGACACAAGCTGAGAAAGAAAAAAAAAAAAACAGTAAAATACAGTAAAACAGAAGAAAACGCTAACACGGGCAAGGAAACAAGGAAACAATTTAGCAAGCACAAATGGCGGTCAAAACAAAAACAAAACAAACGACAACAGAGTCGGCCGGCAGCGAGGCAGGCAGCGAGGCAGGGACAAGGCTGAGGGGCACACACAGCAGCTGGTGGCCGTGCGGCGCAGGGGTGTTTACATTAGCTTGCACAGCTTCGCGCCAAATTGGAGGAACCTCCCTCATTGGATATTGGCGATTCTGCTTCGTACTATGTTTCTCTAACTCTCTCGGTGAACGAAGGGATGGATCATTCCTATAGCTTAAAATCAGTTCCATCGCTTCTTTAATATTTTGACCAACTATCGTACCAGCAGCAAACTCTTTCTGAACATTAATTAATTCTTCTAAATTCGAGTCAGTGTCATCTTCTTCCAATTCCTCACGTAAAAGGGAGCACATTTCGTCGAACACATATCGTTGTGTCGGTTCATTCCATTGCATAAATGTATCTAATACATCTCTAGTACTATATCTCCTACTCTTCGAAATCCATCTAAGAGCTGTGGAATCTAATATTCCCCGTTCCTCAGTACTTGGAAGCTGACTACGTCTCTGTACAGAGTCAGAGTCAGGAGTCCTAATTAAAGTTTTATAGAAAGGAGACAGAATATTAGAGACAGAATCAGTGATTCTCCGACGAACAGAAAGTGGAGTCATAATACTAGCAGATGTAGAAAACACAGTAGCAGTTGGAACAGATAGAACAGGAACAGTAGGAGCATCGGGCAAAGTAGCTTGTGAAACAGTAGGTATAAGTGGTACAGGTATAGGCAAAGAAGTCGGCAACCCTGGAAGAGGGGGTGCCGAAGGAACATTGACATTGACCACAGGAGGTACAGGAGCTTGATTCAGGGGAGCAGGAGCAGGAATACCAGGTAGTCCAGCAACCGGCAATTGAACATTCGGTAAAGGCGGAGCCGTAGCACCCTGTGCATACGGTGGGGGTGACTGTAACAAGTAAGATAACAGAGGATCGTTTTCGGGGTCCTCTACTATCTTAGCTGTACTTGATGGTAAGGCAGGATAACACTTGTCTATCGCTAAATTACGCTCTCTAGTAGCCACCTCCATTGCCTTCTCAGACTCGTTGAGTTGCAGCTGCTTAGCAGCCAGTTCTAAAGTCAACTCTTTCTCTTTCTGTTCTTTCTTCAACCTTTTAATTTCTCTTTGTTTAGATTCTTTTCGCCAGTAACGGAAAGAATCAAACATTGCCGGCCGGGCTTTCTTCTTAAACAATTTCACTTCTAAATTATCACTCGAACCAAGAACTTAGGCCTACCAAAGCGAACCAATGTATCGATACCCAAACTAAACCAAAAGATTATCGTAATCAGAACAACCAGTGATAATCTTACGAAACCAAACCAAGAACTAAAAGGATTTTATCCAAACAGGAACAACCCTTACGAAGTAACCAACTAGCAACCACTTAATACTTAACTGAGGCACTGAAGACGTCACCAAGGAGAAACCCGTGTTCTCTCGCCGTACTAAGGACTGCACCTCGGGTCCAAGACAGGGCGACGGTCAAGGCAACGGACCACTGCAGCCGTCCTGAACGGGAACCCTCGTGGAAGAGAACGTCGGGCCACTTTTGCGATTTGCCGGGATCGATGAAGTGGGGCGCCTCCCTCAGGAATCTTCACACGAAGCTTCTCGAACTCTTCAGGCTTTTGGACCGGTACCGAATGACGCCGCCCCACGTTGGGCGCCAATTGGAGTTCTGGACTTTTTGGTTCCGTCCAGAGGTGTCAGGGATAACACCCGAAGACCCCGGAGTTCTACCTGTCTCGGTGCACAAATAAACAGAAACACGGGCTTCTCGATGGTGGCGTCAAAGACCAAAGGTTTATTACTGCAGGGACACAGAAGTCACAGAAACTACACACGGGCAGATTCTAGGAGCCTGTTCGATTTGTACAAAAAGGGTTGCTCCTTATATACTAAAAATTGGGCTTCGGGCAAATTCTTTACATGTTAGTACATTCCCAAACCTTTGTGTCCTAAACAATAAATATTTGGCGTTGCACAGGAATCGTCGACAATATCTGATGGCAAAACATTACGAACGAGGGGTTCCCACTTTTCCATCACAATCCCATGTCAACTTTTCATTCAAGAGCCGGACCGCCTCATCGTAAATTTCGTTACCTCCCCCTAATAAAGGCCCAGAAGGAAAGGAGCAGAGCCAGGTGCAGAAGATAGAAAAGCAGGATAAGAGATGTTTGTGGGTCATAAATGGGCAAGGCTACCAGCTTCGGCCGCCTAATCATGATCAGGCCAATGGACCTGAGAACCAGTATAGCAGGACTGGCCTCGGGCAGAGGAGGCAGTTTCTGTCGAGTCATGCAGCCATGGCGTGTTCTGTTCTAAGGTGCACGTGTCACTAGAGAGGTGAATCGCCGGCCAAGCCTACGTGTCCTTAATCGAAATGAAGTAATCAGAGGTCATTGCGTGTCTATTGTCTATGTGAGGGCAAGAAACACAAAATGGCTGCCATAATCTAAGATGGATGCCATGGGTAGATCAGAAATGTGTTTGTAACAGGAGTACTCTTGCTCGTAGCATAGCGAAAACACCAGGATATGCTAAATGGATAATTTGCGGTTCGCTGATACCAAAATTATGTATTTACGACAATGTTGAAAACACGGGTTCAAATCGTCATGGAACCTCAGAACGAGATGATCCAGTCTAGTGCTATTCCTTGTATTCCGATGTTGCTGAGGCGTTGTATAAGGGTGCCATGACAGACTGTGTCGAAGGCTGTGGAGAGGTCAAATAGGATGAGGGCAGCTGTTTCTCCGTTGTCCAGTAGAGTTCGAATGTCATCTGTTGCTGCGATGAGGGCGGTCTCTGTGCTGTGTTTGGCTCGGAAGCCGGACTGTGAAGGGTCGAGGGATTTGTTGGACTCGAGGAAGGCGGCGAGCTGACTCTTGACGGCTTTCTCAATGACTTTGGCAGGGAATGGGAGGAGCGAAATGGGGCAGTAGTTCTTAAGTTCAGTGGGGTCTGCTGTGGGTTTCTTCAGGAGGGAGCTGAGTTCGGCATGTTTCCAGCTTTCCGGGAAGGTAGCGGAGCTGAGGGAGCAGTTGATGACGTCTCTGAGATGGGGTGCGATAATGGAGTCTGCTTTGTTGAAAATGTGGCGGGGACATGGGTCGGTTGGCGATCCTGTGTGGATGGAGTTCATCAGGCGGATGGTGTCTTCAGTGGTGATTGGGTTCCAGGCGCAAAGGTTGTTGGAGGGGGGTTTAATTTCGGAGGTGGGTGGGGTGGATTGGCCTCCAAAGCTGTTATGCTAGAGAGTCGCAGAGGTCTTGGGAGGGAGTGATGTCGTTGGTGCCGGCGGTGGGGTTGGTAAACTCTTTGACGATGTTGAATAGTTCCTTGCTGTTGCAAGCAGTCACATATCCTACTCCACTTAAGAACCCTCAGCAGACCACACAGACACACCCTGGCACAGATCACTCGCCTGTCACTGACAACAGTGGATACAACCCTCACTTGGCACATGTGCCACTTGACAAAGAGGTGTCACAGGTGTCGTGCTAACTTTGCAAGTCAAGCACACAGCACTGCTTACTTGTCACATCAGATGGCTATAGCTGCTGCATACACCATGCAGCTGTGGTGCAACACATCACATACACACTCACCCAGATCACAAGGAACATTCACACACTTCAATGTCCATGAGGTTAAACACATCATTTGTACAAGTCAAGTCATGTCATACTTTATTCGATTAATTAAAATCATAAAAGCGATTACAATGCATTATTCCAAAATTAAAAACAGTTTGAACCAATTCATCATCATAAATGTACATTAAGAATGGATAAATAACACCATACACAGGAGAATAAAATAATAGCTAAAATAGAATCACACCTCAGAGACGTTCACCATCAATCCGTTGGCCTTAATACGCATATCTGCAACCAAGAAGCAGGCAACCCCAAATATTACCCGGGTGCTGCCCAACAATTGTAAATACATGAGTGCAGGCGGCACTTGTGTAAAACCCGCCTCTCTCAGCAGTGGTACCAGAAACTGTTCTCTGATATCAGCATAATGGTCACAGAACATGATGAAGTGCATTAAGGATGGATTAGAAAAATTGTCACAACTGCAGGGAATGGACAGATCTGATTTTCCCCATACTGGAAAATGACCCAGGGAGAACTGGATAATATTGAATCTAAATCTGACAGGAAGGTGTCGATGGAACGGGAGAGTAATGATCTTTAGGTAAGGTTCAATAAGTGGAGTGGTTAGAAGCATATAATTCGCCCTGACACAAGGTTTTAACACCTCCACTGCCTCCCGTTCTTGCACAGCTAATCCCAGAAAGTTTGGTGATGCATATAATTCTGGCCGTCCCAATTTACACAGAGTGTCTTTAATATATACTAGCCAAGGAATTTTGTTTGCCATATCTAGTGCCATACAATCTTTTAAATAGTGTGGTTCAATGTAATCTCATTGTTAAGCCAGGTTTTGGCCCAGCAGATCAGTGGGGCCAAGTGTAACTGATCGGTGATATAACCGAGTCTTAGCTCAAAGTGCACCGAAAATACTGGAGTGGATTGGGGGACCACTAATAGGGATCTTAGAAATTTGTTCTCTATAGTCTGCAATTTACCTTGGGGTAAAAAACCCCACAGTGAGGCGCCATACAATGCTATAGACAAACATTTGGACTTATACACTGTTAACAAAGCTTCAATGGGACATGACCCCAAACGTTTTGCAAAGCCCAGAAGGGCTGAAGTTGTTCTATTAACAGCAGTGCCTTTAGCTTTTAGTTGGGGTCCCCAGGTGCCCCTTTCGTCGAAAATGAAGCCCAGATATGTGAATACTGGAACCCTGGATACCTCCGCGCCATTGCAGGTAAAGCGTTTTATTTTAAGAGTCTTGGGTCGTTTACCCGCGACCTTGACATGCGATTTTTTGTTATTTACCTGAAGGTCTAAAGTACGCATACATTTCCCAAATGCATCCCGGAGTCTCTGCAGCCCCAATCCTGTGCGGGCCAATAGCACCGCGTCATCCGCGTAAAGAAGTACTGCTACCGCAGAGTCCCCTGCTTGCGGTACATCTAATGTAGCGCCCTCCAAGAATTTTTCCAGTGAGTTTATGTGTAAGGTGAACAGGAGGGGCGCCAAAATGCAGCCCTGCCTGACACCTCGTTTGGACCTAAAAAAGCTGATGCATCCCCCTCCTTGTTGACTCTGATAGAAGCTAGAAGTCTTTGGTGGAGGACAGCCAGAAAATTTACTAGTGACGGGTCAATCCCTAAGTTAAATAAAATGGACCACAGCTTCGCTCGATTGACCAGGTCGAAGGCCGAGAAAGGTCCATGAAGGTCATATATAACAGGCCATCCTTGGCCTGGGTATATTTACTGATTAACATGCAGAGATTTTGACATTGGTCAAGGGTGCATCATTTGTACAATATCACCACAGGTCCCCACAAGTCATAGACATCTGTGAGAACAGTCAGTTGTCACTCGGGGGGAACACTGTTACACCTCAGTAAATTTGGGAATAAAGCCACCAAGGTGTGGCACTGCTGAATGTGTCATTCACTATGCATTGAATGTCACAGTAAGCATAATGCAAGTGAGGAGTGAACACATATGAACTACATCATCCTCTGCATGGGAGACACCACAATGTACACACCCGGGACTCAATCACAACCACATTGCATGTCTGTCTCACCAATACACAATGCCTGTTGTGACACTCAAACAACAGGTGCACAGTCAAAGGTAGTGCAGTCAGCACTCACCTGCTCCCCTGGTCTCCCATACAGCTTGCTGTACTGTGGTAGGAGGGCATCCAGCAGGGCCTGGTTTTCCTCCTCAGTGAATGCTGGTGCCCTCTCCATAGTACGCGACATAAAAGTCCAGGGAATGCAGAGACAGCAGCAGTGTGGTCCACTCCAATGTTGTGCAGGCAAGTGCTCTCTCACAGCCACATGCAGCCTTAAATTAGTGCTGCTGAGGGGCTTTCAATTTTAGGAGTACAGTGCGATAGGCCAGATTACTTTGCATCCTACGTTTCATCCAATCCCTTTAAACATAAGGCCCTGACACACATTTACATGGTTTAAAATTTGAGCTTCAGCTCCACAATCATTTAGCAACATTGTATATTTTTGCCCAACTGACTTTTGCAGGACACCTGTATTACACACTCAAATCTCAGTATCCATGACAACCAGGCTGCATTCAGGGCCTACTACTCATCCCCTAGGTGTCCCCTAAGTATTTTTTATGATCCACACAAGTGTATGGTGCGTTTCAGGTCGCGTATGGCACGATTACAATAGTGAGACGATGCGCACACACGCACGTAATGTTGGGGTACGGTTTGCTCGCGTATGGCACGATTACAATAGTGAGACGATGCGCACACACGCACGTAATGTTGGGTTACGGTTCGCTCGCGTATGGCACGATTACAATAGTGAGATGATGCGCACACACGCGGGTAATGTTGGGGTATGATTCGCTCGCGTATGGCACGATTACAATAGTGAGACGATGCGCACACACGCACGTAATATTGGGGTACGGTTTGCTCGCGTATGGCACGATTACAATAGTGAGATGATGCGCACACACGCACGTAATGTTGGGGTACAGTTCGCTGGCTTATGGCACGATTACAATAGTGAGACGATGCGGACACACGCACCTAATGATGAGGTACGGGGCGTTTCACTCGGTGCGTTTCACACCCATTTGTGAATGCTGGGGTACGGGGCTTTTCACACGCTCACGCATTGCACCATTACAATAGGGATACGAGGCGCACACATGGCAGGGATGTAGGGGTACAGTTCAAACAAGGATGTCTATCAAGTTCTTTTCACTGCATACTTACCTGTGCAGGCCCTAGGTGTGGCAGGCAGTGATATAGCACAGGGCATCTGATCTTGTTGCACAATTGATGTTTGCTGACCTGTTGACACATGTCATGTGTGATGGGGCACTATGTGGCACACATCACCTTAACACTTGTCACATTTGTACCATTATGCAGATGTTGGCATGCACATCAACACTAGGATGGCACAGTCATCACTACGGGCACCTGTCTCATGATGCCAGGGACCGGGGCACTTTGTCACTTGACATTTAACGCTCAGCATGACCCTATTTGACTATGTCCGGTGTGTGTCATGGTAACCTTGAGCTTGTTGTTTGTGTTACGTAAACTGCATCTGCTGTTGGTATTGGTGCATCTAACATGGGTCTGTGTTGAGATTGGGAATGGTTTGACATGTACGCACACCATGCCACATGTGCATTCCCACGGCTTTTGGGTCGGATGGCATCAGACATCATTTTTCACAAGGCACACATGTCTGCATCCTGACAAGGGCTGAGTCGTTTTGTTGTCACATGCACACCTTAATCGCAATGTGTTTGATATGTACATTTGCTATTCCATGTGACCTGTGCGTGTGCCTTGCAGTCAGCTGTCTGGATGGGTTGACAACCTTCCACTGCAGGTTTTGTGACGTGTGTCACTCCAGTGATATCTTGGTCTGTACACTCAGACCAGACCATCAGCTTGTTTCAGGGCATGTCATGTTTTTTAGGCAATCAACAGGTGTATCTGGGTTTTCGTAGGAGTGCCAGCAAGCTGGCATATGTGTCCTGGATGTATTGCACATGCCAGACTCCATAGTGACCTGTACTAGCAGTTTTGCATGTGCTATGTACATTGCCATTGATATTGTCCGCCAGTTATTCTCCATTCTTCCCAAATATGTCCTGCAGGGCACCGCCTCTACCAAGGCCATTTCCTGACTTGGCTACCATGAGGGAACGTGCCTGCATCCGACGTTACAGATTCACTCGACAGTTGATTCAGGACTTGACGAACAGGCTGGAACCACATCTCCAACCGCAACACAGGTATCCTACTGTGCTGATCCCCAAGCTGAAAGTGATGGCAGCCCTCCATTTTTTTGCTACAGGTACGTTTCAATTACCATAGCTGATGTAGGTGGAATGTCCCATACGATGTTCAGCCGTGTCTTGCGTGATGTTTTAGCAGCCATGTTGGAGCACATTGATGACTTCATCAAATGTCCTACTCCTGAAGAGTTGAGATGTCAAGTTTGAATTATATGCCCTGGGAGGGAAGCCACATGCCATTGGGTCCATTGATGGGACACATGTGGCTTTGGTGCCACCACAGGCTCAGGAACAGGCTTACCGCAACAGGAAACATTATCACTCAATAAATGCCCTGATGGTGTGTTTTGCCAACATGCTGATTTCCCATGTTTGTGCACGTTTTCCAGGATCGGCACATGATGCATTCATCATGAGGCGTAGCAGGGTGCCAAGAATGATGCTGCAGCTGCGCAACGATCGGGCATGTCTCGTTGGTGGGTAAACTCTGTTTGTCCTGTGTGTTTCAGTATCTTTTGCTCTGTCAGCATCTCATGAACCACTCCACCTCTCCGCAACCCAAGAACAGCTGCAGATCAGCGGTACAATAATGCACACGGGCAGACCAGGCGAGTGATTGAGCGGACGTTTGGCCTCCTGAAGAGCCGATTCCGGTGTCTCGATAAGACCGGCGGATACCTCCCATATGCCCCGGCCAAGGTCTCTATTATATTCATTGTGTGCTGCATGCTGCACAACATGGCAGTTGAGAAGGCAGTGCCACTCATCCTGGATCATGAGGAGCAGGAACATCCACCCGTTGAGGATGAATGGCTTGGTCACGATGCAAGTGATGAGGTGGAGGAGGATGCTATCCGGTGTCAGCTCATACGCAACTTCTTCTCATAATGGTGAGTCACTTCGAATGAGTGTGCAAGCTTGTAGCATTGAGTGGCAGGTGTTGCAATGTGTGTGTGCAGCTGACTGTATGCAAAGTCACTTTGATGTGTGCTGATGTCATGCCACACAGAAATGCGCAATGACTTAACTTTAAATTTACATGTGTACTACATTGTTCGTGTTTTGTACCTGCCCATGTCTTTAGCAAAGATTTTTAATGGTGAGCCCTTGTGTGTCTATCATTCCCAGGTTGCTGTGCCTGTTGTCTGTTTGTGTCATCTCAGACCTCGTGCTATTCCTCATGATGATTGCAACGTGGCCGAATCAGCGTTCCATGCACGGACATGTGTAAATGTCAGTACAGGTAAGAGATCCAAACAGGCTGTTTGGGGTTGGTATGGTTTAGGAATGTGTGGGAACTGTTTCTGTGCATGTTGTAGAACCATCCATACATGTCTCATCACCATGGATCAAATTACATGTTGCAACAGTCGCATGACAGGACAGTCACTCTTCTTGACAGTCATCTGTTGTGGAGTATTGACTCTGGTGAAGGCATCAATGTGTGGCAACCTTGACCCTGTCACATTGCGGATTCCACAGGTTGACATTGTGTGGGACATCACAACCACAGGCTCCATGGTGAATTGCAACCTCACTGTGTGCAGCAGGATGTGTTTGGCTCATCCACTTAATCTTATGTGCCAGTACAGTTTGATTTCTAATCAACCACGTTGTGAAGGTGTGGGCCAGCGTATGTCCCACATGTTCTGTCAAGTGTCCTGTGAGTCTGTTCGTATGGATGCTTTGACCCTTGTGCCAGTATGTCATGTCACTGTCACGTTGCTTCCCCAAGGCCGGTGGAGAACACTGCTTCGCAAGCCTTCTCGGTCAGTTGATAACTTTCTATTCCCTTGATGCCAGGAATGTTGTGCTGATGACGTCACAACGTTGTGCTGTAGCAAATGTTAACGCTTTCGTGGCACCAGTCGGGTGACGTAAATCCCAGAATTCTCGTGTGGCGTGCTGCATATCCTGGTCATGGTAGGGGTGGTTTTGTGACATTGCTCCTCATTACTCTCTGTTGAGTTTCGGACCAGCAGCTTGTTATGTTAGGCATTTCAAATCCCAGTTGGATGAGACAATGACTGTCTCTTGTGGGGCTTCCTTGTGTTTACATAATTCCCTCCCTCGTTGGATGAGCTTTTCAAGGCTCTTGCGGGTGATGTATAATTTTCCTTCTTGACCCTCACTGATTCCCTGGGGTAACTACGGATTGTTGCCTTTGTGTGAGTAGCACTGCAGCACATTCGTTTATTTGTTAATTGGAGCATTATTCATACACTGTGATTACCTTGATTACTGCATGGCTCTAATTGCTTTGAAGCAGCCTGCAGAGCGTTATACACCCTTCATTTTTCCAGCAAAACTCTGCTACCTTTTATGTGTCCGTGCTCAACCCTCAGATCTAGTATAATGTTCATTACTGCGATGCCAACTATGATACAGTGGCTTTTGTTTTCCTTTACAGGTGTAACGGTTACAGTATAGGTCCTGAGCTATTCTGTGATTCAGTGGCAAGATGTGTTGAAATCTTATGCTTGTTTACCTTTGTTTCAGATCTCCCTCCCTGCTGTTTCCTTCCTTTCCTTCTCTCATCTGATCACCCTTTTGAGTCTGTCATTTCTACTCAGACCAAGAGGCTATCGGGAGATGGACCACTATGATCATCGCACCTTTATGAGGATTCAAGGAACCAACAGTCCCAGGCAGTCGTGTGCACATTGTCTCACCAGCATTACAGGTAAACTCCTTACATGACTGTGATTTTCTTCTGAGCAATGGTACTGGACATGGACATTGGCTAAAGCAGCATGGCCTCAACACAAACTTTATCCATTTGTATAGCAAATGTGTTCCACACAGTACAATGTGCATCATTATTGTCACCGCAGAATCTTTCCAGTTTGCTTGCATTATCTATGGCATAATTCACAACAATTGTGCATATGGGAGTATGTGTATTGTGGCAACATGCATGCTGTTTATCATAGCTAATGATCCATATTGTGCATGAGGTACATGGTTGTGTATGTATTGTTGCAGCTTGCTACACACAACAGGCAGCCAACACCTGCTGACGCTGTGTGTCCTGTGCGCAGCTTGGCCTTTTGGTGCCTGATCATGTGCCCGTCATTTATGGTGATTGTTCATCCAGTTTTTTTCCTTGACCCATGAGTAACCAGACACTCCTTCCTTTCCATACACCTGTTACATTGTGCCTTTCAAAACTCCTTGTCTTTGGGTGCTAGTTTTTGCATGGTGTCTCACCCCTTCCGCCATCATGTGTTCACTCATTCCTGCTGCTGCCTCCCTTGCGGCACCGCACCACAGGGTGCCCCGATTCTGCAACACACACGCCTCCCAGATGCTCCTCCCTCCACCCATTGTTAATGCGGGCAGCAGCTTGTCAGTGCCACTGTTGCACCACCTACGTGCCAAAGGCAGGATCGTCAGCGCCTGCAGCGTGCACAGTGCAAAACCCTCTGATCCTTCCATGACGCAGGTAACACAACAGACTCATGCTCCAGCCACCCTCCAAACAGTGAAGAGCAGACACTCATCCACCCGCTATCAGGCAACCCCGAAGCGCACCCAGTACAGCTTTGCAGGCTGTGTGTGCAATTCCTACTGCCAACAACGCGCTGCCATGCATGACAGACCATGTCCGTACAACCAGGTTATGTGCCCCCTACTGCACACCCGCTACATCCACCAGCACGCCATTGGACTCTGTCACCTCAGCAACACAACAGCCCCACACATCGACTTCATTACAGTAACCTGGTTGAATGCCTCCTCAGCACACTACATCAACATTGCCATCACAGACGGACATGATATCACCCACAGGGACCATACCAACAATCGAGGACAATGACTTGCAATTCTTTCTAAAGTACCCCCTCAGAGTCACATACAACATCAAGGAGACACTCAGCATTGTCAAACATCTGCACTTCAGGTTTCACACCAACCCCCTGACCACCCTCAGTCTAACTATTATCTACAGATCTCCAGGCCTACACCCACAATTCTGCTAAGACATCTACAATTATAATAATAGTCATGTATTGAGCACACATCTAAGCCAAGGGGGTTGTCCCAGCGCTCTAGTGTGCGGAAAATGAGGCAGCATATGGAGGAGCAACTAATCAAGCAGGCTAAATATCCAGGTCTTAAGGGCTTTGCGAGACTCACATTCAGACAGAATCAGACGCAGTGGAAGAGGTAGCTCAGTCCAACATTGGGTGGTTCCTACCTGAAAGGTTTCACCTCCTGATCTAGGTTTTCCAAAGCAAGGACTAATGAGCAAGTGCTTGTCATTGGAACGTAGAGATCGTGATTGACAATAGGGACGCAGTCTCCTCCTAAGGTAGACCGGACCACGGCCTTGTCCTGCCCTAAAGGCAAGTGTAAGCGCCTTGAATTCTATTTGTGTAGCCATGGGCAGCCAATGGAGTAGTCTAAGATACGGGGAGATATGTTGTCAAAGTGAGACTCCACATACCAGGGGGGCAGCAGTGTTTTTGCCCAGCTGCAGTAGTCGGAGCAAGCCTAATGTGAGAACTACGTATGAGCCTTTCACGTAGTGTAAAAGGAGGTAATCGGTGCGTGAACCACCGTTTTCCGGGTTACATTGTGCAGATAGTGAATAAGTCTCTTGATGAGTTTAATTTTTCCAATACAAGTGGCACCTGCCTCTTCTACCTGTGTGGCAAGGGATAGCTGATTGTCCCATCTAACTCCCAGATTCCTGACCAAGTCCTTGTGTGCCGGAGCGATGGCCAGTTCCTCTGGCCACAACAGATTGGAAGAGAGGAGAGAAGGTTGGTTAAAAAAATAGGATCTCGTTGTTCACTATATTAAGTTCTAAGGAATTGTGGTACATCCAGGCCGCAATAATCTAGAGACTATTTTATAGTGGCTGAAAATTAGCGGCACACACAGCATTTAAGGTGAATAGAAGCTGAAGATCATCAGCATGTGATATGATTTTGACTTCAGACATGCCAATCGATGCAGCCAGCGGGGTTAAGTAAATATTATAAATCTGAGGGCTCAGAGCAGAGCCCTGCGGCACCACTTCAGTGGTTTGACTGTGGAGATGAATGGATAGCTCCAGACCCGCTGTGTGCAGTCAGATAGTAAGGACGATATCCAGTTCAGCACTGAGCCCCCCACGCCTATGGTCTTAAGGCGTTTCTAAAGAATGGGATGGGCAACGGGCTCAAATGCTGTAGACAAGTCTAACAGCACCAACAAAGCTTTGGAACCTCCGTCCACCGCACAGCGTATAGAGTCTGCCATTTCAATGAGGGCCGACTCTGTACTATATCCGGGATGGAAGCTGGATTGAGAGTCATGAAGGAGGCTATTATCTTCAACAAAGGCCATCAGTTTCTGCCAGGAAATTGTCACTTACATTTTGGCCGGAGCTGGTAAAAGAGAGTTAGTTCTATGATTGCAGAGAGATTCAGGATCTGCGTTGGCTTTCCTTAAGATGAGCAGGAGGAACACATGTTTCCACACATCGGGATTAGAGCCCAATTTGTGGGAAAGGTTCCACACTGCGCTTACATGGTGATTGGGACTCTTAGCAAGGATGTTGTATAGCTTGGCGGGCAAAGGGTCAGTAGGGGGACCAAATTTGCACATCTGCAATTCGAGCAGAGAGGCTTCCTATGAAAATTAGTAAAAATCTGAGACCACAGAGCTGGGAAACGGCTTTACTGATTGCTCCTCAGACATTGGACGACTACATCAGCACGCAGGCCCTCGCCTACACAGACTACATGGGTCAGGGAGACAGCAACTCCTGGCTGGAGGACAACCACAGCACCATCCTGCATTGGTACATCAACATTTGCATCCAGTTGTACAAAAAACAACACACTGCACCAGACTCCGCTACAGATCCACCAAGAAAGCTTGACCTAAGTCAACACAAACGAGCTGTGTGGCACCCTCACACAGGACACTCCAACCAACGACATCGCCACACCCTGCAACCGCACACACTGGATCAGCGACTGCTCCAACACTCTTGCCACATTGGGGTTTTTCCTGTGAAGCACAACAACAGTTAAGCCACCCAGGACAAGGCAGACCTACTGGACTCATAGAGGTCTAGCCGGACTCATGCGCAAACTTTGTAAGACAAACAACCATCAGTTACCTTTCAGCCCTGAAATCCACCTCACACAGACATCACCATATCATCAGCACGGACACGAGAACAACCTTCAGGTATGGCCTAGGCAGCAACACACACAACATGAATGACCTCATCGGCATTGTGAGTGAACTATCTGACCCCAGCTCTCCATCCAAAAGACATCCCACCCTTGCAAGGCCAAGGGGATCCGTTGCAACTTACTACCACTGCAAGCTCATGGATGTACACAACAGCCTCTCCACACAGAGGCAGACAGCGCTATTTTCCACAGGACATACCCCCCTCAGGTCCTGGACTCCCGTCAGCAGCAAAGACACCACCCGGCTCATGTGCACTATCCACTCTGGATCTCCATCCAGGCCCTTCCCACACAACATTTTAATCACAGCATACACCATCCTTGAAGCCCACCTCCGGCATGTCATGAATGTCTCCTTTGAGTATGCCACTTTCCATGGGAGCTGGAGGCATGCAGGAACCCAGGCCCTTCTTTGACGACGGACGGCAGTACCGCAGGATATCCTGGAACATCACCCTGCTTCCCTACATGGCAAATGTCATCAAGAAGACAGTCAACGAGCAACTGACCATCTCACTCCAAGCAAATATCTCCAGGAAACCCGCCCCAGACCATCTTCCACAGTAATCACCCCACTGCAACAGCCCTCATTGCCAGCACCACCAACATCTTGGACCCTGCTCAACAATGGTGAGACCACCACCCTCACCCCATCGACCTCTCAACGGCATTGTACACCATGTGCTACCACACTGTCAGATCACACATCTCCAACACTGGGATCCAGAGGAAGGCCCAGGATGAAATTGCCAAGTACCTCACTAGCAAGGCCCAGGGAGTCCGCCTTCCCCCTTCGGCACGTAGTACACTGGAGTCATCGGGCCCAGGCCTCATCTCTCAGTGTGACAATCTACATTGTCTCCATGACCCCACTCTCCAACATCACATGCGCACACAACCTCATCATCATGTCCTCTGCCATTGACATCCAGCTGCTCCTCACCAAAGACCCAGCCACTCCCAGATCCAAACTTCAAGAAGGCATGAGGTGCATTGACATATGGATGAACATCAGCCACATGAGCATGGCCTTGGACAAGACTGAGCTCATCATCGGACGAATGTCCCCTTATGACTGGGACAACTCCTCCTTGTGTCACAGCGGCCTGGGCAGCGCACAAGCACACTATGGCCACACACGAAAGTAGATGCTCATCGTACACTCCTCGCTCACAATAACCATGCAACTCAACACCATCTCTACCTCATGCTGCAAGTCCCTCCGCATGCTGCAAATGTTCATCAGATAGATCCACTCCTAGTCAAGACAGACAGTCACCCAGGTCCATAAGACCAGCCGGCTCAACTACAGCAACGCCCTCTACGCAGGAACAGCCAGACTCCAGGAGGACTTGTACACATCCAGGGTGCATCGGCACACCTGATCCTCAACATCCCCTGCCACAGTCACATGACCGTCCACCTGAGATACCTACAATGGGCTCACTCTCAACAGCAGGATCACCTTCATACTCCTCAGCCACACTCAAGAGGCACTCCACAACCCCAGCCCCGAGGACAAACATGGACGTCTCCCATCCCCAAATCGCCCAGCCAAGTTGCCCTGGGCACCATTCATCACATCCACAGTCCAACTGCATGCGGGAGATAGTTCTCCCACATCAAAAACAGACCTGGTACTCCATCTCTGGGCACCTCCACATGACCTATGACCTCTACACATTCATTAGACACTTCCAAAACTGTCTGTCTGAGCAGTATGGCAAGCCCCCCCCCCCCCCCCCCCCCTCGGCAGATAGAAACCATCACAGGTGAGTATAGCGCTCCATGTATGTATTTGATGATACATTGTGACCTATGTGTGTCCTCCACTGGAGTCAGAACCCATTGTATGGATAGCTTGAGTTTGTTCCACACTGTGGCATACTTTGACATATCCCCACACGCATGTTGTAGAATAATGGTAAATCACTGCAACATCAATTTCACTTGTGTTTTTTTTGTTTATTTATCATTCTTGTGCGGGAAACGTGAGTTAGTGATGGGTGCTGTACAAAAAGGGGGTGAATCCAAAGTTCACAGAGGGAGATGTGATGCCTTGCAGTTTGAGTCAACAAAGTCCAGACCACAGTGCTTGGCATCATTGGTCAGACTGCAACCTGCAAGTCCATGTGGGAGAGTAGGCCAGTCAATGAGGTGATGCTGTTGCACTTAGACTCCAGGTGCCAGACCAGGTGACCTGAGAGATGCGCATGGCTCGCTGCCTCTCACTGTCTCTTCCGTGGATGACCCACCTTTCTTGGGGGACCCTCATATGCAGGTCTTGATGATGCATGGGACGCTCCATCGGACGATTCCTCCTCCTCCTCCCTCCCTGTGCCTGGTGGCAGTCTTTGCCTTGAAGTGTCTTGCCTGGTGACACAGGGAGGGTGCTGCATGTTGTCAGCAATCCGACGAAGTGAATGGCTTATGTCCCTTTGCACCGCCAGGAGCTCAGCCAGTCTTGCCTCCATCCGTCCTTGGTGTTGTTGTTGACTGGCGTGTTGCTCGGCCTGCAGGTTTTTTTTTATCTCTGTGAGGGCCCCCACTACCTGGCTGAACTCCCTGGTGTCCCGCCGGTATGCCTCCATGATGTTGCAGAGCTCAGACATACCAGGCCCTGCAGCTAGCTGGTCAGGTTCTCGCCTCCGCCTGCTTCCACTCCCACCACCCCTGCCCACACAAGCCGGGCATGCCGTTGTTGGCACATCGGCTCAACGGGACCCCTGAGTGATGGCAGTGGTGGTGTTGACTGCCCCCTCATGGGTGCCCGCTGAACCTTGTCCCTCATTGTCAGACTGGCTCCGTTCTTGAGTGTGGGCACAGCTCCGAGCTGTCTGCTGGGATGTGGCAGGAATGGTAGTGGCGGTTGGCGCAGGTGTCCCTGATCCAGGTGCTGCAGGATTTGGGGCACCAGAGGTGCCAGGTCGGTCGGGGTCATCCATGGAGTGGTGAGAGGCGTCGCTGTTGGTGGGTTCAGGGTCCTGCAGAGCCTGGGACTGTGAATCATCTTCCCCATCGTTGGGGTTCGATTCCGCATGTTGCCCTGTGGGTGTGAAAGACAGACAATGTTAATGCCATGCAACATCCATTTTTCATACAGATTGTAGTTGGCACAGTTCCACCTGGTAGTTGTCCATGCTTTGGATTGTCCTCAATGTTCACTTGTGGATGTGTATGTTGTGGGGTCCGATTGATATGTGCTTGTGAGTTATTGACATGGGGGGGGGCATATTTACAATAACTGGCACAGCCCTGCATATCAGCAGGGATTCACCAGTCATTGTGCACCACAGCTATGCTAGCACAGATGCAATGCATTCACATTGTGGAGCACCACGGTGGAAAAATGGCACAGCTGTGTCACACATCTGTGCCGTATGGGTAGGCGCATTGCTGGAGTTGCGTCACCAGTGCAAGACAGCTCCAGCAATGGTCTGTGGGGTCCTATCTGCACAATGTTGCTTCAATCCTTACACCTGCATCAGCCATGCACAGGGTTTTGACGCAGCATGTGTTTAAAAGTGACATAGTGAAATCTTGTAGATTTCACATAGCCACTTTTGTGAAGCGTGGCTGTGCCGTAACACCCCCCCCCCCCCCTGCGCCAGAACACCTACTTGTGGCGCAGGGCTTTAGAATGTGACACATCTCCCAGATTCGTCACCTTGTAAATTCCCAGCAGCATGGCGCCTCTTTTGTGCCGCTGCTGTGTCGCAAAGGTGAGGCAACGGCGGCATGAAAGAGGTGTAAGGGGCTTGTGAATGTGCACCGTGCATTTGTTGCTTGGATGATTCATCAGATCTGAATTGGTTTTGTTGTGTTACATGACCATTATGACAGTGGGGCAGGAGGGTATGTTTGTGTAAGGGGTGTGTGTGAAAGGCCGTGCTGGTAGTTAGAGTCTGAGTTGGCACTGGGCCCTCCCTCGTGGTGTGGCTGTCCACCCATGGAGCATGCTGCCATGACAGTGGTTGTGAGTTCCTGCACAAGATATCTGACCTTGTGGTCCTGGTGTTTGTGCTTGCACTGGTCACAGGACGGCCTTGTGCTACCTACACCAGGGCTCAGTGGCAGCTAACTTGTCAGTACATTCACACTCCATGTGCATCGAGCATGGTGCATGGGTCTGTACCTAGGCCATATCGGATGAGTGCAATTGGACATGGGCATCTACAGAGATGTTTATAGGGGTGGGCACATTTTTAGCTTCATCAGCATCCCCCTTGCACCCTTCTCACCCTCCCCCTTGCACCCTTCTCACCCTCCCCCTTGCACCCTCCTACCTCTGCCTTGTACCCTTCTGGCCCTCTGCCTTGCACCCTCCTCCCCTCTGCCTTGCACACTTCTGACCCTCTGCCTTGCACCCTCCTCCCCTATGTCTTGCACCCTTCTGGCCCTGTGCCTTGCATCCTTCTCACCCTCCACCTTGCACCCTTCTGGCCCTCTGCCTTGCACCATTCTCCCCCTCCCCCTTGCACCCTCCTCCCCTCTGCCTTGCACCCTCTTGGCCCTCTGCCTTGCACCCTCCTCCCCTCTGACTTGCACACTTCTGGCCCTCTGCCTTGCACCCTCCTAACCTATACCTTACACCCTTCTGGCCCTCTGCCTTCCACCCTTCTCACCCTCCGCCTTGCACCTTTCTGGCCCTCTGCCTTGCACCCTTCCCACCCTCCTCCTTGCACCCTCCTCCCCTCTGCCTTGCACCCTTCTGGCCCTCTGCCTTGCACCCTCCTCCCCTTTGCCTTGCACACTTCTGGCCCTCTGCCTTGCACCCTCCTCCCCTATGCTTGCACCCTTCTGGCCCTCTGCCTTGCATCCTTCTTACCCTCTGCCTTGCACCCTTCCGGCCCTCTGCCTTGCACCCTCCTCCCCTCAGCCTTGCACCTTTCTGGCCCTCTGCCTTGCACCCTCCTCCACTCTCTTGCACAATTCTCTGCAACTCCCTTGTACCCTTCCCACCCAATGGAGGGTGGTGCCACCTGGGACAATGGGACCATTTCAAAAACATGAAGGACTAGGGCCGGCCCTGATTGGGCCCACACCAGAAACACTGGTGATCCAGGGGGGCCAATAGCACCCCTTGCCCCCCCCCTGCGGATACACATGGAATTGGGTCTGATTTGGGGTCCCACAATGCATTTCGTGACACCCACCCTCCCAGAATAGTGGACGTCTGTGCTTCCTGTAGCATGGGACATGGCATGGCCTTGGTTTGTCAATGGGGCATACACATGTTAGTGGCATTTGCGTTCTTTTTGCCTGTAGTTATGGGCAGCTGGCGCTTGGTGCTTGTTGCGGGCATTTTTTGTACTTGGAGTGTAGATGCCATTACCCCCATGTTACATGAGTTGTTTGTATACTCACCAGGCTCTACGACTCCTTCAATGCCATGTACTCCCACCGGTGGTAGCAGGGCCATGACTTTTTTTGTCCCAGGGATGGAACTGTACTGGTCTGCGGGGACCACTGGCACCGCCTCCAGTGCCTTGGCTCTGTTGGTAGTTGTCGTCCATCTTCCTCTTCACCATCCTACGCAGATCGTACCACCTGGCCTGCCAATCCCTCCTGGTGTCTGATGGGTGCAACAGCATTCACCTTATTGACGATCCTCTCCCACATGCGTGTTTTCGCAGCTATGCTGGTCCGTCTGACCAATGCACCAAACGGCTGTGGCTCGACTCTGATGACTTCATCTACAAGGATCTCCATCTCCTCCTTTGTGAACTTTGGATTCTTCTGTGCCGACATGGTGTGGGGTGAATATGATTGGGGGTGAGGGTGTGTATGGATGTGGGTGTGTGGGTATGAATGTGAATGGGGGTGTGGGTCTGAATGTGATTGGAGTATGTGTGAAGTTGGATGTGTGCAGTTGCACAAGTTACTACTTGTGTAACGATATATCTGTAAGAGACATTAGTTAGTGATAGATTCCTTACCTTAGAATATCCCCAGGCGTCAGACTGGATCCGGAAATTTTTGCGTAGCAGTACCCTTGCGCGTCGGTAGGCGTCCTCTGCGGCTCCGCGTCCGTCGTCGGCGTCGTGGGTGCCGTGATGACGTCGTCGTCGGAGTACTTAGACACCGCCTCCGCGTGCTGACGTCAGTTCTTAGACACAGCTTTTCCAAGCCAAAAACGCAGAGCCATGGCAAAAACCAAAACTGGTGCCATTGAAACTAGGGCCCTGAAAGGGGATGACCTTAACCCTAGATATCGGTTCGCAGAATGGGGAGGATGGGTAGGTCGGTACGGAATCTATCACTAACTAATGTCTCTTACAGATATATCGTTACACAAGTAGTAACTTGTGCATCTGAAAGAGACACGTTAGTGATAGATTCCTTACCTTAGAATAGATACCCCAGCAATACCAACCCCGGTGGTGGGTCTGCGAACCAATAATCACACCAGAAAGTCCTGGAGACGGAACGGCCAAAGAAGCCATCCCTACGGACTTGGCTGTCCAGGCAGTAGAGTCTTGCGAACTTGTGCAGCGAGGCCCACGTAGCTGCCTGACAAATGTCCTGCAAGGGGACTCCTCGGCCCAGGGCAGTAGTAGTCGCCGAGGCCCGAGTGGGTTGGGCCCTCAGCCCAACAGGAGGTTCCTTTTTAGCAAAAGAGTAGCATGCTTGGATGCACAACACGATCCACAGAGAGATGGTCCGTTTGTGCACTGCCCGTCCTTTCTTAGCGCCCACGTAACCAACAAAGAGTTGATCATCCACCCGGAACTGGCGTGTGCGATCCAGATAGTATGAAAGCGCACGTTTTGGGTTCCGACGGTGGAGCCTCACTTCCTCTTTCGAGGGATGTGGAGGTGGAAAGAAGGTGGGCAAGGTGATGGACTGCCCGATGTGGAAGGCTGTGACTACCTTGGGCAGGAAAGAGGGTCTTGTCCGCAACATAACCTTGTCCGGATGGACATAAAGGAAAGGAGGTTTACAGGAAAGAGCCTGGAGCTCACTCACTCTCCTGGCAGAGGTGATGGCAACCAGGAAAGCAGTCTTCAGAGCAAGAAGGTGGATAGGACAGTTGTGAAGTGGCTCAAAGGGAGCGCACATCAGATAAGTAAGAACCAGGTTCAAGTCCCACTGAGGCATCACAAAGGGATCAGGTGGAAACGTGTGTGTGATGCCTTTCAGAAAACGATTTACAATAGGGGACTTGAACAAAGATGGTTTATCAGGCAGCCTTAGAAAGGCTGAAAGGGCAGAAAGGTAGCCCTTGATAGTGCCCAGAGCAGAGCCCTGCTGGGCAAGAGAAAGAAGGAAGAGAAGAACCTCAGAAAGAGGGGCAGAGAGAGGATCCACAGCCTTTGCTGTGCACCATTCCACAAACGTGTTCCACTTTGTGGAGGGACGCCTGGCTGCCAGAATGATATTACAGACTTCAGGAGGCAAGTCAAATGGCCTCAACTGTCGCCGCTCAATCTCCAAGCATGGAGGTGGAGACTGGACAGGTTCGGGTGGAGGACCGTCCCCTGTTGCTGCGACAGAAGGTCCTCCTGAAGAGGCAGACGAACCGGGGGATCGACTGACATACTGAGTAGCTCTGGATACCAGTACCTTCATGCCCAGTCCGGAGCCACAAGGATGACTTGGGCCCGGTCGCGTTTGATCTTCTTCAGCACTCTGGGCAGAAGTGGTATAGGCGGAAAGGCGTACAACAGACCGCAACTCCACTTGAGACGAAAAGCGTCTCCGAGCGAGTGCCGCCTTGGAAATGCCAAAGCGCGGAACTGATGACATTGCGCGTTCTCTTCTATGGTGAATAGATCTAACCAAGGCTCTCCCCACTGCAGAAAGAGACCTTGCACCACGTCCGAGTTCAGACGCCATTCGTGATCCATCATGCACCAGCGGCCGAGTCGTCCACCCTGGCGTTCAGAGAACCTGCCAGGTGTTGAACCACCAGGGTCACGCCCTGATGTTCCAGCCACTGCCAAAGGCGCAGAGCCTCCTGGCAGAGGGTCCACGACCCCATTCCGCCCTGTTTGTTGCAGTACCACATGGCGGTGGTGTTGTCCGTGAACACCTGTGTAGGAAGGTACATCCTGACTATGGTTGCCCCCAACTTTTTGCCCTGTGTTTTAGCTGGTTTTGGACATAGTCGACCTGGGACCCTGCCAAACAGGACCCCAGGCCTACTGCTCTCTCTTTAAAATGGATTCCATGTACCCTAGGTACATTTCCAATTGGTACTGGGCCACCCTATCAGACCCTGTAACTCAGGGCATGGGTGTACCCAGGGCTGCCAGGGGCTGCAGCATGTATTATGCCACCCCTGGCTGGCCTCTTAAATTTGACACAACTGGCTGCATGACAGCTGGGGCAAAGTCGTGTAATCACCCTTTGCTGTAGGTGTAGTATACCTATACCTAACCCTAAAATGGACACACAGATTCCTATCAGTCACTCCTATGGCAGGCCTTGACAATCCTGAAGGCAGAGTGCTTGGAATCGTGTGAGATGGTGCTCTGGCCTGAGCTGAGCCTGTCTGCAGCTTGCGGAATCAAGTCCTAATAGCTGTTCCATGATAACGCATACCATATACTCTTAAGTGCATTATAATCCTCGCGGTTAAATGCTAACTTTGGTATTGCTTTATCAAAACATGTCGAGTAAGGTGTCATACGAATTGGAATACTAACCCCTCGCCAATTCTGGCGACGGGGTTAGCATTCCACCCTTCTAGAGGGACACGACATGTATGTAACTGTGAACCCCGGTTAAAGTTAACTGAAGCCTCAGCTCCACAAAATGGATGCTGCCACCACAGACACGAGTCTGACCCCCTGCAGCTGGGAGTCCTTCCAGTGAGGGGAGCCTGGACAAAGGGTTTCCTGTCAGGGGCGGTGCTAGCACCGTCCCAGACATGGTTTTGTGTATCCTGGGTAGGCAGGGCTTTACAGGAAGGTGACTGCTGAGTGGCACCCCGGTGCTCACTACGCATAAGCCGGTCTGAACCAGTTCCAGGGGCACACCAGCCCCTGGCCTGGGGAAGTCCGGCATGGCTGAGGGGTGTAACCACCCCCCACCTAGTCCCACCCATAGGCAGGACCTAGTCACCGGGTCAGCCCCCTTTTTTAGTATAAAGATGGGAGCGGGCCCCCTGTTAAAATTAGATCATCTTTGGAATCAAGATACCACTTTCTTCGAAAGAACTTCACGATTTCTTCTTCAAGATTCTCCCTTGTGGCTAAGGAGTAGTCACCCTGCATCAAGCGGGCACCATCCTAAAGAACACTGCGGTCTGCTGCAAGTCCTTCATCACGAATCCGACGACCCAGCACGACGAGACCCGGCTTCCCTGGCACCTCTGACCTCTACTCACCTCTACAGCAAAGCTGAGAACCGTGAGTGCGACGAGACCTCAAGGGACCGACGATCGCCAAGACTGCACGACCTCTTTACTGCAAGCCCACCGTGTCCTCCACTGGTGAGTGCTTTGGGGTCCGAGAAGCCCCGACCCTGCGCAGCTCCAGCACCTAAGATCAGCCCCCCTGCATCTCCACGATCGGCGTGGGGCCCTTCTGCTGTTTGCTGTGCACCGCGTTGTTTGGCTACTAGCCGGCTGGCTTGTGGCCTTCTGAACGACGCCCGACGACAACTCTTCTGCTGGTCTGGTTGCTCCAGGCTGGCCCTTGCTTCCTTCTTCAAGAGAGGCACCCCGGACCCTCCTGGTCCACTCCAGACGCCATTTTAGGTCCACCGCGTGGGCTTGAATTTGCCAAGGCTTTGTTGCCCAATCCTGGGTCCAGCGACGCCGACAGCTTCTATCTTCGTGGGACAGCTCGATCCTCCATCCTGGTCGCCGACAACGCCTCCTGGTCCGTGAGATCTTCGAGTCAAGCGTCACCCACTCACCTAGTCGAGGTGGCTACCACCCGGTGCCCTCCTGGTGCCCACTGACTACTGGCTAGTAGTCTCGAACTTGGTCCCCTCTGCTTTCAGGTGTCATCTATCTTCAAGATCCAGGCTTGGATCCGACTGAACTTTCTTCACTGGTCACCGGCCAGCATCTTTTCTTCCGGCTCCTGGTCCGTCTACGAGGATTCCCGACGTCTTTTCAGACCTATGCAGCTGCAGCCCCTGGGCTAGGTAACTTCGGCATTTCGGTGCCCCAGCATAGCCTCACTATCCAAGGGTCAGAATCTACTTTCGTTTTCTCCCTACCAGGTCGGGTTCGCCCGAGAACACTAACTTTCTAATTCCTAGCTACCATAGACTTTTGTCCCGCATCTCGCGTGAGAGTGCACACACTGCACCCGAGTCCCCCAGGCCTCCTAGACGTAATCTAACGATTCCCTAGCCAAGTCCTAGCGATTCCAAGAGCTATTAGTACTGTACTTACCTGCTAGGAATTTCGCATTCCACTTTCAGAGTATATGGTTTTCCGTGCCCCTCGGGCATTTGTATATACTGTGCTAACTTAAGTATTTTTGTAAGAGTTTTGGTTTGTGCTTAGTACCCTGTCCTCATAACGAGTACAGGGCTGTTGTGATCTTTAAATAAATAACTGTTTATTTTCATAACACTTGTGTGGTGTCCTTTCACTTGGTATTCAAGGGGTATATGTGTGGTAAACAGCTGGCTTAACGCGCCCTCTCGAGTCTTTAGCCTCAGACTGCTCGTATCCACGCTACTAGGATAGCTGGTCTATAAGGTTGACTTACAACCAATCATCAATAAGGGTTGCTGGACTGATACATAGTGTTCACTAGAATAGTGAGCACTGCATATCAGGCCACCTTCTCACATTGGTGAGCAGCGGTTGGGATTTGAGCTTGCTGTTGTTTTACCACACGTATCCTAAGAATATCTTGTTGAAAGATCACATAAGTACTGTTAGGTACACATAACTAAAGCTTAGAATACTCTGAGTTCTACTGAACCAGCTGTTGTAGCTCCTCAAGGCTTAGCACACCTTGGCTGCAACTCTTAGCAAGGGATCAGTAGGTAAACACATAGTGTAGGTAGGTGCATCACTTACACCACACTAGAAACAGTATGTCGGACAAAGGAGGAAACACTGAGGTTCCCCTTGTGTCAGTTGACCCTCCACAGGTCATCTCTTCAAGATATACTGCGCTTAGCTTCCATGAGTTACGACAAGTGTGTACCTCTAGGAAGATTAAGCAGGGGTCTAACCCCACAACTGCCTTTCTGATTGGTCTCTTAGAGACTCATGATGCAAGGAGGGCTGGTAACCCAGACCCTTCTAATTCAGATGGCAACATGCCCTCCTTACAGGGTCCCTTTGATGCCCAGGACCATCCTCTTCAGGAAGCAGATGATGCTGATGATGAGGATGATGATTTGGTATCAGGGGATGAGGCAGAAAAGGAACAGGTAGAAGTCAGCAGACTAAGCAGGTCCAACTTAAGCAGACATGAGCTTGGTACTGGGGGACCCCTGGGCCCACTCTCAGGTCAGCTTAACATTGGGAATGGACGAGTTAGGTCTCTATCAAGAGGCTCTAGCAGATCCTTTCGAACCAATGGCTCTCTCAACTCTTCTCACAGAGGAATGTCTTCCCCTAAGAGGAGAGTGTATGAAGCTGAAGAAAGGGCAGTCAAACTGAGGATTGAAAGGGAAGAACTTGCCCTGGCCAAAGAGAGACTTGCCTTTGCTAGAGAGCAACAATTGAGTGGGACAGTTCCCACTGGTGGCAGCAATAAACCTAGCAATAGGGAAAGGAGTTTTGATACAAAGCACCTGAATAAGATAGTGCCCCCCTTTAAAGAAGGGGATGACATCCACAAATGGATTACTGCTTTGGAGAGAGCCTGCACTGTGCAGGGTGTTCCCCAAAGTCAGTGGGCAGCTATCTTGTGGCTCTCCTTTGATGGTAAAGGTAGAGATAAGCTCCTCACCACAAGGGTGGAGGATGCTAACAATTACCAAGTCTTGAAAAATGTACTGGTTGATGGGTTTGGTTTAACCACTGAACAATACAGGATGCTGTTCAGAGACACCCAGAAAACTCAGTCTCAAGATTGGACTGACTTTGTTGATTGTGCCACTAAGGCTTTTGAAGGCTGGCTACTGGGTAGTAAGGTTACTGATTTTAAAGGATTGTATAATCTAATTATGAGGGAGCAAATCTTAAATAATTGTCAGAACCAGCTATTACATCAGCACCTGGTAGACTCTGAGTTGACCTCTCCACAGGAATTGGGTAAGAGGGCAGACAAATGGGTCAGAACCAGGGTTAGGCCTAAAAACCAGGGTGGTGACCAGAAAAAGGAATCAACCAAGCCTCAAGAGAAGGGTGGGGATAAATCCACAGAGAAGACTTCCCAAGGGCCCCAAAATTCCAACAAGGGTGGTGGGTCCCAGAACACTCCTTCAGAACAGAAGAAACCTTATTGCCATACCTGTAAACAGGTGGGTCATTACAAAAGTGATGCCAGTTGCCCTAAAAATGGTAATAAGGGAAATACACCCCCAGGTAATACTCCTAAACCTCCTGTTACCACTAGTGGTAATCCCCCAGGTGGTGGGAGTGCCCCCAAGAATGTGGTGGGCATTACTCTGGGCCAACAGGAGGACTATGGCTTAGCCAGGTTCCCTGACCACACTCTTGTCTGTGAGACTGGCATGGGGTTTGCCAACTTCACTACTGGACCCCACATTTTGGGCAAGTATAGACAAGAAGTTTTAGTGAATGGTCAAAAAGTTGAGGCATTCAGAGACACAGGGGCCAGCCTCACCATGGTGAGTGACCATCTGGTCCCCTCTGCTCAACTGACCCCTGGTTTTACTTATCAGGTGACAGACATTCATGGAATGAAGAGAAGGCATCCCATGGCAGTAGTCAAGCTCAGCTGGGGTAATGTCACAGGGCCCATGAGAGTGGCAGTGACAGATAACCTACCTGTAGATTGCTTACTGGGGAATGACCTGGAACTCTCAGCATGGGCTGAGGTGGAACAAGAAACTCATTCCAGGATGATAGGCCTATCCAGACAGGTTAGTGGGGCAGTAATAGCTACAGCCCCAGTCCCAGCACCATTCCTCCCTGAAAAGGTTGGAAGGGCAGTGGTAGCCACTGCCCAGGCTCAGACAGACTTTCCAGAACAGGATAGGAGGGCTGTGACAGTCACAGCCCAAACACAAACTGAGTGCCCTCCTGAAAAGGTGGGCAAGGTTGAAATGGTCTCAGCCTCTACTCAGACAGAGAATGAGGTTGTGAAGCCTGAAACAATGGATCACTCCACTCAAACAGAGAGCATTGAGGAGGAAGAAGAGTCTTCCCCCTCCCAGACACTAGGTGAGAGCCAGCCTCCTCAGGGAACTGACTCTACCCCTGTTGAAGGAACTGCCCCAGAGGTAGTCAGGCCTAGCCTGGCAGAGCCCCTGATGGCAGTGGACCCTTCCCAGGTGGGACCCAGTCTGGAGCAGGTAACCTGCACCTCTCTACCCTGCCTCAGTCAGCCCAGGGCTGAAGAGACCAGGGAGGCCAGTGGTGGACCCCAAAGGGCCCCCTGTCCAAAAGAACCCCTTAATCAGCAGATTAGGATCACTGAAGCTGGTAAACCTAGCCAAGTGAAAATAAGTCAGACTCCTGAGGGATCCCCCTTAAAAGTAGTTAGGGAACTCCCACAGCTGGACACTGTTGGGCACAGCCAAACATGGGGCCTAAAAACCCCAGACCTGACCTGTCCCTCCAGTAAGCCAAACAGAGGGACTCAGCCTCCGGCTTTAGGTAGCCAGAGGCTGACCCTGAGAGCTCAGTGCATCTCAGCTAAAGAAAGAAAGGCACATATGATGGATGGTGATTGGAGGAAGTTGAGCCCAAAGGTAGAGGAGCCTCACTTCAGCACTCCATCCCAGCATCAGCCTTCTTCTTTCCCAAGACACACCAGAGACAGAGATTCCCTATGGTGGAGACCCTCAGATACCCTTAGGGTGAGGGGTTGCCTAGTGGACCATGACACAGGGGGAAACCAAGCCAGAGCTGGTACTTCCTTATATGGCCACTTAGGTAATAGAGGCTTACCTGGACAAGGATAGCCTTATCTCCTTTCGTTTGGGGGGGGGTTGTGTAGGAAGGTACATCCTGACTATGGTTGCCCCCAACTTTTTGCCCTGTGTTTTAGCTGGTTTTGGACATAGTCGACCTGGGACCCTGCCAAACAGGACCCCAGGCCTACTGCTCTCTCTTTAAAATGGATTCCATGTACCCTAGGTACATTTCCAATTGGTACTGGGCCACCCTATCAGACCCTGTAACTCAGGGCATGGGTGTACCCAGGGCTGCCAGGGGCTGCAGCATGTATTATGCCACCCCTGGCTGGCCTCTTAAATTTGACACAACTGGCTGCATGACAGCTGGGGCAAAGTCGTGTAATCACCCTTTGCTGTAGGTGTAGTATACCTATACCTAACCCTAAAATGGACACACAGATTCCTATCAGTCACTCCTATGGCAGGCCTTGACAATCCTGAAGGCAGAGTGCTTGGAATCGTGTGAGATGGTGCTCTGGCCTGAGCTGAGCCTGTCTGCAGCTTGCGGAATCAAGTCCTAATAGCTGTTCCATGATAACGCATACCATATACTCTTAAGTGCATTATAATCCTCGCGGTTAAATGCTAACTTTGGTATTGCTTTATCAAAACATGTCGAGTAAGGTGTCATACGAATTGGAATACTAACCCCTCGCCAATTCTGGCGACGGGGTTAGCATTCCACCCTTCTAGAGGGACACGACATGTATGTAACTGTGAACCCCGGTTAAAGTTAACTGAAGCCTCAGCTCCACAAAATGGATGCTGCCACCACAGACACGAGTCTGACCCCCTGCAGCTGGGAGTCCTTCCAGTGAGGGGAGCCTGGACAAAGGGTTTCCTGTCAGGGGCGGTGCTAGCACCGTCCCAGACATGGTTTTGTGTATCCTGGGTAGGCAGGGCTTTACAGGAAGGTGACTGCTGAGTGGCACCCCGGTGCTCACTACGCATAGGCCGGTCTGAACCAGTTCCAGGGGCACACCAGCCCCTGGCCTGGGGAAGTCCGGCATGGCTGAGGGGTGTAACCACCCCCCACCTAGTCCCACCCATAGGCAGGACCTAGTCACCGGGTCAGCCCCCTTTTTTAGTATAAAGATGGGAGCGGGCCCCCTGTTAAAATTAGATCATCTTTGGAATCAAGATACCACTTTCTTCGAAAGAACTTCACGATTTCTTCTTCAAGATTCTCCCTTGTGGCTAAGGAGTAGTCACCCTGCATCAAGCGGGCACCATCCTAAAGAACACTGCGGTCTGCTGCAAGTCCTTCATCACGAATCCGACGACCCAGCACGACGAGACCCGGCTTCCCTGGCACCTCTGACCTCTACTCACCTCTACAGCAAAGCTGAGAACCGTGAGTGCGACGAGACCTCAAGGGACCGACGATCGCCAAGACTGCACGACCTCTTTACTGCAAGCCCACCGTGTCCTCCACTGGTGAGTGCTTTGGGGTCCGAGAAGCCCCGACCCTGCGCAGCTCCAGCACCTAAGATCAGCCCCCCTGCATCTCCACGATCGGCGTGGGGCCCTTCTGCTGTTTGCTGTGCACCGCGTTGTTTGGCTACTAGCCGGCTGGCTTGTGGCCTTCTGAACGACGCCCGACGACAACTCTTCTGCTGGTCTGGTTGCTCCAGGCTGGCCCTTGCTTCCTTCTTCAAGAGAGGCACCCCGGACCCTCCTGGTCCACTCCAGACGCCATTTTAGGTCCACCGCGTGGGCTTGAATTTGCCAAGGCTTTGTTGCCCAATCCTGGGTCCAGCGACGCCGACAGCTTCTATCTTCGTGGGACAGCTCGATCCTCCATCCTGGTCGCCGACAACGCCTCCTGGTCCGTGAGATCTTCGAGTCAAGCGTCACCCACTCACCTAGTCGAGGTGGCTACCACCCGGTGCCCTCCTGGTGCCCACTGACTACTGGCTAGTAGTCTCGAACTTGGTCCCCTCTGCTTTCAGGTGTCATCTATCTTCAAGATCCAGGCTTGGATCCGACTGAACTTTCTTCACTGGTCACCGGCCAGCATCTTTTCTTCCGGCTCCTGGTCCGTCTACGAGGATTCCCGACGTCTTTTCAGACCTATGCAGCTGCAGCCCCTGGGCTAGGTAACTTCGGCATTTCGGTGCCCCAGCATAGCCTCACTATCCAAGGGTCAGAATCTACTTTCGTTTTCTCCCTACCAGGTCGGGTTCGCCCGAGAACACTAACTTTCTAATTCCTAGCTACCATAGACTTTTGTCCCGCATCTCGCGTGAGAGTGCACACACTGCACCCGAGTCCCCCAGGCCTCCTAGACGTAATCTAACGATTCCCTAGCCAAGTCCTAGCGATTCCAAGAGCTATTAGTACTGTACTTACCTGCTAGGAATTTCGCATTCCACTTTCAGAGTATATGGTTTTCCGTGCCCCTCGGGCATTTGTATATACTGTGCTAACTTAAGTATTTTTGTAAGAGTTTTGGTTTGTGCTTAGTACCCTGTCCTCATAACGAGTACAGGGCTGTTGTGATCTTTAAATAAATAACTGTTTATTTTCATAACACTTGTGTGGTGTCCTTTCACTTGGTATTCAAGGGGTATATGTGTGGTAAACAGCTGGCTTAACGCGCCCTCTCGAGTCTTTAGCCTCAGACTGCTCGTATCCACGCTACTAGGATAGCTGGTCTATAAGGTTGACTTACAACCAATCATCAATAAGGGTTGCTGGACTGATACATAGTGTTCACTAGAATAGTGAGCACTGCATATCAGGCCACCTTCTCACAACCTGCACTACACTCCCCCGGATAGAGGGGAGGAATGCCTTCAGTGCAAGACGAATCGCCCGCAGCTCCAAAAGGTTGATATGGAGCCGGGACTCCGCCGGAGACCAGAGGCCTCTGATCTCCGCCTCTCCCATGTGGCCTCCCCAGCCTTGGAGAGATGCGTCCGTCACAACTACGTGCTCCAGTTTAGGTAGAGAGAGGGAACTGCTGCTGACCCAATCGCGGTCCGTGAGCCACCACTGCAACTGCCTCGCAGTGCCCTTCAAGATCAGGACATGGTCGGACAGGTTGCCCTGATGCCGGGCCCACTGAAACTTCAGGTCCCACTGCAGAGCCCACATCCGCCAACGGGTGTGATGCACCAGAAGGATGCAGGAAGCCATCAGCCCCAGAAGCCGCAGCGTCAACCTGACCGAGACTCGGGATAAAGGCTGAAAGATCGGAATCAGAGCCTGAATATCCTGAACCCGCTGCTCGGGGGGATAAATACGAAACTGCGCCGAGTCGAGAACCACTCCGATGAAGAGGAGCTTCTGAGAGGGACACAGGTGTGACTTTGGCAGGTTGATGGAGAATCCCAGCAGGTGCAGGAGATCCGCCGTCGTCTGGAGGTGGCTAACGACTGTCTGGGGCGAGCCCGCCTTCAACAACCAGTTGTCGAGGTGGGGAAAGACTGAAACCACTAACCTGCGCAGATGAGCTGCGACCACCGTCATCACTTTCGTGAACACCCGTGGGGCGCTGGTAAGGCCGAAGGGGAGCACGGTAAACTGATAGTGCTCGTGGCCTACCGTGAACCGCAGGTAGCGCCGGTGGGCAGACAGGACTGGGATGTGGAAATAAGCGTCCTGCAAGTCCAACGCTACACTACAGTCTCCTGGGTCCAGGGCAGCTAAGACCTGAGCCAGTGTCAGCATTTTGAACTTCTCCTTCCGGAGGAAGCCGTTTATGAGAAGTTGGCCTGATATATAGTGCTCACTATTCTAGTGATCACTGTGTATCATACCAAACGACCCTTATTGATGATTGGTTGTAAGTCAACCTTATAGACCAGCATGGACAAGAGCAGTCTTTAGGCTAAACTCTAGAGGGCGTGTTAAGCCAGCTGTTATACCATCACATATACACCTTGAACACCAAGTGAAAGGACACCACACAAGTTGTTATGAAAATAAAGGATATTTATTTATAACAAGTCTACCCTGAACTCTTTATGAGTCAGGGAGCTAAGCACAATATAAAACTCCTAAGAAAATACTTCAAGTTGCACAATTTACACAAATGCCCAAGGGGCACGAAAAACCATATACACTAAAAGTGGAATGCGAAGTACTAGCAGGTAAGCAACAAGATCCAGAGGCTTCAGGATCGCTAGGACTACACTACTGAACCCTAAGGGTAGGAGCAGGAGGCCTAGGGAGATCGGGTGCAGAGTGTGCACTCTCACGCGGGATGCGGGACAAAGTCTATGGAAGCTAGTATTTCTAAAGTCACTGTTTCCGGACGAATCCGACTAGGTAGACTAAAAACAAAAAAGGATCTGGACACTTAGATAGTGAACCTGCGTTGGAGCACCGAAATGCTTGGGTTACCTAGCCCAGGGGCTGCGGCTGCATAGGGTTCAAAAGACGTCGGGAATCCTCGTTGTAGTCTATGGAGCCTGAAAGAAGAAGTTGCTGGCAGGCGACCAGTGAAGATGTTCGGTGTGATCCAAGCCTGGATCGGTGATGGAGACGACCTGAAAGCAGAGGGGACTCAGTTCTTAATCACTAGCCAGTGATTGTGTGGGCACCAGGATGGCACCGGATGAAGTCACCTCGACCAGGTGAGTGGGCGACGCTGGACTCTGCAGTCACAAGGGCCAGGAGGCGTTGTCGGCGACAAGGCTGGAGGTGCGAGTTGTCCCACGAGGAGTCTCTGCTGTTGGCGATGCTGGAACCAGGATTGGAGCAACAAGCTTTGGCAAAGGCAAGCCCACGCGGTGGAGTCAAGATGGCGTCTGGAGTGGACCAGGAGGGTCCGGGGTGCTCCTCTTTTGGAAGGGAGCAAGGGCCAGTCTGGAGCAACCAGACCAGTGGTGAAAACGTCGTGGTGCGTCGTCAGGAGGGCCACTAGCCAACGGGCAAGTGACCGGACAACGCGGTGAGCAACAAAAAGCAGAAGGGCCCCACGCAGATCTCGTGGATGCTGGGGGGCTGGACTTCGGTGCTGGAGCTGCTCAGGGTTGGGGCTTCTCAAACCCCAGTGCACTAACTCGAGGATCCCTTGGCGGTCGTGCTGGTTAAGCGTCGTGCTGGTTTTGAAGATGGCCGGTCCCTCAGGTCTCGTCACACCCACGAATCTCAGCTAGGCTGATGATGCAGGTAGAGGTCAGAGATGCCAGGGAATCCGGGTCTCGTCGAGCTGGTCAGTCTTGATCCGGAGGATGGACGTGCAGCAAACCGCGATGCTTAGGTGGTGCCTGCGGGTGCAGGGTGGCTACTCCTTAGCCACAAGGGAGAGTCTTCGGAAATTGCCAAGAGTTCCTTTCGTGGAAAGTAGTTCAAGATTCAGAATTATCTAATTTGGGAAAGGGGCCCGCTCCTACCTTTATTCTAAGAAAAGGAGCTGGCACTCAACTAGGTCCTGCCCATGGGTGGGACCAGGAGGGGGGTGGTTACACCCCTCTCCTTTGTCCAGTCTCTCCCCAGCTCAGGGGCTGGTGTGCCCCTGGAACTGGTTTGAGCCGGAATATGCACAGTGAGCACCGGGGTGCCACTTGCAGTCACCTTCCTCTCAGCCCTGCCTACCTGGGATACACAAAACCCTGTCTGGGCTGGTGCTAGCACCGCCCCTGACAGGAAACCCTTTGTCCAAGCTCTCCTCACTGGATGGACTCCCAGCAGCAGGAGGCCATACTTGTGTCTGTGGTGGCAGCATCCATTTTGTGATGCTGAGGTTCGAGTTAGCTTTAACCGGGGTTCACAGTCACATACATGTTGTGTCCCTCTAGAAGGGTGGAATGCTAACCCCGTCGCCAGAATTGGCGAGGGGTTAGTATTCCAATTCGTATGACACCTTACTCGACATGTTTTGATAAAGCGATACCAAAGTTGGCAAATAACCGCGAGGATTATAATGCACTTAAGAGTATATGGTACGTGTTATCATGGAGCAGCTATTAGGACTTGGTTCCGCAAGCTGCAAACGGGCTCAGCTCATGCCAGAGCATCATCTCACATAATTCCAAGCACTCTGCCTTCAGGATTGATAAGGCCTGCCATAGGAGTGACTGATAGGAATACATGTGTCCATTTTAGGGTTAGATATAGGAATACTATATCTAAAGCAAAGGGTGATTACACCACCTTGCCCCAGCTGTCGTGCAGCCAGTTGTGTCAGATTTGGGTGGCCAGCCAGGGGTGGCATAATACATGCTGCAGCCCTGGTAGGCCCTGGGTACACCTATGCCCTGGATACCTAAGGTATGCTGTACAGGGACTGATAAGGTGGCCCAGTACCAATTGGTAAATGCACCTAAGGTACATGTGTGTCCATTTAGAGAGAGAACAGCTAGGCTGTGGGTCTGATTAGCAGGCCCACAGCCAGGGAAAGTCGTAAACCAGTGAAGCAAAAAGCAAAAATCTGGGGTAATCATAGGATTGCAGACCCTACTCTCCTACATGACCCCCCCCCCCAAACTTTGGGACAATAAGCTAACCTTGACCAGGTGAGTCTTCTTGCTCTAAGTGGAAATACCTGGAGAGCCCATATGCATTGCCATGATCAGTGCCAGGTCTATGCTCCACTGTAAAATCCATCCCCTGTAGGGAAATGGACCACCTAAGTAGTTTGGGGGTTTCACCCTTCATCTGATTTAGCCACAAGAGGGGCTTATGGTCGGTCTGAATCTTGAAGTGAGTGCCAAACAAGTATGGCCTCAACTTCTTCAGGGCCCAAACCACAGCAAAGGCCTCCCTCTCAATAGCTGACCAATTCTTCTCTCTGGGGGTCAGCCTTCTGCTAATAAAAGCAATGGGCTGGTCATGACCATCAAAATTCAGCTGATATAGAACAGCTCCCACACCCAACTCAGAAGCATCTGTTTGGACAATTAATGTTTTGGAGTAGTCTGGACTCTTTAGGATAGGTGCTGTGCACATGGCCTGCTTTAGGTAATCAAATGCTTTTTGACAGCTTGCTGTCCACTGAACTTTCTTTGGCATCTTTTTACTTGTCAGGTCATTAAGTGGAGTCACAATGGATCCATAATTTCTGACAAATTTCCTGTAATATCCAGTCAGGCACAAGAAAGCTCGAACCTTAGTCTGGGTGGTTGGAGGAGCCCAGTCCTTGATGGCCTGTATCTTGCTCTCTAATGGCTGAACCTGGCCTCCACCTACAAGGTGGCCTAGGTACACAACCTGCGTCTGCCCTATCTGGCACTTAGTGGCCTTGATAGTGAGACCTGCCTTCTGCAGTGCCTCTAACACTTTCCTCAGGTGGACCAGGTGATCCTCCCAGGTGGAGCTAAAGACAGCTATATCATCAAGATATGCTGCACAGAAGTCATCCAACCCAGTGAGGACTTGATTCACCAGCCTTTGGAAGGTGGCAGGTGCATTTTTCAAACCAAAGGGCATTACCACAAACTGATAATGCCCACCAGGGGTAGAAAATGCTGTTTTGGGCTTGGCCTCCTCAGCTAACCTAATTTGCCAATACCCAGCTGTCAGGTCAAATGTACTTAAGTAGTTGGCAGAAGCCAATCTATCTATAAGTTCATCTGCTCTTGGTATTGGGTGGGCAGCAGTCTTAGTGACTGCATTGAGACCTCTGTAGTCTACGCAAAACCTCATCTCTTTCTTACCACCCTGGGTGTGAGGCTTTGGCACTAGAACTACTGGACTAGCCCAAGGGCTATCTGAGGGCTCAATGACTCCCAGTTCCAACATTTTTTGCACTTCTGTCTTGATGCAGTCTCTGACATGATCAGGCTGTCTATAGATTTTACTCTTGACAGGCAGACCGTCACCAGTGTCAACCTCATGGGTACACCAATTGGTTTGACTGGGTGTCAGAGAGAACATATTTCTAAAGGATTGAAGAACTTGTTTACAATCCTTTTGTTGATGCTCAGAGAGGCTGCCACAAAAGACAACACCATCTACTGACCCATCATCAGGGTTCTGAGTGAGCAGGTCTGGGAGAGGGTCACTCTCCTCCTGTCCCTCATCTGTGGCCATGAGCAAGCCCATGTCCTTCCTGTTGACATATGCTTTGAGCCTGTTTACATGGAGCACCCTGAGGGGGCTCCTGGGAGTTCCAAGGTCCACCAGGTAGGTGACCTCTCCCTTTTGCTCAATGATTGTGTGGGGCCCAGACCATTTGTCTTTGAGTGCTGCTGGGGCCACTGGCTCCAGCACCCACACCTTCTGTCCAGGCTGGTAAACAGTCAGACCAGCCTTTTGGTCATGCCAAGCTTTTTGTAATTCTTGGCTGGCCTCAAGGTTTTTAGTTGCCTTTTCCATGTATTCAGCCATCCTGGAGCGGAGACCAAGTACATAGTCCACAATGTTTGCTGCAGAATTTTTCAGAGGTCTCGCCCATCCTTCCCTTACCAAACAAAGGGGTCCTCTTACAGGATGCCCAAACAGAAGTTCAAAAGGGCTGTTGCCAAACCCTTCTGTGGGACCTCTCTGTAAGCAAACAAGAGGCAGGGTATCAGGACATCCCATCTACACCTGAGCTTTTCAGGTAGTCCATGAATCATCCCTTTGAGGGTCCTGTTGAATCTCTCAACAAGCCCATTGCACTGTGGGTGATAGGGTGTGGTGAACTTATAGTTGACACCACATTCCTTCCACATTGCAGTCAGATATCCTGACATGAAGTTTGCACCTCTGTCAGAGACAACCTCCTTAGGGAAGCCCACTCTGGAGAACACTCCAACTAGGGCTCTTGCCACAACAGGTGCTGTAGTGGTCCGAAGGGGAATAGCTTCAGGATACCTGGTGGCATGGTCTACCACCACCAGTATAAACTTGTGCCCTGATGCTGTCTGGGGTTCCATTGGACCAACAATGTCAATCCCCACTCTCTCAAAGGGCACCCCCACCACAGGTAGTGGTATTACGGGGGCCTTTGTTGTGCCACCTGACTTACCACTGGCTTGGCAAGTGACACAGGAGCGACAAAACTCCTTGGTATCTTCATTCATGTGAGGCCAGTGAAAGTGTGGGACAAGTCTGTCTCAAGTCTTGTTCTGGCCTAAGTGTCCTGCAAGGGGAATCTCATGGGCCAAGGTAAGAAGGAAACCCCTCTGAGACAAGGGAATGACCAGCCTCCTGGTTGCACCAGGTTTGGGGTCTCTTGACTCAGAGTACAGGAGTCCATCATCCCAGTATACCTTGTGGGTGCCTGTGGCGTTCCCTGCAGCCTCAGCAGCAGCCTGCTGTCTGAGGGGTTCAAGTGAGGGGCAGTCTAACTGTGCCTTCCCCAGGTCTTCCCTGGAGGGTCCCCTTGAGCCCAGAAACTCAACCTGATCAGGTTCAAGCTCTTTAGGCTCAGTTTCCCTCAGTTCCTTAAGGTCAGCCTCCTCAGAGACTTGATCCACAACCTGGGGCAAGGGGGAAGGCGATGCCTTAACCCTACTGCTCCTTCTCTTGGGAGGTGTCTGGTCCATTGTTCCAGGATCCAGCACCTATTCAGTGGGGCATCTTTTGGCCTGTGACCTAGTTCACAGGAAGGACATGTGCTGGCAAGCCTAACATTTCCATGTGAGTCCTCTGCTCCACTTCTGACCATAGTGATGTTTCCAAATCATTGCCCAACAGGCATTCTACTGGGAGGTCTGAACTAACCACAACTTTCTTTGGGCCACTTACCACTCCCCATGAGAAATCAACAACTGCCATACTATGATTGGTAGTGACATTGCTGGCATTGGTCACCAGGAAATCTGTACCTGGCATGATCTGTCCAGGGTCCACAAAGTTAGGTGTCACCATTGTGACACTGGCACAAGTGTCCCTGTAGGCCTGAGCCACTTTTCCATTAATTAAAGGTGTCTGCCTGTATTTGCCCAAAGTATTGGGACTGGCATCAGGGGATATATCCACATCCCCTGTACAGACAAGGACAGCCTGAGTGAGTTTGCCAACTAGGTTGTCATACCCCTCAGTTCCCAAGGTTAACCCAACTAGTCCCTTGGGAGGTGCACTATCACTACTGACTGTACTAGGGGGTGCAGGTGCCTTAGGGGCTGTAGTGGTAGGAGTTTGCCCTCCTTTCTTGGTGCACTCACTAAACCAGTGAGTCTTTCTTTTACAGTATTGGCACCACCTTTTTGACTGGCCTTCTTGAGTCTTCTTTTTCTGCTGTGAAGCCTGACCCCCACCCTCTTTGGTTTGTTGGGGACCTGTTCAAGACTTCTGGTCATTTTGTTCACTCTTGTTACTACCCTTTTGGTCTGCTTTCTTCTGACCACCCTGGTTCTGAGTCTAGTTCTCCTTGACCCTTGTTCTGACCCATCTGTCTGCCTTCTTTCCCAATTCTTGGGGAGGGGTTAGATCTGAGTCAACAAGGTGCTGATGCAACAACTGGTTCTGACAGTTATTTAAAATCTGTTCTCTCATGATAAGATTATACAACCCTGTGTAATCAGTAACCTTGCTACCCAGCAACCAGCCTTCCAAAGCCTTAGTGGCACAATCGACAAAGTCAGCCCAATCCTGAGACTGAATTTTCTGGGTGTCTCTGAACAGCAACCTGTACTGCTCAGTTGTTAAGCCAAACCCATCAATCAGTGTATTCTTCAGGACTTGGTAATTGTTAGCATCCTCAGCTCTAGTAGTGAGGAGCTTATCTCTACCTTTGCCTTCAAAGGAGAGCCACAATATAGCTGCCCACTGACTCTGGGGGACGCACTGGACAGTGCAGGCTCTCTCCAAAGCAGTCATCCATTTGTGGATGTCATCCCCTTGTTTAAAGGGGGGCACTATTTTACTCAGGTGTCTAGTGTCTAAGCTCCTGTCTTTATTTCTAGGGATAATGCTGCCACCAGTGGGGTTTGCCCCACTCAATTTCTGCTCTCTGGCAAAGGCAAGTCTCTCTTTGGCAAGGGCAAGCTCTTCCCTCTCAATCCTCAGATTGACTTCCCTCATCTTAGCTTCATGCTTTCTTCTCTGAGGGGATGTCATCCCTCTGTGAGAAGATGTCTGAGAGCCATTGGTACGAATGGATCTGTTAGAGCCTCTGGAGAGAGACCTAACTCGTCCATTCCCAATGTTAAGCCTGCCTGAGAGTGGGCCTGGGGGTCCCCCAGTTCCATTCTCATGCATGCTTAAGTTGGTCCTGGTGAGCCTTCTGACTACTACCTGACCTCTGACTGCCTCATCCCCTGACAACTCCTGATCCTCTTCCTCTCCTTCACTTCCTGTTCCATTGAGGTTGAGGTCAGGGTCCCCAAGGGTTCCATCTAAGGGGGGCATGCTCCCATCTGGATTAGAAGGGCCTGTGTTAGAAGCCCTCCTTGCATCATAAGTCTCTAAGAGACCTATCAGAAATGGGATGGTAGGGTTAGAACCCTTTTTTAGCTTCCTGGAGGTACACAGTTGTCTCGTCTCCTGGAAGCTAAGAGCTGCATATCTTGACATGACCTGTGGAGGGTCAATAACGACAAGGGGAGTCTCTGAAGACTCTCCGTGGTTAGACATGCTTCTAGTGAGGTGTAAGTGGCGCACTTACCTACACTATGTGTTTGCCTACTGATCCCTTGCTAAGAGTTGTAGTCAGGGTGTGCTAAGCCCTGTTACACTACAACAGCTGGTTCAGTAGAACTCAGAGTATTCTAAGCTAAGTTATATGTACCTTGGTACTTATGTGATCTTTCAAATGATATTCTTAGGATACGTGTGGTAAAACAACAGCAAGCTCAAATCCCAACCGCTGCTCACCAATGTGAGAAGTTGGCCTGATATATAGTGCTCACTATTCTAGTGATCACTGTGTATCATACCAAACGACCCTTATTGATGATTGGTTGTAAGTCAACCTTATAGACCAGCTATCCTAGTAGCATGGACAAGAGCAGTCTTTAGGCTAAACTCTAAAGGGCGTGTTAAGCCAGCTGTTATACCATCACATATACCCCTTGAACACCAAGTGAAAGGACACCACACAAGTTGTTATGAAAATAAAGGATATTTATTTATAACAAGACTACCCTGAACTCTTTATGAGTCAGGGAGCTAAGCACAATACAAAACTCCTAAGAAAATACTTCAAGTTGCACAATTTACACAAATGCCCGAGGGGCACGTAAAACCATATACACTAAAAGTGGAATGCGAAGTACTAGCAGGTAAGTAACAAGATCCAGAGGCTTCAGGATCGCTAGGACTACACTACTGAACCCTAAGGTTAGGAGCAGGAGGCCTAGGGAGATCGGGTGCAGAGTGTGCACTCTCACGCGGGATGCGGGACAAAGTCTATGGAGGCTAGTATTTCTAAAGTCACTGTTTCCGGACGAATCCGACTAGGTAGACTAAAAACGAAAAAGGATCTGAACACTTAGATAGTGAACCTGCGTTGGAGCACCGAAATGCTTGGGTTACCTAGCCCAGGGGCTGCGGCTGCATAGGGTTCAAAAGACGTCGGGAATCCTCGTTGTAGTCTATGGAGCCATGAAAGAAGAAGTTGCTGGCAGGTGACCAGTGAAGATGTTCGGTGTGATCCAAGCCTGGATCGGTGATGGAGACGACCTGAAAGCAGAGGGGACTCAGTTCTTAATCACTAGCCAGTGATTGTGTGGGCACCAGGAGGGCACCGGATGAAGTCACCTCGACCAGGTGAGTGGGCGACGCTGGACTCTGCAGTCACACGGGCCAAGAGGCGTTGTCGGCGACCAGGCTCGAGGTGCGAGTTGTCCCACGAGGGTCTCTGCTGTTGGCGATGCTGGAACCAGGATTGGAGCAACAAGCCTTGGCAAAGGCAAGCCCACGCGGTAGAGTCAGGATGGCGTCTGGAGTGGACCAGGAGGGTCCGGGGTGCTCCTCTTTTGGAAGGGAGCAAGGGCCAGTCTGGAGAAATCAGACCAGCAGTGAAAAAGTCGTGGTGCTTCGTCAGGAGGGCCACTAGCCAACGGGCAAGTGACCGGACAACCCAGTGTGCAACAAAGAGCAGAAGGGCCCCACGCAGATCTCGTGGATGCTGGGGGGCTGGACTTCGGTGCTGGAGCTGCTCAGGGTTGGGGCTTCTCAAACCCCAGTGCACTCACTCGAGGATCCCTCGGCGGTCGTGCTGGTTAAGCGTCGTGCTGGTTTTGAAGATGGCCGATCCCTCAGGTCTCGTCACACCCACGAATCTCAGCTGGGCTGATGATGCAGGTAGAGGTCAGAGATGCCAGGGAATCCGGGTCTCGTCGAGCTGGTCAGTCTTGATCCGGAGGATGGACGTGCAGCAAACCGCGATGCTTAGGTGGTGCCTGCGGGTGCAGGGATGGCTATTCCTTAGCCACAAGGGAGAGTCTTCGGAAATTGTCAAGAGTTCCTTTCGTGGAAAGTAGTTCAAGATTCAGAATTATCTAATTTGGGAAGGGGTCCCGCTCCTACCTTTATTCTAAGAAAAGGGGCTGGCACGCGACTAGGTCCTGCCCATGGGTGGGACCAGGAGGGGGGTGGTTACACCCCTCTCCTTTGTCCAGTCTCTCCCCAGCTCAGGGGCTGGTGTTCCCCTGGAACTGGTTTGAGCCGGCATATGCACAGTGAGCACCGGGGTGCCACTTGCAGTCACCTTCCTCTCAGCCCTGCCTACCTGGGATACACAAAACCCTGTCTGGGATGGTGCTAGCACCGCCCCTGACAGGAAACCCTTTGTCCGAGCTCTCCTCGCTGGAAGGACTGCCAGCAGCAGGAGGTCAGACTTGTGTCTGTGGTGGCAGCATCCATTTTGTGATGCTGAGGCTCGAGTTAGCTTTAACCGGGGTTCACAGTCACATACATGTCCTGTCCCTCTAGAAGGGTGGAATGCTAACCCCGTCGCCAGAATTGGTGAGGGGTTAGTATTCCAATTCGTATGACACCTTACTCGATATGTTTTGATAAAGCGATATGAAAGTTAGCAAATAACCGCGAGGATTATAATGCACTTAAGAGTATATGGTACGCGTTATCATGGAGCAGCTATTAGGACTTGGTTCCGCAAGCTGCAAACGGGCTCAGCTCATGCCAGAGCACCATCTCACATAATTCCAAGCACTCTGCCTTCAGGATTGATAAGGCCTGCCATAGGAGTGACTGATAGGAATACATGTGTCCATTTTAGGGTTAGATATAGGAATACTATATCTAAAGCAAAGGGTGATTACACCACCTTGCCCCAGCTGTCGTGCAGCCATTTGTGTCAGATTTGGGTGGCCAGCCAGGGGTGGCATAATACATGCTGCAGCCCCTGGTAGGCCCTGGGTACACCTATGCCCTGGATACCTAAGGTATGCTGTACAGGGACTGATAAGGTGGCCCAGTACCAATTGGTAAATGCACCTAAGGTACATGTGTGTCAATTTAGAGAGAGAACAGCTAGGCTGTGGGTCTGATTAGCAGGCCCACAGCAAGGGAAAGTCGTAAACCAGTGAAGCAAAAAGCAAAAATCTGGGGTGATCAAAGGATTGCAGACCCTTCTCTCCTACACCGTTGACGTTCCATAGATCCAAGATAGGGCGTAGGCCCATTTGCCCTTCTTGGGTACCAGAAAGTAGTGGGAGTAGCAACCACACCCTACTTCTGGCCCAGGAACGCGCTCGATGGCCCCCTTGGCCAAGAGGGCCGAAACTTCCTCCTGCAGAAGCCGCATATGATCCCCCGATACGCGGTGGTATTGCGGTGCCATGGCTTGAGGGGTCGTCTCGAAGGGGAGGGAGTAGCCCCTTTGGACGATTTGCAGCACCCACCTGTCCGACGTGACAGTGCGCCAGTGGGAGTGGTGATGGCAAACCCTGCCCCCCACTGCCGTCACATGGGCCTGAAAGCACGGACTAGGAGGTTTTTAAGGCGGATGCTGCGGGGGAAGGTGTGGACTGGCCTCGCCGTTGTTCCCGACCGCCTCCACGGCAATTTCCACGGCCGCCACTGCGTTGGATGTCGGTCTGCGGTGCGTGGCTGGCAGCACGTGTGGGGGCACCCCTTCCTTGGCCACGAAAGGAGCGAAAGGCACCCGTTTGCTGGCGCGAGGCCGAGAGGCCCAAGGACTTGGCCGTAGCCCTGGAGTCCTTAAAGCGCTCAAGCGCGTGGTCTGCTTGTCGCCGAAAAGGCGACGGCCATCAAACGGCATGTCCATGAGTGTATTCTGGACATCGGCCGAAAAGTTGGCAGACCTCAACCAGGCGTGGCGACGAATCACCACCGTCATTGCCATCGCTCTGCCCAGTGAGTCGGTGGTATCCAGCCCACACCGGATAGAATATTTTGTTGCATCCCGGCCATCCACAAGGGCTTGGCCGAGTTTGGCCCATACCTCCAACGGACACTCTGGCAGCAATTCCGCGACCGTGTCCTACAGATTGTGGGTGTAGCGGCCCAAGAGGCATGCAGTGTTGGAAGACCGCAGTCCCAGACTAAGGGAGGAGAATACCTTTTTGCCGTACTGCTCATACCTCTTGGATTCCCTGTCCGGCGGAGCCGACGGGAATGCGGTCTGGGAATTCGAAGCCTGGATGACCAGGCTCTCGGGGGTGTGGTGGGTGGACTGGAAACATGGGTCGCCCGGGGCCGGGCGGTGGCGTCTGGCCATGTTCCTATCTACGGGCGAACCCGTAGCGGGCCTTGACCAAGTACCCAAAAGAACGTCAGTCAAGGCCTCATTAAACGGCAGCAGAGGCTCGGCCGAGCTTGACTGCGGTTTAAGGACCTCAGTGAGGGTAGTCCTCACGGCCGCGACGGGGAGCTCAAGGCCCAAGGCCTTGGCCGCCCGCGTCAACACCACACTGTAGGTTGCCCCCTCCTCAATAGCCACGGTAGGAGGCGAGACAAAGCCAGTGTCTGGTGAGTTGTCCAGACCACTGGCATCCCCAAGTCCACCTGTCCAGTCCTCTTGGGACTGACACTCCCGTGTCAGAGGGTCCTCAGACCCCTCCCTCTACTCCTCATCACTCATTTCCTGATAATCAGGGTTGTCAAAGGATGGGACCGGTTCATAGAAGGTAAACTCCCCAAGCAGCGTCAAAAGCGGCACCCAGCGGCGCCATTCCGATGCCGGAACCGGAGCGAGGGAGGCATCGGGGATGGCGCCGCCCGAGGACGGCGCCGGAGGTGACACCTGAGGGATTGGCGCCGGTGAGGTCGTCATGTCAACCGGCGACGACCCGTATCCCGAAGCGGATCCAGTGGGGCCCTGCGGCGCCGGGCCCGAAGGCGGCGGCGGGGCCGAAGCACCCAATGGGGTCGGGGGCCGAAGCACCCGACCCGCTAGGGTCTCCAGATGGGTCCGCTGGGCCCGAAGGCACCGCGGAGCCCGTCGGGGAAGAGAGGGACCTCATGGCCATGAGGAAGCGCTCGATCTCCCCCATCGTCGCGTTCTGCCCAGGGACCGGAGGGTGTGGAGCAGGCTGTGATGCCCGCGACTCCGACGGATCCGCGTGGGTGGTGTCACCCAAACTCCCGGCTGCGTCCCACGAGCATCGGGGGGAGTCGAAAGAGCAATGACGTCTCTTCGACTTCTTGTGCTTACTGACGACGACTTCGACCCGGAGGAGTGATGTCGACTCCCGGAGCTGTGATGGCTCCTACCCCGCGACCTGTCCCTCAACCTCCGTTGGGACCGGGACCTCTTGTGGCGCGGGGCCGACTGCCGGAGTTCGAGTCGCTTGCGGGACCGCTCCCGCCTAGCTTTCGAAGTCAGGGCCCGGCAGTCGGAGCAGGTGTTGTCGTCGTGGTCGACGCCGAACAGTGGAGACACCGACGGTGAGGGTCGGTGACCGACATCAGTCGTTCGCAATCCTCACAAGGCTTGAAACCTGGCATCCCTCTCGGCACCGTCCGGAGTCGCAAGACTCAAAAAAAATGATCAAAAGGGACCAAAAAGTTTAGTCAAAAAGTGACTACGGTACCCCTTTTTCCGGATCTGCGCTGCTGGCGCGGAAAAAAGAAGAACTGACGTCAGCACGCGGAGGCGGCGTCTAAGTACTCCGACGACGTCATCATGGTGCCGACTACGGACGTGGAGCCGCAGACGACGCCTACCGACGCGCATTGGTACTGCTACGCAAAAAATTCCTGATCCAGTCTGACACCTGGGGATATTCTAAGGTAAGGAATCTATTACTAACGTGTCTCTTTCAGATGTTGGTGTTTTGTCAGTCTCTGTGGCTAAATGGGTGTGTTGCAAAGGATCATGGTTTTTGTGCGTGGGGCCTTTTTATTGGTCCATTTGTGGGTGGGGCTTAGTTTTAATTTTTGGCGGGTGCGTTATAAGGGGTGGGTCTGAGGTAGCCACTCTGTTTGTCTGTTAAGATCTGGCGAGGACATTCATTTCCAATGGTTTGTACACAGGAGATATGTTTTGTGGTTGTTGTGCGACTCGTTTCCACCCTACTTGTGCTGTTTTTATGGGTTCGCGTGCGCTTAGTTCAGGGGGGGTTCGATTCGTATTTGCTTTTGTGGCTCTCTCACACAAGTTTTTCCGGGGTTCGCATGCGCTTCGTTCAAGGGGGGTTCGATTCGTATTTTCTTTTCTGGCTCGCTCTTACGCGACGTTTATCTGGGGTTCGCATGCGCTTCGTTCAGAGGAGTTCAATTCGTATTTGCTTTTGTGGCTCGCTCTTACACGACGTTTATGCGGGGTTCGCGTGCGCTTCGTTCAGGGGGGGTTTGAATCGTATTTCATTGTGTGGCTCGCTCATACACGATGTTTTCCGTACAAATCGCAATTCATACGCGAAGATGTTTTCCCGTACGAATAGCGTTCTTGGTCCCCGGTCTGGATCGTACTTGTCGGGTCGTACAGCATGTTTACGAATTGTACGGTTTATTTCCTGAGTCCGTATCGTACGGATTCTCGCTTGATTTTTGTACGGTTCGCAAGGATTCGTACGTATTTTTGAGATACGGATCGTAATATGCGATTCGGACGGATTTGTACGATTCGTACGGAAACAGCTACAAATAGGAATCGTCGACGGTTTTCTTTCCCGAATCGGAATCAGCCCCAAAATGTTATTTATGTATTTTACTATTTTCTTGTAAAATTCATAATTCCTAAAATACTTACCTTATTCCAATGATGTTGGTGCCTAAAATTATTTTAAATTTGTGTAATTTTTTTATAAATTGATCTCAGATTTCTTGTCACAATTGAACACCAGGGATCATTAAAGTAAGCCCTGTAAACCAATAAGAGTTATCTGGACTATTTGCATGGTGTGACCGTACAATGGCCTACTACATAAAAAGCCAGCTTTCTACAACAAGAATTTGGCCATAGCCCTGCTGTCTTTAAAGTGCTCCAGCACGAGTCTGTCATCTCTCCGCAAAGACAGGAGCCATCAAAGGGAATATCAATGAGCGAAGCCTGTACATTCCAGAAAAGCCAGCGGTTCTCAACTAGGCATGGCACCTAAGGGTCACCGATGATGAAATTGCTCTACTCAGTGAGTGTTTTGTGTTCAGCCCACATCTTCTGGTGAACTTAGCTGCATTCCTTCCATCAGCAATTGATTGAGAGAGTATGGCTCGGGCCTCCTCCAAGACCATGGGCAGCACTCGCGCAGCCGAGTCCCATATCATATGGCAGTATCAGCCCAATAGGGACACAGCGTATGCCAACTGCAGTGACAGGTGGCAGAAGAGAACATCCTTTTCCCAAAGTATCCTAGCCTTCTTGGAGTCCCTATCCGGTGGAGTGGTAGGGAATGCACCGGGGTTGATTTTGGAAGTGGAGGTCTGGACCACTAAGCTCTCTGAGGTGGGGTGCTGGATGAAGAATCTGTGGTCCACTGGGGTGTTGCGATGGCAGCGGGCAATTGTCCTATGCACAGTAGCCCCCGTACAGGGCTTGGAAAAGCCAAGTATCGAATAGTACATTGATATCCATAAGCGTCCTCAGATTTCTCCCAATTATTACCCAAAGCAGATCTTTCATAGGGATCATGGAATTGGCTCCGACATGGGGAGTCTTCCCCCTGTCAGCACTGGAGCCGCCACTGGATGACACCCATCCAGCTTTGTATCACGGATGGGAATATTGATGGGGGCGGTGCCACCGCTGGGTGTAGGTGGCGTCGCCACTGGGTTGCTGTAGGAGGCTGGCTTAGTATATGGTGCACACTTATTTAAGTGATGCACCTTGCCCTAATCCAGGCAGCACTTATGGTGATTTTAGTGGTCTTTGATAACCATAGAAAGCTCTCAAAGTGGCAGCGGTGGAGAGCAGCCTTCAAGCTCATCTTGAAGGGGTGTTAAGCTGCTTCTTTTACCAGTTTATTCATATAGTGTAAGTTAGGTGAAAAAGATCCACACAGTGTTTATCTAAAAATACTTCTATTTATTACACAACACTCACAAACACATTGATATATCTCCTCACTGGAGATATCAACACAATACACCCAAATAACCAAAATACTTCAACTGCGATAAGAAAAATGGCACAAATTCCAGTGGTCTCCAGAAAGTGGAGTGTGAACTGCAAAGAAGGATGGGACTTGGACCATAAGACCCAGAGGAGCGTGGGACTTAACACCTTGGCTGCTAAGGCAATTCCGCTCCTGTGCTGAGAAATCTTATCCTGCATTGATCATGACGAGCTCAGCTCGTCATAAGCACACGACCAGTGTACTGTATGACGAGCTGAGCTCGTCATCAGCAGCGAAGGGGTTAAGGAACCACCAAGGTAAGTACCCAGGAACCCTATGGAGGCTGTATGCAGAGTGGAAAAATAGCTGTGTGGCCAATGGAAGTCAATGGAGAAGTCAAGGTTGTAGTTTTGCAGAAGCAGGACCCTTCCCAGAGGACCCTAAAGAATTCCCTTGGAAGACGGAATGTTGGAGAGTCACCCCACCCGTGGATGCACCAGGAACTACGTTACCTACACCAGAGAAGCCAGGTGCCTAGGCCTGAAGACACGTCGAAAACCTCAGTAGACTACAATGGACGATTTGGACAAAAATGCCTCTGTAGAAGAAGTCCGGTAGAATCCAACGGTGGATTCTGGAAGTAAATGTGAGAAGGTGGCCTGATATGCAGTGCTCACTATTCTAGTGAACACTATGTATCAGTCCAGCAACCCTTATTGATGATTGGTTGTAAGTCAACCTTATAGACCAGCTATCCTAGTAGCGTGGATACGAGCAGTCTAAGGCTAAAGACTCGAGAGGGCGTGTTAAGCCAGCTGTTTACCACACAGGTACCCCTTGAACACCAAGTGAAAGGACACCACACAAGTGTTATGAAAATAAACAGTTATTTATTAAGATTCACAACAGCCCTGTACTCTTTATGAGGACAGGGTACTAAGCACAAACCAAAACTCTTACAAAAATACTTAAGTTAGCACAGTATATACAAATGCCCGAGGGGCACGGAAAACCATATACTCTGAAAGTGGAATGCGAAATTACTAGCAGGTAAGTACAGTACTAATAGCCTTTGGAATCGCTAGGACTTGACTATAGAATCGTTAGATTACTTCTAGGAGACCCAGGGGACTCGGGGGCAGTGTGTGCACTCTCACGCGAGATGCGGGACAAAGTCTATGGTAGCTAGAAATTGCAAAGTTAGTGTTCTCGGGCGAACCCGACCTGGTGGGAGGAAAACGAAAGTAGATTCTGACCCTTGGATAGTGAGGCTATGCTGGGGCACCGAAATGCCGAAGTTACCTAGCCCAGGGGCTGCAGCTGCATAGGACTCAAAAGACGTCGGGAATCCTCGTTGCCGGACCAGGAGCCTGGAAGAAAGAAGTTGCTGGCAGGCGACCAGTGAAGAAAGTTCGGTGGATCCAAGCCTGGATCGATGGAAGATGACACCTGAAAGCAGAGGGGACCAAGTTCGTGACTACTAGCCAGTAGTCAGTGGGCACCAGGAGGGCACCGGATGGTAGCCACCTCGACTAGGTGAGTGGGTGACGCTGTGCTCGGAGATCTCACGGACCAGGAGGCGTTGTCGGCGACCAGGATGGAGGATCGAGCTGTCCCACGAAGATAGAAGCTGTCGGCATCACTGGACCCAGGATTGGGCAACAAAGCCTTGGCAAATTCAAGCCCACGCGGTGGACCTAAAATGGCGTCTGGAGTGGACCAGGAGGGTCCGGGGTGCCTCTCTTGAAGAAGGAAGCAAGGGCCAGTCTGGAGCAACCAGACCAGCAGCAGTGATGTCGTCGGGCATCGTTCAGAAGGCCACAAGCCAGCCGGCTAGTAGCCAAACAACGCGGTGCACAGCAAACAGCAGAAGGGCCCCACGCAGATCGTGGAGATGCAGGGAGGCTGACCTTGGGTGCTGGAGCTGCGCAGGGTTGGGGCTTCTCGGACCCCAAAGCACTCACCCGTGGAGGACACGGTGGGCTTGTTGTAAAGATGTCGTGCAGTCTTGGCGATCGTTGGTCCCTCGAGGTCTCGTCGCACTCACGGTTCTCAGCTTTGCTGTAGAGGTGAGTAGAGGTCAGAGGTGCCAGGGTAGCCGGGTTTTGTCGAGCTGGGTCGTCGGATTCGTGATGAAGGACTTGCAGCAGACCGCAGTGTTCTTTAAGATGGTGCCTGCGGATGCAGGGTGACTACTCCTTAGCCACAAGGGAGAATCTTGATGAAGAAATCTTGAAGTCCTTTCGCAGAAAGTCGTGTCTTGATTCCAAAGATGATCTAATTTGAACAGGGGGCCCGCTCCTATCTTTATACTAAAAAAGGGGGCTGACCCGGTGACTAGGTCCTGCCTATGGGTGGGACCAGGAGGGGGGTGGTTACACCCCTCTCCCCTGCCGGACTTCCCCAGGCCAGGGGCTGGTGTGCCCCTGGAACTGGTTCTGACTGGCCTATGCGTAGTGAGCACCGGGGTGCCACTCAGCAGTCACCTTCCTGAAAAGCCCTGCCTACCCAGGATACACAAAACCATGTCTGGGACGGTGCTAGCACCGCCCCTGACAGGAAACCCTTTGTCCAGGCTCCCCTCGCTGGAAGGACTCCCAGCTGCAGGGGGTCAGACTCGTGTCTGTGGTGGCAGCATCCATTTTGTGGAGCTGAGGCTTCAGTTAACTTTAACCGGGGTTCACAGTTACATACATGTCGTGTCCCTCTAGAAGGGTGGAATGCTAACCCCGTCGCCAGAATTGGCGAGGGGTTAGTATTCCAATTCGTATGACACCTTACTCGACATGTTTTGATAAAGCAATACCAAAGATAGCATTTAACCGCGAGGATTATAATGCACTTAAGAGTATATGGTATGCGATATCATGGAACAGCTATTAGGACTTGGTTCCGCAAGCTGCAGACAGGCTCAGCTCATGCCAGAGCACCATCTCACACGATTCCAAGCACTCTGCCTTCAGGATTGTCAAGGCCTGCCATAGGAGTGACTGATAGGAATCTGTGTGTCCATTTTAGGGTTAGGTATAGGTATACTACACCTACAGCAAAGGGTGATTACACGACTTTGCCCCAGCTGTCATGCAGCCAGTTGTGTCAAATTTAGGAGGCCAGCCAGGGGTGGCATAATACATGCTGCAGCCCCTGGCAGCCCTGGGTACACCCATGCCCTGAGTTACAGGGTCTGATAGGGTGGCCCAGTACCAATTGGAAATGTACCTAGGGTACATGGAATCCATTTTAAAGAGAGAGCAGTAGGCCTGGGGTCCTGATTGGCAGGATCCCAGGTCGACTATGTCAAAAACCAGCTAAAACACAGGGCAAAAAGTTGGGGGCAACCATAGTCAGGATGTACCTTCCTACACAACCCCCCCCCCCCCCCAAACGAAAGGAGCTAAGGCTATCCTTGTCCAGGTAAGCCTCTATTACCTAAGTGGCCATATAAGGAAGGACCAGCTCTGGCTTGGTTTCCCCCTGTGTCATGGTCCACTAGGCAACCCCTCACCCTAAGGGTATCTGAGGGTCTCCACCATAGGGAATCTCTGTCTCTGGTGTGTCTTGGGAAAGAAGAAGGCTGATGCTGGGATGGAGTACTGAAGTGAGGCTCCTCTACCTTTGGGCTCAACTTCCTCCAATCACCATCCATCATGTGTGCCTTTCTTTCTTTAGCTGAGATGCACTGAGCTCTCAGGGTCAGCCTCTGGCTACCTAAAGCTGGAGGCTGAGTCCCTCTGTTTGGCTTACTGGAGGGACAGGTCAGGTCTGGGGTTTTTAGGCCCCATGTTTGGCTGTGCCCAACAGTGTCCAGCTGGGGGAGTTCCCTAACTACTTTTAAGGGGGATCCCTCAGGAGTCTGTTCTATTTTCACTTGGCTAGGTTTACCAGCTTCAGTGATCCTAATCTGCTGATTAAGGGGTTCTTTTGGACAGGGGGCCCTTTGGGGTCCACCACTGGCCTCCCTGTCCTCTTCAGCCTTGGGCTGACTGAGGCAGGGTAGAGAGGTGCAGGTTACCTGCTCCAGACTGGGTCCCACCTGGGAAGGGTCCACTGCCATCAGGGGCTCTGCCAGGCTAGTCCTGACTACCTCTGGGGCAGTTCCTTCAACAGGGGTAGAGTCAGTTCCCTGAGGAGGCTGGCTCTCACCTAGTGTCTGGGAGGGGGAAGACTCTTCTTCCTCCTCAATGCTCTCTGTTTGAGTGGAGTGATCCATTGTTTCAGGCTTCACAACCTCACTATCTGTTTGAGTAGAGGCTGAGACCATTTCAACCTTGCCAGCCTTTTCAGGAGGGCACTCAGTTTGTGTTTGGGCTGTGACTGTCACAGCCCTCCTATCCTGCTCTGGAAAGTCTGCCTGAGCCTGGGCAGTGGCTACCACTGCCCTTCCAACCTTTTCAGGGAGGACTGGTGCTTGGACTGGGGCTGTAGCTATTACTGCCCCACTAACCTGTCTGGATAGGCCTATCATTCTGGAATGAGTTTCTTGTTCCACCTCAGCCCATGCTGAGAGTTCCAGGTCATTCCCCAGTAAGCAATCTACAGGTAGGTTATCTGTCACTGCCACTCTCATGGGCCCTGTGACATTACCCCAGCTGAGCTTGACTACTCACATGGGATACCTTTTCTTCACTCCATGAATGTCTGTCACCTGATAAGTAAAACCAGGGGTCAGTTGAGCAGAGGGGACCAGATGGTCACTCACCATGGTGAGGCTGGCCCCTGTGTCTCTGAATGCCTCAACTTTCTGACCATTCACTAAAACTTCTTGTCTATACTTTCCCAAAATGTGGGGTCCAGTAGTGAAGTTGGCAAACCCCATGCCAGTCTCACAGACAAGAGTGTGGTCAGGGAACCTGGCTAGGCCATAGTCCTCCTGATTGCCCAAAGTAATGCCCACCACATTCTTGGGGGCACTCCCACCACCTGGGGGATTACCACTAGTGGTAACAGGAGGTTTAGGAGTATTACCTGGGGGTATATTTCCCTTATTACCATTTTTAGGGCAACTGGCATCACTTTTGTAATGACCCACCTGTTTACAGGTATGGCAATAAGGTTTCTTCTGTTCTGCAGGAGTGTTCTGGGACCCACCACCCTTGTTGGAGTTTTGGGGCCCTTGGGAAGTCTTCTCTGTGGATTTATCCCCACCCTTCTCTTGAGGCTTGGTTGATTCCTTTTTCTGGTCACCACCCTGGTTTTTAGGCCTAACCCTGGTTCTGACCCATTTGTCTGCCCTCTTACCCAGTTCCTGTGGAGAGGTCAGATCAGAGTCTACCAGGTGCTGATGTAATAACTGGTTCTGACAATTATTTAAGATTTGCTCCCTCATAATTAGATTATACAATCCTTTAAAATCAGTAACCTTACTACCCAGTAGCCAGCCTTCAAAAGCCTTAGTGGCACAATCAACAAAGTCAGTCCAATCTTGAGACTGAGTTTTCTGGGTGTCTCTGAACAGCATCCTGTATTGTTCAGTGGTTAAACCAAACCCATCAACCAGTGTATTCTTCAAGATTTGGTAATTGTTAGCATCCTCCACCCTTGTGGTGAGGAGCTTATCTCTACCTTTACCATCAAAGGAGAGCCACAAGATAGCTGCCCACTGACTTTGGGCAACACCCTGCACAGTGCAGGCTCTCTCCAAAGCAGTAATCCATTTGTGGATGTCATCCCCTTCTTTAAAGGGGGGCACTATCTTATTCAGGTGCTTTGTATCAAAACTCCTTTGCCTATTGCTAGGTTTATTGCTGCCACCAGTGGGCTGTAGCCCACATAATTCTTGCTCTCTAGCAAGGGCAAGTCTCTCTTTGGCCAGGGCAAGTTCTTCCCTTTCAATCCTCAGTTTGACTGCCCTTTCTTCAGCTTCATACACTCTCCTCTTAGGGGAAGACATCCCTCTGTGAGAAGAGTTGAGAGAGCCATTGGTTCGAAGGGATCTGTTAGAGCCTCTTGATAGAGACCTAACTCGTCCATTCCCAATGTTAAGCTGACCTGAGAGTGGCCCCAGGGGTCCCCCAGTACCAATCTCATGTCTGCTTAAGTTGGACCTGGTTAGTCTTCTGACTTCTACCTGTCCCTTATCTGCCTCATCCCCTGACAACTGATCATCATCCTCATCCTCAGCATCATCTGCTTCCTGGAGTGGATGGTCAGTGCTATCAAAGGGTCCCTGTAAGGAGGGCAGACTTCCTTCTGGATTAGAAGGGTCTGGGTTACCAGCCCTACTGGCATCATAAGCCTCTAAGAGACCAATCAGAAAGGAAGTGGTGGGGTTAGACCCCTGTTTTAGTTTCCTGAGAGTACACACTTGTCTCATCTCATGAAAGCTAAGAGCAGCATATTTTGAAGTAAGGACCTGTGGAGGGTCCACTGACACAAGGGGATACTCAGAGTTTCCTCCTTTGTCTGACATGCTGATTCTAGTGTGGTGTAAGTGATGCACCTACCTACACTATGTGTTACCTACTGATCCCTTGCTAAGAGTTGCAGCCAAGGTGTGCTAGGCCTTGAGGAGCTACAACAGCTGGTTCAGTAGAACTCAGAGTATTCTAAGCTTTAGTTATATGTACCTAACAGTACTTATGTGATCTTTCAACAAGATATTCTTAGGATACGTGTGGTAAAACAACAGCAAGCTCAAATCCCAACCGCTGCTCACCAATGTGAGAAGGTGGCCTGATATGCAGTGCTCACTATTCTAGTGAACACTATGTATCAGTCCAGCAACCCTTATTGATGATTGGTTGTAAGTCAACCTTATAGACCAGCTATCCTAGTAGCGTGGATACGAGCAGTCTAAGGCTAAAGACTCGAGAGGGCGTGTTAAGCCAGCTGTTTACCACACAGGTACCCCTTGAACACCAAGTGAAAGGACACCACACAAGTGTTATGAAAATAAAAAGTTATTTATTAAGATTCACAACAGCCCTGTACTCTTTATGAGGACAGGGTACTAAGCACAAACCACAACTCTTACAAAAATACTTAAGTTAGCACAGTATATACAAATGCCCGAGGGGCACGGAAAACCATATACTCTGAAAGTGGAATGCGAAATTACTAGCAGGTAAGTACAGTACTAATAGCCTTTGGAAGCGCTAGGACTTGACTATAGAATCGTTAGATTACTTCTAGGAGACCCAGGGGACTCGGGTGCAGTGTGTGCACTCTCACGCGAGATGCGGGACAAAGTCTATGGTAGCTAGAAATTGCAAAGTTAGTGTTCTCGGGCGAACCCGACCTGGTGGGAGGAAAACGAAAGTAGATTCTGACCTTTGGATAGTGAGGCTATGCTGGGGCACCGAAATGCCGAAGTTACCTAGCCCAGGGGCTGCAGCTGCATAGGACTCAAAAGACGTCGGGAATCCTCGTTGCCGGACCAGGAGCCTGGAAGAAAGAAGTTGCTGGCAGGCGACCAGTGAAGAAAGTTCGGTGGATCCAAGCCTGGATCAATGGAAGATGACACCTGAAAGCAGAGGGGACCAAGTTCGTGACTACTAGCCAGTAGTCAGTGGGCACCAGGAGGGCACCGGATGGTAGCCACCTCGACTAGGTGAGTGGGTGACGCTGTGCTCGGAGATCTCACGGACCAGGAGGCGTTGTCGGCGACCAGGATGGAGGATCGAGCTGTCCCACGAAGATAGAAGCTGTCGGCGTCGCTGGACCCAGGATTGGGCAACAAAGCCTTGGCAAATTCAAGCCCACGCGGTGGACCTAAAATGGCGTCTGGAGTGGACCAGGAGGGTCCGGGGTGCCTCTCTTGAAGAAGGAAGCAAGGGCCAGTCTGGAGCAACCAGACCAGCAGCAGTGATGTCGTCGGGCGTCGTTCAGAAGGCCACAAGCCAGCCGGCTAGTAGCCAAACAACGCGGTGCACAGCAAACAGCAGAAGGGCCCCACGCAGATCGTGGAGATGCAGGGAGGCTGACCTTGGGTGCTGGAGCTGCGCAGGGTTGGGGCTTCTCGGACCCCAAAGCACTCACCCGTGGAGGACACGGTGGGCTTGTTGTAAAGATGTCGTGCAGTCTTGGCGATCGTCGGTCCCTCGAGGTCTCGTCGCACTCACGGTTCTCAGCTTTGCTGTAGAGGTGAGTAGAGGTCAGAGGTGCCAGGGAAGCCGGGTCTCGTCGAGCTGGGTCGTCGGATTCGTGATGAAGGACTTGCAGCAGACCGCAGTGTTCTTTAGGATGGTGCCTGCGGATGCAGGGTGACTACTCCTTAGCCACAAGGGAGAATCTTGATGAAGAAATCTTGAAGTCCTTTCGCAGAAAGTCGTGTCTTGATTCCAAAGATGATCTAATTTGAACAGGGGGCCCGCTCCTATCTTTATACTAAAAAAGGGGGCTGACCCGGTGACTAGGTCCTGCCTATGGGTGGGACCAGGAGGGGGGTGGTTACACCCCTCTCCCCTGCCGGACTTCCCCAGGCCAGGGGCTGGTGTGCCCCTTGAACTGGTTCTGACTGGCCTATGCGTAGTGAGCACCGGGGTGCCACTCAGCAGTCACCTTCCTGAAAAGCCCTGCCTACCCAGGATACACAAAACCATGTCTGGGACGGTGCTAGCACCGCCCCTGACAGGAAACCTTTTGTCCAGGCTCCCCTCGCTGGAAGGACTCCCAGCTGCAGGGGGTCAGACTCGTGTCTGTGGTGGCAGCATCCATTTTGTGGAGCTGAGGCTTCAGTTAACTTTAACCGGGGTTCACAGTTACATACATGTCGTGTCCCTCTAGAAGGGTGGAATGCTAACCCCGTCGCCAGAATTGGCGAGGGGTTAGTATTCCAATTCGTATGACACCTTACTCGACATGTTTTGATAAAGCAATACCAAAGATAGCATTTAACCGCGAGGATTATAATGCACTTCAGAGTATATGGTATGCGATATCATGGAACAGCTATTAGGACTTGGTTCCGCAAGCTGCAGACAGGCTCAGCTCATGCCAGAGCACCATCTCACACGATTCCAAGCACTCTGCCTTCAGGATTGTCAAGGCCTGCCATAGGAGTGACTGATAGGAATCTGTGTGTCCATTTTAGGGTTAGGTATAGGTATACTACACCTACAGCAAAGGGTGATTACACGACTTTGCCCCAGCTGTCATGCAGCCAGTTGTGTCAAATTTAGGAGGCCAGCCAGGGGTGGCATAATACATGCTGCAGCCCCTGGCAGCCCTGGGTACACCCATGCCCTGAGTTACAGGGTCTGATAGGGTGGCCCAGTACCAATTGGAAATGTACCTAGGGTACATGGAATCCATTTTAAAGAGAGAGCAGTAGGCCTGGGGTCCTGATTGGCAGGATCCCAGGTCGACTATGTCAAAAACCAGCTAAAACACAGGGCAAAAAGTTGGGGGCAACCATAGTCAGGATGTACCTTCCTACAGTAAAGAACCTGCAAGCAGAGGGGAAGAGTTTTTGACACTTGGGACTGCCCATCGATGTGGTAAGGTTCAGAAGAATAGACTGTGACCTTGTTGCTGCAGCGGTGAGGACCAGGTGATGCTGAGGAAGACCAGGAGCAGTGCACGAGCTGTCCCAGGTCAGGTTTCGGTGACTAGATGGTCAGTGTCCAGCAGAAGCACCAACAAGCTTTGGTAGCCGCAACTGGTGTGGAGAACGTAGAAGGAGCAACATTGAGACCAGTAAGGTTCAAGGGACTCACCAATAGCACTAGATTTGGAGTAGGCCCTGATCAAACAGGGGAGCCCACTGAAGCAGTAGAAGACCCTCAGGAGGACCCACAGGCCAAAGGCACAGGAGTCGCAAGAGTACCTGGAGCAGCTCACCAAGAATGAAGGTCCACGTTGCAGAGGATGCGGTGAGTTTTGAGGGAAGATATGCTGAAGTATGGAGCTTCTTGTAGCCTGAAGATCTCTGGAGTGCAGAGCCAACAAGCCTTGACAAAGGCAAGTCAATGCGGTACACAGGGGTTCAGTTCCTGCAGTTCTGACGAGGGACACTGGCCTCAAAATTACAAAAGGACAGGTCAAGACTCGAGGGAGTTGCAGAACCACCACCTGTGTTGTTGTGCCTCGGGAAGTCCATATGTTGAAAGGAGCAGCAGAACGGTCAGCTCCGATTCGGTGCCTGCAGATGCAGGGGAGGGACTCCTTCACTCCATGGGAGATTATTTTGGCTGTCTTTGATGCCTGCAGGTCTGTCGAAGAACTTGGCAGAAGCATAGAGACAAATGACGAAGATGACTTACAGAACAGCGAGACCAGGAGCAGCAGGAGTCTTCCTTGGTGCAGTCTTGGTTCCTGGTCGAAATCCAACGAAGTCCAAGTGTCCAGACGGTTGAAGAGTGATGTGGCTTCAGTATTGAGTCTTGTCCCGCAACAAATCTAAGGAACCACCCACAGGTAAGCCCTTAAGAACCTTAAGGAGATGGTTGGAACAACTCAGGGGTCCATCTCAGAGGAGGGGCTGGACAGAGGGGATGATACTCACATGTCCTTTCTCCAGTTTCGTACTAAAGCGGGAGCAAAGGCCTCCTTGAACTGGCTCAGACTGGAGTGTGCAATGAGGGCACCAAATGTGCTATTCAAAGCAGTCTGGTAATGCTGGCAAGCGCCCCACTCCCCCACCCCAATACACTAAGTCCTTCCGGGAGGTGGTCCCACCTCCCTGCGACAGGAAGCCTATTGTTCTAACTTCTCCTGCTCAAGCTTGGCTCAGGAGCAGGAGGGCAGAATCGTGTCTGTAGTCAGCAGCAGCACTAGCTTGCTGTCAGACCCTGAAAGGCTGTTAGCAGGAGTACATGGGGGGTAACCCACAGGAGCCTCACAGTACATGGGTTCATACTTCTAACACTTGAGTCGGTGTTGGGGTATGATTCCAACATGTTTGATACCAAACATGACCGGGTTTGGTGCAGCCACTATATAGTTAGACATCTCGTAATGACTGATGCCCGCTATTTGTATTCAAATGTCTTCCCGCCCTTACAAAGCCTGGAGTATCAACTCCAGGTAGTGGGGGTGCCCTGCTCATAAAGTAGCACCCTCAAACTTATAACCAAGCACCCTGATCTCAGGACTGAAGAGCATGCCATAGGGGTGACTTGTAGAATTTAAGTGCAGTGACCTCAGATATAAGGAAAAGTATATCTGTAGTTAGAGGTATGTATGTATGTATGTATGTATGTATGTATGTATGTATGTATGTATGTATGTATGTATTTTAATGCTTGTTAAGCGCAGCTGTCACCCAGCGGGTATCCTGGCGCTGAGATCAGTTCCACCATCAATTCTACAAATTATTCTGCTCTAGGAAAGAGAAAGGTTTTAAGGTCCTTTTTAAATAAAATCAAATTTTGACTGCTCCTCAGTTTTAGAGGTAGAGTGTTCCACATTGTGGCGGCCGTGAAACTAAAGGCGCGGCCGCCCATTCTCACTCTGTTTATTCTAGGGACTTTCACTAGGAACGCTGAGGCGGATCTCAGAGGTCTGGCAGCCTGATACCACGAAAAAAGATTTTGCAATGGTATTGGTCCTTGACCATGCAGTGCTCCAAAAACCAGGCACATAGCCTTATAGGAGATCCTCTGCTGGACCGGCAACCAGTGTAAGATTGCCAGAGCTCCCGCAGAAGACGCCGAGCGAGGTAGGGATAGGGCTAGTTTAGCCGCCATATTTTGAATCCTCTGTAATTTATGGATCAAAACCTTTGGGGCTCCTAGAAGTAGTGCGTTACAGTAGTCTAACCTACTGAGGATGGTGCTACGCACTACTTCTACTCTGGCATCCCGCGGGAGAAGCGGCAGTATCTTCCGTAGAGCACGGAGCAGGCCCATACATGTCCCAACAGTCCTGTTCACCGAGACATCCAGTTGTAGGTTCGACTCGAACATAACTCCCAGGTTACGAGCCGAGTCTGCTACCTCCACCGAGCCTGGAATCGAACTAGGCCAAAAATCTTCCGGCAATGGGCGAGGGAGTCGGTCAGAGGAGCAGTGCAATATCTCCGTCTTTGAGCCATTGAATTGGAGTGAATTGGCTTGCAACCACTTTGCTGTGGCCGACATACACTGATGGAAGGTGTCCCTCGACACTGCCTCTGAACCCTCAAAAGAAAAAATCAATTGGGTATCATCGGCGTAGTTGATGACTTGAATGCCGAAAGATCTTATAAGTTGTATCAGGGGGCGGAGGTACAGATTAAAAAGAATTGGACTTATCGCCGAACCCTGGGGGACACCCTGGTTCACCTGGCGTGTGGCAGAGCGGAACGGTGGTAATGTTACTGCCTGTTGTCTGTTATCCAGATATGATGATAACCAGGCTAGTGCTGAGCCCGTTATTCCCGCATTACCGAGACGGTCCAGAAGGACCTCATGGTTCACCGTGTCGAACGCGGCCGACATGTCAAGCAGTACTAAAAATGCTTGCACCAGCTCATCAGGCTGCATTGGCAGTCCTGTAGTCACAGTTTAAGGAGACTCCCATGAGGGGCACAATACATGCTGCAGTCTGACACCTTGGAAATATTCTAGGGTAAGGAATCTGCATCTAGGAGTTACAGTTCACAGAACGGGAAGGGTTGGTGTGTCACTGTATGGGCTACTTACCCCTATGGTCAGTAAACCTTCTATATGACTACTTCCTCTGGGGAGAGAGAATAACCCTGTACCAGAGTGCCTTATTCCACTTAAAAACAAGACAGTGGAACCCTTCTTTCATGGAGCACAAGGTAACCCACCGTAGGGGGTATGACTAGCATCAAGGTGCTAATTTCCTGCCTGTCCTGGTGCCAATTTGGCCTTAGGGCAGGGGGTGGAATCTCCCAGGTCTGGGGGAAGCCGGGGTCACATATCAAAAGGTGGCACGTCCTTTGAAGCCCCTACACTTGAGATGTGAAATCACTAGCCACCCTGCTGGAGGAGGTATGAACACCTTCCTCCGGAGAAGGCATTGTTTCTGACCTCAGAGAGTGTGGGCTCTCACCTGTAGGGGTTCAGAAACTTGCCTGTTGTGGCAGGCTGGGCAATACCAGTCAGTCAGCACACTAAAAACTGGTAGGTTGTTTAGGGGGGACCTCTAAAGTGCCCTCTGGGTGTTTGTCATAATAGATCTAGTACTGGAAATAGTATTGATTTATTAGGAAAAGATGTTTAATATCAAACACCATAGGTTTCAGTAAGGCTATCATGTAGCTGGGTAACTCATAATGACCAGTGCCCATTACATATAGTTAAAATGGCTTCCCTGTTCACTTGTACCGTCTAGCAATTTAACTAGAGAGCACAGGGGCATTGCTGCTCCTGTAAATATGCCCTTACATGTAATATAAGGCATCCCACCTTAGGGTTACAAGGCCTGCTGTAGGGGTGACTTACATATATTATATGCAGTGACTTGGACATGGCACACAATGAGTATGCCATGTTATGTTTTCACACATGGTTTGCACCATGTCATGCTGTCTGAAATGGCAGCCTGCTTGCAATTTGTATGGGGGTCCTTCACAGTGGCATATTTCATGCTGCAGCCCTTAGAGACCCTCTTTAGTATCCATACTCAAGGTACCAGGAGTACCATTTACTTGGGACTTAGTGGAGTGCTAAAGTGTGCGCCAATTGTGTTGCAATTAGACCACATTACCTTGTTTTTATGGAAGGACCACTGCCACTGGGGCCTGGTTAGCAAGGACCCAGTGCACGCCAGTCGAAAAACATAAGTACCAGTGGCAAAAAGTGGGGGTAACAATGACAACAAGCATTGGTAATGCATCAGTTTTGCCTTTATAATGAATAGGAAGCTGTTTTTATCAATCACCCTCCAGGACGAAGGAAAGAGCTCCCTGACAGGTTACACGGGAGTGGAGAAGATGTGGTTCAGCGGCCAGAGCTGCTGACTTGAGACCTAGGGATCCCTGTTCGAGTTTCAGTGGTGCAACTTCCTGTGATTCTGGGCTAATCAATTAATCTCTCGGGTGATAAATTGCTACAAAAATCTGCTGCAAGACAAAAAAGCAAAAAGAGGCAAAACTTAATGAACAAAATGGTTCCACCAAAGCGGATGTTAAAAGTATTCCGGCTAAGGGAATCTGATCGGAGAAGCAGACGAGGAACAAGCACTGGTGCACAAGTTACTACTTGTGTAACGATATATCTGTAGGAGACATTAGTTAGTGATAGATTCCTTACCTTAGAATATCCCCAGGCGTCAGACTGGATCCGGAAACTTTTGCGTAGCAATACCCCTGCGCGCCGGTATGCGTCGTCTGCGGCTCCGCGTCCGTCGTCGGCGTCGTGAGCGCCGGGATGACGTCGTCGGAGTACTTAGACGGCGCCCATGCGCGCTGACGTCAGTTCTGAAACACAGCTTTCCCGCGCCAGATACGCAGAGCCATGATAGAACTAACAATGGTGCCATGAAACTAGGGCCCTGAAAGGGGATGACCTTAACCCTAGATATCGGTTGGCAGAACGGGGAGGATGGGTGGGTCGGTAAGGAATCTATCACTAACTAATGTCTCTTACAGATATATCGTTACACAAGTAGTAACTTGTGCATCTGAAAGAGACACGTTAGTGATAGATTCCTTACCTTAGAATAGATACCCCAGCAATACCAACCCCGGTGGTGGGTCTGCGAACCAATATCACACCAGAAAGTCCTGGAGGACGGAACGGCCAAAGAAGCCATCCCTCCGGACTTGACTGTCCAGGCAGTAGTGTCTTGCGAACGTGTGCAGCGAGGCCCACGTAGCTGCCTGGCAAATGTCCTGCAGGGGGACACCTCGGCCCAGGGCAGTTGTCGTTGCCGTGGCCCGAGTGGAGTGAGCCCGCAATCCAGCTGGGGGCTCCTTCTTCGCCATGGAATAACATGCTTGGATACACAAGATGATCCACCTAGAGATGGTCCTCTTGTGCACAGCCTTTCCCTTCTTCGCGCCCACGTAACCAACGAAGAGTTGGTCATCCACCCGGAATTGGCGTGTGCGATCTAGGTAGTAGGAGAGCGCACGTTTTGGATCCAGACGGTGGAGCCTCTCCTCCTCTTTCGAGGGATGCGGAGGCGGAAAGAAGGTGGGCAAAGTGATGGACTGCCCGATGTGGAAGGCCGTGACAACCTTGGGCAGAAAGGAAGGTCGTGTACGTAACACCACCTTGTCAGGATGAACAGACAGGAAAGGTGAAGAAGAAGAAAGAGCCTGGAGCTCACTCACTCTCCTGGCAGAAGTGATGGCAACCAGGAATGCCGTCTTTAGAGTAAGGAGACGAAGAGGACAGTTATGAAGTGGCTCAAAGGGAGCACACATCAGATAGGTGAGAACAAGATTCAAGTCCCACTGGGGCATCACGAAGGGAACAGGAGGGAACATGTGAGTGATGCCCTTCAGGAATCTACTTACAATAGGGGACTTGAATAAAGAAGGCTGGTCTGGTAGCCTCAAGAAGGCAGATAGAGCAGAGAGGTACCCTTTAAGAGTGCCCAGAGAAGAGCCCTGCTGGGCAAAGGAAAGAAGAAAGAGCAGCACTTCCGAAAGGGGTGCAGAGAGAGGATCCACAGCCTTTGCTGTGCACCATGCCACAAATCTGTTCCACCGGCAGGCGTATACCGACTTTGTGGAGGGACGCCTGGCTGCCAGAATGATATCACAGACTTCGGGAGGCAAGTCAAATGGCCTCAACTGCCGCCGCTCAATCTCCAAGCTTGTAGGTGGAGACTGGACAGGTTCGGGTGCAGGACCGTCCCCTGCTGCTGCGACAGAAGGTCCTCCCGAAGAGGCAGACGAATCGGGGGATCGACTGAGATGCTGAGTAGCTCGGGATACCAGTATCTTCGTGCCCAGTCCGGAGCCACAAGGATAACCTGGGCCCGGTCGCGCCTGATCTTCTTCAGCACTCTGGGCAGAAGTGGTATAGGCGGAAAGGCGTACAACAGACCGCAGCTCCACTCGCGACGAAAAGCGTCTCCGAGCAAGTGCCGCCTTGGAAATTCCAACGCGCAGAACTGATGACATTGCGCGTTCTCTTCTGTGGCGAATAGATCTAACCAAGGCTCTCCCCACTGCTGAAAGAGACCTTGCGCCACGTCCGAGTTCAGACGCCATTCGTGATCCATCATGCACCGACGGCTGAGTTCGTCCGCCCTGGCATTCAGAGAGCCTGCCAGGTGTTGAACCACCAGGGTCACGCCCTGATGTTCCAGCCATTGCCATAGGCGCAGAGCCTCCTGGCAGAGGGTCCACGACCCCACCCCGCCTTGTTTGTTGCAGTACCACAGTGCAGTGGTGTTGTCGGTGAACACTTGCACTACACGTCCCCGGACAGAGGGGAGGAATGCTTTCAGTGCTAGACGAATCGCCCGCAGCTCCAGCAAGTCGATATGGAGCCGGGACTCCGCCGGAGACCAGAGGCCTCTGATCTCCGCCTCTCCCATGTGGCCCCCCCAGCCCTGGAGGGACGCGTCCGTCACAACTACGTGCTCCGGTTGGGGTAGGGAGAGGGGTCTGCCACTGACCCAGTCGCGGTCCGTGAGCCACCACTGCAGTTGTCTCGCAGTGCCCTCTGAGATCAGGACATGATCGGACAGGTTGCCCTGATGCTGGGCCCACTGAAACTTCAGGTCCCACTGCAGAGCCCGCATCCGCCACCTGGCGTGACGCACCAGAAGGATGCAGGAGGCCATCAGTTTCAGAAGCCGTAGCGTCAACCTGACCGAGACCCGGGATAACGGCTGGAAGATGGGAATCAGAGCCTGAATATCCCGAACCCGCTGCTCGGGTGGGTAAACCCGAAACTGCGCCGAGTCGAGAACCGCTCCGATGAAGAGGAGCTTTTGAGAGGGACACAGGTGTGACTTCGGCACATTGATGGAGAACCCCAGCAGGTGCAGGAGGTCGGCCGTAGTCTGGAGGTGGCGGACGACTGTCTGGGGCGAGCCCGCCTTCAACAACCAGTCGTCGAGGTAGGGGAAGACTGATACCCCCTGCCTGCGCAGATGGGCTGCGACCACCGCCATCACCTTCGTGAACACCCGTGGGGCGCTGGTAAGGCCGAAGGGGAGCACGGTAAACTGAAAGTGCTCTTGGCCTACCGTGAACCGCAGGTAACGCCGGTGGGCCGGCAGGACGGGGATGTGGAAATAGGCGTCCTGCAAGTCCAACGCTACCATCCAGTCTCCTGGGTCCAGGGCAGCCAGGACCTGAGCCAAAGTGAGCATCTTGAACTTCTCCGTCCGGAGGAAGCCGTTGACGTTCCGCAAGTCCTAGATAGGGCGTAGGCCCCCTTTGCCCTTCTTGGGCACCAGAAAGTAGTGGGAGTAACAACCACGTCCTACTTCTGGCCCAGGAACGCGCTCGATGGCCCTCTTGGCCAAGAGGGCCGAAACCTCCTCTTGCAGAACTTGCAAGTGATCCCCCGACACACGGTGGCATTGAGGTGGCATGGATGGAGGGGATGCCTCAAAGGGGAGGGAGAAGCCCCTTCGGACAATCTGCAGCACCCACCTGTCCGAAGTGACTGTATGCCAGTGGGAGAGGTGATGGCGAACCCTGCCCCCCACAGGCGTCACATGGGCCTGAAAACTCGGACTAGGAAGGTTTTGAGGCTGGGGCTGCTGAGGGAGGTGTGGACTGGCCTCGCCGCGGGCCCCGACCACCGCCACGGCGGTTCCCACGTCCGCCACCGCGCTGCTGGACATTTTGCGGCGTGTGGCTGGCGGTACGTGGTGGGGCGCCCCTTCCGTGGCCACGAAAGGAGCGAAAGGCACCCGTTTGCTGGCGTGGGGCCGTAAGGCCCAAGGACTTGGCCGTAGCCCTGGAGTCCTTGAAACGTTCCAGCGCATGGTCTGCCTTGTCGCCGAAGAGGCGACGGCCATCAAACGGCATGTCCAGGAGGGTGGCCTGGACATCGGCCGAGAAGTTGGCGGACCTCAACCAGGCGTGGCGTCGAACCGCCACCGTCGTTGCCATCGCCCTGCCCAGTGAGTCCGTTGTATCCAGCCCACACCAGATAGAAAAGCGTGCTGCATCTCGGCCGTCCGCAAGGGCTTGGCTGAGTTTAGCCTGAACCTCCTCCGGGCATCTAGGCAGCACCTCCGCGACCGTGTCCCACAGGGTGTGGGTGTAGCGGCCCAAGAGACAGGCGGTGTTCACAGACCGCAGCCCTAAGCTTACAGACGAGAAAACCTTCTTCCCGAACTGTTCATATCTCTTGGATTCCCTGTCGGGCGGGGCCGACGGGAATGCGGTTTGGGAGTTTGAGGCCTGGATGACCAGACTCTCGGGGGTGGGATGGGTGGACAAAAAGCATGGGTCGCCCGGTGCCGGGCGGTAGCGTCTGGCCACGTTCCTATCCACAGGGGAGCCTGTGGCGGGCTTGGACCAAGTGCCCAGAAGAACGTCACACAAGGCCTCATTGAACGGCAGGAGGGGCTCCGCGGAGCCTGACTGCGGTTTGAGGACCTCAGTGAGGAGATTAGTCCTCACGGCCGCGACGGGGAGCTGAAGGTTTAAGGCCTTAGCTGCCTTCGTCAACACTACGCTGTAAGCAGAACCCGCCTCCGAAGCCACAGTCGGGGGCGATGTAAATCCAGTGTCGGGCGAGGTGTCAATACCACTGGCCTCCCCAAGCTCATATGTCCAGTCCTGCTGTGACTGGCAATCATGTGCCAGAGGGTCCTCGGACCCCTCCCAATGCTCCTCGTCACCTGTGTCCTGGAGACCAGGATTAGCAGCCAGGGCCTCCTCGTGGAGATAAAATTCTCCAAAAGCCGACGGAACCGGCGCCCAGCGGCGCCCTCCCGACGCCTGAGCAGGACCGTAGGAGGCATTGGGGGCGGCAACCACATCGGCCGCCGGGGACGACACCTGAAGGGACGGCGCCGGCGAGGTCGTAAGGTCGACCGGCGAGGTCCCGGATCCGGAGCCGGATCCAGCGAGGTCTTGCGGCGCCGAGACCGAAGTCGCAAGCGGCGCCGGGGCCGAAGCACCCAACGTCGTCGGGGCCGAAGCGCCCGACCCGGAAGGACCTCCAGACGGAACCGATCGGCCCGAAGGCGCCACGGGAACCGACTGAGGAGGGAGGGCCCTCATGGTCATGAGGTACCTCTCGACCTCCTCCGGCGTCGCGCCGTGCCCAGGGACCTGAAGGTGTGGGGCAGGCGGCGACGCTTGCGACTCCCGCGGAGCCGCGTGGGCGGTGTCGCCCGAGTCCCCGGCCGCATCGTGCGAGCGTCGGGGCGGGTCGGAGGATCGATGACGTCGCTCCGACCTCTCATGCCTCTTACCTGAGGACTTGGAACCAGACGATCGGTGTCCACTTCCGGAGCGTCGATGACTCCGACCTCGCGACCTGTCCCTCGACCTCCCGTGGGACCGGGACCTGGAGCGGCGCGGGGCCGACTGCCTCAGCTCGAGACGCTTGCGGGACCGCTCCCGCCTAGCCTTCGACGTCAGGGCCCGGCAGTCGGAGCAGGATTGATCGTCGTGGTCGAGGCCTAAGCACTTCAGGCACCGGCGATGGGGGTCCGTGACCGACATGAGTCGGCCGCACTTCGAGCAAGGCTTGAACCCGGGCATCCCTGGCACCGATAGTCGAGATTTCGACAAAGAGAGAGAGATCAAAAGGATCAAAAAATTTTCTGTCAAAAATTGACTCGGGGTAGAGCTACTTCCGGATCTGCGCTAGCTGGCGCGGAAAAAAGAAGAACTGACGTCAGCGCGCATGGGCGCCGTCTAAGTACTCCGACGACGTCATCCCGGCGCTCACGATGCCGACGACGGACGCGGAGCCGCAGACGACGCCTACCGGTGCGCAGGGGTATTGCTACGCAAAAGTTTCCGGATCCAGTCTGACGCCTGGGGATATTCTAAGGTAAGGAATCTATCACTAACGTGTCTCTTTCAGATAAAAGCATGCAAAAATGCGACAGCCAATAGAAATGGAGGAAAAGTAACTAGCCCACACAGGAATCAATGAAAAGCCAGAAAAGAGATGGGACGGGATGGGATGTAAGCTGCTTTAGATTTCACAGTTACAGCACAAGCGCTGGGTAGGCAACACCTAAAAAGGCTTAGTCAGTCTGAAATGCCTCTACATGGGTAAGCCATAGCTGCAATGCCTTTATTACAAGGTAAACATATTTTTAAAAGCTCTCCTCAATGCCTTAGAACTTATCCTTCAAAAATCCAGATTTAAATATTTTTTAGAAATGCCGCCGTTTTTCATAAAAATATAAGCTCATGAGTTCTGAAAATAAACACCTTCTCATCTCAAATACACACTCTCAATTTTGGTATATGTAAATTATTTCAGCCAAGCAATAGCTTCTAATATAGAAGGGATTGCCTACACACTGAATAGCTACTACTGGGTAGTTGGAGAGCTACCTGTAGCTCACAAACTACTTTTAGAGAAGCCTGAATTAGTCCATGCTTCACAGAAGAAGAGAAAGTGGGACAATCATGTACTGGCCGGTGAGGGAGCAGCAAATATGAGTGTCAATCAATGGTAAGCAATAGGCATAGTCCCAATCCCTTTTTATAAAACAAAATGTCTAGCAAGCATCTACACATGCGCTGTAACAGGTTAAACCTAAAAATCATTTCATTGGGCTTCATCAGTGCTTGGAAGTGCGTGTTTCAGAACCAAGCAGTAGTGCAAACTAATCCAAGTGGATCAGTAGCTAAATGTGCTGATTCACTTCTCTCTAGCACTTTACCCACATTCTAACTTCACTCAAACACAGGGGCGACTCATATAAAAGTTTGTACAATAGTCATATGAAACATGAAAAACTACAGGTGCAGAAAGTCTGGGAAAATTGCATATAATCTTAGTGAATGTAAGATGAAGAAAAACAGGGGAATTTTTAAAACAGGGATTGCATCTTGGATATGGGTTACCTTAAAAGCCAATAGGTTTCACCTATGGAAGATCTATCGACTTTGTCACCTTGCACAGCAGCATAAGCTGCTGTGCAACATGGAGCACTCTGATGCGGTCAATGCTGGCTGAGTCATGACACTTTTTTTTTTAACTTTAAGTCATGTTGCACAGCAGCTTACGCTGCTGTGCAACAAGTAAAAAATAACATTGACAAAGGCAATAAATTTTGCATAAGGTATAGGCGAAACATAATGGCTTTGCCAATGCTCGTAGAGAATAAAATTACATGTTCACTTGCAAGTAGTGCTGGTGTCAGGGTGCCCTGATTCTGAGTGGGAAGTCTGCTTCTGTGCTAGCCATGGGCAGAATAGTACAGCAGAGCACAATGTTAGACTTTGCTTCGTTTTAACCTCCTGTGATTCTGGGCAAATCAAATAATTTCGCCAGCGCCTTCTAAAACAAAATAAAACCCCAGACAAACGTGTCTTTGTGTACTGTAACTGGTGCTCATATAAAGTGCTCCAAAACCTTTGGTTCGGGATGAGCAGGGGGTTGTTAGGGTGAAACCACAGGAGAAGGCGGGTGAACGAGAGGACTGCGGACATATGCACTGGCACATTGCAAGCACATTGCAGGCACTGTGCCTATAAAGATGTGACAAGAGCTGACCCAATTTGGGGAGCCGGGTTCAAGTCGTGGCGTCGGCTCATCATCCTGTGATCCTGGACAAATCAAGTAATCTCCCCAGTGTCTTAAAAAAAGGGGGGAAATCAAACAAATGTGTCTTAGTGTAATGTAACTAGTGCTCATATAAAGCACTCCAATACCTTTGGGATGAGCTGAATAGGGGGGCTTTGGATGAATTCATATGATGTCTCCTAATGACATGGGATGGGATTAGAGAACAAAAGAAAAAGTAGAAGACTACAACTTACGGTCAGCCGCCAACCATCTTAAAGCAATCACCAAAGGTCTGCGATATTCATAATTAAATATTTTAACTCCAGGGTTAGCATGGCTTGCATTTTAAAAGCTCAATTATGATTTAAAGCACCAGTTACTTACCTTCGGTAACTATATATCTGTAAGAAACATTAGTAGTGATAGATTCCTTACCTTAGATATATTCCTTACCTTAGAATTACCTCCAGGCGACAGACTGGATCCGGAACGTTTTTTGTCAGCAGTACTCCTGCGCGTCGTCGTGCGGCTCCGCGTGCGTCGTTGGCGTCGTGATGACGTAGTTGGAGCTACTGTGACGCGCCCACACGCACTGACGACTTTCCGCGCCAGGAACGCAGAGCCATGCAAGATACTGACCACTGGTGCCATGATACTAGGGCCCTGAATGGGATGACCTTAACCCTGGAAATCAGTTCGCAGAATGGGGAGGATGGGTGGGGCGGAAAGGAATCTATCACTACTAATGTTTCTTACAGATATATCAAGGTATGTAACTTGTGAATTCGAAAGAAACACGTAGTGATAGATTCCTTACCTTAGAACAGATACGCCAGCAATAACATCCCCGGTGGTGGGTCTGCGAACCAAGATCACACCAGAAAGTCCTGGAGAGCAGAACGGCCAAAGAAGCCATGTCTTCGGACTTGGTTGTCCAGGCAGTAGTGCTTGGTAAACGTGTACGGCGAGGCCCACGTAGCTGCCTGACAAATGTCCTGCAAGGCAACGCAGCATCCCAGAGCAGTAGTGGCTGAAGTCGCCCTGGTAGAATGGGCCCGCAGCCCCACCGGAGGCTCTTTTTTAGCCAATGAATAACACACCTTTATGCACAGAACGACCCATCGAGAAATGGTCTGTTTGTGCACTGCCCAACCTTTCGTAGCGCCCACGTAGCCAACAAAGAGTTGGTCATCCACCCGGAACTGATGTGTGCGGCTGAGGTAGAAAGAGAGCGCACGTTTTGGGTCCAGATGATGGAGCCTCTCTTCCTCTTCAGAAGGATGGGCAAAGTGATGGTCTGCCCGATGTTAAAGGCAGTGACAACCTTTGGCAAAAAGGGAGGACGAGTTCTCAGAACAACTTTGTCCGGATGGACAGAAAGAAAAGGTTTGGAAGAGTCTGGAGCTCACTCTTCTGGCAGAGGTGATGGCAACCAGGAAAGCAGTCTTTAGAGTTAGAAGATGAAGAGGGCAATTATGAAGTGGCTCAAAGGGAGCGCACATCAGAAAGGTAAGAACTAGATTCAGGTCCCACTGAGGCATCACGAACGGAACAGGAGGAAACATGTGCGTGATGCCTTTCAAGAATCTATTTACCACGAGGGACTTGAAAAGGGAAGGCTGATCTGTGAACCTCAAGAAGGCGGAAATGGCCGAGAGATAGCCCTTTCTAGTGCCCAGAGCAGAGCCCTGCTGGGACCAAAGAAAGAATTAAAAGAAGGACCTCTGAAAGCGGGGCAGAAAGAGGATCCACAGCCTTTGCTGTGCACCATGCCACAAACTTATTCCACCTACATATCACTTTTGTGGAGGACGCCTGGCTGCCAAGATAACATTGTAGACTTCAGAAGGCAGGTCGAAAGGCGTCAACTGCCGCCGCTCAATCTTCACACAAGGAGGTGGTGGCTTGACAGGTTCGGGTGGAGGACCGTCCCCTGTTGATGCGACAGAAGATCCTCCCGAAGAGGCAGACGAATCAGAGGATTGATGCTCATACTGAGTAGCTCGGGATACCATACTCTTCGAGCCCAGTCCGGAGCCACAAGGATGACTTGAGCCCGGTCGCGCCTGATCTTATTCAGCACTCTGGGCAGAAGTGGTAGAGGCGGAAAGGCAAACAACAGACCGCAACTCCACTCGCGACGAGAAGCGTCGCTGAGCTAGTGCCGCCTAGGAAATCCTAATGTGCAGAACTGATGACATTGCGTGTTCTATTCAGTGGCAAACAGATCTAACCAAGGCTCTCCCCACTGCTGAAAGCGACCTTGCGCCACGTTCAGAGAACCTGCCAGGTGTTGAACCACCAGGGACATGCCCTGATGTTCCTGCCAAGCCCAGAGATGCAGAGCCTCTTGGCTTAGGGTCCACGACCCCACCCCGCCCTGTTTGTTGCAGTACCACATGGCGGCGGTGTTGTTCGTGAACACCTGCACTATACTTCTACGGACAGAGGGAAGGAATGCCTTCAGTGCCAGTCGGATCGCCTGAAGCTCCAACAGGTTGATGTGGGGCTGGGACTCCGCTGGAGATCAGAGGCCTCTGAACTCTGCCTCTCCCATATGGCTGCCCCATCCCAGAAAGGACGGGCCTGTCACAACTGTCTGCTCCGGTTGGGAAAGGGAGAGAGATCTGCCATTGACCCAATTGCAATTGTCGTGCAGTGCCCTCCGAGATCTGGACGTGATTGGACAGGTTGCCCTGATGTTGTGCCCACTGGAACTTCAGGTCCCACTGCAGAGTCCGCCTATGCCATCTGGCATGATCCACAAGCAGGATGCATGAGGCCATCAAGCCCAGCAGCCAAAGGGTCATCCTAACCGAACCCGGGACAGAGGCTGGAAGATCGGAATCATAGCCTGGATATCCCGGACTCGCGGTTCGGGAGGATAAACCTGAAATTGCGCCAAGTCCAGAAACGCTCAGATGAAAAGGAGCTTTTGCGAGAGAATCAGATATGACTTCAGCACGTTGATGGAGAACCCCAGCAAATGCAGGAGGTCGACCGTCGTCTGGAGGTTGGAGACAACTGACTGGGGAGAGCCCGCCTTCAACAACCAGTCATCGAGATAGGGGAAGACTGAAACCCCTGATCTGCGCAGATGAGCTGTGACCACCGCCATCACTTTCGTGAACACCCCAGGGGTGCTGCTAAGGTCAAAGGGGAGCACGGTGAACTGAAAATACTCGTGGCCTACCGTGAATCGCAGGTAGCGTCTGTGGGCAGGCAGGACGGGGATATGGAAATAGACTTCCTACAAGTCCAACGCCACCATCCAGTCTTGCAGGTCTAGGGCAAACAAGACCTGAGCCAGCGTGAGCATCTTGAACTTCTCCTTCCGGATGAAGTGATTGATGTTCCAAAGGTCTATGACAGCACGCAGGCCCTTGTCCTTCTTTGGAACCAGAAAGTAGTGGGAATAGCAAACACCACCTACTTCTGGCATCGGAACGCGATCGATGGCCCCCTTGGCCAAGAGGGTCGCAACTTCCTACTTGAGAAGCGCTAAATGTTCCCCCGACATACGGTGGTACTGAGGTGGCATGGCTGGAAGGGTTGCCTCGAAGGGGAGGGAGTAGCCCCTTCGGACAATTTGCAGCCTGTTAGATGAAGATGAATATCTCTTCTTAAAGGTTAATCACCCCAGATACCCTTGTCTCTATACGCTGCCAAAGATTCACAAGGGCCTACCATTTCCACCAGGGAGGCCGATTGTATCAGGCATAGGGGGGCCAACAGAACACCTGTCACAATTTGTTGATGTCTTCCTTCAACCAATCATGACCAATTTGCCATCTTATATTAAAGATACACAGCATATTCTTAATATTTTGGGAGACATTAAATGGGAAACCGGGATGACACTGGTAACCCTAGATGTGATCTCCTTATATACATGTATTAAGAATGAGTTAGGGCTGAAAGCCTTAGACCACTTTCTTTCGAAAAGACCAGCCAGTCATTGGCAACATACACAAATGACCTTAGCCATGACTGAACTGATTTTAGACGACAACTATTTTTTGTTCAAAGGTGAATGGTTCAAGCAAAAACAGGTTGTGCCATGGGCTCCAAGTTTTCCCCAGCATATGCAAATATTTTTATGGGTTGGCTAGAGGAAAAGTTTATTTGGGGCCCTGGAGCAAGTGAGTGGAATGGATCTATCCTATTTTGGGGTAGATTCATTGATGATTGTATAATGATATGGACAGGATCCGAACAGGCTTTAGAAGGATTTTATGAATATCTTAACAGCAATGAAATGAACATCAGGTTCACCACCAGCCACAGCACAACTAGCATTACATTCCTACATGTTGAACTGTATGTGAAGAATGAATGTATTGAAAGTAAAATGTACCGCAAACCAACTTCATGCAATACGATTTTGCATGCGAAAAGTGCTCACCCACATCACCAGGTGAGTGCGATTCCATTTGGTGAAATGCTAAGAGCTAGACGAAATTGTAGTGAAACCGAGCAATTTAATGACTGTATCTGTGACATTGAAAAGAGGTTCATGAGAAGGGGGTATGACAAATGAAATGTAAGGATGGCAAAACAGAGGGCATTGAGCGTGGAACGAAGTAAGATGCTCAACCCTTCGGGAAGGCAAACAAGGGAGGAACAACCTATCAGACGGATCACAACCAACACTCCAGTAAGCAATGTACTATTGCATAGTATGAATAAGCATTGGGGTATATTGAAATTGGATAAAAGGCTGGAAAAACATATAGGGGGAAGGCCACAAGTAACTTACATAAGAGGTCAGACCCTGGGATCTCTATTAAGCCCCAGTTATCCAATATTAGAGCGACATACAACATGGCTAGATCAACACTTAAAGGGGTTCTATAAATGCGACCATTGTGGAATGTGCAGATTTGCAAAAGACAAAACTAAGAGTTTTCAAGTGAATGATGGTAAAAAGTATGACATAAGGATGAATATCACACGTAGCACAAAATATGTTAATTATATTATTGAATGTAAATGTTTGCGAGTGTATGTGGGTAGCACAATCCGTATGCTGAAAGATAGAATGAGTGAGCATTTAAGAGCGGTTAAAAACAATGATGTGAGGTATCCGATAGTGGAACATATACACAATTGCGACAAGCAAGATCAAAGTAGAAGTTTCAAATTCTATGGAATTGACCATAGACGTATTGACCCACGGGGTGGGAATAGGGAGCTGAGATTAAGGAGGCAGGAGGCACGATGGATCATGCGCTTAAGGGCAGTAGAGGATGGCCTAAATTTTGATCAGGAGCTTCAATTTTTTCTTGGAGACTGATTCAGAAACTGACAATATCCATTAAGTAATGTTTACAGGATACAAGCCGTAGAGGTGTGGGTATTGAGAACCCAAGCTCTTAAATGAAAAAAAAATTCCTTGGCGATTTGGTTACAAACTGGCAATAATAAATAGAAAGTGTATACTGGATAATAAGCTTTAACATGGTTGCCAGTTGTGGCGAAGTTTAGGGTCATTGTGAACATCAGCGCTAGGTAGTAATGATTTTTAGGTTTACTGACATTGTGGATACGAGTTAACAATACAATTCATAAAGTTTACGCAATGGTAATAATTGGTTGCATTCACTATCCCTAGGTAAAATGGTAAAGGAAAGTGAATTGAAGTTTGTAATAGTAAGAGTCTTAGAATGACTCGCTCTAAGATGGCAGCCGCGAAATAGTAGCGGTTAGTCCGTTTTTCTTGTTTACAGAGGCCGATTAAATGGAAGCAGGAAGTAGCGGTGGGTTGCCTGTACTCGGGAGATACACGTAACGCGAAAGGTAAGCGAGTAGAGAGCAGGGAAGGGGGAAGAGCTGGAAAGCAGTATTTCATAATAGTAAAGGCAACTTGTGATTTTGCAGGGAGAATTACATGGTAAACGGGCGGCGGCGAAACACGAGGTCTATTTGTGAAACCGGCCAAGCGAAGGTACGACATTGACTTTGTAGTTAAAAGGAGACTTGTCTTGGAATAGCACGGATGTGATAGAGGTACATTTAAGTTTTTGTTAATTTACAGATGGATCGCTTATAAGTCTGACATGAGATTGGGATATCCGAATAACTAATTTGTGGCACCGTATTACACGCCCTGCCTGATATACACAGGTAAGACCGACCATTAGATGGCGGTATTTGCCTTTATTGAATGACGATTTGATATGGTTTTTTGAATTTACTAAGGCACAGGCATGCCTCTGTTTATTTTAGGATTACGGATTAAAACGGATTGATTTTGTGGGAGCTACTAATTAAAATAAGAATACTGGAGAGGATTACGTTTCCAGGATAGGAGGTTGGATTTCTTTGGAACTCATGTGGAATTTATTGAGGTAATGCGCATTGATTCAGAACTTGGCCTTCATGCCAGAATTAAATTGGCTAAGGAACTGCTTTTTTCATCCTATTAGGTTAAAAAACAATACAAGGCTGAGGTAAATACATTTATTAGCATATATATCACGTATGGGGCTATAATGAGAGTGACACAAGCGGTCTCAGTTGAAATTAATCACTTTCCCTTCACGAAATTGCAACACATGTGATGATTGTTGCACCAATGTAATATCTGTTCGTGCTTTGTAATATTATTCACCAAAAATTCAAGTATGTTTTCTATTTTCACAATTGTTGGTTGTTTCACAAGGTGCGCAATGCGAACAGACAAGGATTTTGTGCATGTTCTCACTACCAATGATAGGTATGAATAGCACAGGGTTGTTTTTTGGCCATAAGGGGCTCTGCAATTGAAAAATTGCTTTGCGTGACGATGTGCATATTGTAAAGAAACGCATTTTGTATTATTTCCAGCCCTGATGAAGCCGGAAGGTTATCAGTAACCTGGGCGAAACACGTTGGCATGGGATTGGAGTTGGAATCAAAAAATAAAAGAAGAAACTTTCAAGAGCCTTTGGGTTGTTTTATGTTTTGAAGGACTAAAAAAACAAAAAGAGACTTTTCTGATGTGATAAGCGGAGTGCTACAATATTTGGTTAAATTTGCAGCACCCACTTATCCGAATTGATGGTGCGCCAGTGGTGGAGATGATGGCTTATTCATCCTCCCACTAGCGTCTAATGGGCCTGAAAGGTCAGACTAGGAAGGCTTTGAAGTGAATGCTGTGTGGGTGAAATGAACTGGCCCGCCTGCTGGCCCCCTGAACCGCCTTGGCAGTTCCAACGTCCACGGCCACGCTGAGGTTGTTGCTGCTGTGGCCTGTGGCTTTGCTAACGCTGTGGGGTGCTCCATCCATTGCCAAGAAAAGAGCAACAAGCAGAAGGCGGAGGAGGTCGAGCAGCGGACAGGCTCAAGGACTTGGCCGTAGCCCGGGAGTCCTTGAAGCTCTCCAACGCGCTCTCTGCCTTGTTGCCAAAAAGGCGAATGCCATCAAAGGGCAAGTCCATCAAGGTGTTCTAGACATCCCGTGAGAAGCCAGTTGTCCTCTACCAGGCATGGCGCCGAAACGCCACCGCCGTGGAAATCAACCTGCCCAGTGAGTCGGCGGTATCCAGCCCACAACGTATGGTGAACTTTGCTGCATCTCTCCCGGCCACAATCGCTTGGGAGAGAACTGCCTGGGCCTCCTCCGGGAAGTTGGGCTGCACCTGCGCAACTGTTTCCCACAGAGAGTGGGAATTACGGCCCAAGAGGCATGCGGTGTTCAGCAACCGCAGCCCTAAACTGGCAGATGAAAACAGTTTCTTGCCAAACTGATCCAACTTCTTCGATTCCCTATCCTGAGGTACGGTAGGGGGTAGGCAGACAAAATATCAATTTTTTAATATCGACCTACAATAATGTCAATGTTTTAATATCGAAGGGACAGAATATAGAAGGTAAGAAATATCAATTTTTTTTTTACTATCGAAAGGACAGAATTTCGAAGGTAAGTAATATCGACTTTGTTAATATCCATGTTGGTAATATGGATGTTACTAATATTGATGTTAGTACTATCGATGTTACTACTATCAATTTTTATTTGATTTTTATGTATTTTAATATGTATTTAATATGTTTTTTTCATTATGTAATTTAAGTGCATTTTTTATTTTAGTACCGTAGCGGGTTGTGGGTTTATAGGGGAATAGGGTGGGAAGTAATTTGACTACCGTATTTTCCGGCGTATAAGATGGCTTTTTAACCCTTTAAAATGTTCTCGAAAGTCGGGTGTCGTCTTATACGCTGGTAGTCTCCCGGGGGTCGTCTTACACGCCGGTAGTCAGCCGCCACAACACTGCCTCAAGGGTGCCTGGGAATAAAATTGGGGCACCTGGGAATACAAATAACGTTCCTTCGGAGACAAATCTTTTTATGTAATTTTAATTTATTTAGGAGGTTTCGAACGCAAAGAATTTATCCTGAACAGGGTCTATTGGTGCTGTTGGAAAAATTGAATAGAAGAACCAGTACTAGGAACTGACCAAGAATGTAGATTAGTAAACCAATAGTCAGATTTTAGTAGCTTACTAAATTAAAGATGATCTGCTTCTGGTAAACTATTTAGGGGGATCCAGTTCAAGACCAGTGCTCATAGTACACGCTTTGTCGCCATAGGCTTTTACCACAAATAACGTTCCTTCGGAGTAAAATCTTTTGGAGTGGAAACAACGCTCCACCTCAGTGCCGACTTTGACATTGGAGAACTTACCCGGGAATCAATCCGCACAGCGTGCACATGTGCTAATCTGGAGTCTCTCTCTCCGTATGCGATGTGGTCATAAACCTCGTGTTCATCGGAAGGAGAGGAGCGTCAGTACGTGATTAATGGCCATAGAAAGGGGACTGTATATCTAAAGCGTACGCCATACCTGACTAGAGGGCCACTGTCTTCGCGCAGTATCTGAAAGAGGGGGAGAAGCCTAATATGCCCAAATTTATGTCGTATTGAGAATAAAAATATATATACCAGTAAAAATAATAATACTAACGTAGTAACCTACTGAATACCCGGTGTCAGCTAATATGTATGTCGCTACACCGTAAATCTCTTAGGCTGTCAGTAGGCTCCTCACACTGAGGGGAAAAAAGAGGTAGAAGGTAGGGTGCCAAGTAAAAGATAAAATCACTCACATAACAAAAAATACACTGGCATAACTTTCCAACAGCAGATCCTTATATGTATGCACACTTCAATAACTACACTGACCCTTATACAAAGAAAAATCTAAACAATCAGAAAAATAACACACCCTTTGGACAATTATCAAAAGTGCAATGTCTCATCTACAGTTTCTGAAGCATCCTACAAACCTTCAAATCCAAGCAGAGTTTGTATGCAGTGTGCACAGGAAATACCGGTACCAGTACCGGTACATCGCTTGCCATGATTGGCTGGTTGTTGTAAACAGGGAAGGCAGTCAATCTGCTGAGCAGATGCATGTGGTGGTGAATACAGTACAGCACAGCACCAGTATCTGTACCTGGTTCACACAGTACAGCACCAGTACATACAGTACAGTATAGAAATGGCTAACAGTCAAGAACCCATCATGGCTCCAGCAGCAAGAAGAAAGAAATATGAAGCTGGTTACAAACTTAAAGTTGTAAACTTTGCCATGGAACATAATAACTGTGCTGCTGCAAGACAATATGGAGTAACAGAAAAGATGGTTCGGGACTGGAAACCAAATGAAAAAGCATTAAGGAGTATGCCAAGGGGTAAGTGTGCATTAAGAAGAGGCTCCCCACATTGGCCAGAACTCGAAAAACATGTAGCAGACATGGTGAATGAGCATCGCCAAAGCGGTTATGTAGTGACGCGAAATAAAATACATTTGTTTGCACTTCAGTACGCCAAATCTAACCCAGATCACAGCAACAGATTTAAGGCCACTGTATCCTGGTGTACTAAATTCTTGGGAAGGCATAGTCTGGTACTGAGGCAAAAGACACAAATTGCACAAAAATGACCCGCAGATCTTGATGCCAAAGTACATAGTTTCCATCGCTACATAATACAACAGCGCAATAAACATGGCTATGCATTAAGTAGTATCGGAAATATGGATGAAACTCAATGAATTTTGATATGGTTGCAAATAAAACTGTCCATCCAAAAGATGAAAAAACAATTTTAATAAAAACAACAGGACATGAGAAGTCCAGTTTTTACAGTGGTACTAGCATGCACAGCTGAAGGCGCCAAACTGAGACCAATGATTATTTTTAAAAGAAAAACAATGCCAAAACTCAAGTTTCCTGTTGGTTGTTTTGGACATGTCAATGAAAAAGGCTGGATGGATGAAGAAGGGGTAAAGCTATGGCTTGATAATGTATGGAGCAGGCGACCAGTTGGACTTATTCAAAAACAAAGTCTACTGGTGTGGAATATGTTCAGGGCTCATTTAACTCCCAGCACCAAGCAAAGGCTGGCAAGAATACAAACAGATGCAGCAGTTATTCCTGCACGATTGACGTCATTGGCACAGCCACTGGATGTGTGCCTAAACAAGCCATTTAAAGATCGCATTCGAAAACAGTGTAATGAGTAGATGGTTAGCGGCGAAAAGTCATTCATAAAAGTAGGAAACATGCGTTCTCCACAGTTGGATGTTTTGTGCAAGTTTGTCATAAAAGCCTGGAATGATATTGATGCAGAAACAGTCATCAAGTCTTTCAAGAAGTGTGGCATATCAAATTCATTAGATTGTATGGAGACGACTACTTGTGGCAAGATGAAGAGGAAGCCGAAGCCGAGACCACACCATCTGATACAGAATTAGATCCATATGATGACTGCTTTACAAATGTATCACAAGATCTCATTGATTTACTTATGACATCAGATGACAAACAGGAGGACTTTGAAGGCCTTTAAAGGGAAACTGTCACGCCAGCAAATCCTGTAAAAATAGCTTGGAGTTATGATGGGCGTTGCTGACTCGCCAGGGACTTGCCCGGCACTTGCTCTCTCTCTATTTTTATCTTCCTCCTATCATCATCAGTTCCAGTTTGGTTGACAGCTTAGAAAACAAACAGCATGGCAGCTCCCATGGGTTTATTGTCTTATCCTTCCTTTCAGCTTTAGAGTGAATTAGGAAAAGTTTAATCCACTTGCACTGTTTTAGGTTTACATGTTTGATGACAAACCACCTTATGTTTATAAGTGACAGTTTTCCTACTAAGTACCTGCATGTCATAAGCATTTGAATTAAAATTACCATATTAAAATCAAATCTGATGTTTTAAAATTTTTATTTGGTGTGCGTTGGAAGAGGGGTAGTCTTATAGGGCGCGTATAGCCCAAGTCCTATATTTTAACAAGAAAAGTAGGGGTGTCGTCTTACACGCCCAGTCATCTTATACGCCGGAAAATACCGTATACTAAATGAATTATTAATTTTGAGCAATTATAAATTAATTTCAATTAATTGGTAAATAATTTTGATTAATTGATAATTATGTTCTGTAGCGGGTTATGGGTTTATAGGGGAATAGGGTGGGAATTAATTTGAATGTAATTAAGTAATAATTTATTTTAATTGTTTTTGTTAATTATATTATTGTTAATTAATTATTAATTGGTAATTAATTTTATTAATTGATTAATGGATAAATATGTTATGTAGCGGGTTATGGGTTTATAGGGGAATAGGATGGGAAGTAATTTGAATGTAATTAAGTAATAATTAATTTTAATTAATTGTTTTTGTTAATTATATTAGGGTTAATTAATTATTAATTGGTAATTCATTTTTATTAATTGATAATTAATTTGTGTTAATTGATTAATTGATAATTATGTTCTGTAGCGTGTTATGGCTTTATAGGGAAATAGAGTGGGAAGTAATTTAAATGTAATTGAGTAATAATTTATTATCATTAATTGTTTTGGCTAATTATAATATTGTAAATTAAATATTAATTGGTAAATAATTATTATTAATTGGTATTTATTATTAATTTATTGCTACTTAATTATTCATTGGTAATTATGTTTTTAATATTTATGTATTGGTAATTGTAAATAGTTTAGATTTATTTAATAATACATTTTTTAAATATTTTAAAATATTAATTAATTTGTAATTATGTTATTTTTAACTTCTACACTATCCAACACTTTCCCTACTGTTCTACTCTCTGGAGTTGGAATAGTAATTTTCACCCCTACGCTATCCAACACTTTCCCTACTGTTGTACTCTCTGGAGTTGGAATAGTAATTTTTACCCCTACGCTATTCAACACTTTCCCTACTGTTGCATTCTCTGTGTTTGGAATAGTAATTTTTACCTCTACTCTATCCAACACTTTCCCTACTGTGTAGAAGTGTGGCTCACCGATTAGAGCGGCAGACCCTGCGGGAGAGGTCTGGTCCGGACCAGGGTTCAATCCCCGTCGCGGCAGGGTCTTGGGCTCAATGTCCTCGGACCTGATAATTCTCGCCTCGTGCCTACTCTAATCATGGGTTCCACTCTGCAACTCTGGGTAATAGCTTGCTTAATCGCCACACCGGTCCTAACAACGCTAGGATACCTGGCTTCACCTTGGGGTTGCCCAGGAGTGGACACCTCACAGGAACAGGCCAGGAAGGGTACCACAGCGGTATTCGTACAGCGCATAGAGACCCCTGGGTGATAGGCGCTATACAAATCCAAATTACATTTACATTTACTGTTGCACTCTTTGGAGTTGGAATAGTAATGTTTACCCATACGCTATCCAACACTTTCCCTACTGTTGCACTCTCTGGAGTTGGAATAGTAATTTTTACCCCTACGCTATCCAACACTTTCCCTACTGTTGCACTTTTTGGAGTAGGAGTAGTAATTTTACCCCTACACTATCCAACATTTCCTTACTATGTTTTAATTTGTTTTACATTTGAATTGTTTTTTATTTATATTATTATTTTATGTGTATAGATGTATTTGTAATTTATAATATTTTTTATTATGTATAAGTTATTAAAATAATTATTAAAAGTTATTATTAAGTAAATATATATTATGTATTATATGTAAATGTTAAATTATTTTTTTATCAAATTATGTATATTAAATATTAATTTCAAATATTATAAAAAAATTAACCCGAGGAGGGGGCGACGTCGGAAACGGTGCCGGGGAGACCGTCGCCGGTGGAGGTGTCATGAGGTCAACCAGCGTCGATCGCAGACCCCTGGGGGACCTGCGGTTCCGGGGCGGGGTGCGACACTGGGGCAGGAGCTGCCGGAGATGGTAAGGCAGGACCCCCGTTGGGCCCGCGGGGCCAGACGGCCCAAAGAGTCGGGCCATGACAACAAGAAATTCTTGTACGTGGGCAGGCATCGCACCCGGGAAGGGTGGGTAGACTGCGGGTGACATCGCAGGCTCCACCGGAGCCGCTGGGGTGGCACCGCCCGCACCCTCAGCCGTGTCGAAGAGCAACAATGCTTCTTTGACTTCTTCTTGAAATGCTTCAACTAACCAGACCTCGAGTGCGAAGACTTGGATCCAGAAGAGTGGTGATGATGACTCTGTGACCGGTCCCTCGACCTCCCACAAGACCGTGACCTTCAACGGCACGGAGACGACTGCCGGGCTTCAAGCAACTTTCGGGACCGCTCCTGCAAAGTCTTCGGCGCCATGGCCCGGCAGTCAGGGCACAACTTGGGGTCGTGGTCGCGCCCCAGGCAGTAGACACACATGGTGGGAGTCCGTCACCGACATCATGCGATGACAGTCCCCACAGTTCTTGAAAACAGGCATCCCTATGACACCAGGAGTTGATCGACTAGAAAAGATGAGGTAAAAGGCCTCGAAAATGTGAGTCAAAAAGTGACTGGGGGTACTTGCTCTTCCCGGATCCGCGCTTGCTGGCGAGGAAAAAGAAAGAACTGACGTCAGCCCACGGGGGTGCGTCTAAGTAGCTCCGACAAAGTCATCACGGTGCTAACGACGCACGCGGAGCCGCACGACGACGCCTACCGGCGCGCAGGGGTACTGCTGACGAAAAACTTTCCGGATCCAGTCTGACGCCTGGGGGTAATTTTAAGGTAAGGAACCTATCTAAGGTAAGGACTACGTGTTTCTTTCAGATATGTTAATTTAGCTACAAAAGAACAAGTTACTTACCTTTGGTAAAGCATTATCTGGTAGAGACTCTATTTAGCTGCAGATTCCTTACCATAGAATTTCCCAGGCGTCAGGCTGGATCCAGAAACGTTTGCTGAGCAATACCCCTTGTGCTCGACGTCAGGTGGCCCCATTCCACTCCGCATGTCATCGATGACGTCGGTAGCGTCGGTTATGATGTCGCAGTACCTACATGGGCACCATCGAGGCGCGTGGACGTCTGTACTTTTTTGTTTTTTCACGCCAGAAGCGCGGAGCCACGAAGTGACTGACATAAACGTGTGCAAAACTAGGGCCCTGAAAGGGGAGTAACCCTAGAACCCTACTATGTCAGTCTGCAAAGCGGGGAGGCATGGGTGGGGTTGTAAGGAATCTGAGGCTAGATAGAGTCTCTACCAGATAATGTGTTACCGAAGGTAAGTAACTTCTTCCTCTTATAGAGACTTCTAGCTGCAAATTCCTTACCTGTGAATCAGATACCCAAGCCATACCATCCCGGAGGTGGGTGCGTACTCATAAACTAGACTAAAAAGTATTGCAGGACTGAGCGGGCAAAATGCCCGTCCCTGCCCAATTGGCAATAATGTTTTTCAACCGTGTGCAATGAAGCCCACTTCGCTGCCTGACAGATGTCTTGAACTGAGAAACCACGAGCCAAAGCCGTAGTCGCAGTCTTTCCCCTGGTGGAATGGGTTCTTAATCCCTCAGGGGGCTGCTTCTTCGCCAAGGAGAAACAGATTGTAATGCAGAGAATAACCCAGCGAGAGATGATTCTTTTCTGTACTGCCTTTCCCTACTTTGCTCCCACATACCCCACAAAGAGTTGGTCATCCACCCTGAACTCTCTTGAGTGGTCAAGCTAGAACAACAACACATTGTTTGGGTCCACTCGATGGAGACGCTCCTCTTCCTTAGAGGGATGTGGGGGAGCAAAGAAGGTGGTCAAAGTGATGGACTGACCCAGATGGAATGGGGTCACAACCTTTGGTAAAAAAGATTCCCTGGTGCGAAGCACCACCTTATCCTATAAGGACATAAAATAAGGAGGCAAGCTGGATAACGCCTGCAACTCACTCGCCCTCCGATCCAATGTAATCGCCACTAAGAAGGCTGTTTTGATGGTCAACAGCCAAAGGGAACAATTGCGCAAAGGCTCAAAAGGAACGCACATCAAATACGTGAGAACCAAATTAAGGTCCCATTGTGGCATAATACAGGGCGTGGGTGGAAACAAGTGAACCAGCCCCTTTAGAAATCTATTTACAATAGGAGATTTAAAGAGAGAAGGTTGGTCGGGCAGCCGAAAAAAGCAGACAGAGCAGAAAAGTAACTCTTGAGAGTTCCCAAAGCAGGGCCCTGCTGGGTATGGGTCAGAATGAATAAAAGTACAGTAGAAAGAGGAGCAGAAAGAGGGTCAATAGACCTTTCTGTACAGTATAATACAAATTTCTGCCAACAGCAGGCGTATACCGACTTAGTGGAGGGCTGCCTGGCCACCAGAATACCATTACAGACATCGGGAGGAAGGTCAAAAGCCATCAAACTGCCACCGCTCAATCTCTATGCATGGAGGCGCAGGGTTGACAAGTTCAGGTGGAAAGCCCTTCCCTGCTGCTGCGACAAAAGATCCACCCGAAGAGGCAGCCTGATAGGAGGATCGACACCCATGGTCAGAAGCTCTGGAAACCAGACTCTCCTTGCCCAATCCGGCGCTACAAGGATGACTTGGGCCCGGTCGCTCTTGGTCTTCTTCAGAATCCTGGGCAGGAGTGGTATGGGCAGAACGCGGTCCAACAGGCATGAGTTCTGCTCGCAAATAACGCATCGCTGAGTGATAGCCGCCTTGGAAACTTCAGCGTGTTGTACTGATGACATTGTGCATTCTCTTCGGAGAACAAATCTAACCAAGGTTCTCCGCACTGCTGAAAGAGACCTTGCGCCACCTCCACTGAAGACTCCATTCGTGATCCGCTAGGCATCGATGGCTGAGATCGTCTGTACTAGTGTTCAGAGAACCTGCCAGGTGTTGAACCACCAGGGTTATGCCCTAATGTTCCAGCCACGCCCAGAGACACAGGGCCTCTCAACAAAGGGTCAATGATCCGACTCGCCTTGCTTGTTGCAGTACCACATGGCGGTAGTGTTGTCCGTGAACACCTGCACCAGCTTCCCCTTGACAGAGGGAAGAAAGGCATTTGATGCAAAGCAAATTGCTCAGAGCTCCAAAACGTTGATGTGGAGCCCCGTCTCCGCCAGAGACCAGTGACCCCTGATCTCCATCTCTCCCAAGTGTCCGCCCCATCCCAGAAGTGACGCATCCGTCACGATTGTGAGATCCGGTTGGGGAAGGGAGAGAGGTCGGCCTTTGACCCAATCTAGGTTTGTTAACCACTACTGCAGATCCTTCCCAGTTCCTTCCGAGATCTGAACCACATTGGTGAGGTTCGCCTGATGCTGTGCCGATTGGAACTTCAAGTCCCACTGCAGAGCCCGTATACGCCATCTTGCGTGTCTTACCAAAAGGCGGCATGAGGCCCAACAGCCTCGAGGTGTAGGGCCACGGCAGCCCTAGGCAACACCACGGTATAACTACTGCCCTCCTTTGTGGCCACGGTAAGATGGGAAAGCATGCCAAGGTCTGGTGAGGTATTCAGACCACTGGCATCCCCAAACTCCTCTGCCCAGTTCTGTATAGACTCGCAAGCAGCTGGGAGAGGGTCCTCAGACTACTCCCAGTCCTCCCCTTCCTCCTCAGGCTGATGTACAGGCCAAAAATAAGGAGTAGGGATATGGGGATAGAAATCCCTGAGCGGCGTCAAAAACGGCTTTGAGCGACGTTGGGCCGACTCCGTGTTCACTACGGGGCTGAAACCGGGGCCGATGTCGTCCCGAGGAGCGGGTGAGGTAGGAAGAGGTGCCGGCGGGGTTGACGTCGCTGGAGGTGTTAAAAGGTCAACCGGCGCCGGCCGGGATCCAGACCTGGATCCATGGGGGTCTCGCTGTGCCGAGCCGGAGCCAATGGCAATGCAGGGACCGGAGCCACCGGCGGTGAAAGGCGAGGACCCGCACTTGGGACCACAGGGCCCAAAGGCACACCCGTGGGACTTGATGGCCAAAAGAGGCGAGCCATGGCCGACAGGAATTCCTCTATCAGGGCAGGAGTCGCCGACGTACCCGGAAATGGTGGGTAGGCCGGCGACGACTGAATAGGCTCTGCCCGAGCCGTGGGGGAGGCACCAGCCGCACCTCAGCCGCTTCGCACGACCGGCGAGGGGAAGTCGGAGAACACTGTTGTTTCTTCAACTTCTTGTGCTTCCCCTTACCTGACCCCCAGTGCAAAGACTTTGATCCCGAAGACTGATGGTGATAACTCCGCGCACAGTCCCTCGACCTCCCTCGGACCTCGAACGGAGCAGGGCCGACTGCCGGGCTTCCAGCAACTTTCAGCACTGCTCCTGCAAAGTTTTGGCCGCCATGGCCTGGCAGTCGGGGCACGACTTGGGGTCGTGATCGTGCCCCAAGTCACCAACATCATATGGTGACAGTCCTCACAGGACTTAAAACCAGGCATCCTAACTGCACCTTAAGAGTCAAAGACTCGATGAAAAAATGGAGACAAAAAGCATCAAAAAAGTCAGTCAAAAATTAACGGGAGGTTCCTGCTCTTCCTGGATCTGCGCTTGCTGGAGCGGAAAAAGAAAGAACTGACGTCAGCACATGTGGGCGGCGTCTAAGTAGCGCCCGCAACATCATCTCAGCGGCCACAACGCCAGCGACAGACGCGGAGCCGCATGATGCCACCTACTGACGCTCAGGAGTACTGGTGATGAAAAATTTCCGGATCCAGTCTGACCCCTGGTGGTAAATCTAAGGTAAGGAATCTATCACTATGTGTTTCTTCCAGATGTTTCAGTCATTTCAAAGTCTGCATCTCCATGATGGCTTTACTGAATGCTAGGAAGTTTGGTATCAAACTTCTCAGTATAATAAATCGACACTGAAGCCAGTGTTGGATTTATTATAAAATTCAAGCACAGACAACCAACTTTCTCGTGTGTGACTGACAGGTCTCTACCAGCCTGCCACTTCCAAATATGTTTCTGAGCCCCCTGAGGTAGGAGCCTTGTGCTCTTATAAAGGTGCTTCACACCTACCCTCAAGCAGGAACAGAATTCAAGGGTGGTGAGCCTCTAAGGCTTCCTGCTCTTTGTTATGCAACTCAGTACCTCTTTAGTTAGTGGAGGGGCCCTCACCCCTGACCAAGCTCCACTTTTGGCATCAAGGCCTGGGGGAAAATTAGTAAGCAAGAGAGGTTTGTGTCTTCTCAGCAGGACCACCCCTACGGTGTCCCAAGCTGAAGTGGCCCGCTACTTAGAAAATCCTCCGAAAAATGGATTAAAGGATTTTAGTCAAGGGAAGGGACATAATAAAGGGTGTAGTCACCCTAAAGGTAAGTAGCACCTTGGCTACTACTTGCCAGTAACTGTAATGCCCCTAAATTGAGTATTTAGGGGCACTCCTGAACCTTGATCCTCAGATTCTTGATGACCTTAAGAAAAAGGACCAAAGAGCCATGCAGCAGTGAAGAATCCAGACAACAACTGACTTGGCAAAAAGCCCTACTGACCTGTCTGCAGCCCTCGAAGAAACCTGCTCAAAGAAGAAAAAGAAGGCCCAGCAACCTCCACAACCCTGGGAGAACTGCCTGCCTTTCCTAAAGAACAAGAACTCCAGAGGACAGCGGCGCTGTCTACAAAGAACCTAACACAAAGGACTCCCTTGCCTTCTGGATCTGTGACTCTGTGACTTCTCCCCACTCTGCACCGAGGCCCACTGCCCAAGTCTGAGTGGCCCACCGGTCCAGTAAAGTCTCCCCAGCGATACTGACCTCAAAACAATCGGTGGCTGACCTCTCCTTGACTTTATGAAGCCGCATGAAGCTTCAACACTAAGGACCCCTGTTGTGGCTAGCAAGGTTGGTTCAATTCAACCTTAGGAGTCTGTGTTGTTGCCATAGCTGCCCACGAGCAGGAGAGTTCCACTTTTGACAGTTGGAGCTCTACAGTCGTGTGGGGGCAGCGGTGGCTTGTTGAACCCCGAATAAACTTAAGAAGAAAACCACTTACCGTTTCCTGTCTTGTGTGGAGTGGAAAGCACAACATAGTTTTGGCGATAACTGGGCGAGCCACTGCAATATTATTCTGCTTTGATGCGGCACGAAGCAAAAAAGACGCTGTCATTCAGGACATGAGCGATCCAGTGGATGTGGAGACCTAAGTTTACTTCACAGTATTAGTGGCGTAAGAAAGGGTCTGGTGCAACATCGAAAAGGTGTGTCTGGTGCAGCACAAGTTATTTCAGTGCCCGAACAGTACCGGGGACATCTTGCGCAGCGGAGTTCACTCGAAAGCAGAAACTGTGGCATTGGTACGTGTATGTGACTCGCAAGCAGACACTGCAGCAATTGTACATGTACGTCAGTGGCTCCTGGAAAAGGTCCTCACGGTCGAGGGTGGTGTCCATTCCGTTTCATGGGAGTTTAAAGGTGGAGTGTACAGTGGGTGCTTTCATCACAAGGTGAGTCAGCACACTAGTTTCCAACACTTGCTTCAGCAGTGGTACACGTCTGCATCACTCGGAATCCCTGGGATCAACATCATAGAGCTGTTTAAGCCTAGAAGTTACTCTGTATGAGCTTCATGTGTGGTGCAAATGCCAAAGTTCCCTGGCAGTTCCGTTCAGTAGGGTTTGTCGAAGTATCGATTCACAAGGATCTTACACGAGCAGCATGCACCACCACGGTGACACGCACACCAGGTGAGTGTTTAGTGTGCCACAGTTCAAGATCGGTGACACGCTCACCGCAGTCAATTCACTTTAGACTTCACGACGTACCTTCCTGCGCTTCACTTTATAATGCAATGATGGTCACTCCAGTTTGAACTCTGTGCTTGAATATCATTTAAGTTAGATTTATGGCTATGTAAGCTCCCTGTTGTGTTGCAGCATTACTTTCTTTTTTCTTTTTTTCTTTCTTACTTTGGCAACATATACCATGTGTAAATCTGGTAAGGGCACATAGCTGTGGGTAGCACTATTATCTGTGCATTCTACATGGTAGATCTTTCTGGGGATTATGCAATCTTTTGATGCTTTCGAGACTTACCTTGGAGCAATTGTACATCACGTTTCAGGACTGAAAGGAAAAAGTGCCTGCTGCTACATTACTTGGGATTTGATGGAAGAGAAGTGTTCAAACATCTTCCAGATGTGGTGTTGGGTGACGGGGAGATGGTGGTTGAGTACCAGGAAGCAGTCAGAAAGGTAATTGGAAAATTTGATGTCAAGCCTAGTTTAGTCGTGCTAAGGCATACATTCTTTAAATGTGCACAATCACAGGGTGATAATGTGGATACATATAGAAATGCTTTGCAGAAACTTTGTGCTGAATGTTAATTTGGGGAGTAACATGACCAATTAGTAGGGGACCAGTTTATTGCTCACTGTTGGCTCAAGCACATTCAACAAAAGCTGCTAACAATGGCAAATCCTAGTCTGGAGGATGTTATTAGGGTTGCAAAAAGTGTTGAAGTGGCACAGTTGTCCATCAAAGAACTCAATGTGACCTGTTCAAATAAGGAGTCTGTAAATGCAGTTGCAGCTCGCAGTGCATCTCACAAAGACAACAAGGTGCATGAGAAAGTTTTCTTTAAAAGATCCAATATCTTTTACAGGTGTGGTTATGCGCCACATGGAAGAGACAACAGAGCATGTTCAGCCAGGAATGTGAGTTGTCGTAAATTCGGCAAAATAGGTCACTTTGCAAAAGTGGGTCAGTTTGGCCTGGCTAAGCCAGCAAAGGTCAATTGTGTGATGGATGAAGATTCTGTGAGTGAACATGAACTTGTGAAGGATTTGCAAGACATGATTGTGGTGGTTACTGATAGTGAGATTGTCTCTGGAGACACAAATAATTGTGTGGATCCTTATGTTGATGTCCTTGTGGGAGGGAAGAGTTTAAATTTATTGGTGAATTCAGGTGCACGGATTTCAATGATCACCTACAAATTATTCAAACGCACATGGGGTGATAGGCCACTTTTTCCTCCGGACACAGTGCCTGTGTCCTACGAGGGGAGAAGAATTGAGTTGGAAGGATTCATTAAAGATATGCGTGGATTCAGGGGGCGTAAGATCCAAGGGATAATCTATGTTGCTGTACGAGGTCTTAATATTCTTGGGTGGTACCACCAGGGACTTTTCGATATGGTGTTGAGACCTGCCACTAGCGAACAAGTACTGGTAATCAAAGACATGCCAACCTCTGTGTGTTTGGAAGACGAGTTCCTGCAGGTGTTTTCTAACAATCTTGGTAAAATTGTGGGATTTAAACACAGAATTAAGGTAAAGAAAGAGGCTATCCCTTTTAAGCATAAGGTTAGATCTATGTCTTACAGTCTCAGGGAAGATCTTAAGAAAGAATTGTCCAGATTACAGAATGGTGGGGTTATTGATTCCATAGAATCAAGCTTATGGTTGAGCCCCTTGGTGGTTTGCTCAAAAACGCAATGGGGATATGCGTTTGTGCATTGATTTAAGAAGTCGGAATAAAGAAATGTGGGTTGATTCCCACCCTCTTCCGAAGATTGGCGACCTTTTGGAGGAATTGAGAGGTGCAGAGTGGTTCTCTAAGATCGATTTCACTTCAGCTTACCACCAAGTTGTGTTGGATGATGACTCTCGCCATTACACGGCATTTAATTCCGTTTGGCTCTTATCAGTATCAACGCATATTGCAACAGATTCTAAATGGTGTTAAAGGTGTTGTCATCTTTCAAGATGATGTCCTTATCTTCTCTAAACATTTACAGGATCATGAGGAATCGTTAAAGGCAGTGCTTCGGATTATTGAAGAAAATGGTATTGTTGTAAAAAAAGAAAAGTGTGAATTCTTGAAGACAGAAATTGAGTTTTTGGGACATTTGGTCTCATACAAAGGAGTTAGTCCCAGGCCTGGTCTGGAGAAGGCTAAGGTTGATTGCCTGAGTCCTAGGAACAAAGATGAGCTGCGCTCCTTTTTGGGGTTGTGCGAGTTTTCCGCATGTCTTATATCGGAGTATGCTACAAAGATGATGGCTCTGTCCCGCATGTTAAGAGCTAATGTCCCATTTGTATGGAATGATAGCTGTCAAGACACGCTCATGTTGGTCAAGTCGGAAATGATTAATGCTAAAACTCTTAGTGCCTATGACCCTTGTGTACCTTGCACCATACCGGTAGATGTCAGTAATTATGGGTTAGGCGCTGTTTTTATTCAGCGTTTGGTGGAAGGAGAAGTGACCATTAGTAATGCATCCAGAGTGTTGCATGATCCTGAGCTTAATTACTCAGTGATCAAAAAAGAGTTATTGGCATGCTATTGGGAATGTGAGAAATTCAGGCGTTACGTCTGGGGCAGAAAATTTGTGATACAAACGGATCATAAGCCCCTTAGCTACATTCTTGGGGGGGACAGACTTAAGTACGCTACTCTACGCATAGCACGCCTGACTACGAAATTACTCCAATACTATTTTGTTGTCAAAAACATTCTGATAAAGGATAATGTCAGGGCAGATCTCCTTTCCAGACTTCCTAGCCGCGAAGAGGAGGGGATTGATGTGGAGGTGGACAAAGAGGACTGTTTCATTGCAAATGTTGATGCTGTGGTAAACTAAGTGTGTAGCGAGAGTGAGTGGAAAAAGTAGGATATTGAGGATACTGTGCTGTGCAAGGTCAAGGAATATATCGTGAAGGGTTGCCCCAGAGAAAGGGGTGTGTCTCCTCAAGTCCAACCGTATTGTAAAATTGCTGAGGACTTGTCCATTGATGATGGGGTGATTTTGAGAGATGACAGGTGCGTACCTCCTGCTGGAGTTAGTGCTCTACTAGTGGGCTGTGCCCATGATGGGCCTTTAGGGTCTACAATGACCAAGAGGCATGTCAGATTACACTACTGGTGGCCATTCAGGGATGGAGACATTGAGTCTGTTGTTAAAGAGTGTGTTGTTTGTGTTGGGGCTGAGAAGGGGTACCAAGTGTTACACCACCATTATAGCCCATTCCTTTTCCGAAGAAGCCTTGTTTGAAGATTGGAATAGGTTTGGTGGAACCTTTCAATTTACTTCTTCACCATTTAAGTTTTGCCTTAGTCTTGATGGATTACCATAGTCAATGGCCAGAAGTTTGTTTTTGTGCATCACCCACTGCGATGAATGCTGTGAATTTCCTAAAGGAGATTTTTATGAGAAGGGTTCCCAGAAGTGATTTAGTCTGACAATGGAGTGCATTTTGTGAACCAAGAGATGAGCTTGTTTCTGAGTGAGTCGGGAATTAAACATATGAAGAGTTCTGTTTATCATCCACAAACCATTAGGTTGGTGGAAAGGATGAATAGGGTGGTTGTGGAATGCATCAAATGGGCAAGGAACAATGGTTATGATGTGGAGGCTGCGGTCAGGTTAATGTTGTGGTTTTATCGTACCACACCACATTCTCTTACCAAAGTAGCACCATTTGTGTCACTCAGGGGTCGCATGTCCACATCCACTTTATATACTGCCTGCTTACTTAAGACCATTCATGACAAAATTTCCTGCTGGATGGATCAAGGTGTTTTGAAGTCCAGGGTGGAAGCGGGCCAAAAGAAAATGAGAAATAGGTATGATCTTAAGAAGTCTGTGAGAACTGTTCTGCTGTGCTCTGGTGACATGGTTTGTGTTAAGAATACAGACTTTGTTAAAAAAGGAAGTGCTGTGTATGGCGATCCTGTGTGTGTTGAGAAAGTTTGTGGTGGTGCTGTTATGGTATGCGGTGGGCATTGGTGGAATGCCAGCAAGGTGTTAAAAGTGTCAGGTGTGTTTAATCAATTAGGACATGATCTGAATGTGGCCCTGCCATCTTCTGGTGAACAAAGTTCTTGTGTTGTTCCATGTAGGTCGAGTTGTGTGAAACACGTACCCTGGAAGCTAAGATGATGCACGTTATCTTTTCTCTTAGGTGGTGTGTGAAGTTTTTTATTTCCCTTTAGTATCCAGTTTTGTTTGGGGCTTATGTTTTGGAGTGTGGGGCTTTGTGTTACTTTGTTTGCTTGGGGAAGAGTTTGTTTAAAAAAAGGAGGTAATATGTTATGGCTAGCAAGGTTTGTTCATTTCAACCTTTGGAATCTCTGTGTTGTTGCCATAGCTGCCCACGAGTAGGAGAGTTCCACCTTTGACAGTTGGAGCTCTCTAGTCATGTGGGGGCAGCGGTGGCTCATTGAACCCAGAATAAACTTAAGGAGAAAACCACTTACCGTTTCTTGACTTGTGTGGAATGGAATGCACAACAGCGCCCCTGACCGCGAGCGGCTCTGGTGAAGATTTTCTGAGGTCTAAATGTGCCCATGCCTCCACAGCCTGACCTGGGGGAGCCCTGCTGACAGTGCACAGGCATCCACCGACATCCCAACTTAGCTGCCCAGTTGGTGGTCACTTTCGTCCAGCCTCCTGGACCGAGCCTCCAGCCTCTTTGTGAAACAGAGTTTCCCTATCCACTTGCATTAGGAGTCTCAACACTGTATTTGCACCCTGCACCCAGGCGCCCCTGTGCCGCTGGTAGTGTATGAGTGGTGCTGCCTTGTGGCCCCCATGCATGCTTAAACCCCCAGGGTCTGTGCCCTGAAACAGGGTGTATCTCCCTGCTGCCAGCACCTCTTTGCAGGCCCCCAGTCTCCATTGACTGACGTTAGCCCCACTGACCGAATTTGAACTCTGCACCCTCCTGCCCCAGTGCAGCTGGTGATGCAGTCTCTACATTTATTTGACCCTCGTCCAGTGTCGGTCCTAAAAACCCGAAGACTGGAATTGTGTAATTACCTGCAAAAGTACAACATTGTTTTTCCTCCCAGAGGTTAACATTGAACTGTTTGAAAAATACACTGTGTTCACTTTTTAAACTTAAAAACTGTGATATTTTAAAACATAATTTCCTGCAACTGAGCATCTTTGTTTCTAAGTAATAAACATACAAAAGGTATATTTTTGCAAACAATTGGTCTCAGATTTAGTAATTGAGTGTGTGTAGCCATTTCTTGCCTGAGTGTGTACAACAAATGCTTAACACAGCCCTCTGAAAAGCCTAACTGATTGACCAAACTAGCAAACAAGCATTTACAATGCAATGGTCTCTGCATTATTAAAGGTAGAGCTATTGGTATTGCTTATGATTTTTTTTTCTAAATCTTAAGTAAATGTCATTGTTATTTACATTGCTAATAGCTTAACAGTTTGCATATGCGAGATTTATTGCATCTTCACTTACACACAGAGTAAGTGGTAGAGTAGTAGGGTGAGTAGTTGATAGTGAGTAGGAGAGAGTTATTAGTAAATAGAGTATTAGATATATAGTTGTAAAAAGTGAAAGAGTGAGTATTAAATAGTGAGAGAGTGAGTAGTAAAGAGTGTTAGAGCCACACACATGTACATGCACAGCTACACTCTTACATATCTAAAGTGTATTTTTATTTTTAGTAGTAAAGAGTGAGTAGTATAGAGTGAGTAATGTTGAGTATTCAAGAGTATAGCAGTGTGTATAGCAGTGTGTGTAGTACAGTATTACAGTAAGTACTATACATTAGATGCTATTTAGCACTACAGTAAGTATAGAGTAGTAAGAGTTGTTGAATAAGTACTAGAGTGAGTAATAGTAGTAGAGTTATTATTTGTTATGTAGTTTTAGAGAGTGAGCAGTAGATAGTTATTAGTACAGTATTAAAGTGAGTAGCAGGGAGTAATATTGTTATTAACAGTGAGTAGTAGTTGTGGGAATTGTGAGTAGTACAGTTAGTGTATTAGTATAGTTAGTAGTAGCAAGCAGGGGTAGACCCGATAACACTTACCTTTAAGTAACATTTTCACAATACATGTGGCAAAACAGAACATGCCTTACTTAAGTTAGAGAAGAAACAGAAAAATAAGTTTAAGGAGCACAAAAGAGAAAATGGCTTACCTAACACGTGCAAACAGCATCAAAAGCACTTTCCTTAAAAAAGCATCAATTACAAAAACATTAGTTATATTTTTTAAAGAAACTACTAGCTATTTAAGACAAACAAAGGAAAAACTAGTCCCAATATAATGTAACAAAACACAAACACATTCCCTAACAATATATAAATATAGCACTTACCTGTCGGAACCACTTCGTGCACAGCTGTGCACACCACTGCACGCAGACGTCACGGGCCATGTTGGACCTGGAACAGAGACAAAAAAACATTAGCTGAGCAAAATAAAGCAGATGGCTTACCTCTAACATCCAAACACAGCAGCATACATACCATCAGAAGCACTTCGTGCACAGCGGTTCACACCACTGCACGCAGACGACACGGGTCATGTTAAGCCTGGAAAAGAGACAAAAAAAATTAGCTGAGAAAAATAAAGCCGATGACTTACCTCTAACATCCTAAAACAGCAGAATACCCACCGTCGGAAGCACTTCGTACACAGCGGTGCACACCACTGCACGCGGACGACACGGGCCATGTTAAACCTGGAAAAGAGACAAAACAACATTAGCTGAGCAAAGAGACAAAGCAACATTAGCTGAGCAAAATAAAGCAGATGGCTTACCTCTAACATCCAAAAACAGCGGCATACCCACCGTCGAAAGCACTTCCTGCACAGCTGTGCACACCACTGCACGCGGATGACACAGGCCAAGTTAAACCTGGAAAAGAGACAAAACAACATTAGCTGAGCAAAATAAAGCAGATGGCTTACCTCTAACATCCAAACACAGCAGCATACATACCATCAGAAGCACTTCGTGCACAGCGGTTCACACCACTGCACGCAGACGACACGGGTCATGTTAAGCCTGGAAAAGAGACAAAAAAAATTAGCTGAGAAAAATAAAGCCGATGACTTACCTCTAACATCCTAAAACAGCAGAATACCCACCGTCGGAAGCACTTCGTACACAGCGGTGCACACCACTGCACGCGGACGACACGGGCCATGTTAAACCTGGAAAAGAGACTAAACAACATTAGCTGAGCAAAATAAAGCAGAGGGCTTACCTCTAACATCCAAAAACAACAGCATACATACCATCAGAAGCACTTCGTGCACAGCTGTACACACCACTGCACGTGGACGACACGGGCCATGTTAAACCTGGAAAAGAGACATAAAAACATTAGCTGAGCAAAATAAAGCAGATGGCTTACCTCTAACATCCAAAAACAGCAGCATACCCACCGTCGAAAGCACTTTGTGCACAGCTGTGCACACCACTGCACGCAGACGTCATGGGCCATGTTAAACCTAGAAAAGAGACAAAACAACATTAGCTGAGCAAAATAAAGCAGATGGCTTACCTCTAACATCCAAAAACAGCAGCCTACCCACCGTCGGAATCACTTCGTGCACAGCGGTGCACACCGCTGCACGCGGACGACACGGGCCATGTTAAACCTGGAAAAGAGACAAAAAACATTAGCTGAGCAAAATAAAGCAGATGGCTTACCTCTAACATCAAAAAACAGCAGCATACCCACCGTCGAAAGCACTTCGTGCACAGCTGTGCACACCACTGCACGCGGACGACCCGGGCCATGTTAAACCTAGAAAAGAGACAAAACAACATTAGCTGAGCAAAATAAAGCAGATGGCTTACCTCTAACATCCAAAAACAGCAGCATACATACCATCAGAAGCACTTCGTGCACAGCGGTGCACACCACTGCACGCGGACAACACAGGCCATGTTAAACCTGGAAAAGAGACAAAAAAACATTAGCTGAGCAAAAAAAAGCAGATGGCTTACCTCTAATATCCAAATACAGCCGCATACCCACCGTCGAAAGCACTTCGTGCACAGTGGTGCACACCACTGCACGCGGACGACACGGGCCATGTTAAACCTGGAAAAGAGACAAAACAACATTAGCTGAGCAAAATAAAGCAGATGGCTTACCTCTAACATCCAAAAACAGCAGCATACCCACCGTCGAAAGCACTTTGTGCACAGCTGTGCACACCACTGCACGCAGAGGTCACGGGCCATGTTAAACCTGGAAAAGAGACAAAACAACATTAGCTGAGCAAAATAAAGCAGATGGCTTACCTCTAACATCCAAAAGCAGCAGCATACCCACCGTCGGAAGCACTTCGTGCACAGCGGTGCACACCACTGCACGCGGACGACACGGGCCATGTTAAACCTGGAAAAGAGACAAAACAACATTAGCTGAGCAAAGAGACAAAGCAACATTAGCTGAGCAAAATAAAGCAGATGGCTTACCTCTAACATCCAAAAACAGCGGCATACCCACCGTCGAAAGCACTTCCTGCACAGCTGTGCACACCACTGCACGCGGACGACACAGGCCAAGTTAAACCTGGAAAAGAGACAAAACAACATTAGCTGAGCAAAATAAAGCAGATGGCTTACCTCTAACATCCAAAAACAGCAGCATACCCACCATCGAAAGCACTTCGTGCACAGCGGTGCACACCACTGCACGCGGACGACACGGGCCATGTTAAACCTGGAAAAGAGACAAAAAACAAGCAAGCAAGCATACATACCATCGGAAGAAGTACTCAGCGACTTCTTGCAGAGACGATCAGCGCAAAATGGCATTTACAATACAACCGCCATTTTCGGACTTGGGGGCGTGGTTTTGAGGTTCTGAGTGACAGACGACGTCACTGTCTAAAGAACAGCAAAAATGATGCCCCAAATCAGAAAAAGACTGGGCTAAATTGGAGTGACGCATCTCTCCTCCAATGGCTGGCCTCCGTTTAGGAAGCCAGCCAATGGGGGAGAGACGGGCCAGGGAGACGGGTTCTAAAGACCTTCTAAGAATCATTAAATCTCCTCCCCAGACTGCGCAAGTGCAGCCTTTAGGTCCTCGACCTAAAAAGACAGCATTTAGTATCATCTACTGTAACCTCTGTAAAGCCTCTGAGGATCCACTGTATATACTACACCTTACTTTGGTATAGTATATACAGAACCAGCTCCCTACAATAACTACTTTCTACACCCCAACAATTGGCAAACTGGGGTACCACTGTAATTCCCAAGTACATGGTACTGAGGTACCCAGGGCAGTGGCACACCAGGGGTCTGCCAGGGACTGCAGCATGTATTGTGCCACCCATGACAGTCCATACAAACTGTGTCTGCAGCACTGCTATCTCAGTCTGCGTAAAATGGTCTTGCACCTTTCACAATAGATATAAGATTTTCCTTATATCCCGGTCACTGCACTTTCAACCTATAAGTCACCACTAAGATAGGCCCTTCAGTCCAAGAAAGGGTGCATGGTTCTAAGTGTGTGGGTACCCCTGCAGGGTCACATCTCCTTTAGATTTAGGTAGGGTGGGGGAGCTTCCAAGCACCACTAGTCTCCATTGAAGGGCACATATATTGCCCTCCTCCCATTAACCAGTTTGGCCCAATTCAGGAGCCCTTGACTTCCGCTCTGGCGTAACACTACACAAAGAACAGTGTAGTGTTCACCCCCCCTGTCCAGCTCCTCCATAGGGAGATGCGCAAAGCTCCTCCAGGGTGCCACTTGATTCAGACATGTTGAATTTTGGCCCCTGGGAACATCTGACTAGCTAGGCCAGCTGAGTAGCATCCCAGACCTCCCCTGATGGGCATCTTCCTGAAGTCCTCCATTGTGTTTGACAGTGGATTCCGATGCCGTTTCACACCTATGCACCCGACTTCCCTGGGGCAGGTATCCTTGTTCCTAACATATCCACGGGTGGGGTGGCTCTTCGATAACCCTGGGCAAAGTACTACGCTGCGCTCACGTAGTTTGCGCTACTTCGCACCACGTAAATTGCACGTAGCACAGTGCAAACACGCGTAGTGGTCATTTTTTGCTTGCTCCCGATCCTCAACGTCAAGTTGGCGACTGCGAGCGAGCAAAATGACATCCCGGCAAGACTTTTTCCTCATTCGCGATCAGCAGCATTAAGTTGCCGATTGCGAGTGTGGAAAATAAACCTCCCAGCGAGATTGTCAACGTGGGGTGGTCAGGTTTCTCATTGCATGTGGTCGCGTATGCTCGCGACCGCTTGCGATGAGAAATTACCAGTCCGCGTTGAGAAGCTGAAGCTCGAGTAGAAATCTACTCGAGCGGCAGAAAATGACAGCTTGCACTGTGCAAGATGCTGTTTGCCCTGATTGTACAGTGCGGACAAGCATCCGGCACTGTGCAATCAGTGCGAACAGCATTTTGCACAGTGCAGTATGCAGTTCGCGTAGCTCGTGTAGTACGAATGGCACTCCTCGCAGCTACGCGTAGCGCTACTACGCAAACTACGCCCAGGGTTACTCTCCAACCTTCTGTCTTCCACAGGGTTTCTTCAGGGTCCACTGGGAAGGGTCCTTCTTTAAAATTGCAACCGCGACTTACCCATTGACTTGCATTGATCCAACGGTCGTGTTCCCACTCTGCATACTGCCACCGTGGGCCTCCTGGTTGCCTATCGCTGGAGGTTCCTTGGGCCCCCAGCACTTCTACCTCTTCTGGGTATAGTCTTGACTTGAATCATGGTTTGCATACCACTATTTTAGTATATGGTTTGGTCTCCCCCTGGTGACCACTGTGTATTACGTCCTACTTACCTGTTTCTATTGAAAAGTATTTTGTGCATTATGTATATCTCAGGCTATGAGATATCTGTATGTTTTAGTGAGTGTCTTGTAATAAATACATATTTTTATAAATACACTGTGTGGTTCTTTATCACTTATCTAAACCTATAAGATTATGTTCTGGTAAAACAAGCTGCTTTACACTTCTTCTGGACTAAGCTTGAAGACTGCTCTTCACAGTTACCACTTGGAGAGCTTTCTAAGGTTGTCTAAGACCACTAAAATCAACATAAGGGTTGTCTGGATTGGTGCAAGGTGCCCACTAACATAAGTGCACACCATATACCAAGCCAACTTCTCACACCTGGGGAGTAGCCTCCTGCTTATGAAAGTAACAGGTTGGTCATGTTCATCATCATTGGTCTGGGATGGGACGGCTCCTATCCCTAGGTCAGAGGCATCGGTCTGCACAATGAACTGCTTGAGTAATCTGGAGCTTATAGATGCTGAACATATTGCCTATTTTAGGGTGTAAAAAGCCTTTTGTCAGCTAACTGTCCAGTTACATTTCTTGACATCTTGTTTAAGGTGGGTTCTGTGAGGGGTGTCAGAATGAATCCATACCCATCCACAGACTTCCTGTGGTATCCAGTCAAGTCAAGGAATGCCCTGACTTAGATCTGGGTTGTTGGAGCTTCCCAATCCAGAATGGCCTGGATTTTGGGCTATAGTGGTTGAACTTGGCCTCACCCACAAGGTGACCCAAGTATACAACAGTTCCCTGCCCTATCTGGCACTTGGATGCCTTGATAGTTAGGCCTGCAGCTTGCAGGCCCTGTGAAATATTTCCCAGGTGATCCTACCAGGAAGAGCTAAACACAGCAATATTGATATAAGCTGCACTAAAGCCTTCCAACCCAGCAAGGACGTCATTCACCAACCTTTAGAAGGTGGCAGGAGCATTCTTTAGACCAAAGGGCATCACAGTAAACAAAGTCCCCATCAGGGGTGGAGAATGTTGTCTTTTATTTTGCTCCAGAAGCTATGCCAATCTGCCAGTACTCTGTAGTAAAGTCAAAGGTACTGAGAAATGTAGGAGCCACTAACCTATCAATTCATCAGCTTTGGGAATGAGGTGTGATCTGTCTTGGTGACAGTATTGAGGTTCCTGTAGTCCACACAAAACTACATTTTTCTCTTTCCATCCTGTGGATGCGGCTTGGGGACTAGGACCACTAAGTAGGCCCAATGAATTTCAGAAGGCTCAATGACTACAAACTCCAGCATCTTGCTGACCCCAGCCTTGATCTTGGTCAGACTGGCAATAGATTTTGACTTTGACAGGCAAGCTGTCTCCAGTGTCCACACCATGAGTACACAAGTGTGTCTGACCTAGGGTTAAGGAGAAGAGCAGTGCATACTGCTGCAGGACCTGCTTGCAATCAGCTTGCTCTTGGGTAGAGAGAATGTATGAATAGACAACTCCAGCCACTGACCCATCTTAGAGGATGTCAGAGAGAGGTTCACTCTCTGTCTCCTGATCCTCATTAGTAACCATCATCATGGTTACATCAGCCCTTTCACAGAAAAGTTTCAGGTGGTTCACATGTATCACCCTTTTGTGCCTAAGTATACCAAGTAGGTGACTTCACATTTCTTTTCTAGGATAGGGTAAGGGACACTCCATTTATCCTGGAGAGCCCTTGGTGCCACAGGCTCCAAACCCCACACCTTCTGCCCTTGTTGTAACTCCACCAGTGCAGCCTTCTGGTAATTGCAGAGCTTCTGGAGCTGCTGGCTGACCTCAAGATTAGTGGTTGCTTTCTGCATGTACTCTGCCATTCTGTAACGAAGGCCTAGAACTTAGTCCACCACATCCTGTTTTGGTGCACAATGGGGTTTTCCCCATCCTTCCCTTACAAGAGAGAGTGGCCCCCTTACCGGGTGGTCAAACAGAAGTTCAAAGGCGTAAAACCCTACTCCCTTCTGAGGCACCTCTGTGTAAGCAAAAAGCTGGCAGAATAACAGGACATCGCATCTCCTTTAGAGTTTTTCAGGGAGTCCTATTATCATGCCTTTCAAAGTCTTGTTAAATCTTTCAACAAGGCCATTGGTTTGTGGGTGATATGCGGTGGTGAAAGTCTAAACCACCCACACTCATCCCTCATGTGTGTCAAGTATGAAGATATGAAATTGGAACCTCAGTATGATACTACCTCTTTAAGAAACCACACCCTGGTGAAGACACCAATGAGGGCCTGGGCTACAGCAGGGGCTGTAGTAGACCTAAGGGGTATGGCTTCAGGATACCTGTTATATTAATCCACTACTACCAGTGTGTATTTGTTCCCTGAGTCTGAAGGAGGTTCAAGTGAACCCTCTATATCTACACCTACCCTTTCAAAGGGAACCCAATTCACTGGTAGTTGAATTGGGGGGGATTTGGGCTTCCACCTGTTTTGCTACTGACTTGACAGATGACAAAGGAGCTTACAAACTCCCTTACTTTTTGGGACATCTGGGGCCAATAGAAGTGGTTGACAAGTCTTTCCCAAGTTTTTGTCTGGCCCAGATGTCCAGTTAGGTGGATGACCTGGGCCAATATGAGCAGGAGGGAATAGTTTCTTACCTGTAACTCCAGTTCTCTTGCAGGGGTATTTCCATGATAAGTCATAAGCACTTGAATAGTCCTGCCTGGAGCACTTCTTTAGATATATCTTCTTAAGTGGATATTTTTCGCCTTTCTTCAGGAAGGCCAGCAAAGACACTTAAGAGATAGATAAGACAATAATGCAGCCTAAATAAATAGGCTACAAATGCGACAACGTCATCTTGAAGTGAAAAAGAAGCCAGTATACTATGTTTTGTACAATTTTTTATGTTGTTTAACACACAGAAAATCCCCCTTCACAAAACTCCTTTTTGATGATAGAGATGAAAGGATGGCACTGAGCAGCCCCCATAGGCTGCCATTATACGCCTTAACTAGACGCTGTGCTTTAAGAAAACTCCAGAGACCACCAGTATCCCATGATGCACAGTCAATGGCAGTTACTTCAGTTCTTTTTAAAGGTGATGAGAAGTGAATGCCTATATTGACAAAAGATATGTCTCTCTGTTCTACCGGGGAGGAGGGAGGGTTGCTTATGACTTATCATGAAAAAGCCCCTGCAAGAGAACTGGAGTTACAGGTAAGAAACTTTTCCTTCACTTGAAGGGGATTTCCATGTATAGTCTTAATCACTTGAATCGACTAGCAAGCCCATCCCTACACACAGAGCTGGTGGAAGAGACAGAGAATTAAACTGCAATTTTAAGCAACGAGGTTCCTGTAGTGTCTTGTGAATGTATGAACTGACTTCCAGGTAGCAGCCTTACAAATCTCCGAAATGGGAATATTATGAAGCAAAGCCGCAGTAGCTGCCTATCCTCTAGTAGAATGAGCCCTAGGCTTACCAGCAAGGGATTTGTTAGCTTTCTGATAACAGAGTAAAATACACAAAATAATCCTTTAGGAAGAACAAGTTACTTACCTTCGGTAACAATATATGTGGAAGAGACATAGATTAGCTATAGATTCCTTACCTTAGAATTAACCCCAGGTGTCAGCTGGATGGGGAGAATTCTTTTCATCAGCAGTACCCCTGCGCATCAATAGGTGCCGTCGGTCGACTCCGCATTCGTCGTTGGCGTCGTGGTTGCCTTATTGACGTTGCGGTATCTACTTAGACACTGCCCTCACACTGACGTCAGTTCTTTACACAACATTCCACTCCAGAAGCACAGGCACCACTGACTACTGGTGCACAAAGCTAGGGCCTTGAAAGGGAGTACTTAACCCTAGAAGTCAGTTCACAGAATGGGGAGGACGGGTGGGGCGGTAAGGAATCTATAACTAATCTTGGTCTCTTACAGATATATTGTTACCGAAGGTAAGTAACTTGTTCATCTGAAAGAGACAACTAGTTATTGATTCCTTACCTTAGAATAGATACCCCAGCAATACCAACCCTGGAGGTGGGTCTGCGAACTATGGGGGATATTCTCAAGAACGTGTGAAAACTATCGCAAAATTAGCCTAACGCAACTTTCAACATCGCAGTCTATCGTGGGAAAGGAACACTGTGTTAATAAAGTATTCACAACAGAGAGGCACCATGCAATAGGCCCCAGACAACACGTCAAATGTCCGCAATAAAGTCAACGCAACTCCACACAAAACAAATGCAAAAAAACTTGCGGTGAGGCCAATCGCGATACAAAAAGCATCGAAACCAACGCTAGGCCAGCAAATCCTGCGCATCTGGCGGGAAAATGCACTATAAAAACAACAAAAAGAACACATCAAAAACAATCCAAAGTGCGCAGCAACATGGATGTACCAGGACTGTGTGCAGAGGCCAACGCGAATCCCACAAGCCCCACAGACCACCAACAAGGAACAACGGGGTCAGGGAAGGCCAAGGAGAAGAGGGAGAGAAAGACGGGGTGCTGTTCGCAGGAAAATCAGATCAGTGTCACAGAGGTGACAGAACACTACCATCAACTGACCCACAATTGGACTACCATGAATGCAGTTGGAGTGTCAAGGAGGTCAATGGAGGAGGCCAACAGGCGCTGGCATGCTGTGAAAACCAAACGAAGGACAAACCCACTGCCAACAGGAAGGCAGCAACGGCAACAGGAGGTGGGAGTCCTGCGCCACAGGAGGAGCTGGAGGAAACCAAGGCCACAGTCATCAGTGTGGAGATGTTGCAAGGGGCTGGGAGTCCGGACACAGCTCAAGAGGACCCAACACAAAATCAACAGGGCGATTAACAACCAGGGACTAGAGGGACGGGGGGAGATGGGCACAATGGCACACATGCACAACAATGTGTACCCAGGATCATGTCCCTGTGTGTATATATGTTTTATATTTAAATATATATACGTACAACAAATAAACATACCTCATCTTGCCTGGGTTTTCTTATATCCCGGTCACTGTACTTAAGACCTAGATGTCACTCCTACGGTAGGCCTTACAGCCCACAGACAGAGTGCAGGGTTCTAAATGTGTGGGTACCCCTGCACGAGATATGGGGTTCACTGACAAAAATCGAGGTAAAAAATATCTAAAGTGCATGCACCATTTCACGCAGGCTACATTGGCAGACCTGATGACATAGATTGCATAGGCTCCCATGAGTGGCATAATACATGCTGCTGCCAGTGGGAGATCCCTGGTGAAAAAATGCTCTTTGGACCTCAGTAACATATACTAGGGACATACAGGGGTACACCAGCATACCAATTGTATGGTATATAAAGAAATTTCCAGCCACTTTGGATGAGAGAGAACTGCCATTGGGGTCCGGGTTAGCAGGATCCCAGTGATCTTCAGTCAAAACACACTGACACCAGGTAAAAAGTAGGGGTAACTATGACAGAAAGATCCTACTTTCCTACATTCTGCTCATGCTATTTGCTTCATTTGATCAGCTACAAAATCCTACTCAATCAAACTACAACTGATAGAGGAGTTACAACTTTGAGGATTACTCGCAACTATTAGAATTACTGGCAACTATAAGAACTAGTAGCAAATATAGAAATTAGAAACAATTGCAGCAGTGCTTCACTGGCCATGTAGTGAATTGCATTCTTCAGATATATAGAAACCCTGTGATCTGACCTTAAAGTCTCTGATTGCTCCCACAGTACTGTTATAATACTTCCAGTAATTCCCCATGTTTTCTCCAAGACTCTGTAATCTCAGCTCACTCATTGCATCCTAATTTCAGTAGTTATGCCCAATGTAGCTTCCTCGCCATGCACCCCTCATTCTCATAGGTACCTCTGCAGATGGCACAGTGGTCATGGTTGGAACATGAAGCGGTTGTGTTGCTATGAGCATAGGCCCATAGAAAACCCACCACCAAAACAGGATGACATCACAGAGAAGTGTTCTTTAGGTAACATAAGGCAGTGGTGCACACTTGCAAAACCACGTAGAGCAAATTCTTAACTAAACAACTGTATATTTAAAATGATGCTTTCCATGACGACTGACAGTAACACAAAGCATGTGTGAATCTAGATACTGTTCTTTTTAGTTCATAAGTCCCTTTATTGATACGACCAACACTCCCACTTCTCATCTCCATTATAATGATAAAATGTTTCTCATCCTTTGGTTTGGAATGATGACTGGATTAGGAAGGGCAAGATTGGGTACAAGGGAACAGAGAGTGACCGTGGGTTGAGTCAAACTCCCTTAGCATTCCAAGCTTATTTTCCCCAACTTTTACAGCTCTGTAGCAATTGCCTTGGTCATTCATAATACATTTAATATATTTGGCTGGAAATACTGCATTTACTATAGTAGGTAAAATTTACTAATGTTACTAGCAGCCCCTGCAACCTCTGTTTACACTCTTTCGCGAGCTGTGTTTGTTGGTGTCTACAATTCAATCCTATATACTCTTGGCACTCTCGTAAATGCTCAAGATAATCTTTATAATTTCTGTCTTTCTCTTTCCCCTTTCTTCTCTTCATCATTTTCAAGATATACCCTTCTTTTTGCATACCCCAACTGTCTACATTATGTTCTGGGCTTTATTTTGTATCTTCCTTTTATGTTGGAATATGATGCACATATTGTATTTTGTATTCTAGTGCATGCCTTTACATCACACATTGTAGTCCTCTAAATTAAGTTTACCTGGAGGTTGTTCATGTAAGGTAGCCAGTACTTTTCCATTAGTTCATTTCTGTATTTCTTGACGAAGTAGCCAACATAAGAAACAAATGCAGTAATCAGTAGGACATCCCCGCACAATGTCTTTTCCTGCTCCTGGAACATCATTATACTCTGAGCCCAGCGTACATTTTCAGATGCCAGTCCTCCAACAAGTCTAAAATGAATCAACAACAACTTATGAGTAAATTGCTAAGAAGAAAATTGAAATATTGAAAAAACATGTTTTTTTTCCTTTTTGATTTCAACATATTTTATAACATTATTGTACATGAACATCTTGTCGGTTCTGTTTCAGGGTTAACAGAGTTGTTTCAAGCACAGTTTATAGTTCGATATGTTGAGACGTTTCTGTCCCATATGTTTAGCTAATCCCACTTGACGGTAGTTGGAGAAGAAGAGAAAGAGAAGAGAAGGAGACAGAATGAGAAAGGGGCTATAAACAAGAGAGGACGAGGAGACAGGAAACGTGAAAGTTCAGTAGACTATTTTTTGTGTGCGCGCCGTGTGAAGGGTGATTCAGTGAACGTGAGAATGAGTAAATCAGTGGATGAACAGAAGGATTAGTGAACGAGCACATGCAGCATATGGATGATAAATGAATGCAGATACGTGAATGGGTCAGTGAGTGCATAAATCAGGGAGTGAGTGCATGGATAGCTGGATGAATGAGTGAGTGAGTACATGGATGCATGAGTAACCGCATCTCAGAATGTTTCTACTGCATGGCGATCTACACTTTCAGCGTGGTTCATGAGTTAAACAATTAATTTGCAAGCAGAAAAGGATATAGTGCAGGAAGAGGAGAAGCCAACAAGTCATGAATAGTGACTAAAGGTATAGGAAAGTATGATCAGGCGTAGGGGAAGACAGGCCCAAAATAGAGAATCACACTCACCTGAGGGGGAAGAGGAAAACCACTAACTTCGACCTCCACTATAAGTAAACAACAACACAAAAAAGAAGTAGAAGTAAACGAAATTATGAGTACAGATTATAGCGTTTAAAACTGGCTCAGGAATATCCACTTTACTACTTTATTCCTGGATTTCCCGGTCAGAATTAAAATAGAATGAAGGATGGTGGTGATAGGGCTGATTAGTAGCCTTACACCCCTCCTATCTGCATGTATGTCAACATGTTTCTGTCGGTTATCGTGTCTTTACGGCATTCGTCAGGACCAACAGATCCCCTAAATGTTACCCTCCTTTACTACCTTAATTCAGTATTTCGAGGTTAGTCCCTCTTTGGTCTAGAGTTGTGTAATCACACTGCAGTACTACCTGTAGGTGGAAATATAATCATATAAACAAGTAGTCCATGTAAAACACGCGAGTGCCACTTATTTTGCCCACTGCAAGCATAAAATGAACGATGGGGTCTGGTTTGCATACTCCCCTGATTCAGGTTCATATATTTACCAATACATTCTGGTAATTCTATAAATGTATACGCTTTGCATTTAGAGAGTCAAACTAAGAGGCCCATTAGGACGGAGGGCGCATCGCCCCCGCCGGGCCAGCGGTAGCCACCGCCATGACGGCAGGGGCAATCAGCCCGCCATCCTGCCATGAATGACCCCCGCCACATTAGAATGGCTAGGGGGTCCGCGGCGGACGGAAAGACTGTCTGCAGCATTCACGCCGGTTGACTCGTCAATCGGGCAGAAAACCTGTATAATATGGTGGCGGTGTATGCATATTATGATGCGGGTGTTGCCGCCATGGAAAGGCTTGTAGTCCTTGCTGTTGGGGGCCCGTAGCAGGCCCCCAGGGTGTTGGGGGTCTGGGGGGGTGCACATTGGGGGTAACTACGGTACCCCCTGCATTTGCATGCACAAGGTGGCAGGCACCGCGCAGTGCCTGTCACGTTGTGCATGCAAATGCATGACATGCATTTATACAGCACCACCACCAATGTTAAAATGCGGGATGCGCCCGCCAGTGTGGCGGGCGCATCCTAATTTGAATGGCGGACCGCTGCAACATGGGCGGTCGGTCTCGTGCACCGATTGGCGGGCGGAAAGTCCGCTTGCCATCGTAATGAACAAGTTACTTACCTTCGGTAACGCTTTTTGTGGTAGATACAATATCTGCCTGTGGATTCCTCACCTTGTGAATATCCCCTTGCGTCAGCAACATTCGGAAATTCTTTTTGTAGCTTCGCGCCGACGTGGATCTGGGCGTCACAGAGGCACGGCACCGCTCGCGACTCCGCTAACGTCACCGACGCCTATAACAGGCCCACGCCGGCGTGATGACATCAGTTCCGCCCTTTTTTCCGTGCCTTCGAGGCACACGGACGGACCGATGACAGTAGACATATACACAGTATACGCAGTATAGAAATCAAGGTAACACACACAGTGTGAAGCAAATGCAATAAAACATTTGAAATAAACAACTCCTTGACAATAAAATAATACATTAAAGAAACTCTGGCATAGAAGAGTGGACAACGGGGAGGCGGGTGGGTCAGTGAGGAATCCACAGGCAGATATTGTATCTACCAGAAAAAGCGTTACCGAAGGTAAGTAACTTGTTCTTCTGATAGATACATCTGCCGTGTGGATTCCTCACCTTGTGAATAGAGTCCCACAGCAGTCCCCACTCCCGGAGGAGGGTGTCCACTCTTCTAGACCAAGAAATCCTGAAGGACAGAGTGCGCAAAATGACCGTCCCTCCTCACTTCGGAATCCAAGCAGTAATGCTTCGCGAAAGTGTGGAGGGAAGACCAAGTTGCCGCTCTACAAATATCCTCTACAGGCACACCTCTAGCCAATGCAGAGGTCGAAGACTTAGCTCTAGTAGAATGAGCCCTTATACCCTCTGGTGGTTCCTTACCGGCCAAAGAGTAGCAGATCTTAATGCAGAGGACGATCCATCTCGACAAAGTCCTCTTATGGACCGCTCTTCCTTTCTTGCAGCCAGCAAAGCCAATAAAGAGCTGGTCATCCAAGCGACAGTCTTTAGTCCTGTCCAAGTAAAAAGAAACCGCCCTCTTGGGGTCAAGACGGTGCAATCTCTCCTCCTCCTTGGAAGGGTGTGGGGGAGGATAAAAAGTAGGAAGGGTAATGGATTGACCAAGGTGGAAAGGAGTCACCACCTTTGGCAGAAAAGCAGCACTGGTCCTAAGAACCATTCGATCAGCATGAATGGACAGGAATAGGGGCTTGGAACTAAGAGCTTGAAGCTCACTTACCCTCCTTGCCGAGGTTATTGCAACGAGGAAAACTGTTTTGAAAGTCAGGAGCCTCATAGGACATTTGTGAAGAGGCTCAAAAGGAGCACCCATGAAAAATGTCAAAACTAGATTCAAATCCCACTGAGGCACAATAAAAGGGATAGTAGGGAACTTATTAGTGAGGCCCTTCAAAAACCTCAAAACTATAGGAGATTTAAACAGAGAAGGCTGGTCAGGCAAACAGATAAACGCCGACAGTGCTGACAGATAACCCTTCACCGTGGCAACAGCAAGCCCCTGCTGTGCCAGAGAAAGGGCAAACTGGAGAACATCAGATCAATGGGCCCTCAAAGAGTCTACGGACTTCTCCCTACACCATACAACAAACTTAGACCACCTATAAGAATAGATGGACTTAGTGGAGTCACGCCTGGCTAACAAAATGACATCCACCACATCGTGAGGGAGAGAAAAAGAAATCAGGTTGCCCCGTTCAATCTCCAGGCATGAAGGTGTAATGTCTGGAGGTGGGGGTGTAGAACCTGCCCCTCCATCTGAGAGAGGAGATCTGCCCTGTGAGGGAGACGGAGCGGATGGTGAGAGGAGAGGTGGAGAAGGTCTGAGTACCACACCCTTCTTGGCCAATCCGGGGCAATCAATATGACTCGGGCCCGGTCTTGGCGAATTTTCCTCAGAACCCGAGGAATCAAAGGTATGGGAGGAAACGCGTAAAGGAGTTGTGAGCTCCAACTCAACTGAAACGCGTCCCCCAAGGCTCCTTGCATCGGATACTGGAGACTGCAGAATGACAGGCAGTGAGCATTCTCGTGAGTGGCGAACAGGTCCACCCGAGGAGTCCCCCACATCCGAAAGATGTCGTGAACTACCTCTGGATGGAGCCTCCACTCGTGATCGGCAGAGAACTGCCGACTGAGACTGTCTGCACGAACGTTCTGAACCCCGGCCAGATGATTTGCCATCAGACAAATCTGATGGTCCAGAACCCAGGACCAGAGACGCAGAGCCTCTCTGCAGAGACACTGCGACCCTACTCCTCCCTGCTTGTTGATGTACCACATCGCGGTCGTGTTGTCCGTCAGGACCTCAACAGACTGACCGCGAAGGGAAGGGAGGAAGGCCTTGAGCGCCAGACGTATCGCCCGCAACTCTAGAAGGTTGATATGAAGCAACCTTTCCTCTGGAGACCAAAGACCTTTGACCTCCAGGTCCCCCAGATGAGCACCCCACCCGAGAGTGGACGCATCCGATATTACTGTGGCAACGGATGGAGGAATCTGAAAAGGCTTCCCTTGAGACAGATTGCCTTCCACGCTCCACCAAGACAGATCCGCTGCAGTTTCTCCGGAGATCTTCACCGACTCCCTGAGATCCCCATTGTGCTGATACCACTGCCTGCGGAGGCACCACTGGAGCGCCCTCATATGCCAGCGTGCATGGTTGACCAACAGAATGCATGAAGCCATCAGACCGAGCAGGCGAAGGACCTTCAGGACTGGAACAACCGCTCTATTGTAAAACAAAGGAATCATCTCCTGTATGTCGCGAATCCTTTGAGGGGGAGGGAATGCACGACACACAGTAGTGGCCAGTACCGCACCTATGAACAGGTTGCGCTGTGAGGGCACCAGGTGAGACTTGGGTACATTTATCGAAAAACCCAACCTGTGCAACAACTGAGTTGTCACTTGCAGATGATGGAGCACCTTCTCCGGCGACTCCGCTTTGATCAGCCAGTCATCTAGATACGGAAACACATGTATCCCCGTTCTCCTGAGATGAGCTGCCACCACTGCCATCACCTTGGTGAAGACTCGAGGCGCAGTAGTAAGACCAAACGGAAGGACCACAAACTGGTAGTGTTGTGGCCCAACCGTAAAACGGAGATACTTTCTGTGCGACTTCAAGATGGGAATATGAAAATACGCATCCTGCAAGTCGATTGACACCATCCAGTCTTCTTCCAGCAGCGCTTGAAGAACCTGTGCAAGAGTGAGCATCTTGAACTTTTCCTGTTTCAGGTAAAGGTTCAAGATCCTGAGATCCAGGATTGGCCGAAGCCTGCCATCTTTCTTGGGGATCAGGAAATACCGGGAGTAGCACCCCTGACCCCTTTCCTGCTCTGGAACCACCTCTATCGCACCTTTTCGGAACAGAGCCAGGACTTCTTCCTGCAGGAGAAGCAGGTGGTCCTCCGAACAATAACCCTGGCAAGGAAGGTAATTGGGAGGGAATTCCTGGAAAGGAAGTGCATACCCATTCTCTACAAGATTGAGAACCCAAAGATCCGATGTTATTAATTCCCAATCTTGTAGAAAATGACTAAGCCGACCCCCCACTGGGCACACATGATCCGGAATGGCGGATCTAGGGCTGCTTTGCTGCGTTGGCAGGGGGTTGGGAAGGAGAGGAGGAGGAGGAGGAGGAGGAGGAAGTTTGACGACCTCTAGGGCGGGATCTTTGCCTGCCCCTGTATGACTTGTACAGCGTATTTTGCTGCTGTTGAGGCTGCTGCTGGGATGGTCTGTATGAACGAAAGGAAGATCTTCCAAACCCCCTGAAGCGTCTACCAGTAGTACCTCTGGACTGAAGACCCAAAGATTTTGCAGTGGCTCTACTGTCCTTAAAACGTTCCAAGGAGCATCAGCCTTCTTGCCAAACAATCCTGAGCCATCAAAAGGCAAGTCCATCAAAACAGACTGGACGTCTGCAGAGAACTCCGATGATTTAAGCCAGGCAGCCCTCCTAGTGGCCACGGAGGAGCCCATGACCCTTGCCACCGAATCAGCAGTGTCCAGACCACTCTGAATCACCTGTCTCGCAGCTGCTTGAGTGTCTGATATCACTTCCTGAAAAACCTTCCTGTCATCCTCAGGAATTTTCGGAATCAGCTGCTTGACAGAATCCATCAAGGCATGGATAAACCTTCCCATCAGACACGTTGCGTTGGTTGACTTTAACGCCATACTGGCTGATGAGAAAACCTTCTTGGCACTCTGATCTTGCTTTCTGGATTCTTTATCCCCAGGAACCTGTGGAAATGCACCAGCAGATTTCTTTGAGCAGGCAGCTTGCACCACCAAACTCTCAGGCAAGGGATGAGTTGATAAAAACGCAGGGTCCTCAGGCACAACTCTGTATCTCCTCGCCACTGTTCTTGAAACTGCAGGAGCAGATAAAGGTTTCTTCCAAACCTCATAGATGGGCTCAGATAAGGCCTCGTTGAAGGGTAACATAGGTTCAATAACTGACGAGGGTGAATGAAGAACCTCAGTTAAAATATTAGGTTTATAATCAGCAGTGGGCAGAGTAATATTCAATAAACTTGCTACTTTTTTTTATAACGGTGTGATAAGGCACCACATCCTTCGATGGTACATTTGACACTGCAGCCAATTCCCACTCAGGCGACAGTTCAAGCCCACTGGCCTCACACAAGTCTTCAAAAGGATCCTCAGAATCCTGTAACTCCCCTTCTTCAGTATCTGAATATTGATATCTTTCCTCTTCCAGAAGTCTCTGGGCCTTTCTCCGAGATCTTTCCTTCACAGCAGAAGCCAACGGATTCGGAATCGACTCCGACGGGGTCGGTGCCGGCGTCGAACCCGAAGTCGGATGAGGCTTTTCAATACGAGGTCGGGCAGAATCCTGCCTCGGAGTCGTAGGCATCGGCGTCGATGAGACTGGGGTCGACGGAGTCGGCGTCGTGCGCTTCGGCGTCGACGACACCGGTGGTGTCGGAAAATGCCAATGCGGTGGTATAGCCGGCATGAAAGGCATGAAGGGCGCAGGGGCATAAGCCTGGGGAATACCCAAGTTCAATGCCATAGGACCCGTGGGACCAACAGGTGCACCAGACGGGAACATTGCCCTAGAATAGACACCAAACATGGCGTTCAGGAACTGAGAAGGATCCTGACCTGGAGCTGGAAATTCAGGATATGGATCTCTGGGTCGTTCCTGAGGAGGTGGAGTCGAAACGACGTCGACCTCTTCACCGAGTCCAGGAACCGGGGTCGACGAACCCGCAGGCATCGGAACCTCGACTTCACCAGCCCCCTGCTCCTCACCTTCATCCTCCTGACCAGAAGGATTGGAAGGAACCGGAGAATGGACCTGCTTCTGAGATTCGGGTGAATCCGGATGTGACGCCTCACCAACAGAGTTATGTTCCGACTCCGAAACCTCCACTTCCTTACTCAGAAGTTTGACCTGGGACTTCGGTCTTGAACTAGAGTCCTTTCCGGAGTGATGACGTGACTCATGGCTCCTCTTCTAATGTTTCTTCCTCGAAGACTTCGAAGCGTGAGCCGAAGACGACTCCGAGCGTGACCTCGAACGAGACCTCGACCTCGATCTCGACCTCGACCGACGAGTTCGAGACTTCGAAGACTTCTTAACTTTCTTATTTTTAAGTTTTGCCACAAGGAGTTTCGGCTCTCTTTCTCTTAGCGCCTTCGGAGTCATCTTCTTGCAGCAAGGACAGTCCTCGACGTCATGGTCGGAACTTAAACACCAAACACAGCATTCATGAGGATCGGTGATAGACATAGTCTTGCCACATTCGCCGCAAGCCTTAAATCCAGTTTTCTTCGACATTTCGAAGAATATAAAGATAGACACAATAATAGGATAATAGTAACAAAGTTACTGTGAAGCTACAGTACGATCCCTGAAAACCGTTAGCGTCGACGACGCGGAAAAAAGGGAACTGATGTCATCACACCGGCGTGGGCCTGTTATAGGCGTCGGTGACGTCAGCGGAGTCGCGAGCGGTGCCGTGCCTCTGTAACGTCCGGATCCACGTCGGCGCAAAGCTACAAAAAGAATTTCCGAATGTTGCTGACGCAAGGGGATATTCACAAGGTGAGGAATCCACACAGCAGATGTATCTATCAGAAAGGCCCCCAAGTTTCACCAGGATTGGTGATACCTTCACTTGCAACAAACTAGCATTTCTTACAGTGTTTCAAAGTTGTTGAAGCTCAAAAAGGCGTGGGAGCGATGGCGGCTCTCTGTTGTCAAACACTGGTTATAGTGGGAGGCAATACATATTGTTAAAACACTTTATCCTGCTTGCCCCATGTATTTCTTTTAATCCAGGGTCTCTGTATAAAGCTTGTGCTTTCCTAACCAATGAAAAAAAATGTGCGGGTTATAGTATGCGCACAATTAAACACTCACCCACTTTTACCTCAACATCCCAAAACGCCCACTGGGCCCAAGAATGTTTGGAATCAATTATGTTGTCCAAGGCGCAGACTTTTATTCGCATTAAGCATATAAATCTACACAACCACTACGGGATTAAGTATTATTTGGATACATATATATATTCATAGCAACAAACTACCTTTGCAACATCCCCATGTCAAAAGCGGTAATAAAATTAGATATAACATTATATTGTATTTCAACTTTGCCATACACGTGTACTTACATTTTGTTGGACGACTCGGCCGACTCACTCAGCTGCGTACATTGTGCCGGCAGGCCCCAAGGCACAACAGCAAACATTGCATTACTTGAAATACAGGGAACTGCCTAGCGCACCGTCCCAACGAGGTACCTGAACACAGGCATCCTCTCAAATTAGGCCACACAGTCCATACGTTGCGGGATAGGTCAGTAGAGACAGGACCACCGGCAGGTCAGTCCCCTTACCGCTTATCCAATGCATAGTTCCATCGTACCCCTTCTTGGGGTCCATCCAATTGCTGAACCTCCATTGCCACGCATGCCCCCTTTGGTTTTAACTGTCAGCGTTCCGCCGCGCTCTACCATGCCACTTTTGCCGAGTGGGATTCCTGATGTTCCCGCGGCTTCCCTGGGTCTAAGGAGACAAAGAGGAGGAGACTCCAGGGACGCCGCCTTAAATACTCATTTCCTCCTAAGTTTCGGTTTTCGAACATCACTAGCCAACTGACCATCCCTGAACAAGCCCCTCCAACCTCAGGCTCTGTTTCATGGCGCGACTAAGGGTGCCCCCTCCTCTAGGTGAGGGGGGGTGCCTAGTCATGTTGTGAATTTTGTCATTACTTTCTGATACCTGATTTTGCTCCTGTGTTCCATATCCATATCTTGACTGTAGGTGTTGTCATGCCTAAGTATAGTAGCCCACACAGGCATTTTATATGGTGGATCATGCCCCCCGAATTGCAATTAATGTGTTTCTTCTGCGCCCAAAGGTATTTTAAACCGACATCAATGCTTTTAGTGTCTCCTCTCTAGGTTAGAGACGTTGCATGCAAAACACCTGGTGGGGCCAGCAACTGGTGGTGCCAGCTACTGGCGGTAGATCTAAGAGTCTCTGCTGTCTACTATGTACTTCATGGCATGGCCTAGTATGCACTAGCAAATCCCTCATATTGGCACTTCTTTTGGAGGAAAAAAGGGGTTTCTTAGGTTAAGGCCATTCAAGTTCAGATTGCGCCAGTTCCTTAGTACAATATGTTTTATATTGTTTTACGCAGTGCTAAAAGTGGTGACGCAAATTGTATTCCTTACTTGCGTTTTTTCTGTACTTTCCAAATGGGCATCTCTATTGAAGTTGGATGCTCTCTTCTGTGCTTTTCTTATGACTTTCACCAGGTAGTTTCTGTTTGGAAGTTTTTCCGACCATTCAGTTGATTCTTTTTTTAAATCCCCTGTATCTAAACTGTTCCTCCGAATACTGAAAAACTGACCCACTGGGAGGTTTTCCCTCAGTGATTTGGGGTGAAAGCTGTTGAACAATGAAAGAAAATTCCTGGCTGTAGGTGTATGGAAAACCTGATTCACCAATAATGTTCCTTCTCTAGGTACAATCACCAGGTTTAAAAATGGAAGATTCTCCTGCATGACAGTGGATGTAATACATAGTAGAGGATTGTGGCTGTTCAACCAATGTATGAAATCATTCATTGATAATTCGTCCCCCCTTCGAATTAGCATCATCAATAAATCGAGGACACAATTTGAGGTAGTTCACCTATTGGCTTTCCAGATTGAAGATGTACTCTTGTTCAAATGATGCCATGTATAGCCCTGCCAAGCTCAGGGGAAAGGTGCTGCTGTAAAGAGCGGCTGGAGGCAGAATTAGGTTTAAAGCTTATTTATTCTTAAAGGCATAAATAGACCCACTGGTGCTGGAGTCCAGGCATCTCTTCAGTTCAGCTCCGACCGCTTCACTGAAGTAGAATCTGGATCACCAGGGTACAGTAAAAGGATTCCATATTACATAGCTAAGAATCTAACAGAGATGAAAGAACTACAACACTAAATAAAGAGAATTACAATAGAGGTAGAAGACATATACCACATGTTCCTTTCTTAACAAAAATAAAACAAACAAAATAAAGAAAACAAAATCAATCTAACACATAATCATAAAATTTCTTAGGCAATTTAACACTTCTTCTAGATAAAATAGGAGCATCTAGAACAGAGGAATTCAAAGAAATGTCATTTCCTAGATCAGTATCCACAAAATCAGAAAGGGGTAAACAAGCACTGTCAGGATCAGGAACAGGGGATTTCTCAAGAATGTCACTGGAAAGAGCGGATCCAGGAACTGGAGGTTCCTCAGCATTGTCAGAGGAATGAACAGATACAGGAGCAGAGCAAGCATAGTTATTGTCATTGGAAAGAGCAATATCATCAAACAAGGCACCATCTCCCATTTTAGAAAAGAAACGTTCTTGACCAGGTTTAAGAATTATCACAGAACTCTTGCTCCACCAACCCTTGTCCTTAAGCAAGACAGTGGAATTGGTGACATCCTCAACTTGAAAAGGTTCAGAGAACTTAGACGAACCCTTGGGGGTGAAAGATGGTTTGATAATTCTTACCCAATCGCCAATAGAAACATCTTTGTTTTTAGAATGATGAGACAAATCATGATAGGCCTTACCAGACTCACGAGCAGAACAAATATTGTTCCTAGCCTTAATGATTGAAGCCTCCAAACTGATCTTGTTAGATTTAGAACTGCCAATTAAAGGCATGAACTTGCATCTGGGTTCTCTGCCTCTCATTAAAAAATAAGGAGATATACCAGTACAGGAATTGGGAGTCAAATGGTAACTCCAAATTTTCTCCTTTAGAAACTGCAAAACATCAAGATTGCTTTCTAAAGCGGCCTGAACGCCTTCCTTAAAAAATCTGTTAGCCCTCTCCACCTGACCATTTGAGCGAGGACTGTAAAGAGGAGCTCTAATAGCAGTAACCCCAAACTTATTCAAAAAAACTTGCATCTTACTGGAAACAAATTGGACACCATTGTCCGACATCAAAGAAACGGGTGCTCCCTCAACCCTAAAAATGTTGTCCAAAAAACATACAACTTCATCAGTGGTAGGGTGTTCAACAAAAGAAAAATAAATCCACTTGGAGAAATCATCAATTAACACAATGAGAAATCTCATCTCTCTACCCAGACACTCGAAAGGTCCAGAAAAATCAATGGAAAGCCTTTGCCAAGGACCTGTGGGACCACTACCTAAAGACAACGGTTCAGAAGCAACCTTCCAGTGCTTATCAGACTTGATGCAAACGGAACAGTTATCAATGAACCTTTCCACTGAAGCATCTAAACCAGGCCACCAATAATGGCACTTTAACAACTTCTTGGTAGCAGACACACCAGGATGCCCAGAATGCGCTAACTGAATAATTCTATCCCTGAGACCAGCAGGAGGGATGAACAAATCTTGTCTTAGCAAAAAATCGTTTTGAATAGACAATTCCTTGGAAACCTGAGCAAAACTTCTCAGAGGTAACTCTAAATTCTTAACGGAAGGCCAACCATTAGCGACATAAGATTTAACCTTCTGCAAAACACTATCATTAGAAAAATGATGACTCCAATCCTTCTCCGCAACACCAAAACAACAGAATTCTAAAGCGTCAACAGAAGCTACAACACATTCGTGCAGATCAAGAACTTCATCACTGGAGTCATCAACAGGAGGTAATCTGGATAAGCAATCTGCAGTAACGTTTTTTCCACCAGCAATGTGCTGAATGGTGAAATTGAACTCCTGTAACCTCGCAATTAATCTAACTAACCTTGAGGAAGCATTACCACTTCTTACGCCGTCCATCATGTAGACAAGCGGCTTGTGATCAGTTACCAAAGTAAAAGGCCTCCCCCACAAGAAGTTCTTACATTTTTCAACGGCCCACACACAGGCAAGGGCCTCTTTCTCAATGGTGCTGTAGTGAGCTTCTGCACCTCTAATGCCCCTGGAGATGAAAGAAATGACACGTTCTTTGCCTTCAACAATCTGAGTGAACACCGCACCCAAACCAACAGTGCTGGCATCAACAGTCACAAAAGAATCACCTTCAGGATCAAAAGTGTTCAAACCGGGTGCCTTGGCAATGAGACTAACAACCTTCACAAAGGCAGAATCGTGAATATCTGTCCACAAAAATTTAGCACCTTTCTTAAGTAAAAGTCTAAGTGGCTCCACAACCAAGGCATACCCCTTCACAAACTTGGCATAATATTCGCTCAAACCAAGAAATGAGCGCAAAGTATCCTTGTCTTTGGGTTTACTGCAATTTTCTAAACTGGAAATGATGTCTTTTTTTGGAAAGATGCCTTCAGGGGTTATCTTGTGGCCCAAATAATTAATTTCACTGACCAAAATTTTGCATTTATCTTTACTCACTGTCATTCCCTTGTTGTTTAAGGTGCTTAAAACCTTTTCCAAGATTACATTATGATCAGAAATGGTCTTAGCAAAAATTAGTATATCATCCTGAAATGATTGTACACCTTTGAGACCATGAAACAGATTCTCAATCAATTTTTGAAAAACGCTGGCAGCTGACGCTAAGCCAAAAGGCATTCTAAGAAATCTATATAGGCCAAAAGGAGTGATAAAGGCTGTCAAATCCTTTGACTCCTCTACTAAGGTCACCTGATGATAGGCAGATTTAAGATCAATAATGGAGAAAAACTTAGCTCCATTAACAGCCGCCAACATTTCCTGTATCCTAGGCAAGGGATAGGTCTCAATAACAATATTTTTATTTAAAGAGCGAAGGTCAACACATAGCCTAATATCATTATTTTTTTGTAAGAGCGATCACTATAGCAGAAACCCACTCAGAACTATCCGTAGGTTCTATAATACCTTGAGAACATAGGTCGTCTAAATGTGCTTTGAGTTTGTCTCTTACTCCCAGAGGTACCATGCGAACTTTATGTTGGACAGGCAAAGCATCTTTTTTGAGTTTGATCTTGTGAGAAAAACCTTTTACCTGTCCAACAACATCCTCAAACACTTTTCCATGCTTATGAAGAATAGAAGACAGGGAATCATCCTCTAAAATAATATTACTGACAGGCATATCTCTTAATTGTATTGGATGATCGGAACCTGGGCATAAATTGATACCAAGCTTGCCAAGATCAAACCAACCCACAATATTCTTCCCGTCAATAGCCACATAAATTTTAGTAAAAATTTGGCGAGTTTCAAATTTAAGAAAATCCTGAAAGAAACCCAACATTTTAATTTTGAAATTACCAAACGCCTTAGGATTTATGTCGGAAATGTTAAGCTGGACACCACTCCAATTTTCCTTGAAAAATACGTCAGATAAAATGGTTACTGGCGAACCAGAATCAGCCATGGCTTCAAACTCAACCTTTCCAACAGAAACAGTACCCAAAGGAGCTTTGAAAGGGAGAATGACACTGTTAATATAATTCTCAAAAGTATCATCATAAATGGTAATAATCATATTGTGCATATCATTTTCAACATCAGAAACATAACTGACCGTAGTATTTACATTTCTCTTAATAGTTTTACAGAATGAGGAAAAATGACCACTTTTACCACACTTGGTACATTTCCTTTTTAGTGCAGGACAATCAGAGAAGTTGGCTAAATGTGATTTAGAACCACACCTAAAACAGCTTAAACCAGATTCCCTGTTAGTCTTGAAAAGATTTTTGCTACGAGTTTGAACTGAGCAAATAGAAGAGACACTTGCACTTTTAGCAGACTCAGCTTCAATAATTTTTGAAGATTCTATAGATCTTTCGATGCCTTTGGCTAGATCAATCACCTCTCCTAGCGTAGGATTGCGGCAGGCCAAAAGTCTTTCTTGTACCTTCTTTGAGAAGCAATTAAAAACAAATTGGTCTCTGATAGAGAAATCAACAAGTGCTCCAAATTGACAATTGGCAGCTAATACCCTCAAGGCCGCCACATAATCTTCCACTGACTCATCAGACAATTGTTTTCTTTTATGAAAAGCATGTCTCTCGATTAACACATTTGGTTCATCTTCAAACTGCTTTTCAAGTCTGGCAACAGCTTCTAAAAATACATTCCAAACATCTCCTTCACCTCCCGGTGCTGTGGTAGGTTCGAGATTTTTAAAAATTTCAATTGCAGCTGTACCTAAGTAACTAAAAAGAATAGCTTTTTTCCTTTCAGGTGAGAACTTAGAACCATCAATTGCAACAATATAGTTCTCGAAGGACTCAAACCATTTTTTCCAAGATAATTTAGGTTTTCCAGGAATTTGCAGGAAAATAGAAGGTTGATTGCAAATCTGAGAAGAAGCCATGTCAAACACTCAGTAGAATTCACTGAAGATTACAGGGACTTGCTCTAGTAAAATAAGTGTGCAAATCACTGAGTTTTAATAGAACTTGCACTTGAAACTTGCGCTTGTATACTAAGTGTGCAAGTCACTGAAGTTAACAAAAACTTGAACTTTTAGAATAAGTGTGCAAATCACTGAATTGGTGACTTGCAGGTAAAACTTGCACTTGAGGAATAAGTGTGCAAATCACAGAATTGGAGACTTGCAGGTAAACTTGCACTTGTAAAATAAGTGTGCAAGTCACTGGAGTTAACATAAATTGTACTTGTAGAATAAATGTGAATTGGTGACTTGCAGGTAAAATAATAGTGTGCAAATCACTGAAATAGAAGAAAAGCGAAATCACTGTGTTCACTAATAACTGAGAATAGCGCTTTAGATTCAAAATATAAACAAAGATTAAGTTGCTTGCTGCTAGCGCTGTTAACGCTGATGAAATAATGACTCTCGAGTTAGAGGGAAAATAAATGAAGTGAGCGAATCACTGAGTTCGCCGGTTAACGCAATGAAGAGTAAAAGGCGCCATCTTCGTGAAGATCACGAACAATGCAGCGAAAATGGCCGCCACGTTACGTGTAACGAAGCGTTCCAGCAGATTAATGCATTTCAGCAGTGTAGCGTGCAACGTCAGCGTTCCAAAAGATTGCCTGACAGGGTGCAACGTCACAAAGGATGCAGCGCGTGAGTACAGCGCAAGCAAAATCCAACGGTCTTTGAGATCGGTAAGCGCTTTTATCCAAATTGAAAATAAATATGAAACAGTACCTTAAATCATCCGAAAATTGCAGGAATTAGAGTAGAGATGCCCAAATCTTCGTAAAAGGAGGTGTGGTAGCCGGCACAACCACGCAAAGGGTCCGTATCAAAAGAGTTCAAAAAGGACAAGAAAATGTCCTTAGTTTTAAAGGAAAAAGCTACACAGTGGGTCTAGTAATTAATTAAATAAACCTCGTCGCCATTGTAAAGAGCGGCTGGAGGCAGAATTAGGTTTAAAGCTTATTTATTCTTAAAGGCATAAATAGACCCACTGGTGCTGGAGTCCAGGCATCTCTTCAGTTCAGCTCCAACCGCTTCACTGAAGTAGAATCTGGATCACCAGGGTACAGTAAAAGGATTCCATATTACATAGCTAAGAATCTAACAGAGATGAAAGAACTACAACACTAAATAAAGAGAACTACAATAGAGGTAGAAGACATATACCACAGCTGCCCACGTATCGGCCCCTCTGGGTCTGTCACCTTCCCGGTGCGCTGGATTGGGACCCCCGCTCTGATCCAAACCATCACAAACCATCACCCCCCTAACGAATACTGAATACAATGTATAATCTGCTTGGCCTCGCCATCTACACTTAAATGCGGCCCCTTTCTTAACTAATGAATGGATGTCCTGTAAGAGGGCTATATGAATCCGGCATTTATTTATTATTATTTTTTATTTTACAAGTTCTTTTTACTAACAATTTCATTGTTACATCATGATGCATTCTTTCACTTAAGTGTATCATGCACACTTTATATTACAAGACCACAACATTTGATTATCTTTTCGTTCGATTCAGACAGTACCGCATCAGGGTTTTTCTTTTGTAACCTTTCCCTCATATCCGTCCTAGTTCCATGTCTCCGACAACATTTTAGTCTCAACAGTGGATCAGTCACCTTCCTCAGATTGTGATTCCTCTCTTGGGGTTTGCATATATTGCTACGATACCTATTCCATCCTCCCCACACCCGGAACCACTTTTTAGGGCATCCCCTGTTCACGTAGACTCATTTTTCTGTCATCATTACATCGTCCATGTCTTGAGACCAACGCCTGAGGGTCGGGCCAGTCTGGATCCCCAGGAATCCTGCAATTATTAAAGTAGGAGAATATTTTGTAGCGTTTGGACATAGTATACATCCCTCTAATGTTCCACTTTATATGTTTAGAGGCAAGCCATTAGATCGAGTCAAATGAAGTCCAGAGGTACCCCCCCAGCATTGTTCCCTTCGTAAATTCTGATGAAAGTTACTTACCTTTGGTAACGCATTTTCTGGTGGATACAGTATCTGCCTGTGGATTGTGCACCTTTTGAATTATCCCTTGTACAGCATTCCATAGAAACTTTTTTCATAGCTCTCCCCAGTTGATAAGGACGTCACAAAGAAATAGCTCCGCTTGTGACTCCATGTGATGTCACCAGAGCCATAAGAAGGCTTTGTCAGCGTGCTGACGTCAGTCCCACTAATTTTTCAAGGCAAACAGGTGCTATGACAACATTTCATGAGCATACACAGTATACAACATTTCCTCCAGTATATACAGCATACGATTTAAAGACGAAAATCAACTGGACACTCTAAAATATAGGCATTTCCTAGTGCAAGCATCACATTATTTCGAATAAAAATAAAACACATGAACTTCTTGCTAATCCTTTTTTCGGCATAAATAGGCAGGCAACAGGGAGGTGGGTGGGTCAGTGAGGAATCCACAGGCAGATACTGTATCCACCAAAAAAAAGTGTTACCAAAGGTAAGTAACTTGTTCTTCTGATGGATACATCTGCCTGTCGATTCTTTACCTTTTGAATTGAATCCCCAAGCAGTCCCACTCCCAGAGGAGGGTGCCTGCCAATCTGTATCAAAAAAATCTTACAACACAGACCGTGCAAAGTGGCCGTCCCTCCTCACCTCTGAGTCTTAGCAGTAATGCTACGCAGAATTCTGGAGGGAGGCCCAAGTTGCCGCCTCACATATGCCTTCAGGAGGCTCCTTCTTGGTCAAGGTGCAGCATATCTTGAAGCAGAGGATGATAGACCTGGACAGCGCTCTCTTGTGGACAGCCTTGCCCTTCATCTTAACAACATAGCCAATGAAAAGTTAGTTGTCCAACCTGAAGTCTTTAGTCCTGTCCAGGTAGAAGCTGACCGCCCTCTTGGGGTCCAGACGGTGAAGTCTCTCCTTCTCCTTAGAAGGGTGAGTGGGAAGATATAAAGTAGGTAGAGTGAGAGATTGCCCTAGGTGGGAAGAAATGACCACCTTAGGCAGGAAAGCAGCTCCGGTCCTATGAACCATCTTATCTGCATGAATCAAGGTAAAAGGGGGCTTAGAGCTAAATCCCAATGAACAACTAAGCAAAGGGGGACTCAATCAAGAAAGTAAGGACCAAATTCAAATCCCACTGGGCATGATAAATGGAGTGGGAGGAAACTTGCTAGTGAGACCCTTAGTGAATCCCATGACTATGGGAGACTTAAACAAAAAGATCCAGATCGCGCATTTTACAACCCCCCACCCTGACCCTCCCCTGCCTGACGTCACCGCCCCAGTATAATGTCCGGCACAGGCCGTGCTTGCCTGGAAGGGAGACGGAGCGGAGGGTGCGATGAGGTGAAGAAGGTCTGTGTACCACACCCTTCTTGGCCGGGGTGATCAATATGACTTGGACCCGGTCTTGGCAAACCTTCCTCAGAACCCACGGAATCATAAGTATGGGAGGGAACACGTAAAAATACTGAGAGACCTAAATTAACTGAAATGCATCCCCGAACATTCCTCCCAGCATCGGATACTGGAGACTGCGGAAAGATGGGCAGTATGTGTTCTCATGAGTGGCAAATAGATCCATCCGAGAAAACCTCCACATCCTGAAAATGTGATGGACCATCTCCGGATTAAGACGCCACTTGTGATCGGCCAAGTATTGTCAACTGAGATTGGCTTCACACACATTCAGCTCCCTGGCCAGATGATTTGCAATTACACAAGTCTGATAGTTCTGAGCCCAGGACCAGAGTTGCAGAGCTTCTCTGCAGAGATGATATGACCCTACTGCTCCCTGTTTTCTGATGTACCACATCACAGTAGTGTTGTCCTTCAGGACCTAAACTGACAGACAGCAAATGGAGGGAAGAAAGGCCTTGAGAGCCAAACGAATCAGCCACAATTTTAGAAGATTTATGTGAAACAATCTTTCCTCTGGAGACCAAAAAGCCCTTGAACTCCAGATCCCCCAAATGAGCTTCTCACCCCAGAGTGGAGGCATCCGTTATAACTGTGGCCAATGGAGAAGGAGGTTGAAAAGGTTTGCCTTGAGACAGGTTGCCTGGAACACTCCACCATGACAGCTCCGCAGCAGTTTCTCTGGAGAAGATGACCACCTCCCTGAGATCTGTTGTGTTGAAACCACTGCCTGCGGAGTTACCACTAGAATGTCCTCATTTGCCAGCGTGCATGGTTGACCAACAGTATGCAAGAAGCAAAGAGACCGATCAGGCACAGAACCTTCAGACTTGAACAGCTGCTCCACCTTGAAACACTGGAATCATAGCCCCCTATGAACAGATTGAGCTGTGAAAGCACCAGGTGAGATTTGGGTACATTTATCGAAAAACCCAAGTCGAACAACTGTCACGTTGTCACTTGCAGGTGATATAGCACCATCTCTGGTGACCTTGTGTTGAGCAGCCAGTCGTCCAGATAGGGGAAAACAGAAATTCCCGACCTCCTGAGAAGTGTCGCTTCCACTGCCATCACCTTTGTGAAAACCTGTGGTGCAGATTTAAGACTGAATGGAAGGACCGCAAATTGGTAATGTTGGGATCCCACTGTAAAACGGAGATACTTCTGATGTGACTACATGATGGGAATGTAAAAATATGCATCCTGTATATCGATCAACAAAATCCATTCTTCCTGCTGCAGCACCAGAAGAACCGGAGCTAGGGTCAACATCTTGAATTTCTCCTGTTTGAGGTAAAGATTCAAGATCCTGAGGTCTAGGATCAGTCGCAATAGCCTGTCCTTTTTGGGGGATCATGATAGCATCCCACCCTGACCCCTTTCCTGCTCCTGAACCACCTCTATTGCACCTTCTGTGACAAAGATAGAACCTCCTGCTGCAGAAGCAACAGATGGTCCTCCGAACACCAACCCTGATGAGGGGGGATAGGAGGGGGAAACTCGCAGAAAGGTAGAGCGTATCCATTTTCTACAAGATCCAAAATCCAAAGATCTAATGAGACAGTTTTCAAATTTCTTAGAAAATCGGACACACAACCTCCCACGGATCCAACATGCTCTAAGATGGGGGATCTAGAGCTGCTTGCCTGTGGAACTGATTGGGGGAACACGAGCTGAGTCTTGCAGGCGACCTCTACCTTTCCCTCTGTATGTTCTATACAGCGGGTTTGCCTACTGTTGTTGCTGCTGATGTGCCCAAAATGGAGTAGTCTTTCTAAAGCCCTGAAATCTTTGATAACCGAAGCCCCTTCATTGAGACTGCAGGCCTAGTGATCTAGCGAAGGCTCTACTATCTTTAAAGTGCTGTAGCGCTGAGTACGCTTTGGATCTGAAAAGTTTAAGCCATCAAAAGGTAAATCCAAAAGGATGACCTGAACATCCGGAGAGAAACCAGACCCCCTAAGCTAGGCATGCCTCTTAGTTGCCCATGAAGAACCTATCACGCTAGCAACAGAGTCCGCCATATCTAGCCCAGATTGAATAACCTGACGGGTCGCAGCTTGAGTGTCCAACAGCACCTCTGTAAAAGGGCCCTGGACATCATCTGGGAGCTTAGGGATCACCTCTTTAGCTGAATCCATCAACGCATGGATGTAGGGACCCAGTAGGCAGGTAGCGTTTGTCGACTTTAAAGCCATACTGGCAGAAGAAAATACCTTTTTCACCGATTGCTCCATCTTTTTTGAATCCCTATTTCCAGGGGTGGACAAAAAAGAGTCAGAATATTGCTTCGAAGAGCATGACGCCTGAACCACCAAGCTCTCAGGAGAAGCGTGCATAGATAAAAAAGCCAAATCCCCAGGTGCAACTTTGTACCACCTTGTCACCGATGTGGAGACAGCTGGGGCAGACATAGGCTTTTGCCATACTTTTAGAATGGGGTCCGTCAAAGCCTCTTGAAATGGGAGCAGAGGCTCTATCACCGACGAAAGAGTGTGAGGGATCTCTCTCAAGATGTTTGATATAATCTCCGCAGTGGGCAACTGCAAGTCCAGGAGATCAGCAGCCTTCCTGATGACTGAGTGATATGAAGAGACCTCATGTGAAGGAGGCCTCTCAGTAGAAGAGAGTTCCCACTCTGGCGATGTATCAGGCCCACTAGCTTCCTGAGGCCCCTCAAACTCAGGGATGGTTTCTGCTATTTTCAATTACTCAGACTCTTCCTGATGCTCCTGGAATTCTTCCTCCTCCAGAATCCTCTGTGCCTCCCTTCTTGACCTTATCTTGGGTCTGAGCGACAGCGGCACCAGACGTGGCACCTGTGATTTTAGAGCCGGTGTTGATGGAGGCCCTTCAGGTAGAGCCGGAGTTGAGTTGTGGCCCAACTGGGCGTCGCAGAGCCTTTAAGAGTCAGAGTCAGAGAATGAGCCAGAGTCACCCGGGGTGAAGGGGAAGGCACAACTTCATCCTTCCTGTGATGCCGTAGAGCTGGGGACTCGGACTTCGGCGACTTTTCCTTAGAAGAGCAATGTCTGGAGCCATGACACTGCTTCTTCTTATGCTTCCTCAATGAAGTCTGTGACTTTGACTTCGATCTTATCCTTCTCCAGCCCCTCTTCTGCTTTTTTGCCCTGGCCATGAACAGTTTCCCTTCCCTCTCCTTGAGGGCCATCGGATTCATCCGGCGACACGAAGAGCATCAATAGGCGTCGTGGTCAGATGACAGGCACCAAAGACAATCATCATGGGGGTCCGTGACATACGACCCAAGCATTCCATACAAGGTTTAAACTCAGACTTCTTCTGAGCAGCCACTGCACTGCTACGGTTAAAGGCGACTGTAACAATGTTAAACTACTAAGAAATGGAGAGTCCAGAAAAACCGTTACACGTCGACAGCGCAGAAAAAAGGGAATAGACGTCAGCATGCTGACGAGGCCTTCTTATGGCTCTGATGATGTCACGCGGAGTCGCGAGTGGAGCTGCTCCATTGTGATGTCCTTGTCAACGTGAGTTTCTGTGGAATGCTGCTTAAGGGGTCATTCAAAAGGTGAGGAATCCACAGGCAGATACTGAATTCATCAGAAATATAACTTTCTGCCCTATGATATGTGCAACCCCCTTAGCTATTAAACCTATAACACTCCAGCTCCCCCATATCAGGATAAGTGAGCAAACCCCCCTCATCCAAACATATTCAAACAGTGCAACAATAGTATACCCATGGGGCCTTGTAAGCCTCTTTCACTCCAGGAGCAGCATCCAGTCCCGCTGCTCCATAGGCCTCATACCCATCATAGTAAATGGTTCAAACCTTAGTAAACCCATCTCCAAGGGATCCACATCGCCCCCCAATCCTGTCTAGGGATTTATTCCAGACCAGCCTCCATCCTCACTCACAATCCCTTTTCATGCTTGCAGTAAATGGGAGGAATCAGATCATCTCATGCTGTTCCGGGGATGACTAACAGCATGTCCTGGCTGGGTCCCCCCATCGTACTGGAACTGTGGTCGGAGTCTGAATCTTTTGCCTCATCTCCAGTTAAAGATGGTGCTTCTCCTGCTCCAGATGCACTCAACAAAGTGATCGCAGCCACCACTCTTTCTTGTTCCTTTTGTGTTTCAGCTCAGGAGGGGGCAGCCAGGGGTCTGTTTTGGTCTCTGTGCTGTTGGCTGCCTACCTCTTTTGTTGTTCTGGGGTAGGTGTCCGGGGGCCTGCTGATCAATCCTGTCCCATACCTCCTGAGGTGTACTAAAGAATCGAGTGCCAGCTTTAGTCACCACTCTGAGCTCCGCGGGACAGAGCATCGAATATTGGATTTCCATTTGACACAGTTTTTTCTTCACTGCTAGGCAAGATGATCGTTGTCGCTGGACCTTTCTGGAGATATCTGGGAATATTCTGTCAGTGCTATTGTCCAGTACTAAGTGGTCTTTCTGTCGAGCCTGCCAGAGCACCTGATCTCTGTCCTTGTAAAATAGCAGCGCACCACTACCGGCTGCGGCGGGCCTCCCGGAGGGGGAGATCTCGTGGGTACTCTATGGGCTCTCTCTAAAGCATAATAAGGGGATAAGCCTTCCACCGGCACTTCCTCTTTGGGCCACTTCTCTAAATAGTCCACATGCTGCCCCCTTCAACTTTCTCTGGAAGCCCTTTGATTCACACATCATTGCGCGAGGATCCATTTTCTTCATCTTCGGCCCTCAGCTCAAGTATCCACACTTAGGCTTTCAATATTGTCAATCTGTCCTTTGTTGATGCTATGGTCGGTTTCAGATTCGCCACCTCGTCCTCTGTCGCTGTGACCAGTTCTGCCAGTCGGCGGTGGTCCGCCCTCAAGAGTCCCATATCTTCTTGTATGGTGTCGATCTTGGTTTTAACAGCCGTCCTCAAGGCTGCTATTACCTGAAGAATGTCCTGCAGCGTTGGTCCCGCATCGGGTCACTCTGCAATGGGCTGATGTGGACGGTCTGGTTAGAATTCTCTGTGTCCACCTGATTCTGAGCTGAGGGTTCAGGACTCTGCTTCCTACCAGCCTTCCCCATGTTGTCGATAGTGGCGGAGGAAGACAGAAGGCGGTTTCCTCCGCCAGCAAGGCAGCTCCTCAGTGAAGGTTTGCTCCTCCACCGGTAGTCCAGGGTCAGACAAGGGGGCTCAATTCAAGTCTCGAGGTAGGGCACCCTCTGTAGTGGCCAGGTTCCCTCAAAAGCGTTGGCCCAGGTGTCTTTCTCAATGTGGTGCACTATAGATGTCCATGCTCAAGTCACCACCCCATAATGTACTTGCCACCGGTGTGTGCCCCTCTGATAGGATAGGACACTCCTCTATTGCTGGTTCCCCTCCCAAGATGCTCAGTCTGTTTTCATGTCTACCTCTAGGTTCTCCTGTTGTGTGGCCTAGGCCACTCGGTTGTATCAGCCATGTCAATATTGATCAAGCAAGTCATCCAACATTACAAGCCTCAGTCAGGGCCAGTTTTAATTCTTTTCTCCAGCCCGCCCTGTGTATCAGGCCTTTCTTATATCGCCTTATCCACTATAGTGCTAGACTCCCCCTCAGTCCTCAGGATGGCGTTCAATCTACGTGACTCGTTTCAAGCAGGGTGCCACAGCTTGCCGGGGAGGAGGCAGTCTGCGCTGGGGTTGGGAGGCTCTCAATGTAGACTCTGGTCTTTTCTGCGGTAAACAGTTTTTAAGCCTTCCGGCTATTTCACCCAGTCTGAGGCAGCCGCAATATGCTGCATGCTCTACGTCTTGCAGGACTGTCTAATCCCCACTTTCCCCCTCGCTCTCCGACACTGCCCAGTTTTGTGGCTCCCCTCAGTTCCACCACTTCTCAGAACGTTACCCTGGCTATGGGAACTGTTCCTCTGCCGCCAAAGTCCCCCACTCAGTGTTTGTAGTTGCTTTGTGTGCCTCCGACGCTCAGTGTCCTGCCACCCAGGCAGGATGCTCAGCTTGTAAATGTAATTGTAATTCGCATTATCACCGTCAGGTCTCTAAGCGCTGTAAGAGAGAGCCTTACCCTAGCATGTGAGGAGATGTTTATTGATTAGCATGTGCCCCAGGCTTCCGCAAAAAGGACTGTTTTTAGCTTCTTCCTGAAAGAGAGAAGTGCCTGTTCCTTGCGCAAATTCTCCAGCAGCTTGTTCCAAAGTAGAGGAATGGAGGTTGAAAAGGCTCTTCCTCCTTTAGAGGTCAAACTAAAGCGGGGGCAGCCAGCAAGCCTGCCTCTGAGGACCATACCACCCTGCTAGGAGTATAGTTGGCTAAACGATCTTTAATGTAAGTTGCGGCTTGGCCATAGATGGCTTTATGCGTGATGCAAAGGCCCTTTGTTAGAAATGGGATCTCTGGTTGGCTAAGGCTTGCGCCAAAGCCAGGCAGAAACCACCACTCTAGTCAGGACAAGGGAGTTACACACTGAAGATAACCCCTGCTCACTCCCTTGGTAGCTTGGCACGAGCAGTCAGGCTTATCTCAGAGGCAATGTGTAAAGCGTTTGCATAACACAAACTCACATCAGCAACACACTAGGCACACCACAAAAAGAACTCTGCACAAGGTTATATCAAAAATAGCCTTTGTATTATCATTAACACATTAGAAACATAATCACACAATGTGCACTGTGCCAACTGGCACCGGCAATATTCACAGGGGATTATATACAGGCCGGGCCCTGGTCAGAACCATCAGAACAGGTAAGTAAAACACAAGTAATGAAACAACCAGTAACTACTGGTACCATAATGACCTCAGCATTATCACGTCAGGCATAAACCACATTAAGCCCAAACTACCTACGCATAAACACATTACGCCAAAGGGCTCATACCAATAAGATGCCCTCCGAGTCATAAACCCCCTACGCACTAGGACATCAGCAGCCCAAACACATTAGGCATAGATCATCATAAGCATAAACGCATTATACCATCTCATTAGGCCTAAAAATCACAGCATAACATTTGCATTAGGCATCACCATATTATGCATTGGTCCTCATGTTAGGGGTAACACTACGCATAAATCACAGTGCCTAACATTACCCAACTGTCCCCAGGCCAATCTAGCCTTCCACTGTGGCTTCAAATGCCCTTTGTCCCGCAAAGTCAGGGCTGGCTGCCAAAGCAGCAAAAGCAAAGTGCGCAATTGCGCAGGCCTAAATGTGGCAGCTGCCCGCTACTTGCAGGGCAGCTGGGAAATCAAAAGGATGGGCACGGGCATTCACTGCGCCCTCTATCCCCCACTGGTTATGTTTTTTTGTTATGTTTTTTTATCTCTTTCCAGCGCCAAGAAGCTTTCGGGCGTATGTGCGCTTTATACATTTTTAATAACATAACATAACATAACTGGGATTCTAACAGAAAAGATGGCCCCCATGTTGCAGCTGCTGGTATCTCCTGCGCAGCTGTGGCAACAACAAGCTGCCCTGGCACTCTCTGAAGCCTCTGGTGCCCAAAACAATGCCCCACAAGCAATGAGGACGGGCACTCAACATGCCCACTGGAGTTCCACTCTGGGGCCCTGTAGATAAAGATTTTTCTCCACGGTGCAGCTGCCACGCTCTTGTGGTGCGGCTGATGTCACAAATTAGCACGGGCACCACAGTGCCTTGTTAAGTCCCCCACTGGGACTACTGACCTACTTACACCCTTGCTGCAGCGGCCCCCAATCTGTGGTGCAGCTGAGGGAGAAAGCACGCACTGCCCCAACTGTGCAGTGGGAGCACAAGACCACTGCTCCCACCTCAGCCCCCACTCAGCGGGGACAACTCTGCGGGCTCCGTTGAGGGCTGACCTTTGCTCTCCTACCCGTGTGGGATCGGGAATGCTCCTCACAGGCTCTGCTCCTCAAGCCTCCTCAGCAAAACCTGGTACTGCGACTGGGACTCCAGCAAGGAGCCTGTGAGGCTCTAGACATCCTGGGCTGCCTGCGGGGCACCTTCCAACAACACGGGAGCCCTGCTCGGGCCAGCAGCCACCTTCTTCCTTCCTTCCAAAGGTATCTGGCTCTTTCCAGGCACCGGAGCGTGGTGTAGGCTACCGTACGCTTCCTCTTCTCAGTACCGCAGGGCTCTCTCACGCTCAAGGGAGCCCCGCTTAGACTTCTGGCGATACTCAGTAGGCCCAGCCCACAGTCAGGCGTCTCTTGCCTGACTTCCGGGTCAACGCGGGCAGCGCCGCGGCTCTCCACTGCGGGGGCACAGACAGGCAGGGTAGGTTCCCGCTTGGTTTTTATTTTGGCATTCAGTAATTAAAAAGCACGGGGTGGGCTCCCGTGAAGCACACACTGCAGGGTGGGTACTTGCTCGATTATGGTGATTGCGGGATGGGCACCCGCTATGTGCATATAAAAAAAAGGAAACAAAGATGCGGGGTGGGTACCCGCTCTGTGCACAGAAATGCGGGGTGGGCTCCCGCTTCAATAATGAGCTCCGGTGGGAATCCCACACGCCGGGATTCCCTCGCAGTCATGCGCTGCAGCAGGGCCAGCTCCTCTCTCCTCAGGCAATTACCGTACAGCGCTCATGAGGCACTAGGGAGCCCTAACGTCCTTAAAAGGGGTAGAAATAAAAGTCTTTGGTGCTGGGGAGACCCCAGCAAAGCGCAGCCAGGCAGGCCAGCACGCAGGGACCCCCAGGAAACAACAGCTGGGTCCCGCGGCGGTTCCTTCTGGCAGAGTGTCCGCCCAAAGTAAGAGCAAGCACACCACTTTAATGAGGTCACATCCCCTTCATTAATAGGACATTTTCTTTGTCTGAAAGCACAGGGCCGGGAAAACCACATGCAACTGGTTTACCAGGCTCCTCTTTCCCATTGTTAGGTGGGGGCTCGTCATCAGACACACCACAGTGTGGCGGAGCCAGCATTCACTAGGGCAGGCACACTCCTATTCAGGGATCAGGGACTTCTCCTCCCACTACTCAAAATGTAGATGTCCCATTCAGCCTAGCGCTGACTCACCCTGCTCCTCCTGGAGCCACCCACACCTCACCAGCCCCTGTCACTCAAAAGCCAGACATGCAATTCACATCAGGCAGGCAGACACAAAGCACACAGAAATGCCAACTTCTAAAAGTGGCATTTCTAAAATTCTTTGCTTAACCGGGACCAGTGCAGCTGACGTAGGAAGGGGGTGGCGTGGGCCATCCAGGCAGTCTAAAAATTAATCTGGCAGCATCATTCATGATGACCTGTAGTCTGGCCAGCAGGGGCTGGAGGTAGGCATTGAATAGGAGAGGTGACAACGCCGAGCCCTGTGGTACCCTGCACAAGAGTTTGCCGGAATCAGACACATGGTCAGCCAGCTGTACTCTCTGTGATCGATCGTTGAGGAAAGATGTGAGCCACATAAGGGCCGTGCCCTGGATGCCTAGCTCCGAGATCTGCGACAAAAGTTGGTCATGGTTGACCTTATCAAATGCCGCTGATAGGTCTAGCAAAACCAGGGCACGTGGCTTTTTCTTATCAGCCCTTAACCTGAGTTCATCCAGCACTGACAGCATTACCATGTCCATGTGTGATGATCCCTAAACCCTACCTGATTGTTTTGCAGGAGGTGGTTTGCTTCTATGTGGTGTGACAGGGATTTCAGCATGCGCTGTTCCAGCACTTTTGCTAAGGAATGGGAGTTTGGAGTTCGGCCTAAAGTTTTTTAGGTTCTTCAAGCCTGCCCCTGGTTTTTTTAGAAGCGGGAAGACACAACTTCCTTAAAATTGGTGGGGACGTGGTCTGATTCTAGAGATTGATTTAGTAGCGAGAGGACCTCGCTTTCTATCCCTGGTAGTGCCAACTTAAAGATCCTCGGTGGACAGGGGTCCGCAGGTGACCTTGACTTTACCCGCCCCATTAAGGGAGACAGGGAGTCGCAAGTGAGCATGGTGAAGAGGGTGAGTGGTTTATCATATGTGGGGGGCAGAGGTTCTGACGCTTAGGGACAATGGACAGTAGGAGTAAGATGAATCGCCATAAATATGTCCTTCACTTTCTTTGAGAAGAAGGACTGGAACTTTTTGCAATCTTCCAGACAGAAGGGGGCTTCTGTTCCTGAGCTTGTCTCATCTCTTTTAGAATCTGAAAGGTTTCTTTTTGTGTACTGTCAGCAGCCAAAATGCTAATCTCATAGAATTCTGCTTTCCTTGTTAAAATTGCTTTTTTATAGACTGCAAACATAGAGTGATATTCTAGCTGGGCACCTGGGTCATAAGCTTTATGCCAGACTCTCTTGTGCTGGAGAAGGGTTTGTTTCATGTTTCTTAAAGCTTTGTTGAACTAAGGGGCCCCTTTGCCTTTGTCCCTTACTCTTTCCCTACCCATTGGGGCTACCATGTCGATGCCATTTTTCAGCCATGTAGACAGGGTGGCGCTTTCTACATCAATGTTTCCCTGAATTGGACTTGGGGTGGCTGATTTATGTAGGGTGTCAACCAGGTCGCCAGCTCTAATTTTATTCCAAACCCCGCAGCACTTTCCACTCCGGGGTGGCCGGCTTGCTTGTTTTGTGGGTGGGAACTGGCCTCTGATTAAATGATGATCAGACCAGGCGCAGGGACTGATATCTATTGGGCTGGTAATGGGATGGAATGTCCATACCAAATCGAGTATGTGTCCCTTCTCATGAGTAGGACCATTCACTAATTGTCTGAGTTCCAAAGAGATTAGCGCCTCATCCAACTGTTTTGCCTGGCTGTCTTTAGGAATCTGATCCCAATGGAAGTTAAAATCCCCCGTCACCAGGATACATTGATATCGTGAGCGGATATCGTTGACTAATTTCGTAAAGAGCTCAACAAACTTGGGTGGCGTTCGTGGGGGATGGTACACTATCAGAATGACTAGACAGGTGGTCTGGGAGCAGATCTTACCCCCCAATACATCGGCCCCCTCTATGCTTTCTGCGCACAGAGTCTCTGTCTTTAGCTGTTGATTATACAGAATCTTGACTCCACCCACTCAGGTGCTGCCCGGTCTGTTGCAGAAAAGACAAGTATAGTTCGGGGGCATGACGGCTACCAAGTCCGGAGCTGAGGACTCCTCGAGCCAGGTTTCTGTGACTTCTAGGATGTCCAGAGGGTCGTCTTGGAGGAGAGGGAAGACCTCAAGATTGTGTTTCTGCAGGGAACGGGTGTTAAGGGTACCCACCCTTAGTCTCCGTGGGCCAGTGAGCCAGGGCGGCCTAGAATGATATATTGTGGGACTTAGGCTACTTGTTCCCGTTTGTGACGTTAATAGCCCTTCCGACCTGAGTTCTACGTTATTATCAAGTAGCGTTGTACCTTGATTTAGGGTCAGGAGTCCCTCTGTGGAGTACAGGTTGCGGGGGCCAGGGGTACTGGCCCCTGGTCCCGGTCTGGCGAAGACGGGAACAGACAGGCTGGTGTCTGGTGTGCCGAAGGCGCACCTACGGCAAGTAGGTGCGCCTTCGGCACACCAGTGGCACGCCCGCTGCGCGTGTGTGCTGCGCACTTGCTCCAGCTTTGCTAATAAGCTTTAAACTCCTCCCACCCACCACTGAGCCCTGTGTCCCCGAGCACTAGACCGTGAGTTGAAGTGGAAGTGCTCCAGCAGAAGTAGGGGAGCGCTGAACGCGAGTCAATGACAGTGTAAAATACAAGTACAAGGTACAGTTTTTACAGGTTTAAAAGTTTTAAAAGGATTCCAACAGTTTTAAAATTAGCATTGTTTTAAAAATAGTAGCGTTTCACAAACAGAACAGCAGCGCCACGAGCAGACCACAACGGGTGTAGGCGCATCTCTCTCACTCACACTGTACTCTCTTCTTTGTGTGGTCAGCACTGCAGACATTAAGCAGTCCAGGTCTGTGCCACCGGCTGCTCAGTGTTGACACAATAGCAGAATGGTTGGGGTGAGTTCATTCTCTCACCTCTCTGCTTCAGCAGCGTAGTCCGTGGCTGACACCATCTCTCTCCTCATCACCGCCAGTACCCTCAGGTTGTCGACCCAGTTCACTCTCTCTAGTCCCGGGAAGGGAGGGGGGGCAGCATCCTCCGATATCAGGAAGCCACCGCCTCACAATTGACTCCTTTGCTCACCAACGAATCTGAGCTTCTCCCGTGGCTTGTTTGCCCATGCCGCCGCCATCTTTTTACCTGGCCGCATCTTCTTCCCAGCTAGGTAGCCATCTGTAGTCACCGCTTTTGGCAAATAAAATTATCTGCTGGGTCCCTTGTATCATAATGGTGTTGGAGGGGCTAATAGCACCGAATGGGTTTCGGCCAGCCAGAGCTACTTGGGGGAGCTGCCTATACTATTTGCTGCTGGCCAGGCCCCCATCTTCCCCAGCAGTACAGACCTTGTACGTGCTTGGTGTAGCAAACAGATTGAGCTAAGGGTTTCCCCATTCATGGAAGTTACTTCATGCCATCTCCAGATGTAACTGCCACTCATGATCTGTTAGGCGCCGACTGCTGAGCTTTTTCACCCTGGCATTCATCAATCCTGCAAGTGGTTTATAACAAACAAGCTACTTACCTGACAGGATTTAGTGTATTGGGCTAGGGTGGGGGTGCTTTACAGCGCCACCAGACTGCTTCGAAGGGCCCAATTTGTGCCCTCCTTGCATACTCCAGTTGGAACCAGTTCAGGGAGCTATTGGCTCATGCTCTGGCACGAAACTGGACAAAGGACATGGGAGCATTCTCCCCTCTGTCCAGTCCCTTCTCTAGAAGAGACTACTGAATTGTCCCAAACCTTTCCTTTGAGAGCGTACCTGTGGGTGTGATTCAGATTTGTCACGGACCAAGATTCAGACCCGAAACCACCTCCACTTCAACCATCTGGGCACCTTGGACTTTGTTGGACTTTACCTGTAACCGAGACTGCATCAAGGATTCTCCTGGTCTCGTAGTCCTGCCTGTCTTCAGCATTGTCTGTGCTTCATCCAGGTTCTTCTCCAGGCCTGGAGGCATCAAAGACACCCATAGTAATCTTTCTTGGAGTGAAGGAGTCACTCCACTGCATCTGCAGGGACCACAGTAAAGTTGACCGGTCTGCTACTGTGGAGCTCCCAAAGTCTCTGAAAGGTTCAGCAACACAGGTGGTAGTTCTGTAACTCCCTCGAGGCCTGCACTGTCTTATCACTGAGTCAGATGCAAGTATCCCTTGAAGGAACTGCTGGAACAGAACCCCTATGTAATGCGTCAACTTGCCATTGCCAAGGCTTGTTGACTCTCTTCTCCAAAGGTCTTCTGGCTCCAAGAAGTTCCAGCCTCCAGCATCTCTTCCTGCCAAGATCCTCATCACATTCTCTACACTGTGGGCCTGCTTCTTTTGTGAGCAGCTAGAGGTCCTCTTGCGACTCCTTTGCCTTCGGCCTGTGGGTCCTCTTGAGGGTCTTCTTTGGCTCAAGTGGGCTCCCTTGCTTGATCAGGGCCTGCTCTAACCCTCCTTTACCTGGTGAGTCCCTTGGACCTTGCTGGTCCCGACACTGTACCTTCTTCATTTTCCTCATCTTTTGCTGCTGCCAAGCCTTATTGGTGCTCCTGCCGGACACCGAGCCCCTGGTTCTCGACTTCCGACGTGGGATAACTTGTGAATGGGGTTGTTGTTATCTCTGTGCACTCCTTAAGTGTTGAACAAAGTTTAAGAGGTTTTGTTAGGCGCAATCCTTGCGCCCTGTGCCTGTCAGTGCCTTACATAATTAGGAGAATATGTGATTGGGAAATCACAAAGGGTGCGTTCATTTAACATGAAACCATGGGGTTTCTTCACTCATTTAACTTGGCTTAGTTATCTTTAGTATTTCCAAATGAAACAATCATGTCGCTGTTGAAATCCTCATATATTTTTATTCATTTCAAATAGATTTCTTTGTCAAAATATTTGATGAAGTTCATTTAGATCATAAACAATTCATTGCATTACTTCATGCCCAATGCATTTCGGGTTGATCAAAGTAACCCTTCATCAGGGGCCTCTTTCGCACGCAGGCCTTGAGTGCACATGGTTAGGCTGACTTCGGAAGACACCGTCCCCGTTACTCCTGTCGTCGGCACCCTCAAGGTCTGCGTGCGAAAGAGGCCCCTGATGAAGGGTTACTTTGATCAACCCGAAATGCTTTGGGCATGAAGTAATGCAATGAATTGTTTATGATCTAAATGAACTTCATCAAATATCTTGACAAAGAAATCTATTTGAAATGAATAAAAATATATGATGATTTCAACAGCGACATGATTGTTTCATTTGGAAATACTAAAGATAACTAAGCCAAGTTAAATGAGTGAAGAAACCCCATGGTTTCATGTTAAATGAGCGCGCCCTTTGTGATTTCCCAATCACATATTCTCCTCATAACTTGTGAATGGCTCAAGGTCTTCCACAGCATTGCCTGGTCGTTACAGCTGCAGCAAGAGGTCACTGTCAACTCTCCTGCATCTTCCGTCATCGGTGGTCATTGGTCTTCCGTGCCTCCTGGTCACTCCTGAAAGTCATAGTCTCTGTCCCCTCTGCTTGCAGGTACTCCTCTTCAAGCTGCTCCAAGTTTTCATTAAAGGAAAATGGGATGCATCACAAAATAAAAAATGAAACTTTGCAATTTGATTGTTTAAGAGTAGGCAGTGGTCCGTGGGACCACTGCTTGCTCTTAAAACATTTTTTTCCTTTCTCAAAGGAGAAGGGGCCCCTGAGCACTCCTTCCCATTTGCAAATGGTTTACCACCTCCTTGAAGGAGTCGGTAAAATATGAATGTTTTGCTGCCGTAATTTGGTTGCAAAACATTCATACATCCCATTTGGATTTGGTATTAGGAAGGGATGCCCTAAATATGCCCCGTCCAAATACTGAATCGCAAACACAAATTGCGTTTTGGTAACGGTTTACCAAATCGTAATTTGTGTTTCATACATATATAAAAGCATTTTTGCGCTCAGAAACAGACTGATTGGCCATTTCAGACCGCAGAAATGTTTAATATATGTGGCCCTAAGTCCTTTCTGGAAGGTGGTCACAACTCCCTGAGACAGGAAACCTATTGCTCTACCTTCCCCTGCTCAAGCTCAGCTTAGTAGCAGGAGGGCAGAACCACGCTGGGGTTGACAGCAGCACTAGCTTGCTAGTAGACCGTAAAAGACTGTTACTGGGAGTACTGGGGAATTTCCGGAGGAGTACCCAGTGCATGGAATTATACATCCGACACCGGTAACTGTTGGGGGTATGATTCTAACATGTTTTATACCCAACATGCCCAGGTATGGCATAGCCACTATATACTTAGCCATTGCATACTGATGGGTAGCCACTATATGTATCAAAATGGCTGGCCGCGCTTACAAAGTAGTAGTACTAAGAACTTATAGGGGTATACCAGTAGCCAATTATGGAGGTACCACAGTACTTTCCACATCAAATTTAGGGATGAAGCACAGTGACTGGGGTCCTGATTTGCAGATCCCAGTCTGGCTAGTCACAAAAATACATACTGATACCAGCAAAAGTGGGAGTAACTATGAAAGCGGATCCTACTTTACAACACAAACCCAACCAAACAAAAAATGAGATGGGACTAACGTTGCCCAGTTGAGTCTTCATTTTCTATGTGGAAATATCTAGAGAGTTCATCTATGTTGGCATGGTTACTACCAGGTCAATGGTCCACAAAAAAGTCTATCCCTTGTAGGGAAATGCTCTACCTCAAAAGTTTGGGATTTTCACCCTTCATTTGTTTTAGCAATAAGAGGGGCTTCTGATCCGTCTGAACAATTAAGTGAGTACCAAACAAGTATGGCCTCAAATACTTCAAGACCCACACCACAGCAAATGCCTCCCTCTCAATATCTGACCGAGGCTTCTCCCTGGGGGGTCAACCTTCTGCTTATAAAAGCTTGGTTGGTCCTGGCTACCTGCATTAAGTTGTGATAGAACTGCACCTACCCCTATCTCAGAAGCATCTTTCTGGACAATGAAGGATTTGGAGTAATCAGAACTTTGCAGAAAGGGAGCAGTGCACATGGCCTACTTCAGGTCATCAAATGCCTTCTGACAGCTAACTGTCCACTGAACGTTCTTAGACATTCTTTTGACTTAAAGGGAGTCACTATGGACGTACATCCCTTAACAAACCTCCTATAGTACCCAGTCAGGTCTAAGAAAGCTTTGACCGAGTCTGGGTAGTGGGGGCAACCAAGTCCATGGTGGTCTGCATTTTGCTCTCCAATGGATGAACCTGACCTCCACCTACAAAGTGGCCCAAGTACACAACCTTGCTCTGCCCTATCTGGCCTCCAGATCATTCATGAGGTGGAGCAGGTGATCCTCCCAAGCGGAGCTAAAGACAGCAGTGGATGTACGTTGTTACAACGCATGCTTTTAGTACGCATGCTGTAACGCGTTTTTATAACGCATTCTTTTACAACGCATAATTCAAAGGGGTGTTGGATAGTGAATTTTTTAATTTACTATTCCAACACCAGTCCCTGTTGACACTAGGGAAGGTGTTGGTTAGTAAATTAAAAGTATTCCCTATCCTTGAGCGCCCCCCAGAGTCATGCGTTGTAATAGAATGTGATTTAAAACCGCGTTGTAATAGCACTGCGTGCTAAAAGTTGCATCGTAAACGACGTTCCCCACAGCAGTATCATCTAGATATGCTGCACTATAGGATTCCATACCTGTTAGGACTTTGTTCACCAACTTCTGAAATGTGGCAGGTGCATTTTTCAAACCAAAAGGCCAGATTATCAATCAGCTCATCTGCCCTGGGAATTGGATGGAAATCAGTCCCAGTGACTGCATTGAGGCCTCTATAGTCAACACAAAACCTCATCTCGCTCGTACCATCCTGGGAGTGAGGTTTTGGCACAAAGACTATCGGACTAACCCAAGTTCTATCCGAAGGTTCAATAACCACCAACTCCAGCATCTTTTGGACCTCAGTCCTAATGCAGTCTCTGACATGGTCGGGCTGTCTGTAGATGTTGCTCTTGACAGGCAGACTGTCTCCTGTGTCCACTTCATGGGTACACCAGGTGGTTTGACGGAGTCTGAGAAAACAAGTGTGGAAACTGATTGGGAACTTGCTTACAGTTAGGCTGCTTGCCAAGGCGTTGAGAAAGGAGTTCAGGGAGAGGATCACTCTCTTCCTCCTGTTCGTCATCAGTGGCTATGAGCAAGATCAGGTCATCCCTGTCAATATAAGGTTTCAGGTAGTTCACATGAAATACCCAGAGGGGACTTTTAGGAGTGCCTAGGTCCACCAAGTAGGTGACATCACCTTTTTTCTCATGGATAGTGTGGGGGCAACTCCACTTGTCTTGGAGGGCTGCTGGGGCTACAGGCTCCAACACCCAAGCTTTCTGTCCAGGCTGGTAAAAGCTCAGCACAACCTTTTGGCTATGCCAAGCTTGTTGAAGATCCTGGCTGGGGTAAAGGTTTTTTTTGGCCTTCTACAAGTACTCAGCCATACGTAAACGCAGGCCAAGCATATAGTCCACAGTGTCCTGTTTAGGCGGTTTGAGAGGCTGCTCCCAGCCCTCCTTAACCAGACACAATGGACCCCTAACTGAATGTCCAAACAGAAGTTCAAATGGCCTATAGCCCACCCACTTCTGAGGAACCTTTCTGTGGGCAAACAGTAGGCAGGGTAGTAAGACATCCCATTTTCCCCTGAGCTTTTCTGGGAGTACCATGATCATACCTTTGAGGGTACATTTGAACCTTTCATCAAAGCCCATTGCACTGTGTATTAGGGTGAGGTAAACTTGTAGTTCACACCACAATCTTTCCATATTGCAGTTATGCCGCTAGACATGAAGTTTGTACCTCTGTCTGAGAAACTAAGTGTGAGCGGAGTTCCGCTATGCGGAACTCTGCGAAATGCAAAAAAACCCTCCTCTACGCGGAGCTACCCAAGCAGCAGAGTGTGATAGATAAATGCAGTTCACAGTGATTTTCAGAGTGTTTGTCTGCACTGTGCAATCATCATAATGGTACCATGCACAGTGCAAGACGGACGCTGCTTCCTTTCTGATGCTCGAGTAGATTTTTTGACTCCAACAGCAGCTTTCTCAATCAACTGATGGTTTCTGAACGTGAGCAGTCATGAGCATACGTGAGAAATCTTGCCAGGAGGTTGATTTTCCTCGCTTGTGCTCCCCAACTTGACGTTGACGATCGCGCACGAGGACAAATCTCGCCAGGAGGTGGATTTTTCTCGCTCGCGCTAGCCAATTTGACGTTGACAAACTCGAGTGGCGTTCACCACCCAGGGTTAGAGAAGACCTCCATAATAAACCCTACTCTGGAAAAGATTCCCAGAAGGAAGCTGTAGTGGTCCTAATTGGAATTGCTTCTGGATACCTAGTGGCATTGTCTACCACCACTAGGATGTAACTGTGTCTAGATGCTGTTGGAGGGTTTTAGGGACCAACCATCCCTCTCAAAGTTAACCCCAACCATTGAAAGTGGAATTAAGGGGCCCTTTGTAGAGCCACCTGACTTACCACTGGCTTGGCAAGTGACTCAGAAGCGGCAATACTCCTTGGTGTCTTCAGACATGTGGGGTCAGTGAAAATTAGGGACAAGGGTGTCCCTAGTCTTGCTTTTCCCAATATATCCCGCAAGGGGAATGTCATGTGCCAGGGAGAGAAGAACACCCCTGTATTTCAGAGGTATAACCAACCTCCTGCTAAGACCTGGCTTATGGTCCCTTCTCCCAGGACACAGAAGCCCATCTTCCCAAAAGATCCTATGGGACCCACTGACATTCCCTGCCTCCTCAGCAGCAGCCTCCTGTCTGAACTGTTCGAGAGGGGCAGGATTTGTGCTCCAGACTCAAGTCTGGCCTGGAAGGGCCCCCTGTTCCCAAGATCTCTGCTGTGTCAGGCCCAAGTTCCTCTGGGACAGTTCCTTCAAGGGGGCTAGGATCAGCTCCCTCTGGAGGCTGATCCTCACTGGGAGTCTGGGAGGAGGATAATTTTCTTACCCTTCCTGTTCCTTCTCGTAGGAGCTAGCTAGTCCATTTTTCCACGATCCAGTGTCTAACATTTTGGCCTGAGCCCTAGAAACAGCAAATGCACGGCCAGATATTTCCATCATCTCTGCAGGATGAAGTTTCTAAATCATTGCCCAACAGATAGTCCACAGTTGGGTTTGGGGAAACCACAACTCTTTTTAGGGCCAGTTACCTCTTCCCAGCGGAGATTTACAACTGCCAAGGAATCATCAGTCCCGAAATTGCTTGCATTGGTCACTTGGTAAAGTTGACAAAGTATGATCTGGCCAGGACACACAAGTTTCTCTGTCACCATAGTGAGACTGACCCCTGTATGCCCCAGCTTCCTGACCATTCATCAGAACCTGTTGCCTGTACTCGCACACGTTAGTGGGAGTTACAAGTAAAGTGGCAAGTTCCATGCCTCTGTCAAAGACAAGGACAGCCTGAGTGGATGTCCTGACTAGGCCAGAACCCATTTCAGAACCCAAGGGTAACCCTACTGTAGGAAAATAGGATCTTCTTTTATGGTTACCCCCACTTTTTGCCTGGTGCTATGCTGTTCCCGACTAGTCCGACTGGAATCCTGCTAATCAGGACCCCAGTCTCTGTGCTTTCTCCCCTAAATTGGTATGGTAAGTACTTAGGTACATCCCTGATTGGACACTGGTGTACCCTTATCAGTCCCTAGTATATGGTACTGAGGAACCCGGGGCATAGGTACAACAGGGGTCCCCATGGGCTGAAGCATGCATTATGCCACCCATGGGAGGACCATTCAAACTGGACTGCCATTGCAGCAAGTGTAAGCTGGTGCTAGCCCCACTTACAAAATATATAGGTTTCCCTATATCTAAGGTCACTGCTCTTAAAACCTACAGTCACCCCTAAAGTAGGCCTTTCAATCCTGAAGACAGGGTGCTCAGTTCTAAGTGTAAAGGTGCCTCTGCATGAGCAGTATACCCCTACAACCTTTGGAGACCATTTTCCTGGGTTGTAGGTGCATCAGCCATTACGATACATAGAGTGGCCATGCGTCATTATGTGATGCCATCCTAAAACTGGCTGTAACAAACCCTGTCATGTTTGATATCAAACATGTCAGAATCATACCAACACACAGTAAATGCCTTGAGACCCTAACGGGTGAGTAGCGCGCTTACAATTCCCCTGATTGATTGGGAGTTATGATTCCATACCAGTCCTCTAGACCCGGACAGCACAACGTGGCTGCTGCTGACCTGGGACATGATTCTGCCTTCCTGCTGCTGAGCCAAGCTCAAGCAGGGGTAGGCAGACCAATAGGTATCTGTCACAGGGAGGTGTGACCAGCTCCCAGACAGGGTTTAGTGTATTGGGGCCAGGTGGGAGCGCTTGCCAGCGCCACTCAGTCTGCTTGAAGGACACATTTGGTACCCTCCTTGCATAGTCCAGTTCAAAGCCGCTCAGGGAGCCGTTGGTCCCTGCTCTGGCACGAAACTGGACAAAGGACATGTCCGCTTCCACTGTCCGACCCCTCCACTGGAAGGAAACCCTGAATCGCCCCAACCCTTTCCTTAGGGTACTTAAGCGCTTACCTATGGGTGGATCCCTAGATTCGTCGTGGGACAAGACTCATTTCAAGACACCACTTCTTTGACCATCCCATCTGGACACTCTGGTCTTTGCTGGACTGCGCTCTGGCCATGAAGGCTGCAACTGGGAAGACTCCTGCTGCTCATGATCTCATTGCCCTGCTTGTCCGCTGCAATGTCTGTGCCTGTGATCCATACAGAAGCCTTCCAAGGCCTGTGGGCATCAAAGAAACCTGAAGGAACCTCCCTTGAAATGAAGGAGTCACTTCCCTGCATGTACAGGCACCACAAATAAGCTGACCCATCTGCTGATCCTGGGCTCCCACGGACTCGGAAAGGATCAGTAACACAGGTAGTGGTTTTCACATCCCCCAAGACCTGCCTTGTCCTCTTAACAAGGTTGAGGCCAGTATCCCTTGTTGGAGTCGAAGGAATCGAACCCCTGTTTACCACATCAACATGCAGTTGCAAAGGCTTGTTGGCTTTCTTCCACCAAGATCTTTGGACTACAAGTAGCCCCAACCTCAAGCATCTCCTGGTGACCAAGGACTTCATCCTCACTACATCACTTGCACTGTGGGCCTGCATCTCTGCTGAGCTGCTCAAGGTCCTCTTGAGGGCCATCTTTGAATTCATTGGGCTCCCCCGATAGCTCTGGCCTGCACTGACTCCCCTGCTTGTGGTGAGTCCCCTGGACCTTGCTGGTCCTGACTCTGCACCTTCTTTGCTTTCCACATTGTTTGCAGTTGCTGAGGCTTGTTTGTGCTCCAAATGGACCCCGACCCCTCAACTTTCGAGATCCGAGCTGGGACAGCTCGCTAATGGCTCCTGGTCTTCCACAGTGTTGCCTGGTCCTCACAGCTGCAGCTCCAAGGTAAACGTCATCTCTCAACATTGGTTGGCATTCGTCTTCCGTGCCTCCTGGTCACTCCCAAGTGACATAGACCCTGTCTCCTATACTTGCAGGTACTTCTCAACTTGAATCCACCTTTGGGTTCCACCGGACACTTTCACCTTCCCCAGCAGACGGTTTCTGATCTCACTCCACACCTATGCACCCGGTTTCCCTGGTGTAGGTATCCTCATCCTTGGGTATCCATGGGTGGGGTGGTCTCCAACCTTCTGTCTTCCATGAGGTTTCTTCAGGGTCCACTGCAAAGGGTCCTTCTTTAAAATTGCAACCGCGACATACCCATTGACTTGCATTGATCCAGTGGTCATGTTCCCACTCTGCACATGGCCTCCTTGGGGCTCATGGTTACTTACCTTGGGTGGTTCCTTGGGTCCCCAGCACTTCAATGTCTTCTATGCCTGCTGGATGTACTCTTAACTCGACTTGTGGTTTGTATACCACTATTTCAGTATATGGTTTGGTCCCCCCCTGGTGACCACTGTGTATTACGTGCTACTTACTTGTTTCTATTGAAAAGTATTGTGTGCATTGTGTATATCTCTGGCTAGGAGATATCTGTATGCGTTAGTGAGTGTCTTATAATAAATACCTACTTTTACAAAAAAACGTTGTAGTTCTTTTTCACTTAATCTATACCTATAAATATTATGTTCTGGTAAAACAAGCTGCTTTACACTCCTTCTGGACTAAGCCTGAAGGCTGCTCTCCACAGCTACCACTTATATAGCTTTCTAAGCTTGTTCAAGACCACTAAAATCACCATAGGGTTGTCTGGATTGGTGCAAGGTACCCACTTACATAAGGGTACACCATATACTAAACTAGCTTCACACACCAAGCCATAATTCCTGACAGTGGGCTGAAGACAAATTACTAGATTAGAAAGTCCAGCAGGACTAAACGGGCGAAAGGCCCACCCCTGCAGACCTGAGTGTCCAGGCAGTAGTGTTTATCCAACGTGTGCAGTGAAGCCCACTATGCAGTCTGGCAGATGTCCGGGACTGTCACTCCATGAGCCAACTCCATGGTTGCAGCCTTCCCCTTGGTGGGATGGGATCATAAGCCCTCAGGAGGCTGCTTCTTAGCTAGGTGGTAGAAGATCTTAATACAGATTACGACCCAGCATGAAGAACAAGTTACTTAACTTCGGTAGCACTTTTTCTGGTGGATGCTGTATTTGCCTGTGGATCACCTTTTGAATTACCCTTGCACCAGTATTTCACAGAAACTTTTTCCTTAGCTCTCCCACGTCGACAAGGGCGTCACAATAGCACGACTCCGCTCGTGACTCGGTATGATGTCATTCGAGCCATAGGAAGACCTCGTCGGCGTGTTGACGTCAGTTCCACCCATTTGTTCCGGGCCTTGAGGTGAACGGGTGAACCGACAACATTTTGCAAATCTACACAGTATATGTATATGTATAATGTATGTATAAATCGTTTTGTAACGCTCTCTGTTACTTGGGAGTATCCTGGCGCGATGGGAAAGAGCAAAGGAGAACATACAAGGATCAACTTATGTCACACTTCTAAACAGATGGGTTTTGAGATTTTTCTTGAACTGGGCTACACATTGACTGGAGCGCAGATGAAAGGGAAGGGCGTTCCAGGCTCGGGCTGCTACTACAGCAATGAACTGGCCTCCTAGCCTGGCTCGCTAAACCGGGGGAGGGTCATTTTAAAAAACGAAGATGACTTAAGAACTCTTGTAGGGGCATAGAGAGTAAATCTCTTCTTCAGATAGGCCGGACCTTGGTCGTGAGTGGCTCTAAATGAGAGCACTAGAGATTTGAAAAGAATGCGTTGTGGTACTGGGAGCCAGTGAAGGCTAGACATATGAGACCGAACGCTCTTCCATCTCGGGACATTAAAAAGGAGACGGACAGCGGCATTCTGAATGACTAACAGACGCTTAACCAAGTAAGCAGGTATACAATACAAGCACCAATAAACACAGTACATCTTTCAAAGAAGAAAAGAGACTGAAAATACCAGACATATCATAGCCACAAGCTCCATAACATTTTAAAGAACAATGAAATACCAGTCATGTTATACTGAAAATTATTTTCGGTATAGGAAGGCAGACAACGGGGAGGCTGGTGGGTCAGTGAGGAATCCACAGGCAGATACTGTATCCAACAGAAAAAGCGCTACCGAAGGCATGTAACTTGTTCTTCTGATGGATACATCTGCTTGTGGATTCCTCACCATTTGAATTAAAACCCCAAGCAGTACCGGTCCTAGAGGAGGGTATCCACCTACCTATACCAAAAACTCTTGCAGCACAGAAGGAACAAAATGGCCGTCCCTCCTCACCTCTGAATCCAAGCAAAAGTTGCTGTCTACTACAGGGACACCTCTAGCCAAATTTAAAGAAGACGACTTAGCCCTAGTAGAATGAGCTCTAATACCTTCAGGTGGCTCCTTCTTCGCCAATGTGTAGCAGATCTTGATGCACAAGATGATCCACCTGTAAAGTGTTCACTTGTGGACAGCCTTGCCCTTCTTTTTTCCCACATAACGAAAAAGAGTGGGTCATCCAGTCTCAAGTCCTTGGTCTGTGTCCAGGTAAAAACTGACAGCCCTCCTGGGGTCCAGGTGATGAAGTCTCTCCTCCTCCTTGGAAAGGGAGAGGGGAAGGATAGAAAGAAGGCAAGGTGATAGACCGCCCCAAGGAGAAGGAAGTAGCCACCTTAGGCAGGAAAGCAGCTCTGGTCCTGAGAACCATCTTATCTGCACATATGGTAGAAATGGGAGTCTTAGAACAAAGAGCCTGAAGCTCACTTACCATCCTAGCAGAAGAAATAGCAATCAGGAAAACTGTTTTAAAAGTAAGAAGCCTCAATGAGCAACCATGAAGGGGCTCAAAGAGAGACCCCATCAAAAAAGTAAGACCAAATGTAAGTAACACTGAGGCATAATCAAAGGAGGGGGAGGAAATGTATTATTGAGACCCTTAATGAACCTCATAACAATGGGAGACTTAAACAATGAAGGCTGGTATGGCAAAAAAAGGAAGGCTGATAAATCCGACAAATGGCCCTAACAGTCACCACAGCACAACCCTACAGGGCTAAAGAAAGAGCAAAACTGAGGACATCAGACAAATGAGCCCTCAAAGTATCAATTGAACTCTCCCATCACCACCTAACAAATATGGACCACCTATTGGAATAGACAGATTTGATGGAGTGTCTCCTGGACGATAAAATAACATCCACCACATCCGGTGGGAGAGAGAAAGAATGCAGGTTGCCTTGTTCAATCTCCAGGCATGAACGTGCAGGCTCTGGAGGTGAGGGTGTAGAACCTGCCCCAGCGACTGTGAGAGGAGATCTGCCCTGAGAGGGAGACAGAGTGGAGGATACGATGAGAGATGAAGAAGGTCTGTGTACTACACCCTTCTTGGCCAATCCAGGGATATCAAAATGACTTGGGCCCGGTCTTGGCAAATCTTCCTCAGAACCAGAGGAATCAAGGGCATGGGAGGAAACGTGTAAAGAAACTGTGACCCCCAATGTAACTGAAACGCGTCCCCCAGCGCTCCCCGCTTTGGATACTGTAGGCTGCAGAACGACGGGCAGTGCACGTTCTCGCATGTGGCAAACAGGTCCAACCGTGGAAATCCCTACACCCTGAAAATGTGAAGGACTACATCTGAATGAAGACAAAACTTATGATCGGCCGAGTATTGCCAATAGAGACGGTCTGTACGCACATTCAGTACCCCGGCCAGATGATTTGCAATCACGCAAATCTGATGGAGCAGAGCCCAGGACAAGAGTCGCAGAGCCTCTCTGCAGAGGCGATACAACCCTACTCCTCCCTGTTTGTTGATGTACCACATCGCAGTAGTGTTGTCCGTTAGGACCTGAACAGACTGACCGTGAAGGGAGGGAAGAAAGGGCTGCAATTCCAGAAGGTTGATATAAAGCAATCTTTCCTCTGGAGCTCAAAGGCACTTGATCTCCAGATCCCCATATGAGCACCCCACCCTGGAGTCGATGCATCGGTTATCACTGTGGCCACCGGAGAAGGTTGAAAAGGCTTCCCTTGAGACACGTTGCCAGGAACACTCCACCAAGACCGCTCCGCTGCAGTGTCCCTGAAGATTTTGATCATCTCCCTGAGAGCCCCGTTGTGTTGAAACCACTGCCTGCAGAGGCACCACTGGAGTGCCCTCATGTGCCAGCGAGCATGGTTGAACAACAGTACGCAGGAAGCGAACAGACCGAGCAGACGTAAGACCTTAAGGACTAGAAAAGCCTCCCAATCCTGTAACATTGGGATTATGTCCTGAATGTCTGATATCCTCTGGGGGGGCGGGAAAGCACAACTCAGAATAGCATCTAGTACTGCCCCTTTGAAAAGATTACGCTGTGAGGGCACCAGGTGAGATTTGGGCAAATTAATCGAAAAACCCAAGCCGAATAACAGCGGAGCTGTTATTTGCAGATGATGCAGCAACATCTCCGGTGACTTTGCTTTGAGCAGCCAGTTGTCCAGATGAGGGAATACAAGAATCCCTGACCTTCTGAGATGAGCTACCACCACCGCCATCACCTTCATGAAGACCCGAGGTGCGGAAGTAAGACCAAAGGGAAGGACCGTAAATTGATAATGCAGAGATCCCACAGTAAAACGATTATAATTCCGATGCGACTTCAGGATGGGAATGTGAAAATACGCACCCTGTAAATTGTTCAAACCCATCCAGTCTTCCAGTTGGAGCGCCAGAAGAATCTGAGCTAGGGTCAACATCTTGAACTTATCGTGTTTGAGGTCAAAATCGAAATCCTGAGGTCTAGGATCAGCCGCAAATGATCATTCTTTTTGGGGATCAGGAATCACCGGGAGTAGCATCCCTGATCCCTCTCCTATTTCGGAACAATCTCTTTTGCACCTTTTAGTCCAGTCCCTGTTTGTGTAAGTATGACTGGACCTCCTGTTGCAGAAGCATCAGATGGTCCTCCGAACACAAGCATTGGCGAGGAGGGTAAGGAGGGTGAAACTCCCAGAAAGGAAGGGCGCACCCGTTTTCGACAGGATTCAAAATACAAAGATATGACGTAACAGATTTCCAATTTTGTAGAAAAAAAGGACACCCCACCTCTGACAGGACCAACATGCTCCAAGATGAGAGATCTAGAGCTGCTTCCCTGCAAGGCTAGTGGCGGGGACAGGGGAGGAGGAGGTGGAAAAGACCTGTTGGCGAGCAGCCCCTCGCAGACGGCCTCTTCCTTTCCCCCTGTATAACCGATACAGAGGGTTCTGCTGCAGCTGCTGTTGTTGTTGCTGCTTTCGGCCATGAAAAGGTGTGGCCTTCCCAAAACCCTGGAACTTCGGAAATCCAAAGCCCCTATGCTGTGACTGTAAGCCCAAAGACCAAGCATTAGCCCTGCTATCCTTAAAAAGCTGGGTATCTGATAGTAACTCAGCAAAGTGACCCTGGGCATCCTCAGGAAACTAGGGAATCACCTCTTTGGTAGAGTCCATCAAAGCATGAATATAACGCCCCATCAAACACGTGACATTGGTTGACTTCAAGGCCATGCTGGCCGAAGAGAACACTTTCTTCACGTATTGCTCCAACTGTTTAGAGTCTCCATCCCCCGGAGAACATGGAAAAGAACCTGATGACTGTTTCGAAGAACAAGACGCTTGTACCACATGGTTCTCATGTGAGGAGTGTGACGATAAAAATGCCCGGTCTCCCGGAGCCACCTTATAGTCCCTTGCCACTGATGTAGAAACAGCAGGGGCAGACATTGGCTTCTGCCAAACATCCAAAATAGAATCAGCCAGAGCCTGGTTTAAGGGAGCAAATGCTCTACTGATGAAGGAGATTGCTGTACCTCTGTCAAGATATTAGATTTGACGAACAAGTTACTTACCTTCGGTAACGCTTTTTCTGGTGGGTACAGTATCTGCCTGTGGATTCCTCACCTTTTGAATAACCCCTGCACCAGCATTCCGCAGAAACTTTTTCCAAGCTCTCCATACCGATGAGGTGATCACAATGCCATGGCTCCACTCGCGACTCCGTATGACGTCACCGGAGCCATAAGAGAGCCTCGTCGGCTTGATGACGTCAGTTCCACCCATTTTTTCCATGCCCCCGAGGTGAACAGGTGGACCATCAACAGAATCAAAGTATACACAGTACACAATATTCATACAAATACACACAGTGTAAAATTGAAAGGAAAGCCAAAGCATTAAAGCATTTCCTTTAAACCACACACAGGCAGATAGAAGAGACAATGCAAAACATGTTAAACAATGCCACTTTTAAGGTGTAGAAAGGTGGACATCGGGGATGAAGGTGGGTCCATGAGGAATCCACAGGCAGATACTGTATCCACCAGAAAAAGCGTTACCAAAGGAAAGTAACTTGTTCTTCTGATGGGTACATCTGCCTGTTGATTCATCACATTTTGAATGGATCCCACAGCAGTCCCACTCCCAGAGGAGGGTGTCCACCCTTCTATACCAAAAAATCATGCAGGACAGAGCGCACAAAATGGCCCTCCCTCCACATTTCGTAATCCAAGCAATAATGCTTTGCAAAAGTGTGGAGGGAGGCCCAAGTCGCAGCCTTCCAAACATCCACTACAGGAACACTTCTGGCCAAAGCAGAAGTGGTTACTTGGCTCTGCTGGAATTAGCTCCAATACCTTCAGGCTGGTCCTTACCAGCCAGGGCATAGCAGATCTTGATGAACAGGATGATCTATCTTGAAAGAGTTCGCTTGTGCACAGCCTTGCCCTTCATCCGTCCAAAGTAGCCAGCAAAAAGCTGATTGTCCAATCGCAAGTCTTTAGTCCTATCAAAATAAAAGCTAACAGCTCTTTTAGGATCCAGACGATGAAGTCTCTACTTCTCCATGGAAGGGTGAGGGGAGGATAGAACACAGAAAGAGTAATGGACTGCCCTACATGGAAGGGAGTAACCACCTTAGGCAGAAAAGCAGCCCTGGTCCTGAGGACCATCCTTTCAGCATGAAAGGTCAAAAACAGGGGTTTTGCACTGAGAGCCTGAAGATCACTTACCCTCCTGGCTGAGGTAATAGCCACAAGGAAGACCATTTTAAAAGACAGGAGTCTCAAAGGACACCTATGTAAGGGTTCAATTGGGGAACCCATCAAGAAAGTCACAACAAGATTTAAATCCCATTGAGGCATAACAAAGGGGGAAGGCGGAAACCTATTGGTGAGGCCCTTAATAAATCTCAAAACAATGGGAAATTTAAACAAAGATGGCTGATCCGGAAAACAAAAAAACACAAAGACACCCTCAGAGTCTCGACCAACACCGACGACACCCTCGCCACTGCCGAACACATGCACTTCCAGATCCACACCGACCCCAACACCACCCTCAGAGGAACACTCGTCTACAGACCACTCGGACCATGACCACAGTTCAACAACACCATCACCGACCTCATCAGCACCCACGCCCTCACCTCCACGGACTACATCCTCCTCGGGGACCTTAACTTCCACCTCGAAAACAACAACGACGCCAACACCACCACCCTTACCGACAACCTCGCCAACCTCGGCGACCCCCACCCACGCCGCCGGACACACGCTGGACCCCATCTTCTCCGCAAGCCCCCACATCTCCTTCAACCACACCACTGAACCACACTGGACCTACCACAGATGCGTCCACTTCACCTTCAAGAAACCCACCACACACCACCGCACCCAACAGCTGCCACGCCGCTGCTGGGGCAAGGTCACCAACGACCAACTGACAGCCACCCTCACCCTGAGACCACCCGCCGACCCCATCGACCCCGACACCGCCGCGACTAACCTCAAACAGTGGATCAGCGACTGCGCCAACACCCTCACCCTCTCAAGATCTCCACAACCAACCACACCAACAAAAAAGCTGCCTGGTTAACCGAAAACCTCCGAACATCCAAGCGCACCTGCCGGAAGCTGGAGAAGAAATGGCTCCACGACCGAACACCAGACAACCACACAGCCCACAACAACGCCACCTGCAGACACCACCAACTCATCAAGACCACCAAGAGGACTGCCTTCAAGGACCACCTAGACAACAACGCACACAACACCAATGAGCTCTTCAGCATCGTGAAAGAACTCTCCAACCCCAGCTCCAACACCAACGACACCCTCGCCACTGCCGAACACATGCACTTCCAGATCCACACCGACCCCAACACCACCCTCAGAGGAACACTCGTCTACAGACCACTCGGACCATGACCACAGTTCAACAACACCATCACCGACCTCATCAGCACCCACGCCCTCACCTCCACGGACTACATCCTCCTCGGGGACCTTAACTTCCACCTCGAAAACAACAACGACGCCAACACCACCACCCTTACCGACAACCTCGCCAACCTCGGCGACCCCCACCCACGCCGCCGGACACACGCTGGACCCCATCTTCTCCGCAAGCCCCCACATCTCCTTCAACCACACCACTGAACCACACTGGACCTACCACAGATGCGTCCACTTCACCTTCAAGAAACCCACCACACACCACCGCACCCAACAACTGCCACGCCGCTGCTGGGGCAAGGTCACCAACGACCAACTGACAGCCACCCTCACCCTGAGACCACCCGCCGACCCCATCGACCCCGACACCGCCGCGACTAACCTCAAACAGTGGATCAGCGACTGCGCCAACACCCTCACCCTCTCAAGATCTCCACAACCAACCACACCAACAAAAAAGCTGCCTGGTTCACCGAAAACCTCCGAACATCCAAGCGCACCTGCCGGAAGCTGGAGAAGAAATGGCTCCACGACCGAACACCAGACAACCACACAGCCCACAACAACGCCACCTGCAGACACCACCAACTCATCAAGACCACCAAGAGGACCGCCTTCAAGGACCACCTAGACAACAACGCACACAACACCAATGAGCTCTTCAGCATCGTGAAAGAACTCTCCAACCCCAGCTCCAACACCAACGACATTCCACCATCACAGGACCTGTGCGACGCTCTGGCCACCTTCTTTCACCGCAAGATCACCGACATCCACGACAGCTTCATCTTCGACACCCCCACACCCACCACCGAAACCACCACCCCCGTGACCCCCACCCGCACCAGCCGCCTGACCGCCTGGTCCACTGTCAGCGACGAAGACACCATCAAAACCATGAACTCCATCCACTCCGGATCCCCATCCGACCCCTGCCCTCACCACGTTTTCAACAAAGCCAGCACAACCATTGTGCCCCACCTCCGGAAAGCAATCAACATCTCCTTCGAAACAGCAACCTTCCCGGAAAGCTGGAAACAAGCCGAGATCAACGCCCTACTGAAGAAACTCAAGGCAGACCCCAAGGACCTCAAGAACTTCCGGCCCATCTCCCTGCTCCCGTTCCCAGAAAAAGTGACAGAGAAGATTGTCAACAAACCGCTAACTCGCTACCTAGATGACAACAACATCCTGGACCCTTCCCAATCCGATTTTCGCAGCAACCACAGCACTGAGACCGCCCTCATTGCCGCCACCGACGTCATCAGGATCCTGATGGACAAAGGAGAAACAGCCGCCCTCATCCTCCTGGACCTATCAGCAGCCTTCGACACTGTCTGCCATCGCACCCTATCAGCACGCCTACATGACGCTGGAATCCAAGAGAAGGCCCTGACCTGGACCACATCCTTCCTCTCTGGCAGAACCCAGAGCGTCCGCCTCCCTCCCTTCCACTCAAAAACCACTGAGATCATCTGCGGCGTCCGACACTGACACTGTTCAATATCTACATGGCACCGCTCGCCCACGTCGCACGACAACATAGCCTCAACATCATCTCCTGCGCCGACGACACCCAGCTGATCATCTCCCTCACCGAAGATACACACACACCGCCAAAGCCAATCTCCACAGAGGAATGAAGGCTGTCGCCGACTGGATGAAGTACAGCAGTCTGAAGCTCAATTCAGACAAAACAAAGGTCCTCATCCTCGGACCCACCCAATCATCCTGGGACAACTCCTGGTGGCCCACATCGCTAGGCACCACCCCGGAACCCACCAACCCCGCACGCAACCTGGGGGTCATCCTCGACTCCACCCTCTCCATGAACAAGCAAGTCAACGCCGTCTCCGCGTCCTGCTTCAACACCCTCCGAATGCTCCTCAGGATCTTCAAATGGATCCCCCCGACACGAGAAGAACCGACACCCAGGCCCTCCTCACCAGCAGACTGGACTACGGGAACACCCTCTACTCAGGAACAACAACCAAGCTCCTGCGACGACTACAACAAATCCAGAATGCCTCTGCACGACTGATCCTCGACGTCCCCCGACGCAGCCACATCACACCCCATCTAAGAAGCCTACACTGGCTCTCCGTCAACAAGAGGATCACCTTCAAACTCCTCATCTACGCACACAAAGCGCTACACAACACCGGACCAACATACTTCAACGACCGACTCAGCCTCCACACCCCCACCCGCAGCCTTTGCTCTGCCAGTCTAGCCTTCGCCTCAGTTCCTCGTATCCGGAAAACCACTGCCGCAGCAGATCCTTCTCCTACCTCGCCGCCAAGACCTGGAACACTCTCCCTACCAGCCTGTGACAGACCCAGGACCTGCTGGCCTTCAGAAGACTTCTCAAGACCTGGCTCTTTGATCAGTAGCAGACCCCAAACCCCCAGCGCCTTGAGACCCTCACGGGTATGTAGCGCGCTTTAGAAATGCAGTGATTGATTGATTGATTGAAAAGCACAGATAAAGCCAACAAATAGCCCTTTACAGTGGCCACAGCACAACCCTGCTGAGCCAAGAAAAGTGAAAACTGAAGAACATCTGACAAGTGGGCCTTTAAAGGATCAATGGACCTCTCTCCAGACCATTTGACAAAACTAGACCATCTGGAGGAGTAAATATACTTAGTGGAGTGTCGCCTGGATGATAAAATAACATCCACCACATCGGGCGGGAGAGAGAAGGACCTCAGGTTGCCCCGTTCAATCTCCAGGCATGATGGTGCAGGCTCTGGAGGTGGGGGTGTAGAACCTGCCCCTGCGATTGCGAGAGGAGGTCTACCCTGAGAGGTAGACGGAGCGGAGGGTGCGATGAGAGGTGAAGTAGATCTGTGTACCGCACCTTTCTTGGCCAATCCGGGGTGATTAATATGACTTGGGCCCGGTCTTGGTGAATCTTCCTCAGAACCCAAGGAATCAAGGGTATGGTAGCAAACACGTAAAGGAGTTGCAAGCTCCAATACATTTTAAATGCGTCCCCCAGCGCTCCCTGCATCGGATACTGGAGACTGCAGAACAATGGGCAGTGCATGTTCTCGTGAGTGGCAAATAGGTCCAACTGAGGAGACCCCCACATCTGGAAGATGTGATGGACCACCTCCAAATGAAGTTTCCACTCGTGATCGGCCGAGTAATGCCGACTGAAACTGTCTGCACGAACATTCAGCACACAGGCTATATGATTTGCTAACACACAAATCTGATGGTTCTGAGCCTAGGACCAGAGTCGCAGAGCCTCTCGACAGAGACAATACGACCATACACCTCCCTGTTTGTTGATGTACCACACTGCGGTAGTGTTCTCCGTCAGGACCTGAACTGACTGACTGCGAAGGGAAGGAAGGAAAGCCTTTAGTGCCAAATTTATCGCCCACAATTTCAGAAGGTTTATGTGAAGCAACCTTTCCACTGGAGTCCAAAGACCTTTGACCCCCAGATCCCCCAGATGAGTACCCCACCCTAGAGTGGAGGAATCCATGATCATTGTGGCCACCAGCTGAAAGGAGGCTGAAAAGGCTTTCCTTGAGACAGGTTGCCCTGCACACTCCACTGTCGCGTTCTAATCTAGGACCCCGATCAATACTGTGACCTTATGCCCCTATACGGCTATAATCCATTTATTCCCCTATAATGGCATAAACGATCAAGAGTGATATTTCAGAAACTCGTCTCTGGCCTACCACGATCAGAGCCACATTTCAGAATCTCTTCCTCTGCAGCTTCCTCTGCAGCTCATTAGAGCAAATGACACAGCAGAAGCCACTATCTAAGATTCCTAGATTACACTCCGAGTTCTTCAACAAGATAAAACTCAGCAACCTGGGAAATCCCCGCTTGCTATGTTTTGATTAGTAATAGAACTCTAATGAGCACTGAGAGACGATCACTTCCTAGTGACATCTTTATTGACGTCTTATGTCCAAAAACTTACGTCAAACAAGGCAGCTTTCAGGTATAAATATTACCAACGTTGCCTTAAGCAAACGCTGCCTCAACGACATCGATGATAGCGATGGTGTGGTGAACATAGGAGCAGAACAGCTGTCCCCTGCAAAGCCCAGCAGATACAAGCTGCCCACGGACGCTGCCCCTCCATCTCCTGGACGCGCTGAGAGAGACGCTGTCTTTTCTCCTGCCGAGAAAATCCAGCACCGGCGTTTCCAGCCTACTCTTGCGAGTGACTGGGATATCGAGTCCTGGAAGGAGATACAAGACCTCCAACATTCTATTCCAGAGGTATGGTGTTGACTAAACCCTTAGAGAGAATTCTTGAAGCAAACCTTGGCAAAACCAACTTAACTGAAACTGCTACTTACTTACTCCCTCCCAAGTATTAGGCTTAGGTCAGGTACACTGGGGTAGGCGCAGTTAGAAGCACCAGTTGAGTACGTTAGCCTAATGTATATATGAATGTGTATATGTTTTATTCATTTTAAACCATTGTATGGCTAAGAAACCATATCAATGCTTTTACAGTATTATTTCGCAATCCTCATTTTACTGTACGCACTTTTTATAATAACTAGTCTTGCAATTGTGGCAATTCATTTCTCTTGCACGAGAAGAAAGACTGTTCAATAAATAATACCTTTTTATTTATATTCTCTGCATATTGGGGAAAGTAATCTGCACAAAACTGACTGAGTGAAATAGCTGTCTATTGTTTCACACGACTCTAGAGATTGACTCTTTTTCTAAGGAGCAAAGTTGTCATGTTTATGCGGTTGTTGGAAAACTGAATCCCTTCTTGTCTGTACCAGGGAAGCTGATCACTTCCTATTCAGTCAAAAAAGCTTCCAGTGACCTCTGAGCTAGTTGGTAACAAACCCAATTAAGTTTAGCATAGTCAGTGGAGACCTGGAAGATCCGCACTTCTACGTCTATACTACTGTTTATGTTATTCCAATGCACAGGGCCTATTGGGAAAATAGGAACTACACTACACCACCAAGTCAGCTCCGCTGCAGCGTCTCTGAATATTCTGACTGACTCCCTGAGATTTCTGTTGTGTTGATACCACTGCCTGCGGAGGCACCACTAGAGTGCCCTTATGTGCCAGCATGCATGACTGACCAACAGTATGCAGTAAGCGATCAGACCGAGTAGGCGAAGGACCTTCAGGACCGGAACAACCGTTGCATCGTAAAACAAAGGAATCATCTCCTGAATGTCGAGAATCCTTTGTGGCGGTGGAAAAGCTCCACCACTGTAGGATCAAGTACCGCCCTTATGAGCAGGTTGCGCTGAGAGGGTACCAGGTGAGATTTGGGCACATTTATTGAAAAGCCATACTTGAACAACAGCTGAGCTGTTACTAACCCCAGGTGTAGGACTACGCTACGCTCACGTAGTTTGCGCAACTACGCGCATTGCACATAGCACAGTGCAAAAATGCGTAGTGGGCATTTTTTGCTTGCTTGCGGTCCTCAAAGTCAAGTTGGCGACCGCAAGTGAGCAAAATAACATCTTGCGAGACTTTTTCCTCGTTTGAGATCAGCAACATCAAGTTGCCGATCGGGAGCGTGGAAAATAAAAGTCCTGGCGAGATTCTCAACACGGGGAGGTCAGGTTTCTCATTGCGAGTGGTCACGTATGCTCGCAACCGCTCGCAATGAGAAACTACCAGTCCGCGTTCAGAAGGCTGCCGCTCGAGTACAAATCTACTCGAGCGGCAGAAAACGACCGCTTGCACTGTGCAAGATGCGGTTTGCAATGATTGCACAGTGCGGACAAGCATCTGGCACTGTGCAATCAATGCGAACAGCATTTTGCACAGTGTACTACACAGTTTGCGTAGCTATGAATAGCTTGCATTGTGCAAAGTGCACTTTGCATCGCTACATGTAACGCTACTACTCGACTACGCCCAGGGTTAGCTGTTACCCGGAGATGATGAAGCACTATCCTCAGCGACTCAGCATTGTGCAGCCAGTCGTCCAGATAAGGGAAAATTGGAATCCCAACCTCCTGAGATGAGCTGCCACCACTGCCATCACCTTTGTGAAGACTTGAGGTGCAGAAGTAAGACCAAACGGGAGGACCGCAGTGTTGCGTTCCTACCGTGAAATGGAGATACTTCCTGTACGACTTCAGGATAGGGATGTGAAAATATGCATCCTGCAAATTGATCGACACCATCCAGTCCTCTTGCTGCAGCGCCAGAAGAACCTGAGCAAGGGTCAGCATCTTGAATTTCTCCTGTTTCAGGTAAAAATTCAAGACCCTGAGGTCCAGAATCGGAAGTAACCTGCTATCCTTTTTGGGAATCAGGAAATACTGGGAGAAGTATCCCTGACCCCTTTCCTGCTCCGGGACCACCTCTATCGCACCTTTTAGCAATAAGGCAAGGACCTCCTTCTGGAGAAGAAGCAAATTATCTTCTGAACAGAAACCTTGGCAAGGAGGGTAAGGAGAAGGGAATTCCCGAAAGGGAAGGGCGTACCAATTCTCTACAAGATTTAAAACCCAAAGGTCCGAAGTGACTGATTTCCAATCCTGTAGAAAGTCGGACAGCCGACCACCCACAGGACCCACACGTTCCAGGATGGGGGATCTAGGGCTGCTTTCCTGCGTTACCAGGGGGAGTAGAGGAGGTAGAGGAGTAGGAAGAGAGTTGACAGGCTGATCCACATTGGCGACCCCATTTCTCCCTCTGTAGGATTTGTATGAAGGGTTTTGCTGCTGTTGTTGCTGAGGCTGTCGTAGGCTACTAAAGGAAGACCTTCCAAACCCTTGATACGTCCTATATCCAAACCCCCTTGACTGAGTTTACAACCCTAAGGACTTTGCCGTGGCCTTGCTATTCTTGAATCTCTGAAGCGCAGAATCAGTCTTCTCCCCAAAAAGCTTTGATCCATCAAATGGCAAATCGAGATGGGTAGCTTTCACATCTGGAGAAAACCCAGGGATCTAAGCTAAGCCTCTGTCTCCTGGTAACGATGGAGGAGCTCATAACCCTGGCCACTGAATCAGCTGTGTCAAGACCAGACTGTATAACCTGACGAGCTGCGGCCTGTGCATCCCACAGAACCTCCATAAAATTATCACACTCTTTGTCAGGCAGCTTGGGTGCTAATTGTTTAACCCCTTTAGTGCTGCCGTCAGCCAACGGTCGTCGCGAGCACTACCTTGCCAGTGCTGCGCACGTCCATTGGCCGAACGTTCATCACTGGCGAAGAACGTTCGAAGCAACAAACGGGTTAACAGAATCCATCAGGGCGTGTATTTATCTTCCCAGCAAACAGTAGCATTGGTTGACTTTAACGCCATGCTAGAAGACGAAAAGTCCTTCTTGGCTGATTGCTCTAATTTTTTTGAGTCCCTCTTGGCAGGAGTTTGAGGAAATGTGCCTGTAGACTGTTTAGAACAGGACGCCTGTACCACAGAACTTTCAGGGAACAGATGAGAAGAGAGAAAGGCAGGGTCTCCTGGAGCAGTCCTATATCTCCTTGCCACAGATTTCAAAACAGCATTAGCAGAGATAGGTTTACGCTACACTTCCAGAATAGGCTCAGTTAAAGCCTCATTAAACAGCAACAGTAGCTCAATTACTGAAGATGGAGAATGCAAAACCTCTGTGAGCAAATTTGGCTTGTACTCTGCTGTAGGCAACTGCAAGTCCAAAAGCTTCACAGCCTTTCTAATAATCGTATGATAGGGAGCCACCGCTTGAGGAGATGAGGCCCTTGAAGAAGAAAGTTCCCCCTGTGGGGAGGTGTCCAGGCCACTAGCCTCCTGAAGCCCTCGAAATCGTCGACAGACTCAATGTCACCTTCTTAAGCCTCTTCCCTTTGATACTGTTCTTCCTCCAACAGTCTCTGTGCCTCGCTCCTTGAACACAACTTCGGTGCGGTGTCGACGGCGCCACACGCGGTGCCAACAGCTCCAGAGCGGGCATCAATGGAGGGTCCGATGCAGGAACCGGCACAGTACGAAGTCGAGAGGATGAGCCACTAGATGGCGCCGGGGACTGTGTGTACGGCGTCGAAAACCTCGGAGCCGAACACTGCCATGACGGCACCGTTGGTATAAAAGGCAGGAAGGGAGCCTGTGCATATTGTTGAGGCACGCCCAAATTCAAGGCCAGTGGACCCACGGGACCAAAAGGGGCTCCGGAGGGGAAGGCTGCCTTGGCAAACACGCCATACATGTCATTTAAAAAATGCGTGGGATCCAAACCCGGTCCAGGAAATGGGGGATATGGAGCAGAGTCAGTGTCCACACGAGGAACCTCTGACGTCAGAATAGCTGGATCCACAGGCGGAGTCACAGGCACAGTCTCGTGCACACGAGAGGGTTCGTCCTGAGCCGGTAATACCTCTGAGTCTGGAGAGCAACTCGGTGCAGGTGTCCGGGCAGGGGTACCTTTGGGTGAAGGAGAATGTACCGGAGTCACCCGAAGGCGATGGAGATACCAAGTCCTTTTGTCGATGTTGAGGCGCCGGAGAAGGTGATCTCAAAGCCTTTCTCTTCGACGAACGATGCCGAGAGCCATGCCTCCTCTTCTTTTTGATTTTCCTCGACTTCGAAGAATGCGAGGTCAAAGATTTGAGAAGTTTCCCTGGTATATGCTGTCCACTAGTTATAGTGGGCACCTTGCACCAGTCCAAACGACCCTTATTGATGATTAGGTTAAAGACAACCTTTATTGAAAGCTATCCTAGTGGTTAGTGGTAGCTATGGAGAGCAGCCTTAAGGCTAAGTCTCAAAGGAATGTAAAGCAGCTTGGTTTACCAGATTATAACCTCCTGAATGACCAGGAGAACCACACAGGGTATATCTAAAATATATATGTATGTATTACTAAACACTCTCTACTAACCTCTTTATGAATTAGAGAACAAGGCACACAATATTACAGTACTAGAACAACAGTGAATAGCACAATAAACAGCGGGCTCCAGGAGGAGACCAAACCATATTCTAAGAAAGTGGTATAACAACCACAACGTGACTAGGCACAGTGCATAGAGCACATAGAATTACTGGGACCCCAAGGAACCACCCAAGGTAGTGACACACGGGACCCACGAGGGACGTGTGCAGTGTGAGAACACAGCTGCAAGCTCCATACAACTCTATGGGAAAGTCGTAGTTGGAATTTTAAAGATTAAGGACACTTAGGAGAGGACTTTGAGCAAACCCTTTCAAGCATAGAAGGTTCTAAGGCCAGCACTCATGTGAACACCGGAGCACTTGTGTTACCTAACCCAGAGAAGTCGGGTGCATAGGTGTCAAATGGTGTCGAGAATCTTCGTCGTTTACAATGGTTTGAAGCTGCAAAGTGCTGCTGCCGTGAAGAGGAAAAGTGTCCGGTGTGATCCAAGCCTGGATCAGAGATGAAATGAACCTGAAAGCAGAGGGGACAGAGTCTGGGTCACTTCAGGGTGATCAGGGGCTCGGTAGACGGATGCCCGCCGATGTCGGGTGCTTCAGGTGAGTTGATGCGATGCTTGACTCTGCAGCCACGGGGACCAGGAGACGTCGAAGACAACCAAAGTCCGGAGGTGAGCTGTCCCACAAAGGATGTCGAGTGCTGGGGGGTTAGTGTTTGGATGGAACACCAACAAGCCTTGGTAACTGCAACCCACGAGGTCAGAGGAAATCAGCTTCGGTGAGGACCAGCAAGGTCCTGTGGACTCGCCAAGCAATGGAGAGTCAGGGGACATTTGGAGCAACCAGGAAAGCCCAGGGAAAGTTAAAGTTACCTTCACAGGGACCCACAGCCCAACAGACCAGGGATCGCAAATGGACCTCGAGAGGAATCACCAAATACCAGCCCACGGAACACTTGTGGAGTGTAGGCCGGAAATCTTCAGTGGAAACACTGCTCGGGGTCAGGACTACAAGTAGCACAAAGCACAGCCTTAGGGGTCACCAGAAAGCATATGCTGCTGCAAAAGAGCATGGTGCACAGGAGTTTGGTTTGCACGGTCCCCACGAGGGATACAGGCCTCAGAATTGCTGAGAGCGCAGATCAACCTCGGACACCTCAGGAACCCACCTCGTGTGTTGCAGAAATCTTCGGAGTCCTCAGGAGCTTCGGAGATGCAAACCAGTCAGATGTGTGCAGGGGAGCAACTCCTTTACTCTAAGGGAGATTATTCAGTTGTCCAGCGTCGTGCAGATCATCAAAGTACTTGGTTTCTGTAGCAGAGTTTAGTCCAGGTAACATCTAAAGTCCTGTAGTCAGGAGTTCCTACTTTATACCCAAGGAAGGTGTGGGACAAATCTGGGGACCCACCTATGGGATGGTCAGGGCAGAGGGTTGGCTACACTCATGTCCTTTGTCCAGTTTCGTGCCACCCAGCACCAATACACTAAAGCCTGTCTGGGAGGTGGTCACACCTCCCTCTGACAGGAAACCTATTGTCCACCTTCCTCTGCCGGAGATTGGTCCAGCAGCAGGAGCGCAGACTCGTGTCTGTGGCTGGCAGTATCCATCTTGTGATGCCAAGGTCGAGAAAGCTGGTATCGGGTGTACCGGTGTTGTCATAATTCTTTGTCTAGGAGGGTGGAATCATATCTCCCCCACCAGTTACTGGAGGGGAGGTATGATTCCAAGGTGTTTGACACCAAACACAACATGTTTCCTTGCAGCCATTTTAAAGTTAGCATTTACCACGAGGTTATAATGAACTAAAGAGTATATGGTTGGCTGCATCACAGAACAACCCCGGAGAATAGATTCCGAAGGCTGTAGAGGGGCTCTGCTCATGCATGGGCACCCTTTCACACAAAACCCAGCACACTACCTTCAGGATTATTAAGGCCTGCCATAGGGGTGACTGATAGGATTATGTTTGCAGTGATATAAGGTAGATATAGTGAACCTATATCTAAGTAAGGGGTGCATGCACCACCTTACACAGGCTGCAGTAGCTGACCTGTTGTGTCATTTTGAATGGTCTCCCAGGGGTGGTATAATACATGCTGCAGCTCCTGGCAGGCCTCTGGGGTACCTATGCCCTGGGTACATAGTATACCATATGCTAGGCTCACAAGGGTACCCCAAAATCCAATCTGGAGTGTACCTAAAGTACATGCAATCAATTTAATGGAGAAAGCAGCTAGGCTGGGGTCCTGGATAGCAGGATCCCAGCCAGACTAAGTCGAAAACAGCGAAACATCAGCAAAAAGTGGGGGTAACTATAAGAAGCAGATCCTACTCTCCTACAGACAACTTCGACTTCGACTAGGACCATTTCCGACCCCTCTTTTCCTTTCTTGCTTTTTCCATGAAGAGCTTGGCCTCCCGTTCTTTCAAAGCCTCTCGGTTCATTTTGCGACAGCATGAACAGCCCTCCACATCGGGGTCCGACGATAAACACCACAAACAGTCCTCATGGGGGTCAGTAATGGACATAGGACCCCCCACTCTATACAGGGCTTGAATCCTGACTTCCTCGAAGTCGCCGTCGCAAAGCTACAGTAGAAACCTGGAGAAATAACATAGTAACTCAAAACAGTATGGAGAGTCCCATAAAACCGTTACACGTCGACCGCGCTGAAAAAAGAGAACTGATATCATCACGCCGACGAGGCTCTCTTATGGCTCCGGTGACGTCATACGCAGTCGCAAGCAGAGCCATGGCATTGTGATGACATCATTGGCGTGGAGAGCACCGAAAAAGTTTCTGTGGAATGCTGGTGCAGGGGATATTCAGGAGGTGAGGAATCCACAGGCAGATGTATCCATCAGAACTCTGCCACCGGTAAATGCAAGTACATGTGGTCAGCAGCCTTCCTCATGACTGAATGATAAGAGGCCACATCCTGAGAGGGAAGAGCCTTTGGGTAAGAGAGCTCCCACTCTGGTGAGGGATCAAGCCCACTGGCCTCTTGCAGCCCTGCAACGTAATCCGTGGGGTCCAAAATCATCCCCTCCTCTGCCTGCTCCTGAAATTCCTCCTCTTTCAGGAGTGTCTGGGCCTCTCTCCTCAACCGAATGTTTGGCGTCGGTGGCGCTAAACGTGGCGCTGGAGATCTCAGATGTGGGCAGCGGCGCCGACCGAACTCAAGATGGCGCCAGAACGGAGCCCGACAGCGCCGGGGAATAGTCCATCCTTCCCTCCTGAGAAGGTATTGGCATCCAGAACCTCGGTGTCGGGAGGGGCTAAGACAGAGTCATTGTTATAAAAGGAAGAAATGTAGCTTGGGCATAGTGTTGTGGAATGCCCAATTTAAATGAAAGGGGACCCATGGTCCGGATGGCGCGCCGGATAGGTTAGCCGCCCTGGAAAATTTGCCATACATCGCATTAAGAAAATGCGACAGATCCGCCCCTGGAGTTGGAAAAGGAGGATACGGATCTGGAACCGTGTGACCGGAGGGAGATCTACGTCGTGGAACTGGCTATGCTTGCGGTGCCGGAAAAGCCAGATGCAGGACCGGAGCGTCCACAGGCACAGGTGACTCTCTTCTGGGCCTGGAGAGCCCCTCAGTGTCAGAGAACCCCTCTTCTTTGGGGTCTGTAACCGACATATGGCCACCACATTCCCTAAAGGGTTTAAAGCCAAGTTGCATCTGATCTTCTATGATCAAAGAAACAGTTTCTAGAGAACTGAAACAAAGTAACCTACACAGAAAAAGAATGTACTCTAAAAAAAGTTACGCACCAACAGTGCAGAAAAAAGGGAACTGACGTGAACACAGCCTCCATATGGCTCCGATGACGTCATACGGAGTCACGAGGGGAGTTGTGCTACTGTGGTGTCCTCGTTGACATGGGAGAGCTACAAAAAAAAACAAGGATGATTCAAAAGGTGATGAACCCACAGGCAGATGTATCCATCAGAAATGATTTGTTTCTGCACTGCCCGATCCTTTTTTGCGACCACATAACTCAAAAAGAGGTGGTTGTCCAGCCAGAACTGTTTTGTGCGGTCAAGGTAGAATGACAACAGTGTTTTGGGGTACAGGCGATGGAGACAATCCTCTTCCTCAGAGGGCAGTGCGACCGACTGAATGGATGGGATGGGGTCACCCCCCTTAGGGAGGAAAGAGGCGTAGTTGCAAAGCACCACCTTTTTCGGAAATGTCATGAGATACGGAGGCTTGGATGATAAAGCCTGCAACTCACTCACCCTCAGGGCAGAAGAAATAGCCACTAGGAATATTGTTTTGATGGTGAGAAACCATAGGTGAAGAGGTGTGGTGCTGTGGCCAGGGCGACTGACGCTGGAATCTGGGGCTCACGGGTCGATCCCTGGCACCGGCAGCAGGTCAGCCCAGCACCATATGACTCTGGGCAATAGCTTGCTTAATCTTCCTAACGGCCCCCAGTGCCGGCATGCCTTGGGGTAACTGTTTGCGCTTTACAAATACTGGATTTATTTATTTAGGGGCCAATTTGTAGTGGCTCAAAGGGAGGTCCCATGAGGTAAGTGAGAACTAGGTTGAGTTTCCACAGAGCATAATGAAGGGCATAGGGAAAACATATGTACAAGCCCTTTCAAGAGACTATTTACAATAGTGAACTTAAATAAAGAGGGTTGGTCAGGCAGCCACAGAAAATTGTACAGAGCAGAAAGATATCCCGAGAGAGTGTCAGAGCACAGCCCTACTGGGCAAGGGTAAGAATAAATAGAAGCATTTCAGAAAGAGAGGCAGCAAGAGGGTCAATCGCCTTTTCTGCACAATATTTTCTAAATGTTACCATCCTAGTTGAGGGCCGCTTTGCTGCCAAGATAACTTTAGATACTTCAAGAGGCAAGTCGAAAACTGTCGCCTGTTTTTACAAAAAATGTTTTTATTGGCATTTGACCATGCAGAGGGCATTTTCAGTACATATATTGAAACATTTGGACAGAAATTATACATTTCTGGTCTCTTATGGGGAGGATCATCAGACTATAAGCAATCCGTTTGCCTATTCCCACAGCATATACAACATAACATTCTTAGAGAATACCCTCTTGTCAACATAATCACTTAACTCCCCTATGTGCCCCCTCCCTCCTCTGTGTCTGAATGTCTACTTTTGCTCTTGTATTGATTACATTTTATAGCTCATCTTATGTCCTACTCATGATTCAACAGGCTGTTGTTAGTCACGACTCTATTCTCTAGGGAGTGTTTCCAGTACCAGGGTTGGCAAGCGAAGGAGCTCCAGGTAGTTGCGTTTTCCTTATATCTTTGATCATTGCCTCCCAGGACCTAGCATCATCTTCAATTTTCTCATTGTGACTTATTTGTTTCAATGGAACTGCCTCTGCTTTTGCCCATTCTTAAACATCCTTTACCAACATTGCTACTCTTGGAGTAGTGAGTAATCCCAACAGGACCATATGGATCTCCCTATGGATCACCCATCCCGTGGCTTACTTTAGTTGGACTGAAATTTCGGTCCAGTAAGGGTCTAAAGTTGAGCAAGCCCAGGTCATATGTATAAAATCTGCGTCCCTTTCACCACAGCGGGGACATTGCCCTGACTTATCTAAGTATATTTTATTTAGCGTTTTGGGCATAAGGTAGATTTGATGCACAAAATTGTATTGTATCAGTTTAAACCATGTATTCAAACTTACTCGTTTAACCCCCTTGTGTATTTTAATCCAATCTTTTTCTGTTAAAGGAGCTTCAACTACTGTTGCACATTTTGACTGAACGGGGAATACCCGGATCATCTTATCCTCCCGGATCGCCCGGTATAGGTGCAAAAAATCAGACTACGTCCTTAGGCCATACATTGCATTACTTGCAGTACATTTGTGACAGGGGGTTCGTCCGGGAACAAAGGTCATATTTACCAGGTTACTTGGGATATCTTCCTATATTGCAGGAACTGTCCCCTCCCCAAGTCAAAAGCAGTCTCTGCCCTTTCTTGCGTGATAAATTATTTATTGTCAAAGAGGTCCCCCATTGTTAGGCATCTGCCCTCCTTCCATCTACGGACAGACATAGAAGCTTACATTTTAGAGAAGGGCTGTGTCACCCAAAGCGACTTTTCTCAGGCCTATGGCGCATGACCCAGCACCTTTCTAACCATATGTTCCCATACTTCTACGATGTGCCATATTATGTAGGGGCAGGCGGGGGGCACCCCCTGTCCAATATCTAGAGCTCAGGAAGTGAGCGTCCTCGGAAGGTATCTGCTAAACGTCTCTTCTGTAGTTGAGAGGCCAGATAATAAAATTCAAAACACAGTACCTCCAATTCCCCAGTCTGCCATGTTATCTGTAGAGTGGTCAGGCTCACCCTCTTCTGTTTGATACCCCATAGCAGATCTATTAACAGGTTATCCAATATTTTGAAAAAGTGCTGCAGGATTTTATAAGGGGAGTGCTGCATTACATATAAGCATTGGGGTAGGATGATAATTTTTGTTATAGCAATTCTTCCCATGAGAGACAGAGGCAATTCCCGCCAGAAACGCACTGAGCCTCGTATTCCTTCTATTACCTTCCCTATGTGAAGCATCAGGCACCTCTCAGGCGTAGTCGCCAATCTAATTACCAAATATCTGGGCTCGGTCTCTGCCCATGGAAGTCCCACCTCCGGCAGTGTCTTTGTGGCTCCGAGGCCAGCCGTCCAATCGGGAGTAGTTTCTATGTGCCTGGATTTACTTTTAATCCGGATATGTCGCCAAATCTCTGCAGCGTATCTAGAAGTATAGAAATCGCTTGAGCAGGCTGTTGGATGTACACCAGCGTGTCATCGCGTAAATTGAGACAACAAGATAAGTGTCTCCTGAGGAGATCTCCCATGCACTCAGCTTCCTCCTCAAGGCTGCTGCCAGCATTTCCATTGCTGCTGCAAATAGGAGTGGCAACATTGGGCAACCCTGTCTGGTACCTCGTTTTAGTACAAAGGCCCTCAAGATCAGCCTCCCCATCCACATTCTATTATGTGGGGCCGTGTAAAACAATTGTATCCATTTAAGGAACTCCTCTCCTACTCCCATTATTTGCAGGACCGCCTAGATATAGGACCAGTTTACAGAATTAAAAGCCTCCTCTATATCTAACAGCGCCAGAGCATGGTCATCCCCATTTATAGAGGGGGAATGCCCTATATGAGCCAGTCTATGCAGGTTATGAGTGGTATTATGTTTGTGGATAACCCCCGCCTGGTCGGGATGTATCAGGTACTGCATACGAGGCAACAGCTGGGCTGCCAATATTTCACTTAGAATTTTTATTTCTATGTTTAACAAGGAGATTGGCCGATATGAACTCGGTACCTGAAGGTCTCGGTCTGCCTTGGGGATCATGATCACTAGGGCCTCTCTCACAGAGGCTAGTAGGGTTTGCATCTGAAAGGCTTCATTATATACCTTCAATAGGCGGTGCACCAGCAATGGTGCGAACCTCCTATAAAACTCAGACGGGAGGCAGTCACTCCCAGGGCTTTTAGCTGGCCTTAAAGCTTGTATGGCCTCCAAGAATTCCTCTTTAGAGATCGGGCTATCTAACATTTCACTCTCTGAGTCTCCTAGTCGGGGTAAGCCTAGGGTGGCCAGAAAATCAGCAACCATCTCCAAAGGTGAGGAAGCCGTTCGGTGTACACTTTGGCTAGATGGTCCGATAGGACCTCCAGGATCTCCTCTTGGCTATAGATTGCGGTACCTTCCCTGGACTGCATCTGGACCGTGGGGGCCACAGGCGTTTTCTCCCTGAATAATTTGGTGAGCAAGACCCGAACTGGTCTCCCTCCATGTGCAAACGCTGTCAGTACGCTGTATATTTGAACTTTTTTAAGCGGCATAGAGACTCCAACAGCGATTCCAAAGCTGCACGCCATTTGTCCAGAAACTGGGGGGCAGTCGGGAGCGACATCTCTATAACTCCCAGTTGTCCTTCCTGCACCTTAATGTCCAGCTCCAGCTGCTGGCACACTCCATATGTCATCTTAATGCAAACCCCTCTGATCATTACCTTCATGGCCTCCCATTTCACTGCTCTTGAGGACACCGAACCCCAGTTGGTTTCAAAGTATATGGATGTTTCTTATTCCAGTGTCGCCGCAAAAGGTGGGTCCGTGAGCACCTCAGCCCACAGCCTCCACATGGGGATCTTCGGTCTGGACTTTGTGGTACCCAGAGATAGCAGCACTAGGGAGTGATCCAAAATATATCATGGGGGATCTACTATGTCTCCTACCATAGGGACCAGATCTACTGATAAAAAACATTGGTTCTGCCTACTGAATGTATTTGTTGCCGGTGTATGACAGGAAAAGACTTTATGATCCGGGTAACTCGCCCTCCACACATCCCACAACTGCAACCCCTCCAGGGTGTCTCTAAGGGCCTCTGTCATCACTGCTTTCTTGTTCTGTTGTGGGGGATCCCTATCCAATATCCCATCCAGCACACATTTTTAACATCCCCCATCATAATCACGCCCCACCTAGATATGGGGTAGCTGCAGGCACCACATTGGGGAACAAGCCCGGGTTATCCGAGTAAAGTGTGTATACATTAATAAGGCTTGCCCCTTGGTCATCGAGTCTGCCATGTAGAATCACAAACCATCACTCTGGGTCCGTCACATGATGTAAGTATTGAAAGGGGACCCCGGGGGCCACTCAGATGAGAACCCCACATGCAAACCCAGAGTGGAAAGTGGCGTAAATCTGCCCCACCATCTGCGCCTTATAACCGGCAGGGAATCACCCCAAACGTGAGTTTCTTGGAGGCATGCCATGAATATTCTATATCTTTTTAGGTAAGCAAAGACCCATCTCCTTTTTCGAACATTACCATACTTCGGACATTCCAGGTAATCAATTTCATCATGGGGGAAACCACAGTGACTCGCAGTTGGTGTTATCTTTTTGTTCCCATCTTCCCAACCCTCCATAGAGATGAGCCTTGCAGAAATAGACTGTCCATCAGACACAGACCCCCTGAACCACTCTTAAACCTTTGTAGAACACACATTACTGGTTTAACTTTGACCTCCTCCTCTCTCCCTCTGAGCAATGTTGCACATCCATCCCCCACATTATCCTGGCGAGCTAGTATCCGAATCCACAGCCCCATTCCCCCCCCTCAAATTCCCAAAGAAGAATACCTATCCACTGCGTCAATAGCCACAGTCTTACGCTGAACGTTCTCAGATCTTTCAATGTGCAGTGGTCATGTTCCCTTAAGTAAATGCCTTGCTAAGGGCCGAGCGATCGCTGGGATGCAAGACATTGGCCTCTAGATCCCTGTATGAAACTCTGCCTCTGAAGGGGGCGTGGTGCTCCCTGGTCGCAGGGGGTCGATACTCTGCTATTGCCCAACTCATACCAAATTCTGGGGGTCCGCCCCCCATCTGAGCTTCCTGATCGGTGTTCATACGTTCCTCTCAGCCAGAAAGGTCTCAGGATACATTAGAATCAGGTACTATCTCCTGCGAGGCCTGATCAGAGTCCATTAGCACCTCTGTCAACTGAAGGGTACCGTCTGTACACACCCGAACTCGTCAAGAATTGTCAGCCTCTTTTTGATGCGTCCCTCCTGATGATCGGTTTCGTTATGTGGTCGGATCGGACGGTCCTGGTGCCTTGGCTGATCCAGAGTGTGCGCTCCAGTAGGCAGCAGGGCCCCCTCTGGGGTCCATCTAGTCAGATGCCTCCACCGCAGAGAAGAAGAATATAGATTTGCCATTATATTAAATTCTGAGTTTAGCCGAAAAAAGAAGGCTGTACTTTATCCCAGCATTGCAGAATTGTCTTTTGACTCCCATAAAGGTCCTCCATTGATCTTGCACCTGTCGTGTGTAATTGGGGTAGATTGCGATTGGGTGACCGTCAAAGTGCAAGGGATCTCATGTGAGAGGAGCCTGAAGGATCACGTTCCGATCCCGATAAATAAAAAGACGGGCAATGATGGCTGTCGGTGGGGTGTGGAGGAGAGTCCAGCGCCCTGTGAACCCTTTCAATGTTAAAGAATTTGGATATCCTACCAGGAGCAAGGACCTTTATAATCCAGTCTTCCAGAAACAGCTCCGCTGAGGGGCCCTCTGCCCGTACCGGAAACTTCACGAATCACAGGTTGTTCTTTCATGATCATCCCTCCTGATCTTTGGCTTGATCATCAAGTTTGGTTCTCTTTTTCTGCAGGTCCATGACTGTTTCCCGGAGAGACTTAATTTCATATTGGAAGGCCTCTACATTCTGGTTAGTCGCAGGGACTCTGTCTGCAATGCTATGCAGGTCACAGAGCAGAAGGTTGACCTCGATGGCTGCTGCATATGCTCTATTACACATGTCATCCCTGGTAGATTGAATTGCTGCCAAGATATCCATCAATGAGAGGTCCTGCTGGGCTGCATTTGGAGCGCTCTCATCCTTGTCCTCCACATTCACATTTGGGTGTTGTTGGTTTGGTCCCAGGGGTAAGGGTTCCCCATAGTTCAGTATCTTGTTGGACTGCACTCGGTTGCATTTGTCTTTCACTTTGTTGGTTCCGTCCTCTCAATGTACCACTAAGTGCTGGCAGTCACAACTGTGGATCAGGTTCCTAGCACTTGTTTCACTCTGGGTGTCTAGGCTAGTGACGGATCACCTCAGCGAGCTCGGGCCCCGCACACTCCCGTTTATGGGCAGGAACCTTCCTCCCTTCAGATATTGTATTGCCTCTTGAGGAGGCCAGTCAGATCCTGCGAGCTCCCCTTTGACTCCCTTCTGGGGGTTCTAAGCCTGGCCGAGTACCTCCCGGGACAATCTCGCCTCTGTGTTCCAATCGGGTAATTAATTGGCTGGGGAATCAGGGGTCCAACGGCCAGGGGCGACCCCCTATGAATCAAGAGGCAATGGGTTAATGGCAGTGAATTTTCATTTACAGGATAGATCCACCAGCTATCAGGGCATAGGCCACTGTGATGTTCCCCCAGTTCCCGGCACTCACACCAACGGGTCCGAGAATTCCCTGTATGTTAGGTGGTTTCTCTTCTCAGCCCAGCAGGCCTAATCCCATCTGTTTACACTGCTATAATTTTGCAAACTCACCCCAGGCTCCCACTAGCTCGATCTCAACCCTCCAGTAGAACTTCTGGGCCCGGCGTATCATATGCATTGGCTGTCCGCTGCATCACGATTCTGCAGCTGCAAGAGTCCCTAAGTCCCAAGGCCCTGATCAGGGAAGGAGCCGATCTAGGACCCCTCCCGTGCGCTGAATCACCCCCTATTGTTGCCAGTAGTACTTGTGAGGGCGACCCGTCCTGGTCTCCACCATGTCTTACCGCCGCCGATGTGATGCTCCGGCTGGTCTCCAGGCAGCCTGATGGTCGCTGCGAGCTGCACATCAGCCGAGGTCTGTAGAAGGTGAGTTCCAAACCAAAGACACACATACACCTTGGTTTGGGAGCTAGCTGCGGCCCACCGTTTCTCAGTCAGTCTTCACTACATCACCAGGCTGGATCCCCGATAGCCGAATCTCCGTTCCCTATCCTGGTATGGAGCTGTTCACGTCCGCTCAAGATGGTCTGCCCATCTCATCGCTCGCTGTACGATACCGATCATCCTACAGTATCAACGGGGCTAGTCTGCTCTTTTAATCATGCTAGGAAGCAGCACCAGGTCGTGCCGATGATCGTGGGGTCAATGCCAGCTCAACATCACACGATGATAGCGGATCTTCTTGTTTCCATCGGGATCACTGAAAAAGCCATCTTGTCAGCCATGCCCGCCCCAAAAGCTATCAACTGTTGTTGCTCAATCTCACACAAGTAGGTGGAGAGTTGATCTGTTCGGGTGGAGGACCCTACCCTGCTGCTGTGCGACAGAAGATCGTCTATAAGGGACAGCCTAATCGCAGGATAGATGCTCATTCAAAGAAGCTCAGGATACCAGACTCTTCGTGCCCAGTCCAGAGCCACAAGCATGACTTAGACCCATTCATTTTTGATCTTTTTGAGAACTCTGGGCAGGAGTGGTATGAGCAGAAAGGCGTACAGGAGGCATAACGCTCCACTCGCAGCGAAAAGCATCGCCCAGCGATAGCCGCCTCAGAAACTCCAAAGCAAAATACTGCTGACATTGTGCATTATTTCTGAAGACGAACAGATCTAACCAAGGTTCTACCTACTGTTGAAAGACACCTTTTGCCACATACGGCTGGAGCCGCCATCTGTGATGTGCTAAGCATCCACGGCTGAGTTTGTCCACCCTAGCATTCAGGGAACCTACCAGGTATGGAACAGCAGTTATTCCCTGCTGTTCCAGCCATGTCCAGAGGTCTAGGGCCTCTTGACAAATGGTCCAAAACCCCACACCGCTCTGCTTGTTGCAGTATCACATGGCAGTAGTGTTGTCCATGAATATTTGCACCAACTTTCCCCTTGATAGAGGGAAGAAACACTTTCAATGCCAATCTGATGACCTTAGCTCCAACAAGTTGATGTGGAGTCCTGTCTCAGCCAGAGAACAGAGTCCTCTGATCTCCACCTTTCCCAGATGGCTGATCCATCCAAGGAGTGACGCATCTGTCACTACTGTGAGAAGTGGTTGGGGAAGGGAGAGGGGTCTGCCTCCGACCCAGTCGCGGTTCATTAGCCACCACTTCAGGTACATTGCAGTTCCCTCCGAGATCTGGCCCATGTTGGAGGGATTCCCTTGATGCTGTGCCCACTGTAACTTCAGGTCCCACTGCAGAGCCCGTATACGCCTTTTGGTATGATTTACCAACAGGATGCAGGAGGCCATGAGTCCCAGCAGCCTCAGATCATTCTTACCAAAATCCTGGATAGAGGCTAAAACACTGGTATCAAAACCTGAATATGCTGGACTCGCTGCTTGGGAGGATAATCCTGAAACTCCACCATGGCCAGAACAGCTTGATGAAAGGGAACATCTAAGAAGGAGTCAGGTGTAACTTTGCAACGTTTTAGTAAACTTCAGCGAATGCAGGAGGTCCACCGTAGTTTGGAGGTGGGAAACGACAGCCTGGGGCAAGGACGCCTTCAACAGCCAATCATCAAGATAGGCGAAGACTGGAACCCCTAACCTGTTCAGATGAGCTGCGACCACTGCCATCACGTTGGTGAACACCTTGTAAGGCCAAAGGGTAACACAGTGAACTGAATGTACTCATGGCCTATCTTGAACCGCAGGTAATGCCTGTGGGCCGGCAGGATGGGGATGTGAAAATACACATCATGCAAGTTTGACATTGCCAGCCAGTCTCCTTCGTCTAGGGCAGACAAGACTAAGCCTGGGAGAAGTCTGTAGAGTATTATTATGCAGAACTCTGCAAGGTGACAAATAAACTACGTCATGCTACATGGAGTTGCGCGAGAGGCAGAGTGAGTTAGGGTAATGCCTTTCGCTGTGATTTTCCTTCGAACTCGGAATGCACTGCATCCACGTCCTCGCACAACTTGGAAAATCTGTGCAGGGCAGTGGCTGTGGTATGACTAACATGGTTAAAAACCCTTCCATTGCATCAAAAAGGGCAAAAGGCAGACTGGGGACGAGGTATCACTGACAGATCCAATGACCTGGCTTAGCCGCAAATCCTTGAAACACTCCAGCACAGTCTGCCTTCTTGCCAAAGAGACAAAAAACATCAAAGGCATGTCCATGAAGTTGACCTGGACACCCCCGAGAATCCAGATGGTCTTAGCCAGGCGTAGCACCGCACGGCCACTGTTGATGAAACCGCTCTACCCAGCAAGTCAGTTGTATCCAAACCACAAGTAATGGTGAACTTTACTGCAACACTCCAATCTTTAACTGCCTGGGAAAGCATGGCCTGGGCCCACTCCGGGACCTGTGGCAGCACTTGCGCAACCGATTCCCAAAGGGTATGCGAGAAATGGCCCGATAGGCATGCGGTATTCTCCGACCGCAATGCCAGGCAGGCAGAAGAAACACCATGTGAGCCAGTTCAACAATGAAGAGAGGCAAGAGATCACCCAGGGCAACGCACAGGGAGAGCCAGTGTTCAAAAATAGGCTGTGGATTGTTGACCTTCGCACCCCCTGGAAAACCTATAATGTGGACGTTGGTGCATTGGGATCGACACTCAAGATCATCAATCTTCAGCTCCAGGAATTTGACTATGCTAGTGAGGGTTGTTGCAGGGATACTGCACAAAAACAGAAACTATGAGTAGGAATATGGGACCTTAGTGCATAGGGACCGAGTCATCCTACCCCTTCGTACCCATGAGCCCAGAACCGACTAGCTATAGTGTCTCACTTGCTCTCCTACTCACTCAAAGAGAAACAAGTGATGAGACACCCCAAAACACAACACTTCCAGATCTCTCTGGAATCGCGGTAGCAAGACACACACTTTTGCTCGCACTCTTGTACTTGTCCACAATAAAATCTGACAGAGACACAAACTAGTTTAAAATATTTATTTTAACTAACGTGCTCTAAGGTGCAGTATACGTGCCACAACAAGCTGAAAAATGCATAATACAGATACGGTCAGTATAGCAGTTAGTCCATGTTGGACTTGGCCCTTTTTGCAGGGTAATCCCTGAACTTTTTGCTTTCCTCCTGTATTTTGTTTGACCTGTTTCTGTTGTTTTTATGACTCTGGACACTTTACCACTGCTGATCAGTGCTAAAGTGCACATGCTCTCCCTATGGTAAATTGATGTATGGATTAGTGACTCCAAGATTGTCTGGTTTGGTTTACTTGTCAGACCATAGTACAATGCACTGAGTGTCCCCAGGGCTTGTAAATCAAATGCTGCTGGTGGGCTTGCAGCACTGGTTGTGTCACCCACAGAAGCAGCCTGTAAAATGTGTCTCAGGTCTGCCATTGCCGCGCCTGGACCGCGCCCAGCGCCACAACCCCTGGCCCCCGCCGTCGCCGAACGACCCGCCTGAGATACGACTCCGCCGCCCTCCACGCACTCAACAACGGCCGACAGCCCACCTGCTACCGAGCCACCCTGAAACGCACCCAGGACCCTTCACCTGCCAAGCCTGCAAATTCACCTGCCTCCGAACCAGCCTGCCACCCTCCGGACCAGGCAACAACAACCACCACCTCAAGTGCTGTAGTGTAGTTCCTATTTTCCCTATAGGCCCTGCGCATTGGAATAACATAAACAGCAGTGTAGATGTAGGACTGTGGTCTTCTAGGTCTCTACTGACTATGTTAGACTTAATTTAGGTTTGCGCCAGCTAGCTCAGAGGTCACTGGAAACTTTCTTGACTGAATAGGAAGTGATCAGCTTCCCTGGCTCAGACAAGAAGGGATTCAGCTTCCGACAACCGCATAAACATGACAACTTTGCTCCCCAGAATAAGAGTCAATCTCTAGAGTTGTGTGAAACAATAGACAGCTATTTCACTCAGTCAGTTGTGCAGATTTAATTTCACCAGGGTGCAGAGAATAGAGAGACGGGCGTTTTCAATAAAAGATATTATTTATTGAGCAGTCTTCCTTCTCATGCAAGAGAAATGAATTGCCACAATTGCAAGACTTGTTATAACGAAAAGTGCATACAGTAAAAGGAGTATTACGAAATAATACTGTAAAAGCATTGATATGGTTTCTTAGCCATAAGATAGTTAAAATGAATTAAATATATACAATATATATACATTCATATATACATTGGCTAACGACCTCAACTGGTGCTTCTAACTACGCCTACCCCGGTGTACCTGACCTAAGCCTAATACATGGGAGGGAGTAAGTAAGTAGCAGTTTAAGTTAAGTTGGATTTGCCAAGAGTATGATTCAAGAATTCTCTCTAAGGGTTTAGTCAGCACCGTACCTCTGGAATAGAATGTAGGAGGTCTGGTATCTCCCTCTCAGGACCCGATATCCCAGTAACCCGCAAGGGTAGGCTGGAAACGCCGGAGCTGGATTTTCTCGGCAGGAGAAAAGACAGCGTCTTTCTCAGCGTGTCAAAAGAGGAGGGGCAGCGTCCGTGGGCTTCTTGCATCTGCTGGGCTCTCTGCAAGGGGACAGCTGTTCTACTCCAGTATTCACCACCGTGTGTTTGCTTAAGGCAACGTTGGTATATTTATACCTGAAAGGTGCCAAGTTTGACGTTTGTTTTGGACATAAGACGTCAATAAAGATGTCACTAAGAACTGGTCGTTCTTACAGTGCTCGCAGGAGTTCTATTACTAATCAAAACAAAGCAAGCAGGGCTTTCCCAGGTTGCTGGGGGTTTGGTGTGTCGAAAGAACTCGGTGTGCTCTCTAGGAATCTAAGGAAGTAGCTTCTGCTGTGTCATGGACTGCAGAGGCAAGTTACTGAAATATGGCTCTGATTATTATGCCATTATAGGGATATTTATTGATTATAGCCTTATAGGGGCATAAGGTCACAATATTGATCGGGTTCCTAGATAAAACACATAACCCACTCCACGGTTTTATGTCCATCAATTACTAAAAACTTAAGCAATAAAGATGCATGTGTATTCCAACCCACCCCAAAATACATTTTGCATTTGAAATGGTGTATACGAACTACATGAAAATGATAATAGGTACTGTACGCTTTAAGCAGCATAGTCATTCAGAAAAATTGCTTATGTATATCAACTGAATGATTTGCGAAAAATTACACATGAAATGTCTCTTAATACAGAAAAGAAGGGCGAGACTATTTCATCACATATAAATACAATTGCTGTAAAATGTGCTAGAGGCTGAGGTAATATTTTGTCTCTAGATCTACTAAAAATAGAAGCTCTGTTCTTTATGAATAGTTCTACTTTAAGCAAAGTACATGTGCCATAAAAAGGTAAATATTTAGCAATTTTGGAAAAAATAATTTCATGATGAGCGGGGGAAAAAATAGTTCCAAACGTTTTTCAGTAGCTCTTGTTTATCAGAGCCGAAGGCCGAATTCAGAGTTCATGGGAACGCTGTGTGCCGGATTGTTTTCCAAAAAGTTATTGTTTCTGTTCAGGGGAGAACATCATTTCAGACAGACTCGCAAAAAATTGGTCTACATATTCAGGTGACAGTTCGACCAAGTTTGATAATGCTGTAACTTGGCAGTTGTGAGAATGATTGCTATCATCAATTTCAGGATCAGCAATGCTCACAGAGGGTCGTACCTGGGTGATGTTGCTTTCATGTCTTGCTTCACTGCCACCAATTAATCGTAGCGCAGGAGTTTCAACGAATGCCGTCATCAGGATTGGTAACCGCTGGGGACAACACGATGCATGAGCCATTACAGGACTTAGCAAAGTATCGATATCCATTGGTACTGCTGATTGTAGTGCAAGACAGGTGTCTAACACGCATTCCTCTCCGCATAGCATACATCGAAGCACAGGTAAGATGCAGGTCTGCCATATAGGTCTGAATGAAGGAAACCAGGTCATATTCAGATCTCTTAGTCCAAGGACTTTAGTTATGCGGTCCCGGTAGCGTATTGCTAGGATCGTTTCTTCCATCCTTGCCGGAGTCATGTCTGCGTTTTGGCTTGCCATATCGGAGCAGGAGGGTCAAAAATAAAATCCCTGCTACGAGTCCTAAAAGTAGTGGTAGGCCGCCAAAGACCGAATGGGCAAAATTGGGAAAGATGCCCAGGACTGCTTCGAAGGCTGTGAGCAGTCCCGAAAAAATTGTCTTAAATACATACGAGATACCACTGGCATCTGACATATTTAGGATTTGGCTTAACATTTCTACGAAATGCACTGGGCAATTTGTTGATAAAAGTGCATGTATCTCTGCAGTTGTCCTTGCAACTTGGAGATCATACGTCTCTTTTGATGACGTGATGGGCACTGTTGTCTGTAAAAGCACAGACTTCATTCTGCTTAAAGTATCAATTCGTATAGAAGAGATATTCAAAGGAGGCCAAATAGGAGCCTCTGACTCTCCAGGGCCATTTGGATACAATGCTTGCATACAGCAAGTGACCATGAAACTGATGCTTAAGAGATATGCTTTCCCTGGCACCAAGCCACAACAGCTGTGGTCCGTTATTAGAACGTAACTCCCGTTAGAAAGTTGTCTAAAGAATGGCTCTATCTGTGTTGCAGGTGTGCCATGCTGGTGGCATGAAAGGTTATTTGAAGTCCCCTCACAGGCCCCATGTAAATTAATACCCTGACACAGAAGTATACCGCTTAGTGAATGTTTACAATTATTACCACTAAGAAATACATTCTGGGTTTTGTCACTATGACATGTGTGTGTATAAGGTAATTTCCATGTTGACTTAATGTATCCTTTACCCAACCTTTCATACTGGCCTGCTGGTATATACTTTTGGCAATTTTTAAATTGGAAAGTTGTTATCGGAATTGTGATTATTCCGTGTATTATCCATTCAATGACAGGTCTTTCTGACATTGTCAATGATAATCTCTCACGTTTTTCAATGCTCAGGATTGTACAGTCTGCTCCTTTCTGTGCCAAACTGATTTGTTTATCAGTAAGGTTAAAGATAGAGAACAATGACGTTGTGTTGATTAAACGCCATGGCACATAGCCTGAACGCAGGTTTTGCAACGTCCAGCCTAGCTGTACAACAGAACGTAATTGGGACTGGCCATGTTGTAACATTAGCAAGTCCTGGTCTATTATATCGATAGCAGATGATACAATACTGTCCAGTGAATATATTCTGGAGGACAGAGTCATTAGCCCATTGTCCACAACAGAAAGTGATTTTTCCAAATTAATACGATCGATTTCTCGTATTTTCTCTGCTGTCTCAATTTGAGTTACTTTCCATGCCTCGTTGTAAGCAGCGTATATACTGGCCGCTATGAAACGTTTTTGACGCTGTTTGCGTGGTCCCATTATGAAATCGCGCAAGGCAGCACCATCTTTAAGTAAAGTAAGGTGTTGCTTAATTTCTGCCAGTGTGGACGTTTGTAGCCATTCAAGGCATAGTTTCCCTACACTGTATGTTGTTACTATCCCTGGATGTTGTCTCTGGGAGTATCTAGGGTCTGGTCTGGTCATTTTTAACCCCTGTATTTTGTCCAGGAATCTATCTTGACAGTTATTTGTGTCTGTAGGCCAGATTAACCACTTTTTCCAATCAGGATGTGTTCTGTTTTCATGTAAAATGTGGGATACGTCTACCTCAATATCTGTGGTTGCATTATCAGGTATTGGCTTTGGAATAGACGGTTTGTTAAGGTCTTTAATCTTGGCTAGGCCAAGACAGGTCGTTTGTTGAATTGTGTCATTCAAGAACATTATTTGTTCTGGGATCATGCAGGCTCGAAATAATGCTTCTAGGCCTTGTACCTGCCAATCTTTTGTACCCCAGATGGTTTTTGTTTCAATGTTGTTTTTCCAGAAATCAAAACCAAATGTAATCATTTTTTCATAAAATGCTTCTGAATATATCAATTTAGTATTTGTCAGCATAGTTTTTGTCCCTGTTTTATCTAATAGTTTATAATAAAATGTCTCTGCATCACTTGTGTTAAACCCTGAGAAGTATTGGAATTTCTCATAGAATGTTTTTGAACTGCTTTTAGGCGGAGTAGCATAATGTTCCCATTGGTTATATTTAAAAACATTTCTAGGTTGAGCAGATTTATGCAAATAGTGGTCTGCATAATGGGTAAAACAATACATCCGTTCATAATTCGATGAACCTTGCAAATAATCATGTTCTGTAAATTTTGCTGACAAAACTAAATCCGACATCATATTATTTATGCTTTCAAAGTCCCAATCATCAGAGAATGTACTTGGTTTTACAAAGTCACGTAATGAAACCTTAAACTGATGAGGATATTTCAAGAGTTCGACCAGTCCATATATTTCGTAATCTGTTTTGTCCCAAACTACCCCACCGGGTATTGGAATGGCTGTGACATTCACTGATGATAGTTCTCTTTTCTCGATGTGAGATGACTTGTGAGGCTTCAGAACTAAGTTGATGTTCTGACTTGCTGTGTCCATTGTACTGTATTTTCCCTCAATGAATTTTCCCAAACAAAGTACCATGATGAGCCAAAGCAGGAGGAAAAATACACCTAGCACAATCCAAAATTCTAACCATGGAGAAATAAGATATGTTTCTTTGAGTTGATGAAAGAGTTTTGTTGCTTTGTCTTTAAAAGTCTTTGTCGCTGGCATCACTCCAGGCCCGCTTTGATCTTCAGAAAAGTTATCGAAATTGATGAAGTAGCCAGATGCAGTTCTGTCTATTGTTGGAATTGTTTTTTCAACTTGTCTTTGATTAGCACATTCTGATGCTACATCGTTGTAGACTGGTGTTTCATGACGAACTGTTTCAATATGGTTTTCAAGAGGCACAAGTTCCATGGCATTGTTGCATAGTCCTTTTTTGTTCACTGTAGGATTATCAAAATTGATTAGTCTTTCAGTTTGAACCTCTTGGATACTTGCAAATTTGGGTATTCTGTTATATCTTGGGAGTTCACTGGGCCTACTACTTATTATTGGCCACATGACTGTGGTTTCACCAGGTCGATTGATACAACTCGGTTCTCCTTTTTACCAGCAAGGGGCGGTAGTACAACTGATCTTGTTCTGTTGGTGCTAAGACAGGTACTGCTTTTCTGTAAGAAGGCCCAAATTCCTTCCTCACCGCTATTTTCTCTCTGACCAGATCCCCAATCTTTGGAATCCAGACAGGTCTTGCTGGGACAGGTGGTGTGTCTTCAGTGGTTGTTGGCTGTTGTTTTAACTTTATGTTGATCAGGGCTTTTCTTGTTTCATTTAAGTCCTGTAAAACAGCCAAACGATCTTTGATGTCAAAGAATTTTTTCTTATCTCTACCTCTGAAGCATGACTATCTAAGTCCTGAACATACATTCTAGTTCCGAACAATAGTTCGTACGGGCTGAAACCTTTTAGAGAATTTTTCGGCAAGTTGTTAAGACTACGTTGGACACTTGTTAAATGTTGGACCCACCCATCACCCGAACCTAATACCTTTGCCGTTATAGATTGCTTTATGTCTCTTTCCACAACCCAGTTTCCCTCAGGATGGAAGGGACAGGAGAACCGCAACCCAATGCCCATGCTGGTCATGGCCTCCTTATAAGCTTGAGAGCTAAAAGCAGGACCCTGGTCAGAATGAAGCATGGCAATTGCGTATGTGCCGATAAAGACTCGCAAATCTTTTATAACAGTTCTGGCGTCAGCCGAGCGCTGGGGCCACATTTTTAAGTGAATATAGTCTTAAAAAGAAATTAATAGGACGCTGGATTTCATGGCCATGGCATTACTCCGGTTGACTCGTTACTGCGGTCTCTGTTGCAGTCTGGACAGCTCTTTGTAAATTTATAATGTTGCAGGCTCATCCCCGGCCACCAGTATTCTGACTGTAATTCTGTCAGAGATTCCTTCATCTGTTTGTGCCTCGGACCCAATCCCATGTGTGCGTCTGCTATTAGAAAGATTCTCCGATTCGTGTTTGGAATTACCCTATCCCCCACTCCAGGGATTCGAGCAAAAGGAACGGAGTTTGCATCAATTATGTATGTATAATTGAGTGGATAGTTCACAGGTAGTGCTGCACAGTTGCCTTTTGAAGACGTTTTTACCGCCAGCATGGTTTCCCCGTCTATGTATTTTTCTGAACGCTTTTTTGTGGCTACGGAAGCCGGTTTAGTTGCTTCGGCTGTGGCTGTATTAGCCAATGAATTACCTGCAATGTGAACGCCATCACGTTGATGACTCAGAGTGTGTATCACGTGAGTCTTTTGTAGTTCCTTCTGTAAAAGAACTACTTGTTTCCAAAGCATTTTATGCTTGATTGTGGCACCTGTGTCATCTTTGTAATCATTTTGAACCCAGTTCTGTAAACCATTATTGTAAGATTTGACGCAAAAATGCGAATCGCACACGATTAGTGTCGGGAATTAACGTTCGGCATTTTCAAGCGCCATCTTTAAAGATCTGATTTCAGCTCGCTGAGCCGAACATTTTCTCAGTGATTCAGTTTTTGTTATTTTCGGTCTGAATTTACCGCAGAGTCAGCGACCTTTAACAATCGCGCAGGCTGCATTGTAGGATTTATTATCTACATTGTAATGCTGTGCAAATCTGTCTGTATAGATTATACAAGAGTACTGTTCTAGAGGCAGAATTCCGATTGGCAGAGGATATTCTTTTTCATATTTTAAATCATTCCGTTTTTTCATGTTCGGGACAAAATAGTATGTCACGTCTTCTGCAGCAAGAGAATTTTCCCACTGTATCCATTTCGGATCTAGTGCCACTGTTTTTAGATTTACTGGGCTGAATAGCGCCTCGAAGGCTGATTCTGCTGTGAGAACAGTTATTCTTTTGCCTTGGGCTAGGGCTCGTTCTATTGCTACAGCAGTTTGAACTGCCTTTACAGTGTTTTCTGTGAGACTGAATGTTTTTTCTGCTTGTGTGTACAAATGTGATTTGTATGCTATTGGTACCATTTCTCCCTCATTAGAGGTCAGGTACGTGAATCCGCATCTTCCTGGGATGACCCGGATTACAAGATTGCGTGTATTGTCACGTGTTTCTAGTTTTGTTTTAGCTAACATGTCTGTTTGCAGTGATCTCAAAATTTCTGTGTGTTTTTGAGTCCAGTTGATTGGTTTAAAATCAGGTTTTATTAATTCGTAGAGAGGTTTAACCCTCTCTGCATAGTTTAGAATGTAAGTTCTTCCGAAATTCAGGAAGCCTAGAATCGATTGTAAGTTCTTCAGCGTTTTTGGTGCTTGGAGTACAGCGCACTTCTCTAAGAAGTTGTCTGCTAGGCGTTTGCCTTCACTTGATAATTCGTATCCTAAAAATAGGACAGTTAGATGGGCAATTTGTGACTTTTTAAAGTTGAATTTGTAACCCTCTGCTGCGAACCCAAGTATTATGGTGTTCACTCTTTTCAAGTGAGTATCCAAGTCGTCGTCTGTGAGATAGATGTCATCGACATAAGATAATGCCTCATCATCATACATTTGTAGTAACTCTGTTACTCTGGCTGAGAATAGTCCTGGGCTGTTCTTGAATCCCTGTGGGAGTCTGCAAAAAATTTTCTGTGATCCCATTATTGAGAAAGCGGTCAAGTATCTGCTTTCTGGTGCAATATTTTGACAAAAGAACCCATTAGATATGTCTAATGTTGTTTTGTATTTTTTGCGAACTATGTTATTCATTAGTGCCGCACTGTGCGAATTTTGTACCGCAAATGTTTTGCAACATGTGTTAAGGTGTCTGTAGTCCAATACTAGACGATACGAATCGTCTGGTTTGGAGACAGGAAACAAAGGATTGTTCATTTGAGCGGTGCATGTTTCAATCACCCCTTGGTATTCAAGTTGATCTAAAATCTCCCTGACCTGTTTTTTAGCTTCTTGCTTAATTGGGTACTGCCTTGGTGCAGTTGGTTGACATTTTAACTGGATTTTGTGAGGAGGAGAGTCCTCATCCCATCCTACATGATTTTTATATAATGCAGGTGCTTGAGCTACTGCCCATTTTCTTGCATATATATATTTAGTGTGAATTGGAATATGATTTGAGAAGGCAGGCATAATCATTTCTTCGCCATGAGGGCACTCCCTGACAAACTCTGGGGGCCAATCTTTCTCGGCTAACAGGATGTTATAGCCTTTTGAGAGATTATCCCAAAACAGACCCCTTATTGTCCTAGTCTTAACTCCCTCTATACGCAGTGGTATTTTGTATATCTTATGAGGTTCGCTAACTCTGGTATCTGCAGTTTCCACTTGAATGTATTCATTCGTGTCCACTGTCTCCAGATGATTCATCAGGATCTTGCGAGCTATGCTGATTTCTGCTGCGCTGTCTAGCATTGTCTGTGCCCACTCTCCGTTTTTCAGCTGTGTCCTCAGTATTCTCGGCATGTTCAATTACTCTAATACTGGCTACCTTCTTTCTTGGAAATTGTAATTTTTTACTTTGAGCAGGTTCCTTGTCTTTGGAGTTTGGTGTGCTCTTCCCTTGGTTCTGACCGTCCTCTTCTTTCCGATTTCTGCGAAAAAGATCGAGAGGGACGTGTATCATTACTTTGATATCTATCAGGTTTTTTCAAGTTATCCCTATTTCTAAGGTTATATCTTTTCTCAAAGGGCTCCCTCTGGGGAGACTGGTGTTCTCGGTTCGGAGTTCTTTCCCTCCGCCGAGGAGATCTTCCTCTCGACTGGAAAACTTTTTCTTTGGGAGTGGATTGTTTATTTCCATCCCAGCTCTTTTTAGGAGTGTTTAGATTATTTTTAATAAATAATTTTTCAGGATTTTCAAGTAGTTGGGGTTTTACCGGTTTCCCACCCAAACTGTCTCTACCTAGTTCTTCATAGCATTTTTCTATGATTCTGGCAAGCTCAATAGGTTGATCTGTTATATCTGTTTCTTTCAATTTCTGGTGGATCGCCACAGATGCTGCTTCTCCTTTTATGTTGGCTAGTAATATAGCCGAGGCCTGCTTGAAGTCTTTCAGTAATTTCATACCAAGAGTTAAAGCAGGTTCTGGACCGTATTCATTCTGAATTTGTTTTAGCACATCTGGAATTACCGCCATGGACGGAACACCATGTGTTTTTGTGTAAATGGAAGCAAAGACTGTACCCCAAGTGTCACAGTCCTCCATATGTGGTGCGACCCCCATTGGAAGGCAGATAGTCAGAATTCTGTGTTTCTCAATAGGGGTAGTATTCGGGAATACTGCCTCTATTTGAGTTATTTTCTGTGCTAGCCAGAATGGAATTTGTTCCTGTTTTGCGGGTGTTTTTCCAAGACATGATTGTATGTTCTGTGGTGTCATTTTATTTGTGTTCCCCTGATGAGGGGTCAGCTGTGGAATATTAACAGCTGTTTGGACTGTTGCAGTCCGCATTATATATTGGACTAACTGTCTGTGTATTTTAATTAATAATTTTAGCTGTGCTAAAAGTTCTTCTCGCAACATTTTATCAATGTCTGGATGTGGTGTGTAGCTGGCTAGAACCGGCCACGTTGCTCCTGGTCTACCTAGTGAACCGAGCCTGGTAATGTGATCATTATGTTTTAGGGCGCCTTAAACCAGAGCAGGTGCTCTTGGTATTTTAATGGTATTTCAATCTCCTCGAAAGGAGCATATTCTTCCGGAGGTTTCTCTATTTTGAATAGTGGAACTCGTGTGTCGTAGCGTTTACCGCTGGAAAATTTATCCATGAATAGAATACCTCTGTCTGCCGATATTCGTATGCCTCTATCACGAAAATGACTGTACCACCTCGTGCTGTCAGTCCATTTTCTATAAGTTTTAACGTTATAGTTTTTCTTATGTTGACCGGAATGAGTATAGCATTCGGGTCGTTATGTAGGAGACTTGTGTCATCCTCTAGGAGTTGATTTGCTTTTCTCTAAGCCTCCGTTTCCGCACCTTCTACCATTTTACTGGAGAAGTTTTTGTTGCAGATCAGGTTTCAAGGAAACAAAAGATTAGGTGCACAATATTTTGGAACACTGTATCCTTCAACGTTGACTAAACCAGAAACTCTACATAGGAATCTCTTCCTACTAAGTTCCGGCGGATTTTAACCTTTCACCCTCTCCAGACGTCTATTGGAGTATTTACGGGAGAAAGGGTCTGTGTGAAAAAGCACGACTGAGTTACTCTAACGTCTTGCGTTAGTTTTATCGCCTTACCAAATGTTGGGCGCCATGTAGTGTAGTTCCTATTTTCCCTATAGGCCCTGTGTATTGGAATAACATAAACAAAGGTGTAGACGTAGGACTGTGGTCTTCTAGGTCTCTACTGACTATGTTAGACTTAATTTAGGTTTGCGCCAGCTAGCTCAGAGGTCACTGGAAACTTTCTTGACTGAATAGGAAGCGATCAGCTTCCCTGGCTCAGACAAGAAGGGATTCAGCTTCCGACAACCGCATAAACATGACAACTTTGCTCCCCAGAATAAGAGTCAATCTCTAGAGTCGTGTGAAACAATAGACAGCTATTTCACTCAGTGAGTTGTGCAGATTTAATTTCACCAGGGTGCAGAGAAGAGAGAGACGGGCGTTTTCAATAAAAGATATTATTTATTGTGCAGTCTTCCTTCTCATGCAAGAGAAATGAATTGCCACAATTGCAAGACTTGTTATAACGAAAAGTGCGTACAGTAAAAGGAGTATTACGAAATAATACTGTAAAAGCATTGATATGGTTCTTAGTCATAAGATAGTTAAAATGAATAAAATATATACAATATATATACATTCATATATACATTGGCTAACGACCTCAAATGGTGCTTCTAACTACGTCTACCCCGGTGTACCTGACCTAAGCCTAATACATGGGAGGGAGTAAGTAAGTAGCAGTTTAAGTTAAGTTGGTTTTGCCAAGAGTATGATTCAAGAATTCTCTCTAAGGGTTTAGTCAGCGCCATACCTCTGGAATAGAATGTAGGAGGTCTGGTATCTCCCTCTCAGGACCCGATATCCCAGTCACCCGCAAGGGTAGGCTGGAAACGCCGGAGCTGGATTTTCTCGGCAGGAGAAAAGACAGCGTCTTTCTCAGCGCGTCAAAAGAGGAGGGGCAGCGTCCGTGGGCTTCTCGCATCTGCTGGGCTCTCTGCAAGGGGACCGCTGTTCTGCTCCAGTATTCACCACCGTGTGTTTGCTTAAGGCAACGTTGGTATATTTATACCTGAAAGGTGCTGAGTCTGACGTAAGTTTTGGACATAAGACGTCAATAAAGATGTCACTAAGAACTGGTCATTCTTACAGTGCTCGCAGGAGTTCTGTTACTAATCAAAACAAAGCAAGCAGGGCTTTCCCAGGTTGCTGGGGGTTTGGTGTGTCAAAAGAACTCGGTGTGCTCTCTAGGAATCTAAGGAAGTAGCTTCTGCTGTGTCATGGACTGCAGAGGCAAGTTACTGAAATATGGCTCTGATTATTATGCCCTTATAGGGATATTTATTGATTATAGCCCTATAGGGGCATAAGGTCACAATATTGATCGGTTTCCAAGATAAAACAAATCAGTGTATCCTCCTCGACACCCGCTCCGCCCACAAACATGCCGTCGAACTCTGGGACCTTCTCGACACAACAGCGCCGGACGTCTCCTTCCTCACGGAAACCTGGCTGAACGCCTCCTCAGCCCCCGACATCGCTATAGCCATCCCGGACGACTACAAGATCACCCGGAAGGACCGCGTCAACCAAACCGGATGTAGAATCGCCATCATCTACAGGAACACCATCAGCTTCACAACCAACTCCGAAGACACCCTCACCGCTGCCGAAGACCTACACTTCCAGATCCACACCGACCCCAAGACCACCCTCATCTACAGACCCCCGAGCCCATGCCCATGCACAAAATTCAGTGAAGCCATCGCCGACTTCATCAGCCCGCATGCCCTCGCCTCACCAGACAACATCCTCCTAGGGGACCTGAACTTCCACCTAGAGAACTACGACGATAGCAACACCACCACCCTGCTCGCCAATCTCGCCAACCTTGGACTCAAGCAACTGGTGAAAACCTCCACCCACTACGCCGGCCACATGCTCGACCCCATCTTCTCCGCCAGCAGCCACATCACCTTCAGCCACTCCTCCAGACTACACTGGACCGACCACAGCTGCATCCATTTTACCTTCAAGAAGACGACATCCCACCCCCACCCGCAACAGATCTCCCGCAGATGCTGGAGCAAGGTTACCACCGACCAGCTAACCACTGCCCTGAGCCAGAACCCTCTAACCGACACTACCGACACTAACGCCGCAGCCCACAACCTCACACAGTGGATCACCAACTGCGCCGACGCCCTTGCACCACTGAAGATCCCTCCAGGCAAGCCCGGCAAGAGGGTTGCCACATGGTTCACCAACGACCTCAAAGACTCGAAGAAATCATGCCACACCCTCGAGAAAGCTTGGCGCCACGAACAGACAACAGACAACCTGACAGCCTTCAAAACGCCACACGCAAACACCACCAGCTGATCTGCGCCACCAAAAGAACATCGTTCAAAGAGCGGCTGGACAACAGCACACACAACAGCAAGGAACTCTTCAGCATCGTAAAAGAGCTCTACAACCCCAGTGCCAGCAACAACGACATCACACCATTGCAAGACCTCTGCAACTCCCTCGCCATGTTCTTTCACCGCAAGATCGCCAATATACACGACAGCTTCAGCACTGAGGCCCCGTCGCCAGCCACCATACCAACACCCCCTACCACCACCCTCAACGCTTGGACTCCAATCAACACTGAAGACCCCACACACATGATGAACACCATCCACTCCGGCTCACTCTCCGACCCATGCCCTCACCACATCTTCAACAAAGCCGATACCATCATCGCACCCCAACTCCGGAACGTCATAAACAACTCATTCACATCCGCCACCTTCCCAGAGAGCTGGAAGCACGCAGAAATCAGCGCCCTACTGAAGAAACCCACAGCGGACCCCAAAGACCTCAAGAACTTCCGCCCCATCTCTCTTCTCCTCTTCCCTGCAAAAGTAATCAAGAAGACCGTCAATAAACAGCTGACTGCATTCCTCAAAGCGAACGAATCCCTCGACCTATCCCAGTCCAAATTCTGAGCCAACCACAGCACCGAGGCAGCCCTCATCGCGGCCACCGACGACATCAGGACCCTGCTCGACAATGGGGAAACTGCTGCTCTCATCCTTGTAGACCTCTCAGCCGCCTTCAATACCGTTTGCCATCGCACCCTCATAACCCGCCTCCACAACACTGGGATTGAAGGAAAGGCCCTGGACTGGATCACCTCATTCCTCTCCGACAGAACCCAGCGAGTCCGCCTCCCCCCCTTCCGCTCCACGACCACCGAGATCATCTGCGGCGTACCCCAAGGCTCCATGCTCAGCCCTACTCTCTTCAATATCTACATGAGCCCCCTCGCCGCCATCGCATGCAAACACAACCTCAACATCATCTCCTACGCCGACGACACCCAGCTGATACTCTCCCTCACCAAAGACCCCACCACCGCCAGAATCAGCTTCCAGGAAGGTATGAGAGACGTCGCGGAATGGATGAAGCTCAGCCGCCTGAAACTGAACTCAGACAAGACAGAAGTCATCATCCTAGGACCATCCCCATCCACCTGGGACGACTCCTGGTGGCCCACAGAGCTGGGCACCGCACCGACACCCACGGACCATGCACGCAACCTGCAATTCATCCTAGACTCCTCCCTCACGATGACCAAGCAAGTCAACGCCATCTCATCCACATGCTTCAATACCCTGCGCATGCTCCAAAAGATCTTCCGGTGGATCCCCACAGAACCAGAAAGGCGGTCACCCAGGCCCTCGTCACCAGCCGACTGGACTACGGGAACACCCTCTACGCTGGATCCACGGCCAAACTGCAGAAAAGACTCCAGGGCATACAGAACGCATCCGCACGACTCATCCTCGACATACCTCGCCACAGCCACATCTCAGCCCACCTGAAAGACCTGCACTGGCTCCCCGTCAACAAGAGGATCACGTTCAGGCTCCTCACCCATGCACACAAAGCTCTCCACAACATGGGCCCGAATACCTCAACAACCGCCTCACATTCCACACGCCAATCCGCCAGCTCCGCTCCGCCAGCTTCGCCCTCGCCACCGTCCCACGGATTTGCAGAACTACAACCGGAGGAATATCATTCTCCTACCTGGCTGCCAAGACGGGGAACTCCCTCCCCGCCCACCTACGATTGACCCAGGACCACCTCACCTTCAGAAAACACCTCAAGACCTGGCTATTCGAGCAGTAGCGGCACCCCCACCCTCCCTTCAGCGCCTTGAGACCCGCACAGGTGAGTAGCGCGCTCTATAAATGTACTGATTGATTGATTGATTGATTGATTGATTGATTGCAAAGCCTGTGTGCAGTCTGGTACTGCCATGTTGACTGGGCAAGTGCACCCACTTGCCATTCCCTAAACCTTCCCTTTTCTGCATATTAGTCACCCCAAAGGTAGGCCCAAGGGCAGGGTGCATTGTAGGTAAAAGAAGTTAGCACATGCCCTGATGTGTGTGGCATGTCCTGATAGTGAATTACAGCCATTTTTGTTTTTCACTATTGCAAGGCTACCTGTTCCCCATGGGCCAGAATGGGCAGCTTGATTATAACATCTTATATTCCTAACTGACTCAGGGAACTAGTTAGAAATTTGAGTTAAGTATGCCTGAACTCAGAATGATAAATACATTGTTATTGAAAATCTTTATTTGGATAAAAGAAAAATATCCTTAAAAGCATTTCACAGTGGATTCTTCTCAAATCTGTACATTAAGGTTAAAAAAGTTCAAAACATATTTTACCACAATTATTTGGAAAAATCGACCGACTCCTATTCTTGATTTATATTGCACCTTAAAAATTAAAAAAGTTTATGAGTAGACAATCATAACACTTGATAAAGGAACCAGAGGGTTTGATATACTAATATTTAACAACTAAAACTCATAAAACCCAACAATTTTAAGAAATTGGCCACTAGAGTCAAGGCGCAGTCCATGAGGATTAATCGCTGCTCGGTGACACTGATATATTAAAATGCGACTTTTTTTATCTTAAAACTTGGAGCTAAAATGCAGCTTGAGTTAGACCACTGGACAGGAGAGAGCGAGGAGTTAATTCTCCTTCCGCCTTTGCTGTAAAGATGCGGTATGCGACCCAAATATATGTTGTAAAGGCTATGTTTAGAGCTGTATTTTCTGGGCACAGAGAGGTGATTATTGCCTGTCTACAGGTCCGAACTCCCAACCTGTTCCACTCTACTTTGATTTTTCGTCTGCGTTGGGACCTAAGTGCAGGGCATAAGCAGACCACGTGCTCTAGCGTTTCGGTTGCCTTCCCGCACCCTCTACATGTTAGATCTTACGTGGATCGCAGCCATGAGGGCAGATTGTTTAAAAATCGCCAAATCCCCAGTGTAATTGCCAGAAAACTCAGCTTTAAATGCAGTGAGTAGGTATAGGATAGGTAAGTAGCGGGGGATATGTGCCCATAAGAATTCATGACTGCCCATGCGTGGCTGCGTTTGCAGAGATGCCCTTTATCCATGATTAGTGAGCACATTCTGACGCTTTTTTAAATGCAAGTTTTAAATGCGGTCATGCTAGTGTTAAGGGCCCATAGGTCCCCCGCCGCCATTTCACGAATAGAGTCAGTAAAGAGGCGGCCATAGGAACCCCAGGGTTTTTCTGACTAATTCCAACCAAACTAAAGACTCTAAAGTACCTGTAGCTGCTTTTCTGAGTTTATGACAGCAGTTTAGATAGGTGCCAGTGTTAGAAGCCTCATAATTTAGTAAGCCTAGTTCTAGCCTTATCTGGGCAGCCGAGGCAGATTTGGGGAGGTGGAGGACATTTTTGGATATCTTAGTCACAAGTTGGTTCAGAGTTGTATTTAACTTACCCCTGAATATTTCGATCCCATACATTAGGGTGGGTCCGCTTTTAGCTCTCAGATGATAAATACATCTTTTAGTGACGTTGGTTTTAACATTCTGTGTTTGAAAATACCACTTTTAGAAAGTAGGTATTTTCTTGCCTAACTGTCCAAGCCTGTCTCTGCTAGGTTGTGTATTTCTTGTCTGGAGTTTGAGTGACATGGACTGGGGGATTCCAGGAGACAGGGTAAGTCAGCACAGGGCTGAATATAGCTATCTGCATGTAGATGGGTGGGAGGAGTTGTACCTGGGACCTGAATAGGGCTGTGCCTTGCCTTCCACAATGCTGGCTCCACATCCTGTGGTGTGTCTGATGTCCCTGGCCCACACTGTCAAAGGAAAGAAGGAGTCTTGTCAACAAAGTGCTCCAGGACTGCACAGAACTGGTTTGGACTGGGTACAGGACCCTCTGCCTTCAGAGGTCAAAGGATTTGCTAGTATAAATATTGGGACCCAGACCCAAGAACTTTAGATCACTTTTGGGAAGGAGAGGAACCAGAGAAACTGAGGAGGAGACTATCCCTGAGCTGAGTGCTATTTGGGGGATTGGCGTGCAGTGGTTGCCTGACTGCCAAAGAAAGGAGAAAGGACTTTGTGCTACATTTAAATTAACTTGTAAAGGGTCTCTAAGGGCTTGAGATAGAGCTTGTCTCCTGCTGAAGTCTCAGGGACAATAGACTTCACCAACCAGCTCCCCTGTCTTCCCTTGCTGGGAATTGAAGTGCCACCCGTTGAGCTGGGCCTTCTGAGAGACTGTGTCTCTCTGGGAGCTGGAAGCACGGCTCAAGACGAAGAAGTGTGTCGCCGCCGCAGCCGTTGTCGTTGCATCACCGGAGAAGAGTGTCGCCGTCGCAGCAGATGCCGCTGCATCACCGGAGAAGCGTGCCACCGCTGCCGCCATCGCAATACCCGAAGCGCCTTCCATCACTGGAGAAGAGTGTTACCGTCGCAGCAGATGCCGTCGCATCACCGGAGAAGCGTGTCACCAGGCCTGTCGCGGCTCAGAAGAATTGTTGAGTCGCCGCACAGCTGTTGGGTGTGCACGCATCGTGTTGCATCAAGAAGAAGATGCCATTTTGTTTCATTGCACCGGATCTTCATCGCATCACAGCGCTGCTGGTCGCATCGCCACGCAACAAACAGTGGGGACCAGACGCATCACCGTTCTTGCGTGTAAGGAACCGATGCATCACCTTCCCTGCAACACTTTCGTTGGATAGCGTTACGCATCCAAAGGTACATTGAACTCAAAGTGTTGCATTTTACATCTAAAGAGAATTAAGCTATTTCTACCATTTTTAAAGTTCAGTATAGTGGATTATTGTCGTTTGTAGTCTTGTGTTAAGTCTATATAAAAATACTTATTTGTATACTACAACTTGTGTGGTGTCCATCTGTAGTGTTGTCACTGGGTTACTGTATGTGTTCACAAATGCTTTACACACTGCCTCTAAGATAAGCCTGTCTGCTAGTGCCAAGCTACCAAGGGGGGGGGACAGGGATTATTTTAGGAGTGTACCCTCTTACCCTGATTACACACAAGTGTCCCTATTTGGATCTCTGCCAACTAGAGACCCTCAAATCTAACATTGGTGGTCAGCCGTGAGGATTCTGGACTTGCATTTGTGACTCACATACAGTGATTGGTAAACACTACTTGTGAGTGTAGACCAATAAGCAACCACATACTTTTGGTAGATTGTTTTTTCTGGGATTTTCTATTTTTTGCCAAGAACTGCCAAGTTTAACCACCATGGATTAAGCAGCATCCATAGCATCTGTTGATTTTGATTGGGAAGAGGAGAAACTAGAATGCTACAATGTGAAACAGCTGAAGCACTTCTGCAGAAGATTTAAAGTTGCTATGACCGGTCTCTCCAAGAAGGAGGAGTTCCAAAAGATGCTGAGGGCCTGGGTCGAAGCAAGGTAAACCCCTGAGAATGAGGTGGGGGCTGGAAATGCAGAGAAGCAGCTGGAAGGGCCATTGGGTCCCGGGGGGAGGAAAGCACCTTCCCCAGAAGGTAGCAGTGTTTCTGCCAATGGCCTGTCCCCAGAAGAGCTGGAGGATAGGGAGAAGAGTTGGATGCATGAGATGGAGCTGACCAAGCTCAAGTTGAGTGAGTGGGCAGTTAGAATTGGAGTTGCAAATTCTGAGCCAACCACAGCACCGAGACAGCCCTCATCGCGGCCACCGACGACATCAGGACCCTGCTCGACAATGGGGAAACTGCTGCTCTCATCCTTCTAGACCTCTCAGCCGCCTTCGATACCGTATGCCATCGCACCCTAATAACCCGCCTCCACAACACTGGGATTGAAGGAAAGGCCCTGGACTGGATCACTCATTCCTCTCCGACAGAACCCAGCGAGTCCGCCTCCCCCCCTTCCGCTCCACGACCACCGAGATCATCTGCGGCGTACCCCAAGGCTCCTTGCTCAGCCCTATTCTCTTCAATATCTACATGAGCCCCCTCGCCGCCATCGCACGCAAACACAACCTCAACATCATCTCCTACGCCGACGACACCCAGCTGATACTCTCCCTCACCAAAGACCCCACCACCGCCAGAATCAGCTTCCAGGATGGTATGAGAGACGTCGCGGAATGGATGAAGCTCAGCCGCCTGAAACTGAACTCAGACAAGACAGAAGTCCTCATCCTAGGACCATCCCCATCCACCTGGGACGACTCCTGGTGGCCCACAGAGCTGGGCACCGCACCGACACCCACGGACCACGCACGCAACCTGGAATTCATCCTAGACTAGACTAGGCGGAAGGGAGGACTGTGGCAGAGTCTCCCCGACCCGCTTATTTCACCTGCTGTGTTGTTACAGAGCTCTGCGCTCCACGCTAGCCGGTACCTGTTTGCGTGCTCTTGCACAGTTAAATTTTAAGTGGTGTGTACCTATTTTAAATAGTATTCTTTTACTCACTGTGACGACCCAGCTTCTTCCTGACTCCTAGAGGGCCTGCGCTCGATTCTTCCTCTGCCCCGCCCCGGTCCGACACGGCAACCAGTGCCGATTGAGCGGAGGGCGGGACAGGAAGAGCCAGTGACCCCACCTAGACCATCGCGCTGTTAGCGCTCTAGTTGTTTGCATCAGGCAGGGCATTTAAGGCGGCGAGGAGCAGCGGGAGCCTGCGGAAGGGAGGACTGTGGCAGAGTCTCCCCGACCCGCTTATTTCACCTGCTGTGTTGTTACAGAGCTCTGCGCTCCACGCTAGCCGGTACCTGTTTGCGTGCTCTTGCACAGTTAAATTTTAAGTGGTGTGTACCTATTTTAAATAGTATTCTTTTACTCACTGTGACGACCCAGCTTCTTCCTGACTCCTAGAGGGCCTGCGCTCGATTCTTCCTCTGCCCCGCCCCGGTCCGACACGGCAACTAGTGCCGATTGAGCGGAGGGCGGGACAGGAAGAGCCAGTGACCCCACCTAGACCATCGGGCTGTTAGCGCTCTAGTTGTTTGCATCAGGCAGGGCATTTAAGGCGGCGAGGAGCAGCGGGAGCCTGCGGAAGGGAGGACTGTGGCAGAGTCTCCCCGACCCGCTTATTTCACCTGCTGTGTTGTTACAGAGCTCTGCGCTCCACGCTAGCCGGTACCTGTTTGCGTGCTCTTGCACAGTTAAATTTTAAGTGGTGTGTACCTATTTTAAATAGTATTCTTTTACTCACTGTGACGACCCAGCTTCTTCCTGACTCCTAGAGGGCCTGCGCTCGATTCTTCCTCTGCCCCGCCCCGGTCCGACACGGCAACCAGTGCCGATTGAGCGGAGGGCGGGACAGGAAGAGCCAGTGACCCCACCTAGACCATCGCGCTGTTAGCGCTCTAGTTGTTTGCATCAGGCAGGGCATTTAAGGCGGCGAGGAGCAGCGGGAGCCTGCGGAAGGGAGGACTGTGGCAGAGTCTCCCCGACCCGCTTATTTCACCTGCTGTGTTGTTACAGAGCTCTGCGCTCCACGCTAGCCGGTACCTGTTTGCGTGCTCTTGCACAGTTAAATTTTAAGTGGTGTGTACCTATTTTAAATAGTATTCTTTTACTCACTGTGACGACCCAGCTTCTTCCTGACTCCTAGAGGGCCTGCGCTCGATTCTTCCTCTGCCCCGCCCCGGTCCGACACGGCAACCAGTGCCGATTGAGCGGAGGGCGGGACAGGAAGAGCCAGTGACCCCACCTAGACCATCGCGCTGTTAGCGCTCTAGTTGTTTGCATCAGGCAGGGCATTTAAGCCCTCTCGTCGCCCAAGCGCGCAGCGGTTGCGCGCAGGTGGCGCCTTAGTCGCGCCTGAGACGAGCCAGAGAGGAGCCCGTCTGTGCCCGTCCGTGACCGCACGGAGCCAGGGGCCATGACCCCTGTTCTAGCGGCACCCCCCGCCAGCGGCACTGACATTCTCAGGTACTCCTCCAATGATCTATTAAATTTGTGGTTACCTCCGCTGAAAGGTTGTGTACAGGACCCCGGCTCCTGTCCCGGGGGTCCATTGTCATGCAAACATTGCCGCTACCAGTCATACCCCTGCCCTCCCCCCACAGGCACACTGACCCCGGAGGACTTCAGTTCCAGCCTCCCCAGGGGCAACAGCATTCTCTGTAATATAAGATCCCTCCCTAAGCATCACTCGGAGGTTTGGGACCTAATCCATTCGACCCGCCCAGATTATTGCTTCTGTACGGAGACCTGGCTTAAGCCCCATCTGGTCCCCGCTATCACCTTGGGGATCCCTTCAGGGTATAAGATTCTTAGGCTTGACCGCCCAGTCAAAACCGGCGGCGGGGTGGCTGTAATCTATAAAGACACCCTCACTGTCACCTTTCTCGACCAATGCTGTACTAAGGACATTGAGGTCCTGGTCTTCAAGGCTGGTTCCTCCTCTCAAGCTTGCTGGAAGGGAGCTCTGGTGTATCGTCCCCCGGGCCCCTGTGCCGAGGCTTCCACCCTCCTCTTGGAGACACTAGCTCCTCATATCAGCATAGGGACCAATTTTGTACTCCTTGGAGACTTCAATGTCCACAGTGAACTGTCTGACAATGCAGAAGCGCGTAACCTGCTGGCCGATCTATCTGCCCTGGGTTTTAAACAGTGCAATAAAGGTCCGACCCATCGGGCTGGTCATACCCTTGACCTAATCCTGTCCAACTCGCACTCCTTGACTTGTTACCCTCCAATGCAGGTAGAATGGACCGACCACTTTGTCATCAACTTTTCCCTCCCCACCCTTATCAAAGAACGCTCCCAACCTGTTCCCCTCCCGGCATGGCGCAGGCAGTGGTACAAGGTGTCCGGTGACACTTTCAAAACTACTTTTATACCCCCTGATCTTCTCCCCTCAGACTCCACCAGTTTGGCCCTGTCTAAATACAATGATGCCTTGATCAAGGCGGTCAACTTAATTGCCCCTTTAAGACGATGTAACCGGCGCTCTGACCGCAGACAGGAACCATAGTATACGGACCTACTGCGTGCGGAGAAAAAGATCTGTAGGAAGTTGGAGAAATCCTGGAGAAGCTCACGCAGCACGGCCGATAAAGACCGCTACAGCTCTGCCATGAGACTCTATCACAAAAACATCAGAGCTGCCCGTAAATCCCACATTGTCTCCCAATTGTCTGAGGCTGGCAAGGACTCAAAATTACTGTACCAGGTTCTCAGTACATTTACCAAGCCCGTCGCCTGTGACAGCCCGGAAATGCTGACCCAAAAACTGTGTGAAGATACTGCTGGGTTCTTTGCCGATAAAATCGATTCTATTTATCGAAACATCTCCCTAGCTAGACCTCCTATTGAGGAATTGGCCCCTTCCTCCAGCCTCCAGCCCGAATCTATCAGCGCTGTCTCTGTCACGCTGTCCTCCATTCCCGAGATCAGCCTAGAACAAGTCAACTCTCTGATCGGGACTATCAAATCAGGCAGTCCAGTGGACCCTGTACCCGCCCGTATTATGCACCTCATTGGGAGTGTACTTAGTCCCTCCATCCAAATGGTGATCAACCGTTCCCTCTCTGAGGGACTGGTCCCCCGGGAGTTGAAGGAGGCCATGGTCAAGCCTATTAGGAAAAATACCTCCACCCCCTGGTCGGACATGACAAATCTGAGGCCAATATCCCTCCTACCGTTCATCAGCAAGTTGATGGAGAAGCATGTGAATCACCATCTTTCCAGCTTCATTGAGCAAACCAGCAGTCTGGACCACTCTCAGTCAGGGTTCAGGCCTAGGTATAGCACTGAAACGGCTCTTCTTTCCGTCACAGATGCTATACGCCTGTCCCTGGATAGAGGAATGTCAGTGGTGTTGGTGCTGTTGGACTTGTCCGCAGCATTCGACACCATATCCCACGCCATCCTCCTTACCAGATTAAAGGAGATTGGTATTGATAGATCTGCCTTGGCGTGGTTTACCAGCTTTCTCTCCGAGCGTACCCAGAAGGTGAATATGGGCCCTTTCAGCTCCCCCTCGGCCAACATCACCAGAGGAGTCCCGCAGGGCTCCTGTCTTAGCCCTACGTTGTTTAACGTATATGTCTCCCCGTTGGCTAATATTATGAGGTCCTTCGGGTTCATGCCCATCTCTTACGCTGACGACACGCAGCTGCTGTTCACTTTTAAAAAATTTACTCCGGAGATAAGACAATCTTTCTCCAACGGCATGACTGCGACCGCCAACTGGATGGCCACGAACTTTCTCCAGTGCAATGTGGGAAAGTCCGAGGTCATGTTATTCGGAGAGGCAAAAATCCTGTGGACTCCTGACTGGTGGCCCTCCAGTCTGGGGCAGGCCCCCTCCCCTAAACAGGTGGTGAAAAACCTGGGGGTTCGTTTAGATCACGACCTCACCCTTGCCCACCATGCTAGCACCACGGCGGGATCCTGCTTCCACATTATAAGCCTCCTTCGGAAGGTGTTCCCCCTTCTTCCAGACTACACAAGAAAGACCTTGGTCCAGGCCCTCGTTCTGAGCCGCCTGGACTACTGTAATGGCCTTTTCTTGGGAGCTAACGAAGGAGTGCTCAATAAACTGCAGGTGGTTCAGAACACCGCGGCCCGCCTGGTGACCAATGCCCCCCCTAGAACTCCATCTCTGCCCCTTTTCAAGGCCCTCCACTGGCTTCCCATCCGGAAGCGGGTGAAATTCAAGATTTGTTGTGTGGTACACAAGAGTCTTTACAACCTCGGTCCACATTATTTGGCCGAGAAATTTCTATACCACCGCCCCGGCCGCAATCTCAGGTCCAGCAACCAACTGTTACTCCAGGTTCCTAGACACTACAAGACCAGACAGGGAGGTCGTGCCCTTTCCATTATGGGCCCGCGCCTATGGAACAATCTCCCTCTTTCCCTTAGAGAGTGCCCGAGCCATCTGGCCTTTAGGAAGCTCCTAAAAACAACTCTATTCTAGTTTGGAGTGCTGTTTGTCCTGTTCTCCACAGCTCCGCGCGGAGATACACCTTCGGGTGTGATGCCGGCGCGCTACAAGCCCATAAATAAATAAAATAAAATAGACTCCTCCCTCACGATGACCAAGCAAGTCAACTCCATCTCATCCACATGCTTCAACACCCTGCGCATGCTCCGAAAGATCTTTCGGTGGATCCCCACGGAACCAGAAAGGCGGTCACCCAGGCCCTCGTCACCAGCCGACTGGACTACGGGAACACCCTCTACGCTGGATCCACGGCCAAACTGTAGAAAAGACTGCAGCGCATACAGAACGCATCCGCACGACTCATCCTCGACATACCTCGCCACAGCCACATCTCAGCCCACCTGAAAGACCTGCACTGGCTCCCCATCAACAAGAGGATCACGTTCAGGCTCCTCACCCATGCACACAAAGCTCTCCACAACATGGGCCCGAATACCTCAACAACCGCCTCACATTCCACACGCCAATCCGCCAGCTCCGCTCCGCCAGCCTCGCCCTCGCCACCGTCCCACGGATTCGCAGAACTACCACCGGAGGAATATCATTCTCCTACCTGGCTGCCAAGACGGGGAACTCCCTCCCTGCCCACCTACGATTGACCCAGGACCACCTCACCTTCAGAAAACAACTCAAGACCTGGCTATTCGAGCAGTAGCGGCACCCCCCTCCCTTCAGCGCCTTGAGACCCGCACAGGTGAGTAGCGCGCTCTATAAATGTACTGATTTATTGATTGATTGCAAAGCCTGTGTGCAGTCTGGTACTGCCATGTTGACTGGGCAAGTGCACCCACTTGCCATTCCCTAAACCTTCCCTTTTCTGCATATTAGTCACCCCAAAGGTAGGCCCAAGGGAAGGGTGCATTGTAGGTAAAAGAAGTTAGCACATGCCCTGATGTGTGTGGCATGTCCTGATAGTGAATTACAGCCATTTTCGTTTTTCACTGTTGCAAGGCTAACTGTTCCCCATAGGCCTGAATGGGCAGTTTGATTATAACATCTTATATTCGTTTCGTTTCAAAAACTTTTATTTCGGTCACTAGGACCATAAAAAGTAAACACAGACACAAAAAAACATACATTATTAGGTAGTACATACCACGATTAAAAAACTCCCTGAGTAATACAAATTCCAATTTTGAATCAAATGCAGAAATGTTACCAAACAGCTAGGGGGGAAGGAAGGGAGGCAATGAATTAAAGCAGCGGGAAGGAATTATATCAATTAATTAATGTGATGCGGTTGGTAAACAACTAGAAAAATAGCAGCAATATTTCAATAAATAATTTAAAAAGACAAAAAGATTTACACTATTTACAATAAAATCAGATTCGTCGGGAATACTTCTATGTACAAGATAATATAAAGCTAAAACCAGTATCTAGCAGAGACTGGACATATGGTGATCACATTTTATAAGTATACTGCCGATGCACATTGTATGATTTTTTACCCTTCTGAATAAAAGCCCATCTCCTTCCCCACATTGTGTTTAAGTATTGTGAAACAGCAAACACAATGGGTTTAGATGTATCATATTTTAAAACCCGAAAAGCCTCCCTACAGTGCTCAAAACCCAGATTCCGACAAAGCTGTACAAGCCAGTAGCACCTCGCTTTTTGGTAGTCAGGACAAAAAAATAAAACATGCATTTCTGTTTCCTCTTGTGTGATGCATACAGGTCAACCCTCCTCTTTCTGCCCAACCCATTTATTAGTAACCGCACGTACAGATAGAGTGCTGTGTCTGAACTGTGCATACAATTTTCTTGCAACCTGGGGAAGGATGTCATCCAGGATTATTTCTAGCTCATAGTTATCCTTCACTGCAAGAAACTGTGTTGTAAGAGAGCCAAGTTTAGGATTGGTTTGGATCCCTTCGAGCTTTAGGGTGCCATAGGTCTTAGGTAATAGAGCTCGGGGAACTAAAGGGCAAGTAATGCCCGGAGTGCTCCACAAAAATGGTTGACCAAGCTTTTCGCACTCATGCTTCACTTGGGCAAACCAATGAACCCTTTTCAGCAAACCTGGATAGGATAAAAGCTCATTTGTTTCTGCCTGGTATGATTCTAATTCAGGAGTTGCCCAGAGTCTTCGCCAAAAAGTTAGCGGTTGTAGGGCGATCTTGCCTTCGATCGGCGGAATACCCAAATCTAGTCATAAGGGAATTAGCGGGGTACCCACTGGGAGACCCGTTATTTGTCTTAAAAATCTATTCTCAACTACAACTAAGGTAGAAGACGAACAATGCCCCCATAGTTCTGCCCCATACAGAGTGGCTCCACGCGCTTGGGCCCTGTCAATTTCAAGCACGGGACCAATGGGTTTAAAAGGTGATTCCCTGGCTAGTTTGGCTATACTCCCAGAAATCTGGGATAGCTTGAGCTGGCTTTGGCTATTTGGTGCGCCCACTGCATATCTTCTGAAAGGGTAACAACAAGATATTCGAAGACAGGCACCCTTTCCAAACAAGTGCCATTCAATTGTGGGTTGGGGCGTGTTGTCTTGGGAGGGTTGACGATCATAAATTTGGTTTTAGTGGAATTGATCGTCAGACCCCTTGTATTACAAAATGAGGTGAAACTGTCCAATAACCTCTGAATACCCATCAGTGTCTTTGATAGGAGGAGGGTATCGTCAGCAAACATCAATGCTGCCACCTTGGTGTTTGCTAACTACCTCAGCCAGAAGCGGGATTAGTGCCTTGACAGAGAGGCAAAACAGGGTCGGTGCGAGCACACAGCCCTGTCTTACACCTATGTCAACTAAAAGCCTGCTGGTTAATTCTCCTCCCCTTCTACATCTAACTTTAGCATAGGTGTCATCATGCAGCTTAATCAAGATGTCAAGTAGAAAGGAAGGGATCCTCATATCTCTTAAAACCCCCCACAATTTGGGTCTAGGGACGAGATCAAAAGCAGTTTTCCGGTCCACGAATATCAAATTGAGGCTGCCACCCTCCATTGATACTGTCTTCCATGTGATTAGTTGGAATCTAAACACTTGGTCGAGTGTGGAGGTATTTTTCCTGAATCCTGCTTGGTATGGGCTGATGATGTCATTTTCTTCCAACCAGCCCTGGATTCGGTCCAGTATTACCCGAGCAAAAAGATTTTGTGTCACATCGATCAAACTGATCGGTCTGTAGTTTGCTGGGTATAATGGGGAACCCTTTTTAAAAATTGGAACAATATCTCGGCTCCGGCCCAAGTGTCAGGGATGACCATTAGCTATAATGGGGTAACTAAGTTGCAAACAAAAACAATGGTTCTGTCGGGAATCAAAACAAATTTCTTTGTACTGTTGAACACTATTAGATATTTACAGTACACTTCACATTGTCCGCATGATTGTAGTAAAAGTAATCGAGGTGGAACATTCTCATTCCTATGTCGGACTCATTAGAGGGACTTCTTTGTTTTAGTAAGGAGCTTACCGTCTGGGGTGTTTTAAAGTTAATAATCACACAATCACCCCTAGTATTTTTCTTGTTCGGTCCCACCCATTCTACCCTCCTTAGCATCAAAATATCTCCTGCCCTCTCATAGGAAAAGTGCCATGGTGTTGCAAACCAAAACAGGCTCTTATTTCTGAGATCCAGCTGTAACTCTCCCTGAGAAGCCTTTAAAGGTGGAACCCCTGTTAGAACTACTACATAAGGTAGTGATTGTGGGGGAAGAGCTATGGTTAGCAACACAACATCACCCATGCCCCTTGTTTCTATGTTACTTGCATCCCGTTTCTCCCCTGTAATTGCAGGATTGGAAGGGGAACAGACCGGTGGATTGCTGCTTCCTTTCACACCTGGGGCTAATGTCTGTATACTATTTGTACACTGGGCATGCTCAGATCGTGTGGGCAAGGGCTGTGAGTTATTATTAGAGCCTTGGGTGACTGGTTGTCTGTTGCTAGAACCTGGTCTGCTAGTGCTCATTTGTTTGTTCGTGGACTTCCCAGGGCTTTTACTAGAACTATTAGATGGACCCTCCCCTCTTAGTCCATTGTTTTTACAAGGAGGGGTGGGATGTGTCTGCCTCTCTAATACCATATCTGTCAGCAGTCTCAATTGGTCAGCTAGCGGGGCGACCTCTTGTCTAATCAGATCACCAAGTTGAGACAAGAGGTCATCAATCAGAGACTGGGCCCAATCTGGGTATTTAGGTGCAGTGCCCACACAAGGAGTGGGCTCTGCTCCAGAATCCGGGACAATGAGAGCTTCCTCTCCCTGGTCGCACCTCATCCTTGCCTTCTTATTTGTAGTCACCTTCCCAGCTGTTAGTTTATGCTTCCCCTTTTTGCGTATCCTTGTTAGCCGATGTTGTTACATTTAAAACAGGATCCACATTTAGTGGGGCTGGCAATATGTCAGCTACAGGCGATGTCGGGGTACCAGATGAATTAATTTCAGTAGGGGGGTCTGGGGAGGGGCAACAGAGCTCCGGGTTAATGGAAAGCCGCCTTCCGGTCCATTGTATTTCTGAAGTAACAGCTCCCAGAGCCCTTTGTAGCATTTTATCAATTGAGGTCCCTGGCGGAGGTGTTGCTACGGCAGACTGACCCCTGATTGCATTTTTCTTTGAAATACAGGAGTTTGCAGGGGAAACACACCTTGACCTAGTTACTATATGATACAGTTCTGCTTTCTGGAGCAAACTAGTTTCCAGAATAGTCCAACACAACCAATGATAGCCTAAATTTGTTGAACCCAACTAAAAGCCCCTCTGAAGATCACTACCAACAATAAGCAGAAGATAAAACGCCGTGAATGAGTTCCACGTTCCCAAGGGAAATATAGTTACTTGCTGTTTGAAGAGCAGTCCATATGTATCGTCCAATAACAGCCTATTCTGTGGAATATGTCCTGTTGGAAAGCCAAGGGAAGTGGCCCTGCCCTGCCTCTTCCTGTTGCGGACCGGCACGGGACGGGCCCCTCCCCTTGGCCCAGGCTTCACGCGGGCACACCCGCCGCGTCCCACGCTGCGGGAGCCCTGCGGCGATTTAATCGCGCCTCCTGGCGCGGAAGGATGACTTCGTCAGCGGGCGCCCCCTAGGACTCTGGGAGATGTAGTCCTGGGCAACCCCTCGCGGCGAGTTATGGCGGCAGGCAAATGCAGGTGACAGGCACTGGAGCAGCTCCCCATGAGCTGAGGGGGCAAATGCAGGTGAAAGGCACCAGAGCAGCTCCCCGTGAGCTGAAGGGGCAAATGCAGGTGACAACGTTGGCAGGGTCCCGCACTGCGGGAGCCTTGCAGCGTTTTAATAGCGCCTCCTGGCGCGGAAGGATGACGTCGTCAGCGGACGCCCCCGGGGACTCTGGGAGATGGCGTCCCGGGCAACCCCTCGCGGCGAGTTACGGCGGCAGGCAAATGCAGGTGACATCTTCTATTCCTAACTGACTCAGGGAACTAGGTAGAAATTCGAATTTAGTATGCCTGCACTCAGAATGATAAAATGCACAAGTTATTTACCTTCGGTAACGATATATCTGTAAGAAACAGTAGTTAGTATTAGATTCCTTACTTCAAATATCCCCAGGCGTCAGTCTGGATCCGGAAATTTTTACGTAGCAGTACCCCTGCGCGTCGGTAGGCGTCGTCTGCGGCTCTGTCGTCTGCGTCGTTGGTGCCGGGATGACGTCGCCGGAGTACTCAGACGCCGCCCTCGCGCGCTGACATCAGTTCTTATACACAGCTTTTCCGCACCAGAAACGCAGAGCCATGATAAAAGCCAACACTGGTGCCATGAAACTAGGGCCCTGAAAGGAGATGACCTTAACCCTAGATATCGGTTCGCAGAACAGGGAGGATGGGTGGGGCGGTAAGGAATCTAATACTAACTACTGTTTCTTACAGATATATCGTTACCAAAGGTAAGTAACTTGTGCATCTGAAAGAAACAGGTTAGTATTAGATTCCTTACCTTAGAATAGATACCCCAGCAATACCAACCCCGGTGGTGGGTCTGCGAACCAATGATCACACCAGAAAGTCCTGGAGAACGGAACGGCCGAAAAAGCCATCTCTCCGGACTTGGCTGTCCAGGCAGTAGTGTCTTGCGAACGTGTGCAGCGAGTCCCACATAGCTGCCTGACAGATGTCCTGCAAGGGGACTCCCCGACCCAGGGCAGTAGTAGCCGCCGTGGCCCAAGTGGAATGGGCACGTAGCCCCACAGGAGGCTCCTTTTTAGCCAGGGAATAAAAAGCCTTGATGAACAAGATGACCCATCGGGAAATGGTCAGTTTGTGCACCGCCCGTCCCTTCTTAGCACCCACGTAACCAACAAAGAGTTGGTCATCCACCCAGAACTGGCGTGTGCGATCCAGGTAGTATGAGAGCGCATGTTTTGGGTCCAGATGGTTGAGCTTCTCTTCCTCTTTCGAGGGATGCGGAGGCAGAAAGAAGGTGCCCAAGGTGATGGACTGCCCGATGTGGAAGGCTGTGACTACCTTGGGCAGGAAACTTTGTCCGGATGGACAGAAAGGAAAGGAGGTTATGAAGAAAGAGCCTGGAGCTCACTCACTCTCCTGGCAGAGGTGATGAGAACCAGGAATGCAGTCTTAAGGGTAAGAAGATGAGAGGACAGTTATGAAGTGGCCCAAAGAGGTGCACATCAGATAAGTCAAAACAAGGTTCAAGTCCCACTGAGGCATCATGAAAGGATCAGGGGGGAACATATGAGTGATGCCCTTCAAGAACCTATTTACAACTGGGGACTTGACCAAAGAGGGCTGATCAGGGAGCCTTAAGAAGGCGGAAATGGCAGAGAAGTAGCCCTTGATAGTGCCCAGTGCAGAGCCCTGCTGGGCAAGAGAAAGAAGAAAGAGGAGAACCTCAGAAAGAGGGGCAGAGAGTGGATACACAGCCTTTGCTGTGCACCATTTGTTCCACCTGCAGGCGTATACTGATTTTGTGGAGGCACGCCTGGCTGAGAGAATAAAATCACAGACTTCAGGAGGCAAGTCAAATGGCTTCAACTGTTGCCGCTCAATCTCCACGCATGGAGGTGGAGGCTGGACAGGTTCGGGTGGAGAACCGTCCCCTGCTGCTGCGACAGACGGTCCTCCTGAAGAGGCAGACGAATCAGGGGATCGACTGACATGCTGAGTAACAGGGAAACCAGTATCTTTGTGCCCAGTCCGGAGCCACAAGGATAACTTGGGCCCGTTCGTGTCTGATCTTCTTCAGCACTCTGGGCAGAAGTGGTATAGGCGGAAAGGCGTACAACAGACCGTAACTCCACTCAACAACGAAAAGTGTCTCAGAGCGAGTGCCGCCTTGGAAATTCCAACGCGCAGAACTGATGACATTGCGCGTTCTCTTCTGTGGCGAATAATTCTAACCAAGGCTCTCCCCACTGCTGAAAGAGACCTTACACCACGTCCGAATTCAGACGCCATTCGTGATCCATCATGCACCGATGGCTGAGTATGTCCGCCCTGGCGTTCAGGGAACCTGCCAGGTGTTGCACCACCAGGGTCACACCCTGATGTTCCAGCCACTGCCAGAGGTGCAGAGCCTCCTGGCATAGGGTCCACAACCCCACCCCGCCCTGTTTGTTGGAGTACCACATGGCGGTGGCGTTGTCCGTGAACACCTGCACTGCACTCCCCCGGACAGAGGGGAGGAATGCCTTCAGTGCATACCGGATCACCCGCAGCTCCGGAAAGTTGTGTGGAGCCGGTACTCCGCCGGAGACCAGAGGCCTCTGATCTCCGCCTCTCCCATGTGGCCCCCCAGCCCTGGAGGGACGCGTCAGTCACAACTACGTTCTCCGGCTGGGGTAGGAAGAGGGATCTGCCGCTGACCCAATCGCGGTCCGTGAGCCACCACTACAACTGTCTTGCAGTGCCCTCCGAGATCAAGACATGGTCGGACAAGTTGCCCTGATGCTGGGCCCACTGAAACTTCAGGTCCCACTGCAGAGCCCGCATCCGCCACCTGGCGTGATGCACCAGAAGGATGCAGGAGGCCATCAGCCCCAGAAGCCGCAGCGTCAACTGACCGAGTCTCGGGATAACGGTTAAAAGATCAGAATCAGAGTCTGAATATCCCGAACCCGCTGTTAGGGAGAAATAACCAACACTGCGCAGAGTCGAGAACCGCTCCGATGGAGAGGAGCTTCTGAGAGGGACACAGGTGCGACTTTGGCACATTAATGGAGAACCCCAGCATGTGTAGTCAAGTCAAGTCAAGTCAAGTAATTTATTTAGCGTGCTACATACCCAGAGGGTCTCAAGGCGCTTGAAGATGGGTGGGGAATTACAAGTCGAAAATCCAGGTTTTAAGTTGCTTTCTGAACGCAAGGTGGTTCTGAGTGAGGTGAAGGTGAATGGGAAGTGAGTTCCAGGTTTTAGCCGCCAGATAGGAGAAGGATCTTCCTCCCATGGTGGTTTTGTTGATGCGAGGTACAGCAGCAAGGGCTTGGTTGGAAGAGCGTAGCTGGCGGGAGGGGGTGTAGAAGGAAAGTCGTGTGTTGAGGCATTCGGGTCCAAGTTCGTAAAGTGCTTTGTGTGCGTGGGTTAGGAGGCGGATGTTATCCTCTTATTGACGGGGAGCCAGTGGAGGTTTTTCAGGTGACCAGAAATGTGGTCTTTACGCAGGATGTCTAGTATGAGTCTGGCTGATGCGTTCTGGATGCGTTGGAGTTTTTTCAGAAGTTTTGCGGTGGTGCCGGCGTATAGGGTGTTTCCGTAGTCCAGGCGGCTTGTAACCAGAGCGTGGGTGACCGTTTTTCTAGTTTCGGTGGGGATCCAGCGAAATGTTTTTTTGAACATGCGAAGAATGTTGAAGCAAGATGATGAGACGGCGTTGACTTGTCTGGTCATCGAGAGTGAGGAGTCCAGGATGACGCCCAGGTTCCGTGCATGGTCCGTCGGGATGGGTGCTTTTCCAAGGGCCTCTGGCCACCAAGAGTCGTCCCAGGCGGAGGGGGAGGTACCTAAGATAAGGACTTCTGTTTTGTCTGAATTCAGTTTCAGACGGCTGTGCTTCATCCACTCGGCTACTTCTTTCATTCCTTCATGAAGGTTGGTTTTGGCGGTGTTAGGGTCTTTGGTGAGTGAGAGGATCAGTTGAGTGTCGTCAGCGTAGGAGATGATGTTGAGGTTGTGTTGGCGTGCGATGGCCGCGAGGGGGCTCATGTATACGTTGAAGAGGGTGGGGCTGAGTGAAGATCCTTGTGGCACGCCGCAAATGACTTCAGTGGCCTCTGACTTGAATGGTGGGAGGCGGACTCTCTGAGTTCTGCCGGCAAGGAACGAGGTGATCCATTCCAGTGCTTTTCCTTGGATTCCGATGTTACTGAGGCGTTGTAACAGGGTGCTATGACAGACTGTGTCGAAGGCTGCAGAGAGGTCGAGGAGGATGAAGGCGGCTGTGTCTCTATTGTCCAGTAGAGTTCGAATGTCGTCTGTTGCAGCGATGAGTGCGGTCTCAGTGCTGTGTTTGCTCAGAAGAGCCCTCCTTCAACAACCAGTCGTCGAGGTAGAGGAAGACTGAAACCTCTAACCTGCGTAGATGAGCTGCGACCACCACCATCACTTTTGTGAACACCTGTGGGGCGCTGGTAAGGCTGAAGGGGAGCACGGTAAACTGAAAGTGCTCGTGGCCTACCATGAACCGCAGGTAGCGCCGGTGGGCCGACAGGACAGGGATGTGGAAATAGGCGTCTGCAAGTCCAACGCTACCATCCAGTCTCCCGGGTCTAGGGCAGCTAAGACCTGAGCCAAAGTCAGCATCTTGAACTTCTCCTTCCAGAGGAAGCCGTTGACGTTCCGCAGGTCCAAGATAGGGAGTAGGTCCCCTTTGCCCTTCTTGGGACCCAGAAAGTAGTGGGAATAACAACCACACCCTACTTCTGGCCCAGTAACACGCTCGATGGCCCCCTTGGCCAAGAGGGCCGTAACTTTCACTTGCAGAAGTTGCAAGTGATCCTCGACACGCGGTGGTACTGCGATGGCATGGCTGGAGGGGTCGCCTCGAAGTTCAGACTAGGAAGGCTTTGAGGCGGATGCTGCGGGGGTGGATGTCGATTGGCCGTGCCGTTGTCCTCTGCTACCGCTGCAACGGAAACCACGCCCGCCGCCGTGCTGAATGGTAGTCTGCGGCCCGTGGCTGGCAGGACATGTGTGGGGGCGCCCCTTCCGTGGCCACAAAAGGAGTGCTGGGCTGAAGATTGATGGCGCGGAGCCGACAGGCCCAAGTACTTGGCCTTAGCCCTGGAGTCCTTAAAGCGTTCCAGCGCACTATCTGCCTTGCGACCGAAGAGGTGGCTGCCATCGAACGGCATGTCCATAAGGGTGTTCTGGACATCGGCCGAGAAGTTGGTTGACCTCAGCCAGGCGTGGAGCCGAACCGTCACACACGTGGAAATCACTCTCCCCAGCGAGTCCGTGGTATCCAGTCCACAACGTATGTAATACCGCGCTGCATCTTGTCCCTCCGCGAGGGCTTGAGCGAGCTTCACGCGGGCTCCCTCCGGGCATTCAGGCTGCACGCCCGCAACCGTATCCCACAGGGAGTGGTTGCAACGGCCCAAGAGGCACACAGTGTTGACCGACCGCAACCCCAAACTAAGGGAAGAGAACATCTTCTTGCCGAATTGCTCATACCTCCTGGATTCCTGATCTGGAGGCGCAGTCAGGAATGCAGATTGGGAAGTAGAGGCCTGGATAACTAGTTTCTTGAGGGTGGGGTAGGGTGGACATGAAACTAGGGTCGCCCGGAGCAGGGCATTGGCACCTAGCGACGTTCCTATCTACAGGAGGACCTGTAGTGGGCCTGGACCAAGTGCCCAACAGGACGTCCGTGAGAGCCTCATTAAACAGCAGTAGAGGCTCTGGGGAGCTTACCTGCGGTTTAAGGACCTCTGTGAGGATATTAGACCTCACTGTTGCGACGGGGAGCTCAAGAGCAAAGGCCTTGGCCGTCCTCATCAGCACCACAATATAAGTAGCCCCCTCCTCCATAGCCACGGTAGGAGGGGAGACAAAACCAGTGTCTACTCTGGGGAGGTATCTAGGCCACTGGCCTCCCCTAGTTCCTGTGTCCAGTCCTGAAATGACTGGCACTCACATGCCAGAGGGTCCTCAGACCCCTTCCAGCCTCCCTCATTGTCCATCTCCTGGTATTCAGGAGTAAAGGATGGACCCAGATCCTCGAATAATTCCTCTTCGGCCGACGCCTAATGCGGCGTTGAGCGACACCGCTCCGGCGTCGGATCCGGACCGAGGGGCGGACCAGGGGCGGCGTTGTGCAGGGACGGCGCAGGGGGTGACACCCTAGGGGTTGACGTTGGCAAGGTCGTAAGGTCGACCAGCGGTGACCCAGATCCGGAACGGATCCAGTGGGGCCTTGCGGCGTCGGTACCAAAGTCGCCGACAGCGCTGGGACCGAAGCACCCGACGGCACCGGGGCCGAAGCACCCGGCCTGCTTGGGCTCCCAGTCGGGGCCGCAGGACCCGAAGGCGCCGCGGAACCCGACAGAGAAGTGAGCGACCTCATGGCCATGAGGAAGGCATCGATCTCCTCCGGCGTCGCGTTTTGCCCAGGGACCGGCGGGTATGGAGCAGGCCGCGACGTCTGCGGCTCTGACGGAGCCGCGTGGGCGGTGTCACCCAAACCCCCAACCGCGTCGCCTGAGCGTCGGGGGAAGTCAGAAGAGCGATGTCGCCTCTTCGACTTCTTGTGACTCTTACCTTAGGACTTGGAGCCCGACGAGTGGTGTCAACTCACCGTGCTGTGATGACTCCGGCCCGCGACCGGTCCCACGACCTCCTTCCGGACCGGAACCTCGAACGGCGCAGAGCCGACTGTCAGAGCTCAAGGTGCTTGTGGGACCGCTCCCGCCTAGCCTTCGACGTCAAGGCCCGGCAGTCGGGGCACGACTTGTCATCATGGTCGGGCCCCAGGCAATGTAGGCCCCGGTGATGGTGGGTCGGTAACCGACATCAGTCGGTTGCAGTCGGCACAGGGCTTGAACTCGGGCATCCCTACGAAACGGATCCAAAAAGGACCGAAAAAGCTTAGTCAAAAAGTGACTAAAGGGTACCACTTATTCCGGACCTGCGCTTGCTGACGCAGAAAAAAGAAGAACTGACGTCAGCACGCGAGGACGGTGTCTAAGTACTCCGGCGACATCATCCCCGCGCCAACGACGCCGACGACGGACGCGGGGATGCAGACGTCGCCTACCAATGCGCAGGGGTACTGCTACGCAAAAATTTCCGGACCCAGACTGAGGCCTGGGGATATTCTAAGGTAAGGAATCTAATAATAACCTGTTTCTTTCAGATACATATTTTAGTGATGTTTCTTTTAACATTCTGTGTTTGAAAATACCACTTTTAGAAAGTAGGTTTTTTCTTCCCTAACTGTCCAAGCCTGCCACTGCTAGGTTGTATATTCCTTGTCTGGAGTGTCTTGTGGTGTGTCTGATGTCCCTGGCCCACACTGTCAAAGGAAATAAGGAGTCTTGTCAACAAAGTGCTCCCGGACTGCACAGAACTGGTTTGGACTGAGTACAGGACCCTCTGCCTTCAGAGGACAAAGGATTTGCTAGTGTAAATATTGGGACCCAAGAACTTTAGATCACTTTTGGGAAACAAGAAGAACCTTTGCTGAGGAGAGGAACCAGAGAACCTGAGGAGGAGACTATACCTAAACTGAGTGCTGTTTGGGGGATTGGTCTGCAGTGGTTGCTTGACTGCCAAAGAAAGGAGAAATAACTTTGTGCTACTTTCAAATCAACTCGTAAAGGATCTCCAAGGGCTTGATATAGAGCTTGCCTCCAGCTGAAGTCTCAGGGACAACATACTTCACCAACCAGCTCCCCTGCCTTCCCTTGCTGGAAATTGAAGTGTCTCCTGTTGTGCTGGGCCTTCTGAGAGACTGCGTGTCGCTGGGAGCTGGAAGCACGACTCAAGATGAAGAAGCATGTTGCCGCCGCAGCCGTTGTCATTGCATCACCAGAGAAGAGTGTCGTAGCAGACGCCGCCGCATCACTGGAGAAGCGTGCCGCTGCTGTCGCCATCGTATCACTCGAAGCACCTCGCATCACCGGAGAAGCGTGTCGCGGGGCCTGTTGCGGCTCAGAAGAATCGTTGAGTCGCCTCACGGAAGTCAGGAGTGCGCCTATCGTGTCGCATCAAGAAGAAGACGCCATTTTGTTTCATTGCTCCGGATCTTCATCGCATCACGGCGCTGCTGGTCGCATCGCCACAGAAGCACAGTAAGAAACCGACGCATCACCTCCCCACGTGGAGAAGAACCAACGCATCCCCTACGCAGCAGTAGGGACCCAACGCATCACCGTTCTTGCGTGTAAGGAACTGATGCAGCACCTTCCCTGCAACACTTTTGTTGTATAGTGTTACTCATCCAAAGATGCATTGAACTCAAAGTTTTGCATTTTACATCTAAAGAGAACTAAGCTATTTCTACCATTTTTAAAGTACAGTATTGTCATTTGTGGTCTTGTGTTAATTCTATATAAAAAATACTTATTTTTATACTACAACTTGTGTGGTGTCCGTCTGTAGTGTTGTCACTGGGTTACTGTGTGTTTTCACAAATGCTTTACACACTGCCTCTGAGATAAGCCTGTCTGCTCGTGCCAAGCTACCAAGAGGATGAGCAGGGGGTATTTTAGGAGTGTACCCTCTTACCCCGACTAGGCGCAAGGGTCCCTATTTGGACCTCTGCCAACTAGAGACCCCCAAATCTAACAGTCCATAAATTTTGAAAGGAAATGTCATGGTGAGAAGACAGCATAGCCTAACCTACCTCCCCTTGGATAGAAATAGTATTATTATATATTAGAAGATCTCTGGGTTTTGTCAGCAGATCCCATACCTTAGCCTATAGAAAGTAGATCTACATCATAGGTGCTGTCTCGCTATTCTCCCTGGAAAGGTCCAGCTCCAAGTGTGTGCTACCTATTCGTGTATTCCAATAAGACCAAAGTGCGTTGTCCCAAACAACAGCTGCATCTCTATGTTGAGTCTAATGGCTAAGGGCTTGTCAGAATAAAATAACAAGTAGCATTGTTGTTCAACCTTGTTCACAATGTTCAGTCAGTCAAAACACTTTATTCGATTAAATAAAATCATAAAAGTACAATACATAAATGTTGGACTTGGCCCTTCTGGCAGGTTCACCCCTGAACTTTTTGCCTTTTAATGTTACAGCAGTATAATGATTTCTGGTCTTTGCGCACATTAGCACTGTGGCGCAGTGTAAAGTGCGTGCACTCTCTGAGTGTGTGTGTGAGATTGGCCTGCCCCCCCATAGGAATGCATGGGGAATGTGTGTGTCCATGGTAATTCCTGATGCATGGGGAGTGCAAGGTTGAGTTTGGTATGTGCAAACTCGTGAGATTGAATGCTGCGCGATGATGTGTGCGGCGTTCATTTGTCTAGTGTGGAAGTGCCACTTCTAGAAGTTGGCCTGTCTGTGCAGTGACTGTCTGGCTGGTGATTGGCTGGAGCTGGCTGGTGTGCCTGGCTCCAGAAGTCAGGATGGGTCTGCCGCGGTGGTGAATGGGGAGATCTGCATGTTGATGGCAGGGAGGGGCTGTACCTGGGACCTGAATAGGGCTGGGCTTTCCCTACACAATGCTGACTCCGCCCCCTGTGGTGCGACTGATGACCCTAGCCTGTCCTGTGAATAGGGAGAGGGGCTGAGCAACACAAAGTGCTTCAGAACCAGCTGTGTCTGGTTCCCCCCACCCTGCACCCTTGAGACTAATGGATTTGGTGTATAAAAAGAGGCTGTGACCTCATGTTAAATGTTCTTGTTTTCCTGACTAGAATCTACAAGGGGCGTGCTGCTGCTGGGCCCAGGGGAAGGCTAGCCTCCCTGGGCCCTGCCCAGCCCCTGGATTGCTGGAGGACTTCTTTCTGGGGCTCCTTCGGCATGGCCTGAGGATGGCTGGGAGATTTTCCTTGCCCTAGAGACCTTTTTCTGGGTTCCCCTGCTTGTTGCTGGGACCCCTTTGCTCTGGGAGCCCTTCCTTGGGGGGCTTGATGGTTGCTGTGGCCCAGAGCCTAGTGAGCACTTCATTTTCCTTGAGGGAGTGCTTTATTGCCGCCCTGCAGTGCTGGGCTGCATCATGGGCTGGGATTACCCCCTTCTTTGGCTCATCGCGGGGGCTCACCCCGCTTATGGTGATATTTTGTAGCAGGTGCCCACCCTGCTTTATGCCCCGATATTCAATGGGAGCCTACCCCTTATTTGTGCATTTTTACTGCCGTATTTTTGATTAGCAGGTGCCTACCCTGCATTATGCCCGATTATCACTATTTCTAATAAAGGGTGCCATCCCTTTTTATAGGCGCCTTAACGGGTACCCACCCCGTTTCTACTTTTATTTTATGCCTCGAGGGTGCCTACCCCTCGTTATTTACCCACGAAGTATGCCGGCGCCGCCGGCGCAGCAAAACCGGAAGCCAGGCCTGCGCCCGCCTGACTGTGGGCGGGGCCTGGAGTGCGTGCTTTTCCGCTTCCCCCTGCCTGGGGGAAGCCATCTCCTCCTTGCCGGTCTCCCGTGTCGAGAGGGAGATGGAGATGCTGCCCGCCGCCCGCAGAAAGGAGCCAAAGTGTTGCGGGGCTCCAGTGTCCTGGAGGGAGCCCCGGCAGAAGAGCTCGGCGGTGGCAGCCGACAAAGGAGAGCCCCGTGTCCCAGGAGGGGGCCTGGGTGAAGTAGAGCAGGCGGCCGAGGCCACCCATGGCAGAGCGGGGTTCCCCGCAGTCGAGGGAAGCCCCGCCAAAAACGTCCTGCCGCGGACAGAGGAGACCGGCAGCCTCAAAGAGCCGGTGAGTGAAGTTGGACGGAGTGGGGGTGGAGAGGCAGAGTCAGAGCAGCCCCGTCTGGCAGCGGGCCGCTCCAACGTTGTTGAGCCTCCTCTCAGAAGCCCACGTGGGGCCCACAGTTTATTGGGGGCAAGTTCGGTGTTGCCCCCCCCCCCCCTTAATCCTAGAGCCTGAGAGCTCACCCGAAGCCCCAGTTGTTTTAAAAGCCTAGAGGGCTCCAGGCTGCACCACATTTGTTTTAGAGCCTAGAGGGCACAAACGATGGGCAAGTGTTTATTTCAGAGCCTGGTGACTCCAGCATTTGGGCGCAGTCTTTGTCCCAGATTGCCAGGGAGAGACCATGTTGCAGTTTTATCCCAGCTGCCCAGTAATTAGTGAGCAGCTGCTACGTTTAGGTTTTTCTTTCTAGGGACATGTACTTTGCATCTAGGAGTGAGACGCACTCCTTCATCCCTACCTTGGCCTTCCCCAGCTGCGCAGCACTTAGTGCCAGCTGCAGCTTTTAGGCCCTGTTCTTGTCCCCCAGCTGCCCAGAAAGTAGTGGGCAGCTGCTATGTTTAGGTTTTGGCGCAGTGCCGCATCCTGGACCTTGATGTGAATGATGTGCTAAATGTGATTTCTGCGCTAAATGTGATTTATGTGCTACTATGATTTATGTGCTATTGCTTTTTGGGTGTTGGGAAATGTACTATGTGTAGTATGTTTTGCGCACCCTGTGTTCTGATACCTCTAGACATATGTTTATGCTTAGGAGGTTGTTTTATCTAGTATGGGCTTACTAGTGAGTTCATGATTCCCTGCGTGATATTTGCCTAAGGTGTTTAGGATTGCGTCGGTGGTACTTACCTTTTACCAGTGGTTACTGGTTGTGTGCTACATTTGCTATTTGGTGCTACAATGGTTCTATGTTCTAAGGGCTATTCCTACAAAGTGCTATATCTACAAAGTGTTATTTCTACCAAGTGCTTATTCCTGACAGTGGTCCATGTGGCCCTGTCCTGTGTATATAATACCTTGTAAATATTGCCCTTGCCAGTTGGCACAATGTACATCCTGTGATTATGATTCTGATGTGTTCTGATAATACAAAGGCTATTTTAATATAACCTTGTGTGGAGTTCCTTTTGTGGGGGGCCTTGGATGTTGTTGCTGGTTTGTGCATGCGCAAATGCTTTACACATTGCCTCTGAGATAAGCCTGACTGCTCGTGCCAAGCTACAAAGAGGGTGAGCAGGGGTTATCTTGGCAGGTGACTTCCTTGCCCTGACGTAGAATGGTGGTTTCTGCCTGGCTCTGGGGAAAGCCTCAGCCAACCGGAAATCCCCATTTCTAACAATAAAACAGAAAGCAAAAATATTGTCATTCAATTCAAATGAGTGACATAAAAAGTATAAAATTCCTACAAAAAATCTATAATTCATCAAGACTTAAAAAATATCAGATAAAAACGATTACATTAGAATGGAAATTAAAAAAATCATATAACATTAGTCACAGGAAATCTTTTTTTCCTAAGGCGGACAGCAGCAACAAGGAAACTAGCACTGTTAAATATATTCAGTGTATCATCTAGCAATTGGAGATACATTAAAGCTGGTCTAACCTATAGGAAGCCTGTCCCCTCAATAGAGGGGTAAGAAACCTCCTCCGTATGTCATTGTAAGAATCACAAAAAATAATAAAGTGCATTGTGTCCTGTGGTGAGAAATTGTCCCAATGACACAGGGCTATATCCTCTGATTTACACCATCCTGGAAGGTTACCCAGCGTAAAATGAATAAAATTGAAGCGGAAGCTAATCAGGAGCCAGCAATTGTATGGCTCAGTCACAATTCTCAAATAGGGCTCAATTGATGGGGAGGAATTTATTAGGTAATGAGCCCTAACCAAAGGTTTTTGTATCTCTGGTTCCTCCCCTTCCAGCCTCAGTATATTCAAGAATTGTGATTTCACCCATTTTACATCATCTTTTTTAATCCCTTCTGAGACATTATAAATATCGGGTCGCCCTAGCTTAAGAAACATGCCCTTGACGTAAGACAGCCACGGAATGGTGCTGGCTTTATCTAGGGCAACACAGTCCCGTCAAATCTGGTGGTTCAAAGTTATCTCAGGTTTTAATCCAGCAGACCAAGGGGGCCAATCTCAGCGAGTCAGTCAAATAACCCAACCCCAGTTCCTGATGAATGGCAAAAGTTGGGGTTGATTGGGGCACGGACAAAAGGTTATGTAAAAATGTATTTTCAGTCAACTGCACCCCTGCCAATTGTTTATAGCCCCAAATGGCAGAGCCATATGTATCAATAGCCAGACATTTAGATCTATAGATGGCAAGAATAGCTTCAAAAAGCCTGGCTCCCAATCGCTGTGAGAACCCCAATAAAGGTGACGTCGATCTAACTACTGCATTTCCTTTTAGCTTTAAATTGGGGGACCCAGGAATATCTGTCATCAAATAGTGCCCTCAAGAAAGTTTTTACTTTTCTATTTCTTTGGCCCATTGTTATGGCGTGTGATGTAGACATATTCACCACCGGATCCAAGGATTTCATGTAGACCCCAAATGCATCCAAGAGTGTCTGAAGACCTATGGCAGTTCGGGATAATAACACAGCATCATCCATGTTTAGGAGGATCGGGATGGTCCTGTTTCCTACACATGGAATATCCAGGCTCGCCTGGTCTAGGGTTTTATCTAGAGCATTGATGTAAAGGGACTAAAGTAATGTGCCAGTATGCAACCTTGGCAGGCGCCTCTGCCTGATTTAAAGTGTCTAGTGCATTTGCCGTCCTGAGTAACCCTGACAGCTGCTAGAAGGTCCCGATGTAAATCTGCTAAAAAATAGACCAAATATGGATCAATACCCATATCAAGTAAAATAGACCAGAGCTTTGATCTGTTTACCTGATCGAATGCTGAGGGAGGTCACTAATAGCCATTTGCAGGGAACCTTTTTTGGCTACGGTGTATTTGCCTGTCAATAAATATAAATTGATGCACTGGTCCATGGTGCTTCTGCCTTGTCTAAAATCATAGTGGAGATTGGATAACACCCTATTATCATTTACCCAATCAGTGACTTTAGCCAAGATCACATTACCTAACATTTTGATGGCAGAATCAATCAATTATATTGGTCTGTAGCACTGTGGATCCCCTCTCTGTCCCTTTTTAAAAACTGGTATGATTGTAAACAGGGACCAGGATGCAGGAAACCCCTGGACAACTGAAGCATTAACCCCTTCCATGCCGGGTCGATTCTGCTGCAGTGCTGGACTTTTAAAGAGTGAATGGGTTTATGACGGCCCCCAGCCGTCATAAGCACGCGAGCACCGTGATGCATGACGGATGGGGGCCGTCATCAGCATGGAAGGGGTTAAATACATTTGCTAAAACCTTGGCCCAAAATATAGGTTCACCTTTATACAGGTCAGGGAGGACACAGTCAGGGCCGGGTGCCTAATTGATGGATGTCTCTATTGTTGCCTTTTCAATGTCCACCCCTTTAAAAACCAACAAAGGTAAATCACCATGGTATCTAAGGCTGGAAAGGGATCTTGAACCTCGCTTGATACGTAAATGCTCTTAAAGTGCGCTAACCACTGCTCCTCTGAGATATTAGTTTCCAGGATGTCATTCTCTAGACCGGAGAAAATAGGTGTATTAACAATAGCCCAAAATTTTGAACTATCCTTTAGGACTTCAACAGACTTGATCTCATTTTTGCGGGTATATACCTCTAGCTTATAGTGCTTCCTGAGACTAACTATCTGCTCCCTGTCTCTTGATTTTTTTTTCAGGGCTTGTACTAGATTTCGATGGGCCCTAGAGCAGTGTGCGTCAAATCACCTTTCACCTGAGTTAGATCTGGGTTTAGTTATGACAGTCAGGTCAATTGCAACCTGGCCAAAGATACCTTCAAATGCTCTAATAACCTCAGCCTTTGGGGTGGAATAATCAGCGCATTTTTCAATATCATTTTTAACCTTCATACATAAATTAGCAAAAAAAGATTCATGGATTACCTTAGACCATTTGAGCCTCCTTCCCTTTTCACTTGTTGCCGCATGGTTAACTCCCATGTTCCTGCCCAGTGAGCACAGCAGACACATGTCTTTGTTTAATTCAAGAATTACTGGGTTATGGTCACTAAAGGGAGACGACCTAGAGTTATAAAACACTACATTAGCTAACATTGAGGGGGACAAAAATATGTAATCAATAATGGTATCCCTTCTCCTGGCCTTAAATGTCGAGACCCGTGCAGATATATCGTTGAAACCAGGTTCAAAAATGTCAGCTCCAGCCAAAAGGTCCTCCAGAGCCTCCCCTTTTTGTGTGTGCTCAAAATGGGGTGATACTGAATGATCAGGGCCCAAATGATTCTCAACATAGCAGTTCAGATCACACAAATGAATATTAAAATCGCCCATAAGTATGGTATAATAAAAAGTGGATTGCTTTGATTTATAAACTTCTAAAAAACATTTCAGATAAGAAAGACGTTCATTTCTAGAATCACATTCCCCAGAGTTATAAAAATTAATTAGTAACATTTTGGGGTGACTGGGGGTGCTTAGTTCTACTATCAGACAATTATGGGAGCTTACCTCCATCAGCTTTAAGGCCCCTTGTAACTTTAGGGGAAAAGGAGCACTAAGCCCCCCTTGGCTCTGCCTGTCGAAGTAGGACGTGCAGGTGAGCAGTAAGTTTTAAACCCATCCAACCAAAAGTTGCTCTCCCTCTCCCATGTCTCCTGATGGGCAATAATGATTTATTTTTTTATGAACTTAGGCCAACTAGGAACATCTCTTTTAGATCTGAGCCCCACAATGTTCCAGCTAATGATCTTACAATTAATCAATCAATCAATCAGTGACACTTATAGAGCGCGCTACATACCCGTAGGGTCTCAAGGCGCGGGGGGGGGGGGTGCCGCTACTGCTCAAACAGCCAGGTCTTCAGCTTCTTCCTGAAGGAGAGGTGGTCTTGGGTCAGGCGCAGGTCGTCGGGAGGGAGTTCCAGGTCTTGGCGGCCAGGTAGGAGAAGGACCTTCCTCCTGTAGTCGCTCTTCGGATGCGGGGGACGGCGGCGAGGGCGTGGTTGGCTGATCGGAGGTGGCGTTTGGGAGCGTAGAAGTTGATCCGGCTGTTGAGGTAGCTCGGGCCTTGGTCGTGTAGGGCTTTGTGTGCGTGGGTGAGGAGGCGGAAGGTGATTCTTTTGTTGACGGGGAGCCAGTGAAGGTCTCTCAGATGTCCGGTGATGTGGCTGGTTCGTGGGATGTCGAGGATGAGTCTGGCTGAGGCGTTCTGGATCCGCTGGAGTCTCTTCTGGAGCTTGGCGGTGGTACCGGCGTAGAGGGCGTTGCCGTAGTCCAGTCGGCTGGTCCAATTACAACATCAAATGGTATCAATTTAACCATTTTTTTAAACAGTGCAGTTTGGCAGCACCAGAATAAAATTGATTCAGCCAGCCAAACCACACTATTTTATATATATTTTTATGTTTTGTTGGTGTTGGGTGTAGGTACTTGTTAGTTTTGAACACATATTTCTATCCTACTAGGTTGTGTATTTGTACACTTCCTTCTTGTTTCTCTATCCTGTTTTGTGCACATCTTCTTTTGCACATTTTCATCCTCCCTGCAAGGAAAGCAACCGATGATGAGAAGTGGGTAAACCGGACATACATAAACCGGGAACCCCCTCGGGTGTTACGTCCGTGAGGTGCTTTCCTTGCTTTCACACATATTTTCTTTATGTGTTGTATCCTGTGCACAGTGGTTTTGGTATGTTTGAACGCATGTCTGGACCTGTAACGCAGCACTGACCTGATCTGGCCACTTGGTGTGTGGACGGGAGGCATGACCCCGTAAGTTACTGAGTCTGAGATTCATTACATGCAGGCTAAGAGGGCTTCTTGTTGTAGGCTGGTGACGAGGGCCTGGGTGACGGTCTTCCTGGTCTCGGTGGGGATCCACCGGAAGATCTTCCGTAGCATGCGTAGGATGTTGAAGCACGCCGAGGAGACGTTGTTGACTTGCCTGGTCATGGAGAGGGAGGAGTCCAGGATGAAGCCCAGGTTGCGTGCATGGTCTGTCGGTTTGGGTGCGGTGCCCAGGGCGGGAGGCCACCAGGAGTCGTCCCAGGCGGAGGGGGAAGAGCCCAGGATGAGGACCTCCGTCTTGTCAGAGTTCAGTTTCAGGCGGCTGGTCGTCATCCACTCGGCTACCTCTTTCATCCCTTCGTGCAGGTTGGCTCTGGCGAAGGCGGGGTCGTTGGTCAGGGAGAGGATCAGCTGGGTGTCGTCGGCGTAGGAGATTATGCTGAGGTTGTGTTTGCGTACGATGGCCGCGAGGGGGCTCATGTAGACGTTGAAGAGGGTGGGGCTCAGAGAAGATCCTTGAGGGACGCCGCAGATGACTTCGGAGGCCTCTGACTTGTACTTGTACGGGCTGGAGATTATAGCTGGGATCAGGTAAACAGTCATGGGGTATCTCTAGTCAGTCATTCTCATCTAACTGGGACAGTGGAAAAAATCTATTTGATAGGGCTATGCCTACTCCTTCGGGTCCTGTTTGCATATAAAGAGTTTGGGGGACTGCTATGTCTCTAACACTAAAACCTTCTAGGTGTAGCTCAGAATTTTTAATTTCGACATGGCGTTGAAGAGACTGATAGGGCCTCCTCGAGTCTTCCTCTGAGTGGGTTTTAGCAAATACATCTGGACGTCTTACTGGGGGATATAAAAACCCAATGGCAGTGCTCTGATTCCCCTCCTTTCCCTTCTCCAGGTCTGAAGCATCCCAGAACAGTCTATCAGCTGCATTTCGTTTGTTAAAATTAACAATAATACAGTCGCCGTCAACTTCCTTCTGACGATTACCCACCCACCCCACCCGTCTGGCCATTATAATGCTAGAAGAGATCTCAGTATTTCCAGTACAATACTGTTCACACCATTTTTTTGCCTTTTAAAAGCAGGGTGGATTCGTTGTCATCAGCTCCAAGTGGTGGTACCCTTACAAGGACCGCAACCAGTGGGGTCGCTTCTGGGGGGAGATTAAGACTACAGCAATTGGGTTTTACAAGCCTCTCGTGTGAGGATGGGGGCTCTCTGATAACCAAGGTATGAGCATTACCCGTCATGACCACAGGATTCCTGGCGCGACAGCTGGAGTCCCCCCTCTCAAGGGGGCCCTGGTACACCCCAACTCTCTCCAAGAAACTGGATTCTGCCCTTACCCATGATGGGGAATTTAGTACACCACCCGTGTTGTCAACACCAGTTCGTAGCCTGGTCTCTGGTTGGGCTGTAGGGAGCATAGTTGGACTAGGAGAAACATGCAAAGGTTTCGGAGCTGTTAAAGAAGAATCAATACACTCACAGTTTTTCAAAATCCCAGCAACACAAGTGTTCAAAGTATCAATAATATCTTTAGCTATGCTAATCAAAGCAGATTCCAATCGAGAATTAAAATCTCCACCATATTCCGAACTGTCAGGTCAATATTTTCACTTACAACATTCCCTTGGATAGAATTACTTTTTTTCAGGCCTTTGTCCCGTTTACAAGTTTTTCTGGTGGATCTCCTTTTCCCAGAGGGTCCCAGGGACAGCCTTTTTTGTGCCTTTTCCTGCACAGGCAAAGGTTCTTTAGTAGCGTCGTCCATTCCCCCAGTCTGAATGACATCATGAGTTAGAGCGCCCTGCGTGACTAACAAAGCTGTAAACAGTACCATGGGTTCCAAGGGGATGGGAGTTTTTGTCATAAGGTTGGGTGTGGCGTTCCCCTCATCTGGCTCTTGGCTCTTGCCCAAACCCAACTCTTTTTCTGCGTTGGCGATTTCCTTGTTTAGGGCTCCCACCTCCGAGGTTAGATATGATATAATACACGCCGACTTTCTTTGAATTTTTGCTTTTAGCCCCCCCTGATCTTGGCAACATAATTGTTTCCACTTGCCCATTGTAGACGTTAAAGGGGTGGCCCTGCCCGGCCTCTTCCGGTCACTGATGGACAAGGACTTGGCCCGGGCTTCGCAAAGCGGGAGCCGCCTGGAGCTTTAAGCGCTTCCTGGCGCCTGTTGATGACAGCTGCGGTGGCCCAGGGAATAGTCTGGGAGCTGTAGTCCCCCCCGTCGGGAAGTAGCTGGTGGTGCCGGTGTTGTGCGGGTCCCACAGCCTATTCCTAAGGCGACTTCTGCAGTCCTCGAGCTATCAGTATGATGTGCGAATCTCCGTGTCTGGGTGAAGCAACACTGTCTCCGCGGAAACTGAATCTAATTACCACTATCAACTGCTATAGTTTTTAACTAATTTCCAGTTCTCAATTGTAGAATTCAGCCTAGCACTCAATTTCAAAGCTTCAAACAGCACATTCCCTCTAACCCTCACCTAGCCACTCCGATTCCACTCCTACCGCCTTCTCTGGGCAGAATTAGTCGCACTCTTTGCTGATTCCAGACCGCCTTGCCTCCTGTGCTCTTGAACCACTTAGAGCCGCCTGTAGTATAATGAGGTTTTTCTGCTCTGAGCACCAAGCACAGAACTTCAAGCACCAGCGGGACCTGAAGCGGGACCATAGCCGCTGCTGTACTGCAGAAACCCCAATTCATTTATCCAATTAATCCTCCATAGTGCGGGTCTCCACAACGAAATTCGGCGACCAGAGGCGCTGATCGCGTCAGCATTGAGCACTCAGTGCACTCAGCACTCGACATTCAGCCAATGTTCAGTCAAAACACCAGGAACCTGCAGAATGTGAACACAGCAATGAGTTCCCATTTGAAAACAGCTATAGAAATTATTGCAAAAATAAAGTTGAGTAGTAACGTGCACAAAGCAGCAGGAAAGCTGCACCCCGCTCATGCTAACTTAGAGAAGGCGCCAATGTCCCCATGGGCCATTTGACACCCTCCCCTTCGTCAGGTCGTTAGCAGCGGGCTAAAACAACAATCAGAGAGAGATAAGCAGAAGCAAAGTGTCTTAGTGTTAGGCTAACAAACCTTTTAACCTGATTTAGATTTATGGACTCAAAAAATGGAAGACAAAAATAATATATATATATATATATATATATATATATATATATATATATATATATATATATATATATATATATATATATATATATATATATATATATATATATATATATATAGTAAATTTAGCTTCCTGGTTAGTATAATTCATGTTTTTTAGTTTAGAGTTTTTGTGTATTATTATTTGTTTTAAATTTTGTTTTGACACTTAAATGATTGAATTGATCGGATTTGCCCACTGGGGCTAGATTTGTAAACCTATTGGTTTCTGGTTTCTGAGGTTAATCCGCCATCAAAATTTGGGGTTTTGATGCAAGTGCGATTTATCGAATATAAACCATTGATTACAGTTTGTTTGGATGTGGTTAAATTAAGCCCACTGGGGCTGTATTATGTGTAATAATTGTCGAGTATTTTTGTCTCGATTGAAATATGGGGCCATAATAATGGGCGCGAATATTTTGCGCTTTTTGGCACAAACACGCTTCTAATACCAATAACTGTTTCTTGGTTTTTTATAATAATAATTTGTTTGATCATGTTTGGAAATCAACCCCGTAATGAATGTATTATTTATATTTTTTGACGGAAACAAGAACTACAGAAACCGACGTGAATCTGTCTTTCAGTTCCATGATTTTACTTGTCATGTGATGCATCACGTGACCTCTATGCTCTTTAAATGTTTGTATGTGTATTGTAAACTTTAATCGTGACCAAGCCTGCTGGGTCAGGCGAAACGCGTTGATAAGCGACAAGAGAATAAAAAGAAGTTTTTCACCACGCTGTTGTCGTCTCCTCTTCAGATCGATTGTTGAGGTTTGAGCTCGTGTCTGCGTAAGCAGTTTGTTTTTCGTCATGGTAGTGGCATCAGGCAGCTCACCAGCGGGAAAGCAGGAAAAGTATGGGACGTTGCTCAATGGCAGTCTGTGTCCTCACAGACGGTGTTGGTACCTCGTTACCGACCCACGACCTGGCGGACCTGTGCCCTGCGGGTTGAAACGTTTGCGGGGACTCGAGAGGCTCTTATGGTTATTTTGACTGTTTCCAGTTCGCCCAGCTCTGCGTATGCCTGCAAAACACATGGACTGCTACCCTGGTTTCCCCACGTTACACCAACCCAGGTTTGAAGCATGCTGGGAGTTGCAGTACCAGTACTTTCTCGCTGCAACTAACGATCACATGGTTGGGGGAGGCGCGCACTGAGCAATCACGAGTGCCGCAGAGACTTTAAACAGCTGGGCGCACAAACTCTCAGTTGAGCAGAGGCGTCTGAGGAAGGCTCACGCCGAAATGCATTGCGCTGTATCTGCATTCAATAAAGAACCTCTTTTCAAGTCCCCGTGTGTGGCTCCTACCTTCTGCAACGCTGGAGGGTGTTTCGGATGTTATTCGTGACGACCAGAGACGCGATAAGGAGCTCTCATTTCCCAAGTTGGCTGCCTGCTATCTGGTGTCTGCGTAAGCTGTTTGTTTTTCGTCATGGTAGTGGCATCAGGCAGCTCACCAGCGGGAAAGCAGGAAAAGTATGGGACGTTGCTCAATGGCAGTCTGTGTCCTCACAGACGGTGTTGGTACCTCGTTACCGACCCACGACCTGGCAGACCTGTGCCCTGCGGGTTGAAACGTTTGCGGGGACTCGAGAGGCTCTTATGGTTATTTTGACTGTTTCCAGTTCGCCCAGCTCTGCGTATGCCTGCAAAACACATGGACTGCCACCCTGGTTTCCCCACGTTACACCAACCCAGGTTTGAAGCATGCTGGGAGTTGCAGTACCAGTACTTTCTCGCTGCAACTAACGATCACATGGTTGGGGGGAGGCGCGCACTGAGCAATCACGAGTGCCGCAGAGACTTTAAACAGCTGGGCGCACGAACTCTCAGTTGAGCAGAGGCGTCTGAGGAAGGCTCACGCCGAAATGCATTACGTTGTATCTGCATTTAATAAAGAACCTCTTTTCAAGTCCCCGTGTGTGGCTCCTACCTTCTGCAACGCTGGAGGGTGTTTCGGATGTTATTCGTGTCGACCAGAGACGCGATAAGGAGCTCTCGTTTCTCAAGTTGGCTGCCTGCTATCTGGTGTCTGTGTAAGCAGTTTGTTTTTCGTCATGGTAGTGGCATCAGGCAGCTCACCAGCAGGAAAGCAGGAAAAGTATGGGACGTTGCTCAATGGCAGTCTGTGTCCTCAGAGATTGTGTTGGTACCTCGTTACCAACCCATGACCTGGCGGACCTGTGCCCTGCGGGTTGAAACGGTTGCGGGAACTCGAGAGGCTCTTATGGTTATTTTGATTGTTTCCAGTTTGCCCAGCTCTGCGTATGCCTGCAAAACACATGGACTGCTACCCTGGTTTCCCCACGTTACACCAACCCAGGTTTGAAGCATGTTGGGAGTTGCAGTACCAGTACTTTCTCGCTACAACTAACGATCACATGGTTGGGGGGAGGCACGCACTGAGCAATCACGAGTGCCGCAGAGACTTTAAACAGCTGGGCGCACAAACTCTCAGTTGAGCAGAGGCGTCTGAAGAAGGCTCACGCCGAAATGCATTACGCTGTATCTGCATTCAATAAAGAACCTCTTTTCAAGTCCCCGTGTGTGGCTCCTACCTTCTGCAACGCTGGAGGGTGTTTCGGATGTTATTCGTGTCGACCAGAGACGCGATAAGGAGCTCTCGTTTCTCAAGTTGGCTGCCTGCTATCTGGTGTCTGCGTAAGCAGTTTGTTTTTCGTCATGGTAGTGGCATCAGGCAGCTCACCAGCGGGAAAGCAGGAAAAGTATGGGATGTTGCTCAATGGCAGTCTGTGTCCTCACAGACGGTGTTGGTACCTCGTTACCGACCCACGACCTGGCGGACCTGTGCCCTGGGGGTTGAAACGTTTGCGGGGACTCGAGAGGCTCTTATGGTTATTTTGACTGTTTCCAGTTCGCCCAGCTCTGCGTATGCCTGCAAAACACATGGACTGCTACCCTGGTTTCCCCATGTTACACCAACCCAGGTTTGAAGCATGCTGGGAGTTGCAGTACCAGTACTTTCTCACTGCAACTAACGATCACATGGTTGGAGGGAGGCGCGCACTGAGCAATCACGAGTGCCGCAGAGACTTTAAACAGCTGGGCGCACAAACTCTCAGTTGAGCAGAGGCGTCTGAGGAAGGCTCACGCCGAAATGCATTACGCTGTATCTGCATTCAATAAAGAACCTCTTTTCAAGTCCCCGTGTGTGGCTCCTACCTTCTGCAACGCTGGAGGGTGTTTCGGATATATATATATATATATATATATATATATATATATATATATATATATATATATATATAAAACAGTCAGGTAGGTACCGACAACTATAACCATTCACAGCCAAAAAAACTAAAAAGTTGTAGGAAAGGTGGAATGTCATAAACTTCAGTAGGGGGTCTGAGCCTTCCAAAGTAAAAAGGTATGCCATCCAATTAACTAAGTTGAACGAGCACACATGCTCTTCATATCCAGAGGCCGCTAGGAGCATACCGGGGCAACTTCAATAAAACTTTGATTCAAGAAGCGATATGCACGAGCACAGATACTCAAGTCTGCCGTTGGTCCAAGTAGAGGATCGCACACAAGGCGCCTACCCAAGGAACAGTCCTGGTCATGGGCCATCAATGGTTCTGCGGTAAGCAAGCATCAGCTAGGCCTACCAGTGCAAGGGGTTCGCCCTTCTCTGCACAGAGTCCTCAGACCATAGGAAGAAGTTGGCACAGAAACTGGAAAATACAAAAGCATTGTTTATTAAACCTTTAAAGGTGGTACTACAGTCCACACAACACCCTTCAGTATTGTATAGAGTAGCACACTGAACTAAAGCACATGGCCCCTTTTATACACAATGAGGGGGCTCAAAAGAAGGCGGTACAAAATATAAGAGCAAGTTTTATGTACATATAAGGGCATATTGGAAGGCACAATCGATGAATGGGCGGAGTTAACAGTTTTCAGAAACTAGTAAACATATTCCTATCTGGAACTAATTAGTAACAGCTGCAGACCCTACTGGGCATGCCTGGGCATGCTGAAAGTGGGGGATGCTAAATATAGCCTGTTGCTGGGCAGATTTCAGGCGCAGTTAACAAGGAGGTAGGACAAAGCACATGATGAGCACACGGCAACATGTGGCAGACAAAATGGCTGCCACAAATACAAAATGGAGTCGGTTCAATTGCTACGACAATGGTCAAATACAGCATGTCTTCTGCTAATGCTTAACCTAATCGCCGTTGATTTACAACAGTTCATAATCCAGGGAAGCATGTGACGTATTCGAGAGGGCCCATTGAATAGGGCACCGGAGGCAGTAGAACACAGGTTGCACGCAGGTGAAGTGGGCATATCGGAAGGTCAGCCAATAGTCGATGTTAAGAGCTTTTAATGGCATCAAACCAAATAGCTGCCGCATCTGATCACGGTACAGCTGCAACTGGACCCGGCTTGGCAGCTCCAGAGTTCAAGCAGCCATTGCGGAGCAGCAGTAAAAATACAAGTATGCCACAAATCTACAGGAGCAATAGGGTAACCCTTCCGAAAGCGCTGGAAAAATAGAATTTATAAAAGCTGGTATTATTCAAAAACTATTCTGCCTTTGGGACCTTATAAGTGTTTAGCCATGCAACACTTCATGTTGTTGCACCAAGGATATTGTGCTGGATAACTAAACACTTCTAAGGTCCCAGAAAAAATAGTTATCTTGTGTTGAAAAAGATGGAGTGAGGTGAAGAAGAAACAAACATTAGCAAAGCCAATAGGTCCCGTTTTTGGAACCCTGTAGCTCTTTATACTGACCATTTCCTCTGGCCAACCCCTACTATACATGCCCACAGGCCTGGTGCAGTGGGTGCTACCTGCCCATGGTTGGTTGGATGTAGGTAACTGTTTCATGTGGTTTATGATCCCAAAAATAACTTACTGAAAAAGCAAAGGTTACACTGATCTTATGGGTAGCTTTTTATTTTTTCACAGGTAAGTAGCTATCAACAAAACAAGCACTGGCAAAGCCAACAGCACTTGCCTTTGGGATCTAGTGGTTCTGACGATTATTTTAGCCATGCTCTAAGTAAAGTACTAACCAAGATTTGGACTGCAGCAGCATGGACGGAAAACTCAAACAGCTCAATGTCATCAGATTGTCAAATCAAGGGAGAACAGTTTCCAGCAGTAATCTCATTGCTGCTCACTGATGGGATAGCCTACTGTGCAGACACTGTGCCAGTCAGGAACTTAGCACACTGCAGCACCCCTGCATTAGGTACTGTGCTTCCTATGATAACTACTTGATCTATATTCACATTATCGGCATCAACATATTGTAGTTAAGCTGCTCTGTGATAAATAGTTTAAGGGGCTCAGCAAATTCATGGCCAAGGACTGCTTCAGCTGAACAGTCGATCTAATTTTTAACCTACACTAATATTAAGCCTAAAGCCATTTGCCAAATGAAAGGGTGCAAACAAAGACATCTGCAGCCGATGGCACAGACTCACTAGGTGTGACATGGGGTGGAACCATGGTGCGGGGTGTTCCTGCTTGTTCCAGTGGGTGTGATGAGGTTGCTCCTGTGTCCTCGAGTTTTAAAGGAAGGTTGGTGGTCAGAAGGGAGTTTGAGCTGGTGCTGGACCCCGTTCAGCTTTTGCTCTTTGCCTGAATTCTGTAAGATTTGCGTGCACTGCTTCTTGAAAGTATGAGTAGCCAGCTTTCTGCTGCTGCAAGGCAGCATTACAGCCTACAACTTATGCTGCCACTGTCAGTAATACTATAACATCTGGGCGGAGCCTTGTGCTATGTGCGGCCATGACAGAGTTAGGTGGAACTCAACAGGCTTTGGTACAGGGTAGCGTTTTCACTACATTTGAATAATTGTTTCACATGTAATACAAATATGTCCATCCGTTTTAAAAATATGTATTCCCACTGCCAGTAACACCAGTCTTACAGCCTGGTTCTGTAGTAATGGAAGTCAGTCACAATTAGTTGTATGGCATTAACATAAACAAGGGAGAGGGTTGGTCAGTGCAGATGCAACACAGGGAGGGTGGGGGATGAATGTGAGAGCAACATGGGGTTGGGTGGGAGAATAGATACAAAAGCAACATGGAGATGGCCGGAGGGACGTGAAAGAAATATGGAGAGCGTGGGAGGAGGGTAGGCAGTTGGGTGAAGCACACAATTATTCAATGCAACAGGAAAGGGCAGGTAAAATAGAGCAGCGCAGGTGGTGAGACATGCATGAGAGGAAACATCATTTACAATGCGGGGATTACATTGCGATGCTATTACATCACGGTTTTCACAACGCAAGTCGTTACAACAACTTGCGCTAGATGGCACTCTAGGACAAGGAATAGTATAATTTACTATCCAACAACTTCCCTACTGTACATAGACTGGAGTTTGAATGGTAAGTTATACTACTCCTAAGTCCTGCGCCCTCGAATGCAAGTTGTTGTAACGACTTGCATTGTAAAAACCGCAATGTAATGTACCATGATGTAATTGTATGCGTTGTATAACGTAAATCATCCATGCATGAGGAACACAGCTCAAAAACAAATTAACTCTTCCTCAGTCCTCAATAGAGAGGAAGTGGCGTAACATTCAAAGCTACCAAACTGGAACTGGGTTCAAGTTGCTGCATCAGCTCTCCCGTGCCTACCATAAAACCAGCAACAACAATAAAAGAGGCCCACAAAGCGTTTCCCTTGTGGGAGAGAGCAAGGGCACCATCTGTTTGAAAGTTAATTACAAACAGATGGTTTCCAAGCTCGCTCCCGCAAGGGATTCACCAAACATCCACGCGTTGCCATTGAAAGCAATGCAATGTGTGCACGTTTTTGGCCTAAAAAGGGAATCGATTTCAAGAGGTCTCCTCCTATGCAGCGCATGCTCGCTGCGTAGGTGAGACCTAAAAAGTGGGCAAAGCCTTCTATCAGACGCATTAAAATTTGCATTAAATATTAAATATTGGTGAATTAATTGGAGTGGGAGATTCGTGTTTAGCAGTGACTGAATCACACTCGCGGTTCTCGCCACCTACAATTCGAAGGTCTCACAAGCTGATGTGAGAGCCTCTTCTTGTTCAAACAATAGCGCTGTGAGTCGGCTTAGCTTATTGAAATCTGTTTTTAAAGTTGTAATGGAAGGCCACAGCAAACTATCTGCAGTCCCATTAGTGGCTGGAAATAGAACATTGCTGTAACATGTAACAAGTTGTGAAACTGTTACTATATAGGGAATGCCTGTCCATAAGCCGCAGCGGTTGTGGATATTTACAATAAGATAACTGCCATTAGAAAGCAAAGTAAGTGTAGGAATAATAGCTGGGACCGTTATCCCTTTTAAAAAGAAGCCAGATTAGGGGCCGAAGCGTTGCAGGCACAGTGAAGTTTTAATTGTTTACAGACTAGGGAGAGTCCTACCGTAGAATCACAATCCTCCCCTGTAATGAAAACCTCCTTATCTGCTGATTGCCTGACCCAAATGAAGTATTTGTTGTACTGTCTGATTTAAAAATATGAGCTGAGGCGGTATCAAGCACACTTGATGCAAAGGCACTTGCCAATCTTTGGTACCCCAAATAGATTTTGAATCAATCGTGTCCTTCCAGTAATTTTAACTTTTCATGGACAAATCAGTTATGAAGGACGAGGAATAGACCAGTTTAGTATGGGTCAGCATACATTTGGTGCTGGTAGTGTGGCACTTGAAGGATGACACAGAGAGGTAAAGGGGCTAAACACAAATCTTTATTCTTTCACAACTTATAATATACGGTCTCCATCGCCGGCTGTTCTGTCCTTTAGTGTGGGGAGCTTTGGTCCTTCCTGTCCAACTAAAAGGCGGGGGGCTCAAGAAAAAGAAGAAACAGAGTCTCTTTAGGACAACCTGTCAATGAGTGCGGGCATTTTGAGGGATAAAGTAGTGGGGGTTGAAAAAACAAACATCCACTTTTACCGCCACCAGTATCGCTCTTTATTTAAAAGAACCGCGCCGACCTTTGACCCTGCTCACAGGAAGGCCGCTCCCCACGCTGCTGCATTGTTTTGCTGTACTTGTCTTGCATTGTCTTGCATTACCTAATTTTTCCTTTTTTCCCTCCTGCATCTCTTTGCTGTGCCCTGTTTTGCCCCCTGCTCCCCCCGCTGTCCCTCACCCATTTTTCTCCTGCCGCTGCGTCCCTGTGGCCCCGCCCCCCTGCTCTCCCATTCGCTGCTCCACTCCCACCTCCCAGCTGCTCTTCCCTCCCACCTCCCCTTATATGGAGGCCGCGCAGCAGTGAAAGGAGTGACCTTTGACCCTTCTCGCAGGCAGGTCAGTCCCGACGCTGTTGCATTGTTTTGCTGTACTAGTCTTGCATTGCCTAATTTTTCTTTTTTTCCCTCCTGCATCTCTTTGCTGTGCCCTGTTTTGCCCCCTGCACCCTCGCCGTACCTCACCCGTTTTTTCCTGCTGCTGCGTCCCTGCGGCCCCGCCCCCTGCTCTCCCATTCGCAGCCCTGCTCCCACCTCCCAGCTGCTCCTCCCTCTCACCTCCCCTTATATGGAGGCCGCGTAGCGGCGCGCTGCTGGCACGCCAAAGCCGCGCCTAAGGCAAGCCCGTCTGTGCCCATCCACGCCTGGACCGCGCCAGACCCCCTGACACTCACAACGCTCGCCTCCGCTACGATGCCAGCACCCTCCACGATCACCTACCTGCTTCTTGGCCGCCCCAAAATGCACCCAAGGACACTTCTCCTGTCGGAACTGCAGCTTCACCAGCATCCGACCCGACAAACACCTGACACGCAACACGCCATCGATTTCTGGGACCTGCTCGACACATCCTCCCCAGACGTCGCCTTCCTGACAGAGACCTGGATGAATGACTCCTCAGCACCGGACATCGCCATAGCCATCCCGGACGGCTATAAGATCACCCGCAGAAACCGCGCCAACGGAATAGGAGGGGGAATCGCCATCATCCAGAAGTCCACCCTCAAGGTCACTTCCAGCACAGATGACACCCTGAGCACGGACAAACACACTTCCAGATCAACACCGATCCCAACACCACCCTCAGAGGAACTCTGATCTACAGACCCCCCGGACCCTGACCTCAGTTCAGCGACTCAATCGCCGACTTTGTCAGCACGCACGCCCTCGCCTCCAAGGATTACATCCTCCTTGGAGACCTGAACTCCCACCTAGAGAACAACAGCGACACCAACTCCACCACCCTGATCGACAACCTCACCAATCTCGGACTACGACAGCTCATCTCAACGCCCATGCATTCCCCCCGCCATGCGCTTGACTCCATCTTCTCCACAAGCTCCCACGTCTCCTTTAGCCACACCACCGAACTCCACTGGACCAACCATCACTGCATTCACTTCACCTTCCAGAAACCCCCCACGCACGACCACACCCAACAGATCCCCCGCCGCTGCTGGAGAAAAAACACAGAAGACCAGCTAAACACCGCACTCGCCCGAAGCCCAGCCTATGACCCCACCGACCCACACTCCGCTGCAAGTAACCTCAAGCGCTGGATCAATGACTTCGCCAACACCCTTGCCCCAATCAAGAAACCCACCAACAGACACAGCAACAAGAACGCCAGCTGGTTCTCTGTGGACCTCCAGGCATCCAAACAAACCCGCCGAAGACTGGAGAAGAAATGGCACTGCAGACAGACACTGGAGAACCACACAGCCCTCAAGAACGCCATGCGCCAACACCAACACCTCATCAAATCCGCCAAAAGGACCTCCTTCAAGGACCGCCTCGACAACAATGCACACAACCGCAAAGAGCTCTTCAAGATCGTGAAGGAACTCTCCAACCCCAGCTCCAACACCAACGACATCCCGCCATCACAAGACCTGTGCAACTCTCTGGCCACTTTCTTCCATCGCAAGATCATAGACATCCACAACAGCTTCAACGACCAGACCACCACAACAGCCAACTACACCTCAGATCCCATGACCACTACCCACAACGACCACCTGCTCACCTGGACAAACATCAACGACGACGACACCATCAAAAACATGAACACCATCCACTCTGGCTCCCCCTGGGACCCGTGCCCACACCACATCTTCAACAAAGCCAGCGCCACCATCGCACCCCATCTCCCCAAGGCCATCAACATCTCCTTCGAGGCCGCGACCTTCCCAGAGTGCTGGAAGCATGCCGAGATCAACACCTTGCTCAAGAAACCCAAGGCAGATCCGAGGACCTCAAGAATTTCCGGCCCATCTCCCTGCTCCTGTTCCCGGCAAAGGTAATCGAGAAAACCATCAACAAACAGCTGACCCCCTACCTCGAGGAAAACAACATCCTGGACCCGTCGCAGTCCGGGTTCCGCAGCAACTACAGCACCGAAAATTCCCTCATTGCCGCCACCAATTACATCAGGGCCCTGCTAGACAACGGCGAAACCGCGGCCCTCATCCTCCTGGACCTTTCAGCCGCCTTCGACACGGTCTGCCACCGCACCCTATGCACACGCCTCCACAGCGCAGGAATCCGAGACAAGGCCCTGGAATGGACCACCTCCTTCCTCGCCAACAGAACCCAGAGCATCCGCCTCCCCCTTTCCTCTCCGAAGCCTCCAGGATAATCTGAGGCGTACGCCTGGGATCCTCCCTCAGCCCGACGCTGTTCAACATCTTCATGGCCCCGCTCGCCCACATCGCCAGACTGCACAACCTCAGCATCATCTCCTATGCCGATGACACACAGCTGATCCTCTCCCTCACCAAGGGCCCCCTCACCGCCAAGACCAACCTCCACGAAGGAATGAAAGTTGTCGCCGAATGGATGAGGAACAGCCGTCTGAAGCTGAACTCGGATAAGACAGAGGTCCTCATTCTTGGCTCCACCCCCTCAGCCTGGGACGACTCCTGGTGCCAACCGCGCTGGGAACAGCACCAACGCCCACCGACCACCACGCAACCTGGGGTTAGTCCTTGACTCAACACTCTCCATGACCAAGCAAGTCAATGCCGTGTCATCCTTCTGCTTCAACACCCTCCGCATGCTCCACAAGATCTACAGATGGATCCCTACCAACACCAGAAAAACAGTTACCCAGACCCTCGTCAGCAACAGGCTGGACTACGGAAACGCCTTCTATGCGGGAGCCCCGGCCAAACTACTAAAACGTCTGCAACGCATACAGAACGCCTCGGCCCGCCTGATTCTCGACATCCTGCGACACAGCCACATCACACCTCACCTGCAAGACCTGCACTGACTGCCCGTCAACAAGAGGATCACCTTCAAGCTCCTCACCGACGAACACTAGACACTCCACGAGACCGGACCAACATACCTCAACAGACGACTCACCTTCTACACCCTGAACCGCCAGCTCCGCTCTGCCGACCACGCTCCCAGCATCGGTAGAGCACATCCGGCGGCAGATCATTCTCCTACCTCGCCGCCAAGACCTGGAACACCCTCCCCATCCTCCTATGGCAGACCCAAGACCTACTAACCTTCAGCAGGCTTCTCAAGACATGGCTGTTTGAGCAATAGCAGCATCCCCCGCCCCCCCCAATGCCTTGAGACCCTCACGTGTGAGTAGTGCGCTCTACAAATTCCTTGATTGATTGATTGATTGACCTGCTCAAAGTCATGCACGCTGCTGCTGTTCCATAAAGTACCTTCAACCCCCTCCCTTCTCCACCTCAAATGCCTAGCATCTGACAAGCAATACTGAAACAGTCCCCTGAGGCACCCATGTACCTCACTGAGCCACGCTTCTCCAGGAAAGCGTCTGGGATTCTCGTGTTGCCGGGTTGGGTCCAGCTCCCTTCTTGATGTTTCGGGACAAATCCTCGGTCCCACGCTGAAGTCTTCCATGCTGAGCACGCGATGTTCACCTCTGACCTACTACCGACCTTGGGGTTAGTTGCATTGTGGATGCTCGTGCTCCTCTGGTCGTCCGGCTGGAGTACTCTTCTGTACTCTGGATGACTTATTCCTGAGTAGGGAAGCCAGATTCAAAGTCCTTTGCGGGGTCGTCAGGGCTTCCTGTTGGCCCATGTGACTGTGTCATGTGGGAGGGTTAGGTTTCCAAGAAGTCAAGTCGCTTAAAGGAATCATCTATCTCACTCAGAGCCACATCTACAGGAGACTGAAAATAGAGGAGAGGTGAGACATAAGGGTTGAATGCATCCTCACTCTCCTCCTAACCCTCGACCCGACCAGGCAAGTCGTGACACAGCCCTTCCCCAGACAGTTCCCGATCAGGGAACTGCGAGACCCGGGAAAGGAAGTCTGCATTCCCGTTCTCTGCATCCTTTCGATGCCACACTTTGAAGGCAAATGGCTTCAATGACAAAAACCATCTCAAGATGCGGGGATTGTTCCCCTTGTTGCAGCTTATCCACTGCAGGGGAGCATGGTCAGAGTACAAGCTAAGAGAGGATCCCTCCAGATAATATTGTAATTTGTCCACAGCTCATTTGATGGCCAAACACTCTGTTTTCGATTATAGGATACCTCTGTTCATGGGGGTACAGTTTCCGTCTGATGAATACCATAGGGAGCTGGACCATGTCTTTAGAAAGCTTAGAAAGGTTAGAATGGTAGTTGATAAGGGTGGAAAAGCGTCACTGATCCTATTAGATTTCTGTGCCGCTTTTGACACGGTCCACCATTCACTCCTCGTAAAACGTCTCGATCAGCTTGGGTTTAGAAACTTGCCCCTGACTTTGTGATGCTCATTCTTGAGTAAAAGGCAGCAACGAGTGAAGATGGGCGAATTGAGTTCAACACCCTTCTCTTTACCTTGTGGTGTCCCTCGAGGGTACTCCCTCAGTCCCACGCTGTTTAATACATATGTTAGCCTCCTTATCAAGCTCATTCAAAGTCAAGGATTACCTGTGTTCTCCAATGCCGATGATACACAGATAGTGGTTTCCATCTCATCAGACATAGATAAAGAGGCTAGAAATTTCAACAACTGCATGGCCCAAGAGACATTGTGGATGCAGAATAATTGTCTGAAATTGAATACAGACAAAACGGAAGTGCTGCTTTTTGGAAAGGAAACCTCTTTCTGGAACGACTCATGGTTGCCACTAAGCCTGGGTACCTTACCTACTCCTGTCTAGAAATTTAAAAATGTAGGAGTCATATTTGACACTGAACTATCTTTTTTTAAACAAATAAACTCTATTACCTCTTCTGGATTTTTGGTGTTGAAGATTCTAAAAAACATCTTCCCTTTTATTCCCCATGATCTTCTGAAGACAGTTATATCAGCTCCTATTTTCTCTCAGCTGGATTACTGCAATGCATTGTATCTGGGTGCTCAGAAGTGTGTTATACGGAAACTGCAGGCCTTGCAAAATGCAGCGGCAGGAGTACTTCTAAAAATTCCTAAATTTAGCTCTGTGTCTGAATCACTACAACATCATGACTGGCTCCCAGTATGGAAAAGGATTATCTTCAAGGCCATGTTTCACAAGGCCCTCCATCTGATTGGTCCGTAGTACCTACAAGAGCATTTCTCTTGGTATTTGCCAAGTAGAAACCTTAGATCCACCTCTTTACGCTTTGTTAACACTTCCAGATTTAACAAAGGCAGATGGGGTTGGGTGGTAGGGCTTTCTCCATATGTGCAGGAAATAATGGAACCTACACTCTCTCTCACTGGGAGGGCAAGCCTCCCTGACACAATTTTGAGAGCAGTTGAAAACGTGGATGTTCACGCAAATAGTAGAATAGGCTGCTGTATGTACCAGGTTTGGTCCTTCCGACTTTACAGTGTTCTATTTATTGCCTCTCTTTTCTTGCTCTCCTCTTTAGCGCTACGACACCCCCGGGTATGTGCGCGCTTTATAAAGTTATTTTCATTCATTCATTCAAAGCTGTGATGGGACGGCACCTAAACCAGATTCAGAGGCATCCGTCTGAAGGATAAAAGGTTCTGAGAAATTGGGCGAGATCAGGAGAGGCCTGGAGGTAAGGGCCTGTTTTAGTTCTTGAAAGGCTTTTTGGGCTCGAGGAGTGGGACAAAGGAACTACTTGGCACTCACATTTTTTTTAGGAGGTCTGTCAGAGGGGATGCTATCTCAGAGTATTTCTGGATGAACCTACGGTAGTACACCAATAACCCCAGGAATGCTCTGACCTCTCTTTTTGAGGTAGAGAAAGGAGTGTTGATGAAGCCTACACTTTATCTTGCTGAGGTTCAATGACCCCATTACCTAGGAGATGCCCCAAATATCTGACCTTCAGACCCCACTTTAGATTTCTTCGCATTTACAGGGAGTCCTACCATCTTAAGGGCATGAAAAACCTTTTGGCAATGGAATAGATGTTGGTCTCAGCTGGGACTGCATATCACTTTATTGTCTAAGTAGGTGGATGAATATGCCTGGAGCTCTTGGAGTACTATGTTCATAATTCTCTGAAACGTAGCTGGGGCACCACGTAAGCCGAAGGGCAATACAATGAATTCATACAATCCCGTCAGGTGGGAAAAGCAGTTTTTTCTTGATCTTGTGGACGCAGGGGGACTTGCCAATAACCCTTCATGAGGTCAAGTGTGGTGATATATTGGGCTTCTCTAGTTTCTCAATCTATTCATCTATTCGAAGAAGGGGATAGGAATCAAACTTAGAGATGGCAGTGACAGCCCTGAAGTCGATACAAAACTGAACCGATCCATCCAGTTTTGGTACCAGGACCACCTGAGAGGACCAGTTGCTTTGGGAGGGTTTGAGGACCCCCATTTTCAACATACTTTCTATTTCATTCCGCATTGCTTCTCGACGGGCAGCTGGTATGCGATAAGGGCGTTCTTTCACCACCTTCCCGGGAAGGGAAACAATGGAATGCTCCAGTATCGTGGTTTTCCCTGGTAGATCAGAAACGACAGAGGAAAAAAGAACCAATATCTCCTTCAGAGAGGTCATCTAACTTTCGGACAGGGTCTCATTGCTAACTATTTGGTTTAGTGTGGACTTTGTTAGAAAGGTCACAGAATGTTTGAAAGTTCTACTGTTAAGAGTTGTCTTTGAGAATTCTTTTTAAATCGGTTAGTGAGCACTTAAGACTATGGATGTTGCTCTGTGCTGGAGATGTCATTTACAATAAAGCAAATCTTAAAGGAACCCAAGAGGACTGATCTATTCAAGGTGACGAGTTTCCTGTGCGGGGGGCAGGTACCAACATCTCCATCCCTGGAATGTTTATGATTGTTTTATTGAAGTCTTTCATCTACTTTTCCGTGAGTAAGGATCTTTTCTATTTTTGGATTCACCACCTGGCAATTATGGACTGAAGAGGAAAGTAAGCGGTTTCAAGTGATCAACAATCCAGCGCTCGCTGCCATTTAAACGCGTACATTTCTATTTTAATTAATTAGTGTTTGGTACATAGCGCATTAAACCCTACTCGCGCCGCTTTTGTTTAACTGGGTTGCCAGGTGACTGGATATCTCGAGCCTCTGCACACGGGCATCTCGAGTTCCATACTCGCAAATAGTTAAATTCCTGGTGGCGTTGTGTTGCCAAGCGACCTCATACCTCGAGCCTGCGTCCATCCCGAGCTCCGTGCATGGAACGATTAATTTCCTCATGACTGTGTTCACGTTGCTGAGTAAAGCTTGTATTTTTGCTCACCGAACAAAATAGCTCATTTGCGCTGTTTCCAAGGATTTGGATTTCTTCGTGTTTCTGCGCAAGGGCTTGCCAGCTCATGTTCAGTGTTGTCAGATTTTTTTAAACTTTCTATAGCCCAAAGCCAACTAAAAAGTAGCCCAAACTAGCCCAATATTGCTACTTTAGGGAAGGAGGGGCAGGGACAGCGTCAAGCAGGCGTGAATGCATTGGAATTGATGTGCAGCAGTAGCCAAGTAAATATTTGTCTAATAAAGCACTTTAACATACTACTTTGCTGGAGCGCTGTATATATATTTATAAACTGGCTACTAGCACAAACCAAAATGTTCCCACACAACTGGAAAAATATAGCCCAATTGTGCCTGGAACGTCTGTTTCCATTCGTCCTGTTTAAATAAACATCGGATTGAAAATTGAACTCAGCTGCCACCTTGTGGACCAGTGATATATTGCCTCAAATTCAATTTCGTTTGTAAATCTGGAACTGCATTTTTTGTACCTTTTACATATTCGATTTCAAAATTAAATTCCATAACAGACAACAACCACCTTGAAACGAACTAAGGGGTTGCCTTCCGATATGTTTACAATAACCACTTACCCTGTAACAGGTGGGCAATCCATATAACGATTCTCTTGTATATTGCTTGTATTTTTATAAATACCAAATAAAAAAAATTATAAAAGAAAAAAAGAAGTGTAGTTTGTGACAAAAAAAATGCGGGGTGTCACACTGCCTTCCAACCCTCTTCCTCCTTTGATAATATAGGTTAGAGGCTTATGGTCAGTTCGGATCTTAAACGGCAAACCCCAGACATAAAACTTAAAATGGTTGCTCGCCCAGCAACAAGCTAAAGTTTCCCTCTTGTAGACCGAATATGAGCATTCAGCACCTTGCAACCTTCTGGATGCAAAACCAATGATAAGTTTGTCACCATTTATCACTTGTGACAACACTGCCCCAATTCCTACTCCAGTAACATCTGTGGTCAAATACGTCTTTCCTGTAACATCGAAATGCCCCAAAAGTGGTGCAGCTGATATAGCTATTTTAACAGACTCAAACACTCTTTTACAATCATCATTCCAATCAAATGCCACATTTTTTAAATTATTACTCTCAAAGGTTCCACAAGTTTATTACAATTTGGCACAATATTCTGCTTACCCTAGAAACGACCTGAGTTGGAGCATATTATCAAGAACGGTGTTAAAATGATCGCCTCTTTAGTGGCAGGAAACTGCTGCTAAAGCCATTAAAGCGGAGATAATGGGCTTGATAATATGCCCTTGTGAATTCCCTTAGAAGCCCATGTTCACACCAGAGCATGGGCTTCTATGGGAATTCACAAGGGCATATTATCAAGCCCATTATCTCCGCTTTAATGGCAGTTTCCTGCCGTTAAAGCGGCAATAATGTTAACGCCGTTCTTTATAATATGCCCCGTTGTCTTTGTCCGATGGTTGAGAAGCCATAGTTACGGCTTTTATAATGCTTTTCTTTGGCCTTATTCCACTAGCAGTAACTTCATGACCTAGATAATCCACATGTTCTTTTCTCACTTGGCGTTTTTCTATCTTTAGTCAACCCATGTTTCTCCAACCTTTTCATCACTTCTTCAAACATTCTATCATGGTCACAGATATCATTCCCCATAATCAAAATGTCGTCTTGAAAACATTTTACTTTTTCCAAATCTCCCCCAAAAATGTGCATGACTTTCTGAAAAACGGCAGACGCCGACGCTAGTCCAAAAGACATCCTCTTATACCTAAATGCACCTAAAGGAGTTGCAAATGTAGTCAGATGTCTTGTTTCTTCATGTAAATCAATTTGGTGATACTCAGCCGACATTTCAAGGACACTAAATACATTATGTACTAGTTCTTTTTAGATTTGTATGTGCACATTGTATATGCTATGTTGATTTTCCTTTTCTTGAAGTTGTATTGTAAATTTATGTTGTGTTATGTATTCTTTTATTTGTATTTATTGATATTGTTTATTATGGTGAAAGGGAGATGTGTTGAGATGTCACAGAATGTTTGAAAGTTCTACTGTGAAGAGTTCTCTTTGAGAATTCTTTTTAAATCAGTTAGAGAGCACTTAAGACTATGGATGTTGCTCTGTGCAGGAGATGTCATTTACCATAAACCAAATCTTAAAGGAACCCAAGAGGACTGATCTTTTCACATAGCTTCTTTCTGTTCAGGGACAATCAGATGATTGCTCTAAGGAGGGGGCCCTAACCATTTCTTAAGGAGGTTGATGTGAAAGATCTGGGATTTTTGGGGGCTTAGTTGAAGACAATAGGTAGTTAGTCCAATCTTCTCGACTATCTCATAAGGGCCATTTTATTCTGTCGTAGTCATTGGTAGGGAGGAAGGTAAAAGTACCAACACCCAGGCATGTGCATTAAGGTGACACCATTTCTTCCCCTATCATAGAAGGTTTGCTGATGATTCTGTGATTTCTCTAGGTTGCCACGGTTGTGGGGGACACTCAGTGTTTTGTACAATACCCCTCACACACCAACAGGCCCCTTGGCGTCATGCTTCATCATCGGGGTCTTCGCACCCCTCTAACGGGATGCGGCGTGCTGTGACCTGCGACTACGCGGGAGCACTGGAAGTGTGGACTATGTGTGGTGTCATAATGGCCCAGAACACTTCGCATGCACTTTGAGATCGTTCTCCAGTTAGATATAATAAATACAGAACTTTCAGTGAAAGGTATTATTGCGCTGAACCAAGAGTAGCGCAACCGCATTGAGAAATAACGCATGCGCATTAGAGATTGCTACCGGTAGACACCAAGACGTGTCAACACGCATGCGCCTTCGCGGACCTCTACAAGCTGAAATAACGGTCTGGCATAACGCGTGCGCACATCGATCGACTTCCGCGCATGCGCCCCACAAGCCAACCACGCCGCCACACTGGTGAAATCCTTACGTATACCTAATAAAGCGAGACATTTAACTGGCCAGTAATCGGATTACCCATATATGCGCTTAGTGTGCATCCGACAATTAACCTATGACCAGTCAATCAATTAATGAATTCGAGCATATATAAGATAGGGCGCACTCCCATAGCCACTACCAGCGGAGCAGCGAAAGGGGTAACACAGAGGTAATCTCGTCCCGATTCTGTGAGTATTGAGTAAACAAACCAAATCACCATTCTCTACCCAAACAGTGAGTAAAGAGTACTGAAACTATCTTTTTGTCCATATAGATTACGAATCTAACAACCAACCTCGACGTTCTTGAAATGCTCATGGAGCCAGAAAACTTTGCATAATGAGTATGTCCATAGTGCTTCTTTTAACCCAATGTGTGTCATTTTTGTTGTGTGTCTTGTATGTCCTTTTTCCTTTACAGGATCAATGTATCTTTGGTGCTCCAGGTGACTGCACCTGTCTGAGCCAGCCTAATTGGGGCAACCAAAATTTATATATTTTTTGTTTTTGTCTTTTCAGGTCATGCAACTGCATGGACCAATACCGCTGTAGGCACATTATAGCCTTAGTTTATCACTGTAAATAATCTTTCACTTTTAGTTATTTACACTTTTAATAGAGAAACGTGAGTAAGGTGGGGAAGTTGTGCCCCCGTCCTGAAGAAGGAGCACAAGCTCCGAAACATGTCGACGCACACCAGAGGTAATGTCCATAATTACGACAATGAACTACCTCATACTGCACTTCTTTTATTAGTATTAGCCCGAGGTTAAGAATAAAGTTTTTTCCTAATACCTACGAGCCAAGTACTGTTTAACCTTCACCATACCCCACCACTCACATTTGAAATACCCAACCACTCCCATCATACACACCACACATAGTCTACACTTCCAGTGCTCCCGCGTAGTCGCAGGTCGCAGCACGCCGCATCCCGTTAGAGGGGTGCGAAGTCCCCGATGATGAAGCATGACACCAAGGGGCCTGTTGGTGTGTGAGGGGTATTTTACAAAACACTGAGTGTCCCCCACATCCGTGGTCTACACTCTCCCTGTCCACTGTGAGTAGGATTATTTTTGTTTATGTAACAGTGCCCGTGGAGTAAGAATCCTATCTCTATACTCTACCTCCCTTCTGTTGTTATTTTGTATTTCTCTAGGTTGGCCTGCGCGAATTCTCGCAGTTTGTGGATGCGAGACCTTAAGCCCTGGGTATAATCAAAAATGTGAGCAAATATACATGGCCAATAAAAGTGCTCTAAGATGTTTTGGCTAGTTTTCTGGGCTCGGCTGTGTCCTGCTAGTAATTGGGAATGTGCAAAGAATAACACCTGATCCGGAAAACTATTGGTTATCAGTAACTGAGGATGGTTATAGGGCTTCCCTAATCTATATTGAAGGCTGTTCTTCACAAGGAAGGAAGGATAAGAGCTGTTGGGAGAAGTGGGGTCAGTTGCTTGTAGCAATGCAGCTTGGAGGGAGGGGTCATGGGTTTGTGCATATCTGAATATTGTGTCAATAAGCCAGGGAGCTTGCGTGAGGAGGATAGATGACCCAGAGGGTTGTTCCTGTGGGATCAATATTCTCCATTTGAGAAGACCTAAGAACTCTGGGTTATCTAGCCCCAGTATTAACTTCTCAGGTAGGGTAGGTAACACTCCTACTCTGACTCGTATTCTCTTCCCATCGGGCAACTGCACAGGCACGAGTGCTACAGGGTAGGTTTTGTTGTCCTCATGTACACTTCGTATAGGTACATGTTTGCTTTCTTGGATCTGTCCTTGACTCACTACAGCCCTCTGTATAACCGACTGGCGGCAGTCTGAGTCTAATAAGGGTTTCACCTTACCCCCATTTACCCCTAGACTTGCGTAAAAACAGGAGCCTAGTTCTTCTGTATAAAGGACAGTTTTGAGGAGGTAGCCAGTCAAAACACTTGAGTCCTCTTGAAGGGACGTGTTCTGGTCCAGGGACATGAAAACTTGCTGGGTTGGCTGCAGGTTTGACAAGTTTTTTTTTCTTGTTTTATTGATCCTGCTGTGGAGCGTGAAGGCTTGTCATTTTTCCAGGGAAGGGATCTGAGTTGTGCTCTGTGGTATGTTGTTTCCATTCCCTAGGCCTGTTCAACAGTGAGCCGAGTGTGCTGCCTTAGCCAGTGTTATGTTGAAACCGGTAGAGCCTCCATATATTGTTCTAGGTATATCAGCGATATGATTTCCTCTTTGGTGGTTTTTTGGAGTTTTAACCATTTATCGGCTGCTGCCTTTAATTTAAATTACAACGTTTCCGGATTGTCCCCATGTGACCCCCTTTTCTTCCTAAATCTCACTCCATAGGCTTCTGAGTCCATACCCAAGCGGTCCAATATTATTTCCTTGACTCGTTATAGTGGGTATTTCCAGAGGGATTGGCACCTTGACAGGCAGCTTGGGCTTCTCTGTTTAACAAGGGAGCCAGAAAAAAGGCCACTTCTTTTCCGGCCATTCAGAAAACTTAGTTGCTCTCTTGAAGTTCAGCAGGAAGGCATACGGGTCGTCTCCTGGAGCATACTTCTGTAAGACTATGTTGTGATAACCCGTCTGATTTCCCTGTCGAGTTGGTATGCATGCAGTCACCCAAACCTGGTCTTCAGCGACTTTGTCGATAGATTCTACTTGCTGGGCTATGGTATCCTTAAACAGGTCCCAGTCTGCATGGGCCAATGTCATTTGCCTTTCCAATGCCCATTCTAACTTCTCCTATCCACTGATTAATTGTTGTATCAAGGTCTCCATATTGCTTCCCTATGGAGCAAGTGTCCCAATTCTCCCCAATGTGTGGCACTTGAAAGATGACACAGAGAGGTGTAGGGCCCAAAAACAAATCTTTGGAGCGACCCTTGACCCCACCAGGCCCCCCTTCGCACAGCTCCACCTGTGTCTCCGTTCCCCAGCTGCCGCTGCTGAGGAAGTTCGAGACCCTCCACCACCCGAAGGCTACCACCTGCGCCTCATCCCTGGTGGCCAGTGGTAGGTTGTAGGTAGGTTGGTTCATCCTCCGCTTAATTGTTTTATTGTATTGCCTGTATTTCATTGTTGTGTATGTGACTGATGTTGTCTGTCTTCCCCCACTGCCTGTACGTGGTCCGTGCTCCTTTTTCGTCCCTCTGTACCCCTCGCTGTCCCCGTGCTCTCTCTGCCCAGTCTTTCCTTCTGTACCCCTCACTGTCCCTGTGTCTCAGCCCGGTTTACCCTTCTGTACCCCTCGCTGCCCCTGTGTCTCTGCCAGGTTTTCCCTTCTGTTCCCCACGCTCCCCCGTGCCTCTCTGCCCGTTCTGCCTTCTGTTCTTAGCGGCCTCTGTATTTCTGTGTTCTGTATTTTGCCTCTGTGCCACTTGTTTTTTAGGTATTTCATGTCTTCTTTTGCCTTCCATGCCACTCGTTTTCCCCTCAATTTTGTGCCCCTTTTGCCTTCTGTTCCAATCGTTTTCTGTGCCCATCTGCCTTCTGTGCCACTAATTTTTTCCCTCGTTTTTGTGCCCCTTTTGCCTTCTGTTCCACTCGTTTTTGTGCCCTTCTGCCCTGTGGTCAACTCGTTTTTTTTGTGCCCTTCTGCACTCTGTGCCACTTATTTTTCCCCCGTTTTTGTGCCCCTTTTGCCTTTTGTTCCACTCGTTTTTTGTGCTCTTCTGCCTTCTGTGGCACTTGTTTTTCCATTGTTTTGTGCCCTTTTTGCCTACTGTTCCACTCGTTTTTGTGCCCTTCTGCCCTCTGTTCCACTCTTTTTTTGTGCCCTTCTGCCCTCTGTGCCACTCGTTTTCCCCTCGTTTCTGTGCCCTTTTTGCCTTCTGTTCCACTCGTTTTTTGTGCCCTTTTACCTTCGGTGCCACTTGATTTTCCCTCGATTTTGTACCCCTTTTTCCTTCTGGCACCTTCGTTGTCCCTCACCGCCCTCGCCGCTGCGTCCCCTGCAGCCCTGCTCCGCCAACGGCCCACTGCTCATTCGCTGCCCCCGCCTCCCAGCTGCTCCTCCCTCCCACCTCCCCATATATGCCAGCCGCTGCGCGGCCGCGCTGCTGGTGCGCCGAAGGCGCGCCTAAGGGAAGCCCGTCTGTGCCCGTCAGAGCCTGGACCATGCCCAGCGCCAGAACCACGCCCAGCGCCAAAACCTCTGGCCCCTGCACCCGCCACAGCAACCGCCACCACTACGATGCCAGTACTCTGCACGATCTCACCTCCGGACGGAGCCACACCTGCTTCAAGGCTGCCCTGAAACGCACACACGGCCACTTCACCTGCTGGAACTGCAGCTACACCAGTCTCAGAGCCAACAAACCACCCGCCAAGAAAGACCCCAACCACCTCCGATGCATACTACTGAACTCCCGCTCTGCACGCAAGCATGCCGTCGAGCTCCTGGACCTGCTCGACACAACATCCCCGGACGTCGCCTTCCTGACAGAGACCTGGTTTAACGAGTCCTCCGCACCCGACATCGCCATAGCCATCCCAGACGGCTACAAGATCGCCCGCAGAGACTGCACCAACGGAGTCGGAGGAGGAATCGCCATCGTCCACAAGAACAGCATCAGGGTCTTGACTAGCACCGACGATGCGATCAGCACCGCCAAACAAATGCATTTCCAGATTCACACAGACCCGAACTCCACCCTCAGAGGCACCCTCATCTACCGACCTCCCGACCCAGCACCCAGTTCAGCGACTCCATCGCCGACTTGATCAGCATGCATGCCCTGACCTCCACCGACTACATCCTCCTCTGAGACCTAAACTTTCAGCTTGAGATCAACAACGACAACAACTCCACAACCCTGATCGATAACCTCACCAACCTCGGACTGAAGCAACTCGTCACAATGCCCACCCACTCCGCCGGCCACATGCTCGACCCCCTCTTCTCCTCAGGCCCGCACGTCTCCGTCAGCGACATCACCCAAAGTCTGGACCGACCACCGCTGCATTCACTTCACCTCCCAGAAGCCCACCACACACTACCACACCCAACAGATCCCCCTGCCTCTGCTGGAGCAAAATCACCGAAGACCAAATACAGGCAAACCTCGCTCTCAGCCCACCCACGAACCCTCCAACACTGACGATGTTGCCCACAGCCTCAGACGCTGGATCGAGGACGGCACCAACACTAAGGGTGGGCGTAAAATCAGTTTCGTGGGCGAATTTGCAGATTTTCCGCGATTTCGCGATCCGCGAATCTCGCGAAATCGCGGTAAAATCCCAGAATCAGCGGGGACGAATTTTCAGCCAAGCAAGGGTTACAGCAGCAGGTGCAAAAGTTGAACCTAATTTCTTTGTAACCTTTTACAAAAGGGTTACAAACAAATTACCTTCAACTTGGACACCTGCTGCTAATTGCTTCCTGGCGCCTCGTTGCCTACTTGCAACTATTCTCTGACCCTGCACTGACCCTTGAAGCAGGGTCAGAGAATAGTTACAAGTAGGCAACGAAGCACCCGTCCAAGGAATTAAACCTCATCAGGAAGCACTTACAGATATAAAAAACAGGAAGAAGGGAGAGGATGGCACATACACCCATTTTGAGTTGTCAGGAGGGGTTAAACTAAAAGAGACCTTTACAGCACAATTTTCATATGCATTTTGCTAAAAATAAAAGGCTGTATGTTCTGTAGGGGCAACTCAGGAATCTGGCCCTTCAGAGATCCAGCCTCTCTTTCTTTCTCTCGTTCTCTCTCTCCCTCTCTCTTTCCCTCTCTTTATCTATCTATCTATCTATCTATCTATCTATCTATCTACCTCTCTCTATTCTATAAACGACTGCATGGGTAACTTCGCTATGCAAGCGGCTCGCGAAGACGCAAAAATCCCCGCGAAAACGCAAAAAACCCCGCGAACACGCAAAAAACCCTGCGAACACGCAAAAAAAACAAAAATACGCAAATTCGCACAAATTCGCAAATTTTGCGGATCGCAAATTCGCAAATCCGCTAATTTGCGGATCGCGAGGATGGCACATACACCCATTTTGAGTTGTCAGGAGGGGTTAAACTAAAAGAGACCTTTACAGCACAATTTTCATATGCATTTTGCTAAAAATAAAAGGCTGTATGTTCTGTAGGGGCAACTCAGGAATCTGGCCCTTCAGAGATCCAGCCTCTCTTTCTTTCTCTCGTTCTCTCTCTCCCTCTCTCTTTCCCTCTCTTTATCTATCTATCTATCTATCTATCTATCTATCTATCTACCTCTCTCTATTCTATAAACGACTGCATGGGTAACTTCGCTATGCAAGCGGCTCGCGAAGACGCAAAAATCCCCGCGAAAACGCAAAAAACCCCGCGAACACGCAAAAAACCCTGCGAACACGCAAAAAAAACAAAAATACGCAAATTCGCACAAATTCGCAAATTTTGCGGATCGCAAATTCGCAAATCCGCTAATTTGCGGATCGCGAATTCGCAAAATTCGCCCATGCTTAACCAACACCCTCGCCCCGCTGAAGAAACCCCCCCACAGAGACACCAGCAAGAGCGCCATGCGCACAATCCACTCCGGCTCTCCGTCAGACCAATTCCTGAACCACGTCTTTAACAGAGCAAGCAGCTCCATCGCACCCCACCTGCGCAACGTCATTAATCTCTCCATTGAGACCGCGACCTTCCCAGAGATCTGGAAACACGCTGAGATCAACGCCCTATTCAAAAAACATAAGGCAGACCCAAGAGACCTCAAGAACTTCCGGCCCATCTCTCTGCACCCCTTCCCGTTCAAGTTCATCGAGAAAACTGTCAACAGACGGCTAACCTGATACCTCGAAGAAAACAGATTCCTGGACCCTTCCCAGTCAGGGTTCCACAGCAACCACAGCACCGAGACTGTCCTCATCGCCGCCACCGATGACATCAGGACCCTGCTGGACAACTGCGAGACTGCAGCACTCATCCTCCTAGACCTCTCTGCCGCCTTCGACACCTTCTTCCACCGCACACTACGTGCAGGTCTCCACGCTGCAGGGATCCGAGACAAGGCTCTGGATTGGACTACCTCCTTCCTCTCCGGCAGAACCCAGAGTGTCCGCCTCCCCCCATTCCATTCCAAAGCCTCTGAGATCATCTGCGGTGTACCCCAGGCATCCACCCTCAGCCCGACTCTGTTCAACTTTTACATGGCCCCGCTCGCACACGTAGCTCAACAGCACAACCTCAACATAATCGCAGACTACACTCAGCTGATCCTCTCCCTCACCAAGGACCCCATCACCGGCAAAGCCAACCTCCATGAAAGAATGAAGGCCGTCGCCAACTGGATGAAGACTAGCCATCTGAAGCTGAGCTCGGACAAGATCCTCGGCTCCAACTCTTCAGCCTGGGCTGACTCTTGGTGGCCGATGGCTCTGAGGGAAGCCCGGACACCCACAGACCACGCAAGAAACCTGGTAATCATCCTCGACTCAACGCTGTCAATGACAAAGCAAGTCAACGCCATCTCCTCCTCCTGCTTGAACACCCTCCGCATGCTCTGCAAGATCTACAGATGGATCCCGACAGATACAAGAAAGACAGTCACCCAGGCCCTCGTCAGCAGCAGACTCGGCTACGGAAACGCCCTGTATGCAGGAGCCCCGACCAAGCTCATCAAACAACTTCAACGCATTCAAAACACCTTGGCACGACTGATCCTCGACGTACCATGCCACAGCCACATCACCCCCCACCTGAGAAACCTGCACTGGGTCCCCATCAACAAGAGGATATCCTTCAAGCTCCTCACCCACGCACACAAGGCACTCCACAAGACCGGCCCAGTCTACTCCAACAGACCGCTCTCCTTCTACATCTCAAACCGCCAGCTATGCTCCGCCGACCTCTCACTCGCCACCGTCCCGCGCATCTGAAGAACAACCACCGATGGGAGATCCTTCTCCCACCTCGCTGCCAAGACATGGAACACCCTCCCACTGAGCCTATGACAGACCCAAGACCTGCTGACCTTCAGGAGGATACTCAAGATCTAGCTGTTCGATCAGTAGCGCCCCCCAGCGCCTTAAGACCCTCGCAGGTATGTAGTACGCTCTAAAAATTATTGATTGTTCCACAACTTATAACGACAGATCCCTATCACCTGCTGTTCTGTCCTTTGGTATGGGGAGCTTTGGTCCCTCCTGTCACACTCTAAGAGGGGAGGGTCCCTTGGGAAGAAAAAGAAACAGAGAGAGACTCTTTAGGACAACCTGACCATGAGTGTGGGCATTTTGAGGGATTAAGGAGTGGGGGTTGAAAAACAAACACCTGGTTTCACCTCTACCAGTGTTGCACTTTACTGAAAGGTACCGTGTCGACCTGTTCAAAGCCATGCATGCTGCTACTGTTCTGTAAAGCACCTTCAACCTCCACTCTTCTCCACCTCAGACACCCTAGCATCTGACAAGCCCTTCCGAAACAGTCCCCTGAGGTGACCAAGTACCTTACTGAGCCACGCTCCTCCAAGAACGCGGTAGGGACTCTTGTGTTGCAGGGTTGTGTCTGGCTCCCTTCTTGGTGTTTCAGGATGAATGCTTGGTCCGGCTTCCCATGCTGGAGTATTCCCTGCTGGGCATGCGATGTTTACCTCCAACCTACTACCGACCTCAGGGTTGGTTGTGTTGTGGATGCTCATGCTCCTCCGACATCCGTGCTGGAGTACTCTTCTGTTCTCGGGATGATGTATTCCTGAGGTGGGAAGCTGGATATGAAGTCCTTCGCAGGGTCTTCGGGGCTTCCGAATGACCCATGTGACCCTGTCATGTGGGACAGCTTGTTTTCCAGGAAGTTGAGTCTATTAAAGGCATTGTCCATCTCACCCAGAGCCACATCTATGGGAGACTGGAAATAGAGAAGAGGAGAGGAGAGATGTAAGGGAGGAATGCATCCTCATTCTCCTCCTCACCCTCGACCCGACCAGGCAAGTCGTGACAGGTATGCCTCTTTAATTTACAAAAATAGGACACATACATTTAATCCATTGGGTCTTTGAGCTCCCCTGTAAAGGGATTGGGATTCTCCTAAAGAAACATTGAATACGTATAGAATTTGCATGGTTTCGGTAGGGTCATGGATATCAAATAGTACTTTATCCCAAACGATTCCATCAACAATTGGGAAGCCTGAAATATTTATTAAGGCCTGATCTTTTTATGAGATGAAGTGTGAGGGGCCAGAACTCCATTAACCAAGTCCACAGCAGAGAGTTCAGTTAAGTAATGGCCATTAATTAATAGGAAATACATACTCACGAACCCAATCCACGTGAAGAGGAACACCATTGTCAGCACCATCCAGACGTATATCCAGGGCGGGACCAGGTAAGTCCTTTTGAACCAGGAGATGAAAATCCAAACACATGTAGGGGGCTCCAACACAAACAAAGACAACCAAGAGGCAGCAGAAAAAAGCTATCATGTTCCATATAGTAACCACTGGGCCCTAGCTGAAATAACGTTGGCTTTTCTACATTGGAAGGTGAGTGAATTGTATTTTCAGGAATGTCAATTATAATTTCAACTGGTGGGGGAAGCATACTCAGTATTCTTGGTTGTAGATGTAGAAGGTAAAACAGACAACAAATCAATTGAAGATTCCATCTCCCCCTCCATTCATTGGGGAGTTGTCGGGGAAAGAGAAGCCATTGGATTCAGTGGAACATCTCGACACTGAATGCTTGCCGGTTTACTATTCAGTATCAGGGATGTATGACGTTACAACGCATGCTTTTACCACGCATGCCTTTACAACGCGGTTTTTACAACGCATGCCTTTACAACGCATAGTGCTTTGGGGCGCTGGATAGTGGATAGTTTAATTTACTATTCCAACTCCAGTCCCCGTGGATAGTAGGGAAGGTGTTGGATAGTACATTAAACCTATTCCCTATCCTAGAACGCCCCCCAGCGTTGTAAAAGTTGCGTCGTAATGGTAGTGCGTTGTAAAAGTTTCGTTGTAAAGGTTGTTTACCAGTATCAGCCATATGGTGTAGCTGGACATGCTCAATTGAAATGTATTGATTCTCCTTATGACCAGATAGTGGAGGCGGAATCACAGTATGGATGCCCTTTAAACCAAGGACTCCGACCGGTGCATGGTATGATGAACCAAATTCTTTTTTGTTCTCCACCTTCTCGCGGACCAAATCTCCAACTTTAGGATGCCAGCCAGAAACCGGAACCAGCACCGCTCCATCCATGGAAGAAGGCAAAGGGGCTTTCGCCTGAGAGTCACAAGTCTTTTGTAAATCCTGTAACATAGCACAATGGTTATCTACGTCAAACGCTGTGGCAGACTCGTATGGGGTCCGCCCACCCAGAGATCTTCTAGGGAGATAATAAGTGCACGTTGAGCTCCATATAGATGAGTCAACCAGCCCCTAACAGTACCAAAAACCCGAGCCATCAAAGATTGCTTTAAGTCACAGTTTATCCGTTCCACAACAGAATTTCCCTCAGGACAATATGGGGACGAGAATCGCACCTGCACCCAAATAGACTTCATCGTATCCCGGTAAGACTTTGAGGCAAAAGCCAGACCTTGGTTGGAATGGAAGGTGCCACAGGCAAATGTCCCTACAAAGACACACAAATCTTTTATAACAGTTTGAGCGTCAGTACTACGTTGCTGCCAAACCCAAAGGAATCTGGTGCATAAACCCACTGCAACCAAGATACACTTAAAAGCATTATCAGACGTTAAAGGACAACAGTTATCAAGATAAATACAACTGGATGGTTGATTTGAAATACAGAGTTGAGTATGGGCTGGACGTGAAACAGTTGAAGGTTTAATATGTTGACAAATGTTACATGCATGTTGATATAAACCCTGCCACGATTAGAAATCACCATACACTATCGTGCCAGCCGCAAATGTGCCGAATAAGCATGTTTAGAACCAATGGCTGGCTGTGCAGACCCATCAGTGTAAATAATGAACAAGTGACTTACCTTCGGTAACAATGTATCTGTAAGAGACATATATTAGTTATAGATTCCTTACCTTAGAATTATCCCTAGGCGTCAGACTGGATCAGTAGAAATATTTTCAGCAATACCCCTGCATGTTGGTAGGTGGCATTGGTTGAATCTGCATCATTTGTCGGCGTCGTGGTTGGATGCTCACACGACTTACCACGCCAGAAGCGCAAAGCCATAAAAACACTGACCACTGATGCACCACATTAGGCCCAAAAAAGAGTGTCCCTATCCCTAGAAGTCAGTTAACCGAGCGTAGAGAATGGGTGGGGCGGTAAGGAATCTATAACTAATATATGTCTCTTAGAGATACATTGTTACCAAAGGTAAGTAACTTATTCACCTGAAGGAGACTATTAGTTATAGATTCCTTACCTTAGAATAGATATCCTAGCAATACCAACCCCAAGGGGGGGTCTGCGAACCAAGTTCACACTAGAAAGTCCTGTAGGACAGAACAGGCAAAATATCAGTACCTCCGGACTTGAATGTCCAGGCAGTAATGTCGAGTGAATGTGTGCCTAGAAGCCCACGTGGCCACCTAGCAGATATCGATGAGTGGTACATCATGCGACACAGCAGATCCTTTTTAGCCAAAGCATAACCAATATTGATACAAAGGACTACCCATCGAGAGATTGTACACTTTTGCTTAGCCCAACCTTTGTTGACACCCTCATAGCCAACAAAGAGTTGATCGCCCACCCCGGAACTCCTTTGTGCGGTCAAGGTAGAAAGACAATGCACGTTTTGGGTCCAGACGGTGGAGTCTCTCCTCCTTGGAAAGGTGGGCAGAGTAATAGTCTGCCCGATGTGACTACTTTAGACAAGAACAAGGGTCTTGTTTGAGGCATCACCTTGTGCGGATGGACTGAAAGAAAGGGAGGCTGAGAAGAAAGAGCCTGAAGCTCACTCACTCTGCAAGCAGATGTGATGGCAACAAAAAAGGCAGTCTTCAGAGTGAGAAGCCTGAGAGAACAGTTATGAAGAGGCTCGAAGGGAGCGCATATAAGTCAAGACAAGATTCAAGTCCCACTGAGGCATTATTAAAGGAGACAGAGGAAAGACTTGAATAATGCCTCTAAAGAAATGACTTACAATAGGGGACTTGCACAAAGAGGGCTGATCTGGCAGCCAAAGAAAAGCAGAAATGGCTGCCAAGTAACCTTTAAGAGTGCCCAGAGCAGAGCCCTGCTGGGCCAAAGAAAGAAGGAATAAAAAAACCTCGGAAAGAGGGGAAGAAAGGGGATCAATAGCCTTGCTGGGCACCATGCCACAAACTTTTTCCATGTACAGGCGCATGCGTCTTAGTGGAGGGATGCCTGGCTGCCAAGATAATGTTACAGACTTCAGGAGGAAAGTCAAAAGCGGTCAATTGTCACCACTCAATCTCCTTGCAAGGAGGTGGAGGCTGGGAGGGTTCAGGTGGAGGACCGTCCCCTGCTGTTGAGGTACCGAATGGATACTGACATGGCAATCGTTCTGCCCAGAGAGTCGGCATTGTCCAGTCCACAGCCAATTGTCAATTTTTCTGTATCTTTCCCATACCTCACTTCCTGGGAGAACATGGCCCAGGCCTCCTCCGGGCACTGAGGCAGCACCTGCGTAGCCGTATTCCAGACTGTATGGTTATAGCAGCCCTAGAGGTAAGTGGTATTCATGGACCGCAGCACCAAGCTGGAGGAAGAGAACATGCACTTCCCAAGGTGATCCAGATTCTAGGGTTCCCTATCCAGGGTGCTAAGGGAATGCGACCTTGGAGGAAGAGGCTTGGACCACCAAGCTCTTGGGAGAAGGGTGTTGGGAGAGGTAAATGGGATCACCCGGAGCCGAGCGGTGGTGGCGGGCAATTGTCCGTTCCACAGGAGCCCCTGTGCTGTGCTTGGACCAAGTGCCCAGAAGGACGTCCGTGAGGGCATTATTAAAGGGCAATAGGGGTCCAGATGAAGTTGCTGCTGGCTGAAGCACCTTTGTCAGGAAGTTAGTCCTGACTGCCACTGTAGGGAGCTCCAGGCCAAAAGCCTCGCTGCCCTACGCACCACCACTGCATAAAAGGCTCCCTTCTCCGTAGCCACGGTAGGGGGAGAAAGCATACCAAGGTCTGGGGAGGTATCCAGACCACTGGCATCACCCAGCTCCTCTTTCCAATCTGGCTCTTCCTGCTGTTCTGTTAAAGGGTCCGGTGACCCCTCCCAGTCCTCATCACCACCCTCAGGGCGACAGGGAACACCTGGGATGAACAAGGGCACAAAAGTACCCTCCGACGTCGGATTCGAGTCGGCCGACGTTGTTACGGCTCCGGGTCCATCTCGGGGATGAGGATGGGGATGGCATCAACTGAGAGCATGGCCGTCACCATTGTCACCGGGGTCTGGATCAATGGGGACCCTGCAGCGCTGGGCCGGAACTGCCAGAATCAAACGCCCAGGGCCCCCAACCAGCTCCGCAGGCCCCAAAGGCACACCAGCGGAGACAGGCTGCCCAAAGATGGAATGGAGGGCTTCGTAAAATGCAGAAAGCTGGGCAGGGGATGAACCGGCTCCGGGAAACGACACAGAGTCGTCCCTGAATCAGGCATGGGAGACAGAGCCTTAGAGCGGCGACGTTCCTGTTCCCACGTTACGTCGGCTGACTGATGGGGAGAAGGCGAAGAGTGATGGTGCTTCTTCGCCGCCTTCTTGTACTTTGAATTACCCGAGGAATGCAAATACTTGGACGAGGTGTGGTGTCTCCTCGACTGGCTTCGAAACCTTAGCCTCGAGCGAGACCAGGAGCAACACAGAGCCGATTGTCGGGCCTCTAAAAGCTTTCGGGATTGCTCCTACAAATAATTCAGATTCATGGCCCGACAGTCGGAGCACAACTTCAGGTCATGGTCACGCACCGGGACCAGAGACACACGAGGAGCGGATCCATAACGGACATCAGTTTGTGACAGGAGTCAAAAGGCTTGAATCCGGTCCGATGGTGGGACATCCCTCGTGCACCAGGAGTCGAAGACTCGAAAAAAGACATCAACAAAAGTAAAAAAAAGGGCAAGCTATCTTTGGATCTGTGCTAGCCTGTTGCGGAAAAAGAAAGAACTGACGTCAGCGCACAGGGGCGGCGTCTAAGTAGGCACCGCAATGTCATCCAGGCGATGACGACGGACGTGGAGTCGACCAACGCCACCTCCCAATGTGCAAGGGTATTGCTGAAGAGAAATACTCCAGATCCAGTCTGACGCCTGGGAGTAATTCTAAGGTAAGGAATCTATAACTAAAAGTCTCTTTCAGATACATTTGTACGGATCATGAGGGAGCAATGAAAAAGGAGGAGGTTAAACATGTTCATATTTTAAAAACTCCTGTGTTTGCAAAGAAGGGTCAAAGATAATGTTGACGTCAGCCGACATCAACAAACTAGCCCATTGTATCCAATTGGGATGCAAGACTTTAAAATTCGGTATACTTCCCTTCGTGACTGCTTCTAAAGCAGGCACTAGAGTAACCATGAAAATGCTTTTGCCCTGAGCCAGAGAGCGTTCTTTCAGAATCGCCATCTGAACTGCTGTTAAAAAAATGCATTTCAGCTGGAGTATTTGAATATGATTTATAAGCAATGTGGACGGTGTCGCCTTTATTGTAAATCGCGTAAGTGAATCCTAACACACCTGGTACAATCCGTATGGCCAAATTAGTTGTATAATCTCTCGTTAACAAGAATTGAGTCGCAAGCAGATCACACTGCAAAGACCTAAGTGCTGTGAAACCAGAAAGACAATCTTTAAAGTCAAAAGTCTGAGAGGACAGTTATGAAGCAGCTTAAAGGGAGCTCTCATAAGAAATGTTAGAACTCAGTTCAAGTCCCACTGGCGCATTACGAAGGTAACAGGACAAAAAAGATGAGTAATGCCCTTAAGGAAGCAATTTACAACAGGGCACTTGACAAGAGAAGGATGATCAGGAAGCCTAAGAAAGGCTGAAAAAGATGAAAGGTAGCCCTGAAGAGTGCACAGAGCAGAGCCCTGCTGGGCTAAAGAAAGGAGGAACAAGAGAACCTTAGAAAGCGAGGGGGAAAGAAGATCCACAGCCTTTGATGTGCACCATGCCACAAATTTGTTCCATCTGCAGGCGTATGCCATCTTAGTGGAGGGACCTTTAGCTGCAAAGATAACATCACCGACTTCAGGAGGAAGGTCAAAGGCTGTCAACTGTCGCCGCTCAATCTCCTTGCAAGGAGTTTTAGACTGCACAGGTTCGGGTGGAGGCCCGTTCCCTGCAGCGGCGACAGATGATCCTCCCAAAAAGAAGCAGTCTGATCAGAGGATCGATGGCCATGTGTAACAGATCGGGATTCGAGACTCTTCACGCCCAATCCGGAGCCACAGGAATGACGTTGATCTTCTTCAGCACTCTGGGCAGAAGTGGTATAGGCGTAAAGGCATACAGAAGACCCAACTGCACTTGCGATGAAAAGTGGCACCGAGCGAGTGCCGCCTTGGAAATTTCAACATGCAGAACTGCGGATATTGCGCATTCTCTTCGGTGGCAAATAGATCTAACCATGGCTTTACCCACTGCTAAAAGAGACCTTGCACCACCTCAGAGTGAAGGCGCCATTCATGATTCATCATGCACCTGCGGCTAACTTTGTCCGCCCTGGAGTTCAGAGAACCTGTCAGGTGTTGAACCACCAGGGATATGCCCTGATGTTCCAGCCATGTCCAGAGATGGAGAGCCTCTTGGCATAGGGTCCACAACCCCACCCCACTCTGTTCGTTGCAGTACCACATGGCGGTGGTGTTGTCCGTGAACACTTACACTACTCTTCCCCGGGCAGACCGAAGGAATGCTTTTTGTGCAAGACGGATCGCCTGGAGCTCCAGAAGGTTGCCGTGGAGCATGGACTGTGCCGGTGACCAGAGGCCTCAGATCTCCGCTTCTCCAATGTGGCCGCCCCACCCCAGAAGTGATGCATCCTTCACCACTGTGAACTCTGGTGGTTGGGGAAGGGAGAGGAATCTGCAGTTGACCCAAACCTGATTCGTTAGCCACCAATACAATTGTCGCGCAGTGCCCTCTGAGATCTGAACGCAAACGGACGGATTCCCCTGATGCTGTGCCCTCTGAAACTTGAGGTCCCACTGCAGAGCCCGCGTATGCCACCTGGTATGATCCACCAGCAGGATGCAGGAGGTCATGAGGCCCAGTAGCCTCATGGTCATTATGACCAAAACCCGGGACAGAGGCTGAAAAATTGGAATCATAGCCTGAATACCCCAGACTCACTACTCGAGAGGATAAGCCCGAAACTGTGTTGTGTCCAGAACTGCTCTGATGAAAAGGAGCTTCTAAGAGGGAATCTGGTGGGACTTCAGCACGTTTATAGTGAACCCCAGTGAGTTCAATAGGTCTTCTGTAGTCTGGAGATGGGTGACGACTGCCTGGGGCAAGCCCACCAGTGCCAGCCAGTTATCGAGATAGGGGAGGACTGGTACCCCTGATCTGCGCAGATGAGCTGCAACCACCGCCATCACTTTCGTGAACACCCGAGGGGTGCTGATAAGGCCAAGGTGAGAATGGTAAACTGAAAGTACTTGTGGCCTGCAGTGAACCGCAGGTAACGCCGGTTGGCCAGCAGAACGGGGATGTGAAAGTAAGCGTCATGCAGTCCAAGACTACCATCTAGTCTCCAGGGTCAAGGGCAGATAGGACCTGAGCTATTGTCAACATTTTGAACTTCTCCTTCCGAAGGAAGCGGTTGACGTTCCTGATATTCGAAGATAGGACGCAGGTCTTTGTCCTTCTTGGGCACCAGAAAGTAGTGGGAATAGCAACCACCACCTACTTCTGGGACAGTAACTCTCTTGATGGCTACCTTGGACAAGAGAGCTGTAACTTCATGTTGGAGAAGGGCCAGATGATCCTCAGACATGCAATGGTGCTGAGGTGGCATGGATGAAGGTGTAGTCTTGAAGGGGAGGGAGTAGCCCCTTCGGATTATCTACCTGTCCGACGTGATGGTGCGCCTGTGGGGGAGGTGATGGTGAATTCTGCTGCCCACTGGCGATTGCTGGTCCTGAAAGATCGGGCTTGGAGGGTTTGGAGGCTGCTGCAGACGGGGTGCTGGTGGACTGGCCCGCTCGCTGGCCACAGACCCAAAACGGTGGGTCCCATGTCCCAGCCATGCCGGGGCTGGACAACTTGCGGTGGCCTCTGGCTCTGGGTGGAATGTGGGGGGCACCCCTTCGGTAGCCATGAAAGGGGCAAAAAGTGGCTCTGCACTTTTGGTGTGGAATGTCATGTAAAGAACTGACATCAGAGCATGAGGCTGGAGTCTAAATAGATACTGCGACGTCATTACAGCGACCACAACACCGACGACGGATGCGGAGTTGACCGACCCCACCTATTGGTGCGCAGGGGTACTGCTGACGAAAAAAAATCTACAGATTCAGTCTGATGCCTGGGGTTAATTCTAAGGTAAGGAATCTATAACTATTCTATGCCTCTTACAGATATATTGTTACCGAAGGGAAGTAACTTGTTCGTCAAAAAGTAATTGGCGGTACCGCTCTCTCCAGATCTGCGCTGGCTTGCGCAGAAAAAGAAAGAAGTGACATCAGCACGCAAGGGCGGCGTCTAAGTAGATACCGTGACGTCATTACAGAGACCACGACGCCAATGACGAACATGCAGTCGACCCACGCCACCTATCGACGTGCAGGGGAACTGCTGACGAAAACAATTCTACGGATCAGTTTGACGCCTGGGGGTAATTCTAAGGTAAGGAATCTATAACTAATTGTCTCTTTCAGGTGAATTGTGTCTAGTTCCGTGGCCATGGGGTCGGCTCCAGTCAGCGGTAAGGCCGGGAGGTCTCCGGGGTCAGGAGAGACACCAGCCATCTCAATGCTTGCCCTATCTGGGGCATGCACCTCCAGTGACTGTTTCCTGCTCTTGCCGCATACCATAATGTGTGGTGCCTAGGGTGATGTCCGTGGCTCAAGAAGCAGATGTGGTTGTCAAACAAGGGATAATCGTTCCTGGATGCCTACTGACCCTAGCCCTCTTCCCCAATTCTATTGGAGCAGAGAAGGCAACAGCATCCACACGGTGCGCACTATGCATTGCTAACCCCTCAGGATACCCAAGTGAGGCCCCTACAGGGTGGAGGATCCATGGCTTAGTTGTGGGTGTACATTGCAATCGTAGTTATCCTGGGTGGAAGAAAGAGGCTAGTAACAACTGTCTCTCCTGCAGCCGCGTTTACTCTTTATCCTAATGAAATCCAAATTGGAAGGCTGATCCAAGGATGCAGTCTATTCAGCGTGCTGGGCCTGCGGTCCTTAAATCCTGCTGGTCTCATGCAATGGGGCTGGGGTGGCCCAAGCAGCCCCACAACACACCTTTGTGGGCACTGTAGGAAGCTGGCTCTGTATATACTACACCATAGTAAGGTATAGTGTGCACAGAGTTCAGTGGATCCCCGTCGTTATAGCAAAGGCTATATTAGATAATCACTAAAAGCTCTATTTGTGGTAGTGTGGCCGAGCAGTTAGGTGGTTACATGTGTTTCATACAGAAAGCAGGTTGACACAAGATTTCAAAGGAAAATCCACAACATGGTTTCATGGAGAAAAAAAAAGTTATTGGTTTGCAGTTAAGTAAACGACCTACAAGGTTGGGTGTCTCTGATTAGAACCAAGGTTCTCCAAGGTTCAAGGAGGCACTCAAGTTGCAGCACGAACTGCACTAGGGCAACCAGGTGAAAAGTGCCGAGGCCCCATGCTAGCCAATGGGGCTAGGGGGCCTTCAGTTAGGGACTGCTCACTAGCAAGCCACTTGGTTGTTGGAGCAAAGCTCCTGGGGTTTAGATCAGCACTGCAATCAGAACAGGAGCTGCACCACCAGCGACATGGCAGGGCATGGCGCGGCCAGATGCAGGGTGCCAAGGAGACATCGGGATCCCTGTTGATTCCAAAAGAGATCTCCTGTTCGGAAGAAAGGCTGCAGGTTTAGACAAGAAGGTTTCCTGAGGGCGACCAACAGCAAGAGAGGTAAGTTGGGTTGTTGAGGGGATGCCTGGAAACTGTCGGTTGGGCCACCCAAGGCCATGGGGTGTAGAGTGCAGGAGTGTCTTTAGGCATCGGGTATTCTTACCAGTTCTGGTTCCCTCAGGTTGAGGCTGCAGGCGTCGGGTAGAAGATCGAGGCAGGTCGGCGGTCACCAGATCCCAAGCCAGGATCGCTGGGGAGACCTCCTCAAGGTTATGGGGCACTCGAACTCGGGCGTTGGGTGCAGAACATCGGATATGGCTGCATCCGGGGTCCATTTTGCATTCTTTGGTTGAATCCAGCGCTCACAATAGGCAGTGTCTTTTAGATGAAGGTAGGGCATGTCCTCCGGGATCTGGATGGCTGCTGGACATGCCGAAGTTTTGTTGTGAGCAGGTCAGAGTTGGTACAAGCCGGTAGGGCTATGGCCATAACAGTTGCTGCCCTCTTTTTCCTGGGTCAGCATGGCTCTTTGGTCCTTCTTTCTTCCTCGAATCTGAGGAGGCAAGGTTCAGAGTTTACCCTAAATACAACATTTTGGGGCATCACAGGGTTGTGCAGGTCGGGACCAATGGGTCCCTTCCTTGGGGTGAGTATACCCCCTATTTTGCCACACTCCAGTGTGAGGGGGGCCTGGGCCTCTCTCTGATTGACTGGGTCCCCTCATCTTCAAGATGGCGGGGACTGAGATGTGTGCTTCACCTCACCTCCACCACCTGAGGGTGGGGTTGGCAAAGGTGGGCACACCTCCCATCCTAATGTGGTTTTCGTGCCGATTCTCCCGCCCAAAGTGGGGGTCAGAACTGGTGGGAGCCAGTTGCTGCGGGCAGCAAAAAGCAGGGTCAGCTCACAAAGGTGGCAGGTCTTTGAAGCTTCCCCTTTGTGCACCCAACTCATCCTGGGGGAGGAGGCATGACAACTCTGTCCAGTGTGCAATGCAAAAGTGGAGGCAGCACCAGGGACGAAGTCACAAACTGGTCACTTTGTTTCAAAAACTTCTTTATTATTCTTCATAAAACACTGGACAACAGCCAACGCGTTTCGTTCCTGTGAAAGGAACTTCCTCAGGGCAAAAAGTATATATGTAGACTTGTAGGGTGGACCCAGAATATTTGCCTTGTACGTGATAATACCAATCCTATTTTCATTCACACGTACCTCGATATCTATCGTAACTGTACATGGGCGCAGTTAAACAAGAAGAGTATCTCTTGCACAGGCTGAATCTTCCAGCTCTAAAGAACACAGCCTATATCAAACAGTCGTAATATCCCACACTAGTTGTAGGCGTACTCTGTTTCTCGATTGTCCTCTGAATGGAGTAAGTGGGCGGAACGCAAGTTTGGTGCGAGTTTGGCGAGTTCAGCGAGTTCGGCGTTTGATGCTCGGTGCTTGGAGCACGGAGGGGGAGCGGGGCACTTTGAGATGCACCCGCACCCACATCCGCACAGAGACGAGAGCGGACGAAGGCTGACGGTACCTGCGGTATTTGCGGACCGGCACTTGTGGCACTTGCGGATCAGCCGAAATCATCTCACCCGGACCCGGACTCAGATTAACGCTGCCCCCTGATGCTCCCCCGAGGCTCCAAGCGGTTTCAGGTGAGAAAACGCACTGCCTAGCCTGCATTGCCTCGCACCCCAGCACTGCCTTGACTCAATTCGCTTCATTATACAAGCAGTAACCCCCTCTTCCAGGACAGCCCCCCTCTGAACGCAGAGAAAGGTGACTGAAGAAGGAGGTGGAGGCGGAGGGGTTAAATGGGTGGTTGATGAGCAGCGAGACAGGGCTCTAAGAACTCTACCAATAGCTTTGCTCCTGCTCCAATAAATCACCTTAAGAAAAAACATTTTTTACCATTTTAAAAACCATTTAAAACATTTAGCATTAACCATTCCACCATTGCCAGGTCGGATCTTTTCAGTTGGAGATAAATGGTGATTACTGCGGCATTTCTTGAATGAGTACCCCCCAGCTGCCATCACTGGACAACCATTCCGAACGAACAGCAGTCGTCTGCTCTTTTACGCCTGCCTTTTCACGCCCTTCTACACTGGACAGGACACTGGGCAAGATTGACATATTTTTGCACGCCTTCTGTAACTAGTTCTTACACCTTTAAAAACCTAAGACGTCGATTAAAAGTCAAGACATCTACCGTGCAGAAGCAAATATGCGGACAAGGAACACAGGCCTAATACAATCTCAGCCTAACTATCGCACGCACAAGTCCGCACGATGTCAAAAAGCAAGAATGTTATATCCTGTGGGCAAAGAAAATACAAGATATGATATGCCCCTACAGGATAGGACCCTACATGAGGGGAAACAATCAGGAGAAGATACGATAAATTCCTCCCCAGCCTCTGGATCAGCCCCCAGGACAGAGGTCAAAGTCACAAACACAACTACCATGGAGGCCACAGGAATAACAGGAAGCCTGGGCAAACACGCCGATATGGACAATAGACACCGGCACGAGAACGTAAATAATAGTGTCATCACCTGCAGCAGCAGCAGCCCTAAAGGCAAATACGACATCAGGAAATACTTTCTACAACATCAAAAACAAGGCAATTTTATTGCCCACGGTAAACTAATTGATACATCTCCGGACGCCGGCAGGCCGAACACTGCTCTCTCCATCACTAACAACCCACCAGGCACTGTTAAATATGAAAACTTGAACCAAAAGCCCTCATTGACTGTTCCCCTGTCACCAAAAGTGTTGATTGTGAAGGGAAATAAAAAGCAATTTGAACACAATCTAACCGACCACAATCTGACCAGAGCTAACGACTTAGGAATTAACACTCTGGCGCCTATAACCTTGTCCAATGACTCCCTAGGACCACAATCCATTATTGCTTTAGAGGGAAGTGAAATAAATAAGGAATTCTACACCCTAAAAGAAAACACGGTGAACCTGAAGGCCACCCGCACACCTCTGAAATCTCAGTTGTGCTCTCCGAACACTCCGCACGTGTCGATTAAATTAGGGGAAGACGATGATGATGTGGTCCCCCCACGACAAGAACATCTTGCCTCAGATTTGGAGAAAAGTTTAGCAGACTTAAAAGAACAGTTGCCGTCCGGGGAAACTAGCTTGGCCCCACAAAAATTAGAAAGCTACCTTCAACTAATTAATGGAGCCTTGATAACAATAGGAGATGCCACACTAATGCACGCGGACAAACTTGACATTCAAATAAACATTCTGCAGTCCGTAGTAAGCTTGATCTCCAGAGTGGACTCAAAACTGGAACACCTAAACTCCTTAATATGTAGAGCGCAGGCAGACACAGACACAATGATGAAATCGAACGATTGCGGGTGTTCCCCGTTACTGCAGTCTCTGGAAAAACTCACGGAAATAATGAGTACATTGGTCATGGATCTCAAGCATGAGGTAATCAGAAGTAAGAATAATTCAATACATTTCTCCCTTCAAAATCCAATACAGAGTCCAAGCGTTATGAACACACATAACGGGACATTAGCCACATACTCACCGTTAAGGCCCTCAAGGCCATGTGGAGATCAAACAACCAAAACAACGCTAGGGGACAGACAGCTCGCCTTGGACCCAAATCAAAGTTTAAAGGCCACAAACGAAAGTTCAGTGAGAACCCAGGAAACTCCCGGTAATAACATTCATGAACCAAAAAACCCATTGAATACTAACTTTCTGGTTTCAAACCTAGATCCACAATTACTATCACAATCCCATCAAACAACTAACAATAGTCCTGGAAGACCGGACGATTTAATTCCATCTCCCTTAGAGCTACAATCCTTATCTAGGAAAAATAAGAAAAAACTGAAAAAGTTGAATAAAATAAAAAAAGACAAAAGTTACGCAAGAGGGAAAATTGAGCGTTGGTTCGCGCCGGCGAACAAGGGTAATGAATCTACCGGAAGTGGGGTTCTGAAGAGCTGGGGTTTGACCTCGGCAGACCAAAATAGAGACATACAAAGAAGCGGAAAACTCATGATGGTAACATCTCCTAAGAACCTACCACGTGTCTCAAGCGAAAACTTGATCAAAGTCACGACTGATAAATCTCCCGTGGCAAGCACTACCTTGAGTTATGCACAGGGCCCACAGGTCCACAAGCATGGTCAGGACATCACGCATAGATCTGACTCTGTAGACATAAATGCCCTCAAGGACAGCCACTCTGAATCCACATCCAATGTTCAACGGGAGATAATTACAATTCAAGCAAACAACAAAGATGGCCTACTTTGCCTAGATCATACAATTACCACTAGGTTTGATTCACACATTCACATCGCAAAAATGAACAGGATCGAGGAGGGACTGGTCCCAGGTGACTCCACCACGTGGAAAGCGCTTCCTGAAACCCCTCTGGCTCCCCTCAATTCATTGAACCCTGTTCAGCCGTCAGACCCAGACCTCGAAAACCCAAAAGTACTCTTATACCCAAAATACATCTCGCAAGGGAGGTGGGACATCCTCAACAGAGGGAATCTCCTGAAACTCTGCGGAAGCATTCCAAGTCTGGAAAATATAAAATCAACAGACATTGAGAGGGTGGCTTTCTCTGGCCCAGGGCCTAGTGAACAAAATGAAACAACAGAGACAACCTTCTCTAATTCCAATATGGCGAATGCACTGAAGGGATACAAAACACAACTGGATAATTGGGGTATAAAAATAAAGCCTCCTCTATTGATGAAATACCCGGAGATTTTGAAAGAAATAATCTTCAACTGGGAGACGATGACTCGAAGAGACGGAAAAACAAGATCAGCAATTTTCTAACTCCATCTGCCACCGGATCCATCTTACATGGCTCAATCTGTGGCACACAAACAATACAGTTGAATAGCAACTTAATTCAAATTCTCAAACACACAGAAGGAGGTAACCGCTCTTGCTCAATCATGGGGCGGTGCAACAAAGATTGGTCTTGGTTCTCCTAGGTCTTAAATTCTACTTCCTAATAGTAATATTGGTGATCCACGGAACAATCATCTGACAACAACAAAGAACACCTTGAGCCATACCAGGCATTGCGAGCTGGTATCCTGTAATAACACCACCGGTCAAGAGTTGGGCAACCACCCAGCACCAACAAACTCCAGTATCGGCCACACTGACCAAAATTTAACCATCAATATAGTGTCATGGAATGTTGCCGGGCTACATAAAGTTTTGCAAAGCCCAGGAGTAGTGGGATTCATGGTTGATGCAGATATAATCTGTGTACAGGAAACATGGGCCACCTCCTCTACACCAATAGGGAACTATGCTGAATATTTTAAACCAGCAAAAAAGGCTAACATTTTTGGGAGACCGTCAGGGGGCATTTCAACGTACATTAAGCACTCATTGAAAGTACATTTTTCAACAATACTGAACACTTCATAAATGTTTCTGGCTGGAATTTTGAAAGGCCTTACAGCGACCGATGCCCGATTCCAATTCATCTTATTAACATCTATTACAATCGGTATGGGTCAGACTCAAACTATAAACTGACCCGCCTATTAAATGAGATTGAATTCTTACTAGCACACTACGCAGGTATGGACTCAATCATTTTGGGCGACTTTAACATCCACGGTATAGGTCAAATAATTGATGTAAAACAACACAACAGAGGCACCAAAAGATGTAATGCCCTTATGCGAGTCCATAATCTGGCAACATCACACAGCATAATTACAAAAAACATTCCAACAGCAGAGATATCCCCTACGTTCAAGAATCAGACAACAATCGACTACATTTTATTAAGCGAACGCTTACAAAAACATCTGCTAAGTTATAATGTACAACCTCAGACAGAAAGCGACCATGCCGCTCTCATAATAACATTGTCTATGAAAGCGAAAATTAGGCATACTCTGAACTGTGTTGGATCCACATATGGAGAGGAGCAATATAGACTCCTCCAAAGAATTAAATGGGGTCCGCTTCCGACTCATAAGTTTGCTGCATGGAAATCCATCTGGAAAGGCTGGCAGACCGGCTGCAACAATCTGGGCAGAATCAGAGAGTGGGGCGCTCTCGCATCTGACTTAGCCGACTAACTTCGAGGGATCAAAAACCGAAGAGCCGTCAACAACCCTATTCACAAATTGGGATTCCAGCCAGCAATTAGGAAATCCTCAAAAGTACTCAACTCCAAACGCAGAGCCTATCGAGAAACCAGATCGACTACTGGAAAAAGCGATCTAAAGGAGGCGACCAAGACTCACGCAAAAGTTGTTTGACAAGTGAAACGCGAAGCAACAGAGCAAAAATGGTTAAAGATCTTCGAGTTGCTTGCGCCCAGTAAGACCCAGGAATTCTGGCAATACATAAGCAAGCTTACCCAGGGAACCTGCAATAGAGAGAACCCCCTTGACGCAAACACTTGGATAGCCCATGTAAAAACTCTTTATACCAACGACTCAGAAAAAAATTCAAGTAAAGAAACATCTCTTGAAGAACATCCAAATGAAGAAACAACCGAACTCACGTACCCTCCATTGAATGTTATACTGACTGAAAGAAAAGTTCTAAAATCTATTTTGAAAAAAATACGTCACAATGGGGCCCCTGGACCAAATGGCCTGCCGGGCTCTCTCTTCCTTGAGGACATCGACTTTTGGGCAGAGAACCTGGGGCAGCTGTACACGGAGTGCAGACTCCTGACGGATGTCCCAGACTCGTGGAGGGGATCTCTACTACATCCAATTTACAAAAAAGGGCCAAGCACAGATCCTAAGAACTATCAAATGATTGCCTTATTGGACGTGGAGGGCAAGGCATACACAAGTTCTCTCCTCATGGAACTAGCAGATTGGGCCAATGAGGAAAACTTGCTTCCCTTCTATCAAACAGGCTTCCGCTCGGGAGGCTCTACCATAGATAACATCATAGCCCTATCATACCTAATACAACAAACAGCGGTTCGGGGCGACCAGCCTCTCTTCGCTTGTTTCATCGATTACACAGCAGCCTTCGATGGCGTAGATTGAAATATATTATGGAGGAAATTAGCCAGCTGGAACATCTGCCCAAAACTTTTACAAGCCATCAGATCACTGTATACTCAAACATGGATAAGAGTCAAACTCTCATGCGAATCAGCCACAAAAAAAATTAGTACAGACCACGGGTTAAAGCAGGGCTGTGTCCTTGCCCCCCTTCTTTTTAACTTATATACAGCTGATCTGGACAACGCATTGCAGGGAGCAAACCTGGCGACTCCTAGGATCGCGGGAGTCAGAATCCAATTGATTCAGTATGCAGATGACCTGGTCCTCTTGGATCATACCAAAGTTGGTCTTCAAAAAGGCTTGACAGCATTAGCAGTGTATAACGTCGAAAACAAGCTGGTGGCAAATCCTTCAAAATCCAAGATATTAATCTTTGGTCGCTACCCAAAAAAGAAGTTGATAAAATGGAGACTGGGATCGCTATTATTAATAAGCACTCAATCAAACAACTACCTTGGAGTTTGGCTCAGCGACACTGGCCGACCACAGGTCCACCAACACAAGCTCCATCAGAAAGCCAAAATGGTTACTTACTCCATTTGCAAACTCAATGCCATCTTGGAAAGTCCAACTACCTCGGCCATCCAACGAGTTTTGAGAGCAAAATTACTATCCTCCCTTAATTACGCCATACAGGCGTTCCCAGGCAAATTGGGGCAAGACCTTGAAAAAATCAACTGCGCAGCCTACAAAAAGTTATTTTGCCTTCCGCTGTGCACAAAGAACACTCTAATTCGCCTGGAATTCAACCTCAACTGGCAATCTTTGGAAGAATTAGCAAGCCTGGCAAAATACTACTATCTGACCATTATGGCCTCAGAGAACTCGGACCCCAACATAATAAAGTATACGACCATCAAAACAGCAATAAAAAAGCAAGTAAGATTCTGCTCACGAAAACTGGACATTGAAGCTTTGACAGTCAGAGGCTTCCACGAGACGCAAAGCTCTTCACACATTTTAAATGGCTACAAACCTCACCTTCTACAGCCGCTGGGCAGGCAAGCCCTACAAAGGATTCTGGCAGCAAGATTACACGTGCTTCCCTTAAAATACCTGTATCCTACGGTCAAAGTAAGTCCAGCGATCACGGAGTGTCGGTTCTTCCACTATAAGCGTGAAACATTGTGTCACATCCTATTATGCTGCCCTGCCTTGTTGTCAGTCCGTAGAATCCATCTAAGGTATATCCTTCTCCAACTGGGAACACGGACGGTAAGAGAGGCAGTGCTTCAACTATATTTGTTGGACACGGTGAAGCACATGGCAAATTTCACTAAATTCTTTTACCATGCGCGAAAAGCCTTAATGGATAGTCCGACCACGGCACAACTTGACTTTTAACTGGTGGAAGGTCCCATGTAAAATGTGCCTCCTACATACACATCATTTTATTCAATTTTAAACACGTTTTTCATGTTGATTGTTCTTTTTTTTGCATTGATTTTTTTTTATCACTCAAATAAAGCATTGGCAGTCGTAATATCGAAAAGCAGAAGTCCATGGACGATATTGTAGTGAGGGAACTAAATTTCGACAGTCCCACAGTATGTAGAAAAGCTCCAAGTCAGGGCCAGAAGTCAATTACGGCGAGTTTGATAGGAAATGATCAACAGAAGGAACAGGTGAAGCTATAGGAGTTCACACCATACAAATTTTTTTACTGTGGGTCCTTAAATTAATATCCAAAGGAGATCATCATACATCTCAGAGATTGGAATCCTCCTGTCCTCACACGCAGAGTCACAACGCCACAGGCCAAAGTTTCGAAGCCCTGCAATCAACTCTGCCCAGTATGGACTTTGTTTCTGGACCCAGAGACCAGAGGCCCTCTACCCAGGGGTCCGGAAACCAATCTGGTGATGGCAGGTAGCCATTCAGGAACCTCACCAGGGCTGGTCGTTTTTCAGGGGGCATCTCTAAGACGCCCTCTGAGTGCATTTTACATTAATTCCCACACTGGCATCAGTGCGGGTTTAATGTGCTGAGACGTTTGCTGCCAAACTTCTCAGGTTTCAGAAAAGCCATTATGGAGCTGTGGAATTCAAAATCCCACTCTTTATGGCTTTACTGCGCTTATTTATTTTTAATTTGAGTTTTATATAGCGATTGCTAGACCAGAGGGTATCAGAGCGCTTTACAGGTTATGCAAATACATAAATACATTTATAGGAGGTACACAAGGAACTCTTAATGTAAAAGTCACAAGACAGTACAGCACTCAATGACTATACTGAAAAGAAAAACACAGGGTATATGGAGGAGAAAGGCATCAGGGGAAAAAAACGTACAAATATCTAAGAATGAACATGAAAAAAAAACCACTGGCTAATACTACACACATGGAATTTGGCCCCAACAACACCACGGTTTTCCTTTAAACGCGCGACCAACCTGAGAGACAACATTGTACACACCAGGCTAAGAAAGTAAAATCTATAACATACATTTGTCTCTTACAGATACATCATTACAGAAGACAAGTAATTTGTTCATCTGAAAGAGAAGATTAGTTATAGTTTTGTTACCTTAGAATAGATACCCCAGCAATACCAGCCCCGGAGGAGGGTCTGCGAACCAGGTTCACCCCAGAAAGTCCTGGAGGACAGAACAGGCAAAATAGCCATCCCTCCAGACTTGGCTGTTCAGGCAGTAATGTCTGGTGACTGCGTAATAACCCTTGTATCAGATCAACCATGACACCCATTTTCAATGTCTCATGGCTATCCTTTACCTAAACTCTCCTAAGGACTTTATCAAAGTCCACATTAACCACCTTCACCAGAGTGCCAATCTATTAACCCCAACTATTCACTTTACCAATGCACCTCTTTTTTCCCCTAATACCTGTTGGCCAGGGAAATTACTCGGTTGGTGTCATCAGCCTCCTGTTGGCATTTGATTTTTTCTGCTGTTGCTTTCTCAAAATCAGCTGTCAGGTTGGCCAAGTTTTCATTCAAAACCTAAAACAAGCATAAAATATCTGCTGACTTTACATTTCCCAGTAAAATTAAAGCATTCATTTATATTTTCTATACATTATTAGTTAGCACCACACAGAGTCTTTGAAAAACATTTATGTTTTCTAGACAAATATTAAACACAAGTTTGCACTTCAGCTTATCTTTGGCCAACTTGCGTAAATGCATTATTGATATGGGAATCAGTACTACGGCTGAGATATGCAGTACCCTTCTGCAAATCAAACATTTGAATTTTGGATTTGTGGTGGTTTGTGAAGGAATGGATGTCCATTTGTAGAAAGGAAACCTTATGGCCTGCCCTTTATTTTCCGTAAGTTCACTGAAAATCTGCAACCTCACTTAAGGCTCTGCTGGCCAGGTGGTACCCTCAAGTAAAAGTTACTTACCTTCAGTAATGTTATATCTGGTGGAGACACAGTCTAGCCACAGATTCCTTAACTTTGAATTTCTCCAGGTGCTAGTCTATATCCGGAAAATTTCCAGCAGTACATATGCTCGCCAGGGGATGGCGTCTTATGGCTCAGTGATGATGTCATCTCTGGATATGATGTCAGTGGAGCCATAAAGTTCTCTCCAGCACACAGATGTCAGTTTGCTCTGTGAAATCCTTCCACACCAGAATGCGGAGCCACTACAGAAACTGGATGTGGAAACAGAGTGCCAAAAAAGATAAAAAATCTTTGAAACATTAATAAAGAAAACACATCAAATGGTATAATAATACCAGACGTGGATTTTAAAAAACACCCCAGAAGAAAAAATAAACAAACACAGGGCTACATGAAACTCTATGCCCTGGTAAATAACCCCTATAAAAGGGAAATGACTATGCACTCTATAAACCCTTCCGCAATGGTAAGAAAAGTTATGGCAAAAGCCAACCATTACGTGATAAACGACCTCAGCAATGTAAAGGTACGAAGACAACAAGAAGACTCCATAGAAAGAACAAAAAATAATACTACCCGCTGGTGTGTTATCTAGAAGAAAGAGAGAAAGGGAGAAAGGGAGAAACAGAGAAAGCAAGAGAGAAAGAACACCCCGCTCTACTAACCACACATATTTGAAAACAGAGGTTATTGCAAAATCTCAACAAAAACTAAGTGGCCAGGTCAAGCGATTTGTTCAGTCCCAAAATAGATTAAGATAGTGATCACTAGTATATCATCTCATCAGTGAAAGGGTATATAACACTTACCTCCAGATGATTTGCAGAGCGGGGATGATGGGCATGGTGTTAAGGAATCTGCGGCTAGACTGTGTTGCTACCAGATGTAGCTTTACCGAAGGTAAGTAACTTTTACATCTGATAGAGACATCTAGCTGCAGATTCCTTAACTTTCAATTACATACCAAAGCTATACCCCATTGGAGGACGTTCTGCTAACTAATTCTACAAATGTTCAATGAGAACAATGGGGTCAACTAATGACTGACAAAGAGCCTGTGGGATAAAAAAACAAGAGCTGGCTCCTAATAGAACCTGTGACTTCCGTCACAGAGCATACAAATAAAAAACAACTGTACAGTTCAGAGAAAATCATGTGGAATAGTAAAAGAAGTGCTTGGCTCTTACTAACACCTATGGCTTCTCTCATGGAGCATATAATTAAAGCTACTGTACAAGCCTGAGAAAAATCGACCCTTGAAGGGAAAGAGTCAACAAGGGCTCTAAGAGTCGTCTTTGAGCTTTAAGAGTTCTCTGGTAGAGGACAGACAGGACCCCTTTACCCTAAAAACCACAAACGTGGGGGAGAAGACTGGAGGACCAAAGGGTGAAATACCTGATAGAAGATACATCATCTCTGCTGTTTCTGACAATAAGGAACATAAAAAGAGATGTCCTACTGGAAACCTAATAGGGCCCTCAGAACCCATTTCCCGAAGGAAATATGAACACCCCCCCTTTGTCATGATTAATAGTGTGGATAATATGAACAAGGTATTGAGAGATACCGGAACGCCTGGGCTAAATTGTGTTTGGCTACATGAAGAAATCTGCAAGAATAAACTAATATCGTGATTGAAATCCTGCTGGGGTGCGGCCCTATTACTTTTTGGGAGGTGTTGTGGATATATATACATATATATACATAAATATCCAGATCACTCCACTTGCTACTGCCACTGGCACTTCAGTCCTTGAAGAGTGGAGCGCGGACCACAAGTAAGGTGCTGGAATATTTTTATTAACCCATCAGCATCTCGGCTTAATATATGCATATACATATATATTTATACATATATATTTATATATATCAGCATCCAAAGAGATCCCATAGCCATGTGGGCGCGCTCTGCAGTGTGTGCTCTGCCCAGGGGTCGGATCCTGACCCAGGTAATTTTTTGAAACAAAGGAGGCGGCACAATCAGGAATCGATTTAAAGCCTTATTTATTGCAAGACTTCACCCCACCAACGCGTTTCGGCCTCACTCGGCCTTGTTCACGGTTGGTTAGTCCCTCTACAGTGTTTGTATTTATACTAGCCCATTTGTAGCCATTTATGAGGCATTATGGGAGATGTAGTTTCAGTTCATTTAAGTGATTAAAGAAAAGAAAGACTTTGCATGCTTTTGAATATTAGCACTTAAATAACAGTCAGTGTTCAAAATGAAGGGTTTAGTACCCATTGTCTTGACTTGATGTTTACTTTTTTATCCGTTATTGTTCCGGGTGTAGTACCCATTTTTGTTCTGAGGTTCTTATTCCAGATGGACATGCAGATCCTCTATATATATATAAAGAGAGAGAGATATATATCCGGGGCGAGAATGAGTCGCACACACATCGCGGTAAGTTTCAGCTTTTAATTTCTCTGAAAAAGCTCCGTTTTCCTAATGCATTTCGACCATACAACTTTGGTCTTCTTCAGAGGAGGAGCTGGGCAGGCATCGTGGGGCCGCGATCCAACTAGCAGGGCCAAGTCATTGCTCATTTAAATGTCAATCCCTCCAGTGGCAGCTGAAACGTGTAGATGCCGTCACAGTACCAATAACATCGAGAGGGAATTACCCCTTGGAGTGCTGAATTATTGCCCGTTACAGAGCGGTGATATTTTTGTGTGATATATATATATATATATATATATATATATATATATATATATATATATATATATATATATATACATTACTTACTGGCAGTCGCCAGTAGGTAGTTATAGTTAGAACCTATTTTTCTTAGGAAAAGCATTTTTTGATTTGCCAATATCTTTGGCGCCGTTTGACGAATCTTCGCGAAATGTTCAAAACTAACAGCCCGCTATGGTCAGCTCCTGTCTTGAAAGTTTCGGGTGATTCATCAAGTGGGGGCCGAGATAAAAGGCGGGTCCCAAAACACGTTTTCCCCGTGTTCATTTCCATAGGGAGAATTGGAACATGCCACAGCCTGAACTGCTGAATCGAATTATACAAAATTTGGCAAAAAGGTAGCTATTGGTTCAGAAAACGACCTTTTTTTTTTAAATGGTGTAAATCCGTTTGGGAGTTCCTGAGAAATTAAAAATGAAAAATTTCGATATCTGAGCACTGAAGAGGAGTTGCGACTCCTCCAGAGCACGAGCTTCATTCAAATTGGCTGCCAACACTCCAAACCAGGAAGTGTTGGCAGCCATCTTGTGACTCAGTAACCGAGTCACAAGAAAACAGTAAAACAAAGATGAAAAACAAGAAAAGGGGGCAGGGTAAAAACACTCTGACCCCCTAGGCCTGCTCAGGAGGTCCCACAAGGACACCTAGGCCCCAAAATAATATATAGAAATATTTTTTAAACGTCCAATGGTATCCCCGGGGCCATAATTGGCCTCAGGAGGGGGGCCATGCAGCACCCCTCCCCAAAACTTTAATTAAAAAATAAACAAGGCTGCCAGGCCCTGGGGGATGGGGTCCCCGCGGCCAAAAGTGGCCCAGAGAAGGGGGGCCACGCAGTCCCCCTCCCATAAAAAGAAAAAATTAAAAAAGAAACCAGAAATTCACCGGAGGCCCGCCCCCTCCAGCACTCTGATAACACACACCCTGGTGCATTCAAACTTGGGGAATTAAGTCCCCGGTAATACTGCGGGTCACTGGGGCCAACTAGCCGACCAGGTACCTCCAGTAAGCACCCCACACAGCTGGATTGCCAAGAGGTGGTTCGAGGCCACGCCCCCTTTTACACCACTCTGTGAAAGCACCTCTTGGCACACTGCTGGTGGTGCAATGATGTCCTCTTGTGTGCTGAGGACCTCAGGACACAAGTGAACTTCATCCCCTGAGCAGCAGTGCGCCAGGAGCTCATTTTGCAGAGTGGTGTAAAAAGGGTGTGTGGCCTCGGACCACCTCTCAGCAAACCAGCTATGTGGCGCTTACTGGAGGCACCTGGTAGGCTAGTTGGCCCCCAGGGACCCTCAGTATTCATGTGGACTTAATTTTCCAACTTACAACGTGCCAGGGGGCATGTTTATAGAGTGTTGGGAAAAGGGGGCGTGGCCTTTGCCCAGCTCTCAACAATCCCACTGTGTGGGGCTTACTGGAGGGAAGCGGTAGGCTAGTTATGGCTTACCTTTGCTGCGCGCTGGCATTTAGGGGCTCTGTAATTTTAAATATTTCCTGTTTTGTCTGCTCATTTAAATTTGTTTTATAGCACTTTTCCCCTGTTTTTAAATGATCCCACTCACTTGCACCATAATTGGGCCATTCACAGCGGCTTCAGCGGGTCCTTTCCAGCACGTTTCGCGCTTTCTGTTAACATAGGCGCCATCTTGGGGGTAGGTAGGTCGCCAGTCCAGGGAGCGCTCTAGCAGTCAGGCTGACTGGCTAGAGGCATCGAGAAGCAACACGTACAAAAGGGGCAGTGGAAGGTGGGTCTGCCTGTTAAGGCTTACCTTTGCTGCGCTCTGGTATTTAGGCGCTCTGTAATTTTAAATATTTCCCGTTTTTGTCTGCTCATTTAAATTAGTTTTATAGCACTTTTCCCTGTTTTTAAATTATCCCACTCACTTGCACCATAATTGGGCCATTCACCGCGGCTTCAGCGGGTCCTTTCCAGCGCGTTTCGCGCTTTCTGTTAACATAGGCGCCATCTTGGGGGTAGGTAGGTCGCCAGTCCAGGGAGCGCTCTAGCAGTCAGGCTGACTGGCTAGAGGCATCGAGAAGCAACACGTACAAAAGGGGCAGTGGAAGGTGGGTCTGCCTGTTAAGGCTTACCTTTGCTGCGCGCTGCGCTCTGGTATTTAGGCGCTCTGTAATTTTAAATATTTCCCGTTTTTGTCTGCTCATTTAAATTAGTTTTATAGCACTTTTCCCCTGTTTTTAAATTATCCCACTCACTTGCACCATAATTGGGCCATTCACCGCAGCTTCAGCGGGTCCTTTCCAGCGCGTTTCGCGCTTTCTGTTAACATAGGCGCCATCTTCGGGGTAGGTAGGTCGCCAGTCCAGGGAGCGCTCTAGTAGTCAGGCTGACTGGCTAGAGGCATCGAGAAGCAACACGTACAAAAGGGGCAGTGGAAGGTGGGTCTGCCTGTTAAGGCTTACCTTTGCTGCGCGCTGCGCTCTGGTATTTAGGCGCTCTGTAATTTTAAATATTTCCCGTTTTTGTCAGCTCATTTAAATTAGTTTTATAGCACTTTTCCCCTGTTTTTAAATTATCCCACTCACTTGCACCATAATTGGGCCATTCACTGCGGCTTCAGAGGGTCCTTTCCAGCGCGTTTCGCGCTTTCTGTTAACATAGGCGCCATCTTGGGGGTAGGTAGGTCGCCAGTCCAGGGAGCGCTCTAGCAGTCAGGCTGACTCGCTAGAGCCCTATATAGGCGAGACATGCAAGCGCGCAGCGTGTGCGTGCGGCGTGTGTGCCGCAGTAACGCCGGAGTCACGCCAGAGTCCAGCCCGTCCGCGCTAAGGACGGGCTGGATGGCTGGGAGACTGGACATGCTGACGGTGAGTTAATTGAGATCAGCTATTCCTGGCAGGACCTGCTGACTCTCAAGCCTCCCACACTGCCTTGCCATCATAGGTACGCCCCAGAGTCGCTTTTGACCTCCCCAGGCTGTCACTGTTTTCGGCCTACTCTTACGGTGCCGGCTCCTACTGCGGTCGTCACACCTGTAGGTTCAAGTGCGAAATCGGGAATCACGATGAGGAGCGATAAGGGGTTTCTCATAAACGCGAGGTCTTTGATTAAGAACAATCTCGCATTTAAGGATTTCGTCTTGTCCAGAAAACCCGCCTGGGTCTTCATCACAGAAACGTGGGCCAAGGACTCCTCGGGACCTGATTTGGTTGAGGCAGTACCGGATGGTTATTCGTTGGTGATGGAGGATAGAGTGGGACGTATTGGGGGGGGGGCTGGGAATCCTTTACAGAGACTGCTTTTCCTGCCATACTATCCCACTCTCTACACTGCAAAACTCTTTTCAGGCCCTTCAGTTTTCTATCAACGGATCATATGTAGTTCCGTTTACGGGCCTCCTCATTTATAGACCACCGGGGACCAGAACAGATTTTGGTCATCACATGCTCACTATTTTAGAGCCACACTTTGGCTGTGAGCATCTTACTGTTCTGGGGGACATGAATTTCCATTTTGAAAATCTGGAGTCAAAGGAAACTCTATCCCTATTGGATATTTTCTCTGGATGTGGGATGAAACAGCTAGTCAATGATCCCACCCATCAAGCAGGTCATATGCTGGATGGGGTCTTTTCTAACGACCCCCGTCTGACCATCGGGACTCCCATCCCTCTCTCTTGGTCGGACCATTTTGCGATCCCTTTAGAATTAACAATCCCAACTGTCAAGAGCAAGGTGAATGAGCCAAGTAAAATGGAATTGAGGCGTAACCTCAAAAGCATTACCAATGACATGCTCGCCCCTAGATTGCCCAGTCGGATGATCACCTCAGAGGAGGACGTAGGTAATGCAGTAGAGAAGTTGGATACTGCTATTAAAACAGCTATTGATGACCTGGCCCCTGCCTCACTCCGTTATTCCACGAGGAAAAGCCCATCGGCACCGTGGTTCTCGGAATCATTAAGACTCCTTAGGCAGGGAGTTCGAAGACAGGAACGCCTTTGGAGGACTAGCTGGGATCTGCGAGAGAGGGACAGTCACAAAACCCTCCTAAAGAAGTACAAAATGGAGGTGATAAAGACTAAACAAGAGTATTTCACCTCTCTGACTTCCTCACTCTCCTCGCCGAAAGAGCTGTTTAAGATCGTAGACACGGTCACATCATTGAAGGTGCCGGACCCTGTTGTTAGCTCAAAGCAGCTCTGTAATGATGTCGCACAATTCTTTCAATCTAAAATTGTGGACATTTATTCGGCTTTAGAATCTCAGAGGTCGGCACTATCTTCCTCTCCGTGCTTTCCTGTCCCCTCATTAACATCTTCCGAGGAGGTACCGTCAGGGTGTTTTTCCAGCTTTCCACCCCTCTCCCTACAGGAACTTGAAGTTCTCCTACTCAAGACTAGGTCGGGGTCTCCCTTAGACCCTTGCCCCCTTAAACTTCTTAAACAATGCAAAGAGACTCTCCTGCCTCTGCTATTAGAGGTCATGAACAGGGCAATGAGAGATGGGACTTTCCCGCTACAATGGAAAAGAGCGGTGGTGAAACCACTGTTAAAAAAGTCTACATTGGACCCGGGTGTTCTCAAAAACTTCCGCCCCATTTCGCTGCTCCCAGCCCCAGCAAAGATGTTGGAAACACATCTCAACCAGCATCTTGCTGCCTTCCTGGAAACCTCTGGCCTTTTAGATCACTCGCAGCCTGGATTCCGGAGAGAGCATAGTACGGAGTCGGCCCTTACCACTTTGCTTGATAACATCAACATCCGCACTAGAGTGGATAAGGGCCAGACTACTCTCCTTATCCTGCTAGATCTTACGGCTGCGTTTGATACCCTGTCTCCCTCAGTGTTAACATCTCGTCTGAGGGAGATAGGGGTTGAGGGGCCCGCACTTAGTTTGCTGACCTCCTTCCTCAGCCAGAGGGAACATAGAGTTAAGCTGGGGGAGTTCCTATCTCCATCCCTTCCTGTGCAGTGTGGGGTCCCTCAGGGGTCGGCATTAAGTCCGACCCTTTTTAACATCTATGTGACCCCACTTGCCAGGCTCATTAGATCTTACGGGATGGAGGTAGTCTCCTACGCCGATGACACGCAGATATTGATGTCTCTCGCCCAACCTGCCATCTCGGCTGCCTCCAATTTTAGACACTGCATGGAGGCAGTGGCTCAATGGATGATTTGCAATTCATTGAAGCTCAACGGCGAGAAGACAGAAATTCTGGTGTTCGGAGGTAAGGAGGACATTTGGTCGGCGGAATGGTTGCCTTCATCTTTTTTTTTTTTTTTTGTTTTTTGTTTTTGGAAGACCTTTATTTCACATTTGTCCATCATCATACAGGGTGCATTGCATGGCCCACAGAGGGGCGAATCAAATAGTCAAGAAACAGAGTGATACGGCATGGATGACACAGCCATTTAGCTGGCAACCCGGGGGGTCCAGCGGCAGTATACATGATGGAATCAGCATTGTCATTTGGAATTGCCCATAAGAAATGATCAGTCTAATTTTCTCTTTTTTTTTTGTAACAACAGTAGAAATGTGTCATTCAGGCAAGCGTCGCAGTCATCGCAGCTTGTTCCCCGGGACCTCACCTAGGTGTGTGTAGAGCTGTATAAGTGCATAGCAATGCGTGGGTCTCGGGGTGGTTGTGGGTATGGCTCGCATTGCAATGCTCTACCGTGCATGACAATCAGTGTGTGGTATAGCTCACTGAGGCATAAAACTACCGGTGAAGGCTCGCGAGTCCAGGTCGCAGCCCTAAAAGCGATGTCCACATGTGCGGCAGCAGGGCGTGCACACTAATCCTCAGGTCCCAGGCGCAGCGGTCAGTCAGTGTTAGGACAGGTTCACTCCGCCTTGCCGCGTGTATGTTCACTGCGTGTGCCGGAGCCCTGAGCGTCAGTACCTCTTCGTACTCCAGGTGTAGCATGCGTTTCGTAGTGTGCTGTCGCCTAGTGGTCGCTCTATCCTCAGTGTCCATATCGAAAGTGTAAGTCTGGTCGGGGAACTTGACCAGCGGTTAAACTATCCCCCACGCGTCATAACGGCAGGGGAAAACTGGGGTCGGGTAATGTATCGCGGTCAGGGAGTGGGTGGAGGGGGGGCATGAAGGAGATCATCGTGTGATGTAGCGGGGGGGGGGTAAGCAGCCAGAGGGACCAGGGCTAGGAGGACAGGAGCTGTGTGTGGGGGGGGTGCGGGGGGGGAGGGGAGATGGTGCACTTCCAGGCAAGGTCTCGGCATGTGAGTGCGCCCAGCGCGTCTATGAGGCAGGCGGTGGTCGCCTTAGGTCATCTCATGTTCCTGGCAGGCCTCCTGATATGTCTGGAGGAGATCGTCCCAGAGCTGGGCGATGGGGAACTTGCGTAGTCCCGCCGTTTCCTCCCTCAGGAGCACGGCACTTTCCGCTCGCGCCCAGTTAGTGAAGGACGTTCGCCAGTGCTGTGTGTGGGGAGGGGTAGCAGATTTCCAATGCTTGGTGAGCAGGCGTTTGGCTGTGATGAGGCCCATGTCCCAAAAGCGCGCTTGCACTTTGTTGGACTTAGTGCGTTTGTATAACCCGAGAACGCACGCTTCCCAGGTGTGTGGTAGCCTCTCTTCAGCTCCATGTGAGAGGAGTTTCAGGACTACTTCCCAGTATTCCCTCACCTCAGAGCAGTGCCACAGCATGTGTAGCAAGTCCGCTCCCGGTAGAGAGCAGCGCTGGCAGGCCGCATCCGCAAGCGGGAAGTACCTATTGATTTTATACGGCGTGAGGTATGCGCGCTGGAGCAAATAGTACTGTATAATCTTAAAGCGGGGGTTTCTAGGGATGTTGGTCGGTCCCGCCAAGACCATCGCCCACTCCTTATCGGTCCAGTCCCGGCCCCTGTCCGCCGCCCATTTGTCACGCAGCGGCTGTGTAGAAGGTTGCGAGTGTGTTTGTAACGCCTGCGCCAGCCAGTGTATGATGTGCGATCCGTTGCCCATGACATGCAGGTACTGGATATAGCAATGCATCGGGAGTTCTTCCGTCACTTCACCCCAGGAGGCTGTGAGCGTGCGCAGTAGCGACGCGTGCTGCAAGAACTGCCCAGCCGGGAGATCTGCGCTGTCAGCCAGGGCTGCGAAGGTAAGCAATTCGCCTTCAGCGTACAGGTCGCTCAGCGTGTCCACCCCCGCCCGTGCCCATGCTTCCAAGCGCGTTTCCGTGAGGATCCCCGCCGGGGTCGGTGTGCCCAGCAGTGGTATGACCGGGGCATACGGCTTGGTCGCTCTGGTAAGGCGTAGGCACCTCAGGAAACATTTCCGCGCCACCGCCACGTGCAGCTGGGAGGGGCATATGGTTGCCTTCATCTTTGGGCGTGTGCCCAACACCCACTGCCCTGGCCAGGAACCTAGGAGTCATGATTGACCCTTTTTTGGGGTTGGGTCAGCAAGTAAGTAGGACTATTTCCACCTGCTGGGGCATAATAAACATCCTGAGGAAGATAAAACATTACCTGTCCCTTCAAGCTAGAAAGCAAATTGTAATAGCATTAATAGGCTCAAGACTAGATTATTGTAATGCCTTATACCTTGGCATTAACAAGAGTCTGATAATGCGACTTCAAATGGTGCAGAATGCCGCCGCGAAGTTTGTGCTAGATCTCCCTAGGCGGGCCTCTGCCACGGCTGCCAGGAAAGCATTGCATTGGCTTCCAATTGAGGCCAGGATTTCTTTTAAGTCCCTTTGTTTGATCTATGGGGCCCTGGCCACTAACAAATCTGGGAGCCTGAGGGATCTGTTAATTCCATATACCCCTTCCAGATCCTTGCGCTCTGCTAACAAATTCTTGCTATCAATCCCCCGTGTCCGTAGAGCTAGGTGGGGTGGCAGAGCCTTTTCAACTTTGGCTCCAAGGTTGTGGAACTCTCTGCCGTCTGAGATTAAAACCCTTCCCTCAAAGCAAGCCTTTAGAAAGGCCCTTAAGACGTGGCTATTAGCCAAAGCCTATCCTTAGCTCTGGTTTTGCCTTTTTTAATTTTCTTTGTTAGGCGCCTTGATGCCTACGGGCTTAGTTGCACGTTATAAATTTATATTTCAATTCAATTCTAGTTGGTCCTAAAGTTCTCCCAGCAGCGAAGGGGACTTCAATCCCCATCCAAGAGCACGCCTGGGAGCGCGTTTGCAGAGTGGGAACTGGGGTGGTGGAGTGAGCTAAAGAATGGTGATGGATTAAACCTAGATCAGTTGATTGGGGGTGAGTGTTTGATTTGTCCAAGCGCTCCGTCCATCATCCCCTTTAGTATCGCTTTGTTCGCCCTAAGTTGGAAGGGTATGGCCAGACGTGGGTCCCTTGCTTACTCTGTCACTGGTTTCAAGATAGCCTGGCTGATGAGGGTTATGAACCCTAAACTGGTCTCAGGATGCTTGTTTCCGGTCCAGGGAAGACATGGCTTGGCAGTTCGGGCTGGACTGTCCCCATGAGGCACAAGGTCAGACTGATTAACATATGGCCATGTCTGAACTGGGGTGGTGGAGTGAGCTAAAGAATGATGATGGATTAAACCTAGATCAGTTGATTGGGGGTGAGTGTTTGATTTGTCCAAGCGCTCCGTCCATCATCCCCTTTGGTATCGCTTTGTTCGCCCTAAGTTGGAAGGGTATGGCCAGACGTAGGTCCCTTGCTTACTCTGTCACTGGTTTCAAGATAGCCTGGCTGATGAGGGTTATGAACCCTAGACTGGTCTCAGGATGCTTGTTTCCGGTCCAGGGAAGACATGGCTTGGCAGTTCGGGCTGGACTGTTCCAATGAGGCACAGGGTCAGACTGAATTTCATATCCTGAACTGGGGTGATGGAGTGAGCTAAAGAATGATGATGGATTAAACCTAGATCAGTTGATTGGGGGTCAGTGTTTGATTTGCACAAGCGCTGCGTCCATCATCCCCTTTGGTATCGCTTTGTTCGGCGTAAGTTGGAAGGGTATGCCCAGACGTGGGTCCCTTGCTCACTCTGCCACTGCATTCAAGTTAGCCTGGCTGATGAGTTAGGAACCCGAAACTGGTCCCAGGATGCTAGTTTCTGGTCCAGGGAAGACATGGCTTGGCAGTTCAGGCTCTACTTTTCCCATGAGGCACAGGGTCAGACTGATTTGCATATGGCCATGCCTGAACTGGGGTGGTGGAGTGAGCTAAAGAATGATGATGGAATAAACCTAGATCAGTTGATTGGGGGTGAGTGTTTGATTTGTCCAAGCGCTCCGTCCATCATCCCCTTTGGTATCGCTTTGTTCGCCCTAAGTTGGAAGGGTATGGCCAGACATGGGTCCCTTGCTTACTCTGTCACTGGTTTCAAGATAGCCTGGCTGATGAGGGTTATGAACCCTAAACTGGTCTCAGGATGCTTGTTTCCGGTCCAGGGAGACATGGCTTGGCAGTTCGGGCTGGACTGTTCCCATGAGGCACAGGGTCAGACTGAATTTTATATCCTGAACTGGGGTGATGGAGTGAGCTAAAGAATGATGATGGATTAAACCTAGATCAGTTGATTGGGGGTGAGTGTTTGATTTGCACAAGCGCTGCGTCCATCATCCCCTTTGGTATCGCTTTGTTCGGCGTAAGTTGGAAGGGTATGCCCAGACGTGGGTCCCTTGCTCACTCTGCCACTGCATTCAAGTTAGCCTGGCTGATGAGTTAGGAACCCGAAACTGGTCCCAGGATGCTTGTTTCTGGTCCAGGGAAGACATGGCTTGGCAGTTCAGGCTCTACTTTTCCCATGAGGCACAGGGTCAGACTGATTTGCATATGGCCATGTCTGAACTGGGGTGGTGGAGTGAGCTAAAGAATGATGATGGATTAAACCTAGATCAGTTGACTGGGGGTGAGTGTTTGAATTGCTCAAGCGCTCTGTCCATCATCCCCTTTGGCATCGCTTTGTTTGCCCTAAGTTGGAAGGGTATACCCAGAATTGGGTCCCTTGCTCACTCTGCCACTGGATTCAAGATAGCCTGGCTGATGAGGATTATGAACCCTAAACCGGTCCCAGGAGGCTTGTTTCCGGTCCAGGGAAGACATGGCTTGGCAGTTCGGGCTGGACTGTTCCCATGAGGCACAGGGTCAGACTGATTTGCATATGGCCATGTCTGAACTGGGGTGGTGGAGTGAGCTAAAGAATGATGATGGATTAAACCTAGATCAGTTGATTGGGGGGTGAGTGTTTGATTTGCTCAAGCGCTCCGTCCATCATCCCCTTTGGTATCGCTTTGTTGGCCCTATTATGTACTGGGGCCTTACAGAGAAGGTCATGCCAATCACAGGGGTTCCCCAATGCATAGTGTTCCCTAGTGTAAGTGGGTGTTTTCACTGTATTCTAAGTGTCTTATAGTATTGCACTGGCTCTAGGCCTGGTTAGTCAGAGACAGTTACCACCAGTACCTGTCAGCAGAAAGTTGGGGGCACAGGAAGACTTTGCAAAAAGGCCTCTTTCTGCTCTTCTTGTTGGTTCTTTGTGCACATCTCTTGTTTCTTTCTGCACCTTTCTTCGCCTTCTGGACTTCTGCTGGCTCTTTCTGCATTTCTATTGCTTCTTTCTGCACCTTTGTTCGTCTTTCTGGACTTATGTTGCCTCTTTCTGCATTTCTCTTGCTTCTTTTTGTGCCTTTCTTTCTCTTTCTGCACATGCCCTACCTCTGTAGATATAGTTAGAAATTAGCATTTAAAAAACCTTTGAAATTCACTGAAAAAAACACAGGTTTCAGTGACGTTATAGTTAGAAATTAGCATTTAAAAAACTTTTGAAATTCACTGAAAAAACACAGGTTTCAGGGACGTTATAGTTAGAAATTAGCATTTAAAAACCTTAGAAATTCACTGAAAAAAACACAGGTTTCAGAGACGTTATAGTTAGATAGACATTTCACTCATACAAAACCAGAGAAATGTGGCCGTTATAGTGAGTTAAGCTAACTATAACTTGCGCCCCCGCAATGCACTGCTGATGACGTCACATATTACATCCTTCATGACATGGTCAGTTACATCACTGATGACATCACTGATTCTATCTCAAATGACATCACTGATGACATCATCCACGTGATAATCTAACCCTAATATAACTTTTGATACATTCACTCTAAAATAAAGACTATCATTTTCTAAACCCTAGACACACCAATACCAGTTACTACATATCACTCACTGATTCCTAGGTCTACACACATATCCACTCTTTCACCCATACACACAGTCACTCATCAATATAGCACTATCATACTCACACACCTAGTCAGTCATGCAAAGAATCAATCATACTCCCATTTACTCACCTATACAGTTGAACACACAACACCTCACTCACTCATTCATACAGATAGCAACACATACTCTCTTATACAATCACTGATACAAGCACACACTCATCCATACAGGCACACTTACAATCACTCACTCTCACATATAGTCATTTATATAGTCCAACACTCACATATACTGCTTTTCACATATGTAGTTACTCAGACATGAGCAACTGAGACATCCATTCACTCACCAACACACCCATACACACAATCCACCACCCATACAGCCCTTCATAGATGCACTCTTGAACCCATACACCCAGTGACTCACCTACTCACACATCTATACTTAGAGTCACACCCCCACCCACCCACATAGACACTCAGGCACCCATACAGATACTCAGACAACCAATCAATAACCCATATTGACACTCATGTAGCTACTCACCACCCTTGCAGCCACTTACACACCAACTGGCAGACCAGTACAGACATTCCCACAATTTAGTCACTAACCCATGCATTCAGAAAGACACAATTAATCACTCACTCATACAGTCAATCACAGACCTATTAAATCATGCGTTCAGACACTTATACACCCACTCATTCTTCAATACACTTTGGTATATATATATATATATATATATATATATATATATAAAGGAAAGAGTTGCTCTGCATGAGACCGCACACATGGTAAGTAACCCACTTTATTGAAGGCATGGCAGGTTACAAAGGCTCACAGCACAGGTCTTCTCAGGTCTTCTCTGGGGGGCTTGCCTGACGCGTTTCGAACATCCTTGTTCTTAATCATAGGCATAACTCAAACGGAGCAGCAACAGCAGTTATTTAAATTTGCCAACGTCCCTCCCCCGGGCGCATACCAAACAGCTTTATGGGAGTTGAAGTCCTGCAATAAACATAAACACCAAGTGGGTATTGCTGACATCCAAAAATATACACAGTCCCCAGCAAAAGGCAGTTTTGCTGGGGGGGCAACAGCTGGAAGCCTGCACCTTTCAACACTGAAATAATCTCCCCCCAGCAATGCCAGTCCCGGTACAGAGAACTCTGGGACCTGTAGTTTTTACATCATGCTGCAGAAGGTGCGCTGATATGTGATCAAGGGCAGGTGGTCCCCGACCAATGGGAGCGCATCATGAGGTATTCAAAGGTGTGGGACCTGAGAGACTGTGTTTCACCGGGCATCTGAGGAAGGCGCATGTCGCGCCGAAATGCATTATGCCGCAGTGTTCTAAATAAAGCCTCCAAAAGGTTTCCCTGTGTGGCTTCTCACCGTTCTTTATTGGAGGGGCGCTGTCTTGGATATATATATGTATATGTATATATATATAAATATATATATATATATATATATATATATATATATATATATATATATATATATACCTGTGATCAAGTCTAGAAAGCCGAAACGCGTCAGAAAATGAGCATACTGCCAGCTTTATTATGGAATAAAGAGGTTGGAATTACCAGCGTGTGGGCTTCTGCACCTATTTTGCAATGTTTGATTACGGGCCTCTCCGTGCCCGCTTGCTTAAGCCTCCCTGCAGGGCTGGTGGCTCCCTTTACAGAGGTTTCTTTGCTGGACTAAAGCACAAGTTACTTACCTTCGGTAACGATATATCTGTAACAAACAGTAGTTAGTGATAGATTTCTTACCTTAGAATATCCCCAGGCGTCAGACTGGATCCGGAAAGTTTTGTGTAGCAGTACCCCTGCAAATCGGTAGGCGGCGTCTGCGGCTCCGCATCTGTCGTCTACGTCGTGGTGGCCGGGATGACGTAGTCGGAGTACTTAGACGCCGCCCCTTCGGGCGCTGACGTCAGTTCTTGTACATAGCTTTCCGCGCCAGGAATGCAGAGCCATGCCAGAGACCGACACTGGTGCCATGAAAGTAGGGCCCTGAAAGGGATGTCCTTAACCCTAGATATCGGTTCGCAGAACGGGAAGGATGGGTGGGGCGGTAAGGAATATAACACTAACTACTGTTTCCTACAGATATATCATTACCGAAGGTAAGTAACTTGTGCATCTGAAAGAAACAGGTTAGTGTTAGATTCCTTACCTTAGAATAGATACCCCAGAAATACCAAGCCCGGTGGTTGGTCTGCGAACCAAGATCACACCAGGAAGTCCTGAAAAACGGAACAGCCGAAAAAGCCATTTCTCCGGACTTGGCTGTCCAGGTAGTAGTGTCTAGCAAACGTGTGCAGCGAGGCCCACGTAGCTGCCTGACAGATGTCCTGTAAGGGGACTCCCCGATCCAGGGCAGTTGTAGCCGCCGTGGCCCGATTGGAATGGGCCCTCAGCCCAACAGGGGGCTCCTTTCTAGCCAAGGAGTAACAGACCTTGTTGCACAACACAACCCACTGAGAGATTATTTGTTTGTGCACTGCCCGTCCCTTCTTCGCGCCCACGTAACCAACAAAGAGCTGGTCGTCTACCCGGAACTGGCGTGTGCGATCTAGAAGGAGGGCACACGTTTAGGGTCCAGACGGTGGAGCCTCTCTTCCTCTTTCGAGGGATGCGGAGGTGGAAAGAAGGTGGGCAAGGTGATGGACTGCCCGATATGAAAGGCTGTGACCACTTTGGGCAGAAAAGAAGGACAAATTTTTAAGACAACTTTGTCCGGATGGACAGAAAGGAAAGGAGACTTAGAAGAAAGAGCCTGGAGCTCACTCACTCTCCTGGCAGAGGTGATGGCAACCAGGAATGCAGTCTTAAGAGTCAGAAGACGGAGAGGGCAATTGTGAAGTGGCTTGAAAGGAGCGCACATAAAATAGGTTAGAACAAGGTTCAATTCCCACTGAGGCATCACAAAAGGAACAGGAGGAAACATGTGCCTTTCAAGAATCTATTTACAACAGGGGACTTGAAAAGAGAAGGCTGATCAGGAAGCCTCAAGAAGGCAGAAATGGCAGGGAGGTAGCCCTTAAGAGTGCTCAGAGCAGAGCCCTGCTGGGCAAGAGAAAGAAGGAAGAGGAGAACATCTGAAAGGGGGGCAGAGAAAGGATCTACAGCCTTTGCTGTGCACCATGCCACAAATTTGTTCCACCTGCAGGCATATTCCGATTTTGTGGAGGGATGCCTGGCTGCCAGAATCACATCACAAACTTCAGGAGGCAAGTCAAATGGCCTAAACTGCCGCTGCTCAATCTCCACGCATGGAGGTGGAGGCTGGACAGTTCGGGTGGAGGGCCGTCCCCTGCTGCTGTAACAGAAGGTCCTCCTGAAGAGGCAGACGAATCAGGGGATCGACTGACATGTTGAGTAGCTCGGGATACCAGTACCTTTGTGCCCAGTCCGGAGCATCAAGGATGACTTAGGTCCGGTCACGCCTGATCTTCTTCAGCACTCTGGGTAGAAGTGGTATAGGCGGAAAGGCGTACAAGAGACCCCAGCTCCACTCGCGACGAAAAGCGTCGCCGAGCAAGTGACACCTTGGAAATTCCAAGGCACAGAACTGATGACATTGCGCGTTCTCTTCGGTGGCGAATAGATCTAACCAAGGCTCTACCCACTGTTGAAAGAGACCTTGCGTCACGTCCGATTTCAGACGCCATTTGTGATCCATCATGCACTGGCGGGTGAGTTTGAGCTCCCAGGCGTTCAGGGAACCTGCCAGGTGTTGAACCACAAGGGTGATGCCCTGGTTTTCCAGCCATGTCCAGTGGCGCAGAGCCTTCTGACAAAGGGTCGACTACCCCACCGCCTTGTTTGTTGCAGTACCACATGTCTGTGGTGTTTCTGGTGAACACCTGCACAACACTTCCCCGGACAGAGGGAAGGAATGCCTTCAGTGCAAGCCGGATCGCCCGCAGCTCCAGAAGGCTGATGTGGAGCAGGGAGTCCGCCGGAGACCAGAGGCCTCTGATCTCCCTCTCTCCCAGGTGCCCCCCCATCCCAGGAGGGACGCATCCGTCACCACCACGTGCTCCGGTTGAGGTAGGGAGAGAGATCTGCCGCTGACCCAATCGCGGTTCGTGAGCCACCACTGCAACTGTCTTGCAGCGCCCTCCCAGATCCGGACGTGGTCGGACAGATTGCCCTGTTGCTGTGCCCACTGAAACTTCAGGTCCCACTGCAGAGCCCGCATCCTCCACCTGGGGTGATGCACCAAAAGGATGCAGGAGGTCATCAGCCTCAGGAGCCGTAGCGCCAACCTGACCGAGACTCCGGATAAAGGCTGAAAGATCGGAATCAGAGCCTGAATATCCCAAACCAGCTGTGCGGGGGGATAAACCTGAAACTGCGCTGAGACCAGAACCGCTCCAATGAAAAGGAGCTTCTGAGAGGGGCATAGGTGTGACTTCGGCACGTTGATGGAGAACCCCAGCGAGTGCAGGAGGTCGGCCGTAGTCTGGAGGTGGGAGACGACTGTCTGGGGCAAGCCCGCCTTCAACAATCAGTCGTCGAGATAGGGGAACACTGAAATCCCTCATCTGCGCAGATGAGCTGCGACCACCGCCATCACTTTCGTGAACACCTGTGGGGCGCTGCTAAGGCCGTAAGGGAGCACGGTAAACTGAAAGTGCTCGTGGCCTACCGTGAACCGTAGGTAACGCCGGTGGGCCGGCAGGACGGGGATGTGGAAATATGCATCCTGCAAGTTCAACGCTACCATCCGGTCTTCCTGGGTCCAGGGCAGCTAGGACCTGAGACAAAGTCAGCATCTTGAACTTCTCCTTCCGGAGGAAGTCGTTGATGCTCCGAAGGTCCAAGATAGGGCGTAGGCCTCCTTTGCCCTTCCTGGGTACCGGAAAGTAGTGGGAAAGAACTAGTTACTTACCTGTACACTATGGTTCTCCAGTATTATCTTTCATAGATTCACATGCTTGTATCTTCCCCGTCGTCATGGTGGGAGTCTCCCGGTAAATAATAATCATAGCAGTAGAAGAAAAAACTGCCTGAAACCATAGAGTAGAGAAACCAGAGGGTAACCTCTCCTCCTCATTATGTGGCCCAAACTACAGCCAATCAGCAACCAGCCCCAGCCTACACCATTCCCAGCAGAGCCACCATACCTCAGATTTCCTACCGCCCAAGAGTGAGCTATACAGGAAAACCAGAGATAAAAGGCGGTCTACCTAAAGGAAACGGGGAGGCGGGCGGGCGCATGTGAATCTATGAAAGATAATACTGGAAAACCATAGTGTACAGGTAAGTAACTAGTTCTTTCTCCAGTATTCAATCTTTCATAGATTCACATGCTTGTATCAGATTAGATAGCAGTTCCTGTAGTTAGAGCGTTTCTAGGCTAGACCCCTTTCCTATCTCGGGGTTGTGTGCCATAAATTGCTTCTATTACAAAAGAACTTTCCACAATACCAAGGCATGATCAATTAAACATTGACATCATAATTATTTGCGTAAAGAGAAAAGCATATTATACAGTAAACAGAAAGTTGCAGAATACAAGTCATAAACATGTACCTTATTTAAAGAGATGTCGCAGGACTGCCTGCCCCACTGCTGCATCTGCTTTCCATTCCGTGTCCAGACAGTAATGCTTGGTGAATGTATGAGCAGTCGACCAGGTTGCTGCTCTACATATGTCTGGAAGGGGTACTCCTGCCAGCAATGCAGAAGACGTCGCCATTTTCCGTGTATCATGGGCACGGACTTTCCTGTCGAGAGGTCTTCCTGCTTTCTCATGACAGAAGCAAATAGCGGAAGCAATCCATCTGGATATGGAGGAACGTGAAAGGGCCAGCCCTTTTCTGACTCCTGAGTAAGCAACGAACAGTTGGTTTGATTTGCGAAAGCTTTTAGTCTTTTCAATGTAAAATTTTAGGCATCTGCCGATGTCCAAAGTATGCAAAGCTTTTTCAGCCGCCGTGGATGGGTTCTTAAAATATGTCGGCAGAATGACAGGTTCATTTAGATGAAAATAAGAGGGTATTTTAGGCACAAATTTAGGGTTGGTTCTTAGCATCACCTTATCCGGCTTGAATTGAATGAAGGGATCCAATATAGAAAAAGCTTGTATCTCGCTCACTCTTCTGGCAGATGTGAGCGCCAACAGCAAAGCCACCTTCCATGACAAAAATTGTAATTCTGTTTTGTGTATGGGTTCGAAGGGAGCTTTCATCAACTGCGACAATACCGTGTTAAGCTGCCAAGAAGGTGGAGGATGCTTGACAGGAGGAAACTTCCTGAACAGCCCTTTCAAGAATTCCTTGATTAGCCTATTAGACCACAAGGAAGGGCATCCTGGTGATCTTCTATACCTTGAAATTGCAGCTAGATGGACTTTTATAGATGAGTGAGCCAGTCCTGATCTGGCTAAATGTAGTAAATACGGAAGGATTTGCTCAGCCGAGGACGTTAAGGGATGCAGTGCCTTAGTCATGCACCAACTACAGAATCGCTTCCATTTTGCTACATATGTCCTGTTGGTAGACAGAGCCACAGAACTTTGCAGTATTTCACGACATTCTGGGGTGATATCTAGGGACCGGAATTCGTGCTCAAAAGGTTCCAAGCAGACAATCTTAGTGAGGTCAGTTGCGGATGAAGTACTTGGCCTCTGTTCATGGAAATCAGATCTCTGGTTATCGGGAGCTGTATTCTCGGTTCTACCGACAACTGCAGAAGCTCCGTATACCAGAACTGCCTCGGCCATGCCGGGGCTATCAGTATTATCTGGCAAGGTTCTGCTCTCATTTTCCTTAGTAGTCTGGGAATTAAGGGAAAAGGAGGGAAGGCATATGCGAACATCCCTGTCCATCTGAGGTGAAGAGCGTTCCCCCTCGAATCTTGTTGAGGGAATCTGCTGGCATAATGACTGCATTTTTTGTTGCTCTGAGTCGCAAACAGGTCCAGGCCTGGTTTGCCCCACACCTTGAAAATCCGATTCAGCTGGATCTGGTTGATTTCCCACTCGTGGCAAATGTCGGATGACCTGCTTAACCGATCCGCTTTTGTGTTGTCCACTCCCGGAACGTGTTCTACTTGCAGCGATATTTTCTGACACAGTAGCCATTTCCAGATTCTTTGTGCCAGAATCGACAAGGGTTTTGATCTCGTTCCACCCTGTTTGCGCAGGTAAAACATTGTTGTTGTGCTGTCTGTCCGCACCAAAACCGCTGAGCCCTGGATCCTGGGAAGGAAAGCCTGGAGGCCCAGAAAGACTGCTTCCAATTCCAATAGGTTGATGTGACGTTTCGCCTCTTGAGGAGACCAAATGCCCTGAATTTCTAGGTCTTGCAGATGAGCCCCCCAACCTCGCAATGAAGCGTCTGACGTCATGACGTAGCTTGGTGATTGTGGTTCGAAAGTGAGGCCCTTTGTTAGATTGCTCCTGATACCCCACCATGACATTGCCCGCTTGATCTGTTTTGTTATGACCAGCTTGTCGTCGAAGGAACCCTGGGCTTGGACCCACTGCTTGTCCAGTGCTTCCTGTAACGGTCTCATCTGCAACCGACAGTTGGGGATCAGCGGAATGCAAGAGGACATCATTCCCAGTAATGATTTGAATATCCTGATGGAAGTGAACTTTTTTGCTGCTAGGGATGCAGTCAGATTTAAGATTTTTATTATCCTTTCCTCTGAAGGGTAAGCTTTCAATTCTTGTGTTTTCAAGATTGCTCCCAAGAACTGTAGAACGCAAGTCGGGACAAAGGATGACTTTTCCTTGTTTATCCGAAGACCTAGACCTTGGAAGAGATCCATGCTCATTTGTAGAGATCTTCGCGTTGCTTGGAACGATGGTCCTTTTATCAACCAGTCGTCCAAGTATGGGAACACCTGTAGACCTTGTTTTCTTAAGTGCGCCGCTATAGGGGCCATGCATTTCGTGAAAACTCTGGGGGCGGATTTCAGTCCGAAAGGTAAAACTCTGAACTGGTAATGGCGCCCCTCCACCATGAATCGAAGATATTTTTTGTGCTTTTCGTGAATCGGAATGTGGAAGTATGCTTCCAGCAGGTCTAGAGAGACCATGTAGTCTCCTTTGCGAAGCAGTAGCAGAATTTCCTGCAAGGATAGCATACGGAAAGAAATCTTTTTTATGTATGTGTTCAGATCTCTGAGGTCCAGCACCTGTCTCCATTTCGATGACTGCTTTTTCCTTATAAGGAAAAAGTGCGAATAAAAACCTGTTCCCCGCTGGTTTGGTGGTACCTCCTCTATTGCTCCTTTCAGAATGAGCGATAAGACCTCTGCTTTGAGAGCCGTTAGGTGTTGATGAACTCTGCAAAGGGGTGGACGATTTGGAGGTTTTTGCGAGAATTCCAGGGTGTGACCCTGTGTAATAATGTCCAATACCCATCTGTCCGATGTTATGGACTGCCAATACGGGAGAAACTGAGAGAGGTAGTGGAACTGGTTGATCTGAAGCGGCAATAGAGGCGCCTGCGGAACATCACTGTCTGCGCCCAGAGTCCTGCTTTCCCCTGGCTGCGGACTTTCTCCTTCCCTGCTGCTGGAAGGAAGTGTTTGAGGACCGATATTGTTGGTTGGAGGGGTACTGACGGTAGCCCTGCTGGTTATACGGTTGGTACCGATTAGATTGATAAGAGGACCGTTGTTGCTGAAAGTGTCCTCTGGAACCTCGACCTCGAAAGGACTGATAACGGCCCTGTTGCAATGATCCCAAGGATCTAGCAGTGTCGGTATCTGCTTTTATCCCCTGCAACGCCTCATCAATCTGTTTTCCAAAGAGACTTTCTCCATCGAATGGCATATCCAATATCTTAGACTGGACTTCCGGCCGAAAAGACGTAGCCTTGAGCCATCCCTGCCTCCGTAGGGTTATCGCCCCAGCCATTTGGCGAAAAGCTAAAGATGATATGTCCATTGCCACATCTATGGACTCCGACGCTGCTCTGGCTCCATCTTGAAGAATGGTAGTTGCCTCCTCTTTCTTGTCCTCCGGAAGGTGTGACAGGAAAGGCGCGATGTCCGACCACATCTGTCTATTGAACCGACTCAGCAGAGCCATTGCGTTGGTAGCTTTGATGGAAGCCGCTGCCATCACCGCAAAGCGTTTTCCTATGCCATCCATCTTCTTGCCCTCCTTATCTGGGGGCGCCACACATGTGGCCATCGGGTTCTTGGAGCGCTTCTGGGCTGCTTGAGTCACCACCGAGTCTGGACGAGGATGTCCGATAAGGCATGCTGGAGCCTTCTCTACAGCGCGATACTTCTTGTCCAGCCTGGGTATGGACGCTGGGACTGAAGCTGGATTCTTCATCAATTTGAGTCCTTCCTCCCAGATATGCTCAATGATAGGAATAGCTCTTACCGACTTCCTGGAGGACTCCTTAAAGTCATAAAGGAAGCACTCGTTTTCCTTTACTGGCATAGAAAGTTTGAACCTTGTAGCCGCTTTCTCCATCAGGTCATGAAAGCTGGCTATATCCGCTGGAGGAGAACTTGATTGAGGCAAGGGTGACGCCGGAGACGTTGGAGCAATATATTGGTTCCATTCGTCTCCCACTTCCTCATCCTGAGCAATTTCTCCTTCTTCCTCCTCATGATCCGACTCATTCAGGTCATCACGAATTGTAATTACGTTTTGAACCTCCTTCCGAGGAGGGGGAGGTGGTTGAGTTACAGGCGCCTCTTTAACAGGTTGAGAGCTTTTCTCAGAGGCCGCCGGAGCATTATCTTCTGGAAAACGACGATAATAGTTGTCTATCATACTCCTTAAGTCGGATATTAAAGAGATTGGTACCGACATTGACTCATCTCGTGCAGGCGTATCCACTTCCTCCTCATCATCATCATAGTGATAGGCCTGGTGGAAAGACTCATATCTCATTTGGCCCCTGACCGGCCGGTCTGTGAAGGCATAGTCCTCCTGTTGATCTTCCTCATCAGTGTCCTGATGCTTAATATGGAGCTGAGAAGGACTGTACGCCGCTCCAAAAGATCCTTCCTCCTCCGATTCTTGGCCATCTAGAATGGTGGAAGGTAGCAGAGGTGATATCTTTGGCGTTGAAAACTCTCCTTTTCTGCTCGTCAACCCCCCCGTCGACGGAGCAATCCTTTTAACAGAAATGTAAGTTGACGTTATTTTTGTTGGAGAAGACATCTTCAATGATTTATCCACCGTCGACGGGGCCGTCGACGGGATGCTCGTCGACGGGGCCGTCGACGGGATGCTCGTCGACGGGGTCGTCGACGGGATGCTCGTCGACGAAGACTTAACTCTCACCGTCGACGGAGTCGTCGTTGTCATCGTCGTCGACGAAGCTGTCGACATCGAGACTGTCGTCGTCGTCGTCGTCGACGGACTGGTCCTGGTCGTCGACGGAACGGTCGTCGTCGCCATCGTCGACGGAACGGTCTTCGCCGCCGTCGTCGACGATCTCGTCGCCGATCTGACTGGATTTTTAACAGATCTCGTTGACGGAAGCGACGACGGAGCCCTCTTTTCTGAGGAAGGCTTGAGAGGAGTTGGAGGGAGTGAAGTAGAAGGTTCACCTTCTTTAGATTTTCCTGATTTATGCCTCACATCTCCCTTTTCCTCAGAGGACCCTCTTAACTTCTTAGAGGAGTGTCCCATGGCTTCTCCTTCAGATTCGGAGTCATGAACCTTCCTTTTCTGAAGCCATATAAGGAGGCGCCCTTGTCTATCCCTCAGAGTTTTGGGAGGGAAGTTCTGGCAGTACTTGCAGTCCTTAGGGATATGCTTGGGGTACAGGCAGTACAAGCATTCCTTGTGAGGATCCTCAGAAAAAAGCCTGGCCTTGCCACAGGATCTGCAAGCTCTGAAAAGACTCTTCTTAGAGCTTTCAGACATCGTGACTGAAGTAATTCCAACAAGAAAAAACAGTACCTGAATCCAGCTGACAAAGGTCAAAAGTTCAGTGAAGAGAGAGAAAAAACTGAGCAGAGCTCAGGGAGACTCCTTCTCACACGAAGGCGGTTAGAAATCTGAGGTATGGTGGCTCTGCTGGGAATGGTGTAGGCTGGGGCTGGTTGCTGATTGGCTGTAGTTTGGGCCACATAATGAGGAGGAGAGGTTACCCTCTGGTTTCTCTACTCTATGGTTTCAGGCAGTTTTTTCTTCTACTGCTATGATTATTATTTACCGGGAGACTCCCACCATGACGACGGGGAAGATACAAGCATGTGAATCTATGAAAGATTGAATACTGGAGAATAGCAAACACGTCCTACTTCTGGTCCAGGAACGTGCTTGACGGTCCCCTTGGCCAAGAGGGCCGTAACTTTCTCCTGTAGAAGTCACAAGTGATCCCCCGACATGCAGTGGTGCAGGAGGGGTCGCCTCGAAGGGGAGGGCGTAGCCCCTTTGGACGATTTGCTGCATCCACCTGCCCGACTTGATGGAGCGCCAGTGAAGGAGGTGATGGCGAATCCTGCCACCCACTGGCGTCAAATGGGCCTGAAAATTCAAACTAGGAGGATTTCGAAGCAGATCCTGCAGGCGCGGGTGTGGACTGACCTTGCCGGTGTCCCCCGCCACCGCCACTGCGGTTACCACATCCGCGTCCGTGTTGAGGTTGGTTCTGCGGCCTGTGGCTAGTTGGACGTGTGGGGGCGCCCCTTCCTGAGCCACGAAAGGGACAAAAGGCGGACGTTTGCTGGCGTTGGCCAAGGCCCAAGGACTTGGCAGTAGCCCTGGAGTCCTTGAAAAGCTCCAGTGCACTGTCCGTCTTGTCGCCAAAGAGGTGACGCCATCAAAGGGCATGCCCATAAGGGAGGCTTGGACATCCCCCGAAAAGTTGGCGGACCTCAGCCAGGCGTGGCAGCGAACCACCACCGTTGTAGCAGGAGCAGTTGGGAATGCAGTCTGGGAGGTAGAGGCCTGGATCACCAGGTTCTCAGGGTTGGGGTGAATGGACAGGAAGCTGTGGTTGCCCGGAGCCGGGCGGTGGCATTGGGCCATGTTCCGATCTACAGGGAGGCCTGTAGAGGGCTTGGAACAGGTGCCCAGCAGAACGTCAGTGAGGGCTTCGTTAAACGGCAGGAAAGACTCTGAGGAGCTTGCCTGCAGTTTGAGCACCTCAGTGAGGAGGTTAGTCCTCACGGCCGCGACCGGGAGCTCCAGAGCCAAGGCCTTTGCTGCCTTAGTCAATACCACGCTGTAAGCAGCCCCCTCCTCCGTAGCCACAGTAGGAGGGGAGACAAATCCAGTGTTGGTGAAGTGTCCAGACCACTGGCCATCCCCAGATTGTCTGCCTAGTCCTGGCTCAACTGGAATTGCAGTGCCAGAGGGTCCTCAGACCCCTCCCAGTCCCCCTCGTCATCCATCTCCTGATAATCAGGAATAAATGATGGAGCCGGGTCGTCGGTGAAGGGCTCACCAATCCGACGCCGGATCTGGCCTGGGGTTGGGACAGGGGATGGCGCCGTCCATAGATGGCGGCCGGGCGACACCCTTGGTTACAGCGCCAGCTGGAGGGGTCGTAAGGTCGACCGGCGTCGTCATGGATCCAGGCCTGGATCCTGAGGGGCCCGACGGCGCAGGGGCCTGGAGCCGCCGGTCCTGCTTGGGCTCCCAGATGGACCCGCGGGGCCGAAGGCACCTCGTAGGGTTCCAACGGAGGGAAGTGCGACCTCATGGCCGTGAGGAAGACGCTGACCTCCTCTGGCGTCGCGTGCAGCCCAGGGACCAGCAGGTGTGGAGCTGGACGTGGCGCTTGCTGCTCCAGCGGAGCCGCGGGGGTGGTGTCACCCGAGCCCCTGCATCGCTTGAGCATCGGGGGGAGTCGGAAGAGCAATGTCGCTTCTTCAAGTTCTTGTGCCTCGACTTACTTGAGGACTTGAAGCCCCACAAGTGGTGTCGACTTGCCGAGCTGTGATGACTATGGCCCCGTGAACGGTCCCTCGACCTCCTCCTGGACCGGGACCTCGGGCGGCGCAAGGTCGATTGCCGGAGCTTGAGACGCTTACGGAACCACTCCCGCCTAGCCTTTGAGGTCAATGCTCGGCAGTCGCGGTACGACTTATCATCGTGGTTGGCCCTGAGACAGTAGAGGCACCGACGGTGCGGGTCGGTAACCGACATCAATCGTTACAATCATTGCAGGGTTTGAACCTGGGAATCCCTATAGACACCAAGATTTGAGGTATCGATTCGGGAAGGATCCAAAAGAGATCAAAAAGTTTAGTCCAAAATTGACTAGGAGTACAGCTCTCCCCGAATCTGCGTGGAAAAAAAGAACTGGGCGGCGTCTAAGTACTCCGACAACGTCATCCCAGCTACCACGACTCCGACGACGGACGCGCAGGGGTACTGCTACGCAAAACTTTCTGGATGCAGTCTGACGCCTGGGGATATTCTATGTTAAGGAATCTAACACTAACCTGTTTCTTTCAAATATATGGGAGCATGGCCCGCTTGGCTCATGATCAAACAAAGGATTATCCTGATATTCTATGAACAGACCTAAGAAGGGGACGCGAGAGAGCTAATGTACCTTCTGTCGCCATTACTGGATTCCTGCCACTTCAAAAGACATTGGATTAAATGTGGCAGCACTCCTCACAAGAGAAACAAGCATTTGCAATGCAAAAGGTCTCGTATTAGGAAAGTTTGAGCTATTGGTATTGTAAATTACACTTTTTATTTAGGTGTTGGTTTTGAAAATAGCAAAATCAATAGTTTTGTCATTTACAATGCCATTAGTTTTAACTTTCGCAAATGTGACACCTATAGCATTTGTAATGCAATAGGAGTTGTATTTACGTGACTTAGATGTATTGATATTACAAACAATGGCTTTTATTTATTTTTAAATAATTGATACTTAAAAAAAGCTATTGTAATTTATAATGGCAAAAGCTTAAACTTTTGTAAATAACTTTTGTGAAGATTATGTTCCATGTATTTTATTGTGACGAAAATCCAAGAACAGAAGTGAAATATTAATGTCTCTTTGTGACATTTGTAATAAAAGCTTGAAACATTGAGAGAACATACTTGAACCAGTTGACTGGTTGCACAGATTAATGCTCTGGTGATGCGATCGAGTGAGGGGCGATCGAGTGAGGGGCGATCGAGTGAGGGGCGATCCAGTGAGGGGCGATCAATTAGAGTGAGGGTGATCAATTAGAGTGAGGGGCGATCAATTAGAGTGAGGGGCGATCGAGTAATTATGTGGCACGGAGTTGTATTTGGAGTGTATGTTGTATGGAGTGCAGTGTAATTATGTGGCACTGAGTGGTATGTGGTGGAATTGGCGGTGGACTTGGTGGTGGCCTCGTGGAGGATGTGGTGGTGGTGAACATGGTGTTGGTGGACGTGGTGGTGGTGGACGTGGTAGGGGCCTCGCAAATGTGAGCCCTATTGCATTGTAAAAGCTTGTTTTTAGGTCTCGACTATTATATTCAGCAAGGAATAAATAGACAAGAGCATTGTGGGCAAACCAAGCTCTGAAACCAGCGGATTTCGGACAGTTTGTGTGGCTTACTGTAGCGGAAAGCGCGTCCACATGAAAGCCATCAGCCTCCCTCCCACAGGCATCCCCCAGCGTGCGCTCAGCCTCAGGCTGTTTCACTTTCACGGCCGCGAGGCCGTGCTTCAAAGGGATCCGCTTCCCTGCCCCCTGCTTCACACTTTAAAGGAATGCTCTCCCCCGCCCTCCACAGCAATGCCAAGAGCTTGTTTCTCCTTTAAAGCAATTGATGTTTTAATGTGTCTGGTGCATGCATATGTGACGTGTTAATTTAATCAGTTAAATATATTGACTGTTACCTGTTATATGTATGATGTTTACATGTTTTAATAAGCCAGAGAACACACAGACGAAGCCGAAATTGAAATAACTATATAATCCTGAAGACAAGAGGCAATTCTAATGAGTGATTCTCTCGTGAAACTTTAGGATCGGCGGTTCTGTGCAAACACAGATGGGTCCTTTACAGAATAATTTATTATTTTATCAGTCCAGGTTGCAGCAGCTAAAAGTGGAGTTCAGACGCCCCCGAGTAATGCCATCGCAAATCCTTCAAGTGCTTCCTGTAAATAGCCCCAGGGTGGTTTTATTTAGACACTCAGCGCTTTGTCCAAACTTTTAGCTCATTTTGGGTTGCACAGCTGTAGTGAGAGTAGAATGAAACCTGTCACTCACTTTAAGCCATGACGCAGCATGGACGAAGGCAAGCCTTGCGTCACATCACACTCTCAGCGCACTGCAACATTTCCAGAAAGTGTGACTGTAGAACAGCTCATGTAACAGGAAGCATTTTCCCTCGACCGGCGGTCATTCGGGTAACAAAGCCTGGGCTGTTTCACCGCTATCCAAGAAAACACAGGAGACTTGGTACTTGCAGTGATATAATCATGAAACACTCTTATCTCCACCACAGCAGTAAACCTAGGATGAATAAAAAAGGGCAACTCAAAGACAGTATTACACTTTTCTCATTAAATCTTCGCAAACTCTTAGAACCTCAACTAAGGTACAGCTAGAAGGATACACTTTTTCTGCTACATGACCTTCACTGAACTGTACATTGGGCATCTTGGCTGTGGCGGGGACGAAGGAGTTAATAACTACGTGACAGTGCTTAATTTGTAAAATATTAAGTACAGGTGCTCAAAATTTTGTAGGAGGCCGCACCCACTTGCCCAAGCTCCACCCACTTCCTCCACTGGCTCCACCCACTTCTTCCACTGGCTCCACCCACATCCTCAACTGGCACTGCTGAAAGCCAGATGTAATACCCAAACTGAATTTCAGCAAGGGAGCCTGCCTCAAGTAAGGTTTTGATAGGAGGTTCATTCTGAAAAAGTCCATTTAAAGCACAATTTTGGAATAAAGTGGCTAAAATTACTAATGCCTTGAAAAGGGACCTGTGAAATATTCCAGTCTCTCTGTGCCAATTTGGGGGAAATGACAATATTAGATATGCATAAAGGTGCTCTGTTTTGTCATTTTTAGCAGAGTCGAATTGTACGTCACTAGTTCAAAGTTACAACTTTTACATATCGTATGTGACAAAATAAACCAAAAGGTTCTGTCAGAGAGCAGGTTCTCACCATCAATGAAACTAGTGTGCAAATGGTCGGTGTATAGTATTTGTCATAACTGCATCATCAAGTACCTCCTTAATTTCATCTCCTGGGCTTTTGACAAAATGTTCATGTGTGTGTTATAGCAATTTCAATTTGAATTAGCTAGTGGGAATATTGTTTTGCGAACGGACTGATATGGATTTAAACTTATACACTAACCTATAGCACAGGATGTATGTGTCATGCGTCCTCAGCAGTGGGCAGCACAGAGAGTAGGGATCACAAATCAGTTGTCCCTTAACAAATCATAATGGTCCTTAGAAGCACGAGCAGTGCTGTGTGCCTGTCACCCCATTAAGTCACACCGAATGTCTTAGTATTGGGAATACATCTACCACCACAGCTCTATGTGGGTGTTGAGGAAGGATACACACATCTAGGTTGCCCCATGCGCAAACCGAGTAAAAAATATGCAAATTATATATCTGTTTTATTTATCAAACAATGTTATTTCTTCATAGACATTCATTATACTACAAATACATAATAAAATAATTTATATTATAAGATTAAAAACTGTCAGTTTTTCATCTAATAATATACATTATTTTATCATGTATTGTATTGTTTTTTAATAAATATGATGATGTTTTACCAAGAATAAGGAAGAAATAACATTGTTTGATAAATAAAACAGATATATAATTTAGTCTTTTAAAAGTGTTGCCCTTATTATTCTCTATTGCACTTTGCTGATTGTGTCCCTTCTGGAAGATATAATACTGATTATGGGAAAAGTGGTATAAATTAAGGTTGTAAATTTGCTAATTTGTTTTTGACTCCACCCTACATTTATTAAACCGGCTGTTAACATAGGGTTAATGCCTACTAGAATTTTGGCCTCATAAATCAAGGAAAGGGGACCCTTATATTTGTTGCACATAAACCCATCCCCTTTTCTATAAAGGGTATCTCCCAATACTTTTTTGTGCCCTACTTTGCCACAGCTGCTCTCCTCACTCTAGAATGTTGTATCACATATTTGCATCTTGGAGATTGTTAAGTATTTTTACAAACTAGCTCGCTGTCTTATTATTTAAAAAAAAGTAAGCCTTGCTGGCTAGCATGTTGAGTATCACTGTTCTACATTTTAGATTTAAAACCCCTCAAACCAGTCAGTTACGCCTGGTATATAGTGCTCTAAACTGCGAAAAAGAACAATTGGCATGGCCTCTAGGGCTTGTTTCGGTTGCACACAAGCAGGCAGCTGCTGCTGAAGGCTGTGCAATGGATCCCTAAAAACACTCTGCCAGTACACCAAATTATTTGCCTTTAGAATGCTCTACTAGTCCAGGACAGATACTCGCAACCCCACCCAGGCCGTTCAATGAATGATGTCATTACCTGATGCAGATAACCAGGCCGGTCGGTGTGTGCTTGAGGCGCCGCGCATTGCATAGCCATCGATAATTTTTTCCATCGATATTTTCGAGCATAACATAGCAACATAAGCCTACGTGACTGACAGTTAGTTTATCTGCCTGAGGAAAAGCAGCGTTATTTTTACTTACTGCATTTTAATCTGTTTCCGAGGCCTGCTACACGAGGACAGGCTGCATGCTTCTTTAACAGACTGAATAGCGCAGCCCCGCAGCTGCGCAGTATGCTATGGTGAATGGCTGTACGTTGTTCGTGTCTGCATCATGATAACGTGGGTGGCATTGAATCTGGAAAAAGCTACACTGCAGCACACAGGAACAAATCCAGCACAATCAGTGGCTCACCACAACACTGACTGAAAGCATGTATTTACGGTGTCACATCGGCTGGCTCTTCACCTGGAGGCAGTTGTAAAGTGCCGATATTGTCTGAAACACGTTGCCATCACCATGTGAGTCAGCACTCTCAGGTATGTCAATAGACCCGGCCCTGAGAAAGAAGTGCCGGTGCTAAGCACCGGCACAAATTAAGCACTGCTACGTTACGAATTGCTCTGCAATTCTCATCAAAACTTACAAAACACGACAGCCCTGGACGAGACAAGTGTGCTTTTAATTTTGCCAAACTACACACAAAGTTGTTTGTTGCGAAATATAATAAGCTGTGTACAAGTTAGCAGGTACGGGCCATCAGCTGAAGTGGGGTTGTTGTTCCATTGGATGGAGAGGCCGAGGCAAGGCTGGGAGTGCGTGTCCCAGCAGGGAGCGGTGCACACCCTTCTCTCTCCTGCGAGGTCACTGCCTCCAGGTGCAGCGTTTCACTGGGCGTGAGGGGCCGACGATTTGCTGCAGATCGTTGCACCCTACGTCGTTAGGCTTCATCTTGCAAGGGGGCTTTCTGCTTCAGCATATTGCTAGGTTTTATTTCCACTAACTTTTTGAAAGTTGAAATAACTACAACACATTATTTGCATTACGTTCCTCTTTTTTAAGAGTAATTTGGGAAAAGCACCTCAAGTCAGTCTTTTACCCTAATGGGCACTTTTGCAAATCGTTTACCCGTTTTGACAAACTGGACCATGAGTCGTTCTATCGCGATGACCGCAGTAACCTTTGAACACTGTTCACTTCCGAGACGTGCACCCGTTTTAATCACACCCATTGGGGTTTGAAACCATTCACGCTTTTAAGTTACACAGAAGGAACAAACATGCGTTTTTAAAACTGCTTTCTGTCCGTTTCACGGCGCATACATTCCCTTTTGCTTCCCTACTGAACACCCCAGCTGCTTTGCCACCCCCTCCTTTCCTGCTGGCATTCCCCCCTCCCTTCTTGCCCAGTCCTTGTTTCCCATAACACCACCTTGCCTAGGCCAGCGCAAAATTGCTCACCATTTGCTTGTCTTTAATCAAGACGAGACATGGTGGATGTTTAGCTGCCGACAGGTGCAGTGAAGCCTCCATTGATGAGATACGAATGAAGTCAAGCAGCTGCCGAAGAAAGACAAGCGAAGGATAACGACGTGAGCATGCACCTCAGCTGTACGTGAGCAAGTCACGCTGTGCGCGTTTCCATGTGCCGTGAGCATGCACATCGGACGTCTAGGGAGCTCGTCATCACCTTCTGCGTCGCCTGCTGTTGCCGAGCCTGAGCCGCTAACCCTGCACACCTGAGGAGGAAAGACTGGCCTCGAGAGCAGCGGGGGACTCCTGAGTCAGCCCGGTGAGTAGGGGGGGGGGCGTGTAAATACTGTGTTTTTGGCGCATCAGGCTAGCGAGACAGGAGATGGGCACTTCGAGTGTGTGGATGCGCGTGTGTGACTGAGTGTGTGTGCGCGTGAGCCCGTGAGTAGGTGGGGGGGGGTTGAGGGGGGGTGTATGTATGCAGTGTGTGTGCCTGCGTGTGTGTATGCAGTGTGTGTGTATGCAGTGTGTGTGTATGCAGAGTGTGTGTGTGTGCGCGGAACTGAGAGAGGCATGGCTGACTGAGATCGGAGATGTGCACGGCTCCGGGGGCTGGGCGTGCGCGTTCACGCTAGGATATCGGCGCTCGTCCACCTGTGAAGGTCGCTTCAGAGGCAACTTGGCAGCAATAGGTCTACGAGACCTAAAAATGAATTACTTCATTTTCCACAACGTGTTTGATTTCAATTGCATCTTTCATCTCATTCATGCAGAAGGCGGTATGTTCTATGCTTTTTGCTATATCAATGGCATGTTTTAAATCAGGTGCTGCTGCAAAAAGTCTTTCTTGGATCTTCTTGTCTGATGTGTGTCTAGTTGATCCCTAATAAGAGATTCTGTTAGAAATCCAAAATCACAAGTTGAGGCTAGACCTCTCAGGATGGCAATGTAGTTATTCACCTTCTCATTTTTACCTTGTGACCTTGAGAAGAATTTATGACGTTCTAAGACTATGTTAATTTTCTCTCTGAATTGTGCTTCTAGTTTCCTAAGAGTGATTTGATATACATCTTGCTGTGCATCTCCTTCACCCTCTTCATTGGGATTTACATTCTCAATTAGATTCAGGAAGGTCATCAAATATTTCTCTGCCATGTTTCCCTAAATTGTGTAGAAGTATATGTTGTCTGCCTACTGCAGAAAACCTGTCACCTCCTATAGCAATTAAATATGATTCAAATTGGTTAACCCATTTCTTCCACGTTATAATGGGTTCTCCTTCTTCATTAAGAAATGGGGGAGGTTGAGACACAGCAAAAGCAGCCATGGTGAAGCAATATACAAGTGGGAAAAGTAGCGGAAGGAAAAGGGGTAAGAAAAAGAGAGAGACTGAAAATAGATAAGATTAAAGTAGAGATACAGAATACAGTAGAGATAAGGATGACAAATACTATATAAACAGTATAAAGGAATGTAAGAATATCACTGTTGTTGTAAATTAGTTAAAGTAGATAAGCTACAATTTCCACATTACAATGTATGAAGAAGGAATGGAAACAATCCCTTAAAACATGTACTGATATGTATGAAGTATCTTATGAATATGAAATGAATAAGGAGCAAGGAAAAAAAACAATGAGAGAAAACTGTGGAGAAAACTGTGTTAGTCAGTTATGTAATATAGCAGGTTGTATGTATATTATTAGAAGTAATTAATTATGCAGAAATGTATTTAAGTAAAGAGGTTCTAAAGGTCCAAGCTGTGCCTGTCAGCTATAGATGATGATTTTATTGGCAGGCTGTATAGTGTCAGAGTGTGAAGCCCGGAGTATAATGATGAGCTGTGCCTGTCAGCGAGAAAAACGATGACAGGGTGTGGAAAATGTCACTCTTGAAGAAGAGATTGAGAAAACTCTGCCGCATAAGTACAGGGAAAGTTAGCTGAGGAGAGAGGGGCGGAGACCCCCCAAAAAATGCTACGTCCGCTCCAGAAGAAGTCAGCTGATGAGAGAAGGGAAGTAACCCGACAAGGCTCGACCGCGTCAGCTCGAAAAGAAGTCAGCTGAGGAGAGAGGGGCGGAAACCCGCGTCTTGACGTGAGGTGCTCATAGTCACATCAGGGCCACATGAACCCCCGCCCCACATGCCCAAACCCGCAAATAACACAAAGACACAAGTGTTAGGTTTGGGTAAAAATTGCTGCAGGTTTATTACATACAACATATGTAATGACGGTGGGTTAGCTTACGGGCGATCCTAGGGCAGGCCGCATTCTCGCCACCTGCCCGCCTGTTGAGCCAAACAACACAGTGGCGAACCACCCAACTGTTGTACAATTACCATAATTATACTGACACGCCCATTGCGGGGCGTGACTAGGCAAACCCCCGGTTGCACAGGCCCACAACCGCCCGAAGGACTACTGGGGCGCTGACACGAATTCCTGCACCTCCCATGAGGTTACAGGTTAGGCTCTGAGGTTATGCTCTGGCACCCCTATGTGCCCGCTGACGTCCAGCGTTTGCACCTCTCTTCTTCCGGATCGCCCAGTAACTCCGCCTGCAACGAAAAAGGAATATATTAAAGCTCCCCCCCGGAGCCCCCTCAAGCAGACACTCTGGGTTCGAGGAAGGGCTGGAAAAGAGTGTCCCAACATAGTATCGCGACGTCCGGAGCGGCAAAGAGGCCTCCCCCAAGGGGCAGAGGTCTGATGTACTCCAGACGGCTCCTCCCAACCGCCCCGGACGTGCATCACTACCAGTCTTCACCAACCAGGGGAGACTGCCTCAGGTGAGGAACTACTGCGTCATGCAGGGGCGGGACAGCCCTCCGTGACTAGGAGCCCGCCCTCCTTATGGCCACTGCGTGGCCTCGGGCAGGCGCATAGTCACATCAGGGCCACATGAACCCCCGCCCCACATGCCCAAACCCGCAAATAACACAAAGACACAAGTGTTAGGTTTGGGTAAAAATTGCTGCAGGTTTATTACATACAACATATGTAATGACGGTGGGTTAGCTTACGGGCGATCCTAGGGCAGGCCGCATTCTCGCCACCTGCCCGCCTGTTGAGCCAAACAACACAGTGGCGAACCACCCAACTGTTGTACAATTACCATAATTATACTGACACGCCCATTGGGGGGCGTGACTAGGCAAACCCCCGGTTGCACAGGCCCACAACCGCCCGAAGGACTACTGGGGCGCCGACACGAATTCCTGCACCTCCCATGAGGTTACAGGTTAGGCTCTGAGGTTATGCTCTGGCACCCCTATGTGCCCGCTGACGTCCAGCGTTTGCACCTCTCTTCTTCCGGATCGCCCAGTAACTCCGCCACAGCCCGTGAGGTGGTTCCCGCTGCCGCACGGGCCCCCCCCACCACTGCTACTGCTCTTTTACCTGCAACCTTCACCTATAATTGCTTCCTTCAGATAGAGGAGGAACAGGGCAACGCCCAAAGGCGTGGGGTGACACCATTAATCCCTGTCCAACAAAACTAGCTCGGTCAAATTCCTCGTCAGTCCCAGGAACACGACCACGCCAGTTGCGGGCACCCTATCCTCCAAGAAGAGCCCAAGGCCGCTGACATGACCATGCATGCCCGAAGGAAAGAAAGGTCCCTTCTGCCCCAAATCTGCCGCCCCCCCCGGGTCCTTGCACCAAATCAGAGAAACGAAAGGGATAGTAGGGGCCCCTACTTCTGAAAGCCCTTTGTATCAAGAAATAGGCTGTCCAGCACATGTCGCTGGGACGCCAACATATCCCTTCACACAAGCGTGAGGGAACTACCAAGGTGAAGTCACAGCTACTGCTGCAACGGCGACTTCTGCACCATCATAAAGAAAGTGTGCTTCCATGACGCATGTGCTGCCAACCTCCAAGGAGGACCGGGGAATTCGGGGACTCAATGCATCTTATCAACTTGGGCAATACCCAGATTAAGCTAAAGGGTATACAGGAAAATCCAGCCGGCATCACCCGCCCTCTTGGGTTTTCGTCTGGAAGCGGCATAGCCATGCTACCATTAAGTTAGCTAGTCTGTAAAACGACTTACGACCACCTCCACGGGCAGCTGGGACTGCAACCTAGAGCCCCCAAGCTCCAGACCTGCACAGAGACTCGCCTGTGGAAACCAGCACAACTCCAACACCAACGGTGCAACCACCCGGGTACAAACCCTCTACAGCAATAGTGTAGACTATCCCAGGCAAGAGACCAGGTGATGAGGAGGGCTTCCCCTGCTTATCTCCCTCCCTAACATACAAGCGCAGTTCACTTTATAACTGCAAGTTTACGCTTGTGCAACTAAACCCCCAAAGGATACAGAGGTCTACTGCAGAGCGCAAATGCATATATATTGTGGAAACTTGGGACGTGGACTTACATGTAAATACGGAATGCCACGGTGCCCGCCGGAATCACATGCCCCCTAGTTAGCCAGTAGACTGCAAGTCTATGCTACCACAGGGATAGCTTGTCTTAAAGGTTAACATAGGACCACCCCTGGCAAAGGGAGCTCCTCCAAAGAAAACAAGATAGAGGGGCCGAGCGTGGGGCCACCCCATAGGGATTAATGGCAAACTATGCTCGAGTTGTGGGAGCCACAGATACTCTACTGACACCTGACTTGAGTGTTACACTGCGGGCTGCAGACCGCAGGTGGGCTGCCTACGGATACCCAAGCCTTGGATGAACAGACAGACCCCAAGATCATGAAGGAAGGGGAGCAATAACTATTGACATGTGACCTTCCCTACTCCAAAGTGGAATAACCCATGTACCGATACCAGGGGTGGAAGGTAACAGGGCAAGCTGTACCTCATGGTTGAGGTCCCAGGAGAAGTAATGCACCAGGGGCAAACCTATAGTTTAGGGCTGGGCCTGGAGCTTGCTAACAATCCTAATTTGGCACATCCACGACTGTCTTCCATGTAGCCAAGCCTAACCCGCAGTCAGATAAGACCCCCAGGTGTGAAGGTCCTACCCAAATGAGCGTCACAGAAGACAGCAGCGAAACTGTAATGTGAAGGAAAATAAGGTGCCACACAAATTTCCCACAGCCAGAAAAAGTTGACATGGCGTGGCTCAGGGCTTCCCCCATAGCACCCAGGACATGAGAATCTATGTAGTGCCTATACTACCGTGTTAGACAGACCAAATTACGTAGAATACATGCTAGGTGACTAAGAATTAGCACCTAATGCACACTGATACCCCACTGTAGAGATTTACATACCTGCTGATCTGCCCGTCACAACACCATCATGTTTGAGATAACGATAAATGGAGTCCTGACAACTCTCCCAATGGCCAACTCCCCCCCCCACATAAAAGTATGCGTTCCTGTGATGGGACAAGGCCCTAAGTGCCGCACACAACCAAGATAGAGTCTGATGGCAGTGACAAAAACAGGTCGACCACCACGTTCGCAAAATAAGGGGGGGCAGGTGGCAATTGAATTACATGTTCTAAGAGTAAGTGAGAAGGACTGCTGCATTGTTATTTCACTTACGAATTAACCTGCCCCTGCTATTGTCTAAAAGGAGCCTGTTATTGTAGGATATTAAATTCCCTGGCTCAGGGGGTCCTCCCAGGGAGTACAAATGGAATGAAAGTCTGCCCCACAATCTGCTAATCAGCTTGTCACCTTCTCTCAGAGCTAGGGCCACTACAGAAACCGCGCACTTCACTCTCAAAATACCCCATTACCTGCACATAGTCTACTCTTGCAGCGTGCTAACCAGGCCCTTTCCTCCTGATAGGGCCCAAAACACACTCCTGATGTATGCTCAGGGAAATGGGTCCAGATATAGCGCGACACCGCGGCCCAATCTGGTGGACTTTAGAATCGTGGGTACAGGGTATCCGAATCCTCAAGGGACTGTACAGGACGCACAACTTGGCAGTGCCTACCCCCGCCTGTGGAGCAAAATGCCCCGCCGCCCTACACATGTATGAGAGGAACCATCAAACAAATACATACCATTGAGAGAAGGGCTATGGAAAGGAGGAGGGGGGGGGGGCACTGCACTGTTTGTTTATGATAGTGGGAGGGGGAGCAACACGGAACCCCCACCTGGCCGTCCAGTCCTTCCTACACAAAACAGTCAACTTAAATTAGATACACCAGCAACTTCTTGACCCGATGCACAATTGTGAATGAAAAGGTGGGAACCATAAATGTCCCTGGACTTAGTGTCACTTTAAACCAGAATAAAACACTGGGATGGAAAAGGGGCACTGGAGTATTTTCTTCGCAAAGCACACTGAGGCTTTATCCACATTAACACAGCAGGGAAACCTTCCCTAACACAAATAATAGGACAGGCGATAGTCGCAGAAAAATTTCGAAATCAGGAGGTTCTACTTATACCAAGGGGGGGGGGGGGTAAAGTCCAAAGATGATGGGCATAAGGTCTGAATAAGTGACGCTGAGATGAGGAGAGAAGTGGTCGGGTAAAGAAAAATATCTTCAGAGCCGGTAAATTACGATCCCCCAAGGGAACACTTGTTCGAATATTGTGGCTTACCCATTTCCGTTAAGGTTGGAGTGTTACAATATTCAGGGTACCAGCTAGGACATGGACACATAAAGTAATAGATTATTAGAACTAGGAGCAGGGCTTCGAAGAATCAGTCTATAATGAAGCACTCGCACCCCCCAACGCAGACAGAGAAATTATTCCGCTAAACTCCTGATGAAGCCGACAGAATATCCAATATTTATCTTGGGTAATATGATCGTGAGCATGTCATTTGTCACCTTACGAGCCTCACATTGCAGTGTAATGATAGGACAACTTATAACAAGATACCATTGGGACAGGATGTTGCACATTCAACGTCGAATTCCCACTGAGTCGTGCTCCCAAACATAAGCAAATTGGGGAACCGGGGACAATGAAGTGGAAAAATCATAACGGCACATCCCACAAGATGAACAATACTGTTGACGTTTTAAGGCTTGTGCCCTCGCACCTGTTCCTGGAGACTTGAAAGGAAGGCACAACCGTTGTGAGGTGAGACTATGAAAGAGTACAGGTCTACTGATTAGCACAGTCACTGCTGACCCTCCCGATAAAACCAGTAATGCTCTGTTATCCCACATGCAAAGTCGTATTGTGCAGTTCTTAATGAATAACTCGTCCTTTTCATAACACAGGTACATGGGACAATAATCGGAAAAGAGTTATTTCAGCAAAACAGTATTACCTACCAACGTATAATGTTGTGGAAATTGTACTGGGAAAGCATACGTAGGCAACTGGAACTTGGTGCATTAGTAGATTAGTTCCTCATCTGCAATATAATGACCCTAATGCTTACCCCTAGTAGACGAGATGTCGCGAGAGTGATTGCTCTGCTACAGTAATGACTGCTGCAGCTAAGGGCAAGACCTGATGAATCCCCAGCAAGGGAGTCTAAGGAAAGGGGCTCGGGGAAGGTAGTGTTGTGTTGCCGAGTACCCCGCTAGTGTAACTAGTGTCTCAATGGCAGATGGCGCATAAGCAAGATGCGGGACATGGGCTGAAACGCCTACCTCCGTGGAGCCCTTGCAAGTGCAATGCGGCCCCCCGTAAATAGGTACTAAGCCTGCACCCATGCTCACCTTCTGCACCGTGTCGATTGCGACCCCACGATTTCGGGATCCTCTTGATATCTGCACAGATGTCACTATTACCTCACGTAGTGTAACTTATGCCACAGAAACATGTCCACTAAATCTTCTCCTCAGGTATCGTTACTGCTAATGTGACGCTCCGACCCCGCGGGAAAGTCTGCGCTAGAAAAGAAGTGAGCGTGGCCACTGCAGGTGTGACCGCACTGCCGAACGCAAACTCCAGCGCTGGCCCGGCGCTGAATACACATGTATAGTCGCCCAGGGTCTCTTAAACGCACCATGGGAGGGAGATGCGAAGCCTTCGACCCGCCTCCCGACAAGGAGACCATGGCTGTCGCATAGGAAGCAGGGGGTGGTGATAAATGATAGACATGGTTCGGGTAATCGAAGGGTTGGCACCACCACCCCTGACACACACCAGCGGGAACGTAGTCGCACCGCAGAAAACGCGAGGGCGGCCCATGCACGAGTGCGCCGACAAATAAGCAGATTTTCTTAACTGTATGATGTTCCATTACACCACCAAAATGTACAGAAGCTAAGCATACCGTAAAGACATAGGGGTGGGAGCTTGATGCATGGTTGCTCGCAACGAACCCCGAGACAGATGGTGCCGCAGACTGGACCAACTCCACTATACCCAACTGGAGCCGCCCGATGTTAGCGTTGCAATAGGACATCTCTGAGAATATGTGGTCATTGGTATTCCGGCCGATAAGCAAATAAATACGAGTTCTATGGGATGTATAGAATGGGGTGAAAGGCTGCAAACCAGGACCATGTAAAGTGTACCTCGTAGGGCAGCATTGCAATGAGGGGGGGGGGGGGGGCGACGGAATTACTTAACACAACACGTTACATTGGCGGCGTAGTACCGTGATGCCCGAGCATACATGTGAATCCGGCGTAACATAACCCGCCTTCTGGTATACAGAGGGGGGAGGGGAGGGGGACCCAATACCTAGCTGCCATTGCCGGAAGTAAGCAATAAAGGCAAACCAGAACGCCGCCCCCCGTTCGCCATAGCCCCACGTGCACTGCAAATGCTGGGAAATGCCTAAGTGGACACCGCCGCACTAAACGACACAGTTTGCCCGCCCACCCCGGGCGCTAGCCCCGTTGCACCTATTACCGCTAAACATCTCTAACCTTGGCTAGGGGACGGGGACGGGGGGGGGGGCGCCCACGCCCCAAGGGCGTCGCAAAACAGCCTCAGTGCCAAGCGTTTTGGTGACCGACTGGGCGAGACAGCCTTCGAACTGAACACGACTACACCAACACCAAAAACCACAGAATGTAGTGTGCAGTGTACACCAACACCAAAAACCACAGAATGTACGAACAAGGACCGAGAGAATCGGCTCGCAGAGCGTCCAAGGACCTCGGGAGTAGCGAAAGCGGAAGAGAGAGCGATCACGGGCAACACCAGGAAACTGGCATCTAAGCGCGTAGCAAGTCATGAAAGCACGGCAGCCGCCCTCCCGATATAAACCAAACCTTTTAAACGTGCGCATTGCTACAAGCTAACATTTTCCTTAATTAATCGTAACCAAGCTAGGCAATAATCCGAACAGCCGAGGGACGTACCACTGGGGGGGGGGGGGGGCATTGCATCAGGGCACTATGCAAGTTAAAGAAGCCCGGCACCCCCCAACGATTGCGAAATGAAGAAGTAAACAAACGTGCTTAAATGTTACCCGGGTTACATATACCATAATCAAACATGACAGAGATAGGTAAATGCGGCCGGCCGAGGGAACGTACATCGCATTATGTCCAAGCATTCCCAATAGATAAAAGATTATGCCAGCTCCGCTTAACAATTATCTTTCCCTGCACGCTGAGCACCGCCTGTGCTTCATGGATTACTATCCTACAAGCCCGGAACAGTACTTGCTCACGTGTCCCTAATTACTGGACAACCGGGACGGACACTTAACATGGCCAACTACGAGCTAAATGGCCTCCGCCCGCCTTGCCACGTGGCAATAACAAATTCCTTAGGAACTCCGCGGCGAACAGGAGTCTCGAACTGCTTCCCACAGAGGAAAGAAGGACGACGTCCGATCACGCGGCTACACTGCCTTATCTAACGATCTCCATCTGCCCGGCCACGTTGCACAGTACCGCGACCCCGAAGCAGGCTGCACCACCCCACGCCCGAGATCCCTATAACGCAGTGCCGCCAATCACTACAAACTCGAGATTCACGTCGGTGGCCATCTCAAACCCCCCCCCGTGGTATCCACCACAGGGCCCCGATTGACCTGGAACAATACCTGCCACAGGGCGGGGTGAGGGGGTAGGCAGGAGAGGGGCACACGTACCTGTCGGGTGAAGATACACCACATCGACCCGCAATAAACGCACCGCAGCACAGCGGGGGAAGAGGGCGGACGGCGCAGCCCGCAAACGGAGGCCGAACACAGGTCCGGGACGAGCGATCGAAAAGAGTGTCCCAACATAGTATCACGACGTCCGGAGCGGCAAAGAAGCCTCCCCCAAGGGGCAGAGGTCTGATGTACTCCAGACGGCTCCTCCCAACCGCCCCGGACGTGCATCACTACCAGTCTCCACCAACCAGGGGAGACTGCCTCAGGTGAGGAACTACTGCGTCATGCGGGGGCGGGACAGCCCTCCGTGACTAGGAGCCCGCCCTCCTTATGGCCACTGCGTGGCCTCGGGCAGGCGCAGATATTGGAAGTGAAGCGGCCACGTCAGCTGCGGGAAGAACCAGCCAAGAAGAGGGGCGGGAGCCAGTCACCTGACACTCGGCGCTCGGAAAAGTGGAGCGGAGCGGTCGGTGCATTGGGAGAGATCAGGCAGCACTACAAACAGTCATTCAGTGCCACATAGTTGCGGGAGCTCCATGAGCAAAAGTGAGGCACAGAACAGCAGCGATGGACAAGGTGGGGCCATAAACGAATCAAAGCAATGAAGTGGAGACAAGCAGGCAAGCTAAGGAACAGTAAGAACCGCCCGTCAGGCAATGGCATTCACCACACACCGTTCGGAATAAGGCTGCCCAGTCAGCTTCACAAGAACGATCCCTCACTCACCATCATTGCCCAAACGGACAGGGCTGCCCACATTATTTCAACAAGAGGGACAGTCAATCACTGCTGCCAACTGCCTAGGACCGGATCACCTTTGTCTACTCCACAGAATCAACAGTCAACTAAGGTTCATGTAGCAGGAGCAAGGTCAGGCTTGACAGTTGAAGCTGATTAGATGCGGAGATCGGATGCAGCTGGTGATATCAACTGGGGAAAGGATCCAAAACCGTTCCCAGCACGGTGGTCCTCGTCGCCAAAAATGTTAAGAAGTCACCAATCAATGGAAGGTAGGATCAGGAGTTTATTGTATAGATCCTTAAGCACCAACTTACACACTCGCACTCATCATTCTAAGGCGAGCTCGCTCTCCCAACGTTCTCTAGATGGAATGTACCAGTAGGAAGGAGGAAGAGGGGTAGTAGGATGGGAGGCACAATGGAGGGGAGGGAGGATGTGTAAGAGAGAATATCATAAGTTACAACACACACCAAGACATGTTATCTATGTGATTGAATGTAACTGTAGAATGAAATACGTCGGCAGCACTGTCTGTATGCCAAAGAAACGAATTCGTGAACACATTCGGGCAGCAAAAAACAAAGACATGATGTATGTAACAGCTAAACACATGGTGTCATGTCAGAAAAGTGATTGGGGAGCCATGAATTACTACAGAATCCATATGATACCTCAAGAAGAATGTGGGGGTAATAGAATGAATGACTGTGACTAATGGAATCACGTTTCATCATCAGGTTAAAACCAACCCCCCCCCCCCCCCCCCCCGGAGGAATTAACAACAATGAAGAACTTTATGTACATTTGGATTAAATGAACAGTTGATTGAATGAAACATGAAGGTAATATTGCTATATAGAAAATCTAATCGATCAGAAAAGCTGGCTTTGAAGAAAAATATAATGTCACAGTGGTGAGCAATTTAAAAACAGATAGACAAAACAAGAATTAATCAATTGTATCTGAACAAAATAGAGCACCACCAAACAGTTATTTCACTAATGGATGTGATTGTATTTCATCACAGCACTGGAATGAATCAAGATATAAATTACAAGAAAAATCATAACTAAATATTTTTCAACAATAACATAACTTGAGTCTCAATAAGCAGCCATAAAGCGTAGTTTAAATAGAGGTACAGCCTTGTCAACAACAGGCACCTACAACAACTATGAGACAAGACAATATGAGAAACATAGCAACAAGTAGTCATATGTATGCTCCTACACCCTCAACATAACATCCCTCAAATAAGAGATTTGGTAAAAAATGACACCACCCCCAGAAATCAGGGGGAAGGGATTGCTACCCCCACAATAGTATATGTGATTTGTCAGAAGAAAACTGCTGTCTGTCAATTGACAAACAAGAAAAAACAATAATGAAACCTCACAAAGTGAGAAATACTGAAAGAAAAAGTTCATGCCCTCCATAAGAAAGGAATGTACACCAGAACTACCTTTACCAAGAACATTCAATAGAAGGGTGAATGTAACAATCTATGATAACTTGTGGCTAAGTGGTCAAAATGCAACCGTTGCCAATACAGCACAACGGCGTGGAGCAGGGATAAGTATACCGCCACACAACAAGGAGCATGAACAGGTATACAGCAAGGGTTGATAAGGACTGCATTGGGGTAATAAAAAAATGTTTATACTACATGCTGTTCTTAAACCTAAAGGAAGAACTCACAGGCAAATAGTATTCAAAGAATGCAAAATGTGAATTGTGAACTAGATCACGATCCACCTGCCAAACCTCTTCAAAGCTCTGGTGCACTCAAAGGAGTTACGAGGAAGCGAAACAGATTGCACAGAGCCACTGGTTTGGAAAAAAACCTAAATGCTTGAAAATGCAACAGATCCTTTTGAATCACAAGAAGAAAATAGTGACCTTGATTACTACGATAGGTCTAGAAGAGCATAATGCGAAGTCCGAAGAGGACACAGCGGTATAACAGTTACCAAGTATGCCTGAGAGCTATACAATAGCAAACCAGTACACCACTTAGAATAAGTCATATACCCATTAGAAAGGGAGTATTGTTTCTTGAGCCACACGTCTCCACCCACTGAGACTCCCTGCTCAGTGGAAGCAAGCAAGGAGTTTCCAAATTCCGCAAAGCCAAAGCTGTCTACACAACAAGCCCTCTAGCCTTAGGGTGCTGAGAAAGACTAACAGGGTCATCTGGAGCAGGTGGTTGAAGGTATGCAATGGCACGCTCAACAGAGATTTCTGACGTTGGCTTGGTCCATGTCCCCAAAAGAATGTTGTATAGCGACTCTCCAAAAAGAAGCAAATGCTTAACCCCAGGTCCTCCCTGATGGAGCAGATCTAATAAGGGATAAGAGGGCAGGCTCACCACAGGAAGCTGTAGCTTTAAAATGTCACCAACCTGTTTAATGACCCCAGTGAAAGCCATGCTAACCTCTGTTGCTGTTCTAGAAGGTGAAAGTAAATCATAGGCAGGGGACGGTTGAAGACTGGTGTCTCCACTAAAAACCAAAGAACCTCCTGCATGCGGCTGGCCAAGAGCACTCAAACGCTCAATATTGCCAGTATCTGCAGGTTCGTCCTGCAACACTGGGAAATGGCAACCAAAGAAGCCTCATTCTCAATTTGTAGAGTGTGAGAAGTTGGCCTGGTATAGACCAGCTATCCTAATGGTAGCGTGGACAAAGCAGTCTTAGGCTAAACTCAAGAGGGCATGTGAAGCCAGCTGTTTTACCATATGCAATCCCTTTTAATACCAAATGAAAGGACACCACACAAGTTATATATTATAAAATATATGTATTTATTTCTAGAATAATCCCCTTAACTCTTTATGAGCACAGGAGCACAAGCGTTAAACAAAGAACACAGTATAACATACAATAAGCTGCACAATTTTGGATAGGCCAGGTGGCCACTCAAACCATATATTAAGAAAGTGGTATAAGTACCACGTCACGAACAATGAATAGGCCTAGGGCCTTGGGAATCGCTGGGCCTACACTGGACTAACGAAGGTTAGGTCGGGAGAGGCCCACAGGATACGGGTGCAGTGTCTATAGGCAACCGCGTTTACCATACAAGTCAATGGTGCGTAAAAATCAGAAAGTTATAGGTTCCGGAGACTTCCGACTGGACTAGAACTTAGCCACTTAAAACTAGGACACTAGAGGTGTAAACCACTATAGGAGCACCGGAGTTAGTTCGTTACCTCACCCACAGGAAGCGGGTGCATAGGTGCCAAAGTGTGTCGGGTTTTGTCGTGAAGTTCTATGGAGCCTGTAGATGAAGATGCTGCAGGCGGCCAGGAGAGAAGAGTCCGGTTGGATCCAAGGGTGGATCAAAGATGTAGAGTACCTGAAAGCAGAGGGGACAGAGTTCAGGTCACTAGCCAGTGCCCAGCGAGGAACCAGGCGATGTCGGGTTGCAATCAGGTGATGTCGAGGTGTTTGTCTCCGCTGCCACGTGGACCAGGAAAGATCGAGGATGACCAGCTGGTGAACACGAGCTGTCCCACCAAGGCTCTTGCTGTCGGCGGTGTCGGTACTCAATTCGGGTCACCAAGCCTTGGCAAAGGCAACCCACGCATGATACGAAGATGGCTTCTTGATCGGACCGGGAGGGTCAGATCGATGGCTCCTTTTTAGGGGAGCTGGGGGCAGTCTGGAGCAACCAGACCAGCAGTGTTGTTTCGAGGTTTCGTCATCAAAGAGGCCACTAGCCAACGGGCAAGCGACCGGACAATGCGTCGAGCAGTAAAAGTGCAAAAGGGCCCCACGCAGCACTCGGAGAGTGTGGAGAGGTGATCTTTGGAGCACAGGCTTCTCGGAGCTTGGGCTTCTCAAACCCCAAAGCACAGCGTCGAGGGTGCCTCGGGAGCTGCACTGGAAGCACTTCATTGACTTTTCAAGATGGCCGGTCCCACGTCTCTCGTCGCCTCCACGGGTCTAAGCTTTGCTAGGACTGTGGATCGGGCTCTTGGAAGTCTGGGAGTTCAGGTCTTGTCAGTCTCTGTCGTTCGAGCTCCGGCGGGAGCAACTGCAAAGAAAGTCTTGTCATGCTGATGGTGCCTGCTTACACAGGGTGGCCACTCCTTGACCACAAGGGAGATTCTTCAGTCTTCTACGTTGAGTAGGGTCCAGATGTATGTTTCAAAGTTTCAGTCAGGATGATCTAAATTGCATTGCACAGCTCCTACCTTTATTCCAAATCAAGGGGCTTGATCACCTGCTAGGTCCCTCCTATGGGTGGGACCCTGGAAGGGGGTGGTTACACCCCTTTCCCTTTGTCCAGTTTCCCGCCAGAGCTGGGACTGGAGTGCCCCAGCACCGGTTTGAACTGGGCTATGCATGGGACGCCTTGTGCGCCCCAGGCAGTGTCTAGTTTCATTCAACCCTCCCTGCTACAATCCACTATCTCCTGTCTGGGGTGGTGTAACACCTCCCTGTGACAGGATACCATTTGTCCAGGCCTCCCCTGCCGGAGTTTCGGTCAGCAGCAGGAGGCCAGACTTGTGTCTGTGGCAGCAGCATCCATTTTGTGATGCTGGGGCTCTGGTCAGATTTAACCGCGTTTAAGCAAAGTAACATGTCTTCTCCCTCTAGAAGGGTGGAATGCTACCCCCGTCGCCAGGACTGGCGAGGGGGTAGTATTCCAAAGCGTATGACACCTTACACGACATGTTTTGATAAAGCCAAACCAAAGTTAGCAAATAACCGCGAGGATTATAACGCACTTAAGAGTATATGGTATGGCAATATCCCAGAAAAGCTAAGGGAGTTGGTCCCGAAAGCTGCAGACAGGCTCAGCTCATGCTAGAGCACCATCTCATATACAACCAAGCACTCTGCCTCCAGGATTGATAAGGCCTGCCATAGGAGTGACTTATAGGTGCATATGTGTCCAGATGTAGGTTTAGATATAGGTATACTATATCTAAGCAAGAGGTGATTACATGACCTTGCCCCAGCTGAGTGATCAGCCAGTTGTGTCAGTTTGGATAGCCAGCCTGGGGTGGCAAAATATATGCTGCAGCCCCTGCTAGGCCTTGGATGCACCTATGCCCTGGGTACCTATAGTACACTGTACAGGGGCTGATAAGGTGACCCAATGTCCAATTGGCTATGTACCTAAAGTACATGGATGTGAAATTAGAGAGAGAACAGCAGGCTGTGTGTCTGATTAGCAGGCCCACAGCCACATTAAGTCGAAAACCAGTGAGGCAAAAAGCAAAAATTGGGGTGACCTTAGGAAAGCAGTCCCTACTCTCCTACATAGAGGATCTTATTGACTTCCACCACTAGGGATGTCTCCGACACCAAAAGACGTTGAGACGGCATTGTATTACATCCAGCCGTCGGCGTCGCACAGCTTCGAGGAAGTGCCAAGTCACCCTCTGGGGACATCACTGACATCATACCAGGATGCTGCACTGGGCTGTTTCCAGGCCTCGTAGCAACTCCAGCTACAGTACAGAGCCAGGTCTCCGATCAGCACAGAGGGTGAACCCGCCGGCAAACATGCAATCACAGTCCCCTCCACCTCTTTGGGACCCCAAGGCGCTCCAGGGAGAGGAGCTGACCCAAAAAGGCTTGTAAAAGCTGGAAATCCACTTCCATTTAGGCCCTAGTCACCCAATCACCAGGATATGGTGGAAAACTCTGGATCGACTCCGGTGAACTGGCCACCTGTAGGGGACCGGGAGGAACTGGCATCAGCGTCAGGACTTCGCAAGGCTGAAGGCCTCCATGACATCAATCCCTTCTGGTGCGACTTACCCAATTTAGACGAGCGACATCCACGGGAACAGCTCCTCAACGACCAATGTCCACAGGAACGGCTTTTCGACCTACCCTGAGCAGGATCTTTAGAAGAGGAGACAGATCGGTGTTGCTTGGATTTCGAACAGGACAACCGGGCCAATAGCAACTTCATCCGACGACTTGTGTTTCACCCTCCGAAAGATGTTGCACTCCTCGGAGTAGTGGTACTCCCAAGCACTACATACAAATGGCATGTGGATCCGTCATCAACATATGCTGCGTACAGATATCGCACGTTTTAAAGCCCGAAGGCATTGGCACACTGTTCCAGACGCAAAAGGTGTTGCGTAGGCCAAAAAATAAAAAAGTGGCCAGAGGAATCGCTTCTCTTGGATCCACGTTACAGTGCGGAAAAGAAGAAAGTGAAGTCCGCACGGTGGAAGGGAGTTACATGGCTCCCCTGATGTTATATCCGAATCAGTCCCCCGGCACGCAGAGGTACTGCTGAAAAATTTCCGGATCCAGACTGGTGCCTGGAGAGTATTCAAAGTGAAGGAATCTGCAACTAGATGTCTCTATCAGACACATACCTCTACCCATAGTACCACATTAGGTGAGGCAGACTGATAGCTTTTAGAAGCAAAAGAAACAAGCATTTTACTTACCTTTGGTAACACTTTTTCTGTTGGATACATTATCTACCTGCAGATTCATCACCTTCGGAATATCCCTATGCGCCAACTTGCACTGGAAACTTTTTAATAACTGTCCCATGTCCATAGACAGTGCTGGCTGTAGGAAAGTAGGATCTTTCAGACATGGATGCCCCCACTTTTTATTTGGTGTCAGTATGTTTAGACTGTCGTAAACTTGGATCCTGCAAACTAGGATCCCGATGTTGGTTGTCCTCTGCTAAATTGACTGGTAAGTACTCCACAATTGGCATACTGGTGTATCCCTGTAAATCCCTAGTACATGATACTAAGGTACCAGGCCATTGGTGCATCCGGGATCTCCCATGGGCTGCAGCATGTATTATGCCCCCATGGGCACCCATGCAAACTGTCTCAAGGTCTGCCATTGCAACCTGCGTGAAATGGTGCATACACATTTCACTCTAGATCTAAGGTTTACCTTATATCCCAGTCACTGCACTTAAAATTTTCAAGTCACCCCTAAGGTAGGCCTTATATCCCAAGGGTAGGGTGCATTGTTCTAAGTGTGAGGGTACCCCTGCATGAGCAGAGACACCCCTTCAACCCCATACTCCATTATCTGGGCTTTGTAAGTGCAGATACGCCCTTTTAACTCAATATGCCCGACTACAAAATAGCTTCACTAAATTTGGTAATGTTTGGTATCACTGGGGATCTCCTTAGAGAACCCTCAATGTCTACCTGTGTAGCCTTGAAGGGTATGAGTGCAAACCAGTGCTGCCGCTTACCCCAAACACAGTTCTGCCCTCCTGCTGGTGAGCATAACTCGGACAGGGGAAGGCAGAACAAAGGATTTCCTATCCTTTAGAATTAGGTGTCTCTGCGCTAGGGTAGGGGTGCTTCAGAGCATCAAAAGACTGCTTTGAAGGGCACACTTGGAGCCCTCCTTGCATAAACTGGTTTACACAAGTTTAGGAGCCCTTGGCTTTTGCTCTGGCACGAAACCACACAAAGGATAGAAGGATGGGAGTGACCACCCACCCTGTCTGACAGACGATGCAGAAGACTGGCAGGACAACAAGACCAAGAGCAGCAGGAGGCCTCAGCAGCACAGTAAAGTTGGAAGCCCATGTCACAGGATATGCAAGGAGGATGCCACTTTTGCAGCAGGTGGATGCTTGAGGCTAAGGCTTCTTGGAGGTCAAAGATATTTGGACTGGAGAGTCAGCAATCCTTGGCAATGACAGACCGACACGGTGCACTGAGACACAGTTTCAGCAGCTCCACGAGGAATTGCAGTCTTCTAAGTTGTGTATGTAATGTAGGGAAGGCTATTGGTGAAATGTTGCTGTGTTACCTTCGCCTATATAGGGTACCTATATGGAATATAACATCTACTCCTCTTCCGAATGAACGACATATGTAACCTATAAGTGTACTACCATTCTAACTAGACATAGGTAGGCACAAAGTGTTAAAAAAAATCTTTAGCTAAAATGTCTAACGTGTAAAAATGTCTAAAAGACTTAAAAAGGTAAAAAAATATATATAAAGGGCCTAGCTCTAAAAAGTGTCTGTTGCTATAGTCTGAACTACTATAAACATTAGAAAGCCATTCATGTCCAAATAAATGAAAATGAATGTCAAATTTGTTTCTGCTTTCCAAATTGAGCTTGTTATTAAAAAGGGCAAATTTCTTCCAGCACACGAAGAGCCAAAAATGAGTCAATTGTTTATGTGTCCTGGCTGGTCGACGCAACATTTTCGTTGCTTGCTTCCACAGTAGATGGCCCCTGTAACACCTCGCAGAGTACGTCAACTGAGCACAGATGTTGTTGCAAGAAGTCCGTAGCCGGTGCTGGGGCAGCCTGTGCGCCGTTCAAAGACTGGGTGTCAGTGGAGGAGCCGGTGTTCATACCAACAGGTGCAGTTACTATCTGCCGTGGCTCAAGGAATGCCACCATCAACATTGGAATATGCTGAGGAAATTGCAGATCATGGGCCGTTATAGGGTCAAGTAGAGCATTCACGTCCGGTTGCGCACATGATGGGAGTATCAAACAAAGGTCTAACGCACGTTACTTACCGTTGGTAACAATATATCTGTAAGAAACAGTAGTTAGGGTTAGATTCCTTACCATAGAATATTCCCAGGGGTCAGACTAGATCTGGAAAGTTTTGCGTAGCAGTACCCCTGCGCGTCGGTAGGTGTCGACTGCGGTTCCACGTCCGTCGTCGGGGTCGTGATCGCCGGGATGATGTCGTAGGAGTACTTAGACGCCGCCCTCGCGCGCTGATGTCAGTTCTTGTGTGAGAAGTTGGCCTGATATATGATGCTCACTAGTTCTAGTGATCACCTTGTATCAGTCCAAACAACCCTTATGGTGATTGGTTGTAAGTCAACCTTATAGACCAGCTATCCTAATGGTAGCATGGACAAAGCAGTCTTAGGCTAAACTCTTTTGGCATGTGAAGCAAGCTGTTTTACCACATATAACCCTTTGAATACCAGATGAAAGGACACCGCACAGGTTGTTATGAAAATAAACAATATATTTATTACTAACATACACCTCTGAACTCTTTATGAGATCAGAGGGCTAAGCACATAACAATACTCTTCAGAAAAATACAATAAGTCACACAAATTACAATGGTGCCCTAGGGGTACTGCAAACCATATACTAAGTAAATGGGTTAAGTAGAACGATAGAAGAAATGAGGATGCCCGGAGGCTGTAGAATCGCTGGGGCTACACTACCCTAACCTTAGGTAAGGAGCAGGAGGCCCACGGGACGCGTGTGCAGTGTTAGAACACACACGCGGGTTTCAATGCAAAGTCAATGGGCATGAACAAACTACAAAATAGGTAAGTAAAGACAGTTCCGACTGGTTGAGACTGAAACTACAGGATACCTGGACACTAAGAGAGTCAATCTACCTATGAGCACCGAAATGCTCTTGTTACCTCACCCACGGGCTGCGGGTGCATAGGTGTGAAAGTGCGTCAGGTTTCCGCGTTGAAGTCAATGGAGCCTTGGAGAAAGATGCTGCAGGCAACCAGGAGGAAGATGTCCGGAGTGATCCAAGGGCGGATCAAGGAAGATGGAGACCTGAAAGCAGAGGGGACAATGTTCACAGTCACTAGCCAGTGACCGGAGTGGAACCAGGTGATGTCGTTCCGATCAGGTGAGGAGGTGACGCTTGACTCTGCAGCCACATGAACCAGGAGGTGTCTTCGACGACCAGGATGGAGGCACGAGCTGTCCCATGCAGGCTCTCGCTGTCGGCGGTGTCTGATCCGGGATCGGAGTCAAAAGGCCTTGGCAAATGCAACCCACGCGGTGTGTGAAGATGGCGTCTGGTGCGGACCAGGAGGGTCCGGGGTACTTCTCTTTTGGAAGGAAGCAAGGGCCAGTCTGGAGCAACCAGACCAGCGGTGTAGTTTTAAAGGTTGGTCGTCTAGGAGGCCACAAGCCAGCCGGCAAGTGACCAGACAACGCGTCGAGCAGCAACCAGGCAGAAGGGCCCCACGCAGATCTCGTGGAGGCTGGAGGGCTGGTCTTCGGTGCAGGAGCTGCTCGGGGCTTCTCAATCCCCAAAGCACTTTCTCGAGGGTGCCTCAGAGGTCGTGCTGGAAGCGAAGTGCAGTTTCTTCAAGATGGCGTTCCCACGTGTCTCGTCGCACCTACGGATCTCAGCTGTGCTGCAGATGTGAGTTGAGGTCGGAGAGGTCTGGAAGTCCGGGTCTCGTCGGGCTCTGTAGTCTGGTTCCACCAGGAAGGACGACAAAGTGAACCACTAGGATGCTTGATGGTGCCTGCTGATGCAGGGGGGCGGTCACCCCTTGGCCACAAGGGAGATTTCTTCAGTCTTCTGTGGAGCAGAACGTCGAAGTCCAGAGTTTCTTCTTTGTAGAGTTGTTCAGGATAATCTAATTTGGAATGGGACCAGCTCCTACCTTTATTCTGCTAAAGGGGGCTGTACTAGTGACTAGGTCCCTCCCATGGGTGGGACCAGGAAGGGGGGTGGTTACGACCCCTATCCTTTGTCCGGTTTAGTGCCAGAGCAGGGGCTGGAGTGCCCCAGAAACTGGTTTGAACCGGGGTATGCACAGGGACACCTTGTGTGCCCCAGGCATGTCTCATTCCTTTCAGCCCTGCCTATCTTGATACACAAAGTCCTGTCTGGGGTGGTGCTAGCACCTCCCCAGGCAGGAAATCCTTTGTCCAGGCCTCCGTTGCTGGAAGGACTCCCAGCAGCAGGAGGTCAGACTTGTGTCTGCGGCAGCAGCATCCATTTTGTGATGCTGAGGCTCGGGTTAACTTTAACCGGGGTTCGAGTTACATACATGTCTTATCCCTCTAGAAGGGTGGAATGCTACCCCCATCACCAGAACCGGCGAGGGGGTAGTATTCCAAAGCGTATGACACCTCACACGACATGTTTTGATAATGCTATGCCAAAGTTAGCAATAAACGCGAGGATTATAATGCACTTAAGAGTATATGGTATAGCGTTATCATGGAACAGCTATAAGGACATGGTTCTGAAAGCTGCAGACAGGCTCAGCTCATGCTAGAGCACCATCTCACATAATTCCAAGCACTCTGCCTTCAGGATTGATTAGGCCTGCCATAGGAGTGACTTATAGGAGTATATGTGTCCATTTTGGGTTAGATATAGGTATACTATATCTAAAGCAAAGGGTGATTACACCACCTTGCCCCAGCTGTGTTACCAGCCAGTTGTGTCTGTTTAGATGGCCAGCCAGGGTTGGCATAATACATGCTGCAGCCCCTGGTAGGCCTTGGGTGCACTTATGCCCTGGGTACCTATGGTACACTGTACAAGGACTTACAAGAGTGACACTATACCAATTGGTAAATGCACCTAAAGTACATGTGTGTCAATTTAGAGAGAGAACAGCTAGGCTGTGGGTCTGATTAGCAGGCCCACAGCCAGGGAAAGTCGTAAACCAGTGAAGCAAAAAGCAAAAATCTGGGGTGACCATAGGATTGCAGACCCTACTCTCCTACATCTTGTACATAGCTTTCCGCGCCAGGAACGCAGAGCCATGCCAGAGACCGACACTGGTGCCATGAAACTAGGGCCCTGAAAGGGATATCCTTAACCTAGATATCAGAACGGGGAGGATGAGTGGGGCGGTAAGGAATCTAACACTAACTACTGTTTCTTACAGATATATCTTTACAGAAGGTAAGTAACTTGTTCATCTGAAAGAAACAGGCTAGTGTTAGATTCCTTACTTTATAATAGATACCCCAGCAATACCAACCCCGGTGGTGGGTCTGCAAACCAAGATCACACCAGAAAGTCCTGGAGAACGGAATCACTCTCCTGGCAGAGGTGATGGCAACCAGGAATGGGTCAGAAGACGAAGAGGGCAATTGTCAAGTGGCTCGAAAGGAGCGCACATCAGATAGGTTTGAACAAGGTTCAAGTCCCACTAAGGCATCACGAAAGGAAAAGGAGGAAACATGTGCGTGATGCCTTTCAAGAATCTATTTACAACAGGGGACTTGAAGAGAGAAGGCTGATCAGGAAGCCTCAAGAAATCTGAAATGGCAGAGAGGTAGCCCTTAAGAGTGTCCAGAGCAGAGCCCTGCTGGGCAAGAGAAAGGAGGAAGAGGAGAACCTCAGAAAGGGGGGCAGAGAGTGGATCCACAGCCTTTGCTGTGCACCATGCCACAAATTTGTTCCACCTACAGGCGTATACCGATTTTGTGGAGGGACGCTTGGCTGCCAGAATCACATCACAAACTTCAGGCGGCAAGTCAAATGGCCTCAACTGCCGCCGCTCAATCTCCACGCACGGAGGTGGAGGCTGGACAGGTTCGGGTGGAGGACCGTCCCCTGCTGCTGCGACAGAAGGTCCTCTTGAAGAGGCAGCCGAATCGGGGGATCGACTGACATGCTGAGTAGCTCGGGATACCAGTACCTTCGTGCCCAGTCCGGAGCCACAAGGATGAATTGGGCCCGGTGGCGCCTGATCTTCTTCATCACTCTGGGCAGAAGTGGTATAGGCAAAAAGGCGTACAACAGACCGCAGCTCCACTCGCGACGAAAAGCGTCTACGAGCGAGTGCCACCTTGGAAATTCCAACGCGCAGAACTGATGACATTGCGCGTTCTCTTCGGTGGCGAATAGATCTAACCAAGGCTCTCCCCACTGCTGAAAGAGGCCTTGCGCCACGTCCGAGTTCAAACGTCATTCATGATCCATCATGCACCGGCGGCTGAGTTTGTCTGCTCTGGCGTTCAGGAAACCTGCCAGGTGTTGAACCACCAGGGTGACGCCCTGGGGTTCCAGCCATTGCCAGAGGCACAGAGCCTCCTGACAAAGGGTACAGGAACCCACCACACCCTGTTTGTTGCAGTACCACATGGCGGTGGTGTTGTCCGTGAACACTTACACTACACTTCCCCGGACAGAGGGAAGGAATACCTTCAGTGCAAGCCGGATCGCTCGCAGCTCCAGAAGGTTGATGTGGAGTTGGGACTCCACCGGAGACCAGAGGCCTCTGATCTCCCTCTCTCCCATGTGGCCCCCCCATCCCAGGAGGGACGCATCCGTCACCACTACGTGCTCCGGTTGGGGTGGGGAGAGCAGCTGACCCAATCACGGTTCGTGAGCCACCACTGCAACTGTCTTGCAGTGCCCTCCGAGACCCGGATGTGGTTGGACAGGTTGCCCTGATGCTGTGCCCACTGAAACTTTAGGTCCCACTGCAGAGCCTGCATCTGCCACTGGGCGTGATGCACCAGAAGGTTGCAGGAGGCCATCAGCCCCAGGAGCCGCAGCGTCAACCTGACCGAGACCCGGGATAAAGGCTGAAAGATCTGAATCAGAGCCTGAATATCCAGAACCCGCTGTTCGGGGGGATAAACCTGAAACTGCGCTGAGTCCAGAACGGCTCCGATGAAAAAGAGCTTCTGAGAGGGACACAGGTGTGACTTCGGCACTTTGATGGAGAACCCCAGAGAGTGCAGGAAGTTGGTCGTAGTCTAGAGGTGGGTGATGACTGTCTGGGGCGAGCACGCCTTCAACAACCAGTCGTTGAGATAGGGGAACACTGAAACCGCCAATCTGCGCAGATGAGCAGCGACCACCGCCATCACTTTCGTGAACACCTGTGGGGCACTGGTAAGGCCGAAGGGGAGCACGGTAAACTGAAAGTGCTTGTGACATACCATGAACCGCAGGTAACGCCGGTGGGCCGGCAGGAGACAGGATGTGGAAATATGCATCCTGAAAGTCCAACGCTACCATGCAGTCTTCTGGGTCCAGGGCAGCCAGGACCTGAGATAAAGTCAGCATCTTGAACTTCTCCTTCTGGAGAAAGACGTTGACGCTCCGAAGGTCCAAGATAGGGCGTAACTCTCCTTTGCCCTTCTTGGGTACCAGAAAGTATTGGGAATAGCAACCAGGTCCTACTTCTGGCCCTGGAACGCGCTCAACGGCCCCCTTGGCCAAGAGGGCCATAACTTCCTCCTGTAGAAGTCGCAAGTGATCCCCCGACATGCGGTGGTACTGAGGTGGCATGGCTGGAGGGGTCTCCTTCAAGGGCAGGGAGTAGCCCCTTTGGATGATTTGCAACACCCACCTGTCAGATGTAATAGAGCGCCAGTGAAGGAGGTGATGGCAAACCCTGCCCCCCACTGGCATTGAATGGGCCTGAAAATTCAGACTAGGAGTATTTTGAGGCAGATGCTGCAGGGGCGGGTGTAGACTGACCTTGCTGGGGCCCCCCGGCACTGCCACGGCGGTTACCACGTCCGTGACCGCTTTGAGGTTGGTTCTGCGGCCTGTGACTAAATGGACATGTGGGGGCGCCCCTTCCTTTGCCACGAAAGGGATGAAAGGCGGAAGTTTGCTGGCGTTGGCCGAGGCCCAAGGACTTGGCCGTAGGCCTGGAGTCCTTGAAACACTCCAGCGCACTGTCCACCATGTCGCCAAAGAGGCGACGTCCATCAAAGGGCATGTCCATAAGGGAGGCTTGGACGTCCCCCGCAAAGTTGGTGAACCTCAGCCAGGCGTGGCAGCGAACTGCCACCGTCATCGTAATTGCCCTGCCCAGCGAGTCAGTGGTATCCAGTCCACACCGAATCGAATATTGTGCTGCATCCCGTCCCTCTGGAAGGGCTTGGGTAAGCTTTACCTGGACCTCCGCCGGGCATTGCGGCAGCGCTTCTGCAACCCTATCCCACAGAGAGTGGGAGTAACGGCCCAAAAGGCAGGCGGTGTTGACAGACCCCAAACCCAAAATGAGTGAGGAGAACAGTTTCTTCCCAAACTGATCGTACCTTTTGGATTCCTGATCCGGAGGAGCAGTCGGGAATGCGGTCTGGGAGGTAGAGGCCTGGGTCACCAGGCTCTGAGGGGTGGGGTGAAAGGACAGGAAGCTGGGGTCGCCCGGAGCCGGGCGGTGGTGTCGGGCCATGTTCTGATCTATAGGGAGGCCTGTAGAGGGCTTGGACCAGGTGCTAAACAGAACGTCAGTGAGCGCTTCGTTAAACGGCAGGAGAGGCTCCGAGGAGCTTGCCTGAGATCTGAGCACCTCAGTGAGGAGGTTAGTCCTCACGGCCGTGACTGGGAGCTCGAGAGCCAAGGCCTTGGCTGCCATAGTCAACACCGTGCTGTAAGCAGCCCCCTCCTCCGTAGCTACAGTAGGAGGGGAGAAAAATCCAGTGTCGGGCGAAGTGTCCGGATCACTGGCCTCCGCCAGCTCGTCTGCCCAGTCCTGGCTCAACTGGCACTGCAGTGCCAGAGGGTCCTCAGACCCCTCCCAGTCCCCCTCGTCATCCATCTCCTGATACTCAGGAATAAATGATGGAGCTGGTTCGTCGGTGAAGGGCTCACCGGGCGGCGTAGAAGATGGCGCCGGGTGGCGCCGGTCTGATGCCGGATCTGGATCGGGATGGGGATCGGGGATGACGCCGTCTGGGGACAGCGTCGGGTGCGGCACCCTTGGTGACGGTGCGAGTGGAGGGGTCGTAAGGTCGACTGGCGTTGTCACGGATCCAGGTCTGGATCCTGAGGAGCCCTGCAGCGTCGGGATCGCAGTCGTCGCCGGCGCCGGGGCCGAAGCACCCGATGGCACCAGAGCCGCCGGCCCGCTTGGGCTCCCAGACGGACCCGCAGGGCCCGAAGGCGCTTCGGCGTGGTCCGGCGGAGGGAAGCGCGACCTCATGGCCGTGAGGAAGGCGCTGATCTCCTCCGGCCTCGCGTGCAGCCCAGGGACCGGCGGGTATGGAGCTGGATGTAGCACTTGCGGCTCCAGCGGAGCCCCATGGGCGATATCGCCCGAACCCCCGGCCGTGTCGCACGAGCGTCGGGGGGAGTCAGAAGAGCGATGTAGCTTCTTTGACTTCTTGTGCCTCAACTTACCTGAGGACTTGGAGCCCGACAAGTTGTGTTGACTCGCAGAGCTTTGATGACTGTGGCCCTGCGACCGGTCCCTCAACCTCCTCCTGGAGCGGCGCGGGCCGACTGCTGGAGCTCAAGGCGCTTGCGGGACTGCTCCCGCCTAGCTTTCGACATCAAGGCCCAGCAGTTGGGCACGACTTGTCATCTTGGTTGGCCCGAGACAGTAAAAGCACCGACGGTGGGGTTGGTAACCGACATCAAGCGGTTACAATCTTCGCAGGGTTTGAACCCGGGCATCTCTATCGGTACCGAGAGTCGAGTAGCGACTCGAGAAGATCCAAAAAAGATCAAAATGTTTAGTCAAAAAGTGACTAGGAGTACTGCTCTTCCCGGATCTGCTCTTGCTGGCGCGGAAAAAAGAAGAACTGACGTCAACGCGCGAGGTCGGCATCTAAGTACTCCGACGATGTCATCCCGGCGATCACGACGCCTAAGATGGACGCGGAGCGGCAGACAACGCCTACTGACGTGCAGGGGTACTTTTCCCCAGAACAGGCATCGGAGGACAGGAAAGATGCTGTCCATCCAGACTGGTCAAAAATACTGGAACCAAGATGCACTTAGTTCTCTCATTCGGTCACAGTATTTCCGCTCCAGAACCGTTTTTACCATCTTCTTGGTGACTGGGACGTCCATTGGGAAGCAGATAGAAGATAATCAGGATAGCTGCTATTAGAAACAGGAGTAGCGGAAGTCCTCGAAAGATGCTTCCGAATACGGAGTGTATGAAGTTTGGTATAACTCCAAGTACCGCCTTAAAGGTGCCTAGAAGTCCAGAACCTATTGTCTTAAATAGGTGGACAATGCCGGTCGTATCAGACATGTTAAAAATAAGATTTACCATTTCTATGAAATGGAAAGGGCAGTTTGTATGGATAAGCGCCAGTATCTCTGTTGAAGACCTTGTGATCTGGAGATAAAAAGTCTCTCAAGCGGAAGTTAAGGGCACAGACTTCTGTAAAAGCATGGCTTTCATTCTGCTTAGAGTATAAAGAAACATTCAATGAAGGCCATAACGGCGCCTCCCTGACTGTATGTGTCGGTGGAAACAATACTTGCGTACAACAAGTAACCTTGGAGCTCAAAGTTACCAGGAACATTCTGCAGCAGCCTATACTGTTTATCATCAAGTAACTCCCATTTGAAAGTATCCCGAAAGCTGGAGTAATCACGACAGCTGGGGCCCCCTTAGATGACAGGACAAGTTTGCTACAGAACCATTACCAGCCCTGTGCATTATATCCTGACATATGAGCAATCCACTTAAAACGTTCTCACAGTTTGTATAGCTTAGAAACAATTCTCGATCCCCACTCCGGCATCAAAATCTGTATGGCAATTCCAAAGGTTCCTTAATGGTTCCTTGTCCATTTTTTCATATCTGCCTGCCTGCTTTTGTTCAAGACAATACTTAAACTGAAAAGTAGTGACCGGTAGAGTTATGTGGCCATGGATAGCCATTCCGTGGACAGTGATTCTGCCACTGTAAATGATAATCTATCCAATTTTTCAATGCACAGCATTGTATATTTTGCTCCTATTTGTGCCATTTCTATCTGTTAATCTGTTAGATTGTATTTACAGAGCCATACTGTTTATAAAACGTCAAGGAACATAGCCTGCACGCAAATATTGCAGCGTCCAGCTCAACAACATACTAGAACGTAACTGAGATTGCCTGTGTTGTAATATGGCCAAATCTTGTTCTACTATGTCTATCCCAGAAGATACAATGTTGCCTAAGCAATATATCCTGGGGGTCAATGTTGTTAACCCATTGTCTACCACTGCTAGAGATTTTTCTAGGTTTGTACGGTCTATTTCCCGTAGTCTCTCTGCGGCCTCTTGTTGGGATATTGTCTAAATTTCATTGTAGGCAGTATAAATGCCAACATATATGAAATGTTTCTGATGGCTTCCTGGCACCTAGTAAGAAATCCCTAAGATCCACATCCTGTGATAGTAAGGATATGTATTTTTTCACCTTTGTGAGTGTTGAAGTTTTTAGCCAATCAAGGCACAACGTTCCAACACTGAAGGATGTCACTACCCCTCGATGGTCATATCGTGGATCTTGCCTATGGATACTGACCCCTTTAGTCCTAACCATGAGTCTAGTTTGACAGTTGTTGGTGTCTTTGAGCCAAATAAACCATTTCTTCCAATCGGGGTCTGACCTGTTGTATTGTATGATGTCATCTAATGTAACCTATGCTTGTGATGTTCCATTACCCTCGGTCAGTGATGGTGTTGGCAGCCGAGGTGTGTTCAAGTCTTTGTTCTTGGCTAGTCCAAGGCAAGACGTCTGTTGCACTGTCTCATTCAAAAACATGATCTGTTGAGGGATAAGGCACGATCTAAATAAATCTTCCATGCCCTGAACTTGCCATTCTCTAGTACCCCAGACTGATTTTAAATTCTATGGTGTATTTGCATAAGTTGTAATCTTGTTCAGACAACTGGGCAATAAAGGATGCAGAGTAAATTTGTTTGGTGTTTGTCAACATATTTTTCTGTGCTGATGCTGGTGCACCCTTCTAATAATATGAGGCTGGGTCGTACATATTAAATCCTGAAAAATATGAAAACTTCTGCTGAGCTCCCCAATGTTTCACTATTAGAAAATGCAGCAGATTTTTCTAAATCAGACACAACATGTTATTTACAGTTTCAAAGTCCTAATCATTGGAAAATGTACTTGAGGAAATGATATTACTCAATGATATTTTAAATAAGTGTGGAATTGAAAAATTTCTGTCGGGCCAAATATATCGAAATCAATCTTGTCCCAAAAATAATCATCCAGTAGAGGAACTGCTGTAATGTTCACTGATGACAAGTCTCTTTGTTCTCGATTAGATGATTGATGTGGTTTTAAAAGAAAGTTCACCTTTTGGGCTTCTGAGCTATGTCGAAGGTATTTGCCATTAACAAGCATGATAAAAACTATCATTAAGCCTAACCAGAAATTATAGAAAAGTATCCCGGAGATTACCCATAGTTCTACCCATGGTGATACCAGGTAGGTTTCATTAAGAAAGTTCAGAAAGTCTTTGACTTGCTGCTTGCGTGACTTTTGAACTTGCATCGTTTCAGGTTCACTTGGATCCAAACAAAACGTATCAAAGTTTATGAAGGAGCAAGAAGCAGTTTGATCAATTGTGATTATTGCATCAGGATTTGTAGAAATCGTTGCCTACTCTTGTTGAGGCATATTTATGTAGAAATCTGAATTTGGTCAAATAGCAACTTGTGTTTCATTTTGAGTTTGATTTTGAAGTTAAACTTCCAGTTTAAGGGGAACAAGTTCCATAGCATTGTTGCATAGTTTCATTCCGTGCAGTTGACTCCTCAAACATGATGAGTCTTTCTGTTTGAACTTCTTGAATTGTAGTGAGAGGAGGGAGTCTGCTACTTTAGAGTCTACGTGGCCTACTGCTCAGTATCGGCCACGTAGTGTCGTTTTATTAGGTAAAATGAGACAAATCTTTTCTCCTTTTTTCCGGCAAGAGGCGGTAGAAGTTCAGTTCTTGTTTCTTTTACTGCTAGGACCTTTACAGGTTTTCTGTAGGATGGCCCAAATTCTTTCTTGTCCGCTATTTTATCTCTGACCAGATCCCCGACTTTTGGGATCCAAACAGGTCTTGCTGGGACTGATTTGACTTTCCCCAGTGGTGGTCTGCTTCAGGTGGATATTACTTTGTTGTGTCCTGGATTCTTTTAGATCCTGTAAAACAGCCAAACGATCAAGGATGTCAAAAGGTTTTCCACCCACCACTGCGCCTTCACAATCAAGCTCAGGTACCCACATTCTTGTACTAAAAAGGACCCCATATGGAGTGACTCCCCCTAGAGAACTTCTTGGCATGTTGTTAAGAGCCCGTTTTACTCCATAACAATATTTTACCCAGCTCTCACACGTGCCTAATACTCTAGCAGTTAAAGACTGCTTTAAGTTTCAGTTTTTCCTCTCCACAGCCTTCAGATGATAAGGAGAGGTGTACCGCAATGCTACACCCAATCCTCGCATGGCCTCCTTGTAAGATAAACCCAGGGCCCTGGTCAGAATGCAATGTGCCAATTACGTATGTCCCTATGAAGACTCGCAAATCTTTTATAACAGTTCGAGCATTAGGCAAGCGCTGGGGCCACACCTATAGGAATTTCGAGCAGGATGCATGCAAACGGACAATTTGATGCTGTCTAGAAATGGGATTTGTGCTGGACATGTTACTGTGGAACCTTTCATCTACTGGCAGATGTTGCATTTCAAGACATAGTCTTTAGTCTGCTTGGCTGATCCAGGTCACCAATAGCGCTATTTCAATAAAGAAACTGTCACCGTAACTCCTGCATGTGTAGAACTTATCCCTTCATGTGCTGCTGGTCGAATTAAAGTACAAGTTACTTACCTTCGGTAACGATGTATCTGGTAGAGACGATTCTAGTCGCAGATTCCTTAATGTAGAATTATCCCCAGGTGGGAGACTGGATCCGGAAATCTTTTTGCAACAGCATCCCTGCGCGCAGGGGGGACAGAATAACGCGACTCTGCCCAGGCGTCATTCACGTATGTGATGTCAGCAAGGTCACATAAGTACCACCCCGGCACACCTACGTTAGTTTTCTTCAGAGAACTTTTCCGCGACACAACGCGGAGCCAGCAGAAAAACTGTGGAAGCATGAGAACAGTGTGCGAAACAGCAGAAAAGAAAAAGGTATGGTGATGAAGAACACTATAAGGAGCAGTGTCAACACTGCAGCACTCAAAAGCAGGGAAATAAGAACAGAGCACAGCCCTGAGCAGCCACCCTGCCGGTTATGAAAACGGTACCCCCCTTAAGACAAGGAACATATGCAAAATGTCATGACAACATGTAGCAGGACAACCCCGACCAAGACCCTTTGAAGGGGAGCCAGTTCCAAGACAAACAGGGAGCAACAGACCTCCAAGGCAACCCCAGCACAGAGTGAGACAAACTCCCAAGGGAGCCAGGGCAGGGCACGGCACAGCCAAATGACCCAACCCAGAAGTAGCAGAGGGGCCAGGACCCGAAGAAACAAGAGGGAAGGAAAGGAGGGATGAAGGAAGGCCTGCCTCAATCCTGGAGCAACCAAAGCAGAGGAGCACAGGAGTACCAATAGATCCAACCTCTACAGTGCCAGGAAGAGGAGGGAACAAAATGCAAGACAACGTCTTGTCAAAAGAGTGAAAGAATGCATGCACTCATCATAGCCACCCGCCGGGAGGTGAGTGCAGAAGGGCGAGCCAAAGGGTCCTCGCAGAACGGGGAGGAGGGGCGGGCCATTGAAGGAATCTGCGGCTGCAATCGTCCCTACCAGATACATCGTTACAGAAGGTAAGTAACTCGTACATCTGATAGAGACTACTAGCCGCAGATTCCTTAACGTAGAATAGATACCCTAGCCATACCCACTGGGAAGGAGGGTCTGCAGAAGAACCCCACCAGCCTGGACACAACAGAGAGGCCCACAGGGGACTAGCCCCATGGATAGGGTGAGGAGCCCCTCTCCCCAGGCAAGAGGAACCCCACAGGCAGAACACCCCCAGCCCCAAGAGGGATGTGGGAAGAAGAAAGAAGTTAGAAGAAGCCTGTTTACCCTCCAGAGAGGAACCAAGGGCAAGTTCATGGAGGTCGAAGCACCCCACGCCTCCACAAGGCAACAAAGCTTCTATCCAATGCCAGGACAAGGAAGATGAAGAAGAAAGCCCAGAGAGCCCAAGGAGATGAGGGAAAAGAAGGCAAGCCTACCATAGACGGAAGGCAACAGACCAGACAGAGTGGCGCCGGTAGCAATAAGCCGCCGGAAGCAGGTAGAATAGCCTGGGGCCCCAGGAAGACTGGGCAGGCTACGCCTGACAAATGCAGAAAAACACAGAAACATCCCAGCATGAAGGCGAGGAAATGCCAGGACCCACTTTTACGAGGGGTCCACGCATACGACCTAAAGAAGCATCAGCAACATACATAAACGCCATGGAGGCCCGAAGGCGGCCAGAACTCCTTAGCAGAGCGCAAGCTATATAACAGCTACCCCTACCCCACATAGGGCAAGTTAAGTCCCAAGGCATGGGAACCCTCTTTGGAAGGAACTTCTGCAGCAGAGGAAAAAACAAAAGAGCCACGGGGAAAGAAAAAAAACAGCGGAAGGCTTAGCAAGCAGCCCAAGAGAAAAACAGAAGGCCTAATCTAAGGGCCAAGTCTGTGGAGACAACTCCAGCAAAAACACAGTACCAAAGGGGCCGTCCAGCAGCCAACAATGCCACAGACCCAGCAAGGAACACTCGAATGGCCATAAAACACACCCCACAGCAAGGGCAACCGGCCCAAAAGAAGGTCCAGGACCAGCTCAACTCAGCAGTCACTGAGGAGGGGAAGGAGGAGGAGGATAAGACGGAGGAGGAGGAGGAGTACGGAGCCCTGTCAAGAAACTTTGGATGGCGGAGTCAGCCAGGGCATGGAATAACAGGGTGCCATTGAATGGAAGATCAATCAGCCGCTCCTGAACATTTTCAGGGAACACGCCATCCCAAAGCCAAGCATGGTGACGGAGGACGACTGAGGAAGCCATGGCCCGGCCCAGCACCTCCAAGAGGTCCAGAGTGGAGCGAAGAATAAACGCAGCTAGCTCCCGGCCATCCAACGCATGATGCTGTAAGTCCACCTGAACAGACTCTTGCGAAGTGGCAGATCCCAAGGACTCAGCCAAGTTCCACAAACAAGAGGAGGCCCTAGCCAACACACATAAGGTGTTAAGGGCCCGCATGGCAGCGCTGGTCGAGGCGAACATGTTGCGCACCCAAGAGTACAGCCGTCGGGCCTCCTGGGACGGTGGAGTCAACAGTGGCGGCAGGGAGGGAAAAGCAGCCTGCAAAAGTGGACGTGAGGCAGAGGGGTGGAGGGAAAGACAGGCCGGGTTACGCGGTGCCGGAAGGTGCTGGTGCAGAAGGTGTGGAGGCACCGGATCCCTCGAGGCGATGCGCCTCCAAGCTCCCATCAGGGAAGAAAGGAGTGAACCCTCAAGCGGCACCAATAGCTCCCTCCCACCAGAGCCCTGGTGGAGTACCTCCAAGAGATGGTCCGCAGGGAAATGAGCAACCAAATCACCCATGCGCCAAATACCCACAGTCGTGCACACTGCGAGAGCGAAGGCCACACCCGCCTCCGTAGAGCCCGCTCCTCCATGGGTTGACGGCTGCAAACTAAGGCAGCCATCCTCGAAGCCAAGCGGGGCGGGCAAAGGCCAGACCTGGAAGTCAGAAGGAACTGAAGAGTGGGGGACCTGTTGCTCCTCTCGCAAACACCTTGGCCTCGGGAATGGGGGGAGCCGCCCTCCGATGACCGGTGAAAAAGCCACCACGCGGCGGCCTGTCTACGGGGAGGATGACACCAGTAGACACCCAACCTCCAGAGAAGAGGGAGCATCCAAACATGAATCCGCGACACAACACCTGTCTAGCGCCGTAGAGTCCGCCGCCTGAGGTAGGACACCATCAAAATCCGGCACCGAAGGAGACGCCGGACAGGGCTCCTCCAAGTCACACAGAGCCGGGGACATGAGCGGGGCCGGAGCCGAAGTGATCAACGTACACCACCGGATTGGCGCCGACTCGACCTCCGACGAGGCAACCGCCTGCGTGGAGGAACGAGGGGGACCAGGGGAGAGACATGAAGCCCTCTGCCAGCCTCGGCCGAGAATGTGATGGAGGTGGCCCACTGATCGATGTGGTGCCACCATGGCTGATTCAACCTCCGACTCACCCTCCGATGGGGCAACCTCCTGCATGGAGGGAAGAGAGGGGCCTAGAGGAGGACGAGGGGTTTCCGTCCAGCCTCCACCCAGAGCGGGATGAGGAGGGTCCACCGACCCCTGTGGGGCTGCCCGGTCCAGCAGGCGCTGGCGCCATGGCGGCATCAGCTCAGCCCTGTGCAAGGCCGCCGCCTGTTCAGAGGGCCGAGCAGGTCTCAAGGATGCAACCCGAGCACCGGCGACCTCCCGTGACACCACAGGGACTCCCACAGGAGTTTGTGGCGAGGCAGAGGTGCTGTGGTCCGAAGGAGGGACCCCGGGAGGCCTGCACCCCAGCATCACCACATCCTCCTAGCCTGGAGCCGAACCAGTAGGCGCCAGGGCCGGAGCCACAGGCGATGCCACGGAGGGCCCTGTGCAATGCAAGGGATCCACTGATGCCCCAGGAGGGGAAGGGGGAGATGCCAGCGAGGCCTGTAAAGCTGCCGCATATGTCTCCATCTGGACTCTCAACGCCCCATCACCGGGAAACGGTGGATAGGAGTACACGCAGGCCGCATCACCTGCGTAGAGCCCATGCCCCCAGCAGTGCAAACACCAGCCCCAGGGGACAAGCTGCGACACTTACCCACCAGGGAGCAACGCTCTCGTGACATCGGAGAGGGATGAGGACGCCGAAGACGGCCGTTTCTGAAACCATCTGCTGAGACTGAGCGAGGGGATGAAGCCGACCTTGAAAAATGCGCTGAGAGTAGTTTCATACGGCGCTCCCGCCGCGACTTTGGCTTCAACTGTTGGCACGCCTCACAATCAGTGGTGCCGTGATCTTCCCCCAAACACCACTTGCAAATGAGGTGAGGGTCCGTTGCCGACATAAGACGCCCACATGACGTGCAAGTCTTGAAGCCCGAAGGCATTCGCACACTGTTTCACCAAAATGTATCACAATGAGGGGAAAAAAGGGGGCCCAAACAGGCCCGAACAGAGACCGGATCCGCATTGCAGGTGGAAAAGGAAAAAAAACTAACGTAGGCGCGCTGGGGTGGGAGTTATGTGACCTGATAATTCTACGTTAAGGAATCTGCGGCTAGTGGTCTCTATTATATCCTAACCTACGATCCATGTTTGAAATGACTCTATCTTCCACTCCAGGAATCTGAGCAAATGGAATGTTATTGGCATCTAACTTGTAGGAGTACTTGAGTGGAAACCTTTTTGATACTGCACCTCTATTTTTACATGAAGCAATAAAAGCCACCATAATCTCATTGTCTATTTTCGTTTTAGAACGAGTGATACAGCTACGGAAGCCATGCATACAGCCCCCTTCGTGGCTTCAACAGCCAATGAATTGCCTTCAATGTGAATGCTGATGGTTCAGTGTGTGTATCACGTGAGTCCTTAGTAGTTTGGATTCCAATACACTACCTGTTCCCGTAGCATTTTGTGCTTAATTGTGCCACCATTAGCATCTTTGAACCTATTTTGAACCCAGTATTGCAAGTATTCATTACATGACTGCACACAGTAAAAGGAATTGCACACTATTAGTGTGGGGAATTCTCGATCCGTATTTACAAGGGGCTGTATCAGTGCTTTTAACTGCCAACTGTGCCGTGCAGTCTCCTAGAGATTGCGTTTTTGTGCAACTTGGATGGAACTTTCCATCCCGCATGCGACCTTTAACGATTGCACATGCCGCAATATATTGTTGCTTACTTCCTATGGCCGGTTGAGCAGATCCGTCAGTATATATGATATATTCATACTGATCCATAGGCATTATTTCATTAGGTTGAGGATATTCTTGTTCGTATTGCAGGAATGCTTGTGTCTTTAAATTTGGGTCATACCTGTGTTCTACATCTGTTGCAGTGAGAAAATTACCCCATTGTATCCATCTCGGATGTAAGGCTTTAGCGTTAGGGACGCTTACCCTTGTCGCAGCCTCTAAGGCTGGAACCGGAGTCACTACTATTATTAATTTCCCCTGAGCCAGTGCTCTTTCTCTCACTAGAGCAGTCTGTACCGCTGTCAGAATCTTTTCAGTAGATGTGAAGCACATCTCATAATTTATGCACAAATGTGATTTATATGCTATAGGTGCTGTTTCACCTTCATTATATGTTAGATAGGTGTACCCAGATTGACCTGCAATTATACGGATCACCAGATTGCATACGTGTACGCGTGTCTGTAAGTGTTTGGGAGCTATCATGTCAGCTTGTGAGAAACAAAGTATATCTGTGTGTTCCTGTGTCCATTTTCTTAGTGGAAAATCAGGTTTTATTAAGTCGTAGAAAGGTTTTACTCTTTCTGCGTCATCCAAAATGTATGTTGAAACAAAATTTAGGAATCCCAGAATTGACTGTAGATTTTTTAAGGATCTTGGAGGTTGGAGCAGCGCACATTTTTCTAAAAATATTGCTTCCAGGCTTTTTCATTTACTTGAAAGTTCATATCCTAAAAACAGGACACTGAAGTGGGCTATTTTTGATTTTTTGCAGTTACATTTGTAGCCCTCAGATGCAAATCCAGAAATGATGGTATTCACCCCGTTCAAGTGTTCTGCTAGGTCATCATCTGTTAGATAATTATTATCCACATAGGACAATGCCTCTTCATATAGTTTTTGTAGTAACTCAGTTACTCTGGTGGAAAACAACACCAGGCTGTTCTTATACCCCTTGGGGAGTCGACGAAATTGCTGTTACGATCCTAGTGCTGAGAATGCTGTTAGATACCTGCTTTGAGGCACTATATTTTGGCAGAAAAATCCATTTGAGATATCAAGTGTTGTTTTGTATTTTTTCTGCACAATGTTACTCATTAATGCAGTACTGAGTGCATTTTGAACTGCAAATGTCTTAGTGCAAGTGTTTAAATGTCTGTAATCTAAAACTAGTCTATATCAATTATCGGGTTCCATGACTGGAATCAAAGGATTGTTAATTTGATAGGTACATGTTTCAATCACCTCTTGGTATTCAAGTTCATCTAAGATCTCCCTGACCTGTTTTTTTTCTTCTTGGTTTATTGGATACTACCTCTGTGCAGTTGGAGTATTTTTCAAAGGAATTATGTGGTTGGTTGAATCCTTATCCCATCCAACATGGTTTTTGTATAATGCTGGAGCCTAGGCTACCACCCACTCCTGCGCATATGAGTGTTGCAAATTCCTGAGAACATGGTCTGAGAATGCCAGTAGAATTACCGTTTCTCCTTTAGGCCAATCCATGACGAATGCTGGCAGCCAATCTCGTTTTGCTAACAAAATGTCATAGCCAAACGTAGTGTTCTCCCAAAAGAGACCTCTCACTTTTTTACACTTGTCCCCCTCCATCTGGGGCATTATTTCATATCCTTTATGTGGGACACTTACTGTAGTATCAGGTGTTTCCACTGTGATATAAACATTGAAGTCTGCTATCACCAGAAATTCTATCAAGTTCGGGCAAGCTATTGTTACTTCTGCCGCACTGTCTAGCATCATCTGAGCCCATTCAGTATTCGAGTCCTCAGAATTCTGGGCATGTCTGATCTATAGACCTGCAACCTTCTTCTTTTTGATCTTTTGCTTCTCTTCTTTTTTGGAAGTGTATTCTTGAGCATGCTGCTTGCCTCTAGACTTTGTATGCTCTTTTTGTCTTTCTGACCGTCCTTCCCTCTCTGAGTTTTTTTGTTAACCCTGAAACGAACAAGAGGAATGTTTATCAGTATCCTGATACCTGTCAGGTTTCCCAATATTATCCCTATTCCTGAGATTATAGCTCTTTTCAGAGGGCTCCTGTGAAGGAGATCTGTCTCGGGATTGAGATCTGTTTCCCTTAAATGTGTGTTGTTTTTTATTGTCCCACTTCTTTTTAGAAGAAGCACGTGTCTGTTTGGTAGTGTCCTTTTCAGAATTGCCCATTAGTTGTGGTTTTAACACTTTCCTACCCAAACTGTTTCTGTCTAATTCTGCATATGCAGTTTCAATTATGTTTGGTAGTTCATGCTCCTGTTTTAAAGGACTGAACTCCCTTAGGCATTGGCGGATAGCCACCGAAGCTGCTTCCCCTTTAATATTTGCTAAAATTATGGCTGATACCTAGGCATAGTTACCTAGTAACTTCATCCCTAAGTTCAGAGCAGGTTCTGCTCTGTACTCGTTTTGTATTTGTCTTAATACATCGGGTATCACTAATAATGAAGGAATACCATGAGTCCTGGTATAAATGGCAGCAAAGACTGTACCCCAAGTGATACAATCCTCTACTTGTGGTGTTATACCCATGGGCAAGCAGATTGTTAGTAATCTGTGTTTTTCATACGGGGTAGTATTCGGGAATACTGCCTCTAGCTGTGTTATTTTCTGAGGTATGGAATTTGTTCGCGCTTTGTGGGCATCTTGCCCATCACTGCATGTAATGTTTGTGGTGTGATTTTAGTGGCTGTACCCCGAGATAGAGTTTCATTTGTTGCAAATGTTGCTGTTTGGACTGTAAATGTCATCATGACGAATTGCGTCATGTTTCTATAGATTTTAATTCAATCTTTGTGTTTTATGAGTCAGTTTCTTGGTGACATTGTTTCAATGTCAGAATGTGGTGTGTAGGCCGATAATATCAGCCATGTTGCCCCTACTCCTCCGAGCGGGGCTAATCTTACTCTTCTTCTTATATGGGGTATGGCGCCTTTAAACCAGTATAAATGTTACTGGTACGTGAGTGGACTTCAAGGTCCTCTAACGGACAGTATTCCTCTGGTGCATCTCCTTCTGTGTAAGAGTGAAATGTTTTTGTTCTTGCATTTGCTGCTGGGACTGTAATCCACAAATAAAATGCCTCTGTTTTGTTAAATTTGTGCGCCTCAAATTCAAATAGCTTTATTCGGTGTAAATAAAACAAACACCATAAAAGCATGCTAGTACACAATAAAAGAAAAACAATCATGTATTACATCATAATCAATAATCATAATTAAAATCAATTTTACACTTTGTGGTTTTCATTGGTATAGTATCAATATGAATTTAGTAAGGTGTAGGGGATAAAAGTACCATAAAAACAGAAGCACAAGCTGCCACAATATATGCAATAAAGTGCTAGTGCTTATAAATGCATATAGATATATAAAGCATACATAGCTAAATTATAATTATTCGTCCTGTTTTCAGTACACCCAGATGTGCATACTCTTTTCACTTCCTAATTGAGAGTTGTAAAAAACGAATGACAGAACTTATCGTTTTCATGTTATCCAAACTCCAGACGCACAAGTTACTTACCTTTGGTAACGATATATCTGTAAGAAACAGTAGTTAGTATTAGATTCCTTTAGAGAAACAATTTTCCACAGCGGACCAACCAAGAAAGCACCTCAAACTTTAAATTCCCATATAATCTTAAGTCTCTTGTGCTGTTCAACCTTCGAGACCTGCTGTGGTTGGGTCCCACTGGATTGCCAGAGAAAAGTTCAAAGACACGTGGAGGCAGCACCAAAATCAAAGTAAATTCCAGAGGCAAAAAGTCATATAAAAATATATATTTTTCTTTATTGATTTTTTCTTTTAGAAGGTGCACAAGACAGCCAACTTGGGAGCTTCGTCAGGGCAAGGTCAAGTGAACTAAAACCTATGTGGGTTTTTAGGTCAAATAGTATGGCTTGATAGGCACGAAATCGATATTTTGAATTGAACGGAATCCAGATGAACAAGGATATTGCTCAGGGAAACAAAGGAAGAAATGAATGTAAGTAAGTCCAAAGAGCGTCACGGGGGCCGTAGTAAATGACAGTCAGAATGCAATAGTATGCAGGTTCCTATAGAGGTCACATATATTTTATATTCATGTCGAGTAATATACGGAATGTCACGGAGATAAGCAGTCCTTGATAAGCTGCACAGTTTAGTGGGTCTCACGTTATGACAACAGATGAACCGGCCCCGCGAAAAACGCCATTAGATTCCTTACCTTAGAATATCCCCAGGTGTCAGACTGGATCCGGAAACTTTTGCGTAGCAGTATCCTTGCGCGTCTGTAGGCGTCGTCTGCGGCTCCGCATCCGTCGTCGGCGTCGTTGGCGCCGGGATGACGTCGGCGGAGTACTTAGACGCCACCCTCGCACGCTGGCATCAGTTCTTATACATAGCTTTTCCGCGCCAGAAACGCAGAGCCATGATAAAAACCAACACTGGTGCCATGAAACTAGGGCCCTGAAAGGGGATGACCTTAACCCTAGATATCGGTTCACAGAACGGGGAGTATGGGTGGGGCGGTAAGGAATCTAATACTAACTACTGTTTCTTACAGATATATCGTTACCGAAGGTAAGTAACTTGTGCATCTGAAAGAAACAGGTTAGTATTAGATTCCTTGCCTTAGAATAGATACCCCAGCAATACCAACCCCGGTGGTGGATCTGCAAACGAATTATCACCCAGAAAGTCATGGAGAACGGAACGGACGAAAAAGCCATCTCTCCGGACTTGGCTGTCCAGGCAGTAGTGTCTTGCAAACGTGTGCAGCGAGGCCCACGTAGCTGCCTGACAGATGTCCTGCAAGGGGACTCCCCGTCCCAGGGCAGTAGTAGCTACTGTGGCCCGAGTGGAATAGGCCCTCAGCCCTACCGGAGGCTCCTTTTTATCCACAGAATAGCATACCTTGATGCACAACACGGCCCACTGAGAGATGGTCCGCTTGTGCACCGCCCGACCTTTTTTAGCGCCCACGTAACGGTAAACAGTCATAATATCTATTCCAAAATATAGAATGGACATAATATCGAAGTAAAAATATAGAATGGACAAAATATCGAATGGACACAATATAGTGGTTAAAAATATCGAATTTAAGGTAAGTAATATCGATTTTCAAAATATAGAAGTCAAAATATCGAAATAAACAATATAGGCATTAAATATATCGATTTTTTAATAATATCAATTTTTTTAAAGTGTTTTGTATGTTAGTATATGTGTGAAAAGTGTATATTAATTTTTGTAATGTATGTTTAATGTATTTTAAGTAATGAATTTTATGTTATTTAATTTTTGCGTAATTTAATTCTGTAGCGGGTTGTGGGTTTATAGGGGAATAGGGTGGGAAGTAATTTAATTGTAATTAATTAAATATTTTTATTTATTTATTGGTATTCATTTTGAATTTATTGTTATTTTGTAATTGGTAATTGATGTTTATTAATTGCCAATTAATTTGTATTAATTGATTATTTGTTAATTATGTTAATTTTCTAAATTTATTTTCTGTAGCGGGTTGTGGGTTTATAGGGGAATAGGGTGGGAAGTAATTTAATTGTAATAAAGTAAATATTTTTTTTCATTTATTCGTATTGATTTGAAATTTATTGTTAATTAATTTTTAATTGGTAATTAATTTCTATTAATTGGCAATTAATTTTTATTAATTGGTAATTATTTTGTATTAATTAAATATTTGATAATTATGATAATTGTATTAATGTATTTTCTGTAGTGGGATGTGGGTTTATAGGGGAATAGGGTGGGAAGTAATGTAATTGTAATTAATTACATATTAAAAATACTTTTTGTGTATTGATAATTAATTTACTGTTAATTTTTAATTGGTATTAATTTCTATTATTTATTCGTTTTTGTTATTTAAAATTAATTCGTTGTTGAATAATTATGAATAGGTTATTAATTTTTAATAACTAATATGTAGTTGTATTTCTAATTAATTATTACATAATATTAAATTGGTTATTAATTTCAATTAATGTTTTATTGGTATTGATATTTAATTTATTTTTAATATTATATTAAATCATTACTTTCCCTACTGTTAAACTCACTGGAGTGGGAATAGTAATTTTCACCCTCCCGCTATCCAACGCTTTCCCGACTGTTGCACTGTCTGGAGTGGGAATAGTATTTTTTACCCCTACGCTATCCAACGCTTTCCCTACTGTTGCACTATCTGGAGTGGGAATAGTAATTTTCACACTCCCGCTATCCAACGCTTTCCCTACTGTTGCACTCTCTGGAGTGGGAATAGTATTTTTTACCCCTACGCTATCCAACGCTTTTCCTACTGTTGCACTCTCTGGAGTGGGAATAGTAATTTTTACCCCTACGCTATCCAATGCTTTCCCTACTGTTGTACTCTCTGGGGTGGAAATAGTAATTTATACCCTTCCAATATCCAACGCTTTCCCTACTGTTGCACTCTCTGGAGTGGGAATAGTAATTCTTACCCCTACGCTATCCAACGCTTTCCCTACTGTTGCACGCTCTGGAGTTGGAATAGTAATTTTTACCCTCCCGCTATCCAACGCTTTCCCTACTGTTGCACTCTCAGGAGTGGGAATATAAATTTTTACCCCTATGCTATCCAACGCCTTCCCTACTGTTGCACTCTCTGGAGTGGGAATAGTATTTTTTACCCCTACGCTATCCAACGCTTTCCCTACTGTTGCACTCACTGGATTGGGAATAGTATTTTTTACCCTCCCGCTATCCAACGCTTTCCCTACTGTTGCACTCTCTGGAGTGGGAATAGTAATTTTTACCCTTACGCTATCCAACGCTTTCCCTACTGTTGCACTCACTGGAGTGGGAATAGTATTTTTTACCCCTACGCTATCCAACGCTTTCCCTACTGTTGCACTCACTGGAGTGGTAATATTAAATGTTACCCTCCTGCTATCCTACGGTAAAATATTGTACATTTTTTTATTAATAACTTAAATTAATTATATCTTAATTTTAAGGTTATTTGAGTATTTTTAAGTATGCTTTCATTAATTATATTTATTATTTCATTAATTTTAAATTACTTTTAAGACATTTAAAAAAATTCGATATTTTGACTGACTATATTTTTTACAGACTATATTTTGGATTCGATATTTTTGTACTTACCTGTTTGTAGATAGGAATTCGATATTTTGGCATTCTATATTTTGGTGACTATATTTTGGTAAGTCTATATTTTGTCATTCTATATTATGTCAGTGATCCCCACGTAACCAACAAAGAGTTGGTCATTGCGATCGAAATAGAATGAGAGCGCGCGTTAGGGTCCAGACGGTGGAGCCTCTCTTCCTCTTTCGAGGGATGCGAAGGCGGAAAGAAGGTGGGCAAAGGTGATGGACTGCCCGATGTGGAAGGCTGTAACTACTTTGGGCAGGAAAGAGGGTCCCGTCCGCAACACAACTTTGTCCGGATTGACAGAAAGGAAGGGAGGTTTAGAGGAAAGAGCCTGGAGCTTACTCACCCTCCTGGCAGAGGTGATGGCAACCAGGAATGCATTCTTCAGAGTAAGGAGACGAAGAGGACAGTTATGAAGTGGCTCGAAAGGAGCGCACATCAGATAGGTCAGAACAAGGTTCACGTCCCACTGAGGCATCACGAAAGGAACAGGAGGAAACTTATGAGTGATGCTCTTCAAAAACCTATTTACAACTGGGGTCTTGGCCAATTACAGACCTATCTCTCTCCTCCCTGCATTGGCTAAAACCCTGGAGAAGCACGTGCATAATGTGCTTTCCAATTTTTTGGAATCACACGATCTGCTTCATTCCACCCAATCAGGCTTTCGTCCTAATCTTAGCACTGAGACGGCGTTGCTGGAGGTGTCTAAAGCCATCAAGGAGATGCTGGACTCGGGGGGGCAGAGCCATGCTGATCATGCTCGACTTGTCGACGGCCTTCGACACCGTCCCCCATGAGGATTTGCTCGTCAAACTTCATGAGATCGGTCTGAGGGGGACGGTGCTCAGCTGGTTTACATCTTTTCCGGCCGGCCGCCGACAAACGGTCTGGACCTCCTCTAGCTCTGCTGAGATGCCGCCATTGGGAGTTGGAGTCCCGCAGGGCTCTGTATTGAGCCCGACTCTTTTTAACATCTTTATGACCCCTCTGGCGGCTCTGGCTGAGTCCTTCGGGGCCCAGATCATATCCTACGCAGATGACACCCAGCTGCTCTTTACCTGCCGGAAAGGAGAGGATTTTGATGGAGAGAGTATCCGTGAGTGCTTTGGGGCTGTTTTTAAATGGCTCCAACTGAACAGCCTCAAGTGCAACTCAGATAAATCGGAGGTGCTCTTCTTCGGTTGTCAATCAGATCCTGACTGGCAGGTATGGTGGCCTGCTGACATGTCTCCTCCGGGGCGGTCGTCTCAGTCAGCTAAGAATTTGGGGATCAAAATTGACAATGGCCTGACTTTAAGATCTCAGATCCTTGCCCTTACTGGCACCTGCTTTGGTCTTCTCCGCATGCTTCGGAAGTTTTTCCCTTTGCTTTCTGAGGACCACAGGAGGACTACGGTACAGGCCTTGATCGGTTCAAGACTGGACTACTCCAATGTCCTATATCTTGACCTGCCGGAATATCTCCTGCAACGGATGCAGGTGGTCCAGAACGCGGCAGCGTGTGCCATTTTTGGCCTGCATAGGCGAGTCAGAGTTTCTGGCTTGTTGCAGTCGCTTCATTGGCTGCCTATCCGACAGCGGATAGTTTTCAAAGCCTTAACTCTTGCTCACAAGGCCTTTTATGCCACTGGGGCTAAATACATTCAGAAGAGGCTCTTTTCCTATCGTCCTTTCCGATCTCTGAGGTCAGAGTCGATGTTTCTTGCCACGGTTCCTCGTGTGAGGAAGGCCCGTATGGGAGGTCGTTCCTTTATGCTCCGGGCCCCACAGCTTTGGAACTCCCTACCCCTGACATTGCGTAGCACCCCAGATCTGTTGGCCTTCAGGAAGGGCCTGAAAACTTGGCTTTTTGCTTCCTAGATTTCCTTATTTTGCTGACCCTGTTTTCTTTTAATCTGCGTGTTGTGTTTGTCTTTTTTCAGGTTGTCAATAAAGCGCCGAGACACTCTTTTGAGTAGCCGAGCGCTATAAAAGATACAAAATAACATAACATAACATAACATAACTTGAACAAAGAGGGCTGATCAGGGAGCCTTAAGAAGGTGGAAATAGCAGCAAGGTAGCCCTTGAAAGTGCCCCAGCGTCAGGTTTTTTTGAAGGAAAAAACTTTCGGAGGGTGAGTTGTTTGGCACAAGAAAAGGAAAAAGTCAACCTTTTTGATAGCCGAGCAGAGGAGGAGAGGAGTAGGTGAATGGCCGCTTTATTTCCCGCCAACTAACTAGGTGCGGTGATTATAAAACCCTACCCCCTGCCCGTTGAAGTAATCAAAGGACTTAAAACAAGTCTTTTTTGTAACCAGATATTGCTCTTAATTCTAAAGAGCTCATCAACCGCTGGTAATTTTTCCAGTTGGTACACAGGGGATAGGTGAGGGTGTGCCTTTTAGGGGGCACACACCCCCCATCCACCTGTTTTTGGTCCTGAAGAATACCGGGCTACTGCCCTAAAGGTAGAAACATGTTGACCAAGCCATCCACACACATATAGAGATACCTTGGCCGTAACTCACCAAGGTACATCTCGCCAATAATTTTTAAACATTGTTCTGATTACTTTGTAATAAAGATTGTTTTTAAGATTACCAGGACAATTTTTAACACCTCTTTTTGCACAAACAGTCACACCTGCTCCACTGTAATCCAGGTGTCGAAGCACATCCTGGTGACGCTAGGTCACCAGGGTGGACCCCGATGATGAAGCAAGTCACCACTAGGTGGTGAGTGAGGGGTTTCCTATCAAAAAGGTTGACTTTTTCCTTTTCTTGTGCCAAACAACTCACCCTCCGAAAGTTTTTTCCTTCAAAAAACCTGACGCTGGGGATACTCCTTCTTTTTGTTTGCATAAATATTCCTACCAGGGGAATAGGAGATATCTCTTGTCACTTCCCAAGTGACATTATCCCTTGCTCTCTCTATTTGTTTTCCAAGCCCTTGAAAGTGCCCAGAGCGGAGCCCTGTTGGGCAAGAGAGAGAAGAAATAGGAGAACCTCTGAAAGAGGGGCAAAGGGGATCCACAGCCTTTGCTGTGCACCATGCCACAAATTTGTTCCACCTACAGGCGTATACCGATTTTGTGGAGGGATGCCTGGTTGCCAGAATGACATTACAGACTTCAGGAGGCAAGCCAAATAGCCTCAACTGCCACCGCTCAATCTCCACGCATGTAAGTGGAGACTGGACAGGTTCAGGTGGAGGACCGTCCCCTGCTGCTGCGACAGAATGTCCTCCTGAAGAGGCAGACGAATCAGGGGATCGACAGACATGCTGAGTAGCTCGGGATAGCAGTATCTTTGTGCCCAGTCCGGAGCCACAAGGATGACTTGGGCCCGGTCGCGTCTGATCTTCTTCAGCACTCTGGGCAGAAGTGGTATAGGCGGAAAGGCATACAACAAACCACAGCTCCACTCGCGAAGAAAAGCGTCTCCGAGTGAGTGCCGCCTTGGAAATTCCAACGCACAGAACTGATGACATTGAGCGTTCTCTTCTTTGGCGAATAGATCTAACCAAGGCTCTCCCCACTGCTGAAAGAGGCCTTGCGCCACGCTCGAGTTCAGACGCCATTCGTGATCCATCATGCACCGGCGGCTGAGTTCGTCCTCCCTGGCGTTCAGGGAACCTGCCAGGTGTTGAACCACCAGGGTCACGCCCTGATGTTCCAGCCACCGCCAGAGGCGCAGAGCATCCTGGCATAGGGTCCACGACCCCACCCCGCCCTGTTTGTTGGAGTACCACATGGCGGTGGTGTTGTCCGTGAACACCTGCACTACACTCCGGACAGAGGGGAGGAATGCCTTTAGTGCAAGCCGGATCGCCCGCAGCTCCAGAAGGTTGATGTGGAGCCGGGACTCCACCTGAGACCAGAGGCCTCTGATCTCCGCCTCTCCCATGTGGCCCCCCAGCCCTGGAGGGACGCATCCGTCACAACTACGTGCTCCGGTTGGGGTAGGGAGAGGGATCTGCCACTGACCCAATCGCGGTCCGTGAGCCACCACTGCAACTGCCTTGCAGTGCCCTCCAAGATCAAGACATGGTCGGACAAGTTGCCCTGATGCTGGGTCCACTGAAACTTCAAGTCCCACTGCAGAGCCCGCATCCGCCACCTGGCGTGATGCACCAGAAGGATGCAGGAGGCCATCAGCCCCAGAAGCCTCAGCGTCAACCTGACCGAGACTCGGGATAACGGCTGAAAGATCGGAATCAGAGCCTGAATAGCCCGAACCCGGTGTTCGGGAGGATAAACCCGAAACTGCGCTGAATCTAGAACCGCTCCGATGAAAAGGAGCTTCTGAGAGGGACACAGGTGTGACTTCGGTACATTGATGGAGAACCCCAGCAGGTGCAGGAGGTCGGCCGTAGTCTGGAGGTGGCTCACGACTGTCTGGGGCAAGCCCGACTTCAACAACCAGTCATCGAGGTAGGGGAAGACTGAAAACCCTAACCTGCGCAGATGAGCTGCGACCACCACCATCATTTTTATGAACACCCGTGGAGCGCTGGTAAGGCCGAAGGGTAGCACGGTAAACTGAAAGTGCTCATGGCCTACTGTGAACCGCAGGTAATGCCGGTGGGCCGGCAGGACGGGTATATGAAAATAAGCGTCCTGCAAGTCCAACGGTACCATCCAGTCTCCCGGGTCCAGGGCAGCTAAGTCTTGAGCCAGTGTCAGCATCTTGAACTTCTCTTTCTGGAGGAAGCCGTTGATGTTCCTCAGGTCCAAGATAGTAGGCCCCCTTTGCCCTTCTTGGGAATCAGAAAGTAGTGACAGTAACAACCACACCCTACTTCTGGCACAGGAACGCGCTTGATGGCCCCAATGGCCAGGAGGGCCGTAACTTCCTCTTGCAGAAGACTCAAGTGATCCCCTGACACGCGCTGGTTCTGCGGTTGCATGGCTGGAGGGGCCGCCTCGAAGGGGAGGGAGTAGCCCCTTCGGACGATTTGCAGCCCCCACCTGTCCGATGTGACAGTGCGCCAGTGGAGGAGGTGATGGCGAACCCTGCCCCCCACTGGCGTCACATGGGCCTGAAATCTCAGACTAGGAGGGTTTTGAGGCGGATGCTGCAGGGGTAGGTGTGGACTGACCTCGCCGTTGTCCCCGACCGCCGCCACAGCAGTTACCACGTCCGCCACCGCGCTGGATGTTAGTCTGCGAGCCGTGGCTGGCAGGACGTTTGGGGGTGCCCATTCCTTGGCCACGAAAGGAGCGAAGGACAACAGATTGATGGTGCGGGGCTGAGAGGCCCAGGGACTTGGCCGTAGCCCTGGAGTCCTTAAAGCGCTCAAGCGCACTGTCTGCCTTGTCCCCAAAGAGGCAACGGCCATCAAATGGCATGTCCATAAGGGTGTTTTGGACATCAGCCGAAAGGTTAGCGGACCTCAGCTAGGCGTGGCGACGAATAGCCACAGTCGTTGCTCAGCGAGTCCATGGTATCCAGCCCACACCGGATGGAATACTGTGCCGCATCTCGACCCTCCACAAGGGCTTGGGTGAGTTTAGTCCGGACCCCCTCAGGACATTGTGGCAGCACATCCGCGACCGTGTCCCACAGAGGGTGAGTGTAACGGCCCAAGAGGCACGCGGTGTTATTGGACCGCAACCCCAAACTAATGGAGGAGAACATCTTCTTACCATACTTTTCGTACCTCTTGGATACCCGATTGGGGGGAGCCGTCGGGAATGCGGTCTGGGAGTTAGAGGCCTGGATGGCCAGGCTCTCGGGGTGGGGTGGGTGGACAAGAAGCAAGGGTCGCCCGGAGCCGGGCGGTGGCGCCTGGCCACGTTCCTATCTACAGGCGAACCTGTAGCGGACTTGGACCAAGTGCCCAGAAGAACGTCTGACAAGGCCTCATTAAACGGCAGCAGAGGCTCAGCCGAGCTTGCCTGCGGTTTAAGGAACTCAGTGAGGAGGTTAGTCCTCATGGCCGCAAAGGGGAGCACAAGGCCCAAGGCCTTGGCAGCCTGCGTCAGCACCACACAACATGCAGCCCCCTCATCCATAGCCACGGTAGGAGGGGAGACAAAACCAGTGTCTGGGGAGGTGTCCAGACCACTAGCCTCCCCTAGCTCACCTGCCCAGTACTGAGAAGACTGGCACTCATGTGCCAGAGGGTCCTTGGACCCCTCCCAATCCTCCTCGCCACCCATCTCCTGCAACTCAGGGTCAAAGGATGGGGCCGGGTCGTAGAAGTAAAAATCTCCTAGCGGCGTCAAATACAGCGCTGAGCGGTGCTGCTCCGGCGCGGGACCCGAATCGAGGGTAGGACCGGGGTCGACATCGTCCTGGGACGGTGCCGGAGGAGACACCCTGGGGGCCGGCGTTGGTGAGGTCATAAGGTCGACCGGCGACGATCCGGAACCGGATCCAACGGAACCCTGCGGCGTCGGGACCAAAGCACCCGACGGCACCGGGGCCAAAGCACCCGACGGCACCGGGGCCAAAGCACCCAGCTCGCTTGGGGACCCAGTCGGGGCCGCTTGGCCCGTAGGCGCCGCAGAACCCTGACGGAGGAGTGAGCGACCTCATGGCCATGAGGAAGGCCTTGATCTCTTCCGGCGTCGCGTTCTGCCCAGGGACCGGCGGGTATGGAGCAGGCCGCGACGCCTGAGGCTCCGGCGGAGCCACGTGGACCGTGTCGCCCGAACCCCCAGCCGCGTCGCGCAAGCGTCGGGGGGAGTCATAAGAGCGATGTCGCCTCTTCGACTTCTTGTGCCTCTTACCTGAGGACTTCGAGCCCGAAGACTGATGACGACTCCCGGAACTGTGGTGACTCCGGCCTCGCGACCGGTCCCTCGACCTCCTTCCGGACCGGGACCTCGAGCGGCACAGGGCTGACTGCCGGAGCTTGAGTTGCTTGGGGGACCGCTCCCGTCTAGCTTTGGACGTCAGGGCCGGCAGTCGGAGCAGGACTTGTCGTCGTGGTCGGGCCCAGGCAGTGAAGGCACCGGCGATGGCGGTTGGTAACCGCCATCAGTCGGCTACAATCGACGCAGGGTTTGAACCCGGGCATCCCTACTAGTACCGTCGGTGTCAAACGACTTCGAAAGAAGATCAAAAAGGATTGAAAAAGTTAGTCAGAAATTGACTATGGGTACTACTTTTTCCGGATCGGCGCTTGCTGGCGCGGAAAAAAGAAGAACTGATGTCAGCGCGCGAGGACGGTGTCTAAGTACTCCAGCGACGTCATCCCGGCGCCAACGACGCCAACGATGGACGCGGAGCCGCAGACGACGCCTACCGACACTCAAGGGTACTGCTACGCAAAAGTTTCCGGATCCAGTCTGACGCATGGGGATATTCTAAGGTAAGGAATCTAATACTTACCTGATATAGTTAAACACATTTTTATTGGTTGGGTAGTAGTGTTCCCGAGGGAAACGTCCGCACAATTCTTTAGAGTACAGTATTATTATACATGCACATAATACACGATATATATAAAACAGCAAAACAAAATTGAATATACAGAGGGTGCTAAAGAAACTCCAAGCACCTACTACCTTAAGGTGCTATAATCATACACAGAATGTGAATGCCACATAGACTACTGAAAATTGAGATTCTAATTACAGCACTCCTAATGGTCACAGATTGTTCAGTCTGTTCATTCTGGGCTTAAGTATTGAGCCCCCAACAAAAGAGCTCTATCTGTCATAGAGAGTAGAATCAAGAGAACAGCAAATATTCCAATGGATAACCGGGGGTCGAATAATCCAAGATGAATTCAAATAGAGTCCACTTTGCGTTTCTTCAATATTTTCTTTATTAATATTCAAATTTCATAAAATAGATTCTCCCAGCATGTACATCGCCAACACTTGTTTCGTCCCACACAGAGACTTCATCAAGGCATAAATATGGTGGAGAGATATCTTATTTGTTCACCAGGTTAATGGAAGCAAACTGCAGTCTATTTGGGGCAGAGCACCATTAAAATTGAGTGATGAGCAAAGACCTGCGTACAAGGCATCAAGGTAGTTTCCAATATAACAATGACCGCAACATCAATCCGAATACGACGATGTGACGATGTGACTAGGCTTAGTAAGTAAAAAACGGACTCGTAGATATAAATCCCATGTTACACCAAGGTCCGGAATATAAACCAACGACCAACCGCTATTTAAAGAGTGTTCATTTTCGCAACCCTGATAAGTTGCTCTTTTAAATAGTGGTTGGTCGTTGGTTTTGTTTTTGGTTTTCGTTGGTTTATATTCTCTCCCCCCCCCCTCCCTCCGCCTGCCCTAGAGCAAATTAAGAAACTGAGCCTACTAACTCCTGGAAGGAGTTAATATACAGCATTAATCAGTTCTTCCTCTGCCCCCCAGGTTCCTGGGCATCAGTGCCGCTGCACCTAATTTTTCGGGCTCTTTCTCAGTGGGCCCACTGGCTTGCCGACATACATAACAGAGTTAAGCCCGGTACTCAGTGCGTTGTTAGTGCCACAGCACTGTAATCCACTTTTCAAATGCACTCTGTTTGACTGAGCCATGACCCTCTGCTCACACTATCCCACGGCAGCCTTGCTGTGGTGGTGCAGCCAAATGAAGTCTGCACAAGGTCTCTGACTCCTTCCAGTCCTGCTAACTAGTTTAAGTTTTGTAAAGCGCCGACAGGGCAGAGGAAAAGAAGTGTCAGAGCGCTATACAGGGTGGAAGACAAACCTCAGCCCAGGGGAAGGAAGTAATTAAGATCATGTGAAACCAGAGTACATTATGTCGGAAAAGATGCAAGTAATGTGCAGAAGGAAATATAACTGGAGAAAAAACAAACATGTCGTAAATATGTGAAGCTTGGAAACTCCGAGAGATGAAAAAAAGTCCAGGTACAGCCTCTGGGGTAGAGGAGTCTAGAAAACCTCCCTCGCCCTCTGTGTATGCAGTCAGAGTACCCTCATTTCACCCCCACCCAGTTCTACCTGCTCAACAGAGAGGCCACAAACAGAAGGGCCCCAAACAGCCGTAGAGTTTCACTGCAATTACAATGACCCTTTTCCGGTCAGCAGAGGTGTGCTTAATTTACCTCAGCTGTGCGCCCCCGCAAGCCATTATTTTAAATTTGTGGAGTTCAAATAGCGCCCTGTTTAACACTAATCGCGGCTTCACACTGCTTTACCACAGCCATTCAGTGGCACCGCACCGCCCCTTTAATAAAGGCTGTAGTAGAATTGGCCTTTTACGTAGCGCACACCACAGCCAGATTTGCCTCTGAGCACTTTAAACATAGAAGTGATTTAGAGTGACTGTAACCTTTACTTTAACATAAAGTGAGCATTGTTGATCGCCTTTGTCTGTGTCCGGGGTTAAAGTTGAACAACCTCTAATAAGTAGGGGCTGTAGAGCTCTCTCCCCAGGGGTACCCCAAGCCCTCAGACAGAGCTCTTAGTGGAATGTGTATTGAATGGGCTACATGTGTTCATGCTCTCGCACCACAGGCACCAGAGAGTCCCCCAGGGTCACTTGCAGGCTCCAGTGGGTTTCCGCCCTCTCTGTCACTGCAGGAGCCCGGGAGGCCATGAGGCTGGTAGGATGCATGCTTTAACAGGCTCCTCGCGCTACCCTGTCACCCCGAGGTAGGCGCCCCTTAAAGTAATGCTAGTGTACGACCCCATCTCACGAGGTCTAACTAAGTTTCCAGCCCTGGATGTTCTTTTTTATAAACCATCCTTTAGTGTCTGATAGCTCAGGGGGTTGTGCTCAACCAAGATCACACAATGCTGGACCCAGTGACATGGTGTAGGAATGCTTGAGGCTGGATAAGGCGCATCCCTGTGACACTGGACTTATTGTAACCCCAAAACAGCAGCAGAGCTGACAGCAGTCCCTGCACATCTCAGTATTTCACTTTCCCTCCAGTGGACCAGTGTACAAACATACACTCCTTATTTGGATTTTTTTTTAGGAAAAATGTGATATCAATTTTTTTTACAGACTACAGTAACTCTCTCATAGTCTGTGGTGTGAAAAAGGGGCAATTGTATTGTAACTGAAAGTCCCAATAATAACGTAAACCGTGTGCTTTGTAAGGAAAAACCTTTTCATATAAAGGACTACAGTCTACGGAAAATTATAAACTGAATGAAAAAAACCCCTTCACCCGAAATATATTAAAAATGCACAACTTTGGAAAAAAGTGCCACTATCTTCAGTTTTGGCTGATCCCACTCTGGATGTTTGGAGGAATCGGTTGTCTAATGCAGAATTTCTGCCACGAATCACTCACAAGTGAACATCTGTGTTTGTTTTTTTTTCCAGTAAAATATTTTTCTTTAACGCAACATACTGTCTACTTTTGGGGGATAGTCAAACAACAAGAGAGAAAGGGTCAGACAGTCACTCTTATACCCCTTAAGTAAACTTTTTTAAACAACAAAAGAGTGACAAACCAGGTGCAATGCAAACCAGGCAAGAACTATATGACCTTATAACCCGAGTCAGAATAGGGTGGATTGGTGAAGAAACTGTGATTCGAAAAGAACCCTCATGCACCAACAAAGGTGGGGGATGAAATTGGGTGAGGGGAGAGGGTGTCAAAAAACATAGGGAGTACCCATTCTGCAGCTTAGCTAACACCGACTGGTCCTTTGTGACAGCTCGCCACTCTTGAAGATGATTTGCAAAACTTCCCCCGACTGGACCGGTGGACGGTAATGGAGGAAGCGGGCACTCATTGCTTGGTTGGAGTTTTCGTGGAGGTGGAGGACTGGCGATTTGCTCCACTTCCTCTGGAGGATCTACGGCCCTAGGACTGGGATTTTAGTTGACCCTGCTGGTTTTGGTGTTTTTGCTAATGAGTGGTTTGAACCCTCTGTTAGAAGGATCGTTGATTATAAGGAATGTAGTGGTGACAGAAGAACAATAGTTACTTACCTGTAATCTGTGGTTCTCCAGTATTGGTGTCTTTCATAGATTCACATGCCTGAATCATTCCCCGTCGTCGGAGTGGGAGCCCACGGTACATAAAAAAGTAGTAAAATATACCCTTAGTACATAATAAATAACAATATACCCAACCAGGAAGTAAAGTAGCCCCAGCTACAGTAACTAAAACTTCCACATTAGAACCTGTCCAGGTCATTATGTATGGACCAAACTGCAGCCAATCAGGCCACAGCTCCCACCAGAATGCTCTCCCCAGAGACCCAGGCTCTCAGATTTTGTAGCACCGGAGTGTACCGGAGTAAAGTATAGATAAAACAGCCTGAGTGAGCCTCTGAGGGGAGGTGGGCGGGTGCATGTGAATCTATGAAAGACACCAATACTGGAGAACCACAGATTACAGGTAAGTAACTATTGTTCTTCTCCAGTATTAGGGGTGTCTTTCATAGATTCACATGCCTGAATCAGAGTAGTGAGCAGTAATAGCAATAACATATACATAGCTCTTGGACGCCAAGGCACATAGCAGTAATGCAAGAAAAACACAATGCAAAGCAATAACACAAGAGGCGTCAAAAAGAGCAAGAGGAGGTGGGAGAGAAATAGCAGAGGCTCACCTTATTGGAAAAGATTACGCAGGACTGCTCTTCCCACCGAGGCATCGGTATCACTCGAAGACTCCAGACAGTAATGCCTCGTGAATGTGTGCCTGCTGGACCAAGTTGCAGCTCTGCAGATCTGCAGGAGAGGCACACCAGCAAACAAAGCAGTCGAAGAGGCGACTGCTCTCGTAGAATGTGCTCTGGGCAAGGTTTGTAAGGGTTTGCCTGCCTGTTGATGGCAGAGCCCTATCGCTGAAGAGACCCATCTAGCGATAGTTTGTTTTGTCACTGCACTGCCTTGTCGTGGTTTGCCATGTGCAACGAATAGCTGATCAGTCTTTCTGATGGCCGCTGTCCTAGAAAGATAGAATTTAAGACACCGTTTGATATCCAGCGAGTGTAGTGTTCGTTCCGCTGGTGTCTGCGGATTTGGAAAAAACGTTTTAAGTATGACTGGCTCATTCAGGTGGAAATCCGATGGTACTTTGGGCATGTACTTCGGGTTGGTGCGCAGTATCACCGAATCATTAGAGAATTGCAAGAAAGGTGGTTTTGATGTAAACGCCTGTATGTCACTGACCCTTCTGGCAGATGTCAATGCCAGTAGTAAAGCAACTTTCCAGGTGATGAATTTTAGATCAACTTTATGAATTGGCTCAAAAGGATGGCGCATGAGTTGAGCTAACACAATATTCAAGTGCCAGGAAGGAGGTGGCCTACGTACTGGTGGAAACATGCGGAATAAACCTTTAAAGAATTGCTGGATAATTCTTGAGGAATATAGTGAATTCCTACCATCCTGTCGGTATCTGGATATGGCAGCTAAAAACACTTTAAGTGTAGAGTGCGCCAAGCCCGATTTAGCAAGATGTAAAAAGAAGGGCAAAATTTTGTCTGGTTCAGCATGTATAGGATGTAAACCCATCGTTTTGCACCAAGCACAAAAACGCTTCCATTTAAGCCTGTAAGTTCTGTTCGTAGAAGGTGCCCTAGCATTGTTCAGGACTTCCTGACAGTCCTGAGGAATGTTCAAATGTGCGAACTCATGGTGTTGAGGAGCCAAGCTGATAATTTTAGAGAATGAGGGTCTGGATGATATATTTTGCCATCCTGAATTGTCAGAAGATCCGGAATTTGAGGCAGCTGAACTGGTTCGCACTCTGAGAGGAGAAGAAGCTGTGTGAACCAGTATTGTCTGGGCCACCGTGGAGCAATTAGAATCATACGACACGGTTGTCTCCTCATTTTCTTGATGACCTTGGGAATTAGAGGAATCGGAGGGAAGGCGTAGGCAAAGATTTGTTCCCAGTTCATTGAGAGAGCGTCCCCGCAAGATTCCTTGTGGGGAATCCAGCTCGCGAAATGGACACATTTCTTGTTGTGGTAGGTCGCGAATAGATCTAGATCGGGGCGACCCCATCTCTGGAAAATTTGATCCAGTGCCGGCTGATGCAGCTCCCATTCGTGAGTGCTGCATTTGGACCTGCTTAGGGAATCTGCCAGCACATTGGCTACTCCCGGGACATGTACTGCTGCCAAGTTGATGTTGTGTGTCAGGGCCCAATTCCAGATTTCTTGAGCTTGCTGAGACAAACGGGCTGATCTTGTGCCCCCCTGTTTGTTCAGGTAATGCATGCTCGTCGTGTTGTCTGTTCGGATCAACACAGACGAGTTTGACAGAGTCGCTTGAAATGATTTGAGTGCGAGGTAAATGGCCCTCAACTCCAATAAATTGATGTGCCATGTCTTTTGCTGTGTGTTCCATTTGCCACTGATTGTCATCCCTTGAAGGTGAGCGCCCCAACCTTCCAGCGAGGCATCCGTGGTTACGATGAAACTGGGGACTTCTGCTAGAAAGGCGCAGCCTACTTGCAGGTTGCGTTCCTGAGTCCACCACAGAATTGCTTGTTTCATTCGTGGCGTTAAGACGATGACATCTTCGAAGGAACCGGATATTTGCACCCATTGGTGGCCGAGTTCTTCTTGTAGTGGTCTCATCCTCAGACGACAGTTCGGGGATAGGAGGATGCACGATGACAACATCCCTAGGAAAGACTTGAATCTTCGAACTGAAACGCACTTTTTTCTGAGGAGTGCCCTCGCCAGTTCCTGGATCTTTGCTTGTCTTTCGATTGAAATGAAGACTTGAGCTTTTTTGGAATCCAGAGTCGCTCCCAGGAAAGACGTCCTCTGAGACGGTGTTAGGTCCGATTTTTTGAAGTTTATTGAGAAACCTAACTTTTGAAATAGGGAAAGGCATGTCTGGACATGACTGCTTGCGGTGGCATAGGAATTGGCCTTGATAAGGCAGTCGTCCAGATATGGGTAAATCTGGACACCCTGCAACCGTAAGTGGGCCGCCACCGGTGCCAACATCTTTGTGAATACCCTCGGGGCTGAACGTAGCCCGAAGGGAAGGACCTTGAACTGAAAGTCCCTGCCAGCCACTCTGAATCTTAGGAACTTCCTGTGCCTGGGGAAGATGGGTACGTGGAAGTAAGCATCCTGAAGGTCCAGGGTTGCCATGTGGTCGCCTTCCGTCAGAAACTGGAGGATCTCTTGGAGTGACAACATTCTGAAAGTCAACTTCTTGATAAATTTGTTGAGGGCACGCAAATCGAGGATGGGGCGCCACTCCCCCGATTTTTTGCGTATCCAGAAAAAACGAGAGTAAAACCCTTTTCCTCTCTGATGTTGTGGTACTTTCTCGATTGCCCCTTTCCGAATCATTGCATTGATTTGGACGAACAGCTCTTTGAGATGTGCTGGGGGTGGTCCTTTTGGGGGCGAATTTGGAGGGGTCTTTACAAATTCCAATATGTGACCTTTTGAGATTACATCCAAGACCCATCTGTCTGTTGTAATATTGGACCATTGAGAGTAATGCAGGGATATTCTTCCTCCAATTTGTGGCTGGCGTAGGCAAAGTGGCGGCAGGACGCTTTCCTCTCTTCTTGTTGGCGTTGTCTCTACCCCGATAGGTAGTTTTACCTCGGGACTGTGTGTAATTACTCCGTCTTTGGCCATAAGGTTGTTGTTTGTAAGGCTGGTACCTTTGGTTGCTTTGGTTGTTCGAATATGGGCGTTGCTGGTAATAACCTCCTCTGCTGGAGAAGTTACCCCTTCCTTTTGCACCACGAAAGGAAGATTTACGGTATTGCAGAGTACCTAATGAACGTGCGGTTTCTGTATCCTTTTTAATGGACTGTAAGGCTTCGTCCACATGTGTGCCAAAAAGGAACTCGCCGTCATAAGCCATATTTAAAACTTTGGCTTGTACTTCTTGTCGAAAGGACGTAGATTTTAACCATCCCTCTCTTCTGAGCACTGCAGCTCCTGCCAATTGTCTAAAACCTGTGGCCGCCACGTCCACTGCTGCGTCGATAATTTCAGACGAAGCACATTCGCCTTCTTGTAGAATCTTGGTGGCCTCAGAGCGGTCTGGCTCAGGCAGTTTCTGGATGTATGGCGATATGTCAGACCACATTTGTCTGTCATATCTACCGAGAATTGCTAACGAATTAGCAGCTCTAACAGTGGTGGCCGCGATAGTAGATACCTTTTTACCAATGGTATCGAGGCGTCTTCCGTCTCTGTCCGTTGGAATGGAGATCTGAGTTGAGGGGTTCCTAGCCCTCTTTTGAGCTGCTTGCGCGATGACTGAGTCCGTCTTTGCCTGGCCGATGAGACAAGCAGGTGAAGAGGCGGGCGCCCTATATTTCTTGTCGACTCGCGGCAATACCGCAGGAGAAGAATTTGGCGTGGCCATTATCTTAAGCCCCTCCTTCCAGATAAAGTCTATAATGGGAATAGACCAACTTTGCTTCTGAGACAGAGTCTTAAAATCATAAAGAAAGCACTCATCTTGCTTTACTTCCATTGAAACTAGAAATCTTTTAGTAGCCTTGTCCATAATTCTATGGAAGTTCGCTATATCCACCGGTGGTGACTCAGCCTTTGGTTGTTCCTCTGGGGATGGCGTATCTGCCTGATAGTCTTCATACTCCGACGAGTCCGATTTATTCAATTCCCCTTCTTCATGGGTGTCCTCATCAGAATTGTCATCATCCTGTTGGTGGGGAGATAATGGTGTGGTAGGTCGGGTATTCTGTGCCTCCTCCGACCTACTAGCCCTTGCACCTTTACTCACTTGAGGCTGTGGGGAGGTAATATGAGAGTCGCCCGACTCCGAAGGCGGGAAGCGGCGATAATAATCGCTCAGCATATATTGCAGATTCTCATAAAGTTCCATTGGCATCTGCATCCCTGGCGCAGATGTGTTCACCAATGTAGGTGCCTGAATTTGCTGTTCCTCTTCCTCTTGATCTTTAACCTGTATCAGTAAGTCAGAAGGACTCTCAGCCGCTTGGAACATGTCATCACCAGATTCTGCTTCAGAATCCAATAGCCTGTCTGGCATTTGGAGTGGCGACAATGGCGTTGATTGAGATGACCGTTTTTGCAATAAAGCCGCAGTTGTGGCTGGAGATGGAAGAGGTATGGCAGTGCTTTTTGCTGACCATACTTGCAGGTCTGTACAAGACGACAATTTTGGTGTAGGTGGATTGTCTTGCAATTGTGGCAAATCCGAGCTCTGTGTCGTCGCCTTGGACGTTGAAGACGATGGCTCTTTCGATTTCAGAGGTGGTGTTACCTTCGTCGACGTGGTGGATCTCGTCGTCGACGAGGGAACCGTCGACGGAGCAGTTTTCATCGTCGACGGGGCCGTCGACGGGGCCGTCGACGAGACAATTTTCACCTTCGTCGACGACGCTCTCGTCGACACGTCCGTCGACGGGGTCTTTCTCGTTGTCGATGGTGTCGACGACAGCAAGGTCTTCTTCGTCGACGGAGCAGCCGTCGACGACGACGAGGGTTTCTTCGTCGACTGTTTCAGTGTCGTCGATGTCTGATCGTCGACGAGAGGTGTGATAACCTTCGTCGACGAGATGGGACGAATCTGAACATGAACAAAAGTTGGAGAGGAGGCTGAGGACATCACAATAGTCGATTTTGGTGAGGAGAAAGTCAAAGTAGAAGTCATGGCAGAGGCAGTCTGACTGGAAATCGGCAGCGTTGTTGGTGCCTTAGTCACAGGTCTCACAGGAGACACCAAAGACTCCGTTCTTTTTGAGCTTGGAAGCTTAACAGACTTCTCAGAGGATTTCTGAGCTTTCGAAGTAGAAGGCTCCCCAGTCTGTGAGACGATCTGGTGTTTCGCCACCTTAGCTTTCGGAGTAGGCACAGCACTCTCAGCTCTCCTTTTCTTAGACCCCTTAGTAGACTCTGAGGCGAAACTTCCTACCTCAGAAAGTGGCTCATCCTTGTTCTTTATCCTCTGCAGCCACAGCAGCAGGCGACCCTCTCTGTCCCTGAGGGTTTTAGGAGAAAATTTACGACAGATGCTACACTCCTTAACCTGATGGTCAGGGTACAAACAGTAGATGCAGCGAGTGTGTGGATCTTCTTTAAACAGTCTCGCTTTTCCACACGAGTCACAGGCCCTGAAAAGGGACTTAGAAGTAGACATTGTAGAAGAAATAAACTCGATCAAAGAGAAGAAATGAGCAGAGCTCAGAGGGACTCCCTATCACACGACGTGCGGTAAAAAATCTGAGAGCCTGGGTCTCTGGGGAGAGCATTCTGGTGGGAGCTGTGGCCTGATTGGCTGCAGTTTGGTCCATACATAATGACCTGGACAGGTTCTAATGTGGAAGTTTTATTTACTGTAGCTGGGGCTACTTTACTTCCTGGTTGGGTATATTGTTATTTATTATGTACTAAGGGTATATTTTACTACTTTTTTATGTACCGTGGGCTCCCACTCCGACGACGGGGAATGATTCAGGCATGTGAATCTATGAAAGACACCCCTAATACTGGAGAACTCTTTTTTCTTCTCCAGCTCCACCGCCTTCAGGGTATCCAGCTCAGTCTTCATCCGGGCCATTTCCTCATCCGTGTGAGTACCGAATAAAGATGAGCAGGAGAAAGGGAGATTGAGGATCCAGGACTGCGCTTCTGGCTTCAGTGCTGTGAGGCAAAGCCAGGATGACCTTCTGGGGAAAATCCCGTGGGGGTAGGAATGGGCTGAGAGTGTAGCACCATCCACTGCAGCACTGATTACTTGGTTCGCAACCAAGCTGCCCTCCTGTAATATCTCCTCGAAGTCCTTACAGTCTTTCTTGGGTAGTTTCTCTGTGAAACATTGGAGAGAGTTCTACAGAGATCTATTGTAGCGCCCGAGAGCGCTGATGCACTGGAGACTTTAATAATGGTAGCGGATGTGCCGCATAATTTTCTCCCCAACGAATCCTGCATCTTGGTCTCTTTGTCTGGTGATACTGTAGACGAGGAGGCTACTGAATAGTTCTTCCTAGCCGCAGCTATATTCACAAAGTCCGGTGATGGATCGGCCTTGAGGAACAAAGGGTCCCAGTCTAGTGGGCGATATATCTTTAGAATTCTCGCTTGAGTGGTTTTGACTGTTGCCGGCGTGAGGAAGATGTTCATAACCAGTTGAAGGAGCCCCGGTACCAATGAAAGTAAGGGTCTAGATGCAGCCCTCTGGTGTAAAGTTTCAAAAATTACCGACGATGAGCTCTGTTGAGTTGGCATAGGAATGCTCAGCTTGTAAGTTCCCCTAGAAAGCACGCCTTGGAACATGCTAACGTTGTCCACCACAGAGATCCTCGATGGTGGACTGTCAGTAAGGATGGGCGAGAAGTCTCTTTTCAGAGAGAGGGTTGAGGAGGTGGAAAGCGTTGGAGAGCTGCGCCTTCTCCTTCTGCTGCATGATCTTGATCGCATCCTAGAGGAAGGAGCTGGAGTGCGAGAGCGTGATATATCTCTTGCTGGAGACATCCGCAGCTCATACCAGGCGGGCCAAAGGAGACCTATGAAGAGGGCTTGAAGCACGCCGGGCGCCTGCGGACTGCACAGAATCAGCCCAGTCATGTAGAGGTCGCATCCATCGTGGTGAGAGATGAATAGATGGTGTCCGCTCTGCTCTTATAGGAGAGCGTTGTGTGGAAAGAGATTGATGTCCATCCGAATGAGACCTTTCAACTGAACGCTGATGCCCAGAGGGAGAGGCCTGATTACTTGATGTCTTGATCACCACCTCGGGAAATCTAGACGTGGAAATGGGACAGTGGGTGCCTGCTCTTGACGTTGATTATGGAGACGGAGAAAGGCTTATAGGAACTGACACCGACGGAGACTTCTGCCTCGATCTCGTCCGTGTCGGATTGCCCTTCTCTGCTGAGACTTCTGTCTCGATGCCGACCGTAACGACGGAGACCTCTGCCTCAACGTCGATCATATTCTGTTTGACAGAGGGCTCTGCCTCTATGCCGATCGTCTTCTCTTCGACGGAGACTCCTGTCTCAACATCGATCTTCTACTCCTCGATGGAGATGCCTGTCTCAACGTCGCTTGTCTTATTTTCGACGGAGACTCAAGTCTCGACGTCGGTTGCGAAACTAGCAGAGACACATGCTTTGACGTCGCACTCCTTGCGGACGTCGATGGAAGCCCTTGCGTCGACTGTCAGTTTTTTGACAATCTGTGTCTTGGCGTCGACCTGTGGTAAGAGGCCGACGAAGTCTTCAGTCTCGTCATCGGTGATGGTGTCTTAAGCCTCGACGCCGAAGATCTCTCTCTCGATGTCAAACATCGCTGATCTAATGACCTGTGCCTTGACGCCGGTCGTCGCTGAAGGGCCGTCGGCTGAGGATCTTCTCTCAATGCCGGATGCTTCTCCAACACTGCTAGAGACTTGGCCCTCTTTGTTGTAGTCTTTGACGACAACTGTTTTTCTGCCGTCTGTAACTTCGACACTGATGCTGAACGAGAACAGATGGGGATCTTGCTCCTCGACGTCGATCAGAGAGGCCATGAAGTCTGTTTTGATGGTTCTCCTAGATAACTTCCTGCACTGTTGCCAGAAGGCAGGAGAGTACGAATCAAGGAGGCAGAGGATGTACACATCATGTTTGTCTGACCTGGCCTTCTTTTTGCCACAGGCAGGCAGGAGTCAAACAAAGAAGGCATTTTTGACCGAAAAAAAATCTTTCTGTCAGGAAAAAATGGTTCAAACCTCACTCTAAGGTCAAAAGACGTCGAGAGAAGGTAAAAAAACCTCAAAAAAATCAAGGTATTTTGGACAGAAAAGCCAAGAAAGAGAGAGCTGTGAATCCAGGGTCCTGACAGAAGACGCCGGAAAGAATAACTGACCTAACTGTCACCCTGAGGCATTGGTTTACAATGCAGCTTGTAGGCTTACAATGTCTGCTTTTTTTGCAGTTTCTTCATGAGGTTTACTCATTAAAAACAGAGTTCAATTTCCTTGTACATTGTTTAGCCTTCATTGATGGGGGGCTGCATTGGTATGAGAAAAATGATTGATGTGTATGTATATAGAGCTGTATATATATATATATAAATATGTTTTTCTTACATAATTTTTATTATTTCTGGGTTCCCCGCACATGGGCGGGAATATTCAGTGCTTATGACTATTGATGAGGATCCCCTGGAAGAGAATTGATGTTTGCGATGTTAGGAAAGGAGTGGCTGTGATTTTGATTTGATTGTGATCTGTATCACCAGGATATTAATGTTTTAGTTTGTGTTTGAGCCAGTATCAATGTATAATTCAGATTTGTTTTTATATACTGTATAGTGAACAAACCGTTGCTGGGAGATATCTCTTTCCTGAAGAAGGTGACTTTGATATTCTAATACCCACCGAACCGCGTCAATGCTCTGCTATTTCTTAGAACGCTAGATCTCTGGGATATTTGTCTGTCAAGAGACATTGAAGTTTCAACATGAAACAAATGATCCGATACAGACTTCTGATTTAATGACATGATATTATGTCTGCTCTGTTCTCCAACTGTGGTGTTGTTTTTTAATAAAGTTGATATATGTATATTGTCAATGTCAGTTTTTCAGGATTTAACAAATTTTTGTTTATATTTCTCAAATGTACAAATAACAAAAAATGTATGCACAATATGATGTTTTTTAGAAGGTACATATAGAATATACTGGCTGAATACATTTGTCTTGTTTTAAAGTGGAAATATTCTCACTTACTTATTATGTGTTTTAATTTACCTTTATGTTTTGGTGATATGGGTTGTATGGAAATTGAGTGATTGCTTAACCCAAAGAGGACTTCATTATTTGACCCTGTTCAGTAGTTAGGCCAAACCCATCAATGAGGGCACTCCTTAAGACTGAGTAACTGTCAGCACCCTTTTCTCTAACAGTGAGGAGCTAGTCTCTACCTTTGTTAGCAAAGGAGAGTGTAGTATGTATGCATTGTACTGTATCTTTAATGTTTATAGTTGTAGAATCCTAACCATTCAATTGTAGAGCTTGGTAGGAAACATTCCATTTCCAGTCAGTTTATTTCTTGTTGGCTTGTCCATGGATGGGATCTTTTACTCTTGGATTAAACTTCATTTGAAGACATTTATGTGTCCTGGATAAATTATTGAGAATACTTCAGAGAGCCACAGGATAGCTGCCCACTGCCCTTGAGGAACCTTCTGTATTTTACAGGCTCTCTCTAATGTAGTGATCCATTTGTGGATATCATCCCCCTCCTTGTGGGGAGGCACTATCTGCTCAGGTTCCTAGTATCAAAGGAGGGTTCCCTGACTCTCGGTGCAGTAGTGCTGCCACCATGGGACTCTAGTCCCCACATTTTCCTAACCTTCTGGACTTCTAGGGTCTCTCTGGCAAGGGCCATCTGTTCTTGCTTGAGCTTGAGTCCAACTCTATGAAGTTTGATCAGCTGACATTCCCTCTCTAAAGAGTCCTCCCTCTTGTTAGAGATGGAGGTCCCTATGGAACTAGCAGAAGCTTTGGAATGGACAAAGGAGCATATAGAATTTTCATGTATTCCCTTCAACGTCCCAGGAGGAAAAAAGATGGACCTACCTCTAGGGACACCATCTGTATCATTCATTAATTCTTTATTTCGGTTAAAATAACCATAAAATAGTACAATGCAATTAAAGACATCAACATATACATCATGTGCTAATAGTCCGAGTAAAAGCTATTTGAACATACATAGGTGCTTAAACTATTTAGATGTATTAAAAGGAATAGCCAAAAGTATCAGGTTTATAGAGGATTTAAAATTCTAAAACAATCAAAGTAGTTCATAATTAAAAAAAGAAATGAATTAATACAGTAGATATTTTCTTTTATAAAATGTTAAAAAGTCAAGGAGCATTTTACAGGGGATAATTTGGACTAGAGTATGGGGCGCTACTGTAATACCAATGCATTTTTGTTTCTGTATGCTATGGGTTAGTGCAGAACTAAGGATACTATTACATTTTTAGACCTTTTTTCTTCCTAACTATTGCTACTGCAAGAAGGAACCGACTCAGACTAAATACTATGGTCTGTGAGGTGTCCCCTTTGAATACTCTTTCCCCCTCTTTAATTTTCCGAAAGCCTAGGAGGAGGCAGATAGGCTTAAACCACTTCCTCCTTGCTTGCAGATATGCAGAGCATATAAATATGACATGGGCCTCATCTTCTTTAACGCCCATATCACAAAGTTCACAATGATCAGTATCACTTTTATTCGTTGGATCTGTCTTGCACACCCACTTAGAAGTTCTAGATTTGAATTGTAAAATGCCATAACGGTACTTTAAATACAGTGACTTTGCCATTGAGGGCAAAATTTCATCCATAAAACATTCAAATTTACATTCGCTTTTAACATCAAAGTATTTAAGTGTCAATTTCACGATTTTGGAGTTTTGAAGTGGATGACTATGAATGTGTTCCCAATATCGTGCCTTCAATAGCCTTTTTGAACCATGAGTTAGGGAATCGGGATCTGTCCAAAAGCTATATAAGCCTAGTTTTAAAAACCATTTTTCAATATGCAGTAGCCAGCTTACTCTAACAATGTTTTTTATCTTTAAGATTTCCTTTAATGCTGCTCTATAGTCCACTAGTTCATCAGTGGACCAAAGACGAACCCAGAAGAGCAGCGGACGTAAGGAGGCATGATCGTCGGAGCGTCGTATGTTTAGGTCCAAAATAGGGGAATTAAAGGAGTACAACCTGGGACAGCTAAAAGTTGTCTAAAGAAGCTGTTGTCCTGTAGTGAAAAAGAGTCTCTGGCTACATGGCCCCACAGTTCTGCCCCATATAGGGCGGCAAATTGAGCTTTATACTTAAATAGCTCAATAGCTGGTGATACTGCCTTAAGGAAGCTGTTTTTATGCTTCCTTATTACAGGAGCTTTGCATTGTATTAACATTAGCCTAGACTTTTCTACCTGTGATATCCAATTCATTTTAGAGTCGAGGCTAATACCCAAGTATTTAAAATTATGGACCTGTTCAATATTCTCCTTATTTACACTAAAAACTTTTTAAAAACCTTTGTGTGGACTGATGGACATAATCTTAGTTTTTGAAGAATTAATTTCAAGATTTTTGTCCAAACAGTATGAATGAAATTTATTTAATAAATTCTGTAATCCTTTAGGGGTCTGGGAAATTAAAATTGTATCGTCCGCGAATAGTAATGCCGGAACGGCTTGACCACTCAACTAGGGAGAGTCATGCTCGAAGCCCAAGAGGGTGTCAGGGATGTCATTGACATAAAGAGAGAAGAGGGTTGGCGCCATAACGCAGCCTTGCCTTACCCCTCTCTTTATGTCAATTTTATCTGTCAGTTCCCCGTTGGGTCCCCACCTTACTCTTGCATAATTCCCCTCATGCAGACTCATTAATTGGTGTAGTATGTCACCGGGGACTCCCATATCTCTTAGTGATTTCCATAGTTTGCCTCTCGGGACCAAATCAAAGGCGGCCCTGAGGTCCACAAAGGCTACATGTAGGTGAGAGTTCCTTATGTTAATATATTTCCATACTAAACATAAAAAATCTAAAAACTTGATCCACTGCACTAATTTTAGCTCTAAATCCTGCCTGATATTTTGTTAAAATAGAATTATCTTCAATCCAAATGTTAAGCTTGTATAAAAGTTGGCGTGCAAAACTTTTTTGGAGTACATCTAACAGACTAATTGGTCTATAGTGGGCTGGATTAAGTCTGTCTCCCTTCTTGAAGATGGTTACGATTTCGGCACCGCGCCACGTCTCCAGTATTCGGGCCCCTCTTAGGATGTCATTACTAAGTAGATTATTGTACGGGGCCCAAAGGAGGTTTTCGTGTTTCCAAAGATCGCCAGGTATTCTGTCTGGGCCCGGAGCTTTACCCTCTTTGACTGCATTGATCTCTAGTATAGTATCAGACAAACTAAATGTTAAGGTTGTAATACACGGGTTAAGTTGTAAATTCCCTAATGTACACTTATCTTCATCTTCCCCACCGCACGAGTACAGGGATGAGAAGTGCTTGACCCAGACACTTTCTTCAAGGAATCTATCCCTTGATGGACTACTTTCTTTGGAGCCACTCGCAAACAGCTTCCAGAAGAAAGAAATTGATCTTTTGTTTTACATGCTAAAAGAAGGTCCGACCAGACTCTACCATCCCAGTCTCTTTTTCCAAGATCAAGTATCTTTTTATACTGCATCCTTTTCTCTCTAATAGTGTTAATCTGATTATCTTTTACAGCTTGTATTAATTTGGTTTTAGCACGGCGACACGCTTTGTTATACCAGCGGCCTTCCTTCAGAATGGGTTTTTTTCTGGCCAGAATGTGCTTGTTTAGTCCCTTTTGAAAAAATCTCTCTAAGCTGTGACATCAAGTTCTCATGCAACTCGACTAGGGAAATGCCCTCTCCATTGTTATCGACTAATGGGGACATTAGAGTTACATAGGAATCGTAGATTTTCTTAATAATTCTTTTTTTACCCATTACCGCAGGCCATTTTAGGGAGCTGCGGTTATTGGATTCTAAGGGGTCCTCTGATCGAGAGTCCTTGCAGGAATTTGACTCCCTTGGGGGGCAAGTAGCGTCCCACAGATTGATAAAGTTAAGGGGAGGTGGTCATTTTCTATACGATTGTCCACCTTTAGATCTTGAAGCATTGGCCATAAGCACATAGAGACCAATCTATAGTCTAAGTGGCTGGCACAACGGCCTCTTTTAAAGGTAGGATTACTTGGACAATCTGACAAGAGCCGCCCATTACAGGCGCGCACACCGTATTCCATTGTTAGTTTTAGTAGTTGCAGAGCCCCTTTTGAGCAAGCAACAGTACTATTTGTGTCAATATGGGGGATATTATTAGCACTATCTTCCTCCCCATAGATATCTTCTAGCCCCACAACTGGTTCAAACTTCCTATTGAAGTCTCCTCCGATGATCAGCTTGGTTTTGTGGTGTAGGCTGGAGATAAAATTAGCTAGCTGAACTATTGTTTCAGAATCCTTATTAGGGGATTGTGGTCTGTTATAAATATTAATAATACAGACCGGCCAGCCTTTTCCATCCCGAAATTTTATCGCCAGAATGTCCGGACTGTTACAGTCTATTTGTTTAACATCAATACTTAATGTTATTCTTGCCCAGATTATCAGGCCACCAGACGGTCTATTTTGTTCAGATTACTAGCTGGAATGTAAAATGATCTGTACCCTACTTTAAAAACATTTTCTATACCCCAGGTTTCCTGGAACAGAATAAAGTCCCCCCTATTGATATACTCGTGCCAAGCTGGATCAGGAATATTTTTCCCTACACCGGCAATGTTCCAGGATATTATTAGCCTCTTACACTTATCCTTGTCCTTAGTAAGGGTGGCTATTGATTTGTTAATCCCACTTATTTTCTCTTTAGTTTTGGGGGTTAACAAATTTAAGTTTAGGTTTCCACCCTTATTCATTAAAATGGTATCTATAGACTGATTAGCTACTTCTCTTGATTTACACCTGTGGTTATTTACATAGGTGTAATCTGTTGTTAATGTAGATTCACCTATTTCGTGTGTATCTCCCAGTCAATAAACTTCATCTAGCCCATAAAGTGGTGCAAATCGGTTATTTATAGCCACCCAGGGGGAGGATGCAAAACCATCTGACATCATTTTATGGGTTGAGATGTGCTGGTTTCCATACTGTCGCATTGCCCTTGGACTGTAGAAATAAGTGAGAACTTTCGGGCAAATTGGGCCCTTATTCATATACTGATATTGTTCGCAAATTAGTCTCACTACTTTGCTATCTCTGAAGTTTACCATAATTGCATCCCCTTGGATATCTTTTGGTTTTCTGCCTATCCAGTTGACTCTTCTAACGAACATTACCTCTCCATTCAGATGTCTAGGGATTGGCCTATTATTATTCAACCAGAATGTCACCTTATTCTATAAGTCTTGGTAAGATTACGGTTTCCCATTTTTTAGTTCAGGGACACCCGTGAGTACAATAACATATGGTAATGACACAGGTGGTAGGTCAACCATGGCCAGGGGAGCTCTCATAATGCTAACATCTTTCTCTTTATTGTTCCCTATATCTTTTGGGCACGCAACATTTTTAGGTGCATCCTTTACTATACAGGGTGTGGTGTGCTGAGTAATCTTTTCGGAAGACTTTTTAGTCTGTTTGTTTGGCTGCTTGTTGGTTCTAGGGCCCTTTGGCAATCCTGCCTCTATAGATTTATTAGTAGTTGGACCTACTACGGGTCCTACAGTGATTGTAGCAGGATCCATTGAGGGGGGAACCATATTCTTCATTTGACCTCTGACTTCAAGTTTTACCAGATTTTTTAACGAGGTAAAGTTGTCTAGGGTTAGCTGTTCAAGTTTCTCCAATTTATTATTGATCGTTTTTATCCTTTTAAGGAGGGGGAGAATTAATGATTTGACAACTTTTTCTATATGTGCCTTTGACACTTCAGCCTCTTCTATGGGAGCCGAGGGGGCCTTCCCTACATAATTATCTCTAGTATTTTTGGTAACAACCCTTGGTGCTACATCAGGTCTTACTGATACTTTAACTACCAGTACACTTGGATCGAATAAGGCGGAATCCGTCGTTTTTGGGGCTTTTTGTTGCCTCCCTTTCTTTGAGGTTTCAGTCTTATTTTTTTTTCATGGTTTTGGGCTTGTATACTGACTGATTCGGATGTAGCAATATCAGTGGTTAGGGGGGTCTCCTGCGCCCTTGTTTGTTCAACAGTGCCTGACCAGCAGGGACCCTTGCTAATGTGAGGCACCACTGATCCCACCTGTACATTAGGGAAGTCAGTCTGAGGTACGGGCCTTAATAGAGAAGAGTTCAATGAGAGAGAGAAATCTGCACTTAGATCAACAAACTGCAAGTTTGGTGTTTGTGAAAGACTTCTATCACTATGTTGTAACCCCAGGAGAGTATTTTGTGTGGATAAGTTGTTAGGGTTATTGTCAATCCTAGGGAGATCTATATAGGAGTCCACAAGTAATGAAGTAGAGTTATTTGCCTGTGTCAAAGTAGTGTCAGTTTGTATTTGCTACAGACATATGTTTGGAGGTAGCGAAAGGCGTCTCTCCCTGTTCTCGATGGCAGAAACAACCACACCAATTTTCTTCTGTAGCATCCTATCAATCGCTGTAAGAGTGGGCAATGGGGTTGTAGCATTCTTTTTGAGTCTGGAGCTAGATCTTGTTTGGACAGGAGTATTTACCCCCATATCTTAATTTAAAATACAGACAGTGCACTATACAAAAGTACCTTTCAATCCACGAAAGGAAAGTAAGCAGATGAGACCAAGGGGGGTGGCCCAGCCCAGCCTCTGCCAGCCCCAGATGGCCACAGACGGCCCGCCCTTTGCCCCGGCTTAGCCCGGCGTCCCGCGATGCGGGGGTTAGCAGCCTTTGTAGCGCCTCCTGGCACTGTGATGACGGTACTAGCCTGAGCCCTGCCGCAGGGGTTAATGGGAATCCGAGTCCTCCGCTCGGCGGCCGCGATGATGGCAAAAAGCGGCGGCGGGAGGACTCGTGCAGCACAGCAGCGGCAGGGTAGGAAGATGCCCAGAATTAGTGTCAGCAAGCAATGACCCACGGTTTCCAACAAGTCTCACACGCTACGCCGGGGGTTAGCAGCCTTTGTAGCGCCTCCTGGCGCTGTGATGACGGTACCAGCCTGCGCCCTGCCGCAGGGGTTGATGGGAATCCGAGTCCTCCGCTCGGCGGCCGCGATGATGGCAAAAAGTGGCGGCGGGAGGACTCGTGCAGCACAGCAGCGGCAGGGTAGGAAGATGCCCAGAATTAGTGTCAGCAAGCAATGACCCACAGTTTACAACAAGTCTCACACGCTCCGCCGGGGGTTAGCAGCCTTTGTAGCGCCTCCTGGCGCTATGATGACTGTACCAGCCTGCGCCCTGCCGCAGGGGTTGATGGGAATCCTAGTCCTACGCTCGGCAGCCGCGATGATGGCAAAAAGCGGCGGCGGGAGGACTCGTGCAGCACAGCAGCGGCAGGGTAGGAAGATGCCCAGAATTAGTGGCAGCAAGCAATGACCCACGGTTTCCAAAAAGTCTCACAGGCTCCGCCGGGGGTTAGCAGCCTTTGTAGCGCCTCCTGGCACTGTGATGACGGTACTAGCCTGCTCCCTGCTGCAGCGGTTGATGGGAATCCGAGTCCTCCGCTCAGCGGCCGCTATGATGGCAAAAAGCGGTGGCGGGAGGACTCGTGCAACACAGCAGCGGCAGGGAAGGAAGATGCCCAGAATTAGTGTCAGCAAGCAATGACCCATGGTTTCCAACAAGTCTCACATGCTCCGCCGGGGGTTAGCAGCCTTTGTAGCGCCTCCTAGCGCTGTGATGACGGTACCATCCTGCGCCCTGCCGCAGGGGTTGATGGGAATCCGAGTCCTCCGCTCGGCGGCCGCGATGATGGCAAAAAGCGGCGGCGGGAGGACTCGTACAGCACAGCAGCGGCAGGGTAGGAAGATGCCCAGAATTAGTGGCAGCAAGCAATGACCCACGGTTTCCAACAAGTCTCACACGCTCCGCCAGGGATTAGCAGCCTTTGTAGCGCCTCCTGGCGCTGTGATGACGGTACCAGCCTGCGCCCTGCTGCAGGGGTTGATGGGAATCCGAGTCCTCCGCTCGGCGGCCGCGATGATGGCAAAAAGCGGCGGCGGGAGGACTCGTGCAGCGCAGCAGCGGTAGGGTAGGAAGATGCCCAGAATTAGTGTCAGCAAGCAATGACCCACGGTTTCCAACAAGTCTCACCTGTATCATCAGTACTATTCCCTGGGGGATCAGAGTTCACCAGAATGGAGTCATCAGACTCCTCCTGGTCATGCTCTGAATTAAGGTCACTAGAGGCCACCCCTCCTGACCCATCTTCTGGAGCAACCCACCCACGTTGTCTTGTTCTTCTGACCTGTCAGGATTCTGGAGGCTATCTAGGAGAAGCAGCTCTGAGAGGTGCTTAGTGGTAGGGTTACTACCGGTCTTTAACTTTCTACAGCTACACAGGGTCCTTAGTTCCTGGAACTTAACGCCACTGTATCTAGAGGGCTGGGAGCAACTGGGTTCGATAACTAAAGATATACGGCCACAAGCATCATTGTTGCCGTTTGCGATTTCTTAATTGCGAAAATTAAGGAATCGCAATTAAGAAATCGCAAACGGTTATGCACCAAGAAATCGCTATTTTTTTGCGATTTCTTAAAATTCCTTAATTGCGATTCACAATTTGCGAATCAAAATTAAGGAATCCCTTCCCATTGATTCCTATGGGCCTAGAGGCCCATAGGAATGTATGGGAAGTCATTCTCAATTTGCGATTAGCAATTTGCAAATCGCAAATTGAGAATGCAATTTTAAGGGAGCAGGGGGGGTCCAAAGGACCCCCTGCACCCCTGACATATAACGTTAAGTGTATTTTTCACACACATATGCCCCAAGGGCATGTGTGTGTGTAAAAAGAAACTTTCAAAAATGCACTTTTGTGCATTTTTGAAAGTTTTCGCAAATTACCATGAAGGTCAACTTCATGGTAATTTACCTCTCCGTATTTGAGAATTCGAAATTTTAAATGTTCTTGCATTGCATTTTAGAAATCGCAAAATGCGATTTCTTAAATGCAATCGCTATTTTAGAAATCGAAACATGATTGCGATTTCTAAAACTGCAAAAAACATGATGCATCCCAATTTTGTCAATTGCATTCGCAAACAGCCGAAATTTGAGATTCGCACCGTTTGCAAATGCAAATGGCAATGATGCATGTGCCCGATGGTGTCTAGGTGTAGTGTGGTATTGCACCTACCTACCCTAGTGAAAACGAAACTTCATAAGAGTGGAGAAAGGGTTGTGCTAGACCCTTAACAACCAATCTAAAATTTCAGTAGAGCTCACATGCCTTCAAAAATATTTTCTATGTGCCCAGTGATGGTTTTTCATTTAATATACACCTAGATTAGCGGGCAAAACAGTGCAAGCTTAAATCCCAAATGCTGCACACCAATGTAGGAGGCTGACTTAGTTTATGGTGCACACTTATTTAAGGGAAGCAACCTGCACTAATTCAGATAACACTTATGGTTGTCTAAGACCACTAAAATCACCATAAGGGCTTTCTGGATTAGTGCAGGGTGCTGCACTTAAATAAGTGTGCACCATGTAATAAGCTAGCCTCCTACAGTATGGTTTTAAAAAGCAGGTTATATTACACAGTAATTACTGTTAGTATATTTGCAGATTACATTGAGTACTGGGGGTATACCTAGATACCACCCCTAAGGATCTCACAATACAAGGTAAGTAATACTTTTCTTGAGTTATAGTTACTGTTTTCCTCATACCAAACAACAGTTCAACACTTAAACATTTTAGAACCATATTCTCATAACATGGGTTCCTCTGGGAGAAAAATGGTTATCGGTTTCACAGGTAAGTAAACTTCTTACAATCAGAAGTTTTAGGTGTTAGGACCTAAGTCCCCTAAGGTCTCAGTAGGAACTCAAGTTGCACCACCAGCGGCACTGGGAAAGCTGAGTGCAGAGTGCAGGGACCCAACATTAGCCAATGGGGCCTTTGCTATGGACTCCTTACAAGCAGTCCACACGTATGTGGGAGCAAAGCTCCTGGGGTTAAGACTGACACTGCAGGGGCTAATAATCAGCAAAGGAGATGCACCACCAGCGTCATAGAAGCGGCCAGGTGAAGAGTGCAACAGAAAATTTGGAGACCCAGTAGATATCAATGGAGATATTTGGTTCAGCAAAGCTCGGGCAGGCCGACTTCCTGTAGGTTACCACCAGATGGAGAGTTAAACTGGGATCTTGGGGGATGCCTGGACACCATTGTTTGGTCCACCAAAGGCCGTGGGACGTTGAGTGTAGGGGTGTCTTTTGGTGTCATGGGGTCTTTTTACCACCTTCGGTCATGGTTGGGGGAACCCTTCAGGCAGAGGCTGAGGAGAACCCTTCAGGTGTCATCTTGAAGCTTGAGGGAGGTCAGAGGTCACTGGTTCAAAGTTCAGGTCAGGGATTACAGGTTGCTAGGTCAGAATCATCAGGTAGAACTCCTTGGTGTCTTGGTCCACTTGAACTCGGGACATGGTGGCTGGGTGCAGAGTGGTGCAGCACCGTGGGACCGCCTGGATCAGGGTTCTGGTCTTAGAGTCTTTGGTTGAACAAATCTAGTGCTTACAGCAGACGGAATCAGTAAGATGGTTACAGGGCAGGTCCTCAAGGCTCTGGGGGCTGCTGGGTGCTGGGTGCTGGACTTTCCGGGGTTCTTGTTGTAGGCAGGTCATAGATGGGATAGGCCGGTAGGGCTGGGGCCAAGGCATTTGGTGTCCTCTTCTCCTTCCTGTTTCAGCACCGTTCTTCTGTCCTTTTTCTTTCTTCCTCAAATTGGAGGAGGAAAGGTTCGGTGTCCCCCCTAAATACTAAATTTAGGGGCGTTAAAGGGGTGTGCAGGTTGGGACCAATGGGTCCCTTGCTTGGGTTGGGTACACTCCCTATTATGCCACACTCTACTGAGAGGGAGCATGAGCCACTTCCTTATTGGCTGAGTCCCTTCATCTTCAAGATGGATGGGACTGAGACGTGTACTTCACCTCACCTCCTCAACCTGAGGGGGAGGGTTAGCAAAGGTGGGCCCACCTCTCTTCCTAGCTTGAATTTCCTGCTGATTTTCCCGCCCATAGTGGGAGCCAGAACCTGTAGGAGCCAGTTGCTGGGGGCAAAAGGCAGGGACAGCCGATCCTTGGGGAGGAGGCATGACACCTCTGCCTAGGATGGGCTTTGTTTCTGGATCCAGAGAGTGAAGGCTCTCAACCCAGGGTTCCAAAAACCTAACTGGTGGTGGCAAATGGTGGGCAGTCATTCACTAGGGATGATCGATTTTCAGGGGGCATCTCTAAGATGGTCTCTGTGTGCATTTTTCGTTAAATCCCACACTGGCATCAGTGTGGATTTAACCCGTTCCATGCTGAGAACAGCCCCCGGCTGTCCCACGTGACGGTGGGCATGTGCAGGGGCTGGCCAGGGGCCGGGCAAACCCCGCCTACTAATTAAAATGCCCACACTGTGCCAGAATTCACCCCACGCTTAACGGATGTGCTGAGGAGTTTGCTCCCAAACTCCCCAGTTTTTAGTAAAGCCATTATGGAGCTGTGGAGTTCGTAGTGACAAACTCCCAGACTATAGACTCTTTATGGCTTTGTTACACTTACAATATCTAAGAATTGACTTAGACACTGTGGGGGTGCAGGGCCCATGTCTCTGTACCCTCACCTTAGGGCTAGTGCACTGTCCTAGAGGGGTGACTTACCTAGGATTTAGGCAGGAGATTGCAGGCATGGCATACAGGGATGTGTACCATGTTAACTCTTCACTCTTCTCTGCACCAAAACAATCAGCCTGAATTGGCAGTGAGTGGGTGTTAAGGTACAATGGCTTTAAGGGTGACAAAATAGGTGCTGCAACCTTCAGATGCCGTCCCAGTTCACAATTCCCCTGGTACCCACGCTACCTTTACAAGTGTCTTACCTGTGGCCAGAGATGTGCCAATTATGGGTACAAAGGCATAGTTTTGGGAAAGAACACAGTCCCTGGAAGCCGGAATGGCAGGCACCCAGGGCACATCAAGTCAGGTTGCATCAGAGGTCAGGCAAAAAGTGTGGGGGAGGGGGCCATGCAAAAAGGGGCACTTTACTACACATTTGCTTCTACATCTTCTCCCTTTGAGTCCCCTTTCCAGATGCCAGAGCTAATAGCTCTATCTTTGCCTCACTCCTTTATCATAAGTTGCCTAGTCTGCCATCTGCACAATTTTTGCCACCACCATCCCCAGCACATCCCTCCTCTACCTTCTTATAAGGCACCAGGCTTCTCCTTTCAACCTTCACAACCTCCTTAGATGGACTCCACGAATGTCGCAGCTTCTGCGCTTCCTACCTCAGGAAGACTGTACCTTTTTACAAAGGCCACAACTCTCATTACTAGTATGCTGGAACAGAGAAAGACTGTACTTCAAGGGAGAGAAGACAATACTTTGAGCTTTGTGGTAGCCATGTAAGCTGTGCTGTTATACAAACAATTGCCTCCTCAAAGGTAGAAAAATAAATCTTGTGTTTATTCCAGGCACTCTTTCTAACTGTATTTTGACATGTATGCCTTGGTCTGTGAATGGTTTCAGGTCTTAACTTTCCTCTTGGGTGTCTCCTCATTCCTTTGGTCAATTTTTTTGTCTACGTGCTGAAACCTTGGGTTATATTACAATAAGTGCTTGTGGGGGTTTGGGGGGCAACAGGAGTTTGTGCCTGCTTTGCATGCCTCTGGGACACTTTGGTATTATAGAAGGGACCGCCGATGCTTGTGCGCCCCTTCTATAATACCGGTAGCGTTGGCACACATAAAATGCCTGTGCAATCCGCAGGGGGGGTTCCTCACTTGCATCGGGCGTGACCAATGCAAATGAGGAAATCCCTTTTTTAGGTCTCGCCTAGGCAGCGTTTGCGCTGTCTCGACGAGAGATGATGTATACAGCATAGTGGGGGAAGCTTCGCCCACTTTCCGGCCATATTTTTGATTGGCTTTAGTCTTAAATTCTGCAGTGTGATTGTATTTAGCTTGTTACTCCTGCCTCCTCATGGCTATGTCTTCATTTATTTCCTTCTGAGGCTATCGGCCCCTTTACTTGAAAAACAGTTTCATTCCCCTGCCTTATCCTGTTCCCTCCTGTAGTCTGTTACTTCTTGGACCAGCACCACCCCCCACCCCCTCCCGTTCATGCCTTATTTCACATCCACACTTACATTGAAAATGCAATAGCCCTCGCGTAAACACGAGTCCTACTGCATTTTCAATGCTTGTTTGTTGTATGATTGCACTCTTTGTCTCGCATGCGCGCATTGCCTTGTATCGTACGCATACGCGAGAAAACAGTGGCGTTTGGTTGCACATTCTTTTCTGTCGTCCTAGGATTGTGGTGAACAGGAAAAGGAACCGTTTCTGCGGCCGTACCGGCTCTGATACCAGGTAAAAGTCAGCCATGTTTTTTTTAGCAATTTATGGTCAGTTTTGTTTGATAAACTTTGCTGATTACCTATAGTTAAGGGATTATGCGCCTAACCCATAGCTACGCAAAACACACCAACACCATAGAATTTCTTAATCCCAGTGGCGCTGACTCCAGTGCGCCGTGTCACACTTACTCTCATTTTTCAAGTCAACAAATTGGCCCCACAAAGGCGCACGAGAAGCGGGTGACGTTTTTGCTTATTTCGGGAAACAGGTTCAAGGCGCGTAACCTTATGTGTACCACAGACATTCCGCAAGTTTTTGTGAGAATCTGCTTACATTTGGCGAGCACGCCCAGTTTCACTTTCGATGTTGGGACAATGGCTGCTGTTTGTTTGCAATGCCATAGGTCTTGAATTTAAATGTAAGACCTGTAGAATTGCTAATATTTTTTTTCATGTGCGCTTTCACATTGTGGCTTAAAGGCGCCCGTGTGCCTGCAATGCCCCCTTATCGGAATCGGAGATCGGGACTGACTAGAAGGAGTTTAGGGTGCTCCACTCTAACTTGGGCTGAAGAGGTACTCAGAGCATCCGTTTCTAGGCTGGCGTGGAGTGGAGCCTAGTGCCTACATAGTTTGGATCGGAGCAGGGACTTGGTCATACAGCTGGGCCCTGCTACTCTTGGACAGTTCTCCCTTTCAGGACCTCTCGAGGGTCGGCTCCCCTCAGAGCAAAGGGCTCTCCTGTGCCGTGTCTTGTGGGGGCAGTCCTAGGATGGGAAGACTCAGGAGCACAGGAGCCCCAGGGATCTCACCCGCTAGCAGCCATTCGGCGGCTGCTGGGAATCTTTTGGCCCGGACTGCACCTTTGAGTTTTTGCGGTGAGGCTGCTTTGGGGACCCGATGAACTACAGTCGGTGGAAGTTAGCCCAAGTACCCAACGGACTGTCTAGATGGAGCGTGCAGCTGTGAGTATCTAATGGGTTGCCGGGCCAGCAGTCATTACAAAGGTGCGCTATCTTCAGTATTATGAGAAACACCCTGGACTGCTGTATCCGATGGTGGAGGGTAGCTGGGAGTATAACAATAACTGCAACTGCAGTAAGCAATTGATGGAGTAGCGGGGCAGCTGTGAGTATGGTGGTGGCCATTGGAGTGAGGTGTTGTATCTAATGGGGCTAAAGTTTTCGTCATAAAGGCTGGGGGATTTTAGATTTGAGTTTTTAATATGTATGGACTGGTAAGTCTTATCGGTGACACCTGCATGGAAGATACAGACTTAAGGCCTTGTGAGTATCGGAGGTAAAACTGGGGCTGTTGGAAGTATTAGAGGAACCATATGTGAGTGTCTTCTTGAGACGGTACATCTTCTAGTAGCCCAGGGGGCTGCGGCGCCATGGTTTGGGAAACTCAAGGGGTTCGGAGGGGCCTTGTTATTAAAATTTATTAGTGTTTCCGTTTGTATATTGAACTGCAAAGGCTTTCACTTATTATTTTTTTATATTTGTGTTTATGTTTTTTACATTTGTTTACTGCATTTTGTTTTCATAATTAACGCGGGCCCACTTCAAGTTCAGGGTGCTTTAGTTTATTTACATTGCCGAGTACAAGCAGTTCCCAGCAGTGTTTGTGTTTTGTTTCATCTTTAATGCACGCTTTCTCCACAATCACATCGCTTAATTTTGTTTACTTATGTTAGTGGTAAAGGCGGAGCAGGTTCCTCATTTTTTGTCAAAGGTATGTTTATTGGCATTTTTTTTTTATAAACATAGAAAAAAAGGAAGGAATTTGCGACAATCCCGCACATCTCCCACGCAGGGGTTAGCTGTGAAAGTAGCCCACATCCAACCCGCCAACCGGGCCGAGCTTTTCCCAACTAGGCCCTGTGCACATCAAGTAGTGCTCAAATAGGTGCAAACCCTGTTGAAGAGGGGTGCCCCCCGGCATACAGGGTAAATGGAAAATAGATGACAGGTAGGCCAGACACCTCCATTACTGATCAACCAAAGTCTGTCCGGTCCAAGCCAACAAAAGTTAACAACCACCCTCTTGTGATGGGTCAAAGGCGAGCATCCACGTGTGGCACCTTGGTGGGGTTCGCCATGGAGGGAGCGATAAGCGGGATACACAGTAATGTCAACAAAAAGAAAAGACCCCCCCAACCCCCCCCTCAATCCTCCCCCCTCCCCAGTGGTGGTAGCAACTCGTAAGAACTAAAGGCAGGGCGCACAGTGTTAAAGGTGCACAGTTGGAATAGGTGAAGGGCTCTAGCGCTAGCAGGACACACTGCGGATGGCAGTGCTTTGGAGAGGAAAGCAACCAAGGGGCCCCAGCGGAATTCAAAGTTCTTAAAATCGTCTAGGAAGATGTCGGCCATTCTCTCCATACTTAGTAGCCTCCAAAGGCGCGAGTGCCAAAGAGAGATGGCCGGGGCTTCCCTTTGCTTCCATGCTGCAGCGAGGGTGAGCTTGGCGGCCCCGATACTGAGCCACATAATCCTCTTGTCCGCCCTAGTCTGGTGGTCGAGACTAGGATCGCGGAGACCCAGAAGGGTAGTGGTCATCGAGGTAGGAATGGGGTACCCCATCATCTCCTTAATTTGGGCAAGAATTTCCTCCCAGTATGGGCGGATGATAGGGCAATCCCACCATATGTGCTGAAAGTCTCCCAACAGCCCGCACCCCCTCCAGCACCTATCCGAAGTATCAGGGAATATTTGCCGCAATTTGGCCGGGTATAAGTACCAATCCATCATGGTTTTCATGTGTGCCTCCCTGAGTTCAACAGAGTGGTTAAACTTGGCTATGTCCGACCATTAGTGTGTCCATTCCGTGTCGGGAATATCCCGTTGGAGTGCCCCCTCCCACATGGACATGTAGCGAGGCCGAGGGGAAATCGCAGTGGAAAGTAGGAACCCATAAATAAAGGTGATAGTGCCCTTCATGGAAGAGGATTTGGTCAGAAAGGCTTCGAACTTGGTGAGGGGTCGTGTAGCTGCATCCCTCACTTGAGGAGAGAGTGCCCAGTGGAGTAGCTGCGCGTGGTGGTAGCGTTCGGTCTCCTGAACCCCATAATCTCTCTTACAGTTGTCGAAGGTGAGTGGGTCCCAATTATGGAACAGATGTGTTACAGCTAAGCAGCCCCCCTCCCTCCGGCATCAAAGGGGCCTTCTGTCAACGCTGGGCGGAAAGCAGGATTAAAGTTTAGGGGAGTGAAGGGGGAGGGGAATGTTGTCCACCTATCGTCCTTGGAAACCGAGTCCCAGACCTTCAAAGTAGTGCTAGTGGGAGTACTGATGTATGCATTTTTGGGTCTGTCGCTCTTAGCCTTCCACACTAGATCCCAGATCGTCCTTCCAGCTATGCTTCGATCCATATGGAGCCAGTGTTTTTCTGACTCCTTTTGCGACCATTCTACTAGCACTCGGAGTGTCGCCGCTTTATAGTACAGATGAATTTCAGGTAATCCCACGCCTCCTTCCTTCCTTGGTCTGCGCAGGATGGCGAAGGAAAAGCGCTCTTGACCCCCCTGCCAGATAAACCGTAACATCATAGATTTTATTCGCCGAAATAACTCCCTATCAAGGTAAATGGGAAGTGCCTGAAGTAAAGCAGTTTGGGAAGAAGGGACATCTTAACCGCGTGGACCCTCCCCAGCCACGATATGAACATGGGTTTCCAGCGGTTCAGGTCGGTCTGTATCTGAGAGAGAAGCGGGTGGAAGTTGGCCGCGTAGAGTTTCCCCAGCGTGGGGGTCAAGTGGATCCCCAGGTATAAAATAGAGGAGCTGGCCCATGAGAGTTGGGTTGATGCTTGCAGATGGAGGACTTCAGAGTGGGGTAATGTGAGGTTCAACACGTAGGACTTGTCGTAGTTAACCTTGAACCCGGCCACCGCCTCGAAACGCTTCAGTTCCGCCTGCACTCGGGGGAGAGAGCGGCCTGGGTCAGAGACGGAGAGGAGGACGTCGTCTGCAAAGAGTGTGATTTTGTGTGCTTCCCCAGTGAAGGGTAGACCTTGAATATTGGGCTTGTCTCTCACCGCCACCGCCAGGGGCTCTATACTGAGGGCAAAGAGTAGGGGAGAAAGGGGGCATCCCTGTCTAGTACCCCGGGAGTGTTCAAAGAAGGAGGACAGGTGCCCGTTTACCACTACTCTGGATCTAGGGGAGAGGTAATTCACCCGAATCATCGTCAAAAACATAGAGGAGAAGCCGAAGGCTGGAAGCGTTTGGAATAGAAATCCCCAGTCTACCCGGTCAAATGCCTTTTCAGCGTCAAGCCCCATCAGGACCGCCAAAATTTTAAACTGGTTGGGCTTTTCGATCAGATGTAGCACCCGCCTCTTGTTGTCGTGGGTCTTGAGGTTCCGTGACGATTTGAACCCGTGTTTTCAACATTGTCGTAAATACATAATTTTGGTATCAGCGAACCGCAAATGGTATATTTAGCATATCCTGGTGTTTTCGCTATGCTACGAGCAAGAGTACTCCTGTTACAAACACATTTCTGATCTACCCATGGCATCCATCTTAGATTATGGCAGCCATTTTGTGTTTCTTGCCCTCACATAGACAATGGACACGCAATGACTTCTGATTACTTCATTCCGATTAAGGACACGTAGGTTGGCCGGCGATTCACCTCTCTAGTGACACGTGCACCTTAGAACAGAACACGCCATGGCTGCATGACTCGACAGAAACTGCCTCCTCTGCCTGAGGCCAGTCCTGCTATACTGGTTCTCGTGTTCGTTGGCCTGATCCTGATTAGGCGGCCGAAGCTGGTAGCCTTGCCCATTTACGACCCACAAACATCTCTTATCCTGCTTTTCTATCTTCTGCACCTGGCTCTGCTCCTTTCCTTCTGGGCCTTTATTAGGGGGAGGTAACGAAATTTACGATGAGGCGGTCCGGGTCTTGAATGAAAAGTTGACATGGGATTATGATGGAAAAGTGGGAACCCCTCGTTCGTAATGTTTTGACATCAGATATTGTTGACGATTCCTGTGCAACGCCAAATATTTATTATTTAGGACACAAAGGTTTGGGAATGTACTAACATGTAAAGAATTTGCCTGAAGCCCAATATTTCGTATATAAGGAGCAACCCTTCTTGTACAAATCGAACAGGCTCCTAGACACTGCCCGTGTGTAGTTTCTGTGACTTCTGTGTCCCTGCAGTAATAACCCTTTGGTCTTTGACGCCACCATCGAGAAGCCCGTGTTTCTGTTTATTTGTGCACCGAGACAGGTAGAACTCCGGGGTCTTCGGGTGTTATCCCTGACACCTCTGGACGGAACCAAAAAGTCCAGAACTCCAATTGGCGCCCAACGTGGGGCGACGTCATTCGGTACCGGTCCAAAAGCCTGAAGAGTTCGAGAAGCTTCGTGTGAAGATTCCTGAGGGAGGCGCCCCAGTTCATCGATCCCGGCATATCGCAAAAGTGGCCCGACGTTCTCTTCCACGAGGGTTCCCGTTCAGGACGGCTGCAGTGGTCCGTTGCCTTGACCGTCGCCCTGTCTTGGACCCGAGGTGCAGTCCTTAGTACGGCGAGACAAGACGGGTTTCTCCTTGGTGACGTCTTCAGTGCCTCAGTTAAGTATTAAGTGGTTGCTAGTTGGTTACTTCGTAAGGGTTGTTAAAATCCTTTTAGTTCTTGGTTTGGTTTGGTTTCGTAAGATTATCACTGGTTGTTCTGGTTACGATAATCTTTTGGTTTAGTTTGGGTATCGATACATTGGTTTGCTTTTGGTAGGCCTAAGTTCTTGGTTCGAGTGCACATTTCTGTTTGTGTTTTTGTTCGTTCTGTGTTCCGGATTACAAAATGGTAAGTCGGAAAAATTGTATGTTGTCGTGTTTTGGTTGCAACAGTGATTCCCGGTTGGAGGACTCATGTCTGGTTCCTCCGATTGGAACTCCTCTATATGATCTTTATTGTAAACACGGTGTGGGTCCTATATCTTATAATGACGTATGGGTCTGATATGCAGAGAAAGACGGTGTCCTTAGTTGGCCACTGCATGGTAGTTTTGAACCCGAAGTCCTTGATAATTTGGAAGTGAAATTGTTTAAGAAGAAAGCCCGGCTGGCAATGTTTGATTCTTTCTTTTACTGGCGAAAAGAATCTAAACAGAGAGAAATTAAAAGATTGAAGAGAGAACAGAAAGAGCAAGAGTTGACTTTAGAACAGGCTGCTAAGCAGCTGCAAGTCAACGAGTCTGAGAAGGCAATAGAGGTGGCTACTAGAGAGCGTAATTTAGCGATAGACAAGTGCTACCCTGCCTTGCCATCGAGTACGACTAAGATAGTAGAGGACCCCGAAAACGATCCTCTGCTATCTTACTTGTTACGGTCACCCCCACCGTATGCACAGGGTGCTACGGCTCCACCTTTACCGAATGTTCAATTGCCGGTTGCTGGACAGCCTGGTATTCCTGCTCCTGCTCCCCTGAATCAAGCTCCTGTACCTCCTGTGGTCAATGTTAATGTTCCTTCGGCACCCCCTCTTCCTGGGTTGCCGGCTTCTTTGCCTATACCTGTATCGCTTATACCTACTGTTTCACAAGCTACCTTGCCTGATACTCCTACTGTTCCTGTTCTATCTGTTCCAACTGCTACTGTGTTTTCTACATCTGCTAGTATTATGACTCCACTTTCTGTTCGTCGGAGAATCACTGATTCTGTCTCGAATATTCTGTCTCCCTTCTATAAAACTCTGATTAAGACTCCTGCCTCTGACTCTGTACAGAGACGTAATCAGCTTCAAAGTACTGAGGAACGGGGAATATTAGATTCCACGGCTCTCAGATGGATTTCGAAGAGTAGGAGATCTAGTACAAGAGATGTATTAGATACATTTATGCAATGGAATGAACCAACACAACGATATGTGTTCGACGAGATGTGCTCTCTTTTACGTGAGGAATTAGAAGAAGATGACTCTGACTCGAATTAGAAGAATTAATTAATGTTCAGAAAGAGTTTGCTGCTGGTACGATAGTTGGTCAAAATATAAAAGAAGCAATGAAACTGATTTTAAGCTATAGGAATGATCCATCCCTTCGTTCACCGAGAGATTTAGAAAGACATAGTACGAAGCAGAATCGCCAATATCCAATGAGGGAGGTTCCTCCAATTTGGCGCGAAGCTGTACAAGCTGACGCAATAAATGGTGTTGTTGCCGCTCCGGCGCAATTCCAGAGAGTGTGGATACACATTCCGTGGAAGCGAGCCGAAGTGTTAGCAGTGAAACAGGCCTTGCCAGATCCGCGTAAAAATCCTGCCGGATACTATAAGGAGTTAGCGCAGACAGTTGAGGTTTGTGTGATGAATCTAGCGGACATTGACATGTTATTTGGGAATGTAGTTCCGCAACCAATTTGGGCCAAAATTCGTAAAGAGAATCATCCAGTTGCCCTAGGTGGTGATTGGGCAGCTATCATTGCAGCAGATGGTCAGCAAATAGGTGGTTCCAAACCCGAACCTCTAATTGCTAATGTTCCAGGTAGGATAATTGAATTAATGAAGACTCTGATGCCAGCATTGCGCGTTAACTGGGACAAGTTGTCCGCATGCAGGCAGAAGAAAGACGAAAGTGTTTCCAACTTTTTCACAAGGTTCGAAGAGACTTTCGTAGATCACAGTGGTCAGGATATGAGCACGGAAGGAGGACAGAGACTATTTGTCGATAAATTTGTACACAATTTGCTACCAGAGCTCAGTAATAAATTGAAAGATTCCGAAAGTGCGTGGGCTGTGTCTACAACTGCGCAAATACTTGCAACTGCACAGTATTATGAAAATAGGGATAAAGAGGAGAAAGAGAAATCAGATAAGAAGACGAAAGATTTAAAAACTAAAGTTCTTCTACAGCAAGCATATCCGCCTCGTATGAATCAGACTAATGTACAGCAAGGGTCATATCAAAGGACAGATTATAGTTCACCGAGGCCACAATACCAATGGAACCAGTGTGCATATTGTAAGAAAGAGGGTCATTATAAGAATGAGTGTCCTGTTTTAGCGCAGAATAACGCTGCAGCAGCTCAAAGAGGTCGTGGTGGTTTTGTGCAAAATTCTAGAGGTCGAGGACGAGGTGCTATGCCTCCACAAACGAATGATCGCCCTTCTAATCATTTTGATCAGCGAAATGGACAGTCTGCCCAACAGAATAGATCGCAACAGTATCATGTTGAAGACTATTGTGAAAATGATGAGGGATTTCAACAAACTGAATACTAGGACAGCCATGGACAAAGAGAGGGAGTAGTATCAGTTCCAGTGGATCAGAGTGGGCCTTATGTCGCAGTAGCAACATCAGGTGTAGTCGAACCGTTTCTGTTGGATACTGGTGCCGCAAAAAGTTCTATCATTCATGCGAAACTCCCTGGCGCACCTTTGTCCGGCTTAACAAATGTTTCTGTAGGTTTTTCAGGCGCCCCTGTTTACAATCCCGTATCTGGTCCTTTGCCTATTTCTGTTGGACCGTGTCAATTGAAAGCACCCCTGATTTTGACGACAGGTTGTAATGAAAATCTGCTTGGTTTAGACTTGTTAAAACGCCTATATGAGACATTGTACTGTTCTCCGGAAGGAGTGCAGCTTACATTGGGTAAACGAATCACCTCTCCGATGTACTTGTCAATGGATGCACTCCCGCCAGAGCTGCGTTCACTCCCTGATACTCTTTGGGCGACTGGTCCTAACGATGTAGGCCTTTTGGAAATTCCACCATATGTAGTCACTTTGAAAGCACATGTAAAATTTCCACGAATTCCTCAATACAAGATTTCTAGTGAAGGTGAACGTGCACTTTTATTGATTGTGCAAGATTTGATTAAGAAAGGTGTGGTTGAAGAAACTAGAGGAAATGTCTGTAACAGTCCTGTATTGCCAGTTTTGAAACGTACTGATCCTTCAAAGCCTCCAGTGTATAGGTTTGTTATAGATCTCAGGGAGGTTAATAAAATTGTGATTCCGCAGTTTCCTGTGGTTCCAGACATCACTGCATTGTTAACGTTGATTCCTGCTACAGCCACATGGTTTTCAGTTATCGACTTGAAGAATGCCTTCTTCAGCATTCAGATAGCCGAGGAAAGAAGAGATATTTTTGGCTTCTCCCTAGGAGGTCGAAGCTTCAGGTTTAAACGTGCTCCACAAGGCTGTTGTGAGAGTCCATCCATTTACAGTCAGGCATTAAAAAGTCAGTTAGATTCCTTTGTGCTTCCTCCTGGTTCTGCTTCAGTGCAGTATGTAGATGATCTTCTAGTGGCTGCCGATGACAAGGAAACTTGCAAAGCAGCTAAAATTTCCTTATTGCATCATTTGTCTAATTTGAATCACAAGGTGTCTCCTTCGAAAATGCAATATTGTTGCCAAGAAGTGACCTACCTAGGTCATCTCTTGTCAAAGGAGGGAAGGAAGTTGACCCCAGAGAGAATAAAAGCAATTACGCAGATGAGTGTTCCCCGCACACAGAGAGAAGTACGTGCCTTTTTAGGTATTACCTCATACTGTAGGCAGTGGATCCCAAATTTTTCTCTTTTAGCAAAACCATTGGTAGCTTTGACTGGGAAAGGTGTTCCGAGTCCGGTGCCATGGTCTGCTGAATGTCAGGAGAGTTTTTCTGAGTTACGTAATGCACTGTGTTCAGCTCCAGTGTTGGGTACACCCGATTACAGTAAGCCATTCACGCTCTATGTTCATGAGAGAGAAGGTTGTGCGTTGAGTGTTCTGACACAGAGATTTGGTGATAAACAACGCCCTTGCGCGTATTTTTCACCAACATTAGATCCGGTAGCTAGAGCGTTGCCTAGTTGTTTGAGAGCTACAGCGGCAGCTGCAGCTTCCATTCGACAATCTGCTGGTTTGGTGATGAACAACATGCTAGTGGTCATTGTTCCTCATTCTGTGGACACACTCATGAACCGAACCAAGACGCAACATCTTACCAGTGCTAGATTATCAGGCTATGAGTTGACACTGTTAGCGAGTCATATTCAGATCAAAAGGTGCAATGTATTGAATCCAGCAACATTGTTGCCGACTAATCAGGAGTCGAGTGATTCTGAACCCCATGATTGCTGTTTTAGAACCGAGGAAGAGACAAAAGGACGAATTGATTTAAAAGACACCCCGTTGTCAGATCCAGATGGCACGTTGTATGTTGATGGGTCATGCTTTAAATTGGAGAATGGTGATGTGACTGCTGCCTACGCAGTAACGACTTTGAGTACGATTGTGGAGACTGCAAGAGTGAGTCAGAATTCTGCCCAAGCTGCAGAATTGATCGCTCTAACGAGAGCGTGTGTTTTAGCAAAGGGAAAGAGAGTGAATGTTTTCACAGATAGTCAGTACGCGTTCGGCGTGGCCCATAGTTTTGGCTGTTTGTGGAAAGAGAGAGGTTTCATTACGTCCCATGGGACTAAGATTCAACATGGTCAGCTAGTTAACGACTTGTTGGAATCTCTAACCTTGCCGACTGAAGTTGCGATTGTGAAATGCAGTGCTCATAAAGCAATCACGGATGATGTTGGTTGTGGAAATGCTTTTGCTGATGAAACCGCTAAACAGACAGCTAGAAATATGATGAGTAGGATGAATGTTGCAACGTCTGCAAGATGGATTTCCGAGTCTGGAATGTGTGAGGACACAGTGGAAAGTGTGAAAGAAATTCAGAAAGAAGCGACTGAGGAGGAAAAGCTTGCATGGAAAGAGAGTACGGGTAAATTGGACTCGAGTGGATGTTGGATTGATTTGTCGGAACAACAGCGTTGGATGTTGCCTGATGCGTACGTGCTTGCAGTGGTGACGATGGCGCATGGAGCAGCGCATATTAGTTCTAAAGGGATTTGTAAGATGTTGGCTCCAGTCTGGAAGAATGATGGGATTAGTAAGTGTGCAGAGAGAGTGGTGAGAAATTGTATGGTATGCCTGATGCATAATCCTGGCAAGGGAGTCCCCACACCTGCTGGTCACTTCGCTCCTCCCTCTTGCCCCTTTGAAGTGATTCAGTTAGATTTCATTCACATGGATCGTTGCATCAACCTAAAGTACGTCCTAGTGGTAGTTTGTGCTTTCTCCAGATGGATCGAAGCATATCCACTGAAGGACAACACTGCCCTGTCAACTGCCAAAATCCTTCTCAAAGAATATTTCCCTAGGTATGGAATCTATATCAAAAGGAGGGAGGTAAGATAGTTGATCAATGGATCAACGGACACGATTTACCACACAGGGTGGTGGAAGGTCCAGTCACAGCTTGTGTCCGTATTTAGCACTAAGAATACAACAGGGGGTTGCTGAACTGTTCCTATGGAGAGTGAGAGAAGAATTAACTGGCATGACCAAAGATGTTAGAGTAACATCCTGGGGCATCCATTTTGTTGGATGTAATTGCCTCACACACCCCGAAGGATGTCATGCTTCATCATCGGCGGTTGCTCCTCGTCGGGGAGGCGGTGCAATCCCCGACGGGCTCACCTCAAAGAGGGGCTCTTTGGCGGAGATCTTTTTCCAACAGCCTTATGGTGAGGTGGGGGTGTGTGGGCTGGGCTCGGTGTAGTGGTGTGAGGGATATTAAAATGTAGCAAGGGGTACCGGAATTCAATTTATTCTGGGGGTCCCCCGGCTGCAATTAAAAGGTGGGGTTAGCTCGCTAGGTGTCAGCAGGTTAGGTCGGGTGACCCTAGATGAGGCTAAGAGTGAAGCTGGTCGACATGTTTCTCGCTGTGGGTCTAGTCACCCGCGATTCATCAGGACCTTAATAAAGTGAAAGGGAAAAACATGCTAATGTCATGTGTGTGATAATTTGTTACCTCTGTGGGTTCTCCTATGCCTATACATAGAGAAAAAGGGAACAATGGTTAAATACAAATCTGCATGAAAACCAGTTACGTCAATGCCAGGGCGTATATACAAAGTGGCATGCTGTTGGTGCTGAGTGGCAATGAACAACAACCAATGCATGCCTTGTAAATTGCGTGTGCAAAGTGTAAAGTGCCGGGCACACACAACTGTTGAGTCCGTGAGGAGGTTTGTGGTGGGGTGTTGGCTAAAAACAAGGTTTAAAAGTAGTGAAGAAAGATTAAAAATGCAGCAGTTTAGGAGGACTGGACTGCTCATCTAGTGAAAAAAGAGCAGGTATAGTGTGACAGACACCGTTTGTAACATATTGTGGCTATATGAAGAACACACACACACTGTGACCAAATGAGGTTTGTAGGTTGGGGAGTCTCACATGCCCCACTTACCTAATGGTTAAGGACTATATGCCACATGAGGGGTCGGCGGGACAAAACATCAGGGATGAGCCCAGGGGTTTAGCTGGAGATAAAGCATAACATAGCGCCTGTGGATTATTGCTAACGCTAGTGTTATTTTATCTCAATGAAGTATTGGGTTGAAAGGCCAAAGACCTCCATATTGTCACCCTCCGTTAAAGCTCCGCCTAATTCGACTCACCTCCATGCTCCTGTGTCCGCGTAGTCAGACCTACCCTTCTCCGCCGAGCTCGAGTAGATGTGTGAGCTCGGCGGTCGAGGCAATTTAAACCACGCTGACAGGTCGGCGTGTGACAGCGCGTCTCCGCCTCCTCTGTCAGGTCACGTGGTTTAGAAGGGTGTTGTGGCGGCCATCTTAAGGCGGTGAGCTTATGCGCTTAGTGCTGAATGTATTTCATTCATAATGCCTAATCTTTAACATAATCTGGTGCACAGCGGGGGAGTCCAAGGGGCAGGAGGCGCCCTGTGTTCAAAATGATTGGACCCAGCCGATTTATGTGAAAGAGAGCCTGTTTGGAAATCACTCGCTCTCGTATGTTAGATACACAGCGGCCATGTTGTGATGGGCACAGGAGATGTCCTGGGCATACAGTATTAAGAATGGGTTATGGATGTAGTGATGTGTTTTGGCTTGATGCGCCTACATTTTAAGAGCCATGTATGGCATGCGGAATACGTGACTTAGTGTGTGGTGTCAGTAGCGCAAGTTGATGTTATAACTCTTATGGTGGATGACTGTCAGAGATGTGACCAGTGTACAGGAAAATAGGTTACAAACGGGGCTGATTATGGAACTGGATATTCTAAAGTGAATGCCATGGAATATCTTCGTTAAGCCCCTGTTTGTCTGTGGACAGTCGATGGATCCATCTCTGCTCCTTCCGGAACAAAGCATTACTTGGGCAATTGGGGCTGGCTTCAAGCACCACCCATCTCATGGAATCTTCATCATGGTTTTGTTCTACAAAATGTTTGCACATCTTAGCATGGGTCTTCTTGCAGCGGAAGTTGCTGCGGTGCTGCATTTTTAATCTTTCTTCACTACTTTTAAACCTTGTTTTTAGCCAACACCCCACCACAAACCTCCTCACGGACTCAACAGTTGTGTGTGCCCGGCACTTTACACTTTGCACACGCAATTTACAAGGCATGCATTGGTTGTTGTTCATTGCCACTCAGCACCAACAGCATGCCACTTTGTATATACTCCCTGGCATTGACGTAACTGGTTTTCATGCAGATTTGTATTTAACCATTGTTCCCTTTTTCTCTATGTATAGGCATAGGAGAACCCACAGAGGTAACAAATTATCACACACATGACATTAGCATGTTTTTCCCTTTCACTTTATTAAGGTCCTGATGAATCGCGGGTGACTAGACCCACAGCGAGAAACATGTCGACCAGCTTCACTCTTAGCCTCATCTAGGGTCACCCGACCTAACCTGCTGACACCTAGCGAGCTAACCCCACCTTTTAATTGCAGCCGGGGGACCCCCAGAATAAATTGAATTCCGGTACCCCTTGCTACATTTTAATATCCCTCACACCACTATACCTAGCCCAGCCCACACACCCCCACCTCACCATAAGGCTGTTGGGAAAAGATCTCCGCCAAAGAGCCCCTCTTTGAGGTGAGCCCGTCGGGGATTGCACCGCCTCCCCGACGAGGAGCAACCGCCGATGATGAAGCATGACATCCTTCGGGGTGTGTGAGGCAATTACATCCAACAAAATGGATGCCCCAGGATGTTACTCTAACATCTTTGGTCATGCCAGTTAATTCTTCCCTCACTCTCCATAGGAACAGTTCAGCAACCCCCTGTTGTATTCCTAGGTATGGAATGCCACGGATTGTATGGTCAGATAACGGAAGTGAGTTTGTAGGGAAAGTTATGCAGAGTGTGTGTGCCGGATTAGGGATCAAGCAGAAATTTCACAGTGCAAACCATCCCCAGTCTGCTGGTTTAGTTGAGGGTTACAATGGCACCCTCAAGCTAAAACTTGCTAAAATACAGGCATCCACGGGTTTGCCCTGGCCAGATGCACTGCCTTTGGCTCTGTTATCCACAAGAGCGACTGTACATTCTCGAGTAGGGCTTAGCCCTTATGAAATTGTATTCGGTCGTCCTGCCAATATTTGGGGGGTGCCTAGGCCAAAAGAGTTCAGACAGCTGGAATATCCAATGTTGATTGATTACCTTTTCGACTTGACTGCTAAATTGAGTCTTATTCACCAACAGGTTTTCGATGCATTGCCAAAGCCACCGGAGAGTCCAGGTCATCAGCTGAAACCTGGGGATCAAGTCGTCATCAGGAATTTTGCAAGAACGAAAAATCTTCAACCCAGATTTGACGGCCCCTTACAGGTGCTGCTAGCGACGAGAACTGCTATTCGTGTGGCCGGCCGCAAGAACTGGATTCACACGACGCACGTCAAACGTGTGCCCCTGCCACTTCCTTACGATAACTGGGTGAAGAAGGGAATTGGTGCCTCTGAGTTTGAACAAACACCTAGGTTTATCCCTTTCAGCGATGCCGAACTAATAACTGACACATCGAACTCTGGCTCTCCTCCTGAAATCGCTCCTTTGAATTCTGAACATTTGTCCTCTGCATCAGAAGAACATTTGCCATCTGCAAACTTGAACATTGCAACCTCTGCTGAAAATACACTGTTTCCAGATCAAACAGCTCCTGCAAAATTGAGATACAATTTACGGTCTCGCAATATGGACAAATAAAGCAGGAAACTGCCTATTTTTACACATTTGAATTTTAACACTTTGCCTCCAGCCAGGAAGTTTGCTATTGTTTTATTGTTCTAAAATTGCCTTGCCGTCTGGGTAGCCGTAGGGTCGTGGCTGTGTGCCTAGTTGAATCTGCGGGGGTCAGACACAAGGTCGATCTTTCTGTTAGTTCTGTGAACTCCCAGGGCTGATAGAGGCATTTTCATCTACGTACACATCATCAGTGGTCGCGAGCGGATTGTAGAAGATGGAGCTTCCTGAGCTGCAACGAGAAAATGTAATTTATGTTCGCAGAAATAGACTTTACAGAATTCTTCACAGCAAATGCTTTTTGATGCAATGTGCCATTACATTTTTGATTGTTTTGATAACGTTGGTGGGTGGAATCGTCTTTGGTGTGAATTTAATTTTTATGCCAGTAACTACAGTACCTCCCCTTGATCCTACTGCTTCTACTGTTTCTTCTATGCATTCTTTTCACTCGTTTCCTGAACACGAACAAGCTCGACGCTCAGAATTCATTAACAACACATTTGTACAGCTCTTGCACCAACACCAACTGGTAGTTAACACTACAGACTGCTGGGTGTGTGGCTTGATACCCCACACTATGGATAAAGGCATTCCCTACCTGGTTTTGCCTTTTAGCTATAATGGATCATTTCAGGCCTTCCAGACCATTTTTGCCTATGCCCTTGAGACCTATCCTCCGCATCCACCACGTTCCACTAAATACAACTCTGCCAACAAAGCTCTAGTCCAGGGAATTATTGACATGATCAAGGACGTCAATAATACTCCATCTTACCCTAGAGATGAATTACGAGTATATTTGAGTTGGAACTCTACAGAGTATCGCCTTAGTTTGGGAGAAAGCAAGCGCAAAAGCTCCACTCCAGTCTGGGTCGTACCTCACCGAGGTCAGGTCTGTTTGCAAGGAAATGGGAGAAATCCGAGAGCTCAGCTAGGGAGGAGTGAGTGCGTTGAGACTTACATGTTTCCGTCCAACTCTTCCCCTGCCTTTCTTACTGCTAGGGGTACCTACTTTATCTGTCAAGACAGAGCGTATACATGGCTGCCTGCTGACTTTTCAGGTTCATGTTATATTGCTCGACTGTTGCCTCCAACGTACACTGCTTCTTCAGACTATCACAAGACCAGAGTAGCAAGAAGTGTCTTCAGCAAGGAAGATACCGCTGGTCAGGAAGCTGGAGACTTTTTCAAAGGTTTCCTTCCGTTTTGGGGGCCTATGGCCAATAGTAGAAACATACGTCAGCTAACACGGGTAGTTGAATCTACTATTACCGAAACTGCTGGTGCCCTTAGCAACTTAACAGCTGAGCTTCAGGCGGATCGACTCATGACGTTGCAGAACCGTATGGTTCTAGACGTGATACTTGCAGATCGAGGTGGGGTATGCAGAATGATCCAATCGAGCTGCTGTGTTTTTATTCCCAATAATGCTCCAACTGTCTATTAAGCGATCTCTAAGCTACACAAGATTTCCGACTCTATACACGTAGACAAGGGAAACTGGTCCTTCATGGAGTGGTTTTGGACTCTGATATCAGCGTGGGGATGGAAGGTTCTGATGGTCATTGGTGTCATCCTAGTATTCCTATTCTCGTGCTGCCTGATTATCCAGTGTGGTCCAGCTTTGTGTAGTCTCTGTGCTGCAACCTGTTTCAGAAAACCACCTGCGTTTGGAGAAAAGGTGCGAGAGAGGATGATGATACAACAGCATGTCACTGACCTGATGAGCATAGAATTAGACTCTGTAAGGGCAAAAGGAGGGTCTGAGGTTCCGTGACGATTTGAACCCGTGTTTTCAACATTGTCGTAAATACATAATTTTGGTATCAGCTAACCGCAAATGGTCCATTTAGCATATCCTGGTGTTTTCGCTATGCTACGAGCAAGAGTACTCCTGTTACAAACACATTTCTGATCTACCCATGGCATCCATCTTAGATTATGGCAGCCATTTTGTGTTTCTTGCCCTCACATAGACAATGGACACGCAATGACTTCTGATTACTTCATTCCGATTAAGGACACGTAGGTTGGCCGGCGATTCACCGCTCTAGTGACACGTGCACCTTAGAACAGAACACGCCATGGCTGCATGACTCGACAGAAACTGCCTCCTCTGCCTGAGGCCAGTCCTGCTATACTGGTTCTCGTGTTTGTTGGCCTGATCCTGATTAGGCGGCCGAAGCTGGTAGCCTTGCCCATTTACGACCCACAAACATCTCTTATCCTGCTTTTCTATCTTCTGCACCTGGCTCTGCTCCTTTCCTTCTGGGCCTTTATTAGGGGGAGGTAACGAAATTTACGATGAGGCGGTCCGGGTCTTGAATGAAAAGTTGACATGGGATTATGATGGAAAAGTGGGAACCCCTCGTTCATAATGTTTTGACATCAGATATTGTTGACGATTCCTGTGCAACGCCAAATATTTATTATTTAGGACACAAAGGTTTGGGAATGTACTAACATGTAAAGAATTTGCTTGAAGCCCAATATTTCGTATATAAGGAGCAACCCTTCTTGTACAAATCGAACAGGCTCCTAGACACTGCCCGTGTGTAGTTTCTGTGACTTCTGTGTCCCTGCAGTAATAAACCTTTGGTCTTTGACGCCCCATCGAGAAGCCCAAGTTTCTGTTTATTTGTGCACCGAGACAGGTAGAACTCCGGGGTCTTCGGGTGTTATCCCTGACACCTCTGGACGGAACCAAAAAGTCCAGAACTCCAGTCTGATGGCCCTTAATGAACCCTGACTGGTCTGGGTGTATGAGAGCCGGCATCAGATCATTGAGCCGTCTGGCGATGACAGAGGAATAAAGTTTTGCATCTATATTCTGGAGGGCAATCGGCCTATATGAGGTGCATTTCCTAGGGTCCTTACCGGATTTTGGTATGACGGATATCAGAGCTTCCGCCATTGTGCCCGACATCTCCCCCTCGCTCGTCATGTTGTTAAACAGTCTGACCAAGAATGGGTTGAGTTCAGAGGCGAAGGTCTTATAGAAGATGGCCGTGTACCCATCCGCCCCTGGGGCCTTGTGGGGTTTCAGGCCCTTAATGGCCGCTAACACGTCGTCCCTGGGGAAGGGTGCAGCGAGCGTTTCGTTCAACTCCGCCGACACCTGGGGTAACGATAGTGTTTGTAAGTACTATTGACGGCATCATGAGTCTCCCCCGAATAGAGGGTCTTGCAGAAGGCACCAAAAAGCTTGTCTTTTGACTCGTCCTTGTGTGTCAGTTCCCCCTGATTGCCCTGGATCCCCCCTATGTATTCTCGTTCTCTCTTGTCCCTGAGCTGCCTGGCGAGATACCTCCCCACTTTGTTGCTTTGGGAATAGGAGAGACGCCTCAGTTTGAGCAGCGTGTATTCTGCCCTATTATTGTAGTGTGCTCGGAGTTTCCCTCTAACTGCCGTGAGTTGTCGCACTGGGCGCCTGGAGCGGTTAGCCTTATGTGCTTGTTCTAGGGCGGAGAGTTCCTCGTCTAGTTGTTCCCATTTTCGACCCCGCTGTTTATTTAGGGAAGCATTCAGGGCCAGGCACTGTCCCCGGATGTACGGTTTAAAAGCATCCCATGTGGCGTAGACGGAAGTGTCCCCCATATCGTTACGTGCGAAAAACTCATGCATAGCTCCCCTCAGCGTGTTACAGGAGGTTTTGTCCCGAACCAGGGATGCTGGGAAGTACCATCTAGGGCTAGTCCCGCCCTTCACACCCCAATGTAGGCCAAGGGCGTGCAAACCTTGATCGGACACAGACAGTGGGAAGATCTTGGCCTCGCGGAGATCGCCGCGGAGAGACTGACTCAAGAAGAAGTTATCTAGTCGGGAGTAGGAGTGATGGACATGTGAGAAAAAGGTGTAGCCTCTAGATTGTGGGTGTAGGGAGCGCCATACATCAAAAAGCCCCATATCCACGATCTGCTGTTGGGTCTCAGGGGAAAACGCGCCCATGTCAGATCTCTGTGGGTGAGTACTATCCAGGTCTTTCTGCCATACCAAGTTGAAGTCCCCCATAATGAGCAGTGGCCCTTCAGCAAAATCTACCACCTTCCCCAAAAGAGTCTGAAGAAACCCATTCCGGCCAGTGTTTGGAGCATACAATACTACAAAGGTACATGGTCTACACCGCAGGAGGCCCTTTACCATGATCCAGCGCCCCTCCCTATCACTTTGGACGCCCATAGGCTGAAAGTGCTGGGCCGAGCGGAACATAAGAGCCACCCCTCTCTGCTTTGTGGAGGCTGAGGACCTATAAATAAGTGGAAATTGTTTGTGCTTAAGGCGGGAGTCATCTAATTTAGTTAGGTGAGTCTCCTGTACGCCCACTATGTCCAACTGGTGGTCAGTGATATATTTCCAGACCTTTTGGCGTTTTTGAGGCGAGTTAAGTCTCTTAACATTCCACGTCCCCAGAGATATCGGCATCATCTATGGGACCCTCGAGACTGCTCTGTGGGGGCCGACCACCCATACTGAGCCCATGAGCGCATGACTTCTCCACTATTTATGTCACCCCACGTGGCGGTGTTGGCATAGAGCCACCCAGCCCCGATTGAGCCATCCCTCTGCGTGCAATCCACCCGCCCTCCTGTCTTGCCCCCTGCAGCCCGCTTCGTGTGTAGGTTGCCCTCAATAGCTCTGTGTCATTAGTGAACAATGCCCTGCTACCACCATGTCCCCCCTATGCCCCCCTCCCACCCTCCCCAAAGCCCTCAAGAGAAAAACAGAATACAGAAAACAGCGTGAAACAATACCCAAAGAAAGGTGGACATGATACCCATCAGTCGTTCTCCGGGTCGTAGTGCAGGAGTTAGTCATGAGCGAGGATCTTGAGCTCAAGACAGTAGACCCTCCCGACACCACCATGCAACTCAAACCTGGCCTTCATATTAGTGTCAAGGAGCCGGGTCAGTGTCAGTCACCAGCGCCACAGAGGAGATGGCCGCCTCTCGTTCCAAAAGGCTTGCAGAGGGGTCAGGCTTCCCCGTCGGTAGTGGTCTCCCCACTGTCTGCCATCCGCTAGAACGCCTGCGACGTCGGCGAGGGGAGCCATCAGTAGTCATCGCTGTAGGTTCCGGACATTCCAGGCCCAACGCTTCAAGCGCTGCCTCCAGAGAGCGTAGCTGCAGGAGTTTCCCTTTGAATTTGAAAATGATTCGAAACGGGTGGCCCCAAGAGTAAGGGATGCCCTGCTCTCGTAGAAATTAAGTAATTGGCCTGAAGCTGTGGCGTTTGATGAGGGTGGAGGCCGCCAGGTCCTGAAAGAAGGCAGGATGGTGACCACGGAACTGGATGCCCGCAGGGTCTCTCGCTTTACGCAGGATTTGTTCCTTAATCTGGAAGTCATGGACACAAACCAGGATATACGGTGGTGGGGCCTGGGCTCCCCTTGGCAGACCAACCCTGTGCACCCTGTCCAGTTGAATTTCGAAGTCGTCCCCCTCACCCAGGACCTGACGGAACAGCGCTAGGAAATAATCTCGGAGGCTTTCCCCCTCACCCTTCCAGGGCACCGCTCTAATCCTGATGTTATTCTGCCTCGAGCGGTTTTCCAAGTCCTCTGCATGCGCATGCAAGTCTAAGTTTTGCTCCGACAGGCGAATGATGTCTTGTTGGAGGTGCTGCAGTTCGTCCGCCGTGCCTACATCATGCTCCTCCAGAGTGGCCAGCCGCTCCCCAATAGAATCCACATCGCGGCGCATTTCACGCATAACCGAAGAGAGCTGGGAACGTACCTCCAAGATGTCCTCCTTAATAGCTGCAAAGAGCTCCATCATGAATGCCTTGGTAGCTGGAGCCTCCTCATTGGCCTAATGTGTCACCTGAGCCGTCGCCTGCCGGGGGCTCCCATTTCCCGGCTTTGGCGGAGCGTCCTTAATGACCCTGTCTTTCTTGCCCCTATTGGTGGCCATATTGGGGGCTCCCTGGGCTTTCAGCCTTATCACGGTCCGTCCCAGTAGGGGGGGCTATAGGTGGAGGGGGCTCCCCGCTGCGGTATTGCTTTGTGGCTCTACTGGCACCGACGGTGCAAGCGACCTTCCATCTCTCACCGTCCTAGCCGCCTCTCCGCTGGGGCCCACTCGGGAGGAAGCAGAGGCAAGCGCAGAAGGGCAGTAACCCCCAGCAGGCCAGGGGCGTCCCACTCTCCTCACCAGCTGCACTCTTTTGGCTGCACTCTTTTGGTGGTCACTGAGCAAAGTCCCAAGCCGCTCGGTGCAATGCCGCCTCGGAAGCGCGGGGGAGGGGAGCACGCGTAGGAGCTCGCGCTTGCGGCCTACTCCAGAGCGCCGCATCCCTGGGCCCTCTATCTCCTCCGAGCCTTGGAAAACAAGGCCCCCGTTCTCTTTGAGTGCTCCGCTACAGGGGCCACAATGTCTCTGCACAAGGGGGGGCCCGTTCAGGGGTATGCTAGAAGGGTTTGGGTTTGCTGCCGGCCCTTCTAGTGCGGCCGAGCAGGGTGCCAGCGGCACCGTTACCCCCTGGGCCTAACTCCTCGTTGCTTCGTCAAATCACCACCGGTCCGCCTCTGTTCCAGCCAGGCTCACTGATCACTCCGCTGCCACCAGGTATGTCTCGCCACAGCGCCTCTCAGCTTATGGAAAAGCCGCGCTCTCCGGGCCCGGGAGAGCCACTCCGGCCTACCAGCGGCAGGTCTCAGGTCTGCTGGGTGGTAGCTTAGTTGCGGTCGCCTCTTGTTATCTTTCGGGCCTACAGGCCGCACTCACCGCCCCCAGTCCACACTCAACACCCGTTGGGCACCGCAGAGCCAGCAGTCCGCAGATGTCAACAGGTCGGGGGGCTTAGGCCAATGTCCGCTAGCAGCCTCTAACAGGGCTCAGAGCCGGTGCAGCCGCCTCCGGACGGCCGTAATGCAGTACACCACTCCGGGGGACAGGTTTGATGCCACCCAGGCCCCGGCCGAGCTCTGATGCTGATCCCCGGCAGCAAGACCCACAGGAAGGGTATCCCCGTCACCAGCTTCATGAGGCGGTCAACAGCTGCCTCCTCTTGTGGGTAGATGGGCACCAGGAACTGCTTAAACAATGCTTTGAGCTGGGCGATGCGGGAGGGACAGAAGAACACTTCCTATACCACCGCCATCTTGGCCACGCCCCCAGGTTCCCCATTTTTAAAATATACTGGCGTACTGGCATCATAAATAGGGCTGGGCGTAGTTTGCGAAGTAGCGCTTCGTGAAGCTACGCGAAGTACACTGTGCACTACGCGAGCTAAGCGTAGCACTACGCGAATTGCGTAGTAGCATGTTCGACACTGTGCAAGATGCAGTTTTCAATGATTGCACAGTGCGGACAATCATCCGGTTCTGTGCAATCATTGAAAACGGCATCTTGCACAGTGCAATCTGTAGTTTTCTGCCGCTCGACGAGATTTTTACTCGAGCAGCAGCTTTCTCAATGCGGACTGGTAGTTTCTCATCGCGAGCGGTCGCGAGCATACGCAACCACTCGCAATGAGAAACCAGACTTCCCCGCGTTGAGAATTTCGCAGGGAGGTTTATTTTCCAATCTCGTGATCGGCAACTTGATGTTGCTGATCGCGAACTAGGAGAAAGTCTCACCAGGATGTCATTTTGCTTGCGGTCGCCAACTTGACGTTGAGGACCGTGAGCAAGCAAAAAATGACCGCTGCACTACGCTACGCTACACTACTATGCTACGTGCAGTTCGCGAAGTGCAAAGTTGCTCAAACTTTGCACACTACGTGAGCGTAGCGAAGTGCTTCGCCCAGGCCTAATCATAAACACTCAAAGGGCTTTATGAGCAAAATATTTAATGTCCGACCCATCGTGTTTTTAAATATAAGGAACTATCTCGAACATCCTGTATTATTACTAGTATATTTTGATAAAACACTAATGTGGCGAGACCAATTGGCATGGCCAATGCTTCTTTGCCTCTGCACCAGCGCCTGATTACATGCACTGGGCTGGCGGAGAGGCAAAGAAGCTGCCAGGAGGCACGCTCACAGTACACCACCTCAAAGGTGTCGCACGGCCGTCCTTGCACATGGCACCAGAAATCCCTTTGTTGCAGACAGCAGAGGGATTTCTTTTTCATCCTCAAAGCCTCGGGAGCTGGGGAAGAGCTTCCTAGCTCCCGAGGCCCCCCCGTAGTTCCTATGAAATGACGATCAGCGCGCCGGTCGGCCTGGCGTCATTGGATCCCCCCGCGTTTCCCTACCCAGAATCCACTGCAAACGTCAAATTTAGCTGAAAAGAAGACATTTTCCACACATTTTTTTGTGGAATAACCGTGGCGGCACACATGTCCTACTCCACAGCGTTCTCCTTAGTGTCCTGAGTAAAATGATACCTCACTTGTGTGGGTGTCAAATGCAGAATTGGCTAAAAAACTATTTTGTTTTTTTTAAATGAAGCGCTTAGCATTCTCGGTGCTATACCCTTATTCCCTGTTTTGGGCTCTTCCCAGTCACAGGCCCTTGCCCCTCCCAAAACATATTGAGGGGACATCAAAATGACCTATCAAAATTTCGCAGAAAAAAACACATTTTCCACATATTTCTGTGTGGAATCACCGTGCCAGCACAAATATCCTACCCTACAGCGTTCGCCTGAGTCTCACGAGTAAAATGATACCTCACTTGTGTGAGTGTCCAATGCAGAATTGGCTAAAAACGTATTTAAATAAAATGTAGCGCTTAGAATTCTCAGTGCAAAACTCTTATTCCCTATGTTTTGGGTTCTTCCCAGTCACAGGCCCTTGTGAGGTATCATTATACTCAGGAGACTCAGGGAAATGCTGTGGGGTAGCATATTTGTGCCTGCACAGTGATTCCACACACAAATATGTGGAAAATATATTTTTTTCAGCTAAATTTGAGGTTTTGCATGGCATTCTGGGTAGGAAAACGTTGGGGAATCTACGCAAGCCATACGTCATTGGACTTCCCTGGGTGTCTAGTTTTCAGAAATGTTTAGGTTTGGTACTTTCAAAGATGGCTGCCGAGCCCGCGGCCAAAACCCCAGGTGCCCCCGCAAAACCAGGTAGTTTTGTTATAGGTAATTTTGAAGTCTCCACAATACAATGTGGGCATTTCCTGTTGCAGCCACTATGCCTACCCGCACAAGAGAGGTACCATTTTATCGGGGACCTTAGGGAATGCTGGGTGCAAGGAAATTTGTGGATCCATGCAGATTCCATTTTTTCAGCCAAAACTTAGGTTTGCAGGGGATTCTGTGTAGGAGAATGTTGGAGGACCCACACAAACCATACCTCACTGGACTCCCCTGGGTGTCTAGTTTCCAGAAATGTATGGGTTTGGTAGGTTTCCCTAAGCCTGGGCAAAAAAATCTTGGGACCCCCCTTGCAAAACCTTGTTGCTTTGTGATAGGTAATTTTGATGTCGCCTCAATAGGTTTTGGGCCCTTGCATGTTACGAGTCCATGACCCACCCATGCGAGTGGGGTACCATTTTTATCGGGAGACATGGAGTAACGCTGGGTGGGAGGAAATGTGTGGATCCACACCGATTCCAGAACTTTCCCAGACAGACATTTGAGAAAAAAGTTACTTTTCCAGCGACATTTGAGGTTTGCAGGGGATTCTGGGTAGGAGAATGTTGCGGGACCCACGCAAGTCATACCTCGCTGGACTTCCCCAGGTGTCTAGTTTCAAGAAATGTGTGGGTTTGGTAGGTTTCCCTTGATAGCCACCAAGCCCCGGGCCAAAAACTCATGGCTACCCCCTTGCAAAACCAGGTTGGTTTGTGCTAGGTTATTTTGATGCCGCCTCAATAGGTTTTGGGCCCTTGCCTGTCGTGGGTAATTGACCCACCCACGCAAGTAAGTTACAATTTTTCTCGAAACACTTTGAGGAACGCGGGGTAGGTGGAATTTTGTGGATCGCCCCATACTAGATTACCCCGGGTGTCTAGTTTTCAAAAATGTATAGGTTTGCTAGGTTTCCCTGGGTGCCGGCAGAGCTAGGGTTAAAAAACTACAGCTATGCACTTTGCAAAAACTTTTCATTCACTGTAAAAATATGGTGTGTCCACATTGCGTTTTGCACAACCACACAAGTGAGGTACCATTTTTCTCGGAAGACTTTGGTGAATATGGGGTGGGTGAAATGTTGTGGATCCACGCAGATTCCAGAACTTCCACCACAGAAATGTGAGGAAAATGTGGTTTTTGGACAATTGTTTAGGTTTGCAAGGGATTCTGGGTAACAGAACCTGGTGAGAGTCAGTCAAGTCACCCCATCCTGGATCTCCCCGGGGGTCTAGTTCTCAGAAATGTATAGGTTTGCTAGGTTTCCCTAGGTGCCGGCCGAGCTAGGGTTCAAAACCTACAGCTAGGCACTTTGCAAAAAAAGGGTAATTTTTTACTGTGAAAATGTAGTGTGTCCACATTGCGTTTTGCGCCATTTCCTGTCGCGGGCACTAGGCCTACCCACACAAGTGAGATACCATTTTTCTCTGAAGACTTTGGGGAATGCGGGCTGGGTGGAATTTAGTGGGTTCACGAAGATTCCAGAACTTTCCACCACAGAAATGTGAGGAAAATGTTTAAAAAAAGAAAAAATTCTATGTTTGCAAGGGATTCTGGGTAACAGAACCTGGTGAGAGCCAGTCAAGTCACTCCATCCTGGATTTTCATGGGTGTCTAGTTTTCAACACTGTAAAGGTTTGCTAGGTTTCCCTAGGTGCCGGCAGAGCTAGGGTTAAAAAACTACAGCTAGGCACTTTGTAAAAAAAGGGTCATTTTTCACTGTGAAAATGTGGTGTGTCCATATTGCATTTGGGCCCTTTATCGTCACGGGCACTAGGCCTACCCACCCAAGTGAGGCACCATTTTTCTCTGAAGACGTTGGGGAACACGGGGTGGCTGTAAATCTGTGGATCCAAGCAGATTCCAGAACTTTCCACCACAGAAATGTGAGGAAAATGTGTTTTTTTAGAAAAATGTTTAGGTTTGCAAGGGATTCTGGGTAAGAGAACCTGGTGTGAGCCAGTCAAGTCACCCCCTCCTGGATTCCTCTGGGTGTCTAGTGATCAGAAATGTATAGGTTTGCTAGGTTTCCCTATGTGCCAGCAGAGCTAGGGTTAAAAAACAACACCTTGGCACTTTGCAAAACAATTGTCATTTTTCACTGTGAAAATGTGGTGTGTCCAAGTGGTTTCCTGTTCTGGGCACTAGTATGGGTATTCCCAATTCCGGAAATGTGCAAATATCTACTGTTTCTAAACTCTATATTTGGTTCCCATTTCAGAAATACATAGGTGCCTTTCATACCAATTTTTCCATGTATACATTTTCCCAGAATAATTGCTATATACCAGGTACATAATAAAAAACCATTGCAAGTCGCTGCTCAGTTATTGGTTCTGGGCTCGTCGGGTTCTTGGTGAAACTACAAGTCCTATATATCCCCACAACTCTGTAATTTTGTGTCACCTCGGAATATGATTAATGTTATCGAAAAAGCTGGAGTTCACCCAACTGCGGGGCCATTGCCTACCTATAGAGGTCGCGGATGCTCATCAATTATAGATTATGTTTTTATATCATCCTCATTAGAATTATTTTTAGAAAAGGCTGAGGTTTTATGTACTAGCCAAGGTGACCATAATCCTATTTTAACATTTTTTAGACTTTGTTCCAAATCTATTACCCAAAGAGAAATCGGGGCTAAAAACCTGGTGGTAACCACGGATAAGCTTAGGCTGATATGGAAGGGGATAGACAATAAAGCCCTACTATAAAGCACGATAAGGATGTATCCCACACTGGTAGATACATGTTTGACAAGTAGCTCCGCAGGTGGGGATATTATTGAGGCGTTTACGGGCCTCTGTATTGGTATTAAGCAGATAATTTCTAAACCAATTACCTATACAAGTAAGATTCCCAGGTGGTTTGATAATTCGTGTTCCCGGGCCAATAGACCTGCATGAAGCATTAGCGGCTACACCCAGGGATGTATCTCTAGTAAAATCTTTAAGAGCCTGTTACAAGATAGCCAGTAAAATACGATCTGATGAGTTACTCATAACATGTTGGGATAATCTAGTTAAGGCTGACTCCCTAAAGGATACATATGGATTCTGGAGGGAAGTTAAAAACATGAGGTCTATGGATACAAACATTACCCCAATACGCTGTAATATATCTAGCGAGCTATGGGAGAAGCATTTTGCTGGAATCTATACTGCCTCCCCAATAACAACCAGCGAAACTATCTGCCATCAAGTCCTATATGTAACGATGACTATATCCGAGGTTCAAGAGGCCTTACATCAAAGTTTAGGGAACAAAGCGCCAGGTCTGGATGGGTTATCTATTGATCTTATTAAACAGGAACCAGACCTTTGGGCCCCCCTTTTATGCAATGTTTTTAATAATCTGACTAACGCAACCATACCGAGCACTTGGTCAACCAGCATAATCGTGCCCCTTTTTAAAAAGGGGGACCAATCGAACCCCAGCTGCTACCGTCCCATTTCTCTGATCGATAACACCCTGAAGATCTTGGGAAGGGTAGTTTTTAACAGAATCAGGCTTTGGGCGGAAGATAATCTAATCTTAAACTGTTGTCAGCTGGGCTTCAGAAGCAATGTTCGAACTGTTGAACAGTGCTTAAATTTGAATCTTATTTTGGGGAAATATACGGTTGCAAAAAATGTTCTTTTTTATTTACGTTTTATGGATTTATCCTCAGCATTTGATTTTGTTAACAGATCACGTTTATGGGAAATTCTTTTAAATTATGAGTTGGACGAGGAACTGGTTTGTTTTGTAGCTTATTTGCATACGGACTTGAAGGCACGGGTGAGGATAAGAAGACAAGTTACTTACCTGTAACTTCAGTTATCCAGTATTGGTATCTTTCATAGATTCACATGCCTGAATCATTCCCTGTCCCCGAGGCGGGAGTCCCATGGTAAATAAAAAAGCAGTACCAAAGGTACATAACAGTAGTAGGCCTAGATCTTAGTAGCCTATCTACATCATTATGCTAAAAGAACCAAGAATTTGGTCACAACCAATCAGCTATCAGCACCCTCTAGAACTCTCTCTGCAGAGCCAGTTCTCCTCAGATTTTCGTAGCACAAGTGGGAACAAGTATCCCGAACTTAGAGAACTGACTCTCCGGGGGGGAGGGTGGGTGCATGTGAATCTATGAAAGATACCAATACTGGATAACTGAAGTTACAGGTAAGTAAATTGTCTTCTTATCCAGTATTCGGGTATCTTTCATAGATTCACATGCCTGACTCAGAATAGCAAGTAGTATACCAAGTATACAGTCGGTTGCGGATGGTGGGAGACTTGTGCTGATGAACTCCCAGTTGCATCCATTATTTGTTACCAGAGGCTTGATAATGCAAACCTTTAAAATTAAAACATGAGTTATAAGAACTAAAGAGACATGCATAGTAAAGTCAAAACATGGATATGTAAATCTCATACACATCCAATATATCTACTAAAGTACATATAAATATAACATGTTAAAATCGCATAACCTCATGCATATCATGAATAAAGGCACGCATAGATAATATTTAAAAGCCAAAGGGTAACAGAAACTGGTATTAACGGAAAAAGGTAGCGTAGGACCACCTGTCCAAATGCTGAACCCTCTTGACATATAGACTAAAGGCAGTAATGTCTCGTGAACGTGTGCACATTTTTCCATGTCACAGCTCCACATATCTTCTGGAATTACTCCAGCCTACAAAGCTGTGAATGTTGATACTGTTCTAGTCGGAAAGAGCTTTGACTTTCCTCTGCAAAGGTTTGTTAGCCTTGTCATGGCTGAAAAGATGCTAATCATCTGGCTATTCTTGACTTTGTCACAGCCGTTGTATGAGTTGCTTGACCATAAGCCACGAACAGCTGGCTGGATCATCTGCTATCCTTAGTTTTCTGTAGTTAGAATCCTAAACAGCGTTAAACATTCAGCGAGTGTATTTCTCTTTCAGCTGGAGCAGATGGATCCGGAAAGAATGTCTTTAATCTTACGTTTCGTTAGAGTGAAATTGTGTTGGTACCCTAGGAATGGACCTGGGATTTGTCCAAAGGGTTACATAGATCCGAGGAAAATGTAAAAATAAGGGGTTCCTTATAGTGAAAACTGTGTTCTTACAAACCCTTTTTTCCCAGGTAAGAGCCAGTAAATGGGTCACCTTCCAGGTGAGGAATTTGAGATCTGGTTTATGGATCAGCTCAAATGTACACTGCATTAACTGCGCTAGCAATGCTGAGTTCCCACTCTGGGAGGGTGCTCGCACTGGAGAGAAGGCCCGGAAAAGCCCTTTCATTAACTGTTTGGCAAGTGCTGAAGAGCAGAAAAAAAATATATATATATATATTTTTTTTAGCATTTCCTAAATCCGGAAAGAGCTGCAAGACGCATTTTGTTCGATGAAAAACTAAGCCCAGACTTGGCTAGAAGAGCAGATAATGGAGAACTTTCACCTCACTCCAACCGCAAAATCGCTTCCATTTGAGGCGATAAGCCTTGATTGTGCCTTGGGCACGAGATTTGGCCAAAATTTTGCAACAGTTCTTTGAAACGTTGATGCCCTTAAACTCTAACAAATGATAAGCTGTGCGTGCAAGTGTAATGACTGTGGGTCCGGACGAACCACTTGGCCTCCGTCCCCTGACAATATCGTAGGCTCAGGCCGTAGCCGAATGGGCTTGCCTGTAAACAATAGCAGAAGTTCAGAGAACCAACATTGGCCAACGGGGTGCAATCGGAATCAGATGGTAACCTTCAAGCTTCATCTTGCAGAACACCTTCGGAACCAATGGTGTTGGGGGAAAAGCGAACGCACAAACCCCTGACCCCTGCATGGACAGGGCATTCCCTCTTGATCCCTGTTAAGGGAACCTGCTGGCATAATATTGGCCTTCCTTGTTCTCTCTGAATGCAAATAGATCCCGTGCCGGCTTAACCCAAACTTGGAACACTGGGTTCACCTGTCCCTTTTCCGGCTTCCACTCGTGACAGTCCGACTGCGAGATGCTCAGAGCATTGTGGAGAGCCCTGACGTGTTCAGCTCTCAAGACATCTTGTGAAATGCGACACCTCACAATTCCTGAACCTCTTGCGAGAGTGTAGCTGATTTAGTTCCTCCTTGTTTATTGATATAATACATTCTGATGGTATTGTCTGATGGTATTGCCGGTCTGGACTAGCACAGAGGAACCCTCAATCCTCAGGAGGAATGCTTGGGGGGACAGAACAGCGTTGCGGAGCTCAAGCCTGTGGATCTGCAGTTGTCTTTGTCTTTGAGACCATTTTCCTTGAATTCTGCAAATCCTGCCGATGACCTCCTTTATGGAGGCATCAGTCATGAAAACTAACCCTGGAATGGTTTGCACCAGGGGCGTAACAAACACCCCCGCAGACCATGCATTGCGGGGGGGCCCCCAGGGTCCAGTACATGAAGGGGGCCCCCCCGGCCCCCTCAGCTCATCTACAGAGAGCTGTGAGAGAGACAGGCTCTAAAGCAGCAGCTGCTGTGCGCAGCCTGCTCCGACCTCCTAGCGCTGACCCAGGACTGAAGAGAAAACAATGTTTCTCTTCAGTCAGAGCGCGCCAGAACACCGGAAAAGGGATGGGGGTGGGGGCCCCACCCGGCCCCGCCCCAGAGAAAGCATTTTCCAGAGAGAGCATTTTCCATAGGGTAATGCCTATATGTGAAAGGACGAGGCAGCAAAATGGTCGGTGCCCTCAGGTAAGCACAATTGCTAGAAGGCACACTACTTTGCGCCTACCTTCAGGCCTGTTTAATATTTGAGCTCAGTGTGCCAAGTTGTGTTTATGCTGCTCTGCTTGCAGATGAGAGGCGCTGCTCGGGGATTGGGATTTATGATTAAGAATTTAACGAATTCTGCAGAAATTACCATCTAACGCAGACTTTGGGGCGATTTAAAAAAAAAAAGTTGTCGAGGTGTCAGAAGGCTGTGCCCTGCTCTGCACAGATATTTAAAGTTATGCAGCAGGATTGTCCCCATAAAGACTCCTTAAATGTGTCCTTTCCCTGTGTTGGCGTTATCCCTGAAAGAGCATTGGAAGGATCCCAGGTGCCTTGAGGCTTCATTCCTGCTGCGGAGAGGTTTGGGGGGCGCCTGAACTTTACGCGGTCCTGCACTCGGCCAGCGGCGGATGCTGAGCACGGCTAGTCCTGCGGTGACCTGGCACAGAGCGGGGATTTACCCTGTGGTGTCCCTGGTAGAGGGAGTGGGTTTACCCTGTGGTGCCCTAGCACAGGGTGGGGGTTTACGCCTCTGGTGGCCTGGTGCAGAGGGTGAGTTTACCCCTCTGGGGGCCTGGCGCAGGGGGGGGGGGGGGTTACCTCTCTTGTGGAAGCGCTGGCCTGGTGCATGATTCCCTCCTGGGTCCCTTCACATGGCCAGCGTCAGATGATGAGCGCGGCTCGAGTCTCCTCCTTTCCTTGAGAGGCCGACAGTAGCTCACACGGAGTGCATTCAAAACTGTGAACTGTAAGCTTTGAGGAAGTCCCCGCAGTGCAGTGCGGTGACTTCGAAGAATAACTTTAGTTTACCTTCCCTGGACCGGGGCTGCGGAGGGACCGCTCGGGCCTGCTGGGGCCTGGTCCTACCTGGACGGCAGGCAGCGGAGCGCGTGAATTGCGAAGGTTGCGGACTGTTCTGGATGCCTGGGCTCTTCAATCCGGTTCAGTATGGTTCTTATTTCATTTCGCCGTGGAATTATAGGCTGAGACACAGCCTGTCCGCCCCTCCAGGGCACAGATCGGGGAAAGGGTAAAAACGCCAGACATATAAAACTTGTGTCACTGAAGTGACATTTTTAAACTGAGCGCACGAACAAAAACGTCAACAAATAAATGTAAGCAACTCCGAGAGGATGTGCGATGGATGGATGGATTGTTCGATCTATATGTGCAGAATGTCCGTGTAACAGTCTTTCAATGAATTCTGCACCATGTACCGAATCCATAGGCATGCAATCCATAGGCATGCAATCTTGGTAAAACAGCATTGCAGAAACAAAATAAGGTGCATATGTACATCGGGGAGCGCGGGAGGAAGGAGCTATGTGGGGTAAATAGGCGTGAATGTATTCCCTGGTCTGTGTACTGTGTAAATCGGGGATGCTAAAACCAGTCGAGCGTGTTGCGATACTACAAGTAACCCTCATAGTAAGTGCTCTAGCTTAGTGTGTCCTTCAGTTCCCTATTGGAATTTGCACACTGTGACCTTGAAGTCTGCATGACTGCTTCGCCTAACTGTGCATCCTCATCAGCTGGAATTGACCCGTTTAGGAAGTGTGAACAAACACTTGTTTTTATTAGCAGATATTGTGTGGAGTTAGTATTTGATGGGAGGCCACAGTGGTCTGCACACGCATTACAATGTCCAGCATATGTAAAGCATTTCAAAATACCCTGATAGCTGCAGTTGAAAAACCCTGGTGTGGTAAAGTGTTTACAGTTGGTGTCCTGACCACCCCTAACCTTGAGCTATGTAGCACATGACTTTCGACAGGGTAGAATAATTAATACAAGCTTAATTTGTGTGTGTTTCAGAGCCTGTGGCTTCCATGCTCTCTGCTCCTTATTGATTGAACCCTGATGGTGCCTTTTCACAACCCTAGTGAAAATCCCCGTTGGCCGATTGCAAAGAGTTTCTGCTAGACGTAGTAGCTACCATATTGGTTTTTTGACACCTGATGTTTACCTGGGGAACACTGCAATCCTGCAACTGGTTATTGGGTTTGTATTTTCCAGTGTACTCCCTTTTAAATCTCAGGCTCTGTAACTGACCCGAGTAAAAACATTAGTAGGTAGCCAGATGGATTTCTCATCAGGGATTTTCCATCTGAGAATACATAGATATTTGTGAGGTATTGTATTATGCCTACAAATTTAAAATGTTTCCAGACGACAGTGTGCTTCCAAAAAGTTATTTATATAAGAACAATGCTGCCTTTTGAGTCACTGTTACTCAACATTGCTTTTGATAGTTATATTTATAAAGGGTTTTACGAAAAGTCAGTGTTCAAAAATGAATCACATGCCTGAATGATATATACATATATATTGAAATGTCTATTATCTCATTTAGCAAGCAATGGTTTATGTCAAGGTGATTGAAGTCCTAAAATTATCATATTTACGCAACAACTGTTGTTCCTCTAAACATTATAATTAACCAGAACGAGGGTGCAACATAATGGCCTGCTTACCTTGCCGGTAATTTGCCCATGCCCCCCCAGAGCGCGAGAGAGTGAGAGTGGAGAGAGAGAGGCAAGCGGAGAGACAGAAAGTGGAGAGAGAGAGAATGGAGAGAGAGAGTGGAGGGAGTGGAGAGAGAGAGAGTGGAGAGATTGGAGAGAGAGAGACAGTGGAGACAGTCGAGAGAGAGTGGAGGGAGACAGTGGAAGGAGACAGTGGAGAGAGAGAGTGGCGAGAGAGTGGAGAGAGAGTGGGGAGGGAGAGTGGAGAGACAGTGAAGAGAGTGTGGAGAGAGACAGTGGAGAGAGGGAGAGAGAGCGAAGAGTGGAGAGGGAGTAGAGAGAGAGAGAGAGAGAGTAGAGAGAGAGAGAGAGGAAGGAGACAGTGGAGAGAGAGAGTGGAGAGAGAGAGTGGAGAGAGAGAGTGGAGGGAGAGAGTGGAGAGAGGGAGTGGAGAGAGAGAGAGAGAGAGTGGAGAGAGAGAGTGGGGAGACAGTGGAGAGAGAGAGTGGAGAGAGAGTGGAGAGAGAGTGGAGAGAGAGAGTGGAGGGAGAGAGTGGAGAGAGAGTGGGGAGAGACAGTGGAGAGAGAGTGGAGAGAGTAGAGAGAGAGAGTGGAGGGAGTGTGTGGAGGGAGACAGTGGAGAGAGTGGAGAGAGAGAGTGCAGAGATTGTGGAGAGACTGTGGAGAGACTGTGGAGAGTGAGTGAGTGGAGAGAGATCGGAGGGAGGGAGAAAGTAGAGAGTGGAGAGAGAGAGAGAGAGGAGAGATTGTGGAGAAAGTGGAGAGAGAGTAGAGAGAGAAAGAGTGGAGTGAGAGTGGAGAGACAGAAAGTGGAGTGAGACACTAAAGAGAGAGATAGTGGAGATACAGTGGAGAGAGAGAGAGTGGAGGGTGACAGTGGAGAGAGAGAGTGGAGAGACGGTGGAGAGAGTGGAGAGAGAGTAGAGAAAGAGTGGAGTCTGGAGAGAGATAGTGGAGAGAGAGAGACATATGGAGAGAGAGTAGATAGAAAGAGGAGAGAGAGAGACAGAGTGGAGAGACAGAGTGGAGAGAGAGAGTGGAGAGAGCGAGTGGAGAGATTGGAGAGGTTGGAGAGAGAGAGAGAGTGGAGAGACAGAAAGTGGAGAGAGACAGTGGAGAGAGAGAGGAGAGGTTGGAGAGAGAGAGACAGTGGAGAGAAAGTGTAGAGACAGTATAGAGAGAGTCGAGAGACAGTAGAGAGACAGTAGAGAGAGACAGTGGCGAGAGAGTGAGACAGTGGAGATAGAGTGGACAGAGTAGAGAGAGAGAGAGAGAGAGAGTGGAGAGAGAGTAGGGAGACTGACTCAGAGACTGAATACTGACTGACTGAGAGACTGACTGGCTGAGAGAGAGAGACTGACTGACGGAGACTGCCTGCCTGCCTGACTGACTGACTGAGGTAGAGAGATACTGACTGACAGAGAGAAACAGAGACTGACAGAGAGAGACTGATTGACTGCAAGGGAGACCGACTGAGTGAGAAACTGACAGAGAGAGAGAGATTGACTGACTGAGAGAGACTGACACAGAGAGAGAGACTGACAGGGAGAGAGAGAGACTGACAGAGACTGACTGACAGAGAGAGAGAGAGACTGAGAGAGAGAGAGAGATAGAGGCTTACTGACGGAGAGAGACTGACTGACAGAGAGAAAGAGAGACTGACTGAGGTAGAGAGAGAATGACTGACTGAGAGAGACTGACAGAGAGAGAGAGAGAGACTGACAGGGAGAGAGAGAGACTGACAGAGACTGACTGACAGAGAGTGAGAGACTGACAGAGAGAGAGAGAGACTGACTGACAGAGAGAGAGACTGACAGAGAGAGTCACTGACGGAGAGAGGGAGAAACTGACTGAGAGAGACTGACAGAGGGAGAGAGAGAGACTGTCTGGAAGACTGACTGACTGAGAGAGACTGACTGACTGATTTAGAGAGAGAGGCTGACAGAGAGAGGGACTGACAGAGAGAGAGAGAGAGACTGACTGACAGAGAGAGAGACTGACTGACAGAGAGAGAGAGAGAGAGAGAGAATGAGAGAGAGACTGACCGAGAGAGATGGACTGAAAGAGAGAGTGAGACTGACTGACTGACTGAGAGAGAGAGACTGACAGAGAGAGATAGAGACTGATTGAGAGAGAGACTGGCTGAGAGAGAGGCTAAAAGAGAGAGAGAGACTGACAAAAAGAGTGGAGAGAGAGTAGAGAGAGAGAGAGAGAGAGAGAGTGGATGGAGAGAGAGAGTGGAGAGAGACAGTGGAGAGACTGACAGGGAGAGAGAGAGACTGTCTGGAAGACTGACTGACTGAGAGAGACTGACTGACTAAGAGAGACAGAGAGAGAGACTGACAGAGAGAGAGACTGACAGAGAGAGAGAGACTGAGAGAGAGACTGACCGAGAGAGATGGACTGACAGAGAGAGTGAGACTGACTGACTGAGAGAGAGAGACTGACAGAGAGAGATAGAGACTGACTGAGAGAGAGACTGGCTGAGAGAGAGAGAGGCTAAAAGAGAGAGAGAGACTGACAGAAAGAGTGGAGAGAGAGTAGACAGAGAGAGAGGATGGAGAGAGAGAGTGGAGAGAGAGAGTGGAGAGACTGACAGAGGGAGAGAGAGAGACTGTCTGGAAGACTGACTGACTGAGAGAGACTGACTGACTGAGAGAGACAGAGAGGGACTGACAGAGAGAGGGACTAACAGAGAGAGAGACTGACAGAGAGAGAGAGACTGAGAGAGAGACTGACCGAGAGAGATGGACTGACAGAGAGAGTGAGACTGACTGACTGAATGAGAGAGAGAGACTGACAGAGAGAGATAGAGACTGACTGAGAGATATAGAGACTGACTGAGAGAGAGACTGGCTGAGAGAGAGAGAGGCTAAAAGAGAGAGAGACTGACAGAGAGAGTGGAGAGAGAGCAGAGAGAGAGAGTGGATGGAGAGAGGGAGTGGAGAGAGACAGTGGAGAGACAGTGGAGAGAGAGTGAAGAGCGAGTGAGACAGTAGAGATAGAGTGGACAGAGTAGAGAGAGAGTGGAGAGGGAGTAGGGAGACTGACTGACTGACTCAGAGACTGAATACTGACTGACTGCGAGACTGACTGGCCGAGAGACTGACTGAGGTAGAGAGATACTGACTGACAGAGAGAGAGAGAATGACAGGGAGAGGCAGAGACTGACTGAGAGAGAGAGGCCGACTGAAAGAGAGAGACTGACAGAGAGAGAGAGAGACTGACAGAGAGAGAGACTGACAGAGAGAGACTGCCTGACGGAGAGAGGCTGACAGAGAGAGAACCTGACCACCAGCGAGAGAGACTGACTGACTGATAGAGACTGACTGAGAGAGTGAGACTGACTCACTGAAAGAGAGAGAGAGAGAGAGAGAGAGACTGTGATGGAATTGGGGTCACAGTGTGTATGAAGCTATACAATGCATCTTAAGATTGCTATTGTCTACTAATAAAAATGTATTAGCAAAATGTGCTCTTTGTAGTTACATCTGCTTTTGAAATACTGCAATGTCGCATTGTCTAATGTTTTAAAACGGAAACGCGAAGGAGCAGTTGATGCACTTTTGTCAAAACTGAATGATTAGTGGGCCCGATGTTGTATATCAGGACTGGAGTTTGCAGCAGGAAACCCACCTAAAAATGGGCAAACTTCCTACTGATGGCAGGGACCCTGTAATGAATGGACCACCACCTTTGATAGCCTTCAAGCAGACTAAGCCCAACCTTTAACTCCACCATCCAGTGTTAGTTATAACAACTGTATTGGTGACAGTGGCGCAACAACAACCCGCATCCCCTGCAGGATGGCGGGTCGCTGGCCTGAGAGCTCTAGACTGGCACGGATGATGGGAGGGGGGCCCCCTCCAGGTAGTTTGCAGGGGGGCCCCCTCAAGTTTCGTTACGCCACTGGTTTGCACCCATTGTTTATTGTTCTTGAAACTGTAGTTCTTCCTGAAAAGGTCTCATTTTGAGCCATGCTAAGGGTATGAGATGTATCGCTGAAGAGCACATCTTCAGGAACGAAGCAAACATTTGAACTGAAACTGACCTTTTGAAGTTAACCTTGCCAATTTTGAAATCGCAACTGATGGTCGTGTGACAAGAATGCTTTGTTCTGGATTGCGTCTAATCCTGCTCCGAGAAAATACATTTACTTGGAGAGGACCTAACTGCAATTTGCTGTCGTTGAGAATCAGCCCCAGAGAAAAGACGAGATGGGTACATCTACTGTGGCAATCTTGGTTTTGTGTTCTGAAGGACCTTAGAGCAGCCAATCGTCTAGACAGGGGAATACTTGCCTTCCTCAAGATCTCAATGCAGCTGCCACTGGTACCAAGTACTTCGTGGAAGGCTCTTGGTGACGATCTCAGCCCTTAAAGGGAGCACTTCGCACCTATAATGGGCGTCAGCCACGTGAAAGCAAAAATATTCGTGCTGTTTGGGGTGGACAGGTATGTGGAAATTCGCATCCTCTCCATCCAGAGAAGCCATAAAATATCCTTTGTTTAAATAACTTAATTGTTCTGAAAATGAGGGGGAGGGGGACCCCTGGGCGGAGTAATATATGGCTGTTTGAAGAATTCCAGGGAGTGGCCATTGGTTACTAGGTTTAGAACCCATTGGTCTGACATAGTTCCCTGTCACTTGTAAACAAAAACCTGAAATCTTTTGGCCCACGCGAGAAAAGGGTAAAATGATTGGAGCCCTGTGGGGATCATGGCTTCCTGTTAGTGTCTCAGCCTTGATACTTAAATCTCTTTCGACCACCCTGACAGGAGAAACTAGACAGACTATCTACGGCAAGATGCCTGGCTGCAAGGCTGTACTGAGATTGATACTGCTTATTCGGTTGGTTTTGGTTATCCTCCTCTTGATGAAAAACTCCTTCATCTCGCTCCTCTGAAAGATCCGCGCCCATATTGAAGGGTGCATAATGATCGTGCAGTATCAGTGCCAGGTTTTATAACTAAGAGGGCTTCATTAAAATGTTTACCAAACCAAAAAACTCTTCATCATAGGCCATGCCTAGAATCTTTGCTCAGGGCTGAAGGCAGCAGCTTTAAGCCATCCCTGGCGTCTAAGCCCTGCCCCCGATGCTAAGTGACGTAGGTTGGTGTTCCCGATGTTCAAGGGGCAATCTAAAGTTTTGATGCAGCATGTTCACCTTCCAATAGAATCTTTCCTGCATACCGCCTTCGGTCCTCAGTAATGAGGTCATTGAAGCTCTACTAGAGGCCGCTGCCAAAGTAGAGAATTTTACCCCATAAGGTCCAGACGACATCCTTCTTTGTCAGGCGGTGTGGCGATAGGCATTGCAGGATTTTAGATTGCTGTTGAGTGGTCTGTGAAATTACTGAATCTGGTCGAACAGTGGCCTATCAGACCGGATGGGCTGCTAGTAGGTACACATCATTTCTGTTCTATGCGCAGAAACACTGCTGGAATAGTCTTAGTCTATTACAGGTACCACTCTCGTGATCTTCCTGCATACCTCCTCGAAACCATGAAGGAGATATTCTGTTTGCTCGCCTGTAGCTGGCAGTCAAAATATAGCTGCTGCCCACTACATTAAAAATATATATGATGCTGTTACCGCTGAAGCCATCACAGCCAATTTCATCATAGACTTTGTCGTAGACATGGTTTTGTAGGCGAGGTTATTGCAGACTAGAACAATGTCAGATAACCATCATGAGCAACCATCCTAGACGAGGCTGTCACAGATGACAGCCATATACAATGCCATTGAAGATGAGGCAATCATCAGTGAGGGCATCCGTAGATGAGGGTAACATAAATGAGGCCATTTGCCCATCGTAGATGAGGCCATTGGTAGATCGGGCCATCGGTAGATGAGGCCATTGGTAGATCAGGCCATCGGTAGATCAGGCCATTGGTAGATCAGGCCATTGGCAGATGAGGCCATTGGTAGACGAGGCCATTGAAAGACAAGGTCATTGGTAGACAAGGCCATTGGCATACAAGGCCATTGGTAGATCGGGCCATCGGTAGATGAGGCCATTGGTAGATCAGGCCATCGGTAGATCAGGCCATTGGTAGATCAGGCCATTGGCAGATGAGGCCATTGGTAGACTAGGCCATTGATAGACTAGGCCATTGGTAGACTAGGCCATTGGTAGATGAGGCCATTGGTAGACAAGGCCATTGGTAGACAAGGCCATTGGCATATGTGGCCATTGTTAGAGAATGATGCTATCATAGAAGACAGTCATAGCAATACCATCATAGATGAGGTTAAAATAGGTGATATCATCCGTAGATGAGGCACTCCTAAATGAGGCAATCGAATGATGGCCAGCCATAGATGATACCATTCATAGATGGTGCCATGTGTAGTGTAGGCCATTCACAAATGAGGCCATATGTATATGAGATTACCTTGATAAGGCTGCCATAGACGGCCGTCGTAGCTAGGCATTGCCATAGTAGATGACACTGTCAAAGATCAGGCAGCCATAGACAATCACCTTAGATGAGGCCGTCGTCAATGACCGTCCTTCGTTGACGACCGTCGTAGACGAACGAGGCCGTCATTGACGACCGTCGCAGACGAGGTCATCGATGATGACCGTCGTAGACGAGGCCCGTCATCGACAACCGTCGTAGACGAGGCCCGTCGTCGACGACCGTCGTAGACGAGGCCATCGTCGACGACCGTTAAGGCCGTTGTTGACTACCGTCGTAGATGAAGCCGTCGTCGACGACCGTCGTAGACGAGGCTGTCGTCGACCATCGTAAACGACCCTCGTAGAAGAGGCCATCGTAGACGACCATCGAGGAGGAGGCCGTCGTCGACGATCATCGTAGATGAGGATTATAAAGGTGAGGCAGTAATAGTAGACATGGAGTTATGTTATATACTCCTAATGTCAGGTCAAGAGGACTTCCCTGATGCAGTGTCAGGAATAAAAAGGGAGTTGTATCCTCTGTGAGAAGTGCCTATAAAGACTCAAGGTGAATCTTATGGCTTTTATGCGTGCCCTCAGTAGGCTCCTGGCGCGACTTCTCCCTTTGACCTCTCCTCATCCTCATCAGAAGTGGCAGGTTGAATTCTCTGACCCATAATAGCCTCATCTCTCAGAACGTGAGAGTTATTGAGGAAAAGGTTAGACATAAATCATAGTCTATTACCTTGTTTACTGCCATTCTGCGATATTACTGCCTTAATAGGGTCAGAGAAATGAAGTATGATCTTGTAATCCAAAAAGAAGTATAGCTGAAGAAAAAACTGAGCAGAGCTCAGGGAGACTCTCTTCACCCTCGAAGTGCGGTGAAAATCTGAGGAGAACTGGCTCTGCACAGAGGGTTCTAGAGGGTGCTGATAGCTGATTGGTTGTGACCAAATTCTTGGTTCTTTTAGCATAATGATGTAGATAGGCTACTAAACTCTAGGCCTCAGGCCTTTCTTTTGGGCCTACTACTGTTATGTACCTTTGGTACTGCTTTTTTATTTACTGTGGGACTCCCGCCTCGGCGACGGGGAATGATTCAGGCATGTGAATCTATGAAAGATACCCCAATACTGGATAAGTGATGACGGGGAAGTTTCTGGGGACATTGATATTGGTCGTGGGGTCAGACAAGGTTGTGTTCTGGAACCCCTGCTTTTTATTCTTTATATTAACGAACTACACAACTCCCTGTCAAAAACGTCTAAGGATGTCCCCAAGATTAACGGTAAATTACTGCCCGTGCTTTTATATGCAGATGATGCGGTCCTTATGGGCCGCACGCCAAATGCACTCCGCACTTTAGTCAAGGGATTTGTGTCTTTTATGGCGGACCTTGATCTATGTACAAATTTAAAAAAATCTTTTATTATGAGTTGTGGTCCTAAAAACACTATATTAAATCAATTTCAGTGGGTAATGAATTGTTGACTTGCACCAGCACTTTTCCCTATCTGGGTCTATTTTTTTCAGAAACTGACTCATGGAAAGCCCATATGGCCCTTGGTAGAAGCAAACTAACCAAAGTAATAAATTATATAATCAGTCTTCGGCAACCGAGATATTCTGAGGTGGCGGTACCGTTGATTCAGATATACAAATCGCAATGTGTACCGATTGCCACCTATGGGGCTGAAGTCTGGGGGCATGCAAACTGTAGTGGGATTCAAACTGAAGAGAACAGGTTCTGTAGGAAAATCCTTGGTGCGTTTATATCATCTTCTAGTTATATTACCCACAAGGAATTGAGCATACAATATGTGGAGGATTTCATTAGGTCACGCCCAGCTATATTCTGGGTGAAATTATGGCAAAACCCAGAGGCAACTTTGACCAGAGATATAATCACTGACTGCCTTAAGTGTGACAGAGGCAGCGGCATACCCTGGCTAGCTGCAGTAAAAAACAGTTTAGCCAGTGTAGACATGGAGCACATTTTTAATCATCCACTGGAAGTGGAAGGAATAAATATAAAATAAGTTAGGGGGGCACTTTACGATTTATATCCTAAAGAAAGACAAGATACTGAGCACCAAAAACCGACTGTTGCCAGATACTTGCCCCTCTTGGATACACCTCGTACCCAACATATCATGCCACAATTATACCTTAGAAAGAATATGGGGAGATGGAAGAGGAATCTACTCTATCGTCTCAGGGACGGAAGCATTAAATATTCTCTTTGCTTCCCAATTGGTTTTAATAAAAATCTAGAGCAACTGATTTGCCCCTGTGGACATGGTAGTGAACAAACCCTGTTACATTTTATATTCTTTTGTCATTTTTATGTAACATACACCAAATGGTACCCGCCGCATATTTTAAAGGACTGGCTATAACGGACTTTAGATTGCCATACCTTGAAATATTAAAACTAGGAAATGACGATCTGATTTTTAGAGTAAACTCATTTCTCCAAAGCGCAGTACGCTCTCGTGCTTCAATGAATGAACCCTAACATGGCATGCCCTTACTATATGCTTTTATTTATCTTTATCTTAGTGAAGGGCGACCAACTGTACATTGATGCTGTGATTCATTCAGAATACGTTTGGACATTGAAGACTTATGCTTTTATTTGTATCATGAAGTACGTAATTTAATGCACTTTATCCGTACTTTATCCGTACTTTTGGCTGATTGCACAAATTGCTCCAGATTTATATTTATTACCTCCATGGTCCCATTGGAGCTAACTTTGTTTCATTGAACATTCTTTGTATCTCTAATGTAAATTGTTGCTGATGTTGCACAGATCCATTTGCACTACGAAGTCTTAACGCTACCTAATGCTTTTTATTAGTATCATTATCTTCTGACGATTTGCACAAATTGTTTTAGACCTACATTTGTATAAATTTTGCACAAATGCCATTTATGCTGTTAATGTTTATATTCTCGTAACGTGTATTTGTACTGGATGGTATTGCATACTCATATGTTTTTAATATTTGATTGTATCTGTTTGGGTGTGACAAATTGTACTTTTATGGATATCTTTATCCGAATAAAGATTATTCATTCATTCATTCATGTCCCCACAACCAGAAAGGTCCGGTGGATGTAATGATATATTTAGTTTCAAACCGCTGTCATAATTAGAAGAAGGTACAGGTGAAAACGTTGACACTAATGGCTGTTTTTTTTTCAACTAAATTTCAATTTTTTCTATATTTAACTGTTGGTTTCTATAAAGAAACCTTGACGGATCTACAAAAATCACCCCTTGCTGAATTGAGAATTCTGTCTACTTTTCTAAAGTGTATAGCTTCCTAGGATCCATTATTGCTTTCATACCCATTTCTACCATTAACTGGAAGAAGGTTGAAAGCGCAAAAATAGGCTATGTCCCAGAAAAATGGCAAAACTGTGTAAAAAATGTTTTTTTTTTACAAAAGTCTGCTTGTTCCTGAAAGCTGAGAAGATGGTGATTCCAGCACCACAACCCCTGTTTTGATACCATTTGCAGGGAAAAAAACAGACGCTTTCATATGTAGCCCTTTATTTCTATTAAAAAAAAAATTCGCTGTATTTTGGCTAATTTCTGGGTCCCCACCAGGGGAATCCATAAACCCTGGATACTTTTAGAATTCCCATAAGGTTGGAAAAAAAGGACGCACATTTGGCGTGGATACCTTATGTGGTCAAAAAGTTACAGGGGCCTAAGCGCAAACTACCCCAATTAGCCAAAAAAAGGCTTAGCACAGAGGGGAGAAGACATAGCAGCAAAGAGGTTAAAAGTGTAGAAGGGTTGCCGTCTGCAGAGTAAAAACACAGAGCGGCTTCAGAGCAGCTGCTCAGTTTTTCACCTAAATGCACTACCCTGGGGCAGCGCAAGTTCACGCTGCCCTTGGACAGGTCATTCCCCATAATAGGGAACATTATCATTGTTTGCGTTTGGCGCAACTTTTCAAAAGGTGCGTCTGGAGCAAAGAATGAAAACACACAATGGACATAATACTCGCCCTTATGTTTGATAGTGCAGGGCATTCTCCTCAAACATTCAACAGCTATGGTGTCCCTCCCACAGTTCCTAAAAACAAGTTTTCCAGTAGTTTTTCTGGTAAAAACTTTTTATTGCAGGAGACATTTGTAGGTTTTAACCTGTTAACACTGTGCTTAAAAAATGTATAAAAGAGGTTGGAAGCTAAGTTGTTTAACAATGCACATGATATTTAAGAACAGAAGTAATATATAAGGTTTTGATTCTATGTCAGGACCGGAGGCTTCGGATTATGCTTTTCTCTCTTCGCTGTTTATTAACATAACATCGCACAGCAGCCAGAAAAGCATCAAAACTTGAAAAAATTGTAGTATTCCCAACACAGGAATATCAGAAAAAACATCGTAATAACATTGTTTAATAACTACAAATCCCATGAGATCAACATTAGGCAGTCCTTTTTTAGTGTCCATAAATCCCAATATAAGGCGTCCATCCAACGAACTCCTCCTCTTTCTTCGCTGCTTCGCAGCCAGTTAAGTGCTATTCTCCCTCTCTTGCACATTTTGTGTTTGTTGAGGTTTTGTGTTTTTTCTCATATTCTATTTGCATTGACTGTTGCTTTGGGGGGTCTGTGGGTTTTTTTCCCTTCCAGAGCCCCTTCCATTCCGGGGACGCCTTCGCCCCTTACGCGATGTCCCCGTGTATTCCGCGGTGTTGAGTTCGCCGCTAAAGGGCGCTGTTGCGTCTCGCCTGCCCGCGCGCAGCTTCCGTCTCGCTGATTGGAGCCGCGCTGGGGAGTCGACATCGCTGGTGCCCTGCTGCCGTCTAACCCTGACGCCCTCTTGGGTTGTACTATCCTGTGCTTGAACGCCCCGGTGGGGTCTGTACTGGTGGTTGTGACCACGTTGACGCCTGCGGGCGATTTTCAGCACCTTTTTTCTACATCAGCTTCCGCTGGGGTGTTCCCCGCTCGAGCGCGCTGGGAGGCGGTGCGAATCGGTCTCTGGAGAGAGGGTCGGCGCGCTGTGAAGTCTGGTGCTGCCTTATTGATTGCCTGGTTCCACCGGCCTACAACCCTTGCTAACCTTCCGTTGGCCCACACGTGGCTGTCTGTGTACGCCATCGGAACCCTCAGTTTCCAATTTCCTCTCTACTGCGTGGTGGACGCCATGGCTGAGGGGTACTACGTCGAGGAGGAGGAGTTACACCAGTACCTCCAAGACGACGAGTTCTATGCAGCTGTGGACCAGTCGATTTACCGGTGCGTGCAGGAAATCGTTGGGCCTATGGAGGACAGACTTTCAGCCCGCATTGTCGAAGAATGTGCCAAGTTGGCACCGGCCCTAGGGGGGTCACCCGCCAACGATCCTAGCCGGCCTCCGGCGGCCAAGAAGCCACGTGGGGACGCGGGTCCAAGTGGTACACAAGGCGTGGACAAGGACGCCTTCGAGCGCCTACGCGACGCTTTCCTGGCTAAGGCGTCCAGGTCGGCCTCCGAGGCGCCTCCGCCTCAGACCCCTTCAACGCCGGCGGATGTTGTCCCGGCCTCCCCGGGGGGTGTTTCCCCCGCGGATACGGACGACGACGACGACGAGGACTCCGTGCGGTCATGGCGACCGGCGTCCAATTCGACGGAGTTGCCCAAAGACACTTCAGGCATGCTGGACCTGGATGAAATCATGCACCCGCGGTCGGCCGCTTGGGCGCCTGGTGACAAGGTGGCGCAATTTGTAGCGGGCCGCCTCCGCAAGCCCTTGGAGAAGGAGGCGCGCAGCTGTTTGAGGGGAGAATGTCCCCGCCCGACTTTGGATGGGAAGGTGGCCATGACGCCGGAGCTCGATGGGAAAATGGCCACCTTCATGGCGAAGTTCGTGAAGGACCCCCGGAAGGGGATCGACCGTTCCTGGCGCTCCTGTCAGGACAAGCTCTTGGACACCATTGGCCCCCTCACCAAGATCCTCGATATGGCCGAGGAAGCCAAGCTGTCGGGCAGCGCCATATGCCTCGAAGTACTGTCCGACTGGGCGCAGCTGGCTGTTATCTTCCTGGGGAATGCCAACTGTGCCCTTTCGACCGAACGGCGTCGGTCGCTGCTGATAAAACTGGATCCCAAGTTGGGCGATTTAGCTTCGTCGGAAGCTGGCGCTGTTGCCCAAGGAGGGCTCTTTGGCGAGCCGTTCATAAAAGAACTGGGGAAGTTTGTTTCCACCTTCACCTCCCTGGACAAGGCCCAGTCAACCATCAAGCGGGTCTTCCACCAGCGTTTTTCCCGGGGGGCTGGTCGTGGTAGGGGCCTCACGACCGGCCGTGGTGGTCAGCAACAGCCCGGAAAAGGGCATGGCTCCGGCAGAGGAGGCTACAACTCCTCCGCGAATTACAACAACTTTTACCCCACCAGAGGTCAGCGTTTCAGAGGACGCGGGAACTTCCGGAACGACTCCGGCGGCAACAATTCACACGGTGAGTGTTATCCCTGCGGATCAGGTTGTTATTGGGGGGAGGTTGGCGTGTTTCCCCCAGGCATAAGAGGCTATTACAGCGGATGCATGGGTCCTTCAGACCGTGCGGGGGTTCCGCAAAGAGTTTTACGACCAGCCGTGCCAGTTACAGCCTCCTCGGCCCATAACTTTTTCTCAATCGGACGCGCTCTTGATCGACGAAGAAGTCTCGGCGCTGCTGCGCAAGGGGGCTATTTGTCGAACAACGCGCCACCCCCGGGGTTTCCTGAGCAATATTTTTCTTGTGGAAAAGGTGGACGGGGGCAGACGACCAGTCATCAACCTCAGGGAGTTCAATGGCTGGGTGGTGTACAACCACTTCAAGATGGAGGGCATCCATCTTTTGAGGGACGTTTTGCTCCCGAACGACTGGATGGTCCGTCTGGACCTCAAGGATGCGTATCTGGTGGTTCCGATTTACCCCCCGCATTGCCGTTTCCTTCAGTTTTGCTGGAAAGACATGGTGTTCGAGTTCAAGGCCCTTCCGTTCGGTCTTTTCCCGGCCCCTTGGTGCTTTACAAAAATTCTGCACCCGCCCATTGAAACCCTGCGGAGTCAGGGGATTCGGCTGATCGTCTATCTGGACGACATCTTGCTGCTGGGCCAGGACCCGAGCAAGTTGGCCGCTCAACTGTCTCAGACAGTCTCCCTGTTACAAGGTCTGGGTTTTATTGTCAACAGGGAGAAGTCGGTTTTCACCCCCGCCCAGCAGATGGTGTTCCTGGGCTTCGTGGTGGACTCGGTGAAATCGACTCTCAGTTTGCCGTCCAGAAAGATGGCCAAAATAAAGCATGTGCTTCGGCAAACTATCTCAAAATCACACACCTCCCTCCGGCAGGTGGCCAGGGTAGTAGGCCTTCTCTCATCGTCCATTCAGGCGATATTCCCGGGCCCTCTTCACTATCGGGCTCTTCAGCGGCTGAAAGCGCATCATTTGCGCAGAGGGCTCTCTTACGACCGCTTGATTCCCCTGTCGGTGGAGGTCAAAGAGGAAATGTCTTGGTGGCTCGCCCACATGGAGGCGTGGAACGGCCGCGCGATTTTTGGGTCCGTTCCGGACTTGGTGATCGAGTCCGACGCCAGCAGGTCTGGCTGGGGCGCCCGCTGCGGGGATTTCTCCACAGGCGCGCTTGGTCGTCCGACGAACAGCGACTTCACATCAACTGCTTGGAACTTCTAGCAGGTTCGTTCGCCGTCCGTTGCTGGACGAGGGACTCAGTGAAGTCATGCGTCCTTCTGCAGATGGACAACGTCTCAGCGGTTCGGTATGTGAACCACTTAGGGGGTCCGCGATCAAGAGCCCTAGCGGACCTGGCGAAAGACTTTTGGGATTATTGTCTCGCCCATCAAGTCTCGGTTACGGCAGAATACCTGCCGGGTCGGGCCAATCAGGTGGCGGATTGGCACTCGAGATATCTTCGAGAGTCCAGCCTGTGGAAGCTGGATGTTCAAGTGTTCCGCTGGCTGGCGGCATGCTGGGGACCGTTTTCCATAGACCTGTTTGCGTCCCGTCCGGACTTCCAGCTCCCGAGGTTCTTCAGCTGGAGACCGGACCCCTTGGCGGAGGCGACGGATGCGTTCCTCCAAGACTGGAGTCAGGAACGGCCGTATGCCTTCCCGCCTTTCTCCATGATAGTTCGGGCCGCGGCCCAGATTCGCCGTCAGATGGCGGACGTGGTGATGGTGACGCCCGTGTGGAGGTCGCAAGTGTGGTTTCCAGTTCTTCTGGAACTTTCCTGGGATTCTCCAATCCTACTCCCCCGGCTTCCTCGTCTTCTCCTCAATCCAGACGGGGTCCCTCACCATCTCCTCCAGGGTTCTCTCCGCCTCATGGCATGGAGGCTTTCAGGCGACGTTGGTCGCTCCCTGGCCTTTCGAACTCAGCTCAGCACTTTTTGTCCAAGGCTTGGGCAGGCAGCACTGCCAAGAGGTATAGATCGGCTTGGACCAGGTGGGTTCGTTGGTGTCTTCGACTGGATTTGGAGCCCATGGTCGCAGGCCTCGTTCCTATCCTGAATTTTCTTGCAGAACTCTCTACCGCCGGCTTAGCATACCGGACGATTAATACGATACGTTCTGCCATATCAGCGGCTCATGTGCAGCTGGATGGAGTGGCGTTCGGGGAGCATCCCCTGGTATGTCGACTCCTTAGAGGAGTGCGTCTGGCTTTACTGCCGGAGCCACGGTATTCCGTCCTGTGGGATGTTAACGTGGTGTTGAACCTTTTTCTTTCCTGGCAGCCTAACAAGTATCTTTCCTTAAAAGAACTGTCAGCTAAACTGGCGATGCTCCTGTGCTTAGTGTCTTGTCGCAGGGTGTCTGATGTGCGTGCCCTAGATGTCACGGCGAGAGCGTTCTCCCCGGATGGGGTGACCTTTACCGTGGGCCGACGCACAAAATCGGCTACGAGGTCTATTTCCTATCCGGCATTCGCAGATGCCCCTAAGTTGTGTGTGGTACAGTGTTTGAAAACCTATGAGGATGTCACAACGGAACTTCGCCCTCCGGGCGAACGGCAGTTACTGATTGCGCTGCGCAAACCGCACAAGGCTGTCTCTTCCCCCACTATAGCCCGGTGGGTGCGTTGGGTGATGCAGGAAGCTGGTATTGATACGAGGCAGTTCGGAGCTCACTCAGCAAGAGGGGCCATGGCCTGTAAAGCATTTGCAAAACACACTATATAAATGAGGGTCTAAGGGCTAGTTTTACGACTCTGAACCGGACACATGCCCCTAATATCAGACTTACTACAAGAAATGGTATCGAGGAGTCACAACTGAGTGTTTTTACTCTAGACTGACCACCATATGACTTACAGGTTAGATTGTGAATTAAATATTGTTCATGTGTGAAAACCATTCAACTATTCATATACTCAACATGCAACCAAGGTAGGAATTTTTCCCATCAGTTGCCGTTCTGTACCACCACTATCACATCATTTGGGTCCTCCTTACCCAGGAGTTAGTACAAGTGATCAGTCACACTAAGTGGAGTGTGAAGACTGTATGAGTGAGGAGACTGATGTTATTTGCTTCGCTGGGTGGTATCGGTATGGTGTTGAAATGATAGTTACAACTGAAAAAAGCAGTGCAGTGAAAAAGAGTGGAAGTGAGTAAAATTAGGTGGAACTGAGTAGAATAAGTGCTTTATTAGTTTCTCTCAGACCCCCAAGTCTAAAAACAAATGAAAAGTGAAGAGTAGATTTAACAAAATATCTACTAGCAAGTGGTCGACATGTTTCTGCATATAAGCGGAAGTTATCCTATGCATTCATCAGGACCTCGATGTTGCTACTGCTTGCATGATTAAGTGATAAAGAACTAAAAGAATAAAAGGGAAAAATTTCACCTGGGTGTCAGGTGTTGATTCTCCACCACAATCTAGGAAAGTCATATGGATAAGAAAGAAGAAAAGAGAAAAACAACATTTATCAAAGAATGCACTCCCAAGTTGCGCTATTCCTGTGGTCATGTATATACAGTTTAGTCGGCATGATAACACTCACCCAGTATTTGTGGGGATGGCGCCTCACCTCACCTGGCTGCAGCTCAGGTAAATAAGGAGCACCGCTCTGTTAGCAAAATACAATTATAGAGACACTCAACCGATTCAGTCAAACAAGGCAAGAAATGCTGATTCTTATATTTAAATTTAAACAGGTAAGTCTATTCGTCAAGAGTCTTTACTAGTGGTACAGGTAAAAGACTAAGTAGGTGAAAATCTCTCGATGCGAGTATTTAATTATGTAACCGTTATATCCCTTGCCACGTATACACACGACACTCGATAGGGGCGTTTTCTAGTGATACGCTCGGGCGTTTAGGGTTAGAGAGCCACGAGATCGTAGCGAGGTATTGTCGTTTGTGTGGCCGGCATCGCTGCCAGTAAAGACCTCTCACACACTCACCTCTCCGTCGGCGTCTCCCAACGTCCCTCTGGGCTATTCTGGGGAGGCACCGAACGAGAGAAAAGGGCGGGTATATCAATGAAGCTTGACAAGAAGGTGTGGTGTATGCTGGGAATCATAGTTTCCTTTCAAAAAAGCAGAAGGAAGTCAGTAGTTCTAGATTTATATTTTTTTGTAAAAGAAAGGATCTCTCTTTCAATAGGGTGTCACAGGTGGTACAAGGATATAGGGATATAATTCTACCCATTTGTTTAGTGCATTTGCTTACGGAAAAGATCGGACCCAGTTATAGTGACATCCAAGGTATCGGTTCATTGAGACCCTCCTTGTCACTGTTGAGTTTGTAGACCCATTTCTGTTCGATTCTAAACAGAAACTTGCCAATATCAGGACAGTGGTCCGGTATGGTAGGCTGTTCCAATATGGTCCATGTGAAGTCACTAGGACCGTGTCCCTTTTCCAAGAAATGAGCTGTTAAGCGTGTCGCTTGTTTGCGGCATCGGACAGTACTCTTGTGTTCACCAATTCTTATTTTCGTTTTTCAAGTTGTCATGCCCACGTATCTCTTAGGGCACGGGCAAGTGATCATATAGATGGTGTTCTCACTATTGCAATTGGTGAATTTGCGCTGTTGCCATGGGCGCATGGTTCCAATGTCAACACTGGTGGACTTAGTTGTTTGGGGACATGCCGAACAATTACCGCAAGGATGGTGTCCCTGTACCGGAGGCAGATCCCACAGGGTGCCAACTTGTCTGGACGATTTGTTTTTTGGTCTAGTATGGACCAAATGGTCTTTTATGTTGGGTCCTCTCTTAAAAGCAAAAAGGGGAGGAGGTAAGGTATCTCCGCTAGTGTTCAGAATAGACCAATGTTTGGTTATGATTTTGCGAACCTCGTTCGATTTTGTGTGAAAAGTATTCACAAATGTCATCCTTTTAGTTTTTTCTTTTGGGATGGCAATGTCCAGCAGGGCGTCCCTGTTGTTGTTTGACGCCCTCTTCTTGGATTGGCGGATGATCTTCGCGGGATAGTTTTTTTCACGCAGGTATTCAGAAAGTGTCTCTGAGTGTTTCTCAAAAGCTTCTTTAGTGGAGCAGTTCCTCTTGAGCCTCAGGAACTGCCCAAAGGGCAGGTTTTCCCTGAGGGCTCTCGGATGACAGCTTTCGAAATTGAGGAGCGCATTCCGTGCCATGGGCTTCCTATACAGCTCTGTTGTTAATCCATCATCTGTTGCCACTATAAGGAGGTCCAAGAAGGGCAGTTCTTTTCTGCTGAATTCTACTGTGAACTTCAGGAATTCATTGCAATTGTTTAGCCAACTATGGAATTCCAATAGGCTGGCCTCAGAGCCTCTCCATACGACAAAGATATCATCTATGTACCGCTTCCAAACAAGAAGCGATACATAGTCAAGTCAAGCCAAGTCAATAAATTTATATAGCGCGCTACATACCCAGAGGGTCTCAAGGCGCTTGGAGAAGGGTGGGGAGTTACTTGTCAAATATCCACGTTTTAAGTTGCTTTCTGAATGCTAGGTGGTTCTGAGTAAGGCAAAGGTGAGTGGGAAGTGAGTTCCAGGTTTTAGCTGCCAGGTAGGAGAAGGATCTACCTCCCATGGTGGTTTTGTTGATGCGAGGTACAGTGGCAAGGGCTTGGTTGGCGGATCGTAGCTGGTGGGAGGGGGTGTAGAAGGACAGTCTTGTGTTGAGGCATTCGGGTCCGATTTTGTAGAGCGCTTTGTGTGCGTGGGTTAGGAGCCGGAAAGTAATCCTCTTATTGACGGGGAGCCAGTGGAGGTTTTTCAGGTGTCCAGAGATGTGATCTTTACGCGGGATGTCTAGTATGAGCCTGGCTGAAGCGTTCTGGATGCGTTGGAGTTTTTTCTGGAGTTTTGCGGTGGTACCGGCGTAGAGGGTGTTTCCGTAGTCCAGACGGCTCGTGACCAGAGCGTGTGTGACTGTTTTTCTAGTTTCTGTGGGGATCCAGCGAAATGTTTTTTTGAGCATGCGAAGAATGTTGAAGCAAGATGAAGAAACGGCGTTGACTTGTCTGTTCATCGAGAGTGAGGAATCCAGGATGATGCCCAGGTTCGGTGCGTGGTCCGTCGGGATGGGTGCTTTTCCAAGGGCCTCTGGCCACCAAGAGTCATCCCAGGCGGAGGGGGAGGTGCCTAGGATGAGGACTTCTGTTTTGTCTGAGTTCAGTTTCAGACGGCTGTGCTTCATCCATTCGGCTACTTCTTTCATTCCTTCATGCAGGTTGGTTTTGGCGGTGTTAGGGTCTTTGGTGAGTGAGAGGATCAGTTGAGTGTCATCAGCGTAGGAGATGATGTTGAGGTTATGTTGGCGTGCGATGGCCGCGAGGGGGCTCATGTATACGTTGAAGAGGGTGGGGCTGAGTGAAGATCCTTGTGGTACGCCGCAGATGACTTCAGTGGCCTCTGACTTGAATGGTGGAAGGCGGACTCTCTGGGTTCTTCCGGAGAGGAACGAGGTGATCCATTCCAGTGCTTTTCCTTGGATTCCGACGTTTCTGAGGCGTTGTAAAAGGGTGCTATGACAGACCGTGTCGAAGGCTGCGGAGAGGTCGAGGAGGATGAGGGCGACTGTGTCTTCATTGTCCAGTAGAGTTCGAATGTCGTCTGTTGCTGCGATGAGGGCGGTTTCAGTGCTGTGCTTGGCTCGGAAGCCGGATTGTGAGGAGTCGACGGATTTGTTGGTTTCGAGGAATGCGGCGAGCTGGTTGTTGACCGCTTTCTCAATGACTTTGGCCGGGAATGGAAGGAGTGAGATAGGGCGGTAGTTTTTGAGTTCGGTGGGGTCAGCTGTGGGTTTCTTCAGGAGGGCGCTGAGTTCGGCATGTTTCCAGCTTTCCGGAAAGGATGCAGAGTTGAGAGAGCAGTTGATGACGTCTCGGAGGTGTGGTGCTATAATGGAGTCTGCTTTGTTAAAGATGTGGTGAGGGCATGGGTCTGTGGGGGATCCTGAGTGGATAGAGTTCATCAGACGGATGGTGTCCTCAGTGGAGATTGGCTTCCAGTCATTGAGGATGTTCAGGGGGGGTGGGGGTCCTGCAGGGGGTTGGGTGGGTTGGTCTTCGGGTCGGTTATCGAAGCTGTTGTGGATGTCAGCAATTTTGTTGTGGAAGAATGAGGCTAGGGAGTCGCAGAGGGCTTGAGAGGAGGTGATGTCGTTGGAGTTGGCTGAGGGGTTGGTGAATTCCTTGACGATGTTGAATAATTCCTTGCTGTTGTGGGCGTTGTTATCTAGTCGGTCCTTGAAGGCGGCTTTCTTGGCATTCCGGATCAGTTGGTGGTGTATGCGGGTGGCGTTTTTGAAGGCGTCCTTGGTGCTGGTGGTTGGGTCTTTTTTCCAGGCCTTCTCCAGGGAGCGACAGAGTTTCTTGGATTTCTTAAGATCGTAGTGATTGTCCTGATTCAATATCTTATATATGACACGAGTAGATCCATAGAGGTGTCAAAGTTTATGTTTGGAAGCAGTCGTAACATATCTTTTGTATCTTTTAGGTATGTTGGCATCTCTTTGACAATGGGATTGAGAAAAAAGTCAACAAATGTGGATAATGGCTCCAAAACCGATCCAATGGCAGAGATGATTGGTCTTCCAAACATAAACTTTGACACCTCTATGGATCTACTCGTGTCATTCGATGTAGCCCTCAGGGAAAACCTGCCCTTTGGGCAGTTCCTGTGGCTCAAGAGGAACTGCTCCACTAAAGAAGCTTTTGAGAAACACTCAGAGACACTTTCTGAATACCTGCGTGAAAAAAACTATCCCGCGAAGATCATCCGCCAATCAAAGAAGAGGGCGTCAAACAACCACAGGGACGCCCTGCTGGACATTGCCATCCCAAAAGAAAAAACTAAAAGGCTGACATTTGTGAATACTTTTCACACAAAATCGAACGAGGTTCGCAAAATCATAACCAAACATCGGTCTATTCTGAACACTAGCGGAGATACCTTACCTCCTCCCCTTTTTGCTTTTAAGAGAGGACCCAACATAAAAGACCATTTGGTCCATACTAGACCAAAAAACAAATCGTCCAGACAAGTTGGCACCCTGTGGAATCTGCCTCCGGTACAGGGACACCATCCTTGCGGTAATTGTTCGGCATGTCCCCAAACAACTAAGTCCACCAGTGTTGACATCGGAGCCATGCGCCCATGGCAACAGCGCAAATTCACCAATTGCAATAGTGAGAACACCATCTATATGATCACTTGCCCGTGCCCTAAGAGATACGTGGGCATGACAACTCGAAAAACGAAAATAAGAATTGGTGAACACAAGAGTACTGTCCGATGCCGCAAACAAGCGACACGCTTAACAGCTCATTTCTTGGAAAAGGGACACGGTCCTAGTGACTTCACATGGACCATATTGGAACAGCCTACCATACCGGACCACTGTCGTGATATTGGCAAGTTTCTGTTTAGAATCGAACAGAAATGGGTCTACAAACTCAACAGTGACAAGGAGGGTCTCAATGAACCGATACCTTGGATGTCACTATAACTGGGTCCGATCTTTTCCGTAAGCAAATGCACTAAACAAATGGGTAGATTTATATCCCTATATCCTTGTACCACCTGTGACACCCTATTGAAAGAGAGATCCTTTCTTTTACAAAAAAATATAAATCTAGAACTACTGACTTCCTTCTGCTTTTTTGAAAGAAAACTACGATTCCCAGCATACACCACACCTGCTTGTCAAGCTTCATTGATATACCCACCCTTTTCTCTCGTTCGGTGCCTCCCCAGAATAGCCCAGAGGGATGTTGGGAGACACCGACGGAGAGGTGAGTGTGTGAGAGGTCTTTACTGGCAGCGATGCCGGCCACACAAACGACAATACCTCGCTACGATCTCGTGGCTCTCTAACCCTAAACGCCCAAGCGTATCACTAGAAAACGCCCCTACCGAGTGTCGTGTGTATACGTGGCAAGGGATATAACGGTTACATAATTAAATACTCGCAACGAGAGATTTTCACCTACTTAGTCTTTTACCTGTACCACTAGTAAAGACTCTTGACGAATAGACTTACCTGTTTAAATTTAAATATAAGAATCAGCATTTCTTGCCTTGTTTGACTGAATCGGTTGAGTGTCTCTATAATTGTATTTTGCTAACAGAGCGGTGCTCCTTATTTACCTGAGCTGCAGCCAGGTGAGGTGAGGCGCCATCCCCACAAATACTGGGTGAGTGTTATCATGTCGACTAAACTGTATATACATGACCACAGGAATAGCGCAACTTGGGAGTGCATTCTTTGATAAATGTTGTTTTTCTCTTTTCTTCTTTCTTATCCATATGACTTTCCTAGATTGTGGTGGAGAATCAACACCTGACACCCAAGTGAAATTCTTCCCTTTTATTCTTTTAGTTCTTTATCACTTAATCATGCAAGCAGTAGCAACATCGAGGTCCTGATGAATGCATAGGATAACTTCCGCTTATATGCAGAAACATGTCGACCACTTGCTAGTAGATATTTTGTTAAATCTACTCTTCACTTTTCATTTGTTTTTAGACTTGGGGGTCTGAGAGAAACTAATAAAGCACTTATTCTACTCAGTTCCACCTAATTTTACTCACTTCCACTCTTTTTCACTGCACTGCTTTTTTCAGTTGTAACTATCATTTCAACACCATACCGATACCACCCAGCGAAGCAAATAACATCAGTCTCCTCACTCATACAGTCTTCACACTCCACTTAGTGTGACTGATCACTTGTACTAACTTTTGGGTAAGGAGGACCCAAATGATGTGATAGTGGTGGTACAGAACGGCAACTGATGGGAAAAATTCCTACCTTGGTTGCATGTTGAGTATATGAATAGTTGAATGGTTTTCACACATGAACAATATTTAATTCACAATCTAACCTGTAAGTCATATGGTGGTCAGTCTAGAGTAAAGACACTCAGTTGTGACTCCTGGATACCTTTTGTTGTAGTAAGTCTGATATTAGGGGCCTGTGTCCAGTTCAGAGTCGTAAAACTAGCCCTTAGACCCTCATTTATATAGTGTGTTTTGTGATTGAGTACAGCCTCAGCTGTGGGTCTCTTTTTTTGAAAATAACAGACATACAATTCTTTTTGTCTGTTTTGCAGCTCTGTTTTGACTTTGTCTCGATTATAGAACACTCCCCTTTCCGTTGTAATCTCGGCAAGTACTTGTGCGTTAAACAAACATTCACAATGGCCTCAAACAGTGGTCTGGCTTTTGAAGAAGCAGAGATTCAGAACATTCTAGATGAGAACCCCAGTTTATTTGAGAATATCCCCCTTGCAATAAGCACCACAGATGAGGGTTGGAATAAAATCTTGATTTTGAAAAAATCCCATTCAAGAACTACAGTACACGGTATAACCATGGCACAATATCTACACGGGAATTGTGCGCCGTCAGGACTAATCGTGACCAATACACCAAGACTTTTCTTGGATGATAAGGACTTTCTGAAAGATTGGTCATTGATTGCCTGGCGGTGCACTAGGGACTGGCTAGTCCTTATTATAAAAACGGCTAAACGTGTAGCTGATAAGATCCTAGTTGAGATACAACTACTAGAAGGGAAAATCAAGGCTACTTTAAAAACTCCTGCCTTTAAATCCGGGCAAGACGATACCAACAAGAAAAACACTGAATTTAAAGAAACTATTCTTTTCACAAAAATGGAGAAATTTAAAAAAGATCTAGCTAAATTCTCTAGTGAAAAAGTGTACCCATACACTAGTGATTCTTATGTAGCCCCAACATTCAATCAAAGTGGAGGTCGAAGAGGTTCTAGTTATGCCACCTCAAGCTCTGACGATAACTCCAGTGATTCTGAAACATCCCAACGTGGCAATGGACGCCCCTTCAAGGGACGTGGCAACAGAAGAGGACGTGGAGGCAATTTTAATAACTTTGGCCAGAATCAGTTCCAACCTTTTTGGCAACCAGGCCCATGGATGTATGGCCCAAACTTTCCCCAAATGGGACCACCTTTCTTCCCTCCCCAGATGCAACAAACCCAAGGACAGCAGCCTTTTTTAGGGTTTGGCCAGAGGACCAACAGAGGAAGAAGAAGACAGGGACAAGGATCCCAAGTCCGATGGACAACGCCGGTACAACAACTTCCAATGGACTTGAGAAGTGGCAAAAAGATCCCACAGGACGGAGCGGGAACGAGCGGAACAACCGACCAACCAGTCTCGTGATCAATCTGAGCTCCTACTCACCACTGTCTAATGAAGAAGAAAACCTTCTCAACCGTGGGTTGGGTTTTGTGGCAACCCACGAGGGTGATCAATTCAACACTCAAGTTGAAATCTCCAAACTATTCAGGAAGGTTAGACTCCACTATTTCTTTGCGAAACAGAACCCTGGAGAAGATACAGAATCTGACGTCAACACCGGTCTTAAAAAACCGTCGACCTTCAATCCCACGACTATTGGATTACCTACCAGAGTCCAAACTTTTGAAGAGGCGGTGGAAACAGACATCGATCTGCTCTTCAAAACAAAGAAATCAAGACCCTTTGTCAATTTACCTAACAAAGAAAGACTAGCCCTGCAGGCCTTAACAACCAATGAAGCAATCATAATAAAGCCTGCAGACAAAGGCGGTGCAATTGTCATCTTAGACAAAGAAACTTACAGACAAGAATGCCTTAGGCAACTACAAGATCGAAAGTCATATCTACCTCTAAAAGATGATCCCACAGAGAGACTGAAGACCAAGATCAGCCAACTAGTGGAAGAGGCAACATCAGAAGGATGGATTACTCCCCAAGAGGGCCAATATCTATGTACCTCCCATCCATCGATCCCTTATTTCTATTGCCTGCCAAAGGTGCATAAACCACAGAGACCACCACCCGGGAGACCAATCATCTCTGGCATTGGATCGGTTTTGGAGCCTTTATCCACATTTGTTGACTTTTTTCTCAATCCCATTGTCAAAGAGATGCCAACATACCTAAAAGATACGAAAGATATGTTACGACTGCTTCCAAACATAAACTTTGACACCTCTATGGATCTACTCATGTCATTCGATGTAGAATCCTTATATACATCCATTCCTCAAACAGAGACCCTGGAAGTGGTGGGTAACATACTCCAAGAAAGGGATTTGCAATCGATAACTCCAGTTGCCTTCATCATGGACCTAGCTGAGCTGGCGATGAAAGAAAATTATTTTAAATTCGAAGACACCATCTATCTCCAGACCTCTGGAACCAGCATGGGCAGCGTTTTCGCGCCCAGTCTGGCGAATCTATACGTCCATGTGCTAGAACAGACCAAGATATTGAATCAGGACAATCCCTACTATGTATCGCTTCTTGTTTGGAAGCGGTACATAGATGATATCTTTGTCGTATGGAGAGGCTCTGAGGCCAGCCTATTGGAATTCCATAGTTGGCTAAACAATTGCAATGAATTCCTGAAGTTCACAGTAGAATTCAGCAGAAAAGAACTGCCCTTCTTGGACCTCCTTATAGTGGCAACAGATGATGGATTAACAACAGAGCTGTATAGGAAGCCCATGGCACGGAATGCGCTCCTCAATTTCGAAAGCTGTCATCCGAGAGCCCTCAGGGAAAACCTGCCCTTTGGGCAGTTCCTGAGGCTCAAGAGGAACTGCTCCACTAAAGAAGCTTTTGAGAAACACTCAGGGACGCCCTGCTGGACATTGCCATCCCAAAAGAAAAAACTAAAAGGATGACATTTGTGAATACTTTTCACACAAAATCGAACGAGGTTCGCAAAATCATAACCAAACATTGGTCTATTCTGAACACTAGCGGAGATACCTTACCTCCTCCCCTTTTTGCTTTTAAGAGAGGACCCAACATAAAAGACCATTTGGTCCATACTAGACCAAAAAACAAATCGTCCAGACAAGTTGGCACCCTGTGGGATCTGCCTCCGGTACAGGGACACCATCCTTGCGGTAATTGTTCGGCATGTCCCCAAACAACTAAGTCCACCAGTGTTGACATCGGAACCATGCGCCCATGGCAACAGCGCAAATTCATCAAATGCAATAGTGAGAAGACCATCTATATGATCACTTGCCCGTGCCCTAACAGATACGTGGGCATGACAACTCGAAAAACGAAAATAAGAATTGGTGAACACAAGAGTACTGTCCGATGCCGCAAACAAGCGACACGCTTAACAGCTCATTTCTTGGAAAAGGGACACGGTCCTAGTGACTTCACATGGACCATATTGGAACAGCCTACCATACCGGACCACTGTCCTGATATTGGCAAGTTTCTGTTTAGAATCGAACAGAAATGGGTCTACAAACTCAACAGTGACAAGGAGGGTCTCAATGAACCGATACCTTGGATGTCACTATAACTGGGTCCGATCTTTTCCGTAAGCAAATGCACTAAACAAATGGGTAGAATTATATCCCTATATCCTTGTACCACCTGTGACACCCTATTGAAAGAGAGATCCTTTCTTTTACAAAAAAATATAAATCTAGAACTACTGACTTCCTTCTGCTTTTTTGAAAGGAAACTACGATTCCCAGCATACATCACACCTGCTTGTCAAGCTTCATTGATATACCCGCACTTTTCTCTCGTTCGGTGCCTCCCCAGATTAGCCCAGAGGGACGTTGGGAGACACCGACGGAGAGGTGAGTGTGTGAGAGGTCTTTACTGGCAGCGATGCCGGCCACACAAACGACAATACCTCGCTACGATCTCGTGGCTCTCTAACCCTAAACGCCCGAGCGTATCACTAGAAAACGCCCCTACCGAGTGTCGTGTGTATACGTGGCAAGGGATATAACGGTTACATAATTAAATACTCGCAACGAGAGATTTTCACCTACGTAGTCTTTTACCTGTACCACTAGTAAAGACTCTTGACGAATAGACTTACCTGTTTAAATTTAAATATAAGAATCCGCATTTCTTGCCTTGTTTGACTGAATCGGTTGAGTGTCTCTATAATTGTATTTTGCTAACAGAGCGGTGCTCCTTATTTACCTGAGCTGCAGCCAGGTGAGGTGAGGCGCCATCCCCACAAATACTGGGTGAGTTTTATCATGAATACTAAACTGTATATACATGACCACAGGAATAGCGCAACTTGGGAGTGCATTCTTTGATAAATGTTGTTTTTCTCTTTTCTTCTTTCTTATCCATATGACTTTCCTAGATTGTGGTGGAGAATCAACACCTGACACCCAGGTGAAATTTTTCCCTTTTATTCTTTTAGTTCTTTATCACTTAATCATGCAAGCAGTAGCAACATCGAGGTCCTGATGAATGCATAGGATAACTTCCGCTTATATGCAGAAACATGTCGACCACTTGCTAGTAGATATTTTGTTAAATCTACTCTTCACTTTTCATTTGTTTTTAGACTTGGGGGTCTGAGAGAAACTAATAAAGCACTTATTCTACTCAGTTCCACCTAATTTTACTCACTTCCACTCTTTTTCACTGCACTGCTTTTTTCAGTTGTAACTATCATTTCAACACCATACCGATACCACCCAGCGAAGCAAATAACATCAGTCTTCTCGCTCATACAGTCTTCACACTCCACTTAGTGTGACTGATCACTTGTACTAACTCCTGGGTAAGGAGGACCCAAATGATGTGATAGTGGTGGTACAGAACGGCAACTGATGGGAAAAATTCCTACCTTGGTTGCATGTTGAGTATATGAATACTTGAATGGTTTTCACACATGAACAATATTTAATTCACAATCTAACCTGTAAGTCATATGGTGGTCAGTCTAGAGTAAAAACACTCAGTTGTGACTCCTGGATACCTTTTGTTGTAGTAACTCTAAAGCATTTGCCCTTGGGGCACGATTAGAAGACCTCATGCCCGCTGCGGACTGGTCTTCAGATTCCACCTTCAAAAGGTTCTATTTTAAGCCAGTGGTGTATATTGCTAGTTTGGTGGTGGACAAGCTTTAAACAAGCATAATCCGAAGCCTCCGGTCCTGACATAGAATCGAAATTTGCCTAGCGTAGTAACGGTAAGTTTCAATTCTATTAAGGACACGGAGGCGAGGATTATCCCACCCATACCTCCTGCGGAGATCCCGCCCGTACTGGAGTAAGTATTCCGTTTTCCGAATTGCAGTATGGTTACTGTTTTCTTGGGTTACATGTCGTTGACTTGATGCTCTGCTTTGTTGATTTGCCTTCAAGCTTAGCGGGTATGGCTTAGCTCACGCTGTTCTTTTTTCCGCCAGGGAATGATGGTGCGAAACGAGATGCTTGAGACTTTGGCCTGACTCGCCACGAAGAAAGAGGAGGAGTTCGTTGGATGGACGCCTTATATTGGGATTTATGGACACTAAAAAAGGACTGCCTAATGTTGATCTCATGGGATTTGTAGTTATTAAACAATGTTATTACGATGTTTTTTCTGATATTCCTGTGTTGGGAATACTACAATTTTTTCAAGTTTTGATGCTTTTCTGGCTGCTGTGCGATGTTATGTTAATAAACAGCGAAGAGAGAAAAGCATAATCCTCGCCTCCGTGTCCTTAATAGAATTGAAACTTACCGTTACTACGCTAGGCAAATTTCGATTCTTGTCTAAGTCAGGAGGCGCAGAATTAAGATATGGAATCCCACTCCGCCTGATTAAATTAGTAGTTTTCATTTTTTCCGTGTGTGAGAAAACAACAATTGATATATATGGTCAATAAATTCTGCTGGAAAAAATGCATAAGACCTTGGTTTGCAATAAAAGTGAAGCCTTTTTCTCTTTTTTTCCTTGAAGTGCTCACCCCTGCCAGAAATGTCCTTACTACTCACTCTCGTATGGTTTTACAATGGGTAAAATTGGCCCCACGTCCTAATTCTCAGTTCCAATTTAACTCAATTGCAGGGTTGAACTCGTAATCAGGGTCTGACTGGTTTTAAAATGGGATTGCAATTTGCGGTCCGGCGTTTGCGCTAATTGGCTGTGTTGGAAATTGTCCCTTCAAATGGGGTCATATAGAGACCAGTCTAACGAATATTAATTAGTTAGGCTGGTCGCAATTTGACCTTATTGTGGTTGGCTGCAAATGCAGGTATGGAGGACTGCTATGGACCGCAGACCTCTGTCTTTGTATTTGCATCCCCAAACAGGATTTTTTAAAGCAGCTTATGTACAATAAAACATGTTTCCCATTTTCATAGACATTGGGGGGAGGAGAAAAAGACTGTTCTCCCCCCAACGCATTAAAATAATCCCCAAATGAGAATGGATTGCCACAGTAACTGCAGTTACAAACCAGTGATGCAGCCTTTCCCAAATTACAAATAGGAAGAGGCCAATCTTCTCTGTTACCTGTAACAGGAACTGTCAATCAGTCTTTCCATTCACGTTATGCTCAACATCCATCTGTGCTAATCAAAATATTTCAGATTTTTAATGATAACACAAAATTAGCAGTACTGTCAGTTTGGAAAGGTGTGCTATAAGTGTATATGAACTTACAGCAATTTTGTTCTTAATGACATTGAGCTTTTCTTGGGCAGCTTCCAGCTCTGCATTAGCTTCTGCTAAGGCCTGTCTCTTGGGTGCGACTTCCAGGTACACTTCATAAAACTTCACAATATTTATGCACCAGGAGCAAAGACCAGCAGCAGCGATGGACTTGGTGCGTATGAACTCAGGATCAAATTTCGGATCATTCTTATAGGGCCTGAGGATAGAAAATGGACAATGAAAATGACAAAGATAACCCAACACCCAGGTGTGGAAGAGTTAACCGTATAGACTGCATATATTTAAAGAAGGCACGGCACTAAAATTCAATTCACCTAAAAAAACATACTTTTCCACAAACTAGGCATACAGGGGTTCTGTCAACTGTCCACATCTGTTTTGGTGTAACTGTCAGTTGATTAGTGTACCTTACATATAACCGACAACCTCTGATTTCCTCATAGCAACTGAGTTTTTCTCAGCACTTCTGAGAACTATTAACATCAATACAATTTTTAACAGAATTCACAACAACCATAAACTAAACAATAGCAAAAGAAGCCATCGAAACATTGTTAAAACATCTCACAGGGGTGCTATAGGTAAAACACCATGGGCCTCATTTATGAGGCCTTGGGTAAGTTTTGCGCTTCTGATGCGTCACTTTTTGTGACGCATCAGCTGCATAAAACATGCCTCCTGTTTCTCTATTTACAAAGTGACGCATCTAAGCAGATGCGTCACTTTGTAAACCCCTGCGCTACATTATACCTGCGTCACGTATAATATATGCAGGGGGGGCTTTCTCCCGCAAAAATCCACGTAGAAGTGACGCAGTGAAATCTATGAGATTTCACTGCGTCACTTCTAGGACGCTGTTGCATCAAAATCTTACGCCTGCCTCACAGCAGGTGTAAGACTGACGCAGACCCTTTCACAAGGGGCTTGCCCCATGTGAAAGGACGCATTGCTGGAGTTGCGTCACTTTTGTGACACTCTCCAGCAATCCGTCACTTTTGGACCATACAGAAACGTCAGAAATACTGATGTATCTGTAACTCCTTGCAACATGATGCGTCATACAGTAAATATGATGCATCCGGTATGTCGCAAGGAGTGCACACTGAGAAGTGATGATTGTTCCTTTCGTTTGAGGGGCAACCTAGGCTGAGGGTTCCGTCGGTGTGCTGTTGATGGGTCGGAACTGTCCTTCTTTTATCTCTTATCTTTTGTAATGGTTGGTTTTGCAAGTTGGTTTACAAGCTGGATTGCTGATTGGGATTTTGTGGCTGTGGCTGTGGTGGCTGTGGTGGTAGGTGGTGGTGAGGGCGGGCGAATGGCAAAATCAATAGGTTGATAAGCACCTGCTGTCCCCCACTGGATTTGATTTGCACCTGCCCTTGCCCTTGGCGTTTGTATTGTTAGGTTGTTAGCTGGGCAGCTTTGATTATGAAGTGAGGTGCAGGCTTGATCCGTTTTAGTCCGTGCGGGGGAGGGGGGCAACAAGCGAAGCACACAGGGAGACCGCAGGCTGAAAAAACCTGGTAAGACAGCCTCCCTCGATCTACTCCCCGGGCTGTTACTTAGCTACCGCCTCTAACGGCGGCCGCGCTTGTGTCCTCCCCTCCTCCTCCGCCTCTTACCTCAACGCCGAGCCGAGCCGCCAAGACACCGCGGGGGCGAAGCTCCTGTGCACCTGTGCTCAATCCTTCAGCCGAGACTGCTGAGGCCTCGGAGCGAGGGAGCTGGGCCGCTTCACGCTTCACGGCTCCCCGGCTCGGCTCTGGTACAGGTGCTGCAGGTGAAGGGAAGGGAGCGGCAGAGTGCAGCGGGAAGCGGAAGGGAAGCGGCTTCTCTGCTACCGGCTGCCGTGCTCCTCCGCTGCCAACTCCTCTGACCGCTGCGCTCACCATGGCTCTCTGCTGCTCTCTGCTGGCCAAAGGAAAACCAGACTAATTAGGTAAGTATTAAAAGGTATACTTATGTTTTTATTTCTAGAACCAAGCACGACTTGGCACAGGTGAGTGGAACATGCATACAAATGCATCATTTTACTAAGAAAGGCATTTGTGAATGGAATTGGAATGGTTACAGGTTTGTATTTGCTTTTAAAATTGTTTAGAATACATAGAAATTACTTTTGATTATGTTTAGATTACGTCTCAGTTACTTTGATTATTTGGGGTCATATGTCGAGATCTCACACATTGGGCTTTACAAAATACAGGTAAGTACATCAGTTTTTGGTGTAAAGCACAGTTAATTTTCTTTTATACAAAGCCAGTTCAATAGAGAACATTGTAGGAACAAAAGTTAAAACATTGTTTTTTATGGGAGAAAAGGTTATCGGTTTGCAAGTAAGTAAACAACCTGCTGGAGAAGCTTTGTCGGTTAAAAACAAGGGTCAGTTAGGCGCTCAAATTACACCACCAGTGGCACTAGGGTGGCTAGGTGCAGAGCGCAGGGGCCCAACATTAGCCAATGGGGCAAGGGCGCCTTCGGTCAGGGATACTTACAAGCCGTCTACTCGGGTATGGAAGCAAAGCTCCTGGGGTTAGGATGAGCACTGCAGGGGCCAAAAATCAGCACAGGAGCTACACACCAGGGGCACAGAGGCGGCTGGATGCAAAGTGACATGGAGGTGTCGAGAGCCCTGTGGTTTACAATGGAGATCTCCAGTTTGAAGAAAAAGCTGAAGGCTCAGGCAAGGAGGTGTCCTGAAGGCGACCACCAGCAGGAGAGGTAAGTTGGGTTCTTGGGGGGATGCCTGGACACCATTGGTTAGGCCACCCAAGGCTGTGGGACATCGGGTGCAGCGGCGTTGGATCTCCTTACCAGTTCCGGTCGGGGGGACCCTTCAGGTTGAGGCTGCAGGTGTCGGTCTGAAGCTTGAGGTAGATCAGGGATTGCCAAATCCCAGGTCAAGATCGCTGGGGAGACCTCCTTGTGGTGTTGGGCCACTTGACCTCTCGCCATGGGCATTAAGTGCAGAGTGGTACAGAACTATTGAGCCGCCTGGATTTGGGTTCTGTGTTGGAGTTCTTTGTTGAGCAAATCTGATGCTCACGGGAGACAGTCTTTTTCAGATGAATCCAGGTTCTAGATGGCTGCTGGCTACTGGACACTCTGGGGTTTTGCTGTGAACAGGTCAGAATCGGGACATGTCAGTAGGGTTAGGGCCAAAGCAGTTGGTGTCCTTTTCTTCCATGGTCAGCACAGCTCTTTGGTCCTTATTTTTTCCTCAAATCTGAGAAGGCAAGGGTCAGGGTCACCCTACATACTAAATTCAGGGGGCGTTGCAGAGCTGTGCAGGTTGGGACAAATAGGTCCCTTCCTTGGGGTGCACCACCTACTATGCCCCCCCTGCAGTGGGAAGAGGGCATGAGTCTCTCTATAATTGGTTGTTTCCTTACATCTTCAAGATGGAGGGGACTGAGATGTGTGCTCCACCTTGCCTCCCCCACTTGAGGGGTGGAGTATGCAAAGGTGGGCACACCTCTCTTCCTCACTAGGTTTTCCAACCGATTCTTCAGGCCAAAGTGGGGGTCAAAACCAGTGGGAGCGAGTTGCTGGGGGCAGCAAAAGGCAGGGGCAGCTCACAAAGGCGGCAGGCCGTTGAAGCTTCCCCTTCGTTGAACCAGCTCATCCTGACACCTCTGCCCAGGAATAGCTTTGTTTCTGGACCCAGTGAGCGGAGGGTCTCCACCCACGGGTCCAGAAACCTGCTTGATGGTGGCAAATGGCTGGCAGCCATTCAGGTACCATACGAAGACTGGCCATTTTTATTTTTCAAGGGGCATCTTTAAGATGCCCTCTAAGTGTATTTTACATTAAATCCCACACTTGCATCGGTGTAAATTTAATGTGCTGAGAAGTTTGCGATCAGGTTTCAGTAAAGCCATTATGGAGCTGTGGAGTTTGTTGTAACCACCTCTCAGAACATATACTCTAATATGCTTACTGCACTTAAAATGTTTAAGAATGCTCATGCAACTCTACCTTACCTGTTGTCTAGTGCACCCTGCTAGAGGGATGATTTACCTCGGCCACAGGGAATGGATTGCAGGCATGGCACACAGATATGTGTGCCATGTCGACTCTTTACTTTTCTCTGCATCAAAACATGCAGCCTGCAATACCAGTGTGTGGGTGTTAAGGTGCAGGCCCCCTAAGTGTGGCACAATAAGTGGTGCAGTCCCTGGAGGCCTTCTCCAGTCACAGAGCCCTTGGTACCTGTTACTAAGGGCTTACCTGTGGTCAGAGAGGTACCAATTGTGAGTACAGAGGTACAGCTATAGGAAAAAACACTGGCCCTGGAAACCTGATTGGCAGGGACCAAGGGCGCATCAACTCAAAGTGTATCAAGTGTCAGGTAAAAAGTGGGGGGTAACCATGTAAAAACTGGCACTTTCCTACACATCTCGGTCCAGGGCATCTTAGGAGTAGTCCTGACAGAGAGGGGACACAAGTCTTCTGATTACTAGTTTTCACGCCAACCTTGCCACCAAAGGTGGGGCTTGGTCAAGGGGGCAGGCTTCTACACTGGCTGGAGAGGCCCTGGTTAGCATATCTTAAGCAGGAGGTTTTTGAGGCTTGCCTCCCTAAATGCTGTTCCTACTTGTGGGCATCCTCCCTCAAAGCAGCCTTTGCCCCTGACCCACAAGGGCTCCAACCACAGGGGGTCAGAAACATTGTCAGTGTGTGGCAGGCTGGGGCAAATCAGTCCGCTGGACATGAGGGAGTTGGTCATTTTTCAGGGGACATCTCCAAGATACCCTCTGAGTGCATTTTACAATACATCCAACACTGACATCAGTGTGGGTTTATTGTTGCTGGGAAGTTTGGTACCAAACGTCTTAGCTTTCAGTAAAGCCATCATAGAGGTGTGGAGTTTGTAATGACAAACTCCCAGCCCATGTACTCAATATGGTTCCACTGCACTTACAATTTCTGTGAATGGACACAAGCACTAGGGTAATATTGCTCATGCAGCTATGCCCTTACCTGTAGTATAGTGAACCCTGCCTTTGGGCTGTGAGTCCTGTTAGAGGAGTGACTTATCCATAGGCAGGGGTTTGTGGAAATGGCACACAGGGACGTGATCTATGTCGGCTTCTAAGGTTTGGCTGCACCAAGACACGCAGTCTGCAATGGCAGGATGTATGTATGAGGTGAGGGCTCTCTAAGGGTGACTCAATACATGTTGCAGCCCTTAGAGGCCCTCTCTGGTCATAAGGCCCTTGGCACTAGTGGTACCTTCTATAAGGGACTTATATGTGTGCCAGAGGTGGGCCAATTGTGGAAACAAAAATACAGTTTTGGGAAAGAACACAGGCCCTGGGAACCTGATTGGCAGGGACCCAGGGCACACTCAGTCAAAGTGCATCACATTGCAGGTTAAATATTTGAGGTTAACTATGCAAAAAGAGGCACTTTCTTACACCCACTCCCATCCCAAACACTCAATTCCAAGCCAAAATGAATCCGTCCCTCTCCAAGCTGCCCCACTCCAATCCAAAATGACCCTGCCCCACTCAATCCAAAATGAACCTACCCCACTCCAATCTAAAATAAACCTGCCCCGCTCAATCCAAAATTAACCTGCCCCACTCCAATCCAAAACAATCTGCCCAACTCCAATCTGTCCTGCTCCAATCCAAATTAATCTGCCCCATTCCAATCTGTCCCACTCCAATCCAAAGCAATGTGTCTCATTCCAATCTGCCACTCCAATCCAAAGCAATCTGGCCCTCTCCAATCTGCCCCGCTCAAATCCAAAGCAATCTGCCATTCTCCAATCTGCCTGTTCCAATTCAAAGCAATCTGCCATGCTCCAATCCAAAGCAATCTGCCCCGCTCAAATCCAAAGCAATATGCCCTTTCCAATCCAAAGCAATCTGCCCGCTCCAATACAATACAATCTGCTCCAATCCAATACAATCTGCCCCGCTCCAATCCCAATCTGCTCTGCTCCAATCCTAATCTGCCCGCTCCAATCCCAATCTTCCCGCACCAATCCCAATCTGCCCCACTCCAATCCGCCCCGCTCCAAGTCCAATCCGCCCGCTCCAAGTCCAATCCGCCCGCTTCAAGTCCAATCCGCCCGCTCCAAGTCCAATCCGCCCCACTCAAGTTCAGTGTAATCCACCCAACTCCAGTCCAATCCACCACACTCCAGTCTAGTCCAATCCTACCCATTCCAATTCACCCCACTCAAATCCATTCCAGGCCATTCCAATCCACCCCACTCCAATCCCCCACAATCCAACCCAGAACACTCCAATACAATACAATCCAACCCAATCCAAACCACCTAATCAAATGCATTCCACCCCATTCCAATTCAATAAACCCACCCACTTTAAACCATCCCACTATACTCCAGTCCACTCCAATTCATCCCATCAAATCCAGTTCATTCAAGTTCAGTCCACTCCAATCCAATCCACCTCACTAAAATCCACCCACTCCCAAAAATGTACCCCTCTCCAAATCAAAACACCCACCCCACTCCAATACACCTCCCTCCAATCCATGCCACCTCTTTCCAATCCTCCCCACCCAAAACCAATCCAATCCATCCAAATCCACACCACAATCCAATCCACCCCACCCCAGTTCAATCCGCCCCACCTTGATCCAATCCATCCAAGTCGATCCAATCCACACAACCTCAATCCAATCCACCTCATCCCAGTCCAATCCACTACGCCCCTCTCCAATTCACACTGCCCCACTACAATCCATCCAGTCCACCCTAATCCAGTCCACCCCAATCAATCTAACCCATACCACTCAATTCACCCTACTCCAATCCATTTTACCCCAACTCAATGTAAACCACCCCACTCCACCACACTCCAATCCACCACTCCTCAAACCAATTCACCCCACCCCAATCCATCCATCAAGCCCATCCCACTCCAATCCAAACCACTCCACTCCAACCCAACCCACTCCTCTCCAAATCACTCTACTGCAATCTGCCCCACACTTCATCAATCCAATCCACCCCACCCCAGTTCAGTCTACCTCACTCCAATCCATCTAACCCACTCACCCCACTCTAATCCACCTAACTCCAATCCAATCCACCCACCCCAAACCAATCCCCCACTCCAAACCAATCCACCCCAATCTACCTCTCTCTAGTCCACTGCACCCCACTCCAGTCGAATCCACCGCAATACAACCCTACTCGACTCCCACCCAATCCAATCCACCCTCCCCAATACAATCCACCCCACCCCACCCCAATACAATCCACCCTACTCCAGTCATATCACTCCAATTCATTACACCCACCCACCCCAATCGAATCCACCCTACTCCAATCCACCCCAACACACCCTAATCCAAGCTACATCACCCCACTTCAGTCCACCCCACTCATGTCAATCCACCCCATCAAATCCACCCACTTCCAATCCACCCCACTTCACTCCAATCCACCCCATTTCATTCCAATCCACTGCATTACCTCAGTACACCCCGCTCTACCCTATTTACCCCCAATCCACGACACTGTAAACTACAACACTCTCTGCCACTGAACTCTACTCCCCTCTACTGAACTCTATGACACTCTACTCCCCAAACTCCACTCTACGACACACTACTTCAACAAATCCACTCTACAATGCTCTACCCCTCACTCCACTCTTCAACACTCTAAGCCACTTACTTTTAGCCACGCTGAACACCAGCCACAATGGTGTACATTATGGCAAGATACATTGCCAAAGTCAATAGCTTTTGTATAGGCAAGACCTATTGGCTTTGCCAATGCTTATTATTTTAAATCATTGTGAGAGGACTGCAGCAGTGGAAAGTCCATTGTTTACCCAGTATGAGCTTAAAATTATTAATAAAAGTACAAAAGTGTGTTCTCTGCCAGCGGTTTAATGGTTTAATTCTGCAGTAATTTAGGTATGTTCAGAATTAGAAAAATATGGGTTTTTGATGCTAGTAAAAACGATGTCCCTAAAGAACAAGGTACTTACCTTCAGTAAGGCTTTTTCTGGTAGATACAGTATCTGCTTGTGGATTCTTCACCTTGTGAATATCCCCTTGCGTCAGCAACATTCGGAAATTCTTTTTGTAGCTTTGCGCCGACGTGGGCGACGTCACAGAGGCACGACACCGTGCGCGACTCCGCTGATGTCGCCGACTCCATAATAGGCCCACGCCGGCGTCATGACGTCAGTTCCGCCCTTTTTTCCGTGCCTTCGAGGTACACGGACGGACCAACATCAGTAGATATATACACTGTTTTATTCACTATTGTTACCCACAGCTTGTCTGTGCAGGGCTGTCCTCTGTTATATCAATTTTTGTGATCCAAGTGATTGCTTCTGGTTTTTCTGTGCTCATTTTCCAAATATATCACTTAATACATTCTTCGTCCTTGTCTTCTTTAGTGCCCATTATGGCCCAACTTAAAACTTTTGGGTTTACAGACGAGGAGTTTGCCCTCTTGGTTGGTACTTCCAGTTCTTTTGGTAGTACATCGAATGATACCCTCCGTAACCAAGATGATCTTAAACAGCTGATAGATCTTAAGAAAAAATTGAGAAGGATGGAGGCACATGGTGAGTTTATGCTTGCGTATCTTAGATTAGGTATAATACCGATTGGCCTTCGCGTACATAATGTTCCGGGCCTCTTTGTGCATCATCGTGCCTTCCTTGAAAAATGGAGCATGATTGCGAGCAGGTGCTCGCGGGATCTGATGACCCTAATAGTAGAAACTGCAAAGGAACTAGCAGTAGAGATTAAAACAGAGGTAGAAGCCCTTGAAGACAAAATAAAAAAAGCTGGTAATGTAGAAGAGTCTCTCAAAAAAATAGAGGAAGCGAATAGAGAGTCAGAGTCTTTTGCAAGTTACTTAGATAAACGTAAGAACAATAAATTAATGAAAGATAAAAGATTTTATTCTATTGAGAATACATATCCCTATCTTAAACGTGACTTTTATAAACAGAATCACTACCCTGACGAAAATAAAAATCAACAACAGAGAGTTAATACTTTCTCTGGGACTTCAGAGTCAGAAGGTGATGGGAATGAAGGATATTATGAGTCAGAAAATAATTATAACTCTTCTCAGTCCAAAATGAATCAGACCCAACCTTTTTTAGGGAACCGCGGGATGAACCTCGGGCGACCAAGAGTGCGCTTTCAGGGGCAGACCAGGGGGGGCTACAAGCCTCAACATCATTACCAACAACAGGAGGAACCCCAGTTCGTCAGGGAAACCCGAAACCGCCAATATTGGAAAGCAGGGATGTGATTCCAATTTTTAATCTTTCAAAATCACAACTCGATGAACATAGTACTAATTTACTTGTCAAAGGTCTCTCTTTTGTCCCACATTCAGGTGCCAATATTTTTGAGTTACATAGTGATGTTATTTCTTTTTTTCGCAAAATACTTCTTAAAAAATATTTTGCATGTGACAATGCTGAAACAGGGCAATATGTTACGAATAACTTATCTCTACCTTCAACTTTTAGCCTATCTCTAGACCAGTTAGGGCCTGAAGTGGCAGCCTTTGAATTATTGGTCCTGAAAAAATTAGAACAAGCAACTAGATTTGTCCCTAAACCACTTTATAATCTTAACAAATGAGAACATGATGCCCTTAAATCCTTGGCCTCTAATAGATTGATTACCATCAAAAGTAGTGACAAAGGTGGTGGTATCGTACTAATAGATTCCTATAAATATGAAGAAAAGATGCTCACTATGTTAGATGATCCTTCTTTCTATGTTAAAATCAGATCGAATCCTATAAAAAATATTGCCAAAGAGATTAGGCACCTTACAATTACGGCAAAAGAAAAAGGAGAAATTACAGATAAAGAATATGAGTTTCTCAATTCTAACTCTGGTAAAACGGCTTGCATCTACGGTCTTCCTAAGATGCATAAAGACATAGTGAACCCCCCATATAGGCCTATTGTCTCAACCATTGGTACTGTAACAGAACCTCTTCTAAGTATGTGGATTTCCATCTCTGCCCTTTTATCCCCAATATAGCATCATATGTTAAGGATACTGGTTCCATGATCAATAAAGTAGAAAATATTGATTTTAACCCCAATAAAGATCTCTTGGTAACCATGGATGTGGAATCTTTATACAGCAATATCCCTCTAGTTGGGGCATTAGAAACAGTCGAATGGTTTTTCGATCTCCATGGCATCCCTTGTCCGAAGACTTTTGTTCTTGCTTGTCTCAAAACAGTCCTTACCGAGAATATTTTTGAATTCGGTCAGCACCTATATCGCCAAATCAAGGGCGTTAGTATGGGTGCTTCAGTGGCACCTTCAGTTGCTAACATCTATATGTCCTATTTTGAGAAGAAATTCATCTATAATAACATCGCCCCCTTTTTTTTGAGTCTGTCTCCCATTGGTCCAGATATATTGATGATATTTTTTTTTTGTCTGGACCGATGGGAGGGAGACTCAAAAAAAAGGGGGCGATGTTGTTATAGATGAATGGGAGGGAGACTCTAACTGAATTCTTAGCCTGGATTAATGCTGCTGATACAAATCTAAAAGTTACCACTCATGTCAGTGCTGACAGACTAGAGTTTTTGGACATAATGATTTTTCATGATGAAGGTAAACTGAAGATGGATCTTTTTGTCAAAACTACAGCAAGAAATACACTACTCCACTTCCAGAGCTTCCATCCCAGGAACCAAAAACAGAGTATCCCCTTCTCTCCGTTTTTGAGAGTAAGGAGAAACTGTACGGACCTTAAGGATTATGACAAACAGTCTATCCACATGCGAAAAAAGTTTATGGAGAGAGGATATCCTCACCGTTTAGTGAGAGACTCTTATAAAAGGGCGTGTTTCTTTGATAGAGACCACCTTTTAAGATCTAAATCTAAAGAGCCAACCCAACAACTAGTATGTGTCACTAGGCACTCTACTCTTGATGCCAAAGTCAAACAGGTGATTAACTCTTCTTGGCATATACTAAACAGTAATTGTACAAGAGAACAAAAATTAGAGAAACCCTTGTTTGCTCACAGAAGGAACAGAAACATTAAAGATCAAGTTGTGCATTCAAGATTCACGGGACATGTAAATCAAGTTGATTGGATACAGAAATCAATACTCACTAAACAAACTATTAAAGGAACTTTCAAATGTTCTAGTTGCAAATCCTGCTCCAACATTTTAGAAGGGGAGATCTTTGCCCACAATGGATATACTGTATCGGCCACAAGTAAGTGGAACTGTAAAACTGCAAATGTAATTTATTTTATCCAATGTCCGTGTCTGTTAGGATATGTGGGAGAAACGTCACGTTCCATTCAAGTGCTTTTAACAGAACATCGTTCTGCCATTAGGACGAAGAACTTACTTTCGCCTATGGTAAAGCACTTTTTGGACTGTAATCATGGCCCAGATGAATTTCAATGGCACATTTTAGAGAAGATTAATACTCCAGATCAAAAAGGTGGTGAAAAAATCCGAAAAAAACGTGAAGTTTTTTGGATTTTTAGCCTGGACACATTTAGAAATGGACTAAACAATGAGATACCATGGGAGAATGCAATTGTATAAATCCTTTTAGGTCCAGATTTCTACTGTATCCCTCAATATTACTCTCTCGGATTCTGTTTTAGATGGATACTTCCTCAATGAGATCTATATAATTATTGGACAACGATAGAGTGAGTAGGTACTGGTTTCAGTGGTCCCTGGTTGCTCTATTGAATCTAATATTGTCAGACTTGAATCTGATATTCTGATTGATCTTGTCATTTAATCTATACTATATAATTATGACTAATCTAAGTTATATCTTCTTCATGGACTTATTATCTGTTATATATTTTTTGTTATAAGTCAATCATTAGGAACTTTTTCTTGTCGTTTATTGATTGACATAATTGATCGATAGTATTCGAGTAGATAATATTGTTAATGAAATTTAAATTTTACAATTACCAAATTTCATAATCTTTGTGATACTATATAAGTATCATCTATTGATATTGCTGTTTATTAATACTCTTAACAGGGATATTGACCTGTGGATAATATGGAGATGTGGACACGGATATGTGTCTCTGAGGAATGCACTGCCCGAAATCCATTAATATATCGTGTTTTGATGTCGTTAACACCGACTCTGAGGATCGATAATGAATATTTTCTGACATTGATGGATCCCTTTATTTTTATCCTTCCATGCTAGTGGCGATAATCTTTAGTTAGATCTATGTAAGGGTTACACAATATATCTCACCTACTGCGTTTAAATTTCTGTACATCGACGAATGATCTGTATAGACTTGTAAGAGTTACACGATATACTCCAACTATCGTGTTTTCGTCTTCTGCCCACTAATGAATGATATGTGTAAACACTTAGGAATTGCACTTTGCATTCCATTTACCGTGTTTTGTTTCTTACCTGCCGTTGAATGTTATGTATAATCACATGGTTGGTTTGTAGCGAATCAGCGATACCGAGAAGAGATATTTAAACGCGGTTTCCCCTCAGCTGCATTTGATTCAACCTCGCGTTCTTATCCGCCAGACCTCGAGGGTTCCTGCCGTCTATTCCAGCCTCCACGTTTGTGCTGTTAGGTTCATCAGCCTAAGGTATTTAGATGTCGCTATGTTTGTTTGTTTTTCGATGAACGGAAGAGATTGAGCACCAAACTTGTTTGATATATTTCATTATTCTTCCTTATTTGTCTTTACTCTCCCTTTTTAAGTTCTGATATATGTATATCGGCTTAGCGGGGGTAGAGGTTAGAAACGGTAAAGCCTTCCCGTTTTCTATATTTGACTCGCCCACTCAGCCACAGCTATTAAATAACGTTTCCGATTTATAAATTAATCAGCTTCGTATCATGAAGTGGGTACGTTGCTCATAGGCTGTTCACTAAACTTATCTTTATAAACTTATCTTTATCGATTTAATATCTTTAACTTCTGTTACGATTAATAATTTACTGGATTTATAAACTATCTGATCTTTATACATATAAAGCTGTTGTTAAATAATAAATAATTTATTTATTTTTTCACCTTCTTCTTTTCTCCATTTTAGCATCATAATCTTTATCCAATACTTCAACGTGGAGGTTAAAGGCAGTCATTTTTTAGAACAGGTAGTTGACACTAGTACTATTTACCTATTTTTTGGCTTCATTAACTTCTAGTTAATTGGATTTACATGCCTGTTATTCCATTCCTCATAGATTGTGTCATCGTTTACTACTATAGTGTGAATACTGCTCCCGCAACTCTGCGTTTTATTTGGATTAATAACTTATACAGTCCATAAGTCGTGTATACCTCGTCATTTATAAAAGGAATCTCATTATCCTTAAGGTTTGTGTCATAAGATCGATTTTAAACAAAAAAGAGAGGCTGTTTGCAACTTAGAAAGAGGTTCTGATTTTTTCTCTTTCCTTCCCTCCTTTTTTGTTATTTATTTTAGGTCTGTCTGTCCTCGACAAATATAAATGAACAAATTTGGCTTTTCTACATGATACTATCATTGGATTGTTACATATCTGGTAATTATTATAAACTAGGTTCCTTATCGTTATTATACTATAGTAAGTCGTTAAATTAGAAACTAGACTACAACCAAATTATAAATCAGTTTCCTTTTTGTTAGTATTTTAAAGAAAGTATTTAAATTAGAAATTAGACTATTTAGTAATTTTTTAATCAGCAATTCTTACTTTTTAGATTATTAGACATAAACACTATTGGCCAATATGTTTAAGTGTAGTATAGTTCTAATTGGCTAAACGATGAAATTTATATTCTATAATACAACCTTTTTATCCATCAACAGAATTGGAATTTTGATTCTTTATATCCACAAGGAATCACCTGCAGTGTCTTTTATCTCATCATACAAGTTCTTATATCAATTTTAAGAAAGTAAGTGACGTCATATGTATCCATATGCATCCCGAGAAGATGCTGTCATCCTGTGTCCCTTTAGACACTTAATAGTGGTAATTATTACCCTGTTGAGGTAGCCATTATGACTTCTTTTATAAAGGAATGTCTTGACTGAACGGTATGTTAAATGAGCACAGAAAATATCTCCTTGCTCATGTTCTTCCATGAGCTAGACTTGTCGAACTATAAAGCCTTAGTTTAATTTGTTACAATTAGAGTCTGTTAAATGATTTTTTTAAGATGTATTGTAAATTGCCAAATCAATTTTTGTTTTTGAATGTGATTATATGTTGTTTATTATGTTGGTGACTTTGTGGCTATTTCTGAAGAAGGTGCTGGTCGCCGAAACGCGCGTCGAGAATATATGTTATTTTGCCACTTATTTTATATTGTTTTTTGCATTCATTTATTGTTTTGTTTTTTTGGTAAACCTTTATTGTTACTTAAGTCAGTTACAGTCATGAGTATATAAACCATCACGGTTGGCCATCAAGACAGAAGCGGTCAAATCAAATCAAGTAAGCCATAGCAATACAGGAGTCCGCTCCTCAAATACTCTGTTGTAACACAGGAGAACGTTCCTACCATAATGGTAACAGGATTAAAGAAGGTTCCTTTTTTACTTTTAAATGAAGGAAAGAACAGGATCTGATGCAGTATAATTAAAGGGATATTCGTTAGGCAGGATATTCACAGTCAGGATTACTGTAGGCAAGATATTAGCGCTGGAGTACATAATCAGGATAATCAATAAGCAATGCATTTCTCCCACCGAGACAGTTCCAGACCGCAGTAAGCAAAGCATTAGAAAAAATTCCACCCTCATTATCTGAAATAGGAAAAACATGCGGAGAGGTAACTCCACGCAGATCCCGGGAAAAGGAGAAGAAAAGAGGAAAGTGAAGACGAGCCAAGAATAACAAAAATAAAAGAAGGCCATAGAAACAAAAAAGAAAAGAAGAAAAACAATAACACCCCTCCCCCATCCCCCCACCCTGCACCCCTGCATATGGCTACGGCCTACCCCCCTAGCAGCGTGCCTGTCGCCCAGTGTCTGAAACCCGAAATATAGAAGAGAGAGAAAGAGAAAGGAGAAAGAGACAATAATCTACACTAAAGTAGAAGAAAAAAGGGGGGAAAGGAAAGAGGTTAACTAGAGCCCCACGATAGGAGAAAGAAGGAATATGGAGGGTTCCCATTGCAGGCCCCCCCCCCACCGCCGCATGGCATTTCCATTACACCGGAATTATAACCAAAGCATCGGAAATACCAACATAATCAGGATAGCAGTTGCCGCTCAGCTCCTCAAATCACACAGTAAAGATGTAAATCCCCCCGTGAAGCAACAATGGAGACCCGAGTGCCATCGACTCCCACAGACCCACCAGGCTCTAATCAAAAAATTACACAGTCTGTGCAGTGCAGGGTCGGGCAAGCAAAGTACCAGATGGAACACGCAAGCCAGTCCAGGAGAAGCCAGAGTTATTACGATGTCCCATGGTACGACACACTCGGCAGCCGTTCACCTTCACCCACGGAGCCAGGTGTCCCTTCGTCGGTCCACTTAAAACTACCAGGGAGTCTCTCAAATAAGCATACTCGCCTCTCAGCCACAATAGAGTCACCTCCACACCCGACAGCAGCGTCTTCACGGGGAACTGCAGTATGTGCCACACAAACAGGGTTTCCCAGAGCTGATACCGGTCTTGGGCTCCAAAGGCAACCGGGATCATCCCCGTAGCACGCTCGTCCAGATTGTGACCCTCCAGCACACAGGGGGTATCCGATCTCTTCCCCCCGGTCTTCAGTTTGCACTGCCACCGCCATGATCAGATAGGACCCATCGAGGCACCACTTCCAAAAGGAATTCACCACATGAGCGCAGCTCAGACGAGCATCAAAGCCCCGGCCCCCGCCAGAAAGAGGAGCGTAGTCCACCAAGACCTCCACATTAGTGCACAACACGGGTGCCATCCTCACTCACCACTGACGGGCACATACGAGCCCCCTCAACCCAAAAAGTGCCACAGCAACGTTGTGCATCAACCGGCTCCGGTCAACTGGAGCGTGGGATGTAGACAGTTATACACGGGTCCCACAAAGTACCGTTAGGGAAACAAAGAGCAACTTCCAGGTTCCCGTTGCCGTCGAGCTGTGTTCGGGGAGGGAGAGCGATCAGCATAGAGGGACGGCTCATTTCACGTTCACCAGGCTCTAATGATCACGCGCTGGAAATACACTTTCGGGGGGCGGGCTGACCTCCATGACGGTTGGCCGGCACCTTCCGGGTCTGCATGTCCGTTGTTGTTCAACTTGCGGCCTTGCAGCAGCATCACGTGGGGTCCCGGCTTCAGGTATTGTCCAGGCCGCAACGCGCGGGGGTCCGTATCTCCGTCCCCGGGGCTCGGAAATTCCTCAAAGTCAAACGCAGCATCACAGTACTCCTTCCAACGTACGGGAGCACCGTATCTGCGCGGGACAGTCGACTGGATCGGGTGGCGGGGGAAGAAGGTCGGCGGAGCCGGGAACCCGAGCGGCCATCTTGGTTGCCGGTCCGGCTCCGCCCCGCATTTTTTTATTCTTGCTTTCTGTATAAATTGTTGTATATGTTTTGTATGCCCTCAATAAGGTCGTTTTTATTCCATGGTCCCATTAAACAATTGTTTTTAATTAATTTTATGAATTGATTTGATGTTAATAAAATTGTAGTACCATATTTTTGAGAATGGCCTTTGGCTTTTAATGTTCTTTCTGAGACAAGCAACAACAGCTGGTCATCAAGTCGATAGTCCTTAGTCCTATCAAGATAAAAGCTCACGCCCTCTTAGGGTTCAAACGGTGAAGCCTCTCCTTCTCCTTGGAAGGGTGAGGGGAGTATAGAAGGTAGGAAGGGTAATGAACTGCTCCAGATGGAAGCGAGTTACCACCTTAGGCAGAAAAGCAGCCCTGGTCCTAAGAACCATTCGTTTAGCATTAATGGACAAGAATGGAGGCTTTGAACTAAGAGCTTGAAGCTCACTTACCCTCCGTGCCGAGGTAATTGCAACTAGGAAAACCGTCTTTAAAGACAACAACCTCAAGGGACAATTATGAAGAGGTTCGAAAGGGGAACCCATTAGAAATGTAAGCACCAGATTCAAGTCCCATTGAGGCACAATAAAAGGAGTAGGTGGGAATTTATTTGTAAGGCCCATCAGAAATCTTAAAACAATAGGAGATTTAAATAAGGACGGCTGATCCGGCAGGCAGAGAAAAGCCGACAAGGCCGATAGATAACCTTTCACTGTAGCCACAGCAAAACCTTGCTGCGCCAATGAAAGAGCAAATAGGAGTATATCTGACAAACGAGCCCTCAAAGGGTCAATAGAGTTCAGGTTGCCCCGTTCAATCTCTAGGCATGAAGGTGTAAGGTCTGGAGGTGGGGGTGTAGAACCTGCCCCTCCATCTGAGAGAGGAGATCTGCCCTGAAAGGGAGACGGAGCGACGGGCACGAGGAGAGGTGGAGAAGATCTGTGTACTTAAATAAACATAAGGAATCCAACACAGAGGGAGGGAAGGGGGAGGAGTGATCAACAAATGTTGAAGCACTCAGTGTTCTGTAAAATACCCCTCACACACCAAAAGGCCCCTTGTTGTCATGCTTCATCATCGGGGTCTTCGCACCCCTCTATCGGGATGCGGCGTGCTGCGACCTACGACTACGCGGGAGCACTTATAGAAATGACTATGTGTGGTGTGAGGTGTGTGGGGTATGTTGTTATAAGTGAGTGGTGGGATGTGGTGAAAGACTAAAAAGTACCTGGCACATGAGTATAAAAGAAAAAGTTTTATTCTGAACTCTGGCTGGTACTGTTAAAAGAAGTGCAGTGTGAGGTCGAATCTGTTATATTAAAGAACAGGACCTCGGCAGATTGTCGGTCACCCTCCAAAAATTTCCAAGCATGGTTGAATAACCAAAACGCCTTTTTGAATTTTACAAGTACAATTTCGGACCACACATTGGTGTTCTTGGATCTAAATATCTACGCAGACGAAGGAGTTTTGAAAACCACTACCCATTTCAAGCCGACATCCAGAAACTGCCTGTTAAGATACGACAGTTTTCACTCCAGGCACCTACGAGAGAATCTGCCGTATGGACAATTTCTACGCCTCAGGCGTAACTGCACAGATGTGTCCAAATTCAAACAGAAGGCCAATGACCTGAGAGAAAAATTGAAACAACGAGAATACCCCACTAGAATTATTGATAAAGCAATGAAGAGGGCTAAGAACAACAACAGAGAGGCATTATTGGAGGAGCGAATTAAAGAACCAAATGAGAACAAACGACCAATATGTGTGACGACATTTAATACCATGTCCAACGAGGTATCCAAAATTGTCAACGAACATTGGAGGATACTAACATGTGGCAAGCTGAACCTGGAAAAACCGTTGTTTGCTCACCGCAGGGGACGCAACCTCAGAGACATGCTGGTACACACCAGACCGAAACCGACGACAATTGCCTTACAACCATCTATAGGCATCCAAGGTCACTTCCCTTGCGGCAATTGCAGCAGTTGCCACTTGACAGAGAAAAGTACAAAACTTACCTTCCGCAATGGAACCACCTGGGAGCAAAGGAGATTTTCTAACTGTAACTCCAAAAACGTGGTCTACCTTATAAAATGCCCCTGCAATCTTGAGTATGTGGGTATGACCACAAGGGCCATGAAAACAAGAATGAATGAGGACAAGAGCAATGTGCGCTGTAAAAAAAGCACAACTAAAATGGCCACGCATTTCTTGACTGCACAACATTGCGTGAATGACCTTAAGTGGACAATTATAGAGCAACTACTTTCTGATGCCGGCCTTTTTCAAAAGGAACAAAGATGGGTGTTCAGACTTGGTACCCACCTAATAGGGCTTAATGACGATGTGCCCTGGAGCCAACTGACCAATTAAAAGGGTACCATTATAAACATAGGACAAACTGATGTAGTGTCCAGATGCCCATCACTAACTTTTGAATCTTTCATTGCTTGCACTCTATAACAATCCTCTGTTATTGCGTACTCCCTACATCTGTGGTTGGTTTAGTCAATATATATTTTTACCATGACCACCTCAGCAAAATACCCGCTGCTGTGCCCTCTCAGTAATAAGTATTCCAACCCCAGGTTTCTCTAATAAGACACAGATGGAACTAACACGCGTGCGCTACACATCAGCGTCCCGCTAGATGCGCCTGTGCTCAAAACGCATGCGCGAAGGACGGACAGATATCTATGCGTATGCGCAACAGATGATCACTCGCTTGTACAGACGCTGGTCCCGTGTAAGCCCGCGTTAGACATACGAGGGCTATGTATGGCTAAGGAGCGGATGCTCCATACATGGGCACATACTTAACGGCGGAATACCCCTATAAGGACATATAGACGCTTCCGCCCAATTGTCACAAAGGGTATAAATAGCATAGACCATACTACCGCCTCACACCAGCGGAGCAGCGTGAGGGGTAAGACGGTGATCATAGCGTCCTGTTAATGTGAGTATCATGCAGAACAACAACTGAAAAACGACCATCTGAACTCTCCCTCCTAAGTAAGTGAGAATGATTTATTAAAACCTGCATCTTTCCTCACAACAGATTGCAAATCAAGCAACACCCCTGACGTCCGATTTTTGCTCATGAAGCCAACAAGCAAGCTTCACAAGTATGACTACAACTAACAGTAACTCCTAGTACCTTTTGTGTTATATGTTGTTTGTGTTGTGAGTACTTTTTCTTCTAACAGGCTTATTACAAGCATATGGTGAGGTTCCAGGTGACTGCACCTGCTTGAACTACCCGCTACATGGGTAACCATCAGTTGTTCTTCTTTTTTTGTCTTTCTGCAGGTCATTGTACTTGTAGCAGACCGCTGTAGGCACACTTAGCCTATATATTTCACTTTTTTGTAAATACACATTTTTTATTAAAAAGACGTGAGTAAGGTGGGGAGGTCGTGCCCCGTCCTGAAGAAGGAGCTTGTCTCCGAAACATGTCGACAACGCACACCAGAGGTCCTGTTCTTTAATATAACAGATTCGACCTCACACAACAGTACCAGCCAGAGTTCAGAATAACATTTTTTCTTTTATACTCATGTGCCAGGTACTTTTTAGTCTTTCACCACATCCCACCACTCACTTAGAACAACATACCCCACACACCTCACACCACACATAATCATTTCTATAAGTGCTCCCGCGTAGTCGTAGGTCGCAGCACGCCGCATCCCGATAGAGGGGTGCGAAGACCCCGATGATGAAGCATGACACCAAGGGGCCTTTTGGTGTGTGAGGGGTATTTTACAGAACACTGAGTGCTTCAACATTTGTTGATCACTCCTCCCCCTTCCCTCCCTCTGTGTTGGATCCGTTATGTTTATTTAAGTATCCTTGTGGAGCAAGAATCCAACCCTTCGCTCTACCTCCCTCTTGTGTTTTTGACGAAGATCTGTGTACCACACCCTTCTTGGCCAATCCAGGGCGATCAATATTACTTGTGCCTGGTCTTGGCGAATCTTCCTCAGAACCCGAGGAATCAAGGGTATGGAAGGAAACGCGTAAAAGAGTTGTGAGTCCCAACTCAACTGAAACGCGTCCCCCAAAGCTCCCTGCATCGGATACTGGAGACTGCAGAATGACGGGCAGTGAGCATTCTCGCGAGTGGCGAATAGGTCCACCTGACAAGTCCCCCACGTCCGAAAGACGTGACGAACTACCTCTGGATGAAGCCTCCACTCGTGGTCGGCTGAGAACTGCCGACTGAGACTATCTGCACGTACGTTCAGAACTCCGGCCAGATGATTTGCCGTCAGACAAATCCGATGATCCTGGACCCAGGACCAGAGACGCAGAGCCTCTCTGCAGAGACACTGCGACCCTACTCCTCCCTGCTTGTTCACATACCACATCGTGGTGGTGTTGTCCGTCAGGACCTGAACCGACCGCCCGCGAAGGAAAGGGAGGAAGGCCTTGAGCGCCAGACGTATCGTCCGCAATTCCAGAAGGTTGATATGAAGCAACCTTTCCTCTGGAGACCAAAGACCCTTGATCTCCAGATCCCCCAGAGTGGATGCATCCGTTATCAATGTGGCCACCGTTGGAGGAAGTTCGAAAGGCTTTCCTTGAGACAGATTACCCTCCACAATCCACCATGTCAGATCCACTGCAGTTTCTCTGGAGATCCTGATCGACTCCCTGAGATCTCTGTTGTGTTGATACCACTGCCTGCGGAGGCACTACTGGAATGCCCTCATATGCCAGCGTGCATGGTTGACCAGAAGAATGCAAGAAGCAATCAGACCAAGCAGACGAAGGACCTTCAGGACTAGAACGACCGCTCAATTGTGAAATAAAGGAATTGTTTCCTGTATGTCACGAATCCTTTGAGGTGGAGGGAATGCCTGACATACAGTTGTATCCAGTACCGCACCTATGAACAGGTTGCGCTGGGAGGGCACCAGGTGAGACTTGGGTACATTTATTAAAAAACCCAACCTGTACAACAACTGAGTTGTGTCTTGCAAATGATGGAGCACTCTCTCTGGAGATTCTGCTTTGATCAGCCAATTGTCCAGATAAGGGAATACTGGAATCCCCGAGCTTCTGAGATGAGCAGCCACCACTGCCATCACCTTGGTGAAGACTCGAAGCGCAGTAGTAAGACCAAACAGAAGGACCGCAAACAGGTAGTGCTGCGAACCCACGGTAAAACGGAGATACTTTCTGTGCAACTTCAGAATAGGGATGTGGAAATACTCATCCTGCAAGTCGATCGACACCATCCAGTCTTCTTCCAACAGCGCTTGAAGAACCTGCGCAAGGGTGAGCATCTTGAACTTCTCCTGCTTCAGGTAAAGGTTCAAGATCCTGAGATCCAGGATTGGACGAAGTCTGCCATCCTTTTGGGGGATCAGAAAATACCAGGAGTAGCCCCCCTGACCCCTCTCCTGCTCTTGAACCACCTCTATTGCACCCTTTCTGAACAAAGCCAGGACTTCTTCCTGCAAGAGCAGCAGGTGGTCCTCCGCACAAAAACCTTGGCAAGGAGGGTAATTGGGGGGAAAATCCCAAAAGAGCATACCCATTCTCCACGAGATTGAGAACCCAAAGATCCAATGTTATCAATTCCCAATCTCGTAGAAAATTAGTAAGTCGGCCCCCCACTGGGCCCACATGATCCGGAATGGCAGATCTAGGGCTGCTTTGCTGTTGTGGCAGGGGGTTGAGAAGAGGTAGAGGAGGAGGAGGAGGCCTGACGACCCCTAGGACGAGCCCTTTGTCTGCCCCCATACGACTTGTACAGCGTACTTTGCTGCTGCTGCTGCTGTTATTGTGGCTGTCTGTAACTCCGAAAGGAAGACCTGCCAAAACCTCGGAACCGCTTCACCGTAGAACCTCTGGACTGAAGGCCCAAAGATCTTGCTGTCGCTCTGCTGTCCTTGAATCTTTCCAAAGCAGCATCAGCCTTCGTACCAAACAATCCAGACCCATCAAAGGGCAAATCTATCAAAGCTGCTTGGACATCCGCAGAGAATTCAGAGGATTTAAGCCATGCCACTCTCCTTGTGGCCACTGAAGAACCCATCACTCTAGCCACCGAGTCAGCAGTGTTCAGACCACTCTGAATGACCTGTCTTGCGGCAGCCTCTGTATCCGTGATTACCTCTTGAAAATCCTTCCTATCACCCTCAGGAAGTTTCGAAACCAACTGTTTAACTGAATCCATCAACGCATGGACATAGCGTCCCATAAGACAAGTAGCATTAGTCGATTTGAGCGCCATGCTAGCTGAGGAGAAGACTTTTTTAGCTACTTGGTCCTGATTTTTTGATTCCTTATCCCAAGGAACCTGAGGAAAAGCGCCCACAGATTTCTTCGAGCAGGCCGCTTGCACAACCAAGCTCTCCGGCAAGGGATGTGTAGATAAAAAGTCCGGGTCACCAGGCGCCACCCTGTATCTCCTTGCAACTGCCTTTGAAACAACCGGGGCTGTAAGAGGTCTTTTCCAAACCTCTGATATAGGCTCCTCCATAGCCTCATTAAATGGGAGCATAGGCTCGACCACAGAGGTAGGCAAATGTAAGACTTCAGTCATATATTAGCCATATACTCTGCAGTAGGAAGAGTTAAGTTTAACAAGTCCGCAGCCTTCCTTATAACTAACATGATAAGGTGTAACATCCTTAGAAGGGGCGTCAGAAACAGAGGCCAAATCCCAATCAGGGGACAGTTCAAGACCACTAGCCTCTTCCAGATCATCGAAAAGATCTTCTGAATCCTGCAGCTCACCCTCTTCCATTTCTGCCTCACGATACCTCCGCTCTTCCAGAAGCCTCTGGGCCTCACGTCTCGACCTCTCCTTCATGAATGAAGTAGACGGATCCGGAATCGACTCCGTCGGAGCCGGAACCGACGTCGATCCCGAGGCCCGTGGACCAGATCGCTGAACACGAGGTCGGTTCGGATTCGGCATCGACGTCGAGGGTGCTGGAGTCGAAGTCCTTGGCGTCGAAGGCTTCGGCGTCGAAGGCTTCGGTGGTGCCGAGAAAAGCCAAGGCGGCGTCGGAGCCAGCATAAATGGCATGAAAGGCGCAGGAGCGTAAGACTGGGCAATACCCAGATTAAATGCTAATGGACCCGTGGCACCAACCGGTGCACCAGAGGGGAACATAGCTCTTGAATACATACCATACATAGCATTCAGGAACTGAGTAGGGTCCTGACCTGGAGTAGGAAAAGGTGGGTATGAGCCAATAGGCTGCTCTTGAGGGATCCGAGTCTTCTCGACTTCAACTTCCACCTCAGGCTGGTACACCGGGGTCGACGAACCCGCAGGCAACATAGCCTCCACTTCAACTCCATCTTCTTCATCTCTCTCACCCTCATGGTCATATGAATGAGCAGGAGTCTGAGAAGGAATCGACAACGGCTTTGGTGACTGATCGGGCGAATTCACAGGCGACGCCTCACCGCTGGACACCTGAAACTCCGGAGCCGGAGCCTCCACGTACTTTCGAAGCCACTTCACCTGCAAGCCTGAGTCCTTCCCAGAGTGATGTCTAGACTCATGAGACCTCTTCTTGTGCTTCTTCCACGATGACTTCGAAGCAAGCACTAAAGACGACCTCGAGCGCGACCTCGAGAGAGACCTCGACCTCGAACGACGAGCCCATGACCTCAACCTCTTTTTATCTTTCCTGCTTTTCAATTTTTCAACAAGGAGTTTTGCCTCCCTCTCTCGAAGAGCCTTGGGATTCATTTTCTTACAGGATGAACAATCCTCGACATCGTGGTCTGAACTTAAACACCAAACGCAGCACTCATGTGGATCTGTAATGGACATCATCTTGCCACACTCCCCACAGGGCTTGAATCCGGTCTTCTTTGTAGACATCTAGACACAAAGAAGCAAACTGGACACCAAAATGAAACAAACAGTAACAAAGTTACCAATGGCTACAGAGGATCCCAAGAAACCGTTAGCGTCGATGACGCGAAAAAAAGGGGAACTGACGTCATCACGCTTGTGTGGGCCTATTATCTAGTCGATGACGTCAGCGGAGACGCGCGCGGTGTCGTGCCTCTGTGACGTCGCCCATGTCACAGAGAAGCTACAAAAAGAATTTCCGAATGTTGCTGACGCAAGGGGATATTCACAAGGTGAGGAATCCACTGGCAGATGTATCTATCAGAAAGCTAGCTGGATTAAAGCAGATCACAGCATTCCAAGTTTCCCATCTCACTATTTGTAGTGAGAAGGCCGTTTTCAGGAGGATGAAAATCATGTGACTCCACTTTCAGTAAGCTGGTGAAACTTTCAACTCAGTGAGTGACTGGTAGAGTGATCAGTGGAAAAGCATATGAAAAATAAATGGTACAGAAAAGAAAGGAACCTTTTTTTCACTTTTCTTTCTCACCTTTTTTTTTGCCAGAGGTGGTTACCGTGGATGCAGCCACTTTTGGGCGGCCATCGAACATAATAAATTAAAAATCTGTGTCAAAGCCAATAGGTTTCACAGCCAAAAACTGTAGATTTTGCCATTGCTTGTATAATGTTTAGTGATGTGGTAATTCAAGAGACATTAAGGCGGATTTGAAAGAATATAGTACTATATCTTTCAATCATTTAGGTGAGTTTCAATCCACTAACTTACTGATATGCCTTGAGACAGCTTTCAGGAATGTGCTCCTTGTCATACTTGATTAGGCCATCCAAGAATCCATCAACTTTACCCATCATGATTTTAGCGGCTTTCCAGCTTCTGTCCTTTGGAATCTTACCACCAGGTGCAGTGAGGACCATGACAGCAGCTGTAACTTTTACAACAGCTTCTGGGGGTGATCCAAAAGACTTTAGTTCTGTCAGATTGATCTATAAGAAAAAAAATACAGAGGTCCATTTTTCCATACTGTTAATTTTTCTGATGATCACAAAGAAGTTCCAGATATCTAAAGAAGGATGTTCTAGGTAAGAACAAGTAGGAACCAGCTAAAATATACATCTCAGAAAAAATATTTATAGATACAAAAGCTGTTATTTCATCTATTCATGTATGTCTTATAGTCTAAGGGCCTTTATGATCTTGGCAGTGTGGGAGCGGAGCTGCCACCGCCCTCCCACACTGCCAAAACCAAAATAAACCTCCCACCATACTACAATTTATTTTGTATCTGGTAGATAGTTCTTTGGCGTTCCCACAGCCAAACCTTTGAAATAGGCACAGCAATGGGAACACCAAAGCAAATTCCTAGATTACATGGACTGTTAAGTCCATGCTGTGCAGAAACTAGGCGTGCATGCAGGTGTGCCCCCCTGCATGCACCCCGTGACCTAGTGGCAACCTTTGCTTCCTCTCTGCCACAGTTTTCATAGTGGGCTCTCCACCATGAAAACCGTGGCGGAGAGGAAACTCATAATATGTTTGACAGGGCTACAGCAGATCCGCCAAGCATATTGCCACTTCAAGACCACTGCAAAACCGGCATGGACTGCGGATTCCTGCCAGCAGCAGTCTCAAGGGGGTCTGACCATCCTACTTGTAATAGAGCAGTCGGACCACCGGTGTGGTGGTAGCGGAACCGTCATTGTGTGTTTGGAGGTACATCGGACACCCAAACTCATTATAAGGCCCGAACTCTCTACAGTGTGCAGGACTATGGATATTAAATAGTCCCTTGAGTATTTTGAAGTACTTCTTTGCCAAATCTGTTATTTTGGTGTCAGAATCCTTACTGTTAACACTAACATATGATGGGCAGACCATGCTGCTGCCTTACAAATTTAAAAGTAGTTTATTTCATGTGTGTAGCAGTAGCAGCCATGGGTCTCGTACATCATCCCTCAGTCCTAGCTGAAATGACACATTCATTACTTCTGAAATGCGAGAGGATTGTGAATGCCAACACGTATTAAAGCCACCAGCTTCAGGTGAAAATAGGACAACCTTTGGGGAAATGTAATTTTTGTCTAAAGGTCTAAATACAAAATATGCTTACCTTCAACTTGTTTTATTCTGTGGAATCCACACTTTTCCAGCATTCAAAATGAGGTGCAATTTTTTTTTACGCTGTAGTAAGTGAAGGAAAACTAAAGGTTTTACTTAAATAAATAAAAACAGTCCAGTCAATTAACAAATGGTCAGCTACGATAGCAAGCCTTGAAAGGAAGTCTTCGCTGAAACACTGAGACGTACGTTGAATGATCGAAATTCGTCCTTAATGCACTAATTGCGATGTACTGCTTCTAAAAATTCAACAATTATGAATGACTTAGTAGGTTTTCCTGCACAGGCTACTCGTTTCTTCATTTAATCGGCAAAGTTTGCTGGAGATGGGCTTTCAACTTGAGTAACTACCATAACCAAATCCAGCCACCGCATAACAGAACTATCTGCTGGTGCAAGTGCGGCACAAGTCCTCCTAGTTGGTGGGGCTGTCTCCTGGCCTTCAATGGCAAATCATTTTAGTCTTTCATAGCTGGCATCCCTAACTTCCCCTAGAGTATGTGGTGTGAGTGCGCAGCAGCCTAAAATAAACTGGACTGGACCACAAGAAGGTCGTTGCCTAAGTTACACAATTCATGTATAGTGATAGGAGTCGCTCCTTCCCCCCTAGATATCGCTGCCCTGCTCATTCTTCCTCCTTCATGTTAATTGTACGCAGGCTGTTGAGTGTCTGTTTTGGACCAACAAGACCTCAGTGTAACGAGGAAGGAATGTTTAGGTTCACCTCATGGGAGTCAGATGAGGATGGGCAGGTCAATCAGTGGCAAAGAAATTACACCTTGATATACACAGTAGCTCAAGACTTGACCACTGCTATTCATTGCTTAATTTGAGCCTGCGGTTGCAGATGGGGCACAACGGAAATCCTTTTTTAGGGATGGAATGTATATTTTTTCATCCTACTTTGACCCAGAGCAAGAGAAAGTGAAATACATACAAGAGGGAAAGAATGAGGAACAGAAAGACATAAAAAGCAGTGACAATTGAAGAAAGCAGAAACCTGCAAGAGTCAGGGAAAGGGAGTGTCTGATGGTGGACTAAAGAGGAATGAGGAGGACTCAAGACTACACAGTCTCAGTATTTAGGCTTCAATAGCGCATGCCTCTGGTTTCTGAGCAAAGGTTTGGTCCTCGCACTTAGAGGCATATTTACAAGCCCCTATCGCCACAGGACCGTAATTTTTTCTGATGTTCCTGTGGCGATAAACCTTTCCCTTATTTACAAGGCAGCGATAAGCCATATAATGCTGTTCAACGCAGCTTGTAAATAAGGACCCCTTTCACACTACACTTATTTTCATACTGTGGCATAATAGGAGGCCATGCCAAAATTAAAACCAGGGAAAACCTTGTCTTAACATGGTGAAACATAGAGAAATGTTTAATTTCTCCTCGTTTTTGCTCTATGTGCGTTGCATTGTGCAGCACACACAGAAACAGTAAAATGCCATGAATGATTGTTTATGCGCAGGAAGGGACACCTGCATATAAGCAATCATTTCAAAAATGATAATTTGCAACTTCTATGTGAGCTGCACAAGGTACCCCTTCTTGCATGTAAACAATCATTCCCTCAACGCACGCATCCTTGCGCTACGGTGCAAGGGAGCCTGCATTACCGCTAGGCAGCTTAATTTAGCACCAGAGCTCGGGAAAATGCAGGGGTGCACCTTATCTTTGTTGAGGGTGCTCTATACAGGAGCTGCCTTCCACCTAAACTTGGGAACTACCCAGAGTTCTCTCCTTTTTTGCATAATTTATGCATCACTCTATGCCTGCAAGGGTATTGTTTTGACTTATACTGGGTGCTCCCTTGTGTCTGGACAAAGCTAAACCTCTGTGAAGCCCTGTAATGACAGCGAAACACGTGTCAGGGGTTGCTTTTATTCATTTCAGGTTGGCTTGGATGGTATTTAACCAATCCAAAGCTGTAATATTGTGCCTTGAGTGGTAAATGGCTTTTGTTATTTTACAGCTCGGCGTTGATAGCACTGTTCTAATCCTATGCTTAAAGACTTTGCTGTACTAATGGCAAAATACTTTCTCCATTTCTATCTCGGCCTGGATAGCACTGTTCGAATCCTTTGCTTAAAACCTTTGATAGAAAAGCAGACATTTGAGGTGAACAAATTTAAAGTGTCGCTGGTGTCGAGGGTGCTCTATAGAGGGGCTGCCTTGCCTTCCACCTAAACTTGGGAACTACCCAGAGTTCTCTCCTTTTTTGCATATATATATATATATATATATATATATATATATATATATATATATATATATATATTGCTGGAGCAAGAAATTCTTCACTAAAGAAGACGCTGCACACCACTTTGAATTACGCTGTTTTCTTTATTCTCCTGTAGGTTTTATATATATATAAATATATATGTATATACTAGCAGCCCGTCCCGACGTTGTCTGGGTATGAATTGCTGCCGGCCAGTAGTATATTGTTTTGTAGGATTGTAGGATTTCGTTTTGATAGCATTTCTTATCTGTGACAGGCCTGTGAAACGCTCCGATTCACAGTGCACTGCTGATGCACTTAAGAGTGCGCGTTCAGTAGTGTGTGGACTCGAGTTTCCCTACTTTATTTTTCCTTGCAATATTATATAGCGCGAACTTGACAACATGGCATGAGCACAATTTACATTACAGAAGAACACATTCATTTGTGGTAGGCACGGGGAGACAAAGCGATTTGCCTGGAATCACAGGATGTTGAGCTGATGCCGAGATTCGAACGTAGCTCCCCAGCTCTAAAGCTCGCAATTCTAGAACTTGTGGCGGGAGGTGTGTCTAAAAGTGTATGTCGGTGCTGGCCATCAATGAGAGAGACCTGTGCATTTTTCAAGTGGGTGGTGAAAAAATATGAGTATGTTGCTGGAGACGTGGGCTGCCGTGCCACCAATGTACTTACCGGGGGAGGGTAAACACCCATTATTCTGCAACTTTCTTTCCGCATACCATCACTCCGCATACTTTCATTACAAATGTACCATGACTCCGCAATGCCATTATAACGCATGGCATTACATTTTATATGCTTTTACCACGCATACATTTACAACGAAATTCGTTGTAAATGCATGAATGGTAAAAACTTTTTTTTTTAATGTTTGGATAAGGTAAGTATAGGTATAGGGGTATATGTTTTGGGGTACTGAGGTATATGTTTTGGGGTGTTTGGGTATTTTAAGGGTTCAGATATAGTTTTGGGTTATGGGGTACAGGGGTAATTTTAGGGTGTAGGGATAGGTATGGGTTTTGGGGTACAGGGTTATTTTTAGGGTTGAGGGCTAGGTTTGGGTTTTGGGGTATGGGGTATTTTTAGGGTTCAGGGGTAGGTTTGGGTTTTGGGGTATAGGGGTATTTTAAGGGTTCAGGGTAAGGTTTGGGTTTTGGCTACAGGGGTATTTTAGGGTTCAGGGGTAGGTTTGGGTTTTGGGGTACAGGGTAATTTTTAGGGTTCAGGGCCAGGTATGGGTTTTGGGGTACAGGGGTATTTTAAGGGTTCAGGGCTAGGTTTGAGTTTTGGGGTACAGGGGTATTTTAGGGTTCAGGGGTAGGTTTGGGTTTTGGGGTACAGGGGTATTTTTAGGGTTCAGGGCTAGGTTTGGGTTTTGGGGTACAGTTGTATTTTTAGGGTTCAGGGGTATGTTTGGGTTTTGAGGTACAGGGGTATTTATAGGGTTCAGGGCTAGGTTTGGGTTTTGTGGTACAGGGGTATTTTTAGGGTTTAGGGATAGGTTTGGATTTTGGGGTACAGGGGTATTTTTAGGGTTCAGGGCTAGGTTTGGGTTTTAGGGTACAGGGGTATTTTTAGGGTTCAAGGGTAGGTTTGGGTTTTGAGGTACAGTGGTATTTAAAGGGTTCAGGGCTAGGTTTGGGTTTTGGGGTACAGGGATATTTTTAGGGTTTAGGGATACGTTTGGGTTTTGGGGTACCCGGTATATTTATAGGGTTAAGATGGGTTAGTGCTTAAGGGTGTTGGGGTATTTTAAGGAGTAAGGGTGGGTTATGATTATGGGGTGCAGGGGTATTTAAAGGGAGCAGGGTGGGATTAGTTTTTAGGGTGTAAAGGGTAATAAAATAAAATAATTAATAAAAATAATGCAATTTAAAAGAATAAATGTTTTAATTAAATTTAAAAAATGTGTATATATATATATATATATATATATATATATATATATATATATATATATATATATATATATAAATATTTCCCAACCTATTATGATTGAGAAGCAGGCACTCGTCGTCGTGGGGTTTCCAAAAAGGTTGAAAAAGGCAGCAAGACTGCTGTAACGCGTCCCTCTGATGTTTATGTGTCTGATGTGACTAAGACAATAAATGGGAGAAACCCCACGACGACGAGTGCCTACTTCTCAATCATAATAGGTTGGGAAATATTTTCTTACAGTTTCAGCGCTAGTGGTAGCGCTTTGTTTTGTGCACTACCAGCGATCAGGGAGCACGCCATTATATCGCAGGAGTTTGTTTTGGATATATATATATAAATATATATATATACAAACATATATTTGATGTTTTAATAATGTATTTTTACAATGTATATGACTTTACCACACATGCATTTGCGTTATAATGGCATTCGTGATGGTCATATGCGTTGTAAAAGTTTTAGAAATGATGTCTTTGCGTAGTAATAGTCCTGCGTTATAAAAAGTGCGGCGTGATGGTATGTGGGATGTTGGTTTGCGGAATATCATCACATATTCCCGGGGGAGGGATAGTCCCTTTCTTGCTATTTCCGTGTAGGCGGGCCTTGTGTCCAGATGTGCGTGGCGCGAGGCCTGTGCGCAACAGAAGTGGAAAATCTCCAGTGTGCGCTTTAGGCGTCCCTTCGCCTGCCACTCCTGCAAATTCGCCTGCATCAAGACCCACACCAAATCCTCGACCTCCAAACACAGCTCCAACTCCAACCACCTGAAATGCATCCTGCTAAACACCCGCTCGATCCACAAACACGCCACAGAAGTCTGGGACCTACTCGACACTGCGTCACCGGACATCGCCTTCCTTACAGAAACCTGGATGCACACATCTTCAGCCCCCAACATCGCCACAGCCATCCCGGACGCTTACAAGATCATCCGAAAAGACCACACCAACCAAACAGGAGGCGGCATCGCCATCGTCCATAAGAACACCATCAGAATCACGACCTGCTCCGACGATAACCTTGCAACCGCCGAACACCTCCACTTCCAGATCCACACCGACCCCAGGACCACACTTAGAGGCACCCTCATCTACAGACCACCAGGAACCCGTAAACAGTTCAGCGAAGACATCACTGACTTCATCAGCCCACATGCCCTCCCCTCCGAGAACTACATTCTAATGGGAGACTTCAACTTCCACCTAGAAAAGAAAAACGACAGCAACACCACCACCCTCCTGGACAACCTGGCCAATCTCGGACTCAAACAACTTGTCGACAGCCCCACCCACTTAGCCGGACACACGCTCGACCCTATCTTCACCTCCAGCAAACACATCTCTTTCTTTCAATCATACCACAGCTCTCCACTGGACGGACCACAGCTGCGTTCACTTCAGCTACAAAACGACCACAACTCACAACCCCCCACAACCCATTCCTCGAAGAAAATGGAACAAAATCACCACTGACCAACTCCTCACATCGCTCAACCAAAATCCTCCAGCCCTCTCATCAGATCCAAACGAAGCTGCCACCAAACTCAAACAATGGATCACTCACAGCGTTGACGAATTAGCACCCCTAAAAAACCACCAGATCAAACAAGGCAGCAAAAAGGCCCCCTGGTTCAACGATGACTTTAAGAATTCAGAGAAACTATGCCGCACTCTCGAAAAAACATGGAGAAAAAACCCAACCACTGACAACCTGACCACCTTCAAAGCAGCCACCCGCAAACACCACCAATTGATCCGATCCACCAAGAAATTAGCATTCAAGGATCGACCACAACGCCCACAACAGCAAGGAACTATTCAACATCGTCAAAGAATTTACCAACCCCACCGCAGCCTCAAACGACATTACTCCCTCCCAAGACCTCTGCAACTCATTATCCTCTTTCTTCTACAACAAAATCGCCGACATACATAACAGCTTTAACAACAGTTCGAAAGAACAGCCCACCCCACCCACTCCCAAAACCGAAACGCTCTCTAACAAGCTTAGCGCCTGGAACCCAATCACCACTGAAGACACCATCCGCCTAATGAACTCCATCCATTCAGGTTCGCCAACGGACCCCTGTCCCCACCACATCTTCAACAAAGCAGACTCCATCATCGCACCCCATCTCTGTGATGTCATCAACTGCTCTTTCAACTCCGCTACCTTCCCGGAGAGGTGGAAACACGCCGAACTCAGTGCCCTCCTGAAGAAACCCACAGCTGACCCCTCTGAGCTTAAGAACTACCGCCCCATTTCCCTCCTCCCATTCCCTGCCAAGGTCATTGAGAAAGCCGTCAATAGCCAGCTCGCCGCCTTCCTTGAATCCAACAACTCCCTCGACTCTTCACAGTCCGGCTTTCGAGCCAAACACAGCACCGAAACCGCCCTCATTGCAGCGACAGATGACATCCGAACGCTGCTAGACAACGGAGAAACAGTTGCCCTCATCCTACTCGACCTATCCGCCGCCTTCGACACAGTCTGTCATAGCACCCTCATACAACGACTCAGCAACGTCAGAATACAAGGAAAAGCCTTGGACTGGATCATCTCGTTCCTCGCCGGGAGAACACAGAGAGTCCGACTCCCCCCATTCAAATCAGAGGCCACCAAAGTCATCTGTAGAGTCCCTCAAGGATCATCACTCAGTCCCACCCTCTTCAATGTTTACATGAGCCCCCTCACATCCATCGCGCGACAACACAACCTCAACATCATCTCCTACGCCGACGACACCCAGCTGATCCTTTCCCTCACCAAGGACCCTAACACTGCCAAAACCAATATTCATGAAGGCATGAAAGAAGTAGCCGAATGGATGAAAAACAGCCGCCTAAAACTTAACTTAGACAAAACGGAAGTTCTCCTCCTAGGATCTTCCCCCTCTGCCTGGGACGACTCATGGTGGCCATCGGCCCTGGGCACAGCACCCATACCCACAGACCACGCACGCAACCTGGGCTTCATCCTAGACTCCTCCCTCTCGATGACCAAACAAGTTAACGCCGTCTCATCCTCCTGCTCCAACGTACTCCGTATGCTCAAAAAAATCTTCAGTTGGATCCCCACCGAAACAAGAAAGACTGTCACCCACGCACTGCTCACTAGCCGACTGGACTATGGAAACACCCTCTACGCTGGAACCACAGCCAAATTACAGAAAAAACTCCAAGGCATCCAAAATGCATCTGCCAGACTCATATTGGACATCCCTCGCCAAGCTCACATTACCGGCCACTTGAAAGACCTCCACTGGCTCCCCGTCAACAAGAGAATAACGTTCCGTCTCCTCACCCACGCTCACAAGGCCCTCTACAAACTAGGACCCGAATACCTCAACACACGACTGTCCTTCTACACACCCTCCTGCCAACTAAGATCCTCCAACCAAGCGCTTGCCGCAGTTCCGCGCATCCACAGATCCACCATGGGAGGAAGATCCTTCTCCTACCTGGCGGTCAAGACCTGGAACTCTCTCCCCACCCACCTCCGCCTCACACAGAAGAAAACAAGTTACTTACCTGTAACTTCAGTTATCCAGTATTGGTATCTTTCATAGATTCACATGCCTGAATCATTCCCCGTCGTCGAGGCGGGAGTCCCACGGTAAATAAAAAAGCAGTGCCAAAAGCACTTTGCAGCAGTAGGCCCTAGAAAAAGGCCTGAGGCCTATATTATAGTAGCCTATCTACCTCATTATGCTAAAAGACCCAAAGTCTTTGCTCCAACCAATCAGCTCACAGCACCCTCTAGAACCTTCCCTGCAGAGCCAGCTCTCCTCAGATTTTCGTAGCACAAGTGGGAACAAGTATCCCAAACTTAGAGAACTGACTCTCCGGGGAGGAGGGTGGGTGCATGTGAATCTATGAAAGATACCAATACTGGATAACTGAAGTTACAGGTAAGTAACTTGTTTTCTTATCCAGTATTGGGGTATCTTTCATAGATTCACATGCCTGAATCAGAATAGCAAGCAGTAAGCCAGGCAAAGTCGGTTGCGGATGGTGGGAGACTTATTGCAGTGCACCCCCATGAATGTATCGTCAACAACCAACAAACGCCTAGAGATTGATCTATTAATAAATCATGTTCAAGTTCAACATTGAAATTATGCATTTTCTTTCTGGAAAGAAATCTTAAGCATCATACAAAAAAATACACAACATGCTAGCATATGTCTGCATATTTAAAAACAATCTATTGAATTGCATGTACTTTATATGAAATAAGTGAACATCAGTACATGAACATACTCCTTATGGAAACAGGTGACGTAAAACAGCTTGGCCCACTGCCGCATCATCCTGATTTGCTGATTGCAGGCAGTAATGTCTTGTAAACGTGTGGACATTCTTCCATGTCGCAGCACGGCAAATGTTCTCAAGCGTCACTCCTGCAAACAAAGCCGCAGACGCTGCTACATCTCTTGTAGAGTGAGATCGAACAGATCTTGTCAATGGTCGATTAGCCTTGACGTGGCAGAATTGAATAGCGGATGCGATCCATCTTGAAATTGTGGCTTTAGTGACCGCTTTCCCCAATGTAGTCTGGCCATAAGCTACAAACAGTTGATCTGATTTTCTCAAAGTCTTGGTTCTCTGAAGTTAGAATTTTAAGCACTGTTTGATGTCCAAAGAATGCAATGTCTTTTCAGCCGGGGTTGAGGGGTTTGGAAAGAAAACTTTCAGCTTGACAGGTTCATTTAGATGAAACTGGGAAGGCACTTTCGGTATGAACGTTGGATTCGTTCGTAAAGTGACATAGTCCTGGGAGAAATGTAAAAAGGGCTCCTTTATAGTGAAAGCTTGAATTTCTCCCACTCTTCTTGCGGAAGTTAGCGCCAGCAATAAAGCAATCTTCCATGTCAAGAACTTTAGGTCGGCTCTATGGATAGGCTCGAACGGATGCTTCATCAGCTGTGATAGAACCGTGTTGAGCTCCCATTCCGGTGGTGAGGGCTTCACTGGGGGATAAGCCCGGAGCAGACCCCTCATAAATTGCTTGATTAGCGATGAAGAGCAGAGTGACTGAGAGTTAGTCATCTTTCTGTACCTGGATAAGGCCGCTAAGTGGACCTTTATTGATGAAAAAGAAAGGCCAGATTGAGCTAACTGCAACAAATAGGGTAATATCTTTTCTGCCGGTGCCTCTATAGGGTGTAAAGCACTAGAGATGCACCATGCGCAAAAACGCTTCCACTTGAGACGATAAGTTTTTAATGTACTCTGGGCTCTTGCCTTCTCTAAAATGTCCCGGCAGTCCTGAGGAATTTGAAGATGTTCGAATTCTAGGAAGTTAGGAGCCATGCGTGCAATTTCAGCGATTGAGGATCTGGGTGAAGTACCTGACCCTCGTTGCGTGACAGTAACCTCGGAGTTACACGCAGTTTGATCGGTGGTTCCTGTGAAAGTAGCATGAGTTCCTGAAACCAGTACTGGCGAGGCCACTTGGGAGCAATGAGGAGAAGGCGACAACTCTCCACTTTCATTTTGCGCACCACTCGTGGAATCAGAGGGATCGGAGGAAAAGCGTATGCATAGGTCCCTGACCATCGCATCGAAAGGGCATTCCCCCTTGACCCCTGTTGACGATATCTGCTGGCATAGTACCGGCATTTCTTGTTCTGTTGGGTCGCAAATAGGTCCAACCTGGGTTTGCCCCATCTCTGAAACACATAGTTCAACTGGCCGTTGTCCAGTTCCCACTCGTGGCAATCTGACAATGTTCTGCTCAGTTTGTCTGCCAAGGTGTTGTAGAGGCCTCTGACGTGCTCCACTTTGAGAGTTATGTTGTGAACTGTTAACCATTTCCATAACTCTTGGGCTTGTTTGGAAAGCGTTGCCGATCTCGTTCCTCCCTGCTTGTTGATATAAAACATGCTCGTGGTGTTGTCCGTTCTGACTAGAACCGAGGATCCCACTATCCTGGGGAGGAACGCTTGAAGAGACAGACAAATGGCTTTCAACTCTAGACTGTTGATGTGGCATTTCTTGTGTTGCTGAGACCATTTTCCCTGCACTTGCAGTTCCTGGAGATGACCACCCCAGCCCTCCATGGACGCATCCGTTGTCAGAATAAAATCCGGAGGATTCTGCAAGAATGAAAGCCCCTGTTCCAGATTGCTGATCTGAGACCACCATTGGAGTGCATGCACCATCCTGTTGGTGATTGTGATGGTGTCCTCGAATGAACCTGTCGCTTGATGCCATTGACAGTTTAGCTCCTCTTGCAGTGGCCGCATCTTTAGACGCACCAATGGAATGAGGTTGATGGCTGAAGAACACATCCCCAGAAGTGATGCAAATAGGCGAACTGAAAGTGACCTTCTTCTTGCCAGATTTTTGGCCAACGCCTGCAGACGGAGTTGTCTCTCTCGAGATAAGGATGCCTTGCATTCCACTGTGTCCAAGCAAGCTCCTAGGAACAACAGGCTTTGTTTTGGATGCATCTGAGATTTGGTTTTGTTGATTGTGAGGCCTAGCGATGCGAAGAGATTGCGGCATGCCGTAATGTCGGATCTTACTTTGGCTTCTGATGGACCTTTGACTAGCCAGTCGTCCAAATACGGGAAGACCTGCACTTTTGCTGCCCGAAGAGCTGCTGCCACAGGGGCCAGGCACTTCGTGAAAATCCTTGGGGCCGACTTGAGGCCAAATGGGAGAACTTTGAATTGATAATGGTCGCCGGCCACAGTGAAACGGAGGTACTTCCGATGGTTTGGGTGGATTGGGATGTGGAAGTATGCGTCTTCCATGTCCAAGGAAGCCATGTAATCTCCCTCGTTGAGGCAACTGAGAATGTCCGAGAGGGTGACCATTCGAAATCCCTGCTTCTTGAGATATTTGTTCAGATTGCGTAGGTCTAGGATCGGTCGCCATTCCCCTGTTTTCTTTTTTATGAGGAAAAAACGGGAATAAAAACCTGCCCCTCTCTGATGATTTGGAACTTTCTCTATTGCATTTTTGAGAAGCATAGCTTGCACCTCCTTGAACAATAAGTGAAGACGAGGGGGAGGGGGACCCCTGGGCGGAGTCGGTGGAGGTTTGGTGATGAACTCTAGGGTGTGACCATGTTGTATCAAGTCTAACACCCACCGATCCGATGTTATATTCTGCCATTGCTGTTGGAAAGCAGATATCTTCGCGCCCACGGGAAGGTAAGGGATTGGAGGTGGCGCCCAATTGCTCTCACTGTTTCTTGTGACTGTCTCGTCCTTGGTTGTTTGCGCGCCTTCTTCCTCCTTGGCGAGAGAAACCAGCCGATCCAGATTGTCTGTAAGAGGACTGGTAGTTTTGGCGGTATTGTGGTTGATACTGTCTGCCTTGCTGGTAATAACTTCCTCTGGACGAATAACCTCGTCCTCTAGCTCCTCTGAACGATCCTCTTTTATATTGCAATGATCCTAGTGACTTTGCAGTATCTGTGTCAGTTTTAATCGTCTGGAGAGCCTCATCGACATGTTTTCCAAAGAGGGACTCTCCGTCATATGCCATGTCCAGTATTTTCAACTGAACCTCCGGACGAAATGTAGTGGCTTTTAACCACTCTTGATGTCTCAGGACAGCTGCCCCAGCCAACTGCCTGAAATTCGTATTCGCCATATCTAGAGCGCAGTCGATGGATTCTTCCGCTGCCCGCTCTCCTTCCATTAAAACTTTCCTGGCTTCTTGTCTTTTGTCCTCTGGCAATAGCTCTATGAATCTAGCCATCTCCGACCACATTTGGCGATCGTAGCGCCCAATAATCGCCATTGAATTTGCTATCCTGATGGATGCTGCAGCCATAGTGGAAAACTTCTTTCCAATAAGGTCTAATCTTCGCCCCTCTTTATCTGGTGGAGTAGAAATAGGGGTAGCTGGGTTCTTTGACCTTTGTTGCGCCGCCTGAGAGATTACCGAATCCGGGCGTGGATGACCAATAAGGCACGCCGGACTAAAGAGCGGAGCACAATATTTCTTTTCTATTCTGGGTAACACAGCAGGCACAGATGCAGGGTTTTTCATTATCTTTATGCCTTCCTTCCAAATAAACTCAATCATGGGAATGGCTCTAGATATCTTTCTTGTTCCCTTTTTAAAGTCATGGAGAAAACACTCCGTTTGCTCCACTGTAACCAGGAGCTTAAACCTGGTTGATGCCCTCTGCATCAGGTTGTGAAAACCACCTACATCCTCAGGCGGTGAATCTGAAGGTTGTGGAGTTGGAGGGGACGGCATGGGTATAACATATTCATCCCATGGGTCTGATGAAGGTATGTTAGGCAACTCTCCATCTTCTACCTCCTCTTCTGATGACGTATCCGGAGTTTGTGGAGGCAAGACCGGCTGCGGAGTTTCCACAATTGGAGAAACCGGTGGCTGTTGCGGAGGAGGAACTACAGTATCAGATTGAGGTACTTGCGGTGGAAAACGCTGCTTGTAGTCCGCCAGCATAGCCTGTAAATCTTGTATCAAATTAGGCGGCAACTGAGTGACTTCCGGGACTCTAGGCCGTCTCTGATGTTCCAATGAATGAGGCACTATGATATCCTCCTGGTAGCAGTGTTCAGCGTATGAATCGTCTTCATCATCATCTTGGCATTTGATGACAAGTTCGGATGGGTGACGTGCCACACCAAAAGCACCCTCATCATCATCATCTTCAAAATCATCTTCTTCATCATCAGCATAAGTTTCTAGAAGATGAGAAGGCATAAGTGGAGATATATATGAACCCTGTTGTCTCTTATAAGACACGAGTTGAAAGTTCTTTGTCGCTATTGGCGTACAAAAGGCCTGATTCCCAGTGGTAGGTCTTAGTAAAGCTGATCCCATCGATCTTGATGACCCCGGTGACCAAGGTGCATCCACTTGCTGAAAGGATGCCGTCGTCGACGGGTTTATCGTCGACGAGATCGACGACGAGGGCATCGTCGACGATAGACTTGTCGTCGACGGGACTGTCGTTGACGGGCTCGACGTCGACGGGACAGTCGTCGATGGACTCGACGTCGACGGATCCACCGTCGACGGGACGGTCGTCGACGGGGTAACCGAGGACGGGCTCGTCGTCGACGGGATAGACGTCGATGTTTTCTTCGTCGACGAGGCAGTCGTCGACTGCGGCGTCGACGACTTCGTCGACGGGCTCTTCTTGGATGACAAATTTTTTGATGATGATGGCGTCTTCGTCGACGAGTCGTCCACGAGAGTTCTTTTTGTCACAACACCAATTTTTGTAGACACAATCGGAGTAGTAATAGATGTAGTGGATATCATATCCATAGAAGAAGAGGTTGAAGTAGAGACAGTGGTTACTGGAGAAGAGACAGTAGAAGTCTTACTCACAGTTTTCTTTGCCGGATCGTTGGTGGCTGAGGCTCCAGAGACAGAATGTTTGGATCTCTGTGTAGAGCCTGAAGTAGAGTGGGAGGTCTTAACATGCTTTCTCCCCTCACTTGTCTTATCCTCTTGAGACCTCGCCCTCTTGCTAGAGGTAGAGGCTCTGTCGTCATCATCCGTGGAAGAGGACTTAAGCCACAAAAGGACTCTGGCCTCCCTATCCCTTAAGGTCTTGGCAGGGAAGGTAAGGCAGATCTTACAGGTTTTTGCCTCATGCTTGGGATACAGGCAATAAATGCAGTCCTTGTGTAGGTCATCCACATGGACCCTCTTCTTCTCGCATGTTCTGCAGGGTCTGAACAAGGCCTTCTTGTCAGACATCTTGAAGCTCTTGAAGAAAAAACTGAGTCAAGACTCAGGGAGACTCCCTTCCACACGACGTGCGGTGAAAATCTGAGGAGAGCTGGCTCTGCAGGGAAGGTTCTAGAGGGTGCTGTGAGCTGATTGGTTGGAGCAAAGACTTTGGGTCTTTTAGCATAATGAGGTAGATAGGCTACTATAATATAGGCCTCAGGCCTTTTTCTAGGGCCTACTACTGCAAAGTGCTTTTGGCACTGCTTTTTTATTTACCGTGGGACTCCCGCCTCGACGACGGGGAATGATTCAGGCATGTGAATCTATGAAAGATACCCCAATACTGGATAACCACATTTCCTTCAGAAAGGAACTTAAAACCTGGCTATTCGATAAATAATGCACCCCCTCCCACAAGCGCCTTGAGACCCTATGGGTGATTAGTGCGCTATACAAATACTTGAACTTGAACTTGAACAATGGCCCCTGTTTGAGCTCCTTCCGGCACTTGGGAATAGCGCCATGCCTGACCTCCATACAGTAAAGTAGGTGCACGTCACTGGGAGCGCGGGGCAAGCACACCCGGAGCTGGAATGTACAGAACCTGGGAAGAAAAAACAATGAAATATTGGGCACAACGCTCGCTTTTTTTGCCGTAATCCCGTGCCCCGCACACGCCCACGCCCCAGCACACACCCACAGCACACAATATGAGACATGGCATGAAGGGCGGAACGTACCACATGCCCCCAGCGTTTGTCACGCCCCCTGCACACGCCCACAGCACAACGCAAACATGCCCACAAGGGACTACTTTGCTGGCACGGTTCTTTTACCTTTTAAATGTATATGGTGGGCGTCTGCATAGCCTATGTCCTTCTCCTGCAACTGCCCTTTCCAACGCTGTATTGGGTGTTGTGATTGGTGCTCTGGTTCCTGAGATTACCCGCCTCAAAGGTATGGGCTCTCTCTTTATTATATTAGTACTATCAGCCCGTCCCGACGTGGTCCGGGAGCAATTAGGCTTCAGGGCCCCCGCCCGCCCCGACGTTGTCCGTGGGTCCCCGGGAGCCTTCCTTCATATATTGCAATATTATACCTCTATGTTTACTTTGTACGCTTTTGTAACCTGCACACGTAACTTTTTCCTCCTGTAATGCACCGTTTGGCTCACTTTTTTAATGCTCCGTTTGCTTCCTCTTGCTACCTGCACACGTCACTTTTTCCTCCTATACCTCTCTGTTTACTTTCTACGCTTTTGTAACCTGCACACATAACTTTTTCCTCCTGTAATGCACCGTTTGGTTCACTTTTGTAATGCTCTGTTTGCTTCCTCTTGCTCACGATTTTCATTTTTGCTTCCTTTTTCCGCCGCTCACCGCTCCTAAATAAATAAATAACCTACCTCATCCGCCGCTCACCGCTCCTCCCCGCCTGTCCGCCGCTCCTCCCCGCCTGTCCGCCGCTCCTCACCGCCTGTCCGCCGCTCCTCACCGCTCCTCCCCGCGCCATGTCCGCCGGTCCTTCTCGCGCTCCTGGACGCCGCTCCTCACGTCGGACACGCACGTCGCGGCCGGCGCTTCTTCCAAGGGACTACTTTTTTTTTCTGTAATTTTTTTAAATAACGTATATTTATTACGTTTATATAGCCTATGTCCATCTGCACACCCTGACGATTACAACGATGTATCGGGTGTGTGGATTGGCGCTGTGGTTCCAGAGTTTACCCGCCTCAAAGGTTCAAAGTTCTTCCTTTATAATAGTAGTATGTATATATATATATATATATATATATATATATATATATATATATATATATATATATATATATATATATATATATATATATCGCTGCACAAAGTGATCCTCAAGCCACACGAGAGCGCTCCGCAGTGTGTGCTCTGCCCAGGGGTCGGATCCTGACCCAGGAAGAATTTTGTTGTACAAAGGAGGCGGCACAGCCAGGGTACTTGTTAAAGCCTTATTTAATTACTGCTTCACCCCACCAACGTGAGCAAGGGCAGTTGTGGCTGAAATGCGTTGGTGGGGTGAAGCAGTAATTAAATAAGGCTTTAACAAGTACCCTGGCTGTGCCGCCTCCTTTGTACAACAAAATATATATATTCTCATATATATATATATGAGAAACTCCAAACTTGCCTTGGAAGTGCCTGCTAGCACCGACAGGTATGCAAACTGCAAGAAATGTAGCCAGAGACAGTCTTTCAAATTTTCAAAATGTTTTTTATTTCATTCGTGGTACAAACCCTCAGACGCGTTTCGGACTTGAAGTCCTTGCTCACTGATAGAGAGTGGAAGGGCTACCACTGTGATATAGGGCAACTCCCCGTAGAGCCGCGCCAATTCCTGGTCATTGACATCGACACAGGACTGTATTTAAACAAGGAATCATGATGGGAATACAAATACGGGCGTCATTTTGGAACATGCAAATCTATACTACTATTATAAAGAGAGAACACAAACCTTTGAGCCAGGTAAACTACAAAAGTATTGTACCAATCACTACACACAATACACCATTTGAAAGGGGAGATGTAGCAGAAGGACATAGGCTATAGATGAAAAACAATATACATTTAAAAAAGCAAAAACGCTAAAAGTGGAAAAGTAGTCCCTTGGGGGCGTGGTCGAGTGTAAGAACGTGGCCGTGGGCGTGTCAAAGAACAAATGTGGCAGTTTACAAAGAAATGCCTAATGCTAATAACAAACAGCGTCCAAGGTAAAGAACAACACAGATACATATGCCCAGATATAGCGGAAATGCGCTTAATATGCAGACATAGAGCGGAAACGTAATTTAGGATGCACATTTAAAAAAAAAAAAAAAAGCGGAAATAGAATTTAGGACGCACATTTCGAAACAAAAAACATACAGCGGAAATGGCCTTAAAACTCACATGGTGCGCGAAAACTCACGACTTGCGCGCTATAACAATAAGAAATATACACAAATCGCAAGGAGTTACCCAGACAACATTCAACAGCGGGCGTGACTTGCATCTTCGATGACTGTCTTCCATTGACACGCAAAAGACGTCACACATGGGGCAGGGTTAAACGGACAGAACACCAATGGCAACGCTAATAAAGAAATAATCACACAAATTCTGCAAAAACACATCACAAGTCTTCAACCATTGGACAACGACGTCACAGGGGGGTAAACAGGAACAAACAAAGGCGCATTTTATTTGGGGCGAAATCTGCAGACTATCCTCAACGAAGAAAATAATACTTACGAAATAAATATAAACAAACAACTGGGAAAATTCACACGAGCAGGGCCAGGGCTTGCACACAGAAGAGAGGAAACGATTCGGAAAGTGAAACGCGATCGGGTGAAAAATAACCTGACGAACCACCACGCTGAAAAGAATACTTAGCAATTAAAATAAAAACACAACTAGGCATATTCACACGAGCAGGGCCAAGACTTGCACGTAGAATTAAAAAGTTTAGGAAAGTTTAGACAACACAAAGGGCTTGCACACAATTCACGGAAAAAACGCAGACAGTTTATTGAAACGAAGACCAACAAAACAGCCTTACAGAGCCAGAACAAAATCAATTCAACAGTGCAAGGGCTTGCAGAGACAATTAACAAAACGAAACGGGCAATTTCCTGAAGGCATACCAAACATACAACAAGGAAAAACCCTTCAAGAGCCTCAAATTAATCAATTTAACAGTGCAAGGGATTGGCCAGAAAATTGAAAAAAATAAACAGACACATTATTTAAACGAGGAAACACACTTCAAGAGCCTTCAAAAAATCAATACATTTATTAAACAGGTCAAATTTTTCTATTTGGAACCTCTGCCACTACCAGCCATCTATCTATATCTATAATACTATTATAAAGAGAGAACACAAACCTTTGAGCCAGGTAAACTCTGGAACCACAGCGCCAATCCACACACCCGATACATCGTTGAAAATGTCAGGGTGTGCAGATGGATATAGCCTATATAAAATAAAAATTAAACGTAAATTTAAAAATGTAACTTTAAAAAAAAAGTAATCCCCTGGAAGTAGCGCCGGCCGCGAGGTAGCGCTGGCTGCGACGTAGCACTGGCCGCGACGTGCGTGATGACGAGGAGGAGCGGCGGACATGAGCGCGGGGAGGAGCGGCGGACAGGCGGGGAGGAGCAGAGAGAAGCGGTGAAGAGCGGATAGGAACGGCGGTGAAATCAAGAGCGCGGGGAGGAGCGGCGGCTCAGGTAAGGCAAAGGGACACATAAAATGTCGGGGCGGGAGGGGCCGGGCTGGAGGTGGCTCCGGGACACGGACAATGTCGGGGCGGGTGGGGGCCGGGGTGGGCGGGGGCCTAGGCGGGCGGTTGGCCCTGAAGCCTCATTGCCCCCGGACAACGTCGGGGCGGGCTGCTAGTCTTGTGTAAAGACCAATATTATTTACATTTTTTCGCATCAAGCGCATAATCACATCCGTTTATGAATACTTATGGGGTTGCTCACATTTTATGGAAAGCAAAATACATTATAGCATACTGGGAAACTATTTACTTATACTTCACATATAAATCACAGAGTGAGATCTCAATATGAATTATTATATATATATATTACAACAACGATTCCGCTCTTTCTTACGTGAGCTGAAAGTAGAAAGAACTCAAGTCATCCGGTTTTAAAAGTGATTTATTGGCAGACCCCCTGCCCCTTCAACAGACGCGTTTCGCCTTACTGCTTCGTCAAAATATATACATATATATACATATATATATTCCTCGCAATCCGCCTAAGCTTTTAGGAGTCACGCAACAGGACTCGGTATTCAAAGTTCATTAAAAGACGCCCTACACGTTTAGAGATCATTTATCTCTCATCATTTTCATTGGTGCACGTGATGTATGGCGTGTAGTACATCTCCAATGCATGTTGGGACTTATAGTCCTAGGGAGTTCTTATTCTCTCTTTAGTAGATTTGCACAGGCACCTTGAAGCAGGCCTTGTCCTCGGTAGGAATTGAACGGCGAGTCAATTTCTCTTGTAGATGCAGGACTCACTGTGCAGCAAGTTCAGCAAAGTTCCAAACTGCAGCCTCGTCATGTTTCATGGTGGTGCTCTCCTCACGGCAAGGCAACTGTGTAACTTATTCCTCGCAATCCGCCTAAGCTTTTAGGAGTCACGCAAAAGTGTGTCCATGGACTCGGTATTCAAAGTTCATTAAAAGACCTCCTACGTGTTTCGAGATCATTTATCTCTCATCAGAGGCTGGCCTCATTTTCATTGGTGCACGTGATGTATGGCGTGTAGTACGCTCGATCTCCACGGCATGTTGGGACTTATAGTCCTAGGGAGTACTTATTCTCTCTTTAGTAGATTTGCACAGGCACCTTGAAGCAGGTCTTGTCCTTGGTAGGAATTGAATGGGGAGTCAATTTCTCTTGTAGATGCAGGACTCACTGTGCAGCAAGTTTGGCAAAGTTCCAAACTGCAGCCTCGTCTTTGTATATATATCCCTGCAGAGAGTCCATTCGCGGCCCAGAGGAAGTGTTCGATGGTCTGGGGCTGCCCCGAAAGCCCGAGCGGGGTGATTGCCCGGGGCAGTGTGCAGCGTCAGAGACGGACCGAGGTGCAGCCTGCGTGGGACGCGATACCTGGGAATTGCGTTTCCAGCAGCCGGAGCCCGCAGAGCTTCCGGCGGGGAGCACAGAGATACAGCGGCGGTGGGAGCCGGAGTCAGCGCGGCCCAGACAGGCGGGCGATCGTGAGTGAAACACGGCTGCGGGTGGGGACGGGCAGAGCCCTTTGAAGACCCGCTGCACTCGCCTTGCTGGACAGCCCTGGGGGGAAAGTAATTGCCTCGAGTGCAGGGCAACGGTCGGCGGCCTCTGGTCGCGCTGCTCTAGGCCCGCCAGGCCCTTAGTGGATGAGAAGTGGGGAGAGGAGCTAGTGAAGGCCCTGCACATCGGCCCGCTGCCCGGCGGACAGCGGGCTCCGGCGGCGGACCAGCGTTGAGGGTCAGCAGCCCCCCCGGAGCAGGACAGAGAGTCCCGGGCCCTTAATGCCTCAGTGAAGAAGCCGAGTGGTACCTGACATCGGAGAGCCAGGGAGACGAGTGGTGCTGAAGCTCGGCTCCCACCCCGACCCGCAGCGTTTGGTGCCAAGAGAGTGCTGCTGGAGCCGATGCACCTACCGGCGCCCCGAGGACGAGAGGGCCGTGAGGCGCTTGGAGCCCAGCGGTAGCTGGAACCGGGGTGGTGCAGGTGCGGCCTGTCGACGCAGCTGGTGAGGAGGCCATGGGCAAATGCTGGTGGCATTGGGGGCTCAACTGTCAGTGATTGCCTTCCTCCTCCCCGTCTCGACCGCTTCCAGCATTGGGCCAGCCGAGGAGGCCCCATTGATCAGGTGGGGTGTGCAGCGGTCTGCCGCATTTGACGAGTGGCCCTCTGACCGCTAAGACTCTCATTGTGTGTGGATTGACGGGCTTGGCGGGGCAGCGGCGCGAACAACGAGGCCTAGGTAGTGGACGCCGCACCTGTATTGCTGCGAGTGGGTGACAAAATGGCAGCGACCAGGCCAAAAACGGACAAACCCCCGAAAGAAAATGCCCTGAAAGGCTCGCCACAGCGGACATCGCCGGCGGCCGACAAGACCCAGCGGCCCGACGACTTCGAGGCCTCTGCCACTAAAGCCTTCATAATAGAACTGTTTGCAGCGATAAAGGAGGACATCAAGGAACTGCATTCCCAGCTTGCATCGGATCTGAAAGAGGTGCGTCGTGATGTGGATGCAGTAGGTGAGAGGGTGGCGACGCTGGAGGAGCATGACTTAGGAACTGCGGAGGATGTGCATTGGCTCCAACAAGATGTTCTACGCCTCACGGAGCAAAACCTAGATCTGCTGGCGCACACCGAGGACTTAGAAAACAGATCTCGCCGCAACAATATAAGGATACGAGCGGTCCCGTGGAAGGGTGAGGGAGCGGACCTGCTGGAATACGTCAAGGCTCTATTTCGGCACGTCTTGAACGAAGAAGATCTGCATGAGATCCAAATGGACAGAGTACATAGGGTCGGTCTGCCACGGCGATCAAAAGCCCCTCCCCCAGATATTTTAGCATGCGTTTACGACTTTCAGCTCAAAGAAAGGATTTTGAGGAAGGCACGTGAGCACACCCCCCTCAAATTCCGAGCTCATCGATCTGTGTTGTACCAAGATCTTGCGGCCTCTACTCTGGCCAAGCGGAGGGACTTCCGGCCTGTCACCAACTTTCTGAGGGAGCAAGGGGTTCCCTATTCATGGGGGCACCTGTTCAGGCTTATTTTTAAATGGGACAGCAAGCTGATCCAGGTTCGGTCGCTGGAAGCGGCCCGGGAAATCTTGGGGCTGGATCGGCCCGCTACCCCAACTAGCACCGCAGCTTCCCCTATCCGACAGCGGCGCCACTCCTCCGAGAGGCAGAAGGTTGGCAAGCCGGCTAAAACGGCGAAGCCTGATCTGTCCATTAGCCTGAGAGAGAGAGAAGCGGCAGTAGCTTCTGTGGCGAAGGTGACGGAGGCCTCAGCGGGCACATGAAAACTGGGTCCTTTGCTTGACCCCTGCAGGCCAATAGCTGGTGCCGGAGGAGACTGTCTGCGGCATCGAGATGGGTAATGTTCCATCGCCCTCGCCATGGGAGTTGTCCTGCATCAGGACATGGGTTAAGGGAGGGTTCGGGCCATGTCCCCCTGCTCTTTGGGCCTGTCCGACGGACTATTGTTCCCCCTTTCCGCTTGTTTCGATTGGGGGTGCGGTCACACTGTTGGGGTTTCTGTTCTTAAGGGGTTCTTATTTTGTCGGGGAGGGGGTGGAGGGGACATGGAGGGTCAAGGGGTGGGGGGGGCTCCGCATCAGTCTCTAGGTGCTGTCAGTATGCTGTTGATTGTGCTTCCGCCAGTGAATAGCGCAGGGAGGGACCCTCTGGTGGCTTGTATCGTGCCTGTCATGCAACGCTGCTGGGGAGTTGGTCTCTGAAGGTGATGGGCCCCCAGGATGGGGGACTTAACGCCTCTGTGCAGCGAGCTGCGGGACTGCCATATGGGGAAGGTCCCGAGCAGGCCCAGGTGGGTGGGGCCTCAAAAGACGCGTTTAAGGCCTTTTGTCCTGTAACTAGACGATGGGGAAAGACTTGAAGATTGTTAGTCTGAATGTGCGGGGCCTCAACAGCCCTGTTAAGGGTGCCGCCATTTTATCTTTGTTGGAGGGTGTAGAGGGTGATGTATGTTTGTTGCAAGAAACGCACCTCCTCTCCAAGGATACTAAGAGGATGAGAGATAGGCGTTTTCCAACATAGGTGTGGTCCTCTTGCGCTGCGAAGAAACAGGGGGTGGCTATACTAATCAGCGCCAAGGCTCACTGTAAGATCCTGTCCCATGTAGTTGATATTAAAGGGCGCTTCTTAGCGGTCAGGATTCAATGGGGGGCTACTCTCCTTACAGTGGGCTCCATATATGCTCCTAACGTCCACCAGGAACCCTTCTTGTCATCGGCGCTTGCGGAGGTGTTAGCTTCCCCGGATGTCTGTGTGTTAGTGGGGGGAGATTTGAATGTGGTCATGGACTCGAAGCTAGATAGGTCAGAGGCGTGCTCGCATCAGACTGGGGCCATCTCCCAGAGAGGGAAACAGTGGCTGCAAGAAGGAGGGGTCCACGATGTATGGCGCGCTCACCATCCCCTAGAACGCGACAACACCTATTATTCCGCGGCTCACAAAACCTACACGCGCTTGGACCATTTCCTGGCCACCACCTTGCTCATGCCCCATCACTCTGCTGCGGAGATCGGCCCGCGCTCCTTGTCCAACCATGCCCTTATTTCCGCGCGGGTTGCCGGTAGCGAGCAAAAGCATTCATCGGCCGGGTGGCGCCTTCCCGATTCCCTCCTCAATTCAGATTCGGTAGTGGAACGCATGCGGTCCACGATTACTCAATACTTTGCAGACAACGACAAAGATGGTATGCCACTGGGGTCGGTGTGGGAAGCGCTCAAATCAGTGGCTAGGGGGGACTTCATAGCGGTTGCGGCGTCACTGGCTAAACTACGTAGGGAGAAGCGTGAAGAACTGGAAAGAGAAGTGGGAGGTCTGGAGGCGACCCATAAACGGACGGGGGCCCTACGTGTCTGTAGGGAATTGGAAATGAAGAGGTGCATGCTTAAACACCTTGACCTCGACCGCGCGGAGTATGCCCTCTTGCGCTTATGCCACAAGTTCTATCTCAGTGGGGACAAGGGGGGTAGAATGTTGGCACATCGACTGCGGGCTCGCACGCAGCGGGCTGCTGTTCAGGCCATCCGCGATACGAACGCAGTGGAGCAGACAGCGGACGCCCGTATCGCGGACGCCTTCCAGCGGTTCTATCGCACGCTGCATACCCAGGAACCGTCAAACCCGGACCGGGTGAAGGTATATCTGGCGACTTGTGGAGTCACGCCCCTTACACCGGTATCGGCAGCAGCTTTGGATGCGGAAATACGCATTGAGGAAGTCATTTCCGCGATCTCGCGGTTGAAGTTGGCCAAGTCTCCGGGACAGGACGGCTTCTCTGCCATTTTCTATAAAAAAAATTCCGCAGAGAGTTAGCGCCCTTTCTAACCCGCATCTTTAACTCCTTTCGGGAAACGGGGGCAGTGACACCTTCTATGTCGGAGGCGGTGATCACGGTCATCCCCAAGGCAGGGAAGGACCCTATAGAGTGTAGTTCATATCGGCCCATCTCACTCCTCAACATCGATATGAAGCTGTTCGCTGGAGTCTTAGCTGCTCGACTCAGTCCATTCATGGATGGCTTTATCGAGCCCAATCAGGTTGGGTTTATTCCCATGCGACAGGGGGGAGAAAACACAAAGAGGCTTTTGCACCTCATGGACTCAGTGCACCGCTCCCGTAAGCAGGCCCTGTTCTTATCCATAGATGCCGAGAAGGCATTCGACCGCGTCGACTGGTCATACATGTTCGCGGTTCTGAAGACCTTCGGGCTATGGGACATCTTCGTAAACCAGGTGCGCTGCCTCTACGTCTCCCGACGGGCGGCGGTACGGGCTAATGGTTGCAAATCTGCCCCCTTCCCCATCACACGTGGGACACGACAGGGGTGTCCCCTGTCGCCATTGCTCTTAGCGCTCTATATGGAGCCCTTCGCTCATCGTATCCGGGATAACGCGGCCATCCATGGGATTCGTTCTGGCGCCAAGGAGCATAAAGTGAGCCCATATGCTGACGACGTGATCCTCTCGCTTACTTGCCGCCACACCTCCTTACGGCACCTGTCGAACAAACTGCGTGACTTTGGCGCAGTTGCTGGCTTTAAGGTCAACTTTCTCAAATTCCAGGTCCTTAACATCTCGGTGCCAGCTTCGGACGTGCAAGACCTCCAGAGAGACTTTGATTTCTAGTGGGTTCACTCCGACATCCCATACTTTGGAATCCGCTTAGCCCCCACCATAGTGCGGACTGTCTCCCTCAACTACAAGATCCCGGTTGAGCAAACAGCCAAGTCGCTGTCGGACTGGTCCCGTCTGCAACTCTCCTGGTTTGGTCGCCTGGCTGCAGTGAAAATGATGGTCCTTCCGCGCATTCTTTACCTCTTCCAAATGTTGCCCTTGAGTCCTCCACCGGGTACCCTAAAGAAACTACAGGGGCTGCTTACTAAGTTTCTATGGAACCACAAACGTCCGCGACTTGCATCCTCGTGGATTACGGTCCCGCGGGCCGGTGGCGGCTTGGGCTTCCCCTTCCTTGTTGCGTACTATCAAGCGGCATGTCTGCGCTTTATTCTTGAATGGAATAGGCCGCTCTCCAGCAAACACTGGCTATTCATGGACCAGGCAGATGCGGGCTGCAATATTTGGCGTGAACTGTGGGTCCATCGTAAACACAGAGCATGGGGCTTATATTTGTCGCCGGTGACTTCTCCCACGATTAAAGCATGGGACCAACTGGCACGACAAAAGGGCTGGACCACCTTTCCGTCGCCCATGACGCCCATTGTAGATAACCCGGATTTCCCCCAGGGCTGCACGTCGCCAGTCTTCCAGCGCTGGAGGGAGCTCGGCTGCAAGAGGGTGGGCCATCTCTTTGACCTAGATGGTCTGATCTCGTTTTCATCATTGCGCCGGGACCACTTTGCCCTCCCAGAATCTGATGCCTTCCCCTACTCGCAGGAAGCACATTGGGTTACGCAGCCTCACAACGTGGCAGACATGTCCCGTCCCATGACAGCGTTGGAACGTTGTGTGATATGTAAAAAGGATGATTGCAAACTTATATCTGAGCTGTATGCGCTGATTGTCACGCGCCCTAAGGCACCGCGTACAAAAGCGCAGGTTAGGTGGGCGACGGAGCTGGGGCGCCCGCTGTCTGGTAAAGAGTGGGAAAAGGTGTTTTACCGCGTGCAACATACTGCAGCCAATGTTGCAGTTGCTGAGTCGGCCTACAAAATAGTGTCCTACTGGTACCATACCCCAGCGCGGATTCACGCGTGGGATCCTAAGTACTCAGGTCTTTGCTGGCAAGGCTGTGGTGCACCGGGCACTTTGACGCAATCTGCTCTGGCTCTGCCCGAAACTAGAGCGGTACTGGAAGGTGGTCCTTGACGACGTAGATGAGGCCTTCCACATCACGTTCCCCAGGGCTCCGGAACACGTGTTGCTAGGGCTTCCGCACTCCAAAGCGTTGCCCTTGCGTTTTATGCGGGGCATGGCAGATAGCTTTAGCTTTGCTCGCAGCGCGCCTGGTTATACTTAGGCAATGGCGATCCCCTGCTTCCCCTGACCCGAGGGATTGGATTCGATGGCTATGGCACCTATTGGCCATGGAGAAGCTGTCGCCATGTGTTGATGGCAAGGGTGAGATGTATGCGGAGCTGTGGGAACCAGTTCTACACCTTCTATCTCGCGATTTGCACGAGGTCACATGCCCCAAGTATTTGCAAATCTTACAACTTATCCCACTGGTCCCACAGGGTACAGTCAACTAGGATGGCGTGGTCTGTTGTGTGCTGTCAGTAGGGAAGGATTTTGCGTGCATGGAAGCGTCTGTAGGGCTGATGCGGAGGAGGTAGGCGGGAGGGGGGTGGGGGTGGTAGTGGCGTCGGGAAGAGGGGGGCGGGAGGGTTTATGTTTTTGTTTCACTGTTTGGTCTTTCTCTATAAATTACAGTGAATGTTGAGACTCCTGGCTGTTCCGCTTGGCTTTTCGTATGTCCTCGCCGGGTCGCCCCCGGGGTGTAGGCCCTAAGGCTGTGTTCAAACATTGCTAGACTGTGCTCTGCCGGCCGATGGATGTAGGCAGCCAAGCTGTGTTACTGGATAATATGCTGCTCAATAAAAACGATTGATTCTAAAAAACTGACTGATGGAAATTATCAGTTTTTGAATCAGCTTCAGCCTAGTCTGAACATGTAGAACAGTGGTGTTGAATCAGGAAGAGTAAGTAAATGCCTCTTTTTGTAAGGTCACCCCCAGGTTTTTCAACTGATGCTTCTGGTTTTTCAACTCAGAGTGCACTGAGGCCTGCTAACCCGACCTCAGTGCTAATGCTCTGAATCTAAAGTGTATGTAAAAAGGCCTGTACGCAATCAGAAATGGATAACTTACCTGTAAGTCCCTAGTATATGGTACCCTGGTACTGAGGTACGCAGGGCTTGAAAGTTAGAGGGATAACCCAGACCTTGCTGCAGTGGATATGGCACCTGGAGGTCCCCCACATAAAGCAAGTCCCCCAATCTACACACTGGTAGAGCAGTTGTGCACTGCAAGCTTGATTTTCCCATTGAAAGCAATGGCAAAAACCACTACTTCGCCTGCACATCTGTGTAAGTCACCCTCTGGCAGGCCTACGAGTCCTAAGACAGGGCACCACATATGACATGAGCAGGACATGTACTTTACATGTCCCATCAGTTAAACACGAGAAACAACAGTTTTTACTGTGGAAAGACTTGATTGCCCAATTGGTGAATACAGGATTACACACTGACCTAGCAGATGTGCTAACTTCTAAATTGTGCAACCAAAGTGGGTACTTGAAGGTATCAAACAACTTGTTACTTTAAGCCCGAAAATGTATCTCAAATCAAAGTTAATGTAACTTGTTGCAGTGTGCAGCTTTTACAAAACTACCACTTTGTTGACTTTAAACTCCTGGACCTTCTTGGGCACACATGACTCCTGTTCCACGAGACAGCTATCTGTCCTCCTGGAAAGACGTGCTAACGACTCTCAGGAAGAGGAACAATGAGGGATTGCAGGCCAAGGAGGTGTTTCATTCCTCCTGCAGGAAGTCCTTGAGGTGTTAGCCCCAGAAGGCAGGCTTCAAAGGAGATGCAGCCTTTAAAGGGCAGATGTGTAACACTAGGGAGGAGGGCTGCCCCATTCTTAAGGCAGACAGGCTGGCTCAAGGAGCAGATAGGGGAACCAGTTGCCAAATCAGTTTTCCTAGGGTGTGTAGCTCTGAAGTGGCCACACATCAGAGGTGGGCTTGTGGGATCTGAACAATGCGAGAAGGGTTTCACCATCTTGGGAGTGGGCAGAATGGTGTATCCTGGGATAGCCAGATGCCTCACTCCACAGGAAGTGGTCATCCAGGTGGAAGGAATCTGGTAGCCCATTGGCTACCATCCCTAATTGTTCTAGTGTAACGGGGGCCCCTCTGGCACTCAGACCACAGATCTTCACTTACGAGAATAAGGACAGAAGGGACAGTGCCCTGCTGTACCGAGGGACCAGCAAAAAAAGGCTGCACCAACGAGGAGGACTGCACATGTTGCACCTGGTGGCTAGTGATAAAATAGAATCTATCAGTGGTGTCTTGCTCAAGGAAACGTTGTCTCCAGAGCTAAGCAAAGCCAAAAAACTCCAAGGACCAGCTGACTGGCATCCTGTTTGCAGCACAGGGACACAACAAGTGGAGAAGTTTGTTGATGCAAGTTGGTAGGCCAATGTAGGAAACCCCCTTCTTGATATGGTGCCACTACAATGGGGTACACTGTGTAGAGAGGTCAAAGAGATCCTTATTGGTTTACAGAGGCAAAAGCACAAGTTACTTACCTTCGGTATGTCGAAAGTGAGCCCATCCTAGTATCGATGCCCGGATGGCTGGCGCAAGTTGCCTCTTAGTTCCCATTCTGAATAGTTACCAAAATAAAGAGACGGGCGCTGGGAGCAGGAATCACAAGAACAGGATTTATTACTCATGAGGAGAGCCTGTCATTTCGGACACGAAACACAGTGTCTTTCGGGAGGTGCTCTAACAAGTGAGCTGAAACATCGTCTCTTATACCTTACAAAACACTTAGCATTACAATCACGACATTGTGAAACATGGAAAAGACATCCCCATGATCCTCGTGTCAATCCTACCCCACATATGTTCACAATAGGGACCCTTGACCTGCTGATAAGAGGGGAGGGTAATCACGCAGCTGAGTGTTCCGCCAACTTTTAGGATGTGTGCGCCTGATCATAGCCCAGGGGGTGGGGTGGCCAGGATCAATAGTGGGTCCTTTGAAGAGGAGTGATTCCATACAATAAGCAGTAAACAGTATCTCCTGGCTTAGGCGATGACCTCAGACATGTGTGGACAGTCAATCGCGGAGGGAGGGTTTACTAACAGAGGGGGTATTCATGAAAGGAAAGGAGGTGCTGGTCAGGCGCGGCCGTGACTCCCAAGGACAGGGTCTTGCAGAAGAAGAAGGTTTATGACTTGCCCGTGTGAGGGAGAAGGGGAAGGGGGAGCCAGGGTGTGCACAGGGACAGAGTCGCACAGAGAGAGAGATCTTATGACTCATGCATGAGAGAGCGGGGGCAGTCAGGTGCAGCTGGGGAGGGCTATGTCAGCTGAGGCGAAGGATGCCTCTTCAAGGCGGAATGGGGGGGGGTTTGCGTGGGTCAAGCAGGAGGGTTGCCTTTCAGGGCAGGGTCGCGCAGAGGGAGAGGGTTTCATGGTCTATGCATGTGAGAGGGGGGGTGGGTTCAAATACGCGCAGAAGGGAAGCCGGTGATTCTGATGAGCGGGCAAAAGGCCAGGGTGCCTAAAATGGTTGTCATGTATGTATGGGTACGGGCTTTTACTGGCGGAGTGATGCGGTCAATATTTTACGGTATTCATGGTGCTTACAGGGAGAGGAGCGGGAAAAGGGAAATGAACGTCGCTTATGTACATCAATTTTCCTTATTTTCCACAGTCGCCCCTTTTTACATAACAGAGTTCATTTTTGTAATTGATGGGGGTACATATAAACAGGCGCAGTTGAAGAATTAGCATTTGTCAATACTAACATTTGGCATATAATCATGGACAGTTGATGTGATGGCAGAATGCAGCACATAGGAAATTGCATTTGTCGAGTTCCTAACATTCAAACGCACCACATAGCATAAATGTTTCTGACTTAAAAATGTGACCAATGAACATTTTGACCAAGTAGTTGAGGGCGGAATTCAGTTCAATACACAAGATCTCTTCGTCACAGTGTCTTTTTAGCAGTGAGCCATCACTGGTAGGCTCTAGTCCGTATCCTTTCGTTGGCGCTGTTGAGCACCGGCGGTGGAGCTATAGGTCCAGCTCGTATTCAACCTTTCGCGTTGCAAGGTGCGGTCTGTCCTCTGCTGTTAGACCACAGTCCTGTTCCCTAACCAGTCCTTTTAGTGGCGCCTTATGCTCGGCACCTATATTTCCGTGGCAACACCCTATTCCCACCTGAATGCCGTTCTTCCTTTTGGCGTGAAGTCACATGGAAAAGAGGGTGTGTGTGGTTCAAATAGTCGATAGGAGAGAGGGCGGAGTTGGGTCAGAGTTCCTGGGACACACAAAAGGGACCAAGGGAGCAAAGGATAACAAGCAGGCAGGCCCATCAATCGGGCCCCAAAGAAGGGGGACGGAGACTCCAGGCACACGTGGGTTAGCAGACGGAGGACCTCAGGGCAACCCGTCATTGGTCATTTTCCACGTTTGAAATTGCCGTCTCGTCCCGTATCTTGTTGCTCTGCAGCTCCACCTTTGGTCGAAGTCACATGTGTCTCAAGATCTGCAGCCAGGCTGTACGTCACGTCCGACCCTTCTCCTCCGGTGATCGTAAATCTTTGAATAGGCAATACGTTTTTTTTAGAGAACTGGTAGAAGAAGACATTTATGCACATGAATTCTTCCCTCAACCCTACGCACTTAGGTGCCATGCTCATCGGTCACAGTCAGAGGTCTATTACCAAGCAGTGCATATGTCGGCATTCCTACTGTGTTCATGCCAAGTGTATTCATCGTCTATTCATGACATAAATGGAGAGAAATAAGACTCCTATCAACTGCGCATTTCATCAAACTCAACATTTCGGAACCTCCAGTGGAGACTTGCCTTTCAAACCCGAGCCTTTAACAGTCTAACATTCCCTTCAAGGCTGGCTAACCTTTTTCAACCAGGGCGGGGGCGCTATCATCGAGAGTCAGGGAAAAACAGGTTTTTCTCGAGGGACGACAGTTACTCATGGTCATCATGTTTATATCCGGGACAGCAGCTGGGGTCTATCAAATGGGGCGGGGATGCTTCGGGCGCTCGCGCTTGGGTGCAAAAGGGGGTGGGGCAATCTGGGCATTGGGGGTCAATCTAGACGTTGGTGTTCGTCTCTGATGAACAACAAAAAAATAAGGTGCCATAGACATACAGTTCCCCTATAAAAGGCCAGATTGGGGGACCTTAGTCGTCTTACCTGTCCTTTCCTTCTCAGCCAATTCGAGTTCATTCATTTTGCAGAAAGGAGAGGTAGTAATATGGCGAGATACAATCATTTTAGTTTCGGTCAATTTCGCTGAACACCTTCGCGTTCAATAAGTATCCAATCAGACTGGTGCCAGCGAGGCACAATTTTACCATAAAAAGGAAGAGGAAATAGGGAGACTCTCATAGAGAGTGAGAGTCGTCCGCAATCTAAACGAGCCATTCGGTACACGTATGACATGTAGAGAGAGAGAGAGAGAGAGAGAGAGAGAGAGAGAGAGAGAGAGAGATAAGTAAGGGGGGAGAGAGAGAGAGAGAGAGAGAGAGAGAGAGAGAGACGTGTACGAAAATAGATCATTTAGTGCGCTCACAACACAGAACAGCAGGGGGTCAGGTAACGGAGAGACGCAAACAGAGGGAGGACATAAACCCCTACAGTACACACACACAAACTCAGACGAAGGAAGACAGTACATGTATTACATATATAAGACATTCACAACAAAACAGAAAACAATTGTTGGCCAACAAGATCTATTTTCATATCCTGCGTATCATTTACTATCCTATTTACCTACGTGCTTAGCTCTTTTTACCTTTCCCTCCTTTTCCCTCTCGCTTGTCATTTCTGCGAGCGTTCTCAATTGCCAATACTTACACCTCGGTCAGTCGATCAGAAATTAACCTGGTCGCGCTATTTACCCATGGTTGGATCTTAAACCATTTTTCAGTTTCTTCCTTTGGTTGGAAGTTCTCCAGGCTGAGGCAACGGCAAGTATTGATCGGGAGAACAGTCGGACAGCTTGGCTATTTCTATAAGAGTGTGAGAAGGGGGCAGTACATTTTGAACATCAGCAACATTTCTAACTTCCCAGACGGGTGGTGCCTTGGTAACCCTTACCCATGCACTCTTCTTTGTCCTTTCCCTATCTAGTCAAACGTCTAGTTACATTATCTAACGTGCTATTTCGAGTCAATTTTCGTCATACAGTACCCGTCAAGTTTCTATGTCAGTCCATCCTCCCAGTCGCTACGTTCTAAGGAGGAACAGTTATGTTTAAGTCTACGTCTTTCAAAAACTCATCAACATAAGGACTATGCTCATATTCCCTTCTTCCCTTTTTGTCGGTTGGTCGATCATCGCTCTTCCTCTTCCACACTTCAGTCGTCGTTCTGACGCGACCTGCAGAAGGGAGGAGAAAGAAGGGGGTGGGGGCAGCATTCAAACCACATCAGCATGCAGTAGTCCGAAAATGTTTTTACCTACCACATACTCGACCTATCTCCACGTAGTGCATTTCTTTACCATCTCGGCGTTTAAGCCCAGAGGGACCAGTAGTGCCAGATAGATAATCATTGACGATCTGCGTATCTACATGAGTCACTTGGTCGCGACCCCTCTTGGTTGCGTGCAAGGGTGGCGGTCAGGTGGCATTTCTGTGGTGTCGTTTAAGGGCGTCTAAAACACTTTTCTGGCTGCCTGTGACACATAATGTAGCTGCTAAATATCGGGTCCTTTTTAACCTTCAGCCTTCATCATACTTATTCTTCGCTCACAGTAGTAACACATTCAAAACTCATTAATGCAACCGCTACAATTATATTTTATTTTTCAGAATACCTTTAATAAAAAGTGTTGGTGTATAAATACGGACCTACAACCCAGTGGACCGGCCACGGAGCAGATTGGAACTGTACATAAGAAGAACGAAGTTGGTGGCAGTTCATTGCATAAAGTGCGGCAGTGCAATAAAATCGTATCGAACTTTCCTACAGGGCAAGCATGATGCATGTCAAGAATTCAGTTTTTCAATTAATTCATTAATTCATTATCCAAATGTTCACTCAGTGCATACATTACACCAATTCATTGCTCCCAATCATAATTAGTACCCACCCTAAATCAGTTCATTGTCCAAACACATGATCAATATCTGTCTTACATTTCTTTCTTCTCTAAGCACATAATCACTATCCATCTTATCGACTTTCATTGTCCAAAAATGCATACATATCTCAGAGCATCAAGATTCGAGCAATCCGGGCGAACAGGGAGTTCGAAAGTTTCTTTTCGTGTATCGGCGCCATTTTGGGCGAGGTCAGGCATGTTCCAGTATAGTCAGAATGTCTCCAATGACTCGTGGTTGGACCAGAACCTCTTTTGGCAGTTCAAAAAGTTTTCGAAATGGGGTGGCAGATCATTAGTCAAAAAGTGGGGAGGGAGGCAACAATCTTTTCCTACCGGGTCATTCTGGTGTTCCACCGGAACTGAACAAATCTGTATCTTTGCAGGATTTTAGTCATTTCCAAACTGAGGCTGGCGCCGGCAGGAGTGCGCCGACGTCTCGTGGCTCCATCAGAGGACAGGGCGGGGGGCGCCTTGTGGAGAGGTCGGCCCCCCCGGGCTCTTTTAGAATCTTCAAGGTCGTGGAGTACAGGGCGTGTGCCCATCCCGGGCAAGAAAACCCGCTTTTTGATATGGACCCCTTCTTCAAGCAGGAGTGTTGGGGTGTCGCTGGAAGCCTCCACCTGGAGGGAAGTGGGGGAGGCTCGTTCGCGCCGCCTCCCCCTTCCAGCGACCCCGCGCCGTTCCTCGGCTCCACCGCTTTGGTGCAGCCATGCCAGGCAATGAAGATGGGGGGGGGGGGTCGGTGTCTGAGGCAAGACATCCCCCCCTTGACATGTGGCGGGACTACCTGCAACTGTCCAGGCGTTGCCGTGTGGCTGGACTACCTGTCACTCTCAGGCGTTGACATGTGGCGGGACTACCTGTAATTTTCCCGGGCCGAGTGCAGTTGCAGCCATTATTGCGCAAAGAAGCGCCGCCGTCCTCGCCTTGGCTTCGGCCTTCGATGAGAGCCGGATCAGGCGAGAGAGAGAGAGGGGGGGGTGGTCGGTGGCTGAGGCAAGACAGCCCCCCCCCCGTGGCCTGCAGGGCAGCAGAAGAGGGGAGAAGGAGAGGTCATTACGATTTCTGTGGGCCGTCCGCCCCACAGCCTCCCCTTCCGACTGCGGCCAGGCGAGCCCTGCATGCATCGAGGCCTCGCCTTCCGGATGGGCGTAACCGCGGACCTGTTGCACTTCGGGAGCTTCCGGAATGGGGGTAGGTACCTATTGATTTGTATCTATTTCATGTGACCGTTATTTGGGCGTGGTGGGCAATGAGGCAGACATGTTTGGAGCAGGAGTAGGCAGCGGAACCTAGCTACCTCGTGGCTGTCTTGCTGTCAAATTTTTCGCCATTTTATATTTCTTATTACGAACTGTTTCTAATGTTTCTTATTTTTAGTGAAGTCGAAAGCTCATCAGGGGGTTACTGACTTAGCCTGATTTCTTTTTATTTTTATTCTTCTTTTCCTTAGCGTGTTTCGAGCTAAAGTTTCTGTTAACAGGGTACGGTGATCACTTCATATTTTTATGTGTCCTTTTCATTAGGGGTACTCCTGGACGGACCAGACGAGTTACCTCCAATAAATGGTCCGGGGTGGAACTAGATTATCGATCAAAGGGGAACATATATTCCTTCATTAGGGTATCATCCTGGACAGACCAAATGATGTACCTCCACTTACTAGGGTAGCCTCCTGGACGGACCAGATGGCCTACTTCCAATAAATGGCCCATGAGTGGGGAGCATATGTCCTCCATAAGGGTAGCCTCCTGGACGGACCAGGCGAGCTACCCCCCAAATAAACAATCAATCAGTGGGGAGTGGGTAGGACTGACGAAATCACAAAGGGGCATAACCTACCCTTTACTACTTGCAAAGACTAGACAGAATATTTCTATTCCACGTTGTTTGCAAATAGAAAATATCTCAAACAAACAATTCCTGGAACAACAATGTCCAGGCAACCAATCAATCAGTGGGGAGAAAAACAGGCATGACGGATTACAACGGGGACAAACGTCTGCATTACCTGCCCTTCGCTATCTGTAAAGGAAGACAGAATATTTCTATTCGTCTCTGTTTGTAGACAGGGAAGATCTCAAAGAGCAACAATCGATTATTAATCGATTTCAAACAATCAGTGGGGAGAAAGGTAGGCCTGACGAAATCACAAAGGGGCGTAACCTACCCTTCTCTATCTGCAAAGAGGGACGAACGTTCCTATTCACCGCTGTTTACAAACAGAGAATGTCTCGTTCTCGAGAAGAGAACCAATATTTCAAGTAGCATCCAAAGCTAAATGAACCAATAACAACAATATCAGTATTCAAATACCGATTCCAATACAATCAATCAATCAATCAGGTGGATAAAACACCACCCTACCAATCAGGCGTAAAAACACCCTACTTAATCTTACCCGGACCGGACCATGCGGATAGTTCTTCGTCTTCCCCTTCCAGCGCCCGATCGTTCTCTTACTCTATGCAGCATTCCTGTGGGATTCCAGTCAGGACAGTAGGTCACTCGAGAGAGGTCCGTTCAGAATCGGTGAAGTTCATTCAATCGGCAGCCGGACGAGGGCCCTCTCAAGGCACGTATACTCCGATCATTTAGATATTCACCTCATCGTCTGGATCTCTCTTACTGGACCTCATGTCACTGATGGACCCCGCGTTGGGACGCCAATTGTCGAAAGTGAGCCCATCCTAGTATCGATGCCCGGATGGCTGGCGCAAGTTGCCTCTTAGTTCCCATTCTGAATAGTTACCAAAATAAAGAGACGGGCGCTGGGAGCAGGAATCACAAGAACAGGATTTATTACTCATGAGGAGAGCCTGTCATTTCGGACACGAAACACAGTGTCTTTCGGGAGGTGCTCTAACAAGTGAGCTGAAACATCGTCTTTTATACCTTACAAAACACTTAGCATTACAATCACGACATTGTGAAACATGGAAAAGACATCCCCATGATCCTCGTGTCAATCCTACCCCACATATGTTCACAATAGGGACCCTTGACCTGCTGATAAGAGGGGAGGGTAATCACGCAGCTGAGTGTTCCGCCAACTTTTAGGATGTGTGCGCCTGATCATAGCCCAGGGGGTGGGGTGGCCAGGATCAATAGTGGGTCCTTTGAAGAGGAGTGATTCCATACAATAAGCAGTAAACAGTATCTCCTGGCTTAGGCGATGACCTCAGACATGTGTGGACAGTCAATCGCGGAGGGAGGGTTTACTAACAGAGGGGGTATTCATGAAAGGAAAGGAGGTGCTGGTCAGGCGCGGCCGTGACTCCCAAGGACAGGGTCTTGCAGAAGAAGAAGGTTTATGACTTGCCCGTGTGAGGGAGAAGGGGAAGGGGGAGCCAGGGTGTGCACAGGGACAGAGTCGCACAGAGAGAGAGATCTTATGACTCATGCATGAGAGAGCGGGGGCAGTCAGGTGCAGCTGGGGAGGGCTATGTCAGCTGAGGCGAAGGATGCCTCTTCAAGAGGGAATGGGGGGGGTTTGCGTGGGTCAAGCAGGAGGGTTGCCTTTCAGGGCAGGGTCGCGCAGAGGGAGAGGGTTTCATGGTCTATGCATGTGAGAGGGGGGGGGGTTCAAATACGCGCAGAAGGGAAGCCGGTGATTCTGATGAGCGGGCAAAAGGCCAGGGTGCCTAAAATGGTTGTCATGTATGTATGGGTACGGGCTTTTACTGGCGGAGTGATGCGGTCAATATTTTACGGTATTCATGGTGCTTACAGGGAGAGGAGCGGGAAAAGGGAAATGAACGTCGCTTATGTACATCAATTTTTCTTATTTTCCACAGGTAACGATATATCTGTAAGAAACAGTAGTTAGTATTTGATTCCTTACCTTAGAATATCCCCAGGGGTCAGACTAGATCCGGAAAATGTTATGTCTGCGGCTCCGCTGCCGTCGTCGGCGTTGTTGGCGCTGGGATGACGTTGTTGGTGTACTTAGACGCCGCCCTCGCGCGCTGACGTCAGTTCTTATACACAGCTTTTCCGCGCCAGAAATGCAGAGTCATGATAAAAACCAACACACGGGCCATGAAACGAGGGCCCTGAAAGGGGATGTCCTTAACCCTAGATATCGGTTCGCAGAACAGGGAGGATGGGTGGGGCGGTAAGGAATCTAATACTAACTACTGTTTCTTACAGATATATCGTTACAGAATATGCATCTGAAAGAAACAGGTTAGTATTAGATTCCTTACCTTAGAATAGATACCCCAGCAATACCAACCCCGGTGGTGGGACTGCGAACCAATGATCACACCAGAAAGTCCTGGAGAACGGAATGGCAGAAAAAGCAAGGAGACTCCCCGACCCAGGGCAGTAGTAGCCACTGTGGCCCGAGTGGAATTGGCACGTAGCTCCACAGGAGGCTCCTTTTTAGCCAGAGAATAACAAGCCTTGATGCATAAGATGACCCATCGGGAAATGGTCCGTTTGTGCACCGCCCGTCGCTTCTTAGCGCCCACGTAACCAACAAAGAGTTCGTCATCCACCCGGAACTGGCATGTGCGATCCAGATAGTATGAGAGTGCACGTTCTGGGTCCAGACGGTGGAGCCTCTCTTCCTCCTTCGAGGGATGCAGAGGCAGAAAGAAGGTGGGCAAGGTGATGGACTGCCTGATGTGGAAGGCTGTGACTACCTTGGGCAGAAAAGATGGTCACGACCGCAACACAACTTTGTCCGGATGGACAGAAAGGAAAGGAGGTTGAGAAGAAAAAGCCTGGAGCTCACTCACTCTCCTGGCAGAGGTGATGGCAACCAGGAATGCAGTCTTAAGAGTAGGGATACGAAGAGGACAGTTATGAAGTGGCTCGAAGCGTCGCTCTACACAAATATTCCACAGAAAGACTCACTATTGGTAATGGAATCAGTCCTCAATAGAAGACCACGCCCACACACGGTTCCCACTCTTTTTATTTTACAATTCTTAGAGATATGTCTTACGAGGAACTTGTTCATTTTTGATGACCAATTTTACCAGCAGGTCAGAGGTACTTCGATGGAGGCTATTTTTGCTCCCACCTTAGCCATTCTGTACATGGATTCACTTGAGTGCAATACCATCTTGTCCACTAGCAACCCTTTTTTTACATGTATAAACAATTGGAAGCCCTATATAGACGATATCTTCCTTATTTGTAGAGGGGAGGTGGACGTTCTTGAGTCATTTCTCCATTGGCTCAATAAAAACTGTAATGGCCTCACATTTACTCTCACTCACAATAAGACCAGTATCCCCTTTTTAGATCTATTGATTAAACATTCAGATGGCACCCTCATAACAGGTTTGTTTCACAAGCCTACTGAGCGTAATACATTGCTCAGCTTTAGCAACTGTCCTCCACGAGCACTGAGAGATAGCCTCCCTTACTCACAATTTTTGAGAATTAGGAGAATTTGCTCATTGAAAACTGGCTATTTTACTGAGGCCAAAACACTATGCACCAAACTTACCTTCAGGGGGTACCCACGCAGCCTTGTGCAGAATGCCATGAAAAGGGCATGGTACTGCCCACGTGAATTCTTACTGGAACCTAAACCCAAACCAGAGACAGAACGCTTGGTTTGTGTAACAACCTTTTCGACAGTGTCTAATGCTGTCCGAAAAACGATAAAGAAAAATTGGCCAATCCTGAATGCTGGGAGTCTTGATTTGCAGATGCCCATGTTTGCTTTTAAGAAAAGCAAGAACATAAAAGACCAACTAGTACGCACAGCACTACCCACATCACACAACCCCAACCCTACCTTGCATGACATGTGGTCTCTAGCACCAATCAAGGGCCACTCTAAATGTGGGAACTGCGTAGTCTGCGAATTCACCATTGAATGCAAAGAGTTTATTTTCAAGGATGTCAGGAATGAACTTAAATCATTTACTAACTGTAATACATGTAATTTAGGCCTAGATGTATCAAGATTCCATTTTGCGAATCTTAAATAGCGATTTTTTGCGAATCGCTATTTAGAATTCGCAAAATGGAATGTATGTAAAAAATTGCATTTTTTTTTGCGATTCTTTATTTATCTTTATTTGCGAATTCGCATTTTGCGAATTCGCAAATAAGGAATAATTCCCCATGCATTCCTATGGGCCAGGAGGCCCATAGGAATGATTGTGCAGTAATTCTCAAATTGCGAATTCGCAATTTGCTAATCGCAATTTGAGAATTATTTCAAGGGTGCAGGGGTGTCTCATGGACACCCTGCTGCACCCCTGAAACGTACATGTGTGTGCATATGGCACACATACATGCCCTATGGGCATGTATGTGTGTCACATGCCACCTTCAAAATAGTCATATTTTGTTTTTTAAAAGGATTTCGCAAATTAACACGAACCTCAAATTGGTGTTAATTTGCGATTCCTTAACCCAAATTCGCAATTTTAGAAAGTTTCATACATGCCATTTAAGGAATCGCAAAATTGCGATTCCTTAAATGCATAAGCAAAATAAGGAATCGCAATGTTTTGCGATTCCTTATTTTGCTAATTTCTGATACATCTCAAAAGATGCTAAATGTCCGTTTGCGATTCCTTAAGGCCGAAATTCTGCGAATTTCGGCCTTACCGAATCGCAAAAGGCTTGATACATCTAGGCCCTAATATATGCCATATTTTGCCCATGTGATATGATCTACGTGGGACAAACAAAACAGAAAATTTGCCTCTGTATCTCCCAACACCACAGCAGAATCAGGTGTTAAACGGCCAATGCTCCATTGGTTGAGCATTTTATTGAAAATAGACACTATTTGGACAGTGATTAGTGCCATTAAATTGCCCCCAAGAGGAGAGGAGCTCAAATGGATTTTAAAGACAGACAGTTTGAACTTCGGAATGAATCTTCTTGAAGATTGGACTGGACCAACCTGTTATAAGAATTATGAGCCCTGGTTTTCACTGTCATCTGTTATAATGTGAATGATATACTGTAACCAATGTACTCTTTTAAGTGGTTTGCCATAATAATTAACCATCCTTCATTCACTGATCTGATTTGGCCATCATAATGGCTAGCTTTCACTGCCTCTTCCTGCATTCCTTCACCACCTTAGATGGCCGCCACAAACCCTCTTCCTCACTAGCCTGTATCCTTTCCCTTTCTACCTGATCACGTGTCTCTTTAGACTTATCATGATTGAGTCAGCACCATAACTCGGCCTCCACCAACACTCCCTGTTTGGATTGCACCTGCGATAGAGCAGCCTTATTTTATCCGGTAAGTCCACACCGTTCGCACGGCCCCCGCTCCCAATTGAGGTTCGCTCTTCAGCTCTGACCTCTCCCTACCCCCTGTTTTGTCTCCATAGGCTATTATGCCAAGTTACCCTGAAGCGCGATCGCCTATACCGAAATTTGGTCGGCCATACTGACGCTTTAAACGGGTACCCCAATTGGTAAGCACCGCTCGTAACCACCCGCTTGCACGTCGGGTACCCCAATTGGTAAGCACCGCTCGTAACCACCCGCTTGCACGTTACCAGTTATCCTGTTCCCGCCTTGACACATTCATTTTTTCAGGGGCCCCAAACACGCCGAATCGATTTTGCCGAATCCCGTTCACATCAGATGCTGTCACTGTGAGCCATAAATTCCTTTCGGCTCCCCGCGGTAATCTCTCGAAAATCGCCATACCACGTAATAGGTTGGTATTATCTATCCCCGTCATTAATCCTTTCTCTCATTCCTCACTTTCTAATTATACTCCGGTATATTACTGAAACGTATCACAAATGGCACGTCGCAACTGTACTTAGGCTCTTCACATCACCAACTGAGACCCACCTTCTTCCCAACAGCTCTCCCTGTAAATCTGCTGATTACTTTTTCTGGCTCGTACCTTAATAACAACCTCAGGGTTCATGTCTTTAGCATCGTTAAATATAGTGGGCACACCTCGCTCTTTCCAATCGTCTCACGCCTGATGACTTGTACTTGAAGAACAACCTCAGTGTATATGTCTAAAATATTGTTAAATATAGTGGACACACCTACAATTCCTGTTTGTTTAATATATTTATGTGACCTCAGCTCCTGACCTTAATGGCTTTGTATTGTATTTTCCTTCCCCTTTCCCCATAGGCAAATGAGGCTCTATGTTGTTAGGCATTAATCACATGTCCTGATGATGATCAGCATATTGTGTTAAATGGATCGAAACAACGTCGACAACTTTATACACCTTATACAATTGCAAAAACCTATAAATCTTTTAAGTGTAAAGGTGTAAGTAATGCTCTGCTGTACTTTTGACATTGTGCAATTTCAGTACAGCTGACTCCGAAGCTGTTGCCTAATAGCACTTTGTTCCATGCTCTGTTCCCTCTCGTATGTGTTGTACATATGTGAAGTAAGGCACAGGCTTGTGCCCCACCTTGTTTATTGTTGTAAATATTCACTTACATTTACTAAATGAGTAAATATTCGACCTCTGTCCGGCTGGGCATGTCAAATCAATATAGGAACTACTGAGTCTATATTTACTATTTGTATCTTTTTTGTTGTAAGGGACACTGTTGTCTTAATGAATTATTCCCATGGTCCCTTGTTGACTAAATTGGGTCCCCTTGTTCTTAAATACAAGTAGGTTGTGCTGCACTATGGTGGCTCGGAGATTGACAAATTATTAAAAGGGCTGAAAAAAATGTAGTTGTGATTCAGAAAGGGGATTGGAGAATGTGCCACAGCTGAAGAGAGAGGACGGGATCCATGGATGCAGTTGTCCGGTCTTCCAGGAATGAAGAGAATATGAGGTGAGATTATTATTTTAAAGGGGCCTGCAAGAAGGGAAGGGGAATGAAGGACAAGGGGGAGGGCACACATGACATGCACTGAAGATCCCAACTTATTGCCGTAATTACAGGTCTGCCGTACAGCTCGTGTCCTTCCAGGCTCTGTGTGGGGAGCCCAAATCCTTCCCTGGGCATGTACTCGCTGTTTCAAGTAGCCCATCCACAAACTGTGCAACCCAGCTCTATGGGGACATCTGCCCTCTATGCACTTCTAAGCACATGCCCATTTGCCACCCGCCTGACTGAGCTCTGTTCAAATACCCTGCTAGTCGCTTAATAGAGCAGTGCACCTCACCCCATGATCTCACGAATCTCTGCAAGTACATATAGGGTGATGTATCTCCCAGAATCATTTTACTTATCCACAGTCTTTGCCATCCCAAATCTACAGTCTTTGCCTCCCAGCTCCTGCCCCTCCATGGTCTGTGTGACTCTCGAACCTCATCCTCAAGGTGTGTGCACTGTGCACACCATCTCTGTCTGACCTCCGGAAGGTCTGGTGCAGATAATGCCTTGTAACGCTCCGTGCTCTCTACGTTCTGGGTACGCACCCCTATTTTTTAACCTCTGCATAATTTGTGCACACCTACAGTGCATGTTATGTGAAGGATTTGTGTGTGTAACTAGTCTGTGGAGACAAGCAGATTTGGAGTTCCCGTGCAGATGCATTGAGCGCTGGATTCTTTCTGGCATGTTTCAGAATGCAGAGCAGCGGTATACTTGTGTTGCACCTGCCCTCTGCTAGCAGTCTGAGGAATCATACAGGCATCTCGGTGACTTACAGTCACACTCCGCCGACTCGTGGAACGCTGCAGAATCCCAGAGAGGTTTTTGGCAACACTGTGGAATTCTATGGAGTGAAACTTCATTGGCTCTGCCCAGGCCTAGTAAACACCTATGCCCAGGATAGGCTTTGTTCTTGACTTCTGCCCACGCTGTCCATCACCCCATGAGGTCAGAACTCTATCTGGTGGCGAGAAACTGGCACAGACCAACGGTTGGTAGATTTCAGTCTCTAAGGAGTCCTCTGTGTGCAATTATTATTAAATCCGACACTGAAATCAGTGCAGGTTTATTAAGATAAGATATTTGGTTCCAAACATCCCATAATACAGTGAAGCCATCACGGAGCTGGGGAACTCGTAATGATGAGTGTCCAGCCCATTTACTCTTTATGGCTTTCCTGTTCACTTACAATATCCAAGAATCAACATGGATATTGCAGGGGCATATCTGCGTAGGCACATGTGTACTCACAGGAGATATAGGGCACCATGCCTTAGGGCTATAAGACCTGCCAGAGGGGTGTCTTAACTATATCTCATGCAGTGCACATCGTCAGGAATACTGGGAGATTACACCTGCCGACAGAACATTGACGGTGGACACGGAGGCAGACGCTGACGTGAAGGCGGAGGCAGAGAAACGCGTTGTGCAAGGTGAGCAAGGCAGGACCAGGGGAGCCGATATGGTAGTGAAGAGTGCAGTGAGTGATGAGTGGGGATGCGAGTGGGGAAGTGGGCCAGGGGAAGGGAGGACACTCAGGGGGGCAACACCACCTGGTAGATGTCTTCTGCCTCCTTCTGCCTCCTCATCCTCACTCCCTCAGTGCACAAGACCCCTTTGCGGGCCACCAGTCACTGCACTTGAGCCCAGCCAGACACTCGACTCCACGCCGACGCCCCATCTCTACTGTGCCAGCCCTTTTTTCTTGATACCAGTGCGAACACGGCAGCCATACTTGTTTGCTGTTGATCGTGCTCTGGTGGACTGTGGAAGCGGCCCAGCCAGTCTGGGTGTGGCTTGTAGGCAGCCAGGAGCACCGCTCATCACAGTTCCATCAGTTCCTGGCTCCTGACCAATGCTGTAGGGGGGCCCTCCAATAGTTTTCTGAGAGCAGTACTTCTCGCAACTTGGAGAAAGCCAGATAACAGGTGGCATAGAGGCAAGGAAAGTAAAAGGAAAGCAAAAAGAAAAGACCTGAAACCAGCTGAGAACTCCAGGAAACACCAGCATTCCTCGCCTGGACCCCCTACCCCCCAAGTTCTTCCCATTCGACAGGCCCCGGAAGAGAGTAGCAGCACAATCGAACTACTCCTGAGGAGCTCTCAGCATCATCCCAGAGTTAGAGTCAGCAACTGTGACAGCGTTCAGCACCAGGCCTAAAAACCTATATCATCTAGGTACCCTTGGCATCAGCACTTTTAATGTCAGACCCAAAAGCCTCCTACCAGAAGCACCCAACTGCGCGGATCATCATGAGCCCTTGTGTGCCCTCAACCAGCAAGAGCCAATTTAGGCCTGGCCAGACGGCCTCCAAACGTCTACCATCAAGAGGGTGGCCACGGCAGTTCATGGCACAAGACCCAAGGCCACAGACAGACACAATGAAGTTAGGGAGAAAGAGAGCCCCTCTCACCCAAATGAGGGGTGCCAATCACAGGAGGTAGGCAAACTGATTAAATATGATCAGACTGAATCACCAGTGGCCCTAGTCCCTCTTATTCTAGCGAGACAGGGCTTTCTACCAAGGAGCACAGTCACCAAGGAGCCCTAAGGGAGGAGTCATACCACACAACTTTTTCAGCCAAAAATCCACTCAAAGTTATTTTTTCTCAAAGGTGCAGGTTCTACCATATTCTCCTCTAGTGGTGGAATTCATTGCCTTCAGGGCCCACTTCAACCCACCCAGCCACTACCTCAGTTAACCACGTTTGTGCAAACCTTGCAAATATTGTAAGAGCCAATGGAAGAGCTTCCCTTGGCTGGCACAGCACAGTTCGAAACTACAGAATTGATAGGCACACCTACCCCAACCACTTCTACATTCCCTCCCAGGCATCCGTTGTCAGGCATCCAGACAACGGATCTAGTCTATCCACCTATGCACCCATTCACATGGGCTCCAACCAGGAACAGGAAACACCACAAGACACTCTGTATCACCAGACTGCACCCCATGTGCACAACCCTGGAAGGTGCCCAGAAACTCATCTTACCCCAAAAAAGGTTGCCATAAAAAGGAGAGGCACAAGGTGAACCCATCGAACTAAATACAAGTGTGTCACTCCCAACACCCCCCTCCTCCCTCCACCAAGGTTCTCCTCAATCTGCCTATGCAGCAGCTTACAACTTTGGATGAAAGGGAGCATACTAAAACTTGAAATAGGGAAGGAGGAGGCAGATGCCTCAGAGTCCCAGGAGCATGATATGGAAGCACTTTCCTACCTAGGCTCTCGGGAGTGGGCCCACTTAGTTGCATCTTGCTTCCTGGATTGCCTACACAGTTCCTCGTGAAGACTCTCTCAAACCAATGCAGCACAAAGCGACAATTACAATGACGAGATTAGCGACACAGCTCCCAGCTGGGGGGCCTCTTCAAGTCTACCTGTCACTTCACCTCAGACTAGCAACATCTGGGACTCCCTGGTGAATACCATGCAAAGTACTGTGGAAGCCCTCCCATACCAGTCCGACAAGATGGATATACAACTGATGCTTCTTAACACCTTGACCTTATGAGGGATCGATGAAAAACTGGGGAGCTTAAATTCACTCATAAGCTGTGCCCAACATGAGACAAATTTGACCTACAACTGTGGGCCGATAGTTGAGAAACTATTCTCCCTACCCTCCATGCTATCCACCTTCCTTGAGGATCTTAAAAATTAGAACTTATAGACAAAAAGTAGTCTCCAAACCTATCAGAAGGCAAGCTTGACACAAGCCGCTGTCAAAACTCAACACACAGCAATCATAGGGAGCCCTCCTGGGGGAACCCCTACCACCTTCCAAATAATACCACAACTCAAAGAAGCCACAATCTGAAATGCCAAATATAGGCGCCAACTCAGGAGGAAAGACGCAATAAATCGTTCACCAGAAATCAAGCAGAAATATATCCCTTCTGTCCTAAAATACAATTCTTGGTAGCAACCCAACTGGATACAACTTATCTACTACCAGATTTCTTAGACACCTCCAATCAGGAGCTGGATCGAACCAAAACAGAACAAAGCAAGGTGACCAAGCTGGCCACATTAACCCTGCAAGGGACAAATTCCACAGCAGACACAAAAGGAGGTCACCCCAAGCAGACCCAGGGATACCCGGATATCTCTCCTAGTACATCAATAACAGCAACAAGCAAGTCATCAACCATGCAAGCCCAGCTCCAGGAGAGAACCCAAAATAGCCACCTGGCTGCATTCAGAGAGGCTACAATGGATCATGTCAGGCTCAACACAGCCCAAATATTGACACAGCCAAACTTTACAAGCACAGCCACAATGATAGAGCAAACTACTGCAAAAAATTTAGGAGTGAAGTTTGACATGACGATGAAGTCCCAGGTTCAATCGGTTGCTGGCACCTGCTTTGGCCTTTTAAAAATGATAAGGAATTTTCTCCCTTTGCTTCCTATTCCGCATAAGAAAACTGTGGTCCAGGCCCTGATTATATCAAGGTTGGTCTATGTAAATGTGTTGTACCTGGGTCTTCCGGACTGCTTACTGAACTGCCTGCAGGTTGTTCAAAATGCGGCAGCTAGAGCCATGCTTATGGTTGGACCCAGGTCACATATGTCTCCCCACCTTAGATCCTTGCACTGGCTTCCAGTGAGACAAAGAGTCTTTTTTGAATCCCTGGTCCTAACTTTTAAGGCTCTAAATAACATTGGGGCCCGTATATCAGGAACAAAATTCAGCCCTACAAACCTCTCAGAACGCTGAGATCCTCCTCCCAGCAGCTGACAATTGTGCCTAAGTTTTACCGTTCTTACAAAGGAGGCCGCTCTTTTCAAGTAGTAGCCGCAAAATTATGGAATGGTCTCCCTTTTTCCCTTAGACAGGAACAAGATCTTCTCAGCTTTAGACGAAGCTTAAAGACCTGGCTCTTCCAACAATAGTCGCAGTCCAGTCAGTTACCCCTGGCTGTTTCTTCACTGGCTCTGTTTTGGGGTTAAGCCAGCGCCGGGACACTCCTTGAAGTAGCTGTGCGCTTAACAAATACCCCTACAACAGAACATAACAGAACTTTGATCCAAGCCTTGTCCGCTTACCTAACCCAAACATCGTAAGGACGAAGGAGCCTGGGACAGAAGGCACTAACGGCTGCCGCTGCCTGGTAGGCACTGGGCCACCACACGGCAATGGGGATGATCTGCTGAATCTGCAATCGCCAGGTCAGCACCCAAAGAGGGGGGTAAGACCCCACCAGGGTGAGCCATGCCAGGCAGCAGTCAAAGTCTAGCAAACCGGAGTCCAAATCGAAAGGGACTGTGATACTTTGAACAGAGCGAACATTCTCCAACTACTGTCAACTATCCCAACTCTAAGAGACATTAACACAACCGACCTCCTTTCAATAGAATTTATCAGGGCAGAAGCACTCTCTGGAAGAGAAACCACTAAGGCCAAACAGAGATCCACCCTGCTTGCCAATAAAGTGCTCCAAGAACATGAAATATTAAAGTCATGGGGAATACCAATTTCATCTTACTACAGCGCCAGCTACCCAATATAGAGGCCGATTCACAGAACTAATCTGAGACAAAATCCTAAACTTACTACTTTTGGTATTCACAGAAGACATTTAGTAGTAGTAAAGTTAGGATTTTGTCTTAAGTTAAACTTAAGTTAAACTTAAGACAAAATCCTAACTTAAGAAAAAATCATAACTTAAGACAAAATCCTAACTTTAGACAAAACTTTACTACTACTAAATGTCTTCTGTGAATACCAAAGGTAGTAAGTTTAGGTTTTTGTCTTGGATTAGTTCTGTGAATCAGCCCAAAGATTACTAAAATTAGTGGCAGCAGAGAAACCACCTTTTTGGTGGTTAAGGGAGCACAGGCCAGCCTCCAGCAATCAAACAGGCATACAGCAACCATTACAGTCAACCCCAACCACAGTACTCACCCGTGCATGCGGATATTCAGCGGATCTCCAGAACCATCAACATGCCAATGGATGCCCAATGACAAATCGTGCAACAGAAAGTGCTGCATCAACAGAACAAGTCAACCTTGCGTTTCTGCTCATGGAATATCAATGGCATGAGAAGTAAAATAACTGACCCTGAGATCATGTCATACATCAATTCATTTGACATAGTCTTGCTGTAGGAAAAATATATGGCAGACCCACACCAACTACAAGGTTTTACTTGTTTCCACTCGCCAGTAGTCAGAAAATCACAATATGGTCACATATCAGGTGGTCGGGCAAACTATATCTCAATAACAAGCATATTCACTGCAAAGGAAATCCCCTCCTCCTCAACGTCCGTTAATACAGTCAAAATCTTCCTAAACTTCAAAGGGTTTAAGGAGAAGGTGATAATCATGAATGCCTACATAAATACAAAACAAAATATTCAAGAATCCATGCTTCTCGTGGACCATCTCTTAACAATTATAAGCAAGCAGAACACTCCGAAACTCATCCTCTCAGGGGACCTAAATTTACAAATCTTAGGTTACTCTGCCAATGAGGAAGTGCTGGCCCAGTCTTTCCTTTGGAACATTCCAGTTAAAGAAGAAGCCCACATGGCAGAGAAAGCAAAACGGACAGGCGTCTGCTGGAAGACCTAGAGCATATCAACCTCAGGGCACTAAATGGTAGATTTCAAGAGTGACTCCCCAACAGCTGCCTCATTTTACTCTGACACCACATCCTCAACACCAGATTACACACTAGTCTCCCTCCCACTTTTTCACTATGGGGCTAGGTTCCACCTTGGGGACAAGGGGGACAGTGGCCACCACCCCCAGGAGGTACTTCTTCGGGTCATCATATCAATGTTTGAACTCTCCCCAGGGGGTTTGCACTCATGTTATACAATAAACCTAAAACAAATCAAATCCTCATTAGTAAACACAGGGAAGGTTCCTTAAGCCGCATAGGACTTCCTACAGGAACAAAACAGGCTCACAGACAACCCAGTCAGCAAATGAAAAACCTTCACTGTCAAACTATCAAGCTCTTTTGCATCAACAGCCAAATATAAGCCATCCCACAATGTAAGAGAAAAGGGATGGGTTCCCAGTACACAGTGGATCAAACTGAAAGTAGTGAAAAAATCTATAAACAAAACGCTTGGATCACTGAGGCTCAAACCTGGAGACCAGAATCTCAGCTTATGATTACGCCAACAGAGAAGTGCGCTCCAAAAACTAAAATGGAACACTAATAGGTTCAAAGAAGAAGCAATTCGAAAGCTAAAAGCATCACGCACTTCTGGGCCACAGTGAACAAAGTAACGCGCCTGGCGCGCGATGGGTGACATCGTACATTACAGTAGAGTAGAGACCTGGACAGTTTTTCTCAAAATCAATTTTTAACCTGCAAATGACAGGCTCCAGTATAACACAGGACCTCCGTCACAAACATACTCCCAAAACAGAAGCAAACCATCAGAAAGTGGACAGTCAAACTAATATAACTACAATTAAACACTAAGGGCCAGATGTAGGAACCCTAATACCAGTCGGTAACGGCCGAAATTACCAAATTTTGGCAGTTACCGACCGGTATTAGGCATTTGGGATGTAGGTGGCTACATTTCAGATTCGGTAATTTACTGAATCGGTATTTAAGAATTCGGTAAATGGGCGTGGCCAAGATGGCGACCGGGACGGACAATTAGCTGCGGAGCTCCTCGCCCCGATCCCCTGTAACCCCCACGACAGCCCCTAAAAATAGATGAATTGACCCCCCCACGCACTGCACGACGCGGGGCAGACCCGGAGCCCCCAGTGTACGAGCCTGCGGAGCCGCAACTGCCCATATCCTCCGCCACCACCGACTGAGGAGGGAAGGTGCCGAGGAACAGGCCCTTTGCTGGTCGGGCCTGCCACGGCCCTGCGATCAACTAGATCTCACAGCGGCGCTATATCTGCTGATCGGTGCCGATCCCCGGCACCGGGTGCCCCCCCAAGACACAGGGAAGCCACCTGGAGTAAGAAGGCGCCTCGCGGCTGGGGTGCGCCGAGTCCCGGGCGGTCCCCAAATCTAGCCCCCGGCTTTGGCCGGCACGGACCCCGGAGCCGGCGGTGAAGAAGTACAGGAATCCCACTTTGGTCCGCCCAGGCTGCCGGAGAAGAGACACATCTAGGGCGGCACAAGACCGCTGCCCTCCAGGCTTTTGCAGCGGAGTCGCGGACACCGAGACCGGCGCCCGCGCGCCCGAGGTGGACTGCGGCCGGGGTGCGCTGTACGCTGGGCCCCGGCTTGGGCCTAATCGGCGGAGAGGGACAATCGACGCACGGATGCAGGAGGCACCCCAGGCACGACAGAAGGGTGCCCTCGCTACCCCATCTCCCGAGGGGCCCCCTTGCAGCACACGACGCCCTACATCGGGCCCCACACCGAGGCGCCTCATCAGGGCCCCGGCTGGGGCTCATGGAATGCGACTGCGGGCTCGACAGAGGCCTGGAGTAAAGGTCCCGCTTCGGTGTGGTTGCTGAGAACATTCGGGGTCTGCCCCGACCTGTGGAGCCGGGCCTCCTATCCCGTTGTGGGGGGCCTTGGAGTGGTGCCTGCAATCCGCCTAGCAGAGTGGACAATCCGAGGCACAGCAACATTGGAGGTGAGGAGTTGGGGGTGCTTGGGGGGCATGGTGATCGCGCCCCCGGCGGTTGGAGAGCTGGTGTCTGTCCACGGCGGGATCCCCCTCCGGACCCACTAAGAACTGCCTACAGTGCCCGGGTGGGAGAGTGCTGAGCTCGGGATACGCCTTGAGCACGTGCTGAGAGCCCTGTGGCTCACTCGGACAGTGGTGTGTTGCCCTTGTCTGTGCTGCTCCCTGCCATTCGGGGGCGCAAATCGAGCCTCCGGCGGGGGTAGGGCACACCCAATACTCGCTTGCATCTCAAGGCACACTGACAGAGCGATCAGGAGACTGGAACTGCAGGGCCAAATCTGACACTGCACTTCAACTCTACTGGGAAATAGGCTGATCTTCTTCTCACACCACAATGTCGAATGCCAACCGCAGAGGGGGCCGGCCGATTAATGAATTACTCATGAAAACTTCCTCTAAATCCGAGAAATCCCAAGCGTCCACATCACCAATGGCCCCGGCGGCCACCCCGACCAAGGAGGCTGAAGATGCCCCTATCACAAAGTCATTTCTAGAAACCCTCTTCAACACGTTGCGTGAAGACTTTCAGACTCTAAAACAGGAACTGGTGAGTGAACAAAGGGAACTGCGCCGGGACCTGGATGGTTTGGGAGAAAGAGTGGTAGCGGTGGAAGAATCTAATCATGCGCGCTGTGAAGACCTGGTGCACCTCCAGCAAGAAGTTATCCGTCTCCAAGAGCAGAAGGTGGGCCTCCAGGCCCACGCGGAGGACCTCGAGAACCGCTCTCGACGGAACAATATACAGGTTCGGGGAGTGCCATCGAAAGCGGAGGGGAACAGCGTCACAGAATATCTCCAAGACCTCTTCCGAGAGGTCCTCAACGAACCTGCTGACTTCCCCATTCGCATCGACCGAGCACACCGAATGGGACTGCCCCGCCGGGCTCCAGCCCCCCCCTGGACATCTTGGCGTTCCTCCCAGACTTTCACCTGAAAGAGAGGATACTGAGGGAAGCACGTCGGGCACAACCCATCCGCTTCCGAGACAGCCCCATTGAACTCTTTCAAGATCTCTCAGCTATCACTCTTCAGAAGCGCAGAGACTTCAAGATCGTCACCATGATCCTAAAGGACAAAGGAGTGCCATACTCCTGGGGTCACCCGTTTCGCCTGATCTCCAAATGGGAGGGTACCCTGCACCAACTCCGCTCACTTCAAGACACTTGTGCCCTGTTAGGCCTCGAGCTTCCCGACGACACATCGGATGGGGACTCCAATCCGGGGTCCTCGTAGGCTACCCGGACCCAGCCGTCTGGAGGAGGCTGGCAACAAGTGAGGAGACGCCGTGCGCCTAAAAAAAGCCTCCGCCCGGACCCGGGGACGATTGTCAAGGACAAGGCCGCAGCCATCGAAGAGGTCGTTAAGGACACTGCCACTAAATCCTAAGTGTGTCTCGGACAGGGAGCCATACTTGACGCACTCTCTCTGAGTGGGGGGGGGGGGCAGGTGGCTGCATGGGTCGCCACTGCCACAGTCTCCTTTACCTTTACTTTTTCAACCTACGGGCCTGAACGGACTCTGGATAGGCCTGGGACTGTGACTTTGGGTTGGGAACCACAAGTTGGGGTTAGGGTGGGAAAGGGAGGGAAATGTTGTTGGATGGGAAGGAAGGGGATGGCTCCGGGCGAGAGGGAGGACAGACAGCATGCCGCCCGGAAGGTTGTTTGGGATTGAGATGGGGATCAGTTTTGCGGGGGGGACAAGGGTGGGACTGAGGGAGGCGACCAGTATGCCAAGAGACACCGACAGACTTTGTGTACTGACAATTGTTCCCTTCACATATTGATGGGTATGTTGCTACGCTGTGCCACACCTGTACTACTCCAAGATGTCTGATACACTTAAGGTATTGCCCCTCAATGTAAAAGGCCTCAACAATCCAATTAAGAGGAGAGCTGTAATTTCGTACCTGGAACACTCAGGGGCAGACGTCTGCTTATTGCAGGAGTCTCCTCTCCTACCTAAGGGTTGGCACAGGATGCGATCCAGAGCCTTCCCTCACCAATTTTTTTCATCACTCCCATCTAAAAAAGCGGGAGTGGCTATGCTTGTGTCCCGACGCTTTCGGGCCGAGTGGGGGTGAAGGTGGGAGAAGAAAACAAGTTACTTACCTGTAACTTCAGTTATCCAGTATTGATATCTTTCATAGATTCACATGCCTGAATCATTCCCCGTCGTCGAGGCGGGAGTCCCACGGTAAATAAAAAAGCAGTGCCAAAAGCACTTTGCAGTAGTAGGCCCTAGAAAAAGGCCTGAGGCCTATATTATAGTAGCCTATCTACCTCATTATGCTAAAAGACCCAAAGTCTTTGCTCCAACCAATCAGCTCACAGCACCCTCTAGAACCTTCCCTGCAGAGCCAGCTCTCCTCAGATTTTCGTAGCACAAGTGGGAACAAGTATCCCAAACTTAGAGAACTGACTCTCCGGGGAGGAGGGTGGGTGCATGTGAATCTATGAAAGATACCAATACTGGATAACTGAAGTTACAGGTAAGTAACTTGTTTTCTTATCCAGTATTGGGGTTCTCTTTCATAGATTCACATGCCTGAATCAGAATAGCAAGCAGTAAGCCAGGCAAAGTCGGTTGCGGATGGTGGGAGACTTATTGCAGTGCACCCCCATGAATGTATCGTCAACAACCAACAAACACCTAGAGATTGATCTATTAATAAATCATGTTCAAGTTCAACATTGAAATTATGCATTTTCTTTCTGGAAAGAAATCTTAAGCATCATACAAAAAAATACACAACATGCTAGCATATGTCTGCATATTTAAAAACAATCTATTGAATTGCATGTACTTTATATGAAATAAGTGAACATCAGTACCTGAACATACTCCTTATGGAAACAGGTGACGTAAAACAGCTTGGCCCACTGCCGCATCATCCTGATTTGCTGATTGCAGGCAGTAATGTCTTGTAAACGTGTGGACATTCTTCCATGTCGCAGCACGGCAAATGTTCTCAAGCGTCACTCCTGCAAACAAAGCCGCAGACGCTGCTACAGCTCTTGTAGAGTGAGATCGAACAGATCTTGTCAATGGTCGATTAGCCTTGACGTGGCAGAATTGAATAGCGGATGCGATCCATCTTGAAATTGTGGCTTTAGTGACCGCTTTCCCCAATGTAGTCTGGCCATAAGCTACAAACAGTTGATCTGATTTTCTCAAAGTCTTGGTTCTCTGAAGATAGAATTTTAAGCATCGTTTGATGTCCAAAGAATGTAATGTCTTTTCAGCCGGGGTTGACGGGTTTGGAAAGAAAACTTTCAGCTTGACAGGTTCATTTAGATGAAACTGGGAAGGCACTTTCGGTATGAACGTTGGATTCGTTCGTAAAGTGACATAGTCCTGGGAGAAATGTAAAAAGGGCTCCTTTATAGTGAAAGCTTGAATTTCTCCCACTCTTCTTGCGGAAGTTAGCGCCAGCAATAAAGCAATCTTCCATGTCAAGAACTTTAGGTCGGCTCTATGGATAGGCTCGAACGGATGCTTCATTAGCTGTGATAGAACCGTGTTGAGCTCCCATTCCGGTGGTGAGGGCTTCACTGGGGGATAAGCCCGGAACAGACCCCTCATAACTTGCTTGATTAGCGATGAAGAGCAGAGTGACTGAGAGTTAGTCATCTTTCTGTACCTGGATAAGGCCGCTAAGTGGACCTTTATTGATGAAAAAGAAAGGCCAGATTGCGCTAACTGCAACAAATAGGGTAATATCTTTTCTGCCGGTGCCTCTATAGGGTGTAAAGCACTAGAGATGCACCATGCGCAAAAACGCTTCCACTTGAGACGATAAGTTTTTAATGTACTCTGGGCTCTTGCCTTCTCTAAAATGTCCCGGCAGTCCTGAGGAATTTGAAGATGTTCGAATTCTAGGAAGTTAGGAGCCATGCATGCAATTTCAGCGATTGAGGATCTGGGTGAAGTACCTGACCCTCGTTGCGTAACCGTAACCTCGGAGTTACACGCAGTTTGATCGGTGGTTCCTGTGAAAGTAGCATGAGTTCCTGAAACCAGTACTGGCGAGGCCACTTGGGAGCAATGAGGAGAAGGCGACAACTCTCCACTTTCATTTTGCGCACTACTCGTGGAATCAGAGGGATCGGAGGAAAAGCGTATGCATAGGTCCCTGACCATCGCATCGAAAGGGCATTCCCCCTTGGCCCCTGTTGAGGATATCTGCTGGCGTAGTACCGGCATTTCTTGTTCTGTTGGGTCGCAAATAGGTCCAACCTGGGTTTGCCCCATCTCTGAAACACATAGTTTAACTGGCCGTTGTCCAGTTCCCACTCGTGGCAATCTGACAATGTTCTGCTCAGTTTGTCTGCCAAGGTGTTGTAGAGGCCTCTGACGTGCTCCACTTTGAGAGTTATGTTGTGAACTGTTAACCATTTCCATAACTCTTGGGCTTGTTTGGATAGCGTTGCCGATCTCGTTCCTCCCTGCTTGTTGATATAAAACATGCTTGTGGTGTTGTCCGTTCTGACTAGAACCGAGGATCCCACTATCCTGGGGAGGAACGCTTGAAGAGACAGACAAATGGCTTTCAACTCTAGACTGTTGATGTGGCATTTCTTGTGTTGCTGAGACCATTTTCCCTGCACTTGCAGTTCCTGGAGATGACCACCCCAGCCCTCCATGGACGCTTCCGTTGTCAGAATAAAATCCGGAGGATTCTGCAAGAATGAAAGCCCCTGTTCCAGATTGCTGATCTGAGACCACCATTGGAGTGCATGCACCATCCTGTTGGTGATTGTGATGGTGTCCTCGAATGAACCTGTCGCTTGATGCCATTGACAGTTTAGCTCCTCTTGCAGTGGCCGCATCTTTAGACGCGCCAATGGAATGAGGTTGATGGCTGAAGAACACATCCCCAGAAGTGATGCAAATAGGCGAACTGAAAGTGACCTTCTTCTTGCCAGTTTTTTGGCCAACGCCTGCAGACGGAGTTGTCTCTCTCGAGATAAGGATGCCTTGCATTCCACTGTGTCCAAGCAAGCTCCTAGGAACAACAGGCTTTGTTTTGGATGCATCTGAGATTTGGTTTTGTTGATTGTGAGGCCTAGCGATGCAAAGAGATTGCGGCATGCCGTAATGTCGGATCTTACTTTGGCTTCTGATGGACCTTTGACTAGCCAGTCGTCCAAATACGGGAAGACCTGCACTTTTGCTGCCCGAAGAGCTGCTGCCACAGGAGCCAGGCACTTCGTGAAAATCCTTGGGGCCGACTTGAGGCCAAATGGGAGAACTTTGAATTGATAATGGGCGCCGGCCACAGTGAAACGGAGGTACTTCCGATGGTTTGGGTGGATTGGGATGTGGAAGTATGCGTCTTCCATGTCCAAGGAAGCCATGTAATCTCCCTCGTTGAGGCAACTGAGAATGTCCGAGAGGGTGACCATTCGAAATCCCTGCTTCTTGAGATATTTGTTCAGATTGCGTAGGTCTAGGATCGGTCGCCATTCCCCTGTTTTCTTTTTTATGAGGAAAAAACGGGAATAAAAACCTGCCCCTCTCTGATGATTTGGAACTTTCTCTATTGCATTTTTGAGAAGCATAGCTTGCACCTCCTTGAACAATAAGTGAAGACGAGGGGGAGGGGGACCCCTGGGCGGAGTCGGTGGAGGTTTGGTGATGAACTCTAGGGTGTGACCATGTTGTATCAAGTCTAACACCCACCGATCCGATGTTATATTCTGCCATTGCTGTTGGAAAGCAGATATCTTCGCGCCCACGGGAAGGTAAGGGATTGGAGGTGGCGCCCAATTGCTCTCACTGTTTCTTGTGACTGTCTCGTCCTTGGTTGTTTGCGCGCCTTCTTCCTCCTTGGCGAGAGAAACCAGCCGATCCAGATTGTCTGTAAGAGGACTGGTAGTTTTGGTGGTATTGTGGTTGATACTGTCTGCCTTGCTGGTAATAACTTCCTCTGGACGAATAACCTCGTCCTCTAGCTCCTCTGAACGATCCTCTTTTATATTGCAATGATCCTAGTGACTTTGCAGTATCTGTGTCAGTTTTAATCGTCTGGAGAGCCTCATCGACATGTTTTCCAAAGAGGGACTCTCCGTCATATGCCATGTCCAGTATTTTCAACTGAACCTCCGGACGAAATGTAGTGGCTTTTAACCACCCTTGACATCTCAGGACAGCTGCCCCAGCCAACTGCCTGAAATTCGTATTCGGCATATCTAGAGCGCAGTCGATGGATTCTTCCGCTGCCCGCTCTCCTTCCATTAAAACTTTCCTGGCTTCTTGTCTTTTGTCCTCTGGCAATAGCTCTATGAATCTAGCCATCTCCGACCACATTTGGCGATCGTAGCGCCCAATAATCGCCATTGAATTTGCTATCCTGATGGATGCTGCAGCCATAGTGGAAAACTTCTTCCCAATAAGGTCTAATCGTCGCCCCTCTTTATCTGGTGGAGTAGAAATAGGGGTAGCTGGGTTCTTTGACCTTTGTTGCGCCGCCTGAGAGATTACCGAATCCGGGCGTGGATGACCAATAAGGCATGCCGGACTAGAGAGCGGAGCACGATATTTCTTTTCTATTCTGGGTAACACAGCAGGCACAGATGCAGGGTTTTTCATTATCTTTATGCCTTCCTTCCAAATAAACTCAATCATGGGAATGGCTCTAGATATCTTTCTTGTTTCCTCTTTAAAGTCATAGAGAAAACACTCTGTTTGCTCCACTGTAACCGGGAGCTTAAACCTGGTTGATGCCCTCTGCATCAGGTTGTGAAAACCACCTACATCCTCAGGCGGTGAATCTGAAGGTTGTGGAGTTGGAGGGGACGGCATGGGTATAACATATTCATCCCATGGGTCTGATGAAGGTATGTTAGGCAACTCTCCATCTTCTACCTCCTCTTCTGATGACGTATCCGGAGTTTGTGGAGGCAAGACCGGCTGCGGAGTTTCCACAATTGGAGAAACCGGTGGCTGTTGCGGAGGAGGAACTACAGTATCAGATTGAGGTACTTGCGGTGGAAAACGCTGCTTGTAGTCCGCCAGCATAGCCTGTAAATCTTGTATCAAATTAGGCGGCAACTGAGTGACTCCCGGGACTCTAGGCCGTCTCTGATGTTCCAATGAATGAGGCACTATGATATCCTCCTGGTAGTAGTGTTCAGCGTATGAATCGTCTTCATCATCATCTTGGCACTTGATGACGAGTTCGGATGGGTGACGTGCCACACCAAAAGCACCCTCATCATCATCATCTTCAAAATCATCTTCTTCATCATCAGCATAAGTTTCTAGAAGATGAGAAGGCATAAGTGGAGATATATATGAACCCTGTTGTCTCTTATAAGACACAAGTTGAAAATTCTTTGTCGCTATTGGCGTACAAAAGGCCTGATTCCCAGTGGTAGGTCTTAGTAAAGCTGATCCCATCGATCTTGATGACCCCGGTGACCAAGGTGCATCCACTTGCTGAAAGGATGCCGTCGTCGACGGGTTTATCGGCGACGAGATCGACGACGAGGGCATCGTCGACGATAGACTTGTCGTCGACGGGACTGTCGTCGACGGGCTCGACGTCGACGGGACAGTCGTCGATGGACTCGACGTCGACGGAGCCACCGTCGACGGGACGGTCGTCGACGGGATAGACGTCGATGTTTTCTTCGTCGACGAGGCAGTCGTCGACGGCGGCGACAACGACTTCATCGACGGGCTCTTCTTGGATGACGAATTTTTTGATGATGATGGCGTCTTCGTCGACGAATCGTCTACGAGAGTTCTTTTTGTCACAACACCAATTTTTGTAGACACAAACGGAGTAGTAATAGATGTAGTGGATATCATATCCATAGAAAAAGAGGTTGAAGTAGAGACAGTGGTCACTGGAGAGGAGACAGTAGAAGTCTTACTCACAGTTTTCTTTGCCGGATCGTTGGTGGCTGAGGCTCCAGAGACAGAATGTTTGGATCTCTGTGAAGAGCCTGAAGTAGAGTGGGAGGTCTTAACATGCTTTCTCCCCTCACTTGTCTTATCCTCTTGAGACCTCGCCCTCTTGCTAGAGGTAGAGGCTCTGTCGTCATCATCCGTGGAAGAGGACTTAAGCCACAAAAGGACTCTGGCCTCCCTATCCCTTAAGGTCTTGGCAGGGAAGGTAAGGCAGATCTTACAGGTTTTTGCCTCATGCTTGGGATACAGGCAATAAATGCAGTCCTTGTGTAGGTCATCCACATGGACCCTCTTCTTCTCGCATGTTCTGCAAGGTCTGAACAAGGCCTTCTTGTCAGACATCTTGAAGCTCTTGAAGAAAAAACTGAGTCAAGACTCAGGGAGACTCCCTTCCACACGACGTGCGGTGAAAATCTGAGGAGAGCTGGCTCTGCAGGGAAGGTTCTAGAGGGTGCTGTGAGCTGATTGGTTAGAGCAAAGACTTTGGGTCTTTTAGCATAATGAGGTAGATAGGCTACTATAATATAGGCCTCAGGCCTTTTTCTAGGGCCTACTACTGCAAAGTGCTTTTGGCACTGCTTTTTTATTTACCGTGGGACTCCCGCCTCGACGACGGGGAATGATTCAGGCATGTGAATCTATGAAAGATACCCCAATATAGGATAAATCAAGGGCCGCCTCCCGGCATACACCCTCCTTATAGGGAACGGCACATTGACGGTCGGCTCCATTTATGCCCTAAACACTGGCCAAGAAACCTTTCTCAAAAACGCACTCTCGGAAGCCCTACAGCCCCCTAACTCCCTCCTGCTCATAGGGGGGACCTCAACCTAGTTATGGACACGCACAAAAGATAGGTCCGGACATCGCTATGGGGAGGCGGGAGCGCTGTCTGAGGCGGGTGGGTTGTGGCTCAAGGAGAGGGGCCTGATGGACCTTTGGAGGGCGATACACCCCAACGCAGTACACTTTACATTCTACTCACACGTACATCACACATACGCGCGCTTGGGCCATTTCCTAGGCTCCTCAGAATTAAAACCCGCGTCACCGATGTCTCCATTGTCCCGGCGGCCCTCTCTGATCACGACGCGATAGAATTGACACTAACTGTGCCCAAGACCACGCGCACCCCAGGCTCATGGCGGCTTAACAAGACCCTTTTGCAAAGACCGGCTGTCGCCACACAAATCCATAAATGCATTTCGGACTACCTCGCCACTAATGACGACTCCATAACCTCAATCTCGGCCCTCTGGGGTGCCCTAAAAGCGGTGGTTAGAGGGAAACTGATTGCAATAGCAGCTGCAGATGCTAAAATCAGCAAAGAAAAAAGAGACGACCTCACGACACAAGTTACCGAGTTGGAAAGAGTTCACAGTCGCACCGGGGCTCCGAGAATAGTGCGACAGTTGAAGGCCGCTAGAGCTCAACTGGCCAGCCTTGATACCGACAGGGCAGAGTTCGCTGCCCTCCGACTCCGCCACTCTTACTACGTAGGGGGTAACCGCACCGGGCGCCTCCTAGCTAGTGCCCCAAAAGCCAAGACCCAACGCTCCAAAATCACCACTCTCCTGGACGACTCCGGGGAGGCCCTCACCGAAGACGCACAGGTCGTGGACGCCTTCTGATCCTTTTACGCTTCCCTATATAGCGAAGACAAAATATCGCCCGCCGACGTTGATGCATACTTGCAATCGGCGGATATCACGCCGTTGTCCAAAACAAACGCGGAAGCCTTAGATACTCCTATCCGCTTGGACGAAGTCCTGGCCGCTATTTCCCGCTTGCGCCCGCTCAAATCCCCGGGTCCTGATGGCTTCTCCTCAGGCTTCTATAAACTCTTCGGCCAACTCTTGGCACCGGTGCTCACAAGATTATTCAACTCGTTCACCGGCCCGAGTTCCATACCTCCGGATATGCTTGCGGCAGAGATAGTGGTGCTACCCAAACCGGGCAAAAGCCCAACACACTGCTCGGCGTTCCGCCCCATCTCGCTACTTAATCTAGACCTGAAGCTGTTCACGGGGGTACTAGCAGCCCGTCTGGGCCCCTGCCTCCCGGGAATCCTAGAACTGGATCAATCAGGCTTCGTCCCGAATCGCCAATGCAGCGATCATACTAAACGCTCCTGCACCTTGTGGATAAAGCTCACTTCCAGGATTCAGACTCAGCGCTGCTGGCTATAGACGCAGAGAAAGCATTTGACCGGGTCGACTGGACCTACTTACAAAAGGTCCTGCAACGTTACCACCTGGGCGACCGCTTTCAGGCCTGGATAGCGAGTTGTTACTATCACCCTCAAGCTAGGGTTCGCTTGGGCAGTCTCAGATCAGATCCCTTCGAGATCCAACGAGGTACGCGTCAGGGATGTCCTCTCTCGCCCCTCTTATTTGCTCTCTATGTGGAGCCGCTGGCGCAGAAACTCAGAGATCATCCTCGTATACTCGGCATTACTTTCGGCCATGAACCTCACGTAGTGGGACTGTATGCCGATGACATCATTGCTGCCCTTGACACACCGTCCCGCTCTATCCCTGCCTTCCTGGACGAATTGGAGAGTTTTGGGGCAGTGTCTGGCTTCAAAATCAACCGGGGGAAATCCTGGATTCTGCCCTTGGGCAGAAACGCCCACCCTCACACTCCGACACTAGACTTCGGGTGCGATTTGCACACAGCTACCCAGCTCCCATACTTGGGAATAACTCTCACTTCCAACACTGACACGACAGCATCCCTTAACTATAAAACGCTCACCTCCCAGATCAGGGCCGATCTTGCGGGTTGGTCGAAGCGACCCCTCTCCTTGCTGGGCCTTGTGGCCGCAGTGAAAATGTCAGCCTTACCTAAGATTTTGTATATCTTCCAGACCCTCCCTATCCCACGGCCACCTGGTGTCTTGCCGGACTTACAAGCCGCCCTCCACCAGTTTATCTGGGGAAAGAAACACGCGCACCTGCATAAACAAATAGCGCACAGAGCTGTAGACGAGGGGGGTCTCGGAATCCCCAACCTACTGCAATATTTCCAGGCCTCACAGCTCCACTATCTGGTGGAATGGTACAGACCAGAATCCGAGAAGAGGTGGTTGTTCCAGGACAGAGTGATGGCCCAAACGTCACTATGGAAGATACCGTTCCTCGCTCGCCAACACAGGCCGCGATATCTCCTTCGGTCCCCCATTATGCGCATTATCATGAAAACTTGGGATACCGTGGCGGTCAAGAGAAGCTTAACGACTTTTCCTGCCCCTCTCACGCCGATCCTGGATAACCCGGAATTTCCGCCAGGCAACGACCCTCGTGCCTTTCCACAATGGCCTGGAAAAGAGTGCCGCTCTGCTGGCTATTTCTTTGATTTGGAGGGCTTTCTCCCTCTCAACGACATTGTGCAAGACTATGGGGTGATCAGGCCTCACCTGTTCCAGTACTTCCAACTCCGCCATTGGCTCTCGAGCCCAGACTGCGCTCCCCTAGCGAGTTGGCAGCTAACACCGTTTGAGAAGTGGCTGATCACGAAATCATCAGATCGGCACCACATCTCAGACCTTTACAAGCTGCTATCACCCGCGGTCAACCCAGGTAAAACGGCGGGGCAGAAGCGTTGGGAGTCGGAATTTGGCAGGACATTGTCACCCAAGGAATGGGGGTTTATATACTATAGAGCGGCACACACCACACGTAACACCGCTGCCAGAGAAGCGGCGGTGAAACTGGCCATTTACTGGCACCTCACCCCGGTCAGACTCAATAGAGGCAACCCACTTCGAAGCGCGTTGTGTTGGCGGGGATGCGGCGAACGAGGCACTTTGACTCATCTCCTGTGGGACTGCCGTGCACTCCGAGATTATTGAAAAGCGGTTCTGGATGATATTGACTCTACCTTTCAGACTGAAATACCACGCTTTCCCGCATATGCCATTCTGGGATTACCCAATGCACTTAAATTTCCCTTGAGATCCCCGCGCGGCAAACAGATGGGCATCGCCATGCAAGCAGTGTCACAGCATATTCTATCACTCTGGGGCTCACCCACCGCCCCTACCCACACTGGATGGCTGCATAAATTATGGTTCACGCTAGGCATGAAGCATATTCAGGCCACACTAACACACACCACAGACTCTTTCAAGAAAACCTGGCAACCGCTTTTATCCCTTCTATCCAAAGAATTTCACAAAATCACTTGCCCAAAATACCTTCGCATCCTACGGCTCACAGGGCCACCACAGGATCCCCCATGAGCTCGAACACATTGCAACCTACGATTCTAGCCACGTCTTACCATGGGCCCCTAGTAAAAGGCATACTGGTCGGGGCGGAGGGAGGGAAGGGATGTTGGGAAGAGGGAGGGGGGTTAAGTTTCTTTTCTTGTTTGGGTCGGTTGACCCCCTTTACGAAGCACCTCAGCTACAGCACTGGCTCTGTGTATCCTTATTGGTATACTGCCCTTGCTTCCTTAATGACGATTAGAGAAGACCTGCCTGTCTGTCTCGCCAGCTATATATACCTGCTTCTTCATTGCTGTATTGATATGCCATCTTTCGCTTTTGAAACCAATAAAACAAATTTTAAATAAAAAAAAAATTAAAAAAAATTCGGTAAATTACCGAATTCTTAAATACCGATTCGGTAAATTACTGAATCCGAAATGAAGGAAGCACTCATGTGAGTGCTTTTCTCGTGTAAGGATTCGTTATTTACCACCTACTACAAGTTGGTGGTAAATTACGAAAACCCTAAAAAAGCAATTTTTTGCGTTTAATAACAGTGCCATGTGGCAGACATACATGCCACATGTGCACCCATGCACAATTCAGGGGTGCAACAGGGTGTCAAAGTGACACCCTGCCACCCTTGAATGTTTCCCCCCTTTTACCGAATCTGTAAATAACGATTTGGTAATTCCCATTCATTGCTATGGGCCTACAGGCCTATAGGAATGAATGGGAATTACAGAATCGGCAGTTACCTATTCGGTAAATAACGAATCGTACCGATTCGGTAATACATACCGAGTAATTACCTACATAGCATTTACCGATGCTAAAATACCGAATTGGTAAAATTCGGTATTTTAGAATCGGTAAATGTAGTTTACCTACATCTAGCCCAAAATCTCAAAAGGAAGGAGAGAAGAAGCTCCGGACCAAACGGGATTCTGCCAGCCCTCTTCAAACAAGACTCGTTCTTCTGGGCAGGCATTTTAGATCCTCTCTTCCAGAGAATCAGACAGCTGGGGCAACTCCCAGCCTCCATGAAGGGTTTCACCATTTGCCCAATTTATAAGTCCGGAGACAAATCCTCTCCGAAAAACTATCACCTCATCATACTGCTTGATAGTTGATACTGAGGCCAAATACTTCGCCGGCACTCGTTTAGTGGACCTTCAGGACTGGGCAACGGAGAAGAAAATAATACTATTTAATCAAACCGGATGCTGCTATGACACAGGCACAACTACCATTATCTTTTTTTTTTATAAACACATTTTATTCAGTTTACAGAAGGAAAGCACCAGCCAATCATCACTGTATTCCAGTAGTCAAGGATTACATTCACAAGTTCTCGTTACCCAATATACAGACATTAATAAAGCAAAAATGAGAAGTGAACAGTCAGACCCTTTATGATTAGATCTCCCCCCCCCCCAACGACTTCCCCAAAATTCTGCGGTATTTCTTAGGGCAACCACATGCCTCATACATAACTTTCTCCTGTGTGGCGCACCAATCCACTCCATTCCGCCAACGCTCCACACTCGGCGGTCAGGGCATTTCCAGTAGGCCGCAATGTCCCTTTTGGCTACCCCCATAGCTGTAGTGAAGAACAGTTTGTCATTGCGTGACCTGTCCAGCCCATCAGTGATGGCCAGGATTGTATGCTTGGGGTCGTGTGGAACCCCCCACCCTAGAACCTCAGAAAGTTCTTCTTCGATGCCCTTCCAAAATCCCATCAGGAGGCGGCAGGCCCAGACCATGTGAAGGAAGTCAGCGGGGTCATGGCACCACCTGGTACAGGCTGGGGACGGACTAAGCCCCGCATGATGAAGGCGTACAGGGGTGAGATATGCGGCATGTAGGTAATAGAGCTGCAGCAAGCGCAGCCTAGCGGAGGCGGTGACCGTTCTGGGGGCCATAAGGGCGTCACGCCAGTCTTCTTCCAAAGGGCCCACCCAATCCTCCCACTCTCACCCAAAGTTAGTCCAAGGAAGTTGGGATGTTATCAATCAATGTGGGAAATGCCACCCTTCCCCAGGTCCCCAAACACTGTTGTGAGGTGTGAGGTGTGAGCGTAGGGCATGCCGTAGCTGGAGGCAGAGGCGTAGTTAGAGCTTGTGGCACCCAGGGCTATCCCTCAGATAGCTGGAGGCAGAGGCGTAGCTAGAGCTTGTGGCACCCGGGGCTATCCCTCAGATTGTCATGTGTGTTCTTGTTCATTTACTTCGCCAACCATCATTTATTTGTTAGGCCACTCCCTAAGTCTACAATCTTTAGAATCTTTTCATAAGCAACTGTCATATGGTTTCTACGTTTCTATATATTGTGTTAAGTTAGCATGAGCTTATTAAATGTTTAAACACCATATTTTCTTTCAGCTTCGGTTTGCACACGACACCTAATTGTTATTGTAGCTTTCAACCTAGACGAAAGATGTGATTTATTTGAGAATAATATGTTATTGCTCTGGTATCAGTCGTGCTTGGTACACTTGGTACAACTGTCTGCACACCGAGAACTGCACACTCTAAGAATAACCTAACACAAGGTTGCTGAAGGCCTGATCCTCGCACCACGTTAGACATAACACAAATAATGTTGATGCCAACTATGGGCTCCACGCGGGTTTAAGATAGAGTTACAGGGAATGAATCAACACACTTGATGCTTCGCATGCAGAGAGCTGGTAGCTGTTGATGTGATCTACTCCTACTGAGAATTAGAGGTATGGGCCCGCCCTGCTAGAACCCAAACGAGACCTTCTTAGATATAATATAATATGCTAATTAGGGTGCGCGAAATATAGGTGATACAGAATTCTATAGATTTTTGCATCATAACATGCTATCACCTTTTGCTTATTATGGATTAGTGACTATGCTGCTAACTCTGCTCTTTATAATATGTACGTTGGTATTATACAAGATACTGCGTTTGAGAACTTTGCATTGAAAAATAAACATTTCAAACTTGCACGTGTGTTCTTTGCCTCCCAGTTTCGGTTTGTAATGATTATATAACGAAAGAGTGTTCATGTGTTCCACGATACCTGAGGTACCCTAAGTTCATGTTCTGGATTGTCTAAGTCATTGGGAAGTAATTACTACCGATGAGACACTGTAGCTAGCTTGGTAAGGGGATTTCGGAAACAAAGGTGAGTTTTGGGTCACCCTAACTCACCCAGGTTCTAGATCTCTGTGCACAGTTCTGTGGGAGAACGGAAACCCTGCTACATGGCGCCCGTACGTTGTTGGCCTTATATCATGACACTCGAGTAGTATATCATTCAAACCTTAACGCCTTCATTCCCGTTTCCGGAAAACGGCAGTGTCGGAAAAACCTACCTATTTTTGAAATAGGTCTTTTTCAAGCTTGAATCTATCTAAAACGGTTTCCTTGAATTACTACCCAGTTGTGCTACAAAGTATTCTTTGTTTTTTCACTTTCCTGTGCTGACATGGCACAAGCCGTGGACATCCCGCCGCATAGCCGCATTGCGGTGCGTGACCATTTGCGGGCTTATAATGTCCCTATGGAAGGCTTGGCTGTTGTTCTGGTGGTGAGTGCGGAACATGCTTACCCGTACGAACTGTTTTATTCGTGGGTGACATTTCCGGCGGTGAACGCCAATTCTGGTGTTTTCCACACCTACACTGCTACGGCTGTACCGGCTGCGTATGCTCCGTACAGAGAACTGGAGGTTCCTATTGACGCTTGGCAGCATGGAGTTTGGTTTGGTGGCGCCCTACCACATGCTTTAACCGCTCCGAGGTTGGGTCCTTTGTCCATTCCGGGCACTCCTTGGCCCGCTTTGGCTGGATTCACTCCTCACCCTAATCGCGCCACTTGCAACGTGGCTGATCTGCGGCAACTTCATGAAGTCGCAGTGGCAGTGATTAGAGCGCTTGTTCATTACACTAGCCGTAATGTTCAAGACGTAGCCCCTAGGGGTGCACAGCTTCGTGCAGAACAGGCTGGTTTGAAAATCAATCCTGTCATGGTGAATTCCGTGATGGGCAAAAGCCGCAGGACAAGGATGATTTTCCGTTCTGGCTTGCAGAGAAATTCGGCCAGCTAGAAGCTGTGTTTCCTAATACGAATCCCGGTGATAAGCACCGGATTCTTACACTAAGTTTACCGAAAGATTTGGCACCTGAGCTTGTTGACTGTGAGACCTGGGGTAAGACTTTTGCAGCGGTCTATTCGAGGTGCTACGGCACCCCGTCTGTGACCAATCTGGGTGCGGTCCTTAAACGTGTTCAGGATGAACACGGACCGGAGGCGGCGGTCGAATTGGGTATGCGCCTGTGTGGCTCCTTTGATGTAGTTTGCGAACTGATCCTTGCAAATTTCAAGGGAGATGCAGTGAACTTTCAGGTTGCTAACGCTTTAGCGTTAATTCCCGAGGCCGAGAGACCCCGTCAGTTGGCAAGGATCATTGTGGCTGCTTATAAAACGGTTGGCCGCAATGCGAAGGGGCTTAAGGCTTTTCCTGATAAAGAGAAAAAGCAGCCCCAGGGTCAGACATCGGATACTAGTGGTCAACAAAAGTCCAAGAAACAAAATTGGCCTAAAAAGCAGAATCAGGGTAAGCAACAACAACAACAAACACAGGTTTCTACTCCTGCGTCTCCGTTGCCTGCGCAGTCGGATCGTGTTTATGATTTGCGCGACCGCGCGATTATTAAATCGCCTGAGAGGTTTCAGGCTTCTGACCAACGCTCTCCTCGTTCCTTTCAGGACTCATCAGCTCCGTCAACCGGTGGTGGAGGGGGCCGCAGAGGCCGGGGTGGCCAGCAAGGACGTGGTCAGCCCCGCCCGCATAACGGTGGAGATCAGCAGGAAGGCTCTACGCCCAAGAGACCACAGTTTGCCACGAAGAAAGTCGCCGCCCTGACAGTGCATCGTTATGCCCCAGATAGTGAGAACGCGGCTTCGGAATCTGACGTGGGCTCTGACCTTGCTGGACAGAGCAGCTGAGATTACCATAGTGAGAGAGGCCCTCCGTCCACTGTTGAAGGTGACAGCGACTGAAACTTATGTTGTGATTGAGACTGCTGATACGCATGTTGCTCCCCCTGAACGTCTTTTTGAAATTGTCCTGTTAATTGAAGGTGACATGCAGCGAACTGTAAAAGGGGTATTTTGGGAAAATCTCTCGTCTACGTATGACATTTTGCTTTCGGAGGCTGACTGGCTCCCACCTTTTGTTCTCGCAGCTCCGCGAGGGGAGGAGGTAATCCTACCCAGTTTCGCGCACACTGTACCGAGAGTAGAAGCGCTGCATTTTGCAGAAGAGTGGGCTCTGGCGCTTGCGCAGGCTGTGAACCGCAATCAGTGTGGCTGGGATAAATTGTCACCAAGCCACGAGATTCCTTTGCGGTCTCAGCCTCAGCCTCAACCTCAATATCCCATATGGCGTGAAGCCAAAGCTTCAGCCGCGGCTATCCTTGAACAATTGGAATATCCAATGGTTTTTATGCACATAGATTAGACGGTCTAAGTTCCCAATGGACCAGTTTTACATGCGGCGGTGTGCAAAAAACGTTTCGGCGTCTCCCAATGGGCTATAAGAACAGTCCAGGAGTATTCTCCGCCCGCATTGTCTCTCTTCTGGAGGGCATCGACCCGGTTGCTTGTTCATATGTGGATGACATTTATCTCACAGACGACGATCTTTGGGAGCATCTGTGTCGAGTAAATATCATAATTTGTAACTTTGCTGACATTGGTTACAAGTTTAACTTTGCAAAGTCGCACATTGCAGAGTACACAGTGTTGTTTCTCGGTTACGAGCTTAACAACGAGGGAAAAGGGTTAGCCCCTCACTTCCTGGAGAAATGCGCACAATTGCACTCTCCGACAACACTGAAAAAATTACAGTCTTTGCTGGGATTTTTGAATTTCGGGAGAACTTACATTCCGGAATATGCCCAGCGTATCAAGCCTTTGTATGCTTTGATACAACCATCTTTCTCCAAATCATGCTGGCTGCCTGAGCATTCAGCCATTCTGCAGTCTTTGCAGGCTGATTTGCTCGCTTCTGAATACTTACAGACTCGTGATAACCAGACCAACCTGGTGATAAGAATTATCCCTGGGGCGGTGGGTTTCACGTACCTGACTTTTAATGAAGGAGACACAGTACCTATTGCTTACAAGTCGCACTTGTACACTTCGGCTGAATTGCGTTTTTCCACTGTGGAGAAAGTTTTAACGGCTGTACAGATGGCAATTCTTAAGGAACGTGCCCTGTCACAAGGAAAACGCATGTTGGTTGTTACCCCGTGTCCTGCCTTGGAGGCGGTTACGAAGGCCAGTGTACCTAATTCCAAAGCTTTGCACCCTCGGTGGATTCAATGGGCTGCATCCTTGACGTCACAAGATGTCACGTTTATTTTTGACGCCACTTTACGGTCGCAGGAGTATTTACAGTATGAATTTGTTCATCCTGCTCCTTTAGCAATACGGCCGTTGGAGGATTTCCATTGCATCATTTACACTGATGGTTTGGCGCAGGTTGCGCATGGCTCTAAACATGCCTACGTTTCCGCATGCGCCATTGTGGTCGGTGCCATGGTGAACGATGAGTTCAAGTCCAGTGTCGTGCACACGCAGACGCTCGGGGACTGCACCGCACAATTAGCTGAGCTTCGTGCTCTGATGCTTGCACTGGAGTACGCAGGTCCAAGTGTGACGACTTTGATTGTAAGTGACTCTTACTACTGTGTCCAGTCTTACAATGAAAACTTGTTCTTTTGGATTCAGAATGAGTTTCGTGATTCCAAAGGTAGCACAATAAAACATAAAATGATCTGGGTCTGAGTGGCGGAACTTAAAGAGAAGTTGCCACTCGTGTTTGTGATTCATACTCTCGGTCATCAGCGCGTGGGGGTCCACGCTGTTGGCAATTCGCTTGCTGATGAAGCAGCGAAGTCAGCGGTATCAAAATACTTAGTTGCAGCAGTCACGAGGTCCAAAAGCAAAATAGATGATGACATCTTGGCAGCAGTTGCTGCAACAGAGAAGGGAAGTAAATATCCTGCGGGGTTCCCTTCTAAATACACATACCACTTAAGTCCCGATAAGGTTCCTTATGTGAAAATCCCTGATGTTGGCGAACGTCTAGTTCCCAACTCGGATCGCAGGGCTACTTTGATTACAGCGGCTCATGAAGGTGTGGCGTTTGCGCATGCGGGCGTCTCAGCCACTGTAACTCAGCTACAACAAAGGTTCTGGTGGCGGGGACTGTACAAACAGACGCGCGATTATGTCCTTCAGTGTGACATTTGCCAGCAGATTAAGCCTTCAACTGCTGTGCGTCCGCCTCAGACACAGTTGTACATCTCGAATAAACCGCTTGGTTGCGTTTATTTAGATCACTGCGGTCCATTTTCTTCTGATACTGCATACAAGTACATCTTAGTAGCAGTTGATTCATGCACACGCTTTGTGTGGGTATGGCCACATCGGAGCGCTGATTCACGGACTGTCATTAAGGATTTGCGAGTCTTTGTGGGAAATTTTGCCTGTGGTACCTTCCATTCGGATCAGGGTCCGGCTTTCGCCTCTAAGGCGTATAAGGATGCTATGGTTTCGTTGGGGGTCCAAGTCAAGTTTTCGAGTCCCTACAGGCCCGAGGGCAATAGTGTAGTTGAACGAATGAACCGCGACTTAAAGCAATCTTTGACAGCTCGAGTTATAGGCACTGGCAGAAACTGGTTAGCCCACCTCATAGGCGTGCAGCGTGCGCTTAATAATCTCCCTAGAAGGTCTCTGGGTGGGCGGACCCCGTACAAAATGCTCTTTGGTATCAAGATGTATGTCCCTGACCTCGATGGGCTAGACTGCAAGGCCCAGGCCACGGCCTTTGACGTAGATGAACATTGCAATGTTTTACAGAATCTACAAAAGACCAGAGACAGTCCTGCAAAGGAACATTTGCCCTCCACATCGGATGATGCGCTGCAGATCCCGGTAGTTGGCTGGCTACCCCAAGTTGGAGAACTGGTTCGAGAGAAGATCGATAACAAGAAAGAGTTTGGTCCCTCATATCGTGCACCGGTTCGAGTTCTTGGAGTGAAGGGCACAAGAACAGTCATTTTACCACCACTTCCAGGTCGTAAGGAAAACAGATTTATTTCTATTGACAATGTCAAGGCACACAGGGTGGCCGATTCTTCATAGCATGACACCGGCTGTATCCTGTCCTTCCATGGTGAGGCACTCTGTGCTGGCTATTACATCTGGTGCAAAACAGGAGGTGTCCCTCGAGATGCCTGCCATATCCAGTCCTTTATTAAATACTGTTCCTGTTACTAACATTGATGAGCTGACCTACACCTATCCTGCAGATTTATCAATGCCTGATTTACAGACTCGTTTGGCCGACCAGTCCAGATTCTCTTTTGACTCTGTTTCGGAACCTTCAAAGAAACCCTCAACTATTGCAAGATATGCCACGTTGTTTAAAAAACATTTTTTAATTCCCCCTTGGACATACATTTGGTTGATCCTATTTTCATTTTATCTTTTTATGTCAATTGGTTTTGTGTTTTATTTTTTCCGTCTGATCGATGGTCACTACGTTAAAGAAAGCACAGGAATTCGGTACCTTAATGGAACATTGGCCCCTCTTTCCTCTTCACATTCAGCGCACAGACTGAAACGAAACTTAAATACAGTTAACATTACTGCTTGGCCTGTCCTTGATGGGATTGTGTGGAATGCGGTTAGGTTTCAGATACATGGGCCCACTGAAGTGATTAATGTTCCAAATGTGCTTAGAGTAAACATGGGAGATGTGATTAAACAAAATATACGTTCTGATGATTGGGATATTCAGGCCGTAGAAGCATTATTCTCTGATTTGAAATACTATGCAGCCTTCGATGCTGAGGATCTGTATTTAGATTCTATTAATTATGGTGATTTGTTTTGTTTTCAACATTATGGTAATCATTTTTTGCATAAGACAAATTCAAGAAGGGTTGCTGTAAATTATACACAATGGGAACATTGCCCTGCTCCATTAGGTGGCAGCTCCAATACGTTTCTGAAAAAATACACTTATTTCACAGACTTTAATCAATCGAATCCTGGGTCATTTTATTTTAAAATGACACAAAAGTCCATGTCCAAAGTTAGACTTACCGATACAAAATTGCTGTATTCGAAGTCCTTTCTAGACAGGTTGGCTGTAGATGGCTACGAGTTTTGGAAAGGAACAATTGACCTTAAATCGGTTTGGGGAACCAAAGATTGGCAGGTACAAGGCAATGAGGCTTTGCACCGTGCATGTCTCATCCCGAATCACATGTTGTTTTTAAATTCATCCATTTTCCAAACAACATGCTTTGGATTGGCTACTTCTAAAAAATTAAATACACCGACCATCCCAGATTTAGAGGAATATTCAGGTTGGGGTAATTTTACTGAATTGTCCATTCATGATTTGCTAGCTCTATTGCACAATTCTTCCTTTAACGTTTCCAGTTTGGATTCCAAGGGTTGGCTGATGTGGCATAGGAGTGCTGATTCTTGCCAACGTCGTTTTCTGGGTTTGGCTGAAGGGTTCACAGAGGTCAGACCTGATCCCCGTTTTGAAGAAGATTATACTGTCACAACTTATTCTGTGGGGAAGCTGTGTCAGAATTGGTTGCAACATTCCACATTAGCTGTGGTTAAACTACATCTGTCTCAATTAAATGATAATGTGGATTTGAACGATTTTATAAAAGGCCCAGCTAAAGGTAGATTTACACGGTGGCTTTATGCGATTTACAATGAAATTTGGAAAGTTTCTCAAATTGAGGCTGCTAAGCGCCTGAGAGCTATTGATCAAGCAAATTTAGAAAAAGTGCTTGCAGTTGTCGATAACAGTATTAACACGCTTTCTTCCCGAATTTACACGTTGAACAATATTGTGTCTTCTGTTGTTGACATTGTACATGATGAAGTGTCTGTGTTATATCATGGTCAAAATCAATTGCGTTCTGTAATGCAGTTTGCTTGGACACTACAGACTCTGAAGTCTGGTCGAGTGCCTTGGAGTTATATGAACGTCTCATCACTATTTGCCCCATTTAATTTGACTGAAAAACAGCGCATGCTTTCAATGAGAGATGCATCATTTTCTATGTTACACATTGAAAAATTAGAATCCTTGCCCTTTTCTGTGGCTGAGGTGACTGCTGCTACATGGCTTATCCATGGTATTATTACCTTACCTTTTGCTCTGTATAAATTTACAAATTGTATGAAATATATAGCTATAGGGCGATATGAACCATTAGGCAGTGCTTTCCTCCATGAGACATGGTCTTTACCATACACTTACAGATGCCTTAAGGAGGGGAATGAAGTGAATCTGAATGGTGAAGAATGTACACAGTCGCCTGACCGCTCACTAATATGCAGACACATCCAGTTGCATGGTTCTTGTAATCAGGACAAGCTTAATTTGGCCTGTGTTTTGAAGGGGACACCGGTTCCTGCAATAGTTCCCACATTCACTTTATTATCCAACTCTAGTTATTTACTTTTAAATAACGAAATGTGTTGTGGGTTAATGGTCGGTATCGCATATGTGGTTACTGTATCAGAACGGGTGGTTTGTTGCAAGAATGTGTTATATCCACCCACGCATGGGAATTCAGATGTGTCAATTTGGCCACGAATACCAACCTTGAGAACGGAGTTCAATGGTTTGAGCCGTATAAGAGCCCTATTGTCTCAGAAGCAAGTGGCCCTGAGCTCTGCCCGCGAAACTTATGCCCTTCACATAGCTAACACACGCACAGAGGTGCAGGCACTTTTAAATACTGATTTGCCGTTTCATTTCTCCGAGCTGGTTCATCAAATCTTCAATGCCTCCTCCACAACCGGCCTAGCACATTTTTTTAAATTGGTTAGCAGTGGTCTCGTGACTACATTTGAAAAAGCATTTGGTATTATCCCTGCGTTCTTTCATTCCATATTCGCAAGCCTGTTTGGCGGATTTCCTGTTTTGCTGGCTTTGGCTGCAGGCGTTCTGGTGATATTTTGCTTTCTAAAACATGGATGCCCATCCTGCGCAAGGAAACGCTCAGCTCCTACTGATGCAGTTTTGCAACCGGATGCTTGATTACTATGGCTCCTTGCCGCTTGCGACTTTAAGCACGGCTTTTGGATTATCGTTCCGATTTTCCTATTTCATATGTGTCCAGCCTGTGTTTCATTGCCTGAGCTGTGATTTCGACTGGGCCATTGATTTGTGTCTCTGCTTACCGACTTCTCCTGACGTCAATTTTGATCAGCTGATGAGCCCCGTAGTTGCTCACGAGTTGGTTTGTTCTGGCGAAAGGGTTATGGCTTTGGCAGCGATGCATGGACTAATGGGTCAGTGGGACATATTCGCAGCGGCGCATGACTTTCTGGCACATAGCGTTCTCGAGAACCCACTGAGTTGTCCTCTGATGTTGCTAGAGGAATCGGTGTTGGAGGAGCACGTATGTTCTTTCCCATTGCTTAATTGGATGGCTGAACTGTTTTCGGATGATGACAGTGATTTCATGCTGGAAGCTGTAGCTACCTATTTTGCATATTCATTCAACCCATGAGTGACTTTGAAGACTTTCATTATTATGGCACGTGACTTTTAAGTAATTCTGAATGGTGCCTTTTTTAATACGAACATTCGACTTTCATATGTTCTAGGCCTATGAACTGGGAGTAGGCCTTAAGTTCGACTTTTTATATTTTTGTGTGGCCACTATAGGCATTCATACATATTTTTGTTATTAAAATCTTATATACATTTACATACATTTAGCTTGGCTCAATATCATTGAACTCTGCTTTCATGTTTTGCCTCTCATAGGGTATTGGCTTATATTTTCTCTTTTTTGACCGTCCTCGGATCATTGGGGGGGTGTCATATGGTTACTACGTTTCTATATATTGTGTTAAGTTAGCATGAGCTTATTAAATGTTTAAACGCCATATTTTCTTTCAGCTTCGGTTTGCACACGACACCTAATTGTTATTGTAGCTTTCAACCTAGATGAAAGATGTGATTTATTTGAGAATAATATGTTATTGCTCTGGTATCAGTCGTGCTTGGTACACTTGGTACAACTGTCTGCACACCGAGAACTGCACACTCTAAGAATAACCTAACACAAGGTTGCTGAAGGCCTGATCCTCGCACCACGTTAGACATAACACAAATAATGTTGATGCCAACATTGGGCTCCACGCGGGTTTAAGATAGAGTTACAGGGAATGAATCAACACACTTGATGCTTCGCATGCAGAGAGCTGGTAGCTGTTGATGTGATCTACTCCTACTGAGAATTAGAGGTATGGGCCCGCCCTGCTAGAACCCAAACGAGACCTTCTTAGATATAATATAATATGCTAATTAGGGTGCACGAAATATAGGTGATACAGAATTCTTTAGATTTTTACATCATAACATGCTATCACCTTTTGCTTATTATGGATTAGTGACTATGCTGCTAACTCTGCTCTTTATAATATGTATGTTGGTATTATACAAGATACTGCGTTTGAGAACTTTGCATTGAAAAATAAACATTTCAAACTTGCACGTGTGTTCTTTGCCTCCCAGTTTCGGTTTGTAATGATTATATAACGAAAGAGTGTTCATGTGTTCCACGATACCTGAGGTACCCTAAGTTCATGTTCTGGATTGTCTAAGTCATTGGGAAGTAATTACTACAGATGAGACACTGTAGCTAGCTTGGTAAGGGGATTTCGGAAACAAAGGTGAGTTTTGGGTCACCCTAACTCACCCAGGTTCTAGATCTCTGTGCACAGTTCTGTGGGAGAACGGAAACCCTGCTACACAACTGGAGCAGGACCTAACCTCGCATGGGGGTAAACCATACTCAGAAAAAGTTGAGTCTGTTCAATGCTGTAAGGGAATATTCCCAATTAGTAAACCAACCAAACATTGAATTGTCGATTAGTTTCAGAGGAACGTAATAGTATCTAATTTCCAGAGACTGTCAGATCAAGACTCATATTTATACAATCGATCAACTTATAATTAACATTGTACACATAAAACAGAATTAGGAACCTTGAAATCTTTACAGACTGAATGTTAGTGCAACGGGTCATGAATTTATTTTTGTTAACAATGTCTATTTCTTACATTTGTCTAATGAGGTCCACAGAGTATTTAGAAGAGACACAGGTAATCTGAGACAAGGCTGAAATATCTCATGAGCAGTAGCAATGTTCTAAAGGTTTACCCCTAATTATTTCTTGGGGGCAGAACTTCAACAATGAGCAATGAAAAACAAGTGGGGTCCCAGGCGACAGTGCCATGGAACTCGACACCAAGAAGAACCCCAGAACTGCCACATATAATTTATCTCTGCAGATCAACACTCCATAATAGCATATACTGTGCACTGGTGCATCCTCAGTTTCAGACATAGATTCAGAGGCTCATTTACTAGGAACTGGGTCAAATACACATTTTATATAAGAGATATGTAAAATTATATTCACAGGCTTGTCATTGCTTCCGCTTAGCTACACTTTATTTGCTATTCCTGTGATCTTAGTTTGATTGAGGGTCTCTCTTCAATCAATGGAGAGCAGAGTACAAATCTTTAATAAAAACTATGAAATATCTAATACACGTTCATATTTGATTTCTTTACGGAGCCACCTCTTCCCAATCGCTCATTTTGTGAAACCTAACACAAAAAGCGGAATGCATTAGATGTATCTATTGTCCAATCGTATCTTAGACACTGCACAGTTCACTTCACTAAATCTGCAAAGGCACATCAAGGTAGGTCAGCCTGCCCCTCTTATTAATTGTAAGTATTTTAAGTGACATCGTTTTCAAATGCCTAGATGCATGACTAGTAAACTAATAGGAGTCGGAAGTCAAACTACATAAGAGTAATTTACATGTAAAAATGATTAGGGACAAGAGGGGAAGAGGACGAAAAAGATAAGAGAGAGAATGGAGAGAGGCTTGATGGAAACCAGTGTTTCATTCAAGTTTTCCACCTATGATGCCAGCTCTGTCCCAACTACCAGTGATAAATGAGCTGAGGATGGAGCCGCCTTTCCCCCACAGTGAAATTATCTTTAAATAATTTTATCATATCATAAATCGGTTTCTTCGAGTGGCTGCCTGGCTGAGATTCTTCTCTCTTAAAGGGACATCATCTGAAGAAAAAGCAACAGGCCTCTCTTGCACCACTAATGGGCACTACCAGTAAGCATTCCAGAATGCTGTTTATTTGATGACTGCATCGTCTGCTTGGATATTGATACCTATTGTGACTTAATTCACTAGATGGCCCTTTAATGAACAGTATGATTCCGAAAGTCTTGTTGCACAAATGGGTGCAATGTCTGATATTTATATTTCTCCCTTAGCTTTGTTCCTTGATTTTGCTCGCTAGAAAGTGTCACTCATTGCCATAGAAATGTTACTCATAATTACACAGAAAAAAATAATGAAAATGTCACTAATTAGAATCTGAAACCTCGGCAGCTATGCATCATGATAAGCCACTCAGCCACCCACCCCTCTTAAAACATTTAGGTAGCTGAGCTCCTGCTGCTCTCCTCTTACCTCTCTCGCTACAGGGTCTCTACTCTATGGCAGGCAGGGGTGGTTGGTTCGAAATCGAAGTTCGAACTTCATTCACTTAATCATGTCAAGTTCTTCTGCTCTGACTGCAGCAGCCAGGCTCCAGAGCCAGCAAACCGCCCAGAGCAGCACTGCCGCAGACTGCCCCAGCCGTAGGCCACAATTGACTCCTCACGACTCGAGCGCGTAGTGGTGAAGCGCGTGATGCGTCACTGCTACATTCTCGCGTCACGAGGGCTGGCCAACATCATGTTGCCCAGGGCCGTCATTGGTAGCGCTCGCGCGCTACAAGATTGACGGCCCAGGAGGCTGGGACAGACCACGACCACCAACAGTCAAGGTAGCAGGCAAGCAGAGTAAACACAAACGTGGTTATGCGGGACGTTGCCGCAGCCGTGGCGGAAATTTTGGCCGCACTGTACATAACTAGAACCTCGTGCACAGCACTGGTGGCCCGTTGTGGCCGCCTTTATAATAAATTATAAAGGTGGCCTCAACAGGCCACCAGTGCCGCACGGCCACCCGCAAAATAGTGCCGCCTGGGGCGGACAGCCCCCACCGCCCCTCCCTAACTACGCCACTGGCTGGAGGTAGCGAAAAAATTGTGAGTGGTGCAGCGAGTACCTGGTCTGGAGATCTTCGAAGGAGCGCATTGTTGTGTACCATTTTGGGACCCTATTACAATTTTCCCGATTCATGCCCTTATATAGGTATAAAACCCATATCCTTATATAGGCATGGAAATCATAACCATATTTGGCCTTAGCTCATGCAGTCCAAATACAGCAGGGATACTTCCACTAGTTCCAAAAATCTACAACGATTTCTTGGAAAACTCGGCTTCAGCCGTCAGAGACTTCCCCTTGCTCGAGAACTGACTTGTCCAAGAACTCATGGAGTTTTCAAAGACCTGAGACTCTTTTATGATGTTATTATGTTCACCTTTACGTCAAACTCAGCAACTTCAAGGTATAAATATGCCCACACTTGCCTTAGCAAACACAAGGTGGTTTGGAGCAGTTCGACTATCTACTTACCCGACGCATCCTGCTACAGCAAGTGCCGAAGGAAGCTGACCCTCCAGCAGATGCACTGTGAGAGACGCTGTCTTTTCTCCTGCCGAGAAATCCAGCTCCAGTGTTTCCAAGCTCCCCTTGCGGGGTGTTGGAAAATCGAGTCCTGAGCCTGACCTTCTTCATTCCAAATCAAGGTACATCTTGGACAGTTTCTTGGCAAGAGTACTATATTTATTCTACACCTCACTTACTTCTTCCCTCGTACTAAGCTTAGGTTAGGTACATCGGGGTAGGCGTATCTTAGAAGCACCAGTTGAGTACTTTTAGCCTCTGTTATTTATGTATGTATTTATTCATGGTTTAGGAACCATACAATGCTCTTACAGTATTATTTTATTCTACTCTTTCTAATGTATGGATTATATTTTGCAACCAGTTTTACGATTGTAGCAGTTCATTTCTTATGCTTGAGAAAGAAGACTGTTCAATAAATCCTTTTATTGAAAACGCCCATCTATCTATTTTCTCGGCACCTCTGGTGAAACGTAGTGTGCACGATTGACTGAGTAAAATATCTATCTATTGTTTCCACGACTCTGAATATCAGTTTATTCTTGGGGAAACAAAGTTGTCATGTTTATGCGATTGTCAGAAAGTAATCCCTTCTTGTTTATTCGAGAAAGTTTCTAGTGACCTCTGAGCTAGCTGGCACTCACAATTAAGTCTAATATATTCGATAGAGACCTAGTTGACATAAGTCCTACGTCACATCTATAGGATATATTATTCCAATGCGCAGAGCCTATTGGGATTATAGGAACTACACTACATGGCGCTGAACGTTTGGTAAGGCACTAATTTAACACTAGATACTAGAGTAACTCAGTCGTGCTTTTCACAGAGACCCCTTTTCCCCGTAAAATACTCCAATAGACGTCTGGAGTGGGTTAAATGATAAAAATATCCGCCATAACTAAGTAGGAAAAAAAAAAATCCTATGTATTAGTTTTTGGTTTTGTTCAACATTGAAGGCTACAGTGTTCTAAAATAATGTGCACCTTATCTTTATTTCCTTGAAACTTGCTCTGCAAGACTTTCAACAAAATGTCGAATATTGACTCCAATAAAGGTGGAGCTACAGGAACTGCAACCCGACCAGGTTTTGACACCACAGGGTTTAATGAAGACGACCCGGATGCTATAATCATCCCGGAAAATGTAAGGAAAACCATAGCTATAAAGCTTATAGAAAATGGCCTATCAGCAAGAGGTGTTAGAGTCTTATTTGTCATAGAGGCACATGAATATCGGCAGACAGAGGTATTCTATTCATGGAATAACTTTCCACAAGCAAATCCAACAACGTATGTGTTCCACTTCTACAAGATGGGGAATCTCCAGCGGAATACGCTCCTTTCAAGGACGTTGAAATGTCACTAATTTACCAAGAGCATCAGCTCTAGTTTAAAGGCGCCCTACAACATCAAAAACACATTACCAGGCTCGGTCCACTACGTAGACCAGGAGCAACATGGCAGGTACTAGCCAGCTATACACCACATCCTGCCATTGAAAAAATGACAGTTCCAGAACTGTTAGCTCAGCTAAAACAATTAATAAAAATACATAGGCAATTGGTACAATAAATCATGCGAACTCTAACAGTCCAACCTGCTATAAGAGTTCCACAGCAAACCCCTCATCAGGGGAACAAAACAAAATCACACCACAGACTATACAGTCAGTCATCGGTAAGTTGCCCACAAAAAGGGAACCAATTCCATTCTGGTTAGCCCAGAAAATTACTCAAATAAAGGCAGTATTTCCCGATAGTACACCTCATGAGAAACACAGAATTCTAACAATCTGTTTAACAATGGGGATAGCACCACATGTGGAGGACTGTGACACTTGGGGTACAGTCTTTGCTTCAATCTACACAAAAACACATGGTGTTCCGCCTATGGCGGTAATACGAGACATCCTGAGACAGATTCAAAATGAATACGGACCAGACCAGCCTTGAATCTTGGTATGAAATTACTGAAAGATTTCAAACAGGTCTCGGCTATTTTATTAGCTAACATTAAAGATGAAGCAGCATCCGTGGCAATCCGCCAAAAATTAAAAGAACTCGGTATTACTGAGAAACCGTATGAACTTGCCAGAATTAGTGAAAAATCCTATGAAGAACTAGGAAGAGATAGTTTGGGAGGGAAACCTGTAAAGCCTGAACTAACAGAAAATCCTGAAAAAGTTAATCTAACTACTCCTAAAAAGAAATGGGAAAATAGTAGACAGTCACTTACTAAAGAGAAGCGCTCTCAGTCCAGAGGTAGATCTCCTCAAAAGGAGCACTCTGAAAAGAGGTATAACCTCAGAAAGAGGGATAATTTGAGAGAACCTGAAAGAAATCAAGATACTGATACACGTTCCTCTCGTACCTTTGAGACTTCCTTGCAGAAATCAGAAAGAAGAGGACGATCAGAACACAAGGAAGAACTCGCAAAGTCCAAAGATGATCAACATGTTCCAAAAAATAAGAAAACTCAATTTTCCAAAAAGAAGGTAGCAAGTATTAAAATCAGACATGCTGAGGATCGTGAGGACACAACTCAAGAACGGAGAGTGGGCCCAGACAATGCTGGACAGGCAGCAGAGGTCACCATAGCTCACAGGATCTTGAAAGATCATCTGGAGACAGTGGATCTGAATGAATACATTCAGGTTGAAAATGCCGACATCAGGGTTAGTGTACCCCATAAGTTATACGAAGTAACACTCCAGATAGAGGGAGACATAACTATGAAAATAAAAGCACTCTTTTGTGAAAACCTATCAAAGGGTATGAAACTTCTGGCTGAACGAGACTGGCCACCAGAATTTGTCAGGGAGTGCCCACATAGCGAAGAAATCTTTATGCCAGCCTTCTCCAGCATTATATAAAAATCATGTGGGATGGGCTGAGGACTCTCCTCACCATAAAATCCAGTTAAAAAATCAACCTACTGCTCAGAGGCAGTATCCAGTAAAGCAGGAAGCTCAATGTCCTATTCTTGGGATACCAACTTTCAAGTGAAGGCAAAAGTCTGGCAGCCAACTTTTTAGAAAAGTGAGCACTGCTCCAACCTCCAAAAACACTGAAAAACTTACAGTCAATTCTAGGTTTCCTGAATTTCGGAAGAACTTACATTTTAAACTACGCAGAAAGGGTAAAACCTCTCTACGAATTAATCAAATCTGATTTCAAACAAACTAATTGGACTTAAAAACACACAGAAATGTTGCGTTCGGTGCAAAAGACATGTTAGCAACAAAACATTTACAAACACGCGACAATGTACGCAACCTTGTAATCCGAATCATACCAGGGAGATGCGGATTCACATACATAACCTTTAATGAAGATGAAAAGGTACCAGTAGCTTACAAATCACACGTGTACACACAAGCTGAAATGAAATTCACTTAAACAGAAAAAATTCTGACAGCGGTTCAGACTGCGGTAGCAAAAGAGAGAGTTCTCGCACAGGGTAAACGCATAAAAGTCGTTACACCTGTACCTGCCTTAGAGGCAGTGACAGAGGCAAGCATTCCGAATGCAAAAGGTTTACATGCAAGATGGATACAATGGGTTAATTCTCTTGCTGCAACAGACGTTGAATACGTTTTTGTTCCCTACTTGAAAACACAAGAATTTCTCCAATACGAACAAGAATGTCCTCTGCCTACTGAGATTCTGCCTCTAGAACATTACGGCTGTATAATATATATACAGACGGATCAGCACAGCCCGCAATTGGGGGTAAACAAGCTTACAGTGCTGCGTGCGGGATTGTTAATGTTCGCTGGCGCGATGGTAAATTCCGACCTATGGTTACAAAAACTCAATCCCTAGGAGACTGTACAGCTCAGCGAGCTGAACTACAGGCTTTTAAGATGGCGCTTGAAAATACCGATCGCGAATTCCCCACACTCATAGTGTGCGATTCGTATTACTGCGTCCAGTCTTACAATGAATATCTGCAGAACTGGGTTCAAAATGGATTTAAAGACGCAAAAGGTGGCACAATCAAGCATAACATGCTTTGGGAACAAGTCGTTCTATCACAGAAAGAACTACAAAAGACTCACGTGATCCATACACTGAGTCATCAGCGTGATGGCGTTCACGTTGAAGGGAATTCATTGGCTGATGAAACCGCGAAGGCAGCTGTTCAAACGGCTTCCGTAGCTGCAATCACTCGTTCATAAACAAAAATAGACGGTGAAATCATGCTCGCTGTCAATGTCACAAGCAAAGGCAGCGGAGCTGCGTTACCTCTAAATTATCCACTTTAGTATACATACATAATTAATGCAAACTGTGTTCCTTTTGCTCGAATCCCTGGAGTGGGGGATAGAGTAATTCCAAACAGGAACAGGAGAGGTGCTCTGATCCACGAAGCACATATGGGAGAGGGTCTGATACATCAAGGGATCTCAAAATCTGTACTAGAATAAAAAGAGATGTACTGGTGGCCAGGGGTGAGCGCCCACATTTATGAATTTGGGATTAATTGCGATGTCTGTTGTAAAGATCATAGCTTTGAAAGCCACCAGATACCTGACTACAGTGTAGCCAGCCCAGTTCAGACACCATTGTTAGACAGGATTAGACTTTCTACACGCAGACGTCCACATGGACAAAAGCAGTCCCACAACTGACGCCCGAACTGTTATAAAAGAGTTGCGAGTCTTTATCTGCACATACACAATCGGCACACTACATTCTGACCAGGGTCCTGCGTTTAGCTCTAGGGCTTACAAGGAGGCCATGTCCAGCTTGGGCGTTGCATTGCGGTTTTCAGTCCATTCCATCCTGAGGGAAATATGGTTGTGGAGAGAAAAAAACGAGACATCAAGCAATCTATAACAGCTAGGGTATTAGGTTCGGGTGATGGGTGAGTCAAACATCTAATAAGTGTCCAACGTAGTCTTAATAACCTGCCAAGAAATTCTCTGGGTGGAATCACTCCATATGATATCCTTTTTGGTTCTAGAATGAAGACCTTGATCGTCATACTTCAGTGGTGGAAAAAAAACCCTTTGATATCAAAGATCGTTTGGCTGTTTTACAGGACCTAAATGAAACAAGAAGCGAAACACCAGCGAAAAGCCAATGACCACTGAAGAAAAACCACCTGTCCCAGCAAGACCTGTCTGGATTCCAAAGATTGGGGATCTGGTCAGGGAAAAAATAGCGGACAAGAAGGAATTTGGGCCTTCTTACAGAAAACCAGTACCTGTACTAGCAGTCCACGGATCAAGAACAGTGTTATTGCCGCTCCTTGCTGGAAGAAAGGAGAACCGGTCTGTATCAATTGACCTGGTAAAACCACACCATGTGGCCGATAATAAGTAGTAGGCCCAGTGGACACCCAAGATGTAGCAGACGACCAAATCTTGCTACTATCCAAGAGGTTCAAACTGAAAGACTCATCACCTTTGAAGAATCCTCAGTGAGAAAAGAAGGACTATGCAACAAAGCCTTGAATGTAGCATCTGACTATACGAATATGTCAAGGGAACAAGCAGCTCCAGCGATTTCAAATAACCTGGATGCAATACCAACAATTGACAGAACTGCCTCTGGCTATTTCATCAACTTTGATAACTTTTCTGAGGATCCCAGTGAGCCTGAAAGATCACCAGCAAATAAAACTTTCAAGGAAGAATTAACTGAACTTTGTCACCAGCTTGCAAATACATATCTGGTTTCATCATGGGTTACATTATGGATTGTGTTAGGTTTACTTTTTCTCCTACTATGGCTGATTCTCGTTTTACGTTTGGGAAAGCTGATAGATGGAAAATACAGTAAAATGGACACAACAAGTATGAACATCAACTTGCTCCTGAAGCCACACAAATCATCTCATCGTGAACAACGAGACCTGTCATCAGTGAACATCACAGCCGTTCCTCTAGCTGGTGGAATAGCATGGGATAGAACCGATTATGACATTTATGGTCTTGGCAGGTTGCTGAAGATTTCACACCAATTTAAGGTTTCCTTGAGTGATTTCGTTTCACCCAGCACATTTTCAGATGATTGGGACTTTGAAACTGTTAATAACATGATGGCAGACTTAGAAATGTCAGCAAAATTTACAAATCATGATTACTTGGAAGGTTCATCAGATTATGAACAAATGTATTGTTTTAATCATTTTGGTTACCATTATTTGCACAAATCTGCAAACCCTAGAAATGTTTTAAGTTATAATCAATGGGAAAATTGTCCAACGCCACCAAAGGGTAGCTCTAAAACATTCCATAAAAAATTCCATACTTTTCAGGGTTCAATATCACAAATTCATAAACATTTTTACTTTAGAAATGTTAATAGGACAGGCATGAAAAGTATGTTGACTAATACTAAACAGATCTATTCTGCGGCCTTTTATGCTCAGTTGTCCACATTAGGCTTTGACTTTTGGAAAGACAACATTGAGACAAAAACAGTCTGGGGCACATATCTGACTTCACCTTGGGTTGAATTTTGGATTGTGTTAGGTGTACTTTTTCTCCTACTATGGCTCATTCTTGTTTTAAGTTTGGGAAAGTTGATAGATGGAATATATAGTAAAATGGACACAGCAAGTAAGAACATCAACTTGCTCCTGAAGCAACACAAATCATCTCATCGTGAACGAGACCTGTCATCAGTGAACATCAGAGCAATAGAACTGATTGTGACATTTATGGCCCGGTTGAGATGTTGAAGATTCTACACCAATTTAAGGTTTCCTTGAGCGATTTTGTTTCACCAAGTGCATTTTCTGATGATTGGGACTTTGAAACTGTTAATAATATGATGGCAGACTTAGAAATGTCAGCAAAATTTGCAAAACTTGAATACTTAGAAGGTTCATCAAATTATGAAGAAATGTATTGTTTTAATCATTTTGGTCATCATTATTTGCACAAATCTGTGAATCCTAGAAATGTTTTAACTTATAATCAATGGGAACATTGTCCAACGCCACCAAAAGGTAGCTCTAAAACATTCTATAGGAAGTTCCCATACTTTACAGGTTTTAATGTCACAAATCCTGAAACCTTTTACTTTAAAAATGTTAATAAAACAGGCATGAAAAGTATGTTAACAAATACCAAACAAATGTATTCCGCGGCCTTTTATGCTCAATTGTCGACATTAGGCTTTGACTTTTGGAAAGACAACATTGAGACAAAAACTGTCTGGGGCACAAAGGACTGGCAGGTACAAGGTCTAGAAGCATTATTCAGAGCCTGCATAATCCCAGAACAAATGGTGTTTTTAAATGACACTGTTCATAGACATCTTGTCTTGGCCTTGCTAAGATAACAGATTTTAAAAAACCGTCCATACCTAAACCCACACCGGATAGTAATAGAACTACAGATGAGGAGGTAGACGTTAACTATATTTTACAACAGAACAGAACTAATCCTCATTGGAAAAATTGGTTAATCTGGCCCACAGACACAAATGTCTGCCAAAATAGATTCCTGAACAAGACACAAGGGTTTACAGTAACTAGGCCAGATCCAAGATATGTCCAGAGACAACATCCAGGGATAATAACAACTTACAGTGTAGGAAAACTATGCCTTGAGTGGCTTCAGAAATCCACTCTTCCAGAAATAAAACAACACCTATCTTTGCTTAAAGATGGTGTTGACTTACGAGACTTCTTACTTGGACCTCGTAATCCACGTCATAAACGTTTCATATACGCCGGTATATACACTGCTTATAATGAAGCATGGAAAGTCACGCAAATGGAAACAGCTGAAAGAATACGAGAAACTGATCGTATTAATTTAGAGAAATCATTCTCTGTAGTTGACAATGGGTTAACAACTCTGTCATCCAGAATTTATTCTTTGGACAGTATTGTATCCTCTGCCATAGACATAATGGAACAGGACTTGCTAATGTTACAACATGGCCAGTCTCAATTACGTTCTATAATGCTGTTTGGCTGGACGTTACAAAACCTTCAACAAGGGCTATGTGCCTTGGTGTCTAATCAACACTACGTCATTGTTTACTGTATTTAACCTTACAGATAAACAAATCTCTTTGGCACAGAGGGGAGCGGACTATACTGTGCTGAGCATAGAAAAAGTTAAGAGATTCAATTAATCAATCACATAATTTGTATAGCGCACTGCTCACCCGGATGGGTCTCAAGGCGCTGGGGGGGGAGGGGTCCGTCACTGCCAGGTCTTGACTTGCTTCCTGAAGGAGAGATGGTCCTGGGTCAGCCGTAGGTGGATGGGGAGGGAGTTCCATGTCTTGGCGCCAGGTAGGAGAAGGATCTTCCTCCGGCGGTGGCTCTGCGAATGCGTGGTACGGCGGCGAGGGCAAGGCTGGTCGACCTTAGCTGGCGGGTGGGCGTGTAGAAAGTCAGGCGGTTGTTGAGGTACTTGGGGCCCAGGTCGTGGAGAGCCTTGTGTGCGTGGGTGACGAGTCTGAACGTGATCCTCTTGCTGACGGGGCGCCAGTGCAGGTCTCTGAGGTGGACGGAGATGTGGTTGTGTCGGGGCATGTCCAGGATGAGTCGTGTGGAGGCGTTCTGTATGTGCTGGAGTCTTTTCTGTAGTTTGGCTGTGGTTCTCGCATAGAGGGTGTTCCCGTAGTCCAGACGGCTCGTGACGGGTGCCTGGGTGACCGTCTTCCTGGTTTCGGTGGGGATCCATCGGAAGATCTTACGGAGAATGTGCAGGATGTTGAAGCATGATGATGAAACAGCGTTGACTTGTCTGGTCATCGAGAGGGAGGAGTCCAGGATGAGGCCTGTGCGTGGTCCATTGGCTTGGGAGTGGTGCCCAGGGCAGGGGGCCATCAGGAGTCGTCCCAGGCGGAGGGCAATGATCCCAGGATGAGGACTTCCGTCTTGTCTGAGTTCAGTTTCAGGCAGCTGTTCTTCATCCACTCGGCGACGTCTTTCATCCCTTCGTGTAGGCTGGCTCTGGCGGTGGCGGGGTCGTTGGTGAGGGAGAGGATCAGCTGGTTGTTGTCGGCGTAGGAGATGATGTTGAGGTTGTGTTGGTGTGCGATGGCTGCGAGAGGGCTCATGTAGACGTTGAAGAGGGTTGGGCTGAGTGATGATCCTTGTGGTACGCCGCAGATGACTTCGGTGGCCTTGGATCTGAACGGGGGTAGACGGACTCTCTGGGTACTTCCGGCGAGGAACAAGATGATCCACTCCAGTGCCTTCTCTTGGATTCTGATGTTGCTGAGGCGCTGTACTAGGGTGCGGTGGTAGACAGTGTTGAACTCTGCAGAGAGGTCCAGGAGGATGAGGGCCACTGTTTCCCCGTTGTCGAGCAGGGATCTGAGTCATCAGTGGCTGCGATCAGGGCGGTCTCCTGCTGTGGTTGGCTTGGAAATCGGACTGCGAGGGGTCGAGGGATCCGTTCGTCTCGAGGAAGGCGGTGAGCTGTCTGTTGACGGTCTTCTCAATGACTTTGGCAGGAAAAGGGAGGAGCCAGATGGGGCGGAAGTTCTTGAGGTCGGTGGGGTCCGCTGTCGGTTTCTTCAGGATTTCTTCAGGAGGGCGCTGAGCTCGGCATGCTTCCAGCTTTCCGGGAAGGTGGCGGTGTTGAAGGAGATGTTGATGATGTGCCGGAGTTGGGTTGCGATGATGGAGACGGCCTTGTTGAAGACGTGGTGGGGGCAGGGGTTGGTTGGGGATCCGGAGTGGATGGTGTTTATCGTGCGGGTGGTGTCTTCGGTGCTGACCGGGGTCCAGTCGCAGAGGGTGGTGGTGGGAAGTGCTGGTTCGGTAGTTGGGTGCGTGGTAGGTGCACCGAAGCTGTTGTGTATGCTGGCGATTTTGCGGTGGAAGAAGGAGGCGAGTGAGTCGCAGAGGTCTTGTGAGGGGGTGATGTCGTTGTCTCCGGCGCTGGGGTTGGAGAACTCTTTGACAATGCTGAAGAGTTCCTTGCTGTTGTGGGTGTTGTTGTCCAGTCGTTCCTTGAGTGTTGCTCTTTTGGTGGTGCGGATCAGCTGGTGGTGTTTGCGGGTGGCGTTCTTGAGGGCAGTCCTGTTTTCTGTGGTCTGGTCGTGGCGCCAGGCTTTCTCGATGGTACGGCAGTTCTTCTTGGAGTTTTTGAGTTCGTCGGTGAACGAGGAGGTTTTCTTGCTGCCGGGTCTGCTGGGAAGGTTCTTCAGTGGTGCGAGGTCATCTGCGCAGTTGGTGAGCCACTGTGTGAAGATGCGGGCTGCTTCGATGGGGTCTGTTGTGCTGGTGGGAGGGTTCTGGCTGAGGGACGTGGTGAGCTGGTCGGTGGTAATCTTGCTCCAGCTCCTTCGGGGGGCCTGTTGCGGGTGGTGGTGGGTCGTGGTTCTTCTGAAGCTAAAGTGGACGTAGCTGTGATCAGTCCAGTGTAGTCCGGTGGAGTGGCTGAAGGGGATGTGCTTGCTGGAGGAGAAGACGGGGTCAAGCGTGTGGCTGGCGTAGTGGGTGGGGGTGGTCACCAGTTTCTTGAGTCTGAGGTTGGCGAGGTTGTCCAGGAGGGTGGCGGTGTTGCTGTCGTTGTTGTTCTCCAGGTGGAAGTTGAGGTCCCCTAGGAGGATGTAGTCAGCGGAGGGGAGGGCGTGCGGACTGATGAAGTCTGCGATGTCTTCGCTGAATTTTGTACGTGGTCCTGGGGGTCTGTAGATGAGAGTGCCTCTGAGGGTGGTCTTGGGGTCGGTGTGTATCTGGAAATGGAGGTGTTCGGCGGCGGTGAAGGTGTCGTCGGAGTTGGTCGTGATGCGGATGGTGTTCCTGTGGACGATGGCGATGCCTCCTCCGGTCTGGTTGACGCGATCCCTCCGGGTGATCTTGTAGCCTTCCGGGATGGCTATGGTGATGTCGGGGGCTGAGGAGGCGTTCATCCATGTTTCTGTAAGGAAGGCGACGTCTGGTGATGTTGTGTCGAGCAGGTTCCAGAGTTCGAAGGCGTGTCTGTGGACGGAGCGGGTGTTGAGCAGGATGCTCTTGAGGTGGTTGTTGCTGGTGTCTGGCTTGGTGGGTGCGGTGCAGGTCCGGAGGCAGGTGAACTTGCAGGCTTGGCAGGTGAAGGGTCCGTGGGTGCGTTTCGGGGTGGCTCAGTAGCAGGAGGGGTTACTGTTGGATTTGAGTGCGTTGAGAGTGGCGGCGTCGTAAGTCCGTCGTGTGGGCTGGCATCTTCGGGGGCCAGGGGTCCTGGCGCTGGGCGCGGTCCAGGCACGGACGGGCGCAGACGGGCTTGCCATAAGAGGGGAGGAGGGGTCAGCTGGGAGGTGGGAGGGTATGAGCCAATGGGAGTAGGGGGGCGGGGCCGCACGAGAGGCAGCGGCGGGAAAGACGGGAGCGAGAAGAACGAAGCAGTCACTTAGTCAACACCAAAGTCACTCGTTCATACAGGGTACAAAAAGAAAGGGGGGCCGGGCAGGCACACTCACGCAGTCAGATTGGGGTTAGAGAATGGAAAGGGGGGGCGGGCAGGCGCACACGGGGCACAGAACCCAGTCGGCGAGCACACAGTGGGGAGATGCCCTAAACTGGCAGGACAAAGCAATCAGGCAGGCGGGGTACAGCAATCAGCCAGGCGGAGCTGCGGCGGTGGAGAAGTGACCTACCCAAGGGTCAAGGGTCACGAGGTCAAGAGATTACCATTGACCGTTTCTGAGAAACCATCAGTTGAATGGCTAATACATAGCACCATCACAATACCAGTGATGATTTTCCAGTTTCAGTAATGCTTAAAACACATACCAGGCCTGTATGAAAGGTTGGGTAAAGAATACATTAAGTCGACCTGGGACTTACCATACACGCATAAATGTTGGAGTGGGGGAAAGGAGGTATTTCTTAGTGGTACAAATTGTAAAAACTCACTAAGCGGTACACTGTTGTGTCAAGGTATTAATTTACACGGAGCCTGCGAGGGTTCTTCAAATAACCTTTCTTGCCACCTGCAGGGTTCGCCCACAGCAGTGATAGATCCAATTTTTAGGCAGCTTTCAATGGTAGCTACATAATATTAAATGATCACAGCTGTTGTGGAATGATGCCAGGAATAGCCTATCTCGTTAGTGTAACAGCCAGGGTCACTTGTTATATGCAAGTATTGTTTCCTAAAACTAAGACAGACGGGGAGTCGCCGCTATGGCCTTCACTGAACATCTCTTCTATACGAATTGATAATTTAAGCAGAATGAAAGCCATTCTTTTACAAAAAACTGTGCCACTGACCTCGTCCAGAGAGACGTATGATCTGCAAGTTGCCAGGACTTCTGCAGAGATACATGCATTATTATCAACAAACTGCCCAATACATTTCTCAGAAATGTTAGGTCGTATCTTAAACATGTCTGATACCAGTGGTATTGTACATGTATTGAAGGCGATTTTTTTCGGGACTGTCAGCACCGTTTGAAACAGTCCTAGGCATTTTTCCAAACTTCGTGCACTCTGTGTTCGGCGGCCTGCCTCTCATCTTGAGACTCGTAGCAGGGATACTATTTTTGTTCCTTCTGCTCCGATATGGCAAGTCCAGTCACCAACGATACCCAGATTACCATGGAAAATGCTCTGGCGATGCAGTATCGTTAACGCATAACACCGATCCTTGGCTTGGCTCGTTTGAGAGATCTGAATACCACATGGTTCCTGTCATTCAGACCAATCTGGCAAGATTGCATCTTACCTGTTCTACGAGGCCTGCTTTGTGGAGAGGAATGCGTGTTAGATATCTGTCTAACACTACCATCGGCAATGCTAACAGATGTTGACGCATTACTGGGTCCAGTAACGGCTCATGTGTTGCGTTGCCCCCAACGGCAACCAATCCTGATGACGTCATTCATTGAGATCTCACCGGCAAATCCAGCTAAAGGTGAGATACGCGGACCAACAGGCACACAGGTAGCATCTGCTATGAACATTGCTAATGCGGCTGACGCCGACGGCAATGCTTCGCATCTGTTTACAATTGATCTTCTTAATGAAGTGGTTCAACTTTCATCTATAGTGGTAGATGATTTCTTTGCCAGCCTAGATGATTTAATGTTTTCTCCTGACACCGAGAATAACTTTTGAAGTTAGCACACAGCGTTCTATGAACTCTGAATTCGACCTTCGCTTTTTCATAACAAAGGCTTCTAAGTTTGGAACTCTATTTCACTACGATTTAATTAGATTTTTTTTTACTACCTTTCCAAAACTGAACTTAGGCACAAAGTAATCTGCTTAAAGTAGAACTATTCTTAGAGAACAAGAATTCCTTGAATACTTCCTTGGAACAATTCTGACCTTATCTACAAACTAACACAGTTTATATACGCTGCTATGAGATGGTCTAAAAAAAAAAATTCTGTAACTAAGAGCCATTTCATAAATGTAATCTCATGATTGATTGGGTTATTACTTCCCATATTACAATGACATCATTTCCTTTTTAATGTGTACTATGCAAAAGTTCATTTTTCTGTGTGCAATCATTTCAAATGCATTTTATATGAATTTTTGGGGGTTGTAAACACATGCTCTAGATTATATGTTTTAGTGTTTGATCTTAGATGAACATGATAATGTGGAGTGGGTGTTGTGTACCATTTTAGGACCTTATTGTAATTTTGCCGATTCATGCCCTTGTATAGGTATAAAACACCATATCCTTATATAGGCATAGAAATCATAACCATATTTGGCCTTAGCTCATGCAGTCCAAATACGACAGGGATACTTCCGCTAGTTCTGAAAATCTACAACGATTTCTTGGAAAGCTCGGCTTCAGCCGCCAGGGACTTCCCCTTGCTCGAGAACTGACTTGTCCAAGAACTCATGGAGTTTTCAACGAACTGACACTCTTGTATGACGTTATTATGTCCACCTTTACGTCAAACTCGGAAACTTCAAGGTATAAATATGCCCACACTTGCCTTAGCAAACACGCAGTGGTTTGGAGCAGTTCGACTATCTACTTGCCCGACGCAACCTGCTACAGCAAGTGCCGAAGGAAGCCGACCCTCCAGCAGACGCACTGAGAGAGACACTGTCCTTTCTCCTGCCGAGAAATCCAGCTCCAGTGTTTCCAAGCTCCCCTTGCGGGGTGTTGGGAAATCGAGTCCTGAGCCTGACCTTCTTCATTCCAAATCAAGGTATGGAGCTGATTAGACCCTAAGAGAATTCTTGGACAGATTCTTGGCAAAAGAGTACTATATTTATTCTACACCTCACTTACTTCTTCCCTCGTACTAAGCTTAGGTTAGGTACATCGGGGTAGGCGTATCTTAGACGCACCAGTTGAGTACTTTTAGCCTCTGTTATTTATGTATGTATTTATTCATGGTTTAGGAACCATACAATGCTCTTACAGTATTATTTTATTGTACTCTTTCTACTGTATGCATTATATTTTGCAACCAGTTTTACGATTGTATCCTTTAAGCAGAATTCGATGCTCAGCCCAAAAGTGCACGGAGCCAGCTATTCTCAAGCCATTACACCGGCACTTGAAGTATTTAAGGCAAAGGCCCAATCAGCGGCACTTTATGGTGCTGCGGTTTGGGGACATTATTGTAAAAGCAATTTTGAAAAGGAAGAGAACCATTTTCTGTGTAGATTACTTAAACTACCAACTAGAACTCCCCTAGTTCCAATGTTTTTGGATTTGGACAGATTATCAAGCAGCTCTTAGACCTTTGCTGTATTGGATAAGATTGTGGACAACCCCGGAGTTGTGTAACTATAAAAGTGGTCTGATGGAAATTATTCAGATTGATGAATACAAAAAAATCGCCTGGTTAAAACATGTTTCCCTTTAGTGTACCAGGTTAGGGCTGTCCCATTTTTGGGACGAACCCCATAATATGACACCGGTGTGTAAAAAGCTCTTAAAGTCGACTTACTGGTCCAACGTCAATGATGAGCTATCCCATAGTTCTTCTATTGGCACATTGACCCAGGAATTTATGACTATAAAAGATAATGCTGTATTCAAACCATTTATGGATGAGATGGGACCACCATTAGCAAAAACCTTATATTTACAATTTAGATACGGGGTATTGCTGATAAATGCTAAAACATGCAATTGGGGAGGTAAAAATGATAATGGCCTCCGTTCCCTTTGCTCATTAAAGGCAAAGGAAGACGATGTCCATTTACTGCTTTTTTGTCCAGCATATAAGTCACCTAGGCACCTCTGGATTAAACCCCTTTGTATAAATATGGGTGTCAGGTCATACAAAGAGGCAGAGCGTATTATTAAGTCAAATACCTCACAATTGGTAGTTTTTTGCATAAGCAGGTTCTTGTTTAATGTGTATCTCATCAGGAAAAGGCTTGGATACAAGCTGTAATGTAACATTGATGCTTGTACCTTCGCCTTTCAGCATTAGTCAATGCAGAATGCACTGAGTTCACTTTTTGTAAAATGTGCGGTTTTAAACTTGGTTTTTAGCCTGGCTTTTTAATCATGGAAAAAACCTTTTTATTTAAATTATTTAGATTTTTAACACAGTATTGTAAATTTACCCGTTTTGAATTAATCGTTACTTAGTCCCATTCTATTAATTGCCACCTATATATGTGATGAATTGTTGGTGAGGGCACTGCAAATGTTTGTCAGTAAATGTTTTAAAATCTGTAAATGTTTTACTCCTGCTTTTATGGCTATATTAGCCGAAATAAAGTTGAACTGAACTGAACTGATTGTAGCAGTTAATTTCTTATACTTGAGAAAGAAGACTGTTCAATAAATCCTTTTATTGAAAACGCCCGTCTATCTATTTTCTCGGCACCTCTGGTGAAACGAAGCATGCACGATTGACTGAGTAAAATATCTATTTATTGTTTCCTTGACTCTGAAGATCAGTTTATTCTTGGGGAAATAAAGTTGTCATGTTTATGCGGTTGTCAGAAACCAATCCCTTCTTGTTTATTCAAGAATGTTTCTAGTGACCTCTGAGCTTGCTGGCACTCACAATTAAGTCTAATAAATTCGATAGAGACCTAGTCGAAATAAGTCCTACGTCACATCTATAGGATATATTATTCCAATGCGCAGAGCCTATTGGGAATATAGGAACTACACTACAGCATATGATCCCCCACCCAAACGTCTCCCAGCTGCGTGATACCTATGAGGTCCCAAGCTTCAAAGCCCCGAAGCCCGGTCACTTCTTTGAGCCAGGTCCTGTGCCACAGGGGTGTGCAATGGGTCAGTGTGTGTGTCCCGTTCGTATGCCGCAGTGTCGCCCGACAGTCCAATAACACCAAGCGCGTCACCTCCAGAAGACAGGAAGGAATCGGGGTCCCATACAGAAATGATTGAATTCTGGCAAGGCCCAGCTCCCCCAGCTCGAGCCTATATGCCGGGTCGGACCACCCCCCATTGAACCAGTCATATATGGAGAAAAATCACGTGGCTAGGAAATATAGATAAAGATGAGTCATCCCCAAACCCCCGTTGAATGAGGGGATCCTACAAGTACTGAGTGCCAGCCTAGACCTACACTTCCCCCACAAGAACCTGCTAGCCAAGCTGTTGAGCTCACGGAACCAGGCCCTGGGAAAGCACATGGGAGTGTTCTGAAGCATCTAAAGGAAGCGGGGAAGCACCATCATCTTAAAAAGGGCCACCCTCCCCATGGGATTGAGGGGCAACGACTGCCACTGCTGGAGGTCCGCCTTGGCCCGCTTCACCAGTGGAGTGACATTGAGGGCCCAGCTGAGCTCGGGCATCTAGGTCACCCAGATCTCCAGGTACTTGAATGATTGACGACGCAGAGGTATTTCGGATTGCCAGTCAAAGCATTCCCGGGAGTGGTGAAGAGGAACCAGGACCAATTTGTTGGGATTCAAACGGAGGCCCGAGGTCTGTTCGAAGGACTGCAAGATACGGAGGCAATGGGGGCCAGAACGGGCAGGGTCTGCCAAGTAGATAAGCGACGCTGGGCCATTCCCATCCCCGCATCCGATCACAAGACCGCATCAAGGACGCCAAGGGCTCCATCACTAAGGCAAAAAGCAGGGTGAAGAGGGGGCAACCTTGCCTCGTCCCCCTGCAGACCGAGAAGGGCTCCAACAGGACTCCGTTCACTAGAACACGGGCCCTCAGGAGGATGTACAGAACCTTGACCATGGTCCTAATGTGGGGACCAAGTCCCATCATGTCAAGGACATCTTGAAGGAAGCCCCAGTCTACCGAGTCGAAGGCCTTCTCAAAGTCTACCAGGAGAAGCGCAAGGTAAGGGGTGAGGAGATGGCGATGGGCCACAGCGGAGTGCAGTCTATGAAGACAGTGTTGGATGCTGTGAGAGGGCATAAACCCACATTGGCCGGGGTGGACCATCATAGACAGGTGGGGTTTAAGTCACTGGGGAAGGAGGGTGGCAAACAGCTTGACCTCAGTGTTTATGAGAGAGATGGGGCGGTAATCTGAGCACTGTGGTGAGGGGGGCTAGGACTTCAGAAGGACCACAATAGAGGCTATGTCCGTTTCTTGAGGGAAGGAGACTTTCTTCACGGCTTCTCAAAACAGTGCATCTAGGTGGGGGATGAGAATATCTCGATAGTGAGCGTAATATTCTTGAGGAAGGCCATCTGGGCCCGGTGTCTTGCCGGATGAAATAAGATCGATTGCTTCTTCAATTTCCTCATAGAAGATAGGACGATCCGGATCGGCTGACAGTGGAATCCACACTCGGAAGGCGGCCACCCTCCACGTCCATCAGGTCCTTAAGGGACAGGACCAGGGCTCGGGCATCGTATAGCCTGCGGTAGAAGGCGGCAAAGGCCTGCGCCATCTTCATTTGGGCACGGGACAGTAACCCATCTGGTGCCGCTATTTCGGGGATTATACGGTTCGCCTTTGGGTACGTAGCCAGGCGGTGAAGGAGTGAGCCATTCTTGTCGCCCCATCCATACACCCTGGCCACGGAGGAGCGCCAAAGGAGTTTGGCCACGTCCAATGACAGCTGCTTGATCTCCGACCGGAGCCGGGTCAGAAGCCTCATGTCGGAGGCATCTAGGGATCTAGCAGAGGCACGCTCAAGGCGCAGGGTCTGCGCATCCCGTGAGGTGATTTGTTCCAGTTGGATTTGTCGTTGGAGCTTGAGTTGGCCCTTGGTGACCCCCCTAATCGTGGCCTTGCCCGCCTCCCAGAGGGGGCCCGGGGAGGACACGGAGCCCTCATTAAAAAGAAAGTATTGTTTTAGTTCCTGTTTCAACACCTTCCTAAAAGCTTTGTTTGAAGAAATCAGGCATTTAGCCTCCATGGCCGGACAGAGGCGGGGGGGACCTGTACGGATCATCATTGGCGAGTGGTCAGAGATACCTCTCGGGAGAAGTGAGACGTCCTGAATCAAAAGACAATCCGTCGAAGGGACGAAGATGGCGTCAATGCATGCCTGAGTGTGCTGCTGAGGTGTGTGTGAATTGTTTAGAGTGAGGGTGCCATAGCCGCCAGGCGTCGCATAACCCCAGTGATGCGGACCACAAGCTCAGCTGTTTGGATTGTGCAATTCTACCATGAGATGAAGGGCCTGTCGTGTCGAGGTCGGGTGAGGAGACCACGTTAAAGTCACCCCCAAGGAATATGGGACCGGGGGCAGGAACACCAGGAGGTCAACAGATTTGGGTAGGACCATCGTCAGCATTGAGGGGGGAGAATAAAGGGATACCTGGTTAAGCGGGTTACCGTTTAGTGCGCCACTGAGGGCCAGGAGTGTGCCCTGGGCAACAAGAGATGTTTGGACAGTCACCAGAGGAAGGGATCGTTTCACCAGGATCGCCACCCCTCGGGAACCCCTTGTAAACCCCGAGTGCCACACCCTATCATAGCCGTGCCGCGCTAAGAAGGGGCAGTGGTTACCCAACAGGTGGGTTTCCTGTAAGAGTAGGATGTCCGCCCCTAGGCGCTGCGCGAATCTGAGGACAGCCATGCGTTTAAAGCGGTCCAGGAGCCATTAACGTTCCAGGACATGACTAGCAGGGGGCAGTTTAATAATGGTGCGTCAGACAGGGTGTTTGGGATGGCTGTGGGACTACAAGTCTGAAAGGGGAGGTCTGGTCTTTCTGTCTTGTTGGGTGTACATCAGGGTGCTTCGTGAATGCTGGTGTGGTAGAACTGAAAAAAAAAAAATGAGGAAAAAACTCTGGACAACGGTCCCACTCCCCCACCCTACATTTCAAGAACAGAAGCATCTGTTGCCCTAACAACAAACCAGAGAGTGAACAACCAAAAAAAAATGCTTGGGAATTGGAAAGCTTGGAGGACCCCTCCTCATTTCAGGATGCACATGAACGAGTCCATCGAGAAGGAAAAGAATATGGTAAGATCAGGCACCCCCTCTGGCTGCGGAGCCAGGCCCGGCAGGCAGAGGTGAGTTCAAGCAGGTTCATTCAAAAGCATCAGACTGCATGAGAGATCCGTTTCCAGGAGAACAACCAAGGAGGGTCGGGGCAAAGCACCCCCATGGGCCAAGTGGTCAGATGAACCTGAGTGTCTCCCAGTGGAAGTGTCATCAGAGAGCAATATCTGTTGAAGGGGGCGACCCAATGGGGAGTCTGAACGGGTCCGACTCTGTCGACGGCGCCTGCGGGAGTGGTTACGTTGGGGCCGGGGAGCGGGAGGAACGGGGGGAGCAGGTCCACCTCCAGCTCCTCCCTTGTGCGGAGCTCGGTCATCAGTGTGCAAAGGGTGTTCCTCCATCGCCCAGGTCCAGGCCTCTGTTGGGTTGTCGTAAAACAAGGTCTTGTTGGCGAATACCACTCGTAGGCGTGCCGGGAGGAGGAGCCGGTATTGGATATTGAGCGCCCTTAGCTTTTGCTTAACTTCATCGAAGGAGCGGCGCTGGCTCTGGACCGGGTGTAGTCCGGGAAAATCATGGTATTGCGATTTTCATGTGTGAGTCGCTGCTGCTTGCGGACCTCTGACAGGATGATGTCCCCGTCTTTGGAGTCACGGACCCTCATTATGATTGGTCAGGGGGCCGCATCTGGAGGAGGCTTAGGGGCCAGGGACCGATAGGCCCATTCAATCGTGATCCAAAGAGAAAGAGAGCCCTCAGGGACACATGATACAAGCCATTTCTCCAGAAAGTCTGCCGCGCGGCCCTGCTCCACTCCCTCCAGGAAGCCCACCAGGCGAAGATTATTGTGTTGAGACCTGTTCTCTGCTTCATCTGCCCGGCGGTGCAGCTCCTGAGTGGGTGACTGAAGGCGGGCCACCTGCCCCTTGAGTTGCTGAACATCGTCTTTAACATCGGACTCCTGAGGCGGAAGCCGGGAGCGCTAGGAAACTTCTTCTTCTTTTTAAAACATTTGTGATACTGTGCTTTTAAAATTACTTACTCACTTGCACTCTTGCCCTCTTAAACAGCGGACTGACGCTGCAACGACACCCCTTGATTTTGCTCGCCAATTCACGAGGGCGAGGCGCGTCACGAGACACGCCCCCTCAGCTGGCCACGCCCCCTCACCAGGTGTACAAATAGCGCACCCAGTGCCCTGGCGTCGCATTTACCATCGGACTCCTGAGGCGGAAGCCGGGAGCGCTAGGAAACTTCTTCTTCTTTTTAAAACATTTGTGATACTGTGCTTTTAAAATTACTTACTCACTTGCACTCTTGGCCTCTTAAACAGCGGACTGACGCTGCAACGACACCCCTTGATTTTGCTCGCCAATTCACGAGGGCGAGGCGCGTCACGAGACACGCCCCCTCTGCTGGCCACGCCCCCTCACCAGGTGTACAAATAGCGCGCCTAGTGCCCTGGCGTCGCATTTAACATCGGACTCCTGAGGCGGAAGCCGGGAGCGCTAGGAAACTTCTTCTTCTTTTTAAAACATTTGTGATACTGTGCTTTTAAAATTACTTACTCACTTGCACTCTTGGCCTCTTAAACAGCGGACTGACGCTGCAACGACACCCCTTGATTTTGCTCGCCAATTCACGAGGGCGAGGCGCGTCACGAGACACGCCCCCTCTGCTGGCCACACCCCCTCCAACGCCCTGACCCTCCACTATATATCATGTGTCTCGGTAGGAAGCGCAGCGGACGAGCGCAACGGGCGCAATGAATGCGCGCCAAAGGCGCGCCTAAGGCAAGCCCGTCTGCGCCCGTCCGCGACCAGACGGGGCCAGGGGCCATCACTCCTGGTTCCCACACTCTCTTGGTCAGGACTTATTCCTCGGAGGCCCTACTTAGCATAGGTAGTGGAGCTGTTGTCCACTGTACCCACATCTAAGCTCCTACAGAGCTTCCCACTCGATGTCCGGCCTGTAAATATCCCTTCCGCAACCTCTCTACGCCTACTTCAGCACAAACATACCGCATGTTTGCGCTAAATTGCCGCTCTCTACCCAAACACAGCACGCAGATTGCTATGCTGCTAGAGGAACAAAAACCAGACGCAGACTTCCTGACGGAGACGTGGCTCACTGCGCATTCTGAGCCAGACGTAGTTTCAGCCCTACCTACAGGTTATCATATCGTCCGGTTGGACAGACCGGAAGGGAGAGGCGGAGGTCTGGCGATCATATTGAAGATCCAGTACCAATGCCGCACCTCAACAGAAACTATTCCTGAGTGCGAGAGCATAGCATTCTGCATTGAGTTTAATGCTAATAGCTCCTTTTCCGGCACCTTGATTTATCGCTCCCCAGAGTCATCAAAAATGTTCCATAGGTCTCTTCCAGAGATTATAGCAGAAAGAATTATGACCTCGGCCAACCACACGGTCCTAGGGGACCTTAATTTTCACTTTAACTCCCCCTCAGACCAATTCGCTAAAGAATTAATAGACGACCTTGGAGCCCTCCAAATGTCCCAGCTGGTGTTAGCTCCAACTCACGAAAAGGGCAACTTACTGGACCCCATATTTAGCAACTGCCCCGGTCTGTCGGTCGACCTACCTATTCCCCTTCCATGGTCGGACCATTTCCTGGTCCTGTTTACCTGGACTACACTAAAAGTTCCCCAGCTACCACCCCAAGCTACTATTAGGAGAAATTGGACAAAGCTCCCCTTGGATGCCTGGTTACACAACCTGGACGTTACCCGTCCACTACCCTGCCCAGACCCCAATGTGGCAAATGGAAACTATGTAGGCTGGATTACAAACTCACTAGATCCGATCCTCCCTCTTCGCAGATCCTCCCCAAAGAAAACACATAAATCTGCCCCCTGGTTTTCCGACTCCCTAAGGGAACTAAAACGCCTTTGCAGGCAACGAGAGAGAGCCTGGCGACCAGATTTCCGCTCGGATAAAAAAGTCGCCTATAAAGAGGCGATTAAAGCTTACAAAAAAGGAATTAGGTTTGCCCAGGCAACCTATTACTCAGATAAAATTCTTGAAGCTAAATCCAAGCCGAAGGAAATCTTTAGTATAATAAAGCTATGCACCAGTTCCAATACTGCATCTCCGCCTAATAAAACCCAGGACCAATGTAACGAGCTTGCGAACTTTTTCCATAACAAAGTCTTAAAAATCTACTCTTCATTCCCAAAAGTAGCCACAAATCGGGACGCGACTGCCCCACCCCTCCCTAGATCGCACCTTCACCCTGAGCAGCCCTCCCTCGAGCACTTCCTTCCTCTGGATCTCGACACCCTAGACAAGGTGGCACGCCAAGTCAAATCGGGCTCCCCATGTGACCCTGCCCCTCCAGATGTCCTGTTGCAGGCATCTAAAGCCACCCTGCCGGTAATGCTGGAACTTCTAAATTCGTCCATCTCCGCGTGCATAGTTCCTACGGCATGGAAGCAAGCCATGGTGCGGGCGCTGCTGAAGAAATCCAGCCTAGACCCCGATGATCACGCCAGCTACCGCCCCATCTCACTTCTCCCTTGGGTTAGCAAGGTTCTAGAGAAGTTTATAAACGCCCAACTCGTTCAGTTCCTGGAGAACCACTCTCTGCTACATACATCCCAGACAGGCTTCAGACCGAAGCATGGCACAGAAACCGCCTTGCTAGCAGTCACCGAAGAATCTCGAAAGGTACTGGATCAGGGGGGATCAGTGGCAGTGATCCTCCTTGATCTAAGTGCCGCATTCGATACGGTCAGCCATACCACCTTGCTGGACCGTCTCCATGACATCGGAGTATCTGGTGACGCACTAAGGTGGTTTGAGTCCTTCCTGTCTGAGAGATCCTTTCGGATCTTTGACGGCGAGACAATGTCCTCTAGGAAACCTCTTAGCTGCGGAGTACCACAGGGCTCTTCCCTGAGTCCTGTGCTGTTCAACGTGTACATGAGGCCACTGGCGGGAGTCGTCGAACCGTACGGCATCAAAATTGTGTCATACGCCGACGACACTCAGCTAGTGGTCTCATTGGCTGCTGGTAACAACAGGCAACTCCCGGTAGATCTGCTAAAATGCTTAGAGGATGTCAAGGGATGGATGACCACCTCCTCCCTAAAGCTGAACGGGGACAAGACGGAGCTAATGCTCCTAGGCCCAACCTCTCCAGTGCCTTTCACCTCTTTATGGCCCTGTGCACTGGGCCCTCCTCCCACCCCCAAGGAAAGTGTCAAGAGCCTGGGAGTGTGGCTGGACAACAAACTCTCCTTCTCCACCCAGGCCACTAAGTTGTCCGCCACATGTTTTGGCTTACTAAGAATTCTTAGAAAGATCCTTCCGCTTCTACCTTTAGAGGCTAGAAAGGTGGCCGTACAAGGCCTCATTCAGTCCCATCTGGATTCAAACAATGCCCTGTATGTGGGGGCACCCGAAATGACCCTCCGGAAATTGCAGATCGTGCAAAACTGTGCAGCGCGCACCCTGCTGCAGATCCCACGATCCCAGTCAGCCAGACCTGCTCTGAAGAGTCTCCACTGGCTGCCAGTGAGGCAGAGAGTAGCATTCAAGGCATTATGCATGGCACATCACGCCTTCTGGAAAACAGGCCCACCCATTAACAACGACCTTGTCATCCCCTATCACCCAAACAGGAATCTCAGGTCGATGGAGGCCTTCCTTGCTGTTGTTCCCAGAGTGAAGAGAGCCAGATCGGGTGGCAGGCTGTTCTCTCTTAACACTGCCAAACTCTGGAATGCCCTTCTCCTCTCACTCCGGTCTAACCCAAATCTGCTTCTATTCCGGAAAAACTTGAAGACACTACTGTTTGCTAAATCCTTCGTGTCTTAAAACTTCCGTTCTTGGTCATTTCCGCCTCAGCACAGCTCAGCGCTTGGACGCCCTCGGGCAGCAATCGCGCTCAATAAATTTATTTTCATTCATTTTTCATACGGGTTTCAGTTAACTACCATTATCTTAAAAATGTCACTGCTTATAGACATGGCAAAAGCATCAAAACAGGCATTCCACCTTTGTTTCATAGACTTCAGGGCAGCATTCGATAACATTGATCGAGCAAGACTCTGGAGGAAATTGGCACACTGGGGATTCTGCCAGTACTCTTGGACTTGCTAGTATATCTTCATACTGACACCTGGGTGCAGGTAAAACTAGATAATAGCATACACCTTTCAAAGCGCATCCCAACCACCAAGGGGCTCAAACGAGGATGCATGCTTGACCGAACCTTGTTTAATCTTTACATGGCGGATATGACACAAACCCTAAATTCATGTAAAGCGCACGCACCACAACTGGGCAGCAAGGCCCTATCTAGCATCCTATATGCTGACGACGTGGGCCTGGCCAGTCACACTCAGGTGGGTATGCAACATATATGCAATACATTGCAGAAGTACACAGCAGAAAACTCCCTCGAAGTGAATTACAGGAAAACCACATCACTGGCAATAAAAAGGGGCAAGCTTCACCCACACACATGGCACTTGGACAAAGCACCAATCGTGAACACTACAGCTATAAATACTTAGGGGTTATCATCCATAACGTAGGACAATTCGCCGGCCAGCTTGAGACGATCCAAAGAAAAGCGATGGTTATAGCATCAACATTAAAGCAGCTAACATCCAAACTAACAGGCCCTATGCTCTCCCCTCTCCTCCAGGTAGCACATTCCAAGATCCTACATACCATCACATATGGAAGTGAATCTCTGAGAGAAAGACTCCAAAATTTTGGACAGTACAGTAGCCAGGGCCTATAGAATTATGTTTAACATACCAACCTACGTCTCTCCAGCTCAGATCTGGTTGGAGTTTGGTCTCACCAAACAACATCTAGCAAGGCAAGGGTCCTACCTAATCTACTGGCATAATTTCAGGAATGCACCCCCTCACACTATAAACCATCTTCTTTGGCAAGAGCTTCACCCCAGAATTACATCACTGGCCAGAAAATTCCTAAAAGACTGCCTGACAACCACTGGTTTCTCCAGGCTCTGAGATACTCAAATCACCCAGCATGCAGCTTTCAAACTAGCAGTGTGAAAGGCAACAAGGAAACTATCCCTGGTGGAAGACAAAGCCTCCTTTGCTGGTAGAAATCAAGCCTGAATGACAATTAACGGCTACAAATTGCTGAGCTCTGAGCCATATTTCAGCCTGGGTTACTCAAGGAAAGTAAAAAAAAAAATTCTAAATTACCGGCTATGGAAAACCTCCTGCAATCCTGCATCTCCCACCATAGTTGAGGGGGCACACTTCTATGAACTGCCGCCTGTGCAGCAATGGAACTGAGGACATGGCACATCTAATCTGTTTGTGCATCAACTTAAAGGAGGAGAGGGCTCGCCTGCTTAAACCACAATATATCCTCCGTAGGATCGACACCCGGAGACAAGCCATGATTGTGCACTTCAAACCAGAGGACACGCAGATAAATGGAAAGCTAGTAAAATTTCTGACACTAGCAGAAAATAAACTGTAAAGTGCTGCACAGTTACAGTCTTTGCAACAACCAACACCGCGACCACCAGCAACTGCAAGCTCCCAAACTAATGACCATTCGCTTAGTCAGACAGGCCCCTGGAACTGGATTGGGGTACATTGAGTAATGGGGAGGAGACAAGATGGCGGATTGACGCTGTCTCTGAGCATCAGCACACAGAGGACCTCCCGAGGCTTTGGAGTCAGAGCTGGATGAAAGATACTGAAATAAGAGGAATATGAGGAGATATGTGAAAATGGAGGCTACGGACAAATCTTCCTTTTCATATTGCTGGAGCAGGATTGTAGACTATAAATCACTGGCTGAAAAAGACTCACCTCACTGGAACTGTTGAAAACCGCCAAACCTCTGTATTGAATGCAGGCGATTTCAAGAATTGGCTCCAAACGCCTGCCGCATACCCAGGTTGCTGTGTGCTTAGCAGCTCAGCGTTCTTCACTGAGACTGCCCTTTTGGCTCACATTGTGCCCGCAGCCACACACAACTTTTGGTGTATTTCGGATGATGGCCCCACAGAAGAGCACTGCGAGGAACACCTGTGCAGCTAGCTGCCTGCCGGTAAGTGCAGCAGGGGCTGTGGCGGTTGATCCAGGTATGGAGGTTCAGAAAGCAGATCTTTCCGGCCATGCTGCAGGGACTGGGAAGCTTGGAAAACCGGTATTGCGATTCTTGCAATTAAAGCAGTCAGTGGAGTTACTTTCATCAGAGGGCGCAATGGAGGCAAGCCCTATTAACAGACTAGCAGAAATTGTGACTTACGCTATAGATGCGCAACAAAGTAACACTGTGCTTATATCCCCGGGTTTCAGTAAGATAAATAACCCGGCGGAGATTTATCCGGTTCAGTACCAATCTCGGGTTGTTGAAATAGACTGCCATGATAGCCATGGGGATTCTGTCAGGACACCCGAGGATAGGGAAGATATGGAAATTCAAGCCCCTAGTTAAGCCGCTAATAGTCCCAAAAGGCCCGATAACCGTGGGGAAAAAACGTATGCCTCACTTAATGGTGTGGACCAATCTACAGAAAGCATGGAAACAGAATTAGAATCAGACTCTGAATGTGGTGTCAACAAAGAGAAACAACAGTTGTTGCCCTCAGATGCTATTTTAGCGGAGTTGGCCCAGATGGGAAAGCTACTGTCCGCGCTCAGTACTACATCAATAAAATCAGTAACTGTGTCTATTCTTGAGGCAGATGCTTTAGCAGAACTGAGGCCAACAGAGCGCAGCGTTCATGGTATGGAGGGCGGTACTCCAATGCGGAATAATGGGCTACTCGAAAATAACTCATGCATTTCAGAAGAAAATGCTATGGCCCCCACTACCCCATCAATGACTTTTCATTGGGTAATCATAAAGTGGATCTTAAACCTGGGAGGCCTGAGGCGGATGAAGGGTATAAAAAGGGGCAAAACAATACTGCGTTAGTGGGCATAGAAAGACAAATCCCAAAGCTAAAACACCGAGGGATACAGGGGAAAAAATAAAAAAGCTTGAATCGGCCAGTCGTCTGGTAAGCAGAGATCGACGCAATTGAAAAGTGTGGAGGTGGTTAGCCCCATTCGTCGATGGGTACAAACCATAGGTGGGGTTAAAACCCTGATATCTAGACTCTCGGAGGCTGGACGATGTTTGTGGGGCAAACAGATTGTCAGTGGGTGGGACGCCTGAGGGGATGCCTGAGGAAACATGCTTCCATCAAGCTGCCGGTGTGCCCTGCGAGGAAGAAGTTCTCCAAGGTAAAGATGCTCAAGATGGCGAAGCGTTGCTACTCTCACTAATTCTGCAAACCCTTAAAGATCAAAGGGAGGAAGCACAGGAACTTTTTGATCAAGTTAGAACAGACAATCATGACATACAGACTTCGAAAGTTGGGGCTCTTACAAATGATATAACGGAACTACAGCTAAGAGTAGATTACACGGAAGAAACAACTTCTAAGATAACTAACACGGTTCAGCAGCATGTTGACTTGCTTGCAACAATGCAGTTAAAAATTGAGGATATGAAAAATCGCCAGAGGAAACATAATCTGAAAATTTTTGGCATTCCGGAAGGGCAAGATGGGTCAGACCCTAGGGCCTTTGTGGTGCAGTTATTGCAGAAGGCTTTTCCAGACCTGGGAGACTGGGACTGGGATTCCCAGATTCAAAGAGCCCACAGACTGCCATTGGTACATCGCAGGCAGGATGCTCGCTACTCACGCCTTTTTCTTATTTATTTTGGTAACTTTTTGCCTCAACAAGCTGTCTCTTTGAAGGCTATACCTAGAACACCTGTTTCAGTTGAATCATTCTCTACTTTTTTTCGGTCAGATTTTTCTAAAACAACAATGGACAGGCGTTGGCAGCTTAGACAATTGATTGACCCATTAAAATCTACTGGGGTACAAGTATATCTGCAGGAACCGGAACCCCTGAAGGCAGTACGGGAGGGGCAATCATATTTCTTTGTATCTGAACTGGAAGCAAAGGAAGTACTTCACAGATGGCAGAAAGGGGGGGTGTTAAAAGGATCAGGGGCCAGGTGTGATTTATGCTTATGTTGAGGGATGGTTATGGTAAAATCTCTTCCTCTGTATTGTTTTTTCCTTGCTTTTCTATTTTTCTTGTTCGTTTATATTCTAAACGGATGTTGGGAAGTTGTGCCTCGGGAGTCACTGTGGAGACTGGAGTCTCAGTCTGCTGCCAAATCAAGCGGCAGCTTGGAAGAGGATGATTCCTCCTTCTAGGTGTATAGCGGTGGGTCCACCTCCACTGGAGGCAGGGACTATGTGGGGGTGTGGGAGGGTGCAAAAAAAAGATAAATTCAATGGGAGGGTAACAGGAAATAAAAAGGTCAACAAGGCAGTTGAAAACAGTATTAAATTAATTAAACTGGAAGCAATGGTTAATAGAGTTGTATTTTTGATGTGGATTGGTTTAAGTGTTAAGATGACCCTACTATCTTTGATGCGATAAATGTAAAAATGTTGAACTTAGAGGGGGAATGTGTGGTGATGGGTGATTTTAACTGTGTTATGGACTATGAAATTGACAAAACACTACCGGGTGCATTTTATAGAATGTGGAGGACAAAGGCTGCAATAAGGGTACAAAGACGGCTACAGGCTGTTAGGGATGTGTGGAGAACGTTATACCCTAATATACCAGGTTATACTTACTATTATGCTCCACACAAATTAAATTCTTGGATAGACATGGCTTGGGCTACAGATCCTATTGTATGGTCAACGGAAATGAAAATTTGTCCGAAAGTTACTTCTGCCCACAACCTTATTTTTCTTACATTTAAGACTCTTGATGAGAATAAGGCACCAAGATCCTTCTCGTTTCCTAGGTATGTACTGTCTGATCAGGAGTATGTGGTTAAGATCATGGGTCAACGTGAGTTTTTTTTTAAGGAAACTATAGGATCAGCTTCTCCTAAAATAGTGTGAGACACATGAGGGTACACACAACAGTATATTTGGCGGCAAAACAAAGACCGAATAAATGCAACTAAAATACCTACATTGGGGGCGTGGCCAAGATGGCGGGCTGAGCGGTCGCACTCGCTGTGAGCTCCGCCGGACCCGAGCCCTTAACCTCCTAATTTAACACTGGTCTCCCCCTTGGAACCGTGCATTTGGCGAGATAAAGGCGCTGGATGTCGGAGTGGAGGCTGTGAAGGCAGAAATTGCCGGCATCTGAAATAGAACGATCCCGGAACCCTGGCCGGGTGCTGAGAGGGCCTTTGGTTCGGAGCGGAGGTGGAGCCGTGGTTTGGTTTGGGAGACCGCCCGCCTTGGTGACTGAGGAGGAACCGCCGCTGCCTCTCGTCGGACCCCGACCTTCACCGCAGCATTCTACCCTGCGGCGAACCCCGAGGAACTGAGCGACTTGGTGCCGAGCGTCGAAGGGGAACGCCGTGGGGCTGGACATTACGCAAGGCCGTGGCTTTGGCCTAGTCCCCGGGACGACGGAGGTGCCGGGAATCGAGAGGCGTTACATTCGCCCAGCAACCCAGCGGAGGTGCCCTCTGGATATGGAACTGCATTCTCGGACTTGCAAGTACTGAGAAAAAAGGCCGAGAGACTCGATACTGCGGCCCAGGAGGATCTCGCACGTGGCGCCGAAACTGTGGCCTACCTCTCCGGGAACCCCGGAGGCGCACTGGTGGAGAGATTTGGCGGAGATCAGATCCCTGTATCCCCCCCCCGACAGCCTCCGCGGCCGCCGCCGCTTCATCGTCTCTGAGAGACTGGGGAAGAAGGCTTTGGGTGTGAAATTCCTGGTACAAACTTGGAGGTAAAGCGGTGACTCATTTGGAATCAGCCCCACGCTGAGACGCCTGAGAGGACTTTCCCAGACCGATTTGTGGAGGCCATCTGAAGAGGAATCGGGGAGTCCGCCGGCGGTGTCGGCGGTGGTGAGCGAGGGCACAGGACCGGACGGGTCGGGCCTGGAGACTCGGGTGGGACGCTGGTCCCCGGGTTGAACGGATCGTGAGTCGCCCTATTGCTGGATGTGGCCTGCCGGAGGTGCGGACTGAGGCCCCCACGGGGGTTGGCAGCGTGGCACGTGGCTGTAGCGGCCTACCGGTGAATCGACTAGCGGCCTTGCGCCGAACATTCCAGAAGGCACCCCAGTAGCCTCAATGGCGAACAACAAAGGGTCCAAGAAGGGGGACCGCACCCTGCCGGACATGTTGGGCAGGAATGCTGCGAGACAGGATAGGGGGCAGCCGTCTCAGAGTCTTCCGGGCGGCTCCCAAGGAGCGAGTGGAGGGGAGCCCCGGTCACAAGATCTTTCCTTGAGTCCCTCTTTGGCACCCTGCGGGACGACTTCCAGACCCTCAAGCAGGAGGTGGCGGGTGAGGTCCGGGAAATCCGACGGGAGGTGGATAGCCTAGGAGAGAGAGTGGCTACGGTGGAGGGCGCTGGCCATGCCAGGGACGAGGAGATCACGCAGTTGCAGCAAGAGGTTATACGGCTCCGAGACCAGAATCTTGATCTTCAGTCACATACCGAGGACCTTGAAAACAGCTCCCGGAGGAACAACATCCGAGTTCGGGGTGTTCCGTCCCGCGAAGAAGGGGAGGACGTAGCTGCATACCTGCAGGACCTATTCAGAGAGGTGCTGGGGGAATCGGATGATTTCCCTATTCGTATCGATAGAGCGCACAGAGTTGGCCTACAGCGCAGGGCCTCGGCGCCCCCCCCGGACATCTTGGCCTTCCTGCCGGACTATCCCCTGAAGGAAAGGATACTTCGTGAAGCACGGAAGAGATCATCTATGGACTTTAGGGGTCATCGTGTGGCGCTTTACCAAGACCTCGCAGCACCCACTCTGCAGAAACGCAAGGCCTTTAAAATAGCGACGGATTTTCTTAGGGAGCATGGCACTCAGTACTCCTGGGGGCACCCTTTCCGTCTTATCTTCCGGTGGAACGGGACCCTACACCAGCTGGGGTCCCTTCAGGATACATGTGGGGTGCTGGGTATCACTGCTACAGACGACGGAACATTCACTCCTCGCCAGCGCCGTATCACCAGGGATGGCTGGCAGATGATCCCGGGCCGGCGGTCGTCGGCCTCCTCAACGCGACCGGGTTCGCCTACTGCAGCTGCGGACCTGGATGACGCACCACGAGCTACAGTTACCGACGCTGAGACAACTGAAGTTGCGCTGACAGCCTGAATGAACTCCGGGGGGAGATTGACATCGCTGTGTCTGTAACGCAGGTTTGGTGGTTCGGGGGGGCGGGGGACGGGGGAGTGCGTAGTGGCTGGACGTCCACTTTTTTGACTTTCCATAGGCCTGTCCGTCATGGACCGGACTAGGACACTGGTTTCCGGTGGGGTGTTGGGAGATCCAGGGGGTGGGGTCGGGGTTGTTGGGACAGTTCCAGTTGCGGGTGGGAACTGGGGTCCGTTTGGGAGAAGGAGGGGGGGGGGGAACAGTTCTTGGGGGGATTGGGATGGGGGGATGGGCAAGGGGGAGGGATCCGGGTGTTGGCGGGAGTGGGGGGGGGTCTTCCAGTGCACAATGGGGTTCCTTGTCATTCTGATAATGTATATGCTTCTTGGTTTGCTCGGACTTGAATGCCTCACTTACAGTTTTGACTTTCTATTTGCATTGCTGAAGAGGGGGAGGGGGTGGGTTATCCAGTGCTTGTTGTTGCCTATGGCTATCCGGACATTGGCTGGGCCTCTGGTTTTGCTCGGTCATTTCTGCACCACACGTGATAGTGCCCTGTTCCCTATTATGTCACCTTCATCACGCAGCGCTTTTGCCCCTGCTGTCCTGGTACTGTGGGGCCCCATTGCTCTTTGCTATTCCTCTTTACATGCCTTCTGACACTTGCAAGGTGGTGACTCTGAATGTTCACGGGCTGAATAACCCATTCAAGAGGCGGGCTGTGCTCTCCCTTCTGGAGAATACCCAAGCAGACATTTGTCTCCTCCAGGAGACGCACCTCCTCTCGCAAAACACGCATAGACTCCGTTCTCATAAGTTCCCTTCACAGTTCTTCTCCTCTTGTACAACTAAAACCGCTGGGGTGGCGATACTAGTGGCCAGACACTTTCGGGGGGAGGTCCTCCACAAGTTTACTGAACAAAAGGGCAGGCTCCTTGCATATCGGTTCAAGATAGGGGGCCTCCTGTTTACGATCGGGTCCTTATATAGCCCTAATGAAAGGCAGGACCGCTTTTTGCAGACCGCGATCGAGGACATCACTTCCTCCCAGGACCGTCACATTATACTCGGCGGTGATTTTAACATGGTATTTAACTCTGCAATAGATAGATCGGCACAACGCTCCCCGCAGGTGGGGGAACTCTATGCGGACCGTAAGGCCCAGCTAGAGGAGGTCGACCCCCTTGATTTGTGGCGACACATGCACCCCACGAATAGGGACTACTCATACTATTCCCATGCGCACAAGACGTACGCAGGCTGGACCACCTTTTGGTTACCTCCCCGGTGCAGGCGCTAACATCGGGGTCTGAGATAGGTGTGATCTCCCTCTCGGACCACGCCCCAGTTGAGGCTACGTTGCGTTTGCCGCTGGCTGTCTCTCGGCCCAGAACGTGGCGTCTACGTGACACGCTGTTACACAGGAAGGAAGTGGTGGCCCGTATTGAGGAGGCGATCCGAGAATATCAGTCCCATAATGACAACGCCGACACTAGCCAGGCCACGCAATGGGCAGCACTAAAGGCGGTGATTCGAGGGGAATTCTTGGCAATTTCCGCGGCTGATAACAAAGAACGGCAGGCCAAGAGAGATGAACTTACAGGTCGGGTCAGAGAATTGGAGCAGATACATCGTAGGACTGGGGCTCCCCGGATTTGGAGGCAGCTTAAGGAAACGAGGAAGCTCCTGGCGGCCTTGGATCTTGATCGGGTGGAGTATGCGGCACTTCAGCTGCGTCACACCTTCTATACTGGAGGAGACCACTGTGGCAAATTGCTGGCCCACAAGCTTCGAGTGACACGTCAGAATCAGATAGTTAAGGAAATCTCTGATCCAGCAGGGAACGTAGAGACGGAGGACGCTCGGATCGCGGCCGTCTTCTGCGAGTTTTATAAGGATCTTTACACTGGAGAACCCCCGGATGAGGCAGCTATGACTGCCTATCTGGATTCGGTTACGCTGCCATCCCTGGATCCTTCGCAGGCGGAGTATTTGGATAGAGACATCCGGATAGAGGAGGTGATCTCTGCTATTGCCAGACTTAAACATGGCAAAGCGCCTGGCCCAGATGGCTTCACGGCCCTTTATTATAAAACCTTCTGCACATCTCTGGCCCCAGTACTCACACATCTCTTCAACTCCTTTGCTGACCCCGGAGCTATTACACCTGATTTACTCCGGGCCTCAGTTACGGTTATCCCTAAGCCCGGGAAAGATCCGAAATACTGTGGGTCCTACCGACCGATTTCTCTTTTGAACATCGATTTGAAGCTATACACAGGGATTTTGGCCGCGCGCCTCGCTCTTCACTTGCCCGGTCTCATCGACCCTGACCAGGCAGGGTTTGTCCCTGGGAGACAGACAGTGGACAATACGAAACGGATTGTCCACCTTTTAGAGAAAGCTTCCCGGATCCCGGGAGAACGAATGATGCTGGCGGTGGACGCCGAGAAGGCTTTTGATCGAGTCCACTGGCCCTTCCTGGAGCAAGTTTTAATGAAAGCCGGGATAGGAGACAAGTTCAGATCCATGATTCTTAACTGTTACAGGCAACCATCAGCTGTGGTTCAGGTTAACGGGTTTACGTCTGCGACCTTTGACATTGAACGTGGTACTCGGCAGGGCTGCCCGCTCTCGCCTTTACTCTTTGCTCTTTATATGGAGCATTTCGCTCAACGGGTGCGTGATAATCCTGCGGTGGCCGGAATCCGGATGGGGGGCTTCACGCACGCTATTAGCCTCTACGCGGATGATGCCATCCTGTCCATTGATGAACCCCGGATGGCTCTACCGGTGTGTATAGAGGAACTGGACTCCTTTGGCGTGGTGGCGGGGTTTAAAATGAATATGGGCAAGTCAGTGGCTTTAGATGTCTCCCTCAAGCCGGCTACCAGAGCCTATTTACAACATAGGTTTCCTATGCTTTGGTCCTCGGGTGCGGTACCTTATCTGGGGATTCAGATTGCGCCCACTCTGCCGGCCATGGTTTCGGCCAACTACCAAGCACTAGGAACAAAAATTAGGGAGGAATTAGGGCAATGGAATCGCGGGACACTCTCCTGGCTGGGCAGGATAGCTGCTGTCAAAATGACGATTTTGCCACAAGTACTTTATCTTTTCAGGGCCTTGCCGCTCCAACCGCCGGTTGGGTGGATACCGCAACTACAGGCGGATGTTTCACACTTTGTTTGGCAGGGTAAGAAGCCTAGAATGCGCAGAGCCCTCTCGCTGCTGGCCCCCGAGGCAGGCGGTTTGGGGATACCGGATTTCCACAAATATTTTCAGGCTGCGCAGCTCCGTTATCTAGTGGAATGGAGTAAATGGGAGTCCGATAAACATTGGCTCTTCCAGGACCAGGCGGTGGCGGGGAGACCTTTACAGGAGATTCCTTTCCTGCGCCGTCCCCATAGGCCTAAAAATCTCTACGCTTCTTTTATTACGAGAGTCCCCCTACGGGTATGGGACGCTACTAACCTCCTATACGGTCTCACCACGTTCCCGTCCCCGCTCACACCGCTAGTAGACAACCCAGATTTCACACCAGGGCTAGAAAGAGGGGCGTTCACACATTGGAGACAGGCGGGGTGTCGAGCCCTGTGTCATTTGCATAGTCCAGAAGGGGTTGTCCCCTTCTCCCAACTTCGTCAGGAGTTTTCATTACCGGAAAGCGACCCATACCACTATATGCAGGCTCGCCACTGGGCCCTCCAGCCGCAAGTAAGAGAGTCAGCTGATAGGCTCTTTCTTCCTTACGAAAAATGGCTGTTATCACGCACATCGGATGCCAAATTGATCACAGATCTCTACAAGCTTCTGCAACCACCTGCAACACACAGTTATCAACCCGGGAGGGAGCGCTGGGAAAGGGAATTGGGGAGGACCCTAAGCCCTAAGGAATGGGAACACATATCTTATAGGGCACGGCACTCGGCATACCACATGGGGCTCACTGATACTCTGACCAAGGTCTCCACCTACTGGTATTACACACCTGAACGAGTCCACGAATTTGATCATAACAAGGAGGGCACATGTTGGAGGGGATGCGGGCACCGGGGGACACTCACGCACATTTTATGGGAATGCCCATTGCTGGAGCCTTACTGGAAAGAAGTGCTGGATAATATTGACACACACTTCAACATTGAATTACCACGCTTCCCTGCTTACACCTTGTTGGGGCTTCCGAATGGCCTGATGTACCCCCTCAGATCCAGTAAGGGCAGACAGATTGCGATAGCTCTAGGCTCTGCAGTCCAGAACATTTTAATACACTGGCATACTGCTACGATTCCGTCCACCACAGGTTGGCTCCATAGGCTGTGGCATGTGTTGGGGATGGAGAGAATGTACCTCACGGTGGCGGGGGATGTGAACCAATTCAGAGAGCTCTGGCAGCCATTTCATTCCCTATTGCTCACGGAATTTAGAGAACTCACCTGCCCTAAGTACCTCCGCCTTCTGCGGCTTCCAAGCCCAATGGAGCCTGCCCAGTGATTTGCTATTGAACTTTTTTCTCCACGTGAGGCATAGCTTGATGTCTTTTCCTTTTGATTGGGGACAGTGCACTGGACGAGGGGTGGGGAGGGAAGGAGAAGGGGAGTTGGGGGAAGGGAGTTGGGTAGTTGGTGTTCGGGGTGGGGTTGTGTGGGGAAAATCATTTCATATTGTGGCGAAACATGATGTATAATTCAATGGGGGCGTAACCCGTTAAGGTGATCTTGGCTGAGGGTGCATTTGAGCTTTGTGGGTTATTTCCGCCCTGTCGTATTGCTCTTTGAAGATATGTCTTGTCCCAATGTGTTATGTCGAATAAAATACTTTAAACCTAAAAGACTACATTAGCGATCTGTGTGGCAGAAGACCGACATGCAGAGGCAGTTTTAAAGGGCACTGACGATATTGGGGTTAGCTTTAATTGACCTTCGTTCAATTCTGAAGAATACATTTAGGGAGAAAAGCGTGGCAAGATACAGCAAATGCTCTTTGTTACAATAGAAATTTGGGGAGAAAATAGGTAAGATTTTTGCCTTTAAAGTGGCAGATGATCGGGCCAAGGCTCATATAAAAGCAATTAAGGGGCTAAATGATATCTTGTATGAGCATCCACTACAGATACTTGAACAGTTCGTTCTCTATTATCAAAAGTTGTATACTCTAACGATTCAGCCAAAGCAGTAAGATATTTTTAGTTATATGCAGAATAGCTCTTTAATAAATATGGGGAACGAGGTATCTGATTCTCTTAATGAGGGCATCTCAACGGATGAGATAGAATTAGCAATCGGTGCTCTACCATCTGGCAAGGCAATGGGGGAAGATTCCAATCCACTGGAATTTTATAAAATTTCTAAAGATGTTCTGTTGATACCATTTAGTCAGGCAACAGAGTTTGTTGGAACTAATGGTAGAAGTCCTGAATCATGGCGCATGACGAAAATTATTTTTTTCCTGAAAAAAAACAAACCAGCGGAGGAGTGCGGGTCATATCGGCCAATTTCACTTATAAATGCATACGCAAAAATGTATGCTAAAATTCTAGCGAATCGCCTAGCCCCAATAATGCAGAGTCTGGTCACCCCTCATCAGCATGGGTTCATCCAAGGGAGAGACACTACTGCTCACGTTAACATGGCAGTGGCCGCCTTTGATATTGCAAATATAAGATTCACCTCACTCGGTATGATACTGTTAGACGCAGAAAAAGCGTTTGACCGACTGGGGTGGAAATTTCTTTGGGCTACACTTTCAGCCTTTGGGATCAAGGGTCAATTTATGAACCAGATACAAGCTCTATATGATAAGCCATGCGCTAAACTCGCATATTTAGGCCTGCAGTTGTCATCCTTCCCAGTACTTTGTGGTACTCGCCAGGGATGCCCCCTTTCACCTTTATTATTTGCTCTTTATATAGAACCATTTATTTCGGTATTGCAAAATAATCCTCAAATAAGTGCTTTTATGTCTGGGATAAGCTCTCTTAAGGTCATCGCATATGCAGAAGACATTGCGGTTTTCTCAACAGAACCAGGAGAAGAACTAAAAGTGATCACAGAAACAGCCGGCCAGTTCTGATTCATTTCAGGCTAAAAACTAAATGTCAATAAGACCTAAGTTCTTCTTAACCATAAACCGCTTGCCCCGGTGCAGCGAGTATGTTCAGTCGTTACTTATCTGGGGGTTTGGATAGCAGCACAGGTAGACAGAATATTATCTTTAAACTACAACACTCTGTTAAAGGAAACAAAATGGCATAAGTTGCCTATTGGTATCATTGGCAGAATAATATCATAAAAATGAAGATTCTGCCGAAATTTCTTTATTTTTTTTGGTCTATCCCGTTACGCGTTCGAAAACTTATTTTTTAAATGACTAGATGGAATATTAGGTAGTTTCATATGGAGATATAAGAAGGCAAGAAGAACAATAGATCGCATGAAATTTCCTTTTAGTCAAGGCGGTTTAGAGTTTCGTGATTTTAAAACATATTTTTGGTCAGCCTGTTTCATTCATTTACGTAGCCTTATCAAGCCTATCACACCATCTTCAGTCATGAGTTTATATTGGGGGGGGGGGAGAGTTATATGTTTCTGTATAGAGTCAACAACCCAAACTATTTTAAAAGGGTAAAATTCAAGACTTTACGGGATGACATACTTATTTGGTGTGCTCTTCTGCTCAGTGGCAACATCTCTCTTTATCATAATAAGTATCCAATTTGGCATAATCCAGGATTACCGGAGATATTCCACAATGCTGTGGGCACAAAACGGGCTAGATGTAGTGTTACATGTTTAGGAGAGGTGTATGACTATAGTGGCTTTGTCTCGTTTGAGAAACTGCAGATGAAGCATGAGCTACCGGATCATATGCTGTTTAAATACTATCAGATTTGGGATTACTTTTTGAAAGATTTAAATTTGATAAACCTAACTTTGATAAAAAAAAACATTTAACAATGTTTTTATCTGCCATGCATTTTGTAACGGTTTTAGTTAACCAAACACATTAAAGTTTACTTGCTTTTTTACTTGCCATGCAGTGTCTGTGGGCATGGCACACAGGGATGTGTGACATGTCAACTCTTTGGTTTTGTCTGTACCAAGGCATGCAGGCTGTGATGGCAGGCTGCATGGCCTTGGTGAGAGGACCCTAGGGTGGAGCAATTTGTGCTGCTACCCTCAGGGTCCCTCTTCAGTGCCAAATTTAATAGACAGTGGTATAGTTATGGGTTATGCAGCGCCTTAGGAACAATCACACACATATCAGTTCAGGATAGTGTTGAGTTACGGTGCTGTAAGGTGAGGAGAACCAACAACCTCCCCCAAAGTTGTGGCCAAAGCCAACATAGAAATTCACAAAATCCTCAGCACACGTCTGTAGAGTAATATCAAATACCAATGCAAGTATACACAAATTATAAACACAGTTTCAGAAAAGGGGAACACTTCAGAGATGGGTTTTTAGTGGCCAGGGAAAAAAGGTGTCCACAACCCGGAACACAGTGATCGGCCGTGAGGTGTTCTGGCATGCACGCAGCTGATCTATGACATTACTGGATTTATCGCTCGCATACAGATTTTCTCTCATGGCATCCACAGCAAAATATGTCTGATTCCCCGGTTATTCAAAATCCTTGTCCATCACTGCAGGACTTGATCAGAACGTGCCAGATGTTCTTTGTGACAGCACATTGGTACCCCTAGAGTCAGTCATATCTGCCTGAGTGTTTAGCCCAGCCGGGTTGGTATTATCGCCGGATGAGCGATGACCAGGACAACTATCCTCTATTTACAGCCCTGAGGAAGTTGCAGAATTATTTTCCAATTGCGACTAAACACGTGTTTTTCTTCTATTCGTTGGCTCTAAAACTAAAGAGAAATTCAAAGACTGAACGTTATCTGACTCATCTGAAGATATTTCTTAAAACAATTGTGGCTACTACACTGTATTTCTTGTATTTACCTACATACTGTTTGTCTACTATTATGTGTGCCTAGGTTTTTGCTTACAGTTGCAGAAATCTTCTCTTTCTTTTATTCTTTTCTTTCTGATCAGTCAACACATGTTTCGTCCCACAAACTGGGAAATCGCCCATCGACTTTCTCAAGGCTGAGTGAACAAAAAATAAGAAAATAAACAATGGCCATTGTGACACCATACATAAACTGGTGTGCACAAGCTTAATTAAGATAAAAACGTGACAAAATGTGCAAGTGCAAAGGCATGCACGTGGTGGACCTATAGTCAATGATAGTGACTTTGTGAGCATCAATATGTGAAGATAAAACAAACTAATCATGCAAGAATATTTCATGATAAAAAGCTCTAAATCAAAGTAATGAAAAAAAACTAATGAATAAAAAGTTTCCAAAGCCCCAAACTGTATAAGGGCATCTAGACCAATCGGACACATTGTGTTCTGTCGGTCAGGAAGCTTTGCAGCCATTTAAAGGCTATTCCTCTGACACCAATCTTTCGTAGCTTATCCAAGAGAATTCTATGAGAGATGGTGTTGAAAGCTGCCGACAATTCAAGAAGAACTAACATCGAGGGAGTCCCCTTATCCAGTGACATCCTTATTGTGTCAGTTACTTCAGTCAATGCAGACTTGGTACTATAACATGCACGGACACCCGACTGAGAAGGGTCAAGTAAGTTATTTTGTTCCAGATAGCCCGAGAGGTGTTTATTAATCAGTGCCTCCATAATTTTAGAGCAGCCTGGGAGAAGAGAGATTGGTCTGTAATTTTTTTAATCCGAAGGATCAGCTAGTGCTTTCTTCAGCAATGGCTTGATTTGTGCTATCTTCCACTTAAGAGGGAACGTGGCCGTAGCTAATGATATGTTGCAGACTTCCATAAGCGAATAGGATAAGGCTGGTGCGAGATCTGAAACAATAAAAGGGGGGCTAGGTCTAACGGGGAGACTAATTTAGTGTGCGCTAATAAGGACAGTACATGCTCAGTGGGAATAGCTGAGAAAGACTCTAGAAAGGGTGATGAGGGGTCTTCCAGGGGCAGTGCTACCACCTTACGAGCCTCTTCCAAACCACAAGAGCTATAGATTTTATCAATCTAATTTTTAAATGATTAGCTAAGTCGTCACATTGCCTTTCCGTGGGCGGGAGGGAAAAATTATTAGCTCTGGGGGTGGTAAACTCCTTAAGAATCTTAAAGAGCTCTTTGGATGAGCTCTTCGATTCTGAGATTCAAGTACATAAATGTTCTCTTCTGGCTATTTTGCAACTATTTAGATAAGTTCTATGTGCTGTTCTATAGGCCAGTTTTTCCACCTCCAGCTTTGCTTTCCTCCATTTTCTCTCACTGATTCTACATGTGGCTTTTTCTTTCTTAAAACTCTCAGAATACCATGGGGCTGGGACTGCCCTTTCACAGATTTTAACTACCATGAGCGGGGCGATGGTATCGAAGGCTTCAGTTACAGAGGCCTCCAATATTTCCAAAGCTGTGTCACTATCCGCCAAGTTGTTAAATGATGGGGCAATGTTCGCCAGACTAAATGCTGTTAATGTCAATTTCCTTCAAGATCTGCGGAGACTCCTACCGCATTGGGGCTGGCTTCCTGGTTTCGGTATCTCCAGAGAGAATCCTAGTGCCAGATGGTCGGTCCAGCTTAATGCCAAGGGGGTTTCTACTGTTAGATCAGGGATGTTCGTAAAGATGGTATCCAGCCTATGTCCCGCTATATGTGTAGGGCTGAGTACTCTAGGGAAGAGGCCTAGCGACTCCATAGCCGCTATTAAATATGCGGAGTCTGAGTTAGAGAGGGTGTCCAAATGATGTTTGAAATCCCCTACGAGCAGGAAATTGTCTGCTTGCAGTGTGTAGGCGGCAAGACTTTCCAATAACAAGGTGCAGAACAATCACTTTCTCCAGTAGCATGGTAAACTATAGCTCCCATCCACATTATGCCATGAGCAGGCTCAAGCATGATTACCATTAACTCCATACTGGGGGTAGAAACAGTATCCACAATCTTAATATGCTGGAATAGACGCGTGGCTATCGCCAGACCTCCACCCCTCTTGCCTATTCTGTCTAATCTTGCTACTGTGTATTCTGCAGGGCGAAGCAATTGACGGAGCTGGTGTGGATTGATTGTGCAGCCAGGTCTCAGTGAAGAGACGGATATCTGGTTTCAAGTCATCCAGCATATCCTAGATTTCAGCTGCATGCTTAGGGATAGATCAGGCATTGAGGTACAAGCCCTGAGAGGAAACTGCTTGCCCTCCCTTATTCTGCTTTCCTTCCTTGAGCGTCTGCTCATTTAGTGCTTGATAGCTTGTGGGGTAAGGGTGTCTGGGGCCTTTTAATTGCTGTAGGTAGGCCGCAGACCAGTCACACTGTGGGCATTTACCAGAGTAAAAATCACTATCTACTAATATGTTTCCTTTACACCCCTTGCTAAGAGCCTTATCTCTTAGTTCCACTAACACATCTTTAGATAAGTTAACAGAGGCATTTCAAGTACCTGTGTAACAAGCACTGGCGTTGCCAATAGGTCTCGCAGTAGGAAAGTTTGAGCTATTGGTTTTCTAAATGACATTATATTTTTTTATTTTGTGATTTACAATGCCCATACTTTTAACTTTTTGCATTAGGAAAGTTTTAGCGATTGGTATTGTAAATGACACTTTTTTAATTTATGTGTTGGTTTTGAAAATAGCAAAATTAATAGCTTTGTCAGTTACAATGTCAACAGTTTTAACTTTCGCAAATGTGACACCTATAGCATTTGTAATGCAATGTGTGTTGTATTTACGTGACTTAGATGTGTTGATATTACAAATAACAATGGCTTTTAATTTTGTAAATAATTAATACTTAAATAAAAGTTATTTTAATTTATAATGGCAATAGCTTAAACGTTTGTAAATACATTTTGTGAAGATTATGTTCAGTGTATTTTATTGTGACAAAAATCCAAGAACATTGCATTTGCACCTACACACACATATGTGTTGTAGCACTGAGTGGTGTGAGGGTGTGAGGGTGTGAGGGTGGGGGGGTGTGAGGGTGAGGGTGAGTGGGTGTGTGAGTGTGAGTGAGGGGGTGTGAGGGTGAGAGTGTGTGAGGGTGAGGGTGTGAGGCTGAGTGATGGTGAGAGGGTTGTGAGGGGGGGTGAGGATGAGGGGGTGAGTGAGGGGGTAAAGTTTGGAAAACATGTTCTGGGTTGGAGGGGAGATTGTACCAATCAATTGCAGTGCCGTGTAATCTACGCTCTCTGTCATAATTTTCTTTGTCACTTACAGTATCTCCTTTCCCTCGTTGTTAAATAGCTAACAGTATGAGTGCATCAGCATTGTTGCAATGCCTTGTGCACTCCTCTTTTCTCTCACTTTGTGCTTTAACCTTGCAAAATATTTGTATCCAATGCATAAAATTACATATGTGCTGAGAGCATATGCGCAGTGATTGAACTGGATGGCTGTCAAAAAAAGAAAAAAATCCAGGACCCATCACTGTATACACAATCAATTTGTACACCGTGCACCTCTATGTGTACCTAATGTAACTTTTTTTATTTATTAAATAACTGCTGTTTCTTGTACCAGCCTCAGAATTATAATCACTAGGTAGAGGGCCAGGCGATGGCTTGCAAGCAACCAAGACATTAGATAACGAAAACATTAAAGGTGCAGAGCTGGTTCACTTTCTAATAATCCCTGAATTTGCTGTTTAAAAAGGAATTAATTTTATTATATGTATTTTACCTACTAGATGCTTCTTCAGCATAACTCTGTGTATAGGCATTAGTTGCTTGGCCATGAGTTGCCATGTTCAAGAGTTCTCTGTGGTGCATTGCTGGCGGCCTGACACTGAAGCAAGTTCAACATGGCTTGGAATACATTTGTGCTTCTTGAATGATCAGGACTAGAGGAGCAATGCCGAGGAAACAGTACAGAAGATTCCTGTTGCTAGCGTTTAGCCAGTTGTAGTTTGATTGATGATCGAAATGTAATTGATGAATTGCATTGATACCTATAAGCACTTTAGAAGTAATTGACATGGTTTTGATACACAGCAGTATTTCTGTTTTCTAGACACATTGATTGTTTTGGAAAGTTGCTGAGATTTTTTGAATGAATTCCCTGTTGAAAATAATGCATAGTTCTAGTCCACTTTTATTTTTTAAATATTTTATGTAAAGATAATAAATCAAAAATAAAACCGTGTAAGACGGTTTACGTGGCCAGGGGTAAACCCAAAAAGTGGCAAAAGATATGGGGGGCCTGGAACGAGTATAGGGGTGACATCTGCCTACCGCCTGACACCGCCCCCCTGGAAGAACGGCTGCCCCCGTAGCCTATGGCTCCAACACATGTTCTATTAGCATATCTATCCTGTATCCTCCCCCCCTTTATGGTCTTGCAAACGGGTGCTGTTCAGGTTGTTCTTTAGGTTATTTGGCCTAGCCTTTCCTATGCTCGGGCCCTGTTACACAAATGTTTAAATTGCCTTGCTTTTCAGCACTAGTTTGGTGCTTTCTCTTTCTCATCTTAGTTAATTTCTTAAAACTACAAATACAAACCTTGGTACGATTTGGTAACATGCTTCTTGTACACCAGCCGTCTGACAGATGATATGCTGCCTAGCCTCCGGGATGTAAGGCTAAATAGCTGTGTGCACTGACTCGACAATAAAGGTTTTCAAAAATTTTAAAAAAATAAAAAATTAATAAAACCGTGTAAAAGGCAAAGCTGGATTGTAGTCACACGATGTAACCTCATGAGTCTAAAACATTGCAGCAATTTAGTTCACTTCTTTAAGGCATGCTCAGCATATGGTCAAATGCATAATCCTCATCATGCGAAGGGCGGTCCAATCGCATGTGCTTGTTATCGACTTACCGCATGACTGGTTTCGCAGCCGTAGCTGGGAAGTATTTTAAACAGGAAAAATATTATTTGTGGCGGGACAGCAGTTCAAAGCTCCTACTGTTTGTATCCTTTTAACAAGTCCGGTCCTTGCTCGGGAATTCTAGCCCTTTAGTGAAGCGGTTGGCGTAAAGTTTGTGATTCGCATGCAGGATTCTTGTAGCCGTGTCCTGAGGTCTGCCTTGTAAAATCTTTGCAAATGGACGGAATGAGGTAAATAAACAAAGAACGCATGACTGGTTTCGCAGCCGTAGCTGGGAAGTATTTTAAACAGGAAAAATATTATTTGTGGCGGGACAGCAGTTCAAAGCTCCCACTGTTTGTATCCTTTTAACAAGTCCGGTCCTTGCTCGGGATAATCTTTCATTAGAAATGTGTAATTTGTTATGTCTCTGCACACGCGGAAGACATGAGTTGTGGAAGAAATGGCCCAGCCCTCGGGAATTCTAGCCCTTTAGTGAAGCGGTCGGCGTAAACTTTGTGATTCGCATGCAAGATTCTTGTAGCCGTGTCCTGAGGTCTTCCTTGTGAAATCTTTGCAAATGGATGGAATGAGGTAAATAAACAAAGAACAAGAGCGGCAGGGAAACTGAAAGTACGGCCGGCCAACGGCCAGCCATGAATAATTAGGGGAGGAGTTACCGCAGACCGCACGCTGGGAGAAGCCCTTTGATGTGGTGGCGGCCGTGAAAAAATGCAATTAGGAGGGAAGGAGGGAGGCTGATGCGCGTGCTTGTTTGGTCACGTGATTCACGTGAACTCAAAGAAAACCGCACCAAAAAGCCCTTGGTTTGACGAGCATTTTGAGCACTTGAATTCTCGCTCCGCTCAAGGCGCATGTGCATTGATAGGTTGCGAGACCTAAAAACGGGCAGAGTTTCCTGTCAGCTGGCAGCGTCCAGGCCTGGACAGGCACAGATGGGCTTGCCTTAGGCAAGCCAGCTGCGCGCCGGCTGCGTGCATCCCCAAACGCGGTAAATTTACACCAGTGCAGCAGAAAACCACTAGAGCGCTAACCACTCAAAAATGGCACCCAAAAACGGCTCGCAGGGTCCTAATCAGGCTACACCTCTCCACTGAATCGGTCTAATGCCTCGACCATTGTGGACCAGAGAGTGGCCTTCCTACAATCAAGTGTCTCCCACTGATATTGCTCTAAGTCCCAAAGCGTCAACAAACAATATGTCAAAGATTAAAAATGGAATATACACTTAAAATCAAAGAGCCCTCATGGTGCTGCCCACATACTTTTTGCTGCATTTACACTCGATCACTTATACAACATGCTTTGCATAGCAGTTACTATTGGACCTAATCTTACATGTTTTGTCACCTAGGCCCTGTCTTTGTCTAGATGTCCTTATACCGTTTGGTGCTTTGGCAACTTTTTAATCATTAGGTTTTTTTCCATCACTTTGATTTAGAGCTTTTTTTTTATTCTTGCACAATCAGTTTGTTTTATCTTCACAAATTGATGCTCACAAAGTCACTATCATTGACTTTAGGTCCACCACGTGCATGCCTTTGCACTTGCACATTTTGTCACATTTATATCTTAATTAAGCTTGTGCACACCAGTTTATGTAAGGTGTCACAATGGCCATTGTTTATTTTGTTCTTTTTTGTTCACTCAGCCTTGAGAAAGTCGCAGGACGATTTCCCAGTTTGTGCAACAAAACACGTGTTGGCTGATCAGAAAGAAAAGAATAAAAGAAAGAGAAGATTTTGGAAACCGTGTTTATAATTTGCATTGGTATTTAATATTACTCTACAGACGTGTGCTGAGGATTTTGTGAAAGATCCTCTTCAGTGCCAATGACCTAAATACCAAGGGTACCATTTACTAGGGACAAACAAGGTGTACTGAAGTTGTGCCAATTGGGAAAAAGGTATAGTTTTGGGAAAGAGCATTTGGCACAGAGGACCGGGTTGATAGGGACCTTTTGCACTTTCAGTCAAAATTACATATTTTTCCAAGCAAAAAGTGGGGGCTAACCATGTCCAAGAGATCCCTGACTCCCGCCCCCCAAATGAAAGAGTATGAGCCTAGCCTTCCCCTAGAGAATCTTCATAGTAGAAGTGGAAGAAGGTGGAAAGGTCATCTGCATTGCCATTGGCAGTCCCAGGTCCATGTTCCACGTCAAAGTCCAAACCTGTAGCGATAGGGACTGCTTTAGCAGCTTGGGATTTTCACCTTTCATTTGCATTATTCAACTCAGAGGCCTGTTGTTGGTTTGAACAAGAAAGTGAGAGCCAAACAGGTATGGCCTCAGCTTCTTCAGGGATCAGACCACAGCAAAGGCTTCACTCTCTCTGTGGCACTCCAACACTGTTTCCCTGGGGAGTAGTCTTCTACTAATGAAAGCCACTGGTCTTGAACTTGGTAATTTATTAGGGATATGACCGCCCTATCCCATTTTCAGAGGCATCTGTCTGCATACTTAATTGCTCGGTATAATCTGGAGCTTTCAGATCCGGTGTAGAGCACGTTTCTTCCTTTGGTGTCAAAAGCCTTTTGACAGCTCATTGCCAGTTCACCTTTTTGGGCATTCTTTTGGAGGTCAGTTCTGTGAGGGGTGTCATAATAATGCCACAATCCTTCATGAACCTCCTGTAGTACCCAGTCAACCCAAGCAAGGCCCTGACTTGAGTCTGAGTTTTTGGAGCCACCCAGTCCAGAATGGTCTGGATCTTGGGTTGTAGGGGTTGAACTTGGCCTCCTCCCACAAGGAGACCCAAATATGCACCCTTTTCCTGTCATATCTGTCACTTGCTTGCCTTGATTGTGAGGTCTGCATTTCTCTGAGCCTCAAACACTTTTTCAAGGTGGATAAGATGATACTGCCAGGTGGAACTAAATATAGTAATATCAACTAGATAAGCTGCACCATAGGATTCCAATTCAGCAAGGACTTTGTTCGCCAACCTTTGAGAAGTGGCAGGTGGATTCTTCAAACCAAAGGGCATCACAGTGAACTGATAATGCCCTTCTGGGGTTGAAAATGAAGATATTTATTTTGCTCCTGGAGTCAACCCTATTGGCCAGTACTTTGATGTAAGATCAAAAGTGCTCAGATATTTGTCTGCTCCAAACCTGTCAATTACTTCATCTGCACTAGGAATTGGGTGTGCATCAGTTTTGGTTACAGCATTGAGATTCCTTTAGTCCACTCAGACCCTCATCTCTTTTTTACCACACTGGCTATGAGGTTTAGGCATTATAATGACTGGGCTGGCCCAGGGACTCTCAGATGGCCTGTCTCCCAACTTCAGCATCTTGCATACTTTAGTTTTGATGCTCTCTTTCACATGATCAGGCTGCCTGTACATCTTATTTTTGACAGATAGGCTTTCAGCAGTGTCCACATCCTGGGTACACTAGCTAGTTTGACCGGGGGTCAAAGAGAAGAGCTCAGTAAACTGATTCATGACTTGCCTGCAATCAGTTTGCTGTTGGGCCGTGAGGGAGCCTGACAAGACCACTCCTTCTATTACCCCTGTTTTGGATTGTTGGACAAGAGGCCAGGGAGCGGTTCATTCTCTGCTTCCTGATCCTCATCTTTAACCATGAGCAGGGTCACATCTGCCCTGTCAAGGTAGGGTTTAAGACAGTTTACATGGATGACTACAAGAGTCCAGGTCCACCAGAAAGGTGACCTTCCCTTTACATTCTAGGATAGGGTAGGGTCCACTCACTCATCTGGGAGGGCTCTAGGGGCCAAAGGCTCCAAACCCACACCTCTGAGACCCAACCCCAGCAGCCTTTTGGTCATACTGAAGCTTTTGGAGCTCTTGGCTGGCCTCGAGGTTTATGTTTGCTTTCTCCATGTATTCAGCCATCCTGAAGCTAAGGCCAAGCAGATGGTCTACTATATCTTGTTTAGATTCAACAAGTGGTCTCTCCCATCCTTCATTCACAAGGCACAATGATCCCCCAACAGGAAGACCAAACCGAAGTTACAATGTGGAGAAACCAATTCTTTTCTGTGGCAATTCCCTGAAGGTGAAAAGCAGGCATGGAAGTGAGACATCCCATCTCATTCTGAGTTTGTCAGGGAGTCCACCATCCACCAATCATAACTGTAGGAAGCTGGCTCTCTGTATACTACAGCAAAATAAGGTATGGTGTGCATAGAGTCCAGTGTATCCCCAGAGGCTTTACAGAGGCTAAAGTAGATAATACTAATGCTCTCATTTGTGGTGTGGGCGAGCAGTTAGGCTTATCAGAGCATAGTGTTAAGCATTTATTGTTCACCCAGTGGCAATAAATGAGACACACATTCAATAAATAAATCCTAGACCAATTTATGTAAATTATACTTGGTCATGTCCATTTTTCAGAACCACAGAACTTCGTCTTAGGTAAACACGTTGTTCAACAAAAGTACTTTTAAGTGGTTTGGAGCATCAAGATGGAGGTTGCACTCTAAGAGTGCTCTGAACCCCTCCGTCATCCACTTCAGCATCCAACACCATCAGTGGCCACCTTTCCCTCTTTTACCTGTCGCCAGTGCCTGGAAATCAACCTGCCTGCCGGTGCGGCGGAACTGTAGCAGAGACCATTGTGGCAACGGCGCCACAGCCCCCATTCCCCACACCGCCTACTGACAAGATGGCGGTGCCTGCTAGGCCATGAGCTGGGCCTGAGAGCCGGACTCCTCCCCAGTGGCCGGTCGCCGTCGGCCGAGCCAAGAAGACGGCAATCCGGCTGAGGGCTCGTGAAGCGCCGGATCTGTGTACCGGCAAGCAGGTCCCGAAAGAGCGACTGCGGCTGCGATGGAGCTGACCCCGTTCCCTGAGGTGCCTGCAAGCCATCTGCAAGCTGCATGGCCATGACCTGGGCCTGAATTCTGCCATTGGTCACTCCCCTAAGGCCGTTGACACCTCCACTGGATACAATGGCCCCACTGATGATCTGCTCACCCTGCTGAATCCGGGCGCCCTCCTGGGTTGTGTCTGGTGAGTCACCAGCTAGTGGGGGAAGGACATCTGCAGCGGGACCCGCCCCCAGCTGGATACCGGATTCTGGAGATGAGTTGGTGTCTGCGGGGCTGTGCCGGGCTGTGGTGGAGGTCGGGGTACCGTCTACTGTTTCGTGGAGCAGGCCCCGATTGGGGCCCCTGTCCTCCGGTGCGGGGACCTGTGCAATTGGAAGCCTGCTGACCCCGATGATGCTCTGGGGTGGCTGGACCAAGCAGTGGTATCCTTTGCCCCTTGCCGGCCGGGTGAGGACGGGTTCCCAACAGCAGTGAGTTGGGCTGGTTGTGCAGTGCTGGGGAGGAGAGGCTGTTCTCGCCAAGCACTGACCACCTTGGTGAAGACACGCTGGGGATCGGCCGACTTCGCTGCTGGAGTGTGGGCCCTTCCGCCACCTGTGCTGCATTACTACCCCGGCAGAGCACCGGACCCCCCGAGGGGATTAAAGAGCTGAGTGCCTGCCGAGCTGCATCTGGCAATTGTAGAAGTCGGGGTATCGGCAGCTATTTCGTGCAGCAGGTCCCGGTAGGGCCCACCTGTCCTTTGATGCAGTGGCCCTGTGGCACATGAGGCCCATTGACTTTTATGGTTGGAGCGCAGAGCTAGCCGAGTGACAAGGGAGTCCCCGCAGCAGTGAGCCGGGGTGGGGAAGCCCGGTCCCGCCAGTCACTGCCTATTGGTGAAGACGGGCTCATTATTGGGACGAGAGACCTCTCCTCCTCTCCACAGCCTGATTGCCCCCCTCAGAGTACTGGTCCCCATGGGGGATCACAGAGCCGGCTGGCTGTGCTGGGAGGCAAGGCCCACCCTGGCTGGCCAGGGTGCCCACCTCGGCCCACTGCACCTGGTCCTCCCTGCTCCTAGCAGATGACCTGACGTGGGCCCCACCTAAGCTGCACGAACCTGTATGTGGGGACCAGGGCTAGCTGGCTTTCGTGGCTGTGAGGCTTCCCTGACCTGGGCCCCACCGTGCTAGGAAAACTTCTGCACACCCCCTGGGGGGCCACCAGGTACGCGTTGTGGTGCTAGCAGGACTCAATTGGTGACCTAGTCTGATACCCCAACTGTGGCGGAGGTTGGGGCCCATCACCTGGCTTGGGGGCGGGAATAACGATCTTCTTCTCCTTCCTCCTCCACACCCCAACAATACATTGGCTCACTGATGATACGCTCAGCGTAGTGGGGTTGACCCCAGCCCATGGCCTGGTTCCTTGACTAAGTGGGGCCCTGTCCTCCCTCGCTTGGAGTTATGAGCAATCACCATCTCCAAGGGAACCCTGTGCCAAGGAACACATCAGCGCTTGCTGCCTCCAAAGGTGGTGCACGCTCCGGGGCCTGGGCCTCGGACACCCATCGACCTCCCAACCGGAGGGCAGCATCACCTCACCCCTGTTGCACCGTAGCCTGTCGGGGCTGCGGTCGTGCTTGGGAGGACAAGTGCTGGGCGCTCTTTGCCGCTGGCCCCATGGGAACTCTCTTTGGCGCTTAACATGGGGAAGGAACAAGGTCCAAAATCCTCAGCTACTCACACACAGATGAAAATGGACCAATACACAACAGCCGAACACGATCCTCATGTGCGTGATGGGGGTGGCCCCTCGCTTCAGGTTAAAGATTCGGCCGCTATCCTGCAGGCGATCAGTGTATCTTAGGCCTCGGTTGAAGGGAAGATCGGGGAGGTCCGTGTTGATATTTCCCTCATCTGGCAAGACATATGCAACAAAACATGTGAAAGAGGGTCTAAGGGCATCTTTAAAGACCAACTCATAGACATGGACCCCAGGAAAGCACCCATATGATGACTAGGGTGGTACAGAATGGGAACTGATGGGTACTTTTTTACCCTAGTGATGCATATATATATTTTTCTTGTCACTAATGAGTTTTGTCTTCATAGTTGTGTCATAAACAGGGAATATAGTTGAACCGTTAGACCCATAGACATTCTTTGTTGTTATAAGACATATGCAGCGCCACGGCCCGCATCACAGAAGCCCAATCTAGCCTCTCCACAGTGGAGGACGATGCCCACCAGTCAAATGTGTTAAAAAACAAGGGTGGTTTGCCCCTATAAGAAAGAGGGTAGGTAGGGCCAATATAATGAAAAAACAGGGGATTTTTACCTAAGCCTCTATGGATGAATTCAAACACTGAATGTTCTTTGGATAAACACAACTTTATTTGTTTATCCAGACAATCGATTTTGTCTTTGATTTATGTCAATTTATCTTATCTTTTTATACACAGAAAAAGAAGATTGCCATCAACCTCCCATATAGCCATATGTGAAATACATTACAAATATGTGAATATTTACAAAAAGTGAATAAAACACAAACATACGTGAAAACATTTAAATCACAGAGTGTTCATAATTATGACAAAAACATGGACATTGGATTAACCTTCAGATTTGGAAGAGATACATCATTTATCCATACTTGGGCTCAAGGGTGAACACTTTTTACATATAGCCCCTGGCCAATCAAAATGACCAAATCAGAAAAGCTGAACAGTTCGAATGCATCAATCGTTACAAATTCATAGTATGCAATAAATGTCAAAAATAGAAAGCCGACGCGTTTCGAATCCTGTTTGCTGATTCACAGGATTCTCCTCAGGGCAGTTTAATTCTAGTCCATGGACACTATTTACAAAACAAAAAAGGGAAAGTTTGTTTTAATTAAAATGCTCCTCAAGCCATTTGTTGTATTAAATAGCATAGCGGGAGGCGGCATACCTTAGGTGGGAATTGTCCACGGTTGCATTTATTTCGTGGAAGAAGATGTTCTATGCTGTGGGCCCGCGCTGCCACAGAGCGAGAGATTGGTTTAACTAGATTGTTGGAGGGGCAGAAATACGTTGCCTAGTTTTAAGCAATGGAAACATTGTTACCTTGAAATATCTTAGTCCGGCGGCAGGGCTGCCTTTGTCCGGATTGCGCTTGTCGCGGTCCGAGTTGTTTGTCTGTGGGTTTAAATTTAAATACGGACCAATGAATTGGTGGGTCTAAACCGCAAGAGTGTCAAAGTTTTTTGGGCAGGCAGTCGGGGGACTTACTTTTCTTGTTCTCCGTTGGCACTTTAAGTCCACTTCGATTTCCTGCAACTTTATCTGTTCGATAGAAAGGGGGAGAGGGTCACTGCACTGGCCAAATGTGTGCGTTTACGGCAAGGGAGGTGAACGTGTTACGGAGCCAAAGCTTACCGGCGATGTTCGAATTCAGGCGTCTCTCGTTCACACTACTGCGCGGCCCGCTCTGGATGTTGGTGTCCGCGGCTGTGCCTGGATTGAATACATCGGGGGTGTGATTCTTAGTTAGCCAATCAGGGCCATATCGGTCCTGATTGCATACTGGTGTCTTGTGGGAATTGTAGTTCCCAAGTTGAACCCTGTCTCTTAAGCCCTATTTATTTCACTCAGAGTATTTAAACCTTTATTGACACTGTCAAATTTTAGAATGAGATATGCCTCTTTGCGTAGCAGCATATTCTCAACCTCGGACTGATGTTTCGCGTCTATCTTGGCCAGCACTGTCCACTTGAACTCACTTTCACTGTGATTCTTTTCCAAAAAATGGTCAACCATTGGTGCGGACAGCACTTTCTTTTTAATTCGGGAACGATGTTGGGTTATTCTGACATTAACTGCCTGGCTCGTTTTGCCAATGTACACTCTGTCGCACGGACAGACCACAGCATAGACAACATCTTTTGTCTTACAGTATGTGAATATCTGGTGTTTCCACTGTATGCCATTGTGGATAAACACACTGCCTTCAATAGTGGTTGGACAAGAAACACAATTACCACATTTGTGGTGCCCACATATTGGTTTTAAATTCCACTGTGTTATCAAATCACTTTTTTCTGGCGGGATGTAGCTATCCGCTTTAATGAGCTGTTGCCCTATGCTCGTATTCTTACGCATTGCGAAAATTGGTTTAGCAAGGGGATACTCCAAAGTTTCTAGTAGATGCCAATTTTTTAAAATGATGCGTTTGAAATGGTTAGTATGTTGACTAAAAGTAGTCACACACACCAGTTTATCCGATTCACATTTTTCCTTTATCTTAAGTAAAGTCTCTCTCGGCGTGAATCTAGCTCTATTTTTTGAATGTTTTAAAAGTTTTTTGGGGTACCCACGTTTCGCCATTTCGCTGCAAAAGGATGTTGCATGAACCTCAAAATCAGATACATTTGTACAATTACGTCTGATCCTGAGCAGCTGCCCATATGGTAAATTCTCCTTTAAACTTTGTGGATGTGAGCTCTGGTAGTGGAGAATTGTGTTTCGATCAGTTTCCTTTTTGTGCAAGGAGGCCGTTAGCTTCGCTTCACTGGCACTTACTGTGATGTCAAGAAAGGTCATTTTTTGTTTGCTGGAATTTAGGGTGAATTTGATATCTTGGTGACGTGAATTGAGCCACACATGGAATTCATCGAGGTCCGGCTGGCTCCCCTGCCACAGGAGCCAGACGTCATCGATATATCTTAGCCATTGTTTAATGTTGCCTGAAAAAGGATTGTCATTGAATATGAATTTTTGTTCATACTGGGCCATGTAAAGCACTGCCAGCTCCGGCGCATAAGGACAGCCCATGGCTGTCCCTTTGATCTGAATGAAGAACTCATTCTCAAATTTAAAATAATTGCTCTGTAAGGTGATTTCTGCCAATGACACGATAAATGTGGTGGGGACCCTATGGGGTCTTTCTCGCTGATCCAGATACAACTCAATCACCTCAAGTGCCTCGTCCTGGGGGATTTGAGTGTATAAGGAAGCAACATCTAATGTTGCCATCAGTTGGGTCTCTTCATTGAATGCCACCCCCTCCGTCTTGGTGAGAAAATCCGTTGTGTCCCTCAGATATGATTTGACATTTGGAATGAAGGGCTTCAAAAAGAAGTCAATATATTTTGAGATTGGCTCGAGTACAGAATCACAGCCGGAGACTATTGGTCTTCCCGGGGGTATCGTGTCATTTTTGTGTATTTTCGGCAAGAAGTACAGAACTGGCGTTCTGGGTGATTTTTTATTGAGAAATTCAAATTCTTTGGGACAGTGGAAGGCCAAACACATGTAACTAATCGTGAGTGGTATAGACCGTCCAGGGAAGACCCGATTCATGCCATTCAGGATAAAATCGCAAGAATCACCAAGACTGGACTGGATGAGGGTTATCTCGGTCCCAAAGAATTTGAATTTCTCAATAAAAAATCACCCAGAACGCCAGTTCTGTACTTCTTGCCGAAAATACACAAAAATGACACGATACCCCCGGGAAGACCAATAGTCTCCGGCTGTGATTCTGTACTCGAGCCAATCTCAAAATATATTGACTTCTTTTTGAAGCCCTTCATTCCAAATGTCAAATCATATCTGAGGGACACAACGGATTTTCTCACCAAGACGGAGGGGGTGGCATTCAATGAAGAGACCCAACTGATGGCAACATTAGATGTTGCTTCCTTATACACTCAAATCCCCCAGGACGAGGCACTTGAGGTGATTGAGTTGTATCTGGATCAGCGAGAAAGAACCCATAGGGTCCCCACCACATTTATCGTGTCATTGGCAGAAATCACCTTACGGAGCAATTATTTTAAATTTGAGAATGAGTTCTTCATTCAGATCAAAGGGACAGCCATGGGCTGTCCTTATGCGCCGGAGCTGGCAGTGCTTTACATGGCCCAGTATGAACAAAAATTCATATTCAATGATAATCCTTTGTCAGGCAACATTAAACAATGGCTAAGATATATCGATGACGTCTGGCTCCTGTGGCAGGGGAGCCAGCCGGACCTCGATGAATTCCATGTGTGGCTCAATTCACGTCACCAAGATATCAAATTCACCCTAAATTCCAGCAAACAAAAAATGACCTTTCTTGACGTCACAGTAAGTGCCAGTGAAGCGAAGCTAACGGCCTCCTTGCACAAAAAGGAAACTGATCGAAACACAATTCTCCACTACCAGAGCTCGCATCCACAAAGTTTAAAGGAGAATTTACCATATGGGCAGCTGCTCAGGATCAGACGTAATTGTACAAATGTATCTGATTTTGAGGTTCATGCAACATCCTTTTGCAGCGAAATGGCGAAACGTGGGTACCCCAAAAAACTTTTAAAACATTCAAAAAATAGAGCTAGATTCACGCCGAGAGAGACTTTACTTAAGATAAAGTAAAAATGTGAATCGGATAAACTGGTGTGTGTGACTACTTTTAGTCAACATACTAACCATTTCAAACGCATCATTTTAAAAAATTGGCATCTACTTGAAACTTTGGAGTATCCCCTTGCTAAACCAATTTTCGCAATGCGTAAGAATACGAGCATAGGGCAACAGCTCATTAAAGCGGATAGCTACATCCCGCCACAAAAAAGTGATTTGATAACACAGTGGAATTTAAAACCAATATGTGGGCACCACAAATGTGGTAATTGTGTTTCTTGTCCAACCACTATTGAAGGCAGTGTGTTTATCCACAATGGCATACAGTGGAAACACCAGATATTCACAAACTGTAAGACAAAAGATGTTGTCTATGCTGTGGTCTGTCCGTGCGACAGAGTGTACATTGGCAAAACGAGCCAGGCAGTTAATGTCAGAATAACCCAACATCGTTCCCGAATTAAAAAGAAAGTGCTGTCTGCACCAATGGTTGACCATTTTTTGGAAAAGAATCACAGTGAAAGTGAGTTCAAGTGGACAGTGCTGGCCAAGATAGACGCGAAACATCAGTCCGAGGTTGAGAATATGCTGCTACGCAAAGAGGCATATCTCATTCTAAAATTTGACAGTGTCAATAAAGGTTTAAATACTCTGAGTGAAATACATAGGGCTTAAGAGACAGGGTTCAACTTGGGAACTACAATTCCCACAAGACACCAGTATGCAATCAGGACCGATATGGCCCTGATTGGCTAACTAAGAATCACACCCCCGATGTATTCAATCCAGGCACAGCCGCGGACACCCACATCCAGAGCGGGCCGTGCAGTAGTGTGAACGAGAGACGCCTGAATTCGAACATCGCCGGTAAGCTTTGGCTCCGTAACACGTTCACCTCCCTTGCCGTAAACGCACACATTTGGCCAGTGCAGTGACCCTCTCCCCCTTTCTATCGAACAGATAAAGTTGCAGGAAATCGAAGTGGACTTAAAGTGTCAACGGAGAACAAGAAAAGTAAGTCCCCCGACTGCCTGCCCAAAAAACTTTGACACTCTTGCGGTTTAGACCCACCAATTCATTTGTCCGTATTTAAATTTAAACCCACAGACAAACAACTCGGACCGCGACAAGCGCAATCCGGACAAAGGCAGCCCTGCCGCCGGACTAAGATATTTCAAGGTAACAATGTTTCCATTGCTTAAAACTAGGCAACGTATTTCTGCCCCTCCAACAATCTAGTTAAACCAATCTCTCGCTCTGTTGCAGCGCGGGCCCACAGCATAGAACATCTTCTTCCACGAAATAAATGCAACCGTGGACAATTCCCACCTAAGGTATGCCGCCTCCCGCTATGCTATTTAATACAACAAATGGCTTGAGGAGCATTTTAATTAAAACAAACTTTCCCTTTTTTGTTTTGTAAATAGTGCCCATGGACTAGAATTAAACTGCCCTGAGGAGAATCCTGTGAATCAGCAAACAGGATTCGAAACGCGTCGGCTTTCTATTTTTGACATTTATTGCATACTATGAATTTGTAACGATTGATGCATTCGAACTGTTCAGCTTTTCTGATTTGGTCATTTTGATTGGCCAGGGGCTATATGTAAAAAGTGTTCACCCTTGAGCCCAAGTATGGATAAATGATGTATCTCTTCCAAAGCTGAAGGTTAATCCAATGTCCATGTTTTTGTCATAATTATGAACACTCTGTGATTTAAATGTTTTCACGTATGTTTGTGTTTTATTCACTTTTTGTAAATATTCACATATTTGTAATGTATTTCACATATGGCTATATGTGAGGTTGATGGCAATCTTCTTTTTCTGTGTATAAAAAGATAAGATAAATTGACATAAATCAAAGACAAAATCGATTGTCTGGATAAACAAATAAAGTTGTGTTTATCCAAAGAACATTCAGTGTTTGAATTCATCCATAGAGGCTTAGGTAAAAATCCCCTGTTTTTTCACCAGTCAAATGAGCAGGTGACCCGCCTACAATCCCCTACTAAAGACCTACACAGGCATGCAGAGGACGCCAAAAATCGCTTGTGCGGCAACAACCTACGCCTCGGTATTTTTTATTTTTGTGTATTTATTGAGTTTTATATAGCGCTGGCTAGACCCGGAGGTATTAGAGCGCTTTACATGAAGAAACACAAAGTAAAAAAATTACATCAGTTAACAGGTTACATAAGTTACTAGTAAAACATTTAAAGAGCAAAGGAGAGTAGATAAATGGAGCGTAGAAGGGTAGGGTGAAAGGGTAGGCAGGAGATACGACGGTGAGACAAAGGGAAATCTTTCCCAAGTCAGCTGGGTAGGTGACGGCCTGGGGGGAAGTCCATGGCCCATCTCCTCTGTAGCTACCAGGTAGGTCCACCGGGCCAAGGCCAAATACCAAGGTCTCGGTTAAAAAGCAAAAAATGTTATTATATTTATTATATGATATGCTATATTTCCCAAGGGAAGCGAGAAAGTGCAAATGACCGCCTTCATCGAATCCTGGCTCTCCTCCTGGATGCCCAAGGACACACTCTCAGCGTCGTTTGCGGTGGAGAGAGCCCATCGGTCCCTGGTGTCTAAACCGCCGCCCGGAACCCCCCAAAGTCCCATCATAGCCCGAATCCTCAATTTTAAAGACCGGGACTAAATTCTGAATGAGGCTCGAGTCATGGGCACCCTAAAATTCCAGAATCACCCTCATGGTTTTTCCAGATTACACCAAAGAGGTGCAAGACCAATGGTGCTCATATGTAGAAGTCAAAAAGAAGCTGAGGACTCTTGGCCTTCAATGCCGACTCCTATTCCCGGCCCGTCTCCGTGTGATCTTTCAGGGCAAGGCACAGTTCTTCAACTCACCACAGGCAGCCTGGACTTGGCAGACGGAGGAACGCCCTCTTGGACCCCGGCTGGGGTCTTCGCCTCGGCAACCGGGCTCCCAGGCCTTTCAAACTCCATCCCCCAAGCAGCAATGCAGGCGTCGCACGCAGTCGCGCAGGGGCCGTAGGGGCCACAGAGTGTCCTTCAGGTCGCTGAGCTTGGCCGCCCGCAGATACGAGGGCAATCCTAGTCCTCTGGGCTCCCAACTTCAGCAGAGGGCTGCATCAGTTGGAGACTCATCTTGGGAGCACCTCCCCTTGGGCGCCCCAAACTTGGTGACCACGAATTGCGACCTATCCGGCAGCCCAACAATTTGAGGACCCTGAGATGGTTGATGCTCAAAGGAGAGGGGACAAGCTGCCCAAGAACTTTAAGCATATATCACACAATGTCAGGCTGCAGAACTGTAAGGCCTGTTATTGTCACAGACAGGTTTGTTGTCAGTGGAAGACTCCGCCGGTGTGTGGGGCGTGCGCTGATCCAGCTCGTTCCAAACTGCTGGACCCAGACCTCGTTATTCCTGCTGGCCCCCCTTGGGCAACCCTCACTCCCTGCAAGGGCCCACTTTCACGACCGGCACCGGGCGAGGAACATTATGCCTGAGGTGCTCTCAGCGCCCCTACTGATCCTGATCTCTCCTGCAACTCGGCACTCTTGTTGCTGTTTTCACTTGTTGCTATGCCAACATTCCGATGGTACACCACACCAATCTCATACTTTTTGCCACCCGCCGGCACATTTGCTGTTTCACACTCAAGCCAAGTCCCAGCACTCCTCCAGCCACCCAGGGTCTCGCAGACAATCGATCCCTCCCACACCCACCATGACAGAACCACACAGTAGTGGATCTCCCCTTCGTTTGCTATCCTGGAATGCTAATAGACTCCTCGACAGGGTCAAGCGGACAGCGGTCTTGCGCTATGCTCAGCCCCAGGCATCCGACACCCTCCTTCTCCAAGGTATCCACCTCATGGGAAACCATTGCCCCTTCCTAGCACAATAGGCCTATGACAGAGTCTGGCACTCAGGCTTTATCCGGGGCTCACGGGGTTGGCGATTCTCCTGAGACACAATCTTCCCTTTATGCTCACAAAGGCCACTAACGACCCCCAAGGCAGTTTTGTAGCTTTAAATGGGTTGTTGGGAGGGGACCCACTCAACCTAATCTCTATCCACTCCCCCCAACGATGCTTACACAAACCCTGGATCGAACCACTGACCTCATATCGCCCCTACCGTTGGGCGTGACAATAATCGGTGGTGACTTCAACTCTGTTGCGAATCTCCACCTTGACACTGCTTGTACACCCTCTGCTGTCAGGGCCGAGCGCGCCAAACAACTGATGAACTGGGCGGACTCCCTGGGTCTGTGCAACGCTTAGAGAATTTGGTATCCACACACCAGGCACTTTACACACACATCGCATGGCACCTACGCATGTATAGACATTATATTTGTCCCTCTACTGACTGCTAAATGATCAGGGTGATCACCATCCTTCCTAGGGGCATCTCAGATCACTCACACATTCTTTTGTGCACCGGGGATCCCCTAACTTGCATCGCCCAACCTGGAGGATAAACGCAAGGTTCCTCTAGGACGAGAGGTAATCTGAGTGGAGCTCCAATAGTACTTCCTCATCAACACGGGCTCTGTCCCCTTCCCGGGTACCCTGTGGGAAGCAGGCAAGGCCACCATCCATGGCTTTGCAAAGGGTCACCTGAAGCGTAAACGTCAAGCCCAGACTAGCCAGATCACACTGCGGGAGACTCAGTCACTTGTCCTCGAACGGCAGCTCCCTGAGGAGCGTGACGAGGCTCAAGAGAAGCAACTAACGCATCAGAGAGGCGAAATCAGACAACTCTCCCTAGACGCTGCCAAGCTCTTGTGGAGATACTCTATAGCACATGTGTATGGCTGGGGGGACAAGAATGGGAAAATCCTACATAGGCTGCTACATATCCCATCGCTAACCTTATAATTCGGAGATTAGGGAGCCAGGTGGCATGGCCCATCAATCCCCGCTGGTCATGGCCCAAACCTTTGCCTTATATTATTGCGATTTATACTCCGCACAGGGTCCTTTCACCTCCCCTGCCTCAGCATGGCTGCAACCACAGACCTAGGCCTCCCCATTACCTGTGAAGAAATCAACAATGCAATCACACGCACCTCACCGGGTAAAACCCCAGGCCCCGACGGTCTCCCTTGGGAGTGCTATGCTGCCTACCATGAGATGCTCACCCCACACCTCCTTGACTTATTTGCTGAGGCTCTTGAAAATGGCTCCTCCCCCCCTGAAAATATTTGCTGCAGTTCATACACAACGGTTGAATCCTTATCACACCGTCTTAATCCACCCTGACCAGTGCGGATTCATGCCGCTGCTGGGGACCAGGCACTGTCTCTAGCATCTCCATCTGGCCTTGGCAAACGGCCAGTTACTAACCCCTCATTGATTTTGAGAAGGCCTTCAACTCGGTGGAATGGTGGTATCTGGATGACGTGCTCGTCGATATGGGCTTCGGTCTGCAATTTCGCCATCTGGTGAGGGTCCTTTACTATAGTCATCAAGCGCGGGTGCTCGTCAATGAGGCACTGTCGGAGGCATTCCATATTAGACTAGGAATGAGGCAGAGATGCCCCCTCTCTCCTTTCCCCTCTCCCCTCTTCTTTTTGCTCTAGTGATGGAACACCTGGCGAGCCTTATCCGGTCTGACGACCAAATTCAGGGTTGGAAATGTCCCAACTCGGAAGAAGACAAAGTTGCCTTATACGCAAACAACATCTTACTTTTCCTCATGGAACCGGCCCAATCCCGTCCCCACTGTCTCTGGGCACTGCACGCCTTTGGGCAGACTTCAAGGTTGCGCCTCAACCCTAACAAATCAATTCCAGTCCCTCTGCACTTAACCAGAGACTGCTTTCACTGCCAATACACAATACCCATTAGGCGGCAGTCCTTTAAGTATTTGGGGATCTGGGTCGCATTGCTCCCTGATCTCGCTTGGCCCCTCAACATAACCCCACTAGAGAAGAGAGCTAGGGAGGTGCTTTGTAAGTGGCAGACATTTCCACTGAATTCCCTGGGGATAGTTGCTCTGTTTAAAATAATGATTCTCCCCAGGTTCCTATATGTCATTCAAAACACTCCCTTCCACTTTCAACGGGCTTGATTCAGGTAGCTAGATAGCCTCACCACTAAATTCCTCTGGGGTGGTCGGAGACCCCGCATAGCCTTAGCCCGCTGCCAAATCCCACCCTTTGTTGGGCGAATGGGAATGACCAACCTATACTATCTGGCGACTCGACTACTCACCTTACACGATTGGTTCAACAAGGGTGGTCAGACCCGGCATACAGACTTGAGCTGAGTGAGTTGGGGTTATGTTGTAATGTAACTTGTCTTGTGCATCCTCCCTATGCTTACCCCTGCTCTACTGCTTGGCCCTTGATGATGTCATTGGAATGTTGGGAGGGTTGAACAGTAAGGAGATGTCAGTTGGTATGAGGGGCTGAGCAGTGGAACTGCTCCTGGTGGGGTCTGTTTCTTGTATCTACATAACATCTTATACCAAGGATCTTAAGTGAAGAATAAACCTATAATCCTGGATACATCTATGGACTACAGATCTTTCTTTTATTATTTTAACAGGTTACCTAACATTCAAACCTTGAAGTACGGGGGCCCATACCCAGAACTTTGCCCATGGTGACTTACGCTGCTCTCCAGGCCTGGCAATTATCCCTGCGTCACACCTATTGGACAGGCAGACTGACCCAGTACACGCCACTCCGGTAAGGCTTGTGGCTTGGAGAGGTCAGCAAGGATTCCTGGCCTGGGACCTTATCGGCATTTCCCAACTTGGGGATGTGTGGGCTGGGGAATACATAAACACCTTTCAAGATCTGCAGGCCAGACACTCCCTACAACCGTCACAATTTTATAGATATTTGCAGCTTCGTCACGCCCTCCACACCTACCAGAAGGCACACCAATACCGGAATACAGACCTCCAGAATCGCAAATTCTGAGGGGGAACCTGGAGAGGGGGCATCTCACATATCTACAGCTCTCTCACTAATAATACCCCAACCACACTAGATCAGCTAGGAAGTCAATGGGAGGGTTGGGTGGGACCACTTGAGGAAGAAGACTGGAGGGATGCGCTGATGGTGCCCAAGACGATCACTGCCTCAGCCAGACTCTGTCTGATCCAACTATACTATCTGCACAACACATATTTAAATCCAGCGTGCCTCCACAGCGCCGACCACGACTGAGCAGACTTCTTCCACATGGACTGGACCTGTCCCCTCCTAAGGTTGTACTGGAAGCCCATAGAGCAGGAACTCACAGAGGTCTTCTGTTGGGAGGTTCTGCACAATCTGAGGTGCACGCTCCTAGGGATCACGAATGGCCAGGGCTGTTCCAGGAACGATAAGTTGTTCTTTAACATGGCTATGATCGTAGCAAAGCAGGACATAGCTGCGGCCTGGAAGCTTTCCACTCCACCTAGTGTTGCGAAGTGGTGCAAGGGGGTGGACTGGTGCGCAACACAAAAGAAACCCTTATACGAAACACTGGGATGTCCCAATAAGCATCAGAAGGTGTGGGGCAAATGGGTGGGCAAAATAGAGTAGATGAACACCCCCCGTTTGTTGGTCTGTATCATAGGCGATCCCAAGGGGTCATGCACTGTCATGGTTTGATGTTCAAGCAATTGTGGCGCTTCTTATCAATGCAGAAATGTACTGTCCTGCTGGTCTGTTTACCTTTACCCAAAACCAATAAAATTGTTTTTTTTAAAAAAGTACTTTTAATTTTCTCAAAATGAACACGTTTGAGATTTTGTAATGATGTTAACCTAAAAGAGGTAGAAAACATTCAGCATACATAGGGATAACATTAACTTACAAGTCCAGTCTTCATAATTGAAAGTTAGTATTGGGCAAGGTTCAGTTCAGAACCAACAGTGCACCACCAGCGGCTCACGGGCGGCCAGGAGCAGGATGCAAGTTCGAGGTCAGACGCCCAATACAATACAAAATCAATGGGGATTTGGTCAATCGGACAGAGGTTGCTTATAGGTAAGCAGCAGCAGCTTGGAGAGAGCAGTCTCCGGGAGTGGAAGAAAGCACTGGATGGGGCCAAAAGCAGCAACAAGACCACACAATAAGCTGCACAGGGGCGGCCAGGTGGCAACACATTGTCGGGTGCCCAATGCAAATAAATCCAGTATTTGTTGAGTGCAAACTTATCACCCTTAAGGGTCTCAAGGCGTTGGGGGCCTTCGGGGAGATTAAGAGAGCTATTGCACAGTCACATGGTGCTGAGCAGAGCTGCCACCGGCGCCTGGAATCAAACCGTGAACCCGCACTCCGGAGTCAGCCTCTCTGGCCACTGCACCACACCTCTCCTGGAAGGCAAGGAAATGGAGAACGACCAAATCGAACAAGGGCTGCAGGCTCAGGCCAGGAGGCAGGTCGGGAGAAGCTCACAGCTGTAGTGGTAAGTTGCAATGCTTGGGATGTAGGGACATCTTTCGTCTTCTCAAACAAAGACCACGACAGATGGGTGCAGGGGTGCCTCTTGGTGTCTGAAACGTCTTATCGGATCAGGTCGCGGCTGAGGGGGTCTATATAGAGAGGCTGCTGGTGACATTAATGAGTCAGGTAAAAGTCAGCTCACGGTTGACTTGGGCTCTGCAGAGCTTCGGAACCTTGCTTGAACTGGTGAGCCCCCTGGACTTGGGCCAGAGGCATCAGATACAGAGGTGCAACCGCGGCAAGCTTTGCGGTTCTTCAGGTCGAAGAGTCTTTATTTTGAAGATGCTTGCTTTGTGAACAGGTCCTCTGTTCTCGGGAGATCTTGTTCTTTGTCCAAGGCATGCTGTCTTCCCAAGGTTTTGGAGGTCGCTGGGCTGCAGGACGAGTCACCTTTTGTGCAGAACCGTCGAGGGCTGCAGACAAGGCCAGTAGGGTTTCCTGCGGTGAGTTCTGCTTCCTTCCGAGGAATAGTACTAGTGGGATCTGTGTGGGTGTTCATAAAAAATGTATCTAAAAATGTACACTTTAAAATGGGTGAAATATACAGGGGCAAAATTAAAAAGTGAAATTGTGATGCTGTAACATCACCTGTGAACGGTCAACATGTTTCGGGCTCTGGTGCCGTGAGTGTCTGGGCCTTCATCAGGACCAAATTACAAGTTTAACTGGTCTCTTACAGTTGAATTCTGTGGACTTGTATGTCTTTACTTATGTGTCTTCATTCCGATTATTTCTGTTGAAGAGACATGTTGCCTTTCATTGAGCCTATGACCTAGAGGGGAAAAAAACGATTTTTAATATGCTGGGGTGGTGAACTCTGCTCTGCTTGTGGAGTTTTTTGTAGTCCGCTGAGGGCAATGTTTCCCTGCTCTCGCTGGCCAACATTACGTTGGAGAGTGCATGAGAGGAAAATTCAACGCTAGACCACCTCCCAATGAGATTTCTCAATGCAGGAGGTCATGGATAGTTGCAACTGCTCGCCTTGAGAAATTTTCCGTTCGCATTGAGAAAGCTGCTGGTAGAGTAGAACATCTACTCGAGTGGCAGAAAGAAAGTAGTGCCCTCTTGTGCTACGCATAGTGCCAATCGAGCTCATTTTCCAGCATGGGATAAACATGTTACGCTAAAACTCAGCAAGAATGTCATGACATAACGCACCCTACCTGCAACAGTCCTCTGCGTAGTGCTGCAGAGTTTTTCAGTCACTTTGTGGAGTTCTGCATAGCAGAACTCAGCAAGCTCCGCCCAGTCCTAATTTTTAATTAGAGATAGGTGAGCTCTATGGGTATGCCAAACAACAATCTTTTCTGTGTCCTTTGATGTCATATTTACTAAACGCAAACAAGGGCACCCATACATTTTGATGGGGCATACACACGTAAACCTCTTTCAGGTACCACCTGAAATCAGGTCATGCATTCAATCAGACAATGTTCAGCACAATACTATGGAGACAGCTACCGATGAGTGCGGGGGAAAAGGGGGCTTGAAATTAAAATGAAAACAGCCCACTTGTGACTGTTAAGGGTATAGCATGTGCAGGGGTGGAGAAGAGTGAAGGGAGGGAGGATATTGTTTCAGTTTTGTTAAAAATGGCCATACAATTAAAAGCACTCACTTGTTATGTACAGATATTGTGCTATTGTCAAACGCAAATTAAGCTTAGATTGCATTATGAACAACGTATATAGTTAGCTGAAGATAGTTGTAAGTACCTTCTAATGTTCTTTCAGTCTGCCTCATAGGTATCGGGTGAGGCGGGGGCATTGTGGCAACCTAAAAAGTGAGTATGACAATGCATGCCTCAATCTAAAAAGGGTTCTTCATATAAATGAGGTTTCAGGCTCCGAGGTGCCCACAAAAAGTACGGAGTAAAGTGACATTGTGTGTTAACAGCTTAACCACGGCATTAGCATGTGTCCCTCTGTGTCGGTTTTAATTAGAAGGGCCAGTGGATGCTGTGCGCTTAGGGTCGTGGCAGAAACACACCCTCCCAAGGATCGTGTGCTCCTGTTCATCACAAGCGTTCAAGAGTGTCCCTCATTGCAGATTATTCAGTTTTAATTTGGAGAATGACAACTGCTATGCACATTGGAGGTGTGGCACATCAATATGCTTACTAGTGGAGAAAACATTGTGTTCTACAGTAACGGGGAACGACTGTCCTTTGCAGTAAAAGTGTGCGAAATAGTGCGGAATGGCTAAATTACGTAACGTAGTGAGTTAGATGAGATCTACTGCACTTACAATGTCTAAGAATGGACTTAGACACTGTAGGGGTACAGGGCTCATGCACCTGTACATTCAATACTGGCATAGGACACCCATCTAGAAAGGTGACTGATCTATGCCAGGGCAATGGGTTGTAGGCATGGCACACAGGGATGTGTGCCATGTTGACTCTTTACTTTGTTCTGCACCAAGACATGCAGCCCGCAAAGGCAGTGTGTGTCTGTACAGGTACAGGGCCTCTAAGGGGGGGCACAATAAGTGCTAGAGCCCTTAGAGGTCTTCCCTGGTCACAGTGCCCTGGGTACCTGTCGTACAATTTACATGGGGTGGACCTGTGACCTGGCCTGGCCAGAGATGCCAATTGGGTCAGTTTTGGGGAAAGAACACAGGCCCTGGGACCCTGATTGGCAGGGACCCAAGGCACACCAAGAAAAAGTGCATCAGTCTGGCAAAAAGTGTGGGGGGGGGTTTACTGCAACAGAAACCCACTTTCCTACAGTCACTGTCACCCAGAAGTTCCGTAATGAATAGGGAACAACGAGAAGGTTTAAGAAGGTTAGCAAGCGTCTTCCCGGGGCGATCCCCTTCACCATATCTCGTGGCAGTAGCATACTTCCCAAGAAATGTAAGCTCCCTGGCGGCCTCTTCATTGAATTCGAAGAGTTTTTCACATATAGTAGCTGACAGAGAGGGGTCGTTACGTTTAAAATAATGCAGTTTTAGGGCTTTGAGTTTTGTCTCTAGACTATGCAGTTTGCCTCGTAAGGCTTTCAATACTCCTGACTGATATGCCATGCATTTCCCTCTTACAACGGCTTTGAAAACTTCCCATAGTACCGATGGAGATGAAATGGAGCCCGTGTTTAATATAAAGTACTAAATAATGCCATTTCTGATTTCGGCCTGAAAGGCTGAATACAGGAGAGCGTTGGGGTGGCAATCTCCATGTGGATTTGCGTCTTATAGAAGTGGGGAAGGCAATCTTGCAGGTGCAAGGGGAATGATCGGATAACGTTCTAGGGAGGATCTGCGTGTCTATTGTCCACGTCGCCATATCCCTGGAAATTAGCCAGCGGTCGAGCCTGGACCAGGAATTGTACTGAGTGGAAACATATGTGCCCTCACACATCTGCAGGTTGAAGTGTTGCCATATGTCTACCAGATGACAATCGGAAATAAGCGAGTTGAGTGCTTGTCTAGATCTGGGGTGGAGCGCCCGGGAGGAGCCCAGCCTATTGAGTGTGTCACATAGAATAGCATTGAAATCACCTCCCCAAATGACGGTATCACAGCCCATTTCAACAACCTTAGCCCATACATCGTAGAAAAAAACAGGACTGTCAGTATTTAGTCCATAAATTGCAACCAAGACCTGCTGAGTACCGTCTAGACATCTCTTCAACACAATATATTGTCCTTCTGTATCAATATGTGAATGTGTTAATGTCCAGTCTATGCCTTGTCGTATGAGTATGGCCACTCCCCTCGAATAACTGGAGTAGGTGGAAGAATAATGTGCCCCCCAGCATTTGTGTTTCAGTCTATTAGTGTCTGATGGTAGGAGATGGGTTTCCTGTAGGAAACATATATCCACCTGTTGACGAACTAGGTAGGCATGCACAAGTTGCGCCTTTCTATAGCTATTAAGGCCACGGATATTCCAGGTTAAAAAATTGTAAGAGGCTGACGTAAGGTCTAGTGGCTTAGGAACAATAGGTGGTGTGCAATTGAGAATTTCTCTACTGGAAATAGAGGAGTGTAAAGAGTGAATAGTCAGTGGATGTAGTGTGTCAATGCGAGCCGGGTACATAGGTAGAAAGCAAAGCTGTAGTTTCTGTTCTGCGTCAGATGGTGCTTTATGTGTGCCTCTGTAAAAAATGAACATTCACTGTACCCCAGTGGCCTCCCCCTCCCACACCAACCCCCAATCAGGTTGTGAAAATCCTTCCACCCTCCACCCCTACAATCCAGTAAACAAAACAGACAGTTGAAACCATGGGAGTTCTCCCTGTTGAGGCATGAGTTACCGGCAAACACCCCTGCCCATGTGGCAGGGTGGCCGGGCTATACTGTAGGTGCAGAGATTGTGAAAGTAATAGATAAATGAGCTGCGAAAACAGTTATAACATATCGCCGTGTCCAATGGCAAAGAAAGAAATAAGGCAAGATAGTCTGCATAGACAGGTGGGGAGGGGGCGCATGCGCTGCACTGTGTCAGCATGTTTTGTTCAGTCATTGTCGCTGAGGCCTGTTTCTTTTTCTGCAGTTTGTGACGAGCGAGGCGAGCCCTGTCCGGTGCAAATTTGCTTGGCATATTTAAATGCTGATTTGGCATTGGTGAAGAATTGGGCCTGTCCATCATAAGAGATCTTGAGTTTGGCCAGATACAGCATCGCGTACGGGATCTCCGCATGCTGTAAGAGGCGTTTGGTGAGAAGGAATTCCTTGAGTGTGGACTGTACCAGGAGAGTGAAATCAGGAAAAGAAAAAATGCTTTTGCACTGTTGAGTAAGAGGACCATGTTCCCTGGCTGCTTTTAAAATAGAGTCCCTGTCACAGTAGTTCAGGATAAGAGCGATGATGGGTCTTGGCGTTCCACCAACTGGCAATCTAGGGCCCAGTGTTCTGTGTGCTCTCTTCACCACAAACACATCCGAAAGTGCCAAGGGGAATAAATCACGCAGTACTGCTTCAACATATGGCTCCATTTTTGGGATAGTGGTGGTTTCTGGAATTCCACCTATGCGGAGGTTGTTGCCCCTAGAGCCCGCTTCCAAGTCTTAATTTTTTGCTTGGATGATGGACAGGACTTTTTCCTTACTGAGGAGGTGTTTTTAAGACTCAACTTGGAACTTGTTACCTTCTGTTGTGCGCTTATCTAAAGCGTCAGTCCTGGATTCGTGCACATCTACTTGACGCTTCACTGAATCGAACCTGGCCATGAGACCATCAAGTTTAGTGTCAATAGATTTAAGATTGGGGCACACATCTAACATGATGGAACGCAGGTCTTCCTCTTGTGGTTCTCCACTAGGCTGGTTTTCGGGGTCAGGCTCAGAACCAGGGTCCATGGTGCGAGTGCGGCGTTTATTCTCGAATGTGATCTTGGGCTGCTTTGGGTCGTTCTTCTCCATGTTGAATACCAGTAGTATGGACCTCTGCTACAGTCTATTGTAGAACTGTAGGGTGGCACCAGGCTGTTATTTTAGCACATGAGGGTCCTCTCGGTGGGTCCTAAGGCGGGGCAGATGCAAGCACTAGTTCTCAGGCAGCTTGGGATGCAATTGCGTACAGGCCCTGGCCTGTATGAGGTATGGGAATGCACAGGGTCTGCAGCGTCACACACTCATTGCCCCGAACCAGCACTCACCACCGCCACACCTAGATTCCCAGAGCACCCCTGGTGTGCAGGCCCCGCAACCCAGCACACAGCACATCAGACCCACCACTCCCATGATGGGCGCAAGCTCGTACCCCAAAGGGAAAGTCAATGGGCCAATGCGCACACACACCGGGCTAAAGGGACCCGCAGGCCCAAATGGGTACTCAGTGTGAGAGCAGGTAGTCTTGCACACCTTTTCCACAATCCCAGGCAGCAGCAATGTCCCTCCGAATTTCACCTTGTCATCGCATGGAGCTGCAGCTGTTGATCAGTGTCCGGGGGTGTGGCCAGTTCTCCACATCGCTATTTGTAGCAGAAGGTATTAGAGTGCGGTTTGTACGCTGGCTCAGCACCGCTGAGACAGGCAGCCAGTAGAAGCAAGGTGGAGGGCGAGTCCACCGGGCCTGCAGCTTCCGCCTCGGAGGCGGCACCCTGTATTAGAAACCTTTGCCAGTGCTCAGGCAGGTTACCACGCCCACCGGACAATCGGCAGGCGATAATCCAGGGTCACAAGGCAGGCCTCGGCCCTGCAGCACAACACCGTCCTCTCAGGCAGGTAGGCCCAGGTTGCCATCCCAGCGCCGCCTGGGACCTCCTGTTGATAGCTCCAGGCGCAGGTCCATGACCTCCTAGAGTGCTCAGTTGGCCTGTATGTAAACGCCTCAGTCAGGGGATAGTTTGCAGAGAGGTGCGGCTCAAGAAATTGGCGGCGCCGGCCTGATGTTGTGTAGGGCCCGGCCGGGTGATAAGGCCACATCTCCGCCACACTCGTTGTCAGGAACTAGCAAGGCGCCTACCTAAACTGTTAAACTACATCTCCCAGAAGTCCTGGTAGTGGGAGTGGCGCAATAAAAGGAGGGGAGGGACCACCTGACATTGCTCGTGATTTTGTACTGTTGGTGTTCATGGAGAATCGGAGTCCGTTGGTTTGAGCTGCACTTCATGTTCTTGTTCCTGATATATTACAGAGCTGCTTCTAGGCTGAAATACTGAGGCGAGAGAGAGCTCGCTCGCTACATTGTTACTTTAATTAACTGCAGTTAAGAAGCGGCTGGTGTCACTGTTACAAACAGAGAGAGCGGAGCTCAATACTTTGTTACTTTAATGAACTGCAGTTAAGAAGCGGCTGGCGTCAATGTTACAAACAGAGAGAGCGGAGCTCGATACTTTGTTACTTTAATGAACTACAGTTAAGAAGCGGCTGGAGTCACTGTTACAAACAGAGAGAGCGGAGCAAAGACGCATTCATAGAGAGGATTATTTACAGAGAACTCTGAGCTGACAAACTCTACCGGAGAGGAAACGGAGACAGTGAGTAGAAGCGGAGTTGTGTTACTAACATTTCCCGATAGTCAAAGACAGCGCGTGGGGTTTAATGCGTGTCTTGTGAATTGCATTATAAGGTTATAGATTCTTTTTTTTGTGTGGGACTGAGCCTTTGGTTTTATTGAACTGGCACGGCTGTGCAGTTTTACCTGGATTAAGGACAGCGGTAGAGCGGAGCGTAGTGGGAGGTCATTCCTACACGCTACCGTTCAGAAGAAGGTCACTAGTGTCCTGTTCTTTTCAGTGTCAAAGCGGAAGGTAGTGGGGCCCTACACCTTGCCGTATTTGGAGAGGAAAATAGAATTGGAATCTTGTGGAAACAAATTAAGAGAGCGGAGGACAGTGGTTGTATGCTACGTCTTACCGTGTCTACTTTGGAGATATTTCTGTGTGCCTTTATAAAAAGAACTTTTCGGTTTCACACTTCTTATTGATCTACACTTGGGGAATGCAGTGTGTCATGGAAGCAGCATAAGGATACCAATATATCCAAGGAGGGGTATGTTCTACCAAGATTCCAACAAATACTAGGTGGAGTTCTTTTCTGTTGTCAGAGTATAACCTGTTTTCTTGTGTTCTTTAGGACTTAGATGTACTGATACCCGTGAACTAAATACAAGGGAAAGGAGGAGAATACCTCACTCACAAAGGTGAACATGGTTGTCCTTTTAGCGAGAATGCAATGAGAGTAGGTTGAGTAGTGAATAACGTTAACCTGTGTGTTTCCTTTTCTTGTCTTTCAGCTGTCCCTTCCCTGCAGTCCCCTTCCGTCCCCTCCTTGTTCTATTTTTTTCCCTCGCCCTATCCCTCGAACACACTGTGCTTTTACCTCAGTGTGTTGGTGTGGTCGGGAGGTGGAGCCCTATGTGCTACAATCGGATCAAGCAGCGTGGAGCCTGACAGAATCACGAGCCCACGAATTGCATTCTGCCGGGTCCGGTTGTTGTACATATGGCTACCTTGGAGGACGTGATGAGGGCTTTGGTCCTGGTTCAACAAGAGTTGGCATCATCCAAGACCGAGGCTGCTGTACTTAAAGACAGAGTAGAGCAGTTATCCAAGAATCCTTTTTCTGCTAGTCCCTCTCAAATACAGGTTACAGTTCCTCCCCCTATTCCATTGGCTACCCCAGAAAGGTATGGAGGTGATCCGCGTAAAACACAGGTGTTTTTGACTCAGGTGATGCTCCATTTCTCTTGTAAACCAGCTTCATTCCCCACTAATCACTCAAGGGTTGCCTTTGCTATTTCGTATTTGGTGGGGGATGCCGCTAACTGGGCAGTACCTCTGATAAAGAGAGACGATGCTATCTTGTCTAATTGGACAGCATTCAAGAACGAATTCGAAAAGGTTTTTGACAGGAGGGCCACAAACTTCAGTGCCGATAAAGAGTTGTTGACTTTGCGTCAGGGTAGAAGTGATTTAATAACGTACCTAACAACTTTTAATCGATTGGTGGCTGAAACAGAATGGCCAGAGGGAAAAAGAATGTCTTTGTTTTATCAGGGATTAAGGGATGAATTAAAAGATGGGGTGGCGCATATAGATCCCCAACCCACTACGTGTGTTGACATGGTAAATCTGGTTTTAAGGCTGGATGGTAGACTGACTGAGCGGAGTGGAGATAGAAGAAACTGGGACAGGGGCCACAACCGTGTAGTGAGTACTCCTCCTGGAGCTATAGAGACAGCGGAGGACGGGTCAGAACCTATGGAAATAGGAGCTCTTAGACCCCCTCTGTCCAATGATGAGAAAGAAAGCAGAAGAGTACTAGGCCTTTGTATGTACTGTGGCAAAAAAGGGCATTACGTGCGTGAATGCCCTTCTAAGCCCAAGAACCCCTCTAGTTGGAACAAGAATAAAAGAGTAGCTGTTTCCACTATAGGAAGGGAGACAGACAACTTGTTAGCACCTTCATCCCGAGAGAAAGATATACCTGATTGGAGACTTACTTCCCTATCTTCACCTGGGATAGGAGTGAACGAGTCACACCTGGTTCTTAACATGTCCTTAGAGTGTGAGCAGAAAATTCATCAAGTTAGGGTTATGTTGGACACTGGAGCCACAGGTAATTTTATTGATAATGGGTTAGTGTCTCGCTTAGCTATACCCAGAGTACCTAGAGATATACCAGAGGAGGTTTTGGCAGTAGATGGACAGCCTATATAATCAGGTCTAATAGTTGAGAAAACAGCTGAGGTAGTGTTGTCAATAGATGTGTCAGAAGGGAGACATGTGGAAAAGATAACGTTGAACATTATAGAAGCTCCTCAATATGAGATCATATTGGGGATGCCGTGGTTTACGTACCACAATCCTTCTATAGACTGGAAAACCCGAACAGTGCAATTCTTGTCTGGGTATTGTCAGGAACATCTGGTGTCTTATGCATCCTCATCTTTATCGGTAGCCGCATGTCAGTTCAGGGTGGCCACATTGGCAGAGAAAGAGGTGGTCACCATCTGCACTGGGTTGGGAAGTCAGAAGACCGACACATTAAACCGACAGACACTGCCAATCAAGGAGGGAGTGGATGATCAACAGTCTATCATTCCTACAGGGAAGGTTAATGGCATGGTGAGGGCGGAGAGGTCCAGTGAGAAGGCGTGGCATAGTTCCACAGGAATGCTACCCTTCCTAGCTAATTCCGGAATTGACGCCATCACATTGCCGGTTGTTATTCCTGTTATTCTCCATTTTCAGACATCTGTTAAGGAAAAGGTATTAATGCTGAAGAGGGTTCACAAGGGAGTGCAGGTGTGTTTGAACAAGGTCAAGGAGGAGTACATGCAAGGGGTGGTTTGTTCCGAGGTGCCTGCTCCTGGGGAGGTGCAGACTTTTCATCGAAGGTTTCCTGCTAAGCATTGTCCTAGGAGGCGCTAGGGACGGGGACATACTGTCAGGAACTAGCAAGGCGCCTACCTAAACTGTTAAACTACATCTCCCAGAAGTCCTGGTAGTGGGAGTGGCGCAATAAAAGGAGGGGAGGGACCACCTGACATTGCTCGTGATTTTGTACTGTTGGTGTTCATGGAGAATCGGAGTCCGTTGGTTTGAGCTGCACTTCATGTTCTTGTTCCTGATATATTACAGAGCTGCTTCTAGGCTGAAATACTGAGGCGAGAGAGAGCTCGCTCGCTACATTGTTACTTTAATTAACTGCAGTTAAGAAGCGGCTGGCGTCACTGTTACAAACAGAGAGAGCGGAGCTCGATACTTTGTTACTTTAATGAACTGCAGTTAAGAAGCGGCTGGCGTCAATGTTACAAACAGAGAGAGCGGAGCTCGATACTTTGTTACTTTAATGAACTGCAGTTTAGAAGCGGCTGGAGTCACTGTTACAAACAGAGAGAGCGGAGCAAAGACGCATTCATAGAGAGGATTATTTACAGAGAACTCTGAGCTGACAAACTCTACCGGAGAGGAAACGGAGACAGTGAGTAGAAGCGGAGTTGTGTTACTAACATTTCCCGATAGTCAAAGACAGCGCGTGGGGTTTAATGCGTGTCTTGTGAATTGCATTATAAGGTTATAGATTCTTTTTTTTGTGTGGGACTGAGCCTTTGGTTTTATTGAACTGGCACGGCTGTGCAGTTTTACCTGGATTAAGGACAGCGGTAGAGCGGAGCTTAGTGGGAGGTCATTCCTACACGCTACCGTTCAGAAGAAGGTCACTAGTGTCCTGTTCTTTTCAGTGTCAAAGCAGAAGGTAGTGGGGCCCTACACCTTGCCGTATTTGGAGAGGAAAATAGAATTGGAATCTTGTGGAAACAAATTAAGAGAGCGGAGGACAGTGGTTGTATGCTACGTCTTACCGTGTCTACTTTGGAGATATTTCTGTGTGCCTTTATAAAAAGAACTTTTCGGTTTCACACTTCTTATTGATCTACACTTGGGGAAAGCAGTGTGTCATGGAAGCAGCATAAGGATACCAATATATACAAGGAGGGGTATGTTCTACCAAGATTCCAACAAATACTAGGTGGAGTTCTTTTCTGTTGTCAGAGTATAACCTGTTTTCTTGTGTTCTTTAGGACTTAGATGTACTGATACCCGTGAACTAAATACAAGGGAAAGGAGGAGAATACCTCACTCACAAAGGTGAACATGGTTGTCCTTTTAGCGAGAATGCAATGAGAGTAGGTTGAGTAGTGAATAACGTTAACCTGTGTGTTTCCTTTTCTTGTCTTTCAGCTGTCCCTTCCCTGCAGTCCCCTTCCGTCCCCTCCTTGTTCTATTTTTTTCCCTCGCCCTATCCCTCGAACACACTGTGCTTTTACCTCAGTGTGTTGGTGTGGTCGGGAGGTGGAGCCCTATGTGCTACAATCGGATCAAGCAGCGTGGAGCCTGACACTCGTTCCCGGTAAAATGCGACACCAAGCACAGCATGCACTATGGGTGTCTCCGAAGCTCAGGAGGAGGCTGGCGCTGTGCCGCACAGTGTGAGGAGTGCAACTCTAGTTGATATGGGGCATGATGACTCTGCTAGCATCAGGATATTGCAGGACAGAAAGCCCAGCAGGCGGAGCTCGATTAACAAGCAAGCATTTCGTTGTTTGGCTTAGCCACCCCCCCCCACCCTCCCCTCAGCTGCCCTTTTTACCACCATGGCATAGGATGCCCCTCCTCCACAGCTACTGTTGGCAGAGAGAGCATGCCAGTATATGGAAAAATGTCCTGTCCAATGGCTTCTAAAAGTTCCCCATACCAGTCCAAATGCTCCACAGAGTCATCCTGGTGTTCTAGAGGGTCCATAGACCCCTCCCATTCCTCTCCTGAGCCTAGCACATCCTCAAAGTGCTCAGGCGACAACATGGAACCCCGAGGTTCAATTGGCACCGGAATTGGCATTGAGCGACATTGTTCTGGCTCTGTGTCATCGGGGATGAGAATGGGGCTGACATGCCGATGGGCACTGACAGCACCGGAGGAGGTCACGATGGTACAACCGGCGTCAACCTGGATCGGATCCATGAGGCCCCACCAGTGCCATGGCTGGAACCGATGGCGTTGAACCCGGTGGGGCCTCTTCCGACCCCGCGGGGCCCGAGGGCTCACCAGTGGGGTCAGCCCACTCAAATACCCGGCGCATTGCCTCGTAAAACTCTTTTATCTGAGCGGGGATCGCTCTGACTCCCGGAAAGAGAGGGAAGCGCAAAGTCTACCCAGGCTCCGGCTCCACAGAACCGTGCCTAGAGTGCCGGTGCGCCTTACCTCTCTCATCGACGGACAGGAGCGGTCCTGTGACCCCCTCTTCTTTGATGGGAACCTCCATGGATTCTCACTCAATGGTGTCGACTGCCAGGTGCGAGGAGCTTCATTGCCCGCTCCCTCAAGGCCTTCGGAGCCTTGGCCCGGCAGTCCGAGCAGGACTTCGGGTCGTGATTGTGCTTGAGACACCAGAGACAGACAAGGTGGGGGTCGGTAATCAACATCATGCGGTGGCTGGCACTGCACAGCTTGAAACCTGTCTTCCTTCCCTCGCACATGAAGATGGAAAGAATTCCAAATTTGACAAAAGGCGAGAAAAAAGCAGGTAAAAAAGCAACAGAAGGGTAGCTTTTCCCGGATTGGCACTTACCTGGTGTGAGAAGAAAATAACTGACATCCACGCAACTGGGTGGTGCCTATATAGGTACTGCGGTGTCATAACCAATGCTACTGATGCTGCTGACATCATACAGGGTATTGCTCAGCAACATTTCCAGATCCAGCCTGACGCCTGGGAAATTCCAAGGTAAGGAATTTGCAGCTAGAAGTCTCTATCAAATCAGGCCCCTAACAATTATTTAAAACTTTTGAAAAATAGTCAATTTGCTAAATACAATTCAACAAAAGGAAATTTTGTGACTTAACTTACGTGATCACTTTATTGCAAGAGTGTTCCAGCCAACGCAAGGTCATAGACCACACCGCTAATCCACCAATGAAGGAAACCACCCTCTCTATATAATGCACCACAATGGGGTACACTGTACAGAGAGGACGAAGAGACCCAAATTGATTTGCAGAGGCAAAAGTAGATAATATTAACACTCTATTTGTCGTAGTGTGCGCAAGCAGCTTGGCCTATCACAGAGTAGTGCTAAGCTTTTGTTGTGCTTACAGAGGCAATAAATGATACACAAAGTCAATGAATGAAGTAAAGACCGCATTAGAAAAATAGAACTCCTTTATATATAAATATTTAGACCAAGAATGTTTGGTAAAAGGTAAATTCTTTTCACAGTACCATAAATCACAGTAAAATGTATTAATCACAGTTGTGCACAATTATGCACAATATATTTTCTATGGAAGGAAAAAGGCAAGTGGGAAATCAATGCAATGCAAGTACTTTGGTTGGACACCTTTCAAAATTAAATGGTTTGGGGGCCAAGGTCCAAAGTTCCAAGGCCACACTCTTGGAAGCTTCCCGGGATTCACAGGAGAAAGGGGGACTTGGTGCCTAGTGCGCTACGTAAACAGTGGGCTACCTGTAAAAGCACAGCAAAGGGGGACTTGCAGGGAAGTCCGAGGGCTCTCAATGGAGAGTAGAGGTCGCAAGAGCTCTGGGGCCAAGAGAGCACAGCTTGATTCAAGATGCCTTGACCAGATGGGCTTGGTGCAGTGCAGATGTGCAGCTGAGCAACAGCACGCAAAGAAGCACCTCGGGGTCAGGAGCTGGTGCCTTAGAGCGATGATTCTGGAGCTGCTGGGCCACTACTGAGGTGCGTCACTGGAGTCCTGAAGTCCCTAGTTGGGTGGTTACTTGCTGTAAAGTTATATTAAGCCTGGATTCAGTTTTGTAGGTTTTTGCAGCAAGAGGTCCGGTACCCCAGGTATTGGTGCTTTGTAGCTCCGGTGGCCCCTGGGGCCTCAAAAATTGGCGCAGGGGCCGATCTGACCTTCCAGAGCAAGCATACCTTCAACTGGCACTCAGAAACGTTGGTCGGGCTGGGGAGCTGGACCACGCTGGACTAGACTTTGCTATTTTGGGACCTGTAGGTACAGGGAGATTGTAACTCTACCTCGAGGGAGTTCCTTGGCAATTTGCAAAGTGCTGATGACCATCCATGGTTTGTGGAGGTCACACAGTTAAGATACATGCTAGAGGATGGCGATTGTCATGTTCTATGGTGTCAGGCAAGAGGTTGCGACCAAAGTCCACCATGAGGTCAGCAGTTCTCAGTCCAACAGCATTTCTTTGTTCGTCTTCTTCTTCTGTCCATGGAATCTAAGTTCCAGGTCTGGGGATGCCACCTAAATACTAAATATAGGAACCTTTACAAGGGATTGACAGGTAGTGGCCAATGGGCGCCTTACCTGGGATGTCTACACCCTCTATTATGTCCACCTCATGTGGGAGGGGGAGATATTCCTAGCCCTGATTGGAGAGGTCCCACCATGTTCAAGGTGTTGGGCACTAGTTACCAGGGGGACCATTTACAAGGGACTTGCAAGGCGTAGTGAAGCTGCGAAAGTCGGGAAACAAAAGGTACACTTTAGGGAAAGAACTTCTGGCACAGGGGACCTGTTTGGCAGGGTCCCTATGCACTTCCAGTCAAAATGACATCATTATCTAAAAGAGGAGCTTTACTACAGCCAGCATCTTCAAGTCATGATCACCGCCACACACAGAGTTGCTCCTGAGTGTACTGAGCCCAGGAGTGCTGTCAGAGAGTTGCTAAAACCCTCAAAGGGCAAGTTATTGAGTAAGAAAGGATTTTCCTTTAACCTCAGCACCAGGCTAATGGTAGTTCAGTGGCAAATGGACTTTGGTCAGACTGGAGAGGACTTCGTTGAATGTAGCCCTGCAACCAGGACTCCCTTCACCATCTTCGTGGACCAAAGAATCCCCGTCAGAAGACCCCCGTCAACCGTGTCCACAGTATCCTTGTAGCATGTTCAGCATTCTTCTTTACTTGCATCAGGACCACTTCCATTGGAAAAGCCTGCACTGCCTAGAACTGATTGGGGATTGCTTCACTTGTTGAGGTAACAGTTCTTGAGGATCTGATTAATACCCCTGACTGGAGTAGGTCACCTAAATTGACTCCAAGTAACCACGTTTCATCTAGCCCAACTATTTACTGAAAAGTAAATTTTCTTGATTTATTAATACTTATGAAATCGAGATCTCCGGAATCCTCTGGTGGATCTTTTTTGTTCTGTTGTATAAATATACAGTCTACTTTTTTAATTGGTGTTGTATTTCTTGAGGGTTGGGTTTATTTCTTCTTCAATTGTTTTGAAGCTGTTTAAATGCTTTACAATAGTTCCTCTGTGTAAGCATTGATGCTCAGTACCCAGCTACCCCGAATTGAGCTAAGAGTTAGACACTAGTGTAACCTTATCAGTCCCTAGTATATGGTACTAATGTACCCAGGGCATAGGTACACCTGAGGTTCCACATGAGTTGAAACATGAATTATGCCAACGATTGTAGACCACTCAATTTATAACTACAGACCTACCATTGCTGCCTGTGTAAGTTAGTATTAACACCACTTATGAAAAGATATAGGTCACTGCACCTAAAACCTATGTCACCCCTAAGGCAGGACTTACAATCTTTAAGGCAGGGTGCTCGATTCTAAGTGTGAGGGTGCCCCTGCATTAGCAGGACACCACTAAAGCCCACGGAGTCCATTCTCCCGTGTTCTAAGTGAGACAGCCTTATAACATTTAGGGATGCACCACGTCATTACCCGTTGACCATCTCGATACTGGCTATAAGGAATCCAGACATGTTTGGTATCAAACCTGCTGGAATCGTAAACCCACAATGTAAACGCTGTGGGAGATGTGATTCCATGCACCTTAAAGCTGCTTTTGGAGGCCCATTGTACTCCCACTACCACCCTTCCAGAACCAGACGCCAAGCCAGTGCTGCTGCTGACCAGAGACACGTTTCTGCCCTCCTGCTGCTCAGCCAAGCTCGAGCAGGGGAAGGCAGTACAATAGGTATCGTGTCATAGGGAGGTGTGACCACCTCCCAGATAGGGTTTATTGTATTGGGGCAGCATGGGGGTGCTGGCCAGCACCAGATAGTCTGCATACAGGGCACAATGTGTGCCCTCCATGCATGGTCCCGTTCAAACCAGTTCATAGAGCTGTTGGCTCTTGCTCTGGCGCAAAACTGGACAACGGAAAGGGGAGTATTCTGCCCCTTGCCTGCTTCTGGTTAGGGAGGGACCCCTGAATCATCCCAACCCTTTCATTTGGTATTTAAGGCCATACCTGTGGATGGGCCCCTAGATTCATCATGAGACAAGATTCATTTCAGACACCACTTCTTCTTTAACCGTCTGGTCACTCTGGACTTCGGTGGACTTGGCTCTGGGCATCAAGCCTTCAACCGGGAAGTCTCATGGTGCTCCGAATGTCGTCTCCCTGCTCTTCTGCAACAACGACCATGCCTGTGATCCATACAGGAACCTTACAAAGCCTGTGCTCATCCAAGAAACCTAAAGGAATCTCTCTTGAAGTGAAGGAATCACTTTACTGCATCTACAGGCAATGTAACTGAGTATAAGCTGAATTTACAGCAACCTCCCATCCATAATTTCTTATTTTACAATATTAATTGCCGTTCCCTCCAAAAACACTAGGCTGATGTATTTGACTTACTTGTAGACTCACAGCCTGACGCGATCTTTCTCACCGAGACATGGTTGAATGCTAGCTCTGGCCCTGATGTTGCCAGGGCTTTGCCATCCAACTATGCCATAGTCCGGAAAGATCGAGCAGACAGAATTGGTGGTGGAATCGCTATAATTTCTCATTTGCTGCAAGTTCGATGAGCTGCTCATTCCCGGGTTGTGAGGCATCAGCGTTTAAATTATGCCTGACACCTTCCTTTTCCCTCTCCGGGATACTTTTATACCGCCTGCCAGGGCCATCTGGCCCATGAACTATACATCTCCCAGATTTTATTGTTCCTTTTCTTTTTGGCTCGGCCAATTTTACAATGCTAGGAGATTTTAACCTCCATTTGGAAGACCCTGATTGCAATGTTAGCAGCACTTTTATTTCGGACATGGCCGCTATGAATATTCTACTTCATAATTCGGGCCCTACTCATAAAGCTGGTCATTTGCTGAACCCTATTTTTTCTAACTTATCCTGCCTTCTCTGTCCCGTTGCTACTCCACTGTGTTGGTCCGACCACTTTTTAGTGAGCTTGTCGCTTGCGGTCCCCGGCCCTTCACATAAATGGAGCAACAGTGTAAAAAAAACAATTAGAAACTGGAAAGACCTAGACATGGTTAAATTTAATCATTTTCTTTCTATTAATGCTCCTGTCTTTAAAAAATATCCTTGCCCTTGATCTGGTGGCCTTTCAATGCTGGATTCAATCAGCATTGGATACTTGTCTTCCGGTTTCATCTAGGAAGCGAAACAACCACCGCCCTCCCGCCCGCTGGTTCTCTGAAGAGCTTAAAAGGGAAAAAACCAAATGCAAAAATATGGAAAGACAATGGCGCAAGAACTATACAACTGATGCTAAAGCTGCCTATTTGACAGCAATAAGGGCATATCATTCCCATTGTAGGTCCGCATGTGCCAATTTTGTCTCTTCTACCATCACAGGGGATAACAACTGTCCTAAAACCCTTTTTAAGATGGTTAAAGAGCTCACAGGTACAGACACTGCGCAGGCTCCCCCTAGTCTAAAAACAATGCAATGTGAGGACCTTGCTCAGTTTTTTCTTAATAAAGTGGAAACAATATATTCTGCACTGGCAGGTAACACCCCTTCACCTAATCCTCTCTCTGCCTTGATCTTAGATCAATTTTGCCCCCTGCCTACCTGTCCAACTACCCTTGGTCCTGGCTGGGAAAATTTACCCAATACCTGGTCACCTCTTGACATGACCATGCTTAAACTTCTCCTTAACAAGACCCAATCTGGATCTCTGCTCGGCACCCTTCCTGTCTCTGTACTACAACAGCTTGAACAGCCAGCCCTTCAACATATTCTGGAACTTCTTAATGCATCCCTTATGGAGTCTTCCGTTCCTGTTGACTGGAAGCATGCTATGGCGGTTCCTCTATTGAAAAAAGTTAATACAGACCCTGCTCTCCCCTCCAACTATCGACCGATTTCTTTGCTCCCCCCCCTCTCTAAAGTCTTAGAGAGGCACATTAATATCCAGTTATCTCAGTATGTCGAAACTAACAAGCCTCTCCATCCCTCCCTATCTGGTTTTAGGACCGGCTATTCGACCGAGACAACACTCTTAGGAGTTACAGAACTGCTCCGCAGGAACATGGATGCAGGTGAGACAGTGGCCTTGGTGTTATTGGACATGAGTGCTGCCTTCGATACTGTCTCCCATGCCAAACTAATACAATCTCTCCAATCCATAGGAGTTACGGGCGCCGCCTTAAACTGGCTGACTTCATTTCTCACGAACCGTACATTTCAGGTTTTTCCATCTACTGCCAATTCTGATGTCCATTCATCACCCCTTTGGGTCCCACAGGGCTCTATCCTTAGTCCCTTGTTATTTAACATTCATGTTAGACCCCTAGCTACTATTGTTGAGGAATCTGGGTTGTCGATTTTTTCCTATGCCGACGACACCCAGATTGTCTTCTCTCTCTCAGCAGGGAAGACTTCAGAGCCCTCAGCCCTTAGGATAGGGCTAAATAAGGTGGCATCCTGGATGAATGCAAACTTTCTAAAATTGAATGGGGAAAAAACAGAGGTGCTGGCCCTGGGCAAGGAGAAAGGACTCTGGGGCCCTGCACTTTGGCCTACAGAAATGGGTCCTCTTCCTCAGCCCTCCACGCAGGTCCGCAACCTTGGCTTTATCATAGACGAATCTCTATCTATGCGTCAACAGGTCACCAAGGTTGCGGCTACCTGCTTTACCATCTTGCGATGGCTGAGGAAGATTGTATGGATGTTGCCTGCCCATACTCAGAGACCCGTAGTCCAGGCCCTTGTCACTGCAAGGCTGGACTTCAGTAACTTCCTTTACCTGGGAGCTAATAAAGATGTAATGCGCAAGTTGCAGCGTGTTCAAAACACGTCCGCAAGATTACTGTGCCAGGTCTCCAAATTTTCCTCGGCCCCTAGCCTGCTCAACAAGTTGCATTGGCTTCCAGTCGAAAAACGGACCAGGTTTAAGGCTTTAACCTACATGTTCCGGATTAAACACAATATAGCCCCCGCTATCTCAAATATCTAGCCCTCCCCTATGTACCTTCCCGCACTCCTCGGTCTGCCACACAAGCTAAATTCCAGGTCTCCAAGATAAGACTCTCCCGCATGGGCGGTCGGTCCTTTTCATACTTGGGTCCTGTATTATGGAATGCTCTCCCTCTTTCTCTGCGCATGCACTCTGACCTTTTCTTGTTCCGAAAGTCATTAAAAACCTGGCTATTTGGCCAGTAGGCAGTTCCTACTCTGCTGCTCCTTTGATAGCGCCGGGAAACCCTTGTTGGGTAGCTGTTGCGCTTTTACAAATTAAAAAACAAATAAATAAATAATAATAATAATAATAATAATAATAATAACTAAGCTGACCAGTATGCGTATCCTGGGCTCCCACTGACCCTGAAAGGCTCAGCAACACAATTGGAGGTTCTTCTCATCCCTCAAGGCCTGCCCTGTCCACTCACCAAGTTTGAGTCCAGTATCCCTCGTCGGAGCCGCAGGAACCAAACCACTGTGCACTGCAACGGCTTGCAGTTGCATAGGCAAAGCAAAGGCAAAGGCAAAGGCAAAGTTGCAACCTCAAGCATCTCCAGTGACCAAGCTCTTCATCCTCACCGCATCACTTGTACAGTGGGCCTTCATCTTTGGTGAGCTGCTAGAGGTCCTCTTGCGACTCCAGTCCCTGCAGCCTGTGGGTCCTCTTGAGGGTCGTCTTTGAATTCTTTGGGTTCCTCTGATTGCTCAGGACCTGCCATTACTCCCCTGTTTGAGGTGAGTCTCCTGGACCTTGCTGGTCCTGACATTGCACCTTAGTAACTTCCACGTTGGTTGTAGTTGCCAAGGCTTGTTCGTGCTCCCCACAGACACCGACCCCTCAACTATCGACATCCGACGTCGGACAACTCATACCCGGCACCAGGTCATCCACAGCCTTTGCTGGTCCGCACAGCTGCAGTTTCAATATTACCGTCAGATTCCCCTCAACACTTGATATTGGTGGGCATTCGTATTCCGTGCCCCCTGGTCACTCCTGAGGGGCATAGACTCTGTACTCTGTGCTTACAGGTTCTTCACATCTTTGATCCCCCTTTGGGTTCTACCAGACTCCTTCGTCTTCATCTCCTGAAGTCCTCCATTGTGGTCAACGGCGGTTTCCGACGTCACTTGACACCTATGCACCTGGCTTCCCTGGTGTAGGTATCCTGGTTCTTGGGGTATCCACGGGGACGGTGACTCTCCAACCTTCCATCTTCCATGGGGTGTTTTCAGGGCCCGCTGGGAAGGGTCCTTTTTCTTCAAAAGTGCAACAACAACTTACCCATTGACTAACATTGAGCAGTGGTCATGTTCCCACTCTGCACACGACCTCTGTGGGGTTCCTAGATACTCACGTTGGGTGGTTCCTTGTGTCCCCGGCTCTTCTATGTCTTCTGGGTCCACTCTTTTCTTGAGTAGTGGTTCGCATTCCAGTATTTTAGTATATGGTTAGGCCTCCCCCTGGAGACTACTGTGTATTTGTGCTACGTACGTGCTGCCCTATTTCCTAAGCATTGTGGGTATTGTGCTTATATATCCGGATAGGAGAAAATACAAGGTGTTAGTGAGTGTTTGTAATAAAATGCTGTGAGAAGCTGGCTTGGTATATGGTGTACACATATGTAAGTGGGCACCTTGCACCAATTCAGACATCCCTTATGGCGATTTTAGTGGTCTTAGACAACCTTAGAACACTCTCTAAGTGGTAGTTGTGTAGAGCAGCCTTCAAGCTTACTCCCGAAGGAGTGTAAAGCAGCTTGTTTTACCTAAACATAATCTTATAGGTATATATTAAGTGAAAAAGAACTGCACAGCCTATTTATAAAAATATGTATTTATTATAAGCCACTTACTAACACATACAGATATCTCCTAGCTGGAGATATACACAATACTTTGCAGTAGAAACAGGTAAGTAGCACGAAATACACAATGGTCACCAGGGGGGGACCAAACCATATACAAGAAAGTGGTATGCGAACCACGAATCTAGTCAAGACTGCACCCAGAAGACGTAGAATCATCGGGCACCCAAGAAATCATCCAAGGTAAGTAACCAGGGACGTCTGAGACGGATAGAGTGAGTAAGGAGCTAATCTTACCTGGTGCCTGCAGTTTTGCTATCTTGCCCTTGCCGCCACCACCATGAGAGTCATTTTGGGCATTCCATAGTCCCAGTTCATGCCACGAGTGAGGACGCCAGCTGGGACTACAAGCCCCAGCAGTCCCAGAGGCGCAAACGCCGCCCATGCATGTTCCAAGCACCAGGATGTGCTTATGAAGAGCGCTGGGCTCCCGCAGAGTTGCAGAACCACTACCTGGGAGCCCAGGATCAACAGACCAGTCAGCTGTGTTGCGGTGCCTGTAGATGCAGGGACGTGACTCCTTCACTCCAAGGGAGATTCTTTCAGGTGCCTTGGAGGTCCAGAGGTTCTCTGAAGAACCTGTACGGAGCACAGACAGAGACGTTGGAGCAGACTTGCTGGCCGACGAGACCAGGAGCAGCAGGAGTCTACCCAGTTGCAATCTCGGTTCTCAATGCCAAGTCCAGTGAGGTCCAGAGTGCCAAGACGGTCAAAATTGAAGTGGTATGTGATCAGAATCTTGTCCCACGACAAATATAGGGACCCACCCACAGGTAAACCTTTAAGTACCCTTAGGAAAGGGCTGGGACAATTCAGGGGCCTCTCCCAGAGCAGGGGCCGGACTGTGTGGAGTATACTCCCATGTCCTTCGTCTAATTTCACGCTAGATCAGGAGCCAACGCCTTCTTGAACTGGTTCAAACTAGAGGATGCAAGGGGGCACCACATGGGCCTTTCAAGCAGTCTCAGAGGGGCTGGCAAGAGCCCCCACCCTGCTCCAATACATTAAACCCTATCTGGGAGGTGGTCACACCACCCTGTGACAGGATATCAATTATTCTACCTTACCCTGCACGAGCTTTGCTCAGCAGCAGGAGAGCAGAAACATGTCTCTCATTGGCAGAAGCCCTAGCTTCCTCTCCGGTTCTGGAAGACAGGTACCTGGAGCACTGAGGGCCTCCTGGAGGAGTTTTACAGTGCATTAAATCATACATCCCTCACCGTTTACAGTGTGGGGGTATAATTTCAGCATGCTTGATACCAAACATGAGAGGGTTTGTTACAGCCAGTTTAGAGATGGTCATCTTGTAATGATGCATGGCCCCTCTATATATTGTAATGGCTGATGTACTTACAACACAGGAGAATGCCCTCCACAGGTTCTAGGGGTGTTCTTCTCATGCAGGGGCACCCTCACACTTAGAACCGAGCACCCCACCTTCAGGATTGAAAGGCCTGCCTTAGGGGTAACTTATAGGTTTAAAGTTCAGAGACCTCAGATATAAGCAAACTTATAGCTTTCGTATGTGGTGCTAGCACCAGCTTACACAGGCTGCAACGGCAGGCTTGTAGTCACAATTTGAGTGGTCTCTCATGGGTGGCATAATGCATGCTTCAGTCCATGGGAGACCCCTGGTGTACCTATGCCCTGGGTACCTTAGTACCATATACTAGGGACTTATCAGGGTACACCAGTAGCCAATCTGGAGTGTACCTAAGTACTCACCATGTCCAATTTAGGTAAGAAGCACAAAGACTGAGGTACTGATTAGCATGATCCCAGTCAGACTTGTCAGAAAAACATAAAGACACCAGAAAAAAGTGAGGGTGACCATGAAAGCAGATCCTACTTTCCTACACAACCCCCAAAACATAAGGAGATGAGACTAACCTTGCCCAGCTGAGTCTTCATTTTCTAAGTGGAAATATCTGGAGAGTCCATCTGCATTGGCAATATTACTCACAGGCCTATGTTCCACTGAATAGTCCATCCCCTGTAGGGAAATGGATCACCTCAAAAGTTTGAGATTGTTCCCCCTTATTTGTTTAAGCCGTGAAAGGGGCTTATGGACTGTTTGAACAATGAAGTGAGTACCAAACAGGTATGCCCTCAACTTCTTCAGAGCCCAGGTAACAACAAAGGCCTCCCTCTATACAGCTGACCAACGTTTCTCCCTGGGGGTCAACCTTCTGCATATAAAAGCTACTAGTTGGTCCTGGCCCTCTGCATTCATTTTTGACAAAACAGATCCTACCCCTATCTCAGATGCATCTTTCTGGACAGTGAAGGTTTTGGAATAGGCAGGACTTTAAAGAATGGGAGCAGTGCATATGCCTGCTTCGGGTCATCAAGTGCATTTTGACAGCTAACTGTCCACTGGACTTTCTTTGGCATTCTCTTGGAGGTGAGATCATTAAGAGGAGTTACAAAGGACTTATATCCCTTAGAAAAAAACCTCCTGTAGTTCCCAGTCATGCCCAAGAAAGCTCTGACATGAATCTGGGTAGTGGGAGCAACCCTGTCCATGATGGTCTAGATTTTGCTCTCCAGTCACTGAACTTGGCCTTCACCTACCAGGTGACCCATGTATACAACTTTGCTCTGCCCTAACTAGCACTTGGTGGCCTTGATAGTGAGGTCTGCCTTTTGCACTGCTTCCAGAACATTCCTGAGATGGACCAGGTGATCCTCCCAGGTGGAACCAAAGACAGCTGTATCATCTAGATATGCTCCACTATAGGCTTCCAGACCTGTGATTGCTTTTTTCATTAACCTCTGAAATGTGGCAGGTGCATTTTTCAGACCAAAGGGCATCACAATATATTGATAATGCCCACTGGGGGTTGAAAATGCTGATTTTTTGGCTTGGTATTCTCAGCTAGTCTGATTTGCTAGGTCAAATGTATTCAGAAACTTGTCTCAGGCCAAATTATCTATGAATTCATCTGCCCTTGGAATAGGATGGCATCAGTCCTAGTGACTACATTGAGGCCTCTGTAGTCCAGACAAAACCTCATCTCTCCTTTTCTACTCTTAGGGGCCGATCAGGATGGAGGATTTTCCACCACCTCCGGGCCGGCGGAAGCCACCTCCGGCCCGGAGGAGGCGGAAAATCCATTGCGGGCTCACCAAAGACCCACTGCCACATTACGATGGCTGGTGGGTCTTGGTTTCTGTCCGCTGCTTTTCCGCCGCGGTCGGATTACAACCGCGGCGGAAAAGCTCTCATTTGGCTGGCAGTGTCTATCAGACACCGCCGGCCAAATTAGGTAGCATTTGAAAACATGCTTTTCCGCGGCGCTTTTTCCGCCGTGGAAAAGCATGTGTACTTTTGATTTTGGGGGCCCGTTGCGGGCCCCCAGGGTGTTGGTGGGTGGGGGGTGCACATGGGGGGTACCTATGGTACCCCCCAGCATTTACATGCACAATGCGGCAGGCACCGCGCGGTGCCTGCCGCTTTGTGCATGTAAATGTTACACATGCACTTTTAACATTGCGGCGGGTGCTGCTTCAAGCAGCACCCGCCGCAATGTTAAATATCCAGGATGTGACCGCCAGGGTGGCGGTCACATCCTAATCGCACATGAGGGAACGCCGCAGCCCATGCGGACGTTCCCTCATACTCTGGGGTCGCGGACGGACTCAAGTCCGTCCGCGATCCTAATCGACCCCTTAGTGTGAGGTTTTCGTTTGGTACCAGGACTACTGGACTAGCCCAGGGGCTTTCTGAAGGCTCAATGACCCCCAATCCCAGCATCTTTTAGACCTCTGTCCTGATGCAGTCTCTGACAAGGTCAGGCTGCATATAAATGTTGTTCTTTATTGGCAGACTGTCACCTGTGTCCACTTCATGGGTATACCAGGAGGGTAACTCTCTTTATCCTGTCCCTCATCCGTTGCCATGAGCAAGCTCATGTCAGCCTTGTCCACAAAAGGTTTTAGGCTGTTCACATGAAGCACCCTGTTGGGACATCTGGGAGTGCCTAGGTCCTCCAAGTAGATGACCACACCTTTCTCTTCAAGGATGGTGTGGGGGTCACTTCATTTGTGCTGAAGAGCTGCTGTGGCCACAAGCTCCAATACCTACATTTTCTGACCTGCCTGGTAAACAGTCTTGACAGCCTATTGGTCATGTCAGGATTTCTGAGGTTCTTGGTTGGCCTCAAGGTTTTTACTTGCCTTCTTCATGTACTCAGCCATGCATGAACACAGGCCAAGGACATAGTCCACAATATCCTCTATAGGAGGTTTGAGAGGTTTCTCCCATCCCTCCTTAACTAGACAAAATTAACCCCTAACTGGATGTCCAAACAGAAGTTAAAATGGGCTGTAACCAACCCACTTCTGATGAACCTCTCTGTAGGCAAAGAGAAGGCAGGGTAGTAAGACCTGCCGTTTTCGCCTGAGCTTTTCTGTGAGTCCCATGATCATACTCTTTAGGGTCTTGATGAATCTTTCAACAAGCCCATTGAACTGTGGATGGCAGGGTGTGGTATACTTATAGTTTACACCACACTCTTTCCACAGTTATGCAACTAGACATGTAGTTGGTACCTCTGTCTCTTAAGACCTCCTTTGGGAAGCCCACTCTGAAAAAGATTCAAAGGAGGGCCCTGAGAACTACAGGAGCTATAGTGGTTCTAAGGGGAATTGCCTCTGGATACCTAATGGCATGGTCCATCACCACTAGGATGTAACGGTGTCCAGATGCAGTTGAAGGGGTCAAGGGACTAACAATGTCAATCCCTACCCTCTCAAAGGGAACCCCATCCACTAGAATTGCAATTTAGGGGCTTTTGTAATGCCACCTGATTTAACACTGGTTTGGCAAGTGACACATGAGTGACAAAACTTATTTGGGTTCTCAGACATATGGGGCCAGTGAAAATGAGGGATAATCCTGTCCCAAGTCTTACTTTGCCCAAGGTGTCCTGCAAGGGGAATGTCATGTGAAGAAAACCCCTGAACTTCAGAGGTATTAAAAATCTCCTGGTGGCACTAGGCTTGGGGTCTCTACCTTCTGAATACAGAAGCCCATTTTCCCAATCGATCCTATGGGACCCACTGACATTCCCTGCAAACTCAGCAGCAGCTTGCTGTCTAAGGGGTTCAAGAGAAGGGTAGGATTGCTGCTCCAAACTCGTCTGCCTTGGAAGGGCCCACTGCCCACAAAAACTCAGCCTGGTCAGGCGCAAGTTCCTCTGGGTAGTTCCTTCACAGGGACTCTCCCTCAGGAGACTGATCCTCCGTGGGAGTTTGGGAGGAGGATAATTCCTTACCCTTCCTGCTCCTCTTCTTAGGAGCTATCTGGTCCGTTTTTCCAGGATCCAGTGCTCCCTCAGTGCTGAGCTGTTTGGCCTGAGCCCTGGTTACAGCAAAGACACTGGCACAAATGACCATCATTTCTGCATGAGTCCTGAACTTTACTTCAGAGCAGGCTGAAGTTTCTAAATCATTGCCCAACAGACAATCTACAGGTAGGTCTGGAGATACCACAACTCTCTTAGGCCCAGTTACCTATCCGCAGCTCAGATTCACAACTGTCAAGGAATGATCAGTACTGACATTGCTAGCGTTGGTTACTTGGTACATTTGTCCAAGTGTGATTTGTTCAGGGGACACCATGGTGACACTCACCCCTGTGTCCCGGAAAGCTATTGATTTGTTTCCATTATCAAAGGCTGCTGTCTGTACTTGCCTAAGTTAGTGGGACTTACCACTAAGGTGGACGGATCAATGCCACCATCACAGACTAGAACAAACTAAGCTGGAGTTCTGACTAGGCCGGAACCCACCACAGAGCCAAAGGTTTACCCATAAAATTCCTTGGTTGCTGTGCTACCACTTGTACTGGTGCTAGGGTCCGCAGTTGCCTCAGGGCAGCAGTAGCAGGTTCCTTGGCCTTTGGACAATCAGCATCTCTTGTCGAATGGGTCTTTACTTTATATAAATAACACTAAAGTTTCTTGTTTTCCTTCTTGGAATTTTGGGACTACCCCACCTCTCAGATGCAGGTTTTTGTAGACTTTCAGAAGACTCCTTTTTATCTTTAACCTTGTCCCCACTTTTATTCCGGGATTTAGAAGAATCTTGCTTCTTCTGGTCACCTCCATCACAATGTCTTTTCTGCTTCACCCTGGTGTGGACCCATTTGTCTGCCTTCTTTCCCAATTCTTGGGAGAGTCTACCAGGTACTGGTGCAAAAGTCGGTTCTGACAGTTATTAAAGATGTGCTCCCTCATTATCAAATTGTACAATCCTTCATAGTCCTGTACCTTGCTTCCATGAAGCCAGCCTTCCAGAGCCTTAATAGTACTATCAGTGAAATCTACTCAGTCCTGGGTGAGTGCCTTCTGCATGTCTCTGAACTTAACCCTGTATTGCTCAGTGGTGAAGCCATACCCATCAATCAGTGCATTCTTCAGAACTACATAATTGTCAGCATCCTCTTCTCTAACAATGAGGAGCGTATCTCTGCCTTTGTTAGCAAAGGAGAGCTACAGGATAGCTGCCCACTTCCCTTGAGGGACCTTCTGAACTTTACAGGCTTCCTCTAAAAGCAGTGATCCATTTCTGGATGTCATCCCGCGCCTGGTATTGACGGACTATCCTGTTCAGGTTCCTAGTATCAAAAGAGTTTTCACTGACTCTAGGAACATTAGGGCAGCCACCATGGGACTCTAGTCCCAGATTTTCCTTGGTTTTTTGGACTTCGGGCCAACTGCTCTCCCCAGAGCTTAAGTCTCTTTCTCTCAATTTTGATCAGGTGGTATTCCCTCTCCAAGAACTCTTCTCTCTGGCTAGCGATTGAGGTCCCTATGGACTTTCCTGAAGCATTGGACTCAGCAGAGGCAGGCCTAGATCTCCCCTGTCTGCTGTAAAACCTCCCATGAGGAATAAAGGGGAGCTACTTCTAGGGACACCCACTGTGCCATCTGTACTATTCCCTGGATCAGAGTTCACCAAGGTGGAGTCCTCAGACTCCTCTTGGTGATGCTCAGAAGTAGGGTCACTGGGGGCAACCCCTCCTGACCCATCTACTAGAGCTTCCCCACCCACTTTATCCTGGTCCCCTGTTTTGTCAGGGTTCTGAAGATCATCTAGGATAAGCAACACTGAGAGATGCTTAGTGGCTGGATTGCTACCTGTCTTTAACTACCTAGAAGTACACAGGGTGCTTAGTTCCTGGAACTTAAGACCACTGTATCTTGAAGACTGGGATACACTAGTATCCCCAAATTGGTCAGTAGCTGTAGTGTGGTGTTGCACAAGTCTAACCTAGTGTAAACTAAACTTCCTAAGATTGGAGAAAGGGTTGTGCTAAGCCCTTAACAACCAATCTACAAGTTCAGTAGAAATTACTTAGTCTACCTAAATATTATATGTGCCTAATGCTAGTGATGATTTTTCAATTCATAGACACCTAGATTAGCTGGTAAAACAATGTAGGCTTGAATCCCAACTGCTGCACACCAATGTGAGAGGCTGGCTTAGTATATGATGCTCACTTATGTAAGTGTAGGAACCTTCACTAATCCAGACAACCGTTATGCTGATTTTAGTGGTCTTAGACAACCTGAGAAAGCTCTCTAAGTGTTAGCTGTAGAGAACAGCCTTCAAGCTTAGTCCAGAAGGAGTGAAAAGCAGCTTGTTTTACCAGTACTTATTTTCATAGTATAAGGGAAAAAGAATCACACAGTGTAGTTATAAAAATAGGTGTTTTATTACAAACACTCGCTAACACCTTGTATTATCTCCTACCCAGAGGTATAAACACAATACTTAGGAAATAGAGCACATAAGTAGCACAAATACACACTGATCTCTACGGGGAAGCCAAATCATATACTAAAATAGTGGAGTACGAACCAAGACTCAAGACAAGAGTGGACCCCGAAAACGTATAAGACCCAAGAACCCACCCAAGGTGAGTGTCTAGGAACCCCATGGAGGTCGTGCGAAGAGTGGGAACATGACTGGGTGTTCAATGTTAGTCAATGGGTAAGTAGTGGTTGCAGTTTAAAGAAAAATGACCCTTCCCAGTGGAACCTGAAGACACCTCGTGGAAGATGGTATTTTGGAAAGTCACCCCACCCATGGATACCCCGGGAACCAGGATACCTACACCAGGGAAGCTGGGAGCATAGGTGTCAACTGACATAGGAAACCTCCATAGACCACAGTGGAGGACTTCAGAAAAGATGCTGCTGGAGACAAAGATGGAGTCTAGTGGAACCCAAAGGTGGATTCAAGGTGAGAAGAACCTTGCAAACAGAGGGGACAGAGTCTATGCTACTCAGGAGTGACCAGGAGGCACTGAAGTCAAATGCCCACAGATGTCGGGGGTTTGATGGTGCCCTTCAATTTGCATCTGTGCGTACCAGGTGATGCTGTGGAAGACAAGGAGCTCAACATGATCTGTCCCATGTAGAATGTCGAGAGCCCAGGGGCCAGTGTCTGGCAGGGGCACCAACAAGCCTTGGGAGCGGCAAACTATGTAGTTGACGAAAAAGATGCAGTTTCGGGATCAGCAAGATCTAAGTGGCTCTCCATGAGTAGGTAAGTCAGAGCAGGTCATGAGCAAGCCAGGGGAGCTCACTGGAGCCAAAGAAGACCTTCAAGAGGGCCCACCGGCCAGAGGCACAGTAGTCGCAAGAGGACCTCGAGCAACTCACCAAAAGATGAATGTGATACAATTATTTAAAGAAACAAAATTACTAAATGCAAAAGAGTTTAATTCAAATTTGCATATATTACCTTGCATTGGTTAAAACACATCACAATGTTTCAACACGCTTTTTGTATATGTGCCAACATACACAACGGGGAGGGGGAGTGAAGTGAGGGAAAGTGCCAAGGATAAAGTAGGATGGGGGGATAGTCTGAATCACTCAGTGACAAGTATTGTTCACAATTCAAAGGCTAAGTACATGTGGTTCCTTGAGCCAAGGGCCACAGCATAAGGCTCATAAAGAGTCCTAACCGAACTAATGTAGACAACCTAACTCGCCTTCAGCCGCTAAAGTCTAGCTTGGGGTAGGAGTTGGTGATAGTTGTGTGGTCTACGTTTCGACCCAAGATACGTGTAGGATGGTGGTCCTTACAAAGCGGATCTTCTTCAGGACAAGATAGTTGTGGGTGGGCAACCTCCTAAGAATAATTAAAAAGAAATCAATTAACACACAACCATCCTGTTAATTAATAACAAGGAAGGCGGATTTTTGAGACGTATCAGTTAAAAAACGCATTGTCAAATTACAAAAGACACTAAACACATGGCTCTAATATTGCAAGGGTTTGCAATCCAGGTATATAGAATCCAATATTGGCTCACCTATCGCGGAGGGCGAGAGGAGCAGAGTAACCAGGGGGTGATGATATCTCCCGGACCTTGTGATACAATCCTGCATGAAAATTACAAGGAAAACCATTGTCATCTGTTGGTCTGACAGACAGACACACCTGTTATTATTTTGTTGCTTGGATGCTATTAGATAGCCCAGAAAGGCTCCGCCAGACTCCAAGTTACCGAGATAAATGCCAGACACTCAGTTCAAATATATATGGTCCGAGTGCACTAACTACATATTCGGCCCACCTTGGGCTCAAAAGTGACGTACCTTACGAGCGCTTGTGTGTTATCTGGAAGCACGTATCATTCATATGTGGCATAGATCTGAGTGCTGTCTCTCTGCAACCAATTATAAGGCATACATTAAGTTGAACGATCTCTGGTTCAACACTAAAAAGTGTTACATTACTAAAGTACATTCAACCAAAAGGCTTCTAAAGAAGTCTCAAAAATGGCATACCTCACATGTGCTTCTATAAAATCTGGAAGCGCGTATATTTCTTATGTAGTATGGACCTGAGTGCCGTCTCTCTGTAAAAAATAAGGAGGAATCTATTAGATTTACCGGTCCCTAATTTTACAAAAAAACATAATGCATTTTAGTTATACGGATCATACCTTGAAACTCAAAGTTAATTCGTATTTTCTACTCGTAAGGGTTGGTAAGAAACGCCTGTGCAAGGGAGACAATATCAGACAAATGGTTCTATCTTTGCAGTCCATTTTGGCAAAATTATGTGTACCTCGTAGTAAATAAAAATTGGACATACCTCTGAACACAAAGGGTTCTGGAGGCGTCTTGCCCAAAGATTAATTTTGATTGGTCCAGAGATCTTCTGCCTATTAGATAGGGAGGAGGGCATTTAGTATGGAGAATGTATTGAAACTTGTTGGCATTTAAAATGTACAGTTTCAAAAGTGGGGCTTACCTCAAATTCTATGTTGTAGCGGTAAAATAGATCGTATTGGACACATCACCACTTTCTACAGCGCGTTGTGTTGAGCCGTTATATAATTCAGCAACCAAACGCGATACACTCTGCGTCAAACACCCGGGGCCTTTAGGACTTACAATTTGGTTGGAAGAAAAGTGGAGGGCATTGGTATAGAAGCCGTATTTGGACAGAAAACCTTCAAACGGCACGTTATTTAAAAAAACGTCGGGCTTACCTCGAGGGCTATGTTTGGCGGCATAGTTGAGCGTAATAATCCAGCAGAACCTCTTCTGCAGAAAAAAACGGAAACACCGATGGGTTTTGTTATGTTTTTGGCCCCAATGCGCCACGTTATCCTGTAGCAACCTAGGGCGAGGGGCAGGGTATAGTTAAAAGCGCTTACCTTGAACGCTTGGACAGACGTCGGATTTTTTTGCCGCACACCGCTCAGATCTCCGCCCAACTATCAGGGCCATGTAAACTTCCTGGTGGGAAGGAGAGGGTGGGGCCTAACACCGGGGCCGCAATGGAGGTAGTAGAGAGACTGCTCCTACCCGGCTCGCCAGGATAATATTTAACAATTCGGTGCCCACCAATTCTTGCCAGGTCCGGTGCAAATGCTGCCCCCAAAAGCGTGGCAATGGGTAGCAGAAGAAGGCACACTCTATACTACACTCTTCAGAAAGCCTGCGGAACGTAACTCGTTGTTACAATATTCAAATCACCACCTTCGGAGTCTTCGGGATATCACATACAAGAGCCACACGAACTGCAATACTAGGAATGTGATTTATGGTATAATCTGTCCTTGCGACCTTATATACATAGGTCAAACTCAGCAGCGTGTAAAAGCTAGATTCCTTGCACACTGTAGTCGCATCAGATGCAAAGTACCTGGGGCACCCCTAGTTGAACATTGCGCAAAAGAAAACCACCTTCCGGAAACACTCAAATGGGCGGTTCTGGAACATGTGACACTAGGCTCAAGGGGTGGCGATTTATCCAGTATCCTTAATGTCAGAGAGTTGAAGTGGATCCATATTTTCAATTCTGTAGCCGAGGGCCTAAATGAGTCAGAAAGCAGTTTTGTACAGTTGGCTAACCTTTGAACTGAACAGTCTACACTACCCTGCGAGATAAGTGCACTGTATACAGTTTTCACGAGAGTGGATTACACTGAGAAAGGGCGGTGGTCTTCACTATCCTGCAAGATTTGTGCACACTGCCCGTTTACATACCATGTATACATCTCTTTATAAACTGGGAAAGTTGTATGGTCTTGTGTACTATGTAACACCTAATCAGAGAAATAAGTGCACATTGCCCGTTTAGATATCATGTGTACTATACAATACCTAATCAATACTGTATGGCTTTTGCTACCATGTTTGGCAGGCCAGCCATAGATTCCATGCAATAAGGAATAATATGAATGTAGTTAATTGTATCATATACAATGAATAGTGTTTGTGTATCTTATGTATCACATACGATGGTCTAATACATGGAATGGTAATAATCTAAAATGTGTGGCCGAAAGACTGTTCGAACAATTACCCACAACAATGGGCCTTCAATATAATTAATATAGCTCCATGTGCAGAGAATACGTTCTGACCCACTATTTGCCCGTGTATTTAGAATAAGCATTGCCCATAATATGCCTGCACCAACTAGTACACTTCTTTAGAACTGTCCCCAGGGCAGTAGAGAAGTTAGGCACAAGGAAGATATATATATTTTTTTGTGGATTCTATCCAGAGAACACAACAATCATTTTTTGAATTCCTTTACATTCTATAATTGATCCCCATAAGAACCTTCCGCATTAATAAGAATTGGTGGGCACCGAATTGTTAAATATTATCCTGGCGAGCCGGGTAGGAGCAGTCTCTCTACTACCTCCATTGCGGCCCCGGTGTTAGGCCCCACCCTCTCCTTCCCACCAGGAAGTTTACATGGCCCTGTTAGTTGGGCGGAGATCTGAGCGGTGTCCTGCAAAACAATCCGACGTCTGTCCAAGCGTTCAAGGTAAGCGCTTTTAACTATACCCTGCCCCTCGCCCTAGGTTGCTACAGGATAACGTGGCGCATTGGGGCCAAAAACGTAATAATCCCATCGGTGTTTCCGTTTTTTTCTGCAGAAGAGGTTCTGCTGGATTATTACACTCAACTATGCCGCCAAACATAGCCCTCGAGGTAAGCCCGACGTTTTTTTAAATAACGTGCCGTTTGAAGGTTTTCTGTCCAAATACGGCTTCTATACCAATGCCCTCCACTTTTCTTCCAACCAAATTGTAAGTCCTAAAGGCCCCGGGTGTTTGACGCAGAGTGTATCGCGTTTGGTTGCTGAATTATATTACGGCTCAACACAACGCGCTGTCGAAAGTGGTGACGTGTCCAATACGATCTATTTTACCGCTACAACATAGAATTTGAGGTAAGCCCCACTTTTGAAACCGTACATTTTAAATGGCAACAAGTTTCAATACATTCTCCATACTAAATGCCCTTCTCCCTATCTAATAGGCAGAAGATCTCTGGACCAATCAAAATCAATCTTTGGGCAAGACGCCTCCAGAACCCTTTGCGTTCAGAGGTATGTCCAATTTTTATTTACTACGAGGTACACATAATTTTGCCAAAATGGACTGAAGATAGAACCATTTTTCTGATATTGTCTCCCTTGCACAGGCGTTTCTTACCAACCCTTACGAGTAGAAAATACGAATTAACTTTGAGGTTCAAGGTATGATCCGTATAACTAAAATGCATTATGTTTTTTTGTAAAATCAGGGACCGGTAAATCTAATAGATTCCTCCTTATTGGTTACAGAGAGACGGCGCTCAGGTCCATACTACATAAGAAATATACGCGCTTCCAGATTTTATAGAAGCACATGTGAGGTATGCCATTTTTGAGACTTCTTTAGAAGCCTTTTGGTTGAATGTACTTTAGTAATGTAACACTTTTTAGTGTTGAACCAGAGATCGTTCAACTTAATGTATGCCTTATAATTGGTTGCAGAGAGACAGCACTCAGATCTATGCCACATATGAATGATACGTGCTTCCAGATAACACACAAATGTATGTAAATGTAAATGTATAGGCATTTATATAGCGCACTACTTACCCGTAGGGTCCCAAGGCGCTTCGACCGCTGCGAAACCCTTCCTGGCTTCCCTGAGAGATGGTCCCTTAATGGGTATCTCCAGGGTGAGACCAGGCATCCCCGGCGGTCTGGTGGGGCCGTTAGTGAAGATGAGGCAAGCTAATGCCCAGAGTTGCCGAGTGTGATCGCTGATCAGAGTGGGCACCGAGGCGAGAGAATTATCGAGTCCGCTGACCCTGGTCCAGAAACCTGCCGCGCCGGGAATCGAACCCTGGTCCCGGGCCGTCCTCTGCTCTCGGGTCTGCCGCCTCTAACCAGTGAGCCACCAGTGAGCTCGTAAGGTACGTCACTTTTGAGCCCAAGGTGGGCCGAATATGTAGTTAGTGCACTCGGACCATATATATTTGAACTGAGTGTCTGGTATTTATCTCGGTAACTTGGAGTCTGGCAGAGCCTTTCTGGGCTATCTAATAGCATCCAAGCAACAAAATAATAACAGGTGTGTCTGTCTGTCAGACCAACAGATGACAATGGTTTTCCTTGTAATTTTCATGCAGGATCGTATCACAAGGTCCGGGAGATATCATCACCCCCTGGTTACTCTGTTTCTCTCGCCCTCCGCGATAGGTGAGCCAATATTGGATTCTATATACCTGGATTGCAATCCCTTGCAATATTAGAGCCATGTGTTTAGTGTCTTTTGTAATTTGACAACGAGTTTTTTAACTGATACGTCTCAAAAATCCGCCTTCCTTGTATTAATTAACAGGATGGTTGTGTGTTAATTGATTTCTTTTTAATTATTCTTAGGAGGTTGCCTACCCACAACTATCTTGTCCTGAAGAAGACCGGCTTTGTAAGGACCACCATCCTACACGTATCTTGGGTCGAAACGTAGACCACACAACTATCACCAACTCCTACCCCAAGCTAGACTTTAGCGGCTGAAGGCGAGTTAGGTTGTCTAGATTAGTTCGGTTAGGACTCTTTATGAGCCTTATGCTGTGGCCCTTGGCTCAAGGAACCACATGTACTTAGCCTTTGAATTGTGAACAATACTTGTCACTGAGTGATTCAGACTATCCCCCATCCTACTTTATCCTTGACACTTTCCCTCACTTCACTCCCCCTCCTCGTTGTGTATGTGGGCACATATACAAAAAGCTTGTTGAAACATTGTGATGTGTTTTAACCAATGCAAGGTAATATATGCAAATTTGAATTAAACTCTTCTGCATTTAGTAATTTTGTTTCTTTAAATAATTGTATCACATTTGAATTACTTGTTCTTTGTCTGGGACCCCTTCCCTTTGTACCACATAATTACCCAGGTCCTTCCGACTTTAGTGGGTTTAACCCTGTTTCGTGTAACACACCAAAAGATGAAGGCCAACGGAGCAGAGGATGCGATGCAGGAGAAGATCTTGGTTGCAGGAGATACTTGAGGTAGGAGCCTCTCAGAGCCTGAAGATCTCTGCAGGAGAGAGTTGATGTAGCAAGGTTTCGTACGTAAAGAAACTTGCTTGGATTCAATCCTCTCGAAATAACATGTAACAAATTAATCAACTGCCTGTTGTTACTAATAACTGCATTACACAACATTGTAGGTCATCTAGGGGAAACTTTCCTATGTGCTTTACTAACCAGTAACCCGAGTGTCTTACTATGGCTGCCGAAATCGCAGGAACTCTTCTGCGCATACGTATACTGCATCTACAAAGTAAGACGTTCTTTGCTTTTGGTGGGAATTCTTTGCAGCTGCACAGTAGAAGCTAATATGGCTGCTTTAAACCTCACATGCTAATGCATATGCTTTTGCTTGAACTAAACATTGTGTGTTTTTCTAAACTGCTAATGCTATAGTTGAAATAAAAAAATTGGGATTAGAGCAGGAATACGTGGTATACAGTGCATTCATTTATTTTTGTATTCTAACATGTTCTTCTTTGACTTTGGGCCTGAAGGGTATCGTAAAACTCAGTTTTGGATTTACTGCTGTAGTATCGGGTTCCCAAGGCCTATATGCTCCGTAGATAACCCACTTACTCTGAAAGAACTGTTGGCACGGAAACTGAAAAGTACAAAGAACAAGTTTATTAAGACCCCATGGGGTGGTGGTACATTCCTACAGCACCCTTCGGCAATGCAAGAAGTATCACACCGAACGTTGGTGTGATCCGGTCTTTTATACAATTTACAGGTAATAAAAAGATAGGCGGTACAAAGTTTACAGAATTTATGTACATATATGGTCATTTTTGGAACACAGCCCACTCATGGGAGGGGTTACAGTCCCACTGGTCAGTTTGGCGGCACATTCCTGAGGGGTGACTGGTCAGTTGGAACTGCGCATGTACAGGCTTGACCATTGCTAAAAATAGCCTGTTGCTGGGCAAAGTCGAGTGGTCAGTGGTACGGACAACGGACAAAAGGGCATGCTGACCACGAGGCCGCTCATTCTCTAAAATGGCCGCCGCAATACACAAAATGGCGTTTTGAGTATGGTCAAGTTAAGAGGGAAAACGTGTAGCACAGCTAAGCGCTAACTCGGCCATTGTCAAATTACGACAGACGACCCTTTTAGCGTTTAGCTGAAGCTACCTCATAGTGCACGTAATCGGGATGTTCATCTTCAATATCAATTAGCATTATTTGACCTACTTCTTTATGAAGCATCATTTTGTTGTGAGCAAGAGCTCGTCTTGATGGTATACAAGCCGATAAGCACATGGAACATAAAGCTGGGCCACACTGTATACATAAACATACAAGAAACAATATCCCAACAATGATACATAAAATCGTTAGCAGTTTCCAACCCCAAGTGGTAAGCATCGACCAGAACCACCCTGAAAGAGTCCAAGTTCCATTGTCCGGGTGTATTTCAGCTTCTATTTTGTGCAATTTAGAAATGGCATCATAAACGGATGGCGAATTATCAGGTACGTCTACACAGCAGCTACTTCCGATGATTCTACATGCCCCCCCCCAATCAGCTAGAACCACATCTAGAACCATTCTGTTCTGAAGCGTAACAATCCTAGAAATCTGAAGTTCTTCTGTAATATTTCCTAATGCAATAGCAGTATCATTGGCTACAGCCTCAACAACACGGGTCAATCGTCGTATTTTCCTACTATTCAAAGCAGCCCCCACAAAGGAGAACAGTCCCAAATTAAAGTCCACATATTGTTGCAGTGCGGTATCCGTCTGGTCAATATCATCCAGAACAACAGTACGTTTAAGACGGTTTAACACGAAATCGTGATAAAGGACATAGTCATTATGATACATTGGTGGGGCAATGAATACAGGGGGCAATACAAAGGATACATAGCAAGTGCCTAACCATCCCAACGGAAGCTGATGATAGCCCTTAGTTCCACAAATAAAATACGTATTACGAGATGCCACAAACGATATACCATTCGGGCTGTCAAACGTGAGTGTAGTATTGCATTCACTTTTCCCAACCGGGATTGTACCTTTATTACATATGCACAAATCAGCTTTAGTTGCAATAACATTAATAACATGCGAACTGGATACATTGATGTTTCTTTGGTTGCTGTAAATACGGGGTGCAGATGCATTGTCGGGGCGGTATTCTTCCCATTCAAATCGAGTACCCTCAGCTCGCGGGTACCCATACCGGTCATGATAGCAAATTTTATTCAAACGGAAAAGCACCCCCCCTTTCGTTGGCCATCGCAAAGTGAATAGCAGAGTGTACCAGGCATTGCAGGACCCATTATGAGAAAACGGGAGCGGAATGAGTGGAGTGCCCCCTTTCTTCTGATGACCAGGCAACATCCCACACACCCAACAATTGGAAGTATTTGTCATGTTATGCGTATGATGCAGAATCTGAATAAAGCTATTGTTCAAATAGGTCTGCCGGTGCCGTTCTTCATGATAGGGCAAGGTGAAGTGAAAATGTTCAGATGGAGCCGGGGTAGTCGGCAGCAAATGTTCACGTGCAGGCACCACGAGTTCAACTACCCAAGCTATCACTGCTATTACCACAATTGTCAAGACAAAAAGGATGGCACCAAGTATTCTTTTGTCTCGTGATGCAGAAGACGCCATGGTTCAAAGAGTTCTCAATGTCTCAAATAGTTCAAAAAGTTCACAAAGTCTCAAATGTACATATGTGTGTATATTTATACCTAAAAAAGAAAAATACGGTGCTGAGCTCCGAGGTAGCCGTTGTTTTCTTCTCCGGGGTCAAGACGGGTGTCGCTACTCTTGGCAGAACTGATCCCCCCCCTTGAGATTCCCGGTTTCCGTTTCACAAACCCCAGAGCGGTAACCAACCAGTCTCGAAAACCAAAATAAATCTTCTCCTTATCGTGGCCGCAGATCGTAACGCTGTCGTCCAGAAACAGTGTGGTCCGGGAAGGCTCCCTCGACTTCGGCCGATGTCACAGCTGGGCTCTTTTCTTTTTCCAGAATTTCCTTGTAGTCAGTCAGCACGGCAGGATTCACCAGGTCCGGAGAGACACGCTGGCAGTGAGTTGAATGTATCCACCGCTTTCTGTTGGTCACTCGTACAGCTGTTCAAGTAGCCAGGAGGACCTGCTCGGGGCCACGCCACCTCGGTTCCAAGCTGTTCGCCCTCTCAAACGACCTCACCATGACAAAGTCACCAGGTCGAAGATTGTGAGCCTCTCCAGTAGAGTTGTCAGGGAGCGCTTCTCGAACCTGTTGATGAATAGAAAGCAAATCATTTGTTAATCGTGCCAAATAATCGTTCATCATTATACAAGGCACATCATGTATCAATCGCGGCTTAGGCACTCCCCAAATATTCATAGGCCTTCGGAACACCACTTCATACGGTGTGAGGCCTGTTCGAGAGTGGGGCACTGATCTGAGAGAGAGTAATGCTAACGGTAAAGCATTCGGCCACTTCAATGACGTAGACGCTACAATCTTAGCCAGTTTTAGTTTCAACGTGGCATTGTACCGCTCAACAAGACCTGCTGACTGAGGGTGGAACACAGCATGAAACTTCTGCTGGATCCCCAACCCCTTCAGCACATACTCCACAATTTTCCCGACAAAATGAGGCCCATTATCACTCCACAAAAATTTGCAAACTCCAAATCGAGGGAAGTACTCCTTTAGCAACACCTTAGCCGTTGTCAAGGCTGTATTATCTTTCGTAGGGAAGGCCTCAACCCATTTGCTAAAGGCACACACCACCACTAAGACATACTTAAGGTTATTGCAGCGCTCAAGCTGGATGTAATCCATTTGGAGTACCTCAAATGGTGCAGATGGTGGAACAAACCCTCCTTTCGGAGTATGGGTCCCTTTCGCAGGATTGTGCTGTAAACATATCAGACAGGTCTGCACTACTCTCTTGGCTGTATTGGCAATCTCGGGATGCTCCCAAACTCGTGATAACAATCGAGTGATCGCAAGAGCTCCCACATGTGCTAGTCCGTGAGTCATCTGAACCATCGCTTGCAAGTAAGCTGCAGGCAATTTCCACTTCTCCATGTCTTTGCTTCTCCAGCAACCCTCGTCATCTAGCACCCCATCTGCTGCCCATGCCGCAAGTTCTGCTTCAGTCGCTGATTTTTGGATATCTAATATCTCCGCTCTAGCATCGTACCATCGCTCAGCTAGTGATTTTGTTACATACATGGGGAGTCAGTTCGGGACATAGCTGTTTGTCTTGCTATGCTATCTGCAAAAGCATTTCCTTGACCCACTTTATCAGTGATCTTTTTATAGGCACTGCATTTAATGATCGCTACTTTCTTCGGGCAAAGCAACGCGTTTAGGAGATCACGCACCAATTCTCCGTGCATAATGTGTACTCCATGTGAAGTTAAAAACCCACGTTCTCTCCAGAGTAGCCCGAAATCATGTGCTACTCCGAAGGCGTACCGGCTGTCTGTGTATATGTTCACACATAGGCCAGCACTCAATTCGCAGGCTCTTGTCAAGGCTATCAGCTCTGCTGCTTGAGCCGATTTCTGTGGTATTCTAGCTGTTTCTACCACTGTCTTAAGTGTCGTGATCGCGTATGCTGCGGAAGTCGTACCATCCGGCAGCCTCAAACACGATCCATCAACCCACAGCTCCCCATCCACATCTGGAAGTGGCATATCCTGTAGGTCAACACGACCCTTTGTTTGTTCCTCGGTCAGGAAAACACAATCATGATGTTTCTCTTCCTGACCCTCCTCAACCGGATAGGGCAATAAAGTGGCAGGGTTCAGGGTAGCACATCTTTTTAGTGTGATATGTGGCGCCAAAAGTGTAAGCTCATATCCTGTTAAACGTGCACTGGTGAGATATTGGGTCTTTGTTTGATTTAACAGGGCATCTACTGCATGGGGAACTAACACCAACAATTTGTGCGATAACAAAATTCCCTCACTCTGCCGTATAGCTACTGCTGTTGCTGCAACTGCTCGGAAACACCCAGGTAACCCTCGTGCTACAGGATCAAGGATAGCTGAGAAGTATGCGCATGGCCTCTGCTTATCCCCGTGTACTTGCACTAACACTGACAACGCGCACCCATCTTTCACGTGCACGTACAATGTAAAAGTCTTTGAATAGTCTGGTGTACCTAACACGGGTGCAGAGCAAAGGGCCTGTCTCAATTGTTCGAAAGCATTTTGACATGTAATATAAATGTATAGGCATTTATATAGCGCACTACTTACCCGTAGGGTCCCAAGGCGCTTCGACCGCTGCGAAACCCTTCCTGGCTTCCCTGAGAGATGGTCCCTTAATGGGTATCTCCAGGGTGAGACCAGGCATCCCCGGCGGTCTGGTGGGGCCGTTAGTGAAGATGAGGCAAGCTAATGCCCAGAGTTGCCGAGTGTGATCGCTGATCAGAGTGGGCACCGAGGCGAGAGAATTATCGAGTCCGCTGACCCTGGTCCAGAAACCTGCCGCGCCGGGAATCGAACCCTGGTCCCGGGCCGTCCTCTGCTCTCGGTCTGCCGCCTCTAACCAGTGAGCCACACTACTTCACTCTGTCCATTCAAGGGGCATAGGTGTAGTTTTGGACAGCAACGCCAACAACGGTTTGATAATGTGTGAAAACCCCATGATCCACTGTCTACAAAAGGACGTTAATCCTATGAAGGCACGTAAATCTCTCTGTGTGCGGGGGACTGGTGTATCTAAAATCACCTGAATTCGGTCTGATGTTAATGCACGCCCCTCCTTAGACAAAAGATGACCGAGGTAGGTCACCTTGGGTCTACAGTATTGGAGCTTTTTCTTTGAAACTTTATGATTGTGCTGAGCCAGAAAGGAAAGTAAAGCAAGCGTACTCTCCTCACATTGCGCATAAGTGTCAGCAGCTAACAAAAGATCATCGACATACTGGATAAGGGCAACTCCAGATTGCAATTGAATGGAATCAAGCTGTCTTTTTAAAGCCTGGCTGTAGATACTCGGACTCTCAGTGTAACCTTGAGGAACACGACAAAATCTATACGATTTATTATTTAACGTAAAACCAAATAAGTATCTGCTATCAGGATGGATGGGAATAGAAAAGAACGCATTTTTCAGGTCGATGACACTAAAGGTCGTCGCCGTTGGGGGGACCAATGTAAGCAATGTCGTGATATCAGACACCACCGGGTATTGGGGAATGACAATTTTGTTAATTTCTCTCAAATCAATAATAAACCGATAAACTTTGTCGTCAGTATCTTTCTTAAGGATCGGGAGAATAGGGCTATTGCAAACATTATAGGGGACTTCCTCCACTACCCCTGCAATGATCAAATCTTGAACAATGTGTGTCAGGGCAATTTCACCTTCCCTAGAGATCTTATGTTGTGGTACACGTGGTAAAAGTACTCCCTCCTTTACAGTAATGTGAATAGGTGGAATAAGCATCTGTCCCACATCCGTATCTGAGGTCGCCCACAACGTGTGAGGGAGAGAGGCTAATGCTTCACAGTCTTGTATAGTAAAAAATCTGTCTGAATCCGGATAGTTATTGTTTAAAATAACTCGCACTCCCTCCGGAGCACAACGGATCGTCGCTCGAAAATATTTGAGCAAATCAATGCCCAGAATATTATCTGGAGTATAAGGCGACAGCAAAAATTGGCCAAAACTGAAAAATTTATCGAGACAAAGTGCAAGAGGCTTCGATAATGGGCTAGGAGTGGGTGTGCCGTCAAACCCAATACATGTAATCATATCGCCAGACAGGGGAGCCCTCGGAACCAAGTTTTTAGACAAGGCGCTACGAGTAGCCCCTGTGTCGACTAGAAACTGATCAGTAGAACCCAAGATGCCCGCTGATACATATGGACCACTCTGATCTACTGGCACTTCAACTGATTCCGTACCCCATCCTACGCAATCCTATGCATGCACATAATCCTGATGCTCCACATTCTCACCCTCCGATATCTGATACTGGTTCCGTCTGTCAAAGGTATTACGCTCATCCTGGCCACGGCCCCTCTCCTCAAACCTGCTACGATCACCTCCGCTACCTCTCGCCCCCGAGTAACTTCCCCTCGACCGTCCACCTCCACGACCACGCTGACTACGCTGCTCACGAAGTACCGGACAATCATCAGCCCAATGCCCAAACTCCTTACAATAGGCACATTGATCCTCCGCTATATCCGTACGCCCGTACGACGCATTACCCCCTCCTCGTCTGCCTCTATCATTCCCTCTAGATTGCTGTCCACGAACCTGTGCCAACATCACCTTCATTTTCAACTCCTTCGCTTTCTTATCTATACTTTCTTTAGCCTCCAATTCCTGCCGCTCATAATACTGAGCCATAGTTAACAAGGATGCAGGGGTCGCCGTGGCCCAGGAACTTTCACTCGATTTTAATCTCTTCGCAATCTCCGGTAGGAGATTAGCCACTTACTTATCCACAAACAAATGCCTACCTGTATCGTCTGTTAACGATTGACCACTGTAATCATGAAATGCCTCTTCGAAGCGTGTAAAGAAATCTGACACCGTTTCATCTGACTTTTGTTTGCACGAAGCTAACATGGTCCAATCTATCTTTTTAGAAGGAACAAGCATTTTTAGTTTGTTAAAATAGCCGCTGGAAGGTCTAAAATCAAATCACATGGCTTACATGCAGGCTCCCTGTCTAAATCGGCCTGGTTTATCTCCTTCCACATTCCCCCAAGCAGTGTTTCATCATTATTTTTACGAATCAACCTCCACATATCAGGCGGAAGAATTAACCCCAAAAATAAATCTATATCAACGAGAGTCATGACACAGGACGAAATAGCCCCTTCCATCCCTTCATAAAATGCTGCTGGATTTTTCCGAAGATCAGGCAAAGAATTTTTAAGCGCCATAACATCTGCTCTATTCCAAGGCGTATACACCCAATTATATATGAAATACCACTTCGCATCCTTAGACGTTTTATCCTCATCTGTACCATCCCCCTTAGGGGGAACATACAGAGGTGCGGCTTCACGCATAGGCATAACATGCACGTTAGAATTCTTATCTGAACCCCGGAGAGAACACTCCTTAGACGACTCGGCGGACTCCGACCCGGATTCTTTATTCTTTTTCCGTTCGTCCCGCAATCTGGACGTCACATCCCGTAGCTGGATCAGTTGCTTGTAAAATGTATCGACATCTGCAAGAACAAATAAACCTTTATCCAAATTCTCACGATGAACAGACACAGCCTTAGGTTCTAACGTGTCCGAAAATTTACGAAATGTAGTAACAACTTCATCAGCCAAAGTAGCCAAAAAATACATCAATTCTCGCTCTGTCCATTTACCCCTCTCGGCAACAACCTCAGTCAGAGTAACAAAATTTGTATTCACTTTACGGGCCCAACTACGCAAGTCCGCGGCTTTCTCCGCAGATAACCTGACACTGGATTTATCCCCTTTTCCTGGCTTATCCTGTCCTTTGTCGTCAGATTCTGCAGGCGGAGCCGTAGGCGAAACGTACGGAGGCGGTGATCGATCTAGTAATGAAAAATCATCAATTTCATTAGTAAGGACAGGATAAAGTGGTCGCCGAATAGGAAATTGACCCGTCGTTTGCAAATTTTGTTCCCGTTCCTCCCTCTCTCTTCCTGAGCTTCCTTTTCCTCAAGCTGTAAAGCCTTATCTCGAGCAGCCTTGCGCTGCTCTTTGTCCACCAAGGCAACCTCACGTTTCATTCGTTCACGCACCGCTTTCTGCCACATTCGTACACAATCAAACATGTTCTGTCTAGACCTACGTTGAAACAAACACTGCTCCACAAACTGAACCTTTCGCAAATCGAACGACCCATGTAGTGGCCATTGCAATTCAGGATCTGTTTTTGTATAGTTATGCCATAATTTACTGTACATTATAGGGGGAAGGCCGAATTTGAAGTACATTTCACGGTTTGGAGTTCCTTCTGGAGGAGCCGGCTGTGATTCCGCTAACCTAATTGAGGTACCATTTCCAAGACAGCACATCCCTCGGAGTGTGCTTAAAACAGGCATGTTCGAAAAGTATCACAAAAGCGTGATACCGTATAAACTGGCTCTTACAGTACTTCACACAAATGTGCCGCTCAAAGGAAAAAAACAAAATTAGAGAAACATCTCTACATGCCTGCCTATGTGAAGTGCACTACACATATAATTCAAAGATCACAAAAGTCACAAAATCACAAATGTTAGCTAACTCAAATCATAGACACAAATCATAGAACTTCGGCAAGCGTCCGAAGACTACCTTACCGATCACAAATCATAGAACTTCAGTAAGCGTCCGCAGACTACCTTACCGATCACAAATCTTACCCAAATCTCAAAGGTCCAGATTCCAACTGCCAAGGTCTTTAATCGAATCAGCCAAACGGCACTTATCCAGCAACGCAGACGATCAAGAACTCAGTCGGAGACCGGCGCCACCTGGAAGGTCAGATCGGAAGGAAGGGAAGAAACACCGTGGGTGCCAAGACTCGGGTCACTCGGTGGCAGCGTACGCGTCCATGGCGAGTTTCCAAACCTTCGTCACAACCTCTCCTTCGGGCATCCGAGTCGCCGATGAGTCCCTTCGTGGTCGCCAATTTGTAGTATCGGGTTCCCAAGGCCTACATGCTCCGTAGATAACCCACTTACTCTGAAAGAACTGTTGGCACGGAAACTGAAAAGTACAAAGAACAAGTTTATTAAGACCCCATGGGGTGGTGGTACATTCCTACAGCACCCTTCGGCAATGCAAGAAGTATCACACCAAACGTTGGTGTGATCCGGTCTTTTATACAATTTACAGGTAATAAAAAGATAGGCGGTACAAAGTTTACAGAGTTTATGTACATATATGGTCATTTTTGGAACACAGCCAACTCATGGGAGGGGTTACAGTCCCACTGGTCAGTTTGGCGGCACATTCCTGAGGGGTGACTGGTCAGTTGGAACTGCGCATGTACAGGCTTGACCGTTGCTAAAAATAGCCTGTTGCTGGGCAAAGTCGAGTGGTCAGTGGTACGGACAACGGACAAAAGGGCATGCTGACCACGAGGCCGCTCATTCTCTAAAATGGCCGCCGCAATACACAAAATGGCGTTTTGAGTATGGTCAAGTTAAGAGGGAAAACGTGTAGCACAGCTAAGCGCTAACTCGGCCATTGTCAAATTACGACACTGCGCGCGCGCACTCGAACTCTGAAAACCTTGAAGTCCTGGCATTGAATGTCTGCCATCTCCCATCTTACCCGCGATGCACCTGAGAACCTCACCCCCTGACCCGGAGAAATGAAGAAAAGCGAACAAAATGTATACATTGTATACAAAATGAAATGACTATTGCTGGGTGGAATAAAAGCTTGGGAAAGTAAATTATGGGTGGGAACATAAATCCATTAAACTAAAGGAAAATGACTTCATACTAGTGCGATGCGATGACCTCTCCCCATTTTTTCTGACCAATCAAATGAAGAGAATACACAAATTTGCAACATTGGGGGGTCGTACATACCCTGGAAATTGGTATAACTTAGGTAGGTTTAGTCAGTTAGATTGTCTGACTTTTCAAAGACCTGTCACTGACCCAACGTATGCTGAAGGAGATCGTGGATGCCGCAGAGCACAGAGGGCTGGTAAAGCACTCTGAAAGAAAATTTGGGAGAAGACTCTTTCTATTAGAAGGGGAACGAGAGTAGCTGCAGAGAGGGGTGTAATGCTGGTGTTGCGCTTAGAGGAGGGTACCTGTCCTGTCCTGACCTGTTGGCAGCTGATTAGTCGGGAGCCCATATTTTTTTCCAGCCCTTGGCCAGGGGTTGGTCCTCGCACCATTCTAGGTAAATATAAATCTGTGTGGTATCTCTTTGTACCATTTCCCTTTCTGACCGTTCCCAGGTACCAATGTCTAGAAATTTTCCATACTGATCTGTTTTGGTATTTGACTCACAAAATTTTGCAAGAGAAAGTGTTTAAAACTTCCCCGAGTCTGTGGTTATTCCATGAGATTAGGTGCATTGTTATTCTATACCTATTATTCTAACTGCCTAATCCATGGACCTAAGAAATGAAAATTTAGAATTGACAAGGAATTGGTAGGTCATGGTGTACAGGTATAAATCATAATAAGGTAAATTAACTCCTTATCGGCAGGAAATAGATTACCGGTTTATAGTGTGTATGTTTATGGGCCCAGGTGAGTATGGTGTTTTAGAAATATCCTAAACTGGTAATCTCTCTCCATCAGAGTAAACAAGCCTTGGCAGCGTCAAGTCAATGCGGTGCACAGGGGTTCTGCTCCAGCGGTTCTGACGAGGGATACTGGCATCAATCTTGGCGAGAAGACAGTGCAGGCCTCGAGGGAGTTTCAGAACTACCACCTGTGTGTCTGAGTCTTCCAGAGTCCGTGGGAGCCCAGGATCAGCAGACTGGTCATCTCTGTTGCGGTGCCTGCATATGCAGGGAGTGACTCCTGCACTCCAAAGGAGATTCCTTTGGGTGTCTTGTATGTCCACATGTCCTGTGAAGAGCCTGTATGGAGCACAGGCACAGACCAGGAGCAGCAGGAGTCTTCCCAGTTGCAGTAGCAGTTCCCAACACGAAGTCCAGATTGCCTAGACGGTTGAAATTGGAGTGGATTGTGATCTGAATCTATTCCCATGATGAATCTAGGGACCCACCCACAGGTAAGCCCTTAAGTACCCTTAGGAAAGGGTTGGGACGATTCAGGGGTCCGTCCCAGAGGAGGGGCTGGAGAGTTCAGAGGATACTCCCATGTCTTTTGTCCAGTTTCGCAACAATGCGGGAGCCAACGGCACTCTGAACTGGAGCATGCAAGGAGAGTATCAAATGTGCCCTTCAAGCAGTCTCAGTAGTGCTGGCAAGCTCCCCCACCTCCCTGTGACAGGATATCTATTGTTTTACCATCCCCTACTCGAGCTTGGCACAGCAGCAGGAGGGAAGAAACATGTCTCTGGTTGGCAGCAACCCTAGCTTGCTGTCCTGTTCTGGAAGACTGGTACCGATAGCACAGAGAGCCTCCCGGAAGAGTTTTACAGTGCATGGAATCATACTGGAACCATACATCCCACATTGTTTATGGTGTGTGGGTATGATTCCAACATGTTTGCTACCAAACACGACAGGGTTTGTACAGCCAGTTTAGAGTTGGTCATTGCATAATGACGCATGGTCACTCTATATATCGTAATGGCTGATGCACTTACAACCTGGATGATGGATTCCAAAAGTTGTAGGGATGTCCCGCTCATGCATGGGCACCCTCACACTTAGAACCGAGCACCCTACCTTCAGGATTGAAAGGCCTTCCTTGGGGTGACTTATTGGTTTTAAGTGTAGTGACCTCAGATATAAGCAAACTTCTATATGTCATAGGTGGTGCTAGCATCAGCTTACACAGACTGCAATGGCAGCAGGCCTGCAGTCAGTACCTAAGTACTCAACATGTCCAATTTAGGGAAGAAGCACAGAGACTGGGGTCCTGATTAGCACAATCCCAGTCAGGCTAGTCATAAAAACATAATGACACCAGCAGAAATTGGTATTATGAGCCATCATGTACCCCAATATAGGCCCAAGTTGCTACACAACCTTTTACATTCTTATGTCCTACCTTGTTCTACAAAATGGCTTTGGCGCTGACCTTTTGCCTAGTTAGGTGCCGAATAAATGTTGTGTGGTTTTCTTAGAAAAGTAGCCTAATTTATTATGCATAAATATGCGCAGTATCACATCAGGATTACCATTTCCTGTATAATAACTCTGTACAAAAGTCACTGCTATCGTCATCCTTGGACAGTAAGCCCACAGTACCATGACACATCTAGGTAGAACCCCTGAGGGTACCTTTCGGATATATAAGCACCACATCTTCGCTGGGCAAACCAGAGGAGTAGCTTCCATGCTGACATAAGATGCTGTATAGTCCCTGCACACAGACACTCCAGCAAGCAGTGGTCTGATATTCCTCATGGGGTGTCCCACTCGAGACCAAGAGGGGGTCCTTTGTTCTCTCACATCAGGTAATGGGGTTGGCTCTTTCCTAGTGTGATTCTTGGCTTTCCACCTACATATATGTTAGGTTCACTTAGGTACTAGAATCACTATGGTTCAATAAATACTTATTGAAAAAGTCCCCACCGTTTATTCTATGTATCTCTGTGAGACAAAGTAAGCACGAGTGACTGATCAAAAAGTACTGTACTATTTCCACAATCCCTGAGGGGTCAGGGTTGTCATGTTCGATAGTTGCCAGAAACTATTCACTCCTTGGTAAGGTTGGAGGTCTCATAGTGGGACTGTGAGCTAGCTGGTCCACAGGCGAACATATCCTTTGGGGGTGTCTGGAATCAGTCTGGACACCAATCCCTTAGTTTATGTTGTCTAACATAAATTGGACCAGGGTTCAATTCCCGACGCGGCAGGGTCGTGGACCAGGGTCAGCGGACTCGATAATTCTCGCCTCGTGCCTACTCTAACCAGGGAACACACTCGGTAACTCTGGGCATTAAGCTTGCCTCATCTCTACAACGGCACCCCACAGACACCAGGGATGCCTGGTTTCACCCTGGAGATACCCAGAAAGGGACCATCTCACAGGGAAAACCAGGACGGGTTCCCCAGCGGTCTACAGCGCCAGGACACTCGGGTAGAGTAACAGTGCGCTTTACAAGAATCCCACATTTACATTTATAAATGCGCAGACCCTATATTGATTTGTAGGAACTACCCGACATGGCGGCGCCAATGTTTGTTTAGTTCTTATTTAATGGTCAAATCAGAGTTTTTCAGTCGTGCTTTCTCATAGACCCCTACACACATTTACCCATAGACGTCTGGAGTGGGAAGAGAAAAATCCTCCACAGCTGAGTAGGGATATCCTAAGTATTGGCTGTAAGTTTATTCAAGCTTGAAGGGTTATAGTTCTGCATATTGTGTGAAACTTTATCTCTATTTCTGTGAACATTTCTTTCACAATGTCTGTCCAGAACGGCGTTGCAAATGCAGGGAAGGAAGAGCAGGAAGGTGCTCTTAACATTTCAGAAAATTGCAGACATGCACTTACTATGAAATTATTAGATTATGGAGTCCTAGCATTAGGTGGGACTATTACCTTTGTGATTGAGGCACACGAGACATTCAGGACAGATGTTTTCTATTCTTGGATAAAATTTCCACCTGCAGATGCACACACACACACACACACATACATGTCATTCTTACACTCTGGATTAAATACCAGAATATTTAAATCCATACAAGGACATAGAAGTCTGTTTAATGCATCAGGAACAAATAAACTGGTTTAAAGGAGCCCGCCCACATACCAAATAAAAAGTGAGACTCGGTCCACTCAGCAGAGACAGAGCAACTTGGTCAATCCTGGCTGCATATGCACCACATCCATAGATAGATACATTACCAGCAGCAGACATACGTCGACTTCACAAAGAAATAACAACATTTTAAAGAAATCTTACATAATTCATAATGCGAACACTTACACTTCAACCTACAAGGGTTACTCAAACAGGTCAACTACAAGGGACCACAAATAAAATCACTCCACAAGCACTGAACGCGATTATGGGAAGAATGCCCACTAAACGTGAGCAAATGCAATTTTGGATAGCACAAAAAACAGTGCAACTTGAGACAGTTTTTCTACACACTGGCCTGCAAGAAAACCACAGAATACTGACAACTTGCTTGTTAATGGGGATAGCTCCCACGATAGAGAATTGTACCACTTGGGGTACCGTTGTTGCTGCTGTGCATACCAGAATTCATGGTAACCCCTCAAGAACAGTCATGCCAGAAGTATTAAAACAAATACAGAATGAGTATGGGGCAGAACCTTCCCAGGATTTAGGGATTAAATTAATTGGTAATTTCACACAGGTATTGACAATTATGTTAGTGGACATAAAAGGGGAGGCAGCAGCGGTGGCTATTCGCCAACGTCTGAGACAATGCCCTCCTGCACAACAGGAGCGAGATGTATCTAAAATGATCAAAGATACCTATGCTTCACTGGGTAGAGACAATTTGTTAGCTAGACCTGTGAAACCACAATTAATGGGTAATCCTGAAAAGGATAACTCAAAGCAAGCACCAGATTCTTCCTAGGAGAAATGGGGTAATAAACAATCAAAAAATCAGCAGAATGCATCACAATCACGGGGTGGGTCTCCTCAACAGGAACCCTCTGACAGTAAATATAACTTTAGAAACCATGATAATATTTAAAAAAACTAGACAGGTATCAGGATGCTGATACACATTCCTCTCAGTGTTCATTCAAAAACTCTGAGAGGGAAGGACGGTTAGTACGCAGACCAGAAGAATAAGCAAAAGCAAGAGATTGACATTGCACTTCAGACTACATTATCAAAGAAGAAAATAAACTCAAAAATAAACCTCAATTTAAAAAGAAGAAAGCAGCTGGTCTTAAAATAAGAAATGCCCAGGCTACTGAGGACTCAACTATTGAAAGGGGAATGGGCTATGACGATGCTGGGCAGTGCAGTAGAAGTAATAATAGCTCACCGGAACCTGATGGAATTTCTGGTGACAGCAGTGTTGAATGAACATATCACACTGGAAACACCTGATACAAGGGTAAGCGTCCCACATCAGTTACATGAAATAACTCTCCAACTAGAGGAGGAAATACCTAGGAAAGTGAAGGGTCTCTTTTTGGAGAACCTGACTTTCGGATACGATATCCTTTTGGCTGAAAAATATTAGCCACCTGAGTTCGTTATGGACTGCCCAAAAAGAGAAGCCAAAATATTATCAGCCTTCTCCGACCCCGTTCCAGAGTCACTTAAACATTCATATGCGCAGGAGTGAGTGGTAGCACTAGTTTCTGCATTATAACGCAGTCATGTAGGGTGGGATGCTGAGTCACCTCACCATGAAATCCCAGTTAAAACTACTCCAACTCCACAGAGACAGTACCCAATAAAAAATGACACAAAATACAAGTCAGGGACATCTTAAATCAACTTGAATGGCAAAGGGTTATTGAAAATAGCAACTCCTCCATGAATAATTCTTTGTTTCCCATAATGAGACCTGACAATTCATACTCTCTAGTTTAGACTTTAGGCATTTGAACACATGCACAAAGACATTTGCAGTACAAAATGCACACAGTGCTACATTAAAGACTAACATTGGGCGGAAGAAATACGAAACAACACTAAATATCTCAAACTGATTCTTTTGCCAAAATATAGTGCCTGAGAGCAGATATTTGACAGCATTTGGCCCTAGGTTCTCAACATCAATTTTGTAGACTGCCCCAAGGATACATGAATAGCCCTGGGTTGTTCCCGGGAAGGGTATCAGAGTTGCTTCAAAATTTTGATGAAGAGGCGTTGTCCTATGTAGATGATATTTATCTGACGGACGATGAACTATTGGATAATTTGAACAGGGCGACAAACATTATTCTGGGGTTTGCCTCTGAGGGCTACAAATGTAACTTTAAGAAATTTAAAATTGTAGACCTCAATGTCCTATTTTAGGATATGAGCTCTCAAGTGAAGGGAAAAGCCTAGCAGCTAATTTGTTAGAAAAATGTGCGCTGCTCCAACCTCCAAAGACTCTGAAAAACGTGTAATCCATTTTAGGATTCCTAAATTTTGGCAGAACATACATTTTAGATTATGCAGAAAAAGTGAAACCTTTTTACGACTTAGGGGTCGATTAGGATCGCGGATTTTCTGCATCCTCCGGGCCGGCGGAGGATGCAGAAAATCCGCTGCGGACCCACCAAAGACCCACAGCTACATTAGGATGGCTGGTGGGTCTTGGTTTCAGTCTGCCGCTTTTCTGCCGCGGTCGGCTTACAACCGCGGCGGAAAAGCTCTAATATAGTGGCGGTGTCTTTCAGACACCGCCAGACATATTAGGATGGCTTCCCAGACATGCTTTTCCGCGGCGCGTTCTCTGCCGTGGAAAATCATACGGATCTTCACTTCGGGGGCCCGTTGCGGGCCCCCTGAGTGAAGGGGGGGTGGGGGGTGCACATGGGGGGTACCTATGGCACCCCCCTGCATTTACATGCAGAAAGCGGCAGGCACCGCACGGTGCCTGCCGCTTTGTGCATGTAAATGCAATGCATGCGTTTTTAACATTGCGGCGGGTGCAGCTTGAAGCCGCATCCGCCGCAATGTTAAAAATAGAGGATGTGACCGCCAGGGTGGCGGTCACATCCTAATTGCACAGGAGGGAACGCCGCAGCACATGCGGATGTTCCCTCCTACTCAGGGCTCGCGGACGGACGCAAGTCCGTCCGCGATCGTAATGTGCCCCTTAATTTGACCAGATTTTTCAGTTCGACATTGGTACAGGAACACACAGAAATTCTTTGTTCCTTACAAGCTGACATAAAAACTTTAAAACACTCACACACAGGTGTAATCACTACGAATTTGGTGATCTATTTAGTTGAAAGTCAATCAGGGTACACTTACCTCACCTTCAATGAAGGCGAAACTGTACTTCTTTCATACAAATCCTATTTGTACTCAAACACTGAAATACGTTTTGCATCAACAGAAAAAATACTAACAGTAGTGAAAGAAACAGCATTGGCTCAGGGGAAGCACGTAATTGTGGTGCCTCCAGTTACAAACTTAGAGGCTGTTACAAAAGCAAGCATTCCAAACGCTAAAGCACTGCATCCACGATGGATACAATGGGCTAATTCTACTATCACTGCTACAGATATAGACTACAAATTTGATTCTATATTAAAAGCACAAGCATTCCTACAGTACGAACAAGAATCTCCTCTCCTGAATTAAATAATGCCTCTAGATCAGTATGAATACATAATTTAAACTGACGGATCTGCCCAGCCTGTCGTAGGAAGTAAACAGCAATATAGTGCTGTATGTGCGATTGTAAAGGGACATATGCGGGACGGTAAGATCCATCCTAGAAAAACACAGACGAAGTCTCTACGAGATTGCATGGCACAGCTGGCAGAACTAAAAGCCCTGATACATGCACTAAAAATATGGATCAGGAATTCCCTAGACTTATTGTGTGTGATTCATTTTACTCCAGTCATACAACGAATATCTTCAAATATTGAGGCCAGAATGGGTTTAGAGATTCCAAAGGTTGCACAATAAAACACAAGTTGTTGTGGGAACAGGTGGCTGAGCTGAAAAAAGGCTTGCCAAGGGTTCATGTAATTCACGCACTGAGTCATCAGCGTGCTGGCGTGTACGTTGAAAGGAATTCAGTGGCTGATGAAGCCACCAAGGCGACATTGAGAACTGTTGCTGCTGCTGCAATCACTCGTTCTAGCACTAGGATAGATGGGCAGATAATGGTAGCTGTCAATGCTATGCGTAATAACAGCTCAGCCTTGCCAAAAGGCTTCCCACTCAAGTACTCGTACAAGTTAGATGTGCAAAATATTCTGTATGCTCAAATTTCAGGATTGGGGGATAGAATAATACTAAACATGGATCGCAGATTAGATTTAATTCTAGCTGCACATGAGGGTCTGGGTTCAGCACATGCAGGTATCATTACAATGGTTTTGTCTACCGAAACAACGGTATTGGTGGCCAGGCCTTACCAAGCAGGCCAAGGATTTTCAACTTTAATGCGACATCTGTCAACAGATGAACCATAGCACGTCCACCACAGACACCACTACTAATATCAGACAAACCTCTTGCATGTGTTTATTTGGACCCCTGTGGCCACTTGCAATCTGACAGGGGTTACAAGTACATTTTGGTGGCAGTGGATTCATTCTCTAGATTTTTGTGTGTCTGGCCCCAGCGCTCGGCTGACACTCGAACTGTTATAAAGGATTTGCGAGTCTTCAAAGGGACATATGCAATTGGCAGATTATATTTTGACCGTGGCCCTGTGCTTGTCTCTCGGGCTTACAAAGAAACCATGGGAAGTTTGGGTGTGGTCTTCTGGTACTCCTTCCGTATCATGCTGGGGGCAATTTGATTGTGGAGAGGAAAAACAGGGACTCAAAGCAGTCCTTTAACAGCAAAGGTATTAGGTTTGGGTGGCTGTTGGGTCAATCCTTTAGATGGGGTCCAGAGGGCACTTAATAACATGCCAAGAAATTCCCTAGGAGGTTGTACTCTACACAAGCTCCTGTTTGGGGCTAGAATGTGGGCACCCGATCTCGATTGTGGCAGCACACTGGCGGATGAAAAACCATTTGATGTCAATGATTGTTTGGCTGTTTTACAGGAACTCAATGAATTGTGGGCAAATCAAAGCAATGTTCAAGTAAAATGCACCGCCACTGGAAAGTGAAAGCTGTTTCGGCAAGACCTGCCTCTGTCCCAAAGATCGGTGACCTGGTCAGAGAAATTATTTTTAAAGAATTTGGGCCATCATACAGAGTGCCTGTACCTGTTCTGCCTGTCAAAGGAACAAGAGCAGTACCTCTTCCTCCTTTTGCTGCAAAAAAGAAAAAAGATTAGTCTGCATTGATCTGATCAAACCACACTATGTGGCCGATATTGAATAATAGGCCGCATGGGCTCCTGAGTACCCGCTGATCTCTTCATGCTACCATACAGGAAGTCCAGACAGAAAGATCAATAGCCTCTGAAGATTCTACTCTACAAAGTGAAGGAGTTACCAACAATGGAATGGAACTCATGCTTATTAACATTGAAAATCAACAAATCACAAATGAAACACATATCTCAATTCAGCCCAATACCGACATATATATGAATGTGTCTCATAATGAGTCATCTGCCAGTTCTAAAAAACTACTGAGCTACCAAAGATAGATCGAACTGCATCTGGCTACTTCATCGATTTCTATACTTTCTCATTGGATCCCAATGAACCTGAGTCATCGAAAGCACCTGTTTCCCACAAACAAAAACTATGTGATTTCTTCCTTTGGCTAAAAAAGACTTACTTTGTTTTTCCCTGACTACAACTCTGGATTGGATTTGGTCTACTTTTCCTAGTACTTTGGATAGGTATAGTGACTGTCTTTTTCATGATACTGAATGGACACTATCTCCCAGAACGCTCCACGGTACAACATGTGATTTTGGTCCTAAAACTGCATGCATCATCACACCTTGAACAAAGAGACCTGTCCTTAGTGAACATTACAGCAGTTCCAGTTCCTGAAGGAATAGTTTGGGATAGGGTTTCATATTATTTAAATGGTCCAACTGAACTTTAAAAAATACCACACTTGTTTAAAATTTCCTTAAATTATATCCTCACCTCCAGTACCTTCTCTGATGATTGGGACTTTGAAACTGTAAGTACTATGCTGCCTGATTTAGAAAAATCGGCTCCATTTTCCAGTATTGAATTGTATGATGATACATCTGATTTCGACACCATGTACTGTTACCAACACTATGGTCGTAATTTCTTGCACAAAGAGAGAATACCAGGTAATTGTTTTCCTTACCATAAAACGAGAACATTGCCCAATACCACCGAAAGGTAATTCAACAACATTTGCACAGAAGTTTGCTTATTTTTCTGGGTTTAACACTTCAGATCTGTCCTCTTATTAATATAAGCTTGCACCTACACATGCAAAGAAAAATATGCTCACCAACACGAAACAAATATATTCTGCTTCCTTTATTTCCCAGTTGTCTTTACAGGGTTTCTACTTTTGGAGGGACACAATAGACACAAAATGTGTCTGTGTGACTAAAGATTGGAAAATTCAGGGAACTAAGGCCTTATTTTGAGCATGCCTCATACCACAAATCTTCCTGAACAACACCATGCAACAGACTTCCAGTCTTGGTTTAGACAAGATCAAGGACTTGAACACACTTCAGATTCCCTCTCTTACACATTTTGAGGGATGGCAGAACTCTACACAACATAGTGAGGATACTCTAGATGACATTCTACATGATGGTTAATACTATTCAACAGACCCCAATTGGAAGGCATTGTTGGTTTGGCCTATCAACATAATTAGGTGTCAGTCAAGATTCAAGGGTACCACCGAAGGGTTTAGTATCCATAGGCTTGACCTACGTTACGTACAAATAAAACACTCGGGTGGTGTCGTCTTACAGTGTTGGTAAGTTATGCCTAGAGTGGCTAAAGTCCTCAACACTGTCCCAGGTGAAACAACACTTGTCCTTATTCTCAGAAGACATGGATTTTAGGGATTGGTTGTTAGGTCCCCAGAGGCCACGTCAAAGCACTTCTTATTTGTGCGTTATAATGGCGTATGGAAAATATCTCAACAGGAGGCTGCTGTGAGATCACGTGAGCTTGACAGGGTTAACCTAGAAAAGGCTTTGGCTGTGTTCGACAATGGTATGATCACATTGACATCCAGAATTTATTCACTGGGCAACATTGTGTCTTCTGCAATAGATATAATGGAACAGGACTTGTCTATTCTTCAACATGGGCAGTCTCAATAGCGTTCTGGTCACGTGCCCTGGGGATATATGAACAGTACTTCTCTGTTTTCTGCCTACAATCTAACTGAAAGACAGAAGTTTATTGCACGTAGAGATGCGAAATCTACAATGCTGCACATTGAGAAAATAGACCAATTAGATTGATTACCTTTCATCGTGGCTGAGTCACCTTCCACAGAATGGTTAATGCATGGCCATATTATAGTGGCAGTCACGACGTTCCAATTTCAGTACTGTCTACAGTACCAGCCGGTAGGCAGATACGTAGCATTGGGTAATGGCTACTGGCTACATACATCAATCTTGGGAATTACTGTACAGATTTAAACGTAGGAATAGGGACACTTAAATTTTCCTTAACGGTTAGGACTGTGAGAATTCTTTAAGTGGGTCTTTAATCTGTCAGGACATTATGCTTCACGGAGCATGTAATTCTTTGGTTGCAAACCTGTTGTGTCACTTGAAAGGATCCCCAGCTGCTGTGATTCATACGGTATTCAAACTACTCTCGAAAAGGAGATATTTGATGTTGAATGATCAAGGTTGTTGTGGGATGCTGCAAAGCGTCGCATATCTGGTTACAGTAAGTTCCAGGGTTACTTGTTGTATGCAAGTATTGTTTCTGCGACCCACACAGTCAAGTAGGTGCCACTATGGCCTTTGTTAAATGTTTTCCTTATGCGGTTTAATTCTCTGAGCAGACTGAAAGCCATGCTTTTATAGAAGGATGTGGCCTTAACCTCAGCCCGAGAGACTAGTAATTTCATTAGGTTTATTATCCAGCATTTTCCATGAGTTTTGTTGGTTTTGGAGTTGGAATAGTAATTTAATTAGGTTTATTATCCAGCACTTTCCTTGAGTTTATTTTGTTTTAGTGTATGAATAGTAATTTAATTTGCTTTATTATCCAGCATTTTCCCTGAGTTTTGTTGGTTTTGGAGTTAGGTATAGGATGTTCTAATTGCTTATTAGTTATTTTGTATGTACATTTAAATAAGAAAGGAGATGTATGCTAGTTATTCTTGTAAACATTTTTATTGGTGATACCATTTTTTATTTTATTTTACAGTTTATTTGTTCTCATTTGCATGTGTTGTACATTTTGTCACAATATTAAAAACATTATCCAAGTATTTTTATGTTGTTCCACATTTATAACAAAGTATAATATATTTTAAATATACATTTTTTTGAAGAGTTGGAAAATTAACAATATTTATTAGTGTACATTTTACATGTAGAATTGGAAATTAACAATATTTTTAAACACACTTTTTTCACGTAGAATTGTAAAATTAACAATGTTTTTTAACATGCATTTTTAACATAGAATTTTAAAATTAACACTATTTTTAACATACATATAGTTTTAAAACAGAATTGCAAATTTTTACTATTTTTGTAGTATAGTCATGGAATAGAAAGTAAATATATTAATAGTTTATTTTAAACAATTTGAGTTTAATTTTTCAATATTTTTTAGGATGAAAAGTAAACATTTGTCTTTATTTTTGTAAACAATATATTTGATACAATTTTATTTTTAATACAATTATATAAAATGTATTTTACATATGTTTTGTATATTTTATTATTTAGTATCTTGAATATTATTTTTATTCAAATAATATTTAATATATAAAATAATGCACACATATATATTTTCACATATGTGTTTCCAGTATACATTATAATATTTTTGGTAAATTTACAGCACATGAACTAAACATCCATTTTAATATATATTAAATATTATATTTCTTTGCTTTGGATAATATAATATCGAATATATTTTACAATATTTTGCATTTTTTTTGCATATTTTGTTAACATTTGTAAATTTTTGTATGTTAATATTATTTCTCCATTGGTTTCTATGGGGAGTAAGTCTTTTTTACATTTTTATTATGCATCAATTTTTTTCTAGGTTCCTCACTTTTCTATCTATTTGTTAGGCCATTTTGGAAGACAGAACCTCACGGTTGGGAGCTGTGTTTCATCGCTTAAGGTGCACAAGTTACTTACCTTCGGTAACGATATAGCTGTAAGAAACATTAGTTAGTGTTAGATTCCTTACTGCCACACCCATCCACCCCGTTCTGCGAAGCGATATCTAGGGTTAAGGACATCCCTTTCAGGGCCCTAGTTTCATGGCACCAGTGTCGGTTTCTATCATGGCTCAGCGTTACTGGCGCAAAAAAGCTATGTACAGAACTGACGTCAGCGCGCGAGGGCGGCGTCTAAGTACTCCGACGACTTCATCCCGGCGCCAACGGCGCCGACGACGGACGTGGAGCCACAGATGACACCTACCGACGCGCAGGGTTACTGCTACCCAAAACTTTCCGGATCCAGTATGACGCCTGGAGATATTCTAAGGTAAGGAATCTAACACTAACGTATTTATTTCAGTTAAGTTTGATTTAATTAACTTTTAGGGTAGTTTTAGGATAGGTGCGGGTTAGTAGGAGTTTAGTTAGGTTTTTGAGAAACATATTTGTTCTTTTTTAGTGTAGTTAGGTGTTGTTTTGGTAGTTTAGACTTTTATGTGTTTGCCGTAGTGTTGGATTAGGGTAGAGTATTATGTAGTGTTAGTTATGCGTTGTTTAATTGTGTTATTTTGTGATTATTGTTAATATTAGTGTTTATGGGTTGGTACGTGTTATTGTCGGTGGGTGTTGTTTTATTATTATTATTATTTTTTTCAGGTTTTCCCAATCGGGAACAGATGGTGGTGTTGACCCTTTTTTTTTACAAGAAAGGACTGAAGACAAGTATTTTTACATTTCCTTTTATTTTTCGGGTTTGTTGGAGCGTTTTTTAAAAAACTATATTTTGGGTTTTTGAGGGTTTTGTAATTGAGAGGACTGCGTTGTTGGAACATTTTTCTAAAGTTGTATTTTTGCATTTTGTATGGGTTCCCTTTTCTAATGGATTTGGTTATCGATTTATCTTCTATGGATTTATTGGATTTCCTGGATCGTCTACTGCTACATTAGTTGTAAGTTATTTTTAATTATTATGGGTGTGTAATGTTTTTAGTTACATTGATTTATTTGTATTTCTTTTAATTTAAAAATTATAATATGTCATATATAAAGAGTAGAATTATGTGGTTTTAATGTTTTGAAGTTTTAAATGTTTATGGTGTTTAGCATTGATGTTTTTTTATAGTATAGATTTAGCTATCATGTCTAAGTATTCTAGACCTTTGGGGGTCTATTACGATGGCGGGCGGTTTGTCCGCCTGACCGCCACCGTAACGGCAAAAGGGACCGCCCGCCATATGTGCAGCGGTCCAGTGATGCAGGTTAGGATGCGCCTGCCTCACAGGCGGGCGCAGCCAGCATTTTTTTCATGTGCACCTCCCCACACTCTGGGGGCCCCCAATGGGCCCCCACATGCAGACTTTGCATGCCTTGGAAAGGCACATCCCCGTCTACATTATAAAATGGATTTTGGTGTCTTGCAGACACCGCCACCATATTATACCCCTTTTCCGTCGATGGGCGGAAAACCGGCAGAAGGTCTTTCCGTCCACCGGGGTCCCCCCCCACCATCGTAATATGGTGGGGGAAATGGTAGGTGGGCGGGGAGGAATGGTGGGCGGATCGACACCACCATACGGGCGGTGGCAATCCGCCCGCTATAGTAATAGACCCCTTGGTGTTTGTAAATATTCTAGATTTAAGTTGCAGATATTCAGACTTAGGGCCTTATTCTGATGCGGGTTGGAAAGCTTCCCAACCGAATCGGTTTGGAAATGGGTTCCAACCCACTCGGATTGGGGGAGTCTGACCGACGGAGTACGATGCATCCGGATGCTTCCTGATACGATTTGGTTGGACTCCCATTGACTTCAATGGGAGCATATGTTCCTAACCACATCATAATTGGTTCCCTCGGTTGGGAAGACACGTTCCCGATCCGATTTGGAAGGAGCAAATGCTGTTAGGAGGCCTTCCTAACCGCATCAGAATCAGGCCCTAGGTGGGAGTGCTTTCCTAACCACATCAAAATCAGGCCCATAGTTTTAGTTTGTTTACTTAGTTTAGGGCAGATTTCTGTTAGGGATTGCTCTAGTCTAAGCTCTTGATAGCTTTGTTCTTTTTTAACAACTTCTATAAGATTATGTAGGGTTGGTTGTCCTCTTTGAATTGTGGCTTGGAAGGCATTGTGCCATCCTTCCACTGCATTGTTTGTGTTTGCTATTTGAGCTAGAGTACTATCATGTACGTTTCACCAAGGTATTTGGATATTTGGGTTGCCTACGGTGCCCTGATCTATGTAACCTTCCCACCCAAGGATCCTCCAAGTAGTCTAGGAAGGGAGTTAATTTTGTTTCATTTGCCTGATAGAAGCGGCTTTCAACAAGTAGGTTGTAATGGTATGCTACTTCAGCTGTTGGTACAAAGGCCAGGGCTATTCATTTTTTTATTTGAATGGTGAAGTTGCTATTGGCGGTATAATCTATAATTAAAGTAGATTTTTTTTGGTGCCTCCAGATACTTTGGTTAAAGTGGTAGTAGCAACCTTGTATTGCAGTGTGTGGGTCTAATTTTAAAATTGATTGAATCATTGATTGTTTAAAATCAATGATGATTTTTTGTGGGAAGTAGTTGTTGGTGTATTGTTTTACTATTGATATGAGCTCTATGTATGTGGTGTTCTGTTTATTATGGAGTAGTGCATGTAGGAAGGGTATGTTGGTATTTTCATATTCACCATGGATTGTGTACAATTGATAGAAAGGCTTGGGGCAAACTTTGAATGTGCCATCCATCATCCACGTGTCACAGTTTTTAAGTTTTTGTAAGTTGGTATTTGTTGCAAAAATTAGAATTAGTTTTTTGTGACTTTTGTTATCATGGAGAAGAATTTTTTATCTTTGAGAGTGATGGTATATTTAGGGAATATTTGTATTTCAGCAAAAGTTTGAGGGCGAGGTGGTGTGGGAGCTGTAGGAAATTAATCTCTTCGGAGTGGGTATGGACAGTAGTTGTCCTGTAACATGCTCAGATACTCCAGTTAACACATTTTTAAGTATTTGGGTACTTCTTTGTGGTGAGCTGATACTTGCTTCTCTTATTGTACCGAGAGCATCTCTAACTTCAATTTCTATTACATTTGGGGAATGGTTATGTTCTTTGACATTTACTTCATTGGTTTCTACTGTAGTGGCTCTACCATAACAAGAGTTAGAGTAATATGTACTGCATTTCTAATGTGTTTTGTTTCCACTCATTTTCTCTTGGGTATAAGTGTATCCCATGTAGCAGAGAAGTGGTTTTCCTTTTTGTGACATAATGAATTTTGCTCCCTCTGCCATTTCTTGGTTAATCTGTGAAAAAATGTATATATATATATATATATATATATATGTATATATATATATATATATATATATATATATATATATATATATATATATAGCATACAACTTGTCCTGTCGCAGCGGGAGCGCTGTTACAGCCGGTGCTTGCGATGGGACCAGGGCAGTGTCCCAAATTTGTGTATAAACCAAATAATCGCCGCACTCGCCTTGGGTTTCAATGTGCAGTTTTATTATTCAAAACGTGACAACACCTACGCGTTCATGAGCATCAAAGGGGCTAATATGTTTGCAAGAAACGTACACGTATTTTGATTTGATTTTCTTGATGGAGTTTCTTTTTGGCCTCATGACGAGCTGAGCTCGTCATGAGCATCAAAGGGGCTAATATGTTTGCAAGAAACGTACACGTATTTTGATTTGATTTTCTTGATGGAGTTTCTTTTTGTTGTTGATGTTTATCCATATATTTTTTTTCTGTTGGTATAAGAGCAAAATGTAGTTTTTATTAAAGTGTTACATTTTATTGTGTTATTTTATTTATTTAGCTTCTATTTTTATTTAGTTGATAAAAAAATACTTACTATTTTTCGTTGATGATGCTTTTATCAATGATTTAGTTGTAGGTTGTAATTTGTAGAAAATGGCAAGAGAACAGTATTTGTTAGTTATATTTGCTTTTTATTTTTTTTTACATTTTTTAATTAGTTAGTTGAATTTGTAGGTTAATTTACATACTTACTTAATTTTGTCTTTTTCTGTAATGTTTTTGTTTCTGTTTTCGAAGTGAGGGACCCATTAGGAAGGCGGGCGGATCGCCCACGCCATGCTGGCGGTAGGCACCGCCGGCCCGGCGGGGGCGATCCATCCGTCATCCTCACTAGAATGACACCCCCGCCATATTATGATGGCTGGGGGATCTGTGGCGGATGGCTGAAAAAGTGCCTGCATATGTATGCAGTGTCTGCAAGACACTGCCATCCATATTAGGATGCTGGTGGTCAATGGCCTTTCCATGGCGGTATTGCCGCCGTAGAAAGGCATACAGTCCTTGCATTGGGGGACTGTTGCAGGCCCCCAGGGTGAAGGGGGGGTGAGGGTGCACATGGGCGGCACCTATGGTACCCCCACTCATTGCCATGCACTATGTGGCAGGTACCACGTGGTGCCTGCCATGTAGTGCATGCAGTGCCGTGCACAGCCCTTTTACATTGCGGGCAGGTCTGCAGCTAGCAGATACACCCTCAATGGAAAAGGCACATGATGCGCCTGCCAGTGTGGGGGGCATCCTAATGTGCATGGCGGGACCACCACAGCATCAGCTGGCGATCCCGCACTCCATTACGGTCCGCCTGCAATCGAAACAGGCCCCTAAGTTCTTGCTTTATTGCTTTGTGGTGGACTTTTATTGAAGTTTAATCTGTGAAATATGAAATAGAACATTATAGTTTCAGTTTATTTGTTTGTTTCTCTTTTTTAGTCTATTTATTTCATTGGAAGAAAAAATACTTACTGAATACAGTTGGTGAAATTTCTTTTGTTGATGTTTTTTGTTGAATTTTATAGAATCTGTTGAGAGAAAAATATTTGTTAATAATAATTAGTTTTTTATACAATGTAGGTCTAATTGTTGGTTATTTTATATACTTACTTCGTATTATAAATTTCCATTATTTTGATTTTGGTTTTCTTTTCAAACGTAATGTTTGTTCTGGGGGTTTTGGGTGAAGTTGTTGTGAATTATAATCTGTGGAAAATAAAACATTATGGTCCCGATTCCGATCTCGTTAGGAAAGCCCTTGGTATGACTCAGATCCGGAGGGCTTTCGAGCGAAACGTTGTCTGGGAGTCTGATGGAGTGAGTACGATGCAGCCATATGCTTAAAGACTCAGTTCCCTCGGACTCCCATTGAACTCCATGGGAGCCTGTGTAAAGACGGGTACACAGGCTCCCATAGCAAAAAGGGGTGGATAGGGAATAGCGTACACCCTGTGGCGGGCACCCCATAGGGCCAGCTACACTGTGCATGGCTGGATCGAGGGGACCCATGGGCACACCCCCATTACAGATTCGGAGGGCCTTGGGTGAAGGGGGGGTCTGCTAAGGCCCCCCAAAGTACAATTCCAATAGCCATTTCGTCTCGCTGAGACTGAGGTGAAGGGGCTGTACGAATCGTGCATTGTACTCGCTCAGTCGGAATTCGGCTTCATTGCGCAGCATGGTTCGACTGCAAACGCGTCGTACGGACATGTTCGCGTCCCGGAAAAGATTTGGTCAACACGTACGCGATCTTCGCATCGTACTTGGTCTTCCGAACCTGTGTAGGATTCGTCAGAAAAAAAGGGCTTTGAATTGGATCCGGGAAAGCCAAATCTGAATTTGGAGGCCTACCGAACGACATAAGAATCAGGCCCTAAGTTGTAATTCTAGTTTTTTTCATTATTTATATTATCCAGTGTTTACTTTATGGAGTGTCCTTAGCAGATGTTCTGGTTTGCCGATTTTTGGCGAAGCTGTTAAAAATGAAAGAAGATTTGTTAGCTATGTTTTGTTATTTTAGTAACATTAGTTGTTGGTGAAGTCATTTACTTGCTTTGTGTTATATTTTATTATTGTTGTGTACATCAATCTGTGTCCTGAAATTTGGAGATGCAACAATATTAGTGATGTTGAATCTCTCATATATAAAGGAAAATTATATTATAATATTTTACAAGTTATTTTAATTTATTTTGGGCATCATTACGTTTGTCCGCCTGCCACCGTAACTGAGCACGGGACCGTCCGCCGATGCTGCGCAATGGGCCCCCAACAGTAAGGTCCGCATGCCTTTCCCTGGTGGCATTGCCGCCATGGAAATATAATATTCGGCCTACATCATATAATGGATGGCGGTGTCTTGCAGACAAGCCACCATATTCTGTCCCTTATCCGCCCGGTCGAGAATTCGACTGGCAGAAGAGCGGCGGGTGGCCTTTCCGTCAACCACAATGCCCCCGCCACACTAATATGGCGGGGGAGAACCAGGGACATATGGTGGGCGGATCGCCACCGCCGGGACGCCAGTGGCGATCCACCCGCCATCATAATAGGGCCCTTTTATCAGGTTTTGTGCTTACCTTTATTGCTGGATGTTAGGAATAGTTTTTTGTGTAGTTATTTTTTGTTTTGTCTTCTCTCTCTCAAATGTTCATTCTTCCTCCATGGTCATCCGTTATACAGTAAATTTCATGTTAATTATTTGATTGTGTTTGTTTAATCAGTTAAAGTTTTCTATTGGTTTGTGTGTTTTAAATGTATTGGCTGAGATAGCTTTTTAATGTTTATTTTAGCTGTTAGCTTGTAATTAATTTAATGTTTATTATATTTATTTATTGTTTGTTTTTATTTTATTTATTGTTTTCATTTAATTTTTTATGTAGATACATGTTTTATATTTTTTCTTTATTATTTATAATTATGGGGCATATTATGTTGGGGGGCGGACAAAGTCCACCCGCCATCACAAGGGAGCCAGGGACCGACCGCAGAAGTTGCGGCGGACCTGCCATTGGCATTAGGATGTGACTGCCATACTGGCAGGCGCATCCCACATTTTTTACATTGCGGCAGGCAGTGCTCCAAGCAGCACCCACTTCAACGTAAAAACTGAATGTTGTGCATTTGCGTGCACAACGAGACAGGCACCGTGCGGTTCCTGCCAACCTGTGCATGAAAATGTAGTGGGGTACCATGGGTACCCCCCAGTGCACCCCACAACCACCAAACAGCCCGGGGGCCCACAACAGGCCCCCATCACAGAAGACCGCATGCCTTTCCATGGCGGCATCGCCGCCATGAAAAGGCCAATTGCCACCTGCATAACAAGACACTGCCACCATATTATGCTACTTTTCCGCACGGTCGACGAGTCGACCGACGGGAAAGCGCGGATGGCCTCTCCTTCCACCGCAGAACCCCCAGCCATACTAATATGGTGGGGGGTCTTTCTGGTATGGATGGTGGGTGGATCGCCCCTGCAGAGCCAGCAGTGGCGACCACTGGCCTTGCGGGGGCGATCCGCCCGCCATCCTAAAGGGCCCCCATGGTTGTTTATTTTCATTACTTTTTATTTATTTTTTATATAATATTGTTTGTTTATTATTTGTTTTTGTATATTGAATTTATTTGTTTAAATTAATATGATTAATTTGTTATTTATTGTATTGTTTATTTATATCAATTGGTATGTATTATTTTATTTTATTATCGTAAATAGTATTTTTTTATGTAAAAATTTTATTTACGATATAGTTATTGATATTTTAGTGTTCTATATATGTTTGTCGTCAATGTTTTTGTAATCGAGATTTCTTTAAACAATATTTTTTTCGATATTAGTGCTATTTCTATATTGTGTATTGGGTGTTGATATTTTTGTTTACGATATTGTTGAGTCGGTAATTCTGTAGTTCGATGCTATGAGAGTCAATGTTGTATCAGTGATCCTACTGAAACATCAGTAGCATAACCTGAATATCCTAGACTTGCTGCTAGGGAGGATAAGCCAAAACTGCACTATATCCAGAACAGCTCGAATGAAAAGGAGGGTCTGAGAGGGAGTCATATGTGACTTCAGCACGTTGATAGTGAACCCTAGCAAATGCAGAAGGTTTGCCATAGTCTGGAGATGGGAGACAACAGCCTGGGGCGATCCCGCCTTCAGCAACCAGTCGTCAAGATGGGGGAAGACTGGCATCCCTGATCTGCACAGATGAGCTGCAAACATCACCTTGGTGAACACCCTAGGGGAGCTGCTAAGGCCAAAGGGGAGCAGGATGAACTGAAAATGCTTGTGACCGACCAAGAACCCCAGGTAATGCCGATGGGTAGGTAGGGCGGGAATAGGAACATAGGCATCCTGCCAGTCCAGTGCTACCATCCAGTCTACTGGGTTCAGAGCAGACGATACATGAGCCAAAGTGAGCATCTTGAACTTTTCCTTTTTGAGTCTCACTGTGCAGAGGTGAGGTAAGGATGAAGATCTTGGCAGGAATAGATGCTGGAGGATGGAGCTTCTTGTAGCCCAAAGATCTCTGGAGTGCAGAGCCAACAAGCCTTGGCTATGGTAAGTCGACAAGGTACACAGGGGTTCGGTCCCAGCGGTTCTGACGAGGGATACTGGCCTCAAAATAGCAGAGGGGACAGGCCAGGCCTCGAGGTAGTTGAAGAACCACCACCTGTGTTGCTGAGCCTTTCGAAGTTCTTGGTATGCCAGTAGCAGCAGACCGGTCAGCTTTTTTGCGGTGCCTGCAGATGCAGGGGAGTGACTCCTTCACTCCAAGGGTGATTACTTTGGGTGACCTTGATGCCCACAGGTCTGTTGAAGATCCTGGAAGAAGCACAGAATCAGATGACAAAGAAGACTTGCAGAACAGCGATACCAGGAGCAGCAGAAGTCTTTCTTGATGCAGTCTTGGTTCCAGGCAAAGTCCAGCAAAGTGCATGTGTCCAGACAGTCGAAGAGTGATATGGTTTCAGGCCTGAGTCGTGTTCCACAACGAATCTGAGGACCCACCCACAGGTTAGCCCTTTAATACCCTAAGAAGGCCATTAGGACTACTCAGGGATCTCCCAGAAGAGGGGCTAGACCGTGGGGAGGATACTCCCATGTCTTTTGTCCAGTTTTGTTCTAGAGTGGGAGATGAGGGTTCCCTGAACTGGCTCAAACTGGAGTATGCAAAGAGGGCACCAAATGTGCCCTTCAAAGCAGTCTGGTGGTGCTGGCAAGCGCCCCCAACCCAGCCCAATACACTAAGTACTGTCTGGGATGTGGTCACACATCCCCGTGACAGGAAACATATTGGTCCACCTTCCCCTGCTCAGGCTCAGCTCAGCAGCAGGAGGAAAGAATCATATCGGTGGTCTTCAGCAGCAGTAGCTTGCTAGCAGACCCTGAAGGCTGTTAGACGGAGTACTGGGGGCTTCCCAGAGGATCCCCCAGTGCATGGAATCACTTTTACGGGTAGCAGGATTCCATGCACTGAGTGGCTCCTCTGGGAAGCCCCCAGCACTCCTGGTAACAGCCTTTCCTGGTCTGATAGCAAGCTAGGGCTGCTGCCGACCGATAACAGTGTTTGGGTATGATTCCATCATGTTTGATACCAAACATGCCCAGGTTTGGCACAGCCGCTACAGAGTTAGGCATTGCATAATGACACATGGCCACTATGTGTTTCAAAATGGCTGACCGCACTTACAAAGCCTGGGGAATTGACTCTGGGGTTTGTAGGGGTGTCCTACTCATGCAGGTGCACCCTCACATTTATAACCCAATACCCTGCCTTCAGGATTGAAAGGCCTGCCTTAGGGTGACTTATAGGTTTTAAGTGTAGTGACCTCAGACTAGTAAACGAAAACATACTAATCAGCAAAAGTGGGGGTAACCATGAAAGCAGATCCTACTTTCCTATAAGCGAGAACAACAACCATTGCCTACTTCTGACACTGGAACCCTCTCTATGGCTCCCTCAGCCAAGAGAGCAGTGACTTCCTCGCTGAGCAAGGACAAATGATCTTCTGTCAGCAGACTGTGAGATGAAGGCAACGAGGGGAGGAGGATTTGAAGGGTAGGGAGTAGCCCCTTCAAACAATCTGTAATACCCACCTGTTCAATGTGGTGGAATGGTGAGGATGATGGCTGATTCTGCCACCAACTGGCCTCACATGATCTTGTAGGGCAAGATTGGGAGGGCTTAGAGGCTGCAGGGACAGTGTTGGTTGTGGAGACCTTTTGCCACCTGACTTGTAGAGTTGGTATGAACCGCAACCTCACATAGACTGAGAAGCTTGTGTGGAGTGAAAGCTGGTGTAGGGTTAGCGCAGTTGAAACCCCCTTCTGCATCTATGAAAAGGGCAATAGGCAGACTGGGGTTGATGGGGGTAACTGAGAGGCCCAAGGACTTGGCTGCTGCCCATGAGTCCTTGAAGTGCTCCAGCGCCGAGTTTGCCTGGTCTCCGAAGAGACAGTTCCCATCAAAGGGCATGTTCATGCTGGCGAGTGATTGTCCCAGTAGGACAATAGTCAGTGCTTCATTAAAAGGGAGAAAGGGTTCTGAAGAGGAAGCTCCTGGCTGCAGCACTTCTGACATCCCCTGAAAAGCCAGATGCTCTCAGCCAGGCGTGGCGTCAAAGCGCCACCTTAGTCAAAAGTGCTCTGCCCAGCGAGTCTGTCATGTCTTGGCCTGGGTAGTGAACTTCATTCCGTTCTCAGAGTTTGCAGAGTTTTTCGCAGTTCGGGGAATCTCGTGGAGTTCCTAAAAACTCCGCTCTATGGAGTGTTTTTTTCCTTGCATCTCCAACAGTAAGTTAGTGAGCACGAAGGAGGAAATCCAATGCTAGACCTCTTCTTAGAGAGATTTCTCAACGTGGACAGTCATGAATGGTCATTACCGCTCGCGTTGAGAAACCTTCCGTTCATGTTAAGAAAGCTGCCACTTGAGTATAACTTCTACTTAAGTGGCAAAAAGAATCAGTGCTCTCTTGTTGTAATTTGGCAGCGATTAGGTTAGCATTAGCAGAAGCCATCCTGTATTTAGAGACTATCCTGTCCGTTTTTGTGGAATCCATTTTGTATTTCTGTCAGCCATTTTGTTTGCCATGTGCTACCATGTGCTCGCCATGTGCTCTGTCCTATCTTTCTGTTAACTGCTCTTGAAATCTGCCTAGAGACGAGATATATTTAGCATCTTCCACCTTCTCACATGCTCAGTTGATCTAGCAGCTGTCTTTGCAGCTGCCACTAGAACGTAACTGTCAGGATGTGTTTGTCAAAAACAGCCACTGTTAGCTCCTCCCACTTTTTGACTGTGCATTTTCTGTATGACCATATATGTACCTAAAATCAGCATTTTGTACTTGTACCGCCTTCATTTGAGCCCCTGTGTGGGTATAAAAGGACCAAGCTCCTTCCATTCAATGTGCTACTTCATACATTACCGAAGGGTGTTGTGTGAATGTAGTTCCACCTCATGAGGTTTAATAAATCTTGTATTTTCTATTCCAGTTTCTGTGCCAACTTCTTCCTATTGGTCTGAGGACTCTGTGCAAAGAAGGGTGAATCCCTTGCACTGGTAGGCCTTGCCGAGGCTCACCACCACACTCATGTGCTCCTTGTGATTCAGTTCGCACTGCTTTCACAGCGTAGGGCAAACACTGAACGAGGTAATGCACTCCACCGCTCACAGAACTTGGCGTAGCTTTGCAGAGTTTTTTGTCACTTCATGGAGTTCTGCAATGCAGAACTCCGTGAACTCCGCCCAGGCCTAGTAATGTTCAAACTACATCTGATGGTAAACTTTGCTGTATCTCTCCCTTCTTTCACTGCTTGGAAGAGTACAGCTTGGGCCTCTTCTGGGAATTGTGGTAGCACTTGCATAACCGTGCCCCACAGAGGGTGGGAGTAGCGGCTCAATAAGCAAGTTGTGTTTACTAACCACAACACAAGGCTGGTGGAAGAAAACATATTTTTCCCCAATCTGTCCTACCTCTTTGTTCCCTGTCCGAAGGTGCTGCAGGGAAAGCACTTTGTGACATAGAGACGTAGACTACCACATTCTATGGGGTGGGTTGTTGTATAACGAAACTCGGGTCTCATAGGTGTAGGTGTAAAAGGGAGAAAGGGTTCTGAAGAAGAAGCTCTTGGCTGCAGCACTTCTGTCAAGATGTTAGCCTTGACTGCCATTGAGGGCAACTCGAGATACAAAAAAGTATGCCAAAGTCTGGGGATGTGTTCAGACCACTGTCATCGTTACGTTACGTTACGTTACGTTAAAAATATTTGTACCGCATACGTTCACCAACGGTTTCATGGCGCTCTTGACATAACGACAGCTGGGGTGGAGGAGTTACTCAAGTGTTGACTGAAACAGGAAGGTCTTTAACAGTCTGCGAAAGTGATCGTAGTTAGGACAGAGGCGGAGTGCAGTTGGGAGGGAATTCCAGGTGGTGGGGGCCATGGCGGAAAAACTCAGGCCGCCATGCTTTTTCCGTTTGGTTTTAGGAATGACAAGGAGATTAAGAGTTGCAGGGCGGAGGTCTCTGTGGGGGACATACCGTGTCAAGCAAGAAGAGATGAATGCAGGGGCTAGATCGGAAAGGGCTTTGAAAGTAACGCAGCCCAGTTTAAAGATGCAGCGTTTAGTGATGGGGAGGCAGTGGAGGCTACGCAGAAGAGGGGTGACATGCTGATATTTTGGCTGGCGGAAAATCAGGCGGGCTGCCTGGTTCTGGACAAGTTGTAGCCGGTGGAGATGGGTTGATGGAATTCCGGCATACAACGTGTTAGCATAGTCGAGTCTGGAAGTGATCAATGCTAGGATGACTAAAATTAGAGCATCTCTAGTGAGGAACCTACTGATTTCACGAAACAGGATGAGGTGACTGCGTTGATTTGAGGCCTCATAGAGAGGTCCTCGGAGATGATCACCCCCAGACTCTTCACAGTGCTAACTGGGCTAGGTGGAGTCCCCAGGGAAGGGGGCCAAAAGGTGGAATTCCACGGATTAGTGGAGCCCCCAACAAGTACCAGCTCTGTTTTTGTGGGGTTCAGTTTTAACTGGCTGTGAAGCATCCACTCTGCGATGTTGAGCATAGTGGATTGAAAGTTGGAACGGGAGGAAGGAAGAGGGTCAATGGGAAGAATTAACTGAAGATCGTCTGCGTAGTTGAAAATAGTAACCGGGGTATTACGGAGGGAAGCAAGAAGGGGCTGAAGGTACAAATTAAACAGTAAGGGTGAGAGTGCGGAGCCCTGAGGGACCCCGCAGGTGAGGGATGAATAGGGCGCTGAAAAGGTAGATAAGTGAACTGCTTGAGTCCGATGGCTCAGAAAAGATCTGAGCCAGTCGAGGGCCACTCCCAGGATGCCGGCGTTGTTGACACGGTCGATCAAGATAGTATGATCAACCGTGTCAAAAGCAGCCGACAGGTCCAAGAGGACAAGGGCCTGAGAGATGTTGTTGTCGGCACCTTTCCTCAGGGCATCCATGACGGCCACTATGACCGCCTCGTGGAGTGGAGGGGTCTGAAGCCAGCTTGTTGGGCATCCAGGAAGGAGGAATTCTCGATAAAGGTACTCAGGCAGCGGGTAACGTAGGTCTCCCTGAGTTCCTTACACCAGTCCATTTTCTGGCTTTCCAACTGGTAGTCTAAAGAGTCCAGTGACCCTTCCCATATCATCCCGAAGCCTAGGCCTTCGGAATAGGGTTCAGGCCCGACCTAGGACCGATGGGTCATGTAGACGCAGGAATTGGCATCGATCTACATTGTCCAGCTCTGTGCTGGATTAGTGAATGTATATAGGGCTGGCCCTACCGGTGATATGTAGTGCAGTGACCAGGATATAAGGGAAACCTTCCATCCAGAGTGAAAGGTGCAAGCACCATTTCCCAAAGGCTGCAATGACAGTTTGCATGGGCTCCTGTGGTTGGCATAACACATCCTGCAGTCCATGGGAGACCCTTGGTGTACCAATGCCCTGGGTACCACAGTTCCATATTCTAGGGACCTAAATGGTACCCCTGTATGCTAAATGTAGGGTTTACAAAGTACATACCATCTAATTTAGAGGACAGATCACTGTCACTGGGGGCCTGGTTAGCCAGATCCCAGTGAACTACATTCAAAACACACGGACACCAGGCAAAAAGTGGGGATATCTATGCCAGAAAATCCTATTTACCTACATATACTGATGCCTGTATACTGTTTACTGTGACATGCAACCAGAGGGCACCTTAGAGGTGATAACATGTTAGTCCTCTTATGTGCTGGCTGACTGGTATCATCCAGCCTGCCACCACAGAGAAGTTTCTGACATCCTGTGGAGGAGATCCCATGCTCTCAGAGTGCAGAAAACATGTGCCAAAAACAATGCCTGCTCCAGAGGAAGCAGGTCATACCTCCTTCAGCAAGATGGCTAATGATTTAGCATATCAATGCCGGAGGCATCAAAGCCTCTGCCACCTGTGATATGCAACCCATGTTTCCCCCAGACCTGGGGCACTCCACCCGTTGCCCAGAGGAAATTTTTGCACCAGAGTAGATGGGAAAATAAATAGTCAAAAGGCATGTCACTTTTTCATGCTAGGCACACACCTGAGGTGGGCCCCCTGAAGTGGGCAGTCGAAGAAAGATTTCATCGATTTTGTGTTTGGTGAAACTAGGAACTCTGATTCAGATTTATGCCCACTCTTACCAGAAAGTGGTCATAGAGAGGGTCTTGCCACCCAAGCAGTACGTAGGCCATTGGCTACTACCCATCACTCCCCTTAGAGACCCATAATTCCTGACACCAGGAGCTCAGGTACTTCTAGTGGGAACCGAAGGAAGGACAAAGAAAAGCTGAAGTCATGAGAACAGAGGTCCTGCACTGAAACTGGTGCCAAACCCTGCCTGGCAGCTTTCTCCGTGACAATCAAAAAGACAGACTCATCCAGAAGATGAACAGTCTATCCAAGTCCTTGGAGGACTGTTCCCCCCTTCAACAATCAAACAGCATCTCCCTTGCACCTACAGACACTGACTGCATCAACACAGTACTTTGTCTTGCTGGCCACCAAGGGAGCAATTCACCAGTAAGAGGTTGTTGTGAGTCCAAGAGGTCATGCACCATATACCTGGGTACCAGAGCCCTTGCAACTACCAACGCTTGTTGCATGTCCAGTCCGGACACCACCGATGCCAACACCGACCTGCCATCGAGGGACTCCAGGATCGATGAGGCCTTGATCAAGAGTGGCCCTACTGTTTTCTTTCCCACTCCAGATCACCAACGCCAAGTGAGAGCCTCTAACTACAGTGGCCCACTGGACAAAACACCTCTGCACCCAAACCCCCAAGCCTGGGTTTACCTATACCGACTGTGTCCCTGTGCCCCAGAAGGCCTCAAGAACAGGGGCCTCCATAGAGTTCTGCCAGACTTGTCGCCCAGTCCCCTCTTGCAGCCTTTCTTTTGCCGGTATCTCTTCCATAGGCTTTATCGCATACCGCTAAAGGCTACCAACGTGACCAGCACCTCTGCACCCAGACAAACGAGGGCACTTAAAATAGAGTTGCTGGTGGTTTCTCGGACCTTGGTACTTTAGCACCTAAATTCTTAGAAGGCACCCTCCCATAACGGGCAACAACAGAGAGCAGTGAGGATTCTATACCTGCCGCACATCCACTCCCGGGGCCCTAACGCTGTAGTCGCGCCGCGCCGCAAAGCTCCATCTCGCGGCCGGCGGCTTGAGACTACAGCTCCCAGGGGGCTTTGCGACAACTTCCGCTTCCCTGACGCTGCGCGCCCGGAGGCGCTACATTACCAGGACACTCCCTCGGTGGAGCGGGAGGCAACAACAGAGAGCAGTGAGGATTCCATACCTGCCGCACATCCACTCCCGGGGCCCTAACGCTGTAATCTCGCCGCGCCGCAAAGCTCCATCTCGCGGCCGGCGGCTTGAGACTACATCTCCCAGGGGGCTTAGCGACAACTTCCGCTTCCCTGACGCTGCGCGCCCCGAGGCGCTACATTACCAGGACGCTCCCTCGGTGGAGCGGGGGGCAACAACAGAGAGCAGTGAGGATTCCATACCTGCAGCACATCCACTCCCGGGGCCCTAACGGTGTAGTCTCGCCGCGCCGCAAAGCTCCATCTCGCAGCCGGCGGCTTGGGACTACAGCTCCCAGGGGGCTTAGCGACAACTTCCGCTTCCCTGACTCTGCGCGCCCGGAGGCGCTACATTACCAGGACGCTCCCTCGGTGGAGCGGGGGCAACAACAGAGAGCAGTGAGGATTCCATACCTGCCGCACATCCACTCCCAGGGCCCTAACGCTGTAGTCGCGCCGCGTCGCAAAGCTCCATCTCGCGGCCGGCGGCTTGAGACTACAGCTCCCAGGGGGCTTAGCGACAACTTCCGCTTCCCTGATGCTGCGCGCCCGGAGGCGCTACATTACCAGGACGCTCCTTCGGTGGAGCGGGGGGCAACAACAGAGAGCAGTGAGGATTCCATACCTGCCGCAGATCCACTCCCGGGGCCCTAACGCTGTAGTCTCGCCGCACCGCAAAGCTCCATCTCGCGGCCGGCGGCTTGAGACTACAGCTCCCAGGGGGCTTAGCGACAACTTCCGCTTCCCTGACGCTGCGCGCCCGGAGGCGCTACATTACCAGGACGCTCCCTCGGTGGAGCGGGGGGCAACAACAGAGAACAGTGAGGATTCCATACCTGCCGCACATCCACTCCCGGGTCCCTAACGCTGTAGTCTCGCCGCACCGCAAAGCTCCATCTCGTGGCCGACGGCTTGAGACTACAGCTCCCAGGGGGCTTAGTGACAACTTCCGCTTCCCTGACGCTGAGCGCCCGGAGGTGCTACATTACCAGGACGCTCCTTCCGCGTTGCGGGACGCCCGCGGGCGACACCGGGCAGAGGGCGGGCCATCTGTAGCCGTCAGGGGCCGGAGGAGGCCGGGCTGGGACACCCCATTAACATCTGTCATCGATAATGGGTGAGTGAAAGAAGGCAATAACTATGGAGGAGGGTGGGAAGAAAGCTAAGGTCCCAAGACACTCCAACTTAATTATGTCGTACCTGACATCAGTGGTGGGAGAACTAACTAAGGAAATTGCTAATGCTGAACTTGAACTGGGCTTGACAGCTACGCCCCCACCAACTACCATCGCACCTTCCCCTACAGTGCTGGGCAATTTACCTGTGATATGTACCCCCCCGGCATCACTCTATCCCCCTGTGACTATTGCTACCCTCCCGCCTACATGCCCTGCAGTTGAGGTCCCTAGCCAAACCCTTCCAGCCAGCCTGCTTGATTTGAGTCAGCAGACCACTACATCCACAACTAAGGGTGCTCGGGATAACAACGTTGCCAGCACATGCCGATTAAACACAACAAATGACTTATTGGGTGACAAACTGGAGGAGCTCTTTGTTTCCAGAATTGAACCACTACTTGTTGGGATAGCAAAAGACATTGTGGACACTTTGAACACTTGCCTAGAAGGTCTGCTTAAGAAATGCGCACTAATTGACAGACTTATTAATAATTCCCCACCCTATAAGGCCCCCCATGTAAACGCAAAGTGCCCCGAGGGTGAGGTTCAGAGGATGGAGGTTGAGACGGCGGAGTCGGTACAGGCACAGGTACCATGCGTGGTTCTACAACCCCAGAATGGTGGAGGGGTTATCAACACACTACCCCCAGCCTTGGAAGCATTGCCCCCAACCTTGGAGGGGCTGCCATGCACGCAACTTCCACTACGCATCCCCGACCCCGTGAGACCCTCTTATAGTAAATACAAGATTAACCTACCACCTGAAGCGTCCCCTTTGGTCGCTGTTTTTATTGGGGTCCCTCCTCTAAGGGAAGGGGAGGTTGAATTCTCTATGGACCTCATGGCTAAATCAAAAAAATGGTGCACGGACAAATGCTGTGGTAAGAATATCGCAGATGAGATTATATTTACAAGAAGGGTGGGTTGGATTGGCAAACATCAGAAATCCACACAAGGAGATTGCGTGGTTGTCAATTTTAGTAGGGCTGATCTAGCGGATAGACTTTTTTGGGATGGCTCCGATATATCCCTAACGGACCAATTAAGACCTGTTCCGCTGGGCTTTTTCTACCCACCACCAGGGCGCATGTTGCACTTCAGAGGCCCTGGGACTAGTAGGGGGGGAGGGCGCGTACCTCTAGGCAAGGGCAGGTCTAATTCCCATGCACTCCCACGACCCCTAAGGTGCCCAAATATCCCATTGACTAACCGACCCTGTGTCTACCAGAAGCCCAGGAGGGTCCTGCGTTGGCTATTGCTAACCACTTTGCTCCTCTGTCAGGTTTGGAGGACACAGACTGACTATCTGGTGACCCCACTTGTGCGACAGAAGAGGTAGGGAGCATAATGAGTGATGCATGTAAGCTATTAAGCTGGAATGTGGCGGGACTCAACTCTAAACGTAACGACAAGGGTTGGATAAGTTTCGTTTCGGGGCATAACGTTATCGCCCTCCAGGAAACTTGGGAAACATCTGCTAATTTTTGGTTGGATGGGTTTACCAGCTTCGCCAAAGCGGCTGCCCCCAGCTGTGCTGGCAGAGCTAAGGGGGGTCTTTTAACTTTATTTTCCCTAGATCTGAAGGGTTCCCTTAGACAGATTAGTACTGCCTCGCCCAACACCCTTATTGTAAAAAAGGGAAATAAGTCCCACTAGAAGGACCTTATATATCAACTTTTATAATTCAGGGAACAGGGACAATAGCGATAGCAATGTTGCTAGTTTAGATGCTGTTTTAACGTTAGTCAGTCAGAATACATATTTCGATGCAGAGTACATATTGTTGGGTGATTTTAATATCCACCCCTGTAAGCTAATGTGTGGTACAAGTAACAAGGAAGGGGGTGAAGGAGCCGAAGGTCCTCATTTCGAACACACCACACGAGGGGAGGAGCTAGAAGATTTTTTGGCAAATTTTAACCTATATGAACCGGAGGGAGGCCCAAGAATAGCTACCTTCACGGGTACCAACCCCGGAACTATAATTGATTATATTTTTGTTACACCAGGCATTCTAAACAGGGTCATTTCTTACTGTACAGTGCCCTCTCATTATAGTGATCACAATCCTGTTCTACTCGAGGTAGCCTGGGGAGACTTTATGGGGCAAATTCCAGGGCCAGCTAGGTCGAAGCACACTTTGCGTACCTCTGACCAGGGCAGAAGAGTCAAATGGGCTAAGGTGGTCCCGGAGAACTTTTATGCGGAAGTTCTCCCGAAAATTGAGGCTCAGGTGGCAGTGTGCTTAAATACACACGCCCAGGATCGCGAAATCATAGGGGCCTTTGAGTCAATCTGTGGGCAGGTGTCGCAGGATCTTCTGGCTAAACCTAAGAAGGGAGTGCCAATTAAGCATCATTGGTTCGATGCCTCCTGCTCAAATGCACAAATGCACATATGGGAGCTACCTGTAAAGCTATAAATCGACTTCAGGTGCTACAGAATGCTGCAGCTCGCCTCATTTTAAATCTCCCAAAAAGATCGGACACTAAAGCTGCCCTCCAGTCACTCCACTGGCTGCCAGTGAGGAGCAGAGTTGAATTTAAATCCCTCTGCACCTGCCATCGCATCCTCGCTAAGAAGGCGCCAGCACCACTCCTGAACTTAGTCACCAGGTATGCACCAGCTCGCGCCCTGCGCTCCTCGCAAGGAGGCTTACTTAAGGTCCCTAGAGTGAAAAAGGCCCGAATGGGAGGAAGATCCTTCCGATACCTGGTGGCAAAAAGCTGGAATGCTCTACCACTTAATCTCCGTTTGGACCCCTCCGAATCTAGTTTCCGGAGGAAACTAAAAACTCACCTCTTTTCCAAATAAGTGGGCTCCCCCCCTTACTTCTCCTTCAGAGTGTTACAGTTCAGCGCGGGGACACGCATCCTGCGTAACCAAGAGCTCTATAAATGCCCCTTAATAATAATAATAAAAGGTCTCTGATGTCTGCCCTGAAAAAAACACCTAGGATAAGGGATGACATTGTCAGATTGAGGAAAAATTACAAATTAGCTATAAAAACCAGACAAGAGAACATCAAACGGGAAGCTTGGGAGAGCCTCCTTTCCGTGGCTGTCCTGAAGGATAGCCAGAAATTCTGGGAAATAATCAAACAGCCATTCTTCTCTGACCAAAACAATGAGGCTATGGACTGCGTCATCCCAGACGATAAATGGCTGGACCACTTTAAAAATGTGTACGGGGATAATGATCCGGCAGGTCCAGTAGGGCCCTTGGTGACCCTGGACGCTACCCCTATTTATTTTCATAGCTCAGAGGTGGAGAAAGCTATTTTGGCTACAACTAAGCATAAGGCTCCGGGCCCTGACGGGGTGCCGGCTGATTTCTTCATACATTCCCCCAAGTTATGGGCGGGGGTTTTGGCCAATGTTTTCTCTGCCGTTAATGGCAACCCCACACCCTCCTCTTGGGCCATCTCTACCATCGTCCCTATTTTTAAGAAGGGCCAGCGGGACGATCCCGGGTGTTATAGGCCCATATCCCTCTTGGACTCTACAGTAAAGATCCTAGGTAGAGTCCTCTTGTCCAAACGAACAAGTTACTTACCTTCGGTAACGATATATCTGTAAGAAACATTAGTTAGTGTTAGATTCCTTACCTTAGAATATCCCCAGGCGTCAGTCTGGATCCGGAAACTTTTGCGTAGCAGTACCCCTGCGCGTCGGTAGGCGTCGTCTGCAGGCGTCCCCTGCGGCTCCGCGTCCGTCGTCGGCGTCGTGCGCCGTGATGACGTCGCTGGAGTACATAGACGCCGCCTCCGCGCGCTGACGTCAGTTCTTTGCACATAGCATTTCCGCGCCAGGAGACGCAGAGCCATGAGAGAACCAACACTGGTGCCATGTAAAAACTAGGGCCCTGAAAGGGATGACCTTAACCCTAGGTATCAGTTCGCAGAACGGGGAGGATGGGTGGGTTCGGTAAGGAATCTAACACTAACTAATGTTTCTTACAGATATATCGTTACCGAAGGTAAGTAACTTGTTCATCTGAAAGAAACACGTTAGTGTTAGATTCCTTACCTTAGAATACATACCCCAGCAATACCAACCCCGGTGGTGGGTCTGCGAACCAATACAAACTACACCAGAAAGTCCTGGAGGACAGAACGGCCAAAGAAGCCATCCCTCCGGACTTGGCTGTCCAGGCAGTAGTGCCTCGCAAAGGTGTGCAGCGAGGCCCACGTAGCCGCTTGGCAAATGTCCTGCAAGGGGACTCCCCGGCCCAGGGCAGTGGTAGCCGCCGTGGCCCGAGTGGAATGGGCCCTCAGCCCAACAGGAGGCTCCTTCCGAGCCAAAGAGTAGCACGCTTTGATGCAGAGGACGACCCATCGAGAGATGGTTCGTTTACAGACCGCCCGTCCCTTCTTCGCACCCACGTAGCCAACAAACAGTTGGTCATCCACCCGGAACTGGCGAGTGCGATCCATGTAAAATGAAAGCGCACGTTTTGGGTCCAGACGATGGAGCCGCTCTTCATCCTTTGAAGGATGCGGAGGCGGGAAGAAGGAAGGGAGGGTGATGGACTGCCCGATGTGAAAGGCCGAAACAACCTTGGGCAGGAAAGAGGGTCTAGTCCTCAGAACCACCTTATCAGGATGAATGGACAGGAAAGGAGGTTGGACAGAAAGAGCCTGGAGCTCACTCACTCTCCTGGCAGAGGTGATGGCAACCAGGAAAGCCGTCTTTAAAGTCAGGAGACGGAGAGGACAAGAATGAAGGGGCTCAAAGGGAGCACACATTAGAAAGGTCAGAACCAGGTTCAAATCCCACTGAGGCATCACAAACGGAACAGGTGGAAACATGTGAGTGATGCCTTTCAAGAATCGAGTTACAATCGGGGATTTGAACAAAGAAGGCTGATCAGGAAGCCTTAAAAAGGCTGAAAGGGCAGAAAGGTAGCCCTTGATAGTGCCCAGAGCAGAGCCCTGCTGGGCAAGAGAAAGAAGAAACAGAAGAACCTCCGAAAGAGGGGCAGAAAGAGGATCCACAGCCTTTGCTGCGCACCATGCCACAAATCTGTTCCACCGACAGGCGTATACCGACTTAGTGGAGGGACGCCTGGCTGCCAGAATAACATCACAGACTTCAGGAGGCAAGTCAAATGGCCTCAACTGCCGCCGCTCAATCTCCAAGCATGGAGGTGGAGACTGGACAGGTTCGGGTGGAGGACCGTCCCCTGCTGCTGCGACAGAAGGTCCTCCTGAAGGGGCAGGCGGATCGGGGGACCGACTGACATGCTGAGTAGCTCGGGATACCAGTATCTTCGAGCCCAGTCCGGAGCCACAAGGATAACTTGGGCCCGGTCGCGCCTGATCTTCTTCAGCACTCTGGGCAGAAGTGGTATAGGCGGAAAGGCGTATAACAGACCGCAACTCCACTCGCGCCGAAAGGCGTCGCCGTGCGAGTGCCGTCTTGGAAACTCCAACGCGCAGAACTGATGACATTGCGCGTTCTCTTCGGTGGCGAATAGATCTAACCAAGGCTCTCCCCATTGCAGAAAGATGCCTTGCGCCACGTCCGAGTTCAGACGCCATTCGTGATCCATCGAGCACCGACGGCTGAGTTCGTCCGCCCTGGCGTTCAGAGAACCTGCCAGGTGTTGAACCGTCAGAGTCACGCCCTGACGTTCCAGCCATTGCCAGAGGCGCAGAGCCTCCTGGCAAAGGGTCCACGACCCCACACCGCCCTGTTTGTTGCAGTACCACATGGCGGTGGTGTTGTCGGTGAACACCTGCACCACACTCCCGTTGACAAAGGGGAGGAATGCCTTCAGTGCCAGACGAATCGCCCGCAGCTCCAACAGGTTGATATGGAGCCGGGACTCCGCCGGAGACCAGATGCCTCTGATCTCTGCCTCTCCCAAGTGGCCACCCCAGCCCTGGAGGGACGCGTCCGTCACGACAACGTGCTCCGGTTGGGGAAGGGAGAGGGACTTGCCCCTGACCCAATCGCGGTCCGTAAGCCACCACTGCAGTTGTCTCGCAGTGCCCTCCGAGATCAAGACGTGGTCGGACAAGTTGCCCTGATGCTGGGCCCACTGAAACTTCAGGTCCCACTGCAGAGCCCGCATCCGCCACCGAGCGTGATGCACCAGAAGGATGCAGGAAGCCATCAGTCCCAGCAGCCGCAGCGTCAACCTGACCGAAACCCGGGATAGCGGCTGAAAGATGGAAATCAAAGCCTGAATATCCCGAACCCGCCGTTCCGGAGGATAAACCCGAAACTGCGCCGAGTCCAGAACCGCTCCGATGAAAAGGAGCTTTTGAGAGGGACACAGGTGTGATTTCGGCACATTGATGGAGAACCCCAGGTCGTGCAAGAGGTCTGCCGTCATCTGAAGGTGGTGGACGACTGTCTGGGGCGAGCCCGCCTTCAACAACCAGTCGTCTAGGTAGGGGAAGACTGAAACCCCCAACCTGCGCAGATGGGCTGCGACCACCGCCATCACCTTTGTGAACACCCGTGGGGCGCTGGTAAGGCCGAAGGGAAGCACGATAAACTGAAAATGCTCCTGGCCTACCGTGAACCGCAGGTAACGCCGGTGGGCCGGCAGGACGGGGATGTGAAAATAGGCGTCCTGCAAGTCCAACGGTACCATCCAGTCTTGCGGGTCTAGAGCAGCCAAGACCTGAGCTAACGTCAACATCTTGAACTTCTCCTTCCGGAGGAAGCCGTTGACGTTCCTTAGATCCAAGATAGGACGTAGGCCCCCCTTGTCCTTCTTGGGCACCAGAAAGTAGTGGGAATAACAACCACGCCCTACTTCTGGCCCAGGAACGCGCTCGATGGCCCCCTTGGCCAAGAGGGCCGTAACTTCCTCCTGCAGAAGTGTCAAGTGGTCCCCCGACACACGGTGGTTCTGCGGTGGCATGGCTGGAGGAGAGGTCTCGAAGGGGAGGGAGTAGCCCCTTCGGACGATTTGCAGCACCCACCTGTCCGAAGTGATCGTGCGCCAGTGAGCGTGGTGATGGCGAACCCTGCCACCCACTGGCGTCACATGGGGCCGAAAGCACGGACTAGGAGGATTTTGGGGTAGATGCTGCGGGGGAAGGTGTGGTCTGACCCCGCCGTTGTCCCCGACCGCCACCACGGCGGTTTCCACGGCCGCCACCGCGTTGGAAGGATTGTTGCGGCGCGTGGCTGGCAGCACGTGTGGGGGCGCCCCTTCCTTGGCCACGAAAGGGACGAAACGAACCCGTTTGCTGACGCTGGGTCGAGAGACCCAAGGACTTGGCCGTGACCCTGGAGTCCTTGAAGCGTTCCAGCGCGTGGTCCGCTTTGTCACCGAACAGGTGACAGCCATCAAACGGCATGTCCATCAGGGTATTCTGGACATCAGCCGAAAAGTTGGCGGATCTCAGCCAGGCGTGGCGACGAATCGCCACCGTCGTAGACATAGCCCTGCCCAGCGAGTCGGTCGTATCAAGACCACACTGAATTGAATATTTCGCTGCATCTCGGCCCTCAGCCACAGCCTGACCGAGCTTTGCCCGCACCTCCATGGGGCATTCTGGCAGCAGCTCCGCGACCGTATCCCACACAGAGTGGGTGTAGCGGCCCAAGAGGCAGGCGGTGTTGCAAGACCGCAGGCCCAAACTAATGGACGAGAAGACCTTTTTGCCAAACTGGTCATACCTCTTGGATTCCCGGTCGGGCGGGGCCGACGGGAATGCGGACTGGGAGGTCGAGGCCTGGATCACCAGACTCTCAGGAGTGGGGTGGGTAGACAGGTACTTGGGGTCGTCCGGACAAGGACGGTGGCGCCTGGCCACGTTCCGATCAACAGGCGCACCTGAAGCGGGCCTGGACCACGTGCCCAACAGAACGTCAGACAAGGCTTCATTAAACGGCAGCAGTGGCTCCAGTGGGCATGACTGCGGTTTGAAGACCTCGGTGAGGATGTTAGGCCTCACGGCCGCGACGGGGAGCTCAAGGTGTAAGGCCTTGGCAGCCCTCATCAGCACCACAGAATAGGCAGCTCCCTCCACCGATGCCACGGTTGGAGGAGAGATCAAACCAGGGTTAGGAGAGTCGTCCAAACCACTGGCATCCCCCAAGTCACCTGTCCAGTCCGGGTCATACTGGCACTCGCGAGCCAGAGGGTCCTCGGACCCCTCCCAACCTTCACCGTACTCCTCATCCTCTCCGTATTCGGAGTCAATGATGAAGACCGGCTCCTCGGGGTTCATGGGCCCCATCGGCGCCGGAACCGGCGTCGTGCGACGCCCGTCCGGCGCCGCGTCCGGCGTCGGAGAAGGTAAGGGGACGGCGCCGCCTGGAGCCGGCGTCGGAACCCCACCGCCGGCCGGAACCGGCAACGGAGAACCGGCGCCGCGCGGGGGCGGCGTCGGGGGTAACCCCGATGGCAACGGCGCCGGGGAGGCCGGAAGACCAGCCGGCGCCGATCTCGAAGGCCCCTGCGGCGCCGGGGTCGGAGCCGTCGGCGGCGCCGGGGCCGGAGCACCCGACGGCGCCGAGGCAGGGACACCCGAACCGCTAGGGCCCCCAGACGGTAGCACTGGGCCCGAAGGCGCCGTAGGCCCCGTCGGAGAAGCGAGCGCCCTCATGGCCATGAGGAACGCCTCGATCTCCTCAGGCTTCGCGCCATGCCCAGGGACCGGAGGGTATGAGGCAGGCCGCGCCGGCGACTCTCGCGGAGCCGCGGGGTTGGGGTCACCCGAGCCCCCGGCCGCATCGCGCGAGCGTCGGGGGGAGTCGGGGGTATGATGACGACGCCCCGACTTCTTGTGCTTCTTACCTGACGAGCCTGACGAGTGGTGTCGACTTCCGGAGCGCCCGGCGCGGCTCCGCGACCGCTCCCTCGAACGCTCTCTCGACCTCCGGCCGGACCGGGACCGCTCCCGGTCCCGACGTGGGGCCGACACCCGGAGCTCCAGTAGCTTGCGGGACCGCTCCCGCCTAGCCTTGTTGGTAAGGGCCCGGCAGTCGACGCAGGAGTCCACGTCGTGGTCAGGGCCCAGACACCGGAGGCAGAGGCGGTGATGGTCTGTGACCGACATCGTGCGCTCACAGTCATCGCAATTCTTAAACCCAGGCATCCTATCAGGCACAGTAGGAAAAACTTGGTCAAAGACCGGAGTACTGCTCTTCAGATCTGCGTCCACTGGCGCGGAAAAAAGAAGAACTGACGTCAGCGCGCGGAGGCGGCGTCTATGTACTCCAGCGACGTCATCACGGCGCACGACGCCGACGACGGACGCGGAGCCGCAGGGGACACCTGCAGACGACGCCTACCGACGCGCAGGGGTACTGCTACGCAAAAGTTTCCGGATCCAGACTGACGCCTGGGGATATTCTAAGGTAAGGAATCTAACACTAACGTGTTTCTTTCAGATTAAGGGATAACGTAGAGAGTTGTGGAGGGTTGGCGGAGATCCAGTATGGGTTTAGACAGAAGAAAGGCACGATCGAGCAGTGCTTTAACTTACACCTGTTGATTGCGAAATACACGGTTGCCAAGGAGGGGTCCTTGTTTTTAGCATTTATGGACCTCTCCTCGGCCTTCGACCTGGTGAACAGGTCTAAGTTATGGCTGACCCTGCTGAAGATGGGGATAGATGAGGCATTGGTTAAATTTATGGCGTCTCTACACCAAGAGCTCTTTGCTGCGGTGCGGGTCACCAACGAAGGAAGGTGTACGTCCCTCTTCAAGTCCATGCGGGGGGTTAGGCAGGGCTGTATATTAGCCCCCCTGCTTTTTACCATCTATATTAACGGACTGGGCACCTATCTAGAGGAGGTCGAGGGTGACGTTCCGCGTGCAGGAGCAGTTAAGATCCCCGCGCTCCTGTACGCGGACGACGCCGTGTTGATAGCGCGCACTGGCATCTGCCTTCAACGTTTACTAATTGCCTTTGGTACATTTATGGACCAGCTAGACCTAAAAATCAATACAAATAAGTCACATACTATGGTTGTGGGTCATCAAAGTAGCAAGAGGAAAACAAATACTTTTGAGTGTAAGGGCGAGGTTGTCTCCAGAGTCTCCACTTTTCCCTACCTGGGGGTTCTCTTTGATCAGAGAGGATCCTGGGGACCTCAGGTGAGGGCAAAGAGGTTGGCGGTGATTAGGTCATCGGCAGCCCTTATGGGATTTGCGGGCAGGTTAGGTGCTAGACCCATGGAAGCGCTTTTGAAAATCTATAAAAGTAAATCAGTTGCCCTGGCCTCATATTGTTCACCCCTTTGGGGATATGTAAATCTGGAACCAATTCAGAAAGCGGAGAACAGATTCATACTGACACTTCTGTCTGTTCCGCAGTCTACACCGACTTATTCCATACATATGGAGGTGGGTTTAGACTTCCTCACTGATGGGATGAACATGGCACCCCTGATCTGTCGGTTGAAGACTTGGCTTAATGAAGATCTGCCACTCAACCATAAGATCATGACTGATGTTTTGTCTTTAGACCACTTTAAAAGGATTCCATGGTTGGCCTATCTGATGAAGGCGTTCTCAGATATGGGACGACCAGAGCTCTTTACCTCCCCTAAAGACATCAAGATCCAGGATATCAACATTGTTAAAAAGCAATTTATGGGGAGGGCAAGAGCACATCGTGAGGAAAATGAACTAGCGAAACCAGCGGTGAGGAGACACTATTTACTTGTTAATTCATTTGCATTAGCACCTTATCTTGGTTTCGTCACTATCCCATTTCACAGGTTCCTTCTAATTAAGTTCAGGTTTAATTTGTTAAATTTTTATTTGGGGAATTTTAAAACATGGGAAAACCCTGAACTAGCCCCCCCCCTGTAGTTGTGATCATTTTTCCATCCAAGACACCATGCACTTTGTTATGTTTTGTGGGTTTTATTTAGAGCCAAGAAAAAAATACCTGGTACCGGTTTTGAAGGAGGCTGGCTTCACACAAGTGAGACCAGCCCTGCTCTACCTACAATCATTGACTAACCTACGTACTACTTTTTGTATGGCTAACTTCTTGGTGGCTGCAGCTAGAACTAAAAAACATATTCATTAGATCAATGACCCCTGTAAAACTGTGTTAATCAAGATGCGAGACCCTGGTGTTTTACTAAATGAACTTTTTTTCTTTCATTAATCCCACGTATGCTCTGATTTGCTTGTTATTGTAAATGATCTGTAAATAACTGTACTGTATATATTTTAAAATGTATGAAATGTTTTTATCTCTTTGTATGATTTTTAACTAAATCGAATAAAGATATTTTGACTGACTGACTATACAGTGTTAGTTTCTCCCATAGGATAAGATTACCACATTCAAGACTCGTACCTCAAAACCATTATTCAATTGTATTTTCTATTTCTACAAACATCTATAACTCCAAAAGTACTTACCTGATTCTGATGATCTTGGTGTCTAAAGTTACATAAAAATCTGTTTTATTTTACTAAACTGGTCTTGGTTTTCTTTTTTGAGTCTGTGTCTTATTTATTGACTGTGTGTACAACAAATGCTTACCTCTGTAATAAGCCTAAATTGATCGACCACATTACCACAAATTGAGCACTTGGGATTATGAATTTAAGCCCTGTAAATCAATAAGGTCCACCTGTACTTTTTAATTGGTGTGCCCTTACATTGGCACTACCACATAAGAAGTCAGTTTCCTACATTTGTGGATCAGAGGTGGGGTACAAAACTTTGCATTTGCTGATACCACTTGATCAATCCGTGATTCCACAAAGACATCCACAATTGACTCTAGCCAAAAACATTATAGATTTATTTTCTAGATTTTTTCGAACTTTCTGATCTGAATTGTTGGGGCTCTGTGTTACGTCCCCCAATCCATTGCTTTAGAAATTTTAAAAAGTATACTAGTCAGTTGGGCATTAAATCTTAGTCCGCAGACCCACCACCGGGGTTGGCATTGCTGGGGTATCTATTCTAAAAGTAAGGAATCTATGACTACAGTCCTTTTCAGATGAACAAGTTACTTGCCTTCAGTAACGATGTATCTGTAAGAGACATATGTAGTTATAAATTCCTTGAACACACAATATGGGCCACTGGGCCAAAGGATGCATTGATGGGGTGTTGGAGTATCCCTTTCTTAGGACGATTCTCCTCACCCACCCAAGTGTTGCATGGTTCATCATCGGGGATCTCCTCGCACTATGAACCTAGTCGTAGTGTGGGCTATGACCCCCTCACTGAGAGGGAGGAGCTCAGTGATGTTTTTTATGGACATATTGAGGTGTACTAAACCTCTAGATGTGCTGGGTGTGGTGGAACTGGAGTGAGATAAAGGTGAAAAGTGATTACAACTTACTCAGTGGTATGCTAAGTGACTTTATTGATGATTTGGGTAGGCATTTTTCTGCATTATCATGTGATTTGCTGTTATAATTTATACTCTTTTTAGAGCCATACATATAAGGCTTACTATTTCATTATTTGCACACTTTTGTTTCTCTTTCTAGGGAGCCTTCTTGACCAGTATACCATATGGCTGAGTGAACTTTTTACGCCAACTACTGGTTGTATATTTTGGTTTTCACACACTGTTACCACTTTACAGAATTAGTACTAGCGGACACTGCACCATAGTTCTCATTTTTTCACTCTGGTCCTGATGAAAGCAGCTACATCCCCCAAGGGAGTGTTAGGCAGAAACATGTCGACCATTTCATGGCTCTGACAGATTGAATCACTCTCTATCCTAGCCTGATGTTTTAATCCTGACCTGTGGATGCCAGAATAAAGTCACTTAGCAAACCACTGAGTTAGTTTTAGGGTGGAGTAGTCTCGTAGGTGAAGAAGTATCGGACTATCTGCAAAATCCACCTGTCCGACGTGATGTTGTGCTATTGGAGGAGGTGATGGCAAATCCCGCCGCCCACTGGCCTCTGGTGGCCCTGAAAAGTCAGATTCGGAAGGTTTAGAAGCTGCTGCAAGGGGGGTATGGGTGGAATGTCCCATCCATTGAACCCCAGACCTGTGTTGCTGCGTGCTTGCGTGGCCATGTGGTTCAATTGGGTGTAACGTGTTGGGGCACCCCTTCTGCAGCATCGAAAGGGGTGAAAGGCAGATTGCGTAGGGCGAGAGGTTGCTGCGAGGCCCAAGGATCTAGCCAAAGCTCTAAAACAGGTGACGGCCATAAAAGAGCAGGTCAAAAAGAGTGAATTGGACATCCTCAAAAAAACAGGCTTCCTCAACCAGGCGTAGCACCTCAGGGCTACCGACGTGGAAACCGTTCTGCCCAGAGAGACGTTGGTATCCAATCAACAACGGATGGTGAACTTAGCTGCATCTCGACCCGCAGCAACAGCGTGGGTGAGCAAGGCCCAGGCCTCCTCTGGGCACCGTGGCAGCACTTGCGCAACCGTATCCAACCAACCACAGCCTTAGGCTGGCTTATGAAAACATCTTCTTCCCAAGGTGGTCCAGCTTCTTGGATTCCCTATCTGGGGTAGCAGTAAGGAATGTGCCTTTAGAGGACGAGGCTTGGGCCACCAAGCTCTCAGGTGTTGGGTGTTGGCAGACGAAAAGTGCGTCGCCCGGGCTGGGAGGTGGCATTGGGCAATCATCCTGTTCACAGGAGCCCCTGTGCTGGGCTTGGACCAGGTGCCCAGAAGGATGTGTGGAGGGCTCCGAAGAGGCTGCTGCCAGCTGAAGCACCTCTGTCAGAAGGTTAGTCCTGACTGCCACCGTAGGAAGCTCGAGGCCCAAGGCCTCAGCCGTCCTACACAAAACCACTGCATAGGAAGCTCCCTCCTCTATAGCCACGTTAGGGGGGAGCATGCCAAGGTCAGGGGAGGTATCCAAACCACTGTCATCACCTGACTCCTCTTGCCAGGCCAGCTCTTAAAGCTGGTCAGCTAAAGGGTCAATAGATCCCTCCCAGTCTTCCACACCCTCCTCTGGCTGCCACTCGGGGTGATAGGGTACCTCAGGGATGAACAGCAGTAGAAAAGTACCCTCTGGCATCGGTACCGACATCTGTCCATCACCGGGTCTAGGTCAGGGGTGATGCTGGGGTCGACGCCGGTTGTAAACAGGCGTTTGGGGCGTCATCACTGGAATCGGTGCCGGGCAAGGTACCGTGAGATCGACTGCCGCCAATTCGGATCTAGGCCTGGATCCTCAGGGTCTCTCCAGTGCTGGGGTCGGAGCCATCGGCATCAAAGGCCCAAGACCCCCAGCCGAGTCCATGGGGCCTGAAGGCAAGCCTGCGGAGTGGGGCTGCCAAAAAATGCTGTGAAGTACTTTGTAAAAAGCTTGAAGCTGGGTTCGGGACGCTCCGGCTCTGGGAAAGGGAGGAAGGCACGGAGCTGTCCCAGGAGCGGGCTCTGAAGACAGAGCTGGAGAGTGACGAAGAACCGGGTCCCGCATCCTGTCGGCCGATGGATGGGGAGAAGGCGAAGAGCGGCGATGCTTCTTCGCCTTCTTCTTGTGCTTCGAAGTACCTGATGAGTGCGCAGACTTCAAAGACGAGTGGTGGTGGCTCCGCGACCGGTCCTGAGACCTTCTCTCGACCGGAACCTCAAGCGGCACAGAGCGGACTGACAGGCCTCCAAGAGCTTTCGGGAACGCTCCTGCAAAGACTTTGGATTCATGGCCCGGCAGTCGGAGCACGACTTCAGGTCATGGTTGTACTCCAGGCACCAGAGGCACACAAGGTGCGAATCGGTGACTGACATCAGCTTATGACCGGAGTCACAAGGCTTGAAGCCGGTCCGACGATGGTACATACCTTGTGCTCCACTGTACCTCGCATCAACAAGACCACCATGGGAGGCAGATCCTTTTCATACCTGGCTGCCAAAACTTGGAACTCACTCCCCGCTTACCTTCGCCTCACCCAGAATCACCTAGCGTTCAGAAAGCAGCTTAAAACGTGGATATTTGACAAATAATCCTCCTCCCCTTCCTAAGCGCCTTGAAACCCTCTGGGTATGTAGTGCGCTATACAAATTTTATGACTTGACTTGACTTGACTCCAGGAGTCGAACACTCAAAATAGATGTCAAGTAAAGTCGAAAAAGTGCAGTCAAAAAATTACTAAGGGGCACGCTCTCTCTGGTTCTGCGCTGGCTGGTGAGGAAAAAGAAAGAACTGACGTCATCATGCAGGGGCAGCGTCTAAGTAGACACTGTGATGTCCTCCCAGCGACCACGACTACAGACAAGTCGACCTACACCACCTACTGACGTGCAGGGGTACTGCTACAAAAGAATTCTCCGGATCCAGTCTGACGTCTGGGGTTATTCTAAAGGTTAGGAATCTATAATTACAGTCTCTTTCGGATGTAAAAGTTACTTATCTTCAGTAACGTAATATTTGGTAGGGACACAGTCTAGCCGCAGATTCATTAACTTTTCAATTCTCCCCCGTCACCAGTCTTGATCCGGAAATTTTTCAGGAGTACCTCTGATGGTGTTGACTCCGGTCATTTTTATCTTTCAACCAGATTTTATTGGTTTTCAAGACATAGTCAATACACATATACATTGTTCATTGTTCATGTCACATCCCCCACTTGTTACACGTATTACACATAATCATTACTTTTTGGCGTGCGTAACTTAACCTTCCTGTTTAACAGAACATAATGAGGTGCATTTAGTGGTTATTTACAATCCCTGCATGTTATTGGCTTCTTGTGCGTCAGGCTTCCGGTCCCAGTGTGCTTTGGGGTGCTGGACAGGGCCTTTTTTGGTGTTTCCCTCATCCGCTCCCTTGTTCTAGTGCCGCTGGCTGTGGCATGCTTGCCCCACTACCGCTGTCCTATCCCCCAGCTGGCTTCCCTTAGCAGTAACCTGCCTTCCGCTACTGCCCATTTCTCAAGTTCCTTTTTCCAGTTTGTAATCCTAGGCCCTCCCGGTGTCTTCCAGTTTCTGGCTATCTCTCTTTTAGCCAGCACATAGGCCAGGTCTTGAAACATCCCAGTCGTCCTATTCTGGGCAGTATGGGGAAACAACCCCAACAGGAAGTGCTCTGCAGTGCGTGGGAGCTCTTTATCAATGAGATTGCCTACTACTTGTCCTATTTCCTCCCAGAAGGGTTGTAGCGTGGGGTAGCTCCAAAACATGTGGATTATGTGTGCTTCCCCCTCTCCGCACCTGCTGTGTCCGTGCCAAAGTATCCTCTGATTTGGGACGGAGTGAGGTATACGCTCTATGCAAGACATAAAAATTAATTATTTAAAATATGCGATTCTGGATGCCTTCAGGGTTTGCTCTAAGATCAAATCCCACTCCACCTCTGGTATTTTTTTACCCAAGTCTTTCTCTCATTGTAAGTACAAACGCTCTAATGGCTGTTGCATGTCCTGTCTCATGGCCTTGCAGAGGCCAGACACTATTTTAATCCTCCAGCGCAGACAGTGCCTCATATCTGCACCCTGCCAGTTCCTGCAGGTTCGTACCCCCCACTCTCCAATGGCGTCCAATCCCTCTAGGGAGGGCCCCATGTTTCAAGAAGTGACTGTGAGAAGTTGGCCTGGCATATGCTGCCCACTATCCTAGTGGGCACCTTGCACCAGTCCAAACGACCCTTATTGATGGTAGGTTTAAAGACAACCTATATAGAAAGCTATCCTAGTGGTAGCTGTGGAGAGCAGCCTTCAGGCTAAGTCTTGAAGGAATGTAAAGCAGCTTGTTTTACCAGTCTATAATCCTGTGAATGACCAAAAGAAAGGACAACCACACCAGGTATATATATAAAATATATGTATTTAATCTAAACGCATGTTTCTAGTCTCTTTATGAGGTGAGAGGCAAAAGTACATACAGTAAATGTATTTAGCACACAGTAAATTAGCACAATATACATTTTAGCCTAGGGGCCTCACAAACCATATACTAGAAAAGTGGTATAAGTACCACTACAGTCATAGAGACAAGGCCTAGGGCCTGTAGAACTGCTGGGGCAAGCAGGAACCACCCAAGGTAGGGACGCAGGAGACCCACGGGGGACGGGTGCAGTGTCTAAACACAGCCGCAAATCACCATTGACTTCTATGAAGAAAGTTACGGCTAGAAATGTAAAGATTAGGGACACTTAGGAGTGGACTAGGAACAAACCCCTTGAGAACTGGACAGTTCGAGAGTCAAGACCCACGGGAGCACCGAAGTACTTGTGTTACGTCACCCAGGGAAGCCAGGCGCATAGGCGTCTTTTTGTGCCGAGTTTCGTCATCGTTTCCTATGGAGAGCTGCAAAGAATTGCTGCAGGCCACCAGGTGAAAAGTGTCCAGATAAATCCAAGGGTGGATCAAAGATCTGAAGAACCTGAAAGCAGAGGGGACAGAGTCTGAGTCACTTGCCAGGACCAGGGAGGCAGTAAGAAGATGCCCACCGATGTCGGGTGATTTCAGGTGCAGGAGGAAAAGCTTGACTCTTCAGCCACGAAGACCAGGAGGCGTTGACGACAACCAGAAGCTGGATTCGAGCTGTCCCACGTCGGATGTCGAGTGCTGCAGCATCGGTATCCGGATTGGACCCAACAAGCCTTGGCAACAGCAACCCATGCAGAACACAAAGATTGGCTTCGGAGAAAACCAGCAAGGTCTGAGGGACTCACCCTTTGGAGGGGAGCCAGGGCACATCTGGAGCAACCAGGAAAGCCCAAGAAACAAAAGAGTTATCTTCGTGGAGATCCACCAGTCGACGGACCAGGGATCGCGAAGGGGCCTAGAGCAGAATTGCTAGAAGCGGGCCCACGGAACAGTTGTGGAGTGTAGGCCTCAATCTTCGGTGCACATGGTTCTTAGGGCTTGGACTATGAGTAGCCCAATGCACAACTTCGGGAAAGCTCGGGAAGTAGATGCACTAGCAAATGTGCACGGTGTCCAGGAGTACCGGTCCCACGTCTCTTGTGATAGCTAAAGGTCTAAGCTTTACTGTGATCTTGTGTCGGCCTTGCAGATGTCTGGAAGCCCATGTCCTGCGTCGCAAATCCTTCCGGATCCGGAGCGAGACTTGGAAATGCAGACCGGCAAGATGTTTCTTTGGTGCCTGTTTGAACAGGCGAGTCACTCCTTGACCCCAAGGGAGATCCTTCCGTCTTTTGGTCGAAATGGAATGTTGAAGTTCCAGGATATATGTTGCTGAGTTTCGTCCAGGGTGATCTAAAGTCCTAGGGACTGGGTTCCTATACTTATACTATAGGAACTAAGTTTAGGTGTTGGACTTACTCTAAGGTCCCACCTATGGGAGGACCTGGGGAGGGGGTGGTTACACCCCTTCCCCTTTGTCCAGTTTCGCGTCAGATCTGGGGCTGAGTGCCCCAGCAACCGGTTTGAACTGGGGTATGCACACCAGGTGTGCCCCCAGCACTGTCTGAAAAGCATTCACTGAATGCACCCGTCCTGCCCCAGTACGCTAAAGCCTGTATGGGGAGGTGGTTACACCTCCCTGTGACAGGAAACCTTTTGTCCAGGCCTCCCCTGCTGGGGTTTCGTCCAGCAGCAGGAGGTCAGACTCGTGTCTGTGGCAGCAGCATCAATTGTGTGATGCTGGGGCTCTTTTCAACTATTACCAGTCAGGTAAGTGTGTAAATGTCTTTCGCCTCTAGAAAGGTGGAATTCTACCCCTGCCACCAGGACTGGGGGGGGGGGGGGGGGGATAGGATTCCTTTCCAAAGTGTTTGACACCAAACACAACATGTTTTGATCCAAAGTTAGCATTTACCACGAGGTTATAATGCACTTAAAAGTATATGGTATGGCTGTATCACAAAACAGCTACAGAGAAGTGATTCCGAAAGCTGCAGAGGTGCACAGCTCATGCTTGGGCACCCTCTCACACAAAACTAAGCACTCTGCCTTCAGGATTGTTAAGGCCTGCCATAGGAGTGACTTACAGGTTTCTATGTGTCTGTATATATAGGTAAATATAGGTACCTATATCTTAATAAGGGGTGCAAGCACCACCTTACCCAGGCTGCAGTAGCAGACCCGTGGTGCCTTTTTGTAAGGCTTCCCAGGGGTGGCATAATACATGCTTCAGCCCCTGGTAGGCCTCTGGGGTACCTATGCCTTTGGTACCTAAGGTACCATATACTAGGGACTCAAAAGGGTAACCCAGTAACCAATCTGGAGTGTACCTAAAGTACATGCAATCAGTTTAGAGAAGAAGCAGCTAGGCTGGATTCCTGGTTAGCAGGGCCCCAGCCAGACTATAGTCGACAAATCAGTGAAACACTAGCAAAAAGTGGGGGTAACCATAGTAAGCAGATCCTACTCTCCTACACAACCCCCATCCCCCAACGTAGGGACATTGAACTAACCTTGACCAGTTGAGTCTTCATGTTCTAAGTGGAAACTTCTGGGGAGTCCATCTGCATTGGCATGGTTACTTCCAGGTCTATGTTCCACTGTATAGTCCATCCCCTCTAGGGTAATGGACCACCTCAAAAGTTTGGGGTTTTCACCCTTCATCTGTTTCAGCCATAAGAAGGGCTTATGGTCAGTCTTAACAGTGAAGTGAGTGCCAAACAAGTATGGCCTCAGCTTCTTCAGAGCCCAAACCACATCAAAGGCCTCCCTCTCAATAGCTGACCAACGTTTCTCTCTAGGGGTCAACCTTCTGCTAATAAAAGCTACTGGCTTGTCTTGACCTTCATCATTCAATTGTGACAGCACAGCCCCTACCGCCAACTCAGATGCATCTGTTTGGACAATGAATTCTCTGGAATAGTTAGGTCTTTGCAGAATTGGTGCAGTGCACATGGCCTGCTTCAGGTCATCAAATGCCTTTTGACAGCTGACAGTCCACTGAACTTTCTTAGGCATTTCTGTAGAAGCTAAGTCATTCAGGGGTGTCACAATGGATCCATATCCCTTGACAAATCTTCTATTGTACCCAGTCAGGCCCAAGAAAACTCTGACCTGAGTCTGGGTAGTTGGAGCAACCCAGTCCATGATGGTCTGCATTTTGCTCTGCAATGGTTGAACCTGGCCTCCATCTACAAAGTGGCCCAAGTACACAACCTGACTCTGCCCTATCTGGCACGTAGGAGCCTTGATAGTTAGGCCTGCCTTTTGCAGGGCCTCCAAAACATTTCTCAGGTGGACCAGGTGATCCTCCCAGGTGGAGCTAAAGACAGCAATATCAGCTACATATGCTGCACTATAGTCTTCTAGGCCTGTTAGGACTTTGTTCACCAACCTTTGAAAAGTGGCGGGTGCATTCTTCAGACCAAAGTGCATTACCACACATTGATAATTCCCACTAGGGGTTGGGAATGCTGTCTTTGAATTGTATTGAATTGAAATTAGATTTATAAAGTGCAGCTAAGGCCCAAAGGCGTCTTGGAGCTATAACCAAGCGGGAGACAGAAGGGACGTTAGTGCAGGCGGCATTCGAAGTTAGTTCCTTCAGGTGGTCTGTGTGAAAAGCCACATTTTCAGACCTTTCCTGAAACTCATCAAGGATGGTGCTGTTTTTAGGGTATTAGGTTATGCATTCCACAGCATTGCTGCTGATCTGAAAAGGATCCTGCCTTCCCAGGTGGCCTTCTTGAAGGGGATAATTGCCAGTTCCTGGCCATTCCTGACCGTAAGGTTCTATTAGGAACATACCACTTTAGTTTGTTCCTGAATTGTGTTGGTCCTTGGTCATGTAGTGATTTAAAAGCCAGACATAGGACTTTAAAGGTGCATCTCTGCCTGACCGGAAGCCAATGCAATTTTTTTTATGGCTTCTCTCGCTGATACATTTTTGGGAATTTTCAGGATGAGACATGCTGCTGCGTTTTGTACTATCTGAAGTCAGTTCATCAGGCCTGAATTAATGGTGAGATAGAGACTGTTGCAGTAATCTAAGCGAGAGGGGACCAAGGCTAGAGTCACTGTTTTCAGGAGTTCCTCTGGTATATACTTCTTAATTTTTTTGATTAATCTATAAGCACAAAAGTAAATAGATGTGACTTTGCTGACTTGGTCCTTGTATTTAAGTTCTTTATCAATGATGATGCCCAGATCCTTTGTTTTGGTGGGGGGAGTAGGCAGCGCATCACTGGGGTCACCAGTCGGGCGTCCAGTCGGAGGGTTTGCTACTAAAAATGATAACTTCCGTCTTAGACGCATTCACTTCAGAAAGTTGACATCCATCCAGTTACTCACATTCTTCATACAAGCCTTAAAGGCCTCACCCGGATACTTTACTCCATTTGTGTAAGACACCACAATCTGTGTGTCGTCAGCATAGGAAGCTAGGGCGAATACTGCTTCTTTTATTATCAAGGCTAACGGTACTACATATAGATTAAAAAGTGAAGGGCTCAGATTAGAGCCCTGAGGGACTCCACATTGTAGGGAGAACTGTTTGGAGGCTGCTGAGCCCATTGCTATGTTTAGTTGCCGATTGGTTACAAATGATTTTAAAAGTTCAAATGCAGCACCTTTTATTCCTGCTTCCTACAGATGGTCAGCCAAGATCTCATGGCTGACCGTATCAAAGGCCACCGAGAGGTCAAGCAGCACCAACGCGGCTGTTCCTCCTCTGTCTAGGTTTGCACGGATATCTTCTGTGGCTGTGATCAGGGCAGATTCAGTGCTATGATGCTTCCTGAAGCCATGTTGTGTTTCATCTAGTAGTGAATTTGATTCAATGTGTTCTGTAATTTGTTTGTTCATTGATTTTACAATGCATTTGGCGACGAAAGGGAGTCTTGCGATAGGGCGATAATTGGCGGGTTCTGAGCTATCAAGATTGTCTTTTTTTAGGAGAGGGAGAATAGAGGTGTGTTTCCATTGAGCATGAAAAATTCCGCTGGCGAATACTGTGTTGATGATAGAACCCAGATGTACTACCAGTTGGGTGGGTATCAGGTGCATTATGTTGGGCAGGTATGGGTCATGTGGGGAGCCAGACTTGATTGACGGAATAAGATCTTTTAGTTGGTCATCAGAAGGATTCCTAAATTCGAGAAGGCTGGTTATATCTTTCTTAGGGTTGGGTGTATACTTGGTCTGGATGTTAATACTTGCGAATTTATCGTAGATGTTACTCACCTTCTTTTGAAAGGAGTTTGCTAATAGGTCACAGAAATCCTGGTTTCATTCTGTATTGCTAGCCTTATTAGCTTTGACCAACTTGTTAATAACCGAAAATAGGGTTTTATTGGTGTCACAAGCATTTTTTATGTGTTCAGTGAAGTAATCTGTTTTGGCTTTTATGATGTCTTTTTTGTGTTTTGCAAGTTTGACTTTATGTGCGATTTTCTCCTCTGCCATATAGTTTCTTCTCCATCTTTGTTCCTGTCTACAACATTCCTGTCTAGATAGTCTCAGACTCTCATTGTACCAGGGTTGGGACAGTTTCCTTTTTATTGATCTACTAGAGATGGGGGTTATTCTGTTCAACACCATGTTGAGCCAGCGAGAGAGATTTTCAATGTTTTGCTCTGCGTCCTGCTCCAATTGACAAGGGGTAGCAGCAATAGCCTCAGTAAACTCATCTGGCTCAATTTTATGCCAGGCCCTACTGGCCGTGTGTTGTATGGTTGGTCTGTGCTGTGCTAATGTTTTGGCCATCATAGACCAGTGATCTGACCAGGTTAATGGGAGGGATGGAGATATCACAAGGTTCTCCCAGTTGGAGAATATACCATCCAGCATATGGCCGCCTTTGTGTGTAGGGTCTTTGCTAACTAGAGGCAGTCCAAATGAGTCCATTAGATCAATAGGTCTTAGTGAGTTAGGGTCTTCTGTGTTTTCCAAGTGAAGTTCTCATTGGTGATTAGGGCTTCCATTATGGAGCAGATTTTATCTATGAAGCTATTCCTCTCTCCAGGAGGGCGATACACTAGAATTCCTTTAAGGACTAATGAGTCTGGCGGTTCGATCAAGAAGGTCGTACCTTCAAAGTCTACTGTATGTAGCGGTTTGAATCTGGTCTTATAGTTGTCAGTCAGTCAGTCAGTCAGTCAAATTAACTTTATTCGATTTGATAAAATCATACAAAGTACATAAAAACATGATTATTTACAGTTAAAAAGGAATTAAACAGTTTCTCGATATAGGATCGCCAGACCCCCACCCCTTTTAAATTGCCTGTCTGATCTAAAAATTGAGTAGCCAGGGGGTGTGGCTGCAGATATGTCAGGGCCAGAGCTGTCATCTGTCCATGTCTCTGTTAGGAATGCTACATCTATGTATAGTGTTTGAGCAAGATCATGGAACTCTAGTTGATGTTTCACCAGAGATCTAATATTTAGGAGTAGGTAGTGGGTGCTGTTTTTGCTTGTTAGGTGGGCCTGAGTTGAGTCTGTGTGCTCTGGTGTAATGGTATTTATAGATGGCAGACTATCTGGTGAGTATATGACTATATCAGAGGTATTACATTGTCTTAGTGCCAGTAGTTCTTCACAGGAATATCTGATGGTGTGGTTGAATTGTAGGGCTCCAGAGCCAGGGGTTTTGGCACTGGGCGCGGTCGAGCGCAGACGGGCTTGCCTTTGGCGTGCTGGCGGCGCGTCTGCTCCATTTCCTCCACTAATGCCCGGCTTGGTAAGTAGCAGAAAGACTAGACCGCTAACCTATAAGATGACGATTCTGCATGGCCCTACCAGGAAGTGAGTCACCTCTGAATGAGGACTGTTTCCAGGGATCTCTCTCCACAACAAACAGCCCACTAATGACTGCGGTGGACCGGGGGGATCACAGAGCGCAAAGGTGCTGTTCCACTTCTTATAGGTAAGTGCTGTATGCGCTAGTCAAATGCAAGGTAACAGAGTGCAGTGGTTTTAATATTTTTTTTAAGCTAGAAATAAGCTGCAATAAAAAACATATCACAGTTACTAAAAGAAAGACTTCCGCTAGTTCTCTTACTGACTGAGGATAACGGTAGAGGTAGTTATTTAGCCTGTGCTAAAGGTGTTCCGTGTTCAAGTCATCTGCGCGCTCGCGCCATTTCCTCCACTTATAGTGCCCGGCTTAGTTAGTAGCGGAAAGACTAGACCGCTAACCTATCCAAGATGGCGGTTCTGCGTGGCCCTATCAGGAAGTGAGTCACCTCTGAATGAGGACTGTTCCCCAGGATTTCCCTCCACAACAAACAGCCCGCTAATGACTGCGGTGGACCAGGGGGATCACAGGGCACAAAGGTGCTGTTCCACTTCTTATAGGTAGGTGCTATATACGCTAGTCAAATGCAAGGTAACATCGTGCAGTGGTTTTCAATTTTTTTTAAAGTTAGAAATACGCTGCAATTAAAAACAAATCACAGTTACTAACAGAAAGGCTTCCGCTATTTCTCTTACTGACTGTGGATAATGGTAGAGGTAGTTGTTTAGCCTGTGCTAAAGGTGTTCTGTCTTCAAGTCATCTGCACGCTCTTGCCATTCCTCCACTTATAATGCCCGGCTTGGTTAGTAGCGGAAAGACTAGACCGCTAACCTATCCAAGATGGCGGTTCTGCGTGGCCCTACCAGGAAGTGAGTCACCTCTGAATGAGGACTGTTCCCTGGGATCTCCCGCCACAACAGCCCGCTAATGACTGCGGTGGACCAGGGGGATCACAGGGTGTAAAGGTGCTGTTCCACTTCTTATAGGTAAGTGCTGTATGCACTAGTCAAATGCGAGGTAACAGAGTGCAGTGGTTTAATTTTGTTTTAAAGTTAGAAATACGCCGCAATTAAAAACAAATCACAGTTACTAAAAGAAAGGCTTCCGCTAGTTCTCTTACTGACTGAGGATAATGGTAAAGGTAGTTGTTTAGCATGTGCTAAAGGTGTTCTGTCTTCAAGTCATTAGCTTTGCATCATCAGTTAATCTGATCTGCCAGTAGCCAGCTGTAAGATCAAACGTGCTAAGAAATTTGGCAGAGGCCAACATATCTATGAGCTCATCTGCTCTTAGAATTGGATAGGCATCAGTCCTAGTGACTGCATTGAGACCCCAGTAGTCTACACAAAAACTCATCTCTCTCTTACCACCCTAGGTGTGAGGTTTGGGCATCAAGACTACTGAACAAGCCCAAGGGCTATCTGAGGGTTCAATCACTCCCAAATCCAACATTTTCTGGACTTCAGTCCTCATACAGTCCCTGACATGATAAGGTTGCCTGTAAATCTTATTTTTAACAGGCAGACTGTCCCCAGTGTCCACTTCATGAGTGCACCAGGTAGTCTGACTTGGAGTCAGTGAAAACATATGTCTAAACTGTTGAAGAACTTGTCTGCAATCAGTTTGCTGCTGATCAGTGAGGCTGCCTGACAAGGCTACTCCATCAACTGATCCATCATCAGGGTTCTGAGAGAGCAGGTCTGGGAGAGGGTCACTCTCTTCCTCCAGTCCTTCATCAGTAGCCATGAGCAAGCCCATGTCTGCCCTATCAACATATGGTTTTAATCTGTTGACATGAAGCACCCTATGGGTGCTCCTGGGAGTTCCAAGATCTACCAAATAAGTAACCTCTCCCTTCTGTTCAACAAAAGTGTGGGGCTCACTCCACTTGTCTTGGAGAGCTGCTGGGGCCACAGGCTCCAACACCCACACTTTCTGCCCTGGCTGGGAAACAGTCAGTACAGCCTTTTGGTCATGCCAGGCTTTCTGTAATTCCTGGCTAGCCTCAAGGTTTTTAGTGGCCTTTTTCATGTACTCATCAGCATAGGGCAAAGCACTACGCTATGCTTGCATAGTTTGTGAAGTTTGTGCAACTTCGCACTACACGAACTGCACGTAGCACAGTGCAAACATGCGTAGCGAAGTCCAGCGGTTATTTTTTGCATGCTCGCGGTCCTCAACGTCAAGTTGGCGACCACGAGCTAGCAAAATGACATCCTCGCGAGACTTTTTCCTTGTTCGCGATCAGCAACATCAAGTTGCCGATTGCGAGCATGATAAATAAACCTCCCGGCGAGATTCTTAAAGCGGGGAGGTCAGGTTTCTAATTGCGAGTGGTAGCGCATGCTCGCGACCGCTTGCAATGAGAAACTACCAGTCTGCATTGAGAAAGCTGCAGCTCGAGTAAAAATCTACTCGAGTGACAGAAAAGTACAGCTCGCACTGTGCAAGATGCAGTTTTCAGTGATTGCACAGTGCCGGATGCTTGCCCGCACTGTGCAATCATTGAAAACGACATCTTGCACAGTGGACACATGCTACTACGCAGTTCGCGTAGTGCTACGCGTAGTGCAAAGTGCACTTTGCGTTGCTACGTGAAGCACTACTTCTTGAACTACGCCCACCCCTAGCATCCATCCTGAAGCGGAGACCAAGTACATAGTCCACAATATCCTGTTTAGGGAGTTTGATAGGTAACTCTCATCTCTCCTTCACCAGACACAATGGTCCTCTGACAGGGTGTAAATGTACAAAAAATGATTGTGGGTCTAATAGGAGCTAATGGCTGGTGCCTGACTGACAAAGAAGGACATGAAAGAAAGAATTCAATCATACAGCAAAGGATATCTCCACATTTGTAAAGATACCCATCAGTTTTCGATCGGCTCCGCCCTGTTCATCATTTGGGACTCCTTACACCAAGGATATTGTTCCTGCCACAACTAGATGTTCAAAGTAGTGGTAGCCCTATTATGTAATAAGGTGTATGGCTGATAACCGTGAAAACTGACTTGAAAGCAGTGCAAAAAGATAATGTGATAATAGTGAAGGGATATAAAATTGGAGAAAATAGGAGAGATAAAACTTTATTAGGTATCCCTATGTTTCCAATGCTAAAAAAGTGCTAGAAAATAGTAGAGACACAAATATCTACTATTGTAAATGTAGTATGGTCGACATGTTTCTGCAGACTATGGACCCTCCCAGGTGCCCGCTGCATTTCTCAGGACCGAGTCTAGCTACTGCTTAGGTACCCCACCGTAAGAAGAAGAACAGGGGGTGTATCAAATTAATAATTAAAAGAATGAAATAGTTTTACATTACGTTCCTGCAAGTGAACCAGGTGTCCCTTGACAGGAATGGATCCTCCTTGCTGAAATGCAAACAGAAAAACACATAACACACATAGACAGGCACAATCACCACATTAAATATCAATTATTATTGCTCAAACATATAATAATGTATTAGAGCAAACACCGGGTATGTCAAGTGCGTAGCCCAGATGGAGCGAGCCAAGCTTCTAACTACCAAGAAAAAAAATTTGGGTAACCCCAGCTTACCTTTGGAAAAGTAGGTACGCTCTGCGCCTCACCTGGCTACGGCTCAGGTAAGTGGAGATATCCTTTGCTGTATGATTGAATTCTTTCTTTCATGTCCTTCTTTGTTAGTCAGGCACCACCCATTAGCTCTTATTAGACCCACAATCATTTTTTGTACATTTACAGTTTGAATGGGGAGCATGATTGTAGGCGGTCTTTAAACTTTCCCTTGGACCCTCTATTTGAAATGTTTGCGATATAACCTCTGACAGGGTGTCCAAACAGAAGTTTAAATGGGCTGTAGCCAACACCCTTCTTAGGACCCTCCCTGAATGCAAACAAAAGGCAGGGTAGCAGGCTGTCCCATCTCCGCCTGAGCTTTTTCTGGAAGACCCATAATCATACCCTTTAAGGTTTTGTTGAATCTTTCAACTAAACCATTGCACTGTGGATGATAGGGTGTGGTGAATTTGTAGTTCACTCCACATTCCTTCCACATTGCAATTGTAGCAGGGTTTCCGTTCTCCCACAAAACTGTGCACAGAGATCTAGAACCTGGGTGAGTTAGGGTGACCCAAAACTCACCTTAGTATCAGAAATCCCCTTACCGAGCTAGCTACAGTGTCTCATTGGTTCTAATAAACTCCCAATGACTTAGACAATCCAGAACATGAACTCAGGGTACCTCAGGTATCGTGGAACACATGAACACTCTTTCGCTCTATAATCATTTCAAACACAAACTGGGAGCAAAAGAACACACGTGCAAGTTTGAAATATTTATTTTTCAATGCAAGGTTCTCAAACGCAGTATCTTATATAATATCAACATACATATTATAAAAATCTGAGTTATCAGCATAGTCACTAGTCCATAGTAAGCGAACGGTGATAGCATATTATAATGCAAAATCTATAGAAATTTGTATCACCTATATTTCGCGCAACCTATTACCTTGGCTGCTAAGGCAATTTTCAGCCTGTGCTGGAAATTGGTATTTTACATGATTAATGACGAGCTCAGATCGTCATCAGCACAGCTCCACTGTGCCTCATGACGAGCTGAGCTCGTCATGAGCAGGGAAGGGGCTATTTAGCATACTATATTATATCTAAGAAGGTCTCATTTGGGTTTTTAACAGGGCGGGCCCATACCTCTAATGGTCAGTAGGAGAAGATCACATCAACAGCTACCAGATCTCTGCATGCTAAGCATCAAGTGTGTCAATCCCTGTAACTCTATCTTAAACCCGCGTAGAGCCCAATGTTGGCAGCAACATTATTTGTGTTATGTCTAATGTGGTGCGAGGATCAGGCCTTCAGCAACCTTGTGTTAGGTTATTCTTAGAGGGTGCAGTTCTCAGTGTGCAGGCAGTTGTACCAAGTGTGCCAAGCACAACTGATATCAGAGCAATAACATATTATTCTCAAATAAATCACATCTTTCGTCTAGGTTGAAAGCTATAATAACAATTAGGTGTCGTGTGCAAACTGAAGCCGAAGGAAAATATGTTGTTTAAACATTTAATAAACTCATGCTAACTTAACACAATATATAGAAACGCAGTAACCATATGACACCCCCCCAATGATCCGAGGACGGTCAAAAAAAGGAAAAAAAACAAGCCAATACTATAAGAAAGGCAAAACATGAAAGCAGAGTTCAACAATATTGAGCCACGATAAATGTATGTAAATGTATATAAAATTCAATAATACAAAAATATGTATGAATGCCTATAGTGGCCACACAAAAATATAAAAAAAACTTTGAACTTGAGGCCATTTATAAAATCATAGGCCCAGAACATATAAAAGTCGAATGTTCGTAACAGAAAAGGCACCATTCAGAATTACTAAAAAGTCACGTGCCATAATAGTGAAAGTCTCCAAAGCCACTCATGGGTGGATAGAATATGCAAAATAGGTAGCCACAGCTTCCAACATGAAATCACTGTCATCATCCGAAAACAGTTCAGCCATCCAATTAAGCAATGGGAAAGAACATACGTGCTACTCCAGCACCGAATCCTCTAGCAACATCAGAGGACAACTCAGTGGGTTCTCGAGAACGCCATGTGCCAGAAAGTCATGCGCCGCTTCGGATACGTCCCACTGACCCATTAGTCCATGCATCGCTGCCACGGCCATAACCCTTTCGCCAGAACAAACCAACTTGTGAGCAACTACGGGGCTCATCAGCTGATCAAAATCGACGTCAGGAGAAGTTGTCAAGCAGAGACACAAATCAATGGCCCAGTCGAACTCACAGCTCAGGCAATGAAACACAGGCTGGACACATGTGAAATAGGAAAATCGAAATGATAATCCAAAAGCCGTGCTTAAAGTCGCAAGCGGCAAGGTGCCATAGTAATCAAGCATCCGATTGCGAAACAGTGTCAGAAGGGGCTGAGCGGCTTCTTGCGCAGGATGGCCATCTATGTTTTATAAAGCAAAATATCACCAAAACGCCTGCAGCCAAAGCCAGCAAAACAGGGATCCGCCAAACAAACTTGTGAATATAGAATGAAAGAACGCAGGGATAATACCAAATACTTTTTCAAACGTAGTCACGAGACCACTGCTAACCAATTAAAAAAAAATTGCGAGTCCAGACGTGGAGGAGGCATTAAAGATTTGATGAACCAGCTCGCAGAAATGAAACGGCAAGTCAGTATTTAAAAGTGCCTGCACCTCTGTGCGTGTGTTAGCTATGTGAAGGACATAAGTTTCACGGGCCGAGCTCAGGGCCACTTCTTTCTGAGACAAAAGGGCTCTTATTCGGCTCAAACCGTTGAACTCCGCTCTCAAGGTTGGGATGCGCGGCCAGATGGAAACATCTGAATTCCCATGCGTGGGTGGATATAACACGTTCTTGCAACACACCACACGTTCTGATACAGTAACCACATATTCGATACCGACCATTAATAACCCACAACACTCCTCGTTATTCAAAAGTAAATAACTACGGTTAGTCAATAAAGTGAATGTGGGAACTATTGCAGGAACCGGTGTGCCTTTTAAAACACAGGCTAAATTAGGACGGTCCTGATTACAAGAACCATGCAACTGGATGTGTCTGCATATCAGTGAACGGTCAGGCGACTGTGTGCATTCTTCACCATTCAGATTCACTTCCTTCCCTTCCTTCAGACATCTGTATGTGTATGGTAAAGACCATGTCTCATGTAGGAAAGCACTGCCTAGTGGTTCATATCGCCCTATAGCAATATATCGCATACAATTTGTAAATTTATACAGAGCAAATGGTAAAGTAATAATACCATGGATAAGCCATGTAGCAGCAGCTGCCTCAGCAACAGAAAAGGGCAAAGATTCTAATTTTTCAATGTGTAACATAGAAAATGATGCATCTCGCATGGAAAGCATGCGCTGCTTGTCAGTCAAATTAAATGGGGTAAATAGTGATGAGACGTTCATGTAACTCCAAGGCACTCGACCAGCTTTCAGAGTCTGTAGTGTCCAAGCAAACTGCATAACAGAACGCAATTGATTTTGACCATGATATAATACGGACACTTCATCATGCACAATGTCAACAACAGAAGAAACAATATTGTTCAACGTGTAAATTCGGGAAGAAAGCATGTTAATACTGTTATCGACAACTGCAAGTACCTTTTCCAAATTTGCTTGGTCAATTGCCCTTAGGCGCTTAGCAGCCTCAATTTGAGAAACTTTCCAAATTTCTTTTTTTTAAATTTTTTTTATTTATTCATTGGAAAATTCAGACAAGCAAAACAAGTACTCAAAAATAAACAATGCAGATAAGTACGATATGCATAGGGTATAGCGTAGGAACATGTCATATGTTGAGGTGAATAACCAACATAATACCTAAAGAATATAGAACATCAGTGAATTAAAGATATATTAATGGATTAAAAGTAAGAGCAACCAATAGCGTATACTTTTTAAGCATAGCGAACATCATTATAATGCGAAGTCAAACGCACAGTAGAACAAATAGTTAAAAGGAAAAAAAGGTAAATAGGACGGGAAGCGAAAAGAAACACAGTATCAAAATACATAATTAAATATCCAACATTTGGTTTCCACTTTCAATATTATACCACCTAGTAATAGGCTCCCACAGCTGTTTCCCTATTGCCCTCATTTTCCTACCTCTTGTGGCATAAATTGTGATTTCTTGTTTATAGATGGCAATAAAACGACTAAGCCACATGAAACTTTCCAAATTTCATTGTAAACTGCAGAAATCCACCGTTTAGATCTACCCTTAGCCAGGCCTTTTATAAAATCATTTAAATCCACATTTTCAGTTAACTGAGACAGATGTAGTTTAACTGCAGCTAACGTAGAATGTTGCAACCAATTCTGACACAGTTTCCCCACAGAGTAAGTGGTGACAGTATAATCAGTTTCAAAACGGGGATCTGGTCTGACTTGTGTGAACCCTTCAGCCAACCCCAGAAAGCGACGTTGGCAAGAATCGGCACTTCTTTGCCACAACAGCCAACCCTTTGGATCCAAACTGGATACATTAAAGGACGAATTGTGTAATAGAGACTGTATCTCACGAATAGACAAATCAGAAAAATTACCCCAACCTGAATATTCTTCTAATTCGGGGACAATTGGTGTATTTAATTTTTTAGAAGTAGCCAATCCAAAGCATGTTGTTTGGGAAATAGTAGAATTTAGAAACAACATGTGATTCGGGATGAGACATGCACGGTGCAAAGCCTCAGTGCCTTGTACCTGCCAATCTTTGGTACCCCAAACCGATTTAAGGTCAATTATTCCCTTCCAGAACTCGTAGCCATCTACAGCCAATTTGTCTTGAAAGGACTTCGAATACAGTAACTTTGTATCGGTAAGTCTAACTTTGGACATGGACTTTTGTGTCATTCTGAAGTAAAATGACTCAGGATTCGATTGATTAAAATCTGTAAAATAACTGTATTTTTTCAGAAATGTAATGGAGCTTCCTATTAATGGAGCTGGGCAGCGTTCCCACTGCGTGTAATTCACAGCAACCCTCCTGGAATTCGTCTTATGGAGAAAATGATTACCATAATGTTGGAAGCAAAACAAATCACCATAATTAACAGAATCTAAGTATAAGTCTTCAGCATCAAAAGCTGCATAATATTTTAAATCAGAGAATAATGCTTCCACGGCCTGAATATCTCAATCATCAGAACGTATATTTTGTTTAATCACATCCCCCATGTTTACTCTAAGCACATTCGGAACATTAATCACTTCAGTGGGGCCCATGTATTTGAAATCTAACCGCATCCCACACAATCCCATCAAGGACAGGCCAAGCAGTAATGTTGACTGTATTCAATTCTCGTTTCAGTCTGTGTGCTGAATGTGAGGAGGAAAGAGGGGCCAATGTTCCATTAAGGTACCGAATTCCTGTTCTTTCTTTGACATAATGACCATCGATCAGGCGGAAAAAATAAAACACAAAACCAATTGACATAAAAAGATAAAATGAAAATAGAATCAACCAAATGTATGTCCAAGGGGGAATTAAAAAATGTTTTTCAAATAAAGTGGCATATTTCGCAATTGTTGAGGGTTTCTTTGAAAGTTCCGAAACAGAGTCAAAAGAGAATCTGGACTGGTCGGCCAAACGAGTCTGCAAATCAGGCATTGATAAATCAGCAGGATAGGTGTAGTTCAGCTCATCAATGTTAGTAACAGGAATAGTATTTAATAAAGGAGTGGAAATTGCAGGCATCTCGAGGGACACCTCCGGTTCTGCACCAGAAGTAATAGCCAGCACAGAATGCCTCACCATGGTAGGACAGGAAACAGCCGGTGTCATGCTATGAAGAATCGGCCACCCTGTGTGCCTTGACATTGTCAATAGAAATAAATCTGTTTTCCTTACGACCTGGAAGTGGTGGTAAAATGACTGTTCTTGTGCCCTTCACTCCAAGAACTCGAACCGGTGCACGATATGAGGGACCAAACTCTTTCTTGTTATCGATCTTCTCTCGAACCAGTTCTCCAACTTGGGGTAGCCAGCCAACTACCGGGATCTGCAACGCATCATCCGATGTGGAGGGCAAATGTTCCTTAGCTAGACTGTCTCTGGTCTTTTGTAGATCCTGTAAAACATTGCAATGTTCATCGACGTCAAAGGCCGCGGCCTGGGCCTTGCAGTCTAGACCGTCGAGGTCAGGTACATACATCTTGATACCAAAGAGCATTTTGTACGGGGTCCGCCCACCCAGAGACCTTCTAGGGAGATTATTAAGCGCACGCTGCACGCCATTGAGGTGGGCCAACCAGTTTCTGCCAGTGCCTATTACTCGAGCTGTCAAAGATTGCTTTAAGTCACGGTTCATTCGTTCCACTACACTATTACCCTCGGGTCTGTACGGACTCGAAAACTTGACTTGGACCCCCAACGAAACCATAGCATCCTTATACGCCTTAGAGGCGAAAGCCGGACCCTGATCTGAATGGAAGCTACCACAGGCAAAAATCCCTATAAAGACTCGCAAATCCTGGATGACAGTCCGTGAATCAGCGCTCCGATGTGGCCATACCCACACAAAGCGTGTGCATGAATCAACTGCTACCAAGATGCACTTGTATGCAGTATCAGAAGAAAAAGGACCGCAGTGATCTAAATAAACGCATCCTAGTGGTTTATTAGAAATGTACAACTGTGTCTGAGGCGGACGTGCAGCAGTTGAAGGCTTAATCTGCTGGCAAATGTCACATTGAAGGACATAATCGCGCGTCTGTTTGTACAGACCCCACCACCAGAACCTCTGTTGTAGCTGAGTTACAGTGGCTGAGACGCCCGCATGCGCAGACGCCACACCTTCATGAGCCGCTGCAATCAAAGCAGCCCTGCGATCCGAGTTGGGAACTAGACGTTCGCCAACATCAGGAATCTTCACATAAGGAACCTTATCGGGACTTAAGTGGTATGTGTATTTAGAAGGGAACCCCGCAGGATATTTACCTCCCTTCTCGGTGGCAGCAACAGCTGCCAAGATGTCATCATCTATCTTGCTTTTGGACCTTGTGACTGCTGCAACTAAGTATTTTGATACCGCTGACTTCGCTGCTTCATCAGCAAGCGAATTACCAACAGCGTGGACCCCCACGCGCTGATGGCCGAGAGTATGAATCACAAGCACGAGTGGCAACTTCTCTTTAAGTTCCGCCACTCGGACCCAAATCATTTTATGTTTTATTGTGCAACCTTTGGAATCACGAAATTCATTCTGAATCCAAAAGAACAAGTTTTCATTGTAAGACTGGACACAGTAGTAAGAGTCACTTACGATCAAAGTCGTCACAGTAGGATCTGCGTACTCCAATGCAGGCATCAGAGCACGAAGCTCTGCTAATTGTGCGGTGCAGTCCCCAAGCGTCTGCGTGTGCAAGACACTGGACTTGAACTCATCGTTCACCATGGCACCGACCACAATGGCGCATGCGGAAACGTAGGCATGTTTAGAGCCATGCGCAACCTGCGCCGAACCATCAGTGTAAATGATGCAATGGAAATCCACATTGCTAAAGGAGCAGGATGAACAAATTCATACTGTAAATACTCCTGCGACCGTAAAGTGGCGTCAAAAATAAACGTGACATCCTGGGATGTCAAGGATGCAGCCCACTGAATCCACCTAGGGTGCAAAGCTTTGGAATTTGGTACACTGGCTTTCGTAACTGCCTCCAAGGCAGGACACGGGGTAACAACCAACATGCGTTTTCCTTGTGACAGGGCACGTTCTTTAAGAATTGCCATCTGTACAGCCGTTAAAACTTTCTCCACAGTGGAAAAGCGTAGTTCAGCCGAAGTGTACAAGTGTGACTTGTAAGCAATAGGTACTGTATCCCCTTCATTAAAAGTCAGGTACGTGAAACCCACCGCCCCAGGGATAATTCTTATCACCAGGTTGGTCTGGTTATCACGAGTCTGTAAGTATTCAGAAGCGAGCAAATCAGCCTGCAAAGACTGCAGAATGGCTGAATGCTCAGGCAGCCAGCATGATTTGGAAAAAGTTGGTTGTATCAAAGCATACAAAGGCTTGATACGCTGGGCATATTCCGGAATGTAAGTCCTCCCGAAATTCAAAAAGCCCAGTAAAGATTGTAATTTTTTCAGTGTTGTCGGAGAGCGCAACTGTGCGCATTTCTCCAGGAAGTGAGGTGCCAACCCCTTTCCCTCGTTGTTAAGCTCGTAGCCGAGAAACAACACTGTGTACTCTGCAATGTGCGACTTTGCAAAGTTAAACTTGTAACCAATGTTTGCAAAGTTACAAATTATGCTTTTAACTCGACACAGATGCTCCCAAAGATCGTCGTCTGTGAGATAAATGTCATCCACATACGAACAAGCAACTGGGTCGAAGCCCTCCAAAAGAGAGACTATGCTGGCGGAGAATACTCCAGGAATATTCTTATAGCCCATCGGGAGACGCCGAAACATTTTTTGCACACCGCCGCATGTAAAGCTGGTCCATTGGGAACTTAGACCATCTAATCTATGGGCAGAAAAACCATTGGAAATGTCAAGCGTGGTTTTGAACCGTTTACGCTCAAGACTATTCACTAAAGCAGAGCCATGAGTATTCTGTACTGCGCAGTTACGGCAATGCGAGTTTAAATGCCATACTGAAGCTTTGGCTTCACGCCGTATGGGATATTGAGGTTGAGGCTGCGGCTGAGACCGTAAAGGAATCTTGTGGCTTGGAGACAATTTATCCCAGCCACACTGATTGCGGTACACAGCCGGCGCAAGCTCCAGAGCCCACTCTTCTGCAAAATGCAGCGCTTCCACTCTCGATACAGTGTGCGCGAAACTGGGGAGGATCACCTCCTCCCCTCGCGGAGCTGCGAGAACAAAAGGTGCGGGCGAGTCAGCCTCCGAAAGCAAAATGTCATACGTAGACGAAAGATTTTCCCAAAATACCCCTTTTACAGTTCGCTGCATATCACCTTCAATTAACAGGACAATTTCAAAAAGACGTTCAGGGGGAGCAACATGCGTATCAGCAGTTTCAATTACGACATAAGTGTCAGTCGCTGTCACCTTCAACAGTGGACAGAGGGCCTCTCTCACTATGGTAATCTCCGCCGCGCTGTCCAGCAAGGTCAGAGCCCACGTCAGATTCCGAAGCCGCGTTCTCACTATCTGGGGCATATCGATGCGCTGTCAGGGCGGCGACTTTCTTCGTGGCAAACTGTGGTCTCTTGGGCGTAGTGCCTTCCTGCTGATCTCCACCGTTACGCGGGCGGGGCTGACCACGTCCTTGCTGGCCACCCCGGCCCCTGCCGCCCCCTCCACCACCGGTTGAGGAGCCGATGAGTCCTGAAAGGAACGAGGAGAGCGTTGGTCAGAAGCCTGAAACCTTTCAGGTGATTTAATCATTGCACGATCGCGCAAATCATAAACTCGATCCGACTGCGCAGGCAACGGAGACGCAGGAGCAGAAACCTGTGTTTGTTGTTGTTGTTGCTTACCCTGATTCTGCTTTTTAGGCCAATTCTGTTTCTTGGACTTAGGTTGACCACTAGTTTCCGAAGACTGACCCTGGGGCTGCTTTTTCTCTTTATCAGAAAAAGTCTTAAGACCCTTTGCATTGCGGCCAACCGTTTTATAAGCCGCCACAATTATCCTTGCTAACTGACGGGGTTTCTCGGCCTCGGGAATTAACGCTAAAGCATTAGCAACCTGAAAGTTCACTGCTTCCCCCTTGACATTTGCAAGGATCAGATCGCAAACTATATCAAAGGTGCCACACAGGCGCATACCCAACTCAACCGCCGACTCCGGTCCGTGATCATCTTGAACACGTTTAAGGACCGCACCCAGATTGGTCACAGACGGGGTGCCATAGCACCTCGAATAGACCGCTGCAAAAGTCTTACCCCAGGTATCACAGTCAACAAGTTCAGGGGCCAAATCTTTCGATAAACTAAGCATAAGAATCCGGTGTTTGTCACCAGGATTCGTATTAGGAAACACAGCTTCCAGCTGGCCAAATTTCTCCGCAAGCCAGAAAGGAAAATCATCCTTATCCTGGGGCTTCTTGCCCATTACGGAATTCACCATGACAGGATTGATTTTTAAACCAGCTTGCTCTGCTCGAAGCTGCGCACCCCTAGGGGCTGCGTCCTGAACATTACGGCTTGTGTAATGAACAAGCGCTCTAATCACAGACACTGCGACCTCATGAAGTCGCCGCAGATCAGCCACGTTACAAGTGGCGCGATTAGGGTGAGGAGTGAATCCAGCCAAAGCGGGCCAATTAGTGCCCGGAATGGACAAAGGACCCAACCTCGGAGCGGTTAAAGCGTGTGGTAGGGCGCCACCAAACCAAACTCCATGCTGCCAAGCATCAATAGGAATCTCCAGTGCCCTGTACGGAGCATACGCAGCCGGTACAGCTGAAGCAGTGTATGAATGGAACACACCAGAATTAGCGTCCACCGCCGGAAATGTCACCCACGAATAAAATAGTTCGTACGGGTAAGCATGTTCCGCACTCACTACCAGAACCACAGCCAAGCCTTCCACAGGGACATTAAAAGCCCGCAAGTGGTCACGCACCGCAATGCGACTATGCTGCGGGATGTCCACGGCTTGTGCCATGGTAGCACAGGAACTCGAAAAAACAAAGAATACTTTGTAGCACAACTGGGTAGTAATTCAAAGAAACCGTTTTAGATAAATTCAAGCTTGAAAAGACCTATTTCAAAAATAGGTAGGTTGTCCGACACCACCGTTTTCCGGAAACGGGAATGAAGGGGTTAAGGTTTGAATGATATACTACTCGAGTGTCATGATATAAGGCCAACAACGTATGGGCGCCATGTAGCAGGGTTTCCGTTCTCCCACAGAACTGTGCACAGAGATCTAGAACCTGGGTGAGTTAGGGTGACCCAAAACTCTCCTTAGTATCAGAAATCCCCTTACCGAGCTAGCTACAGTGTCTCATTGGTTCTAATAAACTCCCAATGACTTAGACAATCCAGAACATGAACTTAGGGTACCTCAGGTATCGTGGAACACATGAACACTCTTTCGCTCTATAATCATTTCAAACAAAAACTGGGAGCCAAAGAACACACGTGCAAGTTTGAAATATTTATTTTTCAATGCAAGGTTCTCAAACGCAGTATCTTATATAATGTCAACATACATATTATAAAAATCAGAGTTATCAGCATAGTCACTAGTCCATAGTAAGCGAACGGTGATAGCATATTATAATGCAAAATCTATAGAAATTTGTATCACCTATATTTCGCGCACCCTATTTAGCATACTATATTATATCTAAGAAGGTCTCATTTGGGTTTTTAGCAGGGCGGGCCCATACCTCTAATGGTCAGTAGGAGAAGATCACATCAACAGCTACCAGCTCTCTGCATGCGAAGCATCAAGTGTGTTGATTCATTCCCTGTAACTCTATCTTAAACCCGCGTAGAGCCCAATGTTGGCAGCAACATTATTTGTGTTATGTCTAATGTGGTGCGAGGATCAGGCCTTCAGCAACCTTGTGTTAGGTTATTCTTAGAGGGTGCAGTTCTCAGTGTGCAGACAGTTGTACCAAGTATACCAAGCACAACTGATATCAGAGCAGTAACATATTATTCTCAAGGTTGAAAGCTATAATAACAATTAGGTGTCGTGTGCAAACTGAAGCCGAAGGAAAATATGTTGTTTAAACATTTAATAAACTCATGCTAACTTAACACAATATATAGAAACGCAGTAACTGTTAGACGGGGACCCGGAGGGTCGGCCGAGGTCAGGGGGAGAGGCCTCCAGTGAGGGCCGTCTCCAGCGATCGTACAGACGAGTAACTTCCCCCCCACAGAGGGACACCACACAAGGTTGAGGACAACACTCTTTATATACGATTCTTGAGGCAAGGTTATCAGCGATACAGCGATGTCTGGACACGAGGGTCCTCTCAATTCTAGTCTCTGTAGGGGAAGGGGTAGCGGGACAGTCTTGGTACCAGTCCGGTACGGGTGCGGCAAGATGGAAGCTCACAATCCTCGAGCTTAGGGGTCTGCAAGGTCGGGCCGCGGCAGCGCCAGCAGGCTTGGATGATAGTTCTCGAAGGAGGGCCGCGGCAGCGCCAGCAGGCTAGGATGATAGTTCTCGAAGGAGGGCCGCGGCAGCGCCAGCAGGCTTGGACGATGGTTCACGATGTAGAGGGCCGCGGCAGCGCCAGCAGGCTTGGACGATAGTTCACGATGTAGAGGGCCGCGGCAGCGCCAGCAGGCTTGGACGATAGTTCGAGGTAGAGGGCCGCGGCAGCGCCAGCAGGCTTGGACGATGGTTCATGATGTAGAGGGCCATGGCAGCGCCAGCAGGCTTCGGAGATGTTCGCAAGGCAGGGCTGTGGCAGCGCCAGCAGTCCGTCAGGGATGAGTTCTTCAAGGTGTTTCTCGACTCCAGGATACAACTGCCTTCCTGCTCTGGAGCCGCCCCAGTTATAGGTCTGGTCTCCTTTGATGTCCGGACCCTCGCGCTTGGAGGTCGGGAGGTCCGGGATGAGGGAGTCCAGATACCCAGCAGGGGGGTGGAGCCAGCGCCCGGGGAGGCTGGGGGCGATCGGCACCTGGCGGGGGAGAGCCATCCACACTCCTTACTCCCATTGACCTGCCAAGTGGTCTCTTCACCTCCTGGGTGGATGGTGGTGCCTCGATGTCGGGCCTGGCCAGGCCCAGGGTTGGGGTCGAGCCGAGGCCACGTGGCCTCGTGGTGCAGTGTCCAAGATGGCGGCTGGGCCGGGGTAATGCTGCTGATGGTGGCCTGGGCCAGCCGATGTCGGGGTGTTCGGGAGCAGGCGTCCTGTGGGGGACGGGTTGCGGGTTGCCTCGGTGGGTTGCCGGGATAGTTCTTTCTGGGGATACAGGGAGAGCCGGTGTCCGGGCCCTATCAGGCGGTGAGGGAGCGGGCCTTCCACGAGGCCTGTCCAACATGCGTCCCCCCCAGCTGAAGGCAGGGAGAGTCACCCATCTTCTTGGGTACTCTCCTCGCCGAGGCGGAAAAAGCGTGACAGGCCGTCCGCGTTGGCGTGATCTTGGCCAGGACGATGCTCCACAGTGAAGTCCATCCCCTGTAAGGAGATGGACCATCGTAACAGTTTTGAGTTTTCCCCCCGCATTTGCATCAGCCACTGCAGGGGTCGGTGGTCTGCCTGTACCCTGAAGTGAGTACCGAAGAGGTAGGGCCGGAGTTTCTTGAGGGCCCATACCACGGCGAAGGCCTCCCGCTCGATGGTGCTCCAGCGCTGTTCTCTAGCCAGCAGGCGTCGGCTGATGAAGGCCACTGGCTGATCGACTCCCTCGGCGTTGAGTTGAGAGAGGACTGCCCCAACGCCATGATCTGAGGCGTCCGTCTGGACTATGAATTCCCGGCTGTAGTCGGGGGCCTGGAGCACGGGGGCGGTGCACATGGCGGTCTTCAACTTCTCGAAGGCCGCTTGACAGTCTGAAGTCCAGTTGACTGTTTTGGGGCTTTTCTTGGATGTGAGTTCCGTGAGGGGCCCCACAATGCTGCCATAGTCCTTTACAAACCGCCGGTAGTATCCGGTGAGCCCCAGGAAGGCTCGGACCTCGGTTTGGGTGACAGGGGTTTGCCAGGACTGGATGGCAGCGATCTTGAGCTGAAGGGGTGCCACCAGACCGCTCCCCACTTGGTGTCCGAGGTAGGTCACGGACCCTTGGCCAAACTGGCATTTGCTGGCTTTTATGGTGAGGCCGGCCTGCTGGAGGGCGTGCAGGACTTCTCGGAGGTGGTGGAGGTGGTCTGCCCAGTGGCGACTGTACACAGCAATATCGTCCAGGTAGGCGGCGCTGAAATCTTCGAGGCCCGCCAGTACCTGGTTCACGAGTCGTTGGAAGGTAGCTGGAGCGTTTTTCATGCCGAATGGCATCACTTTGAAGTGGTAGTGGCCATCCGGGGTAGAGAAGGCGGATCGTTCTTGGGCCCTGGGAGTGAGGCCGATTTGCCAGTAGCCCGCTGTTAGATCGAAGATGCTCAAGTAGCGGGCTGCCCCCATGCGGTCAACTAGCTCATCTGCCCGGGGGATGGGGTGAGCGTCGGTTCTGGTAACGGCGTTCAGGCCCCGATAGTCCACACAGAACCGGAGCTCGGGAGCAACGCCCGGGGCGGCAGCCTTGGGGGCCAGTACGACTGGGCTGGCCCAGGGGCTGTCGGATGGTTCGATCACTCCTAGCGCCAGCATCTTGGTGACTTCGTTCTGGATGCAGGCGCGCACCCGATCTGGCACCCGGTACACCCTGTGTTGAATAGGTGGACTATCCCCGGTGTCCACGTCGTGAAGGCACCAGGGGGTGACCCCGGGGGTGAGGGAGAACAAGTTCGCAAATTGTAGCAGGAGAGCTCGACAATCTTGGCGTTGCTCCGGGGTCAAAGCGTCGGAGAGTCTGACCCCTTCCACCGAGCCATCCTGTTCACGGGTTCTCAGTAGGTCAGGGAGGGGCTCGGAGTCTTCCTCCGTCCCACTGTCTGTTGCCATCAGTAGGCTGAGTTCTGAGCGTACGAAGTGGGGTTTGAGTCTGTTGGCGTGGAGGACTCGTAGAGGGTTCCGGGGAGATTCCATGTCGATCAGGTAGGTGACGGGGCCCTTGCGCTCTATCACCTTGAAGGGTCATGTCCTTTTGTCCTGCAGGGCACAGGGTTCGACCGGCGACATCACCCAGACTGGCTGTCCCGGTTCGAACTCGATGGAGGAGGCATGCTGATCGTACCATTTCCTCATGTCCTCCTGGCTGGCCTCAAGGTTGACTTTGGCGAGCTCCCTGAATCGCCGGGTCTGGTTGCGGAGGGTCAGGAGATACTTATACACATCTGGAGGAGTCTTTTGGGGGGTCATCTCCCATCCTTCCTTGACCAGGCTGAGGGGACCCCGGACCGGGTGTCCGTACAGGAGCTCAAAGGGGCTGAAGCCGAGGGATTTCTGGGGGACTTCTCGATAGGCGAATAGGAGGCACGGGAGCAGCACGTCCCATTGTCGACGTAGGGGCTCTTCCAGGCCCATGATCATTCCTTTAAGAGTGCGGTTAAACCGCTCGACCAGTCCATTTCCTTGCGGGTGATAAGGGGTCGTGAATTTGTAGGTGACCGCGCACTGTTGCCAGAGAGACCTCATGTACTTCGAGATAAAGTTCGTGCCCCTGTCGCTGACGACTTCCCTGGGGTAGCCCACTCGAGAGAAGATCCCCATCAGGGCTCAGCCTACCACAGGTGCTGTCACGGTCCGAAGAGGAATGGCCTCGGGGTAGCGGGTGGCGTGGTCCACCAGGACCAGGATGAATCGGTGCCCCTGTGCCATGCGGGGGTCCAGGGGCCCCACAATGTCTATTCCCACCCGTTCGAACAGGGTGGTGACGACGGGAAAGGGTTGTAGGGGTGCTTTGATCTTTTGGCCGCTCTTCCCGCTGGCCTGGCAGGTGGGGCAGGCCCGGCAGTGGTTGGAGACATCGTTTCGCATTTTGGGCCAGTAGAAGTGAGTTACCAAGCGGTTGTACGTTTTGTCTTGCCCCAGGTGCCCAGCGAGGGGGACATCGTGTGCCAAGTTCAAAAGGAAGTCTCTGAAGCGGAGGGGTACCACCAGTACCCGACTGGCCCCCAGCTCAGCGATTCTTTGCTCACTGTAGAGCAGGTCATTGTCCCAATAAATCCAGTGGGCCCCGGAGGTGTCTCCTGCACTCTGGGCGAGGGCTTGCTGCCGGAGTCCCTCGAGGGAGGGACAGGGTCTCTGTTCCTGGCGGAATTGTTCCGGGGTGGGACCACCCTCTTGACGCCACTGGGCCAGTTCGGGAAGGTCCTGGAGTTGAACGGGCCCATCTTCATCTTGTTCTGGGAGATTGGCTCCTAGGGCGGCTCCCTCTGGGATGATTGGGGAGGAGGCTCTGGCCATTCCGGTTCTTCGGGACTGGGGATGGCGCGGGTGGCCATGGACCGGGTCGTTATGCAGGCCCATTCCGGGAGGCCCAACATCCCCAGGTGCTCTCTTCTTTCGACGGCGGCCCAGGGGGAACTTTCGAGGTCGTTCCCCAGGAGGCAGACCACAGGGGCATCATCGCGGACAGTCACTTTCAGCATTCCGGACACTCCTCCCCACTCGAAGGGGACCCAGGCCATCCGACACAGGCTTTCTGAGTTGTCGGCTGACCAGACGGGGCAAAGGATGTTTGGCAAGATCTGATCCGGGGTCACCAGATGACAGCGGACTGCTGTCACACTCGCCCCGGTGTCGCGTAAGGCTTCAGCCCGGCGCCCATTAATGTTGACCCACTGGCTGCATTTCTGCGTGTTGGCGGGTAGGGGGGCCCGCGGGATCATGTCTCTTTCCCCTAGGCAGACCAGGGACATGGCGGCTGGTTCCCACTCGGGCTGGTCGGCCTCGTACTCCTCAGGGTCTTCTGGAGTTTGCTCTTCTCCCAGTGCGGCGGCAGCGACCTGGCGGGGCATCGGGTTCTGGTTCTTCGGGCAATTAGGATCATTGGCGTAGTGGCCAGGTCGCTGGCATCGGTGGCAGGTAACGTTGGCTCAAAAACCTGGACGCATTGGGGGGTTTCCCCTGCCGGCCGGGGGCGGGGCGTTGCTGGCGGGAGCCACCGGGACGGCGTCTCTGCCCCAACCCTGGCCTCCTCCTCCCCCTCGGGGGCGATGAGGTCCTTGGGTGGTTCTGTTCGGCTCGCTGGGCCCGCTTCGGGCAACTCGGGTGCTTTCCCATCGGTCAGCCTCGGCGGCGAGTTGCCGAGGTTCAGTCAGTTTACTGTCAAGGAGGTGCTGCCTGAGCTCGACGAAACAATTGTTAGAGAGGTGCTCCCACACAATAAGGTCAAAGAGTTGCTCGTAAGTGGTCACCTTGCTGCCCTTGATCCACCCCTCGAAGGCTTGGCTGAAGAAGTTCACGTACTCCACCCAAGTCGTACCCGGGATCCGTTTGCAGTCGCGGAACCGCTGGCGGTACATCTCGGGCGTGAGTCCGTATCGAGTGAGGAGTGCGGCTTTCATGTGGTCGTAGGATGACATCTGATGGTCCGGGAGTTGCAGCAGGGCGTCTCGCCCCTCGTTGACGAACCTCCCCCATAACCCGGCTCCCCAGTCGCTCCGGGGAATCCGGTGAGAGGTCATGGCTACCTCATAGGCTTTGAACCATTGCTGGATGTCATCGTTCCGGTAATACTCTCTGACGACATCCTTGGGGATGTTGACTTTAGGGTCTGTAGTGGCAGGAGTGTTCGGGCGTTCGGGAACCCCGAGATCTTTGTTCTTTTTCCGAAGCTCTATTTCTTTTAGGTTGCGCTCATGTTCGTATGCTAGCTTTTTCTCTTCTAACTCTCTCTGTCTTTGTTTCTCTTCCCGCTCCTCTCGGAGCCGCAGGTGTCCCAACGTTATTTTTTGTTCCGCCAATTTCAGTTCTCCATCTAAACGAAGTCGAGCTAGTTCCAATTCGTGGAGCCTGCTTTTTTCCCATTCTCGGATCTCCTCTGGGGAGAGACCCGATCTTCTTTCTTCCGTCGGAGTGGTGCTCGTTTCCGGTGCCTCGCGGCTTTGGTTTTGGGGTACGGCCGTACCCGTCTCTGCCCAAGATTCCAGGGCCTTTTTGAAGTCTTCTTTCGTGCTCAGTCCGGTGGTAGCAATGCCTAGTTCTATGCAAAATTGTTTCAGTTCTCTGTGGTTGTACCCTTCTAGTTTCTCCTTCTGGAAGTTTTCTGTGGTTCCGCTCTCTTTTGTTGTCATTGTGGTTGAGTCGTGGGGTGAGTTACCCTCTGTACGATTACGCGTTGGTTCGGATCGCGCCGCTGGCCACCAATGTTAGACGGGGACCCGGAGGGTCGGCCGAGGTCAGGGGGAGAGGCCTCCAGTGAGGGCCGTCTCCAGCGATCGTACAGACGAGTAACTCCCCCCCCCACAGATGGACACCACACAAGGTTGAGGACAACACTCTTTATATACGATTCTTGAGGCAAGGTTATCAGCGATACAGCGATGTCTGGACACGAGGGTCCTCTCAATTCTAGTCTCTGTAGGGGAAGGGGTAGCGGGACAGTCTTGGTACCAGTCCGGTACGGGTGCGGCAAGATGGAACCTCACAATCCTCGAGCTTAGGGGTCTGCAAGGTCGGGCCGCGGCAGCAGGCTAGGATGATAGTTCTCGAAGGAGGGCCGCGGCAGCGCCAGCAGGCTTGGACGATGGTTCACGATGTAGAGGGCCGCGGCAGCGCCAGCAGGCTTGGACGATAGTTCACGATGTAGAGGGCCGCGGCAGCGCCAGCAGGCTTGGACGATAGTTCTCGAGGTAGAGGGCCACCGCAGCGCCAGCAGGCTTGGACGATGGTTCACGATGTAGAGGGCCGTGGCAGCGCCAGCAGGCTTCGGAGATGTTCGCAAGGCAGGGCTGCGGCAGCGCCAGCAGTCCGTCAGGGATGAGTTCTTCAAGGTGTCTCTCGACTCCAGGATACAACTGCCTTCCTGCTCTGGAGCTGCCCCAGTTATAGGTCTGGTCTCCTTTGATGTCCGGACCCTCGCGCTTGGAGGTCGGGAGGTCCGGGATGAGGGAGTCCAGACACCCAGCAGGGGGGTGGAGCCAGCGCCCGGGGAGGCTGGGGGCGATCGGCACCTGGCGGGGGAGAGCCATCCACACTCCTTACTCCCATTGACCTGCCAAGTGGTCTCTTCACCTCCTGGGTGGATGGTGGTGCCTCGATGTCGGGCCTGGCCAGGCCCAGGGTTGGGGTCGAGCCGAGGCCACGCGGCCTCGTGGTGCAGTGTCCAAGATGGCGGCTGGGCCGGGGTAATGCTGCTGATGGTGGCCTGGGCCAGCCGATGTCGGGGTGTTCGGGAGCAGGCGTCCTGTGGGGGACGGGTTGCGGGTTGCCTCGGTGGGTTGCCGGGATAGTTCTTTCTGGGGATACAGGGAGAGCCGGTGTCCGGGCCCTATCAGGCGGGGAGGGAGCGGGCCTTCCACGAGGCCTGTCCAACAGTAACCATATGACACAGTCAAGTACCAGGACATAAAGTTTGCATCTCTGTCAGATACTACCTCCTTAGGAAACCCCACTCTTGAGAACACTCCCAAGAGGGCTCTTGCCACAACAGGTGCTGTAGTGGTCCCAAGGGGGATAGCTTCTGGGTACCTAGTGGCATGGTCCACCATCACTAGGATACACCTGTGTCCACATGCTGTCTGAGGATCCATTAGTCCAACAATGTCAATCCCCACTCTCTCAAAGGGAACCCCCACCACAGGTAGTGGTAATAGGGGTGCCTTTGTACTACCACCTTCCTTACCACTGGCTTGACAGGTTACACAGTAGTGACAAAACTCCTTTGTCTCTTCAGACATGTGGGGCCAGTGAAAGTGAGGGACAATTCTGTCCCAAGTCTTGTTCTGGCCCAGGTGTCCTGCTAAAGGAATATCATGTGCCAGTGTCAATAGGAAGCCCCTGAACTTTAGAGGTATTACCAACCTCCTGGCTGTACCAGGCTTGGGATCTCTACTCTCTGAGGACAGGAGTCCATCATCCCAGTAAATCTTATGGGTGCCACTAGCATTTCCAGCAGCCTCAGCAGCAGCTTGCTGTCTGAGAGGTTCAAGAGAAGGGCAGCTCAGCTGCTCCTGAATCAGATATACCCTGGAATGGCCCCCTGTCCCCATGAACTCAACCTGATCAGGCTCAAGCTCCTCTGGGACAGTTCCTTCTTCAGGCTCACAATCATCTCCCTCAAGAGACTGATCATCAGTCTGAGTCAGGGGGGAAGGTACTGCCTTAACCCTACTGCTCCTTTTCTTGGAAGGCACCTGGTCCCTTATTCCAGAATCCATGGCCTGTCCAGTGTTAGACTTTCTGACCTGTGACCTAGTCACAGCCAACAGATGTGCAAGGATCCCTAACATTTCTGTATGGGTCCTTAGATCTACTTCAGACCATGCTGAAGTATCTAAATCATTTCCAAGCAAGCATTCAACAGGGAGGTCTGCACTAATCACAACCTTCTTAAGGCCCGTTACCCCTCGCCAGGAGAAATTAACAACTGCCAGGGCATGATTGGTCCTGACATTGCTAGCATTGATCACTTGGTAAGTCTCACCAAGTATGACTTGTCCAGGGTCCACAAAGTCTAGTGTCACCATTGTGACACTTGCCCCTGTGTCCCTGTAGACCAAAGCCTCTTTCTCATTTATTAAAGGCCGTTGACTGTACTTGCCCAGGTTACTTGGACTCACAGTGGAGGACATATCCATGTCTCCATCACAGACTAACACAGCCTGAGTTGGAACTCTGACTAGGCCAGAGCCCATCTCAGATCCCAGGATCAACTATGCTACACCCTTCTGCTGAGAACCACAACTTGAAGCTGACCTTAAAGACATGGCTAGTATGGTTTGGTGTATGCACTACCTACACTACTTGTTTACCTACTAAACCTCTCTTGAGTTGTAGTAAGGGTGTGCTTAAGCCCTTGAAACACAACTCTGAGTTCAGTAGAACTTACTGTATTTAAGCTTGTATTATATGTACCTCTGGTACCTTTAGTGGTTTTCAAATGATCACACACTTGAGATTATCAGGTAAATCAATGGCAAGCTGGAATCCCACTGCTGCCACCAATGTGAGAAGTTGGAATGGCATATGCTGTCCACTATTCTAGTGGGCACCCTGCACCAGTCCAAACAACCCTTATTGATGGTAGGTTTAAAGACAACCTATATAGAAAGCTATCCTAGTGGTAGCTGTGGAGAGCAGCCGTCAGGCTAAGTCTTGAAGGAATGTAAAGCAGCTTGTTTTACCAGTCTATAATCTTGCGAATGACCAAATGAAAGGAAAACAACACCAGGTATATATATAAAATATATGTATTTAATCTAAACACAACCCTCTAGTCTCTTTATGAGGCTAGATGCAAAACTACATAGAGTAAACTTATTTAGCACACAGTAAATTAGGACAGTATACATTTGCCCTAGGGGGGCCTCACAAACCATATACTAAAAAAGTGGTATAAGTACCACTACAATCATGGAGAAAAGGCCTAGGGCATGTAGGACTGCTGGGGCAACCAGAAACCACCCAAGGTAGGGACGCAGGAGACCCACGGAGGACGTGTGCAGTGTCTAAACACAGTCGCGAATCACTATTGACTTCTATGGAGAAAATTGCGGTTAGAAATTTTAAGATTAGGGACACTTAGGAGTAGACTAGGAACAAACCCCTTGAGAACTGGACAGTTCGAGAGTCAAGACCCACGGGAGCACCGAAGTACTCGTGTCACCTCACCCAGGGAAGCCGGGTGCATATGTGTCTTTTCGTGTCGGGTTTCGTCGTCGTTTCCTATTGAGAGCTGCAAAGAAGTGCTGCAGGCGACCAGGTGAAAAGTGTCCGGATGGATCCAAGGGTGGATCGAAGATCTGAAGAATCCGAAAGCAGAGGGGACAGAGTCTGGGTCACTTGCCAGTGACCAGGGAGGCAGTAAGAAGATGCCACTGATGTCGGGTGATTTAAGGTGCAGGAGGTGAAGCATGACTCTTTAGCCACGAGGATAAGGAGGCGTTGAGACAACATGGAGCTGGATTCGAGTTGTCCCACGTCGGATGTCGAGTGCTGCAGCGTTGGTATCCGGATTGGACCCAACAAGCCTTGGCAACAGCAACCCATGCAGAATGCAAAGATTGGCTTCGGAGCATACCAGCAAGGTCTGAGGGACTCACCCTATGGAGGGGAGTCCACGGTGTCCAGGAGTTCCGGTCCCACATCTCTTGTGATGGCTACAGGTCTCAGCTTTGCTGTGATCTCATGTCAGGCTGGGAGATGACTGGAAGTCCATGTCCTGTGTCGCAAATCCTTCGGGATCCAGCAGGAGTCTTGGAAATGCAGACCAGCAAGAGGCTTCTTTGGTGCCTGTTTGAACAGGGAGTCACTCCTTGACCCCAAGGGAGATCATTCCGTCTTCTAGTTGAAATAGAATGTTGAAGTTCCAGGATATATGTTGCAGAGTTTCGTCCAGGGAAATCTAAAGTCCTAGGGACTGGGTTCCTATACTTATACCAAGTTTAGGGGTTGGACTTACTCTAAGGTCCCACCTATGGGAGGACCTGGGGAGGGGGTGGTTACACCCCTTCCCCTTTGTCCAGTTTCGCGCCAGAGCTGGGGCTGAGTGCCCCAGCAACCGGTTTAAACTGGGCTATGCACAGGGACCGACGGTGTGCCCCCAGCTCTGTCTGAAAAGCGTTCACTGAATGCACCCGTCCTGCCCCAATACACCAAAGCTTGTCTGGGGAGTTGGTTACAGGAAACCTATTGTCCAGGCCTACCCTGCCGTAGTTTCATCCAGCAGCAAGAGGTCAGACTCGTGTCTGTGGCAGCAGCATTCATTTTGAGATGCTGGGGCTCTTTTAAACTGTTACCGGTCAGGTAAGTGTGTACATGTCTTCCCCCTCTAGAAGGGTGGAATTCTACCCCACCGCCAGGACTGATGGGGGGGGGGGGGGTGGGGGGTAGGATTCCAAAGTGTTTGACACCAAACACAACATGTTTTGATGCAGCCATTCCAAAGTTAGCATTTACCGCAAGGTTATAATGCACTTAAGAGTATATGGTATGGCTGTATCACAGAACAGCCACAGAGAAGTAAATCCAAAAGCTGCAGAGGGGCTCAGCTCATGCTTGGGCACCCTCTCACACAAAACCAAGCACTCTGCCTTCAGGATTGTGAAGACCTCCCATAGGAGTGCCTTATAGGTTTCCATGTGTCCTCTCCGCAAGTTGTATGCGGCTCGTAGCTCGTCAAATGGTAGTAGTGTGGAATCTAAGTACAGGCCTCCAATTACTTTCAGTCCCGCCTCTATCCAGTCCTCTAGCCCTGCCCAGTACTCTACCTGTGGGAGATAGTGCAGCAGTGTGATGGGTATATCTGGGGAATAGGGGGTCTTGATGACTACCCGTCTCAAGTATCTAGCCAACAGTGCACAACCACCCTGGTCTCCATTGTGTCCTCGGGCGCGTCCCACCGCACTCATAGCAATATCTTCACAAGGGTTGCAGCGTCTGGCGCGGTGAGGCACTGCTCCCGTCCCGGGTCACGATCCGCCGCCAGCCACTAAATCTGCCAGTACAACTGAGCAGCTATGTAATAACGCTCAAAGTCAGGGACCGCCAAGCCCCCCTCTGCTGTGGAGCACTGCAAGGAGGTCAATGCTACTCTCCTACGTCCTGCCCCCAGAGGAACAAAGTGATTGTTGAGTCAAGATCTTTGAACGTGGCTCGTGGGATCCACACCGGGAGGGCCCCAAAGTAGTATAATAGGAATGGAAGTGTTATCTTCAAAATGGCTACTCGATCAGCCACAGACTGGGGCAGCGTTCCCCAGAAGTCCATTGCAGACTTCCCTGATCTGATCGCTCTGCTCACATTGCTTTCTAGTACGTCTGCCGGTCCGTGGTATATTTTGACTCCAAAGTACTGCGGGCAACTACGCTCCCATTTCAGGTTCTCCAGTTTGGGTGGTGCGGGGGTGTTGGGCACGAGAAGGTATAAACTGGTTGACTTTGAGGCCGGACACGGTACCAAATCGGTCCAGTATGTTCCTTGCTCCTCTCAGTTTGTCCGCCATAATGCTGAGGAATAGTAAGAGGTCGTCCGTGTATAAAGCTATAAAGTGTTGCTCCGCACCTGCCCTCAGGCTGCTAAAGTCCTGCCCACTCCTGGCGCTGCAGGCTAGTGGCTCCATGGCAAGTGCAAACAGGAGCAGGGAAAGAGGGCATCCCTGCCTCGTGCCTCTCTCCACCACTGCCTAAGTGAGATGGTCTTGCCTGTGCGCACCCAGGCTGTAGGGGACACGTACAGTAGTCGTACCCATGCCAGAAAACCTCCCCCCAATCCCATCTTGGCAAGGGACATTGACTCCGGTCATGACATCAGAGAAGCCATTTAACTCCCCTCTGGTGCATGGATGTCAGTTTCTTCTGTGAAACATTCTGTGTTAGAACGTGGAGCTACTATAGAAAGTTGTTGCGGAAAAAGTGTGCCAAAAAGATCAAAAATCTTTAAAACATTAATAAATAAGAAACATGGTAACAGCAAACTAAACCTATAAACACAACACTAAGCTGCTTGTTGAATCACACCATAGCTTGACATATTGATAGTGCCAATACAAGGCATGATGATACCCAAAGACTTCCAAAGAAAAAACAAATAAATCAATACCGACCACTGGTGTGCAATCCAGTGTGAAAGAGAAAACAACCCCCACCCTACCGGCCACCCACATTTGGAAATGGATATTATGGCCATATCTAAACATATGTGGCCAGGCTAAGAGGTCTGTTGATTCCCAACATAAGTTGAGATAGTTATCACTGGTATATAAAACCAGTACTGAAAAAGGGTATAACCCTTACCCCATAGGTCATTGGCAGAGTGGGGAGGATGGGCAGGGAGTTCATGAATCCGCGGCTAGACTGTGGTCTACAAGATATTATGTTACCGAAGGTAAGCAACTTTTACATCTGATAGAGACATCTAGCTGCAGATTCCTTAACATTTAAATTAAATACCATAGCTATACCACACTGGAGTAGGATCTGCAAACAAAACCTACAAAAGTTCTCAAAGAGAACCAGCCGGTCATAAGTAACAACCTCCAAATGTACGTGGGAATAGCATAGAACTTGAATCTTCATATAATCCATGATCACTGTCACAGAACATATAAATAAAAAACAACCCTACATGCCCAAGAGAATCGGCCCTTGAAGGAAAAGGGGGGAAAAAACCTTAAAGAACCACCTGTCAATTAACAGACAGTATTCTCTATCCCCAAAGGGAAAGATAACTCACTGTTCAAAAGGGTCGAATGCAAGACAAAAGTCATGTAATCCACATTCTTCACAACAATAAAGAAATATTAGCGAAAAAATCCAAAAGGTCTCTCAGAACTCATTCAATTATACCAAGAAGAATAATCACCAAAAGAAAGATGAACAATAAGACCTTCATGGTAGAAAGAATTTTGTTTGAACAAAATGACCACTCGAAGATTACATAATACACCGAAAAGAGACTAAAATAACATTAATAGGTTTGAATTTAATATTGATATTAATCGATTATGCCAGTTGTAAAAAAGAAAATGTGCCACAAAGGTGTATCACCTGGACATATACATAATATATATACAATTGTATTACAATAGACTCCGAGTGGTCGGCCAATATATAGAGCATCGCTGGCTCACATGTACTGCAGGACCGCAGGTATCTACAAAGGTTGTATGTCTAAACAACGACTGCCTAAACCATGACTGCCTTAACCACTAAAGCCTAACCACAAGCTATTCTTAACCACTACCTTTTTTAGCACGACTTCCTAAACCACGAAATGAAACATCTCGTGTTTGGCCATTAGATGGCACTATTGTGTGGAAAAAGGTAGGGCTAGGACCTTTCTCAAGATTTGCCCGGCGCTAACCGCCCTTGTACCATTCAAATTTACCAAGCAATGAGGCAGGCGCCGGAGACCAGAAGGCAGGAAACAGAAGTTTTATTCCGACGGAGCAGAACACATCAGATCAGACAACAAGGTATCATCTCGAGGTGCTCTAACAGCCTCTCGGAGGCCTGGCCTCTTATACACTGGTTTATGGCATGTGACCTTTCTTTATTACAATCAGAACATTGTGGCATAAAGGAAAAGACATCCCTGTAATCCTCGTGTCAATCCCACCCCCATATACCTTCACAATAGAGGTCCTCAACCTGCTGATAAGAGGAGGGGGTCATCACGCAGCTGAGTGTTCTGCCGAGTCTTAGGATGTGTGCGCCTGATCATATCACAGGGGGTGGGGAGGTCTGGATAAATAGAGGGTCCTTTGAAGGAGAGCGACCTCATACAATAAGGGGCAGTAAATGATATCCCCGGCTTAGGCGATGGCCTCGGACCTGGGTGGACAGCTGGACACGGGGTGAGGGGTCATCAATGGAGTGGTATTCATGCCGTGTGGACAGACCAGTGCGGAGGGAAGGTTTATCAACAGAGGGGCATTCATGGGAGGAGAGGAGGTGTTGGTCAGGCGCTGGCGTGACTCCCAAGGACAGGGTCATGCAGAAGGGTTATGTTCATGAGGGGAGGGAGGGGGAGCCAGGGTGCGCGGAGGATGCTTGCTGGGTCAGAGGGGCGCGCTGGCGATCGATCGTGGACAGGGAGACCATGATGCCTAAAATGGTGATCGTGCACGTTGTACGTGGTTGACAAGCTGGCGCAGATAATGTTTAGCTCACAAACTAGAATTCCACAGTCCTCCCTTTTAACATATCTCGCCAACTTGTCAGTTTGGATTTATCCCCATAAGGCCACGTATTTCTACTTCATAGAGGGGACTCATGTGCTCATTTCGGAAGTTCAAAGTCTTTGGGCACATACAGTTGGAAACAAGGCCGCACAAAGATGGTAGACATTGGATACCTAAGCAACACCCACATAAGATCACAACAGGTATCAGCACGAAGGAAAACAACCTCCAACCCCAGTTCCTCAAAGTGTCCCAAAACCAGCTCCCAAGCGACCATCCTTCCTGCTCCTGGTGAACCTCCGAGGAAAGTCTGTGGAGGTGTTCAATGGCTTTGTAGACTGAAGGCGAGTTGTCTGGCACGTAGGTGCAGCAGCTAGATCCAATGATGCGGCATGCTCCTCCTCGGTCGGCTAGGACCACATCCAGGACAAGGCGATTTTGAAGGGTCACAAGGCGGACCGCCTGAAGCTCCGCAGTGTTGTTGGCGAGGATGCCAGCCGTGATGTTGATCGTTGTTTCTACTGCCTGGGTCAGGTGTCGGATAGCGCGGCTGTTTGCCATTGGGCCCCACAGAGGAACAAGTCCCTTTGCTGCATCTAGGAACTGTGCTCCGGTGGAGTCGGCTTGTCCAATGTCATCTGCACGCCTCTGTCGGTGATGGTTGGCAGGGGCTACATATGTGGGTGGAAGAACGAAGGCAATGTAACAGGCGCCCTTCCAACCTCTCGGGAGCCAGGTGTAAGCTTTGGTGCCACACACAAAGTACATATTCGGAGAAGCAACAAAGGAAGGGGGGTCAACTGAGTCCAATGTTCTGGTGATTCGGCAGGCACTGTGACCCACCAGCTGCGTTCCATGGCCTTCGAGACACACAAGACCTGTGACATTGATAACAGACAGGGCCACAGTCAGAGTAGCGGTAGTTTGTTTTTGCAGATGAGAGAAGGTGGTCCTGGCTGGATTGTGGAGCACCTGTACTTCGACTCGTTCTTTGGCAGGAATGTCTTTAAGGAAGGTGGCGCCCGTGAGCGCAGGACACAGAGCAACAGAGGTCTTTTCGGTTTTGTTCAGCCAGAACCCAGAGTAGAAGTGCGACACTGTCCGGCTGGAGGTGGCGTTGTCCTTGTGGCTCTCTTGCATGAGGATCAGCCAGGCGAGGCAGGAGCCGTGAACTGAGAAAGGAGAAGGGATGAAGGGGATGGAGTGTCCTGTAGCATGCGGGAGCAACCCGCAGATCCAGCAGTTCGTAGCATTTGCAGCAAGGTTGTGTTGGTGCAACAGTTGCACGAAGGAATTGTTCCAAAATTCCCTGCGCCTTTCTCGGAGCTGAGGCGACAGAGAGATTAGGTGATGCTCTTTCAGGGGTGTCGGTCGTGCAGTAGGTAGCAATGCCTCATGAGCCGGTGTGCTTTCCTCCAGAATCCAGAAGGAGGTCATGAGGAGGAGGCAGAAGAGGAAGACAATGAAGAGTGCGATTGTCTTTGATTTGTGCAAGTCGTCACTCTTTGGATTTCTATACTGGGTATTTCCTGTTGCTTCCATCATCTTCTTATCTGGCGCTTCCATCATCTTCTTATCTGGCGCTTCCATCACCTTCAAGGGGCTCGGTAGTGGGCAGAACCACAGACTTCGTTTAGCTTCTCTCCCGGTAACCCTTGATTGTGTTTAGGTCACCGTTCTGAGATTTTAACTTAGTCCGTGGCCTACTTAGCCGAAACTCCCTCCTTTCGACGCAGGAAATACCCTTCTCTGGATGGCACAGTGGGATCAGAGAATTTTGCAAGTTCGAGTGCCTCAGTATCGGGATAACAGTCCAATATCGGTCGGTCTTTGCTCAGGAGCTCTTCTTGGGCGCTGACGTTTTCTGTCGTGGTTAGGTTTGCAGAGACCTTCGGGCAATGATGCGCGTGCAGCCAGTGCTTCTTCCCCTCCACTCGGAGCGCCGTTCAGGTGGTGATCAGCACTTGCCAGGGGCCCGTCCACCGAGGTTCCAGACTCTTGGTTCGCTGGAAATTTCGTATCAACACGAAATCTCCCGGTTGGATGTCATGGCCGGGGCCCCTGGAAGCATCGGGGATGGCTTGCTGCACCTGTTGATGAATGACAGACAACGTTTTAGTTAACTTGCACAAATAATCAGATAGTAGGACGTCTGGGACGTCATGAATGGAGGTCGGTTTGGGAGCAGTCCAGAGATTCATCGGTCGCCCAAACACGACCTCGTAGGGGGTCAAATGGTGCTTGGTGGGAGTGGAGCGCATCGATAACAAAGCCAGTGGGAGGGCATCCGGCCAGTTAAGTCCAGTGGTGGCCACTATTTTTGCCAGTTTCAGCTTCAGTGTGGCATTATGGCGTTCCACTAGACCGGCGGATTGGGGGTGGAAGACCGCATGAAACCGTTGCTTCACCCCCAACCCCTTTAGGATTAGTTGGATAACCTCAGCTATGAAGTGGGGGCCATTGTCGCTCCATAAAATTCGACAAAGGCCATAGCAAGGGAAGAATTCCTTCAGTAGTACTTTGGCAGTAGTCATGGCAGTGTTGTCACGGGTTGGATAGGCCTCCACCCATTTGCTGAAGGCACATACGATGACTAGTACATACTTCAGGTTTTGGCATCTCTCTAGTTGGATGTAGTCCATCTGAAGGACCTCAAAGGGGTGGTTGGGGGTCCCAAACCCTCCCCGGGGTACTACAGTTCCTTTCCCGGGGTTGTGTTGCAGACAGATAAGGCACTGCTGAACTAGGCGTCTGGCTGAGTCGGGGATTTTGTCATTGTGCCAGACTTTGGAAATGAGTTCGATCATGGGTGCAGATCCTATGTGTGCGGGGGAATGTGCCATTGTCAGTATGGGGATCAGATATGAGTCGGGCAGCAACCACTTGTTTGCATCCTTCGTTCGCCAGCAACCCTCTTCGTCCTTCAAACCCACCCTTGCCCACTTAGTCAGTTCGTGAGGGGTGCTGGCCGACTGTATGTCTCTGATCATTTCCCTTGTGTCACTCCATTTTTCTGCTTGTGACCTGGTCACATATATGCGTGTCACCGTCCTATTCTCAGCTGTGGTTCGTGCAGTGATGTCGGCCAATGCATTCCCTTGTCCGACTAAGTCTGTCACCCTTTTGTGTGCCTGACATTTGATCACCGCTAATCGTTTGGGGAGGAGAACTGCCTCAATCAGAGCGGACACTAAATCTCCGTGGAGGATTGGGGTGCCGTGGGACGTCAGGAATCCCCTCTCCCTCCACAGGAGCCCAAAATGGTGGACCACTCCGAAGGCATACTGGCTGTCCGTATATACGTTCGCGGTGGTCCCTGCGGCTATGATGCATGCTCGGGTGAGGGCTATCAGCTCTGCTGCCTGGGCAGATCGTTGTGTGATGCAGGCTGTCTCAACTACTGTTCGGGCTGTCGTTACTGCATAGGCAGCTGAAGTGGTGCCATCTGGGAGTTTGATGCATGAGCCGTCTACCCATAGCTCTCCATCGGGGTCAGGAAAAGCAGTGTCTCGGAGGTCAATCCTACTCCTAGTCTGTTCGTCTGTGAGGGTCACACAGTCGTGTATGGGAGGAACGTCGGGGTCGTTTTCAGGCAGGGGTAACAATGTGGCAGGATTCAAAGTCGTGCATCTCTTTAGTGTGATGTGGGGTGCAAGCAGAGTCAACTCGTACCCTGTCAGTCGTGCGCTAGTCAGGTGTTGGGTCTTTGTCTGGTTCAAAAGGGTGTCAACTGCATGGGGCACTAATACAGTGAGGGAGTTGGAAAGTACGATTCCCTCGCTCTGACGGACAGAGACAGCAGCGGCAGCTACTCCTCGAAGGCAGGCAGGTAAAGCTCTGGCTACAGGATCAAGAGTGGCGGAGAAGTAGGCACAAGGGCGCTGCTTAGGACCAATCGATTGAGTTAGGACAGACAATGCGCATCCCTCCCTTTCGTGGGTGAAGAGGGAGAAGGGTTTGGAGTAATCCGGCGTTCCGAGGACGGGTGCTGAGCAGAGTGCATCCCGTAATTCCTTAAAGGAGGCTTGACACTCAGTGGTCCAAGGAAGCGGGGAGGGGACATCTTTGGTCAGCAGGGCAAGTAATGGTTTCACAATGAGGCTGTAATTAGGCAACCACTGTCTGCAAAAAGAGGTTAGGCCAACCAAAGAGCGGACCTGTTTTTGTGTTTTTGGGATGGGGGTGTCTAGGATGGTTTGGATTCGGTCAGGGGTAAGTTTCCTCCCTTCTTTGGACAGAAGATGGCCTAGGTAAGTCACTTGTGGCTGGCAGAACTGTAACTTCTTTTTGGAGACTTTATGGCCATTTTCTGCAAGAAAGTGTAGGAGTTGGACGGTGGCTGTCGTTGCAAGCGGGGTGGTGTCGGCCGCCAAAAGGATATCATCGACATATTGGATCAACACCACTCCCTCTGGTAGCTGGAAGGCATCCAGCTGTCTTTTGAGGGCCTGGCTGTAAATGCTGGGACTTTCAGTGTACCCCTGGGGAGCTCTACAAAATCGGTACGAGCGGGATTTTAAAGTGAAGCCGAAGAGATAACGGCTGTCTGGATGGATGGGGATAGAGAAAAACGCGTTCTTAAGGTCGATAACAGTGAAGGTGGTGGCGGTGGACGGGATGAGGGTCAAAATGGTGGTGATATCAGAGACTACGGGATATTGGGGTACAACCACTTTGTTAATCTCTCGTAAGTCGATGATGAAGCGGTACGCTTTCTCATCTCCTTCACCTTGCTTCTTAACAATAGGTAGGATTGGGCTGTTGCAGACGTTGCTAACCACCTCTTCAACCACTCCTGCATCTACCAGAGACTGAATGATCGCTACCAGTGCCTTCTCACCCTCTGGGGATATCCGATATTGCGGGAGTTTCGGGAGCATAGCGTCCTGTCGTACAGTTATGTGGATAGGATCAATCATCATTCGCCCCACATCAGAGTCGTTTTTGGCCCACAGGTACGGAGGCAGGGTGTCAAGCAAGGACATGTCAGCGTCAGTTATGGAGCACATGTGTCGTGGGGGACGGGATCTGGGCATGTCTGGGTTGTCGTACAGGATGACTCGTATTCCATCTGGGGAACACCTAATGGTAGCTCGAAAATGTTTCAGTAAGTCAATGCCCATAATGGCGTCAGGGGAGTTGGAGGAAAGCAGGAATGTCGCGTCAGTGGTGTTGTTTTCTAGATCAAAGGAAATAGGTACGGACAGGGGGTTAGTGGAGGGCGTTCCATCGAAACCTATCGACGTTATGTGTGAGCCAGACAAGGGTGCCCTTGGAATCAGTCGTTTTGATAACACACTACGTGTCGCCCCAGTGTCTACCAAGAATGGAGACTCTGTACCCAGGACCTTAGCGGTGACATAAGGACCTTGCTGGTCAACACAGAGCTCGACTGGATCCCTCCCTTGCCCCTGGCAGTCCTATGCAAAGTCGGGGGCATGTTCACCTTCGGACAGCTGATATTGGTTCTGCCGGGACGGTCAAATATGTTCAGTCTCCCTGATCTGTCATTGTTGGTGCCGTTGGCGTGCCCTCGTCCTTGTACCCCATTTCTTGGACCACTTGCCACATCCCTGGAGTCCCTATTTCTATTCATCTCTAGCATAACCGGACACTGGTATTTCCAATGGCCGAACCCTTTGCAGAAGGCGCATTGGTCGTTGCTAATGTCTCTATGTCCAGTGTGGGGTGTGGGAGTGTGATCTTTAGGAGGTAGATCTCTGGGGGTGGCTGGTTGGTAGTTCCCCCTTTGATGTTCCCGTCCTACCGTTATACCTTGTATCTGGGCTATCATTACCCTTTCTTTTAAATCTTTCTTCTTTTTCTCGGACGCCCTATCATTCTCATTCTTTTGGTGCTCGTAATACTGAGCCATCTGAAGGATAGCTGCAGGTTTGGAGGCCCCCCAACTACTCTCACTCGTCTGCAGCTTTTGGGAGACCTCTTGCGTTAGACACTTTACGTAATTTTGTACAAACAGGTGCTGTCCGGTTGCGGCGGTCATGTCTTGGCCACTGTAGTCGGAGAACACTGTCTCGAATCGGGAGAAGTATTCTGACACATCTTCCTGCGGTTTCTGTCGACAGGCCGTGACTATCGACCAGTCTACCTTTCTTTCTGGGATCAGTGTCTTTAATTTCTGAACTATTTTGTCTGGGAGTTCTAGTATGTCTTTCACTGGTTTCCTTCCAGGTTCTCGTTGTCTATCTAATTTACCGAGTTGGTCCCAGGTATGTCCAAACAGATCCGTGTGGTCAGCCTTCCGGATTTGCTTCCACACGTCAGCTGGCAGGCATAACCCGAAGAACAAGTCAATGTCTGCTAAAGTCATTATCGTCGAACCCAAGGCTGTGCCTAATTCGGTATAAAATGCTGTCGGGTTCTTTCTTAAATCGGGCAGGGTTTGCTTAAAGGTTAGGATATCTTGTCGGTCCCATGGCTGGTAAACCCAATTGTACACAACCCTTCCCTTTGCATTTTCATTATTAATATCATCGCTCGTTCCCTGGCCCCGTGGCGGGATCCAGTAAGGGGCCGCTTCTCTGATAGGCATCATAGTATTGGCTACTTCTACCGAGGTCGTTTCAGGGACTGTAGCCTTGGCTTCTGGTTTCTGTTCCGTGAGGTGGCGGAAGACCTCAAGCATCTGCATGAAGAGCTCCGTCGCCTCACGTTCAGTCCCATCTCCAACATCAATTTTCCTATACAGTGTTGTTAGTTTAGCGGGACCCTTACTTTGATACCTATCTTCATACGCGTTCAGGGTGTAGTAGCTGAATCGCAAGATGAAATGCCGTCTGTGGCTGTCGGCATGTGAATTATATACGCTCATTGTATAATCTTCGCTCTCCCTTCGTTCTACTAATGTCTTTGCTATTTTGTCGATCCCACCCCGCTCATCTTTGCTCAACCTATTTAGTCTGGCTGGTGATTGTTTGCTAGACTCGGGGTCGTCTGATGAGGTTGTTAATGTGGCTGGTGCAAAGGCCGTGAGGGCTGGTGCACTAGCACTAAGATCGCTTTCGCTCACACTCGGAGCGTGAAAGCTTTGTCGGCAGGGGGCATATGGAGGGGGCATGTAGATGATTGGGGGACCTAGCAGTAACTCATCGTTCGCCCGTTGTTTGGAGGGCAATTCAGGGTAGAGCGCAGAGGGGGTCCTAACAGGACATTGGCCTGTCGACCCTGATTCTTGGTTTCGCGTGGTTTCCTTTCTTTCTTTTATTTCTTCTTCTAGTTGCTTTGCGGCTAGGTGGGCTGCCTTTCGTAATTCTTTCCCTATTTTTGCTTCTTCTCTTTTTTTTCGTTGTTCCATTTCTTTGCGCCACATGCCGATACTGTCGAGCATAGTGGGCGTGGTCTTATTCTTCTGGAGCGCGATTTCTAATGTTTTTATTTTATTTTCATTAAAGGAACCTATCAGTGGCCACTGACTCTCAGGGTTCTTTTTCGTATATTTATGCCACAGTTTAGTGTAAGCTATAGCAACTAGTCCATACTTAGTGAACATGTCCTTATTAGGGGTGCCCTCCAGTGGAGCTGGATGGTTCATCTCTAATAAGCGGTCCGGGCTAAACAGGCTACCAACCAGTGGGGAGAAGACAGGCATGACGGATTACAACGGGGACAAAAGTCTGCACTACCTATCTTATCACGGCGGACAAAGACTAGACAGAATATTTCTATTCTACGTTGTTTGGAGGCCGTGAATACCTCAAAAGAACCAATACCGAATAATCGGTCAATCAAACAATCCAGTGGGGAGAATAAGTGGGCACGAAAAGTTATCGTTACCCACTCTTTCTCTACCTGCAAAGAGAGACCTTGTTCTTCCCTGTTTGCAGACAAAGAATCTCCAGACAATAATCCACGAACGACAGTTCGGGAAACAGTGGGGGAGGAAGATAGGCACGACGGATTACAACGGGGACAAAAGTCTGCGTTACCTATCCTTCACTGCTTGCAAAGAGAGAGCCTGTTTGTTTTTCCCTGTTTGCAGACAGTGAATCTCCAGAGGGTTTCAACAAAGCGTAATACTAGTATTATCCAAACAAAACAATATTTTTTCCAATTTGTCGTGTTTACACGACCTTACCCGGACCGCATGGACGGTTTCCTGTCCTCTGGATCCAGCGCCCGATCGTCCTCTCTCCTTCGTGATGCCCGTGGCACTCCTGATGGTTCCCAGTCAGGACCGTAGATCACTCGAGAGAGGTCTGTTCAGAACTAGTGAAGGTCGGATGGATGATCGGCTGTCAGACGAGGGTCTATCGGACACGAGCTCTTCCCGATCGTTGCAGTCGTTCACTCTGTCATCGGGACCTCTCCCACTGGATCCACGTGTCGCTGATGGGCCCCACGCTTTGGGACGCCAATTGTGGAAAAAGGTAGGGCTAGGACCTTTCTCAAGATTTGCCCGGCGCTAACGCCCTGGTACCATTCAAATTTACCAAGCAATGAGGCAGGCGCCGGAGACCAGAAGGCAGGAAACAGAAGTTTTATTCCGACGGAGCAGAACACATCAGATCAGACAACAAGGTATCATCTCGAGGTGCTCTAACAGCCTCTCGGAGGCCTGGCCTCTTATACACTGGTTTATGGCATGTGACCTTTCTTTATTACAATCAGAACATTGTGGCATAAAGGAAAAGACATCCCTGTAATCCTCGTGTCAATCCCACCCCCATATACCTTCACAATAGAGGTCCTCAACCTGCTGATAAGAGGAGGGGGTCATCACGCAGCTGAGTGTTCTGCCGAGTCTTAGGATGTGTGCGCCTGATCATATCACAGGGGGTGGGGAGGTCTGGATAAATAGAGGGTCCTTTGAAGGAGAGCGACCTCATACAATAAGGGGCAGTAAATGATATCCCCGGCTTAGGCGATGGCCTCGGACCTGGGTGGACAGCTGGACACGGGGTGAGGGGTCATCAATGGAGTGGTATTCATGCCGTGTGGACAGACCAGTGCGGAGGGAAGGTTTATCAACAGAGGGGCATTCATGGGAGGAGAGGAGGTGTTGGTCAGGCGCTGGCGTGACTCCCAAGGACAGGGTCATGCAGAAGGGTTATGTTCATGAGGGGAGGGAGGGGGAGCCAGGGTGCGCGGAGGATGCTTGCTGGGTCAGAGGGGCGCGCTGGCGATCGATCGTGGACAGGGAGACCATGATGCCTAAAATGGTGATCGTGCACGTTGTACGTGGGTGACAAGCTGGCGCAGATAATGTTTAGCTCACAAACTAGAATTCCACAATTGTACTTCCAATACTTCTTGCGTGAACCACTCGTTAGTATGCTTTGACAACGCATACCATTAGCTTTTTTTTTTATTTATCCTTTTTTGTTGGGGGAGACCCCCCACACCCTCCTAATGTTCCCTTAATTTTGAGGAGAGACGTTATACAGGATACGTTATACTTCGTTGTTCAGCCTTTCGTAGTTCCGGCCGACGTTGTTCAGCAGTTTACCTTATTTTCTCCTCGTTGTTCAGGTGAGTCGTGGTTCAATCATCGTGGTTTAGGATGTTTCCCATCTAGAAAGCCTGAGCCCGCATGGCCTTCTGCATCATGGTTCAAAAGTCTGAACATGACTCCGAGCCACGGGCATGCTCAAATTACCAACAAGTAAGAGAAGAAAGGAGAATAATATATAATATGAATCCTTGTTAGCAACAAGCGCATGCAACAACATTTGTGATAAGAAACACAACCAAGCAATAGCGATAATTATCGCTATTGCTTGGTTAGAGACAAAAATTTACCGCTGAGCTGCGGCGATTTTTACCGCAAATAAACCTTGGAATTACCAAGGTTTATCGCAAATGCGATAAAAATCGCCGCAAATGAATGAATATCGCTGAAAAGTCAGCGATATTCATGCATTACCGAGCTAATGCTCTTAGCCATGTTATCCACCTCCCATTGGATAACATGACTAAGAACTGCTCAGGGCAGGTGTTAGCTTTTGGAGATATTCGCGCTTAGCCCGAATATCTCCAAAAGTTGGTAATAGGAGATAGCGATGTTAGCGACTGTTTTCAGTCGCTAACATCTTGGCACGCCCACTTTGCATGTCATTAGTGATAAATATCACTGAAATGCAAAGTGGGGCCCAAGGTGGTCGCTATCTCCTACTAGCTGTCGCTAACTGGTGTTAGCGACAGCTAGGTAATAGGGAGATAATTTTATCTCCGCTTTCTTGGCTTTTAAAGCCAAAAAAGCAGAGATAAACCCCCTTGATAATATGCCCCACAGTTTTATCACAAGTGCACCTCAAGAAGTAACCGCCATGATTTCTAAAGAGGAAAACGCTACAACACCTAGCATTCCTAGGCGGTCTCCCATCCATGTACTAACCAGGCCTGACCCTGCTTAACTTCTGAGATCAGACAGGATCAAGTGCTTTCAAGGTGGTATGGACTTTGGCCCAAGGACTGGTAAAACACAGAGAAAATAGACACATAGCCAAAAAGAGCGTTAATATGTAACCTCCAGACAGATGCAAAAAGCATTGTGGGGGAATAACAAGAGTTTCCTATAAAGCTTAAAAACTCCATTCATAAACTGTATGACCGAAAACAGGTTAGGAAACTGCACCTAGAAGTCTCCCTTGGATTGTTTCCGACACTACCTATCACACAGCGTAAGATACAGAGTTCACATCATCATGCTCTAGGAATGGACAAATGAATTACCTATCCCCCCACAGAAGAGAAGGCCACTAACTTGTGTCTTCCAAAGAATACACCATAAACTCTGAGTTTACTCACCACATTTCCCAAAAAGTGAAGCACATACAATAATAATGTAGATTTACAGTCCGCTCAGAAAGAGAATCAACATGCACCAAAAAACACATAATACAAAAGGACTTTAATGAAGACTGAATCAGAAGAACATGTATTTTAAGAATACAAAGTGTAGGACTTGAGTCCATCATTGCCATAATAAATATGCACAACGCCAGAGTAGTGAGGATCAGAGTGTCCCTATATACTGGACTTACCACTGGCATACCAACGTGTCCTTATGCAAGGCAACAAAATGTCAAAAACATGCACATTTTAGCAAAATGAACTGCTTCAAAGAAGCTTGCATAAGGTAATCTTCCATAGAAGACACATCTCTTGACAATAAACTCTTGAGCATAAAGGTCCTCTTCAGAGGGCATGGGACAAAGGGAAACCTCCCTCAGTTATCTAAACCAATCCTAAACAAGGAAAAAATGGTACTGAGAACAAAACATCTGCTATCGCAGGACACCAAGTGGTCAACCTATAACTGACATGTAAAATGCCCTAACAAATCTTACTGACTTATAAAGAAGCAGAGACAAGTTACACAGTAAGAAACAATGAAAAGCTATGATTCTGAAGACCTTTTTCTGTCACGGAAGCGACTTAACGCTGAATCAGCTTGACTGCCAAAAAGGTGTGAACATCAAATGGCTAGTCGTTCAAAGTTGACTGGACAGCCTCTGAGAAACCCAAAGTTGCCAACCAAGTCTGACGCCTTAATGCCACTGCCGATGCCATCGCTCGACCCACAGAGTCTGTTGTTTCTATACCACACCCTATGGCCATCTTTACTCAAATCATGAATCTCCAAACTGAGGTTATCCGGAAGAGATGGTAACACATTCTGTAGCGAATGCCATTAAGCCAGGGAATATCGCCCCAGCACACAAGATGTATTTATATATGTATTTATGGGTCTCAAGGCTGAGCTTTCCGAAGCAAAGATGTGTTTACCACATGCATCACAACTCCTAGACTCCTTAGCCATTGGAGATAGAGGAACAGAATCTACATCCCCTGAAGAAGCCACAACCTGAGTCATCAAGCTACAGGTGGGAGGGTGTCAATGAAGACAATCTGGGTCTCCAGGTGCAGGCAGGTGTCTATGTGTAATATCTTGGTCCACTGAGGTCCACAACTCAGGCCTGACCCAAGTACCTAATAAAATATCAAAAAGGGCCACTTCAAATGGAAGAACAGTTTCTTTCCCAGCCTCTCCCTGAAAAAGGACCTCAATCAAAGGGTCTGTGGACCAATGCACCGTAGGAAGTGACAAGTTTAAGTTTAAGTTTAAAACTGTTGCCACTTTCTTTATCATGTCTGCAAAGGAGGAACTTTCCTCTGTAGCAAGGCTTTGGGGAGAAAGCAACACTGAAGCTGGTGAAGAATTCAGGCCACTAGCCTCCCCCAGAGCAGACAACGAACTCTCCTCCATCTGAGGCACATTAATGTCAGGAATGGGTTGAAAAAGCCCTGTCTCAATCGACACAGGCTGTCTTTTCACAACCTCTTCCTGAGAAGGAATCAAAACCTGTATATTGCCCTCAGTTTGAATAGTCGACTCTGCATCCGACATCGTACGACGTCTACACGGAGGAGGAGAAACGAACTCAACAGATGCCACCGACGTCAGTGTCGGAGTCAGCTGATCAAAGACTGGCGTCATAGGCTGAGATCCGAAGGACTGTGGACCTGCACCAAAGCGGCGCCAACTGTCGTCAACCGGCGTCGATCCATGGACTCCAACGTTTTAATCGTCACCAAGAACAAACCCTCCAATGCCCCAATCACCTCCTTGGCCCCTAAAGGCACTCCAGAGGGAGATGGGTTCCAAAGATGAGGTGCAAGGTTCATCCCAATGCTATAGTGACCTTGGAATGGGGAGGGGGTGCTGGCAAAAAGAAGGTGGTTGTGTCCTTTCCGATTCCAGGAAACTGTCTGTTCAGCATGGAGTAAGGAAGAGATCAAAACCCAGGCGGTAAAGCTGGGAATACCTGAATGGCTGTGTGTAAAAACCAGAGCACAACGCAAGGTGAAAAAGAGGTATTGGAGCCTAGAATAATGGCCCAATCCTCCAAAGAAAAAGGCAAGAAGGCTGGGAAACGAAGTTCTGATGAGTCACAAGCTCAGGTCCCCTCTCCTCATGGAGAAGACCTGTAAGCCCTTAAGGAAACTGATTACCAGGAACTTTGGCCTTGCACAGCAGAGTTGTTAGGCCCAGAGGGACCCTCTAGGGGAGATCTTTTCCAGGGACAAAGGAATTGTCCCACTCTTGAGAGCCTGAGACAGCAAGCTGTTGACCTGGAGAAGGGAGATATCAGTCGCTCCCACCAAACCTATTGGGAGGATGGACTCCTGTATACTGAGACCAGAGACACAAAACCTGGTGTCACTAGTAGAGTGGTAGTGCCTCAGATGTACAGAGAGTTCTTAGTCACCTGAGCACATGACATTCCCCTAGCTCGGCATATTGGCCAGACAAAAACTCGGAGTAGGTCCGCCACCCACTTCTACTGGCCAGGCATGTCCATGAAAGTGAAGGAGTTTTGTAACTTGTGTGTTACTAGGGGTGATTTATAGGTTATAAGTGAAGAGAACAAGATAAAGTGGAAATCTATTTCATGCAGGCAGCTCTGCAGACACAGCTTACGTGGGCTCCCATGGGTGGCATAATAAATGCTGCATCCCATAGGAGACCTCTGGTGTACCAATGCACTGGGTACCTCAGTACCATATACTAGTACCTTACAATGGTACCCCAGTATACCAATTGAGGGGTGTACAAAGTACTTACCATGGAATATAAAGGAGACAGCAATGCCACTGTGGTCCTGGTTAGCTGGATCCCAGTGAACTACAGTCAAAACACACTGATACCAGGCAAAAAGTGGGGGGTATTGTCAAGGACAGGCAGCAGCGCAGGCTCACACACGCCACTAACCTGATGCAGGGTGTCCGGCAGAAACGACTTCTGATGCTAAGCTCTCTTCTCCCAGCCAACCACGAAACCCACAGTGGAAGCAATACACACTGTGTGCCCTCGTACCTAGCCGGGAAAGGGGAAGTGGATAAAATAATAAATGGGTAGCGATGATTCTTTGGGATCCCCCGGGAGTCTGGTCACCAAGATGCGGTAGACAGCATGGAAGGGCCCATCTGAGTGGGGAGAGTAATGAACACCGTTAATACTATAGTTCAGGTGTTTCGGGGTGTATCTGAAACAAGACCTAGGCACCTCACTTACCAGAATCATGCACCACCCAGGCCGTGTAAGAAAAAACCTCCAAGCAATCCTGCTTGATTAATAGTAGTTCAGCCAATTGTTCAGGACTGCAGCAGGCAGTAATCACAAAGAAAGGAAAAGGTCGCGATTTGTTGAAAAGCACAAACCGCCTTCAGAGCTTTGCCACAAAGTGAAGCCAAGAGACTGCTAAACAACTTCACAGTAAAAAGGTCTCTGTCTCTCAATGGCAATATAGTTCATGAACCAAACATAAAGACTTTGGACTACAGCTCCCAGAATCCTTCTCCTGGGGAGCTCCAACACAGGTTATCAGCGCAGCGCGTCTTCTGCAGTACGTTGCCTGACAGATCACAAACAAACGAATGTCCCAGTTCCGCCCTAAACTAACTAACTACAAACTAAGAACACGAAGGAAGAAAAACGAAAGTGAGCCCACTTTCGTTACAAGAGTACTTAGCCACAGAGCTCAGTCAGTCAGCAAGGCGCAGGGGGAATCACGGGTTCTTCAACAGGAAACTTCTTGCTTCTCGCTGGGATCCGGCGGGGAACACCATCCGCCACTCCGGTCGACTTGGGAATCACATTGACAAGCACCGTCCGTCTGGGTGGGAGGTGCTAATATGCCTTTTGGTCTCGTGGCACTTCCTGCTTGCCCCTTGGAATGCTGGTCATTGTAGTTCGCTCGATTCCTTCTCCTCATGTCCCCGCAGGCATACCATCTCCTAGATCGTGATAGTAGAATCCTTCCTCTACCCCCGGGCACCACAATCGCTACAGAACCCCCTCTCGAGGACTGCCGACTCGGCGGTCGACCCGGCTTACCCGGATGCAGGGCATGGAAACGGTCAACTAGCTCTGGACAGTGCAGGTTCCCCAGGGGTTCCCAGGACCGATCCTCAGGGCCATAACCTTTCCATTCCACCAAGTACTGGATTCTACCCCTCACCATACGGGAATCTAGAATGGACTGTACCTCAAATTCCTCCTGACCATCCACATCAATCGGGAGTGGGGCTACTGGTACTCTCATAGTGGGAGGGCAAGGTACCAGGAGGGAGACATGAAACACTGGATGTATCTTCCAACCCACCGGGAGTAGGAGTCTCACTGCAACCGGGTTAATCACTTCCACTATGCTGTAGGGCCCCACATATTTAGGTGTCAGTTTGGTATGCCCTTTAATGTGGAGATTCTTGGTGGAGAGCCAGACCTTGTCTCCCACTCCATATGATGGTTCTACTCTCCTTTTCCTGTCAGCGAAGCGTTTCTGCGCGGACTGAGCATCAGCCAGGCTGTTTCGTGCGTCCAACAACACCGCTCTGAGATGGGCGTGGTGTTCGTGGATGCTAGGAACAGGGGAATGGACAGGCCACTCGAAGGGAAGTATATGTGGATGATACCCATGGAGACAAAAAAAAGGTGAACAACCCAGTGTGGAGTGCACAGCATTATTATATGCGAATTCGGCCATCCAGAGTAGCACAGTCCATTCCATATCATTCCTCAACGAGAAACAACGAAGATATTGCTCCAGGGTTTGGTTCAGGCGTTCTGTCTTGCCATCCGTCTGAGGGTGGTAGCTGGATGACAGACGGGCATCGATGTTCAGGGTGGTACATAATGCCTTCCAGAACCGGGAAGTGAACTGGGAACCCCTGTCGGTGATCAATACACAGGGAAGACCATGAGCCCTGACAATATGTTGAAGGAACACTTCCGCCAATTCCGCTGACGTGGGTACCTCCTTCAGGGGTATGAAATGGCCCATTTTCGTTAAGTGATCAACGACAACCAATATCACTGTCTTTCCATTACATGGGGGCATCTCAACGATAAAATCCATGGAGAGAGTATGCCAAGGTTGTGGAGGTATGGGCAAAGGTCTCAGTAGACCCACCGGGCGAGCATGCACAGATTTTCCTTGCGTACAGATGGCACAATTCCTCACATAAGACCGGACTTCTTCTCTCAACTGGGGCCACCAGAAGGAACGTTCCACGGTGGCAATTGTTTTGTACATTCCCATATGTCCTCCTAGGACAGAATCATGAGACCAATTCAATACTTGTTGCCTTAGGGCTTCAGTGGGAATGAATAACGCAGTATCCTGATAGGCGAGATCATCCTTCATAGTACGATGTTCCGGATCTTCTTGTATCCACTCAGGTATGTTCATATCTGCAAGGGCTATTTTAACGTCTTCAAGAAAGTCGTCCGAGGACAGGAGAGCTACCGCCCCTACAATGGTTGTTGTCTCCTGAAGGATTAAAGGTGTTTCTACCTCTTCAGTCTTCCTCTGTTCGCCATCTTCCAAACGTGAGAGAGCGTCTGCCTTTCCGTTTTGGGTTCCAGGTTTGAATTTGATTACGAAATCGTAGTCGGAAAAGAAAAGAGACCACCGTAATTGTCTGGGAGTGAGGGCCTTCGCTGTCTTCAGGAATAACAAATTCCGGTGATCCGTGTAGATCTCCACAGTATGGATCGCTCCAAGTAGATAGTGACGCCATTCCTCACATGCCCTCTTGATGGCCAAGAGTTCTTTATCCGTTATGGCATAATTCACCTCACAGGGCGTGAGCTTCTTGGAGAAGAAGGCAACAGGATGTACTTGGCCTGTACTAGGGTGTCTTTGGGAAAGCACTCCTCCCACAGCATATTGGGACGCGTCGGTCTCCAGGATGAATGGCAATTGCGGGTCAGGGTGACGAAGAATGGGAGCTTGAGTAAACTGCTTCTTCAGGTATTGAAATGATATCTCAGCCTCCTTACTCCACACAAAAGGCATATTTTTCCGTAACAGACTAGAAATCGGATGAATGATTTTGGAAAAATCCTTGATAAACCTACGATAGTAGTTTGCAAAACCGAGAAAGCTTTGCACAGCTTTCACAGACTTCGGTGTAGTCCATGTGAGTATCGCTTCCACTTTGTTCGAGTCCATTTGAAAACCCTTCTCATTAATGACATACCCAAGGAAAGACACTTCTTGGACGTGGAATAAACATTTCTCCAACTTCGCATATAGAGAGTTCCTTTGTAACCGGTCCAATACGGACTTCACATGTCCGACATGTTCCGAAAGAGTGGAGGAATACACCAGGATGTCGTCGATGTACACAATGCAGTAGGTTTCCAGGCATCCCCGCAGAACCTCATCCATAAAAAACTGAAACGCTGCGGGGGCGTTGCATAACCCGAAGGGCATTACCCTGTATTCGAACAGGCCTAGCTTCGTTCGAAACGCCGTCTTCCACTCATCCCCTCTTTTTACACGCACCAAATGATATGCTCCACGAAGATCGAGTTTAGTGAAGTATTTGGCTCCTTTGAGCTGGTCCATGAGCACAGGTATTAAGGGGAGAGGATACCGGTTTTTTATGGTCACTCGGTTAATGGCTCTATAGTCAATACAGGGTCTGAGTTCTGCGCAGTCCTTCTTCGGAATGAAAAACATAGGGGATGAGGCAGGAGATGTAGAATGCCTGATGAATCCCGATGCGAGGTTCTCTTCTATGTACGTTTTCAGATATTCTGTCTCTTTCTCGGTCATGGCATAGACCCTGCTACAGGGAATATCGGCTCCTGGTATGAGATCGATTCTACAGTCGTATGCCCTGTGTGGAGGCAATTGAGTAGCTTGTTGTTTATCAAACACAGGGGAGAACGCCTGATACTCCGAGGGAAGTATGGTGGCACAACAGTATTTGTCTGGGGAGCATGAAGCCGCCAGACAGAGAGAAGACGAGAGTTCTGGAATGCAGGGAACAGTAGAAACCGGAGTACAATGCTCTTGACAGTAAGCAGACGACAAGGTAATAGTGCGTGCTGCCCAACAAATCTTGGGATCGTGGAGAGTTAACCATGGCATCCCCAAGATGAGCCGGAATTGGGGGGCATCAATGAGATCAAACTGGATATACTCCTGATGATCTTTTCCAGTTTGCATGAGCATAGAACAGGTATGATAGGCCACTGGACCCGATGATAAGACTGTACCATCCACAGCTTTCACCAACTCTGGTTTTTCTTTTTTCTCGCAAGCAATCCCTATTTTCAGGGCGTATTCCTGATCGATGTAGTTTCCGGTGGCCCCGGAATCCACTAAGGCGTCAATGTTTAAGGATTTCTGGGGGGTGACCCAGAGGATGATTTGGAGGTTCATATGCGCCACTGCAGGATGCAAGGTGTTCGCAAGACAGGGGGAGATCATTTGCGGCAAACAACCCAAGTCAGAGACCTCTTCCTGGTTTGGGTTCTTCAGTTTCCCGTCGGTTGCTCGGATTCTACTAGGGCTTGCACCTTTGAAACGGGGTTTCTGGCTGAGACCGTATTCCTGGCTCTACAGTCCTTTATGAAGTGGCCCCCTTTTCCACAATAAAGGCATAGCTTCAACCGACGTCTTTTCTCCTTCTCCTCCAGTGTCAGTGGACCACGGATACCACCGATCTGCATGGGTTCAGGACCTTCGGAGGGTTTAACACGGTCTTCGGTAGGACCCCTAAAGCGAGGGTAAAAAGGGCGAGAGTCGCCTCTTGATCTATCCCCTCTTCTCTCTAGGAGCCGGTGATCCAATTGTACTGTTAAATCGATGAACTCTTCACAGGTATCGGGCAACTGTACCACTTGTGCCAGAACGTCCTTTAGTTCTCCGCGAAGGCCTTGATAAAACAATGAGATGCGTTTTGCAGCGGGCCAATCAGTCTCTACCACCAACCGGTTGAATGAGGTGATATAAGACAGTAAGTCCTGTGAACCTTGACGTATGGTGAGTAGTTCTCTATCCAGGGTCAGCATGTGGGATTTACGATCAAAAAGCTTGCGCAACTCCACACAAAAAGCAGAAAAATCGTGCAACACTGGGTCATTCTTCTCCAGCAATGGGATATTCCAACTGGCAGCATTACCCCCCATATAAGACATCATGAATGCTGTCTTTGCCGAATCATCTTGGAAAACCCCGGGTTTACATAAAAAATGTAACCTGCACTGATTCAAGAATGTTTCAAATTTGCGGGGGTCTCCATAAAAGCGTTCAGGGGCAGCTAACGGAACGCCTACGGTCTGTACCACATGTACAGTATGAGCAGCATCAGCCGATGATGCACTAGAGGTGGCTAATTGAGGGGGAACGGAGAACCCACCCCCTTCTGCTTCCACAGATTTTTTTGCACCAGGGGGAGGTAATGTAGCTGGTTTAATATAGGGACTACCTCCCGCTCCTTTTTGGACTAGTCCTGCGACTTCCCTTCTTAGAGTACCAACTTCTTTGTACAGGGTCTGATTTTCGACTCTAGAAGTGGCTACTTCCTGCTGCAAAGCGGCCATGCCTTCCACCAGGGAAGTCAAGACAGCCTCAACATTCATCGTTCGGGCCGGTGTGTAAACTTGGGCTTGTCAATCTGTCAAGGACAGGCAGCAGCGCAGGCTCACACACGCCACTAACCTGATGCAGGGTGTCCGGCAGAAACGACTTCTGATGCTAAGCTCTCTTCTCCCAGCCAACCACGAAACCCACAGTGGAAGCAATACACACTGTGTGCCCTCGTACCTAGCCGGGAAAGGGGAAGTGGATAAAATAATAAATGGGTAGCGATGATTCTTTGGGATCCCCCGGGAGTCTGGTCACCAAGATGCGGTAGACAGCATGGAAGGGCCCATCTGAGTGGGGAGAGTAATGAACACCGTTAATACTATAGTTCAGGTGTTTCGGGGTGTATCTGAAACAAGACCTAGGCACCTCACTTACCAGAATCATGCACCACCCAGGCCGTGTAAGAAAAAACCTCCAAGCAATCCTGCTTGATTAATAGTAGTTCAGCCAATTGTTCAGGACTGCAGCAGGCAGTAATCACAAAGAAAGGAAAAGGTCGCGATTTGTTGAAAAGCACAAACCGCCTTCAGAGCTTTGCCACAAAGTGAAGCCAAGAGACTGCTAAACAACTTCACAGTAAAAAGGTCTCTGTCTCTCAATGGCAATATAGTTCATGAACCAAACATAAAGACTTTGGACTACAGCTCCCAGAATCCTTCTCCTGGGGAGCTCCAACACAGGTTATCAGCGCAGCGCGTCTTCTGCAGTACGTTGCCTGACAGATCACAAACAAACGAATGTCCCAGTTCCGCCCTAAACTAACTAACTACAAACTAAGAACACGAAGGAAGAAAAACGAAAGTGAGCCCACTTTCGTTACAAGAGTACTTAGCCACAGAGCTCAGTCAGTCAGCAAGGCGCAGGGGGAATCACGGGTTCTTCAACAGGAAACTTCTTGCTTCTCGCTGGGATCCGGCGGGGAACACCATCCGCCACTCCGGTCGACTTGGGAATCACATTGACAAGCACCGTCCGTCTGGGTGGGAGGTGCTAATATGCCTTTTGGTCTCGTGGCACTTCCTGCTTGCCCCTTGGAATGCTGGTCATTGTAGTTCGCTCGATTCCTTCTCCTCATGTCCCCGCAGGCATACCATCTCCTAGATCGTGATAGTAGAATCCTTCCTCTACCCCCGGGCACCACAATCGCTACAGGTATTTATGCCGGAAAGATCCTACTTTACTACATATATTAAACGGGGAGTCTTCATTATTGGAATCTATAGCCCACCTACACCCAAATGGGTATCATGCTTCATCTTCATCTTGCCATTGTGCAACATTCCGTCCATCACCTTGTGTTTTTTGCTGTTCATCTTCAGGCTTAGCTCCTCATTGGGCTGACACTGCAATGTTCCTCGGGCCCTGCAAGAGTGCTCTTTGGTGGATATCTTCGCTTTCAACCGTGATGATGAGTGCAGGTATGTGGAGATGGGACAATATGTGCAGTGTAGCACGTCTGAAAACTACCTAAGGGGTACGATTAAGTTTTAATCAGTGGTCCCCTTAGCAGGATTGAAAACAGGTGGGTGTAGCTTGTCAAAGGGGTATTATGAACTGTGTCAATCTCAGTGTGTGATTCAAAGCTCGACATGTTTTACACCTGCGTGGTCCAGGAGGGATCTGTGGCGTTTCTTCAGGACCAACTGAGTAAAATATCCCTACCCCACACCAGAGCGGGATGTGTGACTTGATTACAAAAAAGTTATTTATAATGAGCTCTAGGGGTCCTTTGTACCTACACATAGACTACATATTTAGATCTCAATTTCCAACCTGGAAAAGAGAAAATAGTGTGGGCAGAAGAGTTACATGTATGCAACTATACATGGGGAATACCTTCTTAATATATATAGTATATATATATATATACTCCTAATCATGTTTCATGTACTGGCATTGTGTGACAAAACATACTGGGGGCGCAATCGTAGCTTTTTTGTGACTGGTGACGCAAACATCCAAACTGAAGAGTGACAAAATGGTGGTACCAAGTAACATAGCTTCAAGATAGACAAACACATACAATCAGGCAACCATGCACCCACATAGTATTGTTTCCCAGCTCCGGGTAGGGATTTCTCTTATCCTTGCTGGGGTATTAATAGGTGTGCCTTAGATCAAGGCAGAGAACCGCATGCTAACTGCATCTTTGACTGTAAAATACAAATAAAGTAAGATCGGTTAAACAGAGTGATTGCTCCAGGGAAGCCCAGGGTATGCGTCATGGTTTTGATACACATGGCCCGATGCAGAGATTACCGCATGACCTACCCCTCTTTGCCTGTCTGGAGGTAATGCGCTGGATGTAGGGTAGTTTTTTTTATATGTTGGTTCTCAACCAGGTGTGGATCATTCACCTGAATGTTTCCTGGGTTTCGGGTCACAAGGTTAGAGATGAATTGGTGGAGCCATCTTGATCAAAACAATTGCAAGGAATGTACCAATTTAAGATTATTATTGTGCCATATAGACTATGCATAATTCCTTAAAGACAATTCTCTCTCACTGACATTGACGCTCCCTCTAGGTGCTTGCGGCTGAATCCTATCTTGATTTGTTCTGGGCAGGTACAGCTGCCAGAATTTGTATCCTGCTTAGTCTCTTGACTAGGAAGTCTGGTGCCCCTAATAACAGGGCGTTGCAGTAAACAATTCTTCTTAGTACCATGCATTGTATCACTAGCTTCATGACTGGCTGTGGTAGGAATGGAACAATTTTCTTTTGCTTCCTCAGAATACCAACACAGATAGCCGCTGTTTTATTAATATGGTTCTCCATAGACAGGTGTTCATCCATCATTACTCCCAGATTCCATACCACCTGAGCAGTTTCAAGGTTTTCGGAGTGATTCCGGGGTCATGAATAAAGTGGGAGCAAGGATGGCATCCTAGAAAGGGCGCAACACGGGATCTCAGTTTTGTTTTCATTAAACTTTAGCGAGTTTCTCCTTAGCCAGTTTGCCATTTCTTTTAAACACACATGCAGTCTTCCTATCTGGCTTTTGCTGTTGTTACCAGAGACAAGATTAGCTGTGTGTCGTTTTCATAGTTAATTAATGAAATATCTAAAGATTTTATCAAGCTCAGGAGTGGGCCTAAATATGCATTGAAGAGAATGGGCCTCGGAGCTGAACCCTGGGGTACTCCATGTCTAGTTTTCTAAAACTCGGAGTGGAATGGGGAGTACAAATGCTTAGAATCTACCAGATAGATAGGATTTAATGCCCTCCAAAAATTACCTCTACTCCTATCTCTTGCAATCTAAGGATTAGTATTTGGTGTTGAATACCACTGAGAGATCTGGTAATACCAGCACTGCAATCCAACCATTGTCAACTGTCATGATTTATTCATCCATGACCAGAATAAGTGCTGTTTATACCATGTGCGGGCCTAAAGCCCCTTTGTTAATTCTCCAATATTTTGTAGGTTTCCAAATATCTAGTTAACTTTCTACTGACATATTTCTCTAGAGTTTTTACTGGATAAGGAAGTTAAGAGATGACTGCGGTCATTTATATCTGCCCTTGGTTTTTTAAATAAGGGTGACTACGGATTTTTTCCAATCAGCTGGTACTTTACCAGAAGAAAGTGATTGATTACATATTTTTAATAGTCCTCGGGATAGTTCATCTGCTCTTTCTTTGCATAGACTAGGTGGAATTGGGTCTAATGATCCTTATGAGATTGTGGAGGGCAGGGGTCTAAACTTCTCTTCTGTCATCAGCCCAATATTTTCCAGTTTGGTACTGATCGCTTCTTCTTGTGGAAATTCCTTGTTACATATCTTATCTGACTGAGAATCACCAGGTATAGAATACTTGTTGAATAAATGGCTTATTACCTCCTACACGTTCTCTTGGGATATTTCCTTATGGCCAACAGACACTGTTTCACAAATTAAATTTGATAAATTGAGTGACGTTTGATCTCCAAGTTACCGGTTCCTATGTTGAAGTACAAACACTTTATACTAAGTTACCACAACATCTTGGTGTCTTAAAACATTATATTGTTGATGCTTCTAACACCGCTGGAGTGGCACACTTTTTTAAAGTGATCAGGTCTGGATTTGTTTATACATTTCAGACTTTGCTTAGAGTTATTCCGTCCTTTATGCCTTTGTTGTGTTCAAATGTTTTCAGAGGCATTCCAATTGTGCTACTTCTTTTGGTTGCTATTTTGGTTCCATTTTTGTTGATCTCCCACGGCTGTCCCACATCAAGATCTGATGGTAATGGAAGCACCTCCTGTGTGTCTTGAACGCTTGATTCTGTATTTTAGAGAGTCCTTGTTGTGGGGACTGAATGAAAACTGATGTCTGTCCTTCTGGCCCTTGTGGTTTCAGAGAGATCAGCCTGTATTTCACTGCTTAAAGTGCTCTTTCAAGTATACTACTGACTTATGCCTCGCCATGTAAATGTCCCAGTTTCTGGATATAACATGGGGTGGCCGGTAAACTCCACTCTGCAGGCTGAGTTTGCAGAGTTTTTGCCACATGGAGCTATGCTTGGAGTGTGGAATTTGGCAAAAACTATTTCATTTGCCAGTGGAGAGGAGTTTACCTGAGTGCTCGCTGGCATTGCCGCTCATCCCTACATTATTTGAAGAGTCAGGATTTAAATATAGTAGTTACTGCCCTTCTCTACTAGACGGTGTTATTGTCCAACACAAGACTGACAACAATACAGTTTAAAAATCACACAATGTCACAGGAGCTGAGAAGAGGGATCGGTTTACTCTGCGCTCCTTGATGCAGTCTAAAATGATACAGTAGGATTATTTATTAAAACTGAATGGGAAATGATTTGTGGTGCTGAAACTAAATAAAGAAACAAAGACTTTCTTTATGTTTGCACATGCAAGCGCAAGTACCTGGGGCCTTATTTATGAAGGCCTTGCGCCACCGGTGCGTCACTTTTTCCCATGGTAAAAGTGACGCACCGGCGGCGCAAGTCCTTCATAAATAAGGCCCCTGGTGTCAGTTTATGAAGGAGCTAAGGGCGCAGAAGGTTGCTGCTAACGTGTTCAAGTGCTTTGAGCGGCTTCCGGCATGTGCATTGCTGCAGGCGCAGTCTTGACCCATTTCTAGCGCTGATAATCTGAGCAGTAGAAGGTGGTAGGCCAAAAATGCCAAATTGAATATTAAAGTTAAGAAAACTGTTGCTAATGCGAATTGATTGTCCTACCATAAACTGCATAGGTAGGGTCTTTAATGTCTGCCGAGGAGGTCCTGGTTCTGGCCCTAGCCTGAATTATTGGTTCAGTAAAAGGGATGTGAAGGGGATAGAGACATTTGGCGTGATAAGAGAGGAGTGTGTTAACAGCTTAAATACCCTTATGTCTTTTAGTTTTTACAGCTGCTAATTACTCTTCATCTCGTAAGAGCTGCTGCCAGGGTCGGAACTCCGCCCGCTTGCAGAGCTCCGCAGAAATGTGTGGTGTTCTTTGGTAACTCTGCGGAATGTTCTAGAGAGAAACTTTCCAAGCTATGCCCAGACCAATTGTGTTCTCCTGTGATTCTGCTCCCTTTGCTGTAATTAAGAGCCTGTTACGGAGGTTCATTCAACTTCTGATTCTCTCTACGGAGGCTGCACTCCTGCCACAGTGACCCTCAACTTCTGGAGACTGGGCTGGAGATGACTCTTTTTGCCACTTGGATCCTGTTCTACCAATTTCTGTTGATGTGGGTTCTGTGGAAGTGGGTTCTGATATTCGAAATGTGTGGCACCCTCGCGATTTCAGAACTTTCTCTCGCAGAAATAAGAGGAAATTGTGTGTTTTTAGCTAAAGTTTGAGGTTTGCAAAGGCATCTGGCTAAGACAACCTGGTGAGCCTAGCCCCATCCTAGACTCACCTGGGTGCTTAGATTCCAGAAATGTGTGGGGTTGGTAGGTTTCCCTGGGTGCCAGCTGAACTAGGGCTCAAAATCCACACCTACCCAAATTACAAAAAAGGGTTGGTTTTGAGAGGAAACATTTGATCTGTCTATGTTGGGGTATGGGCTCTTTCCTGTCACAGGCGCTAGGCCCAACTACATAAACGAGGTACCATTTTATCAGGAGGCATAGGAGACCACTGGGTGATAGGAGATTTGTGGCTCCCACAAAATCCAGAACTTTCCTTCACAGACATATGAGGAAAATGTGTGTTTCAGCTACAGTTTGTGATTTTCAAGGGCTTCTGGATAAGAAGACCTGGTAAGAGCCACACAAGTCACACTACCCTTCATGTCTGACTGGCTGTACCTGACATCAGGCGTTTCCCCAGGTGACTGGAAGGGTAGAGGCTGGTTTTGCAGTGGTGGTGGCCAGTTCTGTTACTGGGGGCTGGCTTTGCAGCAGTTTTACAATATCAGCCCCAGTAACAAAAGCGTTTTCAGCGTTGGGGGCCAAGCAGTGATTCCCCAGGTGTTGGTCAGAGAAATGCTACAGCTGCTTTGGGTTCCCAGTCCAGCTCACTACCCTGGACACCCTGGGTGTCTAGTTTTCAGAAATATCTAGGTATGTATGTTTCCCTGGTGACGGCTGCACTAGGGCACAAGATTCAAAGTTACCCACAAAGCTAAAAAAAGAATGGATTTTCCTGGGTGAAAGATGATGTTTTCAGGTTGGGTGTTGGGGCGTTTTGTATGGCAGGCACTAGACCCAGCCATTCAACTGAGGTATTATTTTTATCAGAAGACTTGTGACAACACAGAATAGTAGAGCATTTGTTATGACCAGTTGGATTTCCCTACATTTGTGGCTTCAAAATGTAAACTAGTGTGCAAGAAAAAAGACATTTTGCAAAATGCCCGCTAAATGGCGATAGTATGAGTAATCCCAAATTCATAGGGTTACAAATAACCACTGTTCCTAAACTGAATATCTTTCAGAAATACATATTTCATTACATTTTTCATGCTTTGTATACAAGTTGCTGAATAGTCTGTGCAAATTGAAAAATAATTTTAAGGTGTACCTCAGTTGTTGTCTCTGAGTATTGTGTGTTCATGGAAAATCTACAAACCCTAATATATTATAGAGACCAGAACGCTCTGTCAGACATATTGGGGTATTGTTTTTTAAATTAGACATCGTAACAAGAAGTTACAGATGAAAACGTGGTCGCAAATTACTGTTTTTACCTACCCATGTTCAATATTTTTTTAGTTCAATAGGTAGGGGCATATTTACAAGAGTTTATCACCACAGGAACGTCACTTTTTGTGACGTTCCTGTGGCGATAAACCCTTTGCCATAATCTCAAGTTGGCGTTAAGCCACTTAAAATGGCTTACTGCCACCATGTGAATAAGGCCCCCTTTCACGCAGCACTTAGCGTGAAATGGGGGGCAATGGGTGTAGTGGTGGCTGTTCCACTACAACACCCATTGCTTTTTGATGCTGCCCCCTATTTACAAGGGCGGCGTAAATCTGAGGCAGCACCAAAATTAAGACCATAAAAAACCCGGTCTTAACAAGGCAAAATGAATAATTTCTCTTCGTTGCACAAGTTACTTATCTTCAGTAACAATATATATTTAAGAAACATTAGTTAGTTATAGATTCCTTACCTTAGAATTACCCCCAGGCGTCAGACTGGATCCAGAAAGTGTTTTCATCAGCAGTGCCTCTGCACGTCGAAAGGTGGCGTCGGTCAGCTTTGCGCTCGCTGTCGGCGTCATGGTCGCTGGGATGACGTTGCGGCAGCTACTTAGACGCCGCCCTCACACGCTGACGTCAGTTCTGTACACGACTCTCCACGCCAGAAACGCAGGGCCATGCAAGAAACTGACCACTGGTGCACAAAACTAGGGCCCTGAAAGGATGTCCTAGAAATCAGTTCGCAAAAAAGGGAGGATGGGTGGGACAGTAAGGAATCTATAACTAACTAATGTTTCTTTACAGATGTATCGTTGCCGAAGGTAAGTAACTGGTGCATCTGAAAGAAACACGTTATTTATAGATTCCTTACCTTAGAATAGATACCCCAGCAATACCAATCCCGGTGGTGGGTCTGCAAATCCAGATCACACCAGAAAATCCTGGAGAAAGGAATGGCCAAAGAAGCCGTCTCTCTGGACTTGGCTGTCCAGGCAGTAGTATTCGGTGAAGGTGTGCAGTTATGCCCACGTGGCCGCCTGACAGATGTCATTAAGAAGAACTCCTCTTCCCAAGTCAGTAGTGGCTGCCGTCGCCCTGTTGGAATGGGCGCGTAGTCCGACTGGAGGCTCCTTTTTAGCCATAGAATAACAAGCATTAATACACAACACAACCCATCGAGAAATGGTGTGTACGACCTTCTTTGAGCCTTGTTGCCAACAAAACGTTGATCATCCACCCAGAACTGTTTTGTGCGATCCAAATAGAAGGAGAGCGCACGTTTTGGGTCAGGACGGTGGAGCCACTCTTCCTCCTTTGAAGGATGCGGAGTCGGAAAGAAGGTGGGCAAAGTGATGGTTTGCCCGATGTGGAAGGTAGTGACCACCTTAGGAAGGAAGGATGGACAGGTCCTGAGAACCACCTTGTCCCGATGGACAGACAGGAAAGGAGGTTTGGAAGAAAGGGCCTGGAGCTCACCCACCCTTCTAGCAGAAGTGATGGCTACCAGGAAAGCAGTCTTAAGAGTCAAGAGTCTTAAAGGACAGTTATGAAGGGGCTCAAAGGGAGCACACTTTAAATAGGTAAGGACAAGATTCAAGTCCCACTGAGGCATAATGAAGGGGATTGGAGGAAAAAAATGTGTTAAGCCTTTCAAGAAACGGTTAACTACCGGGAACTTGAAAAGAGAAGGCTGATCTGGCAGCTGAAGGAAGGCAGAGATGGCTGAAAGATAGCCCTGGATAGTGCCCAGAGCAGAGCCCTGCCAGGCTAAAGGCAGAAGGAGCAAGAATACTTCAGAAAGAGGGGCAGTAAGGGGATCCACAGCCTTTGTTGTGCACCATGCCAAAAATGTATTTCACCAGCAGGCATGTACCGTCTTAGCGGAGTGACGCCTGGCTACCAAGATCACGTCACAGACTTTGGGAGGCAGGTCGAAAGACGTCAACAGCTGCCGTTCAATCTCCACTCAAGGAGGTGGAGACTTGACAGGTCCGGGTGGAGGACCGTCCCCTGCTGCTGCAACAGAAGATCCTCCCGAAGAGGCAGTCTGATCGGAGGATCGAAGGCCATGTTGAACAGCTTGGGATACAAGACTCTTCGTGCCCAAACCGGAGCCACATGAATGACTTGGGCCTGGTCGCGCCTGATCTTCAGCACTCTGAGCGAAAGTGATATAGGTGGAAAAGTGTACAACAGATCACAACACCACTTGCGACAAAAAGCGATGCAGTGCGACTACTGCCTTAGAAATTCCAAAATGCAGAATTGCTGACATTGCGCATTCTCTTTGGTGATGAATAGATCTAACCAAGGCTCTCCCCACTGTCGAAAGAGACCTTGCACCACCTCCGAGTGAAGATGCCATTTGTGATCCATTGTGCACCTGCGGCTCAGTTTGTCCGCCCTGGCGTTTAGAGAACCTGCTAGGTGTTGAACCACCAGGGATATGCCCTGAAGTTCCAGCCATGTCCAAAGGCAGAGGGCCCCACCCTGCCCTGTTTGTTGCAGTACCACATGGCAGTGGTGTTGTCCGTGAATGTGAACACTACTCTTCCCTGGACAGAGGGAAGGAATGCTTTCAGTGCAAGACGAATTGCCCATAGCTCCAGAAGGTTGATGTGAAGCCCTGACTCCGCCAAAGACCAGAGACCTCTCCCATGTGGCCACCTCATCCCAGAAGAGATATATCCGTCACCACAGTCTGGTCTGATTGGGGAAGGGAGAGGGATCTGCTATTGACCCAGTCCTGGTTTGTGAGACACCACTTCAGTTGTTGTGCAGTGTCCTCCGAGATCTGGATGCAATTGGACTGATTACCCTGATGCTGCGTCCACTGGAACTTCAGGTCCCATTGCAGAGCCCGCATATCACACCCAGCATGATCGACCAGCAGGATGCAGGAGGCCATGAGGCCCAAAACCTCAGGGTCATTCTGACCGAAACCAGGTGTAAGAGAAGAGTATGCTAATAATTACAGAGCAAAGTAATGAAGAGTGCTTTGATTGAAGAGTTAGGCCTAACCATTGAACAATACAGGTTAAAGTTCAGAGATACCCAAAAGGCACAGACTCAGAACTGGGTTGACTTTGTATATTGTGCTACTAAGGCTCTGGAGGGCTGGTTACTTGGCAGTAAGGTGGGCCATTTTAAAGGATAGTACTACTTAAATAAGAGGGAGCAGATCCTTAATAATTGTCAAAATCAGCTGTTGCATCAGTACTTGGTGGCCTCTGATCTGACTTCTCCCCAAGAATTGGGTCAGAAGGCAGACAAGTGGGTCAGAACCAAGGTGAGGCAGAAGGTTCAGAACCAAGGTGACCCTAAGAAGCAAGATTCTAAATCTCTGACAAGGGTGGGGAAAAGGGTAAAGACCAGAAGTAATTTCAAGGTCCCCAAAAATCTGCATCTGGCGGGGAGTCCCAATCTAACAAAGGACAATGCCAAAAGAAACCATGGTGTAAAATCTGTAAACAGAAAACCCATTGGACTAGTGATTGTACAGAGTCCAAAGACTCAACTCAAGCCACCATTGCCCCTAAGGTAACTGTTCCCCCTAGTTCAGCTCCAAGTGGTGGTACTAAGAATAATGGTGTAGTAGGGTTAACCCGGGGTTCTGAGATGGACTCTGGCCTAGTCAGAGATCCAACTTAGGCTGTTCTGATCTGTGATGGAGGCATGGATCTGTCCTCCTTTCTGAGTCGCAGTAATCTGGAAAAAACAGACAGAAGCCTTTAATTAATGGAAAAGAGGCTTTGGCATTCAGGGACACAGTGGCAAGTGTCACAATGGTGACACAAGACCTTGTGGCTCCTGAGCAGATCATACTTGGTGAAATGTGCCAAGTGACCAATGCTAGCAATGTCAGGACTGACCATGCTCTGGCAGTTGTTAATTTCACCTGGGGAGGGATAACTGGTCTAAAGAATGTTGTGGTAAGTGCAGACCTCCCTGTTTAATGCTTGCTTTGCCATGATTTAGAGACTTCAGCTTGGGCTGAAGTGGAGCTCAGGACCCATGCAGAAATGTTAGGAATCCCTGCACATGTGTTTGCTGTGACCGGGTCACAGGCCAAAATGTCTAAAGCTGAACAGGCCCTGGATTCTGGAAGAATGGACCAGGTGCCTTCCAAGAAGAGGAGCAGTAGGGTTCCAGATGAGCTTGAGCCTGATCAGGTTGAGTTCTTGGGGACAGGGGGGCCTTCCAGGGCAGATCTGAGTCAGGAGCAGATGAGCTGTCCCTCTCTTGAATCCCTCAGACAGGAAGCTACTGCTGAGGCTGCTGGGAATGCTAGTGGAACCCATACAATATATTGGGATGATGGACTCCTGTATTCAGAGGGTAGAGATCCCAAGCCTGGTGCCTCCAGGAGGTTGGTTATACCTCTGAGGTTCAGGGGCTTCCTATTAACACTAGCCCATGATATTCCCTTAGCAGGTCACCTGGGCCAAAACAAGACTTGGGACAGGATTGTCCCTCTTTTTCATTGGCCCCATATGTCTGAAGACACCAAGGAGTTTTGTCGGTCCTGTGTCACCTGTCTAGCCAGTGGCAAGACAGGTGGTGCAACAAAGGCCCCCCTGATACCACTACCTGTGGTGGGGGTTCCCTTTGAAAGAGTGGGGATTGATATAGTTGGTCCCATTGATCCTCAGACAGCGTCTGGGTACAGATTTATCCTGGTGGTGGTGGACCATGCCACTAGGTACCCAGAAGCCATTCCACTTAGGACCACCATAGCTCCTGTGGTGGCAAGGGTCCTCTTGGGAGTATTCTCAAGCGTGGGTTTTCCCAAGAAAGTAGTATCGGACAGAGGTACTAACTTCACGTCTAGTTACTTGACTGCAATGTAGAAGGAGTGTGGAGTGAATTACAAATTCACCACATCCTATCACCCACAATGCAATGGTTTAGTTGAGAGATTCATCAAACCCTTGAAGGGTATAATTAAAAGTCTCCCAGAAAAGCTTAGGTGCAGATGGGACATCCTTTTGCCCTGCCTTTTATTTGCCTACAGGAAGGTTCCTCAAAAGGGGGTTGGTTACGTGTCTGGTGAAGAGGGATGGGAGTTACCTCTCAAACCCCCTAAACAGGACATATTGGACTAGGAACTTGGTCTCCGCTCCAGCATGGCAGAGTATATGAAAAAAGGCAACTAAAAACCTTGAGGCTAGCAAGGAATTGCAAAAATCCTGGCATGACCAAAAGGCTGTGCTGACTGTTTACCAGCCAGGACAGAAGGTGTGGGTGTTGGAGCCTGTGGCCCCAGTAGCCCTCAAGGACAAGTGGAGTGGCCGCAATACAATTGTTGAACAGAAGGTAGAGGTTACCTATTTGGTAGACCTTGGAACTCCCATGAAGCCCCCATGGGTGCTTCATGTCAACAGACTGAAACCATATGTTGACAGGGCAGACATGGGCTTGTTCATGGCTACTGATGAGGGACAGGAGAAAGAGAGTGATCCACTCCCTGACCTGCTCTCACAGAACCCTGATGATGAGTCAGTGAATGGTGTAGCCTTGGCAGGCAGCCTCACTGCCCAGCAGCAAGCTGATTGTAGAAAGGTGCTCAATCAGTATAGACATATATTCTCTCTGACTCCAAGTCAGACTACCTGGTGCACTCATGAAGTGGACACTGGAGACAGCCTGCCTGTTAAAAATTATATTTGCAGGAAACCTGACCATGTCAGGGACTGTATCAGGACTGAAGTCCAGAAGATGTTGGATTTGGGAGTTATTGAACCCTCAGATAGCCCTTGGGATAGTCCAGTAGTCTTAGTGCCTAAACCTCACGCCCAGGGTGGTACGAGAGAGATGAGGTTTTGTGTAGACTACAGGGGTCTCAATGCAGTCACTAGGACTGATGCCCATCCAATACCCAGAGCAGATGAGCATATAGATACTTTGGCCTCAGCCAAGTTTCTGAGCACATTTGAACTGACAGCTGGCTACTGGCAGATCAGATTAGCTGATGATGCAAAGCCTAAGACAGCATTTTAAACCCCTAGTGGGCACTATCAATTCGTGGTGATGCCCTTTGGTTTGAAGAATGCACCTGCCACTTTTCAAAGGTTGGTGAAAAAAGTCCTAACAGGCCTGGTAAACTATAGTGCAGAACATCAAGATGATATTGCTGTCTTTAGCTCCACCTGGGAGGATCACCTGGTCCACCTGAGAAATGTTTTGGAGGCCCTATAGAAAGCAGGCCTAACTATCAAGGGTACTAAGTGCCAGATAGGGCAGAGCTAGGTTGTGTACCTGGGCCACCTTGTGGGTGGAGGCGAGGTTCAACCATTGCAGAGCAAAATCCAGGCCATCATGGCCTGGGTTGCTCCAACTACCCAGACTCAGGTCTAACTACCCAGACCTGGGCCTAACTGGGTACTACAGAAGATTTGTCAAGGGGTATTGATCCATTGTGACCCCCCTGAATGACTTAACTTCTAAGAGAATGCCTAAGAAAGTTCAGTGGACAGTTAGCTGTCAAAAGGCATTTGATGACCTGAAGCAGGCCATGTGTACTGCTCCCGTTCTGCAAAGTCCTAACTACTGCAAAGAATTCATTGTCCAAACAGATGCATATGAGTTGGGGTTAGGGGCCGTGCTATCACAATTGAATGATGAAGGTCAGGACCAGCCAATAGCTTTTTTTTTATATATTTCTTTTTATTAACTCAAAGCATCAAAAGAAATGACACAATACAGATGAATCACACCATAATTTGCAGTACATTTGATAAGATGTGGAGGGGAGTCAAACCAAAAATCACATTATAAAGGGTATCATGGGGATGGGGGAACATTAAATACAGAATTTCGAGGTAGTGTACAAATTTCGCCTCTATACTGATTCCATTGATTCCAAATTAGATCCCACTTCCGAGGACGTCCTCTCGCAATATACACAGTTTTTTCTCTAAACATACTCCAATCCAAATCCTTCTTCCAGTTATCAAGGGTAGGAGGGATCTCAGCACCCCATTGTTGGGCAATATTCATTTTAGCAAAATTATAACCCAGTGTGGTCCACTTTGTCTGCGCGTTGTTCAGATCCGTAGGTTCCCAAACATTAAGAAGGCACCTTCGCGCCTCAGGTAAGAGTGGGACTCCAGTGACCTCCTGAATAAGATTATGGATCTTACCCCAGTACTCAGTCATGTAGCGACACTCCCAGAGAACATGCATGAAAGTACCCACCAGACCACATCTCCGTCTACATAACCCTTCCTCTGACAATCCCATCTGTACAAGGCGAGGGCCAGTAACATAAACCCTGTGCAGTATTTTTAATTGTATCAGTCTCAACCTCTCAGGAATCGCTACTACTTTGGGGGAGGACACAGCTGATTGCCATCTCCTATCCACTTTACCTTCAGATCCCCCAGTAAGTCATCCCTACTATTGATAAGTTTCCTATAGATCAGGGAGATCGTTTCATCATGGAGGTGACCATCTAAGATCCTATCCTCAAGAGGCAAGGCCTCCGGTAAATTTTCCCCCACAGACAAAGCAGCCGTTAAAGAATGTCTGACCTGTAAATAGCGGAAGTGCTCCGAGACAGAGAGCTTGTACTCTACTTGCAAGTCTTCAAACGATTTCACTCGCCCCTTGTTCCACATATCCTTAACAGTTGAGATCCCTATCAGCTCCCACTTATCAAATCCCTTGGTATTCTACAGTTTACCTAATTTCTCTGAGGCAAAGAGTGGGGTAGCCTGTGTTAATTTATTTTTCCAACCCAGAGAACTCGTGGTATCCTACCAGATTTTTACCGCATGCTTAGTCGGTCCCGTGAGACCAAGTTTCACCGGGTTAGTATACAGTGCTCTGTTGTAATTGCCATCTGGTAAAAGCCATTTATCCATGGCATATCCCGGATCCTCAACTGGCCCATAAGTCCCATGATTGATAGCTGCCAACTGAGAGACCCAGTAATAGCGTTTGATGTCCGGGAGGGCGATACCACCATCATACCACGGGATCGTCAACTTGGCCAATGCAATGCGGGGCCTCCCCTCCCATAACAGACTTCACTGAAGTCCCTCTACCTCGCGGAAATAATTTGCGGGCACTGGATCTAAAGTATTCTGAAGGGCATAAAGGAAGCGCAGAAGGAACATCATCTTAAAGAGGGCCGCCCGGCCTAACAAAGAGATTGGAAGCCGTCGCCAATGAGCAGAGTCACTTCTAAGCCGCTCCAGTGGGGGAAGTAGATTTTCAACATATCTAGTTGTTGCATCCAACGAAACAAAGATACCCAGATATTTAAATCCATTCTTGGCAATCTGTATATGACAGTTTCTCGGAGGGACCGGGGCCTCTCCACTAAGGACATATGTTGTAGCCACAACATGAGACAAGGGGTTAAGTTTAAACATGAAGCTTTATTCATAAGCAACAAGACATCAGCGCGCCCACCGCCTTCAGTCAGCCGGGAAGAACTGACAGCTGGCGTCAGGCGCTTGACTTAGAACGTTCGTCATTCCAATATTCCACGGCGTAGCGCGGAGTGGAATGACGTCACAACATACCCCCCTTTCCTCTACACGCAGGTAGGGAATAAAATAAAACAATGATAGGGAACGGTATGTAAATGTCAGAAACAAAGAACATTAACAACAGATCATCCTACAATGAAATCGGGCAAATGCTGAGGGAGTCTCCCAGCCCGTAAGGGTCTCTGATAGGGTTGGGCTCCATGAAGATCATATGAATCATCATTTGTGTTAATTGGCCTTTGACCAGTGCTCAGGTTATCCCCACCGGGGCCTGGTGCCCTCACTTCAACACCTGTGCGAGCACTGTTGAGCAATTGCAGGTCATGGGCCAACATGTACCCAGAACATGAACTCTTGGTACCTCCGTTACTAACCAAGGTTTTAGGAATGCGGTCTCTTGAGCAGTACTTTGCTACCCTACGTCGATTCCACTTTTCCCCATTCTCCAGCACAACATAGAATGGGTGTGCTTCCTTTACCTTGTAAGGTCCTCGAAACTTGCATAAACCTCTCACCCATCGTCCAGAACAAACTTTGACCCAGTCACCCACATTTATGCTGGGCACGTTCTCTTCCTTGACTTGCACTCTACAGGAAGCATGCTCAGGAATTCTCGCATCACAACCATCATCTTTCTTCCCTTCAATCAGTTCTTTGATCCACGGAGGCACCAGTTTAGAAGCTGGTTTCCTACCTCGCATGGCGACGAAGGGGACAACTCCAGTGGTAGTATTCTCAGTTGTGCGATAGGCCCATACCAACTCGCTAAGAGTCTCCTCAATGTCAAGGTTATTGGTTATTGCCAACCCAATTGCACCCTTAATCATGCGACAATCCCGTTGGATTGTGGGTTATACAAAGTGGTGAATGTATGTTTTATACCACACTCGCTCAGAAAGTCTCTCATCTCACCAGAAGTCAGCTGGGTCCCGTTGTCCGTGATAAGAACAGTGGGGTGACCCTCCTCTTTGCAAATCATGCGCAAAACCTTAATGGTGGTTCGGGTGGTTATTTCAGGAAGTAAATAGACAATGAGCCATCGAGTATGCACATCCATTACTACCATCCCAAATCTTTTACTGGGGTGAACACCCGGCATAGGCCCAATAAAATTGAGGCATACACTGTGCCACACTACACCCTGTCGTAATTTGACAATGGCCGGTTTAGCGCTTAGCTTTGCTACACGTTATTTCCCTTAACTTGGCCTTACTCGAAAACGCCATTTTGTATGTTACGGCAGCCATTTTAGGGAATGAGCGGCCTCGTGGTCAGCATGCCCTTTAGTCCTTTGTCCGTGCCGCTGACCACAGGCTATTTTTAGTAACGGTCAAGCTCGTACATGCGCAGTTCCAACTGACCAGTCACCCCTCAGGAATGTTCCGCCAAACTGACCAGTGGAGTTGTAACCCCTCCCATGAGTTGGCTGTGCTCCAAAAATGACCATATATGTACATAAACTCTGTAACCTTGTACCTCCTATCTTTTTATTACCTGTAAAGTGTATAAAAGAAGGACTCACACCAACGTTCGGTGTGATACTTCTTGCATTGCCGAAGGGTGCTGTAGGAATGTACCACCACCCCATGGGGTCTTAATAAACTTGTCTTTTGTACTTTTCAGTTTCCGTGCCAACAGTTCTTTTGGTGTAAGTGGGTATTTCTGCGGAGCATGTAGGCCTTGGCAACCCAATACCACAAATTGGCGACCACGAAGGGACTCATCGGTGACTCGGATGCCCGAAGGAGAGGTCGTGACGAAGGATTGGAAACTCGCCATGGACGCGTACGCTGTCACTGAGTGACCCGAGTCTTGGCACCCACGGTGTTTTCTTCCTTTCCTTCTGATCTGACCTTCCAGGTGGCGCCGGTCTCCGACTGAGATCCTGATCGTCTGCGTTGCTGTACAGTGCCCGTTTGGCTGATTCGATTAAAGACCTTTGCAGTTGGAACCTGGATATTTGAGATTGGGTAAGATTTGTGATCGGTAAGGTAGTCTACGGACGCTTACTGAAGTTCTATGATTGTGACTACGATTTGAGTTAGCTAACATTTTGACTTTGTGAACTTTGAATATATATGTGTAGTGCACTCCACATAGGCAGGCATGTAGAGATGTTTCTCTAATTTCGTTTGTATTCTGAGCGGCACATTTGTGTGAAGTACTGTAAGTGCCATTTTTACGGTATCACGCTTTCGTGGTACTTTTTGAACATGCTTGTTTTAAGCACACTCCGAGGGATGTGCTGTCTTGGAAATGGTACCACAATTAGGTTAGCGGAATCTCAGCCGGCTCCTCCAGAAGGAACTCCCAACCGTGAGATGTATGTCAAATTCGGCCTTCCCCCTATACTGTACAGTAAATTATGGCATAAATACACTAGAACTGATCCCGAGTTGCAATGGCCACTACATGGGTCGTTTGATTTGCGAAAGGTTCAGTTTGTGGAGCAATGTTCGTTTCAGCGCAGGTCTAGACAAGATATGTTTGATTGTGTGCGGATGTGGGAGAAAGCGGTGCGTGAACATATGAAGCGTGAAGTTGCCTTGGCGGACAAAGAGCAGCGCAAGGCTGCTCGAGATAAAGCTTTACAGCTTGAGGAAAAGGAGGCGCAGGAAAAGAAAGAGAGGGAGGCACGGGAACGTAATTTGCAAACGACCGGTCAATTTCCTATTCGACGACCGCTTTATCCTGTCCTTAATAATGAAATTGATGATTTTTCGTTATTAGATCGATCTCTTCCTCCGTACGTTCCTCCTACGGCTCCGACGGAAGATTCTGGTGATGAAGAACAGCATAATTCGGATAAGGCGGATAAGTCAAGTGTCAGGTTATCTGCGGAGAGATCCGCGGAACTGCGTAGTTGTGCTAGAAAATTTAATTTAAATCATATAACTGTGTCAGACGTTGTTGCCGAAAGGAGTAAATGGACGGAACGAGAATTGATGTGTTTTTTGAATACTTTTGCAGATGAAGTTGTTACTCGATTTCGTAAATATTCAGAGACTTTAGAACCTAAGGCTGTGTCGGTTCATCGTGAGAATTTGGATAAAGGTTTATTTGTTCTTGCAGATGTCGATGCTCTTTTTAAACAACTGATCCAGCTACGGGATGAGGCGTCCAGGTTGCGGGAAGAAAGGAAAAAAGATAAGGAGTCCGTGCCGGGGCCAACAGAGCAGTCCAAGGAGTGTTCTCTCCGGGGTTCAGATAAGAATTCTAAAGTGCATGTTATGCGTATGCGTGAAGCTGCACCTTTGTATTTTCCTCCAAAAGGGTCTGGTACGGATGAGGATAAAACATCGGCAAACGCAAAGGGGTATTTTATATATAATTGGGTGTATACGCCTTGGAATAGAGCAGATGTTATGGCACTAAAAAACGCTTTACCCGATCTTCGTAAAAATCCAGCCGCATTCTATGAAGGGGTGGAGGGGGCCATTTCCTCTTGTGTTATGACTCTTGTTGATATAGATCTCTTTTTTGGGTTAATTCTTCCGCCTGATATGTGGAGGTCGATTCGTAAAACTAATGATCAAGCGATGCTTGGGGCAACTTGGAAAGAAATAAACCAGGCTGATTTAGACAGGGAACCTGCATGTAAACCATGTGATTTGATTTTAGACCTTTGTCAGGGGGTTCCTACCTGCCACAACTCTGCTGCTGATGTTTGTCCCTCTTCGTTTCCACCTCGGCACACACAGGATGTTCGTGCACCTTCCACGGCCGCCTGGGCTTGCCCGGGGGCGGGGCCTTCATCGGTGACGTCGTACCCTGATGTCCAATCATCTTCCACGACGGCGCTGATAACGCGAGGTTTCGAACAGGAGGGCGTGAACGCCGGAGCAGCACACGAAGCATCGGACGTCTTCGCCGCTGGACGGAAGGAACCCGGAACCGGATTGCTCGAGGAGACTGAAGCAGGAGACGGGGAGAGACCGACAGCAGGAGAGCCAGGAGGCCAACGGAACCACGCTTCGCCCAGCCACACTTCACCTGGAGAAGTGTGGCACCGCAAGGTACGAGCTCGTATACGGGGACTCTTTCAGTCGGAGGGAGGAAACGGTTAAGGGGCGGGAGAGAGTGACTAAGGGACGGGATTGTATAAGGTGCCGCCTTGGTAAAGAAACACGACAGAAGGTGATGGTCCCTGGTGTCCCCCTCACGCCCCTACCCTACCCTTTCCACGTGTCGGATAAACAACGCAGTCCAGTAATGTGGCGTTTTCTTTCTTTCTTTTCCTTTCCGCGCCACGCCCCCTGGGAGTAAGAAGATCCTCCTACAGATGTACCATCCGGGACCCCTGGCCTGACGGAGGAAACTACTTTATATCCGACCTACAGTTCTGTTATCCTATGGACTTTAATAAATCCTTCAGTACCACTATACTTTCCTCTGTGATTTTACCTCATTGCTCGCTATCCCAGCACTCGCAACCCTTACAACCTTCCAGCGGCTATTTTAACTAAACTAAAAACGCTTGTTCCTTCTAAAAAGATTGATTGGACTATGCTAGCTTCGTGCAAACAAAAGTTAGATGAATCGGTATCAGATTTCTTTACACGTTTCGAAGAAGCGTTTCATGATTACAGTGGTCAATCGTTAACAGATGATACGGGTAGGCATCTGTTTGTCGATAAGTACGTGGCTAATATCCTACCGGAGATTGCAAAGCGGTTAAAAGCGAGTGAAAGTTCCTGGACCACGGCAACCCCTACGTCTTTGTTAACTATGGCTCAGTATTATGAACAGCAGGAATTAGAGGCTAAAGAAAGTGCAGATAAGAAAACTAAAGAATTGAAAACGAAGGTGATGCTAGCGCAGGTTCGCGGGACGCAATCTAGAGGGAATGATAGAGGTAGGCGAGGAGGGGGTAATGCGTCGTACGGTCGTACTGATATAGCGGAGGACCAATGTGCATATTGTAAAGAGTTTGAGCATTGGGCTGAAGATTGTCCGGTACTTCGTGAGCAGCGTCAGCGTGGTCGAGGAGGTGGAAGGGCGAGGAATAATTATTCAGGAGCGAGAGGTGGCGGAAGTGATCGTGGTAGGTTTGAAACGAGGGGCCGTGGTCAGGATGAACAAAATACTTTTGATAGACGAAATCAATATAAGATCCCGGAGAATGAGAATGTGGAGCATCAGGATTATGTGCATGCATAGGAATGCGTAGGATGGGGTACGGAATCAGTTGAAGTGCCAGTAGATCAAAGAGGTCCATATGTATCAGCGGGCATTTTGGGTTCTACTGATCAGTTTTTAGTTGACACAGGAGCTACTCGTAGTGCTTTGTCCAAAAACTTGGTTCCAAGGGCTCCCCTGTCTGGCGAAACGATAACATGTATAGGGTTTGATGGCACACCCTCTCCTAGCCCATTATCACAACCTCTTGCACTTTGCATTGACACATTTTTCAGCTTTGGTCCATTTTTGTTGTCACCTCACACTCCAGATAACATTATGGGCATTGATTTGCTCAAATATTTTCGAGCAACGATACGCTGCGCTCCCGAAGGAGTGCGGGTTATTTTGAATGACAATTACCCAGATTCAGACAGATTTTGTACCATACAGGAAATTGAAGCATTAGCCTCTCTCCCTCATACGTTGTGGGCGACCTCAGATACGGATGTGGGACAGATGCTTATTCCACCTATTCGAATTACTGTCAAGGAGGGAGTACTTTTGCCACGTGTACCACAGTATAAGATTTCTAGTAGTGGAGGAAGTTCCTTACAATGTCTGTAATAGCCCTATTCTCCCGATTCTTAAGAAAGACACTGACGACAAAGTCTATCGATTTATTATTGATTTGAGAGAAATTAACAAAATTGTCATCCCTCAATATCCAGTGGTGTCTGATATCACGACATTGCTTACATTGGTCCCTCCAACAGCGACGACCTTTACTGTCATTGATCTTAAAAATGCATTCTTTTCCATTCCCATCCATCCAGACAGCAGATACTTATTTGGCTTTACGTTAAATAATAAATCGTATAGATTTTGTCGTGTTCCTCATGGTTACACAGAGAGTCCTAGCATCTACAGCCAGGCTTTAAAAAGACAGCTTGACACTTTTGAATTGCAATCTGGAGTAGCCCTTATACAGTATGTTGACGACCTCCTGTTGGCTGCAGACACTTACGCACAATGTGTGGAGAGTACACTGGCTTTGCTTTCCTTTTTGGCTCAGAACAATCATAAAGTCTCTAAGAAAAAGCTTCAATACTGTAGACCCAAGGTGACCTACCTCGGTCATCTTTTGTCTAAGGAGGGGCGTGCATTAACATCTGATCGAATTCAGGCGATTTTAGATACACCAGTCCCCCGCACTCAGAGAGATGTACGCGCCTTCATAGGATTAACGTCCTTTTGTAGACAATGGATCATGGGGTTTTCGCACATTATAAAACCCTTGTTAGCGTTACTGTCTAAAACTACACCAATGCCCCTTGAATGGACAGATGAATGTCAGAATGCTTTTGAACAATTGAGACAGGCCCTTTGCTCTGCACCCGTGTTAGGTACACCAGATTACACAAAGATTTTCACATTGTACGTGCACGAGAAAGATCAGTGTTAGTGCAAGCACATGGGGACAAGCAGAGGCCATGCGCGTACTTCTCAGCCATTCTTGATCCTGTAGCACGAGGGTTACCTGGGTGTTTTCGAGCAGTTGCAGCAACAGCAGTAGCTATACGGCAGAGTGAGGGAATAGTTTTATCGCACAAACTGTTGGTGCTAGTTCCCCATGCAGTAGATGCCCTGTTAAATCAAACAAAGACTCAATATCTCACGAGCGCACGTTTAACAGGATATGAGCTCACACTTTTGGCGCCACATATCACACTGAAAAGATGTGCTACCCTGAACCCTGCTACTTTTTTGCCTTATCCGGTCGAAGAGGGTCAGGAGGAAAAACATCACGATTGTGTTTTCCTGACTGAGGAACAAACAAAGGGTCGTGTCGACTTACAGGATATGCCACTTCCAGATGTGGATGGGGAACTGTGGGTTGATGGATCGTGTTTGAGGCTGCCAGATGGCACGACTTCCGCAGTATATGCGATCACGACACTTAAGACAGTGGTAGAAACAGCACGAATACCACAGAAATCGGCTCAAGCAGCAGAGCTGATAGCCTTGACAAGAGCCTGCGAACTGAGTGCTGGCCTATGTGTGAACATCTACACAGACAGCCGGTACGCCTTCGGAGTAGCGCATGACTTCGGCTTACTCTGGAGAGAGCGTGGGTTTTTGACCTCTCATGGAGTACACATTATGCACGGAGAATTGGTGCGTGATCTCCTAAACGCGTTGTTTTGCCCAAATAAAGTAGCGATAATTAAATGCAGTGCACATAAAAAGGTCACTGACAAAGTGGGACAAGGCAATGCTTTTGCAGACAGTATAGCAAGACAAACAGCTATGTCTCGAAATGACTCCCCCATGTATGTAGCGAAGTCGCAGGCCGAGCGATGGCATGATGCTAGAGCAGAGATACTAGACATCCAAAAATCAGCGACTGAAGCAGAACTTGTAACATGGGCAGCAGAAGGGGTACTAGATGACGAGGGTTGTTGGAGGAGTAAGGACATGGAGAAATGGAAATTGCCTGCAGCTTACTTGCAGGCGATGGTCCAGATGACACACGGATTAGCACATGTGGGAGCTCTTGCAATTACTCGATTGTTAACACGAGTTTGGGAGCATCCTGAGATTGCCAATACTGCTAAGAGAGTAGTGCAGACCTGTTTGATATGTTTACAGCACAATCCTGCAAAAGGGACGCATACTCCGAAAGGAGGTTTCGTTCCACCTTCTGCAACATTCGAGGTACTTCAAATGGATTACATCCAGCTTGAGCGTTGCAATAACCTTAAGTATGCCTTAGTGGTGGTGTGCGCTTTTAGCAAATGGGTCGAGGCCTTCCCCACGAAAGATAATACAGCTTTGACAACAGCTAAGGTTTTGCTCAAAGAGTACTTCCCTCGATTCGGAGTTTGCAAATTTTTGTGGAGCGATAATGGTCCTCATTTTGTTGGGAAAATTGTGGAGTATGTGCTAAAGGGACTGGGGATCCAGCAGATGTTTCATGCTGTGTTCCACCCTCAGTCAGCAGGTCTTGTCGAGCGGTACAATGCCACGTTGAAGTTGAAACTGGCTAAGATTGTGGCGTCCACGTCATTGAAGTGGCCGGATGCCTTGCCGCTAGCATTGCTCTCTCTTAGATCAGTGCCCCACTCTCGAACTGGCCTCACACCGTATGAAGTGGTGTTTGGAAGGCCTATGAACATATGGGGAGTTCCTAAGCCGCGATTGTTACATGATGTGCCTTGTATAATGATGAACGATTATTTGGCACGATTAACAAATGATTTGCTTTCTATTCATCAACAGGTTCGAGAAGCGCTCCCTGACAATCCATTGGAGAGGCCCATAGTCTCCGTCCTGGAGACTATGTTATGGTGAAGTTGTTTGAGAGGGCGAACAGCTTGGAACCGAGGTGGCGTGGCCCCGAGCAGGTCCTCTTGGCGACTCGAACGGCTGTGCGAGTGACCAACAGAAAGCGGTGGCAGCATTCAACTCACTGCCGTCGCGTCTCTCCGGACCTGGTGAATCCTACTGTGTTGTCCGACTACAAAGAGATCTTGGATAAAGAAAAGAGCCCAGCTGTGACATCGGCCGAACCTGAGGGAGCCTTCCCGGACCACACTGTTTCTGGACGACAGCGCTACGATCTGCGGCCAAGATAGGAAGAAGATTTTTTTTGTGGGAGACTGGTTGGTTACCGCTCTGGGGTTTGTGAAACGGAAGCCGGGAATCTCAAGGGGGGGGATCAGTTCTGCCAAGAGTAGCGACACCCGTCTTGACCCCGGAGAAGAAAACAACGGCTACCTCGGAGCTCAGCACCAACGCTTTTATTTTTTGTAGTTGTGTATTTGAGACATTGTGAACTTTTGAACTATGGCGTCTTCTGCAGCACGAGATAAGAGAATTCTTGGTGCCATCTTGTTCGTACTGACAATTGTGGTGATTGCAGTGATAGCCTGAGTAGTAGAACTTGTGGTGCCTGTACGAGAACATTTGCTGCCGACTACCCCGGCTCCATCTGAACATTTTCACTTCACCTTACCCTACCATGAAGAACGGCACCGACAGACTTACTTGAACAATAGCTTCATTCAAATTTTGCATCATACTCATAATATGACGAACACTTCTAATTGTTGGGTGTGTGGGATGTTGCCTGGTCATCAGAAGAAAGGGGGCACACCGCTCATCCCACTCCCGTTTTCCCACAATGGCTCCTGTAATGCCTGGTATACTCTTTTATTCACTCTACGATAGCCAACAAAAGGGGGGGTGCATTTCCGTTTGAACAAAATATTTTACCATGATCGGGATGGCTATCCAGGAGCTGAGGGTACTCGATTCGAATGGGAAGAGTGCCGCCCCGACAATGCATCTGCACCCCGAATTTACAGCAATCAAAGAAACATTAACATGTCCAGCTCTCATGTCATTAATGTTATAGATACTAAGGCTGATCTCTGTATACGTAATAAAGGTACAATCCCGGTTGGAAAAAGTGCATGTAACACCACACTTACATTTGACAGTCCGAATGGCATATCATTTGTGAAGGCTATCATCAGCTCCCTTTAGGATGGCTAGGTACATGCTATATCTCCTTTGTATTGCCCCCTGTATTCATTGCCCCACCGATGTACCACAATGATTACGTGTTATACCACGATTTTGTGTTAAATAGAGGTAGACGTGCTGTGGTCTTGGATGATATCGACCAGACTGATACTGCCTTACAGCAATATGTAGACTTTAATTTGGGATTGTTTTCCTTTGTGGGGGCTGCTTTAAACAGTCGGAAAATACGAACACTGACCCGTGTTGTTGAGGCTGTAGCTAATGACACTGCTATTGCATTAGGAAATATAACGGAAGAACTTAAAATATCCAGAATTGTTACGCTTCAGAACCGAATGGTTCTTGATGTGGTTCTAGCTGATCGAGGGGGGGCATGTAGAATTATCGGAAGTAGCTGCTGCGTTTACGTGCCAGATAACTCGCCATCTGTATATGATGCGATTTCCAAACTTCACAAAATCGCTGCTGAAATACACCCGGACAATGGTACATGGACTCTTTCGGGGTGGTTCTGGTCAATGCTTAGTACTTGGGGCTGGAAGCTGCTGACGATTTTATGTATCATAGTTGGGATACTATTCTTTGTATGTTTATGTATACAATGTGGCCCTGCCTTATGTTCTATGTGTTTATCAGCCTGTATTCCATCTAGACGAGCTCTTGCCCAAAAAGAATTGATGCTTCATAAAGAAGTAGCTCAAGTAATGTCAATTGATATCGAAGATGAGTATCCCGACTATGTCCACTATGAGGTAGCTTCAGCTAAACGCTAAAAGGGTCGTCTGTCGTAATTTGACAATGGCCGGGTTAGCGCTTAGCTTTGCTACACGTTATTTCCCTTAACTTGGCCTTACTCGAAAACGCCATTTTGTATGTTACGGCGGCCATTTTAGGGAATGAGTGGCCTCGTGGTCAGCATGCCCTTTAGTCCTTTGTTCGTGCCGCTGACCACTCGAGTTTGCCCAGCAACAGGCTATTTTTAGTAACGGTCAAGCTCGTACATGCGCAGTTCCAACTGACCAGTCACCCCTCAGGAATGTTCCGCCAAACTGACCAGTGGAGTTGTAACCCCTCCCATGAGTTGGCTGTGCTCCAAAAATGACCATATATGTACATAAACTCTGTAACCTTGTACCGCCTATCTTTTTATTACCTGTAAAGTGTATAAAAGAAGGACTCACACCAACGTTCGGTGTGATACTTCTTGCATTGCCGAAGGGTGCTGTAGGAGTGTACCACCACCCCATGGGGTCTTAATAAACTTGTCTTTTGTACTTTTCAGTTTCCGTGCCAACAGTTCTTTTGGTGTAAGTGGGTATTTCTGCGGAGCCTGTAGGCCTTGGGAACCCAATACCACAACCCGGATCATGGATTGAATTAGGAACGGTTTGGGGTCCCACCTTGAGTCTCTTCTCACTTTTGCAACACTCATTGCACCTTTCAACCCAATCTACCACCTCACCATCCATACAAGGCCACCAAAATTCGTTCCTCAACCGTTTCCTCGTATGGTCTGGCCCATATGTCCTTCATGTGCCAAGTCAAAGAGTCTTTTCCGAATCCCAAATGGGGGAATTATTTTGTCCCCACGCATGATAACCTGACCAGCAACAGTTGACAATTCGTCAATTACTGCATTAAAAGGTCTAATGCTGATGGGCAGGGTGCTTTCCCTACGTCTACCCTTTGAAACAAGGTTCATCACATTCTTAAGAATTTCGTCCTTAGACATAGCTTCCTCCCACTCTTTTTTACTGACTGCGCCACTAATCCACTGGATTACATCCTCAAGACTAGAAATGGCCCCTTCACTTTCTCTTTTTGATACTCCTGTCCTGTCTACATCTTCCCAATTCAAGGACAGTCGTGACATGCAGTCGGCCTGTACATTGCGCCAACCCTAAATAAACTCTCCATCAAAATTGTACTCCTGTAGTCTAGAGGCTAACCTTGCTAGTCTGGCTGACCCCTTTCCTGTCCCACCTGGTGAAAGTATCTTCAACAACAGTTTATGCTCAGTGCGGAGTTTGAATCTACGCCCCCACACATACATCCTGAAATACTCCACACCCCATGAGTTTCCTTTTCTATCACCGAGTAACAACGCTCAGTGGTAGTTAGGGTACGGGATGCGAACGCCACTGTTTTTTCATTGGTGCCGTCATGCTGTGAGAACACAGCTCCGACACCGGTATCGCTTGCATCAACAGTAATAACAGTTTTCCCCTCAACATCAAAAGGAACCAAAATGCCTGCGTTGCATATTTCCTCCTTAATGTCAACAAAGCACTTCTCCTGATCATCCCCCCAACAAAAGTTGATTCCTTTTCTCATGAGCACCTTTAGGGGCTCTGTCTTACTTGCGAAGTTCTTCACAAATTTAGAATAGTATTCTATTAGCCCAATAAATGAGCGTAGCTGGTCTCTGTTGGTGGGGACTGGAGCCAATTTTATGGATGCTAGTAAGTCTCTCTTTGGTTTTACGCCATCTGACGAGATGGAATGCCCCGGATATTCCACCTCTATTGACAAAAATGTACATTTTTCCCTGCGTAATGTCAGACCTGATTCTAGGATCCTTGCCAAGGCATCTTTCAATAAGGAGTTATGGTCACTCACACTCTCGCCAAATACCAGAATGTCATCCTGGAAGTAAATTAAATTTTTTACACCTTTGAATACCTCTGTGACCATTCTCTGGAACACGCTCGCAGCCGAACATAACCCAAAGGGCATCCTCGTGAATTGAAATATCCCCTCATTGGTGATGAAGGCTGTGAGGTGTTTTGATGACTCATGTAAGCGTATCTGATGGTAGGCATGACGAAGGTCAAGTTTAGAAAAGTATTTTGCCCCTTTAAGCATCACCATCAACTCATTTATGTTGGGCAAGGGAAAAGTGTCTGGAATTACATTCTGGTTCAAACTTCTGAGGTCAACACAAAAACGTAATTTGCCATCAGCCCTTTGAGAAATAACAACCGGAGAAATCCATGATGAGCATTCAATTGGTTCTATGACCCCATTGGCTAGCATCTCATTCAACATTTTCTTTACTTCTTCCCTTACCATGATGGGATCCTTTCTGAGTTTGTGTTGCACTGGGACCGCATTACTTTTCATCTTTATCTTGTGTACATATCCTTCTAGATTGCCCAGCTGATCTCTAAAAACACCCTTACCCCCTTCCAGGATGTCTGCCACTGAGAGATCATCTACCACCATGACCTGTTCTACAGCATGTGGGTCGATTTTGATATGGAGGTCAAATTGGTGATACCATCCTAAGATTGGAGGTCCTGATTCTGCTACGTATACCTTACCCCTCACTGACCTTCCTTTAAAGACAATCTCTGTTGCCATGTAGCCAAGTATGTTTATCTGTTCACCCTGATACCCCCCAGGGTTTATGTCTTTTGGCAATCAACTTCTTATCAGGCCACTCCTGTTTGTAGATTTTTTTTGGTATGATAGTATATAGTGACCCTGAGTCAACCATCAAGTCAACCTTTTTATCACCAATGACAAACCCTGCCTTAGGCCTGTATTTCCTCCTAATGTCTAGATCATGAGGCTCAGTGAGAAGAACTTCTCCATCCTCCCCACCACCACATGACGATGGTTCAACGCACAAGATTCTATCGGGTTTGCAAGAGCATTCATATGTAGTATACTCATCTGATAACATTGCTACCTTTCCTTTGTTGATATCCCTGCACATTCTTTCAAAGTGACCCTTGCGGCCACACTTTCTGCATTCTTTTTCAATGGCCCAACACTGCTTCGAGTCAGACGCGTGGTAAGCACTGCCGCACTTTCTACATTCCTTATTCCTGTACCTGTTTGGATATGCTCTACCCCTATAAGCATTCTTCACACCTTTAAACTTGGTTGAGGCAGCTACTTCCCCTTCACAACCCTCTACAACAGATGTTTCACCTTCACAAGACATGTTAACTTTGTAGTCCCTACGATCCATTTCTTTCATGCAAGAGTCTGACTCCTCTATAATTTTTGCAATGTCAATTGCATCCTTAAGAGAGGGATCCTTTGCGGCCCATAAACGTTCTTGAGTCTTCCTGCTTCTACACTGTATGATAAGCTGGTCTCTGATAATTTCTTCAGTCATAGGGCCAAATTTGCACTTCAAAGAAAGTTCGCGAAGTCTTGTGACAAAGTCGTCAATTGACTCTCCAATTCTCTGTGGCTGGGTATAAAACTTGTACCTTCTTAACGCTACATTTGTTTCCTTAGCGAATCTCAATTCTAGCCTTTTCCTTGCCTCCTCATAGACATCCTCAATGGGTTGACCACGCTCATTATTAGCAACAGGCAAATATTTAAAAATATGTTGTCCTTCTTTGCCTAAGTTAGTAAGTAGAATTGCCTTTTTCCTGTTGCTGCTGTAGTCCAGCACATCCAAGGCTTCCAAATAGTTATCGAACACCTCAATCCACTCATCCCACTCTATGCTTGGATTCCCTGGCTGATTGAGAAAGTGAGGAGGCGTAGACACTGCAGATACGTCAAGGGCACTTACATCCATATTAGCGCAAATATGTGCTTCCTGTCAATTCAATTGTTTCACTTCTTGTCACAGTCATATACAAAGTTCAATCTTTAGTTAGATGTGCTTTCCAAAAATTGTGATTAACCAGCATATACCACCCTATGCCATGAGGTGGCACCGTTTTCTAACACATGCTGCACAACTCTGTAAACTGTGCCAATCACTCGTAAATAACAATTCCAGGCGGAGCATGTACCATCCACTTCACAAATCGTTTTTTTTTTCTGCCACTTATTTAATGTTCAATGTACTCTGCTTTCTCGCACTTCCCCGGCACCAAGTTCAAATACCTCTTCACATGACAGCCTTCAGCTTTTGCTGCCTGCATTTATACTCATGTTCAGTTTACACAAGCTCACTGCACGCTGCACTGATCAAGCTTTGTTTGCCTTCAGACAATATCTTTTAATCGCGCCTTTTGTCATAAATCTCTGTGCCTGATAATATGCGGCAGCTAGAAGCTTGTTTAGCGCTTCAGTTTCCTTCACACCTTGGTGCTTTCAAGTGCTTTCACACTCGGGTGCTTTGATCTCCAATTAACAACAGCGCGAAGAAATGCCCCTCACAGCCATGATTAAGCGCTATAACTTTTCCTCTTTAAATGCGCTCAGCTGCTCACTCTAACTTTCACACAGCTAGATGCAAGGCGCGAACTTTGCCATAGAATACCTCTTCACTGCCAGCACAGTTGCACTACTTACTTTTATTTCCTTTTTCCTCTTGTGCCTGCCTTTTCTCTCACTCTCTGCATGAAGGTCCTCTACGCCATTCCGTAGTGCCTCATCAAGGTTTAAGCACTTCACCTTCCACGCCTCGTTATTCGCTGTCTGTCTTGTTGCTCGCTGACATCAGGCAGACCTCGTCGCCAAGAACATATTGTAGCCACAACATGAGACAAGGGGTTAAGTTTAAACATGAAGCTTTATTCATAAGCAACAAGACATCAGTGCACCCACCGCCTTCAGTCAGCCGGGAAGAACTGACAGCTGGCGTCGGGCGCTTGACTTAGAACGTTCGTCATTCCAACATTCCACGGCGTAGCGCGGAGTGGAATGACGTCACAATAACATACAACACCGATTTAGCCCAATTAATGGAGAGTCCAGAATTTTTACCAAAAGAAGTTAACACATCCCATGCCACCATGAGGGATTTCCGGGGAGAAGTCAAATAAAGCAGAATATCGTCTGCATATAAAGAGATCCGATCCTCCCACTCCGGGGACCATCGTATTCCACGGATTGATGGCTCCCAACGGATCAACACTGCTAGGGGCTCTAGGGCCAATGAAAAAAGGAGAGGGGAGAGAGGGCAACCCTGCCTCATGCCTCGGCCTAAAAGAAAGGGTGTCGAGACTTGTCCATTCACTACATCTTGGGCAAGCGGCTCAATGTACAATAGCCGTATCCAGCCAATAAATTCCTAGCCGAATCCAAACTTAGCCAGGACCGCCCACAAATAGGGCCCCTCCACCGTGTCAAAAGCCATGGTTGCATCAAGGGAAGCGATAACCGCTGATTCCCTCAGAGTATGTGCTCTAGCTATCACTCCATGCAACCTCCTTAAATTCAGTGCAGTGTTCCTATGAGGTATAAATCCTGATTGGTCTGGGTGGATCAATCCGCTAATCACTTTTACCAATCTGTTTGAGAAGGTCTTAGCCAATATTTTGGGCTCCGCATTCAATAAAGAGATCGGCCTATACGAGGTACATCTATTTCTAGGCTTACCATCTTTATGAATCACTACTCTATGATCCTTAGGTAGGATCCCCTTCTCTCAGGCCTCAACAAACATACCCTTTAAGTAATGAGCTAATTTATCCGGTTTCAATTTGTAAAGTTCAATTGGAAGTCCATTAGGACCTAGCGCCTTGCCTGAGTTTAATGAGCGAATAGCCATGGCGATTTCATCAGCTGTTATAGGGCTCTCCATGAAATGAAAATCTTCCTTAGGTAAACAGGGGAGCCGTATATCGCAAAGCAATAAATGGGAGTCCTCCTCCGGTCGGTCCGAGACTGAAGCATAGACCACCTGAAAATATTCTGCAAAACAGTCTACTATATTCTGGGGGTCCGTGACTACCTCCCCATCATCTGCAACTAGTCCCGGAACGATACGTTCAGATCTTTCTTTCTTATCCAGCCACGCTATTAGCTTCCATGCCTTATCCCCAAGATCATATTGTCTCCCCTTCTGTTCCCTATCAAGAGCTCTGGCTCTGTCTGTAACCAGCGAGTTATAATCGTACTGCTTTAGACTTAAAACATGCAGTTTGTCCCGCGTCACCTCTTGTTCCAATTCCTCCTCTAATCTTCCAATCTCAGTTTCCATCTCAACAATGTCTTTATTCTTTTCTGTTTTGGTCCCAGCTATTAAGCCCAGAGCCTGACCCCTGATCACTGTTTTGAATGCCTCCCAGAGTGACACCTTAGATAACACCGACCCTACATTCTCTGTAAAATAATTGTCTAATGCCTTTATGAGGTCATCACGGACCTTAGGGTGTCGAATGTACCATGGGTTGATGGGAGCAATTCTACCTGCTGCGTGTGATGCGACACAGAATCAAATCCACAATGGGGAGTGATCAGACATGCCTCTCGCAAGATGCATCACCTCTGCAATATAGGATGCTTGATCCGCTAGGACCAAACAATAGTCTAGTCGGGAGAGGATATTATGCACTCCTGAGTGGAAAGTATACTGCAGCTTGTCTGGGTGAAACAATCTCCAACTGTCCACCAAGCCCATTGCCTCTATAAAGTCAGGCAACCATCTTTGGGCCCGTCCCATATCTCATGGGGGGCACCTATCCACTATTCCAGACATTACAGCATTGAAGTCCCCCCTATAAGCAATAAACCCCCAGGGAGTTCAAGCAGGAGCTTCCCAAGATCAAAAAAGGTTGTAGACTGAAATCCTGTGGGACATAGACCGACAAAAGGGTCAGGACACGCCCCTCCTATCTGCCCATAATTCCTGCATATCGTCCTCTGTCGTCTATCCACGTGGAGTCCAGCACTAAGGGGAGAGCATTTCAAATTAGGATGCCCCCCCCCCCCTAGACCGGGATGTGAACCCCGAATGAGCAGCCAATCTATATCCCATCCTATGCATAGACATGCATGTATTTTCAATCAGGTGTGTTTCCTGGAGTAAGACCACATCTGGCGCACAACGTTTTAAATATTTAAGAACCACACTACGCTTGATTTTGTCCCCCAATCCATTAACATTCCAATTTATAACCTTAAGTTCACTACCCCCATCATCGTAGACAAAAGAAAAATAATCATCTGTCATCTGTTGCATATTAACCCAAACCAATATAGTGATGCCAACTACAACACAAAACATAATGAACAAAATCGACAAAAAAGAGAAAATACAGCCACAAAAAATCAAACCCAACCCCTCACCCCCCACCCTGCACCCATGCTCGTGGGGTCCACCAATCCCCAACTCGCAGTGTGCCTGTCGCCCCATGCACTAACTAATCAACTATCTAAATATAGGTTAGGGGAGGATGTCAGAGCCCCGAATCCCCGCTCCCGCCCCTTGCAGCCCTTCCTCGCACCTTCCATTTCTTACAATTGTAGGGGGTAATCACAGAGAATAGTTTTGCAACTAGCATAGCGTCCACCCGCCTGCTCCAGTCAAGCAATGCAGTACTCATCACTCTTGTTCCTGTTCACCGCGGCTGCCTTCTTCACCGTCCCTCCGGGGCTCCCCCCGAGGGAAAAGATTCACCAGCCAGTCAGAGGCAACCTCCGGGTTGTCAAAAAACCAAACCTTCTCCTCGGCCTCCACCCGCAACTTGGCAATGAACAGCATAGTGTACTTTAAACCCTTATCTCTGAGCCGCTTTTTGACTCCAAGAAAGCTCTGTTGCTGCCTCTGAACCGCCTGGGTGTAGTCGTGAAAAAAGTTAAGGGTGGAGTTCTCATATCGTAGACGCCCACTAGATCTGGAGGCCTGCAGGATAACGTCTCTGTCTCTATAATTGAGTACCCTTGCGATCATCGGGCGCGGTGGTGCTCCCGGCTTTGGTTGTCCCCCCGGAACCCTGTGCGCACGTTCCACAGTAAAAAAAATTCCCAGACCCTTGGGCTTCAGATGGTTGAGGATCAAATCCTCCACAAAGAGGTCAGGGGCCCCATCCTCCGCTTTCTCCGGAACTCCAATAATGCGTATATTGTTTCTTCGGAGTCGCCCTTCATATTCATCCAGTTTGTGACGAGTCAAGGCGTCCGAAGCCCTAAGCTCCCGGACCTCACGTTGCAGCTGCGAGACATCATCTGTAAGACTTGCCGTATTGATGTCCAAGGACTTGACCTTCTCACTGGTGTTCGTGAGATCGGGGCGAAGCAGGTTGACCTCTTTGGTCACTGTATCCAACTTGTGGTCCAGCGACTCCATCTGCTGTCCCAGGGAGGACTTGAGACCGTTAATGGCAGCCATCACATCCTGCAGGGTAGGGTCAGGCACTGACTCCGCGGAGTCCTTGCCTCCCTCCGGAGTCCGTCCCGACACGGTGGGCGAACCTCTGGGCATCGTCTACCGATCCAGTTTATTAGATTGCACGACTCTGGAACCCTTGGCCGACCTAGGGGCCTGCCTCTCACCTTCAGGTCGTGTCGCCATTGTGAACCGATAGACAAAAACTGCAAGTTCACAGAGATGGTAACCCACCAGGAGATAGGGAGTCAACGGGTCCGTCCCTCTGCCGGAATAAAAGACAATACTACCCTAGAGTTTGGACCGCCTCCGTCTCTCCCAACTCCAACCAGATCAAACGTCAAGTATCGCCAATCCACCAGGCAATGCACTAGGCGCCGGCCGGGCCCACCGTGTCCAAGGGCAAGAGTCTGTACAGTTAGAGGACCACCCAGGGCCCGCAGTCAAATCAGCGGCATCCAGAGGTATTCCCGGCAAAGGCACACCTCCCCCAGTCAGGTACAGCAGCTCCGGACCATCCCAGCAAGGGGGCCACACCATTAAAGTCTGGAGGCGACGACCGACCAGCGGCTACTGGCATCCAATCATCAGAATACCTCCAGGCATACAGCTGCAATGAGATGAAACCGGGCACTGATATAAATTGCACCCCAGAAGACACCTCTCAGCTGCTACTGTATTAACTGACCCCCAGTGCTGAGAGCAGCAAATGATCAAACCTAGTGTGTGCCAGGCCCGGTGAACGTCTACGGGCTACACCCTTAGTTCAGAAAGGAGTGGTATGCCGCCCACTGAAAGAGCGCTACAAATATTCCAGGGGAGAGAAGGCTGCCATACAAAAATCGGCTTCACGGGAGAAACAGGCACCAGCACGGGGGAGACAGTCCGTGGCAGGGACAGGCGTCCTTGAGAGCTGCCCTGTGCCCTCACTCATAAACCACCTGCTCCTTTCACTCTCTTCCCCAGCCTCAGGGTTCTTCCGATGCTGCTCCCAGTGCTACCTTCCAGTACCGCTCCACCAGCTGTTTAGATCGCGTCTTCGCCCCATATATCGCCGGCTCCCCCTGCTCTGCCGACCGCATGAGCTGCTCCTCCACCCTTCTTTAACTGTGTTGTGGAGTACGTGTGGCCCCCTGCAGCTTCAATCACCGTCCAGTCACACCACACGGGCGTTCAGTGCACCGCGACACTGAAGGCTCCGATGCGCTCGTCTCAGTGGCGGCACCCTCGTGAGTCTTCCTGCAGCTACTCAGGGTCCATTATGAATCCGCCGGGCCCCCACAGAAACACCACCGGTCAGCAACGGGCCATAGGCGCTCATCCGGCGTCCGGGTCTTCAATCCACCTTGGGATGTGGCCGGGGACTTCCGGTCAACACACCCGATGTTGTTCGGTTTCAGGCCGGCCGTGTATTCACGAAGCTCCCGGCTCCACAGCAAGCGAGGCCCCAGACTTCCCAAGCCAGTAACTTCGGCTGACAGCAGACTTTCGAGCCCGGGTTTCGTTAACTTTCACCACTACCCCGCCGCCAGATAAAGCCGTCGTCGGCGCCACAGGATAAAAGGCAGGATATGTGGAGCGAGGGACGGGTCGCCCGGAGCTACTGGCCTACGCGGCCATTTTCTATGGACCCAGCCAATAGCTTTTATTAGCAGAAGGCTGATCCCTAGAGAGAATCGTTGGTCAGCTATTAAGAGGGAGGCCTTTGCTGTAGTTTGGGCTCTAAAGAAGCTGAGGTCATACTTGTTTGGCACTCACTTCACTCTTCAGACAAACCATAAGCCCCTCTTATGGCTGAAACAAATGAAGGGTGAAAACCCTGAACTTTTGAGGTGGTCCATTTCCCTATAGGGGATGGACTATACAGTGGAGTACAGGGGAGTAACTCATTTACTCCCAGGGAGATTGTTCAGTCATCCAGCATTGTGCAGATCGGCGAAGTTCCAGGATTCAGTATCAGAGTTTCCTCCAGGTGTAATCTCAATTCCTGTAGTCCGGGCTTCCTTTCTTATACCCAAGGAAGGGGTTGGACATACTCTGGGGACCCACCTATGGGAGGGTTTGGAAAGAGGGATGGGTACACCCATTTCCTTTGTCCAGTTTTGCGCCAGAGTAGGGGCAGGTAGCCCCTGCAACCAGTTTTAACTGGGTTATGCACGAAGACACCAAATGTGCCCTCAGTGCAGACTTCAAAGCACTCTTGGAGTACTCCCACCCAGCCAAAATACACTAGAACCTGTTTGGGAGGTGGTGACACCTCCCTGTGACAGGAAACCTATTGTCCAGGCCTCCCCTGCCGGAGTTTCATTCAGCAGCAGGAGACCAGACTCATGTCTGTGGCTGCAGCATCCATTTTGTGATGCCAGGGCTCTTTTAAGCTGGTACCGGGTGAACCAGTGTGTACATGTCTTTCCCTCCAGAAGGGTTGAATCATACCCTCGCTGCCAGAAATGTTGGCGGGGGGGTATGAATCCAAAGTATTTGACATGTTTCCTTACAGCCATTCCAAAGTTATCATTTACAGCGAAGTTATAACGCACTTAGGAGTATATGGTCTGGCTGCATCACAGAACAGCCCCAGAGAATAGGTTCCGAATGTTGCAGAGGGTCCCTGCTCATACATGGGCATCCTCTCACACAAAATCCAGCACCCTGCCTTCTGGATTGGTAAGGCCTGCCATAGGGTTGACGAACAAGTTACTTACCTTCGGTAACGATATATCTGTAAGAAACATTAGTTAGTATTAGATTCCTTACCTTAGAATATCCCCAGGCGTCAGTCTGGATCCGGAAACTTTTGCGTAGCAGTACCCCTGCGCGTCGGTAGGCGTCGTCTGCAGGCGTCCCCTGCGGCTCCGCGTCCGTCGTCGGCGTTGTGCGCCGTGATGACATCGCTGGAGTATATAGACGCCGCCTCCGCGCGCTGACGTCAGTTCTTTGTACACAGCTTTTCCGCGCCAGAAAACGCAGAGCCATGAGAGAACCAACACTGGTGCAATTTGAAACTAGGGCCCTGAAAGGGATGTCCTTAACCCTAGGTATCAGTTCGCAGAACGGGGAGGATGGGTGGGTTCGGTAAGGAATCTAACACTAACTAATGTTTCTTTCAGATATATCGTTACCGAAGGTAAGTAACTTGTTCATCTGAAAGAAACACGTTAGTGTTAGATTCCTTACCTTAGAATAGATACCCCAGCAATACCAACCCCGGTGGTGGGTCTGCGAACCAATACATTCCTACACCAGAAAGTCCTGGAGGACAGAACGGCCAAAGAAGCCATCCCTCCAGACTTGACTGTCCAGGCAGTAGTGCCTCGCAAAGGTGTGCAGCGAGGCCCACGTAGCCGCCTGGCAAATGTCCTGCAAAGGGACTCCCCGGCCCAGGGCAGTAGTAGCCGCCGTGACCCGAGTGGAATGGGCCCTCAACCCAACAGGAGGCTCCTTGCGAGCCAAAGAGTAGCACGCTTTGATGCACAGAACGACCCACCGAGAGATGGTTCGTTTACACACCGCCCATCCCTTCTTCGCACCCACGTAGCCAACAAACAGTTGGTCATCCACCCGGAACTGGCGTGTGCGATCCATATAAAATGAAAGCGCACGTTTTGGGTCCAGACGATGGAGCCGCTCTTCATCCTTTGAGGGATGCGGAGGCGGGAAGAAGGAGGGGAGGGTGATAGACTGCCCGATGTGAAAAGCAGAAACTACTTTGGACAGGAAAGAAGGTCTAGTCCTGAGAACCACCTTGTCAGGATGAATGGACAGGAAAGGAGGTTGGATAGAAAGAGCCTGGAGCTCACTCACTCTCCTGGCAGAGGTGATAGCAACCAGGAAAGCCGTCTTTAAAGTCAGGAGACGGAGAGGACAAGAATGAAGGGGCTCAAAGGGAGCACACATCAAAAAGGTCAGAACCAGGTTCAAGTCCCACTGAGGCATCACAAACGGAACAGGTGGATACATGTGTGTGATGCCCTTCAAGAATCTCGTTACAATTGGGGACTTGAACAAAGAAGGCTGATCAGGAAGCCTTAGAAAGGCTGAAAGGGCCGAAAGGTAGCCCTTGATAGTGCCCAGAGCAGAGCCCTGCTGGGCAAGAGAAAAAAGAAACAGAAGAACCTCGGAAAGAGGGGCAGAAAGAGGATCCACAGCCTTTGCTGTGCACCATGCCACAAATCTGTTCCACCGACAGGCGTATACCGACTTCGTGGAGGGACGCCTGGCTGCCAGAATTACATCACAGACTTCAGGAGGCAAGTCAAATGGCCTCAACTGCCGCCGCTCAATCTCCAAGCATGGAGGTGGAGACTGGACAGGTTCGGGTGGAGGACCGTCCCCTGCTGCTGCGACAGAAGGTCCTCCTGAAGGGGCAGGCGGATCGGGGGACCGACTGACATGCTGAGTAGCTCGGGATACCAGTACCTTCGAGCCCAGTCCGGAGCCACAAGGATAACTTGGGCCCGGTCGCGCCTGATCTTCTTCAGCACTCTGGGCAGAAGTGGTATAGGCGGAAAGGCGTATAACAGACCGCAACTCCACTTGCGCCGAAAGGCGTCGCCGTGCGAGTGCAGTCTTGGAAACTCCAACGCGCAGAACTGATGACATTGCGCGTTCTCTTCTGTGGCGAATAGATCTAACCAAGGCTCTCCCCATTGCAGAAAGAGGCCTTGCGCCACGTCCGAGTTCAGACGCCATTCGTGATCCATCGAGCACCGACGGCTGAGTTCGTCCGCCCTGGCGTTCAGAGAACCTGCCAGGTGTTGAACCGTCAAAGTCACGCCCTGACGTTCCAGCCACTGCCAGAGGCGCAGAGCCTCCTGGCAAAGGGTCCACGACCCCACTCCGCCCTGTTTGTTGCAGTACCACATGGCGGTGGTGTTGTCGGTGAACACCTGCACTACACTCCTGTTGACAAAGGGGAGGAATGCCTTCAGTGCTAGACGAATCGCCCGCAGCTCCAACAGGTTGATATGGAGCCGGGACTCCGCCGGAGACCAGATGCCTCTGATCTCTGCCTCTCCCAAGTGGCCACCCCAGCCCTGGAGGAACGCGTCCGTCACGACAATGTGCTCCGGTTGGGGAAGGGAGAGGGATCTGCCTCTGACCCAATCGCGGTCCGTAAGCCACCACTGCAGTTGTCTCGCAGTGCCCTCCGAGATCAAGACGTGGTCGGACAAGTTGCCCTGATGCTGCGCCCACTGAAATTTCAGGTCCCACTGCAGAGCCCGCATCCGCCACCGGGCGTGATGCACCAGAAGGATGCAGGAGGCCATCAGCCCAAGCAGCCGCAGCGTCAACCTGACCGAAACCCGGGATAGCGGCTGAAAGATGGGAATCAAAGCCTGTATATCCCGGACCCGCCGTTCCGGAGGATAAACCCGAAACTGCGCCGAGTCCAGAACCACTCCGATGAAAAGGAGCTTTTGAGAGGGACACAGGTGTGATTTCGGCACATTGATGGAGAACCCCAGGTCGTGCAAGAGGTCTGCCGTCATCTGAAGGTGGTGGACGACTGTCTGGGGCGAGCCCGCCTTCAACAACCAGTCGTCTAGGTAGGGGAAGACTGAAACCCCTAACCTGCGCAGATGGGCTGCGACCACCGCCATCACCTTTGTGAACACCCGTGGGGCGCTGGTAAGGCCGAAGGGGAGCACGATAAACTGAAAGTGCTCCTGGCCTACCGTGAACCGCAGGTAACGCCGGTGGGCCGGCAGGACATGGGGATGTGAAAATACGCATCCTGCAAGTCCAACGCTACCATCCAGTCTTGCGGGTCTAGAGCAGCCAAGACCTGAGCTAATGTCAACATCTTGAACTTCTCCTTCCGGAGGAAGCCGTTGACGTTCCGTAGATCCAAGATAGGACGTAGGCCCCCCTTGTCCTTCTTGTGTACCAGAAAGTAGTGGGAATAGCAACCACGCCCTACTTCTGGCCCAGGAACGCGCTCGATGGCCCCCTTGGCCAAGAGGGCCGTAACTTCCTCCTGCAGAAGTGTCAAGTGGTCCCCCGACACACGGTGGTTCTGCAGTGGCATGGCTGGAGGAGTGGTCTCGAAGGGGAGGGAGTAGCCCCTTCGGACGAGTTGCAGCACCCACCTGTCCAATGTAATTGTGCGCCAGTGAGCGTGGTGATGGCAAACCCTGCCACCCACTGGCGTCACATGGGGCCGAAAGCACGGACTAGGAGGATTTGGAGGCAGATGCTGCGGGGGGAGGTGTGGCCTGACGCCGCCGTTGACCCTGACTGCCTCCACGGCGGTTTCCACGGCCGCCACCGCGTTGAAAGGATTGTTGCGGCGCGTGGCTGGCAGCACGTGTGGGGACGCCCCTTCCTTGGCCACGAAAGGAGCGAAATGAACCCGTTTGCTGGCGCTGGGTCGAGAGACCCAAGGACTTGGCCGTGACCCTGGAGTCCTTGAAGCGTTCCAGCGCGTGGTCCGCCTTGTCACCAAACAGGCGACAGCCATCGAACGGCATGTCCATCAAGGCATTCTGGACATCTGCCGAAAAGTTGGCGGATCTCAGCCAGGCGTGGCGACGAATCGCCACCGTCGTGGACATCGCTCTGCCTAGCGAGTCGGTCGTATCAAGACCACACCGTATGGAATATTTTGCTGCATCTCGGCCCTCAGCCACAGCTTTGCCGAGTTTTGCCCGCACCTCCATGGGGCATTCTGGCAGCAGTTCCGCGACCGTATCCCACACAGAGTGAGTGTAGCGGCCCAAGAGGTAAGCGGTGTTGCAAGACCGCAGTCCCAAACTCAGGGACGAGAAGACCTTCTTGCCATACTGGTCATACCTCTTTGATTCCCGGTCGGGCGGGGCCGACGGGAATGCGGCCTGGGAGGTTGAGGCCTGGATCACCAGACTCTCGGGGGTGGGATGGGTGGACAGGAACTTGGGGTCGTCCGGACAAGGACGGTGGCGTCTGGCCACGTTCCGATCAACAGGCGAACCTGAAGCGGGCCTGGACCACGTGCCCTACAGAACGTCTGACAAGGCTTCGTTAAACGGCAGCAGTGGCTCCTGTGGGCATGACTGCGGTTTGAAGACCTCAGTGAGGATGTTAGGCCTCACGGCCGCGACGGGGAGCTCAAGGTGTAAGGCCTTGGCAGCCCTCATCAACACCACTGAATAAGCAGCTCCCTCCTCCGATGCCACGGAAGGAGGAGAGACAAAGCCAGGGTTAGGTGAGTCGTCCAGACCACTGGCATCCCCCAAATCACCTGTCCAGTCCACGTCATACTGGCACTCACGTGACAGAGGGTCCTCAGACCCCTCCCAACCTTCCCCGTACTCTTCATCATCTCCATATTCGGAGTCAACGATGTAGACCGGCTCCTCGGGGTTCACAGGCCCCATCGGCGTTGAGCCCGGCGTCGAGCGACGTCGGTTCGACTCCGCGTCCAGATTCGGGGAGGGTATGGGTGGAGCCGGCGCAGGAGAACCGGCGCCGCGCGGGGGCGGCGTCGGGGGTAACCCCGATGGAATCGGCGCCGGAGCGGCCGGCAGACCACCCGGCGTCGACCCCGAAGGCCCTTGCGGCGCCGGGGTCGGAGCCGTCGGCGGCACCGGGGCCGGAGCACCCGATGGCGTCGAGTCAGGGACATCCGAACCGCCAGGGCCCCCAGACGGTAGCACTGGGCCCGAAGGCGCCGTAGGCCCCGTCGGAGAAGTGAGCGCCCTCATGGCCATGAGGAACGCCTCAATCTCCTCAGGCGTCGCACCTTGCCCAGGGACCGGAGGGTATGGGGCAGGCCGCGCCGGCGACTCTCGCGGAGCCGCGGGGTTAGGGTCACCCGAACCCCCGGCCGCGTCGTGCGAGCATCGGGGGGAGTCGGGGGTACGATGACAACGCCCCGACTTCTTGTGTTTCTTACCTGAAGAGCCCGACGAATGGTGACGACTTCCGGAGAGTCCGGCGCGGCTCCGCGACCACTCCCTCGAACGCTCCCTGGACCTCTGGCCGGACCGGGACCGCTCCCGACGTGGGGCCGACACCCGGAGCTCGAGTAGCTTGCGGGACCGCTCCCGTCTAGCCTTGTTAGTCAGAGCCCGGCAATCGACGCAAGCGTCCACGTCGTGGTCGGGGCCCAGGCACCGGAGGCAGAGTCGGTGATGGTCCGTGACCGACATCGTGCGGTCACAACCGTCACAATTCTTGAAACCGGGCATCCTACCAGGCACCAAAAAGATATAGAAAGTTTGACAAAACTTGGTCAAAAGACCGGAGTACTGCTCTTCGGATCTGCGCTTACTGGCGCGGAAAAAAGAAGAACTGACGTCAGCGCGCGGAGGCGGCGTCTATATACTCCAGCGACGTCATCACGGAGCACGACGCCGACGACGGACGCGGAGCCGCAGGGGACGCCTGCAGACGACGTCTACCGACGCGCAGGGGTACTGCTACGCAAAAGTTTCCAGAATCAAACTGACGCCTGGGGATATTCTAAGGTAAGGAATCTAACACTAGCGTGTTTCTTTCAGATTGATAGTTTTATATGTGTAGTGATTTAAGGTAGATATAGGTAACCTATATCCAAGTAAGGGGTGCATGCGCCACCTTACCCAGGCTGCAGTAGCAGTCCTGTGGTGTCATTTTAAAAGGCTTCCCAGGGGTGGCAAAATGCATGCTGCAGCTCCTGGTAGGCCTCTGGGGTACCTATACGCTTGGTACCCAAGGTTCCATATACTAGGGGCTCATAAGGGTACCCCAGTAACCAAACTGCAGTGTACCTAAAGTAAGGGGAATCATTTTAAAGAGGAAGCAGCTAGGCTGGGGTCCTGGATAGCAGGGCCCCAGCCAGATTAAAGTCGAAATACAGTGAAATACCTGCAAAAATTAGGGGTAAACATAAGAAGCAGATCCTACTCTCTTACACCGGGGATACAGGTTGAGAAATCGGAATCATAGCCCGAATATCCCAGACTCGCTGTTCAGGAGGATAGACCCAAAACTGCATTGTGTCCAGATCCGCTCCGATGAAGAGGAGCTTCTGAGAGGGAATCAGTGCGACTTCGGCACATTGTTGGAGAACCCCAGCAATTGCAGGAGGTCGGCCGTACTCTGGAGGTGGGAGACGACTGCCTGAGGCGAGCCTACCTTCAACAGCCAGTCGTCGAGATAGGGGAGACTGGATCCCCTGATCTGCGCAGATGTGCTGGGACCATCACTTTTGTGAACTCCCGAGGAGCGCTGGTAAGGCCAAAGGGAGCACTGTAAACTGAAAGTGCTTGTGGCCTACCATGACCCGTGGGTACCCACGGTGGCCCGGCAGGACGGGGAGGTAAAAATAACCATCCTGCAAGTCCAACGCTACCATCCAGTCTTCCGGGCCGAGGGCAGACAAGACCTGAGCAAGCATCAACATCTTGAAGTTCTCCTTCCGGAGGAAGCGATTGAAGTCCCTGAGGTCCAAGATAGGACACAGGCCTTTGTCCTTTTTGGGGACCAGAAAGTAGTGGGAGTAACTACCACGACCTACTTCTGGGAGAGGAACGAGCTCAATGTCTCACTTGGCCCTGTAGAGCTGTAACTTCCTGCTGGAGAAGGGCCATGTGATGCTCCGACATTCTGTGGTATTGCGGTGGCATGGCTGGAGGGGTAGTCTTGAAGGGGCGGGAGTAGCCCCTTCGGACTATTTGCAAAACTCACCTGTCCGACTTGCTGGTGCGCCAGTGGGGGAGGTGACGCTGCTTGTTTCCACGTCCCTAACTGCACAAAGGTTGGGTAACATGCTGCGGCCTGTGGCTCTGGGCGGGAGGTATCGGCACCCCTTCTGTAGCCACGAAAGGGGAAAAAACCAGTCTGCGCCGGACGGGTAGCCCTTGAGTCCTTGAAGTGCTCTAGGGCCTTGTCTGCTTTTTAGTGACAGCCATCAAAGGGCATGTCCATCAAGGTGTTCTGGATTGAGAAAAACAAGGACCCCCTGAACAGTAGTGTCAGCAAACTCCTAGGGCAGGGAGAACAATGTGTGAATAAAAATTCCTAGGCAGTTAAAGTATAGGTAAACAAGTGACATAAAGTGATAGCGGAGAAAGAAAAATCAAGAAAAATTATATAAAAACAACCATAATTTTAATGAACACAGTTAAAAATCATACAGTTTACTAACTTTCAAAAAACCGTATGATGATAAACCAATAATTAAAAACCATACACTTCATACAAAGATATTTAGTCATAAAATAAGTACACCCCGGCAACTTAATATCGTTGGTGTCCAAGAACAGTGGTGAGTGAAACTCGACGCACGTTTCAGCGTAGACAACGCCTTCTTCAGGAGCCACACAGTATAATTGTTTGAGAAGAGTCACAGGACTTTTAAAGATGTAATCAATTTGAATCCAAGAGTCAAAGCAAAACAATGACCGGAGCAGATACAATCCTGATAGATACCGCCTGTCACCTGCTAGATGAAGGTTCCACTTTCTCTGCAGATATTGGGTATAGATTCTTGTCTGATAAAATGTATCTTAGGCAGCAACTTTCTATTCGTTGTATTTATAATGATCTCAACAAATTTGCTAGGGTCTTCGAACACCAATAAATATCGCAAGTTGATTCCTTAAAATGCAAAGCTGTATCTTCTGCAAGAACGGTTAATAAAAAATACGTGATTATTCTTAACAAACGCAAGGTTGTCGTTTGAGGCCTCCTCGAATCAATCTGGCTTCTAAATGAGGGGCAAGAGCAGGATAATGCCCAAAATGCAGCAGAGTCACGGCGTCTCCGTCCGTGAGGAAAAGAGAGGTGGAGGTAGAGGTAGAGAGGCCCAAGGACTTGGCCGTAGCCCTTGAGTCCTTGAAGCGCTCTAGGGTCTTGTCTGCTTTGTCACTAAAAAAGTGACAGCCATCAAAGGGCATGTCCATCAAGATGTTCTGGACATCCACTGAAAAGCCAGTGGACCTCATCCAGGCGTAGCGACGAAGCGCTACCAACAGTGAAATGGTCCTGTCCAGAGAGTGAGCGGTGTCCAGCCCACAACGTATCGAAAACTTGGCTGCATCCCGGGAAAGCACTGTCTCCGGACAATGAGGTAGCACTTGCGCCACTGTATCCCACACTGAGTGCGAATAACGGCCCAAGATACATGTGGTGTTTACGGACCGCAGTCCTAAGCTGCCAGAAGAGAACATTTTCTTGCCTAGGTTGTCCAGCTTCTTGGATTCCCTTTCTGGTGGAGTGGACGGGAAGGCGCTCTTGGAAGTGGAAGCTTAAACTGACAAGCTCTCCGGTTTGGGATGTTGGGAGAGGAAAGTGACGTCTCCCGGAGCTGGGTGGTAGCGTAGGGCTATCATCCTGTCCACGGGAGCACCCGTGTTGGGCCTGGACCACGTGCCCAAAAGGACATCTGTGAGGGCCTCATTAAACAGCAGCAGGGGCTCCGAAGAGTTTGAAGCCGGTTAAAGCTCCTCAGTCAGGAGTTTAAACCTGACTACCACCGTAGGAAGCACGAATTTGAGAGCCTCTGCCACCCTAGGCAACACCACTGAGTATGATGCTCCCTCCTCCGTAGCCATGGTAGTAGGAGACAACATGCCAAGGTTAGGGGAGGTGTCCAAACCACTGGCACCCCCCAGTTCCTGTCTCCAGTCCTGTTCCGTGTCCACCTGGTCAGTGAAAGGGTCACCTGACCCCTCCCAGTCCTCCTTATCATCCTCTGGGTGCCATTGTTGTTGAAAAGGGACCCCAGGAGTGAACAGGGGCATAAAAAAAAACACGCGTCGCCGGTCCGGCTCCATGTCCACGTCGGGATGGAGACCAGGGTCGACAACGGCCGGGGGCCCAACCGGCGTTGAACGCTGTAGTGGTGCTGTTGGAAGCGGTGCCAGTGGAGGCGTATTGAGGTCAACAGGTGCTGATCCAGATCAGGGCCTGGATCCAAGGAAGGCCAGCGACGTCGTAGCCTGAGCCACCGGCAGCCAAGACCTAGGCCCCCAAATCGAGTCCACGGGGCCCACAGGCGCGCGGGCAGGGTCGGTCCTCTCAAAGCTGGCATGCATTGCCTCGTAGAACGTTCGAAGCTGGGCGGGAGTCGCTTCGTGTCCCGGAAAGGAAGGGAAATTCGCCGTCGACCTTTTGGGCTCTGCGCGCGGAGTCGCAGAAGGGGCACCACCTGCGTGCCTCGTTGGATTGACCGACCGATGAGAACAAGTCGAAGAGCAACAATGCGTCTTCGACTTCTTCTTCTGCTTCGACTTACCCGACCCAGTGTACGAAAACGTCGAAGATTTGGAACCGACTGCCGGTGTTCAAGCAGCTTTCGGGACCGCTCCTGCAAAGCCTTTGGTGCCATCGACCGGCAGTCGGAGCACGACGACTTGGGGTTGTGGTCGCGTTCCAGGCAAAAGAGGCACACGCGGTGTGGATCTGTCATCGACATCAGTCAGTTACAGGAACAGCATGCCTTGAAACCAGGCATCCCTCGTGCACCTTTTCAGAGTCAGAGACTTGAAAAAAGAAATAGACAAAAGTCGAGAAAAAGTTAGTCAAAAAATGACTGAGGTACCGCTCTTCCCAGATCTGAGCTGGCTGGCGTGGAAAAAGAAAGAACTGACGTAAGCACGCGAGGGCGGCGTCTAAGTAGCTGCCGCGACATCATCCCGGTGACCACGATGGCGAAAACGGACGTGGAGTCGAACAACGCCACCTTTCAATGTGCAGAGGTACTGCTGACGAAAAAACTTTCCGGATCTAGTCTGACGCCTCTGGGTAATTCTAAGGTAAGGAATCTATAACTAACGTGTTTCTTTCAGATTTTGCTGTTTCTATGTGTACTGAATTGTGCAGCAGCAAATCGCCATGAGTGATTGTTTTTTTTTTTTTTTTTTAATTTTTAAAACCTTTATTTTCAAATAGTGCACACAGCTATTCAGCCTTACATCCCGGAGGCTAGGCAGCAACTCAAAAAGCAATAGGTCAAAGTGCAAGGAGCAAAGTAACAGAACGCGTCAAGGTTATAATTTTCCATTTTTTGTGTTTTTTATGAAAAAGAAACAAGGACAGAAGGTGGCGCCAAAACTAGCGCTAAGAAAGAAGGCAAGTAAACTATTATGCAGTGGGGCCTAATCAAGGAGTCGGCTAGGCACAGTGATCGCAGTTAGAATCAGAACAATATGGATGCATAGAACCACGGGGGAAGGATACACAGGATAGTAGTGATACCAAATCGTCAGTTGGAATTATAGGCTATGGGGTCAAGTGTTCTTCTAGTGGGGCGGATTCCGGCGGTATGCAGATGTCACCCCTATACTCGTTCCAGGCCCCCCACAACTTCTGCCACTTTTTGGGTTTACCCCTGGCTACATACACTGTCTTTTCTCGGAACATACACCAATCCATGTTGGCCTTCCACTGTACCACCTTCGGGGCTGTTGTCGCTCCCCACAATTGTGCAATGTCCTGCTTTGCGACCATATTTCCAAGGGTGACCCACTGGGTTTGTGCAGTGTTGTAATCTGTTGGACCCCAGATATTGAAGAGGCATCTCCGGGCCTCCGCGTGTACTTCCACCCCGGTCACCTCACTCATGATCAAGTGCACCCGCCTCCAATAGGAAGCTATCACACTGCACTCCCAAATGATATGCATGAAGGTGGCCAGAGCGCCACAGCCACGCCGACAGAGGCCGTCAACCGAATGTCCCATATATATTAAACTGGGGCCAGTGACGTAGACTCTGTGCAGGATCTTTAATTGCACCAATCGAAGTCGGGCGGGGATAGCGACCTCCTTGGGGGACGACACCGCATATTGCCAGTCCTCGTCGTCGATCTCTATCCCGTCCCGTACCCATTGATCTCTCACCCCCAGAAGAAGATCTGTGCGAATATTAATCAGTTTTTTATACGTCAGGGAGATGGCGCTGTCCGGCATGTGGCCGTCCAGTACCCGATCTTCCAGGGGAGAACATTCGGGAATTGCCTCGCCCTCCGGCATGGCGGACAGGAGTGCATGTCGCAGCTGAGCGTACCGAAAATATTTTGTTCCGCCCAGCTGGAACTTCGTCTGTAGTTGGGCAAAAGACTTCACCTCCCCTCGCATCATCATATCCTCCACTCTAGAGATTCCGATCATGTCCCACTTGTCGAATCCCTTAGTGTGCCACAATTTACCCAGAATCTCGGAGTCATAAAGAGGAGTTGCCATTGTGAGCTTGTCTTTCCACCCCTGTGCCTTTGTGATCGTCCTCCAGATGTGCACAGCGGTTTTCGTTGGCCCAGACATCCGCCTATCAAGAGATCTCGTGTACAGCGCCCTATGGTATTTCCCGCCATCCAGGAGCCACCGATCCATGGTGTAACCTGGACTATCTGCCGGCCGGGCCGTAAAGACCGTGATTGAGGGCCGCCAACAGAGAGGCCCAGTAGTATCTCCGCACGTCGGGCAATGCTATGCCCCCATCATACCACGAGAGTGTGAGCTTCGTGGTAGCAATGCGTGGCCGGCCATCCCAGACCAGGGCACGTTGCAAGCTCTCGATTTCCCCAAAGTATCTGGCCGGACCGGATCTTGAGTATTTTGCAGGGCATACAGGAACCTGGGCAGGGACATCATTTTAAATAACGCCGCACGCCCAAGGAGGGAGAGAGGAAGTTTACGCCACCCTTCTACATCACGTCGGAGACGAACAAGAGGGGGAAGCAAATTGTTCTCGTAGCGTGCCTTGGGGTCAGTCGAAATATAGATCCCCAGGTATTTAAATCCCTGTCTCGCCACCTGTATGCCACAGTCCCTCGGAAGACGAGGCGTCCCCCCTCTCAGAACGTATAAATGCGACTTCGACCAATTAATGACCAGGCCGGAGTGCCGGCCAAATAGTCGAAGCACGTCACATGCCACGATGAGAGATTTGCAAGGGGAGGTAAGATACAGAAGGATGTCGTCTGCATATAATGACACTCGGTCCTCGAATCCAGGGGACCAGCGAATGCTATGTATGTCAGGGTGGTGCCGAATCCAGGCTGCCAACGGTTCAAGTGCCAATGCGAACAGAAGGGGCGACAGGGGACAACCCTGCCTAGTGCCCCTCTGAAGAGCAAAGGACGCGGACACTCGACCATTGACCGTCACATTAGCCAGCGGGCTGGCATACAAAAGTTTGACCCACCCTACAAATTCCAGACCGAAGCCGAGCTTCGCTAACACTGCCCACAGGTAGTTCCATTCGAGGGAGTCAAACGCCATCGTGGCATCCAACGACGCCAGAACAGCTGGTTCCCTGTGTGTGTGAGCCCTAGCCATGGCTCCGTGGAGTCTCCGAAGGTTAAGGGCCGTGTTGCGGTGTGGAATAAAGCCCGTCTGGTCCGGGTGCACTAAGTCGCCGATTGCGCCAATCAGGCGATTGGCCAGCAATTTGGCAAGAATCTTAGGCTCTTCATTCAACAGAGAGATGGGACGATACGATCGGCACAAATCTCTTGGTTTCCCTTCCTTATGGGTAACCACAATGGTGGCCAGCCTCTGGTCGTGGGGAAGCATGCCCGTCTCTCGCGCCTCCAAGAACATGTCCCGTAGGGGTGGAGAAACGACATCAGGCTTGATTTTATACAGTTCCACTGGAATACCATTGGGGCCGGGCGCCTTACCAGGTCTGAGGGAACAAATGGCAAGGGCTATCTCATCCGCAGTGATGTCCCTATCTAAGTCATCACGGTCCTCCGTCTCCGACAGGCACGGGAGATCTATGTCCGCCAAAAGTGCACTGGAGTCTGTCTCAGACCGGTCCGAGACCGAAGTGTAAATGCTCTCAAAGTAGTCCGAGAACGACTCAGCTATCGCCCTCGGATCAGTGACAAGCTGGCCATCGTCCCCCAACACCTCCGGAACCACGCGACCAGCTCTCTCCTTCTTGTCAAGCCAAGCAAGGAGCTTGCCCGCCTTGTCACTGACATCGTAAATTCTACCCTGTTGTTCCCTACCCATGACTCTGGCAGCATCGGAGGCAATATCACGGTATTCTGATTGCTTAAGCGAGAGGGCATGGAGCAGCTCAGGCGTGGGGCCCGCTTCCAATTGGGAGTCCAGCTCCATGATCTCGGCTTCAATGCGCACCATGTCGGCATCTCTATGTCTCCGGACGTCCGCTATAAGGGTGAGAGCCTCACCTCGCAGAACCGTCTTAAACGCCTCCCAAAGAGTGGCGGCTGATGCGACCGACCCGGTATTCTCAGAGAAATAGAGCTCAATAACTCTGGCCAGGAGTCCGCGCGTTTTCGGGTTTCGAAAATACCACGGGTTAACCACTACAGGCCGCTCGGTGATCACAATGTCGAAGTCGAAAGACACCCAGACCGGGGAATGGTCCGAGATGCCCCTCGCCAGCAAGCGGGCCTCGGAAATCACCGACGCATGGGCCGCCAGGGTCAGGACATAATCTATTCTAGAGAGGCTACCGTGCGCCCCGGAGTGAAACGAGTATTGACTCTGGGTGGGATGCATAAGTCTCCAGCAATCAATCAGTCCCATGGTGTCGAGGAAATCGGGCAACCAGGATTGTGAACTACGGAGATCTCTGGGCGGGTGTCTGTCCAAGGTCCCCGAACAGACTGAGTTGAAGTCACCACCCACAATAAGCAACCCCTCGGGTAGGCCCAAAATGGCGCCCCCAAGGTCCTTAAAAGTGTTGTTTTGTAGCCCCGGGGGAACGTAAACTGAAACCAGAATCAGGGACCGCCCCTCCCATCTCCCCGTGATGGCAGCGTACCGCCCCCTCTCATCCACAACACTGGAGTCAATCTCAAATGGGAGAGACGTGCGCATCATAATCCCTGCCCCCCGGGACCCCGAGGAAAACCCTGAATATGCCACCATTTTGAAACCCTTCCTGTTAAGCGCACGACACGTGTTTCCCACCAAGTGCGTCTCCTGTAACAAAATAACATCAGGCATACATCTCCTAAATAATTGCAAAACCACCCCTCTCTTGATGCGGTCACCCAAGCCGTTAACATTCCAACACAGAACTTTTAATTTCCTACCCCCCATCATCGAATCACTGGCCTTCGCCGACCCAAGTAGGCCTCCCAGATACAGTGAAAGAATTAGAGCATTTGTTGCATTGCCTTAGAAGAAGAAAGGAAAAACAAAGAAAGCAAACAAAACCAACCGTCGAAACACCCCCCACCCTGCACCCCTGCAGCAGACTAAATAGCCCCCCCAACCAGCAGTGTGCCTGTCGCCCCATAAACTAAACTACAAGAAGACCCTAGAGGAGAAAGGAGATCACGTAGTCCCCCCCGCCACCCTCCATGTTAGGAAGAAGGATATTCACCATAAGGTGCAACAGTATGGCTTTTTGGTCATTGTCAACAGGATCACCGACCGAGAAAGTTAGTGAGATGAGTTCTACTCCTGACGATCGGGGCCTCCCGAGGCGCCCTCCGAATGTTCTTCCAGTTCCTCGCGTCTGTGCGGCAAGGTGTCCAGCCAGTCGCTCACCACTTCAGGCATGTCGAAAAATACACCACGACCATCGTGTTCAATACGCAGTCTAGTGGGGAACATCATCGAGTACTTCATCCCCAAGTCTCTGAGACGCCGCTTCACTCCTGCAAAACTCTTACACTGTCTTTGAACCGCCCTAGTAAAGTCCGGGTAGAAGTTGACATCCGCGTTCTGGAACTTGAGGGGCCCGTGTCGTCTCGAGGCCTGTAGGATCACGTCCCGATCTCTGAAATTGAACAGGCGGGCTATGATGGGTCGTGGTGTGGCGCCCGACTTGGGCGGTCCACCCGGCATTCTGTGGGCCCGCTCAACTGAAAAGAAATGGCTGAGGCCCGCGGGGGCCAGATGAGTCTTTATCAGTTCCTCGACGAAGAGATCGGTGGCCGAGTCCTCTGCGCCCTCCGGTACCCCAATAATTTGGACGTTCTGCCGCCTGGCACGTCCCTCAAAATCTTCCAGCCGCCTCGAAAAAAGATCGTTGACAGACCTCAGGTTCCGGACCTCCGTCTGCAGGTCCGAGACATCAGTCGTGAGGCTCGCAGTTTTAATGTCTAGCGATTTTACCCTGTCATTGGTCTTGCCGAGGTCGGCCTTGATCAGGTTGAGGTCGATCGCCAAGGTATCAACTTTGTGCATCAGGACCTCGTGTTGCTTTTACATCTCCGTTCTGATGCCAGCTATAGCCCCCATGATGTCTCGGAGTGTCGGCTCTGCCTCGTCCGGCGAACCCGCACGTAGAGTGTCTTTTGAGTGGGCGGCCACAGTCGGCGAGGTCCTTTGTTGGGCATAGCGGTCAATCTTGTTTGTCTGGGGTTGGACCGTCTTCCTACTGACCGGGTCCACCGTTCTGTCTGGGTCGCCTTTGCCCGCCATATTGGAGCCGGGGATTGAACAAAGGGTGGTACACCAAAACCCCTTCGAGTACACAAGCAAGTGTGAAGCGTAGCAGCCGCAGATGTTTATTCATCGGAAGGCCACTCCGCAACTTCGCTTACTCCGCCGGCTGGCGCAGGAGTCACTCACTCGGCATATCAATCATGCGCTTCAGTGTCGTTGCCGTCGGCCATCACCGAGACAATGGTTCGTCCCTGGCACGAATCTTCAGCACGACGTATCTTCGTCTATAAGTGTCGGATTTTTAATCGGACAGCAGATCCCGTCTCAAAGACCATTCACCAACAAGAATCCACCACCATGGAACAGGATTTCGATCAGGATTTATGCGGAGGGTCGGAGGGTCTCCGGAGCTCCGAGCTTACGCGGCCATCTTGCTTGCCCGCGAAGCTCCTCCCCCATGAGTGATTGTTTATGTGCAGGAAGCTGTCCCTTCCTGCACATAAACAATCATTAAAAAAATGACGACTTGCAACTTCTATGTGTGCTGCACAATGTAGCACATGTAAGAGTTACAAATCACCATTAGATTGTTTATGTGCAGCAAGGGACACCTTCCTGCAAATAAACAATAATTTCACAATTGTGCAAGGGTGTCTGCATCGGTGCTAGGCAGCTGAATTTAGCACCAGCATTAGGGAAAACACAGGGGTGTGCCATATCATTGTAAATTTGATGCATCTCTGCGTTTTTGGGAAGGCGGAGTACGACATAAGCAATTTTGTCTTAATGCCGAGCTCCGCCATTCTTTTGTAAATATGCCTCTAAGTTTCTTTAGGAAAACCATGAGGGATATTCACAAATTACCCCATGCTAAAATCAGAATGTTGTCTACTTTTCAGAAATGAATAGCTTTCTGAGATCACCCATCAGTTTGATACACGTTTACACCTCAAACTGGGAGTAAGTTGATAGCACCAAAAATTAGGAAAAATAGACTAAGTCTTAGAAAAATGTCAATACTGTGATACAAAAAATGCGTTTCTGATTCAAAGATTTCCTTGTTTCTGAAAGTCGGGAAATGGCGATTTTAGCACAGCAAACCTTTTGTTGATGCTATTTTTAGGAAAAAAACAGACACTTTCTTGTGCAGCACTCATTCACCATCCTCCCAACCAAAAAAAGAAAATGTAGCTATAATTTGGCTATTTTTTCAGTCCCCACAAGGGGAATCCACAACTCAGGGTACCTTTTGAATCTCCATGATTTTGGGAATAAAGGGTAAGAATTTGCGTGTTGATAACTTATGTGAAAAAAATATATGCAGGCCAAAGTGCAAGGTACCCCAAATAGCCAAAAAAAAGGACCCAGCACTAGGGTGGAAAAACCCCCGCAGTCAAGAGGTTAAAGGAGTGATCTAAATATTGGAACTGTGGAACAAAAACAATTCAAGTAGAATAAAACTCTTAAGAGTTCATCCAGTCTTATGTGTACCAATCTTGAAATAAATATCAGCTACAGATCCTGGATCATTTCGGTTCTGACATTTAGAAATTTATTTAGAAAGTCCTACTAAATTTGGAGGAAACTATGAAACAGAAATTACATTACCGATAGGTATTCCGTCTAGATTAAGATATATTTGTTAAAAAATGTCAAATGATGTGTGTTAGAACCGGGGTCTCTAGTTGGCAGGGGTATGCACCCTAGTCCAAGTAAGGACCACCGCTTCCGACCTGGTAGCTTGGCGCAGAGCAGCAAAGGCGTATCTTCAGAGGCAATGTGTAAAGTATTTGTGCAACACACCCACAACTCCCAGTGAAACACGCAGACAAGAAAAAGGCACTACACCAATGAGATATAAGAATAAAAATATCTTTATCTAAAACTTAGGCATGGTCTCAAAAACATCAAGGGTCCACTATAGACAATCAAAGGTTCCAGTGATAATGCCCTTGAAGAGATTGTCACACAGGTAACTGTGACAAGACTCCAACATATGCACGCAAAGGGTGTCAGTAGAAAGGAAAGGTCCTTGGGACTGGTGTTACAGGTATTCAGGGGAGGCTGTCTTTTAGCTAGGGAACATGAGAGCAAAGACAATTATAGTCCCGCTGGCTGATCACGCCGTTCCCGCACTCTTAAAGGCGGCTGTCCCCCCAAGCAAGGCAATCACAAGTTCTGTTACTCTGTGTACCGATTATCACTGTCCCGCCGTCCTTTTTCGGCAGAGTCACCAGTCCTGGGCCCGTTCTCAGAAAAGGGCCCCAACACAGACTTGAGCCGGCCCGCTACGGATGATCACTGTCCCCGGCACTTAAAGAACTCAGGCCCCCTTATGTTGGGACAGTCAGCTCGCGGCCCGCACCCCGCCCAAACAGCACAGAAGGCAGAGACTTAGGCGCACGCTGAGGGGTCACCTGCAGTTGCAGTGCAGCAGGCGCCGCTGTGAAGCTCCTCTCTCCCCCGGGGCTCTCAGTTCGCAGTGCCACTTGCACAGCCGCGGAGCAGGGAAGTCCTTTCTTTTCTCTGCGCGGCCTCACTCCTGATTGCTCCTGGTTGCACCAATCCTGGCGCGGCTCCTGAGAGGACGCTCGCTCATTACTGGGCAACGATCTCCACCGGGCCCAATCCCAGCGCGGCTCCTCTCTGACGTCAGAGGAGCTGCGCTCGGATTCCTGAGGCTCCCAGGTCCACCGGAGTGATTCCGGATGTAAGGCAGCGCTCAACTTCACAGCGCCCCAGTTACCCCACAGCGCTCCTCAGCGCATTCCAGACCCGGGCGGCGGCGGTGACTCAAGAATCGAAGCGCTTTCCTTCCACAGCGCTCACAGTGTCCCCGGGGGCCCCAGTTGGCGGTGATGATTTCCCGGGTTCCAGCACTTCAGTGTGGCCCCAGCGCTTTGTAGCCCAGTTTAAATAAAGCCTTCCAGCGCAATCAGGTCCCAGGGCAGCGGCGGTGCTTTCTGACGCACAGCGCTTCCTCCCCACTGCGCCTCACAGTTCACTTAGGGTCCCCAGGCAACAGGAGTGTTTTCCAGCGCTGCAGAGGACACCTGGGAAGATGACAAGTTGTTGTCGTCCTTTCAGTTCCTTTCTGCAGCTGAACAGTTCCACCAGCTGCAGGGACAGTCCTCTAAATCACGAAGGGTAAGTCCCAGAAAAGCGGTCCCTCTGTATGTTGTTCAAAGAAAGGTAGCTTCTTAGGGATGTGGTGGAGACACTCTGGTGATGGTATTCCCAGTCTCCATGGCAGGGCCGGAACAGCAGGCAGTAGAGCAGCTCAGTAGGTAGGGGTAGCAGTTCCTTGGAGCAGTCAGCCTCCTTCCAGTTGGCAATCCTTCCTGTCGCAGCAGTCTTCACTCCCGCAGAGGTTCTTCCAGGTCCAGCAGTGTAACAAGAATGTGATGCCAGAACCCTCCCTTATATATTCTACAGTCCAGAGGCTAGAAAGTGGTGATAGTCTCTGGAAGGGTCTGGGGGCAGGGGCTTCTGGAAGAGTCCAGGGAGTTCTGGTATGTTCCCTGCCTTCCCTGACCTAGCTGTCACAGTGACGAGAGACAGGCTGTTAAGGCTACAGTGGGCAGCCCATCACAGCTCATCCCAGGGAAGAAGGTGTGACTCACCACTCCCACCTCCCAACCCAGGCAGGCTATCAGTGTGCAGAGGGGAGGGGGGAGTCTGCAGAGCCTAATCTAAGTGTAGGTAGGAAAAGATCCACTTTATAAAAGTGGGATCCCTAACATAGTAATGCCCAAACCCTATATATCATTGGAAAGGGTTCCCCGCCCGAGTCCAACAAGACCAAACATGATAGACTTGTTAGGTCCCTGTCAGAAGTTATCCCATAAGGAGAGGTTCCCAATGTTAGCCTATGGAGGATTAGCCTTACTGCGGTAGCAGTGGCTTGTGGCAGATATGCCAGCCTCACAAGGTTTTAGGGGAGAGCACCTGCATCTCAGCACTTTTTAGCAGTGGTGAGAGGCCCAGAGTCCAACAAAAGATAAGGTAAAAATGGGAGGCAAAAAAGGGCAAAAATGTAGGGGAGACCACCCTAAAGCTGACAGGTCTAACAATGTGTGTTAACAGAGTTACTACTCATCTTGCAACTTTTTTCTTACGATCGCCACCCACAAAATGCCGAGCAGTAATGGGTGAAATGTTTTCTTCTGTTTGATGCAGCAGTCTATCTGATGCAGCATTAAAATATTAGTAACATGGTAAAAGTGAAAGCTAGACGTTTTCACGTTTGTGTTACACATAAATACGTAAGTGAATGCAAATGTGAAAAATGTGCACTACTAGCATGAATGCACCTATTTCCAGGAAACAGCTACTGTGATATCTAAAGGAGGCTGGCAGATTTTTGGTTTCAAGTTTCTCTGAGCCGCTCGTATGGCACAATAGAGTATGAACTCATCTTAACTGCATCCTTTAATGTTTTAGCTGATGTCTGTACCAAAGAGACTTACGCATTTAGCTGAAATTGTCACATCTTATCACACGACTCCAATCGTTCAATTACAATTTTACCTTTACAGTTGTTTTGTTCAGACTCATTTTTAACTTTACCTTATTGAGAGTGTTGAGGGCTTGTTGTGCAGCTTGTAAAGCAGGTTCTGCTTTGGCCAAGTCTATTTCGCACTGTCTTTGTTTCTCCATTACATTCTGAAAAGTAACATACAGTAAGCATGAGGTATAAACATCCATCTTTGTTTGCCACTTATTCTCTGCAGTAAATCATACCGTGTAAAGCTAGCTAGGTGGAATGCAATTAGGGATCCATGATACGCTCTCCTGTGGCTCTTTGTGTGAATGAAATAAACCTGCTACAAGTATTTTCTGTATTGTGTTATTTGTACGTCCATTCACACCTTCATCACGATATTGAGGATATCTATTAATTGGAGAGTACTAGGGTCCATATTAGATACCATAATACGTTAGAGACGTGCTCCTACATTTGAACATACGAATAAATAGCTCTAGATATTCCCAGCCTCCACCACCTTTGAGCACAGTTTCACCTATTCGGCAATGTATATTGGAATGAAATTCCACAAACATTTTGTTTTTGAAATGTAATTTTCACAATCTTAGTCTAGCTACCTGAATAAATTTTTCTGTATATTCATTGGCTGACATATGTAGGTTGGCACACATCTAGCTTATTTGCCCTATCACTTTTAAACCAGACAGTTTTTTCTAAGTTCTGATCCACTTTAACCTGTTGACCACGGTGCGAATTCCGCCGCAGTGCGGGTGAAATAATGAGTGGGCGTGTTTCGGACGGCCCGCGGCCGTCCTCTACACGCGGCCACCATGACGCTGGATGGCCAGGGGTTGTCCGACACATCGAACGGGTTAAAGAACAATCTTACTTGCCTGTGGTAATGCTTTATGTGGGAGAGACTCTGTCTAGCCATAGATTCCTTACCATAGACTAATCTCAAGATGTCTGACTCGTGAACATTACCTCTGTGCTCTGGTAGGTGGCACAATTCACACCGGCAGTGCCTTGCACAGTGCTTATATGGACACTAACCCAGCGTGCAGACGTCAGTTTCTTTTCATGACTTTCCATGCCAGAAACACGGAGGAACGAAGAACACTGACCACTGATGCGTGAAGCTGGGGCCCTGTAAAGGAAACAGCCCTTTACTCTGAAATCTGGTGCAGAGAGAGGAGGATGGGTGGGTCGTACAGCTAGATAGACTCTACCAGATAAGGCGTACAAAAGGTAAGTAACTTGTTCAACTGATTGAGACTTCTAGCTGCAGATTCCTTACCTTAGAACAATTACTAAAGCAATATCTCCCGGAGGTGGGACAGCGACACAGATTTAACCCGTTTCCTGCTTCGAACGTTCAGTGCCAGTGCTTAACGTTCGAAGAAACGGGTGCGGCCGCGTCGGCTGTTGGACGTGCGCAGCACCAGGGAGGTAGCTCGCACGACGTCCAACGGCTGACGGCAGCAGCGAACGGGTTAAACTAGAATATTCTGTAGGACTGAACAGGCAAAGTGCCTGTCTCGCCGGACCTGACTGTCCAGGCAGTAGTGCTTTGTAAACATGTGCAAGGAAGCCCACGTTGCTGCCTGACAGATATCCAGGTCAGGTACTCTGTGAGCTGTGCATAGCAAATTATGATGCACAGCACAATCTATTGTTAAATGATTCATTTCTGCACCACCTTTGCTTTTTTGCCTCCGACATATCTCACAAAGAGTAGATCATCCATCCGGAACTTTCTTGTGCACTCAAGATAGAACAACAACACTATTTTTGGGTCCAGCCGATGGAGTCCCTCCTCTTCTGTAGAGGGGTGTAGAGGGGTGAGGTGGAGCATAAAAGGTAGGCAGGGTGATGGACTGGCCTGCATGAAAGGGAGTTACAACCTTCGGTAGGAAGGATGCTCTAGCTTTTTTGGTTAGATAGTACGGTATGGAGGCTGAGATGACAAAGGCTGCTGCTCACTGACCCTACGGGCAGATGTTATTGTTGACATTTTTATGGTAAGGAGCCTGATAGAGCAGTTGTGTAACAGCTCAAAAGGAGCACACATTAGGAATGTAAGGACTAAATTAAGGTCCCACTGTGGCATAATGAAGGGTACAGGTGGGAACATGCTTTGGAGACCTTTCAAAAATCTATAGGTGACTTAAAGAGGGATGGATGGTCTGGCAACTGCAAAAATGCTGAGATGGCAGAAAGATAGCCTTTCAAAGTGCCCAAAGAAGAGCCCTGCTGGACCAACATAAGAATAAACATGAGAACCTGGGAAAGGGGAGCAGAAAGGGAATCAACTTGTCTTACTGTAAACCATGCCACAAGCTTACTCCAACGGCAGACATATACTGTTTTAGTGGAGGGATATCTGGCAGATAAGATAACACTACATACTTCAGGCAGAAGTTCAAAAGCAGCCAAATGTGCCCGCTCAATCTCTACACATGAAGGCAAAGAGTTTTCATGTTTGGGGACAGAACCCTACCCTGCTGCTGCAAAAGAAGGTCCTCCTGGAGAGGCAGCCAATCAGAGGACCTGTGCTCATGGTCAGCAGCTTATGATACCAGACTCTCCTTCCCCATTCCAGAGCCACAAGTTTGATTCTCGCCGCAGCGAACACCGGTTGTCAGTGTCGCCCAGCCCCCGTGATTGCAGAAAGTACGTGCAATTCAAGCCACGCCTGTTTTCCTCTTGCCTCATCCGAGTGGACTCACTGCATATATATAAAGGAATAATTTCTTATACTGGGGCTAGAAAGTGATTCCCGCCCCGCCCCCCACCCTTGTGTGGGTGGTTTTGTGTGCTGGCCGCCGATATCTGTCCGAGAAATTGCTAGGACCCTGAAAAATAGAGTACCCATTGTCCTGATGAAGCCTACATCATCTGGCTGAAACGCGACCGCGACTGCGTCAACACCTTTTTGCTTCGACTGGAGTCCCCTGTTACTATTCAAAAAATGTGTTTGATTTTTGTCTGATTGGCACCAATACAAATATAGACTGGGTTGACGTTTTAACCCCCAGGTGCTTTATTCTTGGGACTACCATTGTGTTGTCCACTCTATTGTAAATTAAGTGGAGGCACTGATCCGAATTGGGATATATATATCATTTTTTCTATATATACCTTGTGTTTAGGGTACATAGAAACGTGATACTGTAAATGTGATGTATATTTGTATATATGTATATGTGACGTTTTGTATATAGACTGTCGGTTGTTGTAATTTCCTTGATGTCCGCTCATATGTGTGTTGATGAGTTTACATATGTATATTTTTTTCATGTTTGATTTCTGATTCACAAGAGAATTAAGTGTTTCTTGTTTGAGAATTAAATTTGGATCAATCCCTTCGGTACCCTTTGTTGCTATTTTCTCATCCTAGGATGTCTCCTGCTCAGGTACGGGAGGGTTAAGTGGGCAGAACCCCTGACCATTTGTTCACAAGAATAACTTGGGCCCAGTTATTCCTGATCTTCTAGAGAACTCTGGATGGGTGTGGTATTGGCAGAAAGGCTTACAGGAGGCCTGAGCTCTACTCAATAGAAAAAGAGTCTCCGATTGAGAGCAGCCTCGGAAACTCCAGCGCTCAAAACTGCTGAAATTGCATGTTCTCGACCGAGGCAAAAAGATCCACCTCAGGCTTTATCCATTCATGGAAGAGAACTTGTGCCATCTCTGGATGGAGATGCCATTTGTGATCAGCTTGGCATTGATGGCTGAGTTGTGCCCCCCTGGCATTTAGAGATCCCACCAGGTGTTTAACCACCAACGATATGCCCTGACATTTCAACCATGTACAAAGGTGCAACACTTCTTGACAAAGGGTCTATGACCCCACCCTGCCCTGTTTGTTGCAGTACCACACGGCAGTAGTGTTGTCTGTGAAGCCCTGTACCAGCCTTTCCCTGATTAAAGGAAGAAAGACCTTCAATGCCAGCTGTATAGTTCAGAGTTCTTATAGGTTGGTGTAGAGTCGGGATTCTGCTGTGAGCCAGAGTCCTCTAATCTCCACGTCCCCCAGATGACCGCCCTAGCCCAGAAGTGACGCATCTGTCACTACAAAAAAATGGGCTAAGGTAAATGAACAATAAATATAGACTAGAATCAGTACCATATTAATTCTGTCCTACCGGACAGTCAATTTTAATGTATTGCGTTATTAGAAATTGAACAAGTAACAATAAAGTGGGACACAATTCTGCCTCCTACACATTACAAGACATCAACAAAACATATATAATAAACAAAACATTCAGGCAGGGCAGGGAAGCTTGTTTGTGATGCAATTATTCAAACAAGCAATAAAAACGACAACCGTTACACTAGATTATCAATTAAGATTGTGTATCACCATTGTGCTACACAACCGACTGCCACCGCGCAGATCGGTCCAACCACGTCACCACTGATGGTCCATTCCCCAACCATTGCGGTAGGAGCCTTCAAAATACCTTGCTATTGTGCAGTGTCCTAACTTCAACACTCTTTCTTTAGAAACTCTTCCAGAGAGAGCTGAACTGCCCATTGCGACCAACGATTCCGTACCATCCCCTTACTTCATGCTACCACCTGTTAACAAGCAAAATTGCTTCGGCATTGCAAGTACCTATTGCGATTTATTAAGGCTCCCCCATGGTAACCTTTTCTCACAGCGTATTCCCGAGATTTTCTGGCAGCTTGCTTAGTCGGCTCCTTGCTCTTCAGGCTTGTAATAAATTGTCCTGATGATGATCCTAATATTGTTGTAAAGGATCAAAACGCCGTTGACTTGTTTGAACACTGTGTACACAATCTTAATTAATAATCTAGTGCAATGGCTGTCCTTTTAATTGCTTGTTCGATTAATTGCATCACAAACAAGCTTTCCTGCCCTGCCTGAATGTTTTGTTTATTATATATTGTAGGAGAGTAAGATCTGCTTCTTATAGTTACCCCCACTTTTTGCTGATGTTTCATTGTTTTTTTACTTTAGTCTGGGTTTGGCTGGGGCCCTGCTATCCAGGACTCCAGCCTAGCTGTTTCCTCTCTCAAATTGCTGCATGTACTTTAAGTACACCACAGATTGGATTCTGGGGTACCTTATAAGTCCCTAATATATAGTATCCTATACCCACAGGGCATAGGTTCCACAGAGGCCTCTCAGGGGCTTCAGCATGTATAATACCATCCCTGAGAGACCATTCAAAATGACACAACAGGTCTTCTGCAGCAGCCTGTGTAAGGTGGTGTATGCACCCCTTACTTAGATATAGGTTCCCTATATCTACCTTATATCACTGCACATATAAACCTTTCAGTCACCTCTATTGCAGGCCTTATCAATCCTCAAGGCACGGTGCTGGGTTTTGTGCGGGAGGGTGCCCATGCATGAGCAGGGCCCTCTGCAGCCTTCAGAATCTATTCTCAGGGGTTGTTCTGCGATGCAGCCAACGATATACTTTTAAGTGCATTATAACCTTGCAGTAAATGCTAACTTAGAAATGGCTGCAAGGAAACATGTTGTGGAGGTATGATTACGCCCTCCTAGAGGGAGAAATATGACTACGCCAGTACACCCAGTACCAGCTTCACAGTACCCTGGCATCACAAAATGGATGCTGCCAGCCACAGACTCACGTCTGCCCTCCTGCTACTGGATGAAACTCCAGCAGGGGAGGCTGAACAATAGGTTTCCAGTCACAGGGAGGTGTGACCACCTCCCAGACCGGCTTTAGTGTATTGGGGCTGGGTGGGTGCTCTCCAAGATTGCTTTGATATCTGCATAGTCTGTCTGTGTATAGTGCGAAACTGGACAAAGGACATGGGTGTAGCCACCCCTCTGTCCCGACCCTCCCATAGGTGGGTCTACAGAGTTTGTCCCACTCCTTCCTTGGGTATAAAGTAGGAACCCCTGACTACAGGACTTAAGATTCTCCTGGACGAAACTCTGCTACAAAATCCCAGAACTTCAACTATCTACACTTCGTTGGATGACAGAAGAATCTCCCTTGGAGTAAATGAGTTACTCCCCTGCAAGGCAGGCACCAAAGATGCATCTGTCCGGTTTGCAACTACGCAGCTCCTCAATGACTCCGAAGACTTTGCAACACAGGAGGTAGGTTTCCAAGCTTCCCCAAGGCCAATCCGTGCTCTCAGCAAACCTGAGATCCAAGGCCCTCGTAGGACCGTGCAACCCGAACCCCTGGACACCGTGCACATTTGCAGCAGCTTATGCTTTTTGGCAATCCCTGAGGCTGTGCTTTTGGGCTACTTGTAGTCCAGACCCTGAGCAGTGATTCCCCTGAAAATTACTGGCCTACCCTCCACGAGTGACCCATGGGCTGGTATTTAGTGATTCCTCTCGAGGTCCTTTCACGATCACATGTCTGTCAACTTTAGGGTCCCTGAGAAGGGTACTGTAACTTTCAATGGGCCTAACTGGTTGCTCCAGACGTGCCCTGACTCTCTATTGTTTGAGGAGTCGCCAGCACCTTGCTGGCCCACACCGAAGCCTTTTTACTCTCACCACGTGGGTTGCCTTTGCCAAGGCTTTTTGGTCTCCAATCCAGACACCGACCCCCCCAGCACTCGACATCCTTCGTGAAACAGCTCCCCTGTGGACTCTAGTTGTTGTCGTCATCTCCTGGTCCCCGTGGCAGCCGAGTCAAGCTTCACCTCATCGCACCTGAAATACCTGACATTGGTGATATGGAAACCCTGAACGGACTGCTGGCGGTTACTATGCAGCTTTTCGATTTTCTAAACACTGTATAAAAACTTTATTCATACTAGCTCTTGAAATACTGCGTTTTGTTTAGAGAATTTACTATATGACATACACTGAAAGCCCTGAAGAAATCTCTCAAGAGACGAAACGCGTTGGCTATGATGAATGAATTTGTGAAGGAAGAATCTGTTTGTGAAAAATAAAGAACATTAGGATAAAGAAAAATATACTCTGGACTTGGATACCTTTTTTTTTACTCATGTGCTGAATTACTTGAATTTTTTGATTATTGATTATAACAAGAAATCCTGACATCATTGTATAGAGTGCTGGTGCCATTGTTTTGTATTCATAGTTTGGTAGGACTAGTTCCTACATTGTGGGGAGTATAGAGGGAAGTACTTCCTGGTTTCGTGCACCATTAGCTACTTTGGGACACTATTCAAGTGTTGGGTGCGGTTTCTATAAACCTCTGCCCTCAGTTTTGTTGCCTACCCGACATTGGTGGGCATTGGCATATCGTGCCCCCGGTCACCCTGAAGTGACCCAGACTCTCTCCCCTCTGCTTTCAGGTTCTTCACATCTCCGATCCAGGTTTGGATCACGCCGGACACTTTTCCTTTCCAAGGCAGCAGAACTTTGCAGCAACTCGCCATTGAAAACAGCGACAATTCCATACACCATTTAACACCTATGCACTCCGCTTCCCTGGGTGAGGTAACACAAGTACTCTGGGACTCACATGGGTGCTGGCCTTAGAACCTTCTAAGTCTAAAAGGGTTTGCTCCAAATGCTCTCCGAAATGTCCCTAATCTTTAAAATTCCAACCATGATTTTTCCATAGGATTGTACGGAGCACGCTGCATTCTCACACTGCACGCGTCCCCTGTGGGTCCCCTGTGTCACTACCGTGGTTGATTCCTTAGGGTCCCAGTGGTTCTACGTGCTCTAGGCACTGTGTCTGATCCAAGTCGTGGTTCTTATACCACTTTCTTAATATATGGTTTGGTCTCCCCGTGGGGCCCATTGTATATTGTGCTATTTACATACTTCTAGTGTGTTGATGCACAAGTTACTTACCTTCGGTAACAATATATCTGTAAGAAACAGTAGTTAGTATTAGATTCCTTACCTTAGAATATCCCCAGGCGTCAGACTGGATCCGGAAAATTTTGCGTAGCAGTATCCCTCGCCGTCAGTCGTCAGCGTTGTTGGCGTGAGGATGACGTCATCGGAGTACTTAGACACCGCCCTCACGCGCTGACGTCAGTTCTTATACACAGCTTTTCCGCGCCAGAAACGCAGAGCCATGATAAAAACCAACACTGGTGCCATGAAAACTAGGGCCCTGAAAGGGGGATGACCTTAACCCTAGAAATCGGTTCGCAAAACAGATATATTGTTACCGAAGGTAAGTAACTTATGCATCTGAAAGAAACAGGTTAGTATTAGATTCCTTACCTTAGAATAGATACCCCAGCAATACCAACCCCGGTGGTGGGTCTGCGAACCAATGATCACACCAGAAAGTCCTGGAGAACAGAACGGCCGAAAAAGCCATCTCTCCGGACTTGGCTGTCCAGGCAGTAGTGTCTTGCGTACGTGTGCAGCGAGGCCCACGTAGCTGCCTGACAGATGTCCTGCAATGGGACTCCCTGACCCAGGGTAGAAGTAGCCGCCGTGGCCCGAGTGGAATGGGCAAGTAGCCCCACAGGAGGTTCCTTTCTAGCCAGAGAGTAACAAGCCTTGATGCACAAGACGACCCATCGAGAAATGGTCCGTTTGTGCACCACCCGTCCCTTCTTAGCGCCCACGTAACCAACAAAAAGTTGGTCATCCACCCGGAACTGGCATGTGCGATCCAGATAGAATGAGAGCGCACGTTTTGGGTCCAGACGGTGTAGCCTCTCTTCCTCTTTCGAGGGATGCGGAGGCTGAAAGAAGGTGGGCAAGGTGATGGACTGCCCGATGTGGAAGGCTGTGACTACCTTGGGCAGGAAACACAACTTTGTAAGGATGGGCAGAAAGGAAAGGAGGTTGAGAAGAAAGAGCCTGGAGCTCACTCACTCTCCTGGCAGAGGTGATGGCAACCAGGAATGCAGTCTTAAGAGTAAGGAGACGAAGAGGACAGTTATGAAGTTGCTCGAAGGGAGCGCACATCAGATAAGTCAGAACAAGGTTCAAGTCCCACTGAGGCATCACGAAAGGAGCAGGAGGGAACATATGAGTGATGCCCTTCAAAAACCTATTTACAACTGGGGACTTGAACAAAGAGGGCTGATCAGGGAGTCTTAAGAAGGCGGAAATGGCAGAGAGGTAGCCCTTTAGAGTGCCCAGAGCAGAGCCCTGCTGGGCAAGAGAAAGATGAAAGAGGAGAACCTTTGAAAGAGGGGAAGAAAGGGGATCCACAGCCTTTGCTGTGCACCATGCCAAAGAATTTGTTCCCCCTGCAGGCGTATACCGATTTTGTGGAGGGACGCCTGGCTGCCAGAATCACATTACAGACTTCAGGAGGCAAGTCAAATGGCTTCAACTGCAGCCGCTCAATCTCCACCCATGTAAGTGGAGACTGGACAGGTTCGGGTGGAGGACCGTCACCTGCTGCTGTGACAGAAGGTCCTCCTGAAAGACAAATCGGGGGAATCGACAGACATGCTGAGTAGCTCGGGATACCAGTATCTTCGTGCCGTCCGGAGCCACAAGGATGACTTGGGCCCGGTTGTGTCTGATCTTCTTCAGCACTCTGGGCAGAAGTGGTATAGGCGGAAAGGCGTACAACAGACCGCAGCTCCACTCGCGACGAAAAGCGTCTCCGAGCGAGTGTCGCCTTGGAAATTCCATCGCGCAGAACTGATGACATTGCGCGTTCCCTTCTGTGGCGAATAGATCTAACCATGGCTCTCCCCACTGCTGAAAGAGGCCTTGCGCCACGTCCGAGTTCAGACGCCATTCGTGATCCATCATGCACCGATGGCTGAGTACGTCCGCCCTGGCCTTCAGGGAACCTGCCAGGTGTTGAACCACCAGGGTCACGCCCTGATGTTCTAGCCACTGCCAGAGACGCAGAGCCTCCTGGCATAGGGTCCACGACCCCACCCCACCCTGTTTGTTGCAGTACCACATGGCAGTGGTGTTGTCAGTGAACACCTGCACTACACTCCCCCAGACAGAGGGGAGGAATGCCTTCAGTGCAAGTCGGATCGCCCGCAGCTCCAGAAGGTTGATGTGGAGCCGGGACTCCACCGGAGACCAGAGGCCTCTGATTTTCGCCTCTCCCATGTGGCCCCCCCAGTCCTGGAGGGACGCGTCCGTCACAACTACGTGCTCCGGTTGGGGTAGGGAGAGGGATCTGTCGCTGACCCAATCGCAGTCCGTGAGTCACCACTGCAACTGTCTTGCAGTGCCCTCCGAGATCAAGACATGGTCGGACAAGTTGCCCTGATGCTGCGCCCACTGAAATTTCAGGTCCCACTGCAGAGCCCGCATCCGCCACCTGGCGTGATGCACCAGAAGGATGCAGGAGGCCGTCAGCCCCAGAAGCCGCAGCGTCAACCTGACCGAGACTCGGGATAACAGCTGAAAGATCGGAATCAGAGCCTGAATATCCCGAACCCGCTGTTCTGGAGGATAAACCCGAAACTGCGCCGAGTCTAGAACCGTGAAGAGGAGCTTCTGAGAGGGACACAGGTGTGACTTCGGCACGTTGATGGAGAACCCGAGCAGGTGCAGGAGGTCGTCCGTAGTCTGGAGGTGGTTGACGACTGTCTGGGGCGAGCCCGACTTCAACAACCAGTCGTCGAAGTAGGGGAAGACTGAAACCCCTAACCTGCGCAGATGAGCTGCGACCACTGCCATCACTTTCGTGAACACCCGTGGGGCGCTGGTAAGGCCGAAGGGGAGCACGGTAAACTGAAAGTGCTCGTGGTTTACCGTGAACCGCAATTAGCGCCCGTGGGCAGTCAGGACGGGGATGTGAAAATATGCGTCCTGCAAGTCCAACGCAACCATCCAGTCTCCCGGGTCCAGGGCAGCTAAGACCTGAGTGAATGTCAGCAACTTTAACTTCTCCTTCCGGAGGAAGCCGTTGACATTCCTTAGGTCCAAGATAGGGCGTAGGCCCCCTTTGCCCTTCTTGGGAACTAGAAAGTAGTGGGAGTAACAACCACGTCCTACTTCTGGCCCAGGAACGCGCTCGATGGCCCCCTTGGCAAAGAGGGCTGAAACTTCCTCTTGCAGAAGTTGCAAGTGATCCCCCACACGCGGTGGTACTGCGGTGGCATAGCTGGAGGGGTCGCCTCCCAGGGGAGGGAGTAGCCCCTTCGTAGGATTTGCAGCACCCACCTGTCCGATGTGATGGTGCGCCAGTGGAGGAGGTGATGGCGAACCCTGCCTCCCACTGGCATAAAATGGGCCTGAAAGCTCGGACTAGGAAGGCTTTGAGGCGGATGCTGCGGGGGTGGATGTGGAATGGCTGTGCTGTTGTCCCCTGTTACCGCTGTGACGGTAACCACGTCCGTCTGTGGCCCGTGGCTGGCAGGACGTGTGGGAACACCCCTTCTGTGGCCACGAAAGGAGCGCTGTGCAGAAGATTGCAGATGCGGGGCTGACAGGCCCAAGGACTTGGCCGAAAAGTTGGCGGAACTCAGTCAGGCCTGGCGGCGAACCGCCACAGACGTGGAAATCGCTCTACCTAGCGAGTGTGTGGTATCCATTCCACATTGTATAGAGTACCGCGCTGCGTTTCTTCCCTCTGCGAGGGCTTGAGCGAGCTTCGCCCGGGCTCCCTCCGGGCACTCAGGCAGCACGGCCGCAACTGTATCCCACAAAGAGTGGGTGTAACGGCCCAAGAGGCATGCGGTGTTGACCGACCGCAACCCCAAACTAAGGGGGGAGAACATCTTCTTTCCGAACGGTTCATACCTCTTGGATTCCCGATCTGGCGGTGCCGTTGGGAATGCGGATTGGGAAGTAGAGGCCTGGATAACCAGGCTCTCGGGGGTGGGGTGGGTGGACAAGAAACTAGGGTCACCCGGGGCTGGGTGGTGGCGCCTAGCAACGTTCCTATCTACAGGGGGCCCTGTAGTGGGCCTGGACCAAGTGCCCAACAGGACATCCATGAGAGCCTTATTAAATGGCAGTGGAGGCTCTGGTGAGCTTGCCTGTGGTTTAAGGGCCTCTGTGAGGATGTTAGACCTCCCTGTTGTGACGGGGAGCTCAAGAGCCAAGGCCTTGGCTGCCCTCATCAGCACCACACTATAAGCAGCCCCCTCCTCCGTAGCCACGGTAGGAGGGGAGACAAAACCAGTGTCCGGGGAGGTATCCAGGCCACTTGCTTCCCCTAGTTCCTGTGTCCAGTCCTGAAATGACTGGCACTCACGTGCCAGGGGATCCTCAGACCCCCCCAGTCCCCCTCATCGTCCATGTGCTGAAATTCCGGTGTAAAGAATGGACCCAGATACACTTAGGGCCCGTGTAGGAGCCCTAATACCGGTCGGAAACAGCCGATTTCGGCCGTTTCCGACTGTATTAGGGTTTTCTAATGTAGGAGCATGCTTTACAGAATCGGTATTTTACCGAATCTGTATTTACAGATTCGGTAAAATTACCGAATCGGTAAATACAGACTCTGTAAAAATACCGATTCTGTAAAAGCACATGTAGGTAGCACATCTTTGAGTGCCGCAGGCCTTTCAGATTCGGTATTTTACCACCCAACCCAATTGGGTGGTAAAATACCGAATCCAGGTGTGCATGCACATCTGTGCATGCACACCTGTGCAATGTGACACACAGACATGCCCTTAGGGCATGTCTGTGTGCCACATGGCACACAAGTCCGGAATTGGGGTGCCAGAGGGCGTCAAAGTGACACCCCCTGCACCCTTGCAAAAATCGGAATTTAACGAATCGGTAAATACCGATTCGGTATTCACCATTGATTCCTATGGGCTTCAAGGCCCATAGGAATCAATGGGGGATACCGATTCTGTATTTACCGAATTGGTAAATACCGAATCTTACAGATTCGGTATTTACCGATTCTGAAATACCTACATGTGCCCCCTTCTATTTTACCACTTCTTAAATACCGAATCGGTAAAATTCGGTATTTTAGAAGTGGTAAAATAGAATTACCTACATCTAGCCCTAAGTACTCTGCTTCGGCCGGCGCCAAATGCGGCGTCAAGCGACGCCGCTCCGATGCCGGATCCGGACCAAGGGATAGACCAGGGACGGCGTTGTGCAGGGACGACGCCGGGGATGACACCCTAGGGGTCGACACCGGCGGGGCCGTAAGGTCGACCAGCGGAACCGGATCCAGCGGGACCTTGCGGCGTCGGGACCGAAGTCGTCAGTGGCGCCGGGGCCCAAGCACCCGACGGCGCCGGGGCCGAAGCGCCCAGCCCACTTGGGCTCCCAGTCGGGGCCGCTTGGCCCGAAGGCACTGCGGAACCCGACGGAGGAGAGAGCGGCCTCATGGCCATGAGGAAGGCATTGATCTCCTCCGGCGTCGCGTTCTGCCTGTCGTAATTTGACAAAGACTGGGTTAGCGTTTAGCTTTGCTGCACGTTATTTCTCTTATCTTGGCCTTACTTGAAAACGCCATTTTGAATGTTACGGCGGCCATTGCAGAGAATGAGCTGCCTCGTGGTCAGCATGCCCTTTAGTCCTTTGTCCGTGCCACTGACCACTTGAGTTTGCCCAGCAACAGGCTATTTTTAGTAACGGTCAAGCCCGTACATGCGCAGTTCTGATTGACCAGTCACCCTTAGGAATGTTTCGCCAAACTGACCAGCGGTGTTGTAACTCCTCCCATGAGCTGGCTGTGTTCCAAAAATAACCATATATGTACTTTTATTCTGTAAACCATGTACCGCCCACCTTTTTATGTCTGTAAACTGTATAAAAGAAGGATTCGCACCGATGTTCGGTGTGATACTTCTTGCATTACCGAAGGGTGCTGTAGGAATGTACCACCACCCCATGGGGTCTTAATAAACTTGTCTTTTACATTTTCTAGTTTCCGTGCCAACAGTGCTTACGGTGTAGTGGGTATTCTGCGGAGTATGTAGGCCTGGAGAACCCAATACCACAAATTGGCGACCACGAAGGGACTCATCGGTGACTCGGATGCCCGAAGGAGAGGTCGTGACGAAGGATTGGTAACTCGCCATGGACGCGTACGCTGCCACTGAGTGACCCGAGGTTTGGCACCCACGGTGTTTTCTTCCCTTCCTTCTGATCTGACCTTCCAGGTGGCGCCGGTCTCCGAAGGAGATCCTGCTCGTCTGCGTTGCTGTACAGTGCCTGTTTGGCTGATTCGATCAAAGACCTTGGCAGTTGGAACCTGGATATTTGAGATTTGGGTAAGAATTGTGATCGGTAAGGTAGTCTGCGGAAGCTTACTGAAGTTCTATGAATGTGACTATGATTTGAGTCAGCTAACATTTGAGTTCGTGAATTTGAATACATATGTGTAGTGCACTTCACATAGGCAGGCATGTAGAAATGTTTCTCTAACTTCGTTTGTACTTTGAACGGCACATTTGTGTGAAGTATAGTAAGTGCCATTTTTACAGTATCACGTTTTCGTGGTACTTTTGAACATGCCTGTTTTAAGCACACTCCGAGGGATGTGCTGTTTTGGAAATGGTACCTCATATATATTAAATGAATCTCAGCCGGCTACCCCAGAGGGGACCCCTAACCGCGAAATGTATGTGAAACTTGGCCTTCCCCTATACTGTATAGTAAATTATGGCATAAATATACCAAGTCTGATCCCGAGTTGCAATGGCCACTACATGGGTCGTTTGATTTACGAAAGGTTCAGTTTGTGGAGCAATGTTTGTTTCAGCGCAGGTCTAGACAGGACATGTTTGATTGTGTGCGAATGTGGGAGAAAGCAGTGCGTGAACGAATGAAGCGTGAGATTGCCTTGGCGGAAAAAGGGCAGCGCAAGGCTGCTCGAGATAAAGCTTTACAGCTGGAGGAGAAGGAGTCGCAGGAGAAGAAAGAGAGGGAGGCACGGGAACGTAATTTGCAAACAACCGGGCAATTTCCTATTCGACGTCCGCTTTATCCTGTCCTTACTAACGAAATTGATGATTTTTCATTATTAGATCGGTCTCCGCCTCCGTATGTTCAGCCTACTGCCCCGTCCGAGGATTCCGGTGATGACAGTCAGGATAAGACGAGTACGAGGTTAACTGCTGAGAGAGCTTCGGAATTACGAGGGTTTGCTAGGAAATTGAATTTGAATAGGATTACTATGTCAGAACTTAATGCTGAAAGGAATAAGTGGTCGGAGCGAGAGCAGATGTGTTTTTTAGGTACTTTTGCGGATGAAGTTATTGAGCGGTTTCGTAAGAATTCAGAGGACTTAGAACCTAAGGATGTATCAGTCTATCATGAGCAAATGCGTAAAGGTTTATTTGCTATTTCAGATGCGGATACCTTTTTCCTACGATTGGTCCAGCTACGGGATGAGGCGTCCAGATTGCGGGAAGCACAAAAAGCCGCGGAGAAGTCTTTGCCAGGGTCGACGGAGAAATCCAAAGAGTGTTCTATCTTTGGAGCAAATAAGAGTTCTAAAGTGCATGTTATGCCTATGCGTGAAGCTGCACCTTTGTATGTTCCCCCTAAAGGGCAAGGTACAGATGACGATAAAATGTCAGTAGATGCAAAAGGGTATTTCATATATAATTGAGTGCATACGCCTTGGAACAGAGCGGATGTTATGGCATTGAAAAATGCTTTACCCGATCCCCGTAAAAATCCGGCAGCTTTCTATGAAGGAGTGGAGGGGGCTATTTCTTCTTGTGTTATGACGCTCGTTGATATAGATCTTTTCTTTGGACTAATTCTTCCCCCTGATATGTGGAGAGCGATTCGTAAGTTTGATGATCAAGCAATGTTTGGGGCAACTTGGAAAGATATAAGCCAGGCTGATCTAGACAGGGAGCCTGCATGCAAACCATGTCAGCTAATTTTAGACCTTCCAACAGCTATTTTGAATAAATTAAAAACGCTTGTTCCCCCTAAAAAGATTGATTGGACCATGTTAGCATCGTGCAAACAGAAAATAGATGAATCGGTTTCTGACTTTTTCACACGTTTCGAAGAAGCGTTTCATGATTATAGTGGGCAATCGTTAACAGATGATACGGGTAGGCATCTGTTTGTTGATGAGTATGTGGCTAATCTCCTACCGGAGATTGCAAAGTGATTGAAAACAAGTGAAAGTTCCTGGACCACGGCGACCCCTGCGTCTTTGTTAACTATGGCACAGTATTATGAGCACTGATAGGGGGGTGCAGGTGCACACCTATATGTAGACTGTTAGTGGGTTTCTACTTTCTTATGAGATATTTGGTGGGTTTGTAAAGAATGTGCGTGCAATTCCCGGTGGGGAAATGACCCTAATCCCCCATGTTAGAACATCAAGACGGGCTGTGGGAGAACCCACAGTTAGGGGAATGCACAGCTCAAAGACAATAATGTCTAAATCAGAGTTATCAATGGCAGTTTAAGATTCTTATAAAATGCTCTGAGGCCATCAATTATATGTTTCATCACATATGTTTTACTGTTATCGCATTATACAAATCACAACTCAAAAACATTATTAGCATATGTATGTATGCAAACTGTTCGTATCAATTGTCAAAATAATATCAAATCAACAATGCGTTTAAGCACTAAGAAATACATAACATTCTTATTTCATCAATCCCAATGCATTTCGGGTTACGTGGAACCCTTCGTCAGGGGAAAGCGTTAGAAAGTGGAGTCTTCTCATCCAATGTCGCCACTTACAAAAAGTGCTGATCGGGACAAATGGCCTGGTGCTGAGGGTTTCAGTGCAGAGCACTACTGTCGGAAATGAAATTATGTAAGCACTGACAGAGTGCTGCTAATCCGGGATAATGGAGAGAAGGAAATCCCTCTGTGTGGCTCAGCGGCGGGTTTCGGTGCGAAGGCTTCCTGAGTTCTCAGTCCGTAAGCTGCTTCGAACACGATGAGTGGAAGATGATCCAGGGTGCAGCTTACGGACTGAGAACTCAGGAAGCCTTCGCACCGAAACCCGCCGCTGAGCCACACAGAGGGATTTCCTTCTCTCCATTATCCCGGATTAGCAGCACTCTGTCAGTGCTTACATAATTTCATTTCCGACAATAGTGCTCTGCACTGAAACCCTCAGGCGACATTGGATGAGAAGACTCCACTTTCTAACGCTTTCCCCTGACGAAGGGTTCCACGTAACCCGGAATGCATTGGGATTGATGAAATAAGAATGTTATGTATTTCTTAGTGCTTAAACGCATTGTTGATTTGACATTATTTTGACAATTGATACGAACAGTTTGCATACATACATATGCTAATAATGTTTTTGAGTTGTGATTTGTATAATGCGATAACAGTAAAACATATGTGATGAAACATATAATTGATGGCCTCAGAGCATTTTATAAGAATCTTAAACTGCCATTGATAACTCTGATTTAGACATTATTGTCTTTGAGCTGTGCATTCCCCTAACTGTGGGTTCTCCCACAGCCCGTCTTGACAGTATTATGAGCGGCAGGAATTAGAGGCTAAGGAAAGTGTAGATAAGAAGGCGAAGGAATTGAAGACGAAGGTGATGTTGGCACAGGTTCGCGGTACGCAATCTAGAGGGAATGACAGAGGTAGACGAGGAGGGGTTGAGGTTCCGTGACGATCGTAAGTGGTGTTTTCGACTCGCACGAATATGGGCGAGTCTGGTATCTATGAACCGCAAATGACGAGTTTAGTGGGTGTACGCATTTTCGCGGTGCTAACCTAAATCGTTCGTTTGTTTCGTGGGTTTCTACATCCGAGCCCACGGGTTCCATCTTAGATGCGGCATCCATTTTGTTTCTTGCCCTCAAGTAGCCAGCGAACGGACGCTGTCCGCTTCGCGACCCTGGGATTCCCAAACTCTTGCGGAAGACACGTTTCCTTTGAAGGTGTCTTTATGATAAGGGGGACGGCACTGTAAGGCAGATGGCTCCGCTCGAGGCTCATCTTGCCGTGCCGGTCTATTGTCTTAGCCGTGCATCTCATTAGGCACGTCCCTTTGATGCCTGCAGCTCGTGTTTCCCGATACCACCCCTTTTACACCCTTTCCGATCTCCCCACTGTTTCTGCCTTCCTCTGCACCTGTTTCTGTTCCTTCTTCGATCTGTTTACTGCCAATTGGAATGTACTAATGGTGGGAAGATGGGTTTTTACAGTTGGGAACCACCGAATGTTTCTGTACTTATGTTCCGGGCCCTGAATACATGAAAGCAACCCCTTCTGGTGTTTACGATGGGAACCAAGTTGTAAACCTTTGTGTATCATGTTAACCTATGAGAGAAATGTGTATAAAAGGAGCGACCTACAGTAGCAATTCTAATCAGGCTCCGTGAACCTACGTTATGTACTTCTCGTGACTTCTGTGTTCCCTGCAGTAATAAACCTCGAATCTTTGACGCCGAAGGAAGTGTCCCGTGTCTCTGTCATTTGTACGCCGGAACAGGTTACCCACGAAGGTTTCAGGTGTTGTCCCCTGGCACCGCTGGGTCTTAGAAAAACCCAGTCCTTCAGTTGGCGCCCAACGTAGGGCTGCATCAGTGGTACCGGTCCAAGCCCGACGATCGTGAGGAACTTCGTGTGAAATCTCCGAGGGAAGGTGCACCCCGCTTCATCGATCCTGTTGTCGAAACAAGTGGCCCGACGACTTTTCCCGCGAAGATCCCCGCCTCCTGACGGCTGCGACGGACTGCTGCCCTGACTGTAGACCTGTTTTGGCGCCTGGCGTAGACCTTGGTACAGCGAGACGATTGACGGGCCTTCCTGGTGACGCCATCGATCTTTGAGTTAAGTATTTGTGGGTCGCTCCCAGAGTCCTTAGTTGTGGGTGCTTAGTTGTTGCATGGTTCCATTGCATTTGTGGTTCTTAGTACTTGGTTCTTTGTTGTGGTATTTGATAGATACCATGGAGAGCCTCAATCTCAAACAACTGGTTGTAGGTCCCACTCATGTGGCAGGCCACACTCTGGATCTTATATTCGCCAATTTTCCGCTCATCACTGTTCTTCAACCTCTTCCTCTCACCTGGACTGATCACTACCTCATTCCATTCTCTCTCACCCTGGGACACAAATCTGCCCCAATGGCCCCTAGGAAGGAGCTGGGAAGAAAGTGGCACAAGGTTACTTGCGCTACCCTGGATCCATTATTCCACTATCAGTCGGAGAACCTTTCCCCGGACATCGATGAAAATGTTTCTAGATTGAATTCTACTCTCCTTAAAGCGATTGATTCTATTGCCCCCCAGATAACTATCTCCTCCACTAGGTCGCGACCCTCTGCTCCCTGGTTCTCCACCCCTCTCCGGGAGGAAAAAAGTAGATGTAAGGCTCTAGAACGCAAGTGGAGACTTAACTACGACCCCGAAGCCAAACATCTCTACAGAATGGCCCTAAAACAATTCCTTAAACTCAAGAAAAGCGCGATGAAAGACCACTTTGCTGCTCAAATTAATAAAGCCAAAAATTCATCAAAAACGCTCTTTGGCATCGTTAAAGACTTTATTAACCCTCCGGCTAGGGCCCCCCAGAACACCGCTAGTCAGGCTCTTTGCGAGGGACTCTCAGATTTCTTTCTGGAAAAGATCAATAAACTCTGTGTCTCCTTCCCCACAGAGTCTGTCACCCAGTCTTCTTTCATTAGTCCCCCAGAGTCTCCGTCCTTCCATTCATTCAACAAACTCAACCAGGACGAGGCCATCAGACTACTAATTTGCTGTAAATCTGGTGCCCCCTCTGATCCGGTCCCCGCTAAAATCATGGGAGAACTGGCGCCTTCACTTGCTTGCCCTTTCCTTTCCGTTTGGAATGCCTCCCTTCACCATGGCTTCTTCCCTACCACCTGGAAGGAGGCATTGGTGATCCCCATTTTGAAAAAGGCAGATGCAGACCCTGCTGTCTTTACTAACTACCGCCCCATTTCCCTTCTCCCTAAACCCGCTAAGGTCCTCGAAAAAGCCGTACAGCTTCAACTTACGGAATATTTAGAAGACCATTCTCTGTTACATGGATCTCAATCCGGTTTTAGAGCCGGATTCAGCACGGAGACGGCCCTGCTGGAAGTATCTGAAACCATCCGAGAATGCGTGGACAGGGGCGAGGAGGCCATGTTGGTTCTCCTCGACCTGTCCGCAGCATTCGACACGGTCTCTCACCCCATCCTCCTGGACCGACTTAAGCAGATAGGCATTGGTGGCACTGCCCTTAGCTGGATTGAGTCCTTCCTCTCATCCAGAAGTCAAAGGGTACTCCTACGTCCTTTTAAATCAGAGAAAAAACCTTTGTCCTGTGGGGTACCTCAGGGCTCCGCCCTCAGCCCCCTGTTCTTCAACGTCTATCTGGCCCCCCTGGCTGACGTTGTGGAGTCTCACGGAGTCAGGGTGGTCTCTTACGCTGACGACACACAGTTGGTGTTTTCCTTTAGGGACCACTCGGACTCCGCAATCCTCAACTTCCGCCAATGCCTCAATAACATCAGTGGCTGGATGACTGCGAACCACCTCAGATTGAACGCAGATAAAACTGAGGTTCTGTTTTTTAATCAGAAAACCTCTATCCCCTCCTCTTGGTGGTGGCCCACGGCGCTTGATCCTGCCCCGTCCCCTGTTCATTCGGCGCGGAATCTCGGTTTCCAATTTGATGACTCCCTGTCATGCAAAACCCAGATTAATAAAGTTACTTCCGCCTGCTTTATGAAACTACGCATGATAAAAAAGATTCTACCTTATCTCCCCCTGGATTCCCGCCGCACAGTCACCCAGGCCCTTATCACGTCCCACTTGGATTATGCCAATAGTCTCTACGCAGGGGCCCCCCAGTACCTGATAGGCCGGCTGCAGATTGTCCAGAATGCTGCAGCCAGACTGATCGGTAATATCCCGTACCGTCAATCTGTCGCTGCCTACCGGAGGGAACTCCATTGGCTCCCTGTGGCTTGCCGCATCCAGTTTAAGGTCCTCACCCTTACCTACCGAGCCGTCAACAACTATGGACCTACCTATTTGCAAAAACGGGTCTCGATATCCTGTTCCACCAGATCCCTGAGATCCAATGACCTCCGCCTCCTGATCTCGCCCCGTTTCAGACTGTCTAGAACCGGTGGCAGAGGTTTCAGTGTCATTGCTGCCAGACTGTGGAACTCCCTCCCACTTGAGCTGAGGTTCTGTCCTTCCGAAACAATCTTCCGAGCCAAACTTAAAACCTGGCTCTTCTCTGGACTCTAGTCATTACTCCATTCTCTCTCTTCACTCCCCCTCTCCCTTGGCAAACCCTGGATTTTAGCGCCGGGACACCCCTTCGGGGGTAGCTGTGCGCTCTATAAACTCCATAAAATAAATAAATAAAATAAAATTTGACGTCTGCAGTCGCCAAAAACCGAGGGTTTTTGCTCTTTACAGGGACATTGTTAATCCTATAACCCTTGAAGTTTGTGAAGCTCGGCTAGTGTGCAAGATGCCTGGCCGTAGTACTTTGTTCAGTTGTTTTAGTCGTTGTGGTGCGGATTCCCGACTGGAGGATTCGTGTCCGATACCTCCGGTTGGAACTCCAACTTATGAGCTATATAGCAAGCATGGGTTAGGTCCGATTACCTTTAATGAACATTGGATTCGCTATACTAAAAAGGATGGTGTCCTCAGTTGGCCACCTCATGGTAGTTTTGAGACCCCGATCTTAGAAAATTTAGAAGCTAAATTGTTTCAGAAAAAATCAAGGCCGGCCATGTTTGATGCCTTTCGGTTGTGGCGTAAAGAAGCCAAACAGAGAGAGATCAGACAGATTAAACGCAATAAGAGAGAAGGAGTTGTTACTACGGTAAGAAATGCAGAGCAGTTTCAGCGAGATAAGGAGGAAAAGGAAAAGGAAGTTTTCGATAGATTGCAGCGTATGTCTGTAGACAAGTGCTATCCCGCTTTACCAACGGGTACGGATAAGAAGGAGGAATCTGCAGATGACCCTTTAATGTCTTATCTCTTGAAGTCGCCACCTCCGTACGCACAGGGCACTGTAACTCCTGTGGTTCCTCCTGCCCCTGTTCTTCCTGCTCCTGTTCCACAACCTGTCCCTCAAAATGTTCCTGCTTCTCTACCTGCTTCCGTCCCTACTGCTCCTCCACTTGTACTTCCCCATACTCCTGCTCCCGCTGTTCCCGCTGCTCCTGCTGTTCTGGTTACTCCTGCTGTTACTTCTGTTCCTGACTCTTCTCTTGTTACCTCGCTGTGTTACTCTTCTTCTCCATCTGTCCGACGTCATACCCCCTCTGTTGCTGCTAACTTCTTTAATTCTCTTGGACCTATTCTTGAGTCCGCTGGTTCGGACGGTCCCCAAAGACGAAGTCAGCTTCCTGGTGGTAGGGAGCGTGACTCATTGTATAATATGGCTATGGGTTGGATGAAATACCCCTTTAGAAATCCTCCTCGTGTGGTGCTAGATACGTTTTGCCAATTCAACATACCGACACAAAGGTTCGTGTTTGAAGAAATGTGTAAGGCTTTACGTGACCTAATATCGGCTGATGCATCCGATGAGGTCTTGACTGCTCTGACTAACCTTCAGCTCCAGTTTGCGAGCGGAATGTTGGTGGGCACTAATGTTCGACGTGCTGTTGAGCAATTATTGTCTTTTCGTCCTTCTACGATGCCTCGGGCATTGTTTGTAGAGGACATCGAAGGACCGTTTGCAGCCCCTGGTCAGTATCCCATGCGCGAAGTTCCACCAGTGTGGATGCCAGGTGATGCTAATGCCGTTCCTATCATTTTGCCGCTTTTTCAGAGAGTGTGGATCCATCTTCCATGGAAACGTTCGGAAGTTTTGCAGGTAAAGCAATCTTTGCCTGACCCTCGCAAGAATCCTGCAGGGTATTATAAAGAATTATCGCAGCTCGTAGATGCTACGATAATGAATCTTGCTGATATCGATATGCTGTTTGGAAATGTCGTACCGCAACCGGTATGGGCAAAGATTCGTCAGGAAGACCATGCGGGAGAATTAGGCGGTGACTGGAATGCATTGCTGGCTGCTGACGCTTTGCAAGTTGGTGGGGCCAAGCCTGATCAATTAATTACGGCTTTGCCTCAGAGAATTATCGCTCTTATGAAAACGCTTATGCCAGCCATGAAGGTAAATTGGGACAAACTGTCCGCTTGCAAGCAGAAGAAGGATGAGAGCGTTTCTGATTTCTTTACGAAATTTGAGGAGGCTTTCATTGACCATAGTGGTCAAGACATGGGTACTGAAGGAGGTCAGAGATTGTTTGTGGATAAGTTTGTTTCAAATTTACTGCCTGACTTAAGCAACAAATTGCGTAATTCAGAAAGTGCGTGGGCTGTTTCTACTTCTGCTCAAATATTGGCTACGGCCCAATATTATGAGAATAGGGAGAAAGAGGAGAATGATCGTGCTGACAAGAAAACGAAAGAGCTCAAAACTAAAGTGTTGTTGCAACAGGCGTATCCTCCGCGTTCGAATCAGAATGACTCGCAACAGCGGAACAGATCACAATCTCAGTCAAATAGGTCACAATCACGAAATGATTCCTCTTCGCAGAGATCTTCGTTGGGGTACAATCAGTGTGCCTATTGTAGGAATGAGGGTCATTTAAAATTCGATTGTCCAGTTCTCAATGAGCGTAATAGTGGTAATTCGTCTAGAGGAGGTCATGGTGGTTCTCAACAGACATCACGTGGTAGAGGTCGCGGTGCTCAAAACGATCGTTCCACTAATACTTCTGACTCCAATAATTGTTTTGACCATCGCAAGGGAGATCTGCTCAGTACAATGTGGACGATTATTACGTCGATCAGGATGCTGACGACGGTAATTACTAGGACAGCCATAGACAAGGAGAGGGAGTAGTATCAGTTCCGGTTGATCAGAGAGGGCCTTACGTCGCAGTTGCCACCTCGGGCGTCGTTGAGCCTTTTCTGTTGGACACTGGTGCAGCGAAAAGTTCCATAATGCATTCGAAACTCCCTGGCGCACCTTTGTCTGGCTTAACAAATGTTTCCGTTGGATTCTCTGGCGCCCCTGTTAGCAATCCGGTTTCGTGCCCTTTGCCTCTTACGATTGGGCCGCGTGAGCTGAAAGCTCCGCTGATTTTGACCACTGGGTGTGGTGAAAATCTTTTGGGCCTGGATTTGCTAAAATGTTTGTATGCGACTTTGTATTGTTCTCCCGCGGGAGTAAAGCTTACGTTAGGTGAGAGAGTTGTCTCTCCTATGTACTTATCCATCGATAATCTTCCACCGGAATTGAGTTCTCTTCCTACATCTTTGTGGGCAACAGGTCCCAACGACGTGGGCCTGCTTGACATCTCCCCTTATGTTGTTCATTTGAAATCTAACGTGCGCCTGCCACGTATTCCCCAGTATCGTATCTCCCTTGATGGTGAGCGAGCATTGTTAGCTATTATCTACGATTTGATTGAAAAATATGTCATCGAGGAGACTCGGGGAAACGTGTGCAATAGCCCTGTACTGCCCATTTTGAAGCGCACGGATCCGTCAAAACCACCTGTTTATCGTTTTGTTATCGATTTACGGGAGGTAAATAAAATTGTGATTCCTCAGTTCCCTGTTGTGCCTGACATCACGGCGCTACTGACTCTGATTCCAGCCTTTGCATCTTGGTTCTCTGTGATCGATCTGAAGAATGCTTTCTTCAGTATTCCGATTGCTGAGGAAAGTAGAGACCTTTTCGGTTTCTCTCTTGGTGGCCGCAGCTTCCGGTTTAAACGTGCTCCTCAGGGCTAATGTGAGAGTCCATCGATATACAGTCAAGCCTTGAAGGGCCAACTGGATGCGTTTGTGTTGCCGGCTGGTGCAGCCTTGATCCAATATGTTGACGACTTATTGGTGGCTGCAGATACTCAGGACATTTGCAAAACTGCTACGGTATCGTTGTTGCAGCATCTCTGTGACTTACATCACAAGGTGTCACCTTCTAAACTTCAATATTGTTGTCAAGAAGTAACCTATCTCGGTCACTTATTGTCAAAGGAGGGAAGGAGGTTGACCCCAGAGAGAATTGCAGCGATTGCGCGAATGACTGTGCCAACGACTCAGAGAGATGTGCGTGCCTTTTTAGGTATCACGTCATACTGCAGGCAATGGATTCCAAATTTTTCATTGCTAGCGAAACCATTGGTGGCTCTTACGTGTAAGGACGTTCCAACTCCTTTACCATGGACGGAAGAATGCCAGAAAAGTTTTTCTGAACTGCGTGACGCGTTGTGTTCGGCTCCTGTGTTAGGGACCCCTGACTACAGTAAGCCGTTTACACTGTACGTTCACGAGAGAGAAGGTTGTGCGTTGAGTGTTTTGACGCAACAATTCGGCGGTAAGCAACGTCCATGTGCATATTTTTCCTCGACCTTGGACCCAGTAGCTAGAGCATTGCCGAGTTGTCTGAGAGCAACAGCGGCGGCTGCGGTGTCCATCCGACAATCTGCAGGATTGGTCATGGATAATATGCTTACGGTGATGGTTCCGCATGCAGTTGACACTCTCTTGAATCGTACGAAAACTCAGCACTTGACGAGTGCAAGGTTGTCTGGTTATGAGTTGACGCTTTTGGCAAGTCACATTCAAATGAAATGCTGTAATGTCCTGAACCGGGCGACTTTGTTGCCAATCAGTATGGAGTCAGATGAAGTAGCACCTCACGATTGCTACTTACGAACGGAAGAGGAAACAAAAGGTCGTGTAGACCTGAAAAACACTCCTTTGGAAGATCCCGATGGGACTTTGTATGTGGATGGTTCATGTTTTAAATTGCCGAATGGTGATGTGACGACTGCTTATGCTGTAGTGACATTGAATACTGTTGTGGAGTCTGCGAGATTGAATCAGAATTCTGCTCAGGCAGCAGAACTGATTGCCTTGACTAGAGCGTGTGTGTTGTCGAAAGGGAAACGGGTGAATGTGTTTACCGACAGTCAGTATGCATTTGGCGTAGCGCATAGCTTTGGACGTTTGTGGCGAGAGAGAGGTTTTATGACATCGCATGGTACGAAGATCCAACACGGACAGCTCGTGAATGATCTTTTGGATGCACTTACATTGCCCAAGCAGGTGGCGATTATTAAATGTAGTGCACACCGTAAGGTGACGGATGATGTTGGTCGTGGGAATGCGTTCGCTGATGAGACTGCTAAGGAGACTGCCCGGAACCTTAGCACCAGAATGTATGTGACGAGTTCGGTTAGGTGGCCTACAGAGACTAGTATGTGTGAGGATACCATCGAGAGCGTGAAAATGATTCAGAATGAGGCCACCGAAACTGAAAAGACGAAGTGGAAAGAGAGTACGGGAAAGTTGGATGCGAATGGTTGCTGGATTGATCTGTCGGAGAATAAGAGGTGGATGTTGCCAGATGCGTATGTACTAGCTGTTGTGACGATGGCACACGGCTTGGCACATATTAGCGCGAAAGGTATTTGTAAGTTGTTGTCCCCCGTATGGAAGAATGATGGTATCACGAAGTGTGCAGAGAGATTGGTGAAGAATTGTATGATATGCATGTTGTATAACCCTGGAAAAGGAACCCCTACACCTCCTGGCCATTTTGCTCCCCCTTCATGTCCCTTTGAGGTGATCCAGCTAGACTTCATCCATATGGAGCGATGCAATAACCTGAAATACGTTTTAGTTGTGGTTTGCGCGTTCTCCCGATGGATCGAAGCCTACCCTCTTAAAGATAACACTGCCCTGTCCACTGCGAAAATCCTACTGAAGGAATATTTTCCTCGGTATGGAATGCCACGAATTGTATGGTCTGATAACAGAAGTGAGTTTGTGGGGAGTGTGATGAAGAGTGTGTGTAAGGGCCTGGGAATTACCCAGAAATTCCACAGCGCCAATCATCCCCAGTCAGCTGGTTTGGTTGAAGGGTACAATGGCACCCTCAAATTGAAACTGGCGAAGGTTCAGGCTACGACTGGTCTCTCGTGGCCTGACGCCTTACCTCTAGCCCTTCTGTCCACTAGGGCGACTGTACACTCCCGAGTAGGGCTTAGTACCTACGAGATTGTGTTCGGTCGCCCTGCGAATGTTTGGGGGGTTCCTAGACCGAGTGTGTTCTCTGATCTTGAGTACCCAATGTTGATCGATTATTTGTATGATCTGACTGCTAAACTGAGGTTAATTCACCAACAGGTCTTTGAAGCACTGCCGACGCAGACGGAGGGTCCAGGCCACCAGCTCCAGCCTGGAGACTGGGTGGTGACGCGGAACTTCGGACGCAAAAGAAACCTTGAGCCCCGCTTTACTGGACCCTATCAAGTTCTACTCGCCACGAGGACTGCTGTTCGTTTGGAAGGTCGCAAACACTGGGTGCACGCCACCCATACTAAAAAGGTACCTCTACCTTTACCGGCAGACTCGTGGGTGAGGAAAGGCATTGCTTCGTCTGAAACGGAAACTGCACAGACCTTTGTCCCTTTTAGCGACGCTCAGCTTGTTGGAGAACACTCAGCGCAGCCGGACGACATTGTTGAACAATTGCCACAAACAAACTCAAGATCTGAACAATTGACTGACCAGCAGAACTCTGTCCCACCATCGGATCAGTTGTTTGATGAACGGACACGTCCTGGGAGAAGCCGATACTTCCTGAGATCTAATATTAAGGACAAATAAAAAGTTTTTGCTCTCTCCCTTGACATCCACATTACCCCATTGACACCAGTCAGTCTGAACACACTCGTACCATTTTGGTTTTTGTAAATATTGTGAGTTTGTTTCCACATGTTTTTGCTTCCACAGCTTGGAAATATTGTGTATATCTGTAAATAAGTACCTTACATCCGGGTGTACCGTAGGGCCGCGCGTGTACTTCCTTCTGGTTAGTAGGTCTTGACACTAGGTCGAAGGCCGTCGGTTCCTGGGAACTCCTGGGGATTGACTACTGCTACACAGAACGAAGTGCGTCAAGAAACGTTGCGGACGGTTTTAGAGGATGCTGTTCTCTAAGCTGGTGGATTTGGAAAAAGCTCAGTCTCAAAGATTCAAATTGCAACAATTCACCCGTACAAAATGCTTCATGATTCAAATGTTCCTACTGTTTCTAACTGTTTCTTCGCTATTGGTGGGTGGGGTGTATTACCTGATATTGACGTTCTTGCCTTCTGCTTCACCTACCCCTTCTCCTGAACCTAAAACTACCTCCACTGTTTCTCCTCATTCCTTCCACATCTTACCCCAACACGAGCAGGCCAGACATGCGGAATTTATGAATAACTCCTTTATTCAGCTCCTTCATCAGCATCAGTTGGTGGTTAACACTACCAATTGTTGGGTGTGTGGGTTGATGCCACATACCACCGATAAGGGGATTCCGTACTTGGTCCTTCCTTATAGTTCCCAGGGTTCAGCTCGAGCATTTCAAACAATGTTTCGAAGTGCACTAGATTCCTACCCCGAACGAGAATACGTCCTTCCCACTTTGGTCCTGGTCCGTACCACAAGCCTTTGGCTATAGCGATCGCTGATTTAGATAGGGATATCTATGAGCCGTCGCTCATCCCAGAGGAAGAGGTGCAAGCCTATAGGGATCTGAGTGAGCCTGAGTATAGTGCGCTCGTGGGTGAAAGACAGCTTAGAAGCTCGTCTCCGATATGGATCGTACCCCACCTTGGTAATTTCTGTCTAAAAGGTCGTGGCCGAAGACCGAGAGCTCATCTTGGAGAGAGTGCTTGCTCCGAGACGTATGTCTTGCCGATGCTCTCGTCCCCTGTGTTTCTGACTGCCAAGGGTACGTACTTTGTCTGTCATGATCGTGCGTATACGTGGTTGCCCTCCGACTTTGCGGGCACATGTTACATTGCGAATTTGTTGCCTCCGACTTTTACAGTCACCTCCGATTACCACAAGACTCGAATTGTGAGGGGCGTGATTAGCGAAGAGGACACTGCCGGTCAAGAGGCAGGAGACTTTTTCAAAGGTTTCTTTCCGTTTTGGGGACCTATGGTTAATAGTAGGAACCTGAGACAGTTGACCCGAGTGGTGGAATCGACAGCTAATATCACTGCCAGTGCCCTTGGTAACATCACAGCAGAACTTCAGGCGGATAGGCTCATGACGTTACAAAACCGTATGGTTTTAGACGTTGTTTTAGCAGATCGAGGTGGAGTATGTAAGGTGATCCATTCGAGCTGCTGTATTTTCATTCCGGATAACGCTCCGACTGTCTATCAAGCCATTTCAAAGTTGCATAAGATCTCTGAGTCCATAAACGTGGACGTAGGGGATTGGACGCTACTTGGGTGGTTTTGGGGCCTGATGTCGACTTGGGGTTGGAAGATTCTGATGATCATCGGGGTTGTTGCAGCGTTTCTGTTCACGTGTTGCCTTTGTGTGCAGTGTGGTCCTGCCTTATGTGGCCTCTGTGCTACAACGTGTATAAGACAGCCGCCTGTTACCAAAGGAGCTCGGATGGATAGAATTATGCTGCAGCAACATCTGGATGGTTTGATGAATATCGAATATGATTCCGACTAGTGCTTGCCTACATGAGGGCAAAAGGAGCGTCTGAGGTTCCGTGACGATCGTAAGTGGTGTTTTCGACTCGCACGAATATGGTCGAGTCTGGTATCTATGAACCGCAAATGACGAGTTTAGTGGGTGTACGCATTTTCGCTGTGCTAACCTAAACCGTTCGTTTGTTTCGTGGGTTTCTACATCCGAGCCCACGGGTTCCATCTTAGATGCGGCATCCATTTTGTTTCTTGCCCTCAAGTAGCCAGCGAACGGACGCTGTCCGCTTCGCGACCCTGGGATTCCCAAACTCATGCGGAAGACACGTTTCCTTTGAAGGTGTCTTTATGATAAGGGGGACGGCACTGTAAGGCAGATGGCTCCGCTCGAGGCTCATCTTGCCATGCCGGTCTATTGTCTTAGCCGTGCATCTCATTAGGCACGTCCCTTTGATGCCTGCAGCTCGTGTTTCCCGATACCACCCCTTTTACACCCTTTCCGATCTCCCCACTGTTTCTGCCTTCCTCTGCACCTGTTTCTGTTCCTTCTTCGATCTGTTTACTGCCAATTGGAATGTACTAATGGTGGGAAGATGGGTTTTTACAGTTGGGAACCACCGAATGTTTCTGTACTTATGTTCCGGGCCCTGAATACATGAAAGCAACCCCTTCTGGTGTTTACGATGGGAACCAAGTTGTAAACCTTTGTGTATCATGTTAACCTATGAGAGAAATGTGTATAAAAGGAGCGACCTACAGTAGCAATTCGAATCAGGCTCCGTGAACCTACGTTATGTACTTCTCGTGACTTCTGTGTTCCCTGCAGTAATAAACCTCGAATCTTTGACGCCGAAGGAAGTGTCCTGTGTCTCTGTCATTTGTACGCCGGAACAGGTTACCCACGAAGGTTTCAGGTGTTGTCCCCTGGCACCGCTGGGTCTTAGAAAAACCCAGTCCTTCAGGGGCACTGCGTCGTATGGCCGTACCGATATTGCTGAGGATCAATGCGCATATTGTAAAGAATTTGGGCATTGGGCTGAAGATTGTCCAGTGCTTCGTGAAAAACGTAGTCAGCGTGGTCGAGGAGGGGAAGGTCGCGGAACAGTTATTCGGGAGCGAGAGGTGGCGGAGGTGATCGTGGTAGGTTTGAAGCGAGGGGTCGAGGTCAGGCTGAACGAAACACCTTTTATCGGCAAAATCAGTATCAGATATCGGAGGGTGAGAATGTGGAGAGTCAGGATTATGTGCATGCATAGGATTGCGTAGGATGGGGTGTGGAATCGGTTGAAGTGCCAGTAGATCAAAGAGGTCCATATGTATCAGCGGGCATTTTGGGTTCTACTGATCAGTTTTTAGTTGGCACAGGTGCTACTCGTAGTCCTTTGTCTAAAAACTTGGTTCCAAGGGCTCCCCTGTTTGGCGAAACGATTACATGTATAGGGTTTGATGGCACACCCTCTCCAATCCCATTATCACGACCTCTTGCATTTTGCAGTGATACATTTTTTGGTTTTTGTCCATTTTTGTTGTCACCCCATACCCCAGACAACATTATGGGCATTGATTTGCTCAAATATTTTCGAGCAACGATACGCTGTGCTCCGGAAGGAGTGCGGGTTATTTTGAATGACAATTACCCAGATTCAGGCAGACTCTGTACCATGCAGGAAATTGAAGCATTAGCCTCTCTCCCACACACGTTATGGGCGACGTCAGATACGGATGTGGGACAGATGCTCGTCCCGCCTATTCGAATTACTGTTAAGGAAGGAGTTTCTTTGCCACGTGTACCGCAGTATAAGATATCCAGAGAAGGTGAAATTGCCCTGACGCACATCGTTCAGGATTTGAATATTGCAGGAGTAGTGGAGGAAGTTCCTTACAATGTCTGTAACAGTCCTATTCTTCCGATCCTTAAGAAAGACACTGACGACAAAGTCTATCGATTTATTATTGATTTGAGAGAAATTAACAAAATTGTCATTCCCCAGTACCCGGTGGTGTCTGACATCACTACATTGCTCACTTTGGTCCCCCCCACTGCAACGACCTTTTCTGTTATTGATCTTAAAAATGCGTTCTTTTCCATTCCCATCCATCCTGACAGCAGATACCTATTTGGCTTCACGTTAAATAATAGATCGTATAGATTTTGTCGTGTTCCCCAAGGTTACACAGAAAGTCCTAGCATTTATAGCCAGGCTTTAAAAAGACAGCTCGATTCATTTGAATTGCAATCTGGAGTAGCCCTTATTCAATATGTTGATGACCTCCTATTGGCTGCAGATACCTATGCACAATGTGAGGAAAGTACACTTGCCTTGCTCTCCTTTTTGGCTCAGAATAATCATAAAGTGTCTAAGAAAAAGCTACAATACTGTAGACCAAAGGTGACCTACCTCGGTCATCTTTTGTCTAAGGAGGGGCGTGCATTAACATCTGATCGAATTCAAGCGATTTTAGATACACCAGTCCCCCGCACTCAGAGAGACGTACGTGCCTTCATAGGACTAACGTCCTTTTGTAGACAGTGGATAATGGGGTTTTCGCACATTATCAAACCTTTGTTAGCGTTATTGTTCAAAACTACACCAATGCCCCTTGAATGGACAGATGAATGTCAAAACGCTTTTGATCAATTGAGACAGGCCCTTTGCTCTGCACCCGTGTTAGGTACACCAGATTACACAAAGATTTTCACGTTGTACGTGCACGAGAAAGATGGATGCGCGTTATCAGTGTTAGTGCAGATACACGGGGATAAGCAGAGGCCATGTGCGTATTTCTCAGCTATTCTTGATCCTGTAGCGCGAGGGTTACCTGGCTGTTTCCGAGCAGTTGCAGCAACAGCAGTAGCTATACGGCAGAGTGAGGGAATAGTTTTGTCGCACAAACTGTTGGTGCTAGTCCCCCATGCAGTAGATGCCCTGTTAAATCAAACGAAAACACAGTATCTTACAAGCGCACGTTTGACAGGATATGAGCTTACACTTTTGGCACCACATATCACACTAAAAAGATGCGCTACCCTGAACCCAGCCACTTTATTGCCGTATCCGGTTGCTGAAGGCCAGGAGGAAGGACACCATGATTGTGTTTTCCTGACCGAAGAACAAACAAAGGGTCGTGTCGACTTACAGGATATGCCACTTCCAGATGTGGATGGGGAACTGTGGGTGGATGGATCGTGTTTGAGGCTGCCAGATGGCACAACTTCTGCAGCATATGCGATCACGACACTTAAGACGGTGGTAGAAACAGCACGAATACCACAGAAATCGGCCCAAGCAGCGGAGCTGATAGCTTTGACAAGAGCCTGCGAACTGAGTGCTGGCTTATGTGTGAACATCTACACTGATAGCCGGTACGCCTTCAGAGTAGCGCATGACTTTGGCCTACTCTGGAGAGAACGTGGGTTTTTGACTTCGCATGGAGTGCACATCATGCACGGAGAACTAGTGCGTGATCTCCTAAACGCGTTACTTTGTCCAAAGAAAGTAGCGATAATTAAATGCAGTGCACATAAGAAGGTCACTGACAAAGTGGGACAAGGTAATGCCTTTGCAGACAGTATAGCAAGACAAACGGCTATGTCACGAAATGACTCCCCCATGTATGTAGCGAAGTCGCAGGCCGAGCGATGGCATGATGCTAGAGCGGAGATATTAGACATCCAGAAATCAGCGACTGAAGCAAAACTTGTAACATGGGCAGCAGAAGGGGTGCTGGATGATGAGGGATGTTGGAGGAGCAAAGATATGGAACGATGGAAATTGCCTGCAGCTTACTTGCAAGCGATGGTCCAGATGACACATGGGTTGGCACATGTTGGAGCTCTTAAAATTACTCGATTGCTGACACGAGTTTGGGAGCACCCTGAGATTGCTAACACGGCCAAGAGAGTAGTGCAGACCTGTTTGATATGTTTACAGCACAATCCTGCAAAGGGGACGCATACTCCGAAAGGAGGGTTCGTTCCACCTTCTGCACCATTCGAGGTACTACAAATGGATTACATTCAGCTTGAGCGTTGCAATAACCTTAAGTATGTCTTAGTGGTGGTGTGTGCCTTTAGCAAATGGGTTGAGGCCTTCCCCACGAAGGATTATACAGCTTTGACAACAGCTAAGGTTTTGCTCAAAGAGTACTTCCCTAGATATGGCGTTTGCAAATTTTTGTGGAGCGATAATGGTCCTCATTTTGTTGGGAAAATTGTGGAGTATGTGCTGAAGGGATTGGGGATTCAGCAAAAGTTCCATGCTGTGTTCCATCCTCAGTCAGCAGGTCTTGTTGAACGGTACAACGCCACTTTGAAACTAAAGTTGGCTAAGATTGTGGCATCCACGTCCTTGAAGTGGCCGGATGCTTTGCCGTTAGCGTTACTCTCTATTAGATCAGTGCCCCACTCTCGAACTGGCCTCACACCTTATGAAGTGGTGTTTGGAAGGCCGATGAATATATGGGGAGTTCCTAAGCCTCGATTGTTACATGATGTGCCTTGTATAATGATGAACGATTATTTGGCCCGATTAACAAATGATTTACTCTCTATTCACCAACAGGTTCGAGAAGCGCTCCCTGACAACTCTATTGGAGAGGCTCACAATCTTCGTCCTGGGGACTACGTGATGGTTAAATCCTTTGAGAGAACAAACAGTTTGGAACCAAGGTGGCGTGGCCCCGAGCAGGTCCTGCTCGCAACTCGAACAGCTGTGCGAGTGACTAACAGGAAGCGGTGGGTGCATTCAACTCACTGTCGCCGTGTCTCTCCGGACCTGGTGAATCCTACTGTGTTATCTGATTACAGAGATATCTTGGACGAGGAAAAGAGCCCAGCTGTGACGTCGGCCGAATTGGAGGGAGCCTTCCCGGACCACACTGTTTCTGGACGACAAAGATATAATCTGCGACCACGATAAGAGGAAGATTGTTTTTGGTGCGAGACTGGTTGAGTTACCGCTCTGGGGTTTGTGAAACGGAAGCCGGGAATCTCAAGGGGGGGGATCAGTTCTGCCAAGACTCACGACTGGGTTGACTTTGTAGATTGTGCTACTAAGGCTCTGGAAGGTTGATTACTTGGCAGTAAATTGTGTGATTTTAAAGGATTGTACAATTTAATTATGACAGAGCAGATCCTTAATAATTGACAAAAGCAGTTGTTGCAACAGTACCCGGTGGACTCTGATCTGACCTCTCCCCAAGAATTGGGTCAGAAGGAAGACAAATGGGTCAGAACCAGGGTGAGGCTGAGGGTTCAGAACTAAGGGGGTGACTCCAAGAAGCAAGATTCTAAAAACTCTGATAATGGTGGGGAAAAGGGTAAAGACCAGAAGCCTTCTCAAGGGCCCTAAAAATCTGCAGCTGATGGGGAGTCACAATCAAACAAAGGGAAAAGGCAAGAAGAAACCATGGTGTAAAATCTGTAAACAGAAACCCCATTGGACATGTAACTTTAAGAAGTCCAAGGACTCAACTTCCACTACCACTGCCCCCAAGGCAACTGTTCCTCCTAGTTCAGCACCAAGTGGTAGTTCTCAGAATAAGGGTGTAGCACAGTTAACCCTGGAATCTGAGATGGACTCTGGCCTAGTCAGAGTTCCTATTCGGGCTGTACTGGTTTGTGATGGGGGCATGGATATGGCCTCCTTATTTGTCAGTCCAAGTAACTTGGGCAAATACAGACAGCAGTCTTTGATACATGGAAGAAAGGCCTTGGCATTCAGGGACACAAGAGCAAGTGTCACAATGGTGACAAAAGATCTTGTGGCTCCTGAGCAAATCATACTTGGGAGATGTACCAAGTAACCAATGCTAGCAATGGCAGGACAGACCATTCCGTGGCAGTTGTTAATTTCACCTGGGGGGGGGGGCGGCATCTGGCCCTCAGAAGGTTATGGTAAGTGCAGACCTCCCTGTTGAATGCTTGTTGGGCAATGATTTAGAAACTTCAGCTTGGGCTGAAGCAGAACTCAGGACTCCTGTAGAAATGTTTGAAACACCTGCAGATGTGTTTGCTGTAACTAGGTCACAGGCAAACATGTATAACACTGAACAGAGCTTGGATCCTGGAAGAATGGACCAGGCACCTTCCAAGAGGAGTAGCAGTAGGGGTAAGGCAGTGTCTTTCCCCCTGACTCAGAGTACAGATCAGTCTCTTGAGGGATATGATCTCAGACCTGAGGAAGGAACTGACACGAGTCTGACCTCCTGCTGCTGGGGGAAACCCCAGCAAGGGAGGCCTGGACAATAGGTTTCCTGTCGAGGGAGGTGCTAGCACCTCCCCAGACAGCCTGTAGTGTATTGGGGCAGGGTGGGATGAATGGAAAGATGTTTTCCAGACACTGCCTAAGGCAAACAAGGTGCTCCATGCATAGCCTGGTTCAAACCAGTTGCTGGGTCACTCCAGCCCTGCTCTGGCGCGAAACTGGACAAAGGGAAAGTGGTGTAACCACCCCCTTCCCAGGTCCACCCATAGGAGGGACCTAGCAGGTAATCCAGCCCCTAAAATCAGTATAAAGATAGGAGCTGTGTCTAGAGACTTTAGATTATCCTTGAATGAAACTCCGATACAAAGCTCTTGGACCTTCGACGTTCTATATCGACTAGAAGACTGAAGACATCTCCCTTGTGGTCAAGGAGTAACAACAATGTGCAAACAGGCACCACCAGTATCTTGCTGGTTTGATTTGTCGAAGCTCCTGCTGGAACCCGAAGACTCAGCGACTCAGGAACTGGACTTTCAGACTTCTGCGACTCCGATCCACATCCACAGCAAAGCTGAGACCCGTGGCAGACACGAGCGACGTGGGACCGGACACCCTTGACTTCCTGCATTTTGCTAACTGCTCGACTCCCGAGGTACCCTCGCAGTTGTGCATTGGGATATGAGAAGCCGCAGACCAGAGCGCCATTTGTACCAAAGCTCAGGCCTCCACACTCCACGAGTGCCGCATGGGGCCTGCTCCTGCATTTCAGCTTGATGCGTCTTCCTGGTTGCTAGTCCATTGGCTAGTTAGCCATCTGAAGACTTCTTTTTGAATTTACACCACTGGCCTGGTTGCTCCAGGCTTGCTCCAGCTTCCCTGCAAAGTAGAAGCTCCCCAGACCTTGCTGGTCTGACTCAAAGCCAATCTTCACTTCCTGCGTGGATTGCGTTTGCCAAGGCTTGTTGTGACCAGTCCGGATACCGACACCGCAGTCAACTAGATCCTTCATGGGACAGTTCGAATCCAGCACCTTGTTGTTGTTGACGCCTCCTGGTCCGCGTGGCTGCAGAGACAATCTTCACTTCTTCAACTGAAATCTTCTGGATATTGCCTGGTTCCTTCCTGGTCACTGGCTGGTGACCCAGACTCTGTCTCCTCTGCTTTCAGGTTCTTCAGTTCTTCGATCCAACCTTGGATCCACCCGGACACTCTTCCTCTGGTCGCCTGCAGCACTTCTTCGCAGATCTCCATAGGAAACATCGACGAAACCCGACACCAAAAGACACCTATGCACCCGGCTTCCCTGAGTGAGATAACTCGAGTACTCCAGTGCTCCCGTGGGTATTGACTATCCAAGTGTCCTAGTCTAAAGTGGTTTTGTTGTAGTCCATCCGGAAGTGCCCTAAATCTATAACATTGTAACTCTTACGTTTTCCATTCTAAGTCAATGGTAACTCGCGACTATGTTTAGACACTGCACGCGTCTCCCGTGGGTCTCCTACTTCCTAACCTTTGGTTGTCTAGTGTAGCCCCAGTGATTCCCTAGGCCCTAGGCCTATTCACTATTTCTGAAGTGGTTCTTATACCACTTACTTAGTATATGGTTTGTGAGGCCCCTAGGACAAAACTGTATTTGTGCAACTTATTGTATGCTACTTGTGAAACTTGTGATTTACTTCGATCTCTGATAAAAAGTCCAGAGGGGTTGTGTTAGAAATAAATACATATATAATTGGTATATACCTTGTGTGGTATCCTTTCATTTGGTATTCAAGGGATTATAATTGGTAAAACAGCTTGCTTCACATGCTCTCTGAAGTCTTAGCCTATGACTTCTGGTCCATGCTACCACTAGGATAGCTTGTCTATAAGGTTGACTTTACAACCACCATCAATAAGGGTTGTTTAGACTGGTGTAAGGTGCCCACTAGAATAGTGGACATCATATGCCAGGCTAACTTCTCACATTGGTGTACAGCAGATGGGATAAGAGCTTGCTGTTGTTTTACCATATAATCTTAAGATATCATTTGAAAGATCACATTAAGGTACCTGTAGGTACATATAAATCAAATTCTTATAATACTTTAAGGGCCAGATGTAGGAGCTGAAATACCGGTCGGTAACGGCCGATTTCGGCCGTTACCGACCGGTATTTAGTAATTGGCATGTAGGGGGCATATTTTACTGATTCGGTAAATTTACCGAATCGGTAAAATACCGAATCGGTATTTTTACGATTCGGTAACTTCCTGATGTAGGTGGGACTCTTCTGAGTCCCAATGGACCTACAGATTCGGTATTTTACCACCCAATCCAATTGGGTGGTAAAATACCGAATCCAGGTGTGCATGCACATGTATGCATGCACACCTATGCCATGTGACAGACAGACATGCCCTTAGGGCATGTCTGTGTGCCACATGGCACACATGCCAGTATTTGGGGTGCTAGAGGGTGTTAAAGTGACACCCCCTGCACCCTTGCTGGAATCGGTATTTACCGAATCGGTAAATACCGATTCGGTAATGCCCATAGATTCCTATGGGCTTCAATGCCCATAGGAATCAATGGGCATTACCGAATCGGTATTTACCGATTCGGTAAATACCAATTGTTACAGAATCGGTAATTCAATTACCGAATTCACCTACATCTCCCCCCTTCTATTTTACCGATTCATAAATACCGAATCGGTAAAATTCGGTATTTATGAATCGGTAAAATATACTTACCTACATCTGGCCCTAAGTTCCTCTGAACTTAGCAGTTGTACAGGAAAGGGCTTAGCACACCCTGACTGCAACTCCTAGAGCGGTTCTAGTAGGAAACCATTTAGTGTAGGTAGGTGCACACACCACACCTCACTAGAAAATGTCCTTGGAAGCAGGCCCTAGTGGACCTCTTCAAGAAGGCCCCCAGAGGGTACCTTCTAAGTATGACTCATTCACTATTAATGAACTTAGAAGCCTGTGTGCAGTCGGAAAGTTGAGACAAGGACAGAGTCCAACCTTTAACCACCTGGTAGATCTCTTAGTGGCTCATGATGTAGAGAATGCATCAGACCCAGGTAACCATGGTAGTATAGAGGGGGGCCATCCGTCAACAGAGGAAAATCCAACTGGAGAAGATCCATTGGATGACCAGGATGAGGTTAATGAACCTATTCTGGGCAACACAGGACTATCTGGGGGTGGAGAGGGCCTTGGTGGGTCCCCTCCTACCTTTCCAAGTAGGCCTAACCGGAGACACAGAAGGCCTAGGTCACTGTCCAGTGCCTCTGAGCATTCTGATGACTCAGTAGGGTCTAGGGAGGACGACTCCCCTTGAGAGGAGAGAGCACAAAGCTAGGATGAAGTAAATAAATCTTAGGATCAAGAGGCAAGGAATTGCCCTTGCAAAAGAGACCCTGGCTCTTGCAAGAGAGATAAAGTTGAGTGGGTTAGAACCCACTGGTGGCAGCAACATTCCTAGAGATAGGGAAAGGTCTTATGACCATAACAACCTAAATAAGATTGTCCCTCGCTACAAGAGTGGGGATGACATCCACAAGTGGATAATTGCTTTGGAGAGGGCCTGCAAAGTACAACAGGTACCCCAGAGTCAGTGGGCAGCAATCTTATGGCTCCCCTTTTCAGATGAAGGAACAGACAAGCTCCTCAGAGTTAGTGATGAGGATGCTAACAACTACACTGTCCTGAACAGTGCTCTGATAGATGGGTTTTGCTTAACCACCGAGCAGTATAGGTTGCTGTTCAGAGACACCTAGAAGACACAGGCTCAGGACTGGGCTGACTTTGTAGATTGTGCTACTGAGGCTCTGGAGGGATGGTTACTGGGCAGTAAAGTTAATGACTACACAGGATTGTATAATTTGATCATGAGAGAACAAATGCTTAACAACTGTCAGAACCAGTTATTGCATCAACACCTGATTGACTCTGATCTGACCTCTCCCCAAGAATTGGGAAAGAAGGCAGAAAAATGGGTCAGAACCAGGGTGAAGCAGAAGGTACAGAACCAAGGTGGTGATCAGAAGAAGCAAGACCAAAAGGGTGGGGAGAAAGCAAAAGACCAGAAGTCTTCGTCAAGTCCCCAAAAAAGCTTCTAATGGTGGGGGTCCCCAAAAGTCTAAAAAGAAAGAAGGTCAAAAGAAACCATGGTGCCACTTTTGTAAGGTTAATACTCACAGGACTAGTGATTGCACCAAGAAGGAGGCAGCTCCAGCCACCATTGCCCCTAATGCAACTGTTCCCCCTAGTACAGCTAATAGTGGTGGTTCTCAACAGAAGGCTGTTGTAGGGTTGACCCTGGGAACTGAGGTGGATGCTGGCCTACTCAGAACTCAGAATACCAACTCAAACTGTTCTTGTCTGTGATGTGGATATGGCTATGTCCTCTACTGTGAGCCCCAGAACTTGGGCAAGTACAGACAGACTCCTTTAATTAATAACAAAGTGGCTCAGGCCTACAGGGACACATGTGCAAGTGTCACCATGGTGACACCCACCATTGTGGACCCTGGACAGATAATACTAGGCGAAAATTACCTAGTGACCAATGCAAGCAATGTCACTACCACCCATAGTATGGCAATTGTTAATTTCTCCTGGGGGGGGGGGGGGTAACTGGCCTCAAAAGAGTTGTTAGTTCAGACCTCCATGTGGAATGTTTGCTTGGCAATGATCTGGAATCTTCAGTCTGGTCTGAAGTGGAGTAGAGGACTAATGCAGAGATGTTAGGTATATCAGCACATGTACTTGCTGTGACCAGGTCACAGGCCAAAAAGTGCAACACTGAACAGGCCCTGGATCCTGCAAATATGGACCAGTTGCCTACCAGGAGGAGAAGCAGTAGGGTTAAGGCAGTGCCTTCCCCCTTGCCTCAGGATGAGGATCAGCCTTCCAAGGAAGCTGATTGTGAGACCCAAGGAGGAACTGTCGCAGAAGAGCTTGAGCCTGATCAGGTTGAGTTTCTTGGGACAGGGGGACCTTCAAGGGCAGATCTGAGGCAGGCGCGGTTGGGCTGCCCTTCTCTTGAAACCCTCAGACAGCAAGCTGCTGCTGAGGCTGCTGGGAATGCTACAGGTACCCATAGAGTGTATTGGGATGAAGGGCTCCTGTATTCAGAGGCTAGAGACCCCAAGTCTGGTGCTTCCAGGAGGATGGTCATACCTTTGGCATTCAGGGGCTTCCTTCTCACGGTTGCTCATGATATTCCCCTAGCAGGACATCTTGGCCAGAACAAGACTTGGGACAGGCTTGTCCCTCGCTTTCACTGGCCTCACATGTCAGAAGATACCAAGAAGTTTTGTCGCTCCTGTGTCACCTGCCAAGCCAGTGGCAAATCAGGTGGCACCACAAAGGCCCCCCTAATACCACTACGTGTGGTGGGGGTTCCCTTTGAGAGAGTTGGGATTGACATTGTTGGACCAATGGATCCTCAAACAGCATCTGGGCTCAGGTTTATTCTGGTGGTAGTGGATTATGCCACCTGATTCCCAGAAGCTATTCCCCTAAGGACAACAACAGCACCTGTTGTGGCAAGAGCCCTCCTGGGAGTTTTCTCAAGAGTGGGTTGTGAGAAGTTGGCCTGATATATGATGCTCACTAGTTCTAGTGATCACCTTGTATCAGTCCAAACAACCCTTATGGTGATTAGTTGTAAGTCAACCTTATAGACCAGCGATCCTAGTAGCGTGGACAAAAGCAGTCTTTAGGCTAAACTCTTTATGGCATGTGAAGCCAGCTGTTTTACCACATATAACCTTTGAATACCAAATGAAAAGGACACCTGAGGTAATATAAATTTTTATAGTCAATTGTGTCCCCTAACGTGAACCCCACCGTCTCCATGTACGAGCTTAAGGTGCATGTAACTTCCCTCCTCGACCTGCTATGAAGACGCAAATACATTTGCGTCCAACGTTAACCTGTTCTCTTTCAGATCCACCATGAATGGATCGATAATTCAGTTCCTAAGTATGCCTTGCCAACGTCTTTTCATGGTGCACTTTCACGTTTTTCCTAGTCCTGCAGAGCTAGGCCCTGATTTCTGCCATCGAGCCCTTTCTGTTCTCTGCCTCCTGAAAGCTGCAACGTGGGATGCCTCCCTGACCTCTGTCCTACTCCCTGCACGGCGAGCGGTGCCCGGCTCGGCCTGCTTGCCTGCCAAAGACAGTATTTTGCCTTCAAGTTATCAGTATAGCCGAGCTCAGCTCCTCAAAAACACATTCCAGTCTAGCAGAATAGATAAACATTTCCCCGGCTGCAGAGTAAAGGGCCCGGCCTCTCTGTTTCCATGCAAGTAATTCATTGCTCCTGTTACCATGGTAGGCCCATGGCCCCTCGCATTACACGCAGACACGTAGTCACATATGCACGCATTAATAGTCAGTATAGAGTAGCCTCTGCCCGAGAGACCTTTTCCTTCTAGATAATATAGTTCCCCAAACACAAGATATCAGATATGATTTAGGAACGAGTTGATCTGACATGCCAGACTTCTGTCTCTTTCCTCTAGTGCTAAATGTCAAGTCCCCTGCACCCTCCAGCCTCACGTCGGTCACACGTCATGTTGCTGCGCGCGCATCCTTGCTACAGATTTCTGCTGACACTGCAAGATTCCACTATGTATCCACCCACTTGTGACACTTTCATGTGACGTTTCTAGCACACACCTCTGTGTACGCCCTCGTGCACGCCTTTCTGTTACGCACATGTGTTCTTATCTCGTTTCTCTCAGCTGTTACGCCTTCTGTATCCATCACCATTATATGCATTAACTATAAAAGTTGTATTCTGTCAATAAAGTATGCTCTATCCCTTCCTGATCCTTTATGGTGAAAGGAACATGATACCCTGGTTCGAACCATTCCATTTTATGGAATAAAACCCATTTTGAAACTCAGATATCACGGATTTTGCCTCTTATTTTTGACTGAGTTATTTTATTGAACTTTACTGCATAGAAATTCAGACGGTAAATATTTATTTACCACATTAATTTGGCGCCCGAATAGGGACCCCTCCCCCACCTTACGCGCCGGCGGTGCGTTGCAAACCTAGCCCCCTGCCACAGCCGAGACGGACAATTACGCGTACCCGTAGGATTTCCTGTATCTCCCTCAGGCCAACGGAGGTGACTACGACTGCGATCGACACCCAGACGAGGCGGTGAGGAGTGTGGAGGATCCCGACCAGAGCCTAGCCAAGAGAGCAAGATCCGAGGTGTTTAGAGGCCCACCAGTTCCGACGTGCCTGTGACGTCAAGAGTCGAGTCGAGTCCAGTCCGGTCCAGTCCAGACGAGTTTTCCGAGGCCTTCCGTTCCGTGCTTCCCGGTGAGTACCGTTGCTGGGGACGCATCTAGACGGGTGCATTACTATGCATCCGGTCAAAACGGGTTTGGGTACACAGACCCGGTCTGCACTGTTTTAGCGGTGTATCTGTACTGTTTAGCAGTATATCAAGTAACTAGTGTTTTCAACAGTTCAATTTTTGTTTTCGTTATAGAATTCAAGCTTAGTCAAAATGTGTTCAAAATGTTTCTATGTGATTAATGTTGTGGTATGAATGACTGTTTGATGTACATTATCGTGTTTCTGTGTTAAAGGTGTGTTCAGGTTCAAGTAAGTATCAAGTACCGAATATCAAGATGCCACTGTTCTCCAAATTAAAACAGCTAGGAACTAGGAAAGGGATACTAGAGGAAGCGATTCCTGTCCCACCTAGGGATACTCCCGGAAATTTTATGTACCATAAGCATGGCTTAGATGCCATCTTAAATCTAGATTTATGGGCCGATTATACTAAGAACCTAGAAGAGAAATACAGATGGCCCGTTACAGGGACATGGGATGCAGATTGCATCATGAGAGTAGAAGAAGCGCTATGGAAAAAGAAAGCCAGACAATCTCAGAAAGACGCCATAGAATTGTGGCGTAAAGAATCGCATAAACGAACAGAAAAAGAATTCAGAAAAGCAGAAAAACATAGAGAAGATTCAGAAAAAGCCCGAGAAACTGAATTAATTGAAGAAGGTATACGAGTTAGAGCAGAACAAGTAGACCGACAACGAAACACTCTTGCGAATGGTATGTATCCTCTTTTGGCCGAGGGTTTACCTAAGGCCATCCCGGAAATACCGAAAGATCTGCCCCCTCCATTGGTTCCGACTAAATTACGTCACAAGACCGCAAAGGACATATTCCTTTCTTCCTATTTAGACGATGTAGCTCCCGCATATACAGATGCACGCGTCCATGTACCACCTACTGACGGCAACCTACCCCCTGATAATCTACCCCCAGGTCCGCAACAACAAACTCCACCCATTCAACGTCCTACGCCTGTTCCCCCAACACTTCCCGCACCTATTGTTACTTCCCCTCTCGTTCTTCCTGGCATTCATCCACTAAATCCGTTTGGTCCTGGCGCCTCAGGAGGTGCGACAGGAGGTATTTTTAGGACCCCGCCGCCAACACATAGACTGACTTTCAGGGATTTAGCAAAGCAACGTACACCTCAAACAGCGAGTTCTGAATTACTTAAAGAGCCCCTCACAGACTGCAGATATGATCCAGTACCCGGTAAAAACGATAGGATGATGCTAGCATCAGTACGTTTACGACGAGTTGCAAACTATTTAATGTTATTACCAGGAATGATTGAACATCTAGATAGAATATATCATTTTGTCCAAACGGGGGAAGGTCCTGAAAGCATTGGCGAGGCCATGGCATACCAGAAAGTTGACACTCAAGGTTGTATATTACGCTTCTTCATAAACTGCTTAATAAGAGAACAAGATAGGCCAGGTGTAGACAAGGAAGAGATGGATGCACTAACCAAGTGGGGTCAGAATATAGCAGACGGAAAGCATGATAAACAGAGTTGTATAGACAACATGTATAGAAGGATCCGAAAAGCAGTAATACAAATACATGAAAGAAGGAAGCCTGAAAGAGAAATAGATACAGACAAGAATGAATCCTCGGAGGAGGACGAACAACCAGAGACCACAGCAGAAACATCACAATTACCAGCTAGAGAAATGATAGCATATGTAGGTAAGGGAAGACCCTTTAATAATACAATACGTCCGATACGTCCAGAAAGCAAGAGACTTTTTCTCTCTGCCATATCAAATCCGAGTTCTCCTGAACATATGTTTCAGGCTACCGATAAAATACTTCAAGATCTAATGGGGTACCATGTACTCAATTCCATGGATGAACAAGAACTAGCCCGGTCCGCCGTACAATGGGCTAACGATTCCAATACATATAATGATGATGAAGTAGCACAGACATTTTTGAACCTTTCCCCCGACGAACAGAAATTAGCTAGTGTATACATGATTCAGCATCTCATTACGTTGTTTAAGAGCCAACATTCTGATCCAGGTCCCTTACCGGACATATTGGTAGAACTGCTCTCTAATAGATGGAGAGGCCTAGGTACTGATTTAATTAAAGAAATTCTAGAACATAGACACAAGTATAGTGCTCCACCACCTTCAGAAAGAAAAATGTTTTACTTTGATAGACAGAATCCCTTACGGGAAGTACATCCGGTCAGAAAAGACGATAACACATTAGAACGTGTATTTGTATATACACCCCTCACTAAAATAGAATTGCTAGAAATGAAGAAACTAGTACCCTGTCACGATAAAGACCCTGCAGGTTTTCACCGAGAAATTAAAGATATGCTACTCATGGGTGACTACACGTACTCAGATATTATGAAAATGTTAAAAGTACTGTTGCCTGCTGGCATTTACGAGAAACTCAAAGAGAAAGAATGGGAGGTGGGAGATAAAAAGATTAATTGGACCGAAATAGAAGACGAGGAAAATGGACGTACTCCAGGGTTAGGCCTTGGGCCGAAAGCTAAAGCATTACCAGGATTAATTGTACAGGTTTTGCCAAGATTATTGACAACGAAAAAGGAAGACTGGGACGCGATCTCAGCCTGTAAACAGAAACACGATGAAGACACTAGTGATTTTTATTCTAGATTCGAGAAATGTTTTATTATTAATAGTGGTCTGAAACCAAGTAGCGAGTCATACCCGCACCTTTTTGTAACCAAATTAGTCGAGAATTCACTGCCACAGGTTAAGAACCGTGTATAGAAAGTCGAAAGTACATGGCAAGCAAATACGCCATCCCAAATGTTACAAATGTTACAGTACCATCAGAATAGAATTAGAGAAGAACAAGACCACGAACAGAGACGTATGAAAGATACGAAAATGAAAATGTTAGTTGCTCAGTCAGTTCCAGCTGACGGTCAGAAAAAGGGTATGACACAGTCAAATAATTCGGCAGCTCCCGTTAAAGGGACATGCAACTATTGTAAACAGCCAGGTCACTATGTGAATGAATGTACGGTTTTGAAATACAATATAGCAACAGGAAAAACTAAAGAGAGACCACGTCAGCCTAGACAGGACCAGGTCCAACACCAAGTTCAGCAGACACAGAACGCCCAGCCAATGCCTGCTCCACAACAGACAGGACAGACAGTAGCGGTACCACGTCCACAGCCCATTGCCGCGACACAGCAAGTTTCACAGCAGATGTACCAGTATGCACAATCTGATTACCCCGATTATCAGCGATACTCATGAAACAGCCTAGAGAGGGAGGTTGGCTTGCCTCTCATTGAGGTTCCTGTAGATCAAGAGGGTCCTTATGTACATAGTCAAGTATTAGGAAAGGATAGAAAGTTTTTGATTGGCACAGGGGCAAGTCGAACAACAATAAGTCACGATGAGGTTCCAGGGGCACCCCTCTCAGGCTCACAGAATGTTTCCCTTGGATTTTCAGGACAGCCTATTGTTAATGAAGTATCGAAACCTGTTCCCCTAGCAGTTGGTCCATTGTCACGCACTACAGACTTACTACTCACGAAGTCATGTCCAGAAAACTTGTTAGGTATCAAGACACTGAAAGCTCTAGGAGCTGTAATATGTTGTTCTCCGGAAGGAGTTAGACTGTTTTTACGTGACTTCAAGGGTCACTATGTGTTACGAAATTTTGATGACAGATGGAAAAATGTACCAGAACATTTGTGGGCTATAGGCCCAACTGATGTAGGTTGTATGCACATTACACCATACCGAGTGACACTCAAGCCAGGAGTTGTACTGCCCCGAATCCGACAATACAAGTTACCACCCGATGCTGTAGTGGCTTTACTGGAAATCATTGAAGAGCTCATTGCACAGGGAGTGGTTGTAGAAACCGACTCCAATCTATGTAATTCCCCTATCATTCCGATTCTTAAACGTACTGACCCAAATGCACCACCAGTTTATCGGTTGGTGATTGATCTGCGAGAATTAAATAAATGCATTGTGCCACAGTACCCTGTGGTCCCCGACATCTCATCCTTATTGACTGCTATTGATTCAGAGGCGACGTTCTTTACTGTAATTGACCTCAAGAACGCCTTCTTCAGTGTCCCCATTGATCCGGAGAGCCAATATCTTTTCGGTTTCTGTTTAAATGGCCGAAGCTTCAAATTTGCACGCGCACCTCAAGGATTCACAGAAAGCCCCAGCATCTACAGCCAAGCATTGAAAAGACAACTTGACAGTATTCAAATGCCAGTTAACACTGCTCTACTGCAGTACGTCGATGATCTGCTAATCACCGCTCGTAGCGAACCTGAATGTGAACATGCATCACTGACGGTTTTGCATTTCTTAGCTGACAAGGGACACAAGGTGTCCCCTTCAAAGTTACAATTCTGTGTTCAGCAAGTGGTGTACCTTGGGCACTTGCTGTCCAAGAGGGGGAGACAGCTAACACCTGACCGCATCGAGTTAATTGCACACTTACCGCAACCCACGACACAAAAGGAAGTGCGGGCCTTCATCGGCCTCACCTCTTACTGTAGGCAATGGATTCCCCAGTACGCATTTCTAGCCAAGCCACTTATACAGTTGACAACACAGGAGGCAGCGACTTCGACTGTCCTCCCTTGGACTCAGGAACACACACAGGCTTTTGATGAATTAAAGAAAGCATTTTGTCAAGCACCAGTCTTAGCAACACCATGTTACAGCAAACCTTTTACACTTTTTGTTACCGAACGTGATGGCACAGCATTATCTGTCCTCACACAAGACCAAGCAGGTTCACATAAGCCGTGTGCTTATTTTTCGAGTACATTAGACCCAGTAGCCCAGGCTCTGCCTGCGTGCTTAAAATCAGTTGCAGCAACAGCCTTAGCGATCCGACAAAGTGATTCCATAGTGTTAGGACATCCCCTGACAGTACAAGTTCCACACTCCGTGGAAGTTCTTTTAAACAGAACACAGACCCAACACTTGACTATAGCACGACTGACAGGTTATGAATTGACATTGTTCCAGCCACACATAGAAATCAGACGCTGTAATATACTCAATCCTGCCACATTGTTACCCTCGAACATTACAGATCCAGCTCCACATGACTGTATAGAGATCATTAATGCAGTAACAAAGCCCCGACGAGACTTGACAGATGTTGCACTGACTAACCCAGACCTGACACTTTACGTGGATGGTTCATGTATGAGAACAAGCACAGGAGAATTAGTGGCCGCATATGCGGTTACCACTGAAACTGAAGTCAAAGAAACACACCGCATTGATACACTGTGTGCTCAAGCTGCAGAGCTCATTGCTATGACCCGAGCCTGTATAATAGCCAAAAACAGGAATGTTAACATATACACAGATTCACGTTATGCATTTGGAGTCGTACACGACTTCGGTGTACTCTGGCAGGAAAGAGGTTTCTTGACCTCTCACGGAGCCAAAATCCAACATGGTCCCCTCATTCAAGAATTATTGGAAGCAATACATTTGCCATCAGCCATAGCTATCATGAAGTGCAAGGCACATACTAAAGTTACAGATACCATTTCCCAGGGTAACGATCTGGCCGATCAAACCGCGAAACACACAGCTCTGACTCATACACATGCAGCTGATATGACAAAGACAATAGTTCCGACACCGACACATTGCATGACAGTTAAGGATCCCGCACTAGATGTAATTGACATACAGACACATGCTACTCCAGACGAAATAAAGAAATGGACTGAACTAGGAGGGATCCAGACAGATCAGGGATGGATGACGAAGGGAAAAGCCACATGGTTTCTCCCCGACTCTATGGTTCAAGTTATGATCAACACTGCACACAGCCCAGCACACTTGGGAGAAAAAGCCATGTTAGACAGTTTACAGAATCTCTGGTACAATAAACATTTACGAGCAGCAGCAAAACAGAAAGTGCGTACTTGCATGATCTGTTGTCAGTTCAACCCAGGTAAAAGCATCCCTGTAGAGCAAGGTGGATTCAATCCTCCTGATTACCCTTTTGAAGTCCTCCAGATGGATTATATCCAGATGGAACGATGTCGAGGATTCAAGTATGTTCTCGTAATTGTATGCGCACTTTCCCGTTGGACAGAAGCATATCCAGTCCCAGATTACACTGCTCCGACCACTGCCAAACAGTTGGTTTGTGAATTCTTCCCACGATACGGTTTGCCTCGTGTCGTGTATTCAGATAACGGCCAACCATTCTCGTCCGAATTAATGAAGCAGGTTTCACTCCTGCTAGGATATCAGTGGAAATTCCACTGCGTCCGACATCCCGAGGCAGCAGGTCTCGTAGAACGCCACAATCAGACACTGAAAACACGCCTTGCCAAGATCTGTCCCGAAAAAGGGGTAGACTGGATAGTCGCCTTGCCAGTTGCATTGTTTTACATGAGAATGGTTGCACACTCTAGAACAGGGCTATCCCCGTATGAGGTGGTCTTTGGTAGGCCACCGAATATGTGGGGGACGCCTCTGCCTCGCAAAATAACAGATGTTGATAGTAACATGTTGACAGATTACCTTGCCTCCTTGATGTCTGCACTACAATCTTGTCGTTCACAGGTAGCTGCAGCCTTTCCCGACAATACCGAGGTGAAGCCGCACGAGATTACACCGGGAGACACATGCTACTCCAGACGAAATAAAGAAATGGACTGAACTAGGAGGGATCCAGACAGATCAGGGATGGATGACGAAGGGAAAAGCCACATGGTTTCTCCCCGACTCTATGGTTCAAGTTATGATCAACACTGCACACAGCCCAGCACACGTGGGAGAAAAAGCCATGTTAGACAGTTTACAGAATCTCTGGTACAATAAACATTTACGAGCAGCAGCAAAACAGAAAGTGCGTACTTGCATGATCTGTTGTCAGTTCAACCCAGGTAAAAGCATCCCTGTAGAGCAAGGTGGATTCAATCCTCCCGATTACCCTTTTGAAGTCCTCCAGATGGATTATATCCAGATGGAACGATGTCGAGGATTCAAGTATGTTCTCGTAATTGTATGCGCACTTTCCCGTTGGACAGAAGCATATCCAGTCCCAGATTACACTGCTCCGACCACTGCCAAACAGTTGGTTCGTGAATTCTTCCCACGATACGGTTTGCCTCGTGTCGTGTATTCAGATAACGGCCAACCATTCTCGTCCGAATTAATGAAGCAGGTTTCACTCCTGCTAGGATATCAGTGGAAATTCCACTGCGTCCGACATCCCGAGGCAGCAGGTCTCGTAGAACGCCACAATCAGACACTGAAAACACGCCTTGCCAAGATCTGTGCCGAAAAAGGGGTAGACTGGATAGTCGCCTTGCCAGTTGCATTGTTTTACATGAGAATGGTTGCACACTCTAGAACAGGGCTATCCCCGTATGAGGTGGTCTTTGGTAGGCCACCGAATATGTGGGGGACGCCTCTGCCTCGCAAAATAACAGATGTTGATAGTAACATGTTGACAGATTACCTTGCCTCCTTGATGTCTGCACTACAATCTTGTCGTTCACAGGTAGCTGCAGCCTTTCCCGACAATACCGAGGTGAAGCCGCACGAGATTACACCGGGAGACCTCGTTTTTGTGAGAAATTTCGACAGGAAGAGTCCGTTGGAGCCCCGCTGGCAAGAGCCGAAGCTTGTTTTACTAACTACAAGGACAGCCGTTAAGGTGGAGGGCCGCAAAGGCTGGCTCCACTCGAGTCATATAAAAAAATATAATGGACTGCAGCCAGAGTTAGACTCCCAGCCCGGCCCCATCTTAAAGACTGATATAACACTCCCACTAGCAGAGAAAACTCCTCAACAGGAGTATCGTTTAAAGTTGAGGTCTAGCAAGTCAGACAGTTTAATTGTTTAAGTCCTCCCCTAGGTGAAGCGGTTAGACAGGTTCCTGACATGTACAAGCCAGACCCCAATAGAGAGAGAGATAGACAGAAACAGCTCAAGAAACGAGAATATTGTAAATCTCTTCGTAGTCATTGTATTGTGACATTATTGATTATGTTTTTTCTGAGTCTTACGATTATTGCTGCAAGTTTGCTGCTACACATGTATTTCCCTATTTCCATACATGCACATTTCTTTCCAAACAGCACTATCGAGCATACTTTCAGTGAATTACCCCCGCATGAGTTATCTTACCGGCTTGCGCTGCGCAACAATACTTTTATCAGTATGTTACATCACTCTCATCAGACCAGCAATGCTACCAATTGTTGGATATGTGGCCGACTTCCTCCCTATCAGAAATACAAGGGAGTCTTGCCCCTCTTCCCGTATCCGTTCACACATAATGGTTCCTGTGGTGCCTGGTTTAGTTTAATAAATTCTTTAGACTCTGAGTCCATAGTCTACAAAGGCAGTTGGGTATGGGGAAATCTGAACACAGTTTTGCATAAAGCATGTTACCCTAACAAGGAAGGTCTTCCACAAAGGACAGGGACCGATCTAGAAAATGAAGTATATGGATTTGGTAATTATACACTTAACCTCATGATTCTGAATGTTCAGTCTGATACAGGACCAGACTTACCCTCTATGTCAGTATTACCCGTCAAAGGCGAGTTATGTGTCAGAAAGAATGGTTCAGTGCCTCTAGGTCATAGTAAATGTACTACTGTGATCGAATTCAGTGATAAAGGCAAGTCTACATTCAAAGCTACCCGCCATTCCTATTTCATTTGTGGTCATACAGCCTATATACGTTTGCCACTAGATTGGGATGGGACCTGTTACATTGCATTCCTTCTGCCACCTTTTTTTCTAGCTCCGCCTGATTATCATAGAAACTCCCATCTAGTTCATCGACCCAAAAGAGATCTCCCGATTGTCGACTATACTGAAACGGCATGGGAACGATACACAGATTTCAATAAAGGTTTCTTTCCCTATTTAGGTGCTGTCTTTAATAGTAAATCTATACGTCACTTAACCAGAACCCTCGAAGCAGTAGTGAATGAAACTACTTCCGCCCTAGGTAACTTGACCGAGGAACAGTCTGCTATGAGACTTGTCGTTCTTCAAAATCGTCTCGTCCTTGACGTCATCCTGGCCGATAGGGGCGGGGCCTGTAAAGTCCTCGGATCGAGCTGCTGTGTTTTCATTCCAGAAAACGCACCGTCAGTATATAAAGCCATAACGCGTCTCCACAAGATTGCAAGTCAGATACATCAGAATCCAGGCACCTGGACTTGGTCCGGTTGGTTCTGGAGCGTGTTATCAGCCTGGGGATGGAAAGTCCTATCCTTCCTCGGAATAGCCCTTCTCATAGTATTAAGTTGTTGCCTATGTATACAATGTGGGCCGGCGATTTGCGGCTTGTGCGCCACATCCTGTTTTCCTCATCCAAGTCCACGTTCTAAAGCCCGTCTGAAAAAGGAAGAACAAATGATGTTATATGAACAAATAGATGGACTAATGAGGATTGATATATCATGAAGGGTCCGTAGGGGACAAGGAGGGAATGAGGTAATATACATTTTTATAGTCAATTGTGTCCCCTAACGTGAACCCCACCGTCTCCATGTACGAGCTTAAGGTGCATGTAACTTCCCTCCTCGACCTGCTATGAAGACGGAAATACATTTGCGTCCAACGTTAACCTGTTCTCTTTCAGATCCACCATGAATGGATCGATAATTCAGTTCCTAAGTATGCCTTGCCAACGTCTTTTCATGGTGCACTTTCACGTTTTTCCTAGTCCTGCAGAGCTAGGCCCTGATTTCTGCCATCGAGCCCTTTCTGTTCTCTGCCTCCTGAAAGCTGCAACGTGGGATGCCTCCCTGACCTCTGTCCTACTCCCTGCGCGGCGAGCGGTGCCCGGCTCGGCCTGCTTGCCTGCCAAAGACAGTATTTTGCCTTCAAGTTATCAGTATAGCCGAGCTCAGCTCCTCGAAAACACATTCCAGTCTAGCAGAATAGATAAACATTTCCCCGGCTGCAGAGTAAAGGGCCCGGCCTCTCTGTCTCCATGCAAGTAATTCATTGCTCCTGTTACCATGGTAGGCCCATGGCCCCTCGCATTACACGCAGACACGTAGTCACATATGCACGCATTAATAGTCAGTATAGAGTAGCCTCTGCTCGAGAGACCTTTTCCTTCTAGATAATATAGTTCCCCAAACACAAGATATCAGATATGATTTAGGAACGAGTTGATCTGACATGCCAGACTTCTGTCTCTTTCCTCTAGTGCTAAATGTCAAGTCCCCTGCACCCTCCAGCCTCACGTCGGTCACACGTCATGTTGCTGCGCGCGCATCCTTGCTACAGATTTCTGCTGACACTGCAAGATTCCACTATGTATCCACCCACTTGTGACACTTTCATGTGACGTTTCTAGCACACACCTCTGTGTATGCCCTCGTGCACGCCTTTCTGTTACGCACATGTGTTCTTATCTCGTTTCTCTCAGCTGTTACGCCTTCTGTATCCATCACCATTATATGCATTAACTATAAAAGTTGTATTCTGTCAATAAAGTATGCTCTATCCCTTCCTGATCCTTTATGGTGAAAGGAACATGATACCCTGGTTCGAACCATTCCATTTTATGGAATAAAACCCATTTTGAAACTCAGATATCACGGATTTTGCCTCTTATTTTCGACTGAGTTATTTTATTGAACTTTACTGCATAGAAATTCAGACGGTAAATATTTATTTACCACACACCACACAGGTTGTTATGAAAATAAACAGTTATTTATTAACTAACATACACCTCTGAACTCTTTATGAGGTCAGAGGGCTAAGCACATGACAAACTCTTAGGAAAAATACGTTTAAGTTGCACGAATTACAATGGTGCCCTAGGGGCACGACAAACCATATACTAAGTAAGTGGAATGTGAAAGTCAAGTAAAGGAATGGAGCTGTCCAGAGGTTGTAGGATCGCTGGGACCACGCTATACTAACTTGAGGTAGGTAATAGGAGGCCCACGGAGCGTGTGTGCAGAGTGTGAACTCACACGCGAGATGCGTACAAACGTCTATGGACAGTACAGTTTAAAGAAAAGGTGAGTACGGACGTTCCTGACTAGATAGGACTGAAACGACAATGGAACTGGACACTAGGATAGTCAAGCTACCCCTGAGCACCGAAATGCTCGTGTTACCTCACCCACAGGCTGCGGGTGCATAGGTGCGAAGTCATGTCGGGTTTCCGTGTCGAAGTCTATGGAGCCTTGAAGAAAGATGCTGCAGGCGACCAGGAGGAAGATGTCCAGTGCAATCCAAGGGTGGATTGGTGAAGAGAGGAACCTGAAAGCAGAGGGGACAATGTTCAAAGTCACTAGCCAGTGACTGGAGTGGAACCAGGAGTGGAACCAGATGTCGTTGTCGCGATCAGGTGAAGGTGGACGCTTGTGTCAGCAGCCACGTGGACCTGGCGGTGTCTTTGACGACCAGTATGGAGGCACGAGCTGTCCCACGCAGGCTCTCGCTTTCGGCGGTGTCGTCTCAGGATTCGGGTATAACAGGCCTTGGCAAAGGCAACCCATGTGGTGAGTGGAAACGGCGTCTGGAGTGGACCAGGAGGGTCCGGAGTGCTCCTCTTTTAGAAGGGAGCAAGGGCCAGTCTGGAGCAACCAGACCAGCAGCAAAGTTGTCGGTGTTCGTCATCCAGGAGGTCACTAGCCAGCCGGCAAGTGACCAGACAACGCGTCGAGCAGCAAACAGGCAGAAGGGCCGCACACAGATCTCGTGGATGCTGGAGGGCTGATCTTAGATGCAGGAGCTGCTCGGGGTCGGGGCTTCTCAGTCTCCAAAGCACTTGGACGAGGATACCTCAGAAGTCGTGCTGGAGCAAAGTGCTGCTTCTTTCAAGATGGCCGGTCCCACGTGTCTCGTCGCACCCACGGGTCTCAGCTCTGCTGCAGATGTGGGTTGAGGTCGGAGAGGTCTGGGAATCCGGGTCTCGTCGGGTTCTGAAGTCTGGATCCTTGCAGGAAGATGACAAAGGGAAGCCGTTGTACGCTGATGGTGCCTGCTGGTGCAGGGTGGACACTCCTTGCCCACAAGGGAGATTTCTTCAGTCTTCTGTGGAGCAGAACGTCGAAGTCCAGAGTTTCTTCTTGTAAAGTTGTTCAGGATAATCTAATTTGGAATGGGACCAGCTCCTACCTTTATTCAGCTAAAGGGTTCTGCACTACGACTAGGTCCCTCCTCTGGGTTGGACCAGGAAGGGGGGTGGTTACACCCCCTTTCCTTTGTCCGGTCTCCGGTCTTGCGCCAGCTCTGGGGCTAGGGTGCCCCAGGAACTGGTTTAGACCGGCATATGCACAGGGACACCTTGTGTGCCCCAGGCATGTCTCATTCCTTCCAGCCCTGTCCTACCTAATACACAAAATCCTGTCTGGGGTGGTGCTAGCACCTCCCAAGGCAGGAAACCCTTTGTCCGAACCTCCCTCGCTGGAAGGACTCCCAGCAGCAGGAGGTCAGACTTGTGCCTGTGGTGGCAGCATCCATTTTGTGATGCTGAGGCTCGAGTTAACTTTAACCGGGGTTCACAGTTACATACATGTTGTGTCCCTCTAGAAGGGTGGAATGCTACCCCCGTCCCCAGAATTGGCGAGGGGGTAGTATTCCAATTCGTATGACACCTTACTCGACATGTTTTGATAATGCTATACCAACGTTAGCATTTAACCGCAAGGTTCATAATGCACTTAAGAGTATATGGTATAGCGTTATCATGGAACAGCTATTAGGACTTGGTTCCGCAAGCTGTAAACGGGCTCAGCTCATGCCAGAGCACCATCTCACATAATTCCAAGCACTCTGCCTTCAGGATTGATAAGGCCGCCATAGGAGTGACTGATAGGAATATATGTGTCCATTTTAGAGTTAGATATAGAGATACTATATCTAAAGCAAAGGGTGATTACACCACCTTGCCCCAGCTGTCGTGCAGCCAGTTGTGTCAGATTTGGATGGCCAGCCAGGGGTGGCATAATACATGCTGCAGCCCCTGGTAGGCCCTGGGTACACCTAGGCCCTGGATACCTAAGGTATGCTGTACAGGGACTGATAAGGTGGCCCAGTACCAATGGGTAAATGCACTTAAGGTACATGCTTGTCAATTTAGAGAGAGAACAGCTAGGCTGTGGGTCTGATTAGCAGGCCCACAGCCAGGGAAAGTCGTAAACCAGTGAAGCAAAAAAGCAAAAATCGGGGGTGACCATAGGATTGCAGACCCTACTCTCCTACATGGGTTTTCCGAAGGAGGTTGTCCCAGCCAGAGGTGCAACCTTTATGTCTGGATATTTGACTGCTATGTGGAAACAGTGTGGAGTGAACTACAAGTTTAACACACCATAACATCCACAGTGCAATGGTCTAGTTGAAAGATTCAACAAGACCTTAAAGGGCATAATTAAGGGTTTACCTGAAAAGATTAGGCGAAGATGGGACATCCTACTGCCCTGCCTTTTGTTTGCTTACAGAGAGTTCCCACAGAAGGGGGTTGGCTTCAGCCCTTTTTTTGAACTTCTGTTTGGGCACCCTGTAAGAGGCCCCCTTTGTCTGGTGAAGGAAGGATGGGAGTTACCTCTCAAAGCTCCAAAACAAGACATTGTGGATTATGTACTTGGTCTCCGCTCCAGGATGGCTGAGTATATGAAAAAGGCATCCAAAAACCTTGAGGTTAGCCAAGAACTCCAAAAAGCCTGGCATGACCAAAAGGCTGTGCTGACTGTTTACTAGCCAGGGCGGAAAGTGTGGGTGTTGGAGCCAGTGGCCCCTGCAGCACTCCAAGACAAATGGTCAGGATCCCACACTATTGTTGAGCAGAAGGGAGAGGTAACCTATTTGGTTGATCTTGGAACTCCCAGGAGCTTCCACAGGGTGCTTCATGTCAACAGATTGAAACCATATGTTGACAGGGCAGACATGGGCTTACTCATGGCTACAGATTAGGCATGGGCGAATTTGCAAAAAAATCAGCGAATTCGCGGATTTCCCCGCGAAATTGCGGATTTTTGGGGCAGTTACACTATACTCAGCTGGAGTACTTTCTACTGGGTAATCAGTAAGTGCTACCTCGTTGGGTAAATGTATCATGCTTTTCCTACACTACAGCTGCTTAAAGGCCCAGAAGAGTTGTCTCCAGTGACCCCGTGTGTCTGTAACTTTGCCACCACGCCCATAGGCGCCGAGGTACCTCGAGTGAGCTGTCCATCACAGTGGGGGAAAGGGCGGGAAGAGGTTGCATAGCCTAGTATGTGTGGGGCCGGGCTTCTGTGCGAGTTCACATGCCTCTTGTTTATAAAGGGTCAGAGACCGATCAGAGCAGCAGATGAGGAGAAAGCAGTAAGTGCTACCTAGTTGGGTAAATGTATTGTGCTTTTCCTACACTACAGCAGCGTAAAGGCCCGGAAGAGTTGTTGTCAGTGACCCCATGTGTCTGTAACTTTGCCAACGCGCCCATAGGCACCGAGGTCCCTCGAGTGAGCCGTCCATCAAAGTGGGGGAAAGGGCGGGAAGAGGTTGCATAGCCTAGTGTGTGTGGGGCCAGGCTTCTGTGCGAGTTCACATGCCTCTTGTTTATAAAGGGTCTGAGACCGATCAGAGCAGCAGATGAGGAGAAAGAAGTAAGTGCCACCTCGTTGGGTAAATGTATCGTGCTTTTCCTACACTACAGCAGCGTAAAGGCCCGGAAGGGTTGTCTTCAGTGACCACGTGTGTCTGTAACTTTGCCACCGTGCCCATAGGCGCCGAGGTCCCTCGAGTGAGCTGTCCATCACAGTGGGGGAAAGGGAGGGAAGAGGTTGCATAGCCTAGTGCGTGTGGGAAGGAGCCAAACGGGCGTGGCTTCTGTGCGAGTTCAAATGCCTCTCGTTTATAAAAGGTCAGAGACCGATCAGAGCAGCAAAGGAAGAGAAAGCAGTAAGTGCTGGTCACTGGAAGTACAGGGGGATTGCGCTCGAGAAACTTGTGGATGCCTAGACCCTCATCACGGATTACAGCTAATTGTAGACGGTAGATCTGGGGAGAAAGCACACCTGCCTAGCATCGACCGTGCTCACTAGATTCTTGCGCTGATTATAATGTGTTACTGAATTTGAGCTTCAACTCGGGCACCTGCTTTATTTATATCTGTAAGTGCTTCCTGCTGAGGTTTAATTTTTGTGACAGGAGCCTCGTTGCCTAATTGTAACTATTCTCTGACCCTGCTTCGAGGGTCAGAGCAGGGTCAGAGAATAGTTGCAAGTAGGCAACAAGCCCGTCTGAAAAAGGAAGAACAAATGATGTTATATGAACAAATAGATGGACTAATGAGGATTGATATATCATGAAGGGTCCGTAGGGGACAAGGAGGGAATGAGGTAATATAAATTTTTATAGTCAATTGTGTCCCCTAACGTGAACCCCACCGTCTCCATGTACGAGCTTATGGTGCATGTAACTTCCCTCCTCGACCTGCTGTGAAGACGCAAATACATTTGCGTCCAACGTTAACCTGTTCTCTTTCAGATCCACCATGAATGGATCGATAATTCAGTTCCTAAGTATGCCTTGCCAACGTCTTTTCATGGTGCACTTTCACGTTTTTCCTAGTCCTGCAGAGCTAGGCCCTGATTTCTGCCATCAAGCCCTTTCTGTTCTCTGCCTCCTGAAAGCTGCAACGTGGGATGCCTCCCTGACCTCTGTCCTACTCCCTGCGCGGCGAGCGGTGCCCGGCTCGGCCTGCTTGCCTGCCAAAGACAGTATTTTGCCTTCAAGTTATCAGTATAGCCGAGCTCAGCTCCTCGAAAACACATTCCAGTCTAGCAGAATAGATAAACATTTCCCCGGCTGCAGAGTAAAGGGCCCGGCCTCTCTGTCTCCATGCAAGTAATTCATTGCTCCTGTTACCATGGTAGGCCCATGGCCCCTCGCATTACACGCAGACACGTAGTCACATATGCACGCATTAATAGTCAGTATAGAGTAGCCTCTGCTCGAGAGACCTTTTCCTTCTAGATAATATAGTTCCCCAAACACAAGATATCAGATATGATTTAGGAACGAGCTGATCTGACATGCCAGACTTCTGTCTCTTTCCTCTAGTGCTAAATGTCAAGTCCCCTGCACCCTCCAGCCTCACGTCGGTCACACGTCATGTTGCTGCGCGCGCATCCTTGCTACAGATTTCTGCTGACACTGCAAGATTCCACTATGTATCCACCCACTTGTGACACTTTCATGTGACGTTTCTAGCACACACCTCTGTGTACGCCCTCGTGCACGCCTTTCTGTTACGCACATGTGTTCTTATCCCGTTTCTCTCAGCTGTTACGCCTTCTGTATCCATCACCATTACATGCATTAACTATAAAAGTTGTATTCTGTCAATAAAGTATGCTCTATCCCTTCCTGATCCTTTATGGTGAAAGGAACATGATACCCTGGTTCGAACCATTCCATTTTATGGAATAAAACCCATTTTGAAACTCAGATATCACGGATTTTGCCTCTTATTTTCGACTGAGTTATTTTATTGAACTTTACTGCATAGAAATTCAGACGGTAAATATTTATTTACCACACACCACACAGGTTGTTATGAAAATAAACAGTTATTTATTAACTAACATACACCTCTGAACTCTTTATGAGGTCAGAGGGCTAAGCACATGACAAACTCTTAGGAAAAATACGTTTAAGTTGCACGAATTACAATGGTGCCCTAGGGGCACGACAAACCATATACTAAGTAAGTGGAATGTGAAAGTCAAGTAAAGGAATGGAGCTGTCCAGAGGTTGTAGGATCGCTGGGACCACGCTATACTAACTTGAGGTAGGTAATAGGAGGCCCGCGGAGCGTGTGTGCAGAGTGTGAACTCACACGCGAGATGCGTACAAACGTCTATGGACAGTACAGTTTAAAGAAAAGGTGAGTACGGACGTTCCTGCCTAGATAGGACTGAAACGACAATGGAACTGGACACTAGGATAGTCAAGCTACCCCTGAGCACCGAAATGCTCGTGTTACCTCACCCACAGGCTGCGGGTGCATAGGTGCGAAGTCATGTCGGGTTTCCGTGTCGAAGTCTATGGAGCCTTGAAGAAAGATGCTGCAGGCGACCAGGAGGAAGATGTCCAGTGCAATCCAAGGGTGGATTGGTGAAGAGAGGAACCTGAAAGCAGAGGGGACAATGTTCAAAGTCACTAGCCAGTGACTGGAGTGGAACCAGGAGTGGAACCAGATGTCGTTGTCGCGATCAGGTGAAGGTGGACGCCTGTCTCAGCAGCCACGTGGACCTGGCGGTGTCTTTGACGACCAGTATGGAGGCACGAGCTGTCCCACGCAGGCTCTCGCTTTCGGCGGTGTCGTCTCAGGATTCGGGTATAACAGGCCTTGGCAAAGGCAACCCATGTGGTGAGTGGAAACGGCGTCTGGAGTGGACCAGGAGGGTCCGGAGTGCTCCTCTTTTAGAAGGGAGCAAGGGCCAGTCTGGAGCAACCAGACCAGCAGCAAAGTTGTCGGTGTTCGTCATCCAGGAGGTCACTAGCCAGCCGGCAAGTGACCAGACAACGCGTCGAGCAGCAAACAGGCAGAAGGGCCGCACACAGATCTCGTGGATGCTGGAGGGCTGATCTTAGATGCAGGAGCTGCTCGGGGTCGGGGCTTCTCAGTCTCCAAAGCACTTGGACGAGGATACCTCAGAAGTCGTGCTGGAGCAAAGTGCTGCTTCTTTCAAGATGGCCGGTCCCACGTGTCTCGTCGCACCCACGGGTCTCAGCTCTGCTGCAGATGTGGGTTGAGGTCGGAGAGGTCTGGGAATCCGGGTCTCGTCGGGTTCTGAAGTCTGGATCCTTGCAGGAAGACGACAAAGGGAAGCCGTTGTACGCTGATGGTGCCTGCTGGTGCAGGGTGGACACTCCTTGCCCACAAGGGAGATTTCTTCAGTCTTCTGTGGAGCAGAACGTCGAGGTCCAGAGTTTCTTCTTGTAAAGTTGTTCAGGATAATCTAATTTGGAATGGGACCAGCTCCTACCTTTATTCAGCTAAAGGGTTCTGCACTACGACTAGGTCCCTCCTCTGGGTTGGACCAGGAAGGGGGGTGGTTACACCCCCTTTCCTTTGTCCGGTCTCCGGTCTTGCGCCAGCTCTGGGGCTGGGGTGCCCCAGGAACTGGTTTAGACCGGCATATGCACAGGGACACCTTGTGTGCCCCAGGCATGTCTCATTCCTTCCAGCCCTGTCCTACCTAATACACAAAATCCTGTCTGGGGTGGTGCTAGCACCTCCCAAGGCAGGAAACCCTTTTTTTTTTTAAACCTTTATTTGGAGACAAGCAAGGACAAAGGAAGTGCATACACAATACATACAGTCACATATGGCCATTACAATGGTACGTCAGACTCGAAAAATGAGATAGAAGCAAGTACAGGGTAGCATATCAGTCAATACACATAGCCACATCGAAATGTACAATGCATATAAGAAAGAAATGATCCAGCATGCACAGACAAGCTAATAAGACAATACAGTATGGACACACTCTATTAGCGCATAGAAAATAAAACAAAGGAGACTCAGATAGAAGGGCCAAGAAAAAAACCTGACAGGTGTACGATCTCAATTTCTAACCATCCAATTGTCATAAGAGGAACCACAGCCCCCGAAAGCTCGCAGTAAGAGGAAGCAGCCCAGACTCTCCCCCGATACTTGAGGATCAGCAGGTGTAAAATGAAATCCCAGCCCACCATGCTGCCGTCAACCAACCCCTACACGGTCCCCATGTTCAGAATCAGAATCCTGCACAGCTCTAGTTAGGAGGTACACCTGGAGCGGACTCCAAAAGTCCTTCGGTCTGCATCTGACAGGCATCAATTCAGAGTAGATATTATATTGGTCCTGACAGTATATGAGGTCAGTCAACCAATCCTGGAAGCGCGGTACCCTGCCACGACCCCAGCAACAAGCAACCCTACGCTTAGCCAGCAGCAGGGCCACGTCAACAAATCTACGGTGAGAGGCAGGCACGTCCTTAGAATAGCCCAGTAACATCACCAAGGGGTCAAATGTCACCCCATCCTCCGCCATAATCTGCAGGGCTTCATGGACCTGAGTCCAATATTCCAGCACCCCCGCACAACTCCAAGCCAAGTGCAGAAAGTCAGCGCCTTCTGCACGACACCTAGCGCATCTGTCATCCTCCGCTAAATGAAACCGAAGTTTCCTCGCCGGGGTGTAATAGTACCTCTGAACAAATTTGTAGTGGATAATTTTAAGGCGACAACTGGAGGAAACATTGGCCGTGAGTCCACAGCAGTACTTCCATTGCTCGTCGGTAATAGGGGCTCCCAACTCAGCAACCCACTGCTCGCGCACCCGATTGACCGGGACCGAACGCTGTCTGCGAATAGCTCCGTATAATTTCGACACCAGGTGTCGCCCATCTGAAACCAACAGCACGTGGAGGGGGAGGGTAACCTCCGGCTCCGAAGGGAAATCTGGTAGCAAAGCACGCATGCCCTGCCGCAAGCGGACAAAGTAGAACAGCTCCAAAGGGGAGCAGGCAGCTACTCCGAAGAAATGAGCCTGCGTACGGAAGGCACCTTCATGAAACAAGTCACCCCACGTGAGGATACCGAGCCGCCTACACATTCGTTGAAACCCCGTTTCCAGCAACAGAGACAAATCAGGATGATAAGACAGAGGCAGGGCCGGCGAATAAAGAAAGGAGACGCCCAGCAATTGAGCCAACCGTTTCCAAGCATCCACCGTGCGCGTCACCGTCGTGCGAGGCGTTTCCACATCTGACACCTTGCCCAATACCATCCCCTCCAGTGGGAGTGGGTGGGCAACCCAATGTTCAGCAGCAATTTGGGGCATAAACGGCGTGGGGCGCATCCAGTGATAAGCGTAATGCGTCTGAGCACTAAGATAATAAAGCTCAAAGTCAGGGACGTCGAATCCGCCATCAGAATAGGGTAATGTAAGGGTTGCCCAAGCCACCCGCGGCTGCTTGCCCCCCCCAGAACAATCGTATGAGCTCAGATAGAAGTCTGCGAAAAAAATAAGCACCAGGATGGTACGGAAGATTTTGAAAGAGGTACAGAAAGCGGGGCAAAACTACCATCTTGATAAGTGACGCCCTACCGGCCATGGAGAGAGGCAAGGACATCCATCTAGTGACATCATCTGCAAGTTTAGTAATAGCCACACCATAATTAAGCCGAACCGTTTCTTCTCTATCCAATGACACGACAATGCCGAGATACCGCAGCTCCGAATCACACCATTCCAGAGGGTAATCAAGGGGAAACCTAGCTACAGCAGCAGTGAGGGGGAAAAGTTGAGACTTCCGCCAGTTGATATGGACACCGGAGACACCCCCAAAAGCGACCAACTCTCGCAAGAGCGAATTAAGGTTGTTCTCAGGGTCTTTAACATAAAGTGTAACATCGTCAGCGTATAAAGAAATACCGACCTGCCGCTGAAGACAATTAAAGGCGCTCTGCTGGTGAAGCTGACGAATCCTGCAGGCCAGCGGCTCAATGGCAATGGGAAACAAGAGGGGCGAGAGGGGGCATCCCTGTCGGGTCCCCCTTGTGAGAGGGAACGAGGGGGACAGCACCCCATTCACCACCACCCTCGCCATCGGATAAGTATATAAGAGCTTAACCCATGAGATGAAGATCCGGGGGAAGCCCATCCGACAAAGAACATCAATAAGATAGCCCCACTCAACGGAGTCAAACGCCTTAGTGGCATCAAGAAAGATGGCGGCAACCGGGATATCAGGAGCGATGGTCGACACAAGCGAAAACAAGGTGCGAAGATTGTGGGAGGTAGCACGGCCGGGCACAAACCCCGACTGATCAGGTAGTACAATAACGGGCATGAGCTCGGCAAGTCTCACTGCCAAGACTTTCGCGAGAATTTTGACATCGCAGTTGAGCAATGAGAGGGGCCTATAGGAGCCCACATCCAACGGATCCTTCCCCGGCTTGAGCAGCGACGTAATGGCGACCTCCCGCATGGAGCACGGCAGACGCCCCTCCTCCAGGGACTCCTCAAAAACCTCGCGGAGAACAGGGGCCATGGTGTCCACGTAACACTTATAAAATTCAGCAGGAAGGCCATCCAGACCGGCGGCCTTCCCATTATTCAAAGACATGATGGCATTCCTGACCTCCTCCACCTCTAGGGGCCTACCTAAGAACGCTCGATGATCATCCGATAACCAACAGAGTGCCAGCTCATCAAGAAATCCGCCATACCGTGTCTCACCAGTCTGCTGTGTCGTGTAAAGGTGTGCGTAATGGTCAATAAAAGTACGCTGAATCTCCGCAGTGTCCCGACAGCGAGTGCCATCCGGCGACACCAATTCCAACACGTCCGACCCATGCCTTGGATGTCTAGTAAGGGCAGCGAGGACCTTACCGGGCCGCTCCCCCTCACAGTATCGCCTCGCCGTCCAGTACTTTCCCCTATGTTTAGCCTCTCTAGCAGCCTCCTCTTCATACTCGGAGAGTTTAGTACGGAACTGGGCCAGAAGATCGGGATCAGAGTCAACCTGCATCCTGCGTTCTAAGTCTCGCAAGTCAGCTTCCAAGCCCTCGAGGGACCGAACAATCAGTTTAAGCATTCCACAACTTTTAGAAATAGTGACTCCCCGGATCGTAACCTTGAACGCCTCCCATATAACCTCGACGCTGTCAACAGAGCCCTTGTTTCTAGGGAAGAACGCCTCTACCTCCTCGCCAAGCTCCTCCTTGAACACCGGGTCAAGCAAAGCAGTCGGAAAAAGGCGCCAAGGCGGGCGCGGCCTATGCAGCCCGGGGACGGATAGAGCAACCTTCACCGGACAGTGATCAGAATACGTACGAGCCAGATGTGTAGCCTCCCGCAGGCCAGCTACCAACCCTCTAGAGAGAAACACATAGTCCAGTCTCGCCCATGAACGAGCATGTGTAGTGTAATGAGTACCCTCCTTAGTGGCAGGGTGGGTGTACCTCCAGCTGTCGATCAACCCAGCCTCCTCCACAATCCCACGCAGTACTTCTCTAGCTTGCACATTATACTGAGGACTCCCTTCCGATCTATCCGACTGGGCATGAAATGCAAAATTGAAATCCCCCCCCCACACAATGTAAGTTGCATCCACAGCAAGAACATGACCCCACAATGTAACGAAAAAGGTTGGCGTATCGACATTAGGAGCATAGCAATTAACAAACAGTACAGTGTTCTGCCCAAGCCGCCCCCACAGTAGTACATAGCGCCCCTCAGGGTCCCACATAGATCCCAGTTCTTGAAATGCGAGCGATCTTTTAACAAGGATGACAACCCCGCGAGCATAAGAAGAATAGGAAGCAAACATCCTGGCCGCAGCCCACCTCCCACCAAAGCTGGGGGAAGGAGCGGGACGCAGATGCGTCTCCTGGAGGAGGGCAACATGAATAGCATGCCTGTCCAAATACTGGATCACACTACGACATTTCCTGGCATCATTAAGTCCCCGTACATTCCAGGACAAAATCGATATCTGATCTATAACAGCAGTCGACATTAGCCAGTTTCCGAGCCCCACAGGACCCAAGAAGCAAATACGGAACATCCAACTCCCAGCAACAGCCAGCGACAGGACCACACCCTAGGGAGCAGTCGTCCCCCCGCATACACTCCACACACATCCCAGCCATCTCCAAACCAAGCAACCAGAACCACAACAACCCCCCCCCCAGCTGAACCATCCATGCAACAAGCACTCAGAACACACTACGCACAGCACACAGCCAATCCAGCTCATACGGCCCACAACTCGCACACGCGTTCCTCGTGCAAAGCGCTCTCCGCCACGCGGCTGCCAAAGATGGCGGCCGTTCCAACCGGGCCCATGGCGGACGGGGGCAAGGGCCCCAGGATCAATTCCGCCGAGAAGATAAATGGACCAGCCGAGGCAGCGGGCACGGAGCCGCGCCTGTGCACACAGACAATAGCAGCAATCCATACACTGACCCATGAGGCCTGGGCAAGCAAGTGTGGTCAGCTTCATCCCCACCCCACCCACCCACCTGATGACACCCCAACTATCAGGCCATGCGCACCCCCACCCCCCCCGTTCCCCAACACACATCCAGTCAACCAACAAAGGACTAGAATCCAAACCAAAGGTACAAGTGGGGCACACCCTCCGGGGAACCTTCTAGAGGTGCACAATACCACTCCCTCACACCACGCCAGTGCCCGAGCCAACGAGTATCAAACGGCCACAGGCGCAGCGCAGGGGGGGGTGGGTGCCCAGAGCGCAACACCAGATAGCACCATCCTGCGGTTCCACACCGACCCCAAGAAACAATACGTACACTCTCACCTCAGGCAAGACATGACCCCCGCACCAACAAAAGTAAAAGCGGATAGCAGTTAGGCCACCAATGCGGACAAGGAAGTCAGTAGAAGTCAGTGTAAAAGGCAAACGTCCAGAATGTTCCAACACCAGAAAAAGAGAAACAAAGACCAAAGTCACCACAATCAGGCGACCTCCTCCTCAGCCGCCGAATGTTCATCCTCAGGGTCTCGATCGCCTCTCCGATCTGCAGCCGCTCGTTCGCGCTGGAGGCGCTTTGCAAAATCCTCAGCATGCTGTGGGTTGGTGAAAAAATGTTGCTTAGCCTGGTGCGTCACTCTAAGTTTGGCAGGGTAAAGCAAAGCGTAGTCTACTTGTAGATCCCGAAGTTTCTTTTTCACCCCCAGGAACTTACGACGCTGGTCCTGCACCATCGGCGTGAAGTCGGGGTACATGGTGAAAGACACCCCATCGAAGGAGAGGGCCCGATTAGTGCGGGCAGCCTGGAGGGCAGCGTCCCGGTCACGATAGTTTAAAAGGCGCGCGATGATGGGGCGCGGTGCGGCCCCAGAGGCCGGCCGAGGTCCCAGTGACCGATGCGCTCTCTCAACGATGAACTGGGATGAGAATGCTTCCGCCCCAATGGCGCCCACCAGTAGTCTCTCCGCATAAGTTTCCATTTTGCCCACATTTGTGGACTCCGGCACACCTACAATGCGAACGTTGTTGCACCTACTCCTCGCCTCCAACTCCTCATTCTTAGCGGCAATTACACGCAAGATATTGTCCATTCTCGCCAGTTGGGTGGTATGGGTGGCTGCCGTGTCGTCGTGGTCCGAAATGCGCTGTTCCGCCGTTGTCAGGCGCTCCTCATGCACGTCCAGCTTCTGGACGACCGCATCCATGCGCGACGATATCTTGTCCACCTTGTCCACTATCGTGGCAAACCCCTGCCTCATCTCCTGCATCATCTGGGTAAAGTCCGGTGGTGGTGGCTGCGGCACACTATCAGCGACAGTCGGGGGGGGAGACCGCGAAGTCCCAGCATCCTGGAGCAACCGCGTTCCCCTCCTAGCTCCTCCAGAGTCAAAGGACAACTTGGATTGTTTAGTGTCCGGCTTCCCCATAATGGTGTGCTAGTAGTGCAGCGGGGGACCAGAGCAAATAGGAGTTAGGATGTAGGCCGGACAAAGGGCACGGACAAAAACCGAACCGTGGGGGCACGAGCAGGCCAGCGCGCCCCGCCACTCCCAACGATGAAAAAATGGCCGTCTCCGCTCCCAGACCAAAGGGGCGATCCCCCAGACGACCAGAAGGAGATCCGCTGTGTCTCCGTGAGCAATGGTATCTGGGCAGGCAGATGCAGGAGCCAAGAAATCAGTCCAATGGCAAAGAAGAATCAAACAGCGAGCGGGCCCGGTGGAGAGGGGCAGAGCAGGGCCTACACCCCACGTGCAGAGCCACGGGCTGGCATGAATGATGACGCCGGGCCAAGGGACACCAGACCTCCAGAGCGCAAGTCGGGGAAACTTGGAATCCTCGTAACTTCGGCCAGCAACCTCCGAATGGCCCAGGAGTTGGACCGTGGGTGGTCAGTTGATATCCCAGTAGATCTGTAGGGTCAGATCAGGGCGCATCGATGGTAATCAGGATCCCTAGGCGGATAATAGCTCCGGGCAGCAGGAGCCTCACGACAGTGCGGCCATTCTGCAGTGCGCCCTCTAGCGCCCCCCAAGGCAGGAAACCCTTTGTCCAAACCTCCCTCGCTGGAAGGACTCCCAGCAGCAGGAGGTCAGACTTGTGAATGTGGTGGCAGCATCCATTTTGTGATGCTGAGGCTCGAGTTAACTTTAACCGGGGTTCACAGTTACATACATGTCGTGTCCCTCTAGAAGGGTGGAATGCTACCCCCGTCCCCAGAATTGGCGAGGGGGTAGTATTCCAATTCGTATGACACCTTACTCGACATGTTTTGATAATGCTATACCAACGTTAGCATTTAACCGCAAGGTTCATAATGCACTTAAGAGTATATGGTATAGCGTTATCATGGAACAGCTATTAGGACTTGGTTCCGCAAGCTGAAAACGGGCTCAGCTCATGCCAGAGCACCATCTCACATAATTCCAAGCACTCTGCCTTCAGGATTGATAAGGCCGCCATAGGAGTGACTGATAGGAATATATGTGTCCATTTTAGAGTTAGATATAGAGATACTATATCTAAAGCAAAGGGTGATTACACCACCTTGCCCCAGCTGTCGTGCAGCCAGTTGTGTCAGATTTGGATGGCCAGCCAGGGGTGGCATAATACATGCTGCAGCCCCTGGTAGGCCCTGGGTACACCTAGGCCCCGGATACCTAAGGTATGCTGTACAGGGACTGATAAGGTGGCCCAGTACCAATGGGTAAATGCACCTAAGGTACATGCTTGTCAATTTAGAGAGAGAACAGCTAGGCTGTGGGTCTGATTAGCAGGCCCACAGCCAGGGAAAGTCGTAAACCAGTGAAGCAAAAAAGCAAAAATCGGGGGTGACCATAGGATTGCAGACCCTACTCTCCTACATGGGTTTTCCGAAGGAGGTTGTCCCAGCCAGAGGTGCAACCTTTATGTCTGGATATTTGACTGCTATGTGGAAACAGTGTGGAGTGAACTACAAGTTTAACACACCATAACATCCACAGTGCAATGGTCTAGTTGAAAGATTCAACAAGACCTTAAAGGGCATAATTAAGGGTTTACCTGAAAAGATTAGGCGAAGATGGGACATCCTACTGCCCTGCCTTTTGTTTGCTTACAGAGAGTTCCCACAGAAGGGGGTTGGCTTCAGCCCTTTTTTGAACTTCTGTTTGGGCACCCTGTAAGAGGCCCCCTTTGTCTGGTGAAGGAAGGATGGGAGTTACCTCTCAAAGCTCCAAAACAAGACATTGTGGATTATGTACTTGGTCTCCGCTCCAGGATGGCTGAGTATATGAAAAAGGCATCCAAAAACCTTGAGGTTAGCCAAGAACTCCAAAAAGCCTGGCATGACCAAAAGGCTGTGCTGACTGTTTACTAGCCAGGGCGGAAAGTGTGGGTGTTGGAGCCAGTGGCCCCTGCAGCACTCCAAGACAAATGGTCAGGATCCCACACTATTGTTGAGCAGAAGGGAGAGGTAACCTATTTGGTTGATCTTGGAACTCCCAGGAGCTTCCACAGGGTGCTTCATGTCAACAGATTGAAACCATATGTTGACAGGGCAGACATGGGCTTACTCATGGCTACAGATTAGGCATGGGCGAATTCGCAAAAAAATCAGCGAATTAGCGGATTTCCCCGCGAAATTGAGGATTTTTGGGGCAATTACACTATACTCAGCTGGAGTACTTTCTACTGGGTAATCAGTAAGTGCTACCTCGTTGGGTAAATGTATCATGCTTTTCCTACACTACAGCTGCTTAAAGGCCCAGAAGAGTTGTCTCCAGTGACCCCGTGTGTCTGTAACTTTGCCACCACGCCCATAGGCGCCGAGGTACCTCGAGTGAGCTGTCCATCACAGTGGGGGAAAGGGCGGGAAGAGGTTGCATAGCCTAGTATGTGTGGGGCCGGGCTTCTGTGCGAGTTCACATGCCTCTTGTTTATAAAGGGTCAGAGGCCGATCAGAGCAGCAGATGAGAAAGCAGTAAGTGCTACCTAGTTGGCTAAATGTATTGTGCTTTTCCTATACTACAGCAGCGTAAAGGCCCGGAAGAGTTGTTGTCAGTGACCCCATGTGTCTGTAACTTTGCCAACGCGCCCATAGGTGCCGAGGTCCCTCGAGTGAGCTGTCCATCAAAGTGGGGGAAAGGGCGGGAAGAGGTTGCATAGCCTAGTGTGTGTGGGGCCGGGCTTCGGTGCGAGTTCACATGCCTCTTGTTTATAAAGGGTCTGAGACCGATCAGAGCAGCAGATGAGGAGAAAGCAGTAAGTGCTACCTCGTTGGGTAAATGTATTGTGCTTTTCCTACACTACAGCAGCGTAAAGGCCCGGAAGAGTTGTCGTCAGTGACCCCGTGTGTCTGTAACTTTGCCACCGCGCCCATAGGCACCGAGGTCCCTCGAGTGAGCCATCCATCAAAGTGGGGGAAAGGGCGGGAAGAGGTTGCATAGCCTAGTGTGTGTGGGGCCAGGCTTCTGTGCGAGTTCACATGCCTCTTGTTTATAAAGGGTCTGAGACCGATCAGAGCAGCAGATGAGGAGAAAGAAGTAAGTGCCACCTCGTTGGGTAAATGTATCGTGCTTTTCCTACACTACAGCAGCGTAAAGGCCCGGAAGGGTTGTCTTCAGTGACCACGTGTGTCTGTAACTTTGCCACCGTGCCCATAGGCGCCGAGGTCCCTCGAGTGAGCTGTCCATCACAGTGGGGGAAAGGGAGGGAAGAGGTTGCATAGCCTAGTGCGTGTGGGAAGGAACCAAACGGGCGTGGCTTCTGTGCGAGTTCAAATGCCTCTCGTTTATAAAAGGTCAGAGACCGATCAGAGCAGCAAAGGAAGAGAAAGCAGTAAGTGCTGGTCACTGGAAGTACAGGGGGATTGCGCTCGAGAAACTTGTGGATGCCTAGACCCTCATCACGGATTACAGCTAATTGTAGACGGTAGATCTGGGGAGAAAGCACACCTGCCTAGCATCGACCGTGCTCACTAGATTCTTGCGCTGATTATAATGTGTTACTGAATTTGAGCTTCAACTCGGGCACCTGCTTTATTTATATCTGTAAGTGCTTCCTGCTGAGGTTTAATTTTTGTGACAGGAGCCTCGTTGCCTAATTGTAACTATTCTCTGACCCTGCTTCGAGGGTCAGAGCAGGGTCAGAGAATAGTTGCAAGTAGGCAACAAGGCGCCGCTCAGGAAGCACTTACAGGGTTACAGTAGGTGCCCAAGATGAAGTTAATTTCTTTGTAACCATTTTATAAATATAACCATTTTGTAAATGGTTTATAAAACTTTGTAACCATTTTGTAAATGGTTACAAAGAAATTAGCTTCAACTTGGGCACCTGCTGTAACCCTGTAAGTGCTTCCTGAGCAAAAATCGTCCCGTTCGCGGATACGCGGATTTTGCCGTGATTTTGCAGCGATTTTGCGAGATTCGCGGATTGCGAAATCGCGACAAATCCGCAAATTCCGCGAGCGGAACAAATTTTCCGCCCATACCTACTACAGATGAGGGACAGGAGGAAGAGAGTGACCCTCTCCCAGACCTGCTTTCTCAGAACCCTGATGATGGTTCAGTGGATGGTGTAGCCTTGGCAAGCAGCCTCACTGAGCAGCAGCAGAAGGACTGCAGAGAAGTTCTACAGTCCTACAGACTTATGTTTTCTCTGACTTTAAGTCAGACTAGCTGGTGCACCAATGAGGTGGACACTGGTTACAGTCAGCCTGTGAATACTAAAATCTACAGGCAACCTGATCATGTCAGGGACTGTATCAGGACAGAGGTCCAAAAGATGTTGGAGTTGGGAGTCATTGAGCCCTCAGAGAGCCCTTGGGCCAGTCCTGTAGCCCATGTGCCTAAACCTCACACCCAAGATGGTAAGAGAGAGATGAGGTTTTGCGGGGATTACAAAGTCCTCAATGCTATCACTAAGACAGATACCCACCCAATACCAAGAGCAGATGAGCTCATTGACAGATTGGCTTCTGCCAAGTTTTTGAGTACATTTGACTTGACAACTGGGTACTGGCAGATCAGACTAGCTGATGATGCAAAAGCCAAAACAGCATTTTCAACCCCAGTAGGTCATTATCAATTTGTGGTAATGCCCTTTGGTCTGAAGAATGCACCTGCCACATTCCAAAGGTTGGTGAACCAAGTCCTCTCAGGTCTGGATGACTACTGTGCTGCCTATCTTGATGATAATCCTGTCTTTAGCTCCACTTGGTAAGATGACCTGATCCACCTGAAGAATGTTTTGGAGGCCCTGCAAAAGGCAGGCCTAACTATCAAGGCTACCAAGTGCCAGATAGGGGAGAGCAAGGTTGTATACCTGGGCCACCTTGTAGGTGGAGGTCAGGTTCAACCATTGGCGAAGAAGATCCAGACCATAAAGGACTGGACTCCTCCCACTACCCAGACACAGGTCAGAGCTTTCTTGGGCCTGTCTGGGTACTACAGGAAGTTTGTTAAGAACTATGGATCCATTGTGACTCCTCTTAATGACTTAACCTCAAAGAAAATGCCAAAGAAAGTTCAGTGGACAGTAAGCTGTCAATAGGCATTTGATGACCTGAAGCAGGCCATGTGCACTGCACCTATTCTGCAAAGTCCAGACTACTCCAAGGAATTCATTGTTCAAAGAGATGCTTCTGAATTGGGTGTGGGTGCTGTTCTTTCACAACTGAATAAAGATGGTCAAGACCAGCCAATAGCTTTTATTAGCAGAAGGCTTTCCCCTAGAGAGAAAAGTTGGTCAGCTATTGAGAGGGAGGCCTTTGCTGTGGTTTGGGCCCTGAAGAAGCTGAGGCCATACTTGTTTGGTACTCACTTCAAGATTCAGACAGACCATAAGCCCCTCTTGTGGCTAAATCAGATGAAGGGTGAAAATCCCAAACTGCTTAGGTGGTCCACTTCCCTACAGGGGATGGGCTTTACAGTGGAACATAAACCTGGGACTGACCATGCCAATGAAGATGGACTCTCCAGATATTTCCACTTAGAACTAACCCTGGGCGAAGAACTACGCTCCGTTCGCGGAGTTTGCGGAGTTTCGGCAACTCCGCGCTCCGCGGAGAACGCGAAGTTGTCGAATACTCCGCAAACTGCTGCGTAGCGTAGTTCTCGCGCGCTCAATAGCATTTTCGCGTGCGCGAGGATGCTTGTTGGTAAGATCGAGTTGCCGAACACGCAGAAACTGCAATCTGGCACAGAATAACTCGCGAACACGTTAGTAGTGACCGGAAATAAGGGGACGCGAGCGGGCGGGACAAACCTCATGGGTAACTTCGCGCGCTACACATCCCGAGCATGCAGGCAATCAATCAATCAATCAGGATATTTGTATAGCGCGCTACTCACCCAGAGGGTCTCAAGGCGCTTGGGGGAGGGGGGTCCGCTACTGCTCGAACAGCCATGTCTTGAGTTGCTTCCTGAAGCAGAGGTAGTCTTGGGTCAGGCGGAGGTGGATGTGAAGGGAGTTCCAAGTCTTGGCTGCCAGGTAGGAGAAGGATCTTCCTCCCATGGTGGATCTTCGGATGCGTGGCACGGCGGCGAGGGCGTGGCTGGTTGATCGTAGCTGGCGGGTGGGAGTGTAGAAGGTCAGGCGGTTGTTGAGGTACCTGGGGCCCAGGTCGTGGAGGGCCTTGTGTGCGTGGATGAGGAGTTGGAACATGATTCTCTTTCTGACGGGGAGCCAGTGAAGGTCTCTCAGGTGTCCGGAGATGTTGCTGTGTCGGGGGATGTCCAAGATGAGTCGTGCGGAGGCGTTCTGGATGTGTTAGAGTCTTTTCTGGAGTTTGGCTGTGGTTCCGGTATAGAGGGTGTTTCCGCAGTCCAGTCGGCTGGTGACGAGTGCCTGTGTGACCGTCTTCCTGGTTTCGGTGGCGAGCCATCGGAAGATCTTTTGGCGAACGGGTCAAGCAAGCTACTACGCATGCTCGCGGAGCTATGCGTAGTTCGCGGAGTGCAAGTGCATCTTCGCGTAGCTCCGCGGAGTGCGGCTACGCGAACTACGCCCAGGCTTACTTAGAACATGAAGACTCAACTGGTCAAGGTTAGTTTAATGTCCCTAAGTTTGGGGGGGGGGTGTAGGAGAGTAGGGTCTGCTTCCTATGGTCACCCCCATTTTTTGCTGTGATTCTCTGGTTTTTCGACTTTAGTGTGGCTGTGGGCCTGCTAATAAGACCCACAGTCCAGCTGTTCTCTCTCTAAATTGATACCATGTGCTTTAGGTACTTACCTGATTGGATATTGGGTCACCTTTGTGAGCCAATGTATAGTGTACCATAGGTACCCAGGGCATAGGTGCATCCAAGGCCTACCAGGAGCTGCAGCATGTATTATGCCACCCCTAGCTGGCCATCTAAACTGACACCACAGTCTGATCACTCAGCTTGGGTAAGGTGGTATAATCACCCCTTACTTAGATATAGTATATCTACCTTATATATAGACACATAGTAACCTATAAGTCACTCCTATGGCAGGCCTTAACAATCCTGGAGGCAGAGTGCTTGGTTTTTATGTGAGAGGGTGCCCTAGCATGAGCTGAGCCTCTCTGCAACTTTCAGAACCATCTCCTTATAGCTGTTCTATGATATAGCCATACCATATACTCTGTAGTAAATTTCTTTATTCTGTATTTCACGATAGAAATCCATAAAAGCATTTTTGTACACATTATACCATAAAAGTCGAAAAAACTACAATATTTACAATAAAAAAATTCAATAAAAGTTTGAGAAAGGATGCTTAGAGATAGTTCAATTCTTTTTCCGTTAGATACAGTTCATTGTAATTTAAGCAATTTTTCTCACAGATTATTTCTATGTTTAAAAATGCATTTTAAAAAGTTGACCATGTGATAACAGGTAATTTCGGAATCCAAAAGTTGAAGGCACAACATGGCAGGGCGACACTGTCTTAAGTCCCATGATTTCAGAAGTGGTACCAGCCAAATTTTGCGATGAACATGATAGTACTTACAGAACAATACTGTATGTATGGTGGTCTGTACAGATGTAGTGTCGCAAGGACAGTGGCCTAACGTTTGTTCACAGGTGTTTCTCATGGGGAAGGCTACTAACCGATGGAAAAGATTTAATCTAAATCTGGTTAGTAAAAAGCGATCAAAATTGCCAATTTCAAGCGTAAGGTAAGGCTGAATTGTGGGGACACGATGGACCATAATTGCATGGTGGACAGAAGGTTTCCCTATTTCACTTGCGAGTCTTACTCCATCTAAGTGGCTCAGGGCCATTTCTTTTAACTCCTTCTTGGATATCTCAGAGATCTTTTCTGGTGTTATATAATAATCCTCTAGGCCCAAATCCGTAAGAAAGTTTCTGATATAGGCGAGCCATTTTATGTTTCCCGAATGATCTAGTGCCATTGAATCCGCCATAATTCCTCTAGTTAACATGTTTTTATCTGAGGTCCAAATGCGCCTCCATAATAGCAAAGGTTGGATTTTTGCCAGGTCCTCAATATGGGGTATGCCTAATTCAATGTGGGATGCATATATAGAAACTCGCCTTGGTGCAACCAGAAGAAATCTTAAAAAGGAGTTTTCAGCCACCTGTAGAGCGCTGACATAGACATGCCCCCAAACCCCAGCCCCATACAAAGCTACTGCTCGGCATTTTGCATTATAAATATTCAGTAGTTCCACAGGCGATCGTTTGCCTAATTTTTGTGAAAAGGACATCAGAGCAGCTATTGCCCGCTTAAGGGAGTGTTTTCTAGACTCAACTGCAGCTTTCCAATTTAGTTTATCATCTATTATGATCCCTAAGTAGGGGTACTGGGCCGTCAGTTCAAGGTTTTGGTTGTTGAGGCATATGTTTCTAAACCCTTTTTTCCCTTTGCCTACCACCATTACGAAGGTCTTCTTAATGTTAATATGAAGGTCAAGGGTGCCCATAAAATCCGCATACCTGGTTATCGCTTTTTGTAACTCACGTGGGGTACGGGCCAGGATGACGGCGTCTTCTGCGTAGAGCAGAGCGGGAATCAGGCGTGATTTTACTTGGGGGAGGTCTTGAGCCCCCCTCAGGAGCTCCATCTCCAAGCTGTTTGTATATAAGGAGAATAGGAAGGGGGCCAAGACACAACCCTGCCTGACTCCACGCTCTACTCCAATAGGTGCAGTCAACTCGCTCCTGACACCGTAACGTACTCTTACTGAAGCCTTGGAGTATAGTTCCCTTAGAAAGTCTAGAAGCGAGGGGTCCGCACCCATTTGTGATAAGACTAGCCATAGCTTTGAATGGGACACGCAGTCAAAGGCTGCGGAGAGGTCCACATACACCATGTAGAGTTTGTCTTTTTTTGCATGGATATATTTTCCCACAATTATTGACAGATTTAACGCCTGCTCCACTGTACCAAACCCCTCCCGAAAGCCGAATTGTAAATCAGACAGTACCCCCCTATCCTCTGCCCATTGTTGGAGACGCTCGAGAATGACCCTCCCGGCTACCTTACCCACTGAATCCAACAGTGAGATTGGACGGTAGCAGGTAGGGTCCTGACGGTCTCCTTTTTTGAAGATCGGGACCATCACAGACTTGGTCCAGGATTCCAGGAGCCCTATTTTTGCAGCTGCCGCACACACCCTAGTCAATATGGGGGCCCATAGGTCTGTATTGTATTTAAAAATGTCCACCGGGACTCCATCAGGCCCTGGAGCTTTTCCATTTTTTCTTAAAATTAGAGCTGTAAGGACTTCAGAAATATCAAATTCTATTAAAATGGGGTAATCAACAGCTGATTGAGCTATTTCTTCACTTTCAAGAAGCGTCTGTTTCTTAAAAAAGTTTAAAAAGTGAGAAACCCAAGCTCCTTCTTTTATGGCTACTTCTATTTTTGGGAGGCTATCGTCAGCTAGGAAAGGGGATTTTACTACTCGCCAGAATGCCTCACTATTTTTCTGTAGGGCGCTTTTATGTAGTTCATCCCACAAGGTCTGCTTTAATTCAGCATTTCTCTGCTTTCGAGCGGAGAGGTATTCTTTTCTGAGTCTGGCAATTAACCGTGGGTCTCTATTTTGATTATTCAGGGCCAGTTTAAGCTTGGTATGTGCCGAGGTGCAGCTGTGATTAAACCAACCTCTTGTTTAAAGTTTCTACCTTTGATTTTTTTGTCAGAAGGCCCTTGATGACAGTTAGAATTTTACAGAAGTTGCTTATGACTTCCTCCTCTGTCGTAGTTAGATCAAGGCATTTTATGATATGAGGGTATGCTACTTTGATAATTTCTTCGGTGATTTTCCCCATTTTAGGCTATAACCATTTACCTGTGCCAGTTGTAGGTTATTCTGATTCAGAGCTTTAGCTATCGTTGTCTCAAGGGATTGTTGATGTAATGAGTTGAGTTCTATCCTGATGACAGAGTGGTCACTTAGTGTATTTGATAGGATCTCAACGTGCTTAATCTTATTTGACAGCCCATCTGATATGAGGACATAATCGACAGTGGAATGGTAACCCCTCCCTACGTATGTTGGCTCTAGCTTTCTTGTTTTTGGGTTTAGATTGTTGGCTATTATAAGTCCCAAGTCTGACATAAGGTCACTCATAGCTATGCCTGATTTGGTATGACAGAAATTAATAAGGGGGATGTCCAGCTCATTAACCATTTCGCTACAATTTTTACTAAGGTAAGGACAGGGGTGCAGATTGAAATCCCCTCCCCATAAAAAAAAGACAACACCTTTCCCTCCTTTCGTCTGTCTAAGATTAGAGAGTTTTTCATTTAGATTTAATATTACTCTCATAAATTCTCCTTCCTCCAAGTTGTTATAGAAGTTAATGAGTATGACAGTCTCATTTTTGGGTAGGGAAAGGAAGAGAAGCTGGAAATTTGGATCCAATTCAAGAGTGGTTATTTTTATTTGAACGGTGTTCGCTATGTAAATAGTTAATCCCCCCTTTGCTCTGCCCATGTTCCCAGCCAAGGCTGGAGAAAAAAACGTCCTAAAGCCCAGAAGGTGTAGTTCCGTTGATGACCAAGTCTCCTGGAGACATACAATGTGGTGACTGTCTAGGAAGCTTATGGCGGTACCATCCTCAATCTTGGGACGGAGACCGGCAATGTTACAGGACACAACACTCACAATGTTACCCTCTGATTCCCTTTTTTTGGGGCTAAGATATTTTTTAGCCTGTGATGGTCAGTCAACTAGCTCAAGGCCACTATATCTATTCGACATTGGGATACCGCTCCAGCCCTCCCAAGGTAATGGTTCTCTATAGGGATCCCTATGATATGGTCCTCCCCAGTCGTCCCTTTCTCTACCCCGGTGTCGAGGGCCTGCTGTATGCCAGGATCCATCGTAATGATAACCATTACAATGTCTCGGGGGGTAGAAGAAGGAAAGGCGCTTTGTTCCTATGGCCCCAGTTGAGGTCGGGTGGTCCCATGAACAGATGTGGCCAACCAGTCTAGGATCATCAAAGGTGATAAGGACACAATCACCCTGTATCGTTTTTTTACCATGTCCTACCCAGGGGGCTCTTCTTACCATTAAGATCTTAGTTGAGCAGTAAGGAGGAGGTGGGCGATTTACATTTAACCAATGTTGGACCTTATTCTTTAGCGACCAGGTTGCTTCATTAGTTTGGTCTCCCAGTTCTGGTACGCCGGTCATTACGACTATGAAAGGACTGGCCTCCGGTGGGAGGTTGACAGGAAATCTTCCATCATGGGGTCCTCTATCCCACCCTTTATTCGGCTGTGTAGCTGGTGTTTTTGAGCCTATGTTATTGTGTGCCGAGTTAGCGTTAGTGGTGTTAACCGGGGTATTACTTAGAGTGTTGTCTAATGTCTTTTTTTTAGTCACTAACGGTTGGACTGGTTTAGCTACTGGTGGGATAGGTTGTTTGTTTTGTACAGTGGCGGTTGCAGAAGGCTGCTTGACTCCCCCTGTTTATTGTCCCAGTTGATTCGTTTTGGTTTTTGCAGGAGTTGTCAAATCAGCTAATGCTTTTTCTATTTGCCCCAGTCTCATTTCTAATGGTTTAAGTAATTGTTTGAAAAGGTCTCCAATTTTGGTTAGTAATTGGTCATTGGAATCAGTGTTGTCGTCTGCCTCCTTACCTAATGGGCGGCCAGTTATGGTTTCCCCAGTAATAGGTGCTGGGGTATCATGTAGTGCCTGATGGACAATCACGTTGCAAGTTTCTTGGTCTCCTCTCTGTGGTGTAGTGGTTCGGGTCTCTCCTGTCTTGTTAGGAATCTCATGTAATTTTTTTGACTTTTGGTTGTTCGGGGCTGTAGGTTTTTTCTTTCTTATTGCACCCTCCCTCCTCCCTCTTGACTGTCTTATTTCCTCTGGGGTAGTTTGAATCACTAGATCTGGGGTCTTTTCTAAGTCCAAGGATAGTTGTGAGTCAGAGATCTGTGAAACCGATAGATCAACCGTGGTTGGTAGGCTAAGCCTTTGACCACAGGCTTCACTCGGTCCAGGGTCCCTACGTTGATCCGGCGTTCGTGCATCCGCCAGATGTCCCATGGAGGACCTTTTTGCGTTTGCTAGATCTTGGGACACTCTACGTTCTATCAAGGAGATACTTTGATCTATAAAAGTATTCGCTCTAGTGATAAAATTATCTATAGGACCTGTTATTTGCCCCTCCTTAGCGGCAGTTTTGCTTCTACTACCTCGCGTAGACATGATGGACATTTAAAATACAGTCTCACTTACAAAAGGCGGGATTGACGTGTGGATATGCAGGCAGGACCCCAAAGGTTGGTGTAGAGCTGTAGAGATGGGGGAAATATCTAGGATTTTGGGGTAAGAATGTGGAAACCAACAATTTAGGGGGGTGGCCCAGCCCAGTATAACGGTCTCTAACGGGCACAAATGGGCCCGCCCTTGGCCAGGGCTTCGCGCGTCCCGCGGTTGCGGAATTGATGCTCCTAAAGTAGAGCGGGGGAGGGGCGGGAAGAGGCATCATGTGCGCGCGATGTCTGGAGCGCAGAGAACCCTGGTCCTCGCAGTCCCCTCCCCCGCAACCAACAGCAGTTCAGGAATGCCAATACAGGGACCCGCTCTCCAGTTCAGCAAGACTCCCAGGTAGGCAAAGCAGAAAAAGATCCGTCGATTACAGGTACCCGGCAGGAGTTTTTACCCCCAAGCAACTTCGAGAGGCACCCCCGACTTCGAGCGGCACCCCATATACTCTTAAGTGCAATATAATCCTCGCGGTTAATGCCAACTTTGGTTTGGCTTTATCAAAACAAGTTGTGTAACGTGTCAAACACTTTGGAATCCTACACCCCCCCCCAGCCAGTCCTGGCGGCAGGGGTAGCATTCCACCCTTCTAGAGGGAAAAGACATGTATGTTACTGCTTTACCAGGTTAAAGTTAAACAGAGCCTCAGCATCACAAACTGGATGCTGCTGACACAGACACGAGTCTGACCTACTGCTGCTGGGGGAAACTCCAGCAAGGGAGGCCTGGACAATAGGTTTCCTGTCCAGGGAGGTGCTAACACCTTCCCAGACAGCCTGTAGTGTATTGTGGCAGGGTGGGTTGAATGTAAAGATGCTTTTCCAGACACTACATGGGGCAGACAAGGTGCTCCATGCATAACCCGGTTCAAACCAGTTGCTGGGGCACTCCAGCCCGCTCTGGCGCAAAACTGGACAAAGGGAAAGGGGTGTAACCACCCCCTTCCCAGGTCCACCCATAGGAGGGACCTAGCAGGTAATCCAGCCCCTAAAATCAGTATAAAGATAGGAGCTGTGTCTAGAGACTTTAGATTATCCTGGAATGAAACTCTGATATGAAACTCTTGGACCTTCGATGTTCTATATCGACTAGAAGACTGAAGACATCTCCCTTGTGGTCAAGGAGTGACCACCCTGTGCAAAGAGGCACCACCAGTAACTTGCCAGTTTGCTTTGTCGACACTCCTGCAGGGAACCCGAAGACTCAGCGACTCAAGACCTAGACTTCCAGACTTCTCCGACTCCAATCCAAATCCACAACAAAGCTGAGACCCGTGGTTGACATGAGAGACGTGGGACCGGACACCCTAGACTTCCTGCATTTTGCTAACTGCTCGACTCTCAAGGTATCCTCGCAGTTGTGCATTGGAGTATGAGAAGCCCCAGAACAGAGCGCCATGTGCACCAAAGCTCAGCCATCCACACTCACGAGCGGGGCCTGCTCCTGCATTTCAGCTAGACGTGTCTTCCTGGTTGCTAGCCCGTTGGCTAGTTTGCCCTCTGAAGACTTCTTTTTGAATTTACTCTACTGGCCTAGTTGCTCCAGGCTTGCTCCAGCTTCCCTGCAAAGGAGAAGCTCCCCAGAGCTTGCTGGTCCGACTGGAAGCCAATCTTCACTTCCTGCATGGATTGCGTTTGCCAAGGCTTGTTGGGTCCAGTCTGGATACTGACACCGCAGTCAACTAGATCCTTCGTGAGACAGCTCAAATCCAGCTCCTGGTCATCGTCAACGCCTCCTGGTCCTCGTGGCTGCAGAGAAAAGCTTCACCTCTTCACCTGAAATCTCCCCGACATCGCCTGGTTCCTTCCTGGTTCCTTCCTGGTCACTGGCTAGTGAACCAGACTCTGTCTCCAACCTTTGATCCAACTGGACACTCTTCCTCTGGTTGCCTGTAGCACTTCTTCGCAGATCTCCATAGGAAACATCGATGAAGCCCGACACCAAAAGACACCTATGCACCCGGCTTCCCTGGGTGAGGTAACTCGAGTACTCCAGTGCTCCCGTGGGTATTGACTATCCAAGTGTCCTAGTCTAAAGTGGTTTTGTCGTAGTCCATCCGGAAGTGCCCTAAATCTATAACTTTGTAACTCTTACGTTCTCCATTCTAAGCCAACGGTAACTCGCGACTGTGTTTAGACATTGCACACGTCTCCCGAGGGTATCCTACTTCCTAACATTTGGTTGTCTAGTGTAGCCCCAGCGATTCCCTATGCCCTAGGCCTATTCACTATTTCTGAAGTGGTTCTTATACCACTTACTTACTATATGGTTTGTGAGGCCCCTAGGGCAAAACTGTATTTGTGCAACTTATCGTATGCTAATTGAGTAACTTGTGATGTACTTCGATCTCTGGCCTCATAAAGAGTCCAGAGGGGTTGTGTTAGAAATAAATACATATATATTTGATATATACCTTGTGTGGTTTTCTTTCATTTGGTATTCAAGGGATTATATTTGGTAAAACAGCTTGTTTCACATGCTCTCTGAAGTCCTAGCCTATGACTGCTTGTCCATGCTACCACTAGGATAGCTTGTCTATAAGGTTGATTTTACAACTACCATCAATAAGGGTCGTTTAGACTGGTGCAAGGTGCACACTAGGATAGTGGACATCATATGCCAGGCTAACTTCTCACACAGGCCATGTGCACTGCTCCCATTCTGCAAAGTCCTGACTACTCCAAATAATTAATTGTCCAAACAGATGCATCTCAGTTGGGGGTAATGGCTCTGTTATCACAATTGAATGATGAAGGTCAGGATTAGCCAGTAGCTTTTATTAGCAGAAGGCTGACCCCCAGAGAGAAACGTTGGTCAGCCTTAGAGAGAGAGGCCTTTGCTGTGGTTTGGGCTCTGAAGAAGCTGAGGCCATACTTGTTTGGCACTCACTTCATTGTTCAGAAAGACTATAAGCCCCTCTTTTAAAAAAAAAATATTTTTATTAATAAACCAGTCAGCATATACAACAAACAGCAGGGAAGGTTATATATATCTTATAAAAAATAAAGACTAAACAGTATGATCATTTGTTAATCACAAATGAGAAAACAAAAGACAATTAATTCTCAAATGCCCTCAATCCTAGTTTGTGTATCTATATATTAGAATATAAGTCCCCATATAGATTTTGATATGTTCAAAGCTTGAGTACCCTTTGCATTTGCAAAAACATATTCCATTGCGTATATTTCCTTCATCAACATCCACCAATCACTTATATTTGGAGGGCGCGGACTGATCCAAACTCAAACATTCACCAATCTGGCTATTACCAGCAATATCAGTAATAGCCGGTTCTGTCTATGAGTGAAGTTTTCAGGTCACAACGTGATGTCTCTCACAGTAGAGGAAAAATCTATCCCTAACTTCTGAGAACACATCTGACTCACCTGTTGCCAAAAATTATCAAGTTTGGGGCACGTTACAAACATATGTGTTATATTTGCTGCAAAAAGATCACATCTAGGGCATTTTCCTTGCGTACTGGCAGATCCTGTAACCACCCACTTAGCTATTTTCTCGGTATATAATAAAGGATAGAAACAGTACGAAGCTGTTGCATTTGTAAATTGGTTACATGGACAGATTTCTTAACTACCCTTAGACTTTGTTCTATATTGTTTACCGTGACCTCCTCCCCCATTATTAAACTCCACTTTTCGGCTAATTTATTGCCATCACCTTTTTAAAAACGAATGAGAAATTTATACATATGACTAATCATAAATTTAACTTTCTCCTGATAACATTTGTCCCATATCTCTGACTTAGTTATATTTGTCGATTTTAACTGTGTCAAAAGATCATTCTTGATTTGCAAATATTTAAAAAACATATACCCCAGTAACTTAAACAGAAGCTGCAAGTTTTCAAAAGAAGCAAAACTGACGTACCTAAAAAATAACACAAGGAGCTATACCTACCAATAGCCCCAATATCATTACCAAATAAACAGTCAGTTGGCAGTGAAGAAAGTTCAGTCGTTTATTATACAAAATATTCTATAGAGGAGCCTCTCCCATCCTCACCCATCAGGTGCGCGGAGAAGACTGCTGGCTCATAGTCAATACAGGACATATATACTTTCAGTTCAACACATGAAGTCACCGTAAATGGAAAGGCACTACTTGGCTCTTGGGCCCCAAGGAAAGACCATATATGGCACACATGATTAGTTCGAAACTCTGCTTTGGCTATTATGGGGGAAGGTCAGGAGGGGTGACTCCCTTTCGTCCCGGTGCCCGGGAGTGCAGGCACGGCGCCTCCAGGAATGCGCTTATCGCACCCAAAGCCAGATGCGACCTTGAGTCCCAGGACAGAGAAAGAATAGCGTGCATTCAGCTGCTCTAGGTAACTCAACTAAACAGGGGCCTACTGACTACTGGAGAGTAACACATGATCACTGCTCGGATCTGACACGGAAAAAGCAAAGATGGTGTCAGTGTGGTTCTCGGCCTACTTAGTAATGACAGGACATACGGGCAGCGTGTACCCTTACCAAACTAACCAAAACAGAATTGATTATACCTTATACGAACTAAATCATTAAGAAAATATCTATATAGATATAGATACATCATGCTAATTAAGATACATATATAACTAGTACTACTATTATAGGGGAAATCAGATTTTTACCTCTTAAAACCACCATGATCATACAAGTCCCCAAGTGTTAAGATACCAAAGTCAGCCCATGGTTTAATTGTAGTATCTTGAAATATCTCAGGAAAAGCTGGGTTACCCCACAAAGGAAGTTTATTATGATAGTATGATAAGTCACATCTAATTAAGATAGCTTTCCAGATAAACGTAGTATCCCGTAAGGTCATAAATTTAACACGTTTAAAATAGTTTGGATCAATGATTTTATACAAATACATCGAGCTATTTTCTGCCAGCAGTAATTGCTGAAAAAAGGGAGTACATGAAGGAATTAATAAACTCCGAAAACGACACGCAAATGCAGATCAAAAATACATCTTAAAATCTGGGAAGTCTATTCCGCCCTGATCAAAGGGGCATTTAAGTAAATCAATTGCTCTCCGTGCTCTCTTATAGCCCCAAATAAAACTACTAAAGAAACCATCTAATCTTTTAAAAAACACTATTAGAGACCCGCAAAGGAATAAACCTAAAAAGATACAAACTTTTTGGGAGTATTTTCATTTTAATAATGCCAATGGGAAGTTTATGCCATTTTTTCAACATAATGGCCGTTTCCTTTATCAAAGACTCATAATTCAACGAAACTATTTGGTTAATCTGTGAGAATAATCTAACCCCCAGATACATAGCAACAGCACACACCCCACATATCGGTTCCCTAGGTATAACATTTAAAAGTATCTGATTTTTATGGGTATTAAGTTTATAACCGGTTATTGCACCAAACCCAGCTGCTTCCTTTTCAATTTCCACCATTGCTCTTATTGGTTCTGTTGTAAAGACCACTATGTTGTCAGCATAATCGATTATCTTTAGTAATCTTGCACCCTGTCGTAATGGTATAATTTGAGGATCAGACTGTAACGTAAAAATAAGCGGTTCGATATAAAGGGCAAATAAAAAGGAAGAAAATGGAAATCCTTGTCGCGTGCCTCAAAAAATTGAAAAAACTTCTGATTGTATCTCTGAATAAACTCATTTTGTTTGTGGTTTATCATATAAAGCCTGAATCCCCTGTTTAAAAATATTCTTTATCCCAATTTTTGCCAGTACAGCCCATAAAAACTTTCAGAAAACCCTATCGAACGCCTTTTCTGCGTCTAAAAGCAATATGCCTAATGCAATATCGTTTTTTTCAGCAAGATAAAAGGCAGAGATAGCAGTATTTATATGAGCCGTAGTCTCCCTTCCTTGGATAAAGCCATGTTGATGGACCGAGACAAGGTCTGACATAGCTGGTGCCAGCCAGGTATCAAGAATTTTGGCAAACATTTTTTCATCTGAATTGATAAGTAAATTAGGCCTATATGAGCCACACTCATTAGGAGGCTTTTTTTCTTTAAAAAAAAACACTCTTCGTCTCAAATTCCAGGATTCAGGCACTGTACCAGAGAGCAGCAGCAGCAGCAGCAGCGTGCAGCAGGAAGCCGGGATCACCAGAACCGCGAGCCAGAGCCAGAGCCAGAGCCGCTGCAGCAGCCTACCGCAGCCTGCCGCAACACACCGCAGCACACCCCGCCACAGTCCACCACAGTCCGGTGGGGCAGCGGTAAGCGGTAGGCGGTAGGCGATAAGCGAGCACCAGTTCCCAGTCATTCCCGCCGCCGCCACCTCCGCCCTCCGCCCTCCGGCTATCTGTCATTCGCAGCCGCGGCTTCACCCGCTACAGTGGCGGCTGGCGATAAAGCGGCGAAATTACGGTGAATTCCAAAAGGAGCGGCAAATTTAAAAGGACGCAAGTGAAGCAGCGGACGGCGCAAGACTGCGCAAGGCACAAGGTACAAGGCACAGAAAAGCAGCAAGCAAACAGCTAAGCAAGCGGCATCACAGCCCCTGGCCCACAGGCACTCACCACCTTATTGCCTGTACTCCCCCGTCTCTCCCCCCCGCCCCAGAGGGAGCTGCCGGAGCAGCGGACTTTGCTACAGGTCTGCGCGCAGGGGGAAGAGTGGCTGGGGGGGGGGGCCAGGACCGCTTCCCGAGGCCAGGGTTGCCCAGGTGCGGAACGGATTTTCCCGGCGCCACCTTCAAAATTCCCCACAACCCTCCACAGGGCCTGGAGGCCAGGGGGCCAGGGGGCGCCAAGCCTAGCGCTGCCCGCATCAACGGGGGTCACGGGCATGACGGGAGTACAGCACCCAGCAGCAGGCCAGAGCCAGAGCCCCGAGCCTCCAAACCACAACTCCCCGCAAAGCACCGGCTGGCATACAGCAGAACCATAACCAGAGCCCAGAGCCGCAGAACATCATCCAGCCGAAGTTGAACAACGTTCTCCCTGTGGTCAGGGGGCCGCCACAGTTTTGGCACACAGCTTGGTCCTTCCCCTGGGCAACAAGCGCTTGCCTACCAGCATAAGCACAAGCACCGGATTTGCAGCAGTAGGGAGGCCAGGGCACCTTTCAACCCAGCAGGAGTTTCCAGGAGATCCCAGGAGCTCCCACAGATTCCTTCTACCACGTGGGTTCCACCAACCAAGTAGCAGCTGCCGGGAGCCGGCAAGCCACCCAAACCAATCGCAAAATGAGGACCAGAAACTCCACCCTAATCCAATCCCAGGAGAGGCCCCGGCCACACAGCTCTGCCAAGAGACGGAAGGCGAAGCTATTTTATCCTCCAGTATTAGAACTAGGGGGGACTTACGAAGGCCCAGGGCCCTGGGATGGGGAACACTCAGGATCAGCGGGTGCGACTGGAGCAACTCCAACCTTCCCGGGACCCCACATCGATTTCACCGCGAAACCGCCGGCTCACTCCCTCATAGCTCAACCCCCGACTGACATCACGGGGAAGCCTTATAGCCCCCTGAAGTTAAATGCGCACAAGCCAAGGCTCAGCACTAAAGAACGCTCAAATTGCGCCGCTGGAAACAGAGACATAAGAAGCGTTTTGAGCCCCAAAACAACCTCCCCTCCCACCTGTCCTAGGACTTTGAACAGATCACCTACCACGCAAGCAAGGGAGGAAGGGCCGAGTCCAACATTCGCAAGTCCTCGGGCCAACAGGATTCCCCTCTCACCAACAGTACTTACCCTCAAGAGCGGAATACCTCCCAAACTTATGACACCAGATAGGGTGGTGCTCGGGCCCATCCAATCAAACACACCGGCCCTGATTCTTACTACACCAGAGGACTGTCAGCGGAGTATCCCTCCCTCAATCAAAGCTAATAAGTTCGACACCTCAGACAGCACTTATGTTGACAGGAAAGGAGCAACTTCCCCCATCATAGTGATGCACTCAGGCCCGGCCTACGGCACCCCCTCTACAAAGGAAGGAGCAACCAGACAACCCCTCGTCAGGACCCTAAACCAGCTATTGAAGTCGCCAAGACCGGGTTCCCTGGAACACGATAAAACGGCCCTGCCCCCGCTCTCTGACAGCGGCTCTGAAAACACAAATCATCTATCACTGATCAGCGAAGCCCTCCTCTCAAGGACAGGTGCAGCGATAATGCACGCGGACAAGCTTGATGTCCAGATCAATATACTACAAATAGTGGCAAACTTGATCTCTGGGATAGACTCAATACTGGACAACTTGAACGCTCTGATACGCAGAGCGCAGGACAGTACATAATTCAAGTCAGAGTCATGTAGTTCCAGTCCGATCCTGCACAGCCTAGAAAAACTCCCAAACATCATGACCACATTAATAGAGGACCTCAAGGGCGAAGCAAATAAAAAAAAACTGCCAGAGGAGCTTGCCTTTAATCACACAGGGTTCCACACAGGCACACTCTATGGATAATAGCCCAGCAATCCTCTGCCCAAGCAGTCCGAAAAAGACTGCTTCCATGGCCTCGACCACAACGCCCACCGCTCGTGGAACAAGAATTACCCTGACCAAGGCTGAAAACCAAGTCTCTCAACAAACCCTTAAACCGTCCAGCCCAGAGTCGCAAAATCTGTCAAGGAAAAACAAGAAAAAACTAAGAAAACTCAACAAGGAGAAGAAAAACAATGCATATGTCACCAGCGTTATTCATAATTGGTTACGGCCCAATAAGCAGCCTTCCGGTAACACCATGAACAGTTGAAACACCCAACCTGGCAGCCGCCATGCACATTGCAGAAGTAATCGAACCAACTACGGGAAATCCACACATAGTTACTTCAGCACCGGATCTAAGCTCGCCAGCCCTCCTTGTGGCCCCTCAACCCGCTACAGCTCCGATAACACAAAAACACGTGCATGAATCACAGGCACACAACCACGATGAAGCAAACAAAGCTATGCCACACGAGCGGGAGTCCCACCAAACAAGCTATGAGCACTCTGCGCAAACTAAGTGCACATCAAGCGGAGCACTAGACTCTGACAACACAAAAAACCCCAATGACACCATTGGAGATCTTCAGATGCCCCCCCCCCCCCCGGGTCAACATGCCTTAAACAGGAGCACGCCGTGAACAGGCTATGGAAGAACAGCCCACCCTGCTCAATGCCCACTGAGGCGCCACAACCTACAACAGGGCCAAAACATCAGACAAACTCTCACCAGCCCGGTCCGACACTGCTACTTCCAACAGGTACTCAGGGTAAAATTCGGCCCAACGAGGCCAGCGTAAGCTTTGCAAGTCAAGCAAGCGCGAAGGAACGGAAAATACTGTTACACCCAGAATATACCTCGCAAGGAAAATGGGACATCCTCAACCGCAGCAATCTCTTAACACTCTGCGCAAACATCCCGGGACTCGAAGGCATAAAAACCACAGATATCGAAACCATCTCTTTCCTGCCCCCGGATGCGGAGGAAAAAAACAAAACAACGGAACTAACTTTCATCAGCCCAGCCCTGGCGGAGGCACTGAGGAGCCAACATTCTCTACTGGAAAGCTGGGGCATAAAGATAAAGGCAAAGCCGGCACAAAAATATCCCTCAATTTTAAAAACCTTGATGTCATACTCTAAGCTGGACAACCAGGAACAGGGCGTGGCAGGAATCACACGCGTAAATGCTTCCTCCAACTACAGGCCAAAAGTTGTGTCCATTCTCCAGGGATGTAAAGGCAGCATAAATACTAGTTCAATTAATGGAACCCCAATCAAGATTACAACTAATCCCAGCCAAGGAAATCGACTGTGCATAACCAGGGGCCTTGCAAGCAATGATTGGTCCTGGCTGTCATCAGCACTAAATTCCAGCTCCTAACACACTCTGTCTATCAGGCTCGGCTCCACACTTCCTCGGGGCTGTGATGAGAGTCCAATCCCGGCCCTACCGAACGACCTCAGCGTTCAATGGTATAAACACAGAACTACTAAGAGAGTGCAGCAGGCCGCGGGAAAGGAAGGGGACAGCGGGGAGGGAGATCTGTAACGACAAAGAACAAGATATTAAAGCACCCTAACTCCCTATACTATACCAAGGTGCTCTATAATCTCTACCCAGCACCTCCTCCCCCCACTGATCACCATTCAATACCTGTAAAGGAAAATACACAATGCTCTAATCCAAATGGAAACAGGAGACGGTTGTGGGGTGAAGAACTGGGCCCAACTGTGGATAAAAAAACAAACACAATTCACTCCCTATTCTCCATGTACTAGTTTGTTGGTTATGGTCTCAAAACATAGAGCACTACACATACCCCAATGTAACACGTAAGTTTCTTTCAATGGGCAGCCACACAGTTCCCTTGATTGACCATTTCAATACCCCTCCTGTCTCCTGTTAGAACGAGATAAGCAAATTATAATGAACGCTGTACTCCTCCGAATTGCTTCCGGACGATACAGCAAGTGAATTACTTCCCACTTGAACAACAGAGTTAGATCTCACTCTATGATGGGTTTGACAAAACTTGCGCCCTAGGAAGATCTGCCAGATAGCCTTCCGAGAGGGCTTAAGATGGCGAGGCTCAAAAAACAGCTCCAGGTGAGTCCTATCGCCACAGTGCAAGCTTTCCAGTATTCACAATATATACAACTATATACACTAGTAAAGACTCAGATCAGTGTTGTTCCAAAGTATATACAAGAGTGAAGGCTCAGTTCAGCATTGCTCAATAGTCGGGTCCGTTTCCCTCAGAACCAACGTGTAGCCACCACAGTATGTAAAAGTACCAACAAACACTGAGCCTCCACGTAGCACGGCACTGAGTGCCCCTCTGAACAAATCCCACAGATAGTGGGTGTGTTGTTGGGATCGAAGCTACCAACGCCACACACCTCACCTAGAACAGAGTACTCACGATTATGGAGGAAAAAAGGAGTCGCCCGACGCCTCTTACCGCCTCCACACTCACAGACACAGGAAACGCCACCGCAAACGGAATTATCGGCGCTCCACCGCCGTTTGAACACACTCTTTATTTCCTGGAATGCGCGCGCAGCTCGCGTTGGAACGCGACGTCAGCGCGGCATGCCGGGAGTTGTAGTTTTTTCATCTTTTGGCGACTTACGCGCGTTCGGCGTCCTGGAACATGACACTGTCCTGCAAATTTAGCCCGATCTTACCAACACACTCCCATTGAGCGAGTAAAAACTTTAGACAAAAAGAGAATTACCGAGAGCTTAAAAATATTAACGTGGAACGTATCAGGCCTCAAAAAACTGCTACTGAATCAAGCCGCGGTGAAATTCTTGGAGGAAGCAGACATCATATGCATACAGGAAACTTGGCTGACCCAACTGCTGTCGCTAAGAGGATATGCAGAATATGGCAAAGCAGCAAAAAAGAACAACATATTTGGAAGACCCTCAGGGGGGACCTGTGTCTACATTAAACACTCGTTGAATATAGAATTCATGGAACTTCATAACCAACCAGACACCCTTCAGGCGGGCATTCTGAAATTCCCCCACTCCAACAACGGCACTGCTCCAATATTACTAATCAACATCTACCATAACACGCAGGAGAACACAGCTAATTCGCTCACACTTGCAAAACAACTAGAAACCTTACTGCTACACCATTCATCATTAGACTGTATTATCCTCGGTGACTTTAACATCCACAACATAGGGGTCCCTTCTGAGCAAAATCAACAGCGCGGGGCCGCCAAAGCACTGAATGAACTTTTAAAATCCTACAATCTGGCGACGGCGCACACAGTGCTCTTAAAGAACACCCCGGGAGCCTTGGTCGGTCCTACGTACAACAAACAAACGACGATCGACTACATCATCCTAAGCGATAAACTGCAAGCCCAAATGACAAACTTCATTGTACACCAACGCAATGACAGCGACCATGCAGCTCTAACAATCACCATGAATTTATTAGTGAATCCACGACATAGGCCCGTATGCATCGGGGAAACGGACGGCCAAGAATTAATAAAGCTGCCCAGAAGAATTAAATGGGGACAAGTAGCCACCGCAACTTTTAACAACTGGGCAAACTCGTGGGCAGGTTGGCCACCGCGCATACATAGCCACGACGCAATAGCAATGTAGGAAGGAATCACCGTCACTTTAGCGGCAATACTTCGGGGATGCGGGGACAAACAAACGACAATCTACTGGCATCCCCCGACGGCCTTTGGATTTAATGCAGAAATTAAAACAAGTGCAAAGGACTTAAACAAAAAACGAAAAGCCCTCAGTAAAAACCGCTCAATCACAAACAAAATACAACTGCAGGAGGCTGCAAAGAGCCACTCCAAAAAAGTGTGGGCCGCCAAGCGTAACCATTGCGAGGCTCAGTGGCTGAAAATCTTCGATTTGTTGAGCCCCGGGAAATCACAGGAGTTCTGAAGTTACATAAGCCACCTTGGTCGAGGCACAAATCACAAAGAAAACTCCCTTGAGGCATCAGCCTGGGTCTCCCACGTAAAAGCGCTCTACAACGAAGATCGACCAATCACTCAGCCACACGACACGCCCCCATTAAGAGAGAACCCAGCTTTAATCATCGAAACATCGCCCCCTCCCGGAAAATCTCTAGTGTCCAAAATATTTTAAAAAATCAGACCAAACGGCACACCGGGCCCCAATGGCCTCCCAGGCCACTTGTTCAAATCAAACATTGAATTCTGGTCCGAAAATCTGACCCACCTATACACTGACTGCTGGCTAACGGGGGATGTGCCGGACTCATGGCGAGGCTCGCTCTTGCACCCCATCCATAAGAAAGGGACTAAATCGGATCCAACCAACTACTGCATGATCGCTCTCTTGGACATCGAGGGCAAAGCCTACGCCAGTGCCATCCTGAAGGACCTCACAGACTGGGCAAGCGAAGAAAATCTCCTGCCATTCTGTCAAACCGGCTTTAGACCAGGGTCCTCGACCGTAGACAATATAATTGCACTTTCCTACCTAGCCAATCGAGCGCGGCTGAGTAAAAGCCTCCCATTATTAGCCTGCTTCATCGATTACTCAGCTGCGTTCGATGGAGTAGATCGCACCATCCTATAGAGAAAGCTGGTCCACTGGAACATCGACCCCTCTCTGTTAAGAGCGATACAATCCTTATATCAAAACACCTGAGTAAGAATTAAACTTTCAAGCGATTCTGCAACCTACAAGATTGAAACGAACCGTGGCTTAAAACAAGGGTGCTTGTTGGCACCACTGCTGTTTAATTTATATACAGCAGACATGGAGATAGCCCTGTCGGGGGCTGCCTTAGCAACACCAAAGATCGGGGCAACCAAAATTTATTTTATGCAATACGCGGATGACCTCGTAATTCTGGATCACACAAAAATAGGGCTTCAAAAGGCACTTACAGCCCTGGCAACATACAACAACAAAAACAGGCTGGTAGCAAACCCGACCAAGTCAAAAATAGTCATCTTCGGGCACTACCCCAAAAAAACAAGAGCAAAATGGAGCCTCGGCCACTTGACCTTGGACAGCACACAGAAATACACATACCTGGGGGTCTCCTTTCACGAATCGGGGTTGTGTGGTACCCACCTAAAGAAAATTCAGGGTAAAGGGAAGACCATCACCTTCGCCCTATATAAACTACAAGCCTCTTTACACTGTCCATCATCAACTGCCATTCAAAGAGTCCTCAAGGCCAAGTTAATGCCGGCCCTCAATTACGCACAACAGGCATACCCAGGAAAACTGAACAAGGAGTTGGAAAAAATTCACTGCGGGGCATACAAGAGACTGTACCATTTACCAAAATGTACAAGAAACACTCTAATTCGCCTGGAATTTTCACTCAACCAACAAAATCTGGAAGAGATGGCAGCCCTAAGCAAATATTACTACCTAACAACAGCGGCACGCGACAACACACTGAAGGCTGTCTTGAAACATATCTTCATGGTACCCGGGAACCCCTGGTCAGCTACCATTGAAATGGCAAAGACCCAACTTAACCTGGCGATCGATTCGTGGAATCCAGACCTTGTCAACTACACGACCATCAAACACACAATAAAAAAGCAAGTGCGTGCCTGCTCTCGGGACTTGGACCTTGAGTCTCTCGCGAAAAGAGCCTTTCATGAGTCTCTATGCTTGCCGCACACTGCGTACAACCCTCAAAACCATCTCATGCAGGCCGTGGGTCTCCCAGCCCTCCAAAAAATTCTAGCCTACAGACTGCACCCCCTCCCGCTCAAAGAACTATACCATCCGGGAAATGCAGGCACGGGAGCTCGGGAATGCAGACTCTGTAATTACAAACGTGAGTCATTGGCCCACTTACTATTCTGCTGCCCTGCCCTACGTGCACCCGTACCCTCTACCTCAGGCCCATCCTTAGGGACGCGGGGACACGCACAGCTAAGGAGGCAATCCACCATTTATACTCCTTGAGCATAGTAAAACAGATGGCCTCGTTCGGAAAGTTCATACAACAGACCCGGTCCGAGCTGATGGCAGCCAAGGGCGCACAGGATTAGAGACATTGTTGCGGGACACTGGGTGGCCCTTACAGGTCCCCGACTGCGTGTGCCATTTTGAACTCTGGGAACTTTTCATAAATGCTCGCCCGCAGAAACATTTTCGGTTTTAACTTTTGTAATTTTATACTCTGGTCTTAATGTAATGGTTTTAAGTAACCACACAATAAAGTTATTCATTCATTCATTCACTGTACCATGATTGCCAATATGTTGTATGACCCCTCTAAACGGTTCAATTACCTGCTCTTTTTATTTACTTTGTAGAACTCCAAAGGTAAGGAATCTTCCTCTGTCGCTTTTCCCGAAGGGAGTGCACTTATTCCTAAAAGTATCTTCACTTTACTAATATCATTATCTATTGTAATAATATCTTCCTCTTTTAGCTTTGACAGGTATATGTTTCGAAGATATTGTTGTATATCTTCCTCGTTTGTTACAATATCGGAGGTATATCATTTCTAATAATAAGCAGAAAACTGTTTACAAATCTCTTTCGGTTCTGTGTACCTAGTACCATTTACCGCCCTTATTTCTTTGATGTGAGTTTTAGCCCGATCGTCAGCTACCTTATGAGCAAGGACTTTTCCCATATGCTCGCCAAATTCGTATTGTGAAGCGCCATACTTATTAAATCTTGCAACAATTCTTTCCCTGAATACTTTTTTAGCAGCCACCCTTAAATCAATTAATTCAACTAATAGTTCCTTCTGGTTAGATGATCCTAACCGCACCAAACTCATATGCTCTATTTCAGCCTGTCTTATAGCAAAAATGGATCACTGAATATAGCATGCAAAAATATCGAATTCCTATCTACAAACAGGTAAGTACAAAAATATTGAATCAAAAATATAGTTTAAAAAAATAAAGTTAGTCAAAATATCGAATTTTTTTCAATGTCTTAAAAGTAATTTAAAATTAATGAAATAATAAATATAACATTTACTATTACCACTCCAGTGAGTGCAAGCTTTGGATAGTGTAGGGGTAAAAATTACTAGTCCCACTCGAGAGAGTGCAACAGTAGGGAAAGCGTTGGATAGCTTAGGGGTAAGAATTACTATTCGCACTCCAGAGAGTGCAACAGTAGGGAAAGCGTTGGATAGCGTAGGGGTAAAAATTACTATTCGCACTCCAGAGAGTTCAACAGTAGGGAAAGCGTTGGATAGCGTAGGGGTAAAAATAACTATTCGATATTAAATTACTTACCTTCAATTCGATATTTTTCACCACTATATTCTGTCCATTCGATATTTTGTCCATTCTATATTTTGACTTCGATATTTCGGTAATTGTATATTTTGAATTCGATATTTTGTCTTGTTGCCAGCAAAAATACCTTCTCTCTATTCTGTTTTGCTTTTTTTTATTTTGCTGTAGTACATACTGCAAAGTCATTCCTCGAATAACTGCTTTCCACATGTCCCATATTATAACAGCAGTAGCTGAACCTATACTCTCCTGGAAAAATACTTCAAGTTGCTTCCTAGTAGTCTCTATATATGTCTCATCTGTAAGCAAGTATTTTTGAAAAGTAAATGGTTTACATGTCTTATCTCCTGCTATAACCTGAAATGTAACCTGGGGATATTCTAAGGTAAGGAATCTATCACTAACGTGTCTCTTTCAGATACGTGGGCATATAGTTATATCGCAGTTGCAAAAATCCCATTTGAAACCCACGCCATATCTATTCTTGAATATGAATGATGTGGAGATGAGTAATAGGTATATCCTGCAACATTAGGATACAAATATATCCACTGATCTTTAACTAACTGTAAATGACCCAGCTCCACTATCGCAGCTCTTGTTTTAGACATTCTGTGAGTGGGCATTTGTCTACCTGTATCTATATATAATTCATAATACAGTTAAAGTCACCCATTATCATCTTTTCTCCCTCCCAATTTAATAATTCCATATTTAAATCATCAAAGATTGATGGTTCGTCTGCATTAGAACCATATATAGCAGATAAAACATATTTTTTGCATCGTATTTCAACCTGTGCAATTACCCATCTCCCAGCACGACCTGTCATGGTTTTTTGTATCACACAGAACAAGCCTTTTTGCTTCAATATAGCCACTCCTCTAATGGAACAGGACTGCGAAGTACAGACAATAGTTTCATAGCCCTCCTATGGCTAAAAATGATGGAGGGTGATAACACCAAACCTTTGAGGTGGTCCATTTCCCTACAGGGGATGGACTATACAGTGGAACATAGACCTGGGAGTAACCATGCCAATGCAGATGGACTCTCCAGATATTTCCACTTAGAACAAGAAGACTCAACTGGTCAAGACTAGTTTAATGTCCTTACGTTGGGGAGCGTTGTGTAGGAGGGTAGGATCTGCTTCTTATAGTTACCCCCACTTTTTGCTGAAGTTTCACTGTTTTTCGACTTTAGTCTGGCTAGGGCCCTGCTATGCAGGATCCCAGCCTAGCTACTTCCTCTCTAAAATGATTGCATGTACTTTAAGTGCACCACAGATTGGATTCTGGGGTACCCTTATAAGTCCCTAGTATATGGTATCCTATATACCAAGAGCATAGGTTCCCCAGATGCCTCTCAGGGGTTGCAGCATGTATTATGCCACCCCTGAGAGACCAATCAAAATGACACAACAGGTCTGCTACAGCAGCCTGTGTAAGGTGGTGTATGCACCCTTTACTTAGATATAGGTTCCCTATATCTACCTTATATCACTGCACATATAAACCTATCAGTCACCCCTATGGCAGGCCTTATCAATCCTGAAGGCAGGGTGCTGGGTTTTGTGTGAGAGGGTGCCCATGCATGAGTAGGGCCCCTCTGCAGTCTTCGGAATCTATTCCCCGGAGTTGTTCTGTGATGCAGCCAACCATATACTCTTAAGTGCATTATAACCTCGTGGTAAATGCAAATTTTTAAATGGCTCAAGGAAACATGTCATGTTTTGAGTCAAACACCTTGGAATAATACCTCCCTGCCATTCTTGCCGGGGGAAGTATGATTCCACCCTCCTAGAGGGAGAAAGATGACTACACCGGTACACCCGTTACCAGCTTCACAGTACCCTGGCATCACAAAATGGATGCTGCCAGCCACATACACGCATCTGCCCTCCTGCTGCCGGATGAAACTCCGGCAGGGGAGACTAGACAATAGGTTTTCTGTCACAGGGAGGTGTGACCACCTCCCAGACAGGCTTTAGTGTATTGGGGCTTGGTGGGTGCACTCCGAGGGTGCTTTGATGTCTGCACTGGGGGCACATTTGGTGTCCCTTTGCATAGTCCAGCTCAAACCGGTTGCAGGGGCACCTAGGCCCTGCTCTGGCGTGAAACTTGACAAAGGGCATGGGTGTAGCCACCCCTCTGTCCTGACCCTCCCTTAGGTGGGTCCCCAGAATTTGTCCCACCACTTCCTTGGGTATCAAGTAGGAACCCCTGACTACAGGACTTTAGATTTACCTGGATGAAACTCTGCTACAGAATCCCAGAACTTCAAATATCTACACTTCGTTGGATGACCGAAGAATCTCCCTTGGAGTAAAGGAGTTACTCCGCTGCAAGGCAGGCACCAATGACGCATCTGTCCGGTTTGCAACTACGCTGCTCCTGAAGGACTCTGAAGACTTTGCAACACAGGAGGGGGTTCCCAAGCTTCTCCGAGGTCATTCTGTGCTCTCAGCACATCTGAGATCCAAAGCCCTCGTGGGGACAGTGCAACCCGAACCCCTGGACACCGTGCACATTTGCAGCAGCACATGCTTTTTGGCGATTCCTGAGGCTGTGCGTCGCGATCCATTGTCCGTCGACTTGTGGGTCCCTGAGAAGGGTACTGTAACTTTTAATGGGCTTACCAGGTTGCTCCAGATGTGCCCTGACTCTTCATTTCTTGGGGAGTCGCCATGACCTTGTTGTTTCACACCAACGCCTTTTTACTCTCACCTCTTAGGTTGCTGTTGCCAAGGCTTGTTGGTCTCCAATCCGGACACCAACCCCTCAGCACTCAATATCCTTCGGGGGGCTGCTCGCCTGCGGACTCTGGTTGTCGTCGATGTCTCCTGGTCCCCGTGGCAGCCGAGTCAAGCTTCACATCATCACACCTGAAACACCCGACATTGGTGGGCATTGGTCTACCGTGTCCCTGGTCACCCTGAAGTGACCCAGACTCTGTCCCCTCTGCTTTCAGGTTCTTCACATCTCTGATCCAGGCTTGGATCACACCAGACACTTTTCCTTTCCATGGCAGCAGCACTTTGCAGCAACTCGCCATTGAAAACAGGGACATTTCCTGACACCATTTGACACCTATGTACCCGGCTTCCCTGGGTGAGGTAACACAAGTACTCTGGTGATCACATGGGTGCTGGCCTTAGAACCTTTGCATTTGTCGCCCCGAGTGGGATGGGTATGCTCAGACGTGAGTCCCATGCACTTCACACCACTGGATTCAAGCAAGCCGGGCTGAAGACGGCTGGAATGCCAGAAACCGGTCTTCGGAAGCTTGTTTCCAGTCCAGGAAAGGCATGGCTTGGCAGTTCGGGTTGGACTGTTCCCATGAGGCACAGGGTCAGACTGATTTGCATATGGCCATGTCTGAACTGGGGTGGTGTGGAGTTCAAAAAAACGATGGATTTGGGCCCAGATCTCTGTACTGGGGTGAATGTATGACATTGTTCTGCATTCTGTCCATCAACTGTGGTTTTTGCATTTGTCGCCCCGAGTGGGATGGGTATTCTTAGACGTGAGTCCCATGCACTTCACACCACTGGATTCAAGCAAGCTGGGCTGAAGACGGCTGGAATGCCAGAAACCGGTCCTCGGAAGCTTGTTTCCGGTCCAGGGAAGGCATGGCTTGGCAGTTCGGGTTGTACTGTTCCCATGAGGCACAGGGTCAGACTGATTTGCATATGGCCATGTCTGAACTGGGGTGGTGTGGAGTGCAAAAAAACGATGGATTTGGGCCCAGATCTCTGTACTGGGGTGAATGTATGACATTGTTCTGCATTCTGTCCATCAACTGTGGTTTTTGCACTTAGAATCTTCTAAGTCTAAAAGGGTTTGCTCCAAGTCCTCTCTCCGAAGTGTCCCTAATCTTTAAAATTCCAACCGTGACTTTCCCATAGGATTGTACAGAGCTCGCGGCTGTGTTCTCACACTGCACTCTGATGTCACAACGCTGGGGTGGTGCCTTTGTAATCACTGTGCATGTCACTTCTGCCACATATGACACCAAATTGAGATGAATGAAGCCACCTACTGGTAGCCAGGGGTACTGCTCACAAATATTGTAGTCTGATGTCTGGGGATTATTCTAAATTAAAGAATCTACAGCTAGAAGTCTCTATTAGGTATGTGTAAAATTGCCACATAACGAGGTATACATGTCCTGCATAGTATGGCCTTTTTTGCCTCTTATCTTTGAGTAACTACAAAAATAAGATCATGATGGGGCTCATGTTATAATTGCTGGAAAGGCAAGGACACCTCCCCAAGTCTAGTGTACAGAAACTAAACTTTACAATAGACTTGTGATAGCTCTTCATTATTATCCTCTTAAAAGAGAAAACAGAAGACAGTGGATTGACAGTCACTGTAGAATTCATTTCACTCTAAAGAACTTCAAGGCACATGTAAGACTTACTAGTCCCACAAGTAAATGGTCTGGCCCTTTAGGGACTAAGGAAGGTGGGAACAACAGAATAGAAGGGGGTTCCCCAGTAGGATAATTAGGATATTGGCAGGAGGAGGAGGGGAAGTAAACAGCTAAATGGAACAGAAGTACCCTGCCAGGGTTGATTTCTAGGTCCCGGGAGGGGGATCCTAATGATGAGGGAGGTGGTGACACAAAGCTACGTATCAGAGACAATAGTACATCACACAACTTCAATAAATCTTTTTATGAAAATAGAGTTGAATTATTAATAAAGCAGTGGTTCATATATGAATCCATGTGCAGACTTTAGAACAATTGTGCAAAAGTGGATTAAACATTAAATATAAAACAAATCACAGTTAATCTTCACAGAGAACAATACATTATTCATGTCCCACACGCTTCCACAGTCATTCATTAAACAAACACTCACCTTCACACTAACTCACTATAATCATACAATCGTACACATAAGATCATGGGGGTACATTAGGGCCTGTAGGAAACAGATTTTTAGGATGCTAGGACTGAGATAACATGGAGGCAAAACAATGTGGGCAGGATATTTTAACAGCGGTTACACTAGAGGCCATCCATGTAGATCACGCCAACGCGCGTTTGGATGCAGAGCCTATTTGGGCTGCACCTTCATCAGGGCGACGAGGACCAGGGGGTGGGAACATGCACACTGTGAATAAGAGAGGAAGTTTATTACATTTGGGTCATTTGAATTGATACGTCTCTGATATATACATTCAACGATTCTAGAATACATTTAACATGATTGGTAAGATTAAAAAAAAAATTTTTGTATTGGCATGATTATAAAATTCAAATACATGTAGTATAAAAAGGAGTTTCAAAAACATTCATACAGTTAGTTAAATTGGGGTGCGTGTATATGCTCTGAACATGAGGTCACTCTAAATATTTGGGTTCTTCCTCAATGAGAAGAACACATGGGGCAAAACGAGGATGGGCCCCAGGAAATATATACTGAATAGGCAGGGGACCAGTGCACTAGCAAACGTACAGTCAATCACAGCAGAAAAAGGTTCTAGCTTTAGGAACAGGGAATTAATATGCCTGATTTCAAATTTCAACTGTGGGTCGAGGGCTCGAGAATAAGTAGTTTGAGGTGGGTTATCCAGATGTCGGTGACAGGCCTTTTGGCCAAGCAGAGACTGCCTAATTAGGGGGGACATAGGCGTTTTTGGCGAATCTAATGATAAGTGGGAAAGGCGGACTTACCTCTATTCACGTTAAGGAAGTCTAAGGTCTAGTGGACTTCAAGGGCATCACAGAAAGTTCTCTGCGTCAAGGGATAAGAGATTCTCAGGAGGCGACGATCTAGCTTAGAGAATCCAAGGGGTAGGTTTTTCAGAGGTTTGGAGATTCACAGCAGGGAAGATCCCAGGAGTTCCTATGGATAGAGACACAGTTTGAATCAAACATCGTTGATAGAGAATCGGGGGCATCTGGGTATCCTGAGGGTTAAGGAGAGGGGATAGGGGTGGAAGGAGAGACAGGTCAAAGAAGGGGAATTACCTGGTGGGACATGAAGTATCCTAGTGATATTCTTCTTCCGTATAGGATATTAATTAAATCAGGCAGGTCTTAGAAGGGTGGGGAAACAAATTCTGTGGTTGAGGGTCTCAAACACATGGAAAGGAAGATAAAGGGAAAAGACAATTCGGGACAGGTCAAAGAAGGGGAATTACCTGGTGGGACATGAAGTATCCTAGTGATATTCTTCTTCCGTATAGGATATTAATTAAATCAGGCAGGTCTTAGAAGGGTGGGGGGTCTCAAACACCTGGAAAGGAAGATAAAGGGAAAAGACAATTCGGTCAGGTTCCGAGCTAGATGACAGGTAAAAGGTTCAGAGTGCTGGCGGGGAAGATGGCGTGTTTACCTAAATTCGGCAAAACCGCAACCGAGGGGTCCCGCTGCAGCAAGTCAGAGTTCCCAGATGTACCGAGCGGGAGGTGCATTAAATAGGTAGGTGGTTTAAAATCTGGGTTCGATTTCCCGTTATGGTCAATTCGATGATAGAGTTGCAGGGAGCCAAGGGGGGTCCTGTCGAGGTTAAATAAACAGACAAGTATTCAACATACATGTAACACTGATCGAGTAACAGGGTGCAAGGTCACAGCAAAATATGTTCTTACCCTGGAGCGGCGGGGATAGCGGCACTTCGGGTCAATCGGGGTCTATTTGTCGTCCACAATCATGGGTGGATCCTAAAGGGGGTGGGGCGCATACTGCATCGCCAGCCGGGGGGGGGACGATCTGTGGATAATAAAGGAATATTTAAGATGTGATAAAATCGGTATTAGGGAAGCCACGGCGCTACTACAGTGCTGGCGGGGTTTTAACGTTACCTGAATCCTCGCGGTCAAGAAGAGCCGCACGGCGACGTCCTCTCTCGGGAGGGAGGGAGGAGAGAAATGTCGGGTGTCGAAGCAGATTTTTAAAGTCAGTTAGTGAAGCCGGGTTAGGTGTGCAAGGAAAATACGGCACGAGAAGAAGGTCCTATGGCATTTCGGGGCCATTTCCACAAGATAGGGTAGGCAACACCACAAAAAGAAGACTAGGGGATAAAGCAGGGTCAGCGCGGCGGCCACTTGGAACAGGTAGGAGTCAGATGTGAAGGTCGGACAAGGGGGGCTTAGGTCAGGATTAGAGCCATAGGGCACTGAATAAGGTTTGAGGCATCAGGTGGGCCATCTAAAGAAGAGTCAGGAATCAATTCGAAATTAGAGGATCGCAAGTAGGGATTCTTCCAAGGTCCCACAGTGTATATACGGGGATCAGATACATAGAGGTGGCCATTTTGAAATAGATAGACATCAGGTAGAGAGATGGGGAACCTCATAGTATTCAGAGAAACGAAGCTCTTAAGGGGCAGACAACCCCACAACCAATATATAACTGGGGGTCAAAAAGGTAAATAGCTCACTGGGGGGAGGGATAGAGATGAATGATAGTGAGGATCAGGTCTTTCAGTTAAACTGATTTTTGGCGAGCCATGGTTCGGGAGCATAGGGTTCAGAGAATGGCATTGGACCATGGGCATTCTTCATTATGGCCTTTGGATACTGAATTGAATATAAAGATCCAGAAAACCTCTCTTTTCATGCGGAGGTTGACAGGATCAATTCCAGGCTGTGCCATTATTTTCTCCAAGATGAACCATCGGAGGTCTCTTTCGCTGTGGCCTTTATCCAGCCAGTGTGAGACCAGAGGGGGCAGATGTTTTTTTGTTTCGGATGTTGGATTTGTGTTCCCCGATTCTCAGGCGGCATTCACGTCCGGTCTCACCAACATAGGGCAAGTTACAGGGACAGAGGATGATGTAAATGATGTTGGTAGTTCGGCAGTTTGTCATTTTTTTATTTCGTGCCACCAATATCCTCCGCTCGGTCGTGCTCACTGAGTCGCCAATGATGGCGTGTAGGCAAGCATGGCAGGTGCCATATCGGTGGTTGCCAAAAACGGGGTCCGAATTAGTGATGGCCTTTTGGGAGCTGGGCGGGGCCTCCGGCATTCTCCCCCTGACAAGATGTTTTTTTAAGTTTTTGTTCCTTCTGAACGCAAAAATTGGTCGGTTAAGTGGGGTTTGTTCTTTTTCAAAGTTAAGCAAATGCCAGCTGGAGTTGATAACCTGACGGACTTTATGGTTCATGTTAGAGTGGCGAGTGATGTAAACCAATCGTTCCAGAGGCTCGGATATGGAGGGTTCAAACATCAGGTCTCGATTGGCGTATCTGGCTCTTTTGAATGAGTCCTTGATAAGCTTTCTAGGGTAGGAAGGTGGGGCCTATAAATAATTAATGCTGTACGAGAATCCCTTCAATTGGTCATCAATTAATTATTTCTTTAATTACTATGCACAACAAATTTATTCAGAAGCTTCCTTTTTTCCCAAGCATGTGCAACACACATTTATGCTCTAGAATTGGGCTTTGATTTTAGGAGACACCCACATCTGACCTAACGACTTAGACATTGCCTATGCTTAAGGCATTTCCAAGATCTGTATAATTATGTATTTATGCAATTTCTATAGCGCACAAATATCCTGGGGTGTCTCGGCGCTGTGGAGTGAAAGAAGAGCCGTTGAGATTGTGACTACTGGTTGAAGAGCCAGATTTTTACTAGCTTCCTAAAGGTCAGGAGGGTGGGACTGGTTTTTAATGTGAATGGGGAGGGCATTTCATAGTCTAGCTGTAGCAACTGTGAATCGTCTATCTCCCAATGATGTTTTCTTTGTGCGAGGAATGGTAAGAAGGTGAGCTGAGGAGGAGCGCGAGGGTCTGATGGGGTGTCTGGGCAGAGTACTTTTTTAGGAACTCAGGTCCAGAGTTGTTAATCGCTTTAAATGCGAAAGAAAGTGCTTTAAATTTAGTTTGACTTCTGATCGGCAGCCAGTGAAGTTGACGTATGACTGACGAGATCGATTTGAACTTGGGGGTGCCGGATAGAACTCTGGCAGCTGAATTCTGAACTAGTTGAAATTTGTTCAGGACTTTCTCCTGGGCGTTTAGGAGGAGTCTGTTGCAGTAGTCAACTTTCGACATAACCAGTGTGCACATGAGGGTTTTGCCGGCGCCGGGGGGGGGGGGGGGGGGGGGGGGTTGGGAATGGTAGGTGTTTCCTTATCATTTTAAGGGTGTAGAAGGATGAAGAGACAACCGCGTTCACATGGTGGGTGAACAAGAGCTTGTCATCGAACATTACGCCCAGGTTCCTGACCATTGTGACAAGTCCTGGAGGAGATCCCATATTGGTTGGCCACCAAGTGGGGGACCAGCCAGGGGATAGGCTGCCAAAAATCATTACTTCCATTTTATCGGAGTTCAACTTTAGCCAGTTGATTGCCATCCAGGAGCTGATGGCAAGCATTCCCTCCTGGAAGCTGGCAGCAACTGCTACTCCATCATTGTGTACTACCAGCACCAGTTGGGTGTCATCGGCGTACGAGGTTAGTCTCATCCCATGTGCTTTGATGACCCTGGCCAAGTCAGACACATAGATGTTAAATAAGGTCAGACTTAGGGAGGATCCTTGGGCACACCGCAGGGAAGGGTAAATACAGGGGAGTAGAAGTCACCAAGCTTAACTGACTGAGTACGGTTGGAGAGAAATTAGGTTAGAAGGGCTCTAGACTTATGCTGAATGCCTATGGAGGAGACACGGTCGATCAAGATGTTGTGTTCGACCATGTCAAAGGCCGCGGACAGATCCAGTAGAATCAGAACTGCCGCGCAGCCTTGGTCTAAGAGCATCCTGATCTCGTCAGATGCCTTAATGAGGGCCGTCTCAGTTCCGTGGCCCTTCCTAAACCCAAATTGGGTGTCATCCAAAAGATTGTTGCGGTCAATGTATTGAGATAGTGGAATGTTCATAACTTTTTCGAACATTTTTGATGGAAAAGGGAGGCATGCGATGGGTCTGTAATTTTTGGATTCTGAGGGATCAAGATTGGATTTTTTTAGTAGGTGTTTGATCATGGCCTTTTTCCAGACTGAAGGGTAGGAGCCTGTATGGAACATTGAATTGCAAATAGTGGTGAGGGTAGAGCCTATGGAGTCCGGGATGAGTTTTAGAATGAAAGAGGGCAAGGGTCGAGGGGGGGATCCTGATTTAATGGAAGAGATAAGCTCTGTTATCTGCTCGGTGGAACCTGACTGAATTCTGAGAACACAGTTGCCGGGGGTTTGGTGAAAGTGTTGCAATTAGAATGGCCGGAATTATCCTGGGTTGAGAAGTTTGAGTAAATTTGATTGACCTTGTCTGCAAAAAAGTTAGCAAGGGAGTTTCAGAGAACTTGAGAGACATCTATGGTTGAGCTTGTCGGTGGGCTGGATAGTTTGGTTAACTCTTGGAATAGCTGTTTGGTGGAGTTTTGGGCCGACTCTATTTGTATAAGGTAATATTTGCTTTTCTCTGCGACAATAAGATGTTTATATTTAATCATCGCGTCCTTATATAGTAGTTTGTCTTTGTTGTAGTAGTGTTTGCGCCAAAGTCTTTCTAGGTTTCTGCAGCATTGCTTCTCGAGTCTGAGCGCTTCTGAGAACCAAGGGGCGGAGGGAGCACTTCGGTTAGTGGAAACATTCTTAGGTCGCACTAGGGTGCTGAAGGCATTGTGTAGCCTGTGTGAGTAATTATTGGAAGCTAGATTGGGGTCTACTGTGAAGTTGTGTTGAGTGGAGTCGAGGGTTGTTTGTAGAAGATGGGTGTCAATGTTCCTCCACGCCCGAAGCTGTTTGGGAGCCGGTGTGCGGGCGGTTTGTTTTTCTAATCTGAACAGTAAAAGTTACTGCGGAGTGGTCTGTCCAGGTCAGGGGTATAACAGTAGATAGAGAGATATTGCTATTGTTAGTGAAGAGACCATCAAGTGTGTGACCCTCCAGGTGAGTGGGTTTTATAACTTGCTGTCGTAGATCCCCTGTGAGTAGGTCTGTTTTAAGGGAGGAAGAGTCCTTATCATCTGGGGATTCTAGGTAAATATTAAAGTCTCCCAGAATGGTGTAATCGGAAGCTCCTGCCACTGGCTCTATCAAGCTGTCTAAAGCTGTAAGAAAGTCAGCTCGGGAGCCAGGTGGGTGGTAGAGGAGGATTCCTTTGAACAATTGGGTGTTTGAGAGCATAATCAAGAAGGTTAGTGCTTCACAGACCGGTGAACCAATTGTATCTATTTTAATTAAATAATTGTCTCGATAAATAATCGCTAAGCCACCACCCTTCTTTACAGGTCCTGTAAAAGATGAAAAATTAGTTGGCCCTTTGTTGAATGAAAATATTAAAATTGAACCGTAGTTTATATTAATTTCTGTCTTTTAACCTGCTTGCAAATAAAATGAGCCCACTAGTCATAATGAAATGTTGCTCCATGGTGCACAGCTGGTGCACAGAGGGTTAAATTAAGTTGTCTGAAATTCAGCTGAAACCAGAAAAGAATGACAAGTGAACATGAACGTGCCCATTCTGCTGTAGCTCCAAGTTGTTTAATGATTCACTAGCCTTTCACCTATGTACAGAGCCAGTTCAGACAGTTCAGCGAGCCCTTTCTAGGAATCGTTCGCTGACCTAGGACGTGACAAATTTGGCCTGCCCTTGCTCGGTTAAGTGAAGAGGCGAATAGTTTGCTCAGCACAGATAGCGCAGATAGCAAGTGCGTCATTTGTGTGGGAAAACAGAAAACACGGGCCTCTGCTGATAGTAGATCAACATTGCATATTGACATTTCAAGATAACCGGCCAAGGCAAGGCTGAAAGTCAGGAGATGGTGGTTTAAAGATTAACCTGTAGCTGCATGGTCAGATGCGTCGCAAATAATGTAAAATGTGAACGTAGACATATTTCTGAAATGCACCTTGATACTGTAATGTACACGTGGACCTAATTCTAGCATGGTCACACCATGATGTAACAGTTAATTAATAACATGCCAAGAGTCTGTGAACGTATATAAAGACTGATTTCTTTCTGTAACACCAGATCACTTTGCACTCCTGCAAATTGTCTCAGCTGCAGCTTTATTGGCAATAAAGCCACTTTCTTTTGAAACCTTGAATGTGCCCTTCTTCTTGTACCTATTAATAATTTTTTTTGCTTTAACAGATGGCGCCGTGACTCGACAGGAACTGATGGTCTCTGCAGGGGATAAAGAACTGCTGTCTTTGGAGTCTTCAGGAGCCTTCCTGTCTCTGTGTATTCTGCGCAGCTACTGAGAGGACTTGTTTCCTGACACGCCCAGATGACAAGGCTCCCGTTGATAAGCCTTTGACAAAAGACACCACCAGCTTCCTTTGAGCCATCAGGTGATTTTGCCACAGCTAAGAAGGGTGCATACAACGGCATACAACTGGTCTGATGATCAGGTAGGCAGTGCTTAATTGCACTGAACTCAATTTTATCAATTGAATAGTGTTTTTCTAAAATACATCAGAAAGTACAAACTGAGATTCATTAGGGGTCTCTAGGGGAGGTCTGAGGGCGCCTTTAAGATAGGTGCCTGAGGAGGACTGTCCAACCTGTGAAAGATCTTAAGGATCCCAAGGACAGGAGAAGGACCGTGGGTGGTCGCTTTTAGGAGAGGGACCGTGAGTGGTCGCCTTTAGACAGAGCATGCTTCTGAAAGACGTCTAAAAAAATAAAAGTACATATGCATATTGTTGAAATAGGTCATACAACTGTATCTTGCAAAAGTGTTGAAAAATAGTATAAAAAGTGTGTAAAGTAGTGTACAATAGTGTATTTTAAGTGCACTTTAAAATAAAAGGAAATAAAAAATAATAATAAATTTAGTAACTAAATAAAATTCACTATGCTTAGCAAACTATTTTTGAGCACAGCTAAAGGCCGCAGGGCAGCCTTAGATGTCACTCAACCCACACCACCTCGTGGCACACCAGCATGGTACGTGTCACGGAAAAAAGGGTACCATACAGTTATTCATCTAGATCAATGGACTCATTATACCAGGAAAAATCCTGATCTACAGTGGCCAGAATATGGGACATTTGACAGAGCTAAAATGCTTTATTTAGAAGATTGTTTAAGGGAACGTGAAAAGAAAGGGAAGAAAGTACGTTTATTACAATGGGATGCATTTCATGCATGGCGGTCATACGCCGCTAACAGATGGCCAGGGGAACCTAGGACAACGAAAGGAAAAGCTTTGGCACATGATAGGGAGAAGGCAAAAGAAAGATGTGTAACAAGTTGTAGGGAAAAAGAAATGGAAATGGACAAATGCCTTACAGTTCACAAGCCTATACCAGATGTATACCCCACTCTACCTAATGCTCCCTTAGAACAGGAGGATACAGAGGATCCTGTAATAGAAGCGCTATTGACAACACCACCACCATACAGCCCACAAACAATGCAAACTTCATCAGCACCACAGACACACACACCACGAGTTACATCACCAACTAGTAAGACAGTACCTATACCACTACAAAAAACGCCTCTTTCTACCTCTGGTAGACAAGGGTTACGGCCAAAAATAACAGAAAAAGAACAGAAAATGATACACGATTGGGTGATGGAGGTTATGAAAAATGGTACTTCTACATGGCGTAGTGCAAAAAGCCGCTTCCCGCCTGAATTCACGCCTGCACTTCAACGCAGTGCTTTGGATAAATTGGACAAGAAAAGTTACAGCTGGTTTAAAGACTGGGAAAAATATTGGCCTGAGGAAGACAGCTACCCCCAACCTGACAGATTGTCCCGTGCTCATAGCAGCACAATATCAGCAGCAATAGATGATGTAGGGGCAACAAGCACAGAGATATTAGAGGCTGTCCAGATATTAGCTGAATGGATAGATACTCTTCTGATACTACAACAAAAATGTAGAAAAAAGAAAAAAAGTAAAGAGGAGGAAGATAGTACTCTTTCCACTTCTATAGCCATGCCATTAAGAGAAGTACCAGGAAGTCAGGAAGGGAAGCCCACTATTAAAGTTCACACACCATGGTCAAATGTTGAATTACATAGATTTGCACTTCAGTTTCCAGACATTAGACAAGACAGAGAAGAATGGTACAGACAGACAGAAATAATACTAAGAGTTGGCACTCTCACACTGGATGACATAGAACAAATGTTTTCTATAATATTGCCACCAGACATTTGGGGAAAAATAAGGAGAGAGGATGATGAATTTTTAAAAATAAAATGGGAAGATATAACTTCAGTAACAAGGAAAGGAGGAGATGATATATCAGATGATATTAGAGACTTACCAGCAAAAATAATGGCTAAAGTAAATACACTGGTACCCAGAAAACAAATAGACTGGTCAAAATTAAATGCATGCATTCAAGACACTGAAGAAACAGTATCTGGGTTTTTCGCTAGAATACAGAAAGTCTTCACAGCTTCGAGTGGTTTAGATACTGAAAAGGAAGCAACACAAAGTGCACTTGTCTCTTGTTTTGTAAATAATTTAAAACCATCAATTAAAAAAGGGATTCTAGAGTACAACCCTACTTGGTCATGCAAACCGCTAACAGAAGTTTTACAATTGGCACAGTATTACGAAATGCTAGGTAAAAAGGAGTTGGAAAATAAAAATAACAAATTAAAAGAGTTAAAAACTAAAGTTTTGATTCAGCAGGCAAACCAGTATAGCGGCAAAGGACAAAGAAGCAGGGGTAGAGGAAGAGGCCGTGGGGGCCCACAAAGGTCATTTTCTACTCCCCCTACACAGCATACCACCACAAATGAACAAGCACACACACAAGGATGCTTTAATTGTGGGGGTCAGGATCACTGGAGAGCTCAATGCCCACACCCCGTCAAGCAGTCACAAAGAGGGGGTGGGATGGGAAGATCAAGAGGCCGGGGAAGGAGCATGGGAAGAGCTGGATATCAACAGCAAGGACGTGACTCACAACATGGCCCTACAGAGTATCCCCCCAACACAAATTTCTTTGATAATGAACAAATACCAAAAATGCAGGTGCATCACCCTTATGATGGAATATATCAGGAAGGGCCCCAAGGGGAATGGGACTATTATGCACAATAGGGGGGCCAGAGAGAGTTAATACAGAGGATGGTAATCCCTGTAGATCCCACTGGACCATATGTGAGGGGTAAGATTGAAGGTACACCTGTGGAATTACTAATAGATACAGGGGCCACCAATTCCTCCTTGACCAAGAAAAAGTTTCCAGATGTTCCTCTCTCGGGAAAAATAAATAAGTCAGTGGGATTCACCAACATACTTGTAACAAGCCCAATTTCAGCACCCTTGAAATACAGTATAGGCCCAATTCAGGACACGCATTCATTCCTTATATCAGACAAATGTGCATTTAATTTGTTGGGATTAGACTTGCTAAAAAAGATGAATGCCACTATTAAGTGCACTGCAGACGGAGTTTTCTTGGAAGTAGATGGACCAATGACAGAGGAAATGGGCAACTGTTTCCTATCAATAGGAATACAAAATATTGCCGCACAAATAATGGATCAGATAGATTCAAGGATATGGGCAAAACACAAAAATGACACAGGGAAAATGAACATCACACCTGTAACAATTACAGTCAAACAGAATGTAAAATTACCAAGAATACCACAGTACAAAATAGCTCCAGAGGGTCTAAAGGGATTGCAGGATATAATAGCTGACTTACTAAAAGAATGGATTGTTAAAGAAATATCAGGCAGTCCTTGTAACAGCCCTATTCTTCCGGTCTTGAAGAAGAGCGATGGAAATACTAATGAAAAAAGTTACAGATTCATAGTTGATCTAAGAGAAATTAATAAAATAGTGGTGCCACAGTTCCTGGTTGTCCCAAATGTAGTATCAATATTGTCAACACTGTCACCAGAAATGGCATATTTTTCTGTGGTGGATTTGAAGAATGCCTTCTTCTCAATTCCAGTAGATGAGGGTGGCATGTACCTCTTTTCATTCTCTATAGGCGGGAGAACTTATTGCTTCTGTAGGGTCCCTCAAGGGTTCACAGAAAGCCCGAGCATTTACAACCAGGCCTTAAAGAGAGAACTAGACACATTCAATTTATCACCTAACTCTGTGCTAATTCAATATATAGACGACCTGCTGCTTGGTAGCATCTCTGAGGCACAATGTACAACTGACACCATTAATTTGTTAAATTTCTTAGCTGAACGTGGTCACAAAGTTTCACCAGAAAAGATTCAATTTGTTCAACAGGAAGTATCCTACCTAGGACACATCCTGTCGAAAGGGCAGAGAAGATTGGATGATAAGCGCATTAAATTGATTCTACAGACACCAGTGCCACGCACCCAAAAACAGGTGCGAGCCTTTTTAGGCATGGCCAGTTATTGTCGACATTGGATTGCTAACTTCTCCTTGATTTCAAAACCCTTATTGGCCCTGACCCACAAGGACACGCCCGAACCCCTTCAGTGGTTGCCAGAACATGAACAAAGCTTCCTTGCCATTCGGCAAGCTCTCTGCTCTGCTCCTGCTTTAGGCCTACCAGACTATCCTAAGTCTTTCCAACTCTATGTTCATGAGTCTGACGGGAGTGCTCTTGGGGTTCTATGCCAGCAGTTTGGTGACCACAAAAGACCATGCGCATATTTCTCTGCCACCTTGGATACTGTAGCCAAGGCTTTACCTTCCTGTATACGTTCTGTTGCAGCAACTGCCTTAGCACTACAACGTGCAGAAAGCATAATAATGGGACATGAAGTTGATGTCTATGTTCCACATGCCGTAGAGCTGATACTAAATAAGACACGTACCCAGCACCTCACAAATGCCAGGCTCACACAGTATGAGATCTGTTTATTTGCAGCACATGTGACACTTCACAAATGCAATGTGCTTAACCCTGCCACTCTGTTACCTATTCCCACTGACGATCTAGTGGACTCAGACCATGATTGTATTTTGTTAACTGAGGAGCAAACAAAAGGGAGAATTGACATGACAGATATACCCTATGCAGATGCAGAAGGAGAATTGTGGGTGGATGGTTCCTGCCTTAGAACAGAGGATGGAAGTACATCAGCAGCCTATGCAGTTGTAACAAATAAAAATGTAGTTGAGTCCTGTAAGATACCCGAGTTGTCTGCACAAGCAGCAGAACTTGTGGCACTCACACGAGCTTGTGAATTATCTGAAGGAAGGTGTGTTAACATATATACAGACAGCCAATATGCCTTTAATGTGGCACATTCCTTTGGAAGACTCTGGAAGGAAAGAGGTTTTATTACCTCACAAGGCACAAAGATACAGCACGGAGTGCTTATCACCAAATTACTTAACTCCCTGGCACTTCCAAAGAAATTGGCCATAGTTAAATGCAGCGCTCACAAAAAAGTTACAGACAAGGTAGGCCAGGGAAATGCATTTGCTGACATAACAGCAAAACAGACAGCAAGAAATAATTCAGCACTAGTACTAACTGTCCAAGAATTACCAGATGAAGTGAAGTCACTAGATCTAACAAGTGAAGGTATAAGACTAATGCAACAAGGAGCAACCGCAGAAGAACAGATGAGTTGGTCAAAGAACGGGTCATTTGTTCAAGGATGTTGGATGAATGGCGCCAAGGATAAATATATGTTACCAGACAGGATGGTCTACTCTATGTGTTTGGCCATGCAAGGCCCGGCACATATATGCAGGGATGCGATTGTAAATTGCATGGACAAATTCTGGGTGAACAAGAACATAAGAAAAATAGCACAGGAGATATGTCAAACATGTATGGTATGTGCACAGTACAATGTGGGTAAGACTGCTCCAGTACCCAAAGGCCACTTTCAGAAACCAACAATGCCATTTGAAGCCCTGCAAATAGACTATGTGGAGATGCCCCCTACAAATAAATATAGGTATATCCTGGTGGTGGTGTGCATGTATTCAAAATGGATAGAGGCATATCCGGTGAAACGCAATGATGCCATCTCAACAGCCAAGTGCCTGATAAAGGAGCTGATCCCACGTTTTGGGGTCCCAAAAACAATATTTTCAGACAATGGCAGTCACTTCTGTAATGAACTAATAAAGCTGACATGCAAAGCCTTGGGAATACAGCAGAAGCTTCACTGCGCCTATCATCCAGAGGCCGCTGGTGCAGTAGAAAGAAAAAATGGCGTGCTCAAGGCCAAGATAGCAAAAATATGTGCTGACACAAAATTGACCTGGATGGATGCTTTACCTATTGCCCTAATGAGCATGAGGAGCACACCAGATGCCAAGACCAAGCTCAGCGCGCACGAAATAGTCACTGGGTTGCCAATGGTCGCTTGGGGAGTTCCAGACAAAAATGCTCTGCCTATGATGACGAATGAACTGTTGAATGATTACTGCATGTCACTTACACGTACTCTTGCTTCTATCAACCAGCACGTGAAGGGAGCCCTTCCAGAGCCGCTGCAGGTCGAGGGGCACAAGTTCAAGCCCGGTGACTGGGTGCTCATTAAAGCATTCCAGAGGTCCAACTGTCTCCAAGCTCGCTGGAAGGGACCACAACAGGTACTACTCGCCACAAAGACAGCAGTGAAGTGCACCAACAACAAATCTTGGATTCATGCCAGCCACGTCAAGAGGGCACCTCCTGAGACTGCATCCAGCCAAGACCCAGGTCAGCAGCACATGCCAGCACCAGAACTGATCAAAGAAGAAAAAAGGTACAATTTGAGGTCTACAAAGAAGAAGGAGATGAAATGTCAGTAATTCTGGTACCTGATCTTCTGCAGGAAATAGATGAAGTACTACTATTAGATATTATCCTAACAGATATTTTGACAACAATTTTTGACTTTGAGAATAGCAGTGAAGAAGACAACGAAGACACACTCAGTTACCTTGAGGAAGTATTTAATCAGCTAGAATACCAACTAATGCAAGATTTAAATAGTATAGCATTACAAGAAGCCTTGAATAGAGTACTTGCTGACTGAGAAAAATAAACTAGGGTATATTGCACACTACCACCAGGAATAACAGCCTGTCTGCATAACAGGAAGAGACTACAACAATTCATCAGGGGAGTTCTTAGTAAAAAGTGGACCAGTACAACGTTGAGTAGATGAACTGATCCAGGAGGTATTTGCGAGTCCTCCTGTAACTGCATAGTGCCCGTGCCACTGCAGCAATTAGTAGATGAACAGATCCAGAAGGAATTTGCGGGTCCTTCTGTCACTGCGAGCACCCGTGCTGCTGCAACAACCAGCAAAGGACTTTTTCTAGATCATCAGGACAGCCAGCTTCAGAAAGATACATTTGGGGTGAGGTATAGTGGACACTCCTGTAAAAGTAAAAGTGGCTGCACTAACAATTGATATCCATGATCAAAGGGTCGTGTGTTATAGGAATTACATGCATATCTTTGGGAGGAGAGAAGTACCAAAAAATACTCAGAGACCATCTGAAATATTAACGAATAGCTGTTCGCAATATATTTTATACTACAGCCTCACCTTATATGTGTTTATGCTTTTTGTGTGTTTAGCTTATATTATAGTAAAGATTCATAGTGATAATTCACAACATAGTGTCATCAATAGCACTACATCCAATTAAAGAAAGTATAAGAATAGATAGATATGGATAGGGAAAATACAGTTCTAAAAATGAAGAAAAAATGGTACAAGTCTAAAATGTGCATATCTGGGGTGATATTCTGTCTGTTATTATTAGCATTAATTACTGTATATCTATTAGATGTGTTCTATCCCATGGAAAAGTTGATCACAACACCAACAACACCTGCTACAATACCTGCATACACTTTGTCACCTGAAGAAATAGCCCAAAGAGAAGATATGCACCACAATTCCTTTGTGACTTTGATGCATCATACCAATAAGATATTAACAAGGGGAGATTGCTGGATATGTTTGCAATTCCCAGCTTCTGTAGACCAAAGTTTGCCCCTGGTTCAAGTCCCACTACCGTTTGCAGCATCCTGTTATGCCATTTACATAACAATAGTAAAAATAGAACTGATAGCTGTTTTGCAGAATTTAAAGAAAAGCACTGCTGGTGCAGGGACAACTATGGCCCCACCCGCAGGAACATTATATAACAAATATATGGCAGATATTCTGACACTAGGGAACTGCACGGAAGTGACAGAACCAAATGCAACATTTCCCCTGTCTGACATCTTTACTCCGCTCTTTCCAAATAAGAATACAAGCATTAAGATAGCAGGCCCATCAAAAGAGGCAAATAAGAATATACAATTTTTGAAGTTAAAATTAAGAAAACACAACGCAATAGGGAGTATATGTATTAAGAGTAATGGGACCTATCAGGTGGGAAATAGCACAAATTGTAACATGACATTTGAAATGACGGCCGGAAATATTAGCATTCCACTTTACGTAGGTGACTCAATTTATTTCATTTGTGGAGAGAAGGCTTATACATGGCTTCCAACAAATTGGGGTGGTTGTTGTCACCTAGGTTTTGTATTACCTGCTATAGCAATAAAAGACACAAAAGAAGTACGAAGGGACATGCAAAGACATGCACCACGGCGAGACAGGAGAAGTGTGGATGTGGATCAAAGAAATACAGCATCACAGATAGCGGGTGACATATTTAAAGGAGTGATACCATGGATTGGTCCAGCTATCAACTCCAGGGATATACGTAGATTATCCAGGCTACTAGAAGCAACAATAAATGAAACAACAAGTATACTTGAAAATATTACAGTAGAGCTTCAAGCTGTGAGATTAGTTTCGTTACAAAATAGAATGATTCTCGACATGATGCTAGCAGAAAGGGGAGAAGTCTGTGCAATTATAGGGGCGTCCTGTTGCACCTATGTCCCGGACTCCTCTGTTACTGTCAGGGAAGCAATAAAAAGATTGCATCATATAGGTGTAGAAGCACATCAGGATTCTGGTACATGGGATATAGGAGGTTCACTTTGGAGTTGGTTGAGCGCATGGGGTTGGAAGATAGGAATGGTGTTCATAACAATTTTCCTACTAATAATAGGCTGTTGTCTATTAGTTAATTGCCTGCCAATGTGCTGTCAACTATTGGGACAGCTGACAAAATGCCAAGTGAGGAAAATAAAGGAAAAAGAAAGGATGCTGATGCAAACAGTCACTACTGAGTTAATGAACATAGACATTTCTGACAATGATAAGAATGAACAATATAATTATTAAATTGTGATATGCTGCGTGATGAAATTATTTTAAAATGAGGTTCAAAGGGTCGATTTGTAAAAGATGAAAAATTAGTTGGCCCTTTGTTGAATGAAAATATTAAAATTGAACCGTAGTTTATATTAATTTCTGTCTTTTAACCTGCTTGCAAATAAAATGAGCCCACTAGTCATAATGAAATGTTGCTCCATGGTGCACAGCTGGTGCACAGAGGGTTAAATTAAGTTGTCTGAAATTCAGCTGAAACCAGAAAAGAATGACAAGTGAACATGAACGTGCCCATTCTGCTGTAGCTCCAAGTTGTTTAATGATTCACTAGCCTTTCACCTATGTACAGAGCCAGTTCAGTCAGTTCAGCGAGCCCTTTCTAGGAATCGTTCGCTGACCTAGGACGTGACAAATTTGGCCTGCCCTTGCTCGGTTAAGTGAAGAGGCGAATAGTTTGCTCAGCACAGATAGCAAGTGCGTCATTTGTGTGGGAAAGCAGAAAACACGGGCCTCTGCTGATAGTAGATCAACATTGCATATTGACATTTCAAGATAACCGGCCAAGGCAAGGCTGAAAGTCAGGAGATGGTGGTTTAAAGATTAACCTGTAGCTGCATGGCCAGATGCGTCGCAAATAATGTAAAATGTGAACGTAGACATATTTCTGAAATGCACCTTGATACTGTAATGTACACGTGGACCTAATTCTAGCATGGTCACACCATGATGTAATAGTTAATTAATAACATGCCAAGAGTCTGTGAACGTATATAAAGACTGATTTCTTTCTGTAACACCAGATCACTTTGCACTCCTGCAAATTGTCTCAGCTGCAGCTTTATTGGCAATAAAGCCACTTTCTTTTGAAACCTTGAATGTGCCCTTCTTCTTGTCCCTATTAATACATTTTTTTGCTTTAACAGTCCATCCTGTCTGAGTACGCAATATCCGTCGGGATTGGCGGCACGGAAGTCAGGTCCAGGAGAAGGGTCACCCCAAGTTTTAGTTATGAATAGGAGGTCTATGTTGTGGTTGGTTAGTAGATCGTGAATTTCAAATTTGTGCTTGGGAGGGGAACGTGCATTTATAAGGGCAGAATAAATGTGTTCAGGGTTAGAAGGTAGGGGGTGAGAACTGGAAAGTGGGAACAGGGTGGGTAGAACCAGCTTGAACCAGCTGTTTGGGGATCTGGAAGATGATTTATTGGCAAATGAGTCCAAGCTGAAGTGTGGGCAGTGATGAGTGTTTGTGGTATTGTTGAAGTCCATAAGCTGAGAACTTGTATAAGATAATAGCTTTTTGCCAATAGTTGGTATTGGAGGGCCAGGGAGACCGGCCCTGGGCCTGGTGGGGGCGCGGACGGGCGCAGACTAGCTTGCCTTTGGCGCGCCTTTGGTGCGCCAGCAGCGTGCCCGCTGCGCGCGTCCGCTGCATGTTGAGAAAGGCATGTGTTTTTAAGGTTGCGGTAGGTCAGCTGCTAGACTGCTGACCTCCGTTTTCACCTGAAGTGTGTGGGGGACACTTCTGGTGGTTGCAATGATTGATCCCTCCACGCAATCTCAATAATCAGTAGGGGACTGGGGGAGACGAGAGAGAGGTGAGCAGAGTGAAATTAAAAAATGATTTTTAATATTATTTTAAAGTGCAAATGACATACAACCATTCGGAAGCCCTTTGCCAGGCGCTTCAGATGGGAGCAGCGAGCGTGTTGCTTCCGTACCTTTGATTAGAGTTAAAAACAGCTGCGCGTTGAATATATTTTAAAGTGCAATTGATAATAAAACAATGTAGGAAGCCCTTTTCCAAGTCGCTTCAAAACGGCAGTCGCTGCGTTATGTTATAGTAAATTTATAACGTGTACCGATACTCACGAGTGTCCTGGCGCGGAAATTGACTGGGATCGGAAGCGAAAAGTACATTAGATGAACTGACTAAAAAGATGTATTTTCAAATGCTTTTTAAAGAGTTGAAACTCTTGGATGAGTTGCAGGTCAGGGGGAAGCAAGTTCCAGGCAACAGCGGCTTTGACAGAAAGTGACTGGCCACCCAAGCGAACTCTGCGTAAGCGCGGGATAATCATCCGGCGGAATGAAGCAGATCGCAGAGGACGGTTCAGGACATAAAAAGCGAACCTATTCCTGAGATAGGAGGGACCTGAGCCATGAAGGGCCCGGTGAGCCAGAGTAATTGCTTTAAACTGCACTCGCTGGGCGACCGGCAGCCAGTGCAGTTCACGTAGGTACTGTCGGGCGCTGGATCTCCTCGGAGCATTAAAGAGGAGTCTTGCCGCTGCATTCTGAATGATTTGAAATTTCCGCAGAAGATAGCCGAGCAGACCTATAAATAAAGCATTGGCATAGTCCAGCCTCGATAGGATCAAGGCTCGGGCGATCGTCTCTTTGGCCACCTGCGGAAGCAGAGGAAAAATTTTCCTGAGTGCCTTGAGGGTACCAAAACAGACTCCAGTCAGTTTTTTTACATGGTCAGCAAACCGTAAATCCTCGCTGGACCAAATCCCCAGATTTTTGGCAGGTCCTTCCACCGAGCGAGGGCTAGGGAAGTCAGGAGGCAAGAGGTGATGTCTAAAATCCGGTGGAAACTGACCACACAGGAGGACCTCAGATTTATCCTCATTACATTTGAGAGAGGCTTGGGCTAGCCACCGGAATACAGACGTTAGACACTTCTGGGCAGCATCAGTGGACAGGTCTGAGCCCCTCCAAGTGAATAGTAGCTGCGTATCATCAGCATACGCTATCACTTTTGCTCCCAGCGACTCAGCCAGGTAGACCAGCGGTGTAAGTATACGTTGAAAAGCAGGGGACTTTAGGTGGAACCCTGTGGAGCCCCTGTAACCAGGTTCCTGACAGAGGAAGCACATGGGCCCATGCAGACCTGCTGCAAACGAGAGTCCAAAAAGAATTTCACCCATTCCCAGACCAGGCCCGAAATCCCAATCGCCGATAACCTGGAAAGATAAGCTGGTGGGGCACCGTGTCGAAGGCGGCAGAGAGGTCAAGCAAAATCAGGGCCGCCCTGCCGCCCCCATCCAGACACTCTCTGATGGCCTCCGACATTTCTACCAGGGGCGTCTCCATTTTATAGGCAGACCGAAATCCGGACTGAGCGGAATGCAAAGTGCCGGATGTCTCCACAAACGTCTGCAGCTGCCGAAAGGCAGCCTTCTCACAGATTTTGGTCAAGGCAGGTAACAGCGAAATAGGTCGGTAGTTGGCAAGAACTAGAAGGTCCAGAGAGGGTTTCTTCAGAAGAGGGAGCAGTTTTGCATGTTTCCATCGGATCAGCACCTCAGCCGTCTGAAAAGACAGATTGACAATATCAGCTACAACTGGACAGACCTCTTTGGCTACGCGGGCTAAAACTTGGGCCAGACAAGGGTCCGAAGGAGAGCCAGACTTAAGAGAGCCAAGGATGGCCAAAATGTCGGCCTTACCAAAGGGCATAAATGAAGTAAGCCTAGCGGAGACCGCACAGGGAATTTGGGGGAGCCCCAAGGAAGTGGTCTCCTCCTGACTAAGATGAGAACCTACACTATCCTGGATTTTTAGTATCTTGTCCACAAAGAAGGTGGAAAGGTCGTCACACCATCGATGGGAAACCGGTAATGATCTTTGTTCAGCACAAGGAGATAAAAAAGCTCTGGACAATAGCAAAGATCTCCTTGCCGTGTGTTACTTTTAAATGAAATCACATCCAGTGCGCGTTGAGAAAGGCATGTGTTTTTAAGGTTGCGGTAGGTCAGCTGCTAGACTGCTGATCTTCGTTGTCACCAGAAGTGTGTGGGGGACACTTCCGGTGGTTGCGATCGATCCCTCCACGCAATCTGAATAATCAGTGGTGGACCAGGGAACACGCCGGGGGAGACGAGAGAGAGAGTGAGCAGAGAGAAATTTAAAAATGCTTTTTGTTATTATTTAAAGTGCAAATGACATAAAACGATTTAGAAGCCGTGTGCTACTCTGTTACCTTCAAATGAAATCACATCCTATATATATATACCATAGTCCTGAAAAACTATTCAGTCAGCCAGGATGCTCCAAGGGAAACAGCTTGGACTTCTTATTCTTCTATATCCACAAGATTGAGAGACGAGCAGGTCCTAGGACCTCTCTTGGCCTGAAATATGTATTTATTTATCTATTTATTAGGGAGTTTTATATAGCGCTAGCCTGACCTGAGGGTATCGGAGAGCTTCACAACAGTTTTTGAGCAAGATTCATACAATAAGCAGTATTCTACATCTAGGTTCGGCAGCAGCATTGAGGTAGTGTGTGAGTCCTGAGATAACCTCATAGAGTGCACGCTGTCTTGGGGTTGATACAATAAGGCAGGATTCTACATATAGGTTCCGAAGTCCAAGTGTGCTGAGCAGCATTGAGGTAGTCCGTGAGTCCTGAGATAACCTCATAGAGAGCACCTTGTCTTGGGGTTGAACCAATTAAGGGGGGAGGAACAGTTGGGGGACGAATAGCAGGGAGGAGGTGAGTCTTAGAGCTACAATGTCAGGAAGAGACGACGAGCAGGGAATAGCGTATTGATGGCAGCTATCCATTCGGGAGGGAGCGGTTGAAGAAAAGGACTTTAAGTTGTTTTTTAAACTTTGTGAAGGACAAGATAGTTCTGATACCGACTGGGATGGTGTTTCAGATTTTGGGCACGTTTCCGGCGAGGGACCGTCCAGCAGTTTTTTGTTTGCATGTTTTCATGGGGATGAGTAGTAGGGTGCTGGAGTTCCTCAGGGTCCTTGTCTGACCAGCCCTCTTGAGTTAGGCAGCCAAATACTCAGGTTTACCTGAGTGCAGGGCTTTGTGTGTGAGCAAGGCAGTTCTGTAAATGGCACGCAGTTCGATTGGGAGCTATTTTAGTTCTCTGAGTGCCGGTGAGATGTGATTGTATTTCCTGATTCCAGTGACCATTCTAGCTGTTGCGTTGAGAGTAGTTTTGAGGGGTGCTAGGTGAGATTTTGTTGTACCAGTGAGGGTGGCATTCCCAAAGTCGAGTCTGGATAGCACCAGTGATTGGGTGGCTTGTTTGAGGTCGTTGGTTGGGATGAATGGTTTTATTTTGTTAAGTAACTTTAGGTTGACGAAGGCACTCTTTGCGGCGTTCTTGATGTGATTGGTCATGTCGAGATGTGAGTCTAGGTTAATTCCTAACAATTTAACGAAGTGGGTCAGAGTGTGATTGGCGTTAAGAGCATCCAAAGCTTTTAGCCATTCTGAAATATGAAGGTTCTCCTCTTTGTTGGAGATGAGGAGTATTTTGGTTGAGTTTTAAGTGGTTAAGCGACAGCCAATGTTCTTTTAGAGTGACATTTAGTCTGTGAATGTCATCAATGGAGGAGGTTTCTAGATAGATTTGGGTGTCATCTGCATAGAGGAGGAAAGGGATGTTAGCATTTTTAAGTAGGGTGGCGAGGGGTTCCATGTAAATGTTGAACATTTGAGGTGAGAGCACGGAACCTTGGGGGACACCCCTGTTGACAAGGTGTAGGTCGGAGGTAAAGCTTTTTTTTTAATCCTTTATGAGTGGCTGTGTAAGAAGGAGGAGAACCAGCGAAGGACCACCTCATCAGCTCCTACCCTATCTTGTAAAGCCTTGATGAGAAGTTAGTGATCAACCGTGTCAAAGGCTGCCGATAGGTCTAGCAGAATGAGGAGGCAGCATTGGTAGGTATCGAGGGATTTGTGGATGTCGTCTGTGATTTTAAGGATCGCTGACTCGGTGCTGTAGCCTTTTCTGAAACCCGATTGGTGGGGGTCAAGAAGGTGATGTTATCCATGTGCTGAGTCAGTTGTTGGAGGATGCATTTTTCAAGGATTTGGATAGGAGGGGGAGATTAGAGATGGGTCTGAAGTTATTCAGTTCCTTGGAGTCAAGGTCTGTTTTTTTTGTAGTGGCGTGACTTGGCCAACTTTGAGGCATTCAGGTATGATGCCGGTTCTCAGGGAGCTGTTAATGATCCTGCACCAGAACGGGGCTATGGAGAATCTCAGTTTTTTGGTCAGTTTGTGGGAATCGGGTCAAGGATGTGAGAGGCTGGTTTGGAGGTGAAGATCAGTTTGAAGATCTCGGTTTCCGGGATGGGGACGAAGGACTTCCTGGTTGTTGTGGGGTGCTTGGGTGAGTTATCTACTGTCATAGGAGGCAGGTATTTGCAGACAGGGTTGACGTTGATGTCCAGTGAGTGCTCAATCCTGGTGATTTTGTCTTCGAAGAAGTTGGCAAAGTTTTCACACAAGTCTTTGGAGGCCTGTAGGGAGGATTCCGGGGGTTTTGAGGTTTGTTGTCTAATGATTTTGAATAGTTTGTTGGACCTGTTTTTTGCATTGTCCAGGGTGTCGCAGAAGAAGGTGGATTTTCCGCTGCTGCTAGTTTTTTTGTATTTTCTTTGGGCTGCTTTGAGTTGTTCGAGTAGGCTTGAGGAGGGGTTGCTCCTCCATAGTCTTTCTGTAGCTCTTAGTGGTCTTCTTTCATTGTTAATGTCTGTGTTGAACCAAGTTTTGGATGGGATGTTCCTCTTTTTTTTTAGTTTCAAGGGGGCTTCTTGATCTAGAATGGATGTCATGTTTGTGTTGTAGAGTTCTGTTGTGGATAGATCATCCGTGGAGTCAGAGAGGAGAGAGTTAACCCTTCCCTCTAGGTCAGTCATGTTAATCTGGGTGAAGTTTCTAGTCCATTTAAGAGGGCCTTGGGTGGGGGGTTTAGGTGTGATAGGCTGAGTGAGGTGGAAAAGGATTAAGTGGTGGTTGGACCAGTCCACGGGCAGGGTGCAGTCTATCGTGACAGTGCTGTGCTGGGCCATAATGGCGTCTAGGATTGCTCCTTTGTTGTGGGTTTCCTCTAAGCAGTGTTGGGTAAGGTATGTAGCTGTGAAGCAGCTCCTTCAGGTTCTGGATTATCAGGTTGTTTTCCTCATTCCAGTGAAGATTGAGGTCGCCCAGAATAAGGTTGTTCATATCTCGGAGAGAGCAGTGGGCAATCAGGTCAGACAGTTCTTCAGTGAATGTGGTGGTGTTGCCTGGGGGTGGTAAATGAGGTGTCAGACGAGTGTTTTATTGTTGATAGTGTTAATGTCAACTGTTAGGCATTCAAAGGTGTTGTAGATGAAGGAGTCTATATCTGCCACAGACATATTGTTTTTGTGGATGATGGCTATGTCTCCACCTCTTTGATCTTTCCTATCTTTGTTGGTGATAGCAAAGCCAGGGGGGACAAGAGTATCCATAAGTGGAAATGAGGAATCATTTAGCCATGTCTCAGTGATGAATGCTATGTCTACGTCATGGGTGAGAATGGATTCCGCTAGCTCTTTGGCATGCTTGGTGGCTGATCTGCAGTTTATGAGCATGCAGTTAGTGGGGGTGTCTTTGTTGTGTGCTTTATCGTTTGGGGGACCGTGAGGATGGTGGTACATGTGGCCGGGGGTCTAGGGGATTTCGGAGGGGCCTGTTGTCTTCCCAGTCCGGTGATCACCTGTATTTTGGATTGGAGGGTGGCAGCAATAAGATTGTCATACGAGGTAGCGAGAGCTGCTGCTTCACTCGCAGAAGTGTCATCTCTAGTTCTTTTCGGTCTCTGTGTCTGATGAGAGAGGGGAGTAGAGATCCCTTCTGGATGGGAGCATTGGGAAGCATCTGTTGAGAGAGAGAGGGGAAGGAAGGGTAATAGTGTGACTTTAGGGGTGCGGCGAGGTTGGTAAGGCTTGCACTAAGACCCTGGATTATGGTGGTTATTTGGCTTTCAAGCAGGGTGAGCCGCTGCCCAGTCTCTATGTCGGTGTGGGTGTTCTGTGCAGGAAAGTTAAATCTGGGGGGAGAGCCTAACGTAGTTAAGTTGCCCTTTAGCGGGTGAGGTGTCCGTGTGGGATCTAGGCGGGTTGGTAGTGCGGGGAGGCGGGGCCATGTTGGGGCGTATATGTTAAATCCCATGAGGGACTGGGGAGGGGGTTAGAAGTCACAAACTGTGTGTTGAGGTTGTTCGAAGTGGGTAGGGAGGAAAGGGGAGTGGGGGTCAGGAGAGGGTGGTTGCCGGAGGGGGGTTGAGGATTTTTTTCTCTCTAGTAGTGTTGGAGGTGGTGTCTCGCAGTGGGAGGCAGGTGTTATTACTAGGGTGCACCGGAATGGTGAGTAGGTTCTGTTGGCGGTCGGGTTCTTCAGGGAGAGGAGGATGGGTGGACAGGGGAGGGGTGCGTGGGAAGGGGAAGTCTGGAGGGATGGGAAGAGAGCATCAAAGATTTCCTGATTGTCATTGTTGGCTGGTATCAGGACTTTGTCAATGGAGTAGATGGTCGCAGTGGTGTTCCCATTTCGCCTAGTGTGGTTAGGAGCTGAGAAAGTCTATTTGCAGCTATGGGACGTGTTAGTCATTTTTGAGATATTGAGTTGCGATCTTATTAGAGAGTTCCATGTATCGGGTCTTTCAGTGTGGAAGATGAGATCCATTTTTACTTGTCTTTTGGAGGCGTAGTGATAGATGTCCACGAATAGTGATGCAGGATGTTGTCTGATCAGTTTTTGTTTAAAGGTTTTTTTGCTTTAGGTGAGATGTTAGGGGGGAAGCTGATCGAGAAGGAGTTTGGGCCGTGCAGTTTTAAGTGGTTCGCAGAGGCAGGGTTGGAGTAGGCTGATGTGGCGTATGGCGTATGACTTAGTGACTAAGTTGGACGGGGCAGGCACCCTATAAGGAAGGGTGGGCTAGAGTTTCCAGAGCCATCCGTAGAGGGGAAAGTGCGAGTAGTACAGAGATTTTGTGCTGTTGCTCTAGGGTTGGTTGTTGACTCTCCAGAGCATAAGGCTGAGGGTGACTTCTAGGAGGTCATAGAAGGTGAGGTATCTACAGACAGGGCAGCTACAGACTTTGCAGCTAAAAAAGTTCCACTCACCATACCAACACAGTTCCGGCCTGCTTAGTTAGAAGTTGTTTAACAGCTGTGGCATATCAGAGGGCTCCCGACCCCAAATCTCCATATGGCTGTGACTCAGCACTGGGAAAATGAGCGCTTCGGGATCTTGATAAGAGGGATCGGAGCTTTGCCATTTGAAGGTCAGGCAGGCTTTGCAGGAGGAGGGAAACATCCTCATATTTCTTGCAGTTTTGATGTGGTTGTGAAAAAGGGAGCAGTTAGTACAGTTCCAAGATGGCCGACTCTTAGCTTTACAAGCTTCTGCTTATGTGCTGGAAGTCCTATTTTCCTTTTAAGTTTCCAGCGTGGGTTCTTCTTCTCTGGAGAGATGGGAGCTAGCACCTTGCTTATTGGTCCCACTTTAATGCTATGGTTGTGCCACATACCCAGACTTTTACCAACTACATCCTCCCCCTCTCCTCCACTTTGAATAACCAGCTACCCCCTGCTGGGCACAATTAGTTCTCTAAAGGCTGCCTCACTAAATTCTTGACAATCTAAGAATAAAAAAGAAAGCTGTAATTTAGACATTGTACATTTTTACAGGAATAACAGTAGAAAATAACAGCTGTCAGATTGAGGCATGAGATTCTAACAAGGTAATAGTATCCTAAGGGAGAAACATTCACTGCATAGACACAATTACAGACAATTTTCAGGACTGTTCTTCTGGGTTTAGGTAGGTAGGGGCCAAGACCTAAAAAATCACCAACAGTTCAAGTTCACCTGCCCTGGGTAGTCCAGGTGCAAAGGTGCTTTACGTGGTGGCAGCCTCCAGCACTACACGCTAAAGTCAATGGGTAGGTACCTGTAAGAAAAGGCTGCAAAGAAGACTGGCGGAAGAGTCTGGCAGAACCCATGGGGAGAGCTCCCCTCTTGAGGGTTTCAGGACCACAGAGACACCATCATTTTATACAAGCCTGGGCTGGTAAGTACAGATGCAGAGCTATTTTGTCCAGCGAGTCGGTGAGTTAGAGGCTCTCACAGTTCTTTGCGTACCAGCAGAAGAGGGAAATGAAGCACAGCCAGGGCCCTCTTGGTGTGGAGCTGGCATCTCTCAGAGTCCCTCTGCATGCAGGTAAGTTTTGACAGATGTGGCGTTCAGACTGAACACAAACATGCCTTGATGCTTGTAACTGGATCCAGTATCTCAGGTATTGGTGCAGGGCGGCTCCTAGGGTTCCTGGCATCCCCAAACATGGTAGGGAGATGGATCTGACCTCCTAAAGCAGCAAAGAGATCTTTTTGAGGTGCTGCTCAATTGGCCAGGGGGTCGACAGAACGCTGTACCAGGCAGCTGCAGTCTGTGCTTGCTGGTGCATGGAAGTGGCTCCTCCACTCCAAGGAGGATGTTGCTGGGTCAAGAAAGTGCTGGGCAGACCTCCAAGGGTTTCCACTTCTGGATGAGTTGGTTTCGGTGACTGTCAGGCGAGCAGCAGCCAGGCAGGGTTTTGTGCAAAGTTAGGAGTTGTCCACAGTTCACACGTCTTTGGCTCTTCTTTGTCCTTCTTCTTTCAGGCAGACAAATCTGAGTTCCTGGTGACAGGGGCCACCCAATCACTAAATTTAGGGGTGTTAAGTAGAGTGAAGGGTTTTAGCCAATGGGCTATTTACCCCTAGGGTTCCTACACCCCCTATATGACAACTTCCAGTAGGTGGTGGGGATAACCCTTTCCCAGAGTTCCTAAATTCACCAAAAATAAGATGGTAGAACCCTTCTTTCATGAAGTAGATCAGGTAGCCCACCTTAGGGTTGTGACTAGCATGGAGGTGCAACACGCCTACTGCACAGCTAATTTCCCAACTGTTGTGGTGCCAAATAGACCTCAGGTCAGAGGGTGGCCTCTCCCTGATCTGGGGGAAGCTGAGGTCACATATCAAAGGTGGTAGGGTATTTGAAGCCCCTGGCGTTGATATGCTAAATCGCTAGCCATCCTGCTGGAGGAGGTGTGAACACCTTCCTCCAGAGCAGGCATTGTTTCTGACCTGAGAGAGCATGGGCTTTCACCTGTAGGGGGTCAGGCATTTGTCTGTGGTAGCAGGCAGGACAATACCAGTCAGCCAGCACACTAGATACCAGTAGGTTTTTTAGGGGGCACCTCTAAGGTGCCCTCTGGGTGCATGTCATAATGCATCTAGTACTGGTGACAGTCCAGATGTATTAAGACAAGGTGTTTGGTACCAAATATCAGAGGTTTCAATACAGCCACTTCAGTTGTACCTTCTAGTAATTACACTAGACAGAACAAGGGCATAGCTGCTCATTCAGATATGCCCTCATATGTAATACAATACACTCTGCCTTAGGGCTATAAGGCCTGCTGTAGGGGTGACTTACATATATTACATGCAGTAAGAGTGCCATATTGTGTTTTCACACATGGTTTGCACCATGTCACACAGCCTGCAATGACAGCCTGCATGCAATTTGCACGGGGATCCCCTAGGGTGCAATAATACATGCTGCGGCCCTTAGGGACCCTCTTTAGTTCCCATGCCCTAGGTATCAGGAGTACCCTTAACTAGGGACTTATCGGGGTGCTAACATGTCTGCTTTACTCTCTTTCTATATATTTCCTGCACTTTTTCCCTTTTTCCCCTTTTGGGCTCTTTTCTTCACTTTTTTCCTTTTTCCCCTTTTTATGCCCGTTTCCCCCGGCTGCTGCCCCGTGACCCCTTCCCCTGGCACTACCAGAGCGACCGGCCAAAACCAGTCCCACTCCCCGCTCCTAACCTCCCAGCTGTCCAGCCCTCCCCAACCCCTACTTAAGGGCAGCCGCTGCGGGGACAGGCGAGCAATACCACTGACTCATTGTCAGTGAAATTGCTCTCCAACCCTCGCAGCTCCACCATCAAGTGAGGCCTTCCTGAGCCCCTGCACTCTCGAGTGGTGGTGTTCAAGGCCCTCTTTCACTGCAGGTTATACATGCGCCTCATCCCTGGTGGTCCGGTAGAACCCTGACTACTTCTCTCGCTCTGCTTTTCCTCTCCTTTTCTCTTCCGTTTTTACTCATTTTTCAACCTCATTTTTTATTTCACCCATTTCACTCTTTTTCTATTTCCTTCACTTTTTGCGCTCTTTCATTCACTTCTTTCCTTTTCCCCCTTTTCTGCCCTTTTTCTCCGCTGCTGCTTTCCGCGTGGCCCCTCCCCCCCAGCACGACCAGCGTGACCAGCCCAAGCCAGTTCCCATTCCCGCCTCCCAGCTGTCAAGCCCTCCCCAATCCCTACTTAATGGCGTCCACTGTGGGACAGGCGAGCAAGACCACAGACTCATTGTCAGGGAAATTGCTCTCCCACCCTCGCAGCTCCACCATCAAGTGAGGCTTTCCTGAACCCCTGCACTCTCGAGTGTTGGTGTTTGAGGCCCTCCTTTACCCTTAGGTTATACCTGTGGCTCATCCCTGGTGGTCCAGTGGACCCCTGACTCCTTCTCTCGCTCCACTTTTCTGCTCCATTTTTACTCCTTTTTTACCCTCATTTTTATTTCACCCTTTCAATCTCCATCTATTTCCTTAAATTTTTTCCTTTTTCCCCTATTGCGCTCTTTTTTTCACTTTTTTCCTTTTCCCCCTTTTGTGCCCGTTTTCCCTGCCGTTGCTGCCCCCACGGCCCCTCCTCCACAGCATGACAAGCACGAATGGCTGAAGCCAGTTCCCCTCCTCGCTCCCGCCTCCCAGCTGTCCAGCCCTCTCCGACCCCTACCTAATGGCGGCCGCTGCACAGCCGCGCACCAATGGCAAGCCTGTCTGCGCCCGTCCGCGAACCAACCGCGACCATTGCAAGGAACCCTGGACCACCTGGACCTCCGCACCGCCAACGCTACAACCCAGCGGCACTTTAAAAAACAACAAATGCAAGCTAGCATCACCAGCCGACACCCACAGACCCTTCAGCTGTCACCGCTGCCGACACACGTACAGCACCGCCAGGAACACGGACCCAGCACAACCTGACCGCAAGAACCCAACCGAACCAAAGACCCTGCAATGCATCCTCCTCAACATTCGATCAATCCACAAACACGCCACAGAAATCTGGGACCTCCTCGACAGCACCACCCCAGATGTAGCATTCTTCACAAAAACCTGGACTAACACCACATCAGGACCAAACATCACCATCGCCATTCCCCAAGGATATAAGATCTCCCGGAAGGACTGCCCCAACTGCCAGGGAGGAGGAATTGCAATTGTCCACAAATCCACCCTCCGCCTGAGCAAACTCCCTGAAGAGCCCAAAGACCTGATGGAACACCTTACCTTCAAGATACAGGCCAGCCCTACCACTACCCTCCAGGGAACCCTCATCTACCGACCCCCTGGGCCCCGCGGACCATTCACCAACTCCATCACTGACTTCATCCCCCCGCAACACAAGTTACTTACCTTTGGTAACGATATATCTGTAAGAAACATTAGTTAGTGTTAGATTCCTTACCTTAGAATATCTCCAGACATCAGACTGGATCAGGAAAGTTTTCATCAGCAGTAGCCTTGCGCGTCGGTAGGCGTCGTCTGCGGCTCCGCCTCCGTCGTCGGTGTCGTGATCGCCGGGATGACATCGTCGGAGTACTGTACATGTACGTGTATTGAACTGACGCCGCTCTCGCGCACTGGCATCACTGTACATAGCTTTCCGCTCCAGGAACACAGAGCCATGATAGAAACCGACACTGGTGCCATGAAACTAGGGCCCTCAAGGGATGTCCTTAACCCTAGATATCGGTTCGCAGTACGGGGAGGATGGGTGGTGTGGTAAGGAATCTAACACTAACTAATGTTTCTCACAGATGCACAAGTTACTTACCTTTGGTAACAATATATCTGTAAGAAACAGTAGTTAGTATTAGATTTCTTACCTTAGAATATCCCCAGGCGTCAGACTGTATCCAGAAACTTTTGCGTAGCAGTACCCTTGCGCGTCGGTAGGCGTCGTCTGCGGCTCCGCGTCCGTCGTCGGCGTCGTTGGCGCCGGGATGATGTCGCCGGAGTACTTAGACGCCGCCATCGCGCGCTGACGTCAGTTCTTATACACAGCTTTTCTGCGCCAGAAACGCAGAGCCATGATAAAAACCAACACTGGTGCCATGAAACTAGTGCCCTGAAAGGGGATGACCTTAACCCTAGATATCGGTTCGCAGAACGGGGAGGATGGGTGGGGCGGTAAGGAATCTAATACTAACTACTGATATATCGTTACCGAAGGTAAGTAACTTGTGCATCTGAAAGAAACAGGTTAGTATTAGATTCCTTACCTTAGAATAGATATCCCAGCAATACCAACCCAGGTGGTGGGTCTGCGAACCAATTATCACAGCAGAAAGTCCTGGAGGACGGAACAGCCAAAGAAGCCATCCCGCCGGACTTCGCTGTCCAGGCAGTAGTGTCTTGTGAATGTGCGCAGAGAGGCCCACGTAGCTGACTGACAGATGTCCTGCAAGGGGACTCCCTGGCCCTGGCCCAGGGCAGTGGTAGCCGTCGTGGCCCGAGTAGAATGGGCCCTCAGCCCAACAGGAGGCTCCTTCTTAGCCAAAGAGTAGCATGCCTTGATGCACAACACGACCCACCGAGAGATGGTCCGTTTGTGCACCGCCCGTCCCTTCTTAGCGCCCACGTAACCAACAAAGAGTTGGTCATCCACCCGGAACTGGTGTGTGCGATCCAGATAGTATAAGAGCACACGTTTTGGGTCCAGATGGTGGAGCCACTCTTCCTCTTTAGAGGGATGCGGAGGCTGAAAGAAGGTGGGCAAGGTGATGGACTGCCCGATGTGGAAGGCTGTGACTACCTTGGGCAGGAAAGAGGGTCTTGTCCGCAACACAACCTTGTCCGGATGGACAGAAAGGAAAGGAAGCTTGGAGGAAAGAGCATGGAGCTCACTTACTCTCCTGGCAGAGGTGATGGCAACCAGGAAAGCAGTCTTAAGTGTAAGAAGACAGAGAGGACAGTTATGAAGCAGCTCAAAAGGAGCGCACATCAGGTAGGACAGAACCAGGTTCAAGTTCCACTGGGGCATCACGAAAGGAACAGGGGGGAACATATGAGTGATGCCCTTCAAGAACCTATTAACAATCGGGGATTTGAACAAAGAAGACCGATCAGGTAGCCTTAAGAAGGCAGAAAAGGCATAAAGGTAGCCCTTGAAAGTGCCCAGAGCAGAGCCATGCTGGGCAAGAGAAGGAAGGAAGAGGAGAATCTCAGAAAGGGGGGCAGAGAGTGGATTCACAGCCTTTGCTGTGCACCATGCCACAAATCTGTTCCACCTGAAGGCGTATACCGACTTTGTGGAGGGACGCCTGGCTGCCAGAATCACATCACAAACTTCAGGAGGCAAGTCAAATGGCTTCAACTGTTGCAGCTCAATCTCCAAGCATGGAGGTGGAGACTGAACAGGTTCGGGTGGAGGACCGTCCCCTGCTGCTGCGACAGAAGGTCCTCCTGAAGAGGCAGACGAATCGTGGGATCGACGGACATGCTGAGTAGCTCGGGATACCAATATCTTCGTGCCCAGTCCGGAGCCACAAGGATAATTTGGGCCCGGTCGCGTCTGATCTTCTTCAGCACTCTGGGCAGAAGTGGTATAGGTGGAAAGGCGTACAACAGACCGCAGCTCTACTCGCGTCAAAAAGCGTCTCCGAGAGAGTGCCGCCTTGGAAATTCCACCGCACAGAACTGATGACACTGCGCGTTCTCTTCTGTAGCGAATAGATCTAACCAAGGGTCTCCCCACTGCTGAAAGATGCTTTGCGCCATGTCCGAGTTCAGACGCCATTCGTGATCCATCATGCACCGACGGCTGAGTTCGTCTGCCCTGGAGTTCAGGGAACCTGCCAGGTGTTGAACCACCAGGGTCATGCCCTGATGTTCCAGCCACTACCAGAGGCGCAGAGCCTCCTGGCATAGGGTCCACAACCCCATCCGCCCTGTTTGTTGCAGTACCACATGGCGGTGGTGTTGCCTGTGAACACCTGCACTACACTCCCCCGGACAGAGAGGAGGAATGCCTTCAGTGCAAGCCGGATCGCCCGCAGCTCCAGAAGGTTGATGTGGAGCCGGGACTCCGCCGGAGACCAGAGGCCTCTGATCTCCGCCTCTCCCATGTTGCCCCGCCAGCCCTGGAGGGACGCGTCAGTCACAACTACGTGCTCCGGTTGGGGTAGGGAGAGGGATCTGCCGCTGACCCAATCGCGGCCCGTGAGCCACCGCTGCAACTGTCTTGCTGTGCCCTCTGAGATCAAGACATGGTCGGACAAGTTGCCCTGACACTGGGCCCACTGAAACTTCAGGTCCCACTGCAGAGCCTTCATCCGCCACCTGGCGTGATGCACCAGAAGGATTCAGGAGGCCATCATCCCCAGAAGCTGCAGCGTCAACCTGACCGAGACTCGGGATAATGGCTGAAAGATCGGAATCAGAGCCTGAATATCCCGAACCCGCTGTTCGGGAGGATAAAACCGAAACTGCGCAGAGTCCAGAACTACTCCGATGAAGAGGAGCTTTAGGGAGGGACTCAGGTGTGACTTCGGCACATTGATGGAGAACCCCAGTGAATGCAGGAAGCCGGCCGTAGTCTGGAGGTGGGAGGTGACTGTTTGGGGCAAGCCTGCCTTCAACAACCAGTCCTTGAGATAGGGGAAGACTGGAACTCCCGATCTGCGCAGATGAGCTGCGAACACAGCCATCACTTTCGTGAACACCCAAGGGGCCCTGGTGAGGCCGAAGGAGAGCACGGTAAACTGAAAGTGCTTGTGGCCCACCATGAACCGCAGGTAACGCCGGTGGGCCGGCAGGACAGGAATGTGGAAATAAGCGTCTTGCAAGTCCAATGCTACCGTCCAGCCTCCAGGGTCCAGGGTAGCCAAAATCTGAGCTAAGGTAAGCATCTTGAACTTCTCCTTCTGGAGGAAGCCGTTGACGCTCCTGAGGTCCAAGATAGGGCGTAGGCCCCCTTTGCCCTTCTTGGGAACCAGAAAGTAGTGGGAGTAACAACCCCGTCCTTCTTCTGGGCCAGGAACGCGCTTGATGGCCCCGTTGGCCAAGAGGGCCATAACTTCCTCCTGTAGAAGTTGCAAGTGATCCCCGACATGAGGTGGTACTGTGTTGGCATGGCTAGAGGGGCCGCCTCGAAGGAGAGGGAGTAGCCCCTTTGGACGATTTGCAGTACCCACCTGTCCAAAGTGATGGTACGCCAGTGGAGCAGGTGATGGCAAACTCTGCCTCCCACTGGCGTGGAATGGGCCTGAAAGCTCGGACTTGGAAGGCTTTGAGGCAGATGCTGCGGGAGCGGATGTGGACTGACCGGCTCTCTGTCTCCCTGCTCCGCCACGGTGGAATGCATGTCCGCTGCCTCTTTGAGGTTGGTTCTGCGGCCTGTGGCTGGACGAATGTGCAGGGGTGCCCCTTCCTTGGCCACGAATGGAGCGAAAAGCAGAAGTTTGCTGGTGCTGGGCAGACTGGTCCAAGGACTTGGCCGTAGCCCTGGAGTCCTTAAAGCGCTCCAGTGCACTATCTGCTTTGTCGCCAAAGAGGCTCCGTCAAGATCCTCAAGCATTCTTGGACGTATTGAGTACGGCCTTCTTGGAGTAATTTTTTTTGCAACACTGGCACACCATTAACGGGTTGCCCACCGTATTGTTGTGGGTGTGTGTTTTTTTCTGGAAGAAATAGGTCCCCTCCTCGTCCGGATGAAGACCCTTAGCTGAGGACTCACTCAGCCTACACGCATTTGGGTCGAAAAGTCGACGATAATCCCCCTTCGGGCCTGCACCCTTGGTACCCCCTTCCCCCAAGCAAGGTAATAGATGAATTCCCACTATGACAAGGCAGAGCAAGGAATAATTTCTGACAGACAGATATGGGGCAACCCCATTCCATATGCTACGGATTTCTAAACCTTAGAATTATTACTAGATCAAAGAAACCGTTGTGTTCCCATATCTTTCTCTGACCCTCTTGGTCCTTTTTCACACGAGCACTCACTTTTATCACTCCTCTTGCACGCTACTTGGTAGTAACCCCCTCATAACATGTATAATTGTGTTCATGAATCAATGAGAACTCTTGCTGAAACAAATATTAAATAGTTGGATCAGCTCTAAGCATACCTGTGGTCACTTTGGTTTGTCTAATCATTTTGGGCTATTGTTCTCTCTTTCTTTTTCTTTTCCATTGCAGGATTTAAGCGCATGAAGAGAAATATCTGTGTTACTAATTATAACAACCAATTTGTAGAATCAACGTCTAGGACCATTTTGTCTGTACCAATTGATACCCAGGTCCTTTGAATTTTTTCTGGGTCACCCCATATATATTAATGGTTTATCCCACGGGGTCCTGTGGCGGCGGGACCAAAGTCGCCAGCGGCGCCAAGGCCAAAGCCGCCAGGAGCACAGGGCTAGGACCCCCAGTCCGACCCGCAGGGCCCGACGGCGGAAAGAGAGTCCTCATGGCCATGAGGAAGTCTTGAATCTGCTCCGGAGTCGCATTGAGCCCAGGGACCGGAGGGTGTGGGGCTGGATGCGACTGCACGGGCTCTACCGAAGCCTCATGGGTGGCGTCACCTGAACCCTCAGCCGAGTCGCGCGACTGGCGAGGAGATGTCGAAGAACAATGGTGTTTCTTCCACTTTTTCCCATGCCTCAACTTACCGGAGTGCGAGGACTTGGATCCCGACGAACGATGATGACTCCAGCTCCGCGACCGTTCCCTCGATCTCCTCTTCAACTGGTACCTCGAGCGGCACGGAGCCGATTGCCAGATCTCAAGCAGCTTACGGGAACGCTCCCGCCTAGCCTTCGACGTCAAGGCCTGGCAGTCGGGGCATGACTTGTCGTCGTGGTCGGCCCCTAAGCAGTAGAGACACCGACGGTGGGAGTCGGTAACCGACATCAGTCGGTGACAGGCGTCACACTGCTTGAAACCGGGCATCCCTACCGGCACCAGGAGTCGATGTTGACTCGAAAAAGATAGAAAAAAAATTCCAAAAGTTAGTAAAAAAATGACTAAGGGTATGCTCTTCCCGGATCTGCGCCTGCTGGCGCGGAAAAAAGAACTGGTGCAAGGACGGCATCTAAGTAGTCTGGCGACGTCATCCCAGCGATCACAATGCCGACGACGGACGCGGAGCTGCATACGACGCCTACCGACACGCAGGGGTACTGCTGACGAAAAACTTTCCGGATCCAGTCTGACGCCTGGGGGTTATTCTAAGGTATGGAATATAACTAACGTGTTTCTTTCAGATGTAAAGCATTTACATAGCATCAAACACAACTGAGGAGAGTGGAGAGGATGCTGCCTAACGGCTAAGGCGTTCAACCTCGAAGCTGGGGCTCCGGTTCGAGTCTCAGCAAATACACTCAACTTCCTGTGATTCTAGGTAAATCAATTAATCTCCCCATGCCTAACAAAAAAAATGAATGTGTCCTCGTGCAAAGCACTCTGATACCTTTGGGTCTATTTTGATCTAAATAAAACTCAAAGAAAAAAAAACTGAAATAAAAAAAAAAAGGAAATCTAACATCAATTTATAAAAATAGACTGTATTTTTATGGATTTTTAGAGACTACAACAAAAAAGATCCCCCGAAGATATGGAATTTATAAGGTATAGTAAATCAAGTTGTTTTACTCAATTGGGGACAAGAATTGACAAATTCAATGAATTTGACACTTAGAAATGTTTTCACTAAAAAGTTTGGGCTAACTGGAATGCAGTTGTTTAAAGTCATGTTAAGTGATCAACTCTAAAAGGGAGCCAGTCAGGTGGACCAGCAAGGTTCTCAGAAACAATTACTTCAGCAGGGGAAGCCGTCTCCAGTCAGTTCCAGGCACTTTTATCCTTTTCAGGGCTTTTCTATGGAAGTGGTCCTGATGCAAGGGGTAATGGATGCTGAAGATGCTCAAAGGATGCTCTGGATGCAATGCAATTCAGTCAATGGGGATCTTGCTGTGACTACTCCTTGGTGAGGGGGTGAGGTGGTGATGGTCTCAGGGTTACGTCTCTCAAAGTAGTCTCAGTGTTAGTGGAAGTCCAGTGGCCACTGGACCACCAGTTTCCCAGTATCATAGTCACAAGACAATCTTTCCTGGTCAATACCTCATACTCAGGTAGTTGCAGCTGCACTCCGATGACACTTAAGGGCTGAGTGAACTTGAGTGCAACTTTGTGCGTGGGGTTCTGGTGCCTGGTAGTATGCGTCAGAGGTTAGCAGTGGGTCAAAGATTTTGGGCTACCAACTTGCGCCAGCATGCTTCTCATCTCTTGTGTCCCTGTGCTGTGAACAGAGTTAAGCTTGCTGACGCTTGAAGTCTCTTGGCTTTGGCTGGGCTCTGGAAAACACTTCTCCTCGAGCAGGACATAGTGAGCACTGTCCCTCTTCCTTTGCTAGCCACCAGGTTCAGCAGATGCAGTCCAAGCCAGTGCAGCCTCTCTTGGCCTCTTCCATGGTGCAGCAGGGCAGTCCTTCCTAGATCCTTCTTACAGTCCAGTGAAAAATGTAAGTTCGGGGCACCACGGATAACAACTGATGTTCAGAAAATGCCCTCAGTGTAGGATGCGGTTGGTCGTCATCTGGGCATCCCAGGATGCACCATTTTGCCCACGTGCATGATGTCAGGACCCCTCACCTAGGATGTAGAGTTCTCTAACCAAACCCCGGGGTGTGGCTACCAAGGAGGCTACGTGCTCTAGCAAAATAGTGTTGCCAATTAGTTTTCCTTCTCATGTCCCTTCTGCCAACCTGTCTGTCTGAACAATGAAGAAGTGTTACCCATTTGCCCTTCAAAGGTGGTCCTCCTTTGAAATTCGCCTTTTGGGTCAACACCCTTGTGGCTGCCTGCAGGAAGGAGGTGACACCTCCGTCCAGAGCATGCCCCTAGTGCATCCTTTTTTGGAAGTCTTTAGCACATCTCCCCAGCAGGACAGAAACGAGTCTCAGGGACAGGACCCTGTGTGTAACGTGTATGGATACAGCAACTAAAGGCAAGAAAATGTCAACTTTTCTAAAGCGGCCCAATGCAACTTGCTACATTAACTTTAAATCAAGTAAGGCTCTTTGTAACAAGTTTCTTGAAACCTTGGATGGCCCACTTTGGTGGCCTGTTCTAGAGTTAGCACAGCTGAGGCGTCAGCATGTAACCTTGCACTCGCCAATTGGGTGACCAAGATTTTCCACAGTAAAAACAATAGTTCTACATTTTTAGGACTAGAACATGTAAAAAACGATCTGCCCATGGAATTTGTTGCACCCTGACTTAGGACTCAATAGGCCTACCATGGGGGTGACTTACACATATACCAGGGGGTAGTCTGGCTTTGCTGTTGCTTTAAATGGCAAAGTCAGGACAGATGTTAAAACTTCTCTACCTGTCTGCAAAATGATGGGTTAAGAGTCTCTTTTACTTGTGCCCTGCCCAGGGGGCATGAGTAAACGAGTGCTGCATTCACTGGGTGAATCATCTAATTTATGTGCCCTGGGTATCATTTACTAGGGAATTACAGTTAAGTTAGCTCAGCAAATTTGATAAAAGCCATTTCGACATACTTGTTTATGGGTAAGGGCACAGGCAATGAGGTCTGTTTAATGGGCCTCAGTGCGCTCTAAAATTAAAAAAACCAGCAGCATCGGTCCAAAAACCTGGGGGTGACCATCCATAAAGAGGTATTTTCTTACATAAGCGCTACACAATAACTGTCGGAATTACAATCTGAATTTTCTAAGATGTGAGACAAGTGAGAATGATCAAACACACCTTGTCTGAAGCATTAGGGAGCAATAATCACATTTACACCTTTTATAGTGGTGCTGAATGTTTTATGATGATAGATGTATTTATCAAAGGAGACTAGCTTGATATGACCGTTAGTTTTAAGACTCAAGTCGGTTTTGTCATGGGCACCTTATTGGTGAGATCATGAAGCCCTCACCCACCAACCTAGTTGGTGGCATGCTTCATCATCAGGCCCACCCAGTGACACCTAATGTGTCCCGGGTGTGCTGCGACGCCTGATTACAGCGGAGCTGGTATGTTACTGAGAGTGCAGTGTAGGGTGTTTAGGTGAAGTGTCGGTTAAAACGGCTTGGCGAGGGTCCCAGTACCCGAGGGTAAATTACATTTTAATAACTGGGCCACCGTCAGTGGTTAAAATAAGGCTAGGGGATGTTAGGGTGGCGAGTTACTACCCCCTACATCCATTAGTTGGTCGACATGTTTCAGCCAGTGCCTTAGATTACTCTGAAGATTACTTCACCCCACCACCTGAGAATCCGAACGCCTCTGACTCATCGGCTGATGATAGCTCGGCATCCAGTGACTCCAGCACTGGTTCATACAAACAGAGCGGCAGAGGCCGACGCGGCCAACGGTGGCCAAACACATGGCAGGGAGCCCAACAAGGACAATTCTACGGACTGCCCCACAACTTCGGCCAAATGCAGAACCCGTACTTTGGATACCTACCTATGTATCCTCCGGGCCCTATGCCACTCTTCTCAGGCAACCCCGGCTCCCACATTCCTTTTTTAGGACAGGGCAGAAGATCAAGAGGCCGGAGAAGACAAAACCCACAACAACCACAGGTGCAATGGGTCGAAGAAGGAAACCCAGTGAGTTCCAACACCCGCCAGAAGGCGAAAGACCAACCGATCAACAGCAAACAGTGACAAACACGACCAAATCATCTATGGTATTCAATTTATCGAACACACCCCTGACACCCAAGGAACAAACAGTGCTGGAAAAAAAACTTTAATTCGTCCCCACAACTAGACTTGACAAGTTCAAACTGCACGTGGAACTGGCAGAGTTCTTCAGAAAGTTAAAACTCTAGGCCTTCTTTGAGAAAACGACAAGGGATGACAAACTGGCCAATCAAAACCCAAACATCACAGGCCTAAATCGACCTTCAACCCGCCACCTTCCACAGTGCCCCCTGAAATCTCAACTTTTGAACTGGCAGTGTACAACGACATTGAAAAATTGAAACCAACTACCTACTTCAATAACCTATCAAAAGAAGATAGGGACAGAATCCAACGCCTAAAGAACAACCCCTCCATCATCATTAAACCTGCCGACAAGGGGGGAGACATTGTCCTCCTAGACAAAAAAGATTACGACACGGAATGCCGCAGGCTATTGAGTGACTCAAGGAACTACAAAAGACTTGAACAGCACCCCACTGATACACTGCAGAATACCACCCAGACACTAATAAAGGGTGCCTGTGATGCAGAACACATCTCCAAGCAGGAAGCCGAGTACCTCTGCCCCCAGAAAGTCAGAGTCCTGTACTTCTACACTGTACCTAAAGTACACAAAGGCAAAACTCCACCACCAGGCAGACCCATAGTGTCGGGCATCAGCTCTCTGTCACGCTACTGCGACTTTTTCCTTAACCCATTAGTCCAACAGATGCCCAGCTACATCAAGGACACCAAGCACTTACTACAAGTGATTGACAACACAGAATTCAACACAGACACCCAACTCCTGGTAAGACTGTACATTGAGAGCCTCTATACCAGCCTACCCCAGGACGCCACCATCAAAGTTCTCAAGGACGTCCTCATGGAGTCACCATGGCCATACCACACCCCCAGGGAATTTGTCATACAATGTGCCACATTGGCTCTGAAGGGGAACTATTTTGAATATGAGGGATCCTTCTACCTCCAGACCAATGGAACATCCATGGGCAGCGTTTTCGCCCCAAGCGTAGCAGGCCTCTACGTCCATCATTTTGAACACATCCACATTGCTGACAGTACAAACCCTTACACCAACCACATCCTCACATGGCGTTGATACATTGACAACATCCTCATGATCTGGCAGGGCTCACAAATAACATTGGAACAGTTCCTCACGTGGCTCAATGACAGAGGCCCATACCTGAAGTTCACCGGCACGAATCAACTTGCCTTCCTAGACTTAAACATCGCAGTCAAAGATGGGAGACTGACCACCGGATCACTGAAATAATATCGAGAGACAAAATATCGACCATCAAGAATATCGTTGACAAAATATAGACTGACAAAATATCGAGTTTATATCTACAAACAGGTAAGTACAAAAATATCGAGTTAAAAATATCGTTTACAAAAATATAGATATAAAAAATATCGACTTTACTAAAAACAATGTTAAATTAAATAATATTAAAAATTAATTACTAAAATATACTTAGAAATACTTAAGTTAACTTATAATAATTAAATAATTAATGAAAGTAAAAACAAAAAATAATTCATATTTCTTAAAACATATATATATAGTAACAAAATATAATTAAATAATAGCCAATATTATTAACGTACAATAACAAAAGTGTAAAAATTACTATTCCCACTCCAAAGAGTGCAAGCATAGGGTAAGCGTTGGATAGCGTAGGGGTTAAAATTACTATTCCCACTCCAGTGGGTGCAACAATAGGGAAAGCGTTGGATAGCGTAGGGGTTAAAATTACTATTCCCACTCCAAAGAGTGCATCAGTAGGGAAAGCGTTGGATAGCTTAGGGGTTAAAATTACTATTCCCACTCCAGTGGGTGCAACAGTAGGGAAAGCATTGGATAGCGTAGGGGTTAAAATTACTATTCCCACTCCAGTGGGTGCAACAGTAGGGAAAGAGTTGGATAGCGTAGGGGTTAAAATTACTATTCCCACTCCAGTGGGTGCAACAGTAGGGAAAGTGTTGGATAGCGTAGGGGTTAAAATTACTATTCCCACTCCAAAGAGTGCAACAATAGGGAACGCGTTGGATAGCGTAGGAGTTAAAATTACTATTCCCACTCCAGTGAGTGCAACAGTAGGGAAAGGGTTGGATAGCGTAGGGGTAAAAATTACTATTCCCACTCCAGTGGGTGCAACAATAGGGAAAGCGTTGGATAGCGAAGGGGTTAAAATTACTATTCCCACTCCAAAGAGTGCAACAGTAGGGAAAGCGTTGGATAGCGTAGGGGTTAAAATTACTATTCCCACTCCAGTGGGTGCAACAGTAGGGAAAGCGTTGGATAGCGTAGGGGTTAAAATTACTATTCCCACTCCAGTGGGTGCAACAGTAGGGAAAGTGTTGGATAGCGGAGGGGTTAAAATTACTATTCCCACTCCAGTGGGTGCAACAGTAGGGAAAGCGTTGGATAGCATAGGGGTAAAAATTACTATTCCCACTCCAAAGAGTGGAACAGTAGGGAAAGCGTTGGATAGCGTAGGGGTTAAAATTACTATTCCCACTCCAGTGGGTGCAACAGTAGGGAAAGTGTTGAATAGCGTAGGGGTTAAAATTACTATTCCCACTCCAGTGGGTGCAACAGTAGGGAAAGTGTTGGATAGCGGAGGGGTTAAAATTACTATTCCCACTCCAGTGGGTGCAACAGTAGGGAAAGCGTTGGATAGCATAGGGGTAAAAATTACTATTCCCACTCCAAAGAGTGGAACAGTAGGGAAAGCGTTGGATAGCGTAGGGGTTAAAATTACTATTCCCACTCCAGTGGGTGCAACAGTAGGGAAAGTGTTGAATAGCGTAGGGGTTAAAATTACTATTCCCACTCCAGTGGGTGCAACAGTAGGGAAAGCGTTGGATAGCATAGGGGTAAAAATTACTATTCCCACTCCAAAGAGTGGAACAGTAGGGAAAGCGTTGGATAGCGTAGGGGTTAAAATTACTATTCCCACTCCAGTGGGTGCAACAGTAGGGAAAGCGTTGGATAGCGTAGGGGTTAAAATTACTATTCTCACTCCAGTGGGTGCAACAGTAGGGAAAGTGTTGGATAGCGGAGGGGTTAAAATTACTATTCCCACTCCAGTGGGTGCAACAGTAGGGAAAGCGTTAGATAGCATAGGGGTAAAAATTACTATTCCCACTCCAAAGAGTGGAACAGTAGGGAAAGCGTTGGATAGCGTAGGGGTTAAAATTACTATTCCCACTCCAGTGGGTGCAACAGTAGGGAAAGTGTTGAATAGCGTAGGGGTTAAAATTACTATTCCCACTCCAGTGGGTGCAACAGTAGGGAAAGCGTTGGATAGCATAGGGGTAAAAATTACTATTCCCACTCCAAAGAGTGGAACAGTAGGGAAAGCGTTCGATAGCGTAGGGGTTAAAATTACTATTCCCACTCCAGTGGGTGCAACAGTAGGGAAAGCGTTGGATAGCGTAGGGGTTAAAATTACTATTCCCACTCCAGTGTGTGCAACAGTAGGGAAAGCGTTGGATAGCGTAGGGGTTAAAATTACTATTCCCACTCCAGAGAATACATTAGGGAAAGTAAATATTTCATATATTATTCAAAAATCTTAAAATGAACCAAAACAGAGAGGCCCTCCTCGAAACAATACCAAAAGAAAACAGAAGCAACCTATAACTTGCGATACCACTTACAATACAGCCTCCAATGAGGTAGCCAAACTCATCAAGAAAAATTGGAAAATTCTCAACTCCGGCCAGAGACAGTGGGACACACCACGTTTTGCTTACAAAAGATGCAACAACCTGAAGGACCAATTAGTGAGCACCCGCCCCAAAACGCAGAACACGCAAGGACTGAACACCATCCTTACCGCATGGGGACTTCACAAAGTCACATGCCATTACCCCTGTAATGACTTTAGAGTGTGTCATTTAACCACCCACTCCAAAACCCTGGCACCTAACAAAGTGTGGACTCAACGCAGCCACACTAACTGCAATTCATGTAACGTGATTTACCTCCTTACATGCACCTGCGGCCACCGATATGTCGGGATGACCGCCCGCAAAATGCGAACTAGAGTCACCGAACACAGAAGCACCATTAGGTGCAAGAAAAACATCAGCAAGCTAACCAATAATTTCATCACCCAGGGCCACACCCCTAACGACCTAACATGGACCATCATCGAACAACTCCCTGAACTGGCAGCTGACAATGAGAAAAGACTTCTAAATAAAGAACAACGCTGGATCTACCGCCTCTCCACGCAAACCAATGGCCTAAATGATGCGATCCCCTGGAACTCAGTCGCCCCCTAAACACCTATGCGCCGAATTAGACGCTACCATACACTTGCTGGTGCTCCAGTACTCCTATACTCATTCTAACCACCCTTCTCTCGCTTGAGATGAGGTCTGTCATCTAGGGCACTGACAACCGAGCATGCCCCATCCTAACCTGGCTGTCACACCACGACCTAGTCAGCGCACGACAGAGCCATACCTACCAGCTCAGAAAACCACAGGGTGCCTATTTAGCACCTTTCCTTGCCTCACAGGCAGCAGCCCCACTGTCCCAGCGCCTTTCCTTACCTTAAAGTAAGCAGTCCCCACTGTACTTTATACTCCCCAGTGTGTAAAACGCAGTGTGTAATACGCATGGAACAACTGCCCACATAGACGTGGCACTGACCTTGGACAGCGCCTCATTTGGACAACATTGTGTAAATGCAAGCTGTCCCCCATGTGTCCCCAGTACACGTACTATGAACTTACAACCTCAGGGCACATCGCACTAGGACAAAGCATGCGCAGGCGCGTCAAGACCTTCTTAGCCCACGCATGCACTTTTCACTCGTATACTAGCAGCGCTCCATAAATGCCCTAACGCCATAGTGCAGCAATGCTTTGAACACTTCAATCCCTCTACCCCCATATATGCATCTGCCAACATTGAGGATACTTTATTTTGGGCACCTGACAGCGGAACTAATACGGGAACATTGCACGCCGTTTCATCGCCGCACACGCGCAGATGAGTCCAGACAACAGCGCATGCACAATAAACTAGTGTATAGCACATCACGCATGAGCACACAACCACGGAAACACACGGGGAAGTCTCTCTTCACTTACTCCCCTCTCCAGGTGCCGATCGTTTCCTCATTAACAAGCATATATAAACGAGCATGATTCCTCAAGCTCATTCTACAGAAGAGATCGACGGCGGTGCAACAGGTCCAGGGCAGGCTCTGACTAGAAAGGCTGTGAGTATGACAACCACCAGGCAACACTCTGGGTAAGAGCTTTTTCCTCCCTACAGGTCTCTATCCCCAGTGACCAACATTTTTTTCTCAACAGGGTCACCCCCTACCGCTTCACTCCAGGAAGCATTGGCAGCTAAATCCTACCGTAAGAACTTTATACTTACGCCTCACCACACTATGTACTTCATTCTTAAGTGTGATACCCGTGTTTTAGCTACACCACGTCTAAAATAGATGCGATTTTCATCCTAATGGTACCACCAGTACCATTACACTTAAGCCGACTATAGTCCACCCACCATGCACTGTAGATCCGGCTTCTTTTGTATATGATTATGAGACAAGACGCCATTTGACTCTCCTTTCCCTACGTGTTTTGTCTATGTCCTAAATGTTTGTCTGTACAGGTATGCATGAAAAGGGAATCCCCCTCTCACATCTAGATAAACACCTTAGTGAGTGTAACACATAGTCTGCTTTACACTCCCCACTTCTTCTTTTTTACTTGCACCAACACTACTTCTTAAAAGGTCCTGAGGAAAGCCAGATTAATCTAAGGCATTGGCTGAAACATGTCGACCAACTAATGGATGTAGGGGGTAGTAACTCACCACCCTAACATCCCCTAGCCTTATTTTAACCGCTGACGGTGGCCCAGTTATTAAAATTGAATTTACCCTCGGGTACTGGGACCCTCGCCAAGCCGTTTTAACCGACACTTCACCTAAACACCCTACACTGCACTCTCAGTAACATTCCAGCTCCGCTGTAATCAGGCGTCGCAGCAAACCCGGTACACATTAAGTGTCACTGGGTGGGCCCGATGATGAAGCATGCCACCAACTAGGTTGGTGGGTGAGGGCTTCATGATCTCACCAATAAGGTGCCCAAGACAAAACCGACTTGAGTCTTAAAACTAACGGTCATATCAAGCTAGTCTCCTTTGATAAATACATATAATCCCTCGGGGACACGGACTAGCGGATGTATGACGTTACAACGCATATTTTTACCACGCATGCCTTTACAACGCGGTTTTTACATCGCAAACCGTTACAACGCATAACGCTTTGGGGTGCTGGATAGTGAATAGTTTAATTTAGTATTCCAACTCCAGTCCCCGTGGACACTAGGGAAGGTGTTGGATAGTAAATTAAACTTATTCCCTATCCTAGAGCGCCCCCCAGCGCAATGCGTTGTAATGGTTTTCGTTGTAAATACCGCGTTGTAAAGGCACTGCATTGTAAAAGTTTCGTTGTAAAGGTTGTTCACCCGGACTAGCTACCTAGTCCTCTCTTTCTCTCTTGATACGCGCATTATGATGATAGATATCAGCGGTTGTTTTATAGGGCTAGAGATGGTATTGGCCAAGGGATATACAGCACAAAAATTAAGAGCAAAGGAAGCACCCCACTAAATAAAATGCAAAAGAGGGATAAACAGCCGAAGCATAATGCAGAATCCTATGTGTGAAATAAGTTAGCGCCCACAAAAATAGAAGATATGGTAAATGGATGGATTTGCAAACTATACTAGACTGAATACATGAGGTGATGTATGCAGCCTCTGAATTTGTTAAACATCTGATTTATATTGTAGATATGCCTACATAATACTGAAAAATCAATAAAATGTTACATTGGGGAAAAAACAAGAAAAAGAGGTTGGAAGAAAAATCAGTTGTGGGCTACCAGAAGAGCCAAAGGTAGACAGTGAAAGAGGCAAATAAAAGTAATATCACAGTACAGCAGACACATATGCGAACACTGAATGATTAATACAAATTGAAGGAATAAAGGTCTCAGAGGAGAGATAAGATGGCAGATGAAAGAGAGGAATAGGAATGCAGCACTGGGCAGGAAGAAAGAGAGGTGTATAAGAGAGAGGTGAAGATAATGCAAATACATCTGAGGAAATCTGAGGAGGAAACTGGAGTAAATGGCACTAGAAACCTTCAAAAAGACTGGAGATTAAAGCATTTGAGAGCCAACAGTGGCTGTAATGAGATGGAAGCAGGGACACATGGATGTGACGGAAACAGAGATAAAAAAAACAAGAGGGGAGGGGGAAACAGAGGAATTTGGAGGACACAGAAAAGAAGGTAGCGATCGAGGTTAGATAATGACAGGTGGATTTAAAAGTAACATTTAAATAAGCTAAGGACAGAAGGAGAAATGGAGGTTGGGGAGATGTACAGAGAGGAGAAAGATGGACATTTGTGCTCATTTGAATTGTACTTTCAAAGGTGAAGGGGCGGCACTTGTGTGCAATACAGACTTTAATGGCTTTATCTGTATACCTCTTATTACTCTCTTGTGTTATCTGCTATATCTTGAAATATTAAAGCTAACTCCATCTCTAATGATCAGATGTAATATGTAGGTAAGTTCCCAGTACCTTTGCCATGCACTTGTGTAAAAGTCAGTCATAACTGACCCTGTGGAAAATGGATGGTCAGAGAAACTTACCAGGTTAATGACCTGAACTTTCTTCTCTTCTTCATCTGCAATCTGTTTTTCATTGCTGACTTTTTCAGTCTCAACACCAACCACCTGGATGAGCTTGTCTGCATCTTCATTTTTTTGATTTAACTCTATCTCTTGTATAGCCAGTTTTTCTTTCAGGGCATCCACCTAAAGACATGTGAAGTGTAAGATGAAATCTTTCTGTACTGCTTCTATATTTTTAAGACATTTGTATTTTTGGTAAAACAATTACATTCATGTGATAACCAATGGAGAGGGTCTATCACAAGCTACGAGGTTTCAGTGAGCATATCCATAACGGACAAAAGAGCACAGGAGGTGAAGCTGTCAGTGTGAGTGTAGATGGCCAGCGTAGCAGCAGGTGCATGTTGCTCATCGCAGATGCCCTCTGTTTAGCCAGCAAAAAATATGAGTAATAGTTATTTGAAAAAAGTATATTGTTTATTAATTAAACAAACATAAATATACAAAGCACTACAATATACACTTATATCAAATTTTAGCGAGCTATCCAAGAGTACTCATTCCCAGCACCACAGTTAGGCATTCCTAAATCACTGCCTCTGGTTCAAATCTTACAGTTCGTAGTGTATCATATTTAGGCCCAAATGGATAAGTAATAGTTACTTACCTGAAATCCCCGTACTCAATTGATGTCATAAGTACTGGATACCAGAACATTTTTAGCAAGATGAAAAGTTACTTACCTGCAGTTATGATCTTTCTGTTGGATACTCTATCTACCTGCAAATTCCTCACCTGTAGAACAATCCCAGGGGTCAGATTGGATCAGGAAACTTCAACGCTCATATGTCATCAGTCAGGCATGTTGGCTTTGTATCCACGCCGGAAGTGGAGGGTGGGGACTTCACTGAAACCCTATAGCACCCGCTAAGGCACAACAACATCAATTTTCACCAATGTTTCCTCAGCTTTCGAGGCGAGCGACAGACTGACATCAATAGAGTGGTGCTGTACCAAAATCTTACAATGGAATCCTATTAACTTTCTGTATAACACATTCATTAAATGGGGAGGTGGAGAGGTCAGTGAGTTATCTGCAGGTAGATAGAGTATCCACCATAAAGATCATTACTACAGAAAAATAACTTTTTCTTCTGATGGATACCTCTGTCTACAGATTCCACAGCTGTAGAACAGACTACAAAAAATACCCTGCTCATGAAGGGGTGTTGATGGATGCTTAGATAAGGAAACCCTGAAGAAGAAGTCTAGTAAAATGCCTGTCTCTTTGCACTTTTGGAATCCATATAGTAATACTTGGCAGAAGTGTACAGGGACTCCCACGTCTCTGCCATGCAGATCTCTGTGATGGGAGTATCTCTGTCAGGAGCAGAAGTCGTGAGTTTGGCCTTGGTAGAATGAGCCCTAATTCCTTCCGGAGGGTCTTTCTTGGTTAATGTATAGTGGTTTCTGATGCATAGGATGATCCATCTCGGTAGGATACCTTTCTATACTGCTTTTCTTTTCTTAGCTCCGCAGTAACTGACTACGAGTCAGTAATCAAGTTGCATATACTTGGTAGTGTCCAGATAGTAGTTGATCGGCCACTTAGGATCCAACTGATGCAAACGCTCCTCCTCCTTAGTGGGATAAGGCATAGGTTAGAAGGCTGGGAGGGTAATGGGCTGACCAAGGTGGAATGGAATCACCACTTTGACAGGAAAGCAGCCCTGGTTCGCAATACCAGTTTGTCTAGATAAAAAGTGATAAAAGGGGGATAGGAACTGAGAGTTTGAAACTTGCTCAACCATCTGACTGAGGTGATAGACACAAAAACTGTTTTGAAAGTTCCCCAAGGGCCAACTATGGAGAGCCAACAAGAAAACCAAAGACTAAATTAAGGTCCCACTGGAGTACAACGAAGGGGGTTGAAAAATACATATTTTCATCCCCCTAAAAAAACACATGACAATGAAGGACTTGAAAAGGGATGACTGGTCTAGCAGACAGAGGATTTCAGACAAGGCAGTTAAATCCCCATTCATAGTGCCTATTGCACAACCCCTCTGAGCAAAAGAATATGCACATTGCAGTACCCGAGTGTAGGAAATAGACTTTTTGACATAGTCTCCTCCAAGTTTTGCCTGGTATTTGATGCAAATTTGACTGCCAGTGCACTGGGTTTCTGCTATCCAGGTCTCCAGTGCTAGATCTCTTTCCCTAAACTGTACAATTGTTTCCTCAATTGGAAATACCTTTGGCACCCCTGTAAGTTCCAAGTAAATGGTACCCCATTTACCTAGGGCATGGGCACCAAAGAGCGCTGCAGTTTGTATTGTGTCACCCTAAGGAGCCCCTCACCTAACGCATGCAAACTACATTGGCTACGTGTCCTAGTGCAGACAAAAGTGAAAGCACGATATGGCACACATCCCCTGGGTACCATGCCTGCAGACACTGCATAAAGTATGTGTAAGTCCCCCTACAGCAAGCATTACAGCCCTAAAGGAGAGTGCACAATACCACATGTGTGGACATATCTGCATGAGAAGATATGCCCCAGTGCTGGTCAGTTCAATTTCTATCCATACAAGTGACCAGGGAAGCCATTTTAAGTACATGTGCTAGACTATGGTGAACATGAGTTCCCAGCTACATGAAGGCTTCACTGAAACCGAAGATATTTGGTATCAAACATCTTGTATTATTGAACTCACACTGATTTCAGTGCTTGATTGATTAATACATACACCAGAGGGCATCTCAGAGGTGCCCCTGAAAACCTACCAACTACCAGTGTGCTGGCTGACCACCCTGCCCCCACAGATGAGTTTCTGGACCCCAGAGGTGAGGGCCAATGCTCTCAGCAGGTCAGGAACAAAGCCTGCTCCAGCAGTAGGTGTTTACACCCCCTTTCCAATGGATGACCTGTAAATTTGCATTCCAAAGCAGGGGGCTTCGAAGAGGACACCACCTTTTATATGGAAATCTGGCTTCCCCAAGAGGGATACTAACCACCCTGACCAGGGCTCATATGGCCTCAGGACAGGCAGGAAATGTAGTAGTCAGAAAGACTCATTCACCTTCGGGTCAGTTCCACCCCCTAAGGTGGCCTACCTGAAGGGGATGCAACATTTCAAAGCCTACCATCTTTGTCATGTCAGAACAAGGATCTTGGGGGGCTTCAGCGCCAAACAAGTTAGCCATGTAGCTGCGGAGCACCGCGCCACCGCTGCCGATGGGATTTCTCTTCGGGAGTGAAATCCTTCTTTTTCAGCCAAATGATGTAGGATTCCTCCTCTACATCATAGCGGTGAGCTGTTGAACTCTTTATGAGCCGTTTTTGTTGAATTTTCAGCTATTTTGAAAGCACGACCCGTATCATTTCTTTTAAAGCCCACCATTATGATTTCATTTCACCGCTTACGCATTGCTTCGAGATGACTCCTTATGGATCCGTTTTCTGCAAATGGGTGACAGCTGGAGTTTGATTTCCTATGAAGAACAAATGGACCTTTTTATCTATTGAACCTCTGCTGCTTTGTATTTTTTAAGCATGGGCGTAAAATTCGTTCCGCTCGCTGATTTTGCGGATTTTTGGTAATTTCGCGATCCGCAAATCCCCCTAAATTGCCAAACAATCCGCAATTCGTGAGTTGGCGAACTTTTTTGCTTGGTCGCGCTTCAAAAATACAACCTTGAGCACGCGGCGTTGACTTACCGTGAATCTTAGTTCGCCGAGTTGCTTTCCTCCCGGTTTGCGTGCGCTGCGCCATTTTGGATCTGGCTGCGTGATCACGCAATACTTTTCGACTGCGAGTACGTCATAGCGTCCCGCCATCTTGCAGTGCGAGACGTTGAGAACTCAAATACGTCATACGAGCCCGCGATCACGCATCGCGAGAGTAATTAATAGCGAATACGTAGATGCGACGCGCAGCTGACATCCGGCGGGAGATTTGAACAGCTCTCTTTCCCGAAATTGTAAAAATTGCAATTCTGCACAAGAAATCTATCGCTGGCAGCATAAACCTTCTGAAAATGATGATTTGGATCAGAATAACTCCTCACATTGACATTTGGCTGCACTTTTTTGTGCAAGGAGTCCTTTTTTGGGGGAAGTGGGAGGAAGGAAATGCCCTCTCCAACTTCCTGTTCCTGTCCAGCAGGCTCCTCCCAGTGCTTTGTCCATGTCCTGGTCACTTGTCATTTGAATCTGGAGCTGGAAGGATTACTCTTTGTGGCTGCTGCTGGATATTGAGGACTTTTTTTGGATCACTTTTGGATTTGAGATTTTACAAGTAAGTTGGTGTTGTTTGTTTGGTGCATTGCAGTTGCTGCAACTACAATTTATAAACTTTTCCACAACTTTAAAAATAATATTATATTATAGTATATAGTATCCAGTAGGCCCAGGTTTAGTCATGGGTGCATGATAAACTGTTTCTGTGAGTTTTGTTGAACTTAAATATCATTTACGGCATGGATGGCATGTTATTGAGTAGCTCACTGTTATATGTGGATGTTTTTTTTTAATTTTGGGGTGCGTGTTAAAGCCACACTAGCCAGTAGGCCCAGGGGTAGTCAGTGGTGCATGGATCAAGTCTTTCTGTGTTTTTTTTTTAATTTAAACATCATTTAGGGCATGGGTGGCATTGGATTGAGGTGATTTTTGTGTGTATTTCGATTTTTTGGGTGTTGTTGGGGCCCGGTCCAGGGCCTGGCCATGTGGGTGGGGGCCATTGTGATGACTGGTCCAGGGCCTAGCTATGTGGGTGGGGGTCTAGGGGCCATTTTGAAGCCAGGCAATGTGCTTTGTGCCATAGGCCTGCACCCAGTCTGCCTTGCTTTCATCCATTATGCCCAGGGGTGCTCAGTGGTGCATGGACCAAGTCATTCTTTGGGGTCTCTTGAATTTAAACATCATTTAGGGCATGTATGGCATTGGATTGGGGTGATTTTTGTGTGTATTTCGATTTTTTGGGTGTTGTTGTTGGGGCCCGGTCCAGGGCCTGGACATGTGGGGGGGGGGCATTTTGAGGCCTGGTCCAGGGCCTGGCCATGTGGGTGGGGGTCTAGGGGCCACTTTGAAGCCAGGCATTGTGCTTTGTGCCATAGACCTGCACCCAGTCTGCCTTGCTTTCATCCATTATGCCCAGGGGTACTCAGTGGTGCTTCTCCCTTTTTCTTTCGTGGAAGGGGTGGTTTTTCTAGAATTTGTGGCAACAGTCTGCCCTAAATGTAAGGTTCCTAGCCGGTCCTATTTTGCCAGAGTTGTGGTTCCAGCACTACATGAAGATGTGCTGGACGTGATTGGCGCAGCCTTGCAGAAGAGTGCTGTTCACACTATCCACCTGACAACAGACATGTGGACCAGTTGCCAAGCCGTTGATTACATGTGCATCACTGCACACTGGGTCTCTTTTGCGGGGGATAGAGAGAAGATAGTTGAAGGTGTTGACAGTGTCACAATTTTTCAAGCTACTCGGAAACATGCAACAGTAGCCATGTTTGCCATGGAGGAATCTCATACTGCAGTAAACATTTTGGAGGAGTTTAACAGTAAGGCCTTTCAATGGTTGCATCCAAGAAGGCGCATGATTGGTTATGTTTCCACGGATAATGGCAGTAATATAGTTAAGGCCATGGCTGATGGTGGCTATTTCAGAGTGCAGTGTTTGGCGCACAGCATTAACATTATTGTTCAAGGTTTCTTGAAAAAAGAAAGCACAGTCAGCAAGTTACTGACCACCTGCTGAAGAATCTGCACACATTTCAGCCATTCTTTTAAGGCCCTCAAGCAGCTGAGGATCATTCAACGTGCTGTAGAGTGCGTCTGTTTGAGCAGTACTTAGTAATCAATGAGTATGTCTTTCACGCACGGGCTGCTTCTATGAAAGACATGAGGCTAGAGGTGGAGGAATGGGACCTAGTTAAAAGCCTGACAGACATGCTTCGTCCTTTTGAGGTCTTCACCCGTGAAGTCAGCAGGGAGGACTGTACTTTGGGCAAAGCTATCCCATTGTTGCGCATGCTAGAGTACCAACTGAAGGCAGTGTCTTCAACGTTCCGAGTTGATGCTGAAAAACAAGACGCATATCGGTTGGCGGAGAGCTTATTAAGCCGCCTAGTTGACAATGCAAGGCTTTAAGCAATACATTCAGGACAACATTATATTTGTGCCACTATTCTGGATCCACAGTACAAAAACTGACCCAACAGAGGTCTTCTTTGATCAGAACCCATTGGTGTATTGGTATGGGAAAAGGCCTCAATGGCCACTGATCACCAAGCTGACTATAAATTATTTGGCTTGCCCACTCGCAAGCGTGTCTTCTGAACGTGTTTTCATTGCTTCTGGTGCCATTGTAACTTCAAAAAGGACCCGCCTATCACCCAAAAATGTGGAGAGGTTAACTATGATTGAGATGAATCAGCACTTCATACCACCAGATTACAAAATACGTGAATCCACGCATGAAGAAGAGGACACCGACTTAGGTGACAGAAGTTCTTCTCTGTTAGCTGACCTACTCCCGGTTCAATTCACAGAGTTTGAGGACGAGCTCTACTTCCCTGACACCTAGGCTTGAAATACTTACTTTTTTTTCCCATCCTTATTCACTTTTATTTTTGTGTGACTTTCTTTGATTGGCAACTTTTAGCACAACAAAACTTTAATCACAACAAATCCATCAGCAGCACTGTCTTCGTCTTATTTCCATATTGAAGGTGCCGCTGTCTGCATTCCTGAAGTTCACAAGTTCACAATCACAACTCAGTCATGCTCCTCTTCCTCCTCCTCCAGACTCCCCCTATCCATTTCCCTCAAGGCAGATGGTCGGATTACGTAGAATCAAGAAACTGTTGCTTCGTAGACGAGTCCCCTCAAAAGAAGTGGAACTGGAATGACTGACTATGCTGACTGTTACTTCTGAAATTGACACGAGAGGATGCCCTGTGGCCCTTCACTTAAGAATAAGATGCTGACAAAAAGTGGAACGGTTAATGAATGATGAGATGGCATGCAGTGGCAACACTGGCTGTCTGGCTCTGATAAAAGCAATTGCTGTTTGTTTGTTGTGCATGAAATGGATCCCTTGTGTTCTGTTATTATTTAATCTTTTACACACTAAATGTAACTCAAGTCTACTCTGTTTACCTTGATTAATGCAAATTGTACTTCTACTGCAGGGGCACTACGTTGCATTTTTTTATATGGAAAATGTCCTTGGACTCACTGTGTGTACTGTAGACTGTGACTGCATGAACAACATTGAGTTTGCCAACACCATGATGATGATGAGTTATGATGACCAAAGTTACATGATATCGTCACAGTCACTCACTGGGATGGATGGATCATCATCGTCGATTTACGGAAGAACTCTAGCCATTTCGTGAGTGGCAAACAGATAAACAAGTCAACAACAACCACAGCAGAACTACATGTCTGTCTAGTCGTGGTATGGAGCGGTTTATCTAGTGTAGTGTTATGCCAGAGTCAAGACAGCGGTTCATGTAAAATTGCGGCTATGTGGCTTGCTGTATAAAATTAGATCTGCTTTGTCTGTCTGCGTCAAAGAGGTATGCTACATGGAGGTTGGTTCACTCAGTTGTGCCTGCCTTGACCGTCTGCATGGCACTGGCCTGCTGTGTGCTAATTATTATCCTGGAAACAGAGACTCAGAGTAGGCACTTTAGAAATGATGCATGTATGTAATACTGTTGCCTCTGAAAGTGAAAATGTTATTTTTGCACTACACACCGTACCTTATATTTTTCCTCCCGGGTGTTTTAATATCCCTTTCTGTTTTTCCATAGTCAATTACAGGCCGTCACTTACCCTGTGCGATGGGAAAAACATTAACTCAGGCTTACCATAGCAATCCGCAATTCCGCATCCGCCAGGCAGGCAGTGGACAGTGTGGTCACCAAAATTGATCGACGGAGTGCCCGATGGAATGGAGGTGTACCGCGAATAAGAGGAATGGCTGGATGCATGCAACTTCCCAATTTGACTAGGACAACTACAACATACAGTTACAGTATCCACTTCACTTTTCCTTATCTTTTAAATATTGATATTGTTGTGAACTTCTAAGAGTGCGACTCTGTGCGTTTGCTCTCTGCTTCAAATTCATCCCTACAGCTATTTGATAAGTTTATTTGCTATTTTTAAAACTAATGTAATGTACTACTAAGTGTTTATTCTCTCTGAGGGCAGATAGGCAAGTGAAATTGTGTAATTACTGCAGCCCTGTACTGTCTAATTGTTTAGTACTAGTTAGTACGTTGTAGTATAAGTACTACTTTCAGTAATCTAACCATCCATTTAGCAAACAACTTCTTGCATGCACTTCCTTTATGTCCCTTAAAAGATGTATGGATATGTTCGTATTCAAAGATTTTTTTTTTCGTTTGTTGTTTGTCCATGCTGTGTTTTTTTTTTCTCTCCAAAAAACTTTCCCAAAAACCCCAATTCCCATCCATTTTACAAACCCTAACCCTCTTCCCCCGGGCTGTGTGGTTTTCATTGAGGCGTGACTAAATGACACCAATAATTCCACATGCTTGCTGGGGAGGATAAGGTCAAAAGTACAGAAAATCAATTTCAAGGCAGGTCAAGGAATCTGAGGATATATATTCTTATTCTGCTTGAAACACACCCATGAGTATTTGCAAATTAATTCAGAATTTCATGTCCGTCATTGAGTGGATTCATCAACAACATACTCCTACACGTGACGAAAGCTTACGCTGCTGTTTCCTTTAGTACTTGTTCTTGTAGTAGCTATAATCCAAGCAACTAGTAGTTAACTTTTGATTGAATACTTTAGCATTGCTTGGGCTACAATTTATGGCACTGTTCTTGTGTACTGTACTATGTACTATCGTACTGTTCTAATGCTCCTTAGGCCACTCAATGTCTCATTTTTTTTTTCATACGCTGCTACTGCCAGTGTGTACCACTACTACCACCACAACAATGCCATTTCATCCGTACCGGATTCCATAGCCAACCTTAATCGCCATTTGCCATGCAGCAAGCCCTATGCCTAGCCCTATTGTCAAACACGAATCACAGGTAAGATAAGCATTTTGGGGAGGAAGAATAATGGAGTAGGAGGAGAGGACTAAGGAGAGACTGACGGTAGTACTAGTAAAGTAGTAGGACAATTGAATTTACTAACTCTGTCAGTGGCACTATTGTACAAATGTGGGCGATTACTTAGATAATTTGAATCAACCAGCCAGTCAAGTTTCAGGAAAACAAACATACAGTTAACCCCCCCTGCCTCCCTCACAAAACAGTAAAACGCGTATGCTATGTTTAAGCGGAAAATAAATAATTATTTTGACCCTAACAAAAATAAACTATCCCACAAGACCCGACTCACCCCCCTCCCTAACCCCAACCAATGTCCATAAAATGTCCCGAAAAGTTCTAAAACCCCAACGCCCAACTCCCCCCCCCCCAAAGTCTTTAAAAAAGGGGCAATGGACAGTCTCTCTACTTTGGCCGGCGGTGTCCTGTGGCCAGGTGGTCACTCAGCTCTCTCCGGAGGGCCTTGAGCAGGGCTTTCTGCCTCTCCACCTCCTGCTCAAGGTAGGCCACTTGCAGGGTTAGTCGGTGCATACGAGCCTTGCAGGTACTGTGGGGGGCAGATGTTGGTTTCACTGCTAGGCGGCGGCAGGTGGCTGCCGGATCACGGCGCCGTACATCTGGAGGATTGCGCTGGCTGTATGACCCAGGGGCAGCAGAGGAGGACGCAGCTGTTGTTGAGGTTGACTGAGAGTCATCCTCCTCCTCCTGAGCCACCAGCCGCCGATATTTGGTGACAATTGCCTCCAGCTTCCTTTGCCTGGCCCGGATAGCCAACTCCTTCCTTGATAGTTTAGAAGGAGTATCTATATGAAGAAAGAAAAAAATACTGTAACCAAAATACTTTAAGATTAACACAAAATAATTCAACAGAAAGTTGTGTCACAGTAGCACTAGCAACTTGCAAGCACAGTACATAACATTTGTGGCATATATCTATCTAACCTCCGACTTCGTCGGCCTTTGCTCTAACATTAGTGGGAGTTTCAGGAATTCTACTATCACTATATGGACTCACTACATTAGACTCAGACAGTACGCCAGTCTTCTTCTTCTCTCTTGTTTAGCGAAATTAGTACGTAAACTTGTGGAAGCCGGCATAATGCCAGCGTAGTCAGCTTGCACCCAACAAAAACAGACGCAAGCCATGATGACGCAGACTCGCGTTACTGTTACCAGTCCAGTACATGCAGGTGGGGAAGCTCTTACTTTTCTATTACGGGTGGCCTGGCCCTACTATGTTACAAGGGCTACTGCTCAATTAATTTAACTTTCACCCTGCCCTGCCCCTAACTACTACAAAAGGAAAATGAAGAAGATGGTATGATCATCTATCCCTTCACAGGATATTTGCTTATATAAGGGATGACTTTGGGTGCTGTGTTTTTATTGATTGAGTGAACACCGATAGGCCACACATGAATGACAGAGTTGAAAAAAAATTATTAACAGAGGTAGCGAGTGGTCCCCGTAATTGCCGGAGGAAGGCACTTGTGACTTGACTTGATAGTGTGATCTATACAATATAGATACCCCATATATGCTATGCTTGCAAACTACTGTTAGTGAAGATAGTATTCTGAAAAATTACAACTCCTACTTTCCTCGGCTTTGCTCCTCTGGCACGGACGTGCGGCGTTACATGCTCTTCAAAGTAACACTCTTCATCCAGTGACCGTCTACTCTGTCTACTCTACATACACCTATGCTATCTATGAAGAAGATACCATCCAGGCATCCATCCATTTAAAGTAAATGTCAATCATTCTTAATGTCTCAACTGGACAAAGCTTACTTTTTCTCACCGGAAAACACCCTTTTTATTTTATTTTGTAAACCGCCAGCCATGCATCCGTGCTTGACTTGCATTTGAATTTGACCCAAAGGATATATTGCACACACATACAGTTTCTGTTTCACCCACCCAGGCAGTCCTCTTTTATTTCTCCATCCACCCATCCTTGCTTCAGTCTTCAAACGGTCATGCATCATATTCCCAGTCACCTGTGCCTACATTCAAAAGCACGTATTATTCTTTGCCAGTCATTAATTTAACTCGCTTGTCGTTCCTTACACCCTTCTTTCCCTTTTCGTTCATCCCGTCCATCAAGTTCATCTCTAATTTGACTTGGCTTCTCAATAAAAATTTCACAGCTGAGTTGAAGTCAACTTTAGAGGAGGCCATTGGTTACTAGTCATCTCCCGCTGCTAATGCTATTGCTAATGCGAAGTCAAGGGTGACTGTCTTCTATCTGGTTGACAAAAACTTAGTTCTAAATTTGTAAGTCTTCTTAACAGTAGAGTGTTCTTGTACTGTACAACATATATACCCCTGCAGCGAGCCTACTCTGCAATCTCAAAAAGTAAGGAATATAAGAGCTTACCACTGCCCGCCACTACCCCACTACCGTGGCATCCCCCACAGCTGCTCCTGCTGGCACTGCATCCGCCCCTGGAGTGACCAAATCCATGCTGGCCCCGGCACTGGTGGTGGGCTGTGCCGATGATGTTCAGCCTAGAAAATACATTTCATATTTTTAGATGCCATATACACCACTCCCTATTTTGTCTAGGAATGAAAACATTTTACTACATAAACAAATTTAATTATTTGTGACTCTCTAGTCTAAACTAAAAATTCCCCTTTCGGAAGGGGAGGGTGTTTTTATTTATGCTTAGCCATAACATGCTACACTTTTTGGCACAACTGAGGAATGCTTGCTTTTTAACACGCGCCATTTTTTTCATAACAGACAGAAGCTTCCCTTCTACGAACTAAAGCAATATGTTACTCGAAGTCGACATCATCACCACCAAGACTTTCAGTTCCAACCAGGTGAGGGCTCTCCCACAATTAAATAATGTGTAAAACCAGCCACTTTTCAGTTTTCAAGAGTTCACCGTTGATCTTATATGAAGTTGATTTTAATAAATGTTTTTATATAATGCACAATTGAAATTTAATATGCAAAGTACACACGGATCTAGTTGTTTTACTTTTAATAAAGCTTTAAAACTTACATAGACTCTGTGGTTTTTGGTCATGAGTGAGTGAGCGAAAGGGTTTGCAATTTGCAAGCATGATTCCGTGACTCTGAGAGGTCGGGACTCTGACTCCGTAGTCTTATTTTCTGGGTTGTATAATCATTGGGGATCATCACTGCATTCGGGAGCTAAATAATTACTCTGATAGACTAGATAGTCAGTAAGGAGATTGGGGGTTCAACTTCTGTTCTGACTGTGGTATGTGGAAAGTCTAACCAATGCCCTATTTCTTGTCCATAGTTCTGTATGTGCAGAATAGTCCTTGCAACAGTAGTAGTATGTCCTCCTATCCAATCAAAAAGTAAACTAGCATCTTATTCTTGGTGACCATTGACATTTTATTGTTGGGAATTGTCAAAGCCTAAACATTAGGAAAACTGTAATAGAAATTATGGACAATCCAGAGGACTGCACTCAGTGCCTAGAGCTATTGCTGAATAGGAGTTTTGTTCAACACCTTTTGCCAACTGTGCAAGCTTAGCTAGCTACACAGGCAGACTCATAAAATAGTAATAGCACAGAGAGTCATAGTAGAGGCAGGATAAGAATTTAGAAACAGTCTACAAGAAGATCAAAGACGATTTAGGAAAAAATTGAATTATGATGAACGTTTGGAATAAATAGGTGCTGTAAAAGTTAGGGAAGTATAATTATTAATATTAACAGGAAAACTTACTGGGGCCAGCAGAAGATCCCTCGGCGGACTGATCCTGGCCTTCCTGCTCCGCCGGCGCCACCATACCGCCACCTCTGTCCTCTTGCCCCAGGGAGGAGCTGATGTACGTGAAAGAAAGACACAACCATGGATGATTGTTGTCAACGAAATCAAACATTTCAAAAAAACAATAACAAATTATTTAGGGGAAATAAACAACAATTGCACTAAATTTATTGACCTATCTGATGTGATCTACTAGGATATCATAGTATTGCTGGATTCGCGGACCGTCTACTTGGAAAGTTATGTAACTCACTAAACCAACTACAAAAAGGTTCTACTAGGACTGACAGCACTCAGCAGCACGCAAAGTGACAGACACAGTCCGTTATGATTGCAGACCACTAAAACATTTCCTACTAAATAACAAGTCATAATATACTCAACCTATCAATCCACCAGCAATATCTCTTCTTACTGGCAGGAGTACAAAGGAAGGACTGGATTTGTGTCTCTAGTCTTTCTAGCATTACGCAGTTCTGTAAAGTACACTCATACATAATCACTCAGGCCAAATGAGCACAAAATTGAAAACAAGTAAGCATAGTAGCACCGCCACTGAGCAGGCGAGCACCTGCAATTACAGAAGCTTTTGAAACATAATTTACATGCAATGTAATCTGCAGTATTCTTGCTCTTCGGAAAAAAACATATATTTGCAATATTACACAGAGCAGAAGAAAACAAAGTAGGTATTAAATAGCTACTAGTACCACCGGTGCGTCACCTGGTTGTAGGTGCGCCGGACCCCTGACTCTCGATACATGGCCCGGCACTCCTTACCCTATAGCTGGCGACGCTCTCGGAGGCCATACCCGGTACCGGGCCTGCCGCCTGATGCGACGGTCTTGGGGAGGTGGCGATGCACATAGAAGACCAGTGCGGCCACCTCCACTGCGCTGAAGATCTCCCTAGGACTTACAGACTCCCCCCTTAAACGTCCGCAAGTGAGCCGGCTACGGGGTGCGAGACTCTTCCCCTTGGACTTGCCGGCTCCCTTTGCCATGGTCCTCGGTGAAAGAAAGGAAAAATAGGAAAGAATAGGGAAAAAAGTAAATAAAAGAAAAGAGAGAGCTAAAAAAAAAGTAGTTGTTAAAGTAACAAAAAGTAGAAAAAAACACCAAATATAGATGTAGAAAAATATAGAGATAGATAATGAGTAAAAAAGAAAAAAAAAGTTCAAAGAAACAAAGTATTACAAAGATTGAGACAGGATAGAAAAGGCATGCCCAGAACCATATCAATGAATGAAAAACAAGATGGCCGCGCCCATTGCAACCATGTGGGTAAGTTTGTGCGATATTTCCCTCGCGAGCACGCAAAAACAGACGGGAACACGAATTTGCGCCCCCGAACTCGAAATGCACAACGCCAGCATGCAACTAGCGACCGGAAACGGAAATACCAACACGAACAAGATGGCCGCGCCCATAGAGGACCGCATGGGTAAGTTTGCGGTAGCCGCAGTGAAAAAAATCCAGCGAACTTGCAAAAATAAAAAAAATCCGCAATCGAAAGAAAGTTCGCAGATTTTGTGGACCGCGAGTACGCTTTAGCATGAATTCACATACCATGAATTCGCAAAATTCGCCCATACTTAGTATTTTTCCTGTGACATGTGAGAGTTGGAGTCAGCCTTCTCTGAGAATAGCCGCCATTCTGTGCTCTACTTGTCATGCTCTATGAGGTGATTACTTATTCAATATAGGTAGTCAGCATATCACTGCTTCTGTTGATGTTTCAATTCCCCGGCTTTCCTTGAATTACAACCGGGTCCCATAAAGAAGGTCTTCTAATTCCAAATGTTTGAGAACTGTTTTGCAATGTGTTGAATTGTTTTCTGCATCCTCAACTGAACAGCTTAAGCTTCCTCTTTTATTTTAACATTCCTCTATATTTTATACTTTTAAATTGATTCTAGGAAATAATCACTTCTAATGAGTTTAGTTTAATTGTACTCACTAAACTCCACCATCCATATATTGGGAGGTTAAGAAATCTTAAACTTACTACTTCTTCTAAAGTTACTGTGTGCTCAGACTCAGACTCCAACTTTCAGGAAATGGAGGCTCTTCCTTCTCAGAAATCTGATCATTCGTCAGGCACCATTCCAAAAACACAGCTTTCCAGCAAATTACCTGTGGTTTCCATTAAAACAGCCAAAAAAAGATCCTCCTTCTCCAGTGAATTCTTCCTCATCCTCCACGGATTTAATTCTTGAGGAAATTTGTGCTCTGAAACATTTCATAGAGGACACTAACAAAACTCTACAGATCCTGAATGATAAATGGTTTTAATTGAATACGTGAGTGCACATTGTAGAACAAAGAACAGAGTCTCTTCAAGTCTCCTGCTCTCGTTTTTCATCTCTAGAATTTGAAATATCTATACTCAAAAAACAGGCTGAGGTTTTGGAAAATCCAAATCGGAAGACCAATCTCAGAATTATTGGTCTCTCTGAAAATAGTTAGGGTTCCAACCCAACAGCCTTTTTTCAGTCATTTATGCTTAAACTCTTGGACTGCTACTCCTCCTCTCAACATCCAATGGGCTCATAGGCTTGGTCCTAAAATTTCTGCGACACCACATGGTATTTCTGCAATACACAGACCTTCTACAAGTCTGCTGTCAAGTCTAAAAAAAAAATTTGAGGGAAGGTCATTGCCTATTTTTCTCTCAGGATGTAGCTAAAATAACGGCAGACCACCGGAAGAAATTCCTTGATCTACGTCCTCGACTACATTCTATTAATGCTAGATTTGGACTTCTCCATCCTTGTCTCTTCAAGGTTACCAATGAAAGAGTGTTGTATTTTTATCTAGGACCCTAATTCGATATTCCCGATTCATGCCCTTATGTGGTTATAACTAATAATATCCTTATAAAGGCATAAGAATCATATCCATATTCAGTAATAGCCCATGCAGTCCAAAACACAGCACGGCTACTCTCATAGACTCCTAGAAAGCACAACGCGTTCTTTAAACAAACCAAGCCTCCAGCAGCCCGGGAAAACCCCCTGCTTCTATTTTGATTTGCACAAGAACTCCTCGAGTCCAGAAAGAACTGTTAGTTCTTAGTGACATCTTATGTCCAACCTTACGTCAAACCCGGCACCTTTTAGGTATAAATATACCAACGTTGCCTTAAGCAAACACACTGTGGTTGGGAGCAGAGCGACGTTCTACTTGCCCGGGAGCCCAGCTGTTATGAGAGCCGACGGAGACCTCCCCTCCCCTTGACGCACTGAGAGAGACCCTGTCTTTTTCTCCAGCCGAGAAAATCCAGCTCCGGTGTTCCCAAGTCACCCTCGCGGGTTGCTGGGAGATCGAGTCCTGAGAAGCGAGATACAAGACCTCCTTCATTCTATAATCAAGGTACGGAGCTTATTAAAACCTTAGAGAGAATTCTTGATTCCGATACTTGGCAAAACTTAACTTAAACTTAAAAACTGCAACTTACTTACTCCTTCTCACGTATTAGGCTTAGGTCAGGTACACTGGGGTAGGCATATCTTAGAAGGACCAGTTGAGTTCATTAGTCAATGTTTTTATGTATGTATACATTTTATCCATTTTAAAGTATCATATGGCTAAGAAACCATATCAATGCTTTTACAGTATTATTTCATAATACTACTTTTACTGTACGCACTTTACTTTACAATAAGTATTGCAATTGTGGCAATTCATTTCTCTTGCATGAGAAAGAAAACTGCTTAATAAAATAACACCTTTTATTGAAAACGCCTGTCTCTCTATTTCTCTGCAATCTGGTGGAACTAAGCATGCACGACTGACTGAGTGAAATAGCAGTCTATTGTTTCACACAACTCTGAAGATACACTTTATTCTGGGGGAGCAAAGTTGTCATGTTATATGGTTGTCAGAAGCTAATCCCTTCTTGTCTAAATCAGGACGGTTAACCCTTTCCTAAACATTCGAGAAAGTTTCAAGTGACCTCTGAGCTAGCTGGCAAAACTAATTACGTCTAACATAGTCAGTAGAGACCTAGATGACCTCAGTCCTACGTCTACACTGCTGTTTATGTTATTCCAATGCGCAGAGCCTATTGGGAATATAGGAACTACACTACAAGAGAAGACTACAGCATTTGAAGATCCAGTGGCATTACAGGAATTCATTCATCACCATGGAGCTGATGTCATGGACACCTCAAAGTCTGCATAATTATTATTTTTGCTTTGCCTTGTGTAGATGTTTTCTTGTCTAGGTTATACTCTGAGCGTTGTCTCACTTGTATTCTCGTAATGTTCTAGCATTTATTTCTGTTCTGTATATTTCTCTTTTATCTTCTAATGTTATTACTTTTTACATTGTTGTTTTTCCTTCCTGTTATATACAGGTCATCTTTTTGGTCTCCATTTTATGTTGAAGTTTTGACTGTGGTCCCTCAGGAGTTCGGTGGGGCTCTGGTGCTGTTGTTGTCATTTTCTGGTGTAGTCACTCCCCCTTTTGTTTCATATCCATGGGTATGTTTTTCAGTTGTCTTTTGTATAACTAGTACTGTCTCTATGGGAAGCCGTTCACGTCAAAATTACAGATCCCCATATACGACACCTTCTGAAATGCGTATTGTGATGCAAAATGATTATGACACACACCAGAAGGAATATAATATCTGTCAAGGTAAATATGATACTTGCCAGAGTGAATCTGACTTGAACCAACACAAATATGAAGCCTGGCAGAGTGAATATACTACTTAGTGATTAATATGAATAACACACACTCTGAATTGAATAAGAGATATATTGAAATATACATCAATGATACTCTAATGAATGTGGCCCTCACTATAAACAATAGAGCAATCAGTGAAACAAATGTGATATGCATAAAGAATGGGACATTCCTTGAAATGACTGGCTAATGCCAAGAGGAATATGACATACATTAAAATGAATATGACAGATTGAAATGAATATAAGTTACTGAAATGAATATATTATACTCTGAACAGAATATAATGCATATTGACATTGCAATAGCATACACTGAAATAAAAATAACACATGTTGCAATGAATATAAATTGAGTTGAAATTAATATTACCTACAATGCAATGAATAGGAGATGATTTCAAATGTATATGGCTTGTGTTGAAATAAATATAAGCCCCATTGAACTGAATTTAACATGCCTTAAAATGAGTATGAACAAAGCTGAAATTCTCATGACATTTGTCAAAATTAATATGGCATTTATTGAAATTAATATGATACATATTCAAATGAATATAATATATGTTGAAATGGATATGTTGCATTTTAATATGAATATGACATCTATTGAAATAAATACAACATTGATTGAAAAATATCTAACACATGTTAAAATGAATATGAAATGAGTTGAAATGAATATGAGGTCCATTGAAATGAATTTGACATGTTTTAAAATGAATGCGAGTAACATCAAAATGAACATGACATTTATAACAAGCATTTGCAATGCAATAGTCTCGGCATCATTAAAGGTAGAGCAATTGGCATTGCTCATGACATTTCTTTTTTTTTCTTTAAATCATAAATAAATGGCATTGTCATTTACATTGCCAATACACACCACTCTGCACCTGCACTCACTGCTCTGCACACTCACTACTCTGCACTCACTACTCTGCACTCACTACTCTGCACTCACTACTCTGCACTCTGCACTCACTACTCTGCACTCTGCACTCACTACTCTGCACTCTGCACTCACTACTCTGCACTCTGCACTCACTACTCTGCACTCTGCACTCACTACTCTGCACTCTGCACTCACTACTCTGCACTCTCTACTCTGCACTCTGCACTCACTACTCTGCACTCACTACTCTGCACTCACTACTCTGCACTCACTACTCTGCACTCACTACTCTGCACTCTGCACTCACTACTCTGCACTCACTACTCTGCACTCACTACTCTGCACTCACTACTCTGCACTCACTACTCTGCACTCTGCACGCACTACTCTGCACTCTGCACGCACTACTCTGCACTCACTACTCTGCACTCACTACTCACTACTCACTACTCACTACTCACTACTCTGCACTCACTACTCTGCACTCACTACTCTGCACTCACTACTCTGCACTCACTACTCTGCACTCACTACTCTGCACTCTGCACTCACTACTCTGCACTCTGCACTCACTACTCTGCACTCTGCACTCACTACTCTGCACTCACTACTCACTACTCACTACTCTGCACTCACTACTCTGCACTCACTACTCTGCACTCACTACTCTGCACTCACTACTCTGCACTCTGCACTCACTACTCTGCACTCTGCACTCACTACTCTGCACTCTGCACTCACTACTCTGCACTCACTACTCTGCACTCACTACTCTGCACTCACTACTCTGCACTCACTACTCTGCACTCACTACTCTGCACTCTGCACTCACTACTCTGCACTCACTACTCTGCACTCACTACTCTGCACTCACTACTCTGCACTCACTACTCTGCACTCACTACTCTGCACTCACTACTCTGCACTCTGCACTCACTACTCTGCACTCTGCACTCACTACTCTGCACTCTGCACTCACTACTCTGCACTCTGCACTCACTACTCTGCACTCACTACTCTGCACTCACTACTCTGCACTCTGCACTCACTACTCTGCACTCTGCACTCACTACTCTGCACTCACTACTGTGCACTCACTACTCTGCACTCACTACTCTGCACTCACTACTCTGCACTCTGCACTCACTACTCTGCACTCTGCACTCACTACTCTGCACTCACTACTCACTACTCTGCACTCACTACTCTGCACTCACTACTCTGCACTCACTACTCTGCACTCACTACTCTGCACTCACTACTCTGCACTCTGCACTCACTACTCTGCACTCTGCACTCACTACTCTGCACTCTGCACTCACTACTCTGCACTCACTACTCACTACTCACTACTCTGCACTCACTACTCTGCACTCACTACTCTGCACTCACTACTCTGCACTCACTACTCTGCACTCTGCACTCACTACTCTGCACTCACTACTCTGCACTCTGCACTCACTACTCTGCACTCACTACTCTGCACTCACTACTCTGCACTCACTACTCTGCACTCACTACTCTGCACTCTGCACTTACTACTCTGCACTCACTACTCTGCACTCACTACTCTGCACTCACTACTCTGCACTCACTACTCTGCACTCTGCACTCACTACTCTGCACTCTGCACTCACTACTCTGCACTCACTACTCACTACTCTGCACTCACTACTCTGCACTCACTACTCTGCACTCACTACTCTGCACTCACTACTCTGCACTCTGCACTCACTACTCTGCACTCACTACTCTGCACTCACTACTCTGCACTCACTACTCACTACTCTGCACTCACTACTCACTACTCTGCACTCACTACTCACTACTCTGCACTCACTACTCAGCACTCACTACTCTGCACTCACTACTCTGCACTCTGCACTCACTACTCTGCACTCACTACTCTGCACTCACTACTCTGCACTCACTACTCTGCACTCACTACTCACACTCACTACTCTGCACTCACTACAGCTTCCTTCCACAGCTAGAACTAGTGCATAATGTCAAAACAGAGAAAACAAGGAAACACACTGAAGCTGTCTGTACCACGCAAAGTTCACATTTCGAGCAGCATGTGTTAAATCACGCTTTAGACTACTTCTCTACTCAAAAGTAGTACATTTCCTTCAAAAAGATAAAAATATGACATGCAAACAGTAATGCCGAAACAAACTGTTCACCATGGGTTTTGATTTACATGAAAACATTAATTTCACTTAAAATAATAATAGTTTTTAGCTAAATTAAATTTACATTTGGATTTAGGGCATATTCACATATTTTTAGTAAATTTAAATGTCAGTGGCAGATGGACACGCTTTCATTTAGCAGCCAAATATACAATAACTTACTGCCCCCGGAATTCCGCCGCGGCCGCACCGGAAGTCAGGCAAGGTCGCCTGTGACGGGGGCGGAGCCGCGTCCGGACCGGAAGAGGAGGCAGGCGGAGGAAATGCGTGGAGCGGCCCGGGGCTCCTGCGAGCGTGGCGAGCCCCCGGGGCCGACAACAGGACGTTGCACGCGTGTTGCGGGGCTCCCTTGACCAAGAGGGAGTCCCGGGATAGGAGCCGCAGCATCAACTCTCCCTGCCGGTGCGGAGCAGTAAGTTAAAGGGGAGAGGGGGGACCGGTGCGCGCGCGCGTGTGTGTGTGTGTGTGTGTGTGTGTGTGTGTGTGTGTATGAGTGGGGGGGTTCTGTATGTATGTGCGTGCGTGAGCGCTTCTGTTTCTATGTATGCGTGTGTTGTGTGGGAGCCTCGCGCAGCGCTCGTGCTAATGCGCGTGCCAGTTTAGAATCGCCTGCGCGCGGCCAGGAGTGTCTCCTGGGACTGCTACTCGCTAACATAAGATCTCGGCGGAGACGCGCTTACGCGTGTCTTTTAGCCGAGACCTAAAAATGGATACAACTTGTTTTGAAAGTAATTTGAAATAGATTTACATGATTATGATATGTGTTGAAATGGATATGATTAATGTTAAAATTAATATACAATTTGTTATTTTGAATGAGACATCCATTGAAAGGAATTTGATACATGCTAGGATGAATAGGACATGCATTGAAATGACTATGATCCCCATTGAAATTGATTCCAAATGGCTTAAAATGGCTGAAAATAAAATGAAACTTGTCAAAATGAATATGTTATGCTTTGAAATTAATATGATCTACATCAAAATGAATATTTCATGTTTTGAAATTAATATGACATATGTTTAAATGGATGTAACCCATGTTAAAATTGATATGACAGGCATTCAGCTGAATCTGACATGCATTGAAATGAATGACGTTTATTGAAAGGAATATGACACATGTTAAGATGAATATGAACCACTTTGAAATTAATATCACATCTGTTGAAATTAATATGGCCACATCAAAATGTATATGACATTTATTAAAATGAATATGCAATTTTTTTATGAATATGAAACGGTTTGAGATAAATGTAGCATACTTTGAAATTAATAAGCACATATCAAAATGGACCAAGCCATTTTTAAATGAATATAACCCCTGTTCAAATGAATATGGCTTGCAATGAACTTATGTTGATTTGCTTCAAAATTAATATTACATATTGAAATGAATATTACATATTCTGAAAGGATATGAAAAGGACTAAATTGAATTAACTAAAATTAATATAACACACATTTAAAAGAATATAAAACAAGGAACCAGCATTTACCATGCATCCATTTGCAACGCAGTTAAATATTTATACATTTGTCACACCGTACTTATCCCATTGGTAAGTATTTTTGTAAATAACAATTTGTTTATGTGCGCCTCCGGTCCAGGCAACACACTCCCCAGCAGCTCCGTTTGCAGCGCCTCCCTGACTCAGTGCCAGATCCTTCCCGCCTCCTGGGTTCACGCTGTCAGTCCACCGCTCCCGCGCTTCACCCAGCACCACCTGATACTCTCCTGACTTGTTAGGAGACTTGTGTTTTCGGGTTCCATTTCCATTTAGCACTTCTTGGTCCTGACTCGTTTTTACTTATTTAGCTGACTCAGTCATCTCGCTTCCGACCTGAGAATTTTGCTTCACTCCAGGCAGCCTTTCCCACCGCTGATGCCCCACGGCCCCTCCCACCGACAGAACCGCTCCCGCCCCCCATCTCCAGTCCCGCCCCCTCCCCTACTCAATGGCTGTCGCTGCGGGGAAGCGCGTGTAACTCCTAGACCTCCAGTCCATGCAATGCACTCCCCAGCAGCTCCACTTGCAGAGCCTCCCTGCCTCAGTGCCAGAGCCTTCCTGCCTCCTGGGTTTGCGCCAGCAGTCCGCCGCTCCCGCGCTTCACCCATCCTCCTGACCTGAGGATTTTGCTTCTCTCCAGGCAGCCTTTCCCGCCGCTGCTGCCCCACGACCCTTCCCACCGACAGTCCCGCTCCCGCCCCCCACCTCCAGTCCCACCCCCACCTCTACTTAATGGCGGCTGCTGCGGGGAAGCGTGTGTAACTCCTAGACCTCCGGTCCAGGCAACACATTCCCCTGCAGCTCCACTTGCAGCGCCTCCCTGCCTCAGTGCCAGAGCCTTCCTGCCTCCTGGATTCGCGCCAGCAGTCTGCCACTCCCACGCTTCACCCAGCCTCCTGACCTGAGGATTTTGCTTCACTCTAGGCAGCCTTTCCCGCCACTGCTGCCCCGCGGCCCCCCTCCCAACGACAGCCCCGCTTCCGTCCTCCACCTCCAGTCCCGCCCCCTTCGCGATGACGGCACGCCTAAGGCAGGCCTGTCTGCGCCCATCTGCACCTGGACCGCACCCAGCACCATACACCCAGGCCACCACGAGCGCCACAACACCCGACGCCGCTACGACTCCAAATTCCTCCACAAACTCAACGTCGGCCGATCGTCCCCTTGCTTACAGGCCACCCCAAAGCTCACCCACAGTCACTTCTCCTGCCGTAGCTACAGCTTTACCAGCCGCCGAAAAAAGGGGTTCTCACGTGCAAAAGACAAAGAAAAAACACACACATATAAATCCATATACATGGGTGTGCACACATATGTATATATATTTATCGTTTCAGGATTCGAGTACTGTCTAAATTATGCAAAAGAGAAAGCAGGGAACTCTGGGTAGTTCCCAAGTTTACATGGAGTACAGCTCCTTTGTATGGAGCACTCTACAACACCACCAAATCTCCTTACCTCAAATGTCCATTATTCTAGTAAAGTTATTTAACATGGGATTTGTACAGTTCCATCCACTCCATGCTAGAAAGTGACTAAGGGCCTGATTACGAGTTTGGCAGTCTTGGAGCGGGCTGCCATGCCAGCGCCATGCTCCAAGCCCGCCAAACCAGTAGTCTGACCAACTGCCGTATTCCGATTGGAATACAGGTCAGGCAATCCTGCGGTGGCTAGCCGGCCCACGGCGGTACCTATGAAAGACTCATATGTGAGCCTTTGAAAGGTAGCGCCATGTAACCATCACAGTGCATTTCAGTACAGCATGGACTGTGAAGTTCGTGCCGTGCTGGAACAGGGGGTGCATACAGACAGGGGTGCAAATCATGTGCCCCCTTGCATGCATCCCCTGGCCTAGAGGCAACAACAGGGCCCCCTTCGTTTTCTCACCACCACACTTTTCATGGTGGGCTTACTGACATGAAAACTGTAGCGGTGAGGAAACTCGTAATTTGCTTGCCGGTGCCGCAGTGGCACCACCGTCATATTGCAGACTGCTGCAAGACTGACAGGGATCGCGGATCCCTGTGGTAACAGCGGTCCTATGCTGGTCCGACCATTAAACTCGTAATATGGCACTCAGACCGCCAATAGCTGCACCTCCACTGTGGGTTTGGTGGTCCATCAGACTGCTAAATTCGTAATCAGGGTCTAAGTCTTTTGTCATTTTCACTCCAGAAACTGTATCGTTGCTTTGAATTGAATAAAAGCAAGCCTTGACACATGAGCCTGTCAGTCAATCATGTGTCTTGTAAAGTGCGAATACTCACCTATAAGGGTCTCAAGACGCTGGTGGGAGGGACTACTGATCGGTCAAAGGCACTGTGGTTCAGTCGAAGAGCCAGGTCCTGAGGTCCAGGTATTTACTATGAGGTGGGAGAAGGATCGTCCTCTGGCCGTGGACTTGCAGATAAGTGGCCAGGGCCAGTTGGGCAGAGTGGAGGACTCTGGTGGGTGAGTGGAGTGAGAGGCCGTGGTTGAGGTACGCAGGCCCCACTTCGTGTAGGGCTTTGTAGGCTCATGTGAGGAGTTTGAAGGTGATTCTTTTTTTGACTGGGGAGCCAGCGGAGGTCTCTCATGTGACCGGTGATGTGGCTACAGCGGGGGATATTGAGGAATATTCTGGCAGAGGCATTCTGAATGTTCTGCAGTTTCTTGAGGAGTTTCTTATTGATGTCGGCATAGAGTGTGTTGCTGTAGTTAAGTCTGCTGCTGATGACTGTGTGGGTGGCCATATTTCTTGACTCAGTGGGGATCCACTTGAAGATCTTTCGAAGCAGATGTGCATGTGGAAGCAGGATGATGAGACTGCGTTGATCTGGTGGTTCATGGTGAGCGAGGAGTCCAGAATGGTGCCAAGGTTTTGTGCGTGATCTGTGAGTGTGAGTCATCCCAGGTGGAGTGGGTGGAGTCGTGGATAAGGATTTCAGTCTTCTCTTCTTTGGAAGCCGTATTGGGAGAGGTGAAGGATGTGGTTCTCTTCAATGAAGTCAGAAAGTTGGGCGTTGATTGTCTTCTCAATGACCTTGGCTGGGAAAGGGAACAGAGAGATGGGTCTGAAGTTCTTGAGGTCCTTCGGGTCAGCAGAGGGTTTCTTCATCAAGGGGTTGATCTCTGCATGTTTCCAGTCTTTAAGGACGGTGGCGGAGTTGATGGAGCAGCTGATGGTGCAGCAGAGTTTGGGGCAATTTGGGGGCGCTCTGTTGAAGAAGTGGTTCAGGTAGGGGCCAGAGGGGGCTCCAGAAAGAATGCTCTTCATGATCTTGAGAGGGTTTTCAGCAGTGAGGGGAGTCCAACTGAGCAGGGTCTGCTGTGGTCCGGTATCATTCGGTGTGGTGGTAATGGGTGGGGCGAGAGAATCTTGGGTATTGAGGCTATTGAAGCTGTCGTAGATCTCCTTAATCTTGCTGTGGAAGAAGGTGCTGAGGTTTATTTATTTATTTATTTACTTATTTTTGAGATTTTTATTGCGCGATAATTACCCGAAGGTGTCTCGGCGCATGTGACTATTCAGAAGGACCAATACCCAGAAGCCTTACTGGTTGAATAACCATGTTTTAAGAAGCTTATGAAAGCTGACAAGATTCGGAGCTGTTTTAATAGTCAGAGGGAGGGCATTCCATAGCTTGGGTGTTGCTACCATGAAACGCCTGTCCCCCCAGGTCACAGTTCTGGTTCGGGGATCTGGGAGCAAACAAATGTTTGCGTATCTAAGCTGTCTTTTAGGGCTGTAAATCTGAAAGGCCTCTATCAGAAACCTGGGGCCCATGTCGTGGATAGCCTTGTAAGCAATACAGAGAGCCTTGAAAATTATGTGATTTTCCACTTTAAGCCAGTGGAGATGACGAATGGCTGTGGTGGTTGGGTGACGTCGGGGAATGCCTAGCAGAATTCTCGCTGCCGCGTTCTGTATGGACTGAAGTTTATTTAGGACTTGTTTCTGAGTGTTAAGAAAAAGGGCATTCCCATAGTCCATCTTAGAGAATACCAACGTGGTAATAAGGGTTTTTACTGCAGAGGTCGGAAGATAGGGCATGAGTTTCTTGATTTTCTTTAAGATAAAAAAGGCAGATGAAACAACTTTGTTTACGTGGTAATTGAAAGACAGCTTATTGTCGAAGATAACTCCCAGGTTTCTGACCTTGGCAACCGGGACAGGCGGGGGACCCATCTGACTGGGCCACCAGATGGATGACCAATCCGGGAGAAGGTTGCCAAAGGTCATAACCTCGGTCTTATCCGAGTTGAGCTTCAGACAATTTGTAGACATCCAGGAGCAGACAGCAAGCATTGCTTCCTGGAATTTTGCTGCCACCACTGGACCATCCTTGTGCACCGCCAGGACTAATTGGGTGTCGTCTGCATAGGATGTCAGACGCAACCCATGGGCTTTTATCACCCTCGCTAAGTCCGTTCCATAGATGTTGAATAGCGTCGGACTTAGCGAGGAGCCCCGGAGGACCCCACAGGGGAGCGCAAAGACGGGGGAGTAGAAGTTGCCTAATTTCACTGTCTGCGTTCGACTAGCCAGGAAAGATGAAATGAGATCTCTGGCCAGGCCGGCAACCCCCAAGGCTGCGACACGGTCGATCAGAATAGCGTGATTGACCGTGTCGAAAGCCGCGGACAAGTCCAAAAGGATGAGGACTGCCACTCCTCCTTGGTCCATGATGGATCTGATCTCATCAGAGGCTTTTATTAGTGCAGTCTCGGTCCCATAGCCCTTCCTGAACCCAAACTGAGTAACTGAGGTTGTTGCAGAGGTCATGGGAGGGTGGGATGCCTGCTGTCTCTGTGCTGGGTTTGGTGAGTTCTTTAACCATGGCAAAAAGTTATTTGCTATTGAGTGCGTTGGTGTTGATCCTTTCTTGTAGAGACGCTTTCTTTGTTCTAATGATGTGGTGGTGTGCAGCGACAGCGTTTTGAAGGCTGAGTGGTCCTCCGGGGTCTTGCTGCTCCTCCATCTCTTTTCAAGCCTTCTACATTTTTGGAATATCGCTTGACTGAGTTTTCTTAGAGGGGAGCCAGTGTGTCGGTTCAGTTGAAGAGCCATATGTGGGGGTTGCTTGCTGAGGTATTAGTGTCCATGGATGTCGAAGGTGGGGTTTCGCTGAGGGAGGTGGTGAGCTGTTCTTCAGTGACTTTGTTTCAACTTCTGTAAGGGAAGCGATGAGCGCAGTGGTGTACAGTGGGTTTGGACGCAGCAGTGGTCGGTCCAAAGGAGCTTGGAGGTGTGGCTGAATACGATGGTGCTGCTGGCATCTGGTGTTGAGGGCATGGAGGGTGTTGGTCTCATAGAGGTGGATGGTCCGAGGACCAGGGTTTGTGGAGCTGGGCGTGGTCCAGGTGCCTTCGGCATGCAACAGTATGGCCATGCAGCTGCCGCCATTAAGTAGCTTGAGGGGGAGGGCTAGACAGCTGGGAGGTGGGAGAAGCAGGTAAGCAGTGCTGGAGGGGGGTGTGCCCACAGGGGACGAGCAGCAGCAGGGACATAGTGTGAAAAACGCACAAAAGTGACAAGAGGAAAAAGTGGAAAAGCGGAAAAATGCAGAAAGTGAAAGAAAATGACAGAAAAGCAGAAAACATGAAAGGAGTAAATAAGAGATGGTTGCACTCCCAATCAGCGCGTCCCAGCAGCGTGTGTCAGCAGCCGCTCACAGGCAGTCTCTGGATGGATTTTCAGGCCCTGCAGGGGGAAGCAAGAGGGGGCCACAACAGCATACCGGGCCCCGAGATGTCGCCAGGTTGGGCGTGAATACATTCCAGGGCCGACCACAGGCCCCCTCACAGCGAGAAGCACTGGTCAGCCGAGGTGACCCCACACCCAAAAGGCAGCTGCATCCGAGGCCAGCACCAGGCTCAGAATCACAACCCACAGAGCCACACGGGTGAAGCATGGCAGGCGCACCACACCTCGGGATACCCCCAGCAGGTAGCCTCTCAGCTACGCTGCCCAGGCTCCCCTCCAGACCAATGAAGGCAGTGTTCGGCCACAGAGAGGTAGGAAGAAATGGGGGAAAGGATGCCCCAGGGTAGTCTGGATAAGCAAAGGAATAGCTCCTCCGGCCGGCTCAACAAATGTTTAGCTCTTATTGGAGCTCTCGAGACAGATATAGATATAGACACAAGACAGCACCCATTATAGGTGTCTCACACACACTCCCGAAAAACATCTACTTGTGTACTTCTATAAATATATACATATAGTACATATAGGAGTTGTATAGATCCTATATATATATATATATATATATGCAGATACTTTCTGTTTCTCCAGGACGGCAACACAGAAATAACGGAATATATATATATATATATATATATATATATATATATATATATATATATATATATATATAAATCCACAATCCTGCAGCACAGAGATTCCAGCGAACACCAGCACAAAAAGCAGGTACAGACCACAACGAAGGGTGAAGAAGTGCTGTATTCCAAAATGGGCGGCAGCATGACGCGTTTTCGTCCGGGAGATCCGGACTTGATCACATATATATATATACAAACACACACACACACAAATATATATATAAGCAGAGAACTCTGGATAGTTCTCAAGTTTAGGTGGAAAGCAGCTCCTGTATAGAGTACCCTCAACACCAGCAACACTGTAAATGTGCTCACCTCAAATGTCTGCTTTTCTATCAAAGTCTTTAAGCATAGGATTAACATAGTGCCATCCATGCCGAGATAGAAAGGGGTAACGTTTTTTGCCATTTCTACAGCAACATTTTTAAGCATAGGACTAGCATAGTGCTATCCAAGCCGAGCTGTGAAATGATAAAAGTCTTTTACCACTCCAGGCACAGTATTACAGCTTTGGATTGGTAAAATACCAACCAAGCCAACCTGAAATGAATAAAAGCAACTCCTGACACATGTTTTGCTCCCATTAGAGCTCTTCAGAGAGGTATAGCATTGTCCAGACACACAAAAGCACCTAGTATAAGTCAAAACAATATCCTTGCAGGTTTAGAGTGGCACATAAATTATGTAAAAAAGATGCAGAGAACTCTGGGTAGTTCACAAGTTTAGGTGGAAAGCAGCTCCAGTATAGAGAACCCTCAACACCAGTGACACTCTAAATTTGCTCACCTCAAATGTCTGCTTTTCTATCAAAGACTTTGATAGAAAAGCAGACATTTGAAAATTGTAAATACAACACAGAGTAAGAACACATGTAACAGGGGCAGTCCTCGTGGGAGGCTACAACAAGAGGAAAGGAGGTACTAATGAGGAACTTAGAAACAAATTAAACAACAAACAAGAAACTATTCAAAAAGACACTCAAAGGAGCCAATTAAGTACGTAACCAGAAAATGGGAAGGGCGTCAAGCCCATATTCTGAATACAGCATGTCTCAAAGAGACCGCGCAAGCACTGCCTAAGTGAGACCTAGAAATGTTAAAAGAAATACAACACTCGATATTTCATCACAGAACCTATATGCACAGTGTGGGGATGAAATGTTAGAGAAGAGTGGTGAAAGTTAAAGGTATGATAGAAATGAGATCATAAATGAAGGGGTGATGGATGGGGATAAGGACTGAGACTGAGGCATGAAGAGTAAGTAGTGTGAGATGAGGAGTACTGCATGAGGTATGAGGAGCAAGAGATGAGTAGTGAAAAATAGGAATTGAGGGATGAGTGATTAGGAGTGAAGGTTGACAAATGAAGACTGAAGAGTAAGAATACAAAACCAAGGATGAAAGGGTGAGGGATGACAAATGAGGAGTAAAGGATGAGAGTTAAAGCGTGAGAAATTGTGAGTGAGAGATGTAGACCGAGGTGTGAAAGATTATTGAGGGACATGGGGTAATGAGTGAGGAGTAAAGGGTGAAGAGTAAGAGAGGAGAAGTGTAGGATAAGCAATGAGAGAAGAGGGATAAATAATGAGGTGCGAAGGTTGAGAGGTGAAGGATGATGACTGAGGGTTGAGGCCCGAGCAGTGAAAAATGTTAAGTGTGTTATACAAGAAATCTGGCATGAGAAGTAAGGAGTAAGGTGTAAGTGTTGAGGTATGAGGAAAAAAAGGAGAGAAGTGAAGGTTTCATTATGAAGAAAGAAGTGAAAAACAAGAAATGAGGGGTTAGGGACAGGAAGCAAGGAATGAAGAGCAATGAGGTCACAATGAGAATTGAGGAATGGGAAATGAAGATTGAGGGATGAGAAATCTGAAGTAAGGCGTAGACAATAAAGAGGTAAAAAAAATTAAAAGAATGTGCAGTGAGAGATGAGCAATGAGAGATAAAGAGTGAGGTATGAGGTGTGAATGTAGAAGAGTGTGGGATGGGGTGAGGTAGTAGATAACAATAACAATGTATTTATAGAGCACCTGGCTACCCCAAAAGGTGTGCCCCCACGTTAGAAGCACAAAAGCAGGTGTGGGTTAATAGTTGGCCTAGAGATTGTAGAGCCAGGTTTTCAGTCCTCTACGAAAGATTGGTTCAGATTTTTCCACTCGTAGGGGAAGAGGGAGTGTATTCCAATTATTGGCCACTAGATAGCCAAAGGATCGAGCACCCATCCTCGCCTTCCTTATCCTGGAAATCTTGAGTAACTGTACTCCTGTAGATCTTAGCTGTCGACCAGGATTGTAAAGGGTGAGAAAGTTGTGCAGGTAGGTAGGGCCTATACCCTGTAGGTTCTTAGAACAGAAACACATAGCTTTGAAAATAATTATCTTCTCAATTGGCAGACAATGAAGGGTGTCAAGAGCTTTTTTGATGACGCTCACCTCAGTAGATTAAGAACAAGGCGTGCCACTGTGTTTTGAATGCACTGGAGTCGTTTCATGCAGACTTTAGATGCTCCCAGATACAGGACATTCCCATAGTCAAATTGCTAGGTCACCATGTTATGGACTATGGTTTTCGTGGCTGATATAGGGAGAAAGTCTAGTTTTTTTTTAGCAACTTCAGAGTGCCAAAGCATCTTCCCGCCACCTTTCTAGTTTGAGACTCAAATAAGAGTTTAGGATCTAGCTACACACCCAGGTTTGTTACTTCAATGTTGGGTTCTGGGATAGGCCCCAGTACCTGGGGTCACCAGGTTGTGTCCCAGATAGAGGGTGATTTCTCAACAATCATGACCTCTGTCTTGCTCACATTCAATTTAAGGTAGTGGTTTGACATCTATGAGGCTTGATCCTTCAGACAGGATGAGAACTGTTATGCTGACTCACCGGAGTCTTGTGCAAGGGTCACCACAAGTTGTGTGTCGTCTGCGTACGACACCATGACGATATTGTAATTGTTGATAATCCTCGCCAAAGGTCCAATATATAAATTAAAGAGGGCGGGGCTCAGAGTAGATCCATGTGGGAGCCCCCGATGGAGTGGCAGGATTTTAGATCGGTGGGGGTGTTGTACAACCTGGAAACTAAGATCTTCCAAGAAAGACTGCATCCATTTAATGCTACCCCGTCCAGTCCACACTCCTGTAAACGTTGAAGGAGTAGCTTATGGGATACTGTGTCAAATGCGGCACTTAGGTCTAACAAGACCAGGGCCACCGTCTGACCTGCAGCTGCCTCTCTTCGTAGGGTTTCTGTTGCAAAGATAAGAGCGGATTCAGTAGAAAAAGATGCTCTGAAACCAGATTGAGTTGGATGTAGAAGGTGACGGGAAGGTATATGTTCCACCAATTGTTTGTTCACACCTTTTTCAGCGAGTTTGGAAATGTAGGGAAGCAAAGAGATGGGACGCAGATTATCCAATAGCTCGGGGTTAGCTGATGGCTTTTTCTTAAGGGGTATGATTGTTGCATGTTTTCACGCCCAATGACCCTCTCCGGCCTTAAACAATGTGTCTATTAGTTGCTAGATTTTAGGTATTATCACATCAATGCCCTCTTTTATCCTGTTTGGTGCAGCTGGATCGACCGGGGAGGCAGATTTAATTTTTAGAGCTATTTCCTTGAGTTCCAATGTGGGAGGAGCAATAAACGCACTCAGGGATGGTGCACTTGGTTCATTAGATACCTCTTTAGGTTCACTAAGGCAATTTCGAACTTCCTCAGGGAAAGAGTTGTATATTGTAGATACTTTTTGTAGGAAGAAGTCGGCAATCGCATTACACCTCTCTTCAGAGCTGACAGGAGTTGCAAATGTTCTCTTGAGAGACAACATCTTTCAGTGTGGCATACAATTCTTGCCCTATCAAACCTCTCGTTGTAGTATATAGAACGTGTCTTTTTCAGGAGAGAGTGGTATTTGTTCTGTGCTGCATTATAAGTTTCTTTTGCTTCTATGGAGAAAGCTATTCTCCATTTGCTTTCTAAACGCTTACATCCCTGTTTGGCCGCTCTGAGTTCTTCGTTGAACCAAGGGGCTGATTTAGACCTCGCTTAGGGGTCTTGAAGGTCCAAGGGGCCTTTTCAACTAATGCTTCCTTCATCCACTCAATAATCAAAGTGTTAGCCAGATTAACGTCACTATTGAGTAATGGTGGGGTTTTATGAAGAGCCCTGGACCATTTTTCACTGTTGAACTTGGACCAATTCCTGCGGGAACCATTAAAATTAGTCTTTTTTGGAGTGCCAGGTTTAGGTAGAGATTGTGGTTGGACCAAGGAGTCGGTTAGTCCACCACCAGGCCCACATAGTTCGAGAAGATGGGGTCTAATAGGTTGGTTGCACAGTGTGTGGGTGCTACAGATTCAAGTTTTAATTGTGTGCTCGCAAGTTCCTTACATATGGTTTGTGCCTCCTTTTTGAGTTGATTCTCTAGGTGTAGATTAATATCACCCAAGACCAGAAGATTGGTGTGTTTAAGAGCCAGTTGGGTGGCCAGGTCCATAAGATTAGCCGTAAAATTGTTTAGCGGCTCTGGTGGATGATAGATTAGGAGACCATTCATCATAGTCTTGTTTGCTCTCCTTAAACTAAATTGAGCTGCCTCTGAGATCCCTACTAACACTTTATATAGGGTATAGTTGAGGGATAGGTGGAAAATTATGGCTATTCCTCCTCAGCGTTTTAAAATGTGGTCTTGTCTGACCATACCATACTTATTTAGAAGTGCTTCTAAAATGTCGGGAGAGGAGTCCTCACTGAGCCATGTTTCAGTGAGGAACAAATTTCCGTTTTGTGTTTGACAAGGGATCTACAGTTTAAGACAGCAAACTTCAGGTGGTCCTGCTGGGATGTAGTGATGCAGGGTTTGAGCCTAAACGAACAGTTTATACAGTTTGTAATCCCTTTTCCAATCTGTACTGAGTGATAGCAGGCTCCTGCCAGAGACCTCTCCATAGTACGGAGGGCGCTGCTAGAATACCGCAAGGTATGTGCGGGTTTAAACGGGCATAGTGGGTGGCCCAAGGCCCCGGATGGCTGCGGATGGGCTTGCGTTTGGCGCGCATTCGGTGCACCTGCGGTGCGTCCGTTCACACATACCACTAAAGTAGAGTGGCTGTGTCAGCTGACCACGGAAGCCGGGTGTGGGAGGATCAGGGGCGGAGTCACATCCCTCCTCTCAATTGGTAATTAATTACCCTGGTGAACTGGGGAACGTGTCGGAGGCGAGTGCCTTAATGCAGCGGTGAGGTGATTAGGGCAACAGCCCCAGCAGCAGTAAAACATGCGTTGAGCAGCAGCGCAGATATGCGTCTCAGCGAGGTTAGCAGTGAGCTGAGTGCACAACAGTACAGGTCAAAAGTAAGTCACTGTCAGCGCGGTTAAAAACAATATAAAACACAACCAATTCACGTTTTGTTAAAAATAGTTTAAACAAGGCTAAAAACAAGGCTACAGCACAAGAGGGTTCACCCTTGAATTGAACGGTGACAAGTGGAGAATGGGGGTTAAGGAGAGAGATTTGATGAATGAGGGGTGATCACTGAGTCATGAGGACAAAGGAAATTGGAGATATGGATGAGTGATAGGGAATGAGGAATAAGAAAATAGGCATGTGGAGTGAGGTATTAGATTGCCTTAAAATAGACAATGTGGTGAACATTTTAGGACATCATCATTTGTCAATTGCACTTATCACGCAAAGCGATATGAAAAGGTGCAATCCAAGAGATATAGAATGAGCGATTAGGGGTAAAAGGAGAGGATGAATGAAGGGAGCATGAGGGACGAAGGATGAGGTTCCAGAGCTTCTGGAGCCTTGGATTGTTGTTTTGGACACACTGAACCCAGAAAAGGACCTTCTTGGAAGAAGATTCCGAAGTTTGAGATAATTTGGAGCATTTTAGTCAAAAACCTTTATAACTTGACAGACCTGTCGTCGAGAGCCAAGCCGGCGACGTCAAACCGTGACTCCCCCATGTCACCCTAGTGTGCCCTATCACCTTGGATAGTTCTCCTGCCCTTCCCTAATGGAGAGCATAATCAGGGAGAACCGTTCCTGTCAGAGGCTAGTCACTCCACCCAATCCATGGCATCAAAACGATTCAAGGTGGGAACTGTAAAACCAATAAGCCTCATTATATGCTCAATTTGATTCCTTACAGGGCCAATGCGAAGACATTACCTTTTTTTTGCAAAATTATCACAATCCCAAACACAAGATGGTTTATAAAAATACGCCAGCTGGAATACCCCAATCATAGGCTCTCTTCTGAGTCAGGGAAGTAGGCCAAATAACCTCTGCACTACCTGGGGGGATCTGAAGTTTATAATTATGCAATCACTGCAATGATCCTAGGATCCCGACCCCAACCGTACCACTCTGTAAGCAAAATCTCATTAGCCATGTAATAGGGAACTTCCTCTGTTGGGCCAGCCAATTTAAACATGTATTAGTCAACTCGTACTGACCCTCCCTTCTGATTCATTGATTCACCTTCAACTCAGGAACTCCTATCAAATGTACATACGGGCAAGATGCTGTGGTGAGATCGGTCACTGGTTGCCTCTTTATGGATACTGGGGTATTTAGCATAGGTGGCTGTATCCCTGCAGCTCCAGTGTTTTTTTTGCAGATCTATATAGCGCGAACTCGGCCTGAAGGTATTGGAGCGCTTTACATGAGCACAAGTTACATACACAAGGACACATTTATGTTTTTGGTAGGCACAATGAGATTAAGTGATTTGCCCAGAATCACAGGATGTAGAGTTGACCCGAGGCTCAAACCTTGGTTTCCCAGCTCCAAGGTCAGCAGTCTAGCTGTGTGGCCACACCCTCTCCCCTAAAGGGCAACAAAGCCTTATTAACTCCTAACGGTTTTGATGTGTGCAAAGTACCCGCAACCTCAGTCCCTTTACCATGGCTAATTACAGCATCGGTTGGTAAAGTGGCTGTGTGGCTGGTGATAGAGTTTTTAACCAGTTTGAGTTGGCAGTTGGAGGTCATAACCTGGGCACCATTCTCTGCTACTGGTATTGAACATACACGTTACAATTGAGACCTCTTTTGATGGCCTCCAACCGCATTGTCAATGAGGAAAGTTCTTTATGCAGATATTCTTGAATTTTTCCAAAACTGGACTCCATGAGGTTCACAGCCCAAGGAGGTGTAAGGACGATCCCCTCTATGCTGGAATTATAAGGGTGAATAATGCTTGAGTCAACATATGGGTTAGCAGAGGCTAGAGGGGACTGAGATGTGTGCTGCTGTTTAGGTCGTTTGGTGACTCAAAAAAGTTGTGATGTAACTTAGTTGGTTTAGGGGCCACATTTGCCTCCTTAGCACTTGTTTGGTTGTTACCCAACCCCAAATGGTCCACTGAACTATTTGTACCAGTTGGGCTGTAATGATAAGGAACCTTCCAAGCTTGAATCATTTGGGACTCCCAGAGACAATATACTCTCAGTCAGGGCTATTTCTGTGGAAATGATCCCCTTATCACTCTGCAACATTTTGTCTATGCTGGTAGTCTTATAGGGAGAAGGTGCTTTCGCCTCAACCTCCTGGGGTTTACATTTGCCCATTGTAATTTGGCGATAACAAAACCTCAAGATCACCAGAGGCAGTATCCACAGAATAGCAACCAGGATAGAACTATACCAAAACACGTTAACAGATCCACTATATTCAGCTCTCCATTACAATAATAGAGAGCACTCACTCCGGGATCACGATGTCAGAGGGTGGTCACAGTATCCTCCGGGCTCTGTCGGGTGTAGGACATGCCTGACCGCTGCCCGCGCTGCGGGAGTTTGGGGATTGCTTTAAGCGTTAGATAGGCTTATCCCCTTGGCCGTAGATGCAGGTACGCGCCTCCTGGAGCGATGGCAGCTAGGATGTGGAGTCCCCAAAAAGTTACATTTTGGGCGGGATGGAGGCATTATGGGAATGTGTATACACACTGATTCCAGGACAAAAGCTCCAAATGTAATAGTATCCCATTTCAGGTTTGATGAATGCCACCATGCTTTGGAGGTGCCGTCCTGATGTGTGAAAAAAAAATTCTGAGAAAAGAGGGGTAGTGCTGGACTTTTAATCTATTAAAGTATATGCTGCCCCATTTGTTGAGGTGCTGTCATTTACTGTAGACAAGTGTACTGTTTTGTATAGAGTTGATATAACATAAAAGCTAATTTAAAAATAAATAAATAAATAAAATTAACATTACAGAATGGTTTAAATATAAAAACTCTTGAAATTGATATAAATAACAGTGAGGCAAATAACAGTGTTCTTGAAATGAATATGGGCATCACTGAATTGGATATGAATCACATTGTGTTGCATAGACTACCGAATGAACTGGGTAAGGATGTGAATGATTTGAATATGGTGAATTGTGTGTATAACACACAGTGAAAAGCACGTGACACTGATAGCCAATCACAGTGGTCTCCTCTGACGCACTTTCTGGTGCAGGGAAGGTACTTCCGGCGCGCTGTTGGTCGAGGCGCAACTTGTTGAAGTCCTCGGGCGCTGTGCCCCCTGCGCTCACACCATACCTCGAGCTCCGCTCGTATTCATGACCGGCAGGGAAAGCCTGGAGGCCTCTGGTGTCAGTGGCCATTATCCCTACTCGGTGCAGAGCCTTCATGACTGTTGCAAAAAGGGGGTGGGATCGCACACTACTCACACACCGGCAGAAGTTGCCCCTAAGGACTCTGGTCATTGTAGTAGAGTGTTCGCGATGCATCATCTTTCGATCTTGCTATCTTCGCTGTCTTCGCCATCCCTGGACACGTGTTTCGGGTTTTCAACCCTCGTCAGCAGGGATAGGCAGTGTTCTGGGGTCGCCGATGGCTGCCAATATCTGCCAGGTATAGTACCACTCCGGCGCGTAGGTGCGGGATCCCAGGCTCGTCAGCCCGCTGCTCAAGGGAGCTTTAAGTTACAAAAAGGGGGTGGGGTCGCACACTACTCACACACCGGCGGAAGTTGCCCCTAAGGACTCTGGTCATTGTAGTAGAGTGTTCGCGATACATCATCTTTCGATCTTGCTATCTTCGCTGTCTTCGCCATCCCTGGACACGTGTTTCGGGTTTTCAACCCTCGTCAGCAGGGATAGGCAGTGTTCTGGGGTCGCCGATGGCTGCCAATATCTGCCAGGTATAGTACCACTCCGGCGCGTAGGTGCGGGATCCCAGGCTCGTCAGCCCGCTGCTCAAGGGAGCTTTAAGTTACAAAAAGGGGGTGGTTTCGCACACTACTCACACACCGGCGGAAGTTGCCCCTAAGGACTCTGGTCATTGTAGTAGAGTGTTCGCGATGCATCATCTTTCGATCTTGCTATCTTCGCTGTCTTCTCCATCCCTGGACACGTGTTTCGGGTTTTCAACCCTCGTCAGCAGGGATAGGCAGTGTTCTGGGGTCGCCGATGGCTGCCAATATCTGCCAGGTATAGTACCACTCCGGCGCGTAGGTGCGGGATCCCAGGCTCGTCAGCCCGCTGCTCAAGGGAGCTTTAAGTTACAAAAAGGGGGTGGGGTCGCACACTACTCACACACCGGCGGAAGTTGCCCCTAAGGACTCTGGTCATTGTAGTAGAGTGTTCGCGATGCATCATCTTTCGATCTTGCTATCTTCGCTGTCTTCGCCATCCCTGGACACGTGTTTCGGGTTTTCAACCCTCGTCAGCAGGGATAGGCAGTGTTCTGGGGTCGCCGATGGCTGCCAATATCTGCCAGGTATAGTACCACTCCAGCGCGTAGGTGCGGGATCCCAGGCTCGTCAGCCCGCTGCTCAACGGAGCTTTAAGTTACAAAAAGGGGGTGGGGTCGCACACTACTCACACACCGGCGGAAGTTGCCCCTAAGGACTCTGGTCATTGTAGTAGAGTGTTCGCGATGCATCATCTTTCGATCTTGCTATCTTCGCTGTCTTCGCCATCCCTGGACACGTGTTTCGGGTTTTCAACCCTCGTCAGCAGGGATAGGCAGTGTTCTGGGGTCGCCGATGGCTGCTAATATCTGCCAGGTATAGTACCACTCCTGCGCGTAGGTGCGGGATCCCAGGCTCGTCAGCCCGCTGCTCAAGGGAGCTTTAAGTTACAAAAAGGGGGTGGGGTCGCACACTACTCACACACCGGCGGAAGTTGCCCCTAAGGACTCTGGTCATTGTAGTAGAGTGTTCGCGATGCATCATATTTCGATCTTGCTATCTTCGCTGTCTTCGCCATCCCTGGACACGTGTTTCGGGTTTTCAACCCTCGTCAGCAGGGATAGGCAGTGTTCTGGGGTCGCCGATGGCTGCCAATATCTGCCAGGTATATTATATTAATGCCACCATGCTTTGGAGGTGCCGTCCTGATGTGTGAAAAAAAAATTCTGAGAAAAGAGGGGTAGTGCTGGACTTTTAATCTATTAAAGTATATGCTGCCCCATTTGTTGAGGTGCTGTTATTTACTGTAGACAAGTGTACTGTTTTGTATAGAGTTGATATAACATAAAAGCTAATTTAAAAATAAATAAATAAATAAAATTAACATTACAGAATGGTTTAAATATAAAAACTCTTGAAATTGATATAAATAACAGTGAGGCAAATAACAGTGTTCTTGAAATGAATATGGGCATCACTGTATTGGATATGAATCACATTGTGTTGCATAGACTACCGAATGAACTGGGTAAGGATGTGAATGAATTGAATATGGTGAATTGTGTGTATAACACACAGTGAAAAGCACGTGACACTGATAGCCAATCACAGTGGTCTCCTCTGACGCACTTTCTGGTGCAGGGAAGGTACTTCCGGCGCGCTGTTGGTCGAGGCGCAACTTGTTGAAGTCCTCGGGCGCTGTGCCCCCTGCGCTCACACCATACCTCGAGCTCCGCTCGTATTCATGACCGGCAGGGAAAGCCTGGAGGCCTCTGGTGTCAGTGGCCATTATCCCTACTCGGTGCGGAGCCTTCATGACTGTTGCAATCAGCGGTTGGAGGAGTGAGGCGGGCCTGCTCCGTGTTTGAATCCTCTTTGTGCCCATTATCCTGATGGTGTGCGCCTTTCACTGCCCCTTTGACAGGACGCATGTTCTATAAACTGTACAGAGAACTGCACTTCCCACGGCTGCAAAGCACTGCAGCGGCATTCTCAGTGTCCGTCAGCGGCAGCGCCCCCACCTGAGATCTAGCTGTCGCTGCTGCCCCCCAAATATGCTTATTTTTGGTTTATTGAGGCTGCGGTGGGAAGGCGTCTGCGGCCATGAGGCCGGATGCACTAGCGATGAGAACACTGTTCTACTCAGCGGGTTCCGCTCTCCCCTTATGAGCCTGCGTGGGTCAGCCGGCCCATGTACGGAGGTAACGTGAGCTACCTGCCGGATATCCACAGGCGCCCTGGAAAGTGCTGTCTGTACGAGGCATTGCTACATGATTTCCATCCCGCTCTTAGCTGTGCTGTTACCACACTTATTATAGGGCCCTCAAAGCAGTGTGTTCCTTTAAATTCAGAAAGTCATCGAGATAGACGCCTCAGCATCAGATCAGCGCTCTATAACAAAGTGGTGCAATTTCCATCGGGGCCTGTATCCTAGCTAAACGGGCTACGCGCAGAATCGTCATCCTGCCATGTGCATACCCTCCCGATTGAGGCGGGAGACCACCGAGTTCAAGGCTAGTCTCTCCCGCCTCCTGATTTCTGCAGAGAGAACCCCGATTCCTCTGTGGGCTTCCCCGGACAGGCACAGTCTATGTGTGACTCCAAGTATACACTCCCAGCGCCAGTAACCTCCTCTTCCTGCAGGCCAGTGTACATTTTTGTCACACACTCTGCTTGCCATGCCACTTTCTCCGTGCATTGGGCAAAGCAAATAGGTCTCGTCTGGTGTGTACGAGTGAGTGGATTTTGGAAAAGGGAGCTAAGCAGTGTAGTCAGTCAGGGAGAGGAGAGTCTTGAAGAAACACTGATATGGGTGTAGATTACAGAAACAGGTGATTAGCTCTTTGGTCCTCAATAGCAACGAGGGCAAGCAGTTCTTGATAAGCTGGACAAATGTAGACCACAAATGAGCTCAAAAAGCACGATAGTGTTTATATGTTAGCAGAGTCCTCTAGTTCTAATAAATCAGCAATTTGGAAGTCGTTTTTAAAACCCTCTGAAGAAGATAAAAGTAGATGCTTTGCCACCAAAGCTAAAAAAACTGTATTGACATGATGCCCGAGAACTATATTTGCGGTTTGGTAGTGGGATCTTGACAAACACTTTTGTAACTGTCCATGGCGCGAAAACATTCAATGAGATCCTAATCAGCTGTTGTCCTTATTTAAGTTTGTAAAATGTGTACCGCGGCTCAGTGTTCAGAAAAGTGGTCTATATTTAAACCATACTGCTTACGTTTTTTAATGCTATCAACAATAAACATTGAAACGGGTCCCTTCCAGGCAAAAACACTAATTGATTTCTGAATGAGTGTAAAAGGGTAAAGGCAACCATGTTGTTCCTGCTTACATTTCACATGCTTTACTTAATCTTGCATTCCTTGTGTGTGCTATTTCCAGGATGGTGGTATTTTTTTTTCCAGGCAGCATATTACTCTTGTCTAGTGCATAATTTGAATTGAGTCTCATTCAGGTGTGTAGGAAGGTGGATACCTGACTATGGTTGCCCCCAACTTTTTGCCTGGTGTTTTGCTGGTTTTCCGACTTAGTTGACCTGGGGCCCTGCCAATCAGGACCCCAGGCCTACTGCTCTCTCTCTAAAATGGATTCCATGTACCTTAGGTACATTTCCAATTGGTACTGGGCCACCTTATCAGACCCTGTAACTCAGGGCATAGGTGTACCCAGGGCCTACCAGGGGCTGAAGCATATATTATGCCACCCCTGGATGGCCATCTAAATCTGACACAACTGGCTGCACGACAGCTGGGGCAAGGTGGTGTAATCACCCTTTGCTGTAGATATAGTATACCTATATCTAACCCTAAAAATGGACACACAGATTCCTATCAGTCACTCCTATGGCAGGCCTTGACAATCCTGAAGGCAGAGTGCTTGGAATCGTGTGAGATGGTGCTCTGGCATGAGCTGAGCCCGTTTGCAGCTTGCGGAACCAAGTCCTAATAGCTGTTCCATGATAACGCATACCATATACTCTTAAGTGCATTATAATCCTTGTGGTTAAATGCTATATCTGGTATCGCTTTATCAAAACATGTCGAGTAAGGTGTCATACGAATTGGAATACTAACCCCTCGCCAATTCTGGCGACGGGGTTAGCATTCCACACTTCTAGAGGGACACGACATGTATGTAACTGTGAACCCCGGTTAAAGTTAACTTAAACCTCAGCATCACAAAATGGATGCTGCCACCACAGACACGAGTCTGACCCCCTGCAGCTGGGAGTCCTTCCAGCGAGGGGAGCTTGGACAAAGGGTTTCCTGTCAGGGGCGGTGCTAGCACCATCCCAGACAGGGTTTTGTGTATACTGGGAAGGCAGGGCTTTACAGGAAGGTGACTGCAAGTGGCACCCCAGTGCTCACTACGCATCTGCCGGCTAGAACCAGTTCCAGGGGCACACCAGCCCCTGGCCTGGGGAAAGTCCGGCATGGGAGAGGGGTGTAACCACCCCCCTTCCTAGTCACGTACCCACCCCTTTCTTTAGGATAAAGGCAGGAGCGGGGACCCTTCCAAATTAGATCATCTTTGAATCAAGAAACTACTTTCTACGAAAGGAACTCTCGACTCTTCTCAAGATTTCTCCCTTGTGGCTAAGGAGTAGTCACCCTGCATCCGCAGGCACCATCTAAGAACTAAGCGGTTTGCTGCACGTCCTTCCTCCGGAATCCGACTGACCAGCTCGACGAGACCCGGCTTCCCTGGCACCTCTGACCTCTACCTACCTCTACAGCTAAGCTGAGAACCGTAGGTGCGACGAGACCTCGAGGGACCGGCCATCATCAGAACTGCACGACTTCTATCCAGCACGACCGCCGAGGGATCCTCTGGTGAGTGCTTTGGGGTCCGAGAAGCCCCGACCCTGAGCAGCTCCAGCACCGAAGTCTAGCCCCCCAGCATCTCCACGATCTGCGTAGGGCCCTTCTGCTTTTTGGCTGCTCAGCGCGTTGTCTGGCTACTAGCCCGCTGGCTTGTAGCCTTCCCGACGACGATCAACGACGACAACACTGCTGGTCTGGTTGCTCCAGACTGCCCTTGCTCCCTTCCAAAAGAGGAGCACCCGGGACCCTCCTGGTCCACTCCAGACGCCATTTTAGGTCCACCGCGTAGCTTGAATTTGCCAAGACTTGTTGCCCCAATCCTGGGTCCAGCGACGTCGACAGCATCAACCATCGTGGGACAGCTCGCACCTCCATCCTGGTCGCCGACAACGCCTCCTGGTCCGTGAGACTGCCGAGCCCAGCGTCGCCCACTCACCTGGTCGAGGTGACTTCGCCCGGTGCCATCCTGGTGCCCACACAATCACTGGCTAGTGATTAAGAACTTGGTCCCCTCTGCTTTCAGGTGTCATCCATCTTAGATCCAGGCTTGGATCACTTGAACAATCTTCACTGGTCGCCTGCCAGCAACTTCTTTCTTCAGGATCCTGGTTCGTCAACGAGGATTCCCGACGTCTTTTCAGACCTATGCAGCTGCAGCCCCTGGGCTAGGTAACTTCGGCATTTCGGTGCCCCAGCATAGCCTCACTATCCAAGGGTCCAGATCCACTTTCGTTTTTGACCTACCTAGTCGGGTTCGCCTGAGAACACTAACTTTGCTTTTACTAGCCTCCATAGACTTTGTCCCGCATCCCGCGTGAGAGTGCACACTCTGCACCCGAGTCCCCTAGGCCTCCTACTAGTAATCAGAAGGTTCAGTAACGTAGTCCTAGCGATTCCAAAGCCTATTAGTTCAGTACTTACCTGCTAGTAATTTCGCATTCCACATTTAGAGTATATGGTTTTCCGTGCCCCTCGGGCATTTGTGTAAATTGTGCAACTTAAAGTATTTTCGTAAGAGTTTTGTTGTGTGCTTAATACCCTGTCCTCATAAAGAGTACAGGGCTGTTGTGATTTAAATAAATACACTGTTTATTTTCATAACACTTTAGTGGTGTCCTTTAACTTGGTGTTCAAGGGGTATATGTGATGGTATAACAGCTGGCTTAACACGCCCTCTAGAGTTTAGCCCGAAGACTGCTCGTATCCATGCTACTAGGATAGCTGGTCTATAAGGTTGACTTACAACCAATCATCAATAAGGGTTGTTTGGACTGATACAAAGTGCTCACTAGAATAGTGAACATTATATATCAGGCCAACTTCTCACAAGGTGTTTATAGCGGGGCACAATTGGGTTGTAGCTGAAGGCAGTGCGAGTTTCTTTGTGGGGCAGTATGGTGTTCAGTGGGGGAGAGGATGTGGCACTATGACCAGAGCTGCCGAATTTGGAACTGAGGAACCAGGCTTAGCCTTCATGACCAGTCCACCGACCACTCTCCTGAGGGAGCATATTCCCATGCTAATCTTTAGAAGGCCCACAGAAGCCCTGGTGTCTTAGCACCAGCAGGGTTCACCTAATGGTGGCAAGTGTGGGTTAACCTTAAAGGCGTGTCCACCACTATCCATACTGTAGTTCACTTCCAGTCTTGCGGGCAGGCTGAATCAGCCACACTAGAGCAACAGTGACTCTGTCACTGAGGTCACAGGACCCTTGAGGCCAGTCCGCCTCACCCATTGGTACTTCCATTGGCCTTGTTTTATCAGTATTAGTGCAACTCACCAGGGATCGGCAATGCAGGATTTGCACGCACCCCAAACTACAGGGCATATTTACAAGCACCTATTGCCACCTCAGCGTCTCTTTCAGTGATGTGATAACGATAGTGGCCTCGTCTTATTTACAAGGCAGTGTTAAGCCACTTAATGTGGCTTAACGCTGCCTTGTAAACAAGGCAGCCTTTCACACTGTATTTAGCGTGAAAGGGAGGGCAATAGGTGTTGCAGTGGGCGTTCCACCACAACACCCATTGATTTTGATGCTGCCCCCTATTTACAAGGATGGCATAAAGAGGAGGCCACACCAAAATTATGACCAGGGAAAACCTGGTCTTAAAGAGGCAAAACAAGGCTAAATGATTTATTGCTTCTCGTTTTTACTGTTTCATTGTGTGCTGTCTTGTGTAGCACACATAGGAACAGCAAATTGCCTATGATTATTTATGTGCAAGAAGTTAACCCTTACTGCACATAAACAATCTTTTTTTTTTAAATGTCATTTTATTAAAAAAAAGGCCTTTTATAACTTCTATGTGTGCCGCATTAAGTAGCACACATAAAAGTTACAAAACGGCATTTAAAGATTGTTTATGTGCAGGTTCCCCTTCCAGCACATAAACAATCTTGCCCTCAACACAGACACCCTTGCACTATGATGTAAGGATGCCTGCGTTGGCACTAGGCAGCTAAAGTTGGCGCCAGCGCAAGGGGAAACACAGGACTGCACCATATTCTACTAAATATGGTGCAGCCCTGCGTTTAAAATTGATGAAGCGTCTCGTTAGTCTTGTTGGCTTAATGATATGCTTCTCCACTTTATTGTAAATATGCTCCTACGTTCGCAAACTTCATGGTCTCTCTGCTTCATGCACAATGTGAAATGCCTAACAAATACTAGAAATTGGGATGTTTTGTTTTTTCTGGCCGCACCTCTGACTTTGCCCACTGACCCAATCCTCAAGTTATTTTCTCCCTCTGATACCCCAGAGTTCTACTCCCCTTGACCAGTGCATAAACCCAGGACTCAGTGGCAGCTCCTTCCTTGCAGTAGTAGTGGGCTGGGAGGGGGGGTATAAAAAAAGAAATCACTAATCTGCCTGCTGCCACCTCTCCTCCCTCTTCTTCCTTCTGTGTGAACCGCAAGCGGGAAGCACCCAGGCTCCCCTAAGCCAATCACAATGCTACTGTCACAATGACAGCAGCGTCAAGATTGGTCTGAGCACCATGATTTGGTGCTCAGACGGGGACTGGGAGCCCGAGCTTGTTCTCCACCCAGGCTGTACAATACAGCCAGTGCAGAACATGTAAAGTGCGCATAACTGTTTGGCCAGCCCAAGACGGCCAGTGAAACAGGTATGCACACATGGAGAGGGCCAACACTCCCCCCTGCTTTGCTCCCCTCAAAATTGCCTCAGCACAGAAAAATAAAATGATAATAACATTGCGCTATTATCATTTTATTTTTCCTTTTTTGCAGTGCTGAAATGCAGTGGGACGACGCTCCTCTACCTCAGGGGAGGAGCCACCCCTGCCGGAACTTCCATAGGCCTGGGATTTTAAAAGAAATGGCCATAAGTGGTGGTGCTTTTCTGTTCTGTTGGAAACACATTCGCTGTGCTGACTAAGGGCATTTGAGTCTGTTCATAATGCATCTTGGATCTCAGTCAGGTGATCAGCGCACACCTACCCTGAAAAAGAGAAGGATGTAGACAGATCACAGCCATCCTCCTGCATCTTCAAACAAAAGTCCTGATGCTAATTTGTCTAGTGTATTAGTACATGAAGCAGAAGTTGCAGGATAGCCCTGTTCTGTTCCTGCGTCAGTAAATGAATTGCTTCCAGGTACTAAAGTTTCCTCAGCTTTTCTTTCGGTGAAGGAAAAACATGAGGAAATCAATCAACCAATCAATCAAATAATTTGTAGAGCGCGCTGCTCACCCGTTAGGGTCTCAAGGCTCGTAGGACACCCCAGCGCCGCACGGCCACCAGCTGCCGCGTGTGCCCCCGCCTGCCGCGACTCTCAGCCTCGCTGAGCCTTCCCACCCTCGGGCCACGCCCCCGGCTCATTGTTTTGCCGCTGTGTCATTTTGTGTAACTTCGTTCGTTATTTAACTGTATCTGTGGTACTTTATCTGGTGACTGTAACTTTGTTAGTTCTTTGTCTCCTGTGCTAGGTTTTCTGTCCCCCCCTGTGCTGCTGTCCCCTGCACCCACCCGCCCCGCTCCGCTTCCTGCCGCTGGGAGCGTAGACACGCCCCCTTCCTCCCCGCTCCCGCCTCCCAGCTGCTCCTCCCTCCCTGCACTTCGTGCGCACGCGCAGCATTGACGCGCAGCGGGCGCGCCGATTGAGCGCCGAAGGTGTGCCAAAGGTAAGCCCGTCTGCGCCCATCCGCGCCTGGACCGCGCCCAGTGCCATGTCCCCTGGCCCCCGCAGACTCCAGCCCACCCGCCGGATCTACCTCGCCACCGAACTCAACGCACTCAACGCCGGCCAAACCCCGGGTTGCTACCAAGCCACCCCTAGATGCACCCACGGACCCTTCTGCTGCCACTCCTGCAAGTTCACCTGCCTCCGGACCTGCACCACACCAGCACCGACCAAGGCGAACAACAGCAGCAGCCACCTGAAGTGCATCCTGCTCAACACCCGCTCCGTCCACAGACACGCCGTCGAGCTCTGGAACCTGCTCGACACCACAGCCCAAGACGTCGCCTTCCTCACGGAAACCTGGATGAACGCCTCCTCTGCGCCCGACATCGCCATCGCCATCCCAGACGGCTACAAGATCATCCGGAGGGACCGCACCAACCAGACTGGAGGAGGCATCGCCATCATCCACAGGAACACCATCCGCATCACGACCAACACCGACGACACCCTCGTACCCGCCGAGCACCTGCACTTCCAGATCCACATCAACCCCAAGACGACCCTCAGAGGCACCCTCATTTACAGACCCCCGGGACCATGCACACAATTCAGCGAGGACATCGCCGACGTAGTCAGCCCGCACGCCCTCCCCTCCGCTGACTACATCCTCCTCGGGGACCTCAACTTCCACCTAGAGAACAACAACGACCGCAACACCACCACCCTGCTGGACAACCTCGCTAACCTCGGACTCGAGCAACTGGTGACCACCCCCACCCACTACGCCGGATACACACTCGACCCCGTCTTCTCATCCAGCAAGGACATCGCCTTCAGCCACGCCACCGGACTCCACTGGACGGACCACAGCTGCGTCCACTTCAGCTTCAGAAGGACCACGATCCACCACCACCAGCAACAGGTTGCACGCAGAAGCTGGAACAAGATCACAGCCGACCAGCTCGCGACTTCCCTGAGCAAGAACCCACCCACCAGCGCGTCGAACCCCAGCCAAGCAGCCACCAACCTCACGAAGTGGATCAGCGACTGCGCAGACGACCTCGCCCCTCTGAAGACCCCGCCCAGCAGACCCGGCAGCAAGAAAGCCCCATGGTTTACCGACGAACTCAAGAGCTCCAAGAAGAACTGCAGAGCCCTCGAGAAAGCCTGGCGCAGAGACCCAACACCGGACAACGTGACTGCCCTCAAGCTCGCCACCCGGAAACACCACCAACTGATCCACGCCACCAAGAAAACTGCATTCAAGGACCGACTGGACAACAACGCACACAACAGCAAGGAACTCTTCAACATCGTTAAAGAGCTCTCCAACCCCAACGCCGGAAACAACGACATCACCCCTTCGCAAGACCTCTGCAACTCCCTCGCCTCCTACTTCCACAACAAGATCGCGGAAATACACAACAGCTTCAGCACTCAACCGACACACGCCACGACCGAACCACCGGCCCCCACCACCACCCCCCATGCCTGGACCCCGATCAGCACCGAAGACACCGTCCGCACGATGAACTCCATCCACTCCGGATCTCCGACCGACCCCTGCCCTCGCCACGTCTACAACAAGGCCGACCCTGTCATCGCACTCCATCTGCGGGACATCATCAACACCTCCTTCGACACCGCCACCTTCCCGGAGAGCTGGAAGCACGCCGAACTCAGCGCTCTAATAAAGAAGCCATCAGCCGACTCCACCGACCTCAAGAACTACCTCCCCATCTCGCTGCTCCCGTCTCCTGCAAAAGTCATATTGAAGACCGTCAACAAACAGCTGGCTGCCTTCCTCGAGACGAACGGATCCCTCGACCTCTCGCAGTCTGGCTTCCGGGCCAACCACAGTACCGAGACCGCCCTGATCGCAGCAACCGATGACATCCGAGCCCTGCTCGACAACGGAGAAACAGCGGCCCTCATCCTCCAGGACCGCTCCGCGGCCTTCGACACTGTCTGCCACCGTACCCTAGTGCAGCGCCTCAGAAACGTCGGAATCCAGGAGAAGGCACTGGAGTGGATCATCTCCTTCCTCGCCGGAAGGACACAGAGAGTCCGCCTCCCCCCGTTCAGATCAGAAGCCACCGAAGTCATCTGCGGCGTTCCTCAAGGCTCCTCGCTCAGCCCAACCCTCTTCAACATCTACATGAGCCCCCTCGCAGACATCGCACACCAGCACAACCTCAACATCATCTTCTACGCCGACGACACCCAGCTTATCCTCTCCCTCACCAACGACCCCGCCACCGCCAGAGCCAACTTACACGAAGGGATGAAAGAGGTAGCCGAATGGATGAAGAACAGCCGCCTGAAACTGAACTCAGACAAGACGGAAGTCCTCATCCTGGGCTCCTCGCCCTCCGCCTGGGACGACTCCTGGTGGCCCCCCGCCCTGGGCACCGCACCCAAACCAACCGACCACGCACGCAACCTGGGCCTCATCCTGGACTCCTCCCTCTCCATGACCAGACAAGTCAACGCCGTCTCCTCGTCGTGCTTCAACATCCTGCGCATGCTACGGACGATCTTCCGGTGGATCCCCACCGAGACCAGGAGACGGTCACCCAGGCCCTCGTCACCAGCCGTCTGGACTACGGCAAATCCCTCTACGCCGGAACCACCGCCAACATCCAAAAGAGACTCCAGCGGATCCAGAACGCCTCAGCATGACTCATCCTGGACATCCCCTGCCGCAACCACATCTCCGGACACCTGAGAGACCTGCACTGGCTCCCGGTCAACAAGAGAATCACCTTCCGCCTCCTCACCCACGCACACAAAGCCCTACACAACCAAGGCCCAGGATACCTCAACAGCCGCCTCAAATTCTACGCTCCCAAACGCCAGCTTCGATCGTCCGGCCACGCCCTCGCATCCATCCCCCGCATCCGAAGAGCCACCACAGGGGAAAGGTCCTTCTCCTACCTCGCCGCCAAGACTTGAAACTCCCTCCCGACCCACCTCCGCCTGACCCAGGACCACCTCGCCTTCAGGAAGCAGCTCAAGACCTGGCTGTTCAAGCAGTAGCGGACCCCCCTCCCCTAGCGCCTTGAGACCCTCCGGGTGAGTAGTGCGCTATATAAATGCTTTGATTGATTGATCGATTGAAGGCGCTGGGAGGGAGGGGAGTTGCTACTGCTCGAACAGCCAGGTCTTGAGTTGTTTCCTGAAAGAGAGATGGTCCTCAGTTAGCCGTAGGGGGGTGGGGAGGGAGTTCCATGTCTTGGCCGCCAGGTAGGAGAAGGATCTTCCTCCGGTGGCGGCTTTGCGAATTTGTGGGACGGCGGCGAGAGCGAGGCTGGCGGGTGGGTGTGTAGAATGTGAGGCGGCTGTTGAGGTATGTGGGGCCCATGTCATGGAGAGCCTTGTGTGCGTGGGTGAGGAGTCTGAACGTGATCCTCTTGCTGACGGGGAACCAGTGCAGATCTTTCAGATGGGCAGAGATGTGGCTGTGACGGGGGATGTCCAGGATGAGTCGTGCAGAGGCGTTCTGTTTGTGCTGGAGTTTAAGCTGTGGTTCCAGCGTAGAGGGTGTTCCCGTAGTCCAGTCAGCTGGTGATGAGGGCCTGGGTGACCGTCTTCCTGGTGTCGGTGAGGATCCACCGGAAGATCTTTCGGAGCATGCGCAGGGTGTTGAAACAGGATGATAAGACGGCGTTGACTTGCTTGGTCATCGTGAGGACTGAGTCCAGGATGAAGCCCAGGTTGCGTGCATGGTCTGTGGACTTGGGGGCGGTGCCCAGCGCAGAGGGCCACCAGGAGTCGTCCCAGGCAGAGGGGGATGGTCCCAGGATGAGGACTTCTGTCTTGTCTGAGTTCAGTTTCAGACGGCTGAGCTTCATCCATTCTGCGACGTCTTTCATTCCTTCCTGGAGGCTGGCTCTGGCGGTGGCGGGGTCGTTGGTGAAGGAGAGGATCAGCTGGGTGTCAGCGTAGGAGATGATGTTAAGTTTGTGTTGGCGTGCGATGGCTGCGAGAGGGCTCATGTAGACGTTGAAGAGGGTGGGGCTGAGCAAGGATCCTTGAGCAACGCCGCAGATAACTTCGGTGGCTGCGGATCGGAAGGGGGGCGGCGGACTCGCTGGGTTTTTCCAGTGAGGAACGAGATGATCCATTCCAAGGCCGCTCCTTGGATTCCGGTGTTGCTGAGGTGCCATATCAGGGTGCGGTGGCACACGTTGTTAAAGGCTGCTGAGAGGTCCAGGAGGATGAGGGCAGCTGTATCCCCGTTGTCGAGCAGGGACCTGATGTCGTCGGTAGCTGCGATGACGGCGGTTTCGGTGCTGTGGTTTGCTCGGAAGCCGGACTGCAAGGGGTCTAGGGATCCGTTAGTCTCGAGGAAGGCGGAGAGTTGTTTGTTGACGGTCTTCTCGATGGCTTTGGCAGAAAAAGTGAGGATTGAGATGGGGCGGAAGTTCTTGAGGTCTGTGGGGTCCGCAGTGGGTTTCTTCAGGAGGGTGCTGAGCTCGGCATGTTTCCAGTTCTCCTGGAAGGTGGCGGATGCGAAGGAGCTGTTGATGATGTACCGGAGTTGGGGTGCGATGATGGAGTCGGCTTTGTTGAAGATGTGGTGTGGACAGGGGTCGGTTGGGGAGCCAGAGTGGATGGTGTTCATCATGCGGGTGGTGTCTTCGGTGCTGACCGGGGTCCAGGTGCAGAGGGTGGTGGTGGGGGGCGCTGGTTCGGTGGTAGGGTGAGTGGTCTGTTCGCTGAAGCTGTTGTGTATGTTGGCAATCTTGCGGCGAAAGAACGAGGCGAGTGAGTCGCAGAGGTCTTGCGAGGGTGTGATGTTGTTGCAGGCACTGGGGTTGGAGAGCTCTCTAACGATGCTGAAGAGTTCCTTGCATTGTGGGTGTTGTTGTCCAGTCGTTCTTTGAATGATGTCCTTTTGGTGGTGCGGATCAGCTGGTTGTGTTGGCGGGTGGCACACTTGAGGGCTGTCATGTTTTCTGCTGTCTGGTCGCGGCGCCAGGCTTTCTCGAGGGTGCAGCAGGATTTCTTGGAGTTTTTGAGGTTGTTGGTGAACCACGAGGTTTTCTTGCTGCAGGGTCTGCTGGGAGGGTTCTTCAGTGGTGCAAGATCATTGGCGCAGTTGGTGAGCCACTGTGTGAGGTTGCGGGCTGCTTCGTTGGGGTCCGTCGTGTTGGTGGGAGGGTTCTGGCTGAGGGAGGTGGTGAGTTGGTCAGCGGTGATCTTGCTCCAGCTTCTGCAGGGAACCTGTTGCGGGTGGTGGAGAGTCGTGATTCTCCTGAAGTTGAAGTGGACGCAGCTGTGATCTGTCCAGTGTAGTCCGGTGGAGTGGCTGAAGGAGATGTGCTTGCTGGAGGAGAAGATGGGGTCGAGCGTGTGGCCGGCGTAGTGGGTGGGGGTGTTCACCAGTTGCTTGAGTGTGAGGTTGGCGAGGTTGTCCAGCAGGGCGGCAGAATTGCTGTCATTGTAGTTCTCCAGGTGGAAGTTGAGGTCCCCTAGGAGGATGTAGTCAGAGGAGGTGAGGGCGTGTGGACTGACGAAGTCTGCGATGGCTTCGCTGAATTGTGTGCGTGGTCCCGGAGGTCTGTAGATGAGAGTGCCTCTGAAGGTGGTCTTAGGGTCGGTGTGTATCTGGAAGTGAAGTGAAGGTGCTCGGCAGCGGTGAGGGTGCTGTCGGAGTTGGTCGTGATGCGGATGGTGTTTCTGTGGACGATGGCGATGCCATCTCCGGTTTGGTAACGCAACAAAGCTCTCCTGATGAACACTCAGTGGCAACACCTCCATGGGAAGCACAACAGTCACATTTAGGACGTTTCACTCTCACCATTAGATAAAGATGAATTATCTGCCCTAAAAGCTCAGCCAACAGCTGATAATTAAAATATTCTTGCTGATGCAGATGCTGTGCAGCTAGATGCTCACTGGACGTCTACTGTATTAAACAAGTTAACAATCTATAGTCCAAAGAGAGCAAGTGGGCAGGAGCCCACAGGCACTCCCATGTCATGAGGGGAGATAATTATACAAGAGAATACAGACCTAAGCATTAAAGCGTTGAGAAATATACAATCACTCAGAAACGTAATGTGCAAACATGCCGGAGCTCCCTATATTATGCACTCTATACAAAAGCTCTTGGCACTGTGACACACCTGGAAATATACAAAGCGGGACGCTAACACACCTCGAATGAGCAAAGAGTATGGAGATCTTTCAAATCCCATGCGCTTATTAAGAAAATGCACAATAAGTATCATTGCAGTCCATCATCCAAAGCTGAGTCTGGGCCAGGATCACATATAAAGGAAATATACTAACAGTAATACATTATTCCTAGGCTATGTGCCTGGCCTTGGTCAATCTTCCCTTCTCTTGACAGATCCCAGGATTGGAGGAGGAGCAAGAGAACAAGCAGTGGCGGGAGGGAGGTGCTGGAAACGAAAATTACAACAAAGGGAAAAGCAGTGACAGGGTTGGGGGAGGGGGTGATTAGTGACGGGGTATGAGGCCGGGTGGGAGAAGACGGAGCTTGTAAAAGCATGTGTTCTATGTAGAGTGCTGAAGAAAAATTATGTCCAAAAGTTCTCGTAAAAGCAGGAGCAATGGTTGTTCTTAAGTACTTGGTCCATGCACTGGGGGAGGGGTAAACACTAAAAGAGGCATTACCATGCATGCAAATGGACAAAAGGTGACAAAAAATATGAGACAGACAAAGTAGTGAGCAAATGGGAAGCATGTGGGCGGGCTGAGGGCCACAAATTCAATACAGCAGTCTCTTTGAAACAGTACAGCACATAACCTTAAAAAAACTTGGCGTGTGAGCCTCAGTCGCACCAATGATCCCTGGCCTGTCCAGAGCAGAAATGAATATACTTTACCTGTTGCAGTTCCTGCACCGGTTGAGTGCTGCTCACATCAGAGGAAGGACCTGTCTGTGCTGGCTCCTGAGACTGATGAGATGCACATAAGAAATACCCTCCAAATAATAGAAGAGATGAGGGTTTACTGCTCTAGAGTAGTCCTCGATTACTTGGTGAATGTTTACAAACCTCTCAGTACTTTTGACAAATGGGGAGAGTAAAAATACGGGCATGTTACAATCATGCAAACATTTTAGAACAGCGAAGAGGAAGAGTTTGAAAACGAAAATGGTGCAAGAGTTTTTTTCCTCATTGACTTTTGATGAAGCAGGGGCAATTTCAAGATGGAGACACCTAAAATAAAGCCATTTGTGCCTTCAGAATCGGGAGTCTCTAAGTATGTTGGCATGTATGTATCAGTGCGGATTAGGAGCTTGAACAAACATGGGACCGCAACCCTGGACATGTGGGCTTCCGTTTGTCCCTATCTTTAACCATTTTGGTCTTGGGCACAGAGGAAATGTCAACTGCACTCGAGCGAGCGATAAAGTACCACAATGCCCCCTCTGCCTGGTGTCTAAATTTGGAAAAAGCTGCCAAGTGGTCCCATGTCATGTGCAACTCCTTCAGCCTGCCCTCACTGTTTATTACGCTATACATTGTGAGCATTGTAGTTTTATTTTTAGAATTAAAGTATGGCCTTAGATATCACAGCATGCTCAGCGTGGATGCCCAAAAAGCCTGGACTTAGGGATTCTGTCGACAGGGACTGCTCTTGTGTGAGTCGGACAACATGTTGGCCACTTTTTCTCTGCCTTTCACAGCGCTTTCTCTGTGCTCCTAACAGGTACAGATAAAAAAGTATATTTACATTTCTGATATCTGATCCTGCGTCAGCACACTTGCAAGTCCCACACATGTCAATAGACCCGATTCAGGCCTCATTAGAAGTCAATGGGAAAAAAACAGGAGGCGCACTGGGTGTATGAGTACCTCTCAGACTGCTGCCTGGCACCACTGGGGTATCACAGGCCTTCCATCCTCTTACCATCGCCACTGGAGGCACTGTTTCTACTAAGTTGCTCCTGAAGAAAGATATTACTGTTGGACCCTTAATGAGTGTATGCTACTTTCCACACTGCTCTCTATTAATTATATGCATCCAGTGTGGGGTCCCTTTAAAGCTCCAGGCGATGCCTCCCCCCTTGTTATACCAAGAGTGAACAATAATCTTTTATTCACTATGGTATAAAAAATAAAATGCTGTCTAGCAGCAGCTTAAAGTAGCTCTGTTAGAGATTGTTGGAGAACAAAACAGTATCGGTGAGGCCTGCACAAATAACGTCTACATTTGTCCTTCACTGGGAACCATACACCCAATTGTAGAGCTTGACCCTCAGAGGGTAGCGTTGCAGAGCAGTCTAAGGCTTACTCAAGGGAGGTGGTGTGGGCTAATCGTAATTTACCAGTACGCAGAACTAACACTCAATAATTGATTGTCCAGTGTGTGAGAAGTTGGCCTGGCATATGCTGTCCACCATTCTAGTGGGCACCTTGCAACAGTCCAAACGACACTTATTGATGGTAGGGTAAAGACAACCTGTATAGAAAGCTATCCTAGTGGTAGCTGTGGAGAGCATTGATACAATAAGGAGGGGGTATGGGGGAAATATTTATTGACCTTGCATTGTTATGATCCCTACATGTAATGAAAAAAACATATATAAAAACGGGTCAAGAAACAGAGTGAAGCTATCTAAAAAACTATGTGCTTTTGATAGGATACAATCTGTGAATCCAAAGTATTCATGGTGAAAAATGTGTTCCCATCAGATACCCGTCCTGTACCGCCCTACATCATTTGGGATCCTTCACCCGAAGGAAGTGGAACCAATTCCACTGTGGATTAGGTAGATTGTGTCCTAATCGTATTAAAGGATACAGTGATGTGTTAATGAAAACTATATGTTGGTATCAGGGGGTAAAAATAACTAGCAGTGCAAAAAATGCTGTGTATAGCATGTGAATAAGTGAATTAATATTGGGTTGTGTGAGTGGAAAAAAGAATTTTAATAGAATCCTACCCACACCCAAGGTTAAAAAACAGTGCAAAGTAGTGTTTACAAATAACTACTTAGGTGTAATCCAGGTCGACATGTTTCTGCAGAGTAATAGGCTCACAAGATACCTGTCTGCTTCATCAGGACCTTAACAATAATATGCTACTGCTGATAAATGTGTTTTAAGTGATTAAAATCATATCACCTGAGATCGCCAGTCGAGATGATCCAGATGGTCACCAAAAGATGGACGAGCAAACATACACAAAGAGATGCACAGAGTTAATGACGATAGCTACAAACACAAGGAAAATCTCTCGTGATGGTACATGTTTTGCCAAACAATGTTGGTCACTGATTGCTTACTAGTCAACCTGAAAATAAGGCGGAAATGACCTTGTAAAGAAAAGATTAAAGAAAATCCTTGTATTCACTCACCCACGATCTGGGGAATGAACTCTCCACCTCTCCCGGCTACAGCTCAGGTACAAATGGAGCACCGCTCTATTAAATGCAAAAAGGAGAAAAACACTAATGAAAGAGGAAGAGCTCTCTGGAGCTTTTATTTTAGACGCACCCTTTCCCCAACCTATTTGATTTGCAGCAGTCTTGTGCTACAGCACGGTATAGGGAAGGTGAATGATGTTGGAGTTTAATTATATGCATTTTGTTGTGATGCGGCTAATTTTAGAACCTTAATGAAGATATATGCGCTAGATCAAATTCTAGTGCAACAGGAGTAGAGCATTGTCCAAAGTACCCGTGTGTGGTTATCGGGTGTCTCAGCTACAAACAGAGAACGAACGCGCTCTAAAAAACACATGGATCTCCTTCCTTAGCTTGCAACCCATATGCGATAAAAGATCGCTCAAGTCCACTTCGTTGGTCCTTCGTTCCCCAAACGCTTACCTGTCCGTCGGTACTCCTCGCCTACGTCTAGGCTGTCAGTGGGAGGTACCTGGGCGGACAGGAAGCGATTATTTGAACTCTTTCTCGTGGACCGACGGGAGAGTCACGTGACAGACTCTGTCGCATGCGCCAGAACTACCCGGCTGCTGGGAAATGTAGTTCGCCTGCTGGAGTCATGACGCACTCGATCGCATGCGCGAGATCTATTGGGCAATGCAGTACGCTAGAGGGTTTTGGCCTCAAGAATAGATATAAAAGAGACACTTTCAATCAAAAGCTCCTAGTTGTCTTTGAAAAAATATTAATCGATAATTTTAAATGGTACACAACAAGCCGAATGGTATGTAATGAATCTTACCGCTAGCAAATGAAAGTGTCATTTTATTCTCGGTATATTACACTAGCCTCCAGGTTAGACTCAGTCAATATTTGAGAAATAGTTAAGCTTTATCTCAGTACATCAAATCAATGTATCTCCTGAAACGACACCCAAAACTAGCTTTTTTGCGAGCACAATTCTTTTTATGTGTATATGTTATTTAGTATTATTTGTAAATTACCATTAACATAAAAATGTATTGAATGCGCAACAGTGATCACAGCGGTTGATGGAAGGTGCATATTGATCGTTTACAGCATTTCAACACAAGAAACCTGGATATACATCATCATATATAGTGAACAATTTACCAGGGAACTACAGCGACATCCATGGGATGTCCTCATTCAGACCTGTTCTGTCAGTTTGTAGTTTGTACACCCATCTTTGTTCCCTTTTGTGTAAGAAGGTGCTTATGTCTGTGATATGTTTGGGAATTGCTGGTTGTTCTAGCACTGTCCAGTGCAGATCGGTCGGAGCATGTTGGGCCTCTAAGAAATGTTTAGTCATTCGCGTCGCCTGCCTATTGCAACGTATAGAGCTCTTGTGCTCTGAGATCCTGGTCTTTATTCTCCTGGTGGTCATGCCCACATATTTCTTATCACAAGGACAACTGATTAAATATATGAGGTTGGAACTATTACAGTTCGTAAACCTGCGTTGTTCCCATGGATGTTCTGTACCAATGTTGATCATGGTGGATTTACAGGTTTGGGGGCATGCTGCACACTGTCCACAAGGATGGTGTCCGGTTACAGCGGGCATCTCCCACAGAGTACCTCTCATTCTTGGAATTTCCATCCTTGGTCTTGTATGGACCAATTTGTCCTTTAAGTTTTGTCCCCTTTTGAAGGCAAAAAGGGGGACGGGCAGTTTATCTTTTCCCGTGTTAAGAATGCCCCAGTGTTTTTTAATGATGCTAGTGATTTGGTTTGATAGTGTACCAAATGTCGTAACACAAGTCATTCGCTCTGTTTTTTCTTTGGGAGGCGTTATTTCTAGTAGGCAGTGCTAGAACAACCAGCAATTCCCAAACATATCACAGACATAAGCACCTTCTTACACAAAAGGGAACAAAGATGGGTGTACAAACTACAAACTGACAGAACAGGTCTGAATGAGGACATCCCATGGATGTCGCTGTAGTTCCCTGGTAAATTGTTCACTATATATGATGATGTATATCCAGGTTTCTTGTGTTGAAATGCTGTAAACGATCAATATGCACCTTACATCAACCGCTGTGATCACTGTTGCGCATTCAATACATTTTTATGTTAATGGTAATTTACAAATAATACTAAATAACATATACACATAAAAAGAATTGTGCTCGCAAAAAAGCTAGTTTTGGGTGTCGTTTCAGGAGATACATTGATTTGATGTACTGAGATAAAGCTTAACTATTTCTCAAATATTGACTGAGTCTAACCTGGAGGCTAGTGTAATATACCGGGAATAAAATGACACTTTCATTTGCTAGCGGTAAGATTCATTACATACCATTCGGCTTGTTGTGTACCATTTAAAATTATCGATGAATATTTTTTCAAAGACAACTAGGAGCTTTTGATTGAAAGTGTCTCTTTTATATCTATTCTTGAGGCCAAAACCCTCTAGCGTACTGCATTGCCCAATAGATCTCGCGCATGCGATCGAGTGCGTCATGACTCCAGCAGGCGAACTACATTTCCCAGCAGCCGGGTAGTTCTGGCGCATGCGACAGAGTCTGTCACGTGACTCTCCCGTCGGTCCACGAGAAAGAGTTCAAATAATCGCTTCCTGTCCGCCCAGGTACCTCCCACTGACAGCCTAGACGGAGGCGAGGAGTACCGACGGACAGGTAAGCGTTTGGGGAACGAAGGACCAACGAAGTGGATGTGAGCGATCTTTTATCGCATATGGGTTGCAAGCTAAGGAATGAGATCCATGTGTTTTTTAGAGCGCGTTCGTTCTCTGTTTGTAGCTGAGACACCCGATAACCACACACTGGTACTTTGGACAATGCTCTACTCCTGTTGCACTAGAATTTGATCTAGCGCATATATCTTCATTAAGGTTCTAAACTTAGCCGCATCACAACAAAATGCATATAATTAAACTCCAACATCATTCACCTTCCCTATACCGTGCTGTAGCACAAGACTGCTGCAAATCAAATAGGTTGGGGAAAGGTTGCGTCTAAAATAAAAGCTCCAGAGAGCTCTTCCTCTTTCATTAGTGTTTTTCTCCTTTTTGCATTTAATAGAGCGGTGCTCCATTTGTACCTGAGCTGTAGCCGGGTGAGGTGGAGAGTTCATTCCCCAGATCGTGGGTGAGTGAATACAAGGATTTTCTTTAACCTTTTCTTTACAAGGTCATTTCCGCATTATTTTCAGGTTGACTAGTAAGCAATCAGTGACCAACATTGTTTGGCAAAACATGTACCATCACGAGAGATTTTCCTTGTGTTTGAAGCTATCGTCATTAACTCTGTGCATCTCTTTGTGTATGTTTGTTCGTCCATCTTTTGGTGACCATCTGGATCATCTCGACTGGCGATCTCAGGTGATATGATTTTAATCACTTAATACACATTTATCAGCAGTAGCATATTATTGTTAAGGTCCTGATGAAGCAGACAGGTATCTTGTGAGCCTATTACTCTGCAGAAACATGTCGACCTGGATTACACCTAAGTAGTTATTTGTAAACACTACTTTGCACTGTTTTTTAACCTTGGGTGTGGGTAGGATCATATTAAAATTCTTTTTTCCACTCCCACAACCCAATATTAATTCACTTATTCACATGCTATACACAGCATTTTTTGCACTGCTAGTTATTTTTACCCCCTGATACCAACATATAGTTTTCATTAACACATCACTGTATCCTTTAATACGATTAGGACACAATCTACCTAATCCACAGTGGAATTGGTTCCACTTCCTTCGGGTGAAGGATCCCAAATGATGTAGGGCGGTACAGGACGGGTATCTGATGGGAACACATTTTTCACCATGAATACTTTGGATTCACAGATTGTATCCTATCAAAAGCACATACAGCCTTATTCATGAAGGCTAAATCGGCTCGCAAAGGGCCGGATTCTGAGAATCCGGCCCTTTGCGAGTGCGATTTTTGCTTTTGGGATTCAGCATCCCAAAAGCAAAAATCTCTAATTGCGATGTCGCAAATGTGCGAGGAAATGACATTTAAGGAATCTCTATTTGAGATTCCTTAAATGCTATTCAACATCCTATTTCAATTTGCGATTTCGCTATTTCTAGGCGCAATTTACCGCGAGGTCAGACCTCGCGGTAAATTGCGAAAACTCAGAAAAATGCATTTAAATGCATTTTTCTGAGTTGCATGTTACACACACACATGTCCTTTGGACATGTGTGTGTGCAACACCTGTGTCACAGATCATTTGAGGGGTGCTACAGGGTGTCCTGTGGACACCCCTGGCACCCTTCAAATCGCAATCTTATTTGCGATTAGCTAATTGCTAATCGCAAATAAGGAATATTCCCCATTCATTCCTATGGGCCTTTTGGCCCATAGGAATGAATGGCGAGTTATTCCTTATTTGCGATTAGCAATTTGCTAATCGCAAATAAGGAATCAGTAGGAATCGCATTTTATTATGCGATTCCTACATGATTACCGTTTTGCGAGTCCTTAATAGCGAATCGCTATGATTCGCTATTAGGGGCTCGCAAAACGGCCCCTTCATGAATAAGGCTGATAGTTTTTTAGATAGCTTCGCTCTGTTTCTTGACCCGTTGTTATATATGTTTTTTTCATTACATGTAGGGATCATAACAATGCAAGGTCAATAAATATTTCCCCCATACGCCCTCCTTATTGTATCAATGTTCTAGTGTAGTCAGCTGACTGCAGGCGTTTTAATATTTTTCCGACTCTAGTGTGTTTTGGGAGGAAGATCTTGTTTGAGTAGAGGAGCTCGAGGAGTACAGTTTTAGACACACACAGTAAGAACCATGGCCACAAACCTAGGCCTAGCCTTTGATGAAGATGAAATTCAGACACTTCTTTCGGATAATCCTAGTATGCTCGAAATGTTTACTCCAGTACCAGCCACTTCTACTAGTTCTGAAGATGGTTGGGCCAAAGTACTCATTCTAAAAAAGAACCATGCGAGAGTGAGCGTACATGGAATTGTCATGGCCGACTACTTGAGAAATAACTGTGCACCAAGCGGCCTCATTGTGGGGAACGTCCCTCGTCTATTTTTAGACGACAAGGTTTTCCTACATGACTGGTCGCTTATAGCGTGGAAGTGCACGAGCGATTGGTTATGTCTTATTATAAAAACAGCGAAAAGGACAGCAGACAAGATAATGGTAGAGATTCAGGTCTTAGAGGGTCAGATCAAGACAACGATCTCATCTAGCAAAATATTCACTAAACATCAAGATGATGGTAACTAGTCTAGTAAGGAGTTCAGAGATTCGGTACTCTTCACTAAATTAGAAAAGTTTAAGAAAGATCTTGCCAAATTTGCGATGGAGAAGGTGTATCCGTACACCAGCGATACTTTTTGTCCCACCAACCAAAAAGCTGAATACAAAGGCGGGTCCAACTATGGGAGCTCTAGCTCCGATGGAGCCTCTAGTGATTCTGACAGATCAAATACCAGCCAGTCATCTTTTAAACAGCGAGGTAGAGGTGGGAACAGGAGAGGGTGGAGAGGGTACAATCAAGCCTTCCCCCAACCACAATTTCCACCTTGGTGGCAACCCTCACCGTGGGGACAACCCCCCTTTCCGCCAATGATGAACCCATACAGTCCGCCCCCATTCTATGGAGACTACAACCAACAGTCTTTTTTAGGGGGGGGCAGGAGAAGCAGGGGCCGCCAAAGAACTCCCAGACAAGGACAGGTCCGCTGGAACATACCACCTCAGACCATGGATCTGAGGAGTGGGAAGAAGATTCCACAGGACCAACCATCAACCGCAGCGGGACCAGTTTAGTAATCAACTTGAGCTCGCAACAATTAACAGAGACCCAAGAGCAAGTATTGAATAAAGGCCTTGGCTTCGTCTCAACGAATTGCACGGATCCATTCCAGGCCCAAATTGAATTAAGCAAACTCTACCGTAAGATCGGGCTTTATTTTTTGTTTGCGAATAAAACCATTGATAAGGCGCAATGTAGCGCCCAAGACAACACTGGATTGAAGAAACCTTCGACTTTCAACCCAACCACACTAGGCCAACCTCCAAAGGTACTTACCTTTGAAGAAGCTGTCAACCATGACATACGGGACCTCTTCACTGTCAGGCAGAGGACGTTTTCTAATTTGACCAGAGATGAACAAAATGCCATTAAGGATCTAACCGAGAATCCCCTCATTGTGATAAAACCAGCAGACAAGGGGGTAGGGGTGGTCATCCTCGATGTGGAAACGTACTGCAATGAGTGCTTACGTCTGTGGTTCCCAAAGTGTGCGCCGCGACGCCCTGGTGCGCCGTGATTAGAAGCCAGGGGCGCACCGGCGTGGCGCTGGATTTGGGTTGTTGAAAATGCAGCCGCATTTCCTCCCCCTCCTTTGTGCTGCCAGGTCACTCTGCATCTCAATTACTGATTGATGGAGAAAGCCTTTAGCTCTCACACGTGGCAGACATTGCCCCAGGGCACGCATCTCCCGGTGTTTTCTTCTCGCTCCTATCTGGACTGTTTCTCTGAGCCCGGTGCAGCAGCCTGTCCTGTTTCTCTATGTAGCTGACTGTCCTGCTTCTGGGACCCTGTGGAGCAGCCTGTTATTTTCTGTACCCCGGTGGAGTAGCCTGTCCTTTTCTGTGAGCCCGATTGCGCTGCCTGTCCTGTTTCTCTGCCCCCAGTGCAGTTCTTTCAGCAGGGGCGTAGGAGACACTAAATTTCTGGGGGGGACAGGGACAACCTTGTGGTCTTTCCAGTGACCCTTTAGAAATCGCCTGTTGCATGAGACCGTACACCCATTTATATGATCAGATACTTTTAAAGTGAAACATTGAGAAAGGCACGCATGTTGTCACATTTTGTAAGCATTCTTTATTGTTATTTGTATTCACAAAGTAATTAGACAAATGTGGAAAAATCATGTATAGTTTTTTTAGTGCTACTCATAGTTCTATGATCTGCAAGGTACACGTTCTTTGAAGCAGGTACATTAACCCTCCGCCCTACTTTACGATGAGCCAAAACTTCCACTAGACACAATTTTTAACTCTTCTTGTCACTCTGTGAGTCTCTGAGGCTGCTGTTGCCCTATTTTTCTGCAAGGAGAGCCTGTCTTGTCTGAATGCGCCGGGTCCACAGTAGGCATTGGGTGGGTGGGTGCAGGGTCAAGAGCCTGGTGGAAAGTGTTGGGTGGGTGGGTGCAGGGTCAGGGGCCTGGTTGAGGGTGTTGGTTGGGTGGGTGGGTACATGGTCAGGGGCCTGGTGGAGACCGTTGGGTGGGTGCAGGGTCAGGGGCTTGGTGGAGAGGGTTGGGTGGGTGGGTGCAGGGTCAGGGGACTGGTGGAGGGTGTTGGGTGGGTGGGTACATGGTCAGGGGCCTGATGGAGACCGTTGGGTGGGTGCAGGGTCAGGGGCCTGGTGGAGAGGGTTGGGTGGGTGGGTGCAGGGTCAGGGGCCTGGTGGAGAGCTTTGGGTGGATGCAGGGATAGGGGCCTGGTGGAGACCGTTGGGTGGGTGGCTGCAGGGTCAGGGGCCTGGTGGAGAGAGTTGTGTGGGTGGGTGCAGGGTCAGAGGTCAGGTGGAGAGCGTTGGGTGGCTGGGTGCAGGGTGCAGGGTCAGAGGCCTGGTGGAGAGCGTTGGGTGGGTACAGGGTCAGAGGCCTGGTGGAGAGCGTTGGGTGGGTGGGTGCAGGGTCAGGGACCTGGTGGAGAGCGTTGGGTGGGTAGGTGCAGAGTGAAGGGCCTGGTGGAGAGCGTTGGGTGGGTACAGGATCAGAGGCCTGGTGGAGGGCGTTTGGTGGGTACAGGGTCAGAGGCCTGGTGGAGAGCGTTGGGTGGGTGCAGGTTCAGGGGCCTGGTGGAGAGCGTTGGGTGAGTGGGTACAGAGGGGAGAAGGGTGCAAGGCAGAGGGGAGAAGGGTGCAATGGAGAGGGGAGAAGGGTGCAAGGCAGAGGGGAGAATGGTGCAAGGCAGAGGGGAGAATGGTGCAAGGCAGAGGGGAGAAGGGTGCAAGGCAGAGGGGAGAAGGGTGCAAGGCAGAGAGAAGGGTGCAATGGAGAGGGGAGAAGGGTGCAAGGCAGAGGGGAGAAGGGTGCAATGGAGAGGGGAGAAGGGTGCAAGGTAGAGGGGAGAATGGTGCAAGGCAGAGAGGGAGAAGGGTGCAAGGCAGAGGGGAGAATGGTGCAAGGCAGAGGGGAGCATGGCGCAAGGCAGAGGGGAGAAGGGTGCAAGGCAGAGAGAAGGGTGCAATGGAGAGGGGAGAAGGGTGCAATGGAGAGGGGAGAAGGGTGCAAGGCAGAGGGGAGAATGGTGCAAGGCAGAGGGGAGAATGGTGCAAGGCAGAGAGAAGGGTGCAATGGAGAGGGGAGAAGGGTGCAAGGCAGAGGGGAGAAGGGTGCAAGGCAGAGGGGAGAAGGGTGCAAGGCAGAGGGGAGAATGGTGCAAGGCAGAGGGGAGAAGGGTGCAAGGCAGAGGGGAGAATGGTGCAAGGCAGAGTGGAGAATGGTGCAAGGCAGAGGGGAGAAGGGTGCAAGGCAGAGAGAAGGGTGCAATGGAGAGGGGAGAAGGGTGCAATGGAGAGGGGAGAAGGGTGCAAGGCAGAGGGGAGAATGGTGCAAGGCAGAGGGGAGAATGGTGCAAGGCAGAGAGAAGGGTGCAATGGAGAGGGGAGAAGGGTGCAAGGCAGAGGGGAGAAGGGTGCAATGGAGAGGGGAGAAGGGTGCAAGGCAGAGGGGAGAATGGTGCAAGGCAGAGGGGAGAATGGTGCAAGGCAGAGGGGAGAAGGGTGCAAGGCAGAAAGGAGAAGGGTGCAAGGCAGAGGGGAAAATGGTGCAAGGTAGAAAAGGGTGAAAGGTGGAGTAGGGTATAAGGGGGAGAGGGAGATCGTTGCAAGGGGACGGGGGAGAAGGGTGCAAGGGGAGGGCGAGAAGGCTGTAAGGCAGAGGGGAGAAGGGTGCAAGGGGGATGGTGATGAAGTTTAAAATGTGCCCCCCCCCGAAACATATCTGCAGAGGCCCATGATCAGAGCCCATCCCACGTAAACCTTGTAATGCCACAGAGCTCCTTGAGTCTCTCTAGACTGGTTACTTTTAGGGGGAGTGCTTTAAGCTATTCCATGATGGTGTTGTATGCATTGAGATGTACTTTATAAGATATTTGTGATTGCAAATAAAGTTTTATGATAGTGATGGCTACTCTCTGAATCCTTCATCACGTTTAGGCTTGATTCTTCATGTAGGCCAGTGGTTCCCAAAGGGTGCACCTTGGCACCCCGGTGCGCGGGTAAAAAAAATGGTGGGGAGCCATGGCCAACTGCCAATCAGGTCAAGGGAGCCACGAGTCAAAAAAGTTTGGGAACCACTGGCTTACGTCAACTTAACGATGGTCGGTCGTTCAGAAAACTTAAAGAAGACACGACAGCTAGATTAACTAATATCATAGCTCATATCGTTGAAGAAGCACTAGCGGAAGGCTGGCTTACTCCCAAAGAGGGTCAATATCTCCAAGTATCTAACCCTGTCACTCCGTATTTTTACCAATTGCCAAAAATACACAAGGTCCAACGCCCTCCACTGGCCGCCCCATAATATCTGGGATAGGTTCCCTTTTGGAACCTCTGTCGACCTTTGTTGATGTGTTTCTTCAACCAATGGTGCAAGGAATGCCCTCCTATTTGAAGGACACCAAAGATGTTTTAAGACTGCTACCCGACATTGAATACGACATCAACACTGATTTGTTGGTGTTGTTCGATGTCGAGAGCCTATATACATATATACCCCAAATGGAGACTCTACAGGTGATTGAAGAGTTATTACTATCACGGGACTTGAACTCCATAACTCCTGTTAGACTCATTATGACATTGGCAACACTGGCTATGACAGAGAACTTCTTTGCCTATGAAGACTCCCTTTATTTACAGATTAGCGGGACTAGTATGGGCAGCGTTTTTGCCCCTAGTCTCGCTATCTGTACGTGCACCAATTTGAACAACAGCACGTGCTCGCAGACACCAACCCCCATCTTGGGTGTCTGCGAGCGTGGAAACGCTACATCGATGACATCTTCGTTGTGTGGCGTGGGGATGAAATCCAACTCAAAGAAATCCATGAGTGGCTAAATCAGAAGAACTGCTATTTGAAATTCACCATGGAATATAACACATGTCGCTTGGCTTTCTTAGATCTTATGATCATTGGTACACCCGATGGCCTTATGTCAGAGCTCTATCAGAAACCCATGGCCCGAAACTCTTTGTTAAATTACCATAGTTGCCACCCGAAGTCTCTTCGGGATAATTTGCCCTATGGGCAATTTTTGCGTATACAGAGAAACTGTACAGATAAAGTTTCCTTTGAGACACATTCAAAGAACTTGACACGAGATCTCTTGGATAAAGATTATCCAAAACAACTGGTATACCGATCAAAAAAACGAGCAGCGAACAATAACAGAGCCAGCCTACTAGAAATAACGCCTCCCAAAGAAAAAACAGAGCGAATGACTTGTGTTACGACATTTGGTACACTATCAAACCAAATCACTAGCATCATTAAAAAACACTGGGGCATTCTTAACATGGGAAAAGATAAACTGCCCGTCCCCCTTTTTGCCTTCAAAAGGGGACAAAACTTAAAGGACAAATTGGTCCATACAAGACCAAGGATGGAAATTCCAAGAATGAGAGGTACTCTGTGGGAGATGCCCGCTGTAACCGCACACCATCCTTGTGGACAGTGTGCAGCATGCCCCCAAACCTGTAAATCCACCATGATCAACATTGGTACAGAACATCCATGGGAACAACGCAGGTTTACGAACTGTAATAGTTCCAACCTCATATATTTAATCAGTTGTCCTTGTGATAAGAAATATGTGGGCATGACCACCAGGAGAATAAAGACCAGGATCTCAGAGCACAAGAGCTCTATACGTTGCAATAAGCAGGCGACGCGAATGACTAAACATTTCTTAGAGGCCCAACATGCTCCGACCGATCTGCACTGGACAGTGCTAGAACAACCAGCAATTCCCAAACATATCACAGACATAAGCACCTTCTTACACAAAAGGGAACAAAGATGGGTGTACAAACTACAAACTGACAGAACAGGTCTGAATGAGGACATCCCATGGATGTCGCTGTAGTTCCCTGGTAAATTGTTCACTATATATGATGATGTATATCCAGGTTTCTTGTGTTGAAATGCTGTAAACGATCAATATGCACCTTCCATCAACCGCTGTGATCACTGTTGCGCATTCAATAACTTTTTATGTTAATGGTAATTTACAAATAATACTAAATAACATATACACATAAAAAGAATTGTGCTTGCAAAAAAGCTAGTTTTGGGTGTCGTTTCAGGAGATACATTGATTTGATGTACTGAGATAAAGCTTAACTATTTCTCAAATATTGACTGAGTCTAACCTGGAGGCTAGTGTAATATACCGAGAATAAAATGACACTTTCATTTGCTAGCGGTAAGATTCATTACATACCATTCGGCTTGTTGGGTACCATTTAAAATTATCGATGAATATTTTTTCAAAGACAACTAGGAGCTTTTGATTGAAAGTGTCTCTTTTATATCTATTCTTGAGGCCAAAACCCTCTAGCGTACTGCATTGCCCAATAGATCTGGCGCATGCGATCGAGTGCGTCATGACTCCAGCAGGCGAACTACATTTCCCAGCAGCCGGGTAGTTCTGGCGCATGCGACAGAGTCTGTCACGTGACTCTCCCGTCGGTCCACGAGAAAGAGTTCAAATAATCGCTTCCTGTCCGCCCAGGTACCTCCCACTGACAGCCTAGACGGAGGCGAGGAGTACCGACGGACAGGTAAGCGTTTGGGGAACGAAGGACCAACGAAGTGGACTTGAGCGATCTTTTATCGCATATGGGTTGCAAGCTAAGGAAGGAGATCCATGTGTTTTTTAGAGCGCGTTCGTTCTCTGTTTGTAGCTGAGACACCCGATAACCACACACGGGTACTTTGGACAATGCTCTACTCCTGTTGCACTAGAATTTGATCTAGCGCATATATCTTCATTAAGGTTCTAAAATTAGCCGCATCACAACAAAATGCATATAATTAAACTCCAACATCATTCACCTTCCCTATACCGTGCTGTCGCACAAGACTGCTGCAAATCAAATAGGTTGGGGAAAGGGTGCGTCTAAAATAAAAGCTCCAGAGAGCTCTTCCTCTGTTTTTCTCCTTTTTGCATTTAATAGAGCGGTGCTCCATTTGTACCTGAGCTGTAGCCGGGTGAGGTGGAGAGTTCATTCCCCAGATCGTGGGTGAGTGAATACAAGGATTTTCTTTAATCTTTTCTTTACAAGGTCATTTCCGCCTTATTTTCAGGTTGACTAGTAAGCAATCAGTGACCAACATTGTTTGGCAAAACATGTACCATCACGAGAGATTTTCCTTGTGTTTGAAGCTATCGTCATTAACTCTGTGCATCTCTTTGTGTATGTTTGTTCGTCCATCTTTTGGAGACCATCTGGATCATCTCGACTGGCGATCTCAGGTGATAGGATTTTAATCACTTTAATACACATTTATCAGCAGTAGCATATTATTGTTAAGGTCCTGATGAAGCAGACAGGTATCTTGTGAGCCTATTACTCTGCAGAAACATGTCGACCTGGATTACACCTAAGTAGTTATTTGTAAACACTACTTTGCACTGTTTTTTAACCTTGGGTGTGGGTAGGATCCTATTAAAATTCTTTTTTCCACTCCCACAACCCAATATTAATTCACTTATTCACATGCTATACACAGCATTTTTTGCACTGCTAGTTATTTTTACCCCCTGATACCAACATATAGTTTTCATTAACACATCACTGTATCCTTTAATACGATTAGGACACAATCTACCTAATCCACAGTGGAATTGGTTCCACTTCCTTCGGGTGAAGGATCCCAAATGATGTAGGGCGGTACAGGACGGGTATCTGATGGGAACACATAGCTGTGGAGAGCAGCCTTCAGGCTTAGTCTTGGAGGAATGTAAAGCAGCTTGTTTTACCAGTCTTTAATCTTGTGAATGATTAAATGAAAGGAGAACCTCACCAGGGATGTATATAAAATATATGTATTTATTCTAAACACATCCCCCTAGTCTCTTTATGAGGCTAGAGGCAAAAGTACATTCAGTAAACTTATCAACACACAAAATTAGCACAATATGCGTTGAGCCCTAGGGGCGTACCAAACCATAAATTAAGAAAGTGGTATAAGAACCACAACTTGCATAGAGACCAGGCCTAGAGCCTTTAGAACTGCAAGGGCCACCAGGAACCACCCAAGGTAGTGACACAGGGGACCCACCGGGGGCGTGTGCAGTGTCTAAACACAGCCACAAATCACCATTAACTTCTAGGGGGAAAGTCTGTGTTGGAATTTTAAAAATAAAGGACACCTAGAAGAGAACTTGGAGCAAACCTCTTTAGTACTAGGAGGTTCTAGAGTCAACACCGACGGGAGCAGCAGAGTACTCGAGTTACCTCACCAAGGGAAGCCAGGTACATAGGTGTCTTTTCGTGTCAGGTTTCGTTGTGGTTTTAAATGGCGATCTACTGCCAAGTGCTGCTGGTGTCCAAGTGGAAAGTGTCATGCACAGTGAATACCAGAGCATCAACACCCCTGCTGCTCAGAGAGAGCCACGCTGCCATCGTTGGCAGACTCACGCCTCTTCTGCACCTCGTTACAGGCCTTGTCCCACCCAGGCCCTTTTCTTCACAGGTGAGGTGATTACAGCTCGGGGAGCCCACCCCCGGCTGCTCCTACCGGCTCCTGTCCGGCCCGCACCCTTGTGTGCAGCCGCAGGGGCCAGTGCGTCCATTTTGGTCCACCCGCTCCTGCGGGCAGACACAGAGGCTGCTGCTGGTCTGGCGGGACCTTGAGTGAGTGCGACAGCACTTTCCCCACCTTCCTCCTACCACAGGGGGCAGTCCCCGGGACCTGCCCCACCCCAGGAGCACATCTAAGACCGGCGGCGAAGCCCCAAATGCTTCGTCGTCGTTCAGCTCAGAGGCCAAAGGTTGCCTTCTTTCTGGGGGGCATATCTCAGCCCCCAGGGGACCGATTTCCACCATTCTGGCCTCTTCATGCTCCTGGTGCCCAGCCCTAGCCAGGAGGGTGGGCTTGGCAGGGGTCTGTCTTCACTGGCTCCCTGTGCCAGCCTTTAACCTGGCCCTGGCTCTCCTTCTGGGCCTATCTTCTCCTTGCGCAGAGGCCCAGAGTTCTCCTCACTGGCCCTGGACCTCGTAAAAGGTGCAGTCTAGGCTCCTGGGACAGTCAGGAGGTTCCTCCTTCTAAATGCCCATGGCGCCAGGCTCCAGCACCAGTCTTCCTCAGCAAGACCACACCCCAGAGAGAGCTCCTCTTCCTGTGCAAGACCTTTCAAAAGAATTTTGATGGGGCTGGCAGGAAAGCCCTTCTGCCCTATCCTGCAGTGACACATCACCTCTCAGCCCCTGCTCCCTCTTCCTGCACAGGCCTCCGGGATACTTAAAAATGGCATCATCCAGGGGTCTCATGCCACCTGGTCTCTGAAAAGCCCCCTTCCACCCTTGCTACCTTCATGGCCCAGCCCCAGAGCAGGCCTGGTGCCTGGCACTGGGTGACAGCTGCTGATAGATAACCTGCAGCTCCACCCATCTCTCCCTTCAGGAGAGGAGGCCATTGCTTCCGGTGAATGGCTAGGCCTCTGATGCTACAGCTTGGGGAGGAAGGTCATTAATCCAGCCTGGCAGGGTCACACCCAGCCAGGCTCTGGTTATGAGCTGAGTCAGAGGAATATGACATTTCTGGATGACCCATAAGCAGTACTGATATGGCTTTGGACTCAGCAGAATATTTCTTTTCACATATCGTACAGTGTACTTTGGGGTAAGCCCGGAATTTGTATGCCCTAGGGAAGTGAAACTACCCCATGTGGTCCCCATTTTCCTAGGAGAGTAATGGAGTGTTCCTACAGTGAAAACAGTAAAGCACACGACTTTCCCTTCCATGTGTCTTCCCACATTATAAAGCCTATTCCATGTCACCACCCAACTCTGCATCATTCCTGCCACACCATTCTATCTGTACCTGCTCCTGGGCTGCACATGACAGAAATCTCCCCCGCGAATCCCCTACATGTGTGCACATGCATGTACACACGTGTCTATATGTAACCAGACAGTGTCCCTTATTATGGCTGCAGCGAAGTGTCCATCTCTCATAAGGGGGCCACTGGTAAAATCCACATGCAGTCTCTTTCATCATGAGTTCACTGTGGGTGAGTCCCATCTTATGAGGGTCTCCCACAGTAAAAGCTCAAAAAATAGGTGTTCAAAAAGCAAAAAATCTGAGCGGCTCAGATGGGCAGAACCACCTTCCAACAGAGACAATGTCTGATGTCTCGTGCACATGCATGAAGAAGCCTGCACCAGCCATCAGAGATTATCTGCGGCAGTTGAAACCCCAGCTCTGGCCTCAGGCCCAATCTTCTTCATCTTACAGATGATTAGGAAAATTTGCCCCTTTATTCCTTCGGAATCCTCAAAAACCCTGGTGACGGCACTAGCCTTGTCCAGACTGGAATACGGAAATGTGCTGTACGTAGGTATCCAAACGCAGCACCTTCAAAAGCTGCAGTGTCTTCAGAATGCGGCTGCCAGACTGCTGCTGGATATCCTGAAATTTCAGCCAGTCTTGCACAAGTTGAGAAATTTGCACTGGTTCCCAGCGGCCAAGAGGATTACATTCAAATCCCAATGCCTAACGTTTAAGGCACTCCATGGGTCTGGTCCTCACTATCTGAATAGCTGGCTCAACTGGTACTTCTAGAAATCTAAGGCCTGGCCACCATAAACTGCTACAAACCCCCAGGATCAAGAGAGCTCGCTGGGGTGGTAGTAGTTTCCCGGTCGGGACAGTTAAAACCTGGGACATACTCCCAGACAGGATAAAACACAGCTAGAAACTTCTGGCCTTTAGAAAAGCACTAAAAACATGGCTCTTCATCAACTAACTCTCACACACCTAGTCGCAGTGGCAGCCTTGGTGTATTTTGGGGTATTAGTGCCTAGACACCTCAGGGCAGTTGTGCACTCTATAAATGCTCAAATCAAATCAAATAGTGTTCAGAGTCTATAACAGTAGTACATTCAGCAAACAAAAGAGGTTGAACATGTAAAAATGATCAATTCCTCATCCCCACTTTATAATTTTAGAGTTTGTCTTGCAGCAAAATGAGGTTTTCATCATGTTTCAGATTTAGTTCAAAACATGCTATATTCATTACAATGGATGCACATTCAGTTCAAAGCTTCTCGTATTCACTTAAACGTTGACCATATTAATTTTAAGGCGTAACAAATTAATTTCAACTGCGGTCACATTCATATCAACATATATCAGATTCAGTTCAGTGTAGTTCATTATCATTTTAACACGAGGTAGATTACTTTAAGTGCATGCCATACTCATTCAATTGTGTATCACATTCATTTAACATAGGGCAAATTAATTTTAACAGTTACCATATTCATTGCTATGCCTGTCTTATCCATTATGACATGAGTAATATTTATTTCAACAGATCAAGACTTATTATGACAGTTGTCATATTCATTTGAAAGTGTGTAAATTCAAATTCAATGAACATATTACTTGTGTCAACATATGTCATGTATGTTTCAACATGTGTCAGAATTATTTCAAAATGTGCAATATTCATTTCAATGGATGTTGTATATAATTCAAAGCTTCTCATACACATTTAAGAGTGGGCCATATTCCTATTAAGGCATGCTAAACTAATTTCAACTGTAATCATCTTCATATGAACGTATGTCATATTTAGTACAGTGTTAGTCATATTCATTTTGACAATAGTCATATTAATTCAACTTATGTTATATTTGTTTGAACATGTGCCATATTCATTAGACCATGGTTTGTATTCATTGCTGATTGTCTGGCATGCAGTTCATGTGTGTCACAGTCATTTGAAAAAGTGTTGCATTCAATTTAATATGTATCATATAATGGTTGTTGTATTCAGTTAAAAGCATCTCATATTCATTTAGGTGTGGGCCATATTCATTTAATGTACATCAAATTAATTTCAACTGCAATCATATTCAAATGAACATGTTTCATATTCAGTTCAGTGTTAATCATATTAATTTTGACATCAATCATATTTATTTCACCTTATCTTATATTCATTTGGACATGTGTCATATTCATTTGAACATGGCTTGTATTCATTGATGTATATCTGACATTCCTTTCATGAGTGTCACAGTCATTTTAAAGTGTGTCAGATTTAATGTATTATTTGCCATATTCGTTCCAATGTGGGTTATATTCATTTCAACACCAGTCTATATCATTTCAATAAGGGTTATATTCTTTGCAGGTTTTGTTGTATTCTTTTCGGCAACACCATATTCCTTTCAACATAGTTACTATACATCTCAGTATATATTTTATCCAGTTCAGAGTGTTTGTTATTGCAATTGTCTACTAAATAGTATATTCATTCTGCCATGTTTCGTATTTGTTTTAACACATGTTACATTCATTCTGGTGTGTGTCAAATACATTTTGCAGCACCCCATACATTTCAGGAGATGTCTTATATGGGGGTCTGTAATTTTGACATGAACGGCTTCCCATATGTCTCTTTGTTCATTTATATTCTCCTTTCTCTATGGGTTTTCTCTGTATGGTTCCTTCTTTACACTGTTTCTCTTTTTTATTTTATCATTTTAACCCTCAACCTCAAGTCTTCCTTCCTAAAACAATTGCTTCGTTTCTTTCGCCTTTTTCCCCCTATATATATCTCAAGCAATTTTAAATCCTGTTCTTGTAAGCATACTGTTTGTTCATACTTTTCTAATATGTTACATTTTGGGTCACTACCTGGAATATTAAAGGATTAAATAATCCTATTAACAGGCAACAGGTGCTATCTCACCTAGGAAAGTTAAAAACTGACATTGATTTACTCCAAGAATCTCATATTTCAGAAAATGAAGCTTTCAAGCTGAAGAGATGCTGGGTGGGTCATGTGTTTAACTCTCCATCCCTGGGTAAGAAAAACAGAGGTTTAATTTTATGTCATAAAAAATTGCATGTTTCTGTTGTTCAACAAGAAGCTGATACTGAAGGTCTTTGGGTTATTGTTAAGCTTCTTGTAGATAAGATTTCTTTTGCTATTTTTATAGTTTATGCCCCTACGGTCGACAAGGTTTTCTGGACTAATGTATCTGATAAATTACTTACATATGATGATGACTATATTACATTTGGTGGTGATTGTAATCAAATCATTGACCCCATTCTAGAAAGGCACTCTAGAATTAAATTTTTTCCCTCTAAAATGTATTCACAATTTACATCCACAGTACGTCGCATAGCGTTGGTTGATATTTGGCAACTTTGTCACCCTGACCTTAGGGAATATAGTTTTTATTAGGCCTCACATCCTTCACAATCCCATATTGTTTACCTTTTTCTCAGTAAGTCCCTAGCTCAACAGGCCATTTAATCTGAAATTGGTTCAATCTTAACCTCAGATCATGCCCCTGTACTTGTAGATATTGATCTTATCCCTTTTTCTCCTCACCCAGGAAGACGGCATTTTAATAATTCCCTACTCCTTGACCCTATTTTTTTCAAACATTCAATTACTTCGCGTCAGAATCATTTACTATCAACACTACCCCAAATTCTCTCTTTGTTTTGGTGTGGGATTCCTTTAAAACAGCTGCCAGAGGTTTTATTATAAATGTTGTATCACAAAAGAAAAAATCCTTAGAAGCCCAATCCTCCCAATTACTTCATAAAATTCAACAATTAGAATATACATATTATCATTCTAATACTGAGTCCTCTTTAAGAAATCTTATTGATGCAAAAATACTTTTAATAGACTATCTACTGATGCTACTTCCAATTACTTATTGAAAAGTAGTTATCGCTATTATGGAGGCCAAAACAAAATGGGGTAATTACTGGCTAACTATTTAAAAGTGAGAAAGTAACATACGATAATAGAGCCTCTGCAAGGTCCTGCTGGTACTCCTATCTTTAAAGATAAGGATATTTTAAAGAAATTTGCTTCATTCTGTAAGGATTTATATACTCCTGAAGCCTTACCAGAACAGTCTGATCTGCTTTCCTATTTTCAATCTAATCCCTCACCTTTCCGGAAGGCGATCAAAACATGGCTGTTCAAGCAGTATCACAAATCCATCTCTAGCCTTCATGGAGTGGGAATCTCGCAGCGCTTGGAAGCCCTCGGGTAGCCACCCGCTCTATAAATCTATAAATCTAAATCTCCTTCATAAAACCACATTGATTTTGAGCCTTTGGAAATTGATATTTCTTTAGCTGATATTTCCTATGCTGTTTCGGTGTTACATCATGGGGAAGCACCTGGACCAGATGGCTTTGCCATTGAATTTTATAATCACTTTGCGAAAATCCTTTTGCCCAATCTTTTACTTTTATTTCAATCATTCTCAGATAATGGCTCTTCTCGAGGCACGTTCCAAGAAGCATTGATCTGTTTAATTCCTAAGGATGATAAGGATCACTCTCTCTGCAAGAATTATCGGCCTATTTCTTTGGTCAACACAGATTATAAGATTTTTGCAAAAAATGTTGGCACTGCTTATTTATCCTTTTCTGCCTGACCTCATTGGCCCTGAACAGTCAGGTTTCGTTAAGGGGAGACTAGCATTTGACAATTGTCGAGTCCTTTTAAATGTTTTAAGCAAGGCCTCTTCCTTGAATCACCCTCTTGCCGCGATCACCTTAGATGCTGAAAAAGCATTTGATAGGATCGGTTGGGACTTTATGTTTCATGCTCTGAAATGGGCTGGATTTCCTCCTAAACTAATTGCTTTAATTTCTTTATTATACTCAGGTCCCCAGGCTTCAATATATGTTAACTGTAAGACTTCTGATTACTTTCCACTGCGTAGGGGGGTACGACAGGGATGCCCTTTATCTCCATTATTCTTTGTTTTAGCATTGGACCCTTTTTTAACTAAAATTAGACAAGATGATCGTATTACTGGATTTCATTTGGTTTTAATCAGGTTAAAATGTCAGTTTACGTGGATGATATTCTTTTATATTGTTTTAATCCTGAAACCTCTCTTACTCATTTCCTTCAACATGTGGCCTCTTTTTCTGAACTCTCATGTTATCATCTTAACGCTGATAAATGCTAAATTTTGCCTTTAAATTTTCTGTGTCAGAAGCATCTTTTCAAACATTCCGGGTTCTCTTGGCACCTACTTAAAATCAAATATCTGGGTTTGTGGTTCGCACCATTAATATCTGAAACGTTAAAGTTAAACTTTGATTATTTTATGAAAAAACTACACAACACCATTAATCGCTGGCATCCTCTTTTTTTTAATCTTGGTGGGCTCGTCTGGACTCAATTAAGATGATGCTCTCTCCTCTTATATTATATATTATTTCCATGATTCCTATTACCATTCCTGCATATTATTTTAAGAAAATTGTTTCCACTTTGATAAAATTCTTATGGAAAGGTAAACCATGTTGTATAGCCTTGTCCTCTTTAAAGAAAGACAGACCTAATGGAGTTCTTAGGTTTCCCGAATTTAAACCTTACCATTCTGCTTTCTCATAAAAACAAGCTGCTCAATGGATATCTACAGATTTTCCTCTACATCATCCTCTATATCATCCTTTCTTATTTCTTCTTAGACTTTCAAGAGATTTTAACCTTCAATTCCAACATCGCTTCTTTACGTTCCCCCTTCATTTCCCATTCCTGTAAAATGTTGGTTCCTCTGCTATCTTCATTGTATTCCTCTATTAGCTCCCTTCTTCAACAACCCATTTGGCATAATAAATCATTACGGATTCGTAATTCTTCTATATACTGGAAAACTTGGCATTCTAGATGTTTAAGTTGGATATCCCAGCTTATATCTGATAATCAACCCCTTACTGACTCTGATCTACAATCTAAATTCTCCCTACCTTCCTCCTCTAGATCATAATATAATCTTCTTTATCTTTCTGTTATCCAATATCTTCATAATCTACCAAGTGCTAATAACCTACCTGTATTGTACATAAACTTATTTTCAAATCTGGACAATTCCACCTCAGCTTCCACTATATACAAATCTTTACAACTTCCCCTGGACAGATACAAAACAAAGATTGAACTGGCATGGGAAAAAGATTTATCTCAAGATTGTCCAATTACTATATGGGATAAAATATGGTCTAAACTTCACAAAACCTCTCGGGCTGCAAATACCACACTAACTCTTTTTTTTATTACTCGAGTACTATTTTCCCCAGTGACCCTATCTTCCTTTTCATCAGAAATATCCTCCACTTGCTCGTCTCGCTGCAGACTTAAAACATATGTTGTTTGAATGTCCTCCAATCCACCAATTTTTGCAACTTGTCTGGTCTCAAATTAAGATAATTTGTAAAGTTCAGATACCTTTTTCTTTCACAAATATATTCTCAGGTACTCTATCTTCCCAATGGCCTCAATCACCACTGAGTTCTGAGCTTTTCGATTTATTGTTAGCTATTGCATTTAATGTAATAACCTCAAACTGGAAACAAGCTGATAAAGTCACCTTCAGATCCTGGTGGAATGCTGTTTGTTTTCATCATTGGCGTTCTACTAAATATGTCTCTCCCATATCTCTAGCAATCAAAAGGGATCTTCTATGGCTTCCCTTAACAACTTATTTATTTATAACTGCCTCTTCAAATGTTGCATCTAAAAATGTTTCAGATGCTGTATGGAAGCCACCTTAATTTGTCCCTTTGCCTCTCCCAGATGATTAGTTAGTTCTTTTTTATCAAATGTTTACTATCATGTTTTTCAACCTCATTTATTGTTATGCTTACAATGTTAGATAATTTACATAGTATGTCTGTCACCTTCAATTGTTATACATTAATTACAATTTGCTTCAATTCCATTGCCCTTTTTCCTTTTTGCTCCACATTATGTATTTTTTTCGTTTGTATACAGCTTAATAGTCCTATCAATATATATTCTCACTTTATTTACTCATTTTGATGCTACGTAGGTTTTTTTATATCATTTTATTGCTGCTCTCTTTCTTGTTTTTTTTTTAATAAACTCAAACTTTAAGAAAAAAGAACTAGGATCTCGGGGACAGGATTATGCCCAATTCCCACAGGAAATGGTCATATAGGGGTTTAGTGACCAGAGGGGTAAGTAGCCCATTGGCTTCTGCCCTACTCTCCCCTAACTCCCCTAAATCTAGTACGTTGGGGAGCCTTTGGCCCCTGGAAATCAGATTCCTTCCAACTTAAGAAGAAGAAGAACATGAAAGAGCTGTGAGAAGGACTATGAAGGAGCAACTTACTTGGTACCAACCCTGCCGGCCTGTCTGCTGTCCCTGATGAACTTGTGCAAAGTCGTCTTGTCCCACAGCTGCTGTGTCTTCAAAATCCTGGGAGGATGTCCTGCCTTCAGCAATGATCCAGCAACTCCGTGGAGTAGTGGAGCTAATTCCCTGCATCCTCCAGGCACTCCAAACAAACAACTGTGAGAACACCAGAAAGCACCACTGCACCCGTGCCCCCAAGCCTGAGTTGAAGTGGGCCAATGGTGCCAGTGTGGTCCCCTGACCCTCCACAGACAGAGTCCACCTTGGGTTTGCCCACAGTAGACTCACCAGTGCTGCCTGGATTCTCTCTGTGCAGCCCCCCTCTGCTGCGAGCGCCCACGCATCGGGAATCCTGAGCCCTCTTGTTGGTTCAGCCTGACTGGTCTCCCAGTCCCAGCTCCCAGTCCCATTATAATGAATTGGACACCCGACCCGGTAACACACCTCAGCACCCAAACCCCCCAGTCCCTCCCAAGGGGACCTGTTGGTGTGGCCTTGGACCTTGCCCTATACTCAGCTTAAGTCCAGGACATTGGTCCTGTAAGTTGCCATGAAGTGCCTGAATGTAGTACAGATTTTTTCCCAGTGGATAACATTGGGCACAGGACACTCAAGCACACCTCTGTACCCGGACTCCCCAAAGCCTCCCGAGGTGACCGGTTGGTGTGGCCTTGGACCTTGCCCCATACTCAACTTAAGTGTAAGACATTGGTCTAGTAAGTCAACGTGAAGTGCCCATATGCAGTGAATGTATTTCGTCCATAGGATAACATTACCGCTTCAGAAATTGTCTCCATTGTTAAAAACTATAGAAAATCCTAACTCAAAATATACTTACCTGATTTTGATGATCTTGGTGCATAAAGTTATATAAAAATACATTTTGTATTTATAAATAGATGTGGCTGTCCATATTAAGTTGTGTGTATCATTTATTGACTGTGTAAATGCATCAAATGTCTAAATCTCCTCTCTGATAAACCTAAGGCTGCTCGACCACACTACCCACTAAGAGCACCTTTGGATTGTTGGTATTCTATATAAAGAGCCTGTAGGAGAGTAGGGTCTGCTTTCTATGGTCACCCCCACTTTTTGCTTTTGCTTTACTCGTTTTCGACTTAGATGTGGCTGTGGGCCTGCTAATCAGACCCACAGCCCAGATGCACTCTCTCTAAATTTACCATGTACTCTAGGTGCATCCACAATTGGGAATTGGTTCACCTTGTCAGCCCCTGTAGAAGTGTACCATAGGTACTCAGGGCATAGGTGTAACCAAGGCCTACCAGGGGCTGCAGCATGCATTATGCCACCCCTGGCTGGCCACTCAAATAGACACAACTGGCTGATCACTCAGCTGGGGCAAGGTCGTGTAACCACCCCTTGCTTAGGTGTAGTATTCCTATACCTACTTACAAATAGACACATAGTAACCTATACGTCACTCCTATAGCAGGTCTTAACAATCCTGGAGGCAGAATGCTTGGTTATGTGTGAGATGGTGCTATAGCATGAGCTGAGCCTGTCTGCAGCTTTCGGAACCATGTCCTTATAGCTGTTCTATGATATTGCCATACCACATACTCTTAAGTGCATTATGAACCTCGCGGTTAAATGCTAACTTTGGTTTGGCTTTATCCAAATATGTCGTGTAAGGTGTCATATTCTTTGGAATACTACCCCCTCACCAATTCTGGCGACGGGGGTAGCATTCCACCCTTCTAGAGGGAGAAGACATGTTAGTTCTGACTATCCCGGTTAAAGTTAACCAGAGCCCCAGCATCACAAAATGGATGCTGCTGCCACAGACATAAGTCTGACCTCCTGCTGCTGGGAGTCCTTCCAGCCAGACAATAGGTTTCCTGCTTGGGGAGGTGCGAGCACCACCCCAGACAGGAGGATGTGTATTGGGACAGGGAGGGCTAAATAGATTGAGACACTGCCTGGAGCACACTAGGTGCTTCATGCATACCCCAGTTCAAACCGGTTGCTGGGGCACTCCAGCCCCAGCTCTGGTGCGAAACGGGAAAAAGGAAAGGGGGTGTAACCACCCCCCTTCCTGGTCCCACCCATAGGAGGGACCTAGTGAGCAAACCAGCCCTCTTTAGTTGTATCAAGGTAGGAGCTGACGCAGGAGACTTTAGATTAATCCTGGAATCGACTTGAGACGAAACTCTGGACCCTTCGACATTCACCTGGGCTGAAGACTGAAGAATCTCCCTTGTGGCAAAGGAGTGACCACTCTGGGAAACCAGGCACCATTCAGCAACTCGACGGCTTGCTTTGTCCCTGTTCCTGCCGGAACCCGAACCAAACAAGACCTCAACTCCCGGACCTCTCTGACCCCACTGCACGACTCCAGCACAGCTGAGCCCCGTGGAAGGCGTCGGAACCTGTGGAACCAGGCAACTTGGAAAGTCTTCAACTTGCTAACAGCGCAGCTCCTGAGGCATCCTCGAAGCTGTGCACTGGGGACTAAGACACTCCGACACCGAGCTCCTCCTGCACCGAAGACCAGCCCCCCACACTCCACGAGATCTGCGTGGGGCCCTTCTGCTTGTGTTCTGTTTGACGCGTTGTCCGGTTGCTGGCCCGTTGGCTAGTAGCCCTCTGGCGATGATCCTCTTGAAAATCCATTGCTGGTCTGATTGCTCCAGACTGGCCCTTGCTTCCCTGCAAAGGTGAAGTACCTCAGACCCTCCTGGTCTGCACCAGAAGCCTTTTGTGTATCCTGCGTGGGTTGCCTTTGCTTAGGCTTGTTGGCTCCGATCTTGAAGCCGACCCCTCCATCTGCGAGAACCTTCATGGGACAGCTCATCTCCAGCACCTGGTCATCCTCGACACCTCCTGGTCCGCGTGGCTGCAACGACAAGTTTCACGACAGCACCTGATTGCTCCTCGACGACGTCTGGTTCCTCCCTGGTTCCACCCGGTCACTGGATAGTGACCTAGACTCTGTCCCCTCTGCATTCAGGTCCTCTTCAACTCCGATCCACCCGGACTTCTTCCTCCTGATCGCCTTCTGCATCTTCTTCCAAGGCTCCCTAGGAAACAATGAGAAAACCTGACACACTTTGACACCTATGCACCCGCAGCCCGTGGGTGAGGTAACGCGAGTACTTTGGTGCGGTGTACAACCATTACAACGCAACTATTACAACTAACTACTTTTACAACGCAGGATCCTTTACAACGAATGCCTTTACAACGCATGACATTACATTGCAGATGCTATTACAACGCATGCCATTACAACGTAAGTATAGGTAAGTATATCATTAAATTTAAACATTTATTTAATTTAGAAAAAAATATTTAATTTATTAAATATTAATTATTTAATACATATTTAAAAAAATTATTAAAAAAATTACTTTAAATAAATTAAATAAATTAATTTAAGTAATTTTAATATTTATTCAAAAAGTTACTAAAATAAAACAATATAAGTAATTTTTACTCCTACACTATCCAGCACTTACCCTACTTTTACACCCCCCTGGAGTTAGAATAGTAATTTTTACCCCTACACTATCCAACATTTACCCTACTATTACACCCCCCTGGAGTTAGAATAGTAATTTTTACCCCTACACTATCCAGCACTTACCCTACTATTACACCCCCTGGAGTTAGAATAGTAATTTTTACCCCTACACTATCCAGCACTTACCCTACTTTTACACCCCCCCTGGAGTTAGATTATTAATTTTTACCCCTACACTATCCTGCACTTACCCTACTTTTACACCCCCTGGGGTTAGAATAGTAATTTTTACCCCTACATTATCCTGCACTTACCCTACTATTACTCCCCCTGGAGTTAGAATATTATTTTTAAACACCTACACTATTTAAAAAAAATATATATATTTACAAATACATTAAAAAAATACATTCAATAAATAAAATTAATTACATATTTATTAATGACATTTTTATTAAAAATTATATACTTACCTATACTTACGTTGTAATGGCTTGCGTTGTAATAGCATCTGCGATGTAATGTCATGCGTTGTAAAGGCATCCGTTGTAAAGGATCCTGCATTGTAAAAATTGCGTTGTTATGGTATGCGTTGTTAAAGTATGCGTCGTAACGTCATACATCCCTTCGGTGCTCCTGTAGGGATTGACTAGCCTAGTGTCTAGTTTTGTTAGTTGTGTAATCCTAGTTAGACCGGAAGTGTCCTAAAACTTCATTACTTACCTTTTTACGTTCCTATTGACTTTCTATTGACTTTCGCGTGAGTGTACTGAATCTGCACGCGCCGCCTGTGGGCCTCCTACTCCTAACCTAAGGGTCAGATAGTGTAGCTCCAGCGATTCCCTAGGCCCTAGGCCTCTTCCTTTCCCAAGTCGTGGTTCTTATACCACTTACTTAGTATGTGGTTTTACGCGCCCCTAGGGCCTAACTGTAAATTGTGCTATTTAAAGTATTTCTAAGTGTAACTTATTATGTGCTTTTGCCTCTGACCTCATAAAGAGTTCAGAGGAGTGTGTTAGTTAATAAATACATATATATTTTATACATATCTTGTGTGGTGTCCTTTCATTTGATATTCAAGGGGATACATATGGTAAAACGGCTGGCTTTACACACCCTCAAGAGTCTTTTAGCCTAAGATTGTTCTGTCCACGCTACCTCTAGGATAGCTGGTCTATAAGGTTGACTTTACAACCATCACCATAAGGGTTGTTTGGACTGGTGCAAGGTGTTCACTAGAATAGTGAACATCATATACCAGGCCAACTTCTCACATTGGTGGGCAGCGGTTGGGATTAGAGCTTGCTGTTGTTTTACCACTTGTAATCTTGAGATATCATTTGAAAGATCACATAGGTACCTGTAGGTACATATAAAAACAAGTCTTAGTATACTTAAGTTCTACTGAACTTAGTTGTTGTAGGACAAGGGCCTAGCACACCTTGACTATAACTCCTAGAGAGTTTCTTTAGAAAAACATATAGTGTAGGTAGGTGCAATACCACACCTCACTAGAAACCATGTCTCAGACAATGAACCCCAGTGTTTCACTGACTGTAGAGGTAGATCCCTTGAGGACTGGTTCAAGATATGAAGCCTTAGCCTTTCCAGAGTTGAGACAATTGTGCACCTCCAGAAGACTAAAACAGGGTTCAACCCCTACCCTCAAATTCCTGATTGAGTTATTAGAAGTAAATGATGCTCAATAGTCACCTAAGACAGATGATTCAGGTAGTGCAGATGAAGTTTTTCCCTCCTCAGATGATAATACTGATACTCCAGTACCAGATGAGGAAGAAGGAGAAGGGGTAGAAGAAGATGAGTCTGATCCTGAGGTAAACAGCACGGTCACAGTCAGAAGACTTAGCCAGGCTAACTTAAGCACACATGGGAGTCAGTATGGGCAGCCCTCATACAGAACCCTAAGTGGGCTTAACCAAAGGCAGAGAAGAGGAAGGTCCCGCTCTGGGGACTCTTCCCACTCACAGGCCTCACATGGCTCTGCTCAGAGAGGTATGACCTCCCCTCAGAGAAGGGAACATGAGGCAAACATGAGAGAAGCTGCTCTTAGGATTGAGAGACAGGAACTTGAGGTTGTCCTGGCCAAAGAGGAGCTTGCTCGTGCCAGAGAGCATAGAGAGAGTGGGTTAGAACCCACTGGTGGCAGCAATATCCCTAAGGATAAAGATAGGTCCTATGAGAATAGACACCTAAGCAAGATTGTGCCCCCCTACAAAGAAGGGGATGACATCCACAAATGGATTACTGCTTTGGAGAGGGCCTGCAAAGTGCAGCAGGTACCCCAAAGTCAGTGGGCAGCAATCGTATGGCTCTCCTTTTCTGAAAAAGGTAGAGATAAGCTCCTCGCAGTTAGTGATGGGGATTGTAACAACTACTCTGTCCTGAAGAGTGCTCTGATTGATGGGTTTGGCCTAACCACTGAACAGTATAGGTTGATGTTCAGAGATACCCAGAAGACACAGACTCAGGACTGGACTGATTTTGTTGATTGTGCCACTAAGGCTCTGGAAGGCTGGTTATTGGGAAGTGAAGTTAAGGACTATACAGGATTGTATAATTTGATCATGAGAGAGCAAATACTTAACAATTGTCATAACCAGTTATTGCATCAATACCTGATTGACTCTGATCTGACCTCTCCGCAAGAATTGGGAAAGAAGGCAGACAAATGGGTCAGAACCAGGATTATGCAGAAAAACCAGAACCAGGGGGTGATCAGAAAAAGGCAGACCAGAAGGGTAATGAGCAGAAACAAAAAGACCAGAAGTCTCCACCAGGCCCCCAAAAGGCACAGGGGGAGGGTGGCTCCAAAAAGAACAAACAGAAACAAGAAGGCAAAACGAAGCCCTGGTGTGGATACTGTAAGTCAGTCTCTCACTGGTTTAGTGAGTGCACCAAAAAGGGCACAGCACCAACAACCATCATTGCCCCTAAGGCAACTGTTCCCCCTAGTCCAGATGTTAGTGGTGGTTCCCAGCAAAAGGGTATATTAGGGTTGACCCTGGGAACTGAGATGGACTCTGGCCTAGTCAGAGTACCAACTCAGGCTGTTCTTGTCTGTGATGGGGACATAGCAATGTCCTCTACTGTAAGTCCCAGTAATCTGAGCAAGTACAGGCAGACACCTTTTTATTAATGACAAGATGGCTCAGGCCTACAGGGACACATGTGCCAGTGTCACCATGGTGACACCTAACTTTGTGGACCCTGACCAGATCATACTAGGTGAGACCTACCTAGTGACCAACGCTAGCAATGCCACTACCTCCCATAGTATGGCAGTTGTTAACTTTTCCAGGGGAGGGGTAACTGGCCTCAAAAGAGTTGTTGTGAGTTCAGACCTTCCAGTAGAGTGTCAAAAAGTCAAAAAAGTGCTTACCTGAACAAGTGCTGGATCTTGGAACAATAGACCAGACACTACCCAAGAGAAAGAGCAAGAGGGTTAAGGTAGTGCCTTCCCCCCTGCCTCAGGTTGAGGATCAGCCCTCCCAGGAGGAGGATTTTGAGATCCATGAGGGAACTGTCCTAGAAGAACTTTTAGCCTGATCAGGTTGAGTTTCTTGGGACAGGGGGACCCTCAAGGGCAGATCTGAGGCAAGCACAATTAGATTGTTCCTCTCTTGAACCCCTCAGACAGCAGGCTGCTGCTGAGGCTGCTGGGAATGCTCAAGGTACCCATAAAGTGTATTGGGACGATGGGCTCCTTTATTCAGAGGCTATAGACCCCAAGCCTGGTGCTTCCAGGAGGTTGGTCATACCTCTACAATTTAGGGGTTTCCTTCTTACCTTGGCCCATGATATTCCCTAAGCAGGACACCTGGGGCAGAACAAGACTTGGGACAGGCTTGTCCCTCACTTTCACTGGCCCCACATGTCAGAAGATACCAAGGAGTTTTGTCCCTCCTGTGTTACCTGCCAAGCCAGTACCAAATCAGGTGGCACAACAAAGGTCCCCCTCATACCACTACCTGTGGTGGGGGTACCCTTTGAAAGAGTGGGGATAGACATTGTAGGACCAATGGACCCCCAACCAGCATCTGGGTACAGATTTATACTAGTGGTAGTGGATCATGCCACCAGGTATCCAGAGGCTATTCCCCTGAGGACCACAACAGCTCCTGTTGTGGCAAGGGCCCTACTTGGAGTTTTCTCCAGAGTGGGGTTTCCAAAGGAGGTTGTTTCTGACAGAGGTGCAAACTTCATGTCAGGATACTTGACTGCAATGTGGAAGGAGTGTGGTGTCAACTATAAGTTCACCACCCCTATCACCCACAGTGCAATGGGCTTGTGGAGAGATTCAAAAAGACCCTCAAAGGGATGATAAAAGGGTTACCTGAAAAGCTGAGGCGAAGATGAGACATCCTTTCACCCTGCCTTCTATTTGCTTACAGAGTGGTCCCACAAAAGGGGGTTGGCTACAGCCCTTTTGAGCTTTTGTTTGGGCATCCTGTAAGAGGACCCCTATGTCCTGTGAAGGAAGGATGGGAGTTACCTCTCAAAAAGCCTAAGCTTGACATAGTGGACTATGTACTTGGTCTCCGCTCCAGGGTGGCTGAGTACATGGAGAAGGCTTCCAAAAACCTTGAGGCCGGCCAAGAATTACAGAAAGCTTTGGATGACCAAAAGGCTGTACTGGCTGTGTACCAGCCAGGACAGAAGGTATGGGTGTTGGAGCCAGGGACCCCAGCAGCACTCCAGGACAAATGGTCTGGACCCCATACAATAGTTGAACAGAAGGGAGAAGTCACCTTCTTGGTGGACCTTGGGACTCCCAGAAACCCCCACAGGGTGCTTCATGCCAACAGACTTAAAGCATTTGTCGACAGGGCAGACATGGGCTTGCTTTTGGCTACAGATGAGGGGCAGGAGGAAGAGAGGGACCCTCTCTCAGACCTGCTTACTCAAAACCCTGATGATGGCTCAGTGGGTGGTGTGGTCTTTTCAGTCAGCCTCTCTGATCATCAGCAACAGGATTGTAGACAAGTTCTGCAGTCTTACAGATATATGTTTTCTCTGACCCCAAGTCAGACAAGCTGGTGCACCCATGAGGTGGACACTGGTGACAGTCTGCCTGTCAAGAGTAAAATCTACTGGCAACCTGACCATGTCAGGGACTGCATTAGGACAGGGGTCCAAAAGATGTTGGAGCTGGGAGTTATTGAGCCCTCAGAGAGCCCTTGGGCCAGTCCAGTAGTCCTGGTACCAAAACCTCACACCCAAGATGGTAAGAGAGAGATGAGGTTTTGTGTGGACTACAGAGGTCTCAATGCTGTCACTAGGACAGATGCCCACCCTATCCCCAGGGCAGATGAGCTCATTGATAGATTGGCTTCTGCCAAGTTCTTGAGCACATTTGACCTAACAGCAGGCTACTGGCAAATCAGATTAGCTGAGGATGCAAAAGCCAAGACAGAATTTTCGACCCCAGGAGGACATTATCAATTTGTGGTAATGCCCTTTGGTTTGAAGAATGCACCTGACACTTTCCAAAGGTCGATGAATAAAGTTCTCACAGGACTGGAAGACTATTGTGCAGCTTATCTAGATGATATTGCTGTCTTTAGCTCCTCCTGGGAGGATCACCTGGTCCACCTGAGGAATGCTTTAGAGGCTCGGCAAAAGGCAGGCCTCACTATCAAGGCTACAAAGTGCCAGATAGGGCAGAGCAAGGTTGTGTACCTGGGCCACCTGGTAGGTGGGGGTCAGGTTCAGCCACTGGAGAGCAAGATCCAGACCATCAGAGACTGGACTCCTCCAATCACCCATACACAGGTCAGAGCTTTCTTCGGCCTGTCTGGGTACTACAGGAAGTTTGTTAAAACTATGGGCCCATTGTGACACCACTGAATGATTTAACTTCCAAAAAGATGCCAAAGAAAGTTCAGTGGACAGTTAGCTGTCAAAAGGCATTTGATTACCTGAAGCAGGCCATGTGTACTGCACCTATTCTGAAAAGTCCAGATTACTCCAAAGAGTTCATAGTCCAAACCGATGCTTCTGAGTTGGGTGTGGGAGCTGTACTTTCACAACTGAATATAGATGGTCAAGACCAGCCCATTGCTTTCATAATCAGAAGGCTGACCCCTAGAGAGAAACGTTGGTCAGCTATAGAGAGGGAGGCCTTTGCTGTGGTTTGGGCCCTGAAGAAGCTGAGGCCATACTTGTTTGGCACTCACTTCACTGTTCAGACTGACCATAAGAAGTATGGCGGAGGCGGGTGGTAAAAAGCTGACCGGCACATTAGATGATTTTATTGTGCGTACTAATTCCTTGATCGATCAAGGTATCGTACTCATGGAAAGAAGGGTCTCCCAGGAACTGGCATTTGCCAAAAGATCGTCTTTGGGTCTCATTGGTTCTGTACGCACCCCTGATTCCTCGTTACACACACCTAACCCTGTGCAGACTCTTGTTGATGTTCACAATGTGAACTGCACTCAGCCAGGCCTACGAGTCCCATCACCCCTTAACCCTCAGGCTCAGGCTCACAACCTCACAGGGACTAGTTTGGAGTCTAACCCGGTAGATCCTCAGGTAGACTCTCAGGTAGCGACCCCAAATGATCAGAAGAGGGGGAAGCAGGAGGGGGCCATTTCCAAACGTAAGCATCCAAACACCAACATCCTTGGAGCTAAGAAAGTTTGTGCTATAACAGCCGGGAATACTGGCATTGATTCAAATGAGAGGGGTAGAATGGTAGAGTTGAGAGACCCCAGTAGGGAATCTGTTGGGCAGATAACTGGGGCGGAAGTAGCTCAATCTGAGACCGCAAGTTTACCCTTGAGTATCATTGATGATACCATCCTGGACAACTCCCTGGCTGATATCCTCGAGGACAGCACTATAGTCGACAGGTCGGGGGTTGACAGAATAGGGGTGACTGATGGGGAGGAGGAGCCCATAGGCTGTACTATAACAAAAATTATTAAAACACTACTTGCACCCCTAGAAGCTAGGCTTCATGGCATCGAAAAACTGCTTCATGATATACACAAGGATATAAGGTTTCAGGATAGCCATTACGCCAATAGGGCAACAAATGCCACCGCTCTAGCCAGTAAACCCCGGCCTGCAGGCAAGAGCTTAGTAGCGGTTAAAAATAAGACGCCCAAGAACCCTGTACTGAATCCCCCTAATCTTGTGGGTAATAAAGAGAGTATTCAAACTCCTACATTAAATAAGCCCACTGACCATGGTAATTCAAAAGGCCCCGTTACCTTTACCCCAAAACCCGACTCAGCCCCCCCTCAAAAAATCATGATTCGGCGAAATATTCACCTACCGCCAGATGCCTGTCCCTACGTGATTATTTTGACGGGGGTCACGGGAACTGGCCCCTCCAAATTCAGAAACCTTTCAGGCGCTTAAAAACAAGGTATGCCACTGGTTAGCTAATAATTATCCCTTACCTTCAAATCTCTGTGGCAACATCTTAATGGTTGAGATAACGCCTTGGGTGGGACATAACAGGAAAAGAATACAGGGGGACTGCATAGTAGTGACTTTTGAAGATTCTCGCATTGTGGAATACATCTGTCGGGGGAATCCTCGTAATAATGGTACCTTGGTCACGGCTAGGCCCCTGTCCTATTTTTACACGCCTAATGAGCAACGGGATAATAGATGGAGTTGGCTTAAAGACCCCAATCATTATAGAGGAGTGACGAGGCAAGAGGTGCCTAGGGACACGAATCCCTATAGTTGGGGTAGGGGTGGGGAGGAGGGGTGGAATCTAGTTCAGAGAAGAGGAGGAAGGCATAATCATGACAATAGACATCACACAGATAGTTTTAGGGGTAATGGCATGATTGCTGGTTACTCACATAACTATGCCCAAGCTCCCCATGTACTAGATAACCTCTGCAACATCCCAATGATGAACCGGTATGACTGCCTGTCCGACTTAGGTTGGGTGGATTGACAACAGGCGAGCACAGTGTCAGGAAATGATAAAGGAAACAGGACAATACCCGTCTCACCCGTAAAAATGGCCCCGGAGATTGGGGTCCCCAGTGTGGATATTAGGGTATTAGTTCCTGTTGCCCATGAGTTTGGTAAAGGTAGGGATTTAGTAATTAGTGCAAATAGTCAATTAGCAGGTAGGGAAGCCACCAGAGATAACAGAGACATAAAAGTGGTAACTAAGCATGGGTGAATTTTGCGAATCTGGCGTTCGCGAATTTTGCGAATCTGCAAACTCGCAATCCGCAAAATCCGCGAATTCTCGCGAATTTGCAGATTTTTTTTTTTTGTGTTCGCAAGGGTTTCTGCCAGTTCGCGAGGATTTGGTACTAGTTCGCAATTGCGAACTTACTTGTCGGCTCACAACGGTCGCGACTATGTTGTTTCTACGTCTGGTTCATCATCACAGCCTCCCAGCACCCTCTGTTTCACCACTGCCACCCTCTCTTTCACCCATGCCACCCTCTGTTACATTAATGCCACCCTCTGGTTCATCCTCACTGTAGATGATGGGGGGGAAAAGCAAGCACACCTGCCCTGCTTCAACTGACATGAATTAATTTGGGGTTAGTTTATTAATGTGTCACTGTTTTAGAATTCCAGGTCTGGCACCTGCTTCCTTATCAGTAATTTGCTTTCTGTTGCAGTGCAATTTTTTTTTCCAGGACCTTTGTGGCCTACTTCTAGCTATTCTATGAGCCTGCTGTGAGGGTCAGAGCAGGGTCATACAATTGATGCAACTAGCAACTGAACTCTGGAGCGGCTCCAGTCAGGAAGCACTACAGTGAATTGTTACTAATGATGAGTTTGAACTCTTGCACCTACCGATTGCTTTCAGTTTTGCAAAACTCGTTTTTCTGCAATTTCGCGGGATTCGCGGGGCGCGAACACGCGCGAGATCGGATTCGGAAGCCGCGAATTCGTGCGAAAATGCGATTTCTTTTTTTGTGGCGTGTTAGTTCGCAAGGTTTTGTGCGTTTTCGCGAGCCGCTTGTAGCGCAAGGCGCGAAGTTACCCTCGCGGTCGTTTAAGGGCGCGGCCATCTTGTTTGCATGACGTATTTCCGTTTCCGGGCGCGAAGTGTAATCTCGCAAAGTGTGCGGCTCGCAAGTACAATTTCGCGAGTGTTCGCGAGGAACATCTTGCGCGAACTTACCCGCGCGGTCGTGAACGGGCGCGGCCATCTTGTTTCTTATTCATTGCTATGGTTCTGGGCATGCTTCTTGTATCCTCTCTAAATCTGTGCCATCCTTTGCTTGTTTGAAGTTTTTTTTAATCTATTTTACTTATTATCTACCCCTCTATTTTTCTAGCCCTATATTTTTGTGTTTACTGCTACTTTTTGTTAATTTTAAACTACTTTTTTAAACTCTTTTCTTTTCTTCTCTTCCCTATTCTATTTTCTTTATTCCTTTCCGCCCAGACCATGGTGAAGGGAGCCGGGAAGCATCCCGAGAAGGGGAAGGGTCCCGCACCCCGTGCCCGGCTCCCGTGCGGGCGTTTGAGGGGGGAGACAGTCGCACCCCGGGAGATTTTCAGCCCGGAGGAGGTGGGCGCACTACTGTTCAATGTACAGCGCCACCTCCCCAGGACCATAATGGCAGGCGGCAAGATCGGAGGCGGGTACGGGATGCGGGATCGCCGGAAGCGGTGGGATAAGGTGCGCCGGGCCATGTACCACCACTCTCGGGTCCGGCGCACCTACAACCAGGCCACCCACCGCTGGACGGATGTCCTGACCCGTGAACGAGATCTGCTCGACCTGCTTGGCCTCGAGATCCCCGGGCTTGGTGAGTAGTAGTAGTAGCTATTTCTTTACTACTCTGTTTTCTCCTGCTGTGTTATTATATTGCAATTTTTTTTTTTTACCAAGAGCAATAATGCTGCTCATTACATTGTAGGTATATTATATTTTAAAATCTTCTGTACATTTCAGGTGCACTGCTCTCCTTCTCAGTAGTGTTGCTACTATGCTTATTTGTTTCCGATTTTGTGTTCATTTCATTGGCCAGTGAAATTATGTATGAGTGTAGTTTAAAGAACTGCGTAATGCTACACACTAAGGTTCAGATGTTTAATTACCGGCGCATCCCAGCAAAGTAGCAGGGATGCGCCAGTAATTGTGCGCCACGCCACTATCACCCATGGTGCGCCGTATTTACAATGCGGCGCACCATGGGCCCAAAACGTCACCGAAGCGTTACGCATCTGTGTCGTAAGGGCGGCGCATTGCTGGAGTTGCGTCGCAACGATGGCGCAGCTCCATCAATGCTCTGGCAAGATCGGAGGCGGGTACGGGATGCGGGATCGCCGGAAGCGGTGGCATAAGGTGCGCCGGGCCATGTACCACCACTCTCGGGTCCGGCGCACCTACAACCAGGCCACCTACCGCTGGACGGATGTCCTGACCCGTGAACGAGATCTGCTCGACCTGCTTGGCCTCGAGATCCCCGGGCTTGGTGAGTAGTAGTAGTAGCTATTTCTTTACTACTCTGTTTTCTCCTGCTGTGTTATTATATTGCAATTTTTTTTTTTTACCAAGAGCAATAATGCATGGTTATTACATTGTAGGTATATTATATTTTAAAATCTTCTGTGCATTTCAGGTGCACTGCTCTCCTTCTCAATAGTGTTGCTACTATGCTTATTTGTTTCCGATTTTGTGTTCATTTCATTGGCCAGTGAAATTATGTATGAGTGTAGTTTAAAGAACTGCGTAATGCTACACACTAAGGTTCAGATGTTTAATTACCGGCGCATCCCTGCAAAGTAGCAGGGATGCGCCAGTAATTGTGCGCCACGCCACTATCACCCATGGTGCGCCGTATTTACAATGCGGCGCACCATGGGCCCAAAACGTCACCAAAGCGTTACGCATCTGTGCCGTAAGGGCGGCGCATTGCTGGAGTTGCATCGCAACGATGGCGCAGCTCCATTAATGCTCTGGGGTGCCCTATCTCCCCAAAGCTGCGTCAAGCCGTACGTCTGCTTCAAGCAGGCGCAGGGTTTGAGTCACGCATCATTGTCGTTAAAGTGAGTGATTGAAATCTTGTAGATTTCCCTCAGCCACTTTTAGGATGCGTTCCTGCGCAGGAACGCCCTCCCTTGCGCCGGAACGTCCCCTGATGGCGCAGGGCTTTACAACGTGATGCATCTCCCATATGCGTCACGTTGTTAATATACGATGCACCATTGAGCCTCTTTTGTGCTGCCGCTGCGTCACAAAAGTCACGCAACAATGGAGCAAAAGAGCCGCAAGGGGCTTCTAAATCAGCCCCTACAGACTCAAGTCCAGTCCTTCCTTTGTAGACATGGCGATAAGAAGAAATAGTGGTGGTGGATTGATAGTTTGAGTATTTTAATGACTGGTTAATGTAGTAGGAAACTTTAGTGTTGTCGCTGATCTGCAATCACAGTGGACTTTGGCTGTCACTTCGCGTGCTGCGGACTGCTGCCTGCCAATCCTAGGCAAACCTTTTTAGTACTTTGTGTAGTGAGTTACATAAGAAGTTTACAATTCGACGGTCCGCAAATCAAGCAATACTAATAACGTAGTAGACCACATGAGATTGGTCAATAATATATCCCGTTGAATAGTTGTCTATTTGCTATTTCGCCAAAATATTTTGTTAGTTCTTTTGAAATGTTTGTTTTGGTTGACAAATATCATCCATGTTTTCTGTTTTTCTTTCTTTCATGTTGTACATCAACTTCCCCCAGGGGCAAGAGGAGGACACAGGAGGAGGAGGAGGGTGCTGTTGAGGATGCAGGCCAGGATCGGGCAGGCGAGGGGTCCTTTGCTGGCCCCAGTAAGTTTTAATTTTAATATAGAGTACTTATTTTTTCCCAGCGTTCCTCATTTGATTTTTTCTAAATCGTTTTTGATATTCTTGTAGACTGGATCTAAATTCTTATCCTGCCTCGACTATGACTCCATGTGGTTTTACTAGATTATTCTTATTAGTCTGTCTGTGTAGCTAACTAAGATTGCACATTTGGCAATTCGATTGGACTCCCATTCTAGTCAGCAATAGCTCTATGCACAGAGTGCAGTCCTCTGGGATTGTCCATAATGTCTTTTCAAGTCTTCTAAATGTTTATGCTTTGACAATTGCCAACAATAAAAAGGTGAATGACAACCAAGAAAGAATAAGATACTACTTTACTTTTGGTTTGGATAGGAGGACAATCCATTCTACTAGTGTTGCAGGGACAAATCTGCACAAACAGAACTACGGACACTAAATAATGCATTGCTTAGCTTATCAATTATAATAGGTGCTGTTAGACTTTCCACATACCTCAGTGATAACAGACTTTGTAGTTGAACCCCCAATCTCCTTACTGACTAGATAGTGTGGCAGAGTCATTTAGCTATATGTCAAAAGGAGGGGAAGTGGATCAAATCAAGATCCAAGGGCTCAAATTACCATTCGGGAAAATCTCAGAATGGAAGGTCCAGCCACAGTCAGAGCCCTAAGGACAATGTCGAGCAAAGATAGACTAGGCTGTTCCTACAAAATAGAAGTTAAGAAAAGTTAGATGAGGTTAAGGTATGGTCACAAGGAGGGTAAGGGTAGTGCTCTGTGGAGGACTATTCTGGGTATCCAATATGTTGGTAATAATGGCCTCACACACCCTTGCGAGTGTCATGCTTCATCATTGGCGTTTGCGCCTCGTTGGGCAGGCGGTGCAATACCCAACGGGCTCACCTCAGAGAGGGGCTCTTTGGCGGAGATCTTTTTACCAACTGCCTAAGGGGGAAGTGTGGGTGAGGGGCCAGAAAGGAAAGGATAGTGTAAATACGTGAGTTAAAATGTGGCACAAGGTACCGGAGATCAATTTATTCTGGTGGTCCCTTGCCACATGTAAAAACAGTGGGTAGCCTATGATTGCTGGAAATTATGATTCCTTATCACGATCTAGGACTACAAGACATTTCGTGAGGTCAACATGTTTCTCGCCTATGCACACTGGCTGCGATTCTTCAGGACCTAGTGGTTACATCTATCTCTAATATAACGTGACCTAGACTAGTGTCAGTTAAAATTCGTTGTACTACCTGAATGGGACAGCTCTTGCCTAAGGAGACAAAAGAGATCATTACCATGATTTAGTTACAACAACCCTTTTAGTGACCGTGAACACGCAGTGCTGTGCAGGGTGCAGTGACACAAATACAATGACATACCAGTATAACATTAGTGACCAGTATGTATACAATTATATCACAATGCTACATTACACTGCACTACTAGGTTAAAACCAAAGGTAAAGATTAGAATTTAAAAACAGCAGCAATTACTCAGAAATCTTAAATCAAAACCTATAGGAAGGGTAAAGTGTTTACTCACCTAAGGTCAAGGTGTCTAGGTGTCAAGGTTACCCGGTAGGTTTTACATCAAGGGAAAAGAACCATAGGGGTTTAAGGCTGAGGGGGGTAAAACATAGAGGCAATCTGTGTGAAACACAGTCATTATCTCTTATCAAACAAACCCCTTGTGGTGTTGGGGGGAATGGATACAGCACAGTGGTATGTGTTGTTTAAAATCAAAGATTTCCTGTTGGATGGTGTTTCCTTTGATATCCCATAGACTTATAAGCGGTTGAGTTTGAAATTTGGTATGCTGTACTCTGTTGAGTGGTATAGTACAACTCATGTCCTTACTGTAGCATTACAACTGTACGATAGAGAATATAGCAGGTGACAGTACACTAGACTACAACAGTGCCACAATGTAGCCTAACAAATGGTAAAGTATTTATAGTATAACTTGTACTTGCGTAGGATTTCTTTGACATTGGCTAATACTACAAGAAATAGTACTGAAGCTGAGTAAGTCTAGAATATATCCTCGGATTCCTTCACCAGCCTGTTGCTATGACCTTATCCTCCCCAGCAAGTGTGTGGAATTATTGATGTCAGTTACTCACACATCAAGCAAAACCACACAACCCGGGGGAAGAGGGTTAGGGTTTGTAAAATGGATAGGAATGGGGGTTTCTTTTTGGGTAGGTTTTGTTGAGAGAAAAAAAAGCACAGCATGGACAAACAATAATTGAACATAAAGAAATTTTTTGTTACAAAGCGAACCATAAATCGTTTACGTGACATAAAGGAAGTGCATGCACTACTGAATGCATTGTTACAGAAAAGTAAGTAGTACTTTCGACAACCGTGAATGCCAGAATGCGACAGTACAGGGCTACATTAAATTAGGTTAAAAAAATAGCCGAAGTAAAACATATAGAATGGCTGTAGGGATCAATTTAGAAGCAGAGAGAGATCCAAGAAATGCAGTCACACACACTCATTGAATAAAATAATGGATACTGTATCTGTATTGTTGTAGTTGTCCTGTTGAATTTGGTAAGTAAGTTGCATGCAGCAAACAATTCCTCTTATTAGCGGCACTCCTCCATTCCAGCTGACGCTTCGTCCATCAATGTTGGTGACCAGAAGACACCCTGTACACTGCCTGCCTGGCGGATGCTGAATTGCGGCTCGCTAATGTGAAGCCTGACTCCATCCTTTTTTCCCCATTGCAGACTGAAACCCGGCCTGTAATTATTGAACGAAAAACAGCACTGATAAATAAATATAAGGTATGTACGCTGTGTAGTGCAAAAAGTCACACTTTGATTTTCCTAATAGACAGTACAACATTTTTGAAAGTGCGTACTCTGTCTGAGTCACCTTTTCAAGGATAAATAAGTATGGGCAAATTAATTTAGCGGATCTTTCCCCTCAAGCTAGGTGTACTGTCAACTGGGTTTTAGAGCAAAATTAGACCTTCCCAGCAGTGCTTCCATCCAGACCCTTACTAAAGCCAGTTGCAAAAATGTAGAAGACCCCCAATCAGATCTCAAAAAACGAGGCCTAGCAGAAAACTGGTGACAAAACGTACTTCGAAAGTAAAAGTTGGCCCAAATACCCCCTTACCCACCGTGGATTGTATTCAAACCACTTGCAAGCAAGCAAAAGTATCCATAGCCAGCATCGCTCCAAGACTCGAAAACCCCCCCACCCAAACACATGCAATAGAAATACTGCTAACCCTAACAAGCCCTAAGTTAAGAATAGTGGCAGAGGCTTTCTTTAACTATGCCAAATCCCCCCTTTCCTACCATGGATTTTCTTCAAATGACTTGCAACCAAAATTACACATTCTCACAAGTGCTCTAAGACCCCAGAACTCAGTTGCAAAAATCTAGAACACCCCAAAACACATGCAATCCTGCTGCTAGGGCTAACCCTAACGAACCCTAAGTTACAAAAAGTGCCAAAAGGCTTTTCCTTATGGATTTTGTCCCAACCACTTCTATCCGGTATTAGACCTTCCCAGGAATGCCCCAAGACCCGCCAACCCACCCGCCAAAAAGCACAACACCCCCAAACAGCCCAAAAGCAAAATCTCATACAATATTTCTCGGCCTTCGGTCCAAACGCGCTGTGTAGCTAGGCCATAACTCCGGTTTACCACCACGGATTTCCTGAAAAGCAAATGCAATCAAGATTAGAGTGTCCCAGCAGTGCTCCCAGACCCCGAAACTCACCCACAAACAGCCGGAACCCCCCCAAAGAGCACCTCAAAGGCAAGCAAGTCAGCAAAAACACCAAAACATTTCCGCCTGGGATTTGGTCCAAACCACTTTTATCCGGTATTAGAGCTTCCCAGCAATGGGCCCAGAGCAGTCAACTCACCCGCAAAGAAGTAGAACACCCCCACAAGTGCTGAGTCTTTCTTCATTGGGTGTAAACCAGCCCTCTGCTTTGATGGAAATAGGAGTCTGGAGGAGGAGGATAGAGGAGCATGTTCTTCTGAACTTGTGAACCTGAGGAATGCAGACTGTGGCACCTTCAAATCAATAAGCAAACAAGTGAAGACAGTTCTGCTGATGGGCTTGTTTTTGTGATTAGGTGATTAAAGTTTGAATTATATTAACTGTGCACAACAAAGAAAGACAGACACACAGGACTAAAAGTGAATAAGGACGAAAAAGAAAGTTATTGATTCATTGTTTCATTTTCAGGGCTCGGTGTCTTGGTCCACGAATAAGAATAAGGCTTCGTCATCATACTCTGCGAATTCATTCTATGTTGCTGTCCACCTCGTCTTCATCCGGCGTGCTTTCTCGTACTCTGTAATCTGGTGGTATGAGGTGCTGATTCATCTTGATCATTGTTAACCTCTCCACATTTTTGGGCGAGAGGCGGCTCCGTTTGGAAGTTACAATGCCACCAGCAGCACTGAAACCACGTTCAGAAGACACGCTTGCGAGTGGGCAAGACAAGTAGTTTAAAGCCAGGTTGGAGAGCTGTGGCCACAATTCTTTTTTCCCATGCCAATACGCCAATGGGTCAGCATTAACATAGACCTCTGTTGAGTCATTCAGATAGTCCTTCACCATCGACTCAAGGTGCTCCTCCAAGGTTCCTCCACTTTGCCTAGCTGTTGCTGTGACCTTTTGAGAACCAAACCCAAGCCGAGCTAGCCAATCCTCTTCAGCCTCCAATGTTACTGTTGTGTCTGGTGGTGCAGATGATCCGTTGCCGGTGTCTTTAACGGCTGAGAGGTCACTTGTGCCGCAGCCACAGGTGCAGAAGTGGATTGTTGTGACTGGGGATGGCCTGCTGATGCTGATGTACTGCCTTTTCCTTCAATTTTCTGCTGTTCTCTTTCAAACCTCTTGGCTGAGGAGGCTAGCCACTGTTTGTACTTTGTAACATCTTCATCAGCAAAAGGAAAGAATGCTGGCCTGCCAGCGCCTTTTTGTAGCGTGGATCCAGAATAGTAGCACAAATGTAATGCTGGTTTGAGTGGATCATTTTAAGACGTTCATCACCTTGTAGGCGCTCTAATAATTTCTCCGCCAGAACAAAAGGGTCTTGGTTTTTTTCATCTTTTTGAAACACAGAACACACCTCCTTCAGTTGGTGCTCCAGCATGTACAACAATGGGATAGCTTTTCCCAAATTACAGTCCTCCTTGCTGACTGCACCCCTGAAGAACTCATAAGGACGAAGCATTCGTGTCAGGCTTTTAACTATGTCCCATTGCGCCACACCCATCCTCAGGTCCTCCTTCTGAGCTGTACCCTGTGTTAAGAAATAGTGATCGAGTACCGTATACTGCTCATACGGATGCTCAAGCATGTAGAAGGTTGAGTTCCAACGTGTTGCCACCTCCTGGATGAGTGCTTTCACTGGCATTCGACGTTCATATAGCAGGCTCCTCAGATGCTTCCGGGCCTTAAAAGAATGGCTGAAATGGTTGCACATTTTTCGGCAGGTGTCCACTACCCTGTACGCTGCACTGTCTTTATCACTCGAGAATTTTTTGACAACCAGGTTTATACAGTGCGCCAAACACGGCACTCTGAAATATTCACCCAGCTCCATGGCCTTAACTACATTGGCGCCATTATCCGTGGAAACATAACCAATCTGGCGTTTTTTTGGGGACAGCCAGTCAAGGACCTTTGTGTTAAACACATCCAAAATGTTTTCTGCTGTGTGACGTTTCTCCAAACCAAACATGGCTAGTGTTGCATGTTTCCGAGCAGCTTTAAAAACTTGGTCTGGGTCAACACCTGCGTTTAGCTTTGCTTTAACCCCTGAAAAAGAGACCCAGTGTGCAGTGATGCACATGTAATCAGCGCCTGCGCCACTGGTCCACATGTCTGTTGTCAGATGTATAGTGTGAACAGCACTCTTCTGCAAAGCTGCCCCAATCACCTCCAGAGCATCTTCATGTAGTGCTGGAACCGCAACTCGGACAAAATAGAACCGGCTAGGAACCTTCCATTTAGGTCAGAGCACTGCCACTAATTCTAGAAAACCAACCCCTTCTACAAAAGAAAAAGGGAGAAGGTCCAGAGCTAGCATTTTAGCCAGCTTAGTGTTATACAGACGCGTCAGTGGGTGGTTGCGTTCATATTGCGCTTCTGTAAACAACATCTTTTTAATGTTGCCCTGGACCAAGGATTTACGGGATGATGATGATGATATCTTCGACCCAGTTACGCTCGCTGATGAACTTTTTCGCATTGGTGTATCACTCTCTCCCACACTCTTAGTGTGGCTCACATGGGGTGTGCTGCTGTCAGGGGTACTGGGTGTAAGTGAAGTGTTTAACACGTCTTCTTCCTCCTCGTCATCATCAAAGGAAACATCAACGTTTTCATTACGTGCAATTCGGGCTTCCTTGATCGCCTGTAGGTGCGCAAACAATTGGACAGCGTGCTGTCTCTTAAGATGACCTCTCTGGCCTCCGGTACCATAGTTGGTACCAAACTTACCACGACTAACTCGAAGCTTACAAATGCTACAAATGGCTACGTTTTCCTTTTTTGGGCAAACACTAAAGAAGTCCCAAAGAAGGCGGCGATACTGGTGGTGGTGGTCCAGCTGCTAATACCAGATGAAGTGGAAGATGTGGATTGCCGAACTTCAGTACGTTTTGCACTTTCACCACCACTAATTGAGGTCGAGGTGGATGGAGGTCCCTTCTTGCGAGGAAGAAATATGGAAGCGGTAGGTGTTGGTGTACTAGTTAACTCCAATGATTGTTGTGTTTCCATTGCCTCCTCGTCGACATCATCATCACGCTCAGCAGCTTCTCGGGCTAGGGTCAAAATGTCTCTTTGCTGCATGCCCGCTGGGGCTGCAGTGACCTTTATGATGACTGGCTCGTCGTCGTGAGAGGCTTCATCAGCAGCAGTATCCGTCACTTCTTGTTGAGCCTCATCACACTCCATAGCTATGTGTTTTTCGACGACCTTCCTTTTACGCTTAGGTACCTTTGTCAGATCATGGTGTGCCTCACTCTCAGACGACCGTGATGGTTCCCAATCTTCATCCAGATCATCAGAAGGAGGTGGGCTTGAAGAAGATGTAGACACCCCCCTTGATCTTTTCCTTGCTAGGGAGTAGGGATGTGGAAGACAACGAATGATCATCAGGAAGAGTGGCTTCCTCAAATGATACCTCGGTTTTGTTGCGTGTTTATCTAGGTTCCTGATCGATACTGCGACCTTATGCCCCTATTCGGCTATAAATCCATTTATTCCCTATATTGGCATAACCGTTCAAGTGCGATATTCAGAAAGTCATCTCTGGCCTCACACAAACAGAGCCACATTCCAGAATAGTTCTCTGCCACTTCCTTTGCAACCAATTAGTGCAATGACAGAGCAGAAGTCACTATCTGATATTCCTAGATTAACACTCCGAGTTCTTCAACAAGATAAAAACTCAGCAAACCTGGAAATCCCCGCTTGCTGTGTTTTGATTAGTAATGGAACTCTAATGAGCAACTGATAGCTATCACTTCCTAGTGACATCTTTAATTGACGTCTTATGTCCAGCAAACTTGCGTCAAACAAGGCACCTTTCAGAGTATAAATACTACCAACGTTGCCTTAAGCAATTGCTGGTGTCCCATTGCTGTTGTATGCTGTATGCAGTACACTGATGCTGCTGCTTTCCCTTTGGTGGTGAAGCTACTGATACCATTATCGCTGCTAAAGCGCGAACAATGGTGTGGTGAGCTTAGGAGCTGAACAGCCGTCCCTCTGCAAAGAGCCCAGCAGATGCCAAGCTGCCCGCGGACGCTGTCCCCCCTCCTCGACGCGCTGAAGAGAGACGCTGCCTTTCTTCTGCTGAGAAATCCAGCTCCAGCGTTTCTAGTCTGCCCTCGCGGGTGACTGGGATACCGAGTGCCTCCTGAAGGAGATACCAGACCTCCATCATTCTATTCAGAGGTATGGTGTTGACTAAACCCTTAGATGAGAATTCTTGAAGCAAACCTTGGCAAAACCAACTTAACTTAAAGCTACTTACTTACTCCCCTCCCAAGTATTAGGCTTAGGTCAGGCACACTGGGGTAGGCTTAGTTAGAAGCACCAGTTGAGTATTTTAGCCTAATGTATATATGTTTTATTACTTTTAAACCATTGTATGGCTAAGAAACCATATCAATGCTTTTACAGTATTATTTTGCAATACTTATCTTACTGTACGTACTTTTTATCATAACAAGTCTTGCAATTGTGGCAATACATTTCTCTTGTACGAGAAGAAAGACTGTTCAATAAATGTTAACCCTTTATTGACAAACGCCCATCTTTCTATTCTCTACATATCATGAAAGTAAACTGCACTAACCTGACTGAGCGAAATACCTGTCTATTGTTTCACACGACCCTAGAGATTGACTCTTGATCTGAGGAGCAAAGTTGTCATGTTGCACGGTTGTTGGAAATCTGAATCCCTTCTTCTCTGTGCCAGGGAAGCTGATCACTTCCTATGCAGAGAAGAAAGTTTCCAGTGACCTCTGAGCTAGTTGGTAACACACCCAATTAAGTTTAGCATAGTCAGTGGAGGCCTGGAAGATCCGCACTTCTACGTCGATACTACTGTTTATGTTATTCCAATGCGCAGGGCCTAGTGGGAAACTAGGAACTACACTACATGGCGCCCAAACGTTTGGTAAGGCGATAAACTAACGCAAGACGTTAGAGTAACTCAGTCGTGCATATTTCACACAGACCCCTTTCTCCCGTAAATACTCCAATAGACGTATGGAGTGGGTGAAAGGTTAAAATCCGCCCGAACTCAGTAGGAAGAGATTCCTATGTAAAGCTCTGGTTTATTCAACATTGAAGGATACAGTGTTCCAAAATATTGTGCACCTAATTTTTGTCTCCTTGGAGACCAACTCTGCAAAACCTGCATTTATACAATGCCAGGAGAAAACGGAACCACTGGGGCCGCAGCAGATGCGACTCAGCAGGGTCCCGAACACACAGACCCGGATGCTATTATCATCCCGGTCCACTTAAGAAAATCTATAACTTTAAAACTTATAGAAAACGGACTGACACCTCAAGGTGGTACAGTAATTTTCGTGATAGAGGCTCACGAATATCGGCAGACAGAGGTATTCTATTCATGGATAAACTTTCCAGCGGCAAACGCTACAACAAAAGAGTTTCACTATTACAAAATAGAGGAACCTCCGGAAGAGTACGCTCCTTTCGACTAGATTGAAATTCCACTTAAATTTCAAGAGCACCTGCTCTGGTTTAATGGCGCCCTAAAACACAATGATCACATAACCAGGCTCGGTCCACTAGGTAGACCAGGAGCAACGTGGCCGGTTCTAGCCAGCTACACACCACATCCGGACATTGCAAGAATGTCTAGAGAAGAGCTGTTAGTACAGCTAAAAACACTAATAAAAATACATAGGCAATTAGTCCAATATGTAATGCGGACTGCAACAGTCCAGCCAGCTGTTAATGTACCACAGCTGACCCCTCATCAGGGGAACACTAATAAAATTACACCACAGAACATACAGTCATGTCTTGGTAAAACACCCGTAAAACAGGAACAAATTCCTTTCTGGTTAGCACAGAAAATCACTCAAATAGAGGCAGTATTTCCTGATACTACCCCTATAGAGAAACACAGAATCTTGACAATCTGCCTTCCTATGGGAATCGCACCACACGTGGAGGACTGCGACACTTGGGGTACAGTCTTTGCTTCCATTTACACAAAAACACACGGTGTTCCGTCTATGGCGGTAATACCAGAAGTGCTAAAACAGATTCAAAATGAATACGGTCCAGAGCCCGCTTTAAATCTTGGTATGAAATTACTGAAAGACTTCAAGCAGGTCTCGGCTATATTATTAGCCAACATAAAAGGAGAAGCAGCATCTGTGGCGATCCACCAGAAGTTGAAGGAAACAGATATAAAAGATCCAGTTGAGCTTGCCAAAATCATAGAAAAATGCTATGAAGAATTAGGTAGAGACAGCTTGGGTGGAAAACCAGTTAAGCCCCAACTGCTCGAAAATCCTGAAAAATTATTTATTAAAAATAATTTAAACACTCCTAAAAAGAGCTGGGATGGAAATAAACAATCCACTCCCAAGGAAAAAGTTTTCCAGTCCAGAGGAAAGTCTCCTCGACGGAGGGAAAGAACTCCGACTCGAGAACGCCAGTCTCCCCAGAGGGAGCCCTCTGAGAAAAGATATAACCTTAGAAATAGGGATAATCTGAAAAAACCTGATAGATATCAAAGTATTGATACACGTCCCTCTCGATCTTTTCCACAGAATTCGGAAAGAAGAGGGCGGTCAGACCCAGGAGAGCACACCAAGTCCAAAGACAAGGAACCTGCTCAGAGTAAAAAATCTCAATTTCCAAAAAAGAAGGTAGCCAGTATTAGAGTAATCAACCATGCCGAGAATACTGAGGACACAGTTGAAAAACGGGGAGTGGGCATTGAGAATGTTGGACAGTGCAGCAGAAATCAGTATAGCGCGCAAGATCTTGATGAGTCATCTGGAGACAGTGGACACGAATAAATACATTCAGGTTGAAACTGCCGACACCAGACTTAGCGAGCCCCATAAAATATACGAAATAACATTGCGTATAGAGGGTGATAAGACTAGGAAAATAAGGGGTCTATTTTGGGATAAACTCTCAAAAGGCTATGATATTCTGTTAGCTGAAAAAGATTGGCCCCCAGAGTTTGTCAGGGAGTGCCCTCGTGGCGAAGAAGTGATTATGCCTGCCTTCTCGAATCACATTCCGATTCACAAAAAATATACATATGCAAGGAAATGGGCAGTGGCCCAGGCACCTGCATTATATAAAAATCATGTAGGATGGGATGAGGACTCTCCTCCTCACAAAATCCAGTTAAAAAGTGAACCAACTGCCCAACGGCAGTATCCCATTAAGCAAGAAGCTAAAAAACAAGTCAGGGAGATCTTAGATCAACTTGAATACCAGGGGGTGATTGAAACATGCACCTCTCAAATGAACAATCCTTTGTTTCCTGTCTCCAAGCCAGACAATTCATTACGTCTAGTTTTGGACTACAGACATCTTAATGCATGTTGTAAAACATTTGCAGTACAAAACTCGCATAGTGCAGCCCTAATGAATAACATAGTTAGGAAAAAATATAAAACGACATTAGACATATCTAATGGTTTCTTTTGTCAAAACATTGCACCGGAAAGAAGATATTTGACCGCTTTCTCTGCATTTGGGTCGCAGAAAAATTCTGTCGACTCCCACAGGGGTTCAAGAACAGCCCAGAACTATTCTCAGCTAGGGTAACAGAGTTACTACAAATATATGATGATGAGGCATTATCTTACGTAGATGATATCTATCTCACAGACGACGACTTGGATACTCACTTGAAAAGAGTGAACACCATTATACTTGGGTTCGCAGCAGAGGGTTACAAATTCAACTTTAAAAAGTCTCGAATTGCCCATCTGACAGTACTATTTTTAGGGTACGAATTATCAAGTGAAGGGAAAAGCCTAGCGGACAACTTCTTAGAGAAGTGCGCTGTACTCCAAGCTCCAAAAACGCTGAAGAATTTACAATCCATTCTAGGTTTTCTGAATTTCGGAAGAACATACATTCTAAATTACGCAGAGAGAGTTAAACCTCTCTACGAATTAATTAAACCTGATTTTAAACAAATCAATTGGACTCAAAAACACACAGAAATTTTGAGATCACTGCAAACAGACATGTTAGCAAAAACAAAATTAGATACACGTGACAACACACGTGATCTTGTAATCCGAGTCATCCCAGGAAGATGCGGATTCACATACCTAACCTCAAATGAGGGAGAAAAGGTACCAATTTCAGTTAAATCTCACTTGTACACACAAGCAGAAAAAACATTCAGTCACACAGAAAGAACTGTGAAAGCAGTGCAAATCGCATTAGCAAATGAACGAGAACTAGCACACGGCAAACAGATTAATATCCTTACAGCGGAATCTGCCTTCGAAGCGCTATTCAGCCCAGTAAACCTGCCTACAGTGTCACTGGATCCGAAATGGATACAGTGTGTAGATTCTCTAGGAGCGGAAGATGTAAGATACTATTTCGCTCCGCAATTTAAAGAACTGAATGATTTAGAATATGAAGAAGAATATCCTCTGCCAATCGAACTTCTGCCTCTCCCACAATACGCCTGTATAATCTATACAGATAGATTTGTACAGCATTTCAACGTAGAGAGCAAATCCTACGATGCAGCATGTGCGATTGTTAAAGGTCGTTGGCTGTGCGGTAAATTCAGACCGAAAGTAACAAAAACTGAATCATTGAGAAACTGTTCGGCTCAGAGAGCTGAAATCAGATGTTTAAAGATGGCGCTCGAAAATGCAGAACGTGAATTCCCGACACTTATCGTGTGCGATTCTCATTTTTGCGTCAACTCTTACAACAATAAATTGCAGAGGTGGATTGAAAACGATTACAAAGATGACACAGGTGCCACAATAAAGCATAAATTGCTCTGGAAACAGGTAGCTCTTTTACACAAAGAACTACAAAAGACTCACGTGATTCACGCACAGAGTCTTCAACGTGATGGCGTTCACGTTGCAGGGAATTCATTGGCTAATACAGCCACAGCGGAAGCAACTAAACCGGCTTCCGTAGCCACAAAAAAGCGTACAGAAAAATACATAGACGGGGAAACCATGCTGGCAGTAAAAACGACCGTAAAAGGCGACTGTGCAGCACTACCCGTGAACTATCCACTCAATTATGCATACGTAATCGATGCAAACTCCGTTCCTTTTGCTCGAATCCCTGGAGTGGGGGACAGAGTAATTCCAAACAGGAGCAGGAGGGGCTTCCTCTTACTGGAAGCACACATGGGGTTGGGTCTGAGACACCAAACAATTAAGGATTCTCTGAAAGAATTACAATCAGAGTACTGGTGGCCAGGAATGAGCATAGATATTCAATGTTTTGCTCAAAATTGTGAAGACTGCAACAGAGATCGCAGTAATGAACAGGCCAGTGTAGTTTCAGGATCCCTGCTAGACAGCATAAGGCGGTCTATCTGCGCAATCAAAGAAGAGAAGCGCGTCCCATTGTACACAGTTAAGGCTAAACACACTTAAAAATGTGGCCCCCAGCGCTCGGCTGACGCTAGAACGGTTATAAAAGATCTGCTAGTCTTTATCGGCACATACGCAATTACCACGTTCCATTCTGACCAAGGTCCTGCTTTTAGCTCTCGAGCTTATAAGGAGGGCCAGCATGGGAATTGGGTTGCGGTATTCTTGTCCGTCGCACCCCGAAGGGAATAGTGTGGTTGAAAGAAAAAACCGAGACATAAAGCGATCTATAACAGCGAAGGTATTAGGTTCAGGCGCTGGGTGGGTCAAACATTTAATAAGTGTCCAGACTAGTCTTAATAACTTGCCAAGAAATTCTCTAAAAGGATTCAGCCCATACGAACTGTTGTTCGGAATTAGAATGAACATTCAGGACCTCGATAGTCAGATGTCAGTGGTACAAGAAAAAACAACAGACTTTGATGTAAAGGATCGTTTGGCTGTTTTACAGGAACTGAATGAAACAAGAAAATCCTTAAGCAACATAAAGTTAAAGCAACAGCCAGATACCACTGACGAGGCACCACAAGCAACAGACCCAGCAAGGCCTGTCTGGATTCCAAAGATTGGGGATCTAGTCAGAGAAAAGATCGCGGTGAAGAAGGAATTTGGGCCTTCTTACAGAAAAGCAGTACCTGTCTTGGCAGTCACCGGAACAAGATCAGTAGTACTACCGCCCCTTGCTGGTAAAAAGGAGAACAGAGTCGTGTCTATCGACCTGGTAAAACCACAAGCATGTGGCCTATAATCAACAGTAGGCCCAGTGGACTCCCAAGAAACAACAGAATACCCAAACTTGCAACAATCCAAGAGGTTCAAACTGAAAGACTAATCACATTCGATCAGCCTGCAGTGCACGATGAAGGACTATGCAATAATGCCATGGAACTCGTGCCTCTTGAGACACAGATTGAAACAGTTCATCAAGAACCAACACCAGTCTACACTAATGTGGCATCAGAAAATTCTACCGAAAGACAGATTGAAAGAACAATCCCATCAATTGACAGAACTGCCTCTGGTTATTTCATCAACTTCGACAACTTCTCTGAAGATCAAAACGACCCCGAAGTGATGCCAGAAACAAAAAAGTATTCTAAAGAAAATACAACAGGACTCCTTCAACAAATCAAAGAATTATATCTGGATTCACCGTTGATTGAGCATTGGATTATCTCAGGGGTATTCATACTCCTATTATGCCTAATTTTAGTTTTAATTTTAGGAAAGTTTATTACAATTGAATGGACACAGCAAGTCAGAACATCAACCTAGTCCTGAAACCACACAGATCATCCCATGTGAAGAAAAGAGAACTGTCAACAGTAAATGTCACAGCAATTCCAATACCTGGTGGGGTAGTATGGGAGAAAACAGACTATGAGATATATGGTCCGGTCGAAATCCTGAAGTATCCTCATCAACTGAAGGTTTCCTTAAGTGACTTTGTAAAACCTAGTACATTCTCTGATGATTGGGACTTTAACAGTATTAATGACATGATGTCTGATTTAGTAATGTCAGCTAGATTCACAGATCATGATTATTTACAGGGTTCATCTAGTTATGAGCAGTTATTTTGTTACACACATTATGGTGATCACTATTTGCATAAATCTGCACAGCCTAGAAATGTTTTTATGTATAATCAATGGGAACATTGTGCTACACCACCTAAAAGCAGTTCTAAAGCATTTTTTGAGAAATTCAAATACTTCTCATGGTTTAACAACAGTAATGCAGAAACGTTTTATTACAAACTGTTAGATAAAACAGGAATGAAAACAATGCTGACAAATTCTAAATTGATATATTCAGAAGCATTTTATGAAAAAATGATGACATTTGGTTTTGATTATTGGAAAAATAATATTGAAACGAAAACAATTTGGGGTACAAAAGATTGGCAGGTACAGGGCCTTGAAGCACTATTCAGAACCTGCATGATACCAGAACAAATGATGTTTTTAAATGACACAATACACCAAACATCCTGTCTTGGCCTAGCTAAGATCAAAGACCTTAACAAACCGTCTTGTCCAAAGCCAATACCTGAAAATATAACTTCAGATATTGAGTTAGACGTGTCACAAATTTTACATTTTAACAGAACACATCCTGATTGGAAAAAGTGGTTAATCTGGCCTACTGACACAAACAGCTGTCAAGATAGATTCCTGAATAAAACGCAGGGGTTAAAAATGACCAGACTAGACCCGAGATATTCCCAGAGACAACATCCAGGGATAATAACAACATACAGTGTAGGGAAACTCTGCCTTGAATGGCTAACATCATCCACACTGGCTGAAATTAAGCAACACTTGTCTTTACTAAAAGATGGTGCTGATTTGCGCGATTTCATTCTTGGGCCACGCAAACAGCGTCAAAAGCGTTTCATAGCGACCAGTATCTATGCTGCTTACAACGAGGCTTGGAAAGTCAAACAAATTGAAACAGCAGAAAAAATACGAGAAATTGATTGTATTAATTTGGAAAAATCACTTTCTGTAGTGGACAATGGGTTAATGACTCTGTCTTCCAGAATATATTTGTTGGACAATATTGTATCCTCTGCCTTTGATGTGATAGATAGAGACTTGCTAATGTTACAACATGGCCAATCTCAATTACGTTCTATTATACAATTGGGCTGGACGCTGCAAAATCTTCGTTTAGGCTATGTGCCTTGGCGTTTAATCAACACAACGTCATTATTTTCCATTTTTAACCTTACTGATAAACAGATCAGTTTGGCACAGAAAGGAGCAGACTATACAATCCTGAGCATCGAAAAACTTGAGAGATTACCATTGACAATGTCAGAGAGTCCTGTCATTGAATGGATAATACACAGAATTATCACTATTTCGATAACAACTTTCCGATTTAAAAAGTGCCTTGAATACATACCTGCTGGCCAGTATGAACAATTGGGTAAAGGATATGTAAAATCTGAATGGAAATTACCATACACACATTCTTGCTATAGTGACAGCGACAATAATGTATTTCCTAGTGGTGACAACTGTAAACATTCACTGAGCGGTACACTTTTGTGTCAAGGTATTAATTTACACGGAGCATGTGATGGAAATTCTACCAACCTTTCATGCCACCAGCTAGTCACACCTGCAACTCAGATAGAGCCCTTCTTTATGCAACTTGCAAACGGGAGTTACATTCTTAGAACGGATCACAGATGTTGTGGCCTTGTGCCAGGGAAAAGTTATCTAGTAAGCGTAACATCCATGGTCAAATGCTGTATGCAGGCATTGTTTCCGAGTGGGCCTGCAGACACAGTGACTCCCATCTGGCCTCGTCTGAATCTCTATTCTATACGAATTGATACTTTAAGCAAAATGAAGTCTGTGCTTTTGCAGACAACAGTGCCTATAACGTCATCAAAAGAGACGTATGATCTTCTAGTTGCAAGGACAGCTACTGAAGTTCATGAACTTTTATCAACAAATTGCCCCGTGCATTTCGTAGAAATGCTCAGCCAACTCCTTAACATGTCTAGTGCCATAGGCATCCCAGGCATATTTAAGACGATTTTTACGGGACTGCTAACACCTTTTCAGGCAATTTTGGGAATCGTTCCTAATTTTGTTCACTCTGTTTTTGGCGGCATACCACTATTTTTGGGACTCGTTGCAGGGATTATATTTTTGACCCTCCTGCTTCGTTATGGCAAGCCGAAACTCAGACATAGCTCCCATGGGAATGGAAGAGACAATCCTAGCAATGCGCTACCGGGACAGGATAACTAACGTCCTTGGATTGGCCAGGCTGGGAGATCTAAACATGACCTGGTTCCTTTCATTCAGACCTATATGGCAGAACTGTATCTTACCGGTACTTCGATGTATGCTATGCGGAGATGAATGCGTGTTGGACATCTGTCTTTCACTTCCATCAGCAGTACCAATGGACGTCGATACTTTGCTCAGTCCAATAACGGCTCACGCATTGTGTTGTCCCCAGCGGCTACCAATCCTGATGACGGCATTCGTTGAGACTCCTGTGCTACAACTAGGTGGTAACAGTGGAGCGAGTGACAAAAGCAACATCACCCAGGTACGACCTTCTGTGAGCATTGCTGCTCCCGACTATGATGACAGCAATCATTCTCACACCGGCCAAGTTACAGCACTATCGAATTTGGTTGAACTGTCACCTGATTTTGTAGACCAATTCTTTGAGAGCCTGTCTGATACGATGTTCTCACCCGAACAGAAACAATAACTTTAGAGAAGCTTTCCGACACACAGCGTTCCCATGAACTCTGAATTCGGCCTTCAGTTTTGATCAACAAAAACTGCTAAAAGCGTTGGAACTCTTTTTCCCCGTTCAAGCATTAATTCTTTTGAATTGGACATTTTTTTTAATATTGACCCTTTTTTGGCACTAACAATTCTTTGCTTAACGTAAAAACTATTCTTAGAGAACAGAAGCTTCAAACTTCTATTTCTAAACACATCTAGAGTCATAACAACCTTACACCAGCCTCTAGCACATTTATTGCAATGCATTTATATGTGATGATTTATCTCGCCCTTCTTCTGTTTCAGAGATATTTCATGTGTAATTCTTTTTGCGTAAATCGTTCATTGATTTCATATGCAATAATTTTTGAATGATTTCTATGCTTCAAAAACGTACAGTACCTAAATTTCACGTATTACAATATACGCCTATTTCGAATGCATTTATGTATTTTGGGGTGGGCAATGTTACACATGCATCCTATTGCTCTAGTTTTAGTAATTTGATGGACATGAAACCGTGGAGTGGGTGTTGCGTGTTTATCTAGGTTCCTGATCGATACTGCGACCTTATGCCCCTATTCGGCTATAAATCCATTTATTCCCTATATTGGCATAACCGTTCAAGTGCGATATTCAGAAAGTCATCTCTGGCCTCACACGAACAGAGCCACATTCCAGAATAGTTCTCTGCCACTTCCTTTGCAACCAATTAGTGCAATGACAGAGCAGAAGTCACTATCTGATATTCCTAGATTAACACTCCGAGTTCTTCAACAAGATAAAAACTCAGCAAACCTGGAAATCCCCGCTTGCTGTGTTTTTATTAGTAATGGAACTCTAATGAGCAACTGATAGCTATCACTTCCTAGTGACATCTTTAATTGACGTCTTATGTCCAGCAAACTTGCGTCAAACAAGGCACCTTTCAGGTATAAATATACTACCAACGTTGCCTTAAGCAATTGCTGGTGTCCCATTGCTGTTGTATGCTGTATGCAGTACGCTGATGCTGCTGCTGTCCCTTTGAAGCTACTGATACCATTATCGCTGCTAAAGCGCGAACAATGGTGTGGTGAGCTTAGGAGCTGAACAGCCGTCCCTCTGCGAAGAGCCCAGCAGATGCCAAGCTGCCCGCGGACGCTGTCCCCCCTCCTCCTCCTCGACGCGCTGAAGAGAGACGCTGCCTTTCTTCTGCTGAGAAATCCAGCTCCAGCGTTTCTAGTCTGCCCTCGCGGGTGACTGGGATACCGAGTGCCTCCTGAAGGAGATACCAGACCTCCATCATTCTATTCAGAGGTATGGTGTTGACTAAACCCTTAGATGAGAATTCTTGAAGCAAACCTTGGCAAAACCAACTTAACTTAAAGCTACTTACTTACTCCCCTCCCAAGTATTAGGCTTAGGTCAGGCACACTGGGGTAGGCTTAGTTAGAAGCACCAGTTGAGTATTTTAGCCTAATGTATATATGACTGTATATATGTTTTATTACTTTTAAACCATTGTATGGCTAAGAAACCATATCAATGCTTTTACAGTATTATTTTGCAATACTTATCTTACTGTACGTACTTTTTATCATAACAAGTCTTGCAATTGTGGCAATACATTTCTCTTGTACGAGAAGAAAGACTGTTCAATAAATGTTAACCCTTTATTGACAAACGCCCATCTTTCTATTCTCTACATATCGTGAAAGTAAACTGCACTAACCTGACTGAGTGAAATACCTGTCTATTGTTTCACACGACCCTAGAGATTGACTCTTGATCTGAGGAGCAAAGTTGTCATGTTGCACGGTTGTTGGAAAGCTGAATCCTTTCTTGTCTGTGCCAGGGAAGCTGATCACTTCCTATGCAGAGAAGAAAGTTTCCAGTGACCTCTGAGCTAGTTGGTAACACACCCAATTAAGTTTAGCATAGTCAGTGGAGGCCTGGAAGATCCGCACTTCTACGTCGATACTACTGTTTATGTTATTCCAATGCGCAGGGCCTAGTGGGAAACTAGGAACTACACTACAGTTTGATTGTCGATTTCCTGATGTGCCCCTACTTCGAGAGGAACAACTATTGTGGGCACTTGTGACCCTCCATGCACCTCTGCTTGTGCATCTCCTTGCGCTGCCTCTCCTTCCACATGTACTTGGGCTTGTACTTGCACATGTGGTTGTTGTTGCGGCTGTGGTTGTTCAACACTTGTCAGATGAGTTACAACAACCTGTGTTGATTCAGGGACATTGCTGCTACTTTCTTGCGATGAGCCAACATCACTGGTCAATGGTGATTGAAGAAGTACACTGACTGCCTCTGCAGCACTCAAGGGCTTTGACTTAAGTTGGCGTGGTGTTGGTGGTGGAGGCACTGAGCCCAATGGAGCGGGGGTGCTGCTCCCAGCTTGGTCCCCAGCAGATCCCGCTGCTGCTGCAGGCGTACTTTTTTTTTTACTCCCAGAAAACGCGGCGGCCGGCACACCAGCCTCCTTGGTAACTTGCTTCTTCTGCTCCTTACTGGCAACTTTCTTGCTAGAGGAGCTACGGAGAAATTTTTTTGGGGCCATCTTCTTCAGAGCAGGTCAGAACAGCAGGCCGCAGTTGCACGAGTTGCAGAGTTGTCTGTGGCCAGACATGACGTCGCGTGACGTTATGCTGCACACACACACCGCTGCAGGACTTCTTCCTGGCACTGGTGGTTCTCTTGAGTCTTGTGCACCTAAAAGCAATGGAAGACAGAGGAACATCAGTTCAGTTATACACCCCAAAAAAATCGAAAAAAACCCAGAAAAATCAGCACAATCCCATGCCCTCCATGATGTTTAAATTCAAGACAACCCACAGAAAGACTAGGCCCATGCAACACTCACTAGTCACTACCCCTGGTGAAAAGGCCACAACAGGCCAAAAAAACGAAAATCACTGAAAAATCAGCACAATCCCAAGCCATCCAGTCCCTCCATGATGTTTAAATTCAAGACAACCCACAGAAAGACTAGGCCCATGCACCACTCACTACCCCTGGTGAAAAGGTCACAACAGGCCAATAAAACGAAAATCACAGAAAAATCAGCACAATCCCAAGCCATCCAGCCCCTCCATGATGTTTAAATTCAAGACAACCCACAGAAAGACTAGGCCCATGCACCACTCACTACCCCTGGTGAAAAGGCCACAGCAGGCCAAAAAAACGAAAATCACAGAAAAATCAGCACAATCCCAAGCCATCCAGCCCCTCCATGATGTTTAAATTCAAGACAACCCACAGAAAGACTAGGCCCATGCACCACTCACTACCCCTGGGCATAATGGATGAAAGCTAGGCAAAATGGGTGCAGGCCTAAGAACACTGCCTGCATTCAAAATGGCCCCCTCCCTCCCAGCATATGGCCAGGGCCTGTAGCAGCACTCAAAATGGCCCCCAACCACATGGCCTGTCCACAACAGGACAAAAAAACGAAAATCACAGAATAATCAGGACAATCCCAAGCCATCCAGCCCCTCCATGATGTTTAAATTCAAGACAACCCACAGAAAGACTAGGCCCATGCACCACTCACTACCCCTGGGCATAATGGATGAAAGCTAGGCAAAATGGGTGCAGGCCTGAGAACACTGCCTGCATTCAAAATGGCCCCCTCCCTCACAGCACATGGCCAGGGCCTGTAGCAGCACTCAAAATGGCCCCCAACCACATGGCCTGTCCACAACAGGACAAAAAAACGAAAATCACAGAAAAGTCAGCACAATCCCAAGCCATCCAGCCCCTCCATGATGTTTACATTCAAGACAACCCACAGAAAGACTAGGCCCATGCACCACTCACTACCCCTGGTGAAAAGGCCACAACAGGCCAAAAAAACGAAAATCACAGAAAAATTAGCACAATCCCAAGCCATCCAGCCCCTCCATGATGTTTAAATTCAAGACAACCCACAGAAAGACTAGGCCCATGCACCACTCACTACCCCTGGTGAAAAGGCTACAACAGGCCAAAAAAACGAAAATCACAGAAACATCTGCACAATCCCAAGCCATCCAGCCCCTCCATGATGTTTAAATTCAAGACAACCCACAGAAAGACTAGGCCCATGCACCACTCACTACCCCTGGGCATAATGGATGAAAGCTAGGCAAAATGGGTGCAGGCCTGAGAACACTGCATGCATTCAAAATGGCCCCCTCCCTCCCAGCACATGGCCAGGGCCTGTAGCAGCACTCAAAATGGCCCCAACCACATGGCCTGTCCACAACAGGCCAAAAAAACGAAAATCACAGAAAAATCAGCACAATCCCAAGCCATCCAGCCCCTCCATGATGTTTAAATTCAAGACAACCCACAGAAAGACTAGGCCCATGCACCACTCACTACCCCTGGGCATAATGGATGAAAGCTAGGCAAAATGGGTGCAGGCCTGAGAACACTGCCTGCATTCAAAATGGCCCCCTCCCTCACAGCACATGGCCAGGGCCTGTAGCAGCACTCAAAATGGCCCCCTACCACATTGCCTGTCCACAACAGGCCAAATAAACGAAAATCACAGAAAAATCAGCACAATCCCAAGCCATCCAGCCCCTCCATGATGTTTAAATTCAAGACAACCCACAGAAAGACTAGGCCCATGCACCACTCACTACCCCTGGTGAAAAGGCCACAACAGGCCAAAAAAACGAAAATCACAGAAAAATCAGCACAATCCCAAGCCATCCAGCCCCTCCATGATGTTTAAATTCAAGACAACCCACAGAAAGACTAGGCCCATGCACCACTCACTACCCCTGGTGAAAAGGCCACAACAGGCCAAAAAAACGAAAATCACAGAAAAATCAGCACAATCCCAAGCCATCCAGCCCCTCCATGATGTTTAAATTCAAGACAACCCACAGAAAGACTAGGCCCATGCACCACTCACTACCCCTGGTGAAAAGGCCACAACAGGCCAAAAAAACGAAAATCACAGAAATATCAGCACAATCCCAAGCCATCCAGCCCCTCCATGATGTTTAAATTCAAGACAACCCACAGAAAGACTAGGCCCATGCACCACTCACTACCCCTGGGCATAATGGATGAAAGCTAGGCAAAATGGGTGCAGGCCTGAGAACACTGCCTGCATTCAAAATGGCCCCCTCCCTCCCAGCACATGGCCAGGGCCTGTAGCAGCACTCAAAATGGCCCCCAACCACATGGCCTGTCCACAACAGGCCAAAAAAACGAAAATCACAGAAAAATCAGCACAATTCCAAGCCATCCAGCCCCTCCATGATGTTTAAATTCAAGAAAACCCACAGAAAGACTAGGCCCATGCAACACTCACTACCCCTGGTGAAAAGGCCACAACTGGCCAAAAAAACGAAAATCACAGAAATATCAGCACAATCCCAAGCCATCCAGCCCCTCCATGATGTTTAAATTCAAGACAACCCACAGAAAGACTAGGCCCATGCACCACTCACTACCCCTGGGCATAATGGATGAAAGCTAGGCAAAATGGGTGCAGGCCTGAGAACACTGCCTGCATTCAAAATGGCACCCTCCCTCCCAGCACATGGCACTGTAGCAGCACTCAAAATGGCCCCCAACCACATGGCCTGTCCACAACAGGCCAAAAAAACGAAAATCACAGAAAAATCAGCACAATTCCAAGCTATCCAGCCCCTCCATGATGTTTAAATTCAAGAAACCCCACAGAAAGACTAGGCCCATGCAACACTCACTACCCCTGGTGAAAAGGCCACAACTGGCCAAAAAAACGAAAATCACAGAAAAATCAGCACAATTCCAAGCCATCCAGCCCCTCCATGATGTTTAAATTCAAAACACCCCACAGAAAGACTCAGTGCACCCACCACTGAGTACCCCTGGGCAAAAGGCCCCAAAACAGCCCAAAAATCGAAAATTCCAAAATTGTAGTTGCAGCAACTGTAATGCCCCAAACAAACTTACTTGTGAAATTTCTAATCCAAAAGTGATCCAAAGAAAGTCAAAAAGGCCTCAAATCCAAATATCCAGCAGCATCCACAAAAAGTAATCCTTCCAGCTCCAGATCCAAATGAAAAGTGACCAGGAGATGGACAAAGCACTGGGAGGAGCCTGCTGGACAGGAACAGGAAGTTGAAGACTGTGGGGCACTTCCTTCCTAACACCCCCCCCCCTCCCCAAAATGGACTCCTCGCAAAAAAAGTGCAGGCAAATGTCAACCTGAGGAGTTATTCAGATAAAAATCATCATTTCCAGAAGGTTTATGCTGCTTGCTGGTGGATTTCTTGTGCAGAATTGCAAATTTTGTATTTTCGCGAGTGCGAGATTGTTGCTGCTCGCCGCATCTCCAAGCTCGCAATTGCGAAGTACCGCGATACGTGATCACGGCGTACTCGCGTTGACAAACTCTCGCTGTGCAAGTTGGCAAGCCGCGATTACGTAATCGCGCTCGCCAAATTCCCGCGGGATCCCGCAGCAAGATCCAAAATGGCGCAGCACTCGCAAAATATCAAGAAAAATAACTCGGCAAACGCAGAATGACGGTAAGTAAACGCCGCGTGCCGCAAAATTGTATCACCAAGAAGAAAAAAAATCCGCTGCGTGCGAATTTGCGGATTTTCGGTAAATTCGCGAGCGTTCGTGGATTGCGAATTTACCGAAAATCCGCAAAATCCGCGAGCGTAACGGATTTTCCGCCCATGCTTAGTGGTAACTTGGAATATTGCAGGGCTAAGGAACAACGTTGATGATCCTATCTGGAGGGAATTTATAGGTACTGCAGACATCATTGGCTTACCGGAGACCTGGGACACAAAGAACATACTTACCTTGGATGGCTACATCACCTACTCTCTCCCAGAAGTTACTACCTCTAGAGGAAGAGCTAGGGGGGGATTGGTAACCCTAGTGGCAGCTAATATTCTTGGAACACACACGGTGATCGCCTCAGGTTCCCCCTATTGTTTAGTAGTTAAAATTGCCTGTAACGGGGCATATAATGTTCTAATTGTTAATTTTTATAACTCTTTTGATAGAGCCACCTCAACTAGTAACCTGACAGCGTTAAATTCCTTTTTAGTAGATTATAAGGAGCTGTCGGAGTCTGAATGCTTTATAATATTACTGGGGGACTTCAACATTCACGGATGCCCCGACAAATGTTTGTCCAATGACCCATTTGCCCCCATTGAACAAGGTGATATTCATTTTGAGCATACGGATCAGGGGATCCTTCTAGAAAACATCTTGGCTGAAAATGGTTTAATGTTACCCACGGGGGATGAGGTGAACATACCAACTTTTAAGGGAAATGGCAGTGGGTTAACCACTGATTTTATCTTTACGAGTCTAACACTGGGGAGTAACATAGTAGACTATTTCCCAGTCTGGTCCCATTTCAGCGATCACAACCCTGTTTTTCTATGTGTTAGAGGCGTCCTTGGTAGATCTGAGAGACAATTGAACAGGGTTGACAAACAAGATATTCGGGCAACAGACCAGGCTCGTAGAATTAAATGGTGTAAAATTGTCCCAGAGGATTTCCTAAGTAACCTCTCTAATAGTAGAGGGGAGGAGCTGCATATATGCATGGATGAGGAAGCTCGGGACAGAGAGGTAGTGGAGGCATACCAACAGGTCTGTCACCGGTCATGTCTGATTTAACATGTTCTGGTAAAGTTAAAGATTCGGGGTCAGTCGGCTGGTTTAACCATAATTGTTCAGTAGCCAATCGTAAACTGAAGGAGGCCTTGAAATGTAAGCCAGTAGACAGACAACGTGTGGCCTTCTTAAGGAAAGCATATAAAGCAGCAGTAGAAAAGAGGAGACGGGAGATCAGAGAAGATGCCTGGGCAGAATTGACCTCCACAGATGTGATAAAAAACAGTGCTAAATTCTGGGCAGTGATTAATCAATCTTACTTTGTTGACTCAAGTAATAATGTATTAGACTGTGGTATCCAGGAAGATAAGTGGCTCACCCATTTTAAGTCAGTTTATGAACAGGTGTCTATAGGGGCTGACGGTTCAACTTTGTGGACTAGTCACCCATATACTTTAGTGGTGAATGAGGGTGAGGTGGCTGAAGCCAGCAGTAAAATGACAAGCAATAAGGCCCCTGGCCCTGATGGCGTACCAGCCGATCTCTTTAAATCCAACATAGCAATATGGTCTAAAGTTTTATCTAATGTATTTAATAGAATTTCTAAATTTTGCATCCCAACGACCTGGTCGCAATCGGTCATTGTACCTATTTTTAAAAAAGGTAATAGAGGAGACCCGGGCAATTACCGCCCAATTTCCCTTATAGATTCTGCAGTGAAGGTCCTAGGCAGAGTGGTTCTGTATAAATTAACTGATTGGCTTTAGAAACGAACTCTCTGTCAGCACTACAGTACGGGTTCAGAAAGGGGCGCAGTACGATAGACCAGAGCCTCAACCTCCAATTGCTGATTGGAAAGTATACCATAGCGAAGCAAGGTTGTTTGTATATAGCATTTATGGACCTGTCCTCGGCCTTTGGCTGAGTGAACAGGTCCAAGCTATGGCGTTTGCTCCTTAAGATGGGCATCGATGAAAATATAGTATACTTTCTAGCTGATCTTCATAGGGACCTCACAGCCACAGTGAGATATGATCGTAAGGGGAATTGCTCGGGCAAGATAGGTATAACCAACAGGGTCAGGCAAGGCTGTATTTTAGCTCCTTTATTATTTACTTTATACATTAATGAATTGGCCAGTGTGCTGGGAGCAGCTTGTAAGGATATCCCGAGGGCTGGAAAGTTTCCTCTCCCCGCATTGTTATATGCGGATGATGCCGCTCTTTTAGCGCGCACGTCAGTAGGGTTACAAAGTCTTTTAAATTCCTTTTATAAGTTTATGTCCTCTTTGGATCTTAGCGTTAATTATACCAAATCACATGTCATGGCTGTGGGTACAAAGTCAATACTATAGAGCCACCCATTATTCCCACAGGGACTGGGTATATTCAATAACACAATACAACTGCCCCTAAAGGAATTATTTTAACTATCTTGTAGTTTTGAAAATTACGTCACAATCGTGAACATCACTAAACAAGTAGGAGGAGGTACCTGAAATTAAATCAAATACCCCAATGTATCAAAACATTATATATTTATTTGTATTTTCATAAAAAAATTTGATTCGATACACAATCTTTGGCAACCATCACAAAGCTGATAATTCAGATTCTCATTAGCAGCAATGTCAAACACCTTTTGCTGAGATAATGGATAATTAGATCAGATTGCTTGCATGTGATTGCTCCTCGACTACGTCTGGTTCCTCCTTGGTTCCACCCGGTCACTGGCTATTGACCTAGTCTCTGTCCCCTCTGCTTTCAGGTCCTCTTCAACTCCGATCCACCCTTGGATCCACCCGGACATCTTCCTCCTGGTCGCCTGCAGCATCTTCTTCCAAGGCTCCATAGGAAACAACGAGAAAACCCGACACACTTTGACACCTATGCACCCGCAGCCCTTGGGTGAGGTAACGCGAGTACTTTGGTGCTCCTGTAGGGAATGACTATCCTAGTGTCTAGTTTAGTTTTGTTAGTTGTGTAATCCTAGTTAGACCGAAAGTGTCCTAAAACTTCATTACTTACCTTTTAACGTTCCTATTGACTTTCTATTGACTCTCGCGTGAGTGTACTGACACTGCACGCGCCGCCTGTGGGCCTCCTACTCCTAACCTAAGGGTCAGATAGTGAAGCTTCCGCGATTCCCTAGGCCCTAGGCCTCTTCCTTTTCCAAGTCGTGGTTCTTATACCACTTACTTAGTATATTGTTTTACGCGCCCCTAGGGCCTAACTGTAAATTGTGCTATTTAAAGTATTTCTAAGTGTAACTTGTTATGTGCTTTTGCCTCTGACCTCATAAAGAGTTCAGAGAAGTGTGTTAGTGTATAAATACATATATATTTTATATATATCCTGTGTGGTGTCCTTTCATTTGATATTCAAGGGGTTACATATGGTAAAACAGCTTGCTTTACACGCCCTCAAGAGTCTTTTAGCCTAAGACTGTTCTGTCCACGCTACCTCTAGGATAGCTGGTCTATAAGGTTGACTTTACAACCATCACCATAAGGGTTGTTTGGACTGGTGCAAGGTGTTCACTGGAATAGTGAACATCATATACCAGGCCAACTTCTCATAGAGCCAGCTTCCTACATTGGTGGTGCAGCGGTGGCATACAAGATTTGAGATTTGCAGTACTATGTGGTTAATATCCCTAGGTGGGTAAATCCGCTCCGCCAGCTGAGTTTATGGAGAATTGCCTACTCTACGCTCCGTGGTGAACGTGGAGAAAGGCAAAACTTGGCCCTTGTGGCTGAGCCGAGTTAGCCGCTCCCTCCTCCTTTCCAAATACTTTAAAAATAATAAAAATAAGGCACTTACCTGTGTTTCTGCCGCCTCCCCTGCCTGGCCGTTCTCCTTCCTGCACCTCTTGGGCCCCTTTTCATTAAAAAAAACCACTACATTGTACGTCTTGCAAGTGCGGATGCGCAAGATGTACAACGTAGTGTTTTTTTCAATAAAGAAGGTCGCAAGTTGGCGAAGAGCAGGAGGGAGAGCAGCTAGGCAGGGGAGGTGGCAGAAACGCAGGTAAGTGCCTTCTTTTTATTATTTTTAAAGCATTTCAGAGGGGGGAGCGGGAAGAAAGCGGAGCGAAGCTATGAGTAGCTAAAAGGAGGTTTTTTCAAACTCTGTAGAGCTACGCGTAGTGGCACTACGGCAGCTCCGCCACGCTAGTGATTAATAGGTGATTCCACTAAGTAATCCAAAATTATCTTTAGTTAAAAACATTTTATTTTGTCAAATTTGATTTTTTTCTCTAAATTGTTTCAACTAACTGTTAGGGCCTTGTGTTAAGTCCCCAAGTCCAAACTCTTTAGAGTTTAAATACATTTAGTTAATTAGACCCTTTTAGAAAAACGACTATAGCATTCTTGTTGCTTTCTGAAAAATCAAACAATCAATCAGGGGTTTGTATAGCATGGTTACTCACCCGTGAGGATCTCGAGGTGCTGAGGGGGGAAAGGGGAGACTGCTTATCCATCTAAGGCACTGGGGTTCAGTCGAAGAGCCAGGTCTTGAGATCCTTCCTAAATTAGGTCAGCGACGGGGATTGCCTGAGTTGGAGAGGCAGGGTGTTCCATAACTTGGCAGCGAGGTAGGAGAAGGATCTTCCTCCACTTCTAGTCTTGTGGATCCGTAGGAAGGTGGTCAGGACCAGGGCGGAGCTGAGGTGTCTGGTGGGTACATGGAGTGGGAGGCGGTGGTTCAGATATGCTGGTCCTGCATCATGGAGGTCTTTGTAGGCATGTGTGAGGAGCTTGAAAGTGATTCTTTTGTTGGCTGGGGGCCAGTGAAGTTCTCGAAGGTGTTCGGTGATTTGGCTGCAGTGGGGGATGTTGAGGACCAGTTTGGCTGTGGCATTTTGAATATTCTGTAGGTTTCTGTGGAGTTTCTGGGTGACACCGAAGCAGAGTACTATGGCATAGTCAAGTCTGCTGCTGATGGATGAGTGAGTTACCATCTTCCTGGATTCGGTGGGGATCCATTCTAATGTCTTTCAAGGCAGGCGCAGCGTGTGGAATCATGATGAGGATATGGCGTTGATCTGTCAGTTCATTGTGAGAGAGGATTTCAGTAGGATGTCGTGGTTCTTTATGTGGTCCTTAGGGGTTGGGGGGTTTCAAATGCTTTGGAAGTTGTTTCTGGTGGCTGGGGTTAGTTGGTGAACGGGAGGATCAGCTGGGTGTCATCGGCGTAGGAGCAATGTTGAGTCTGTGGTTTTTGGTGATGGCTGCGAGAGAGGCCCTTTAGATGTTGAAGAGGGTGGGGCTCAGGGAGGACACTGGGGCACTCCACAGTTTATCTCTGTGTGGGTGTGGAGCAGACTTTAGTTTGAGTAAGCCTGTGTTGCTGTTTCCTCTGTGTGCTGCAGGGTGCACTGTAAGGGGCATTATTGGACTTGGCCCTTTTTGCAGGGTCATCCCTGAACTTTTTGCATTCGTCCTCTATTTTTTCTGACCTGTTGTTGGCTGTTTTATGACTGGGCACTTTACCACTGCTGATCAGTGTCAGGACTCCTCTCAGCAGGATCCGTCCGCAGTAACAAAGCTCCACCTCCGGACCTCCCGAACACCCCGAATGTAAAATCACAGGGTGTTCAAGCGATGCGGCAAGGGAAAAAAACACAAAAGGGGAAAAACCCGGGAAGGGAAAGGAAGGGGCTACAGGGAAAGGGATTATACTTTGGGTGCTCCAGGAGTTTCAAAAAAGCGCTCAAGAAATAATACACACCTATACCTAGCCACTGTAATTTCTATTCCCTATGGGTGCTTACAAAGATCAGGGGAGGAAAACACCCAACTCCTCCTTGCGTAATCAGAATGATTAGGCACACCTCAAATTCCACACAAGTTGAAGCACTCCACTTATAACAGCTAATAAATAGCTCAAGTTCGTTGAATACTACAAAATCATCCAAGAAAGTTTCATGAGGATTTTTTTCTTTTATTCTTTATCCACATCCAATCCCAAACCAACGCGTTTCGCCGAGGTTATTAAACACCTAACGGCTTCATCAGGGCTGGAAGTAATACAAAACAACTCTGTCTTAGCATTATGTACATTTTTCTTCATTAAAATAAAAGAAGGATAGAGCCCCACACGGCCCATAAAGAAAACCTGTGCCACATTTTTTATGGTGAATACATGCACATTTCTCATTTGTCATAACTTCATATTATAGCAACCTTAAATCCAATACATGTCATTATGATCCAAGTAAAGATACAGTCCCATCATACACCTCATCGGTGATTTTAGTCAACTAGTACATTGTCATGCATGAAAAAAGTGAACAGCCTCATGTGAAATTGCTCCATTGGTCTACTTATAACCCTGAAATGAGAAAGCTCGTTTTATTGGTTTTATTACCTTGTCTTCTATAGTCTCCTGCCCAAAAGGAGAAACATTTCCTTACTCTTAAGATTTGGCATGAAGGGCGGATTTTCGAACAATCTCGTCACCTGTTCAACGCTCCCATTTCAAATCATAGAAATTTCATACCTTAAATCTTTAGGGAGGGTGCTCGTTTATAACTATTTATTGTTGTTTTCTTCGGTCGGAATAAAAGCTTCTGTTATGTTGTGGTTTCTAGAAGAGTAAGACATAACTATGTCTCAAAACACTAAATCCTTAATTTATGACAGCCCATTCTAAACATCAATACCAAGTAGCCATTTTCAGCTATTTACGAATCTCACCTGAACTTTTATTTAGTGTATCATATCAATTCCACTTGCTTCCTTCTAAATTTCAAAACGCTCCAAACTTCGCCTGTTTCCCTGAAAATTAAGATTCATAATTATGCCCACAACTCCTTTCTCACTGTTGCCTAAATACTATCGGTATTTCACCCATATACTCGATTACATTTTCGTACCTCAGACTTCCGCTTCACTTTATATCTGCCAGCTTTCACTCCGCCGCCCTATTTATCTTGCACCTTTCCCTGTTAAACAAAACGTATAACTTGCCATTACTATTTCGATACTCAAACTAACCCATTGAAACTTAATCTCATCCATTTTTGGGCGTTCACCTCCCACGCTTTCTTGGCGTCCCGTGTACAGGCGGCACCATCAACCTTGCTTGGATCCATTAAATTACTTAACTCAAAATAGAAAACGGACTTTCCAAGCGCTATCTCGGCCGCCATCTTAGAGTGGGGTTTTCTTAATGTGAATCGCACTCAAAGTATAATCTTTCCATTGCCCTCACCTCATTCTACATAGATTCTTATTTCCTTTTCATTTATCCTCGTGTTTGGGTAAAACATGGAATAGCATCAATACCCATAAAATCTAAGCCCCATAGTTCTCGCGAAATGCCTCCTACTCACCCTTTGTTTGGTTCCCTGAAGTTCCTTTGCTCCAACATAAAAGACGGATTTCTCCCTGACATTAGCGTGGCCGCCATCTTAAAGTAGGGTTTACGTTCAAATAAGGTTGAAAGTATATTTTCATCATCATTTTTACATCGTTCCACAGAGACAGTCCACATAATACACCTACTACTACCCAAATAACCATCATCAGTAAGTTAGAGTTATTCTAGTACATGTTGCCATGGAATCTTTCTACCCTTACTGCCCTCATGACTTACATAAACACAAAGGATATTTAATTCTCCTATGAAGTTAAGGTTATATTGTTTTTGTTATTGTTCTTCTACTCCTTAGCTTCTTAGTCTCCCAGAAAAAATTCCAACTCCCGGTCATAATTTAGGCCGTCCTCCACAGCCCGCAATCTCATGATCCATCTTGCCTCCTGCCGCCTTAATTTCAGTTCTCTGTTTACCCCTCGCGGATCACTATACACATGATCTATCCCATAACATTTAAAACTTCTGCTCTGATCCTGCTTTTCACATGTGTGTACATGTTCTGCTATTGGGTACCGCATATCATTATTCTTCACCGCTCTCAAGTGTTCACTCATCCTGTCTTTCAACATGCGAATCGTGCTGCCTACATACACCTTTAAGCATTTACACTCAATAATGCAAATCACATATTTGGTACTGCAGGTTATGTTCATCCTTATTTCACATCTTTTTCCATTTGGTACCTGAAATTGTTTGGTCTTATCCTTTGCATGTCTACACATACCACAATGCCCACATTTGAAGAACCCCTTTGAATACATGTCTAACCAAGTTTCTGTGAGATCAGTTCTCGGATAACTTGGACTCAGTAGTGTTCCTAGAGTTCTACCCCTTCTGTAAGTTATCTGAGGTCTTCCTCCCACATATTTACAAAGCACTTTATCCATTCTTAATACACTCCAGTGTTTGGTCATGCTCTGCTTCAATAGCTTGCTCATAGGAGTATAGTTTGTGATTAATCTAACCGGTTGCTCCTCTTTATTATCTCTCATTTTAGGTTTCAATGTCATGTTCCTTTCCACATTCATTACCCTCTGTTTAGCTGAATAGACATTTCTTTTGTCATAACCTCTTCTAATGAACCTCTTTTCCATATCACCAACACAATCATTAAATTGTTGAGCTTCACTACAGTTCCGCCTTGCTCTTAACATTTCCCCAAACGGAATTGCCTTAATCTGGTGAAGCGGGTGAGCACTTTTCGCATGCAAAATCGTATTACATGAGGTCGGCTTACGATACAATTTACTTTCTATACATTCATTTTTTATGTACAATTCCACATCTAAAAATACAATACCAGTTGTACTGTCATTGGTGGTGAATCTAATGTTCATATCATTGTTATTAAGATACTCATAAAACTCATTCAAGGACTGCTTTGACCCAGTCCATATCATTATGCAGTCATCAATGAACCTTCCCCAAAATAGGATAGATCCAGTCCATTCACTTGCTCCTGGACCCCAAACCACCTTTCCTCCAGCCAACCCATAAAGATATTTGCATATGCTGGAGAAAATTTGGAGCCCATGGCCACCCCTTGTTTTTGTTTAAACCACTCATTTTTGAACAAAAAATAGTTAATATCCAATATTAGTTCTGTCACAGCCAAAGTCATCTGTGTGTGTTGCCAATGAGTGGCTGGTTTTTTTGAAAAAAAGTGGTCCAAAGCTTTCAATCCTAGTTCATTCTTGATACTCGTATATAACGAGACCACATCCAGGGTTACCAATGTCATCCCTGGTTCCCACTTAATATCATCCAGGATATTTAGAATATACTGTGTATCTTTTATGAAAGACGGCAAATTAACCATAATCGGTTGAAGAAACGACGACGAATATTTCTTTTTTGAGAGTAAATCGTCCGAGATACCCGTGTCTATACACCTTACCGAAAATTCATAAAGGCCTGCAATTTCCACCAGGGAGGCCAATAGTATCTGGCATAGGAGGACCAACGGAGCGACTTTCACAGTTTGTGGATGTCTTCCTTCAACCGATTATGGTTAATTTGCCGTCTTTCATAAAAGATACACAGCATATTCTAAATATCCTGGGTGATATTAAGTGGGAATCAGGGATGACATTGGTAACCCTGGATGTGGTCTCGTTATATACGAGTATCAAGAATAAACTAGGATTGAAAGCTTTGGACCACTTTTTTTTAAAAAAAACAGCCACTCATTGGCAACACACACAGATGACTTTGGCTATGACAGAACTAATATTGGATAATAACTATTTTTTGTTAAAAAATGAGTGGTTTAAACAAAAACAAGGGGTGGCCATGGGCTCCAAATTTTCTCCAGCATATGCAAATATTGTTATGGGTTGGCTGGAGGAAAAGGTGGTTTGGGGTCCAGGAGCAAGTAAATGGACTGGATCTATCCTATTTTGGGGAAGGTTCATTGATGACTGCATAATGATATGGACTGGGTCAAATCAGTCCTTGAATGAGTTTTATGAGTATCTTAATAACAATGATATGAACATTAGATTCACCACCAATGACAGTACAACTAGTATTGTATTTTTAGATGTGGAATTGTACATAAAAAATGAATGTATAGAAAGTAGATTGTATCGTAAGCCGACCTCATGTAATACGATTTTGCATGCGAAAAGTGCTCACCCGCTTCACCAGATTAAGGCAATTCCGTTTGGTGAAATGTTAAGAGCAAGGCGGAACTGTAGTGAAGCTCAACAATTTAATGATTGTGTTGGTGATATGGAAAAGAGGTTCATTAGAAGAGGTTATGACAAAAGAAATGTCTATTCAGCTAAACAGAGGGTAATGAATGTGGAAAGGAACATGACATTGAAACCTAAAATGAGAGATACTAAAGAGGAGCAACCGGTTAGATTAATCACAAACTATACTCCTATGAGCAAGCTATTGCAGCAGAGCATGATCAAACACTGGAGTGTATTAAGAATGGATAAAGTGCTTTGTAAATATGTGGAAGGAAGACCTCAGATAACTTACAGAAGGGGTATAACTCTAGGAACACTACTGAGTCCAAGTTATCCGAGAACTGATCGCACAGAAACTTGGTTAGACATGTATTCAAATGGGTTCTTCAAATGTGGGCATTGTGGTATGTGTAGACATGCAAAGGATAAGACCAAACAATTTCAGGTACCAAATGGAAAAAGATATGAAATAAGGATGAACATAACCTGCAGTACCAAATATGTGATTTACATTATTGAGTGTAAATGCTTAAAGGTGTATGTAGGCAGCACGATTCGCATGTTGAAAGACAGGATGAATGAACACTTGAGAGCGGTGAAGAATAATGATATGGGGTACCCAATAGCAGAACATGTACACACATGTGAAAAGCAGGATCAGAGCAGAAGTTTTAAATTTTATGGTATAGATCATGTATATAGTGATCCGCGAGGGGGAAACAGAGAACTGAAATTAAGGCGGCAGGAGGCAAGATGGATCATGAGATTGCGGGCTGTGGAGAACGGCCTAAATTATGACCGGGAGTTGGAATTTTTTCTCGGAGACTAAGAAGCTAAGGAGTAGAAGAACAATAACAAAAACAATATAACCTTAACTTCATAGGAGAATTAAATGTCCTTTGTGTTTATGTAACCCATGAGGGCAGTAAGGGTAGAAAGATTCCATGGCAACATGTACTAGAATAACTCTAACTTACTGATGATGGTTATTTGGGTAGTAGTAGGTGTATTATGTGGACCGTCTGTGTGGAATGATGTAAAAATGATGATGAAAATATACTTTCAACCCTATTTGAACGTAAACCCTATTTTAAGATGGCGGCCACGCTAATGTCAGGGAGAAATCCGTCTTTTATGTTGGAGCAAAGGAACTTAAGGGGAACCGAACAAAGGGTGAGTAGGAGGCATTTCGCGAGAACTATGGGGCTTAGATTTTATGGGTATTGACGCTATTCCATGTTTTACCCAATCAATCAATCAATCAATCATAGGCATTTATATCGCGCACTACTTACCCGAAGGGTCTCAAGGCGCTTGGAGGGGGGGGGTCCGCTACTGCTCGAACAGCCAGGTCTTGAGCTTCTTCCTGAAGGAGAGGTGGTCTTGGGTCAGGCGTAGGTCAGTCGGGAGGGAGTTCCAAGTCTTGGCGGCCAGGTGGGAGAAGGACCTATCTCCTGTTGTCGCTCTGCGGATGCGGGGGACGGCGGCGAGGGCATGACTGGTCGAGCGGAGGTGGCGTTTGGGAGCGTAGAAGTTGAGACGGCTGTTGAGGTAGGTCGGGCCTTGGTTGTGTAGGGCTTTGTGTGTGTGGGTGAGGAGCCGGAAGGTGATTCTTTTGTTGATCGGGAGCCAGTGCAGGTCTCTCAGGTGTCTGGAGATGTGGCTTCATCTGGGGACGTCGAGGATGAGTCTCGCCGAGGCGTTCTGGATCCGCTAGAGTCTCTTCTGGAGCTTGGCGGTGGTTCCGGCGTAGAGGGCGTTGCCGTAGTCCAGTCGGCTGGTGACGAGGGCCTGGGTGACCGTCTTCCTGGTCTTGGTGGGGATCCACCGGAAGATCTTACGTAGCATGCGCAGGATGTTGAAACAGGACGAGGAGACGGCGTTGACTTGTCTGGTCATGGAGAGGGAGGAGTCCAGGATGAAGCCCAGGTTGCGTGCGTGGTCTGTCGGTTTGGGTGCGTTGCCCAGGGCGGGGGGCCACCAGGAGTCGTCCCAGGTGGAGGGGGAGGAGCCCAGGATGAGGACTTCCGTCTTGTCTGTGTTCAGTTTCAGACGGCTGGTCGTCATCCACTCGGCCACGTCTTTCATCCCTTCGTGTAGGTTGGCTCTGGCGGTGGCGAGGTCGTTGGTCAGGGAGAGGATCAGCTGGGTGTCATCGGCATAGGAGATGATGTTCAGGTTGTGTTGGCATGCGATGGCTGCAAGGGGGCTCATGTAGACATTGAAGAGTGTGGGGCTGAGCGAGGATCCCTGAGGGACGCCGCAGATGACTTCCGTGGCTTCTGATCTGAATGGGGCAGGCGGACTCTCTGTGTCCTTCCGGCAAGGAAGGAGATGATCCATTCCAGTGCTTTCTCCTCGATTCCGACGTTGCTGAGGCGCTGCACTAGGGTGCGGTGGCAGACAGTGTCGAATGCCGCTGAGAGGTCCAAGAGGATGAGGGCCGCTGTTTCTCCATTGTCCAGCAGGGTTCGGATGTCGTCGGTGGCAGCGATGAGGGCGGTCTCGGTGCTGTGGTTGGCCCGGAAGCCTGACTGAGATGGGTCGAGGGATCCAGTCGTCTCGAGGAAGGCTGCCAGTTGCTTGTTGACGGTCTTCTCGATGACTTTGGCTGGAAACGGGAGGAGCGAGATGGGGCGGTAGTTCTTGAGTTCGGTGGGGTCCGCCGTTGGTTTCTTTAGTAGAGCGCTGAGTTCGGCGTGCTTCCAGCTCTCAGGGAAGGTGGCGGTGTCGAAGGAGGTGTTGATAATGTCCCGCAGGTGGGGTGCGATGACAGCGTCAGCCTTGTTGAAGACGTGGTAAGGGCAGGGGTCGGTTGGAGATCCGGAGTGGATGGAGTTCATCGTGCGGATGGTGTCTTCGAGGTTGAACGGTGTCCAGGCGTTGAGGGTGGTGGTGGGAGGCGTTGGTGTGGTCGTGGGGAGCGTTGTTTGTGTGCTGAAGCTGTTGTGTATGTCAGCGATCTTGTTGTGGAAGTAGGAGGCGAGGGAGTTGCAGAGGTCTTGCGATAGGGTGATGTTGTTGGTTCCGGCGTTGGGGTTGGAGAGCTCTCTCACGATGTTGAAGAGTTCCTTGCTGTTGTGTGCGTTGTTGTCCAGCCGGTCCTTGAATGCTGTTTTCTTGGTGGCGCGGATCAGTTGATGGTGCTTTCGGGTGGCGAGCTTGAGGGTGGTCATGTTGTCCGGTGTTGGGTCTCTTCTCCAGGCTTTCTCAAGGGCACGGCAGTACTTCTTGGAGCTCTTGAGTTCGTCGGTGAACCACGGGGCCTTCTTGCTTCCGGGTCTGCTGGGCGGGGTCCTCAGGGGGGCGAGTTTGTCCGCGCAGGTGTAGATCCATTTCGTGAGGTTGTCGGCGGCTTGGCTGGGGTTCGCTGAGCTGGCGGGAGGGTGCTGGCTCAGGGATGCGGCGAGTTGGTCGGCTGTGATCTTGTTCCAGCTTCTTCGTGCGGCCTGTTGCTGGTGGTGGTGGACCGTGGTTCTTCTGAAGGTGAAGTGGATGCAGCTGTGGTCCGTCCAGTGGAGTCCAGTGGCGAGGCTGAAGGCGATGCCTTTGCTGGACGAGAAGACGGCGTCGAGTGTGTGTCCGGCGAGGTGGGTGGGGGTGGTCACCCGCTGCTTGAGTCCGAGGGTGGCGAGGTTGTCAAGCAGGGTGGTGGTGTTGCGGTTGTTGTTGTTCTCCAGGTGGAAGTTGATGTCCCCGAGGAGGATGTAGTCGGCGGAGGGGAGGGCGTGCGGGCTGATGAAGTCGGCGATGTCTTCGCTGAATTGAGTGCGTGGTCCCGGGGGTCGGTAGATCAGGGTGCCCCTGAGGGTGGTCTTGGGGTCGGTGTGGATCTGGAAGTGCAGGTGTTCGGCGGTTGTCAGGGTGTCGTCGGTGTTGGTCGAGATGCGGATGCTGTTCCTGTGGATGATGGCGATACCTCCTCCAGTCTGTTTGTCGCGGTCTTTCCGGATGATCTTGTAGCCCTCTGGGATGGCGATGGCGATGTCGGGCGCTGAGGATTCGTTCATCCAGGTTTCCGTGAGGAAGGCAACGTCAGGAGCTGTGGTGTCGAGGAGGTTCCAGAGTTGGACGGCGTGTCTGTGGACGGAGCGGGTGTTGAGCAGGATGCACTTGAGGTGGTTGCTGCTGGTGTTCGGCTTGGTGGGCGCTGGTGCAGTGCAGGTCCGGATGCAGGTGAACTTGCAGGACTGGCAGGTGAAGGGTCCGTGGGTGCGTCTCGGGGTGGCTCGGTAGCATCCAGGGGCTCGGCCGGTGTTGAGTGCATTGAGGGTGGCGGCGTCGTACGTCCGGCGGGTGGGCAGGGGTCTGCGAGGGCCAGGGGTCCTGGCGCTGGGCGTGGTCCAGGCGCGGACGGGCGTAGACGGGCTTACCTTTGGCGCACCTTCGGCGCTCAATCGGTGCTCCCGCTGCGCGCGTCCGCTGCGCGGTCGCTCTGGGGGCGTCATAAGAGGGGAGCCAGGAGGGAGGGTCTGCGAGGAGGCGGGGAGCCCGGGAACCAATCGGAGGGCGGGGGGGCGGGGTCTCATGGGAAACCGGCGGGAAAAGCCTGGGGGCTCGGCGCCGGCCCTGCGGTGGCTGGGGCGGCGCTGGGGCGGCCCTGCGTTGGCTGGGGCGGCTCTGCGGCGGCCCTGCGGCGGCTGGGGCGTCGTGCAGTGCGAGGCTCAGGCAGCAGGTAAGGAGGAGCAGGCGGGGGGTGTGGGGGCGACCAGGCCAAGGGCGCAGTGGTCGCCCAAACACGAGGATAAATGAAAAGGAAATAAGAATCTATGTAGAATGAGGTGAGGGCAATGGAAAGATTAACTTTGAGTGCGATTCACATTAAGAAAACCCCACTCTAAGATGGCGGCCGAGATATCGCTTGGTAAGTCCGTTTTCTATTTTGAGTTCAGTAATTTAATGGATCCAAGCAAGGTTGATGGTGCCGCCTGTACACGGGACACCAAGAAAGCGTGGGAGGTAAACGTCCAAAAATGGATGAGATTAAGTTTCAATGGGTTAGTTTGAGTATCGAAATAGTAATGGCAAGTTATACGTTTTGTTTAACAGGGAAAGGTGCAAGACAAATAGGGCGGCGGAGTGAAAGCTGGCAGATATAAAGTGAAGCGGAAGTCTGAGGTACGAAAATGTAATCGAGTATATGGGTGAAATACCGATAGTATTTAGGCAACAGTGAGAAAGGAGTTGTGGACATAATTATGAATCTTAATTTTCAGGGAAACAGGCGAAGTTTGGAGCGTTTTGAAATTTAGAAGGAAGCAAGTGGAATTGATATGATACACTAAATAAAAGTTCAGGTGAGATTCGTAAATAGCTGAAAATGGCTACTTGGTATTGATGTTTAGAATGGGTTGTCATAAATTAAGGATTTAGTGTTTTGAGACATAGTTATGTCTTACTCTTCTAGAAACCACAACATAACAGAAGCTTTTATTCCGACCGAAGAAAACAACAATAAATAGTTATAAACGAGCACCCTCCCTAAAGATTTAAGGTATGAAATTTCTATGATTTGAAATGGGAGCGTTGAACAGGTGACGAGATTGTTCGAAAATCCGCCCTTCATGCCAAATCTTAAGAGTAAGGAAATGTTTCTCCTTTTGGGCAGGAGACTATAGAAGACAAGGTAATAAAACCAATAAAACGAGCTTTCTCATTTCAGGGTTATAAGTAGACCAATGGAGCAATTTCACATGAGGCTGTTCACTTTTTTCATGCATGACAATGTACTAGTTGACTAAAATCACCGATGAGGTGTATGATGGGACTGTATCTTTACTTGGATCATAATGACATGTATTGGATTTAAGGTTGCTATAATATGAAGTTATGACAAATGAGAAATGTGCATGTATTCACCATAAAAAATGTGGCACAGGTTTTCTTTATGGGCCGTGTGGGGCTCTATCCTTCTTTTATTTTAATGAAGAAAAATTTACATAATGCTAAGACAGAGTTGTTTTGTATTACTTCCAGCCCTGATGAAGCCGTTAGGTGTTTAATAACCTCGGCGAAACGCGTTGGTTTGGGATTGGATGTGGATAAAGAATAAAAGAAGAAAATCCTCATGAAACTTTCTTGGATGAATTTGTAGTATTCAACGAACTTGAGCTATTTATTAGCTGTTATAAGTGAAGTGCTTCAACTTGTGTGGAATTACAGGGAAAGGGAAGCTGTAAAACAGAATACACAGCAGGTTAAATACAGCATGTAAATCCTACTCTCTTTATATTCTCGCTAAGGGAAAATGAGATCACCTGTGCCTTTTTAGTTTTCTCTTCTTCCCTGCAGTGGTCTCTCACAAGACACCTTCTATTCCCCCTAACTCTGACATAATGTCCATAAACTATATACTCCTGGGGTCCTCGTAAAACATAAGTAGCAGTCAGACTTCCGGGACCAACGAAAAGAAACAAGCAAGCTATTCGATATGCCCATTAGAAAAGGTTCTTTACTTTCCCTAACTGATAACAGATTTCCTCATTTGCAGTAGTTAGTGTAGAGAGCCATGTACCAGTGCAGCAAGATTGCGTAACCCAAACACGGTAGGGCGTAGTAACCTACCACCGCCGTCCTCTTTGGTATTTATATTCCAACAATGTATAGATTTATATGCCACCTCTTCGTGACGGTAATGCGGAGATCATACCCCCTTCACTCCGCCACTGACTCCAAAATCGAATGTTTCCAAAACAAGTACACAAAAAGAAACACAGAGTCACTCGTAACCCGAATGAGCTCCGTTGTTATTACTGAGCCAAAACCAAATGAAGGAAAGGAAAAGAAACAGAAATGCGGCCGTTACAAGAGCTACCCGCTCTGAGCAACAACGGCGCAGTGAACAGTACCAGAACAAACGCCTCACTCCGGATGTGATTCTTTCTGCAGCAAAAGCGAGGCACAGGAACAGTTCGGAAGGCGAGAGCAGCCGCTCCTGCTCATGATCAGAATCAGGTGCACCTTCCCTACGGGCAAGCCGAGCTATATCCGGTTGGCCTGTAGGGATCATGGGAGTTGTAGTCAAACCCCCCTAGGCTCATGGGAATTGTAGTCATACAGTCTACTATACAGGTAGGCTCATCTGCAAAACCTGACAATCAGTGCTATAGTGCATATGCTCTCCCTATTGTAAAATTAATGTATTAATTTGTGATTCCATGATTGGCTGATTTGGTTTACTTGTCAGACCCTAGTACAGTGCACCAGGAGTGCCCAAGGCTTGTAAACAAAATGCTGCTGGTGGGCTTGCAGCACTGGTTGTGCCACCCACAGAAGCAGGCTTGTAAAATGTGTCCAAGGCCTGCCATTGCAGAGCCTGCATGCAGTCTGGTGCTGCCATGCTGACTGGGCACATGCACCCACTTCCCAGTCCCTAAACCTTCCCTTTTCTTCATATAAGACACCCGTATGATAGGCCCAAGAGCAGGGTGCATTGTAAGTATAAGGTAGGATATGCCCTGGTGTGTGTGGCATGTCCTAATAGTGAATTACAGCCATTTTTGTTTTTCACTAATGCAAGGCTACCTGTTCTCCATAGGCCAGAACGGGCAGTTAGATTATTACATCTTATAATCCTAACTGACTCAGGGAACATGGTAGAAATGTGAGTTTAGTATGCCTAAACTCAGAATGATAAAATACATTTTTAGTGAAGTTGGTTTTAATATTCTGTGATCGAAAATACCACTTTTAGAAAGTAGGTCTTTTCTTGCCTAACTATCCTGGACTGCCTCTGCTAAGTTGTGTATTCCTTGTCTGGAGTTTGAGTGACAGGGCTAGGGGATTCCAGGAGACAGGGTGAGTCCGCCCAGTGGTGAATAGAGAGATCTGCATCTAGATGGGAGGGAGGAGTTGCATCTGGGACCTGAATAGGACTGTGCCTGCCCCTCACAGTTCTGGCTCCCGCCCTGTGGTGTGTCTGATGTCTCTGCTCTGCACTGTAAAAGGAGAGAAGGAATCATGTCAACAAAGTGCTCCAAGGCTGTGCTTTTCCTCCACAATGCTGGCCCCAAATCCTGTGGGGCGCCTGATGTTTCTGCCCTGCACTGTGAAAGGAAACAAGGAGTCATGTCAACAGGGTGCTCCAGAACTGCTTTGGACTGGGCAAAGGCCCCTCTGCCCTCAGAGGACAAAGGATTTTGGGGTATAAATATTAGGGACCCTGATCCCAAGAAATTAGATCACTTTTAGACTACAAGAAGAAACCTTTGCTGAGGAGAGAAACCTGAAGAAACTGAGGAGAGACTACACCTAAGCTGAAGTGCTGCTTGGGGGATTGGCCTGCAGTGGTTGCCTGACTGCCAAAGAAGGGAGAAAGGACTTTGTGTGCACTTTATTCGACTTGTGAAGGATCTTCAAGGGGTTGGAAATGAGCTTGTCCCCTGACCGAAGTCTCAGGACCAGTAGAGTTCACCAGCCTTTGCGGATTGCTGCTGGAAATGCTGTGTCAGTGGCTACAGAGGCAGGGAGCTGTGACCGACTCTCACGACCGGCCCGGTGTCCTGTAGGCACCGGATTAAACAACGTCCGCATCGAATAACGAAAGCTCTGAGCTCACCGACTCCGTCCTGATGCTGTCACTGAGGCGTTGCCTGCACTGCGACTTGTCGACACCGTGGCGTGCAACGCCTCGCTACACCAACTCGTACTGGTCTGTATGACGCAGTCACTGTTGCTGACTTCGAGTCCTATGAACGCATCGGAGTTGGGCACCGCTCGCACGCTTCGCGATGCACCGCCCGACTCGTACCACTGTCCGGACTGATCGACGCCTTTCCCGCAATCCAGCTCTGTTGCAGCACCACAAGCTGCAAGCTCCGCAACGAAGCACTTGACCCACCGACTCCGTCAATGGGCCGCTGCCCGCACCGCATCGATGGACAACGCGTCGTGCAACGCTTTCTTTTCTGCAACGCGACGAACGCTGAACCCGCCTTGCACGTCCGTGCTGGCCGCATCAAGTAAAGGTAATGTGACCTAGTCTATCTACCCTTGAGTGAGCCCGTATCGACGCGTCCGCTGCAATTGTTAGACTCTGTGTTATTTCAGCAACGCTGTAGCCGGACAGGGCTACCGACTCACACAGAACTTTGATTTAAGCCTTTTTAACAAGAACTCTTGATTTCTGACAGTTTTGTGGATTATTTTTGTTGTTTATGGTCTTGTGGTAACTCTACATAAAAGATACTTATTTTTATAAATATACAACCTGTGTGGTGTCCATTTGTAGTATTGTCACTTGATTACTGTATGTGTTCACAAATGCTTTGCACACTGACTCTGAGATAAGCCTGTCTGCTCGTGCCAAGCTACTAAAGGGGTGAGCAGGGGTTATTTTAGGAGTGTACCCCCTTATCCTGACTAGCGGAGGGTCCCTATTTGTCACAAGTACCTACCTGTGTCAACTAGAGACCCCCAATTCTAACAGGCATCAAAGTAAATTTAAATTGTTTTTATCATTACAAGGGCTGACAATTAGTAAGATGCATTTTAACACTTAAGAATGTTTATTTGTTATTGTTATGTACCTCAGTTGTGAGGACTTGAGCTCTGGGCATTTCGTCGCCTTTGTCATGAGTGGAGTGCAATCTTTCCTCCGCTCCTTGGGGCCAGTAGCAGACGCCATTTTGGTTGGGTGAGCACTCTAGTTGTTACCCTGCTCCCCAGCTGATATATAATGCAAACCGCGATGCTTACACACAGCAGTCTTTAATTTGAGTACGCCTGTGTTGCTGCTTCCTCTTTTAATTTGTGACTATTTGTTCTGTTTCGGGGTGATTACCAGAGTGCACCTCTGTGTGTTGTGGGCTGCACTGTAAAGGGCATCGAAGTAAATTCTAATTGTTTTTATCATCACCCCGGCTATTAGTACAATTGCATTTTAACACTTATGAATCTATTTTTCAGAATTTTAATGTACCTCAGTTGTGAGGACTTGAGCTCTGGGATTTTCGTCACTTTTGTCCTGAGCAGAGCCCCATATTTACTCCGCTTCGTGGGGTCATTAGCAGACACCATTTTAGTTTAGTGCGCAGTCTAGTTGTTACTCTGCTCCCCAGCTGCTATTTAATGCTAACTGCGATCCAGGTGTACTGTGGACTTTAGTTTGAGTAAACCTGTGTTGTTGCTTCCTCTTTTAATCTGTGACTACTTTTTCTGTTTCGAGTTGATTGCTAGAGTTCACCTCTGTGTGTTGCAGGCTGCACGGTAAGGGACATCATATTAAATTCTAATTTTTTTTATCATCACCACGACTATTAGTACAATTGCATTTTTAAACTTAAGAATGTATTTTTCTGAATTTCAACGTACCTTAGTTGTTAGGACTTGAGCTCTGGGTATTTTGTTGCTTTTGTGCTGAGTGGAGCGTTATTTTTACTCTGCTCCGTGGAACCATTATCAGACGTCATTTTGGTTGTGTGAGCGGTCTAGTTGTTACTCTGCTCCCTGGCTGCTACTTAATGCGAACCGCGACGAGGACGCACAGTGGACTTTAGTTTGAGTAACCCTGTGTTGCTGCTTGCTCTTTCAATTTGAGACTGTTTGTTTTGTTTCGGGGTGATTGCTAGAGTGCAACTCCGCGTGTTGCAGTGTGCACGGTAAGGGACATCGGAGTAATTTCAAACTGTGTTTTTCATCATCACAGCTGTCTATTAGTACGATTGCATTTTAACACTTAAGAATTTATTTTTCTGAATTTTAACATACCTCAATTGTGAAGACTTGAGCTCTGGGCATTTCGTTGCTTTTGTCCTGAGCGGAGCGCCATCTTTTCTCTGCTCCGTGGGGCCATTAACAGACGCCATTTTGGTTGGGTGAGCAGTCTTGTTGTTACACTGCTCCTCGGTTGCTATTTATTGCAAACTGGGTCGCGGACGCGGAGCAGACATTAGTTTGAGTAAGTCCCTGTTGCTGCATCCTTTTTGAATTTGTGACTGTTTGATCTGTTTCGGGGTAATTGCTAGAGTGCAGCTCTGCGTGTTGCAGGCTGCAAGGTAAGGGGCATCAAAGTCAATTTAAACAGTTTTTGTCAGTACTAGGCCTGACTAGTAGTACGATAGCATTTTAACACTTAAGAATTTATTTTTCTGAATTTTAATGTACCTCAGTTTTAAGGACTTGAGCTCTGGGCATTTCGTCGCTTTTGTCCTGAGCGGAGCACCATCTTTCCTCCACTTCGTATGGCCATTAGCAGACGACATTTTGGTTGAGTGAGCAGTCTAGTTGTTACTCTGCTCCCCAGCTGCTATTTAATGCAAACCACGACGCAGACACCCAGAAGACTTTAGTTTGAGTAAGCCTGTGTTGCTGCTTCCTCTTTTAATTTGTGACTGTTTGTTCTGTTTTGGGGTGTTTGTTAGAGTGCACTGTGAGAAAGTGCCCTCTTTCTTGCATGGTATGCCCAAACTTTTTGCTGAATTTCTAATGTTTTTTGACTGAGTGTGCCCTGGGCTCCTGCCATTCAGGTGCCCAGGGCCTATGTTCCTCCACTAAAACTGCATTGACGCCTAAACCCAATTGGTATCTTTGGCCACATGTCAGCCCCTGGTAAATGGTACCATGGGTACCCAGGGCACTATGACCAGAGAAGGCCCCTAAAGGCTGCAGCACTTATTGTGCCACCCTTAGAGGCCCTGTACCCTGCCTTTGCCGGCTGAGTGTCTTGGTGCAGAACAAAGCGAAGAGTCGACATTGCACACATCCCTGTGTGCCATACCCACAAACTACAGCCCTGGCATACATCAGTCACCCCTCCAGCTGGGTGCCCTCCCCAGTGGTGAGGGTACAGGTGCATGAGCCCTGGCCCCTACAGTACCTGGGTCTATTCATTGGCCCTGTAAGTGCAGTGTTGCCATTAAGAGTATGTGGTGCTTGGAGTTTGTCATTACGAACTCCACAGCACCATAATGGCTACACTGAAGACTAGGAAGTTTGGTATCAAACTACTCAGCACATTAAACCCACACTGATGCCAGTATGGGATTTAATGTAAAATGCACCACAGAGGGCATCTTAGAGATGTCCCCTGAAACTCGACCAACCTCCAGTGACTTGACTCAGTGGCTGCCTAGGCTGCCACCACCAGACATGTTTCTGGACCCATGGGTCGAGGGCTTGCCACTCTTGGGGTCTGAAACAATGCACATCCTGGGACGAGGAGCCTAGCCTCCTCCCCCAGGATGGGCAGGGTTCACGCAGGTGAAGCTTTAAATGCATGCTGCCTTTGTGAGCCTCTACAGGCCATTTTCTGCTTTCAGAAACTGGTCTCCACTGGTTCTACCCCCCACTTTGGGCGGGGGAACCGGCATGAAAGAAAAGTGAGGAAGAGAGGTGAGCCCACCTCTGCCAACTCTACCCCTAAGGTGTGGGAGGCGAGGTGAAGCACAACCTTGAGTCCTCGCCATCTTGAGGATGGTGGGACCCAGCCAACCAGGGACAGGCTCCTGCCCCCCTCCCACTGGAGTTTGGCAGAATAGGTGGTGTACCCACCCCAGGCAAGGGACCCATTGGTCCCTGCCCTTTACCTACCTGTAACACCCCTAAATTTAGTATTTAGGGGCACCCTGAACCCTCCTTTCTCAGATGCAGCAACCACAAGAAAAGAAGAGAAGAAGAAGGACGAGAAGCTGTGCAGAGCTAACAAGAGGATGACACTCACTGACTTGGCCCCAGCCCTACGGGTCTGCCTCCCCTTGGACCTGCTCCTGCAAAACCAAGGAGCAACCAGCAACCTCAAAACCCCCTGAGGACCTGTCTGCCTTCACTTTAAGGACTGCTTCTCCCATGAACTTCGGATGTGTGTAAACTGCAGCCTCTGGTGCCAGCCAGAAACCCAGAATCCAGCCCACTCTGCACCCATCGAACCCGGCCAGGAACTTGAGTATAAAAACACTACAAGGAGGTCTCCCGGCGATCCTGACCCAAGAACCGGCAACCCGTGACCTGCCTCAAGCCTCCAGACGACGCCTACAGCCTCAATCCAGAGGACCCCCCTACCGCGACCAGAGCGGGTAGGAAAATCCGACATCCCAAGGCACACCTGCACCTGACGTCCCACGGCCTTGTGTGCCCAACCCAGCTGTGCCTAACCAATCCTCAACATCCCAATTTACCCCTTGAAGTGGTGGTCGCTCCTGGAAGATCCTCGTCCCCGAGCCTGCAGTGTTTCTTTGTCCCGGAGTATCTCCATTGAAATCCACAGGGCACGCGACCTCAAAACAGCACCCTGCACCCCGCAGCCTTAGCACCGCTGAGGGTGCTCCTTTTGTGCTAACTTGGTCCCCAACTTGCCCTGAGATAAACCCTGCGAGCTTTGCTCCCACAACACCATGGCCTGCTTGCCAGCAGCCACCAGCCGGAGTCCCCTATCCTTCATGGGATAACATTGGGCCTCAACACTCTGCACCCGGCCACCCAAGTGCCACTGAGGGTGCAACAACCGTGCATCACTGACCCTGGGAGACCCCTGAGTCTAACTCCAAAACCCTAACTCCAAAGACCGATTACTTACCTCGAAACCGATAACCTGTTTTTCCTCCTAGAATAACATTGACACTTTTTCTCCCAAAAAGTTTTTATGTCGACTTTTGAAAACTGAGAATATTTCTTAAAAATTACACAAATAACCAAAACGCATTTTCTCAACTGTTTTCAGGAAATGTCCCAGTACTGCATCTAGGTGTCCAGCACTGAGTAAGAAAAGTAATGTTAAAGTAACTTACCTGTGAATTGAATTCCCTTCCTTAGGATAACATTGGTGGTTCTATGTGAAAAAGTTTCTAAGTGTCAACTTTTGAAATACAAGAATATTCGTTAAAAATCGTACGTCTAACTAAAACGCCTTTACTCAACTGTTTTCAGGAAATGTCCCTGTGCTGAATCTAGGATCCAGCACTGTGTTATTAAAAGTAATCCGAAAAATAAATAATTGCATTTTACTGAAAAAACCTATTGATTACTATGTACTGAGTCTACTAAGTATTTGCATTGCGTTGCAACCCCTGTGAACTCGAATTGGTACAAAGTCTATTTTGAAAGTATTCAACAATAGCATCTTATAGCTGAAAAGTATTTATATGCTTACCAGTACCAGACTTGCTTGGTTCTAGAAATAAAACAACAGTATATCTTTTATACAAAAACAATTGGCCTAGAGTTCAGTTCTTGAGTGTGTAAATTCATTTGCTGACTGAGTGTGTACATCAAATGCCTAACACTGTCCTCTGATGCACACGCTACTTACCTTCAGTAACGATATATCTGTAAGAAACATTATTAGTGATAGATTCCTTACCTTAGAAGTACCCACAGGCATCAGACTGGATCCGGAAAGTTTTTCGTCAGCAGTACCCCTGAGCGTCGGTAGGCATCGTCGTGCGGCTCCACATGCATTGTTGGCACCGGGATGATGTCGTCGGAGCTACTTAGACGCGCCCACGTCCCCTGACGTCAGTTCTGTACATGAACGCAGAGCTATGCAATAAACTTACCACTGGTGCCATGAAACTAGGGCCCTGAAAGGGATAACCTTAACCCTAGAAATCAGTTCGCAGAATAGGGAGGATGGGTAGGGCGGTAAGGAATCTATCGCTGCTAGTGGTTCTTACAGATATATTGTTACAGAAGGTAAGTAACTTAAGCATCTGAAAGAAACACGTAGTGATAGATTCCTTACCTTAGAATAGATACCCCAGCAATACCAACCATGGTGGTGGGTCTGCAAACCAAGATCCCACCAGAAAGTCCTGGAGAACAGAACAGCCAACGAAGGCATCTCTCCAGACTTGGCTGTCCAGGCAGTAGTGCTTGTTAAATGTGAACAGCGAGGCTCATGTAATTGCCTGACAGATGTCATGCTAGGGAACGCCCTGTCTCAAAGCAGCAGTGGCTTATGTCGTCCTGGTTGAGTGGGCGCCCAACCCCACCGGAGGCTCCTTTTTAGCCAAGGAGTAACAAGCCTTTATGCACATAACGACCCACTGAGAGATGGTCCGCTTGTGCACAGCCAGAACTTTCTCGGCGCCCACGTAGCCAACAAAGAGCTGGTCATCCACCCGGAACTGTTGTGTGAGGTCCAGATAGAAGGAGAGTGCATGTTTTGTGTCCAGACAGTGGAGCCTCTCTTCCTCTTTTGAGGGATGAGGAGGCAGAAAGAACGTGGGCAAAGTGATGGTCTGCCGGATGTGATAGGCAGTGTCAACCTTCAGCAGAAAAGAAGGACGAGTCCTTAGAGCAACTTTGATCGGATGGACAAAGAGAAAAGGAGGCTTAGAAGAGAGAGCCTGGTAGAGGTGATGGCAACCAGGAAAACAGTCTTTAGAGTGAGGAGACGAAAAGGGCAATTGTGAAGTGGCTCAAAGGGAGCACACATCAGAAAAGTAAGAACTAGGTTCAAGTCCCTTTGAGGCATCACAAAAGGAACAGGAGGAAACAAGTGCGTGATGTCTTTCAAGAATCTATTTACAACAGCGGACTTGAAAATGGAAGGCTGATCTGGAAGCCTTAAAAAGGTGGAAATGGATGAGAGATAGCCCTTGATAGTGCCCAGAGCTGAGCCCTGCTGGACCAGAGAGAGAAGAAAAAGAAGAACCTCTGAAAGAGGGGCGGAAAGGGGATCCACAGCCTGTGCTGTGCACCAGGCCACAAACCTATTCAACAGGCAGGCGCATACCGTCTTAGTGGAGGGACACCTGGCTGCCAAGATAACATTACAGACTTCGGGAGGCAGATTGAAAGACGTCAAATGCCGCCACTCAATCTCCATGCAAAGAGGTTGAGACTGGACAGGTTTGGGTGGAAGACCGTCCCCTGCTGCTGTGACAGAAGATCCTCCTGAAGAGGCACACAGCTCGGGAGATTGATGCTCATACTGAGTAGCTCGGGATACCATACTCTTCGAGCCGAGTCCAAAGCCACAAGGATGACTTGGGCCCCATCCCGCTGGATCTTCTTCAGCACTCTGGGCGGAAGTGGTATAGGCGGAATGGCGTACAACAGACCACAACTCCACTCGTGACCAAAAAAGCGCCTCCGAGCGAGTGCCGCCTTGGAAATTCCAACACGCAGAAGTGATGACATTGCGTGTTCTCTTCGGTGGTGAATAGATCTAACCAAGGCTCTCCTCATTTCTGAAAGAGACCTTGCGCCACGTCCAAGTTCAGACGCCATTCATGATCCGTCAGGCACCGACGGCTGAGTTTGTCCGCCATGGTATTCAGAGAACCTGCCAGTTGTTGAACCACCAGGGACATGCGCTGATGTTCCAGCCAAGTCCAGAGACCCAGAGCTCTTGGCAAAGGGTCAATGACCCTATCCCACCCTTTTTGTTGCAGTACCACATGGCGGTGGTGTTGTCGGTGAACACCTGCACTACTCTCCCCATGACAGAAGGAAGGAATGCCTTCAGTGCAAGTCGGATCGCCCAAAGCTCCAGACGGTTGATGTGGAGCTTGGACTCCGCCGGAGACCAGAGGCCTCTGATCCCCGCCTCCCCCTAGAAGGGACGCGTCCGTCACAACTGTATGTTCCGGTTGGGGAAAGGAGAGGGATCTGCCATTGACCCAATCACGATTCGTAAGCCACCACTGCAATTGACGTGCAGTGCCCTCCGAGATCTGGATGTGATCGGACAGGTTGCCCTGGTGCTGTGCCCACTGGAACATCAGGTCCCACTGCAGAGCTCACATATGCCATCTGGCATGATCCACCAGCAGGATGCAGGAGGCCGTCAGACCAAATAGTCGAAGGGTCATCCTGACCAAAACCCGGGACAGAGGCTGAAAGTTCGGAATCATAGCCTGAAAGTCCCAGCCTCACTGCTAAGGAGGATAAACCTAAAACTGTGCCGAGTCCAGAACCGCTACGATGAAAAGGAGCTTCTGTGAGGGAATCAGGTGCGACTTCGGCACGTTGATGGTAAACCCCAGCAAATGCAGGAGGTCGTCAGTAGTCTGGAGGTGGGAGACGACTGCCTGGGGAGAGACCGCCTTAAGCAGCCAGGCTGAAACCCCTGATCTGCGCAGATGAGCTGTGACCACGGCCATCCTTTTCGTGAACACCCGAGGGGCGTTGGCAAGGCCAAAGGGAACCACGGTGAACTGAAACTGCTTGTGGCCTACCGTGAACCGTAGGTAATTCCGGTGGGTAGGCAGGATGGGATGTGAAAATAAGTGTCCTGCAAGTCCAGCGCTACCATCCAGTCTTGTGGGTACAGGGAAGACAAGACCTAAGCAAGCATTAACATCTTTAACTTCTCCGCCCGGAGGAAGCGATTTACGTCCCTGAAGTCCAAGATAGGACGCAGGCCCTCATCCTTCTTGGGAACCAGAAAGTAGTGGAAATAACAACCATGACTACTTCTGGCATAGGAATGCACTTGATGGCCCCCTTGGCCGTGAGGGCCCCAACGGCCTGCTGGAGAAGTGCCAAGTGATCCCAGTGGTACTGAGGTTGGCATGGCTGGAGGGGTTGTCTTGAAGGGGAGGGAGTAGCCACTTCGGACAATTTGCAGCACCCACTTGTCCGAAGTGATATTGCGCCAGTGGTGGAGATGATGGAGTATTCGTCCACCCACAGGCCTCTGATGGACCTGAAAGGTCGGACTCGGAAGGCTTCAAAGTGGGTGCTGGTGGGTGGAGGTGGACTGACCCACCCGATGGCCCCCTGAACCGCCTTGTTCCCACGTCCGCAACCATGCTGAGGTTGTTGCAGCTGTGGTCTGTAGCTCTGTGAACGCTGCGGGCGCCCCTTCCATGGACACGAAAAGAACGAAAGTCAGAAGGCGGAGGAGGCCGAGTGGCCGACAGGCCCAAGGACTTGGCCGTAGACCGGGAGTCATGTCTGCCTTATGACCAAAAAGGTGAATGCCATCAAAGGGCATGTCCATCAAGGTGTTCTGGACATCCCCTAAGAAACTATTTGTCCTCAACATGGCGTGGCGCAGAAGCACCACCATCGTGAAAATTGCCCAGTGAGTCGGCGGTGTCCAGCCCACAATGTATAGTGAACTTTGCTGTGTCTCTCCGGCTAAAATCGCCTGGGAAAGAACTACCTGGGCCTCCTCCGGGCAGTTAGGCAGTACCTGCGCAACCGTGTCCCACAGAAAGTGTGTATGACGTCCCAAAAGGCATGCAGTGGTCACCGACCGCAGCCCTAAGCTGGCGGATGAAAATAGTTTATTACCAAACTGATCCAGCTTCTTGGATTCCCTATCCGGAGGTGCGGTAGGGAATGTGCTCTGGGATGTAGAGGCTTGGGCAACCAAGCTCTCCGGGGTGGCCTGTTAGGTAAGGAAGTGGGGGTCGCCCAGAGCGGGGCTATGGCGTCAGGCCACGTTCCTATCCACAGGAGCCCCAGTGTTGGGCCAGGACCGGGTGCCCAAAATAACGTCAGATAGTGCTTCATTAAAGGGCAGCAAGGGCTCCAAAGAGGTAGCCGCTGGTTGGAGCACTTCTGTCAGGAGGTTAGTCCTGACGGCCACCATAGGGAGTTTGAGGTGGAGAGCCTCCGCTTCCCTACGAAACACCACTGCTTAACTGGCTCCCTGCTCCGCAGCCACGGTGGGAGGAGATAGCATGCCAAGGTCAGGTGAGGTGTCAAGACCACTGGCCTCCCCCACATCCTCTGCCCAGTCCTGATCATAAGCACAGTCCTGTGCTAGAGGGCCCTCAGACCCCCCAGTCCTCCTCTTCCTCAGAAGTCTGTGGAACAGGCCTAAAATAAGGAGGAGGGACATAGGTCACAAAAGGGCCCATTGGCGTTGGTATCGGTGAGGTCGATCCAGCACTGTGTCTGGGTCAGGGCTGAACCTGGGGATGATGTCATTCCGAGGAGCGGGCAACGTCGGAAGCGGTGCCAGGTAGATCGGTGCCGGTGGATGTGTCACGAGGTCAACCGGCGTCGATCGGGATCCGATCCCGGATCCTTGGGGGCCTGCGGCGCCGGGGCCATAGCCGCCGGCGACACCGGGGCCACCGGAGATGGCAAAGCAGGACCCCCAGTCGGGCCCGTGGGGCCCGCAGGCACACCGGCGGGGCCAGACGGCCCAAAGAGTCGGGCCATGGCAGAAAGAAACTCTTGCACCTGGGCAGGTGTTGTCGCTGCACCCAGGGAGGGGGGTAGACTTGGGGTGACATTGCAGGCTCCGCTGGAGCCGCATGGGTGGCACCGCCTGCACCATCAGCCAAGTCGCGCAATGGCGAGGGGAAGTCGGAGAGCAACAATGCTTCTTCGACTTCTTGGAATGCTTCGACTTACCTGACCCTGAGTGTGAAGACTTAGGGGCCCATTAGGATGTCTGGATGATCGCCACCACCATGCGGGCGGTGGCGATCCGCCCGACATCCTTGTCCGCCCGCCACCCATTTCCCCCCGCCATATTACTATGGCGGGGGGACCGCCGTGGACGGAAACACCGTTCGCCGCTTTTCCGCCCCGATCGTTTTGCGACCGGGGCGGAAAAGGGTTCATATGGTGGCTGTGGCGGGCGCATCACAATGGTCATGGCGGGACCTCCGCTCAGATCGGGGGCGGTCCCGTTTTCTGCTAGGATGGCAGGCGGGCAAAGTCCGCCCGCCATCCTAATGTGGGCCTTAGTTCCAGAACAATGATGGTGACGACTCCACGACCGGTCCCTCAACCTCCCTCGGGATCAGGACCTCGAGCGGCGTCGAGCCGACTGCGGGACTTCAAGCAAGTTTCGGGACCGCTCCCGCAAAGTCTTTGGCACCATGGCCCAGCAGTCGGGGCACAACTTGAGGTTGTGGTCCTGCCCCAGGCAGTAGAGGCACACGCGGTGTGGGTCCATCACCGACGTCATGCGGTGACAGTCTCCCCAGTTCTTGAACCCGGGCATTCCTACGACACCAGGAGTCGATCAACTTGAAAAGATGAGGTAAAAGACCTAAAAAAACTCAGTCAAAAAAGTGACTGGGGGTGCTTGCTCTTCCCGGATCTGCACTTGCTGGCGCAGAAAAAGAAAGAACTGACATCAGCGCGCCTGGGTGCGTATAGGTAGCTCCGATGTCATCATCCTGGCGCCAACGACGTCAATGGCGCCAACAACGCACGCGGAGCCGCACGAAGACACATACCGAAGTGAAGGGGTACTGCTGACGAAAAACTTTCCGGATCCAGTCTGACACCTAGGGGGAAATTCTAAGGTAAGGAATCTATCACTATGTGCTTCTTTCAGATACTGCCTTACTGCTTAACCAAGCTACCACTTTAGAGAGTAAGGTTCTATCTAACTTTAACCTCTGCCAAACCGCTGGAGACTCTTGGACTCTATACACACTCTACCTCACTTTGGTTCAGTATATAAAGAGCCAGTTTCTTACATTGGTGGATCAGCGGTGGGATACAGAACTTGCATTTGTTGGACTACCTGGTTACCACTTAATCACACGACAGAACTCTTAAATTGCCTTTAGAATTCTAATATTTTTCAAATTGGCATTTTTTTTCAAACAACTAAAAGTCTTGTGAGGGCCTTGCTTAACCCCTTCCATGCTCATGACGAGCTCAGCTCGTCATGCAGTACACTGCTTGTGTGCTCATGACGAGCTGAGCTCGTCATGAACCATGGGATTCAAAGGCTCTCAGCACAGAGGGAGAATTGCTGTAGCATTGATGTGGTTAAGTCCTTTTAGAAAATTAGAAAATAAAAGTCACCATAGGCAAGGGTAGAGGGGCTAGAACTTTTTGTTAGAATGTCTCAAAACAGAACCCAGCTATTAGTGAAGATAACCCTAACATGCAGGTCATGGTTGAGGAGCTCGACCTTATCTACACTTGTCTTTCAAGGAGATGAGGGCCTTATGTAAAATTAAAAATGTACCAATGGGCCAGCATCCCCATACCCTTAACTCCAAGCAACAACCCATGGGAACCTAGAGGCCACACAGGTGGCTCAGGCACCAGTGAGGACATTGGGGACAACCCCAATGAGGAGGACAGCTTTTTAGCAAGGCTGGCCAAAAGATTAAAACTAGAGTCCAGACTTCTGGCTCTGGAAGAGATGGGTTTAGCACCCGTCAATGGTGGCAGCAATACAAATAACAAGGATAAAGAGCAATCTTATGATCCTAAAATCCCCAAAATTTGAAGAGGGTGATGACATCACCAAATGGTTCACAGCCTTTGAGCGGGCTTGTGACATGAGAAAGGTAAAGACACCTCTCTGGGGTCACTCCTATGGGAACTGTTCTCTGGTAACTGCAGAGATAGGCTTCTGACCCTCTCTGGGCCAGATGCAGGGTCCTATGTCCTCATGAAGAAAACTCTGATTGAGGGATTTGGACTCACCACTGAGTAGTGCAGGATTAGATTCAGGGGGGCTCACAAAACCCAAAAGCAGTCCTGGATTGATTTTGTAGACTACTCAGTAAAGACACTAGATGGTTGGTTAACTGGACACAACGTGTATAACTTTACTGGACTTTACAATTTGTTTATGACGGAACATATTTTAAGTAATTGTACAAATGAAAAGTTACATCAGCATTTGGTAGACCTAGCTCTAATTTTACCCCAAGAATTATTAGGAAATAAGGCAGACCACTGGGTCAAGACTAGGGTGACTAAGACAACCACTGGGGCTGACCAAAAGAAAGGGGTTACAAAACCTCCACAGGGGAAAGGTGGTAAGAATCTACAAGATAAAAAGTCTGAGTCTTCCAAAGGGCCCCAAAAACCTGCACAGGGGGATGGGTCCCAAACTACTCCCTATACTCCACAACCCTATAGGGGGAAGAACTTTGATACTTCAAAGGTCTGATGTAACAACTGTAAGAAGTTGGGACACTTAACTACAGACAAGTCTAGCCCTGGCAAAAATGTCCCTATTTCAACAAGTACAACTACTTCTGGTGTAGCAAGTCTACAGATGGGATCAACAGTGTGCCCAGAGCAAATCAGGTTGAACACTGAAGCAGTTCTAGTTTCAGAGGGGGAAGTTGAGTTTGACACTGTAGCTGGATGGCTACCCAACTTAAAGAAATACTTACAGTACCCTTGGATTATAGGACCTAGGATATCAGCTATGAGGGATACAGGTGCCAGTGTCACTGTGGTGAGAGACACATTGGTTTTCCCGGAGCAATATTTGATTGGGCATACTTACCTAGTCACCAATGCTGACAGTTTTACCACTAATCATGCAATGGCTATGGTGACATTAGACTGGGGGGGGGGGGGGGGGGATTACTGGCCTAAAACAGGTAGTGTTCTCTCCAAAGCTACCAGCTGCATGTCTGCTTGCAATGAACTGGAAACCTCAGCCTGGGCTGAGGTTGAACTAAAAACCCATGCAGCAATGCTGGATATCCCTGAATTGATGTGTGTAAAAACAAGAGCACAGAGAAAAAGGCAGGGTGAAAAAACAATGTTGCCTGAAAGTATGGTCCAACCTACAAAGAGAAAAGGTAAGAAGACTGGGGAACCAGCTTCTATACAGCAACCAGATCAGGACGTCTCTCCTCAGGGAAAGGACTTGGACACCCTATGAGCCTATGGAACTTGACCCGTACCAAGTTGAACTCTTAGGCCCAGGGGGACCCTCTAGGGAAAAGCTGTGCCAGGGTCAGCAAGACTGTCACACTTTTGAAATCCTGAAGCAGCAATCTGTTTCAGAAGCACAGGGAGATGTCAGTGGTACCCACCGAGTTTATTGGGCAGAGGGATTGCTGTACACTGAGGCAAGAAAACCCAATCCTGGAGCCACCGGGATAGTGGTAGTGCCACAGACGTACAGGGAGTTCCTCTTAACTTTAGCTCATGACATCCCCCTAGCTGGACATCTGGGACAAACCAAGACTTGGGAACGGCTAGTTAGCCACGTTTACTGGCCCCAGATGCACCAAAAGGTGAAGGAATTTCTCAGCTCCTGTGTTACCTGTCAATCCAGTGGCAAGACAGATGGCCACCCAAAGGCCGCCCTGATACCACTGCCTTTGGTGGGGATTCCCTTTGAAAGTGTTGAGTGTCAATTTAGATACCATATATAGGTTTCCCGATTTATGTCCTTATATAGACACAATTTGTATTGCCCATATTTAGGCATAGAAAAAATCCTACCCTTATTTAGGCATTATCCATGCTAACCAAATACAGGCATGGCCACCCACATCCTCCCATCCACGTCACAACGAGTTGTTGCAAATCCAGACTCTTAAGCCTTTAGGACTTCCCCTTGCTTGGATTATTAATTTCTCCAAGAGCTCATTTATTATGCATGAACATCTATTTCTTAGGGGTTCATTCATGATGTTCCTCTGCCCGACTTTTACGTCAATACTGACATTCCTAAATACCTACAAGGAATAAATATACCTTCACTTGCCATGGCAAACCACAGTACGGTCTAGCTGTATACTTGCACGGCACAGCTATGTGGCTCGCCACGGGAAGTTCGGAAGGAGATCAAGTCCCCACCTGATGCACTGACCAGGTGCTGTCATCCTCCTCGCAGAGAATCCAGATCCTCTGCGAGGTGTTAGAGATTGAGACCCAGAAAGAGTTTCCAACCTCTCTCATTCTAAGGTAAGGAGCAGACTAGAACCTAGAGGGACTTTTGGCGAATCTTGGCAACACCAATCCTAACTATAGCTAAACTAGACTATCGAAAAACAGCAACTACTTCTCACCTCGTACTACACTTAGGTTAAGTACACAGGGGTAGAAATAGCTAAAAGCACCAGATGAGTATTCACATTTTAGCCTGTGATATTTATGTGTGTATTTTTATGAATATATGTCATAGCTACAAACCATGCTATTGCAGTATTATTTTATCCTACTGCTAACGCTATACATATTAAACTTCACATTCTGTCTTACGATTGTAGCGGCTCATATCTCTTGCACGAGAAATAAGACTGTTCAATAAACCCCTTTTTATTGAAATGCCTATCTATTTCTGGGTAACTCTGTAGAAATGAAGCATGCACGATTGACTGAGTGAAATTGTTGTCTGTTGTTTCCGCGATTCTGAGACTGTTGCGATTCTAAAGGGAAACAAAGTTGTAATGTTTATGCTGTTGTCAGAAACAAATATCTTCTTGTTCATTCAAGAAGTTTCTAGTGACCTCTGAGGTAGCTGGCACACATAAGTAATTAAGTTTAATGTACTCGATAGAGACATTCTGACCTCAGTCCTATGTCAAAACTATAGTGTATATTATTCCAATGCACAGAGCCTATCAGGGATATAGGAAGTACACTACAAAAGGGAAGGTGTGGACCTATTGGGTCCACTTGAACCTCCCACAGCCTCAGGGAACAAATTAATTCTAGTGGTAGAGGATCATGCTACTAGGTACCCTGAACGAATTCCACTTATGACTACTACAGCTCCTGCAGTAGCCAAGGTCCTCATTGTTGTCTTCACCAGGGTAAGGTTTCCTAAGGAGGTGGTTTCAGACAGAGGTTCTAACTTCATGTCTGCTTACCTAAATTACATGTGGAAGGATGTGGAGTACAGTACAAGTTTAGTATACCATATCACCCACAAACCAATGGCCTTGTTGAGAGATTCAACAAGACATTGAAAGGCATGATCATGGGGCTCCCTGAAAAGCTCAAGAGGAGATGGGATATCTTTTTACCATGCCTGCTTTTTGCTTACAGAGAAGTGCCACAGAAGAGAGTAGGGATATAGAAACTACACTACTTGGTGAAAAGGTAGGCTTTTAAAAGCTGAATGGTGCAGCCTACATTTAAACTCTCTATATAAGCTAGTGGCAACAAAAAATAATTCTAAAATATGGTTCCTTCTCGCACACAGATAAAGAAACTTGAATGGACAACAAATAAACCATTGTCCAGGTACATTATTCAGTTTGCAGACTTAAAGAGGAAGCTAAAATTTCATAAAAGAATGTTAGTGATTTCTTATTTAAACATATGTTTTTTCGTTCATCCTAATTTTAGAAACCTACATTGCTGCCAAAATTCAAGAGCCCTGATTAGAGTCTGCATATTAAATATCAGAGACTTGAAACACGTTGGATTTATTAGGATTCATGATATGAACATGGAGGAATTATGAATTAAGTTTTTGTCTATATTTAGAGGAGAAGCCCCATGTATTAGGCACTACTGTTTTCCCCGTGTTTTCCTATTCTTTCATAATTGAAATAGAATATTTATGAAATAATATCAATATTCCTCTCCACCGCATTTCGAACATACACCACGCGGTGAGGCTCTGGAACTTCTCTTAGCTACTTTTAACCTTTATGAATCATGTAGTTGCCCTACAGGCCCGAGGTTACCGACATATGTGGGCAATGACTCAGGCACAATTATAGATTATATCTTTTTATCTTCAAGTATTCTGCCTGAAGTTATTAATTATAAGGTAGAAACTACAGTTTTTAGCGATCACAACCCCGTGATTTTAGAGATTATAGCTCAGGGAGTCTTGGGAAAAAGGAAGATCGACGCTTTATGCGCGACAGAATTAGTTTAGAGAGATCAGAATCGGAGGTTGAAATGGGACCAAGTAACCTCAATCACCTTCTTACAGGAAACCTTGGCTAAAGTTGAGGGGGAGGTCGCCATTTGTCTGGATAATAAGAACTCTGGTGCCACTATGATCGAGGCTTTCAATGTTATTTGCCGCCGGGTCAATTTAGACCTGACTGTAAAGGCAAAGCCAAATAAGTTTAGGGGCCCCAGATGGTTCGACTCAAACTGCTCCAAGGCCCACTCAATCCTCCTAAAAGCTCTAAAAAATAAACCCAGAGACAGAGAGATGATAGCGTCATTGAGGAAACAATACAATCAAGCTATCAGGGTGAGGAAATCTGAGATAAAAAACGAGGCCTGGAGTGATTTGTTATTGCCTGAAACACAGAGAGATAGTGCCAAATTTTGGGCAATTATAAATCATCCATACTTCGCGGGATTAGACAATCAAAGAGCAGATTGCATTATACCAGATGAAAAGTGGGTGACACATTTCAGTAACATCTATAGTTGTACTAATACTACCTCAGAATGTGAAATGCCACTCACACAACCGACAATTTCCATCTCCCCTTTTAGCCAAGACGAGGTGAAAAAAGCAATTAACGATACACTCTGTAAAAAGGCACCGGGGCCCGATGGGGTTCCCGCAGACTTTTTTAAGAGTGCTCCTGAAATAAGCACCAAGATTCTCACTAATATTTTTAACGCCACAAGGGATCTCGTTTTTCCCACTAGCTGGGCCAGGTCGACGATAGTACCAATTTTTAAAAAAGGACAGAGGACAGACCCGGCCTGTTATAGGCCAATTTCACTTATCGATTCTAGTGTCAAAATCTTGGGAAGAGTCCTTTTAGGAAGACTGACCCAGATTTTAGAAAGGAAGGGTGTCCTATCCAACGCACAATATGGCTTTAGAGCCAAAAGAGGAACCTTAGATCACTGCCTAAATCTAGAACTAATTTTAAACAAATATGTAATCGCCAAGGGGGGTTCCTTGTACATGGCCTTTATGGACCTCTCATCAGCTTTTGACCTGGTCAACAGGGCAAAGCTGTGGAGGATCCTTCTGGCCATGGGCTTCGACCCCCCATTGGTTGGATACCTAGCTTAGCTACATAAGGACCTCATGACCTCGGTCAGAGTAACTAGGGAAGGAAGATGCACATGTCACTTTAAGTCAGAGAGGGGGGTTAGCAAGGGTGTATCCTTGCCCCCTTCCTCTTTACTCTTTATATAAATGATCTGGAGGCAGTCATGACAACATCCCATATTGACATTCCGCGTGCAGGTGAGACAAAGATACCTGTCCTCTTGTACGCGGACGATGCAGTTCTTCTGGCGCGCTCCGGAGTGGCGTTAAATAAACTCCTTTCATCTTTTGGAGATTTTATGTCCTCGTTGGATATGAAAATCAACACAGAGAAATCTCATGTCATGATTTCTGGAGCCGCAGGCAGGAAAAGAAAGTCGAAAACATTTTTCTGTGCTGGGAAAGAGGTCAGGAGAGTCCCTTCTTTTCCATATCTAGGGGTGACCTTCGACGAAAAGGGCACCTGGGGCCCCCAGCATTCCGTTGAGGTTGTGGTCCTGCCCCAGGCAGTAGAGGCACACGCGGTGTGGGTCCATCACCGACGTCATACGGTGACAGTCTCCCCAGTTCTTAAACCCGGGCATTCCTACGACACCAGGAGTCGATCAACTTGAAAAGATGAGGTAAAAGACCTAAAAAAACTCAGTCAAAAAGTGACTGGGGGTGCTTGCTCTTCCCGGATCTGCACTTGCTGGCGCAGAAAAAGAAAGAACTGACATCAGCGCGCCTGGGCGCGTATAGGTAGCTCCGATGTCATCATCCTGGCGCTAACGACGTCAATGGCGCCAACAAAGCACGCGGAGCCGCACGAAGACACCTACCGAAGTGAAGGGGTACTGCTGACGAAAAACTTTCCGGATCCAGTCTGACACCTAGGGGGAAATTCTAAGGTAAGGAATCTATCACTATGTGTTTCTTTCAGATACTGCCTTACTGCTTAACCAAGCTACCACTTTAGAGAGTAAGGTTCTATCTAACTTTAACCTCTGCCAAACCGCTGGAGACTCTTGGACTCTATACACACTCTACCTCACTTTGGTTCAGTATATATAGAGCCAGTTTCTTACATTGGTGGATCAGCGGTGGGATACAGAACTTGCATTTGTTGGACTACCTGGTTACCACTTAATCACACGACAGAACTCTTAAATTGCCTTTAGAATTCTAATATTTTTCAAATTGGCATTTTTTTTTCAAACAACTAAAAGTCTTGTGAGGGCCTTGCTTAACCCCTTCCATGCTCATGATGAGCTCAGCTCGTCATGCAGTACAACGGCTTGTGTGCTCATGACGAGCTGAGCTCGTCATGAACCATGGGATTCAAAGGCTCTCAGCACAGAGGGAGAATTGCTGTAGCATTGATGTGGTTAAGTCCTTTTAGAAAATTAGAAAATAAAAGTCACCATAGGCAAGGGTAGAGGGGCTAGAACTTTTTGTTAGAATGTCTCAAAACAGAACCCAGCTATTAGTGAAGATAACCCTAACATGCAGGTCATGGTTGAGGAGCTCGACCTTATCTACACTTGTCTTTCAAGGAGATGAGGGCCTTATGTAAAATTAAAAATGTACCAATGGGCCAGCATCCCCATACCCTTAACTCCAAGCAACAACCCATGGGAACCTAGAGGCCACACAGGTGGCTCAGGCACCAGTGAGGACATTGGGGACAACCCCAATGAGGAGGACAGCTTTTTAGCAAGGCTGGCCAAAAGATTGGAACTAGAGTCCAGACTCCTGGCTCTGGAAGAGATGGGTTTAGCACCCGTCAATGGTGGCAGCAATACAAATAACAAGGATAAAGAGCAATCTTATGATCCTAAAATCCCCAAAATTTGAAGAGGGTGATGACATCACCAAATGGTTCACAGTCTTTGAGCGCGCTTGTGACATGAGAGAGGTAAAGACACCTCTCTGGGGTCACTCCTATGGGAACTGTTCTCTGGTAACTGCAGAGATAGGCGTCTGACCCTCTCTGGGCCAGATGCAGGGTCCTATGTCCTCATGAAGAAAACTCTGATTGAGGGATTTGGACTCACCACTGAGTAGTGCAGGATTAGATTCAGGGGGGCTCACAAAACCCAAAAGCAGTCCTGGATTGATTTTGTAGACTACTCAGTAAAGACACTAGATGGTTGGTTAACTGGACACAACGTGTATAACTTTACTGGACTTTACAATTTGTTTATGACGGAACATATTTTAAGTAATTGTACAAATGAAAAGTTACATCAGCATTTGGTAGACCTAGCTCTAATTTTACCCCAAGAATTAGGAAATAAGGCAGACCACTGGGTCAAGACTAGGGTGACTAAGACAACCAATGGGGCTGACCAAAAGAAAGGGGTTACAAAACCTCCACAGGGGAAAGGTGGTAAGAATCTACAAGATAAAAAGTCTGAGTCTTCCAAAGGGCCCCAAAAACCTGCACATGGGGATGGGTCCCAAACTACTCCCTATACTCCACAACCCTATAGGGGGAAGAACTTTGATACTTCAAAGGTCTGATGTAACAACTGTAAGAAGTTGTGACACTTAACTACAGACAAGTCTTGCCCTGGCAAAAATGTCCCTATTTCAACAAGTACAACTACTTTTGGTGTAACAAGTCTACAGATGGGATCAACAGTGTGCCCAGAGCAAATCAGGTTGCACACTGAAGCAGTTCTAGTTTCAGAGGGGGAAGTTGAGTTTGACACTGTATCTGGATGGCTACCCAACTTAAAGAAATACTTACAGTACCCTTGGATTATAGGACCTAGGATATCAGCTATGAGGGATACAGGTGCCAGTGTCACTGTGGTGAGAGACACATTGGTTTTCCCGGAGCAATATTTGATTGGGCATACTTACCTAGTCAAATCAAATCAAATCAAAATTAACTTTATTCGGATTTCAATATGAAAACCACAAAAGTACAAATTTATACTATAAAAACACTGATAAAAAATAGATACATTTAAAAGGTACATGATATGGATTAAAAATTAGTTCACTGTATTCTGTGCAAAAATGCATTTACTAGAAGCCATTTTTTGATGGGTTCACGGGATGTTTATAAGTTCGTGCGGTGTTTAAGGCACACTTTAAGATAATGCGCCACGGATCTTGAAACTAGTAGATTGTCCAAATGCTGCATTGCCAGAAATGCTGGGCGACATCTTCTGATCTTCATTGCTTTTAGGATAGGTAGGACCCATCTCTTCCGGAATGGTGTGTAAAAGGTACAGAAAAAGAGGACATGGATTGTGGACTGTGGAGAGGTGGAGTCACAGGGGCATGGTGTTCTAGAGTATGTCCAGTTGTTTTGGGTGGGAAACGAGACCATGATGTGGAAAAGATTAAACCTAAAACGGGTTAACAGTAGCTTTTCAAAGTGTGTCAGGTCTTCCTGTAGATATGTTTGCATAGACGGAACAGATTGTATCATGAGGCTATGTTGAACTGCTGGTTTGCCTATTTCTGACATCAGTCTTAGTTGGTTTAAGTGGGACAGACATATCTTTTTTAGTTCCTTTTTTGCTATGTCTGTGACTGACTGTGGGTCGTTGAAGAACCTCTGTAAACCAATATCTGTGAGGAAGGTTTTTACATACTGAAGCCACCTAATCTTTTCCATGTGTTCTAAGTCCATACAGTCCTCAATAATTGCCCTTGTGAGTGTACATTCTTCCGTTGCCCATATTCTTCGCCATAGCATTATGGGTTGGATCTTGATCAGATCTGAAATATATTCTAAACCTAGTTCCAGATGGCATCCAAGGGTGGTCGTGCTCTTGGGAACTGCTAGTAAGAATTTGAGGAAGGTATTTTCAACCTTTTGGATTTCCTCGGCGTTTGCCATTCCCCAAACTCCTGCACCGAAGATAGCCGTGGTGATGCACTTTGCATTATAGATCTTTAGCATCTCCGCCAGGGGTTTTTTCCCTAGACGGAGTGAGAAGGCTTTTAGGGCGCCGACTGTTCGTATGAGCGATAACTTGCGGGAATTAATTGCATCTTTCCATTTGAACTCCTCATCAATGGTAATTCCGAGGTATGGGTAGGTTTTTGTTGTTTCGAGTGGTGTGTTATCTACCAAAATTGTTTTCATCTTTTTCCTCTTACTGCCGACATGCATCACGAAAGTTTTCTTTATATTTACTTTCAGATTGAGGTTGGTCATGAAGGTACAGTAGTGATTTACGGCTTTTTGCAGCTGAATTGGAGTTCGGGCAAGGATCACCGCGTCGTCTGCGTATAGCAGTGCTGGAATTGGTCGCCGTCCTGCTGTTGGAAAGTCTTTTGTGCCTTGTAGCATTGCTGTCTCTAGACCGTTGGTGTACAGTGTGAATAAGAAGGGGGCCAGTACACACCCCTGCCTGACCCCCTTCCGTATTGGAAAGCTGTCTGTGAGATGTCCCTCCAGCCCGTATCTTACCTTGCCTGTGGCGTCAGAGTACAACTCTCGTAAAAAATCTATGATTGAGGGGTCGATCCCCATGTCCTGCATTATTAGCCATAGTTTTGTATGTACCACACAGTCAAACGCTGCCGTAAGGTCAACGTAGACTAGGTGGAGACTGGTTTTTTTGACACATGTGTACTTTGCGGCCAGTAGAGTTAGGTTCAGAACTTGGTCCACGGTGCTCAGGCCGGCCCTGAACCCGTACTGAAGATCTGAGAGGACCCCGTGTTCCTGGGACCATTCCTGTAGACGATTAAGGAGAATCCTTCCTGCCATCTTACCCACGGAATCCAGTAGTGAGATGGGTCGGTAACAGGAAGGACTGTCTCTGTTACCTTTTTTGAAGATGGGAATTAGGATTGATGTTGACCAAGATTTAGGGAGGGTGGTTTCTTTAGCTGCGTTCAGTACTTTTGTTAAAAGTGGGGACCAGAGATCAGGGAGAAATTTATAGAGGTCCATTGGAACGGAGTCTGGGCCTGGCGCTTTACCATTTTTTGCTGAATTAATGGCTTTCTGTGTCTCGTTGATGGTAAAGTGTATATCTAGTGGATATTTCACCGATGGGAGCGCTGGTCCTGTGGGTAGAACTTCAGTTCTTGCCTCTCCGAAGACTTCTGAAAAGTACACCACCCAATCTTTCGCGTTAATTGCTACTTCTAGAGATGGACCCTCCTTATTCCCCGTCAAAAAAGGAGTCTTGATTATTCTCCAAAATGCTATGTTGTCTTTTTGCAAGCTACTATTTATTAGCTGAGTCCAGAGATTGTGTTGAATCTCTTTTTTTCGTTCTTTAAGTGCTTGCGCGTAGCTTTTCCGTAGATTGGCTATCTCTTCCCTGTTTCGTTCTTTCTTTGCTAAGGCTTTCTTTAGGGTAGAGTAGGCTTTTGTGCACTTGGTGTTAAACCATCCTTTTTGGGTGTTGTTTTGTTTTCTGGGCTTGGTTAGTTCGTTTCCTATTGTTTTCACTATTCTGTCATAGTCAGTCAGGATTTCGTCAGCACCTGCTAAAGGATTTAAGCAGCTTTCGATGTATGGCCTGCATTTATCCACTATTCTTTTGGTGATAAGTTCCTGGTCTAGGGTGTCCCATTTTAAGGTAAAGCCATTTGTTCTGTTTAGCGTAAGATTGTCTTGTAATAGTAAAGGGTACTTACCTAGTCACCAATGCTGACAGTTTTACCACTAATCATGCAATGGCTATGGTGACATTAGACTGGGGGGGGGGGGGGGTTACTGGCCTAAAATAGGTAGTGTTCTGTCCAAAGCTACCAGCTGCATGTCTGCTTGCAATGAACTGGAAACCTCAGCCTGGGCTGAGGTTGAACTAAAAACCCATGCAGTAATGCTGGATATCCATGAATTGGTGTGTGTAAAAACAAGAGCACAGAGAAAAAGGCAGGGTGAAAAAACAGTGTTGCCTGAAAGTATGGTCCAACCTACAAAGAGAAAAGGTAAGAAGACTGGGGAACCAGCTTCTATACAGCAACCAGATCAGGACGTCTCTCCTCAGGGAAAGGACTTGGACACCCCAGAGGGAACTGAGCCTATGGAACTTGACCCGTACCAAGTTGAACTCTTAGGCCCAGGGGGACCCTCTAGGGAAAAGCTGTGCCAGGGTCAGCAAGACTGTCACACTTTTGAAATCCTGAGGCAGCAATCTGTTTCAGAAGCAAACGGAGATGTCAGTGGTACCCACCGAGTTTATTGGGCAGAGGGATTGCTGTACACTGAGGCAAGAAAACCCAATCCTGGAGCCACCGGGATAGTGGTAGTGCCACAGACGTACAGGGAGTTGCTCTTAACTTTAGCTCATGACATCCCCCTAGCTGGACATCTGGGACAAACCAAGACTTGGGAACGGCTAGTTAGCCACGTTTACTGGCCCCAGGTGCACCAAAAGGTGAAGGAATTTCTCAGCTCCTGTGTTACCTGTCAATCCAGTGGCAAGACAGATGGCCACCCAAAGGCCGCCCTGATACCACTGCCTTTGGTGGGGATTCCCTTTGAAAGTGTTGAGTGTCAATTTAGATACCATATATAGGTTTCCCGATTTATGTCCTTAAATAGACACAATTTGTATTGCCCATATTTAGGCATAGAAAAAATCCTACCCTTATTTAGGCATTATCCATGCTAACCAAATACAGGCATGGCCACCTACATCCTCCCCTCCACGTCACAACGAGGTGTTGGAAATCCAGACTCTTAAGCCTTTAGGACTTCCCCTTGCTTGGGTTATTAATTTCTCCAAGAGCTCATTTATTATGCATGGACATCTATTTCTTAGGGGTTCATTCTTGATGTTCCTCTGCCCGACTTTTACGTCAATACTGACATTCCTAAATACCTACAAGGAATAAATATACCTTCACTTGCCATGGCAAACCACAGTACGGTCCAGCTGTATACTTGCACGGCACAGCTATGTGGCTCGCCACGGGAAGTTCGGAAGGAGATCAAGTCCCCACCTGATGCACTGACTGGACGCTGTCATCCTCCTCGCAGAGAATCCAGATCCTGTGCGAGGTGTTAGAGATTGAGACCCAGAAAGAGTTTCCAACCTCTCTCATTCTAAGGTAAGGAGCAGACTAGAACCTAGAGGGACTTTTGGCGAATCTTGGCAACGCCAATGCTAACTATAGCTAAACTAGACTATAGAAAAACAGCAACTACTTCTCACCTCGTACTACACTTAGGTTAAGTACACAGGGGTAGAAATAGCTAAAAGCACCAGATGAGTATTCACATTTTAGCCTGTGATATTTATGTGTGTATTTTTATGAATATATGTCATAGCTACAAACCATGCTATTGCAGTATTATTTTATCCTACTGCTAACGCTATACATATTAAACTTCACATTCTGTCTTACGATTGTAGCGGCTCATATCTCTTGCACGAGAAATAAGACTGTTCAATAAACCCCTTTTTATTGAAATGCCTATCTATTTCTGGGTAACTCTGTAGAAATGAAGCATGCACGATTGACTGAGTGAAATTGTTGTCTGTTGTTTCCGCGATTCTGAGACTGTTGCGATTCTAAAGGGAAACAAAGTTGTAATGTTTATGCTGTTGTCAGAAACAAATATCTTCTTGTTCATTCAAGAAGTTTCTAGTGACCTCTGAGGTAGCTGGCACACATAAGTAATTAAGTTTAATGTACTCGATAGAGACATTCTGACCTCAGTCCTATGTCAAAACTATAGTGTATATTATTCCAATGCACAGAGCCTATCAGGGATATAGGAAGTACACTACAAAAGGGAAGGTGTGGACCTATTGGGTCCACTTGAACCTCCCACAGCCTCAGGGAACAAATTAATTCTAGTGGTAGAGGATCATGCTACTAGGTATCCTGAACGAATTCCACTTAGGACTACTACAGCTCCTGCAGTAGCCAAGGTCCTCATTGTTGTCTTCACCAGGGTAAGGTTTCCTAAGGAGGTGGTTTCAGACAGAGGTTCTAACTTCATGTCTGCTTACCTAAATTACATGTGGAAGGGTGTGGAGTGCAGTACAAGTTTAGTATACCATATCACCCACAAACCAATGGCCTTGTTGAGAGATTCAACAAGACATTGAAAGGCATGATCATGGGGCTCCCTGAAAAGCTCAAGAGGAGATGGGATATCTTTTTACCATGCCTGCTTTTTGCTTACAGAGAAGTGCCACAGAAGAGAGTAGGGATATAGAAACTACACTACTTGGTGAAAAGGTAGGCTTTTAAAAGCTGAATGGTGCAGCCTACATTTAAACTCTCTATATAAGCTAGTGGCAACAAAAAATAATTCTAAAATATGGTTCCTTCTCGCACACAGATAAAGAAACTTGAATGGACAACAAATAAACCATTGTCCAGGTACATTATTCAGTTTGCAGACTTAAAGAGGAAGCTAAAATTTCATAAAAGAATGTTAGTGATTTCTTATTTAAACATATGTTTTTTCGTTCATCCTAATTTTAGAAACCTACATTGCTGCTAAAATTCAAGAGCCCTGATTAGAGTCTGCATATTAAATATCAGAGACTTGAAACACGTTGGATTTATTAGGATTCATGATATGAACATGGAGGAATTATGAATTAAGTTTTTGTCTATATTTAGAGGAGAAGCCCCATGTATTAGGCACTAATGTTTTCCCCGTGTTTTCCTATTCTTTCATAATTGAAATAGAATATTTATGAAATAATATCAATATTCCTCTCCACCGCATTTCGAACATACACCACGCGGTGAGGCTCTGGAACTTCTCTTAGCTACTTTTAACCTTTATGAATCATGTAGTTGCCCTACAGGCCCGAGGTTACCGACATATGTGGGCAATGACTCAGGCACAATTATAGATTATATCTTTTTATCTTCAAGTATTCTGCCTGAAGTTATTAATTATAAGGTAGAAACTACAGTTTTTAGCGATCACAACCCCGTGATTTTAGAGATTATAGCTCAGGGAGTCTTGGGAAAAAGGAAGATCGACGCTTTATGCGCGACAGAATTAGTTTAGAGAGATCAGAATCGGAGGTTGAAATGGGACCAAGTAACCTCAATCACCTTCTTACAGGAAACCTTGGCTAAAGTTGAGGGGGAGGTCGCCATTTGTCTGGATAATAAGAACTCTGGTGCCACTATGATCGAGGCTTTCAATGTTATTTGCCGCCGGGTCAATTTAGACCTGACTGTAAAGGCAAAGCCAAATAAGTTTAGGGGCCCCAGATGGTTCGACTCAAACTGCTCCAAGGCCCACTCAATCCTCCTAAAAGCTCTAAAAAATAAACCCAGAGACAGAGAGATGATAGCGTCATTGAGGAAACAATACAATCAAGCTATCAGGGTGAGGAAATCTGAGATAAAAAACGAGGCCTGGAGTGATTTGTTATTGCCTGAAACACAGAGAGATAGTGCCAAATTTTGGGCAATTATAAATCATCCATACTTCGCGGGATTAGACAATCAAAGAGCAGATTGCATTATACCAGATGAAAAGTGGGTGACACATTTCAGTAACATCTATAGTTGTACTAATACTACCTCAGAATGTGAAATGCCACTCATACAACCGACAATTTCCATCTCCCCTTTTAGCCAAGACGAGGTGAAAAAAGCAATTAACGATACACTCTGTAAAAAGGCACCGGGGCCCAATGGGGTTCCCGCAGACTTTTTTAAGAGTGCTCCTGAAATAAGCACCAAGATTCTCACTAATATTTTTAACGCCACAAGGGATCTCGTTTTTCCCACTAGCTGGGCCAGGTCGACGATAGTACCAATTTTTAAAAAAGGACAGAGGACAGACCCGGCCTGTTATAGGCCAATTTCACTTATCGATTCTAGTGTCAAAATCTTGGGAAGAGTCCTTTTAGGAAGACTGACCCAGATTTTAGAAAGGAAGGGTGTCCTATCCAACGCACAATATGGCTTTAGAGCCAAAAGAGGAACCTTAGATCAGTGCCTAAATCTAGAACTAATTTTAAACAAATATGTAATCGCCAAGGGGGGTTCCCTGTACATGGCCTTTATGGACCTCTCATCAGCTTTTGACCTGGTCAACAGGGCAAAGCTGTGGAGGATCCTTCTGGCCATGGGCTTCGACCCCCCATTGGTTGGATACCTAGCTTAGCTACATAAGGACCTCATGACCTCGGTCAGAGTAACTAGGGAAGGAAGATGCACATGTCACTTTAAGTCAGAGAGGGGGGTTAGGCAAGGGTGTATCCTTGACCCCTTCCTCTTTACTCTTTATATAAATGATCTGGAGGCAGTCTTGACAACATCCCATATTGACATTCCGCATGCAGGTGAGACAAAGATACCTGTCCTCTTGTACGCAGACGATGCAGTTCTTCTGGCACGCTCCGGAGTGGCGTTAAATAAACTCCTTTCATCTTTTGGAGATTTTATGTCCTCGTTGGATATGAAAATCAACACAGAGAAATCTCAAGTCATGATTTCTGGAGCCGCAGGCAGGAAAAGAAAGTCGAAAAATTTTTCTGTGCTGGGAAAGAGGTCAGGAGAGTCCCTTCTTTTCCATATCTAGGGGTGACCTTCGACGAAAAGGGCACCTGGGGCCCCCAGCATTCCGTTGAGGTTGTGGTCCTGCCCCAGGCAGTAGGGGCACACGCGGTGTGGGTCCATCACCGACGTCATACGGTGACAGTCTCCCCAGTTCTTGAACCCGGGCATTCCTACGACACCAGGAGTCGATCAACTTGAAAAGATGAGGTAAAAGACCTAAAAAAACTCAGTCAAAAAGTGACTGGGGGTGCTTGCTCTTCCCGGATCTGCACTTGCTGGCGCAGAAAAAGAAAGAACTGACATCAGCGCGCCTGGGCGCGTATAGGTAGCTCCGATGTCATCATCCTGGCGCCAACGACGTCAATGGCGCCAACAACGCACGCGGAGCCGCACGAAGACACCTACTGAAGTGAAGGGGTACTGCTGATGAAAAACTTTCCGGATCCAGTCTGACACCTAGGGGGAAATTCTAAGGTAAGGAATCTATCACTATGTGTTTCTTTCAGATACTGCCTTACTGCTTAACCAAGCTACCACTTTAGAGAGATAAGGTTCTATCTAACTTTAACCTCTGCCAAACCGCTGGAGACTCTTGGACTCTATACACACTCTACCTCACTTTGGTTCAGTATATATAGAGCCAGTTTCTTACATTGGTGGATCAGCGGTGGGATACAGAACTTGCATTTGTTGGACTACCTGGTTACCACTTAATCACACGACAGAACTCTTAAATTGCCTTTAGAATTCTAATATTTTTCAAATTGGCATTTTTTTTTCAAACAACTAAAAGTCTTGTGAGGGCCTTGCTTAACCCCTTCCATGCTCATGACGAGCTCAGCTCCTCATGCAGTACACTGCTTGTGTGCTCATGACGAGCTGAGCTCGTCATGAACCATGGGATTCAAAGGCTCTCAGCACAGAGGGAGAATTGCTGTAGCATTGATGTGGTTAAGTCCTTTTAGAAAATTAGAAAATAAAAGTCACCATAGGCAAGGGTAGAGGGGCTAGAACTTTTTGTTAGAATGTCTCAAAACAGAACCCAGCTATTAGTGAAGATAACCCTAACATGCAGGTCATGGTTGAGGAGCTCGACCTTATCTACACTTGTCTTTCAAGGAGATGAGGGCCTTATGTAAAATTAAAAATGTACCAATGGGCCAGCATCCCCATACCCTTAACTCCAAGCAACAACCCATGAGAACCTAGAGGCCACACAGGTGGCTCAGGCACCAGTGAGGACATTGGGGACAACCCCAATGAGGAGGACAGCTTTTTAGCAAGGCTGGCCAAAAGATTGGAACTAGAGTCCAGACTCCTGGCTCTGGAAGAGATGGGTTTAGCACCCGTCAATGGTGGCAGCAATACAAATAACAAGGATAAAGAGCAATCGTATGATCCTAAAATCCCCAAAATTTGAAGAGGGTGATGACATCACCAAATGGTTCACAGCCTTTGAGCGGGCTTGTGACATGAGAAAGGTAAAGACACCTCTCTGGGGTCACTCCTATGGGAACTGTTCTCTGATAACTGCAGAGATAGGCGTCTGACCCTCTCTGGGCCAGATGCAGGGTCCTATGTCCTCATGAAGAAAACTCTGATTGAGGGATTTGGACTCACCACTGAGTAGTGCAGGATTAGATTCAGGGGGGCTCACAAAACCCAAAAGCAGTCCTGGATTGATTTTGTAGACTACTTAGTAAAGACACTAGATGGTTGGTTAACTGGACACAACGTGTATAACTTTACTGGACTTTACAATTTGTTTATGACGGAACATATTTTAAGTAATTGTACAAATGAAAAGTTACATCAGCATTTGGTAGACCTAGCTCTAATTTTACCCCAAGAATTAGGAAATAAGGCAGACCACTGGGTCAAGACTAGGGTGACTAAGACAACCAATGGGGCTGACCAAAAGAAAGGGGTTACAAAACCAACACAGGGGAAAGGTGGTAAGAATCTACAAGATAAAAAGTCTGAGTCTTCCAAAGGGCCCCAAAAACCTGCACATGGGGATGGGTCCCAAACTACTCCCTATACTCCACAACCCTATAGGGGGAAGAACTTTGATACTTCAAAGGTCTGATGTAACAACTGTAAGAAGTTGGGACACTTAACTACAGACAAGTCTTGCCCTGGCAAAAATGTCCCTATTTCAACAAGTACAACTACTTTTGGTGTAACAAGTCTACAGATGGGATCAACAGTGTGCCCAGAGCAAATCAGGTTGCACACTGAAGCAGTTCTAGTTTCAGAGCGGGAAGTTGAGTTTGACACTGTATCTGGATGGCTACCCAACTTAAAGAAATACTTACAGTACCCTTGGATTATAGGACCTAGGATATCAGCTATGAGGGATACAGGTGCCAGTGTCACTGTGGTGAGAGACACATTGGTTTTCCCGGCGCAATATTTGATTGGGCATACTTACCTAGTCACCAATGCTGACAGTTTTACCACTAATCATGCAATGGCTATGGTGACATTAGACTGGGGGGGGGGTTACTGGCCTAAAACAGGTAGTGTTCTCTCCAAAGCTACCAGCTGCATGTCTGCTTGCAATGAACTGGAAACCTCAGCCTGGGCTGAGGTTGAACTAAAAACCCATGCAGCAATGCTGGATATCCCTGAATTGGTGTGTGTAAAAACAAGAGCACAGAGAAAAAGGCAGGGTGAAAAAACAGTGTTGCCTGAAAGTATGGTCCAACCTACAAAGAGAAAAGGTAAGAAGACTGGGGAACCAGCTTCTACACAGCAACCAGATCAGGACGTCTCTCCTCAGGGAAAGGACTTGGACACCCCAGAGGGAACTGAGCCTATGGAACTTGACCCGTACCAAGTTGAACTCTTAGGCCCAGGGGGACCCTCTAGGGAAAAGCTGTGCCAGGGTCAGCAAGACTGTCACACTTTTGAAATCCTGAGGCAGCAATCTGTTTCAGAAGCAAAGGGAGATGTCAGTGGTACCCACCGAGTTTATTGGGCAGAGGGATTGCTGTACACTGAGGCAAGAAAACCCAATCCTGGAGCCACCGGGATAGTGGTAGTGCCACAGACGTACAGGGAGTTCCTCTTAACTTTAGCTCATGACATACCCCTAGCTGGACATCTGGGACAAACCAAGACTTGGGAACGGCTAGTTAGCCACGTTTACTGGCCCCAGATGCACCAAAAGGTGAAGGAATTTCTCAGCTCCTGTGTTACCTGTCAATCCAGTGGCAAGACAGATGGCCACCCAAAGGCCGCCCTGATACCACTGCCTTTGGTGGGGATTCCCTTTGAAAGTGTTGAGTGTCAATTTAGATACCATATATAGGTTTCCCGATTTATGTCCTTATATAGACACAATTTGTATTGCCCATATTTAGGCATAGAAAAAATCCTACCCTTATTTAGGCATTATCCATGCTAACCAAATACAGGCATGGCCACCTACATCCTCCCCTCCACGTCACAACGAGGTGTTGGAAATCCAGACTCTTAAGCCTTTAGGACTTCCCCTTGCTTGGATTATTAATTTCTCCAAGAGCTCATTTATTATGCATGAACATCTATTTCTTAGGGGTTCATTCTTGATGTTCCTCTGCCCGACTTTTACGTCAATACTGACATTCCTAAATACCTACAAGGAATAAATATACCTTCACTTGCCATGGCAAACCACAGTACGGTCCAGCTGTATACTTGCACGGCACAGCTATGTGGCTCGCCACGGGAAGTTCGGAAGGAGATCAAGTCCCCACCTGATGCACTGACCGGACGCTGTCATCCTCCTCGCAGAGAATCCAGATCCTGTGCGAGGTGTTAGAGATTGAGACCCAGAAAGAGTTTCCAACCTCTCTCATTCTAAGGTAAGGAGCAGACTAGAACCTAGAGGGACTTTTGGCGAATCTTGGCAACACCAATCCTAACTATAGCTAAACTAGACTATAGAAAAACAGCAACTACTTCTCACCTCGTACTGCACTTAGGTCAAGTACACAGGGGTAGAAATAGCTAAAAGCACCAGATGAGTATTCACATTTTAGCCTGTGATATTTATGTGTGTATTTTTATGAATATATGTCATAGCTACAAACCATGCTATTGCAGTATTATTTTATCCTACTGCTAACGCTATACATATTAAACTTCACATTCTGTCTTACGATTGTAGCGGCTCATATCTCTTGCACGAGAAATAAGACTGTTCAATAAACCCCTTTTTATTGAAATGCCTATCTATTTCTGGGTAACTCTGTAGAAATGAAGCATGCACGATTGACTGAGTGAAATTGTTGTCTGTTGTTTCCGCGATTCTGAGACTGTTGCGATTCTAAAGGGAAACAAAGTTGTAATGCTTATGCTGTTGTCAGAAACAAATATCTTCTTGTTCATTCAAGAAGTTTCTAGTGACCTCTGAGTTAGCTGGCACACATAAGTAATTAAGTTTAATGTACTCGATAGAGACATTCTGACCTCAGTCCTATGTCAAAACTATAGTGTATATTATTCCAATGCACAGAGCCTATCAGGGATATAGGAAGTACACTACAAAAGGGAAGGTGTGGACCTAGTGGGTCCACTTGAACCTCCCACAGCCTCAGGGAACAAATTAATTCTAGTGGTAGAGGATCATGCTACTAGGTACCCTGAACGAATTCCACTTAGGACTACTACAGCTCCTGCAGTAGCCAAGGTCCTCATTGTTGTCTTCACCAGGGTAAGGTTTCCTAAGGAGGTGGTTTCAGACAGAGGTTCTAACTTCATGTCTGCTTACCTAAAACACATGTGGAAGGGTGTGGAGTGCAGTACAAGTTTAGTATTCCATATCACCCACAAACCAATGGCCTTGTTGAGAGATTCAACAAGACATTGAAAGGCATGATCATGGGGCTCCCTGAAAAGCTCAAGAGGAGATGGGATATCTTTTTACCATGCCTGCTTTTTGCTTACAGAGAAGTGCCACAGAAGAGAGTAGGGATATAGAAACTACACTACTTGGTGAAAAGGTAGGCTTTTAAAAGCTGAATGGTGCAGCCTACATTTAAACTCTCTATATAAGCTAGTGGCAACAAAAAAAAATTCTAAAATATGGTTCCTTCTCGCACACAGATAAAGAAACTTGAATGGACAACAAATAAACCATTGTCCAGGTACAATATTCAGTTTGCAGACTTAAAGAGGAAGCTAAAATTTCATAAAAGAATGTTAGTGATTTCTTATTTAAACATATGTTTTTTCGTTCATCCTAATATTAGAAACCTACATTGCTGCCAAAATTCAAGAGCCCTGATTAGAGTCTGCATATTAAATATCAGAGACTTGAAACACGTTGGATTTATTAGGATTCATGATATGAACATGGAGGAATTATGAATTAGGTTTTTGTCTATATTTAGAGGAGAAGCCCAATGTATTAGGCACTAATATTTTCCCCGTGTTTTCCTATTCTTTCATAATTGAAATAGAATATTTATGAAATAATATCAATATTCCTCTCCACCGCATTTCAAACATACACCACGCGGTGAGGCTCTGGAACTTCTCTTAGCTACTTTTAACCTTTATGAATCATGTAGTTGCCCTACAGGCCCGAGGTTACCAACATATGTGGGCAATGACTCAGGCACAATTATAGATTATATCTTTTTATCTTCAAGTATTCTGCCTGAAGTTATTAATTATAAGGTAGAAACTACAGTTTTTAGCGATCACAACCCCGTGATTTTAGAGATTATAGCTCAGGGAGTCTTGGGAAAAAGGAAGATCGACACTTTATGCGCGACAGAATTAGTTTAGAGAGATCAGAATCGGAGGTTGAAATGGGACCAAGTAACCTCAATCACCTTCTTACAGGAAACCTTGGCTAAAGTTGAGGGGGAGGTCGCCATTTGTCTGGATAATAAGAACTCTGGTGCCACTATGATCGAGGCTTTCAATGTTATTTGCCGCCGGGTCAATTTAGACCTGACTGTAAAGGCAAAGCCAAATAAGTTTAGGGGCCCCAGATGGTTCGACTCAAACTGCTCCAAGGCCCACTCAATCCTCCTAAAAGCTCTAAAAAATAAACCCAGAGACAGAGAGATGATAGCGTCATTGAGGAAACAATACAATCAAGCTATCAGGGTGAGGAAATCTGAGATAAAAAACGAGGCCTGGAGTGATTTGTTATTGCCTGAAACACAGAGAGATAGTGCCAAATTTTGGGCAATTATAAATCATCCATACTTCGCGGGATTAGACAATCAAAGAGCAGATTGCATTATACCAGATGAAAAGTGGGTGACACATTTCAGTAACATCTATAGTTGTACTAATACTACCTCAGAATGTGAAATGCCACTCACACAACCGACAATTTCCATCTCCCCTTTTAGCCAAGACGAGGTGAAAAAAGCAATTAAAGATACACTCTGTAAAAAGGCACCGGGGCCCGATGGGGTTCCCGCAGACTTTTTTAAGAGTGCTCCTGAAATAAGCACCAAGATTCTCACTAATATTTTTAACGCCACAAGGGATCTCGTTTTTCCCACTAGCTGGGCCAGGTGGACGATAGTACCAATTTTTAAAAAAGGACAGAGGACAGACCCGGCCTGTTATAGGCCAATTTCACTTATCGATTCTAGTGTCAAAATCTTGGGAAGAGTCCTTTTAGGAAGACTGACCCAGATTTTAGAAAGGAAGGGTGTCCTATCCAACGCACAATATGGCTTTAGAGCCAAAAGAGGAACCTTAGATCAGTGCCTAAATCTAGAACTAATTTTAAACAAATATGTAATCGCCAAGGGGGGTTCCCTGTACATGGCCTTTATGGACCTCTCATCAGCTTTTGACCTGGTCAACAGGGCAAAGCTGTGGAGGATCCTTCTGGCCATGGGCTTCGACCCCCCATTGGTTGGATACCTAGCTTAGCTACATAAGGACCTCATGACCTCGGTCAGAGTAACTAGGGAAGGAAGATGCACATGTCACTTTAAGTCAGAGAGGGGGGTTAGGCAAGGGTGTATCCTTGCCCCCTTCCTCTTTACTCTTTATATAAATGATCTGGAGGCAGTCATGACAACATCCCATATTGACATTCCGCATGCAGGTGAGACAAAGATACCTGTCCTCTTGTACGCAGACGATGCAGTTCTTCTGGCACGCTCCGGAGTGGCGTTAAATAAACTCCTTTCATCTTTTGGAGATTTTATGTCCTCGTTGGATATGAAAATCAACACAGAGAAATCTCATGTCATGATTTCTGGAGCCGCAGGCAGGAAAAGAAAGTCGAAAACATTTTTCTGTGCTGGGAAAGAGGTCAGGAGAGTCCCTTCTTTTCCATATCTAGGGGTGACCTTCGACGAAAAGGGCACCTGGGGCCCCCAGCATTCCGTTGAGGTTGTGGTCCTGCCCCAGGCAGTAGAGGCACACGCGGTGTGGGTCCATCACCGACGTCATACGGTGACAGTCTCCCCAGTTCTTGAACCCGGGCATTCCTACGACACCAGGAGTCGATCAACTTGAAAAGATGAGGTAAAAGACCTAAAAAAACTCAGTCAAAAAGTGACTGGGGGTGCTTGCTCTTCCCGGATCTGCACTTGCTGGCGCAGAAAAAGAAAGAACTGACATCAGCGCGCCTGGGCGCGTATAGGTAGCTCCGATGTCATCATCCTGGCGCCAACGACGTCAATGGCGCCAACAACGCACGCGGAGCCGCACGAAGACACCTACCGAAGTGAAGGGGTACTGCTGATGAAAAACTTTCCGGATCCAGTCTGACACCTAGGGGGAAATTCTAAGGTAAGGAATCTATCACTATGTGTTTCTTTCAGATACTGCCTTACTGCTTAACCAAGCTACCACTTTAGAGAGTAAGGTTCTATCTAACTTTAACCTCTGCCAAACCGCTGGAGACTCTTGGACTCTATACACACTCTACCTCACTTTGGTTCAGTATATATAGAGCCAGTTTCTTACATTGGTGGATCAGCGGTGGGATACAGAACTTGCATTTGTTGGACTACCTGGTTACCACTTAATCACACGACAGAACTCTTAAATTGCCTTTAGAATTCTAATATTTTTCAAATTGGCATTTTTTTTTCAAACAACTAAAAGTCTTGTGAGGGCCTTGCTTAACCCCTTCCATGCTCATGACGAGCTCAGCTCGTCATGCAGTACACTGCTTGTGTGCTCATGACGAGCTGAGCTCGTCATGAACCATGGGATTCAAAGGCTCTCAGCACAGAGGGAGAATTGCTGTAGCATTGATGTGGTTAAGTCCTTTTAGAAAATTAGAAAATAAAAGTCACCATAGGCAAGGGTAGAGGGGCTAGAACTTTTTGTTAGAATGTCTCAAAACAGAACCCAGCTATTAGTGAAGATAACCCTAACATGCAGGTCATGGTTGAGGAGCTCGACCTTATCTACACTTGTCTTTCAAGGAGATGAGGGCCTTATGTAAAATTAAAAATGTACCAATGGGCCAGCATCCCCATACCCTTAACTCCAAGCAACAACCCATGGGAACCTAGAGGCCACACAGGTGGCTCAGGCACCAGTGAGGACATTGGGGACAACCCCAATGAGGAGGACAGCTTTTTAGCAAGGCTGGCCAAAAGATTGGAACTAGAGTCCAGACTCCTGGCTCTGGAAGAGATGGGTTTAGCACCCGTCAATGGTGGCAGCAATACAAATAACAAGGATAAAGAGCAATCTTATGATCCTAAAATCCCCAAAATTTGAAGAGGGTGATGACATCACCAAATGGTTCACAGCCTTTGAGCGGGCTTGTGACATGAGAAAGGTAAAGACACCTCTCTGGGGTCACTCCTATGGGAACTGTTCTCTGATAACTGCAGAGATAGGCGTCTGACCCTCTCTGGGCCAGATGCAGGGTCCTATGTCCTCATGAAGAAAACTCTGATTGAGGGATTTGGACTCACCACTGAGTAGTGCAGGATTAGATTCAGGGGGGCTCACAAAACCCAAAAGCAGTCCTGGATTGATTTTGTAGACTACTCAGTAAAGACACTAGATGGTTGGTTAACTGGACACAACGTGTATAACTTTACTGGACTTTACAATTTGTTTATGACGGAACATATTTTAAGTAATTGTACAAATGAAAAGTTACATCAATATTTGGTAGACCTAGCTCTAATTTTACCCCAAGAATTAGGAAATAAGGCAGACCACTGGGTCAAGACTAGGGTGACTAAGACAACCAATGGGTCTGACCAAAAGAAAGGGGTTACAAAACCTCCACAGGGGAAAGGTGGTAAGAATCTACAAGATAAAAAGTCTGAGTCTTCCAAAGGGCCCCAAAAACCTGCACATGGGGATGGGTCCCAAACTACTCCCTATACTCCACAACCCTATAGGGGGAAGAACTTTGATACTTCAAAGGTCTGATGTAACAACTGTAAGAAGTTGGGACACTTAACTACAGACAAGTCTTGCCCTGGCAAAAATGTCCCTATTTCAACAAGTACAACTACTTTTGGTGTAACAAGTCTACAGATGGGATCAACAGTGTGCCCAGAGCAAATCAGGTTGCACACTGAAGCAGTTCTAGTTTCAGAGGGGGAAGTTGAGTTTGACACTGTATCTGGATGGCTAACCAACTTAAAGAAATACTTACAGTACCCTTGGATTATAGGACCTAGGATATCAGCTATGAGGGATACAGGTGCCAGTGTCACTGTGGTGAGAGACACATTGGTTTTCCCGGCGCAATATTTGATTGGGCATACTTACCTAGTCACCAATGCTGACAGTTTTACCACTAATCATGCAATGGCTATGGTGACATTAGACTGGGGGGGGGGGGGGTTACTGGCCTAAAACAAGGTAGTGTTCTCTCCAAAGCTACCAGCTGCATGTCTGCTTGCAATGAACTGGAAACCTCAGCCTGGGCTGAGGTTGAACTAAAAACCCATGCAGCAATGCTGGATATCCCTGAATTGGTGTGTGTAAAAACAAGAGCACAGAGAAAAAGGCAGGGTGAAAAAACAGTGTTGCCTGAAAGTATGGTCCAACCTACAAAGAGAAAAGGTAAGAAGACTGGGGAACCAGCTTCTATACAGCAACCAGATCAGGACGTCTCTCCTCAGGGAAAGGACTTGGACACCCCAGAGGGAACTGAGCCTATGGAACTTGACCCGTACCAAGTTGAACTCTTAGGCCCAGGGGGACCCTCTAGGGAAAAGCTGTGCCAGGGTCAGCAAGACTGTCACACTTTTGAAATCCTGAGGCAGCAATCTGTTTCAGAAGCAAAGGGAGATGTCAGTGGTACCCACCGAGTTTATTGGGCAGAGGGATTGCTGTACACTGAGGCAAGAAAACCCAATCCTGGAGCCACCGGGATAGTGGTAGTGCCACAGACGTACAGGGAGTTCTTCTTAACTTTAGCTCATGACATACCCCTAGCTGGACATCTGGGACAAACCAAGACTTGGGAACGGCTAGTTAGCCACGTTTACTGGCCCCAGATGCACCAAAAGGTGAAGGAATTTCTCAGCTCCTGTGTTACCTGTCAATCCAGTGGCAAGACAGATGGCCACCCAAAGGCCGCCCTGATACCACTGCCTTTGGTGGGGATTCCCTTTGAAAGTGTTGAGTGTCAATTTAGATACCATATATAGGTTTCCCGATTTATGTCCTTATATAGACACAATTTGTATTGCCCATATTTAGGCATAGAAAAAATCCTACCCTTATTTAGGCATTATCCATGCTAACCAAATACAGGCATGGCCACCTACATCCTCCCCTCCACGTCACAACGAGGTGTTGGAAATCCAGACTCTTAAGCCTTTAGGACTTCCCCTTGCTTGGATTATTAATTTCTCCAAGAGCTCATTTATTATGCATGAACATCTATTTCTTAGGGGTTCATTCTTGATGTTCCTCTGCCCGACTTTTACGTCAATACTGACATTCCTAAATACCTACAAGGAATAAATATACCTTCACTTGCCATGGCAAACCACAGTACGGTCCAGCTGTATACTTGCACGGCACAGCTATGTGGCTCGCCACGGGAAGTTCGGAAGGAGATCAAGTCCCCACCTGATGCACTGACCGGACGCTGTCATCCTCCTCGCAGAGAATCCAGATCCTGTGCGAGGTGTTAGAGATTGAGACCCAGAAAGAGTTTCCAACCTCTCTCATTCTAAGGTAAGGAGCAGACTAGAACCTAGAGGGACTTTTGGTGAATCTTGGCAACACCAATCCTAACTATAGCTAAACTAGACTATAGAAAAACAGCAACTACTTCTCACCTCGTACTACACTTAGGTTAAGTACACAGGGGTAGAAATAGCTAAAAGCACCAGATGAGTATTCACATTTTAGCCTGTGATATTTATGTGTGTATTTTTATGAATATATGTCATAGCTACAAACCATGCTATTGCAGTATTATTTTATCCTACTGCTAACGCTATACATATTAAACTTCACATTCTGTCTTACGATTGTAGCGGCTCATATCTCTTGCACGAGAAATAAGACTGTTCAATAAACCCCTTTTTATTGAAATGCCTATCTATTTCTGGGTAACTCTGTAGAAATGAAGCATGCACGATTGACTGAGTGAAATTGTTGTCTGTTGTTTCCGCGATTCTGAGACTGTTGCGATTCTAAAGGGAAACAAAGTTGTAATGTTTATGCTGTTGTCAGAAACAAATATCTTCTTGTTCATTCAAGAAGTTCTAGTGACCTCTGAGTTAGCTGGCACACATAAGTAATTAAGTTTAATGTACTCGATAGAGACATTCTGACCTCAGTCCTATGTCAAAACTATAGTGTATATTATTCCAATGCACAGAGCCTATCAGGGATATAGGAAGTACACTACAAAAGGGAAGGTGTGGACATAGTGGGTCCACTTGAACCTCCCACAGCCTCAGGGAACAAATTAATTCTAGTGGTAGAGGATCATGCTACTAGGTACCCTGAACGAATTCCACTTAGGACTACTACAGCTCCTGCAGTAGCCAAGGTCCTCATTGTTGTCTTCACCAGGGTAAGGTTTCCTAAGGAGGTGGTTTCAGACAGAGGTTCTAACTTCATGTCTGCTTACCTAAAACACATGTGGAAGGGTGTGGAGTGCAGTACAAGTTTAGTATTCCACATCACCCACAAACCAATGGCCTTGTTGAGAGATTCAACAAGACATTGAAAGGCATGATCATGGGGCTCCCTGAAAAGCTCAAGAGGAGATGGGATGTCTTTTTACCATGCCTGCTTTTTGCTTACAGAGAAGTGCCACAGAAGAGAGTAGGGATATAGAAACTACACTACTTGGTGAAAAGGTAGGCTTTTAAAAGCTGAATGGTGCAGCCTACATTTAAACTCTCTATATAAGCTAGTGGCAACAAAAAATAATTCTAAAATATGGTTCCTTCTCGCACACAGATAAAGAAACTTGAATGGACAACAAATAAACCATTGTCCAGGTACATTATTCAGTTTGCAGACTTAAAGAGGAAGCTAAAATTTCATAAAAGAATGTTAGTGATTTCTTATTTTAAACATATGTTTTTTCGTTCATCCTAATTTTAGAAACCTACATTGCTGCCAAAATTCAAGAGCCCTGATGAGAGTCTGCATATTAAATATCAGAGACTTGAAACACGTTGGATTTATTAGGATTCATGATATGAACATGGAGGAATTATGAATTAAGTTTTTGTCTATATTTAGAGGAGAAGCCCCATGTATTAGGCACTAATGTTTTCCCCGTGTTTTCCTATTCTTTCATAATTGAAATAGAATATTTATGAAATAATATCAATATTCGTCTCCACCGCATTTCGAACAAACACCACGCGGTAGGCTCTGGAACTTCTCTTAGCTACTTTTAACCTTTATGAATCATGTAGTTGCCCTACAGGCCCGAGGTTACCGACATATGTGGGCAATGACTCAGGCACAATTATAGATTATATCTTTTTATCTTCAAGTATTCTGCCTGAAGTTATTAATTATAAGGTAGAAACTACAGTTTTTAGCGATCACAACCCCGTGATTTTAGAGATTATAGCTCAGGGAGTCTTGGGAAAAAGGAAGATCGACGCTTTATGCGCGACAGAATTAGTTTTGAGAGATCAGAATCGGAGGTTGAAATGGGACCAAGTAACCCCAATCACCTTCTTACAGGAAACCTTGGCTAAAGTTGAGGGGGAGGTCGCCATTTGTCTGGATAATAAGAACTCTGGTGCCACTATGATCGAGGCTTTCAATATTATTTGCCGCCGGGTCAATTTAGACCTGACTGTAAAGGCAAAGCCAAATAAGTTTAGGGGCCCCAGATGGTTCGACTCAAACTGCTCCAAGGCCCACTCAATCCTCCTAAAAGCTCTAAAAAATAAACCCAGAGACAGAGAGATGATAGCGTCATTGAGGAAACAATACAATCAAGCTATCAGGGTGAGGAAATATGAGATAAAAAACGAGGCCTGGAGTGATTTGTTATTGCCTGAAACACAGAGAGATAGTGCCAAATGTTGGGCAATTATAAATCATCCATACTTCGCGGGATTAGACAATCAAAGAGCAGATTGCATTATACCAGATGAACAGTGGGTGACACATTTCAGTAACATCTATAGTTGTACTAATACTACCTCAGAATGTGAAATGCCACTCACACAACCGACAATTTCCATCTCCCCTTTTAGCCAAGACGAGGTGACAAAAGCAATTAACGATACACTCTGTAAAAAGGCACCGGGCCCGATGGGGTTCCCGCAGACTTTTTTAAGAGTGCTCCTGAACTAAGCACCAAGATTCTCACTAATATTTTTAACGCCACAAGGGATCTCGTTTTTCCCACTAGCTGGGCCAGGTCGACGATAGTACCAATTTTTAAAAAAGGACAGAGGACAGACCCAGCCTGTTATAGGCCAATTTCACTTATCGATTCTAGTGTCAAAATCTTGGGAAGAGTCCTTTTAGGAAGAATGACCCAGATTTTAGAAAGGAAGGGTGTCCTATCCAACGCACAATATGGCATTAGAGCCAAAAGAGGAACCTTAGATCAGTGCCTAAATCTAGAACTAATTTTAAACAAATATGTAATCGCCAAGGGGGGTTCCCTGTACATGGCCTTTATGGACCCCTTATCAGCTTTTGACCTGGTCAGCAGGGCAAAGCTGTGGAGGATCCTTCTGGCCATGGGCTTCGACCCCCCATTGGTTGGATACCTAGCTGAGCTACATAAGGACCTCATGACCTCGGTCAGAGTAACTAGGGAAGGAAGATGCACATGTCACTTTAAGTCAGAGAGGGGGGTTAGGCAAGGGTGTATCCTTGCCCCCTTCCTCTTTACTCTTTATATAAATTATCTGGAGGCAGTCATGACAACATCCCATATTGACATTCCGCGTGCAGGTGAGACAAAGATACCTGTCCTCTTGTACGATGCAGTTCTTCTGGCACGCTCCGGAGTGGCGTTAAATAAACTCCTTTCATCTTTTGGAGATTTTATGTCCTCGTTGGATATGAAAATCAACACAGAGAAATCTCATGTCATGATTTCTGGAGCCGCAGGCAGGAAAAGAAAGTCGAAAACATTTTTCTGTGCTGGGAAAGAGGTCAGGAGAGTCCCTTCTTTTCCCTATCTAGGAGTGACCTTCGACAAAATGGGCACCTGGGGCCCCCAGCATTCCGTTAAAAGCAACGCTGTTGCAAGAGCGGCAGCAGGGTTGCTTGGTTTTGCTAAGAAATTAGGTGCCCGTCCCATGGAGAGCATTATTAAGGTCTATAAAGCAAAATGCTTGTATGTTGCCGTAGTATGGCTCTGTTATTTGGGGGTATACTAGTCCTGACAAAATACAGAAAGTAGAAAATAAATTCCTGAGATCTCTGCTTTCAGTCCCCCAATCGACTTCCACTTATGCATTACACACAGAGCTAGGATTGGGCTATATAACTGACATTTTAAAACTAGCCCCAGTGATTGGTTGGATGAAAACTTGGCTTAACCAGGAGCTTACTTTAAACCACATTATTTTAAAAGATTGTTTAGCCCTGGATCGAGCCCATAACATTCCGTGGGTAAGATACGTACAAACGCAGCTAACTTTAGCTGGACGACCGGAGCTCTTTTCATCTCCAGATTTGATAAGACAGGAAGATCTTAAATTAGTAAAAAATACCCTGATAAACCTATATGTACTGGAGAGGGAAGCTATAGAGCTAAAAAAAAAACATGGTAAGGAAACACTGTTTGTTGTCATCTGTTCCAGGAATGGAACCATATCTCTTCCTGGTAACAAAATCTTATCATTGTTTCCTTTTAACGAGATTCCGTTTTGATTTGATTCATTTCATTCTGCACAATTTTAAAACCTGGAATAGACCCGATGATGCTGAACCATGTGACTGTGACCACTTTTCCACACAGGACACGATGCACTTTACCATGTTTTGCGGACATTATACTGAGATTAGAAAAAGATACTTGCTTCCAATCTTACGTAACCAAGGCTTTATTCAGGTAAAACCAGCCCTGATGTTTTTACAACTCCTTCCTAATGTAAGAGTAGCTTTTCATGTTGCTAGTTTTTTAGTCGCAGGAGCACATTTAAACAAGCAACGTACAAGATTTAGGCACCCTACTCCTGAACAATGATTTCCCTTTTTATCTCATTTATCTAACTGCCTTGTGTTTTAATAAGCCCCTTTTCTTACCATTTTTAACATCCTTGTATGATTTATTGTACATTGTGATTTTAGGGTTTTTAAAAATAATGATTGTTCGTTTTAATTATGTATCAATTTGTGCTCTGATGAAATGTTGCTATGTAACTATGCTCGTTCTTTTATGATTTTTAATAATCGAATAAAGATAATTGACTGACTGACTGACTATCAATATGTAAAATAGGATTTTGTCTTAGATGCAATAGACAATATAAGACTTCTAAGATATTAGGATGTTTTTTGGATGATCTCTCACACTAATGATTTTTTTCACATCAATGTTTATTTATATTGTGTAGCCAGAACACAATTGTGTTGTTTAATGTTTTTCACATGTATATAAGTATTTTCTGTATATTGACTTTATTATCTCTTTCTGTTTCGAATATGTGACAAAGTCTTTAAAAAAAGGGAAAGAACAAAGTATAAATAAAGTACCAGATTGAATGAAAAGAAATAGTTTGGTCTAGCGTTAAACTCAGAACCGTCAAAATAACACAGGTCCTGGCCGACTTCCCTGCTACACATTAATAAACAGCCCAGCCAGAGCCTGGTCCTTTGGGCCTAACTCCCCTTGATACCGATTCAGAGCGGGTAGTCACCCGCATGAGTGGAGGCACCACAAATAAGGGTCCCCTTCAACTAAGAAGTGAGTAATTCCTAACAGGTAAGATCACCATTCTTCGTGTCAAAACATGGCAGAAAGAGACACATTGTCTTTTTCAGAAAATCATATTCAGAACCTCATAACAGCTCCCTCACCTTTTTCTGCAATCTCACTAAGTACATCAGCTAAACAGCTAAATGAGGTAGAAAAATTAACGCAACTACATAAAAAACACATACATACGGAGCTACATGGGCATTTCCTCTTGGATCATCTCAAAGCTGGCACCATCCCATGGGGCCTACAGGTTAAAAACGTTCCTGTCAGTTTTATAGAAGATACCAAATATAAAAAAGGTTTCAGTTTCATCAACAATAAGTGTAGTAGAGACCTTATGGTTCACACCATAGAAACTGCACAAAGGCTATGTCAAAAGGAACAAGAAAAATTAGAACTACTAACACAGGCTATTAAAGATACTCAATCAGCTGAGGAGGCAAGGACGCTACTAGAAAAAATTGAAAAGGAAATACAAACATTCAAAGATTCTTCCATCAACAGCAAAAGTGCCAAATTCTAAAAGCACACATAGGCATTCAACATAGAGCAAGTGTATCCATTTCCCAAAGAAGACTACTAGACTTCCCTTGAGTCACGAAGAGCCCTGACAACAAACCAAGGACGCTCCAGAAATCGGTTTAGCACTTTCTCAGGAACATCATCATCTGATTCATCAGGAGAACAAGACCCAAGAGAAGGACACTCAAAGAAACAAGTGTCTTTTTTAGAGAAGGCGGAAAGAAACCAAACGCAAGATTCAAACAACCTTGGGAAATGCGCACCAGAAATCGGTTTTACAAGACGTAGAAAATTCAACTATAGTGAACCTTTCACAAAAACAACTGTCTAAAGAGGAAGAAGGGGTATTAAATCTTGGATTAAACTTTGCCCCAAACAAAAGAACAGACTACACTAAACTCAAACTAGAAGCTATGGAGTTTTGCAGAAAGATAAGATTGAAGGCTTTTTTTGCAAATAATGACTCAGAACCTAATGAAGAGACCACAGGTCTTAGAAATGTCCAAATTTGTGCTGACTCAAAACATCCCATAGGAGATTTATGCCTTTGAACGAACAATATTGTCATCCATCATCAAAATGAAGGGGAAGAATAAGAAATACCTAATCAAAAATCTCAGTGTTAAACAACAAGCTGCCATTAAAGAACTTAAAGCAGACTCGTCAATAATAATAAAGAAGGCTGACAAGGGGGGTGCAGTGGTCGTCTGGCCCAGAGAGATGTACGTAGCTAAAGGAATGAACCAAGTGAGCAAAACCACATGGTATCGACCGCTAGATGAAGATCCAATGCCTTCAATAAGATCAAAGATCATAGAAATAGTTCAACCAGGCCTGGAAGAAGGCTACCTTGGTCCTAAAGAGCATGACTTTTTGATAAAAAAATTCCAGAGGACTCCAATACTCAATTTTATGCCAAAAATACACAAAAATCTAGAAAATCCACCAGGGAGGCCGATAGTCTCGGGTTGCGATTCAATATTCGAGCCAATCGCAAAATATGTTGACTATTAACTAAAGTCCCGTCATATCTACGCGATACAACATATTTTATCAATAAAATTGAGGGAACTACATTTAATGAGAAGACCCAGATATTGGTGACATTTGATGTCACCTCTCTCTATACCCCGATACCCCAAGAGGAAGCTCTGGAAGTAATCCAACTGTACCTAGAGAGAAGAACGCGACCCCACAGGGTTCCAACAACATTTATTGTGCAACTGGCTGAGCTGGCATTGAAAAAAGACTATTTTAAATTTGAGGATCAATTCTATGTACAGGTGAAGGGGACCGCCATGGGATGTCCTTTTGCCCCAGAGATGGCGGTCCTCTTCATGGCTCAATATGAGGACAAGTTCATTGACAACAATAATCCTTACAAAAAGAATATAACACAATGGCTAAGGTACATTGACGACGTCTGGTGCCTATGGCAAGGCAGCTAGACTGAATTGACATCCTTTCATGAATGGATAAATTTAAGACACCCAGACATAAAATTCTCTGTACAATCCAGCACTACTAACTTAACTTTTTTGGACGTAGAAGTAAAACCTGTGGTAAATGAATTAAGGACCACCCTATACAAGAAGGAGACAGATAAAAACACAATTTTACACTGTAAAAGTGCCCACCCAAAGAGCCTAAAGGAGAATCTCCCGTATGGGCAGCTACTCCGAATTAGGAATAATTGTTCCACAACGTCAGAGTTTGAAAAACATGCAGCCCTCTTTTGTAAAGAAATGCAAAAGAGAGGTTATTCAAAGACATTGCTAAAACATTCAGCCAAAAGAGCTCGATTCACGCCCAGAGAATGCCTTTTCCAAGTGAAATAGAAAAAGACCTTGGAAAGGTTAGTGTATGTTTCAACTTATGGCCCAGACACTAATAAATTTAGACAAACCATCTTGAAGAACTGGCACCTATTGGAAAATCTAGAAAGCCCGTTCCCCAAACCACTCATCGCATTGAAAAAAAATCCAAGTATTGGCCAGCAAATAATTAGAGCTGATACCCCTCTACCCAAACCTAAAAGCGACTTATTGACTCAATGGAACTTAAAGCCTATTGAAGGACATCGAAAATACGGAAACTGCATAGGCTGCGGAAACACTATAGAAGACACAGTATTTGTACATGGGAGCATCAGATGGAAACATACAGAGTTTACTAATTGTAAGACGAAGAATGTTGTTTACGCCATCATTTGCCCAGGTCAAAAAATCTACTCAATTTAAATGGACAATATTGGCCAGCTTTAAACTTTCAAAAAGACCAATGGATTTAGAGAACATGCTACTACTGAAAGAAGCGTATTTAATTATTAAATTTAATAGCATGACAGTTGGTTTGAACAGCATGACAGAATTGGCTAAAATATAAAAACCACAATGCTCAGAATGCACTGCGCTGCTGCATCAAAAACCTGTTAGCCAAAATGCGTGTGTCATCTAGAATCACAATACCCATGCTCCCAAGTCAGAAGCCATTAATGAGATGCTTCCAAATGGAATGCTGCCACTTTACTAGTAAGAGCCAGAGGAGAGAGAACAGAATAATAACAAGGTAATGTGCCTTCACCTAAGTCCCGTTTTTCAGACAAACAGAACTAAAATCACATGTCTGATTAGAAACTTGAACTCTGCATTTCAGATAAGTGGGCTGTAATGTCGAGGAGCACAACGCAATGACGGAAGCTTGTGTTTGAAACAACTTAAGTTCATTAAAAATCCCCCGGGAAAGCAAGCAGCTTGAAGGATTTACTGCCCTAAGGCTTTCAGGTATGTTAAAATTCTGTTTGCAGACATTAGTGAAAGCTTTAATAATATGACAAACGCTTTATTTAAACAAGCGTTTCGTTTCGCTTGCAGCCCATTAAAAACCCTTCAGTGAACTCAAGTAGAACGAAGGTCACATCGCGCTAAATAGTCACTGCAACATACAGGTATGCAGTGGCGGATCCTCCATGGGGGCGTTTGGGCGCCGCCCCACTGCCCTCTCGCCGTGCGAGAAGGCAGAAAGAAATAGTAGAGAACTACCATTTGTTTCTGCCTCTCTCGCACGGCAAGAAAGCAGAAGTTCCTGCTTGAGAGAGTGGGAGGGGTTACTCGAGGGCAGGGGGCAGTGGCTATCCCCACTGTTGTTAATACTGTCTGTTTGGGCAGCCTGAGAGGCTGTCCAAACAGACAGTATTAACTGTATTAATAACAGCGGGCAAGCCGCTCCCCCTGCCCTCGAGTAACCCCTCCCACTCTCCCTGTTCTCTGTATGCTGCAGCATACAGAGAAATGACGTGGTGTTGGGGCAGCCGGCCGAACCAATCACAGCGCTGTGCTGTGGTGGAGGGGAGGGAGGCTGCCTGGCTTCCTGCGTGACGAGTGACGATGAATTCAAGAACAGGAAGGCGGGTTCGGGACGTCTGGAGTCGGAACGAACTTGAAGGCAGGAAGGTAAGGTAAGTTAAGTTTATTGACTTTGTTGTTTTATTATTTGAAGAGAAGTGAGTGTGACTCAGCAGGGGTGAGACACAAGGTTGCTGTGCAGGGGGCGTGGGTTGGGGAGGCTGTCAGGGGTAGGAGGAGTATTGTGTGCTACATCATTGTTGAAAGAGTGGGTAGACCGGGGACTCAGTGCCTACCTCAGAACCTTTGTTCGTTTTACAGATGCAGATCTGAACCGTGACACATCTAGCCCAGTACTCTCGCACCCAGTACTTTTTGTCTGGCTACTTGGAATCTGCCAGACTCACAATGCTGGCCTTCAGGGAGCGCCCCTGAAAGATGCTCTCCACACAGATGTCGATCATATTGACTGACAGGCTTTAGCCACATCTATCTGCTGCCCCGAAACCCATTCTCAGGTGGGAAGCTATCGATAGTGCAGAGGGTGGCATGGCAGCAGGTCCAGAGAGGTGTAAAGTGCCAGCAGTACTCCGATTATATCAGTCTTTGACTACCTGCACAATTCCTTTCTTGCATTAAGACCAGGGGCTCCCTACTGACCACCTTCACTTTTCCAAAACATTTTCATGTACAGTAATCTAAACTTTGTACCAGCTCTGGATTTCCCCTTCCTTCTAGACTCGATGGTTGCTAGGTGTGCCATGCTTCCTCTTTCACAGCTCTGGTTACCCCTGGCCTGGCCTAATGGGCAATGATTTTCAGAAATGCACACGGGTTGGATATATTGATGTATGATGTCATCCACAGTCAACGCAGAATGTTGTGTGATTTTGAAAAGTATTTATGCACTTGCATCTTTATTCACAAAAGTGTGCGTAAAGTTAACAGATGGGCATTTAAATGTGTCAAACGGGTTCTTTTCTAATATCTTTACAATTTCCACATGCATCATTTGCAAATCACCCATAAAGCAAGTTGTGTTAAACTGTTTGCGGATTAGCAAAAATCAACTTTTTGCACAGATACAACATGCATAAGATGATGTATTTGATGAAGGAGAATGATCTTATTTTAGTTGCATTCAAATCAGTGAGAAAAATAGCTTTAATAGCACTACAGCGTTATTGTAACCATATCTTGAAAGTAGTGAGTCATTTTGCAGTGAAACCAGCTACCTTTTGCGTCTGCTAAATCCAGTGAGATCTGGAGTCTGGGAAAACTGGATCGAACTGTCCCCTCCTTTCAGGTCTCCATGCACTGCTTTCTTGGTGGGCGTTTCTATTTGGGTAACTTCCTTGACCTGTCTTCAGTGATTCTGGTTTGACATATGCAAGTAGGTTGATTCCACATTGGCACCCGTTTTCGACTCAGCTTTTAGGTCTGGTCGATTTTGTGCGTAAACAAATTTAACTAGCATGATACAAAATTGGCAAGCACATCTCATTCCTTCATTTCCTTTCTGAATCAAGGCATTTTGTGGGTGCACACCATCTGGGCTCTAGATATTTTGCGTGGTCGTCTCTAAATATATCACTTTGCTATATTAGAAGGCTTGCAACGCATGAACTGTAATTAACAAAATGACTCCAGTGATTAAAGCAGCAGCCCACTTACCTCGCTAAATACAATTCAAATTTGTGATCTGCATGTTACACAATGTAATTATTTTCGTTCATGCTTGCTGGCTGCGCTTGCTCGCCACAGAGCGCCGTCCACAACGTTTACGCCCTGCCACTTTCAAATGTCACCAGCCGCCACTGCAGGTATGCTAAAAGCTTTTTAATCATACTTAACAGTTGAAATCTTTTAGCCTTTATTTCCCTAATGGTTTGTTACCCCTCACATAGAGCCGGTCAATGAAATTGTAAAGAGGCAGAGAAGCTCTCGGTTCAGCAAACTCAGCTGAAGGAAAAGGTAGGCTTTTAAAAGCTGAATGGTGCAGCCTACATTTAAGCTCTCTATATACGCTAGTGGCAACAAAAAATAATTCTAAAATATGGATCCTTCTCGCACACAGATAAAGAAACTTGAATGGACAACAAATAAACCATTGTCCAGGTACATTAATCAGTTTGCAGACTTAAAGAGGAAGCTAAAATTTAATAAAAGAATGTTAGTCATTTGCTATTTTAAACATATGTTTTTTCGCTCATCCTAATTTTAGAAACCTACATTGCTGCCAAAATTCAAGAGCCCTGATGAGAGTCCGCATATTAAATATCACAGACTTGAAACGTGTTGGCTTTATTAGGATTCATGATACGACCATGGATGAATTATGAATTACGTTTTTGTCTATATTTAGAGGAGAAGTCCCATGTATTAGGCACTAATGTTTTCCCTGTGTTTTCCTATTCTTTCATAATTGAAATAGAATATTTATGAAATAATATCAATATGTAAAATAGGATTTTGTCTTAGATGCAATAGACAATATAAGACTTCTAAGATATTAGGATTTTTTTTTGATGATCTCTCACACTAATGATTTTTTTCACATCAATGTTTATTTATATTGTGTAGCCAGAACCCAATTGTGTTTTTTAATGTTTTTCACATGTACATAAGTATTTTCTGTATATTGACTTTATTGTCTCTTTCTGTTTCAAAGTCTTTATAAAAAGGTTACAGAAAAAAGTATAAATAAAGTACCAGATCAAATGAAAAGAAATAGTTTGGTCCAGCGTTAAACTCGGAAACGTCAAAATAACACAGGTCCTGGACGACTTCCCTGCTACACACTAATAAACGGCCCAGCCAGAGCCTGGTCCATTGGGCCTAACTCCCCTTGATACCGATTCACAGCGGTTTGGTAAGGAATTATTTTAACGCTAGATACTAAAGTAACTCAGTCGTGCTTTTCTCAGAGACCCCTACTCATAATACTCCATAAGACGTCTGGAGTGGGTAGGGATAATATCCGCCATTGCTGAGTAGGACATAAATCCTATGTATTAGCTGTTTGGTTTATTCAACATTGAAGGATACAGTGTTCCAAAATATTGTACACCTTATCTTTGTTCCCTTGAAACTTGCTCTGCATTTCCCATTAAACAATGTCGGATAGCGACAATAACACCGAAACCGGTGGAGCTGCAGGCGAGAAGGCCGCACCAGCTTTTAACTTTACGGGTTTTGATGAAACCGATGAGAATGCTATAATCATTCCTCTTAATTTAAGGAGGGCCATCACTCTAAAACTTATAAGACATGGTCAAACACCAAGAGGTGGTAGAGCAGTTTTTGTAATAGAGGCACATGAATCTCACCAGGCAGAGGTGTTCTACTCATGGATAGTATTCCCTGAATCACATCCTGTAACTAAAATGTTTCACTTCTACAAAGAAGATGATCCAGCTATATTTTGTTTGTTGATATTGAAATTCCACTCACATACCAGGTGCATGATCTCTGGTTCAAAGGCACCCTAAAACATTTAAATCATATTACCAGGCTCGGTTCACTAGGTAGATCAGGAGCAACATGGCCGGTTTTAGCAGGTTACACACCTCATCCTGAAATCGAAGACATGACAGCCATAGAAATACTTGCTCAACTCAAAGAGTTAATCAAAATCTACAGACAATTGGTCCAATATGTCATGCAGACTTTCACAGTCCGACCACCAATAGTTATTCCAAAACAAACCTCTCACCAGGAGAATACACTAAAATTCACTCCACAGACTTTACACGCAGTCATGGGTAAAATGCCCACAAAAAATGAACAAATTCAGTTCTGGATAGCTCAAACAATTACTCAAATCGAAGCAGTATTTCCTAAAACTAGCCCTTATGAGAAGCCTAGAATACTAACAATCTATTTTCCAATGGGGATAACACCACATCTGGAAGACTGCAACACTTGGGGTACAGTCGTTGCTGCTATCTAAACTGAAACACAAGGCATTCCGTCTATGGAGGTAATACCTGATGTCCTGAAACAGATTGAAAACGAATACGGGGCAGAGCCTGCTCTGAATTTAGGTATGAAGTTACTGAAAAATTTCGACCATGTCTCAACAATAATATTATCTAATAATAAAGGAGAAGCAGCATCAGTGGCAATGCGCCAGAAATTAAGGGAATTTGATGTAACATTACAACAACAAGCACTAGCCAGAATAATTGAAAAATCCTATGAAGAATTAGGCATAGACAGTTTGGGTGGGAAACCCGTTAAACCACAACTGTCTGAGAGTTCTGAAAAGGACTCTATTAAACATATTCCTACCTCTTCTAAAAAAAATGGGAAAATAATAAACAACATTCAAAAGAGAAACGTTCTCAATCCCGAGGTAGGTCTCCTCAAAAGGAGCCCTCTGAAAGGAGGTACAACCTCAGGAATAGGGATAATTTGAGAAAACCTGATAGGTATCAAGATACTGATACACATTCCTCTCGTACCTTTCAGATATCGTCACAGACATCCGAAAGAAGAGGACGGTCAGACCACAAAGAAGAATGCGTGAAGTCCAAAGACGGTCAACACGTTCAGAAAAACAAACAAAAACCTCAATTCACCAAAAAGAAGGTAGCAGGTCTGACGATCAGACATGCAGAGAATTCTGAGAACACAACTCAAGAATGGAGAATGGTCTCAGACAGTTCTGGACAGTGCAGCAGAAGTAACAATAGCTCGCCAGAACCTGAAGGGACTTCTGGAGACAGTGGACCTGAATGAAGACATTCAAGTTGAAACAGCAGACACAAGAGTTAGTTATCCACATAGGTTACATGAAATAACACTCCGGATGGAGGAAGACATACCAAGAAAAGTGAAAGCACTCCTTTGGGAGCGACTTTCAAAGTGTTTTGATATACTTCTAGCAGAACAGGACTGGCCACCAGAATTTGTCAGGGAGTGCCCACATGGCAAAGACATCATTATGCTAGCCTTCTCCAACCATATTCAAGTACATTTAAAATATACTTATGCGAGGAAATGGGTAGTTTCCCAAGCCCCAGCATTATATAAAAATCATGTAGGATGGGATGAGGATTCACCTCATCATAAAATCCAGTTAAAAAATCAACCAACTGCACAAAGGCAGTATTCAATTAAGCAAGAAGCTAAAAAACATGTCAGAGAGATCTTAGATCAACTTGAATACCAGGGGGTGATTGAAACATGCACCACATCAATGAACAATCCATTGTTTCCAAACCAGACAATACATATCGTCTAGTTTTGGATTACAGACAATTTAAACTCTTGTTGCAAAACTTTTGCAGTGCAAAATGCACATAGTACAGCATTAATAAATAACATTGTGCGTGAAAAATTTAAAACCACATTAGACATTTCTAACGGTTTCTTTTGTCAAAACATTGCACCTGAAAATAGGTATGTGACAGCTTTCTCAATAATGGGGACCCAGCGTCACTTCTGTCGACTCCCACAAGGGTTCAAGAATAGCCCTTAGTTATTCTCAGCAAGAGTAACAGAGTTACTACTAACTTATGATGACGAGGCATTGTCATATGTTGATGATATCTATCTGACAGACGATGACCTGGATAGGTACTTGAACAGGGTGAACATCATTATACTGGGCTTCGCCTCTGAGGGCTACAAATTCAAATTCAAGAAATCAAGAATTGCCCACCTCAATGTCCTTTTCTTAGGGTATGAACTTTGAAGTGAAGGTAAAAGCCTGGCAGGCAACTTTTTAGATAAGTGTGTGCTGCGCCAACCTCCAAAAACGCGGAAAAACTTATAGTCGATTCTAGGTTTCCTGAATTTTCGAAGAGCTTACATTCTAAACTACGCAGAAAGGGGTAAACCTCTCTACAAATTAATCAAAACTGATTTTAAAACAATAAATTGGACACAAGAACACACAGAAATTTTGCATTCACTTCAAGCTGACATGTTAGCAACAAATCATTTACAAACATGCGTAAACGTACGCAACTTAGTGATCCTAATCATTCCAGGTCAATGCAGATTCACCTACTTAACTTCTAACAAAGTTGAAAAAGTACCAATTGCTTACAAATCACATTTGTACACACAAGCAGAAATGAAGTTTACATCAACAGAAAAATATCTGACAGCAGTTCAAACCGCTGTAGCAAAAGAAAGAACCCTAGCACAGGGGAAACACATTATAGCCGTGACTCCTGTACCAACCTTAGAGGAAGTTACAAAAGCAAGCATTCCAAATGTAAAAGCTTTATATCCAAGATGAATACAATCGGTTAATTCTCTTGCTGCAACTGATGTTGAATATGTTTTTAATCCTTATTTGAAAACTCAAGCATTTCTGCAATACGAACACGAATGTCCTCTGCCTTCTGAAATTCTCCCTCTAGACCAATATGGATTTATAATTTATACTGACGAATCTGCACAACCTGCTACGGGGGGTAAACAAGCTTATAGTGCAGCATGCGCGATCGTTAAAGGTCGTATGCGCGATGGCAAATTCAGACCTATGGTCACAAAAACGCAATCTCTAGGAGATTGTACAGCTCAGCAAGCCGAACTTCAAGCATTCATAATGGCACTTGAAAATAAGGATTGAGAATTCCCCACACTCATAGTGTGCATTTCTTTTTACTGTGTTCAATCTTACAATGAATATTTACAGAATTGGCTTCAAAATGGTTTCAAAGATGCAAAAGGTGGCACAATCAAGCATAAAATGCTTTGGGACCAAGTAGTTCAGTTGTGAAACGGACTACAAAACACTCACGTGATACACACGCTGAGTCATCAACGTGATGGCGCTCACATTGAAGGTAATTCAATGGCTTATGAAGCTGTGAAAGGGGGCTGTGCAAACGGCTTCCATAGCTGCAATCACTCATTCAAAAACAAAAATAGACAGTGAAATAATACTGGCTGTAAGTGCTTCAAGCAAAGGCAGCGGTGCAGCGTTACCTAAAAAGTTTCCACTAAAATACTCATATATAATAGACGCGAACAGTGTTCCATTTGCTTGAATCCCTGGAGTGGGGGGATAGGGTAATTTCAAACATAGACCAAAGAGCAGCTTTGATTTACGAAGCACATCTGGGAGAGGGTCTGATACATCAGGGGGATCTCTAAAACAACATTAACTTTAAAGAGATGTACTGGTGGCCAGGGATGAATGCACTGATTCACATCTTCACCATTGTTAGACAGCATTAGACTATCTACATGCAGGCGTCCCTTTGGACAAATGCAGTCCCTCCCACAAACACTAAGTCAAGGTTCCTGTGAATGTGGCTGACGCTCAAACTATTATAAAAGATTTGTGAGTCTTTATCGGCACATACGCAATTGGCATACTACACTCTGACCAGGGTCCTGTGTTTAGCTCTCAAGCTTACGAAGAAGCTATGGCCAGTTTGGGCGCAGCATTGCGGTATTCTTCTCTATTCCATCCTGAGGGAAATTCTGTTGTGGGAAAAATAAACCAGGAAATAAAGCAGTCTATAACAGCTAGGGTATTAGGTTTGGGTGATGGGTGGGTCAAACATCGTTATGGGGTCCAAAGCGCATTAAACAATTTGCCAAGAAGTTCTCTAGGGGGTGTCACTCCGTATGAGGTCCTATTTGGAACTAGAATGTTGGTACCGGACCTCAATTGTCATGGAACAGTGGTGCAAAATAAGCAATTTGATATCAAAGATCGTTTGGCTGTTTTACAGGAGTTAAATGAACTAAGATAGAAACAAAGCAACGTGTTCCTGATGCCAACCAACACTGGGGAAAAAGCAACCGTCCCAGCAAGGCCTGTCTGGATCCCAAAGCTTGGGGATCTAGTCAGAGAAAAGATTGTGGACAAGAATGAATTTGGGCCTTCTAACAGGCAACCAGTACCTTTCCTAGCAATCCACAGATCAAGAACAGTACTTTTGCCCCCCTTGCTGGTAAAAGGGAGAAATGATTTGTGTCCATCGACCTGATCAAACCACACTATGTGACCAATACTAAGAAGTAGGCTAAGTGGACTCCGACAGTGTAGCAGATGCACTCCTCTAGCTACAATCCAGGAGGTTCAAACTGAGAGGCTCATCACCCTTGAAGATTCTACAGTGAGAAATGAAGAACTAAGCAACAAAGTTATGGAACTCGTTCCTCTTGAGACCCAAATAACAGTTCGTCCTGATACACATGTCTACAACGAAGTAACAAGTGATCAATTGGTTCCAGCGATTTCAACGAATCCGGATGCAATTCCAACCATTGACAGAACTGCCTCTGGCTATTTCATTAACTTTGATACGTTTTCTGAGGATCCCAGCGAACCTGAAATGATACCAGCACAAAGAACTTTCAAAGAAGAGGCAACAGACAATTTTTTTTTTAACACCTGAAAAAGACTTACCTGATTTCACCATGGATTGAACTATGGATTGTTTTGGGAATATTTTTCTTTCTACTTTGGTTAGCTCTGGTAATAACTCTGGGTATGCTGATAAATGGAAGATATATTCAAATGGACACAGCAAGTAACCAGCCACACAAATCATCCCATCGTGAAGCAAGAGACTTGTCAGCAGTGAACATCACAGTCGTTCCTATACCAGATGGTACAGTTTGGGACAGAACTGAATATGACATTTTTGGCCCGGCAGAACTTTTGAAGATTCTACACTTATTTAAGATTTCATTACGTGACTTTATTACCTCTAGTACCTTTTCTGATGATTGGCACTTCGAGACTATTAATAATATGATGTCTGATCTAGAAATGTCTGCAGTATTAACAAATCATGAATATTTAGAGGGTTCATCAGACTATCAACAAATGTATTGTTATAACAATTATGGTCGTCATTTCTTGCATAAAAGTGTATCACCTAGAAATGTATTTATGTATGACCAATGGGAACATTGCCCTACACCCGAGGGTAGCTCGAAAACTTTTGCAAAGAAATTTCCATAATTTTCATGGTTCAACTTGTCAAATCCAGAAATGTTTTACTTTAAAAATGTGAACAAGACAGGAACGAAAAATATGTTGACCAATACAAAACAGATTTATTCTGCAGCCTTTATTGCCCAACTGTCTAGACAGGGTTTCGACTTTTGAAAACACAACATTGAGACAAAAACTGTCTGGGGTACAAAAGATTGGCAAGTGCAGGGGGTAGAAGCTTTGTTTAGAGCCTGTGTCATCCCTGAGCAAAGTAAGTTTTTGAATGACACTGTACAACAAAAGTCTTGCCTTGGGATTGCCAAGATCAAAGACAGGAACACTCCATCCATACCTGCACCTGCAAGTAATAGCACTACACAGGGAGAGGTCGACATACATACTATTTTGCATTATAACAGATCAGATCCAGATTGGAACAAATGGTTGCTCTGGCGAACAGACACAAACAACTGTTAAGATTGATTCCTGAACAAAACACAGGGTTTCACTATCAATAGGCCAGACCCAAGATATGTTCAAAGACAGCATCCAGGGGTAGTAACAACATAGAGTGTAGGGAAAGTTTGCCTTGATTGGCTACAGAAACCTACACTAGACGATGTAAAATAGGCCTGGGCGTAGTGTTCGTAGTGAGGCTACGTGAAGCACCATGAAGTGCGGGGGAATCTACGCCTACCCACACACTTCACGTAGCCCCACTACGCACGACCCGCCTCCCTCCCGCCCTCTTCTAAATGCCCAAAATAATGTATAGTTTTACAATGTTTAACATTATTTTGGGCATTTAGAAGAGGGAGAGAGGGAGGCGGGTGGCAGGCAACTTCGCTCTGCTACGGCGTGTTTGTAGCGTTGCCTACTACGCCTACTTTGCAAATCGCGAAGTAGACAACACTACGCACACTCCGCGGACGGAGCGGAGCACTGCGCCCACCCTTAATGTAAAACAACACTTATCTTTACCTAAAGAAGAAGCAGACCTTAGGGAATTCTTGCTAGGACCAGGAAAACCGCATCAAAAACGTTTCATATATGCCGGTATCTACAGTGCATATAACAAAATATGTAAGATCACCCAAGCAGAGACTGCAGAACAAATACGAGAAATTGATCGTATTCCTTTAGAGAAATCTCTGTAGTAGACAATGGGTTAACAACTCAGTTTTCCAGGATATATTCATTGGACAGCATTGTGTCTTCTGCCATATACATCATGGAACAGGACTTGGTCATGTTGCAACATGGTCAGTCTTGTTCTATCATGCTATTAGGCTGGATGCTACAAAACTTGCATGTAGGCTATGTGCCTTGGCGTTTAATTAACACTTCGTCACTGTTTTCAGAATTCAATCTCACTGATAAACAAATCAAACTGTCACAAAGGGGAGCAGACTATACGGTGCTGTGCACTGAAAAACTGGAAAATTACCATTCACAGTAGCAGAAAAACCAGCTACTGAGTGGATCATACATGGTAAAATTACTTTGCCTGTTACAATTTTACATTTTCAGTATTGCCTAAAACAGGGATCCGATTCTGTTCAAAATGGAGCTATATTTGGCATTCCCACCCAGAACGGCAACAATATACCAACTAATCTGCCGAGTTATTTCTGCACCCCTGTCTATGCAACTACGAGTTCACCCATTGTGTTGCAGACACCATGATGTTTACCTGTATGATCGATTTGAATGTATGCAAGTTTGAATGAACCGCTAAAAGTGTGAGTGACTGTTGAGCCCCCGTTTGCTGCCCCGGAGTGACTGGAACTCTGAACTGTATGAGGATGTTCTTTCCCCTATCCGATATGAAATACTACCATGATTGTTTTTATAGAACATTAAACCAATGATCTTTTGAATATCTTTTTATAAATATGTGCCTGAAAATCAATAAAAATATATGTTTTCTATAAAAAGGATGGTTTGAAATTACTGGCTTTGATATCTGGTGATATAGCTCCATTTTGAACAGAATCGGATCCCTGAGAGGACCATTTGATACTTATTTTTGGCAGAGTGTTTTTCTATTTCTGTTTTGATTCCCCCCCCCCCCTTCCTGCCTATATCCTGTATCTTTTTTGGGGAACCCCCTTCTATTGTATACTGTATCTTAAACATGTCTGATACGAGCGGTATTGTACATGTATTTAAGAACGTGTGTTCAGGACTGTTAGAACCTTTTCAAGCAGTCCTCGGAATTATTCCAAACTTCGTGCACTCTGTGTTTGGCGGACTTCCGCTCCTTTTAGGACTCGTTGCAGGGATCCTGTTTTTATTCCTACTGCTACGATATGGCAAGCCAAATCACCAGCGGCACCCAGTTCACTGTGGAGAGAGCTCTACTGGAGATGAAGTGTTGTGAGCGCATCGTCCAAATTTTGGGAATACCCCGTATATGGGAATTAAATACCACATGGTTTCTGTCACTCAGACCAATCTGGCAAGAATGCATCATACCTGTTCTACACTGCCTGCTTTGCGGTGAAGAATGTGTGCTAGACATGTGTCTAACACTCCCATCAGTCATGCCTACGGATATCGATACTCTGCTGGACCCTGTAATGGCCCATGCTCTGTGTTGTCCCCAGTGGCTACCAATCATGATGACGGCATTCATTGAGATCTCAAAGACGCAAATTACTACTGCTTAGGTACGAGAGGAAACAACAGGCACACAGGTAACATCCGATGCGAACATTGCTGATATTACCAATGCTGAAGGCGATGCTTCTCATCTATGTGTGGTTAATCTTCTAAACGAGGTAATCCAACTTTCACCTACAACGGTAGATGACTTTTTGTCTACAGGATTAGAAGATTTCATGTTTTCTCCCTCCCCAAACACTGACATTTGATCTGACACACAGTGTACTGAGAAACTTTGGAGCTTTTTTCCTATGATAAAAATGTTTTCTCCTAATTTGTATTTTTATTTTTGGCAAAAGTGATTTGCTTATAGTAGAACTATTCATAGAGAACAGAATTCTTTGAAAAACTTCCAGAGCCAATATGTTACCTTGTCAATAACAATTGTTTTATGTAACTTGACATGAAATGGTTTCGGCCCTTTTTCTTCTGTATTAATGAGCCATTTCATAATTTATACACTTATTTTCATTCATTTAGCATTCACTGTGAATATATGCTTGGAATGAAACATTGCTTTAATATGTACAGCACCATGGCATTTTTTGCATAGCAAGACTTTTAAATGCATTTTTTTTGAAATATGTTTTTCAGACATGTTTTAGCAAATCATGTGATATGTTTAACATGATTAGGATTTAGTAATGTTTTGCATACGAAAGTGGAGTGGGTTTTGTGTGTCGATTTGGATACCGTATAGAGGTTCCCGATGTATGTCCTTATATAGGCACAATTCGCATGAGCCTATGGAACTTGACCCGTACCAGGTTGAACTCTTAGGCCCAGGGGGACCCTCTAGGGAAGAGCTGTACCATGGTCAGCAAGACTGTCCCACTTTTGAAAGCCTGAGGCAGCAATCTGTTTCAGAAGCAAAGGGAGATGTCAGTGGTACCCACATAGTTTATTGGGCAGAGGGATTGCTGTACACTTAGGCAAGTAACCCCAATCCTGGAGCCACCAGGAGAGTGGTAGTGCCACAGACGTACAGGGAGTTCCTCCTAACTTTAGCTCATGACATCTCCCTAGCTGGACATCTGGGCAAAACCAAGACTTGGAAACGGCTAGTTAGCTACTTTTACTAGCCCCAGATGCACCAAAAGGTGAAGGAGTTTGTCAGCTCCTGTGTTACCTGTCCAGCCAGTGGCAAGACAGGTGGCCAGCCAAAGACCCCCCTGATACCACTGCCTGTGGTGGGGGTTCCCTTTGAAAGTGTTGTGTGTCGATTTAGATACTGTATATAGGTTTCCCGATTTATGTCCATACATAGGCACAATTCGCATTGCCCATATTTAGGCATAGAAATCCTACCCTTATTAAGGCATTATCCATGCTAACCAAATACAGGCATGGACACCTACATCCGTCCATCCACGTCACAACAAGTCCTTGGAAAACCAGACTTTTAAGCCTTTAGGACTTCCCCTTGCTTGGAATATTGATTTCTCCAAGAGCTCACTTATTATGTATAAACATCTATTCCTTAGGGGTTCATTCATGATGTTCCTCTGCCGACTTTTACGTCAGTTCGGAAGGAGATAGAGTCCCCGCCTGATGCACTGGCCAGACGTTGTCATCCTCCTTGCAGAGAATCCAGTTCCAGTGTTTCTGACTCCCCTTGAGGGGTGTTAGAGATCGAGACCCGGAAAGAGATTCCAACCTCTCTCATTCTAAGGTATGGAGCAGACTAGAACCTAGATGGACTTTTGGCAAATCTTGGCAACACCAATCCTAACTATAGCTGGATTGGTGTTCTCAAGTGTGGCTCATTTGTTAGAGCGGCAGACCCTGATGCAGAGGTCTAGCCCGGGACCAGAGTTCAATTCCCCTGACCTGATAATTCTCGCCTTGGTGCCTATTCCAATCATGGAGTCCCACTCTGCAACTCTGGGCAATAGCTTGCTTAATCTCCACAACGGGCCCCACAATGCTAAGGATGCCTGGCCTCCACCTTGGGGGTGCCCAGGAGTAGACGCCTCACAGGGAAAGCCAGGATGGGTTCCACAGCAGTATTCGTACAAGCACCTTGAGACCCTTGCGGGTGAGTAGTGCGCTATACAAGTATCAATTTATAGCTAAACTAGACTATAGAAAAACAGCACCTACTTCTCACCTCGTACTACACTTAGGTTAGGTACACTGGGGTAGAAATAGCTAGAAGCACCAAATGAGTATTCACATTTTAGCCTATGTTATTTATGTGTGTATTTTTATGAATATATGTCATAGCTACAAACCATGCTATTGCAGTATTATTTTATCTTACTGCTAACTTCGCATTCTGTCTTACGATTGTAGCAGCTCATAGCTCTTGCACGGGAAATAAGACTGTTCAATAAACCCCTTTTTATTGAAACACCATCTGTCTATTCTGTAGAAACAATGCATGCACGATTGACTGAGTGAAACTGTTATCTATTGTTTCCATGATTCTGAGACAATTCTGATTCTAAAGGGAAACAAAGTTGTCATGTTTATGCGGTTGTTGTGAGAAGTTGGCCTAGTATACGATGCTCACTAGTTCTAGTGATCACCTTGTACCATGCCAAGCAGCCCTTATGATGATTGGTTGTAAGTCAACCTTATAGACCAGCTATCCTAAAGGTAGCGTGGACAAAGCAGTCTTAGGCTAAACTCTGTATAGACATGTGAAGCAAGCTGTTTTATCATACACAACCCCCTTGAATACCAAATGAAAGGACACCACACAGATATATATTGAAAATCGATGGTGCCTGAAGATGAAGATGATGCAGGCGGGTCGTCGAGGAGAGTTCCGGTGGATCTAAGGGTGGATCTGAAGTGGTGAAGACCTGAAAGCAGAGGGAACAATTTTCAAAGTCACTAGCCAGTGACTACCGTGGAACCAGGACGGAACCAGGCGTTGTCGGGTGCAAACAGGCGATGAGGTGTAGCTTGTCTCCGCAGCCACGTGGACACGAAGAGGTCGAGGACGTCCAGGAGTCGATCACGAGCTGTGCCACGAAGGCTCTAGATGATGGCGGTGTCGGCAACTTGATCGGAGCAAACAGGCCTTGGCTAATGCAAGCCACGCAGGAAGTGAAGAAAGCTTATCACTCGGACCAGCAAGGTCAGAGCAGGTGCTCCTTTTTACAGGAGCGAGGGCAAGTCTGGAGCAACCAGACCCGCAGTGTTGATTGTAGGTTTCGTCCCCAAGATGGCCGCTAGCCACGTGGCAAATGGCCAGGATGGCGCGTCGAGTGGCAAAGTGCAAAAGGGCCCCACGCAGATCATGGAGATGCGGGGGGGCTGATCTTCGGTGCAAATGCCGCTCGTGGTGGGGCTTCTCAAACCCCAAAGCACAGCGTCGAGGGTGCCTCGGGTGCTGCGCAGTCAGCTTCTAGGGGGTCTTTCGAGATGGCCGGTCCCACGTCTCTCGGTGCCTCCACGGGTCTCTTCTTTGCAGGGACTGTGGATTGGGCTCTGAGATGTCTGGGAGTCTGGGTCTTGTCGGGCTCTGGGCTCGGGCTCCAGCAGGAGGCGGCGGCAAAGCAGACGTTGAGTTGCTGGATGGTGCCTGTTTTCAGAGGGTGGCCACTCCTTGGCCACAAGGGAGATGCTCTTCAGTCTTCTGTGGAGCAGAATGTCGAAGTCAAGGCGTCTTCTTAGTTTCAAGTCGATTTCAGGATGATCTGAGGTGCTATGGCACTGCTCCCACTCTTATTCCCAATCTGAGGGGTGGATCACCTGCTAGGTCCCTCCTCTGGGTGGGACCAGGAAGGGGGGCGGTTACACCCCCTTTCCTTTGTCCAGCTCCATGCCAGGACTGGGGCTGGAAAGCCCCAGCACCGGTTTGGACTGGCTTATGCACGAGGACACCTTGTGTGCCCCAGGCATGTCTGATTCTATTCAACCCTGTCCTACCCAATACACAAAATCCTGTCTGGGGTGGTGCTCGCACCTCCCAAGGCAGGAAACCCTTTGTCCAAGCCTCCCTCGCTGGAAGGACTCCCAGCAGCAGGAGGTCAGACTTGTGCCTGTGGTGGCAGCATCCATTTTGTGATACTGAGGCTCGGGTTAACTTTAACCGGGGTTCAGGTTATGTACATGTTGTGTCCCTCTAGAAGGGTGGAATGCTATCCCCGTCGACAGGACTGTCGAGGGGATAGTATTCCAAATCGTATGTTACCTTACTCGACATGTTTTGATAAAGCCAAACCAAAGTTAGCATATAACCGCGAGGATTATAATGCACTTAAGAGTATATGGTATGGCAATATCCCGGAACAGCTAAGGGAGTTGTTCCCGACAGCTGCAGACAGGCTCAGTTCATGCTAGAGCACCATCTCACATAAAACCCAGCACTCTGCCTCCAGGATTGTCGAGGCCTTCCATAGGAGTGGCTTTTAGGTTAACATGTGTCCAGATAGGCTTAGATAAAGGTATACTATATCTAAGTAAGAGGTGATTACACCAACTTACCCCAGCTGAGTGATCAGCCAGTTGTGTCATATATGGAGGCCAGGCCAGGGGTGGCACAATACATGCTGCAGCCCCTGGTAGGCCTTGGCTACACCTATGCCCTGGGTACCTAGGGTACACTGTTACAGGGGCCTATAATGTAAACCAGATCCAATTCGTAATGCACCTAGAGGGCATTGGTAATAATTTAGAGGGAGAACAGCAGGCTGTGGGTCTGATTAGCAGGCCCACAGCCACATTAAGTCATAAACCAGTGAAGCAAAAAGCAAAAATTTGGGGTGACCATAGGATAGCAGACCCTACTCTCCTACACAACCCCCCCCCCCAAACGCAGGGACATTAGACTAACCTTGACCAGTTGTGTCTTCATGTTCTAAGTGGAAGTACCTGGAGAGACCATCTACATTGCCATGGTCAGTCCCTGGGCAGTGCTCCACTGTAAAGTCCATCCCCTGTAGGGAAATGGACCGCCTGAGTAGTTTGGGGTTTTCACCCTTCATCTGATTAAGCCATAAGAGGGGCTTATGGTCGGTCTGAATCTTGAAGTGAGTGCCAAATAAGTATGGTCTCAACTTCTTCAGGGCCCACACCACAGCAAAGGCCTCCCTCTCAATAGAAGACAAACGTTTCTCCCTGGGGGTCAGCCTTCTGCTAATAAATGCAATGGGCTGGTCTTGACCATCTACATTACGTTGTGAAAGCACAGCTCCCACTCCCAACTCAGAAGCATCTGTTTGGACAATGAACTCTCTTGAGTAGTCAGGACTCTTCAGGATAGGTGCAGAGCACATGGCCTTCTTCAGGTCATCAAATGCCTTTTGACAGTTTTCTGTCCACTGAACCTTTTTGGGCATCTTTTTGGATGTCAGATCATTAAGAGGAGTCACAATGGACCCATAGTTCTTAACAAACTTCCTGTAGTACCCAGTCAGGCCCAAGAAAGCTCTGACCTGAGTCTGGGTAGTTGGAGGGGACCAGTCCTTGATGGTCTGGATCTTACTCTCCAGGGGTTGAACTTGGCCTCCACCTACAAGGTGGCCCAAGTATACAACTTTACTCTGCCCTATCTGGCACTTTGTGGCCTTGATAGTGAGGCCTGCTTTTTGCAGAGCCTCAAGCACTTCCTTCAGGTGGACCAGGTGATCCTCCCAGGTGGAGCTGAAGACAGCAATATCATCCAGATATGCTGCGCAAAAGTCATCCAACCCAGTAAGGACTTGATTCACCAACCTTTGGAAGGTGGCAGGTGCATTTTACAAACCAAAGGGCATCACCACAAATTGGTAATGTCCTCCTGGGGTAGAAAATGCTGTCTTGGCTTTGGAGTCCTCAGATAACCTGATTTGCCAATAGCCAGCTGTCAAATCAAATGTGCTCAAATATTTGGCAGAAGCCAACTTGTCAATGAGCTCATCTGCCCTTGGAATAGGGTGTACATCTGTCCTAGTGACAGCATTGAGTCCTCTGTAATCCACACTGAACCTCATCTCTCTCTTGCCATCTTTGGTGTGAGGTTTGGGGCCCAGAACCACTGGGCTAGCCCAGGGGCTCTCTGAAGGCTCAATAACACCTAATTCCAGCATATTTTGCACCTCAGTCTTTATACAGTCCCTGACAAGGTCAGGTTGCCTGTAAATCTTGTTTTTCACAGGAAGACTGTCACCAGTGTCCACCACATGGGTACACCAGTTAGTCTGACTGGGCGTCAATGAGAACATATGTCTGTATGACTGCAAAACTTGTCTGCAGTCATGTTGCTGATGTTCAGTGAGGCTGCCACCTAAGGCCACACCATCAACTGAGCCATCTTCAGGATTCTGAGTTAACAGGTCTGGGAGAGGGTCACTCTCTTCCTCCTGCCTCTCATCTGTAGCCATGAGCAAGCCCATGTCTGCCCTGTCAACATATGCCTTCAGTCTGTTGACATGGAGCACCCTGTGGGGGCTCCTGGGAGTTCCTCGATCCACCAAGTAGGTAACCTCTCCCTTTTTCTCAACAATTGTATGGGGTCCAGACCATTTGTCTTGGAGCGCTGCTGGGGCCACTGGCTCTAACACCCATACTTTCTGTCCAGGCTGATACTCAGTCAAGACAGCGTTTTGGTCATGCCAAGCTTTCTGTAATTCTTGGCTGGCCTCAAGGTTTTTGGATGCCCTCTCCATATACTCAGCCATCCTGGAGCGGAGACCAAGTACATAGTCTACTATGTCTTGTTTAGGCTTTTTGAGAGGTAACTCCCATCCTTCCCTCACCAGACACAGGGGTCCTCTTACAGGGTGCCCAAACAACAATTCAAAGGGGCTAAAGCCAACCCCCTTTTGTGGGACCTCTCTGTAAGCAAACAGAAGGCAGGGTAGAAGGATGCCCCATCTCCGCCTGAGCTTTTCTGGTAATCCTTTGATCATACCCTTTAGGGTCTTGTTAAAACTCTCAACAAGCCCATTACACTGTGGATGATAAGGAGTGGTGAACTTGTAGTTGACACCACATTCCTTCCACATAGCTGTCAATTATCCTGACATGAAGTTGGCATCTCTATCAGATACTACCTCCTTAGGAAACCCCACTCTGGAGAAAACTCCAAGTAAGGCCCTGGCCACAACAGGAGCTGTTGTGGTCCTAAGTGGAATTGCCTCTGGGTACCTGGTGGCATGGTCCACCACCACCAGTATGAATCTGTGCCCAAATGCTGTAGGGGGATCCATTGGACCTACAATTTCAATCCCCACTCTTTCAAAGGGAACCCCCACCACAGGTAGTGGTATCAGGGGGGGCTTTGTTGTGCCACCTGTTTTACCACTGGCTTGGCAGGTTACACAGGAGCGACAAATCTCCTTGGTGTCTTCAGACATGTGAGGCCAGTGAAAGTGAGGGACAAGCCTGTCCCAAGTCTCATTCTGGCCTAGGTGTCCTGCTAAGGGAATATCATGGGCCAAGGTAAGAAGGAAGCGCCTAAATTGCAGAGGTATAACCAACCTCCTGGTTGTACCAGGCTTGGGGTCTCTACCCTCTGAATAAAGGAGCCCATCATCCCAATATACTTTATGGGTACCTTGAGCATTCCCAGCAGCCTCAGCAGCAGCCTGCTGTCTGAGGGGTTCAAGGGAAGGACAGGTTAACTGAGCCTGCCCCAAGTCTGCCCTAGAAGGTCCCCCTGTCCCCGAAAACTCAACCTGATCAGGTTCAAGTTCTTCAGGGACAGTTCCTTCAAGGGTCTCAAGATCATCTTCCTATGAAGGCTGATCCTCACTTGTAGGCAGTTGGGAAGGCACAGCCTTTACCCTCCTGTTCTTCTTCTTGGAAGGTGCTTGGTCCATTGTTCCAGGATCCAAGACCTGAGGTTCAGAGAGGCACTTTTTGTTTTGGCCTGTGACCTGGTCACAGCAAGGACATGTGATGATATCCCTAACATCTCTTTCCATGAGTCCTGTACTCAACTTCAGACCATAGAGAGCTCTCCAGGTCATTGCTCAACAAACATTCTACTGGGAGATCAGCACTAACCACAACTCTTTTTAGGCCAGTTACCCCTCCCCAGGAGAAATTAACAAATGCCACACTATGCGTAGTAGTGACATTGCTGGCATTGGTCACCAGGTAATTGTCACCTGGTATGTGTTGTCCAGGGTCCACAAAGCTAGGTGTCACCATAGTGACACTGGCACATGTGTCCCTGTATGCTTGAACCACTTTTTCATTAATCAAAGGTGTCTGTGTGTACTTGCCCAGATTACTGGGGCTTATTGTAGAGGCCAAATCTATGTCCCCATCACAAATCAGAACAGCCTGTGTAGGTGTTCTGACTAGGCCAGAATCTCCCTCAGTTCCCAAGGTGATACCCACTACCCCTTTAGTTTGTGGACCAACACTGCTAACTGTACTAGTGGGTGCAGGTGCCTTAGGGGCTGCAGTGTTGAGGGCTCTACCCTTTTTACACTCACTTGTCCAGTGAGAGGTGTTTTTACATGTACTACACCATGGTTTTCTTTGACCTTCTTTCTTCTTCTTCTTGGAAGTTTGGGACCCACCCTCTGTATTAGTTTGGGGCCCTGTTGAAGACTTCTGGTCTTTAGCTTTCTGCTCCCCCACCCTTCTGGTCTGTTTTCTTTTGGTCACCACCCTGGTTCTGGTTCTGGTTCTTTTGCTTAACCCCGGTTCTAACCCATTTGTCTGCCCTCTTTCCCAATTCTTGGGGAGAGGTCAGATCTGAGTCAACCAAATGTTGAGGCAACTGCTGGTTCTGACAATTATTTAAAATTTGTTCTCTCACAAGCAAATTGTACAATCCTTCATAGTCTGTAACCTTACTTCCCAGCAACCATCCCTCCAGAGCCTTAGTGGCACTTTCAACAAATTCAGAAAAGTCCTGAGTCTGTGTCTTCTGGGTCTCTCTGAACATTAACCTGTACTGTTAAGTGGTTAAGCCTAACCCATCAATCAGAGCACTCTTCAGGACCAGGTAGTTTCTAGAATCCCCATCATTAACTGTGAGGAGTCTGTCTCGGCCTCTACCTTCAAAGGAGAGCCACAAGATTGCTGCCCACTGCTCCTGAGGGATCTGCTGTACTCTGCAGGCTCTCTCAAGTGCAGTCATCCATTTGTGGATATCATCCCCAGCTTTGTAGGAGGGCACAATCTTACTCAGGTTTCTACTATCATAGGACCTGTCTTTATCCTTAGGGATAATGCTGCCACCAGTGGGTACTAATCCACTCTCTCTAGGCTGTCTTGCTCTAGCAAGTCTCTCTTGGGCCAGGCCAACCTCTAGTTCCCTCTTCTGGATCCTAAGCTCAGCCTCTCTCATGTTGGCCTCATGTTCCCTTCTCTGAGGGCTAGTCATCCCCCTCCTGGAGTGACCATGAGAGCCCTAGAAGCTTGGGAGGTATTGGATTCACCTGAGTGATTCCTTCTCCTCCTTTGCTCCTGGTTAAGTCCACTTGGGGGTCTGGGTAAGGTCACCCTTAGCTCAGTCCCAAGTACACTTAAGTTAGCCTGGCTAAGCCTATTGGCTGGCACCTGACTAAGTCTACCATCATCAGAATCACTGCTCTCCCCTTCTGTCTCCTCTTCTTCCTCCTCCTCCTCAGGCTGAGTATCTCCAGTGACTTGGTCGTCCTCATCTATCTGGACTACAGGGACAGGGGTGTCAGTACTATCATCTTCAGTGGGAGAGCCTCCTTCACCATTCCCTGTGGTGTCTGGTTTAGAGGTCTTTAGAGCTTCAGACTGGTCTAAAAGCTCTCTAAGGTGGTCTGTAGTAGGGTTTGGGCCCGTCTTGAGACCTCTTGAGGCACAAAGCTGCATCAATTCCATTCCTTAAAATTAAGCATAGCAAATTTGGATGGTGCCCTTGGAGGGTCACTCTCAACAGGAGTAAGTCCAGTGGACCCCTCTGCTCCAGACATTGCTCTAGTGTGGGTGGATATGTTGCAATCTACCTACACTGGTGTTTACCTACTAAACCTATCTAGTAGTTGTAGTCAGGGTGTGCTACTCCCTATCCTCTACACCAACTAAGTTCAGTAGAACTTAAGTATACTAGTCTTGTTTTAAATGTACCTAGCAGGTACCTGTATGATCTTTCAAATGATACTCTCAAAGATTGTAATGGTAAAACAACAGCAAGCTCAAATCCCAACCGCTGCCGCCAATGTGAGAAGTTGGCCTGGTATATGATGCTCACTAGTTCTAGTGATCACCTTGTACCATGCCAAGCAACCCTTATGATGATTGGTTGTAAGTCAGCCTTATAGACCAGCTATCCTAGAGGTAGCGTGGACAAAGCAGTCTTAGGCTAAACTCTGTATAGGCATGTGAAGCAAGCTGTTTTACCATACACAACCCCCTTGAATACTAAATGAAAGGACACCACACAGATATATATTGAAAATATTTATATATTTTTTTATTTACTACAAATATCCCCTATACTCTTTATGAGCACAGAAGCAAATGCGTTAAAACAAAACACAGTTTAAATACACAAAAGTTGCACAATATGGATGAGCCCTAGGGGCCACCTAAACCATATACTAAAATAGTGGTATAAGAACCACCAATCGAAAAGGAAGTAGGCCTAGGGTCTTGAGAATCGCTGGAGCTGATTGGGACTAGCAGTGACTAAGTCGGGAAAGGCCCGTGGGACTCGGGTGCAGCGCTTGAAGTGCACGCATACACCAATGCAATGTCAATGGTGCGTAAAAGTTACAAAGTTAGTGTTTAAGGAACCTTCCGACTGACCTAGAAGGACAAAACTTTAGACCTAGACACTAGAGGTGTGTACCAGTGTAGGAACACCGGCGTTGCTGAGTTACCTCACCCACAGGAAGTGGGTACACAGGTGCGAAGTAGTGTCGGGTTTCGTCACGCAGGTCGATGGTGCCTGAAGATGAAGATGCTGCAGGCGGGTCGTCGAGGAGAGTTCCGGTGGATCCAAGGGTGGATCTGAAGTGGTGAAGACTTGAAAGCAGAGGGGACAATGTTCAGAGTCACTAGCCAGTGACTACCGTGAAACCAGGACGGAACCAGGCGATGTCGGGTGCAAACAGGTGATGAGGTGTAGCTTGTCTCCGCAGCCACGTAGACACGAAGAGGTTGAGGATGTCCAGGAGTCGATCACGAGCTGTGCCACAAAGGTTCTAGCTGATGGCAGTGTCGGCAACTTGATCGGAGCAAACAGGCCTTGGCTAATGCAAGCCACACAGGAAGTGAAGAAAGCTTATCACTCGGACCAGCAAGGTCAGAGCGGGTGCTCCTTTTTTACAGAGTGAGGGCAAGTCTGGAGCAACCAGACCCGCAGTGTTGATTGTAGGTTTCGTTGCCAAGATGGCCGCAAGCCACGTGGCAAGTGGCCGGGATGGCGCGTCGAGTGGCAAAGTGCAAAAGGGCCCCACGCAGATCGTGGAGATGCTGGGGGGCTGATCTTCGGTGCAAATGCTGCTCGGTGGTGAGGCTTCTCAAACCCCAAAGCACAGTGTTGAGGGTGCCTCGGGTGCTGCGCAGTCAGCTTCTCAGGGGACTTTCGAAATGGCCGGTCCCACGTCTCTCGGTGCCTCCATGGGTCTCTTCTTTGCAGAGACTGTGGATCGGGCTCTGAGATGTCTGGGAGTCTGGGTCTCGTTGGGCTCTGGGCTCGGGCTCCGGCAGGAGGCGGCGGCAAAGCAGACGTCGAGTTGCTGGATGCTGCCTGTGTTCACAGGGTTATATCAAAAACAAGGGTGCCAGGGCTCGAGTTCAATTCACAACTGCTTTTTATTTAGCAGCTGTGTACCTTCTTTAAATAGATTCCGAAGGTTTGTGTATTCATTCATACATTTTCAAAGTTTCAAGAGATTATTTACATTTTGTACAAACATCAGAGGTTTAAACATTCTTTAAGCAGTTGAAACAATACAAACATAAGTCATAAATGTGAAAAACAAATCATAACATTCATTTATAGTTACACTTAACTATTTGGACTAAAAAGCAACTCAATTTGATACACCTATACTTATTTTTATACTAGTCCTAACGACCAAGCGTGCATGTTTAGTGGGACTAGACACATTGGGCCTTATGACTTTGGTGAAATCGCCCTATGTTCGTGTGCGAACCCTTGGAATTTAGGTTCCCTTACAACAGCTGAACAGCCGACGCGTTTCCAAACCCTTTGTTCTGTTTACAGGGTTCTTCCTCAGGGCTGAGCTGTGTACCTATGGTGTAAGATTGGGGAATATTTAGTATCTCCTCTTCACAAATTTATTTGACTGGTATACTGCATGAGTAAAAAATGGGGGGAGGTTTTACCTCTTCTCACGTGGATGTTCACTATCGCTTTTGGGCACAGGGCATCTGATTATCCTTCGATGTCGCCATTGCCTAAACAATGAATTAAAGGATGGCATTCTTTTGAGTTTTTTATCTTAAAGTGCATGCTGTCACATTTTGTATCCTTATTAAGAATTCGCCAGCACTTACTTGTTGTATATTTCAGAGTGCTCAAAAAGTTGAGTTATCCGTTTGTGGGAATCTTTTTTAGTTCTGCGATGCTTAGTTCTGTTGGAATGAGAATTTGAATCAGTCTGTGTGTGAAAATGACTGGGTGTTTGTTACGCACTGGTCTAAAGCGGTGAGACTTACTTGTGAGTGACGAGGTGTGTGTCTCTTATGCGGCTCCACTTTCTTTTGTTTTCTTCGTGTTATCCTCCTACCGATTTGGGGTTTCCGTGAATTTGAAGCACAGGGAGGACGACCATTCAGTATGTTTCCAGTTACGGTCGTGGTGTTACTTAACTATAGTCCGGGATGGTTGTTCCGAACGTCTTACCTCTGTCGGGGGTTCCCTAGTCTGTTTCAAAAATCTCCGTGTGGCCGCATGACTGGCGTTCAGTTCGCTGCGAGTCGACTGTGTTCTCAGACGTCCCAGCGGAACTTGTTTTTCTTTTAAATACTCTGCTAAGCATCATGGGACTTGTAGTGTTCTGTGTTTTTGGGCGTTTCACACTGTGTGAAGCTTAGATTTTGCAAGGTTGAATAGAGTTATATTTCAAGAAGTGACTGGCACTGTGTCTTACGAGGGGGTGTGTGTTTACACGGGGTGGTTTAGCAGGGGGCTCAGTAATTAGATCGTTGTAATTCAGACATTTCGTTCAACCCATCCACCACACAGTTAAATTTAAGAATTAAGTAGGCTTCTTTTTTCAACAACATGGCATCTATATTTCCTCCTCTGGGGGGAACTTTTATTGCCGATAGTACTGTCCATTTGAAGTCTGTCTCAGTGTGTTTTTGTTCAACAAAGTGTTGTACCATGGGGGCAGTCAACACTTTGTGTCTAATTCTGGATCTGTGTTGCGCCACTCGCTGGTTTACTCTTTGGGTAGTTTTCCCAATGTACAACTTGGGACATGGGCACATGATTGCATATATTACATTGCTTGTTTTGCAATTGGAGAATTCTTTGTGTGACCATTTTGATGTATTGAACTGAAATTCCTCCCCTTCTATTGTGTTAGGGCAGGACACGCACGAGCCACATTTGTGGTGGCCTCTTATTGGAGGTAACTTCCATAGAGTGCGCAAATCTGCTTTGGCTTGGCTGACTCCAAGGTCAGCTCTTACTACATATTGTGCGATACTTTTATTTTTCTTTAGAGCAAACAATGGTTTCTGCATCGGGACCTCCGAATTCGTGATCAGGTGCCAGTTCTTTAAAATTATTGACTTCAGTTTGTTTGTATATGGCCCGAATGTTGTAACACAGACTGGCCTTTCAACGGATTTGATCTCTTTCTTTTTCAATAATTCTTCTCGTGGCGTGTACCAAGCCCGTGTGATTGAATGTTTCAATAATTTCGAGGGATAACCTCTTTTGCTTAATTGGTCACTGAGTATTTGGGAGTGTGTTACAAAGTCTTCCTTTCGAGAGCAGTTACGTCGAATTCTCAACATTTGCCCATATGGTAGGTTGGATTTCAGACTTTTAGGGTGATAACTTGCGTAGTGCAAGATGGTGTTTTTGTCCGTGGTTTTGCGGTGTAAGATAGTCGTCAGTTTGCTTTCATTGGGAAAAACTACTACGTCTAGGAAGGTGAGAGATGTTCTACTGTGTGTCATTGTGAATTTTATATCAGGGTGTCTGGTGTTAAGCCACTGATGGAATTGGGCAAGCATTTCTTCAGACCCATTCCATTGACACCAGATATCATCTATGAAACAATACCATGTTGTTATATTTGTCTGAATGGGTTATTGCGGTAGATGAAGCGCTCCTCATACAGGGCCATGAAGAGGACCGCCATTTCCGGGGCATAAGGACACCCCATGGCGGTCCCCTTCACCTGCACGTAGAACGCGTCCATGAACCAAAAGTAGTTTCTTTTGAGGGCTATCCTCGCTAAGTCAATAATGAAGTCCGTAGGGACTCTTTGTGGTCTGGGGCGTGTATCTAAGTAGTATTCCATTGCTTCTAGTCCCTCTTCTTGGGGGATTTGGGTATATAGGGAGGTGACATCGAAAGATACCATCAACGTCGGGCTCTGGGCTCCGGCTCCGGCAGGAGGCGGCGGCAAAGCAGACGTTGAGTTGCTGGATGGTGCCTGTGTTCACTGGGTGGCCACTCCTTGGCCACAAGGGAGATGCTCTTCAGTCTTCTGTGCAACAGAATGTCGAACTCCAGGCGTCTTCTTAGTTTCAAGTCGATTTCAGAATGATCTGAGGTGCTATGGCACTGCTCCCACTCTTATTCCCAATCTGAGGGGTGGATCACCTGCTAGGTCCCTCCTCTGGGTAGGCCCAGGAAGGGGAGCGGTTACATCCCCTTTCCTTTGTCCAGCTCCGTGCCAGGACTGGGGCTGGAAAGCCCCCGCACCGGTTTGGACTGGCTTATGCACGAGGACACCTTGTGTGCCCCAGTCATGTCTGATTCTATTCAGCCCTGTCCTACCCAATACACAAAATCCTGTCTGGGGTGGTGCTCGCACCTCCCAAGGCAGGAAACCCTTTGTCCAAGCCTCCCTCGCTGGAAGGACTCCCAGCAGCAGGAGGTCAGACTTGTGTCTGTGGTGGCAGCATCCATTTTGTGATGCTGAGGCTCGGGTTAACTTTAACCGGGGTTCAGGTTATGTACATGTTGTGTCCCTCTAGAAGGGTAGAATCCTATCCCCGTCGACAGGACTGTCCAGGGGATAGTATTCCAAATCGTATGACACCTTACTCGACATGTTTTGATAAAGCCAAACCAAAGTTACCATATAACCGCGAGGATTATAATGCACTTAAGAGTATATGGTATGGCAATATCCCGGAACAGCTAAGGGAGTTGTTTCCGACAGCTGCAGACAGGCTCAGCTCATGCTAGAGCACCATCTCACATAAAACCCAGCACTCTGCCTCCAGGATTGTCGAGGCCTTCCATAGGAGTGGCTTATAGGTTAACATGTGTCCAGATAGGTTTAGATATAGGTATACTATATCTAAGTAAGAGGTGATTACACCAACTTACCCCAGCTGAGTGATCAGCCAGTTGTGTCAAATATGGAGGCCAGGCCCGGGGTGGCACAATACATGCTGCAGCCCCTGGTAGGCCTTGGCTACACCTATGCCCTGGGTACCTAGGGTACACTGTTACAGGGGCCTATAAGGTAAACCAGATCCAATTCGTAATGCACCTAGAGGGCATTGGTAATACTTTAGAGAGAGAACAGAAGGCTGTGGGTCTGATTAGCAGGCCAAGAGCCACATTAAGTCATAAACCAGTGAAGCAAAAAGCAAAAATTTGGGGTGACCATAGGATGGCAGACCCTATTCTCCTACAGTTGTCAAAAACTAATCCTTTCTTGTTCATTCGAGAAGTTTCTAGTGACCTCTGGGTTAGCTGGCACACACAAGTAATTAAGTTTAATCTATTCGATAGAGACATACTGACCTCCGTCCTATGTCAAAACTATAGTGTATATCATTCCAATGTGCAGAGCCTATCAGGGATATAGGAACGACATGACAAAAGGGTAGGTGTGGACATAGTGGGTCCACTTGAACCTCCCACAGCCTCAGGGAACAAATTAATTCTAGTGGTAGTGGATCATGCTACTAGGTACCCTGAAGCAATTCCACTTAGGACTACTATAGCTCCTGCAGTAGCCAAGGCCCTCATTGGTGTCTTCCCCAGGGTAAGGTTTCCTAAGGAGGTGGTTTCAGACAGAGGTTCTAACTTCATGTCTGCTTACCTAAAACACATGTGGGAGGAGTGTGGAGTGCAGTACACGTTTACTACACCATATCACCCACAAACCAATGGCCTTGTTGAGAGATTCTCTAACAAAAGAGAGGGACCCAAAATCCAAAGGGGTAGGGTACCAAAAGACAGATTGTCAAAGAAAGTTTTCCACTTTGGGCAAACTTACAAATAGCCAACACTATATCCACATTATTCCATACAACATTAAATACGGAGCAAAAATGATGATGATAATAATAAGTTCATAAAAAGTGTACAGTTTATTTCAATATATTAAAAAACATAATATGCAATGTTATATCAATAAAAATACAATTATACACATAATTCTTCTACACACAGTGGGACAAAAACAAGGAAAATAGTTCCAATTAAAATGAGGTGAGTACATTAGCCAAAGAACATAATCAAACTCCAAATCATATATTAATATCGTATTTAGAGTAGTTGATTCCAACGACTTAATGTGTCACAACTCTGGATTGGATCGACGCGTTTCGGTTTGGCACTTATTTTTAAAGCCAACACCTTCTTCAGGATTAAAATCAATTCCCACTAATAATATAAACCATCTCTTGGCGGTTCGCACAGGGACCTTAGGCCTTCAAGATTTGTCCACAATACCATATAATGGTTATCTATTTCAGGTTTGAGGATCCCGTAGATTCAAGATTGTAGAAATATGAGGTAATGAATGAATATATTCCTCAATTATCTGGATGTTTTATCCTGATTATGAGCACAAAATTACGCTTCAAACAGTAGTTTGCCGATTTTAAACAAAATCCGTCTGATTAAAAGCTAATCACCATGCCAATGCACAGCTAGACCGCCCGCAGTCTGCTTCTTTCGCATAGATCGGCCAAAACGGGTCCAGCCCCTCTCGCATAAGTAGAGATTCAACTAGACATTGAAAGGCATGATCCTGGGGCTCCCTGAAATGCTCAAGAGGAGATGTCATTTTCCCATGCCTGCTTTTCGCTTACAGAGAAGTGCCACAGAAGAGTGTAGGGTTTTCCTCTTTTGAACTTTTGTTTGGCCAGCCTGTGAGGGGACCACTCTGTCTTGTGAAAGAGGGTTGGGAGAGGCCTCTCCAAGAACCCAAACAAGATATTGTGGACTATGTGCATGGCCTAAGGTCCAGAATGGCTGAGTACATGGAAAAGGCATCCAAGAATCTTGAGGCCAACCAGGAGCTTCAGAAGCACTGGTATGACCAAAAAGCTGCACTGGTTGAATTTCAACCTGGGCAACAGGTGTGAGTTTTGGAGCCAGTGGCACCAAAGGCACTCCAAGATAGATGGAGTGGTCCTTACCCTATCCTAGAGAAAAAGAGTGAGGTCACCTACTTAGTTGACTTGGGCACACGCAGGACACCCAAAAGGGTTATCCATGTGAACCGCATCAAGCTCTACAATGACAGGGCTGACATCACCATGCTGATGGTGACTGCTGAGGAACAAGAAGCAGAGAGTGAACCTCTCCCTGACCTCCTCTCCTACAGCCCAAAAAGATGGGTCAGTAGATGGAGTTTTCTTTTCAGACACCCTCTGTGCCCAACAGCAGACTGACTGCAAGCAAGTCTTGCAACAGTATGCTAAGCTCTTTTCCCTGACCCCTGGTCTGACAAACTGGTGTACCCATGATGTGGACACTGGTGACAGTGCACCTATCAAAAACAAGATCTATTGACAGTCAGACCAAGTCAAGGAAAGCATCAAAGCTAAAGTCAGTAAGATGCTGGAGTTAGGGGTTATTGAACCCTCTGAGAGCCACTGGGCCAGCCAAGTGGTTCTAGTCCCTAAACCTCATCCACAGGGTGGAAAGAGAGGAATTAGGTTTTGTGTGGACTATAGAGGGCTCAGCTCTGTCACCAAGACAGATGCTCACCCTATCCCAAGAGCAGATGAGTTGATAGACAAATTGGGGCAGCCAAATTTCTAAGTACCTTTGACTTAACTGCAGGGTACTGGCAGGTTGGCATGGCACAGGCGCAAAAGAGAAAACAGCAGTATCAACACCTGATGGGCACTATCAGTTCACTGTTATGCCCTTTGGTTTAAAGAATACCCCTGCCACCTTCCAGAGGTTGGTGAATCAAGTCCTTGCTGGGTTGGAGTCCTTTAGTGCAGCTTATCTTGATGATATTGCTGTCTTTAGTTCCACCTAGCAGGATCACCTGATCCACCTTGGAAAGGTTTTAAAAGCCCTGCAGACTGCAGGCCTAACTATCAAGGCATCCAAATGCCAGATAGGGCAGGACACTGTGGTGTACTTGGACCACTTTGTTGGTGGAGGCCAGGTACAGCCCTTATAGCCCAAAATCCAACCCATCCTGGACTGGGCAGCTCCAACAACTCAGACCCAAGTCAGGGCATTCCTTGGCTTGACCGGGTACTACAGGAGGTTTGTGAAGGGATATGGGTCCATTGTGACTCCCCTCACAGAACTCACCTCCAAGAAAATGCCCAAGAAGGTTAACTGGACAGTTATTTGCCAAAAGGTTTTTGACACCTTGAAAGAAGCAATGTGCTCAGCACCAATTCTGAAAGCTCCAGATTATGCCAAGCAGTTCATAGTGAAGACTGATTCCTCTGAGCTAGGGATAGGACCGGTCCTATCCCAAACCAATGATGAAGGCCAAGACCAACCTGTGGCTTTTATAAGCAGAAGGCTTCTTCCCAGGGAGCAGCGTTGGAGTGCCATTGAGAGGGAGGCCTTTGCTGTGGTTTGGTCCCTGAAGAAGTTGAGGCCATGCTTGTTTGGTAGTTCAAACTGACCACATATCTCTCAGATGGCTAATGCAAATGAAAGGAGAAAATCCTAAACTGTTGAGCTGGTCCATCTCCCTACAGGAAATGGACTTTGAAGTGGAACATAGAGCCAGGACTGCCCATGCAAATGCAGATGGACTTTCCAGGTGCTTCCACTTAGACAATGAAGACTCTCTAGGGCATGGTCAGTGTCATCATTTTTCGTTTGGGGGTGTGTGTGTGAAAGTTCCCTCTTTCTTGCATGGTATGCCCCCACTTTTTGCTGAATTGCTGATGTTCTTTGACTGAGTGTGCCCTGGGCTCCTGCCAATCAGGTACCCAGGGCCAATGTTCCTTCCCTAAAACTGCATTGACACCTAAACACAATTGGTATCTCAGGCCAAAACGTCAGTCCCAGGTAAATGGCACCATCGGTACCCAGAGCACTGTGAACAGAGAAGGCTCCTAAGGCTGCAGCACTTATTGTGCCACCCTTAGAGGCCCTGTGCCCTGACCCTCACACACTGCCTTTGCAGGCTGTGTGTCTTGGTGCAGAGCAAAGCACTGCCCTGGCATACATCAGTCACTCCTCTAGCTGGGTACCCTATGGCAGAGGTGAGGGTACAGGTGTAAGAGCCCTGTGCCCCTACAGTACCCGGGTCCTTTCCTGGGCACTGTAAGTGCTGTGTTGCCATTTAGAGTATATGGTGCTGGGAGTTTGTCATTACGAACTCCACAGCACATGGGTACACTGAAGACTGGGAAGTTTGGTATAAGCACATTAAACCCACACTGATGCAAGTGTGGGATTTAATGTAAAATGCACCACAGGGGGCATTTTAGAGATGCCCCTGAAACTCGACCAACCTCCAGTGATCTGAGTGGCCTAGGCTGCCACCACCAGACATGTTTCTGCACCCCTGGGTCGAGACTTGCCACTTCTGCGGGCCTGAAACAATGCACTTCCTCGGACGAGCTGCCAAGCCTCCTCCCTCAGGATGGGCAGGGTTCACAAAGGAGAAGCTTCAAAGGCATGCCGCCTTTGTGAGCCTTTCCAGGCCATTTGCTGCTTGGTCCCAACTGGTTCTACCCCCCACTTTGGGCGGGAGAACCAGCAGGAAAAAATAGTGAGGAAGAGAGGTGTGCCCACCTCTGCCAACTCCACCCCTAAGGTGTGGGAGGCGAGGTGAAGCACAACCTTGAGTTCCCAACATCTTGAGGATGGGGGACCCAGCCAACCAGGGCCAGGCTCCTGCCCCCTCCCACTGGAGAGTGGCAGAATCGGAGGTGTACCCACCCCAGGGAAGGGACCCACTGGCCCCTGCCCTTTACCTACCTGTAACACCCCTAATTTTTATATTTAGGGGCACTCTCAACCTTGCTTCCTCAGATCCAGCAACCACAAGAAAAGAAGAGAAGAAGAAGGACGAGAAGCCATGCAGAGCTAACTAGAGGACTACACCCTCTGTCTTCCCTCGAACCTGCTCCTGCAAAACCCCAGCATGTCCAGTGGCCAGCAACCTCAAAAAACCCAGAGGACCTGTCTGGCTTCACTTTAAGGACTGTTTCTCCCGTGAACACCGGATGTCTTTAAACTGCAGCTTCTGGTGCCAGCCAGAAACCGCAAATCCAGCCCACTTTGCACCCGCCGAACCGAGCCCAAGCTTGATTGGAAAACACCACGAGGAGGTTCCCCGGGGACCCCTGACCTGCCTCAAGCCTCCAGACGACGCCTGCAGCCTCAATCCAGAGGACCCCCCCCCACCGCGACCAGAGCGGGTAAGACAAGTCGACGTCCCAAGGCACCCTTGCACCCGAAGCCCCACGGCCTTGTGTGCTCAACCCAGCAGTGCCTAACCAACCCTCAACATCCCAACTTACCTCTTGAAGTGGTGGTCGCGCCTGGAAGATTCTTGTCCTGGAGCCTGCAGTATTTCTTTGTCCCAGAGAATCTCCATTGAAATCAACGGGGCACCCAACCCCGAAACAGCACCCTGCACCCGGCCGTCCTAGCGCCGCTGAGGGTGCCCCTTTTGTGCTAACTTGGTCCCCAACTTGCCCTGACCTAAACCATACGAGCTTTTCTCCCACAACCCTGTGGCCTGCTTGCCAGCAGCCACCAACTGGACCCCCCTATCCTTCATAGGATAATATTGGGCCTCAACGTTCTGCACCCGGCCGCCCGAGTGCCTCTGAGGGTGCAACAACAGTGCATCACTGACCCTGGGAGACCCCTGAGTCTAACCCCAGAACCCTAACTCCAAAGACTGATTACTTACCTCAGAACCGATAACCTGTTTTTCCTCATAGACTAACACTGACATTTTCTCTCCCAAAAAGTTTCTGTCGACTTTTGAAAACTGAGACTATTCCTTAAAAATCACACAAATAACCAAAACACATTTTCTCAACTGTTTTCAGGAAATGTCCCAGTGCTGAACCTAGGTATCCAGCACTGAGTAAGAAAAGTAATGTTAAAGTAACTTACCTGTGATTTGAATTTCCTTCTATAGGATAACATTGGTGGTTCTATGTGAAAAAGTTTCAAAGTGTCAACTTTTGAAAAACAAGAATATTCTTTAAAAATCGTACGTCTAACTAAAACGCATTTACTCAACTGTTTTCAGGAAATGTCCCTGTGCTGAATCTAGGATCCAACACTGTGTTAGTAAAAGTAATCCGAAAAGTAATAAATTGAATTTTTCTTTAAAAGCCTATTGATTCCTGTGTACTGAGCCTACTAAGTTTGTGCATTGCATTGCAACCCCTCTAAACTCGAATTGGTACAAAGTCCTACTGTATTTTGAAAGTATTCAACAACAGCATCTTGTAGCTGAAAAGTATTTCTATGCTTACCTGTACCAGGCTTGTTTGGTTCTAGAAATAAAACAACAGTATCTTTTTTATACAAAAACAATTGGCCTAGAGTTCATTTCTTGAGTGTGTGAATTAATTTGCTGACTGGGTGTGTACATCAAATGTGTAACCCTGTCCTTTGATACTTCCTTACTGCTCGACCAAGCTACCACTTTAGAGAAAAAGGTTCTATCTAACTTTAACCTCTGCCAAACCTCTGGAGACCATTGGACTCTATACACACACTGTACCTCACTTTTGTACAGTATATATAGGGCCAGTTTTTTACATGTACCTTTGCCTGTAGCAGGGTGCACTGTAAGGGGCATCAGAGTAAAATCTACTTGTATGTATCATCACCATGGCTGACTATTAGTACGAATGCATCTTAACATGTAACAATGCATTTTTCTGAATTTTAACGTACCTCAGTTGTGAGGACTTGAGCTCTGGGCATTTTGTCGCCTTTGTCCTAAGCGGAGCACCATGTTTCCTCTGCTCGATGGACCTCTAGCAGATGCCATTTTGGTTGGGAGAGCAGTCTAGTTTTTACTATGCTCCCCGGCTGCTATTTAATGCAACTGCGACACGGATGCACAGTGGACATTAGTTTGAGTAGCCCTGTGTTGCTACTTCTACGACTCTGAATAGGTGCACGAGGGATGCCCAGCTTCAAGGCCTGCGGTTCCTGTATCCGTCTGATGTCGGTGACGGATCCCCACAGCTTGTGCCTCTTTTGCCTGGAGCGCGACCACAACCCCAAGTCTTGCTCTGACTGTCATTTGATGGTGTTGATGGCTTTGCGAGAGAGGTCCCAAAAGCTGCTTGAACGCCAACAGTTGGATCCGTGCCGTTCGTGGTCCCTTTTTGAGGGAGATCGAGGGACCAGTCGCGGAGCCACCACCATTCCAGTTCAAAATCTTCGAAGTCTTCGCACTCGGGGTCGAAGCATAAGAAGTCGAAGAAACATCATCACTCTTTGGCTTCGCCTCATCGGTTGGCCGATTTTTAATCGTGAGTGTTTTAATTTGCGAGTGTTTGTTCTGTTTCGGGGTGATTGCTAAAGTGCACCTCTGCATGTTGCAGGCTGCACGGTAAGGGCATTGGAGTAAATTCAAATTGTATTTATCATCACCACCGCTGACTATTAGTACTATTATGTTTCATATAGGTACCCCAATATAGGCTCAGGTAGTCACCTAACCTTTCACCTATATTCTCCCCTACCATTACACTAGCTAATGGTTCTTGGGACTGACGCACAAGTTACTTACCTACCGTAACAATATATCTGTAAGAAACATAAGTTAGTAATAGATTCCTTACCTTAGAATTACTCCCAGGCATCAGACTGGATCCAGAATGTTTTTTCTTCAGCAGTAACTCTGCACGTCGAAAGGTGGTGTCGGTTAGCTCAGCTTCCGTCGTCGGCCAAAAAGGCAACGGCCATCAAAGGGCATGTCCATCAAGGGGTTCTGGGCATCCCCTGAAACGCCAGTAGACCTCATCCAGGCGTAGCGACGTACTGCTACCAATGTTGAAATTGCTCTGCCCAGAGAGTCAGCCGTGTCCAGCCCACAACGCATCGTAAACTTAGCTGCATCCCGCCCAGCGGCAACAGCCTGGGAGAGCACTGCCCAGGCCTCCTCCGGACACTGAAGCAGCACATGCGCCACCGTATCCCACACTGAGTGCGAATAACGGCCCAAGAGACATGTGGTGTTTACGGACCGCAGTCCGAAGCTGGTGGAAGAGAACATTTTCTTACCAAGGGGGTACAGCTTCTTGGATTCTCTTTCAAGTGGAGCAGTTGGGAAGGCTCTTTTGGAGGTGGAAGCTTGAACAACCAAGCTCTTGGAGGTGGGGTGTAAGGAGAGGAAAGTGGGGTCTCAAGGAGCCGGGCGGTAGCGTTGGGCAATCATCCTGTCCACGGGAGCCCCAGTGTTGAGCCTCGACCATGTACCCAAAAGGACGTCTGTAAGGGCCTCATTAAACTGCAGCAGGGGCTCCGAAGAGCTCGCAGCCGGTTGAAGCACCTCTGCCAGGTTAGTCCTGACTGCCACTGTAGGAAGCTCGAGGTTGAGAGCTTCTGCCACCCTACGCAACATCACTATGTATGACGCTCCCTCCTCTGTCGCCACTGTAGGAGGAGACAACATGCCAAGGTCAGGAGAGGTGTCAAGACCACTGGCATCCACCAGGTTCTCTCTCCAGTCCTTCTCAGTATCTAACTTATCAGTCAAAGGGTCAGCTGACCCCTCACAGTCCTCCTCATCATCCACTGGATGCCCCTTGAGTTGAAAAGGGACCTCAGGACTGAACAGGTTCATAAACACCCCTATCAGCACTGGATCCGACATCCGACTTTGCCGGTCCGTGTCCACGTCAGGAAGGAGGCCATGGTCGACGGCGGCCGGGGAGCCGATGGCGCCGAACGCGGTAATGGTGCTGTAAGGGGTGGCACCGGTGGAGGTGTAACAAAGTCAACTAGTGCCGATCCAGATCCAGGCCTGGATCCAAGGAGGGCCTGCTGTGCTGGGGCTGGAGCCGCCGGCAGCGAAGACCTAGGCCCCCCAACCGAGTCCGCGGGGTCTGAAGGTGCGCCGGCGGGGTCGGTATGACCAAAGATGGTATGCATCACTTCATAGAATGTAGGAAGCTGGGCGGGGATCACTCTGGGTCCCTGAAAGGGAAGGAAGCTCGGAGTCGACCCGTCTAGCTCCGCACGTGGAGACGCGGGAGGGGCACCACCCGCGTGCTTCATCGGATCGGCCAACCGATGAGGCGAAGTCAAAGAGTGATGATGTTTCTTCGACTTCTTATGCTTCGACCCCGAGTGCGAAGACTTCGAAGATTTTGAACTGGAATGGTGGTGGCTCCACGACTGGTCCCTCGTTCTCCCTCTCGAAAAGGGACCACGAACGGCACGGAGCCAACTGTCAGCGTTCAAGCAGCTTTTGGGACCTCTCTCGCAAAGCCATCAACACCATAAACTGACAGTCAGAGCACGACTTGGGGTTGTGGTCGCGCTCCAGGCAAAAGAGGCACAAGCTGTGCGGATCCGTCACCGACATCAGTCGGATACAGGAACCGCAGGCCTTGAAGCTGGGCATCCCTTGTGCACCTATTCAGAGTCGGAGACTTGAAACAAGAAGTCAACAAATGTCGAGAAAAACGTAGTCAAAAAATGACTGAGGTACTGCTCTTCCCGGTCTGCGCTGGCTGGCGTGAGGATGGTGTCTAACTAGCTGCCGCTACGTCATCTCAGCGACCATGACACCGATGACAGACGCAGAACCGACCGACGCCACCTTCCAACGCGCAGAGGTAGTGCTGACAAAAAAACTTTCCGGATCTAGTCTGACACCTGGGGCTAATTCTAAGGTAAAAAATCTATAACTAACTGTTTCTTTCAGATAATGATATTGTAGAATCAAGGAGAAAGAAAGAAGTTAAACTTCATAAGGAGTGCACCGAAAAGTCTCAGAGGCAGCGAAAGAGAGAAGAGAAGAATAGTTCTTTTTGCATTCATGCCATCAAAGGACATTTCCATCAGAGTGTTTTGGACATCCCCTGAGAAGCCAGTTGTCCTCAGCCAGGCGTGGTGCCAAAGCGCCACCGTCATGGAAATTGCCCTGCCCAGCAAGTCGGCGATATCAAGCCCAAAATGAATGGTGAACTTAGCTGCGTCTTTGCTAGCTGCTATAGCCTGGGAGAGTACTGTCCGTGCCTCCTCCAGATGGAATAACATCGCAAGAGACATGCGGTGTTCACCGACCGCAGCCCTAAGCTGGCAGATGAAAACATCTTCTTGCAAAGCTGCTCCAGCTTCTTGGATTCCCTATCCGGAGGTGCAGAAGGTAACACGCTCTGGGAAGCAGAGGCTTGGACAACAAAGCTCTCGGAGTGGGTTGTTGGGAGAGAAAGAGGAGGTTGCCCAGAACCGGTTTTGGAGTTTGGCCTAGTTCCTGTCCACAGGAGCCCATGTGCTGGGGCTGGACCAAGTGCCCAAAAGACCATCCAAAAGTGCGTCATTAAAAGGCAGCAAGGGCTCGAAAGAGGTTGCTGCCGGCTGAAGCACTTCTGATAGGAGGTTAGTCCTGACAGCCACTGTAGGGAGTTTGAGGTGGAGGGCCTCGGCTGCCGTACGCAACACCACTGCGTAACTGGTTCCCTCCTCCGTAGCCACGGTAGAAGGAGACAGCATGCCAAGGTCAGGTGAGGTGTCAAGACCACTGGCATCCCCCAAATCCTCTGCCCAGTCCGGCTCACAGTCACACTGTTGGTGAGAGGGTCCTCAGACCCCTCCCGGAGCTCCCCTTCCTCTGAAGTCTGTGAAACAGGCTGAAAATAAGGAGGACAGACATAGGGGTAGAAAGGCTCCATCAGTGTCCGAATCGGGTCGGGCTGAAACTGGGGACGACATCAGTGGCGGCACCGGATGACGTTGAGGTGCTGCCGGAGGAGGGGTTGACACCGGTGGAGTTGTTATCTGGTCAACCGGTGTCGCCCAGGGTCCGAGCCCGGACCCAGAGGGGTCCTGCGGCACCTTAGCTGCCGGCGATGGAAGGGCAGGACCCCCAGTCAGGCCTGTGGGTCCGGTAGGCACCCTGGCAGGGCCAGATGGCCCAAAGAGTCGGGCCATGGAAGTAAGAAATCCTTGCATCAGCAGGTGTCACCGACAGACCCGAAAAGCTCGGGAAGGCCGGCGGCGAAGTCGCAGGCTCCTCCGGACGAAGCGGGTGAGGGGAAATGGAAGAGCGACGACACTTCTTTGACTTCTTCTTGGAATGCTTTGACTTACCTGCCCCCCAAATGCGAAGACTTAGATCCAGAGGAACGATGGTGATGGCTCCATGATCGGTCCCTCGACCTCCCACGTGACCGGGACTTTGAGCGGCGCAGAGCTGACTGCTGGACTTCCCGTAACTTTCGAGACCGCTCCTGCAAAGTCTCCAGTGCCATGACCCAGCAGGCGGGGCACGGTTTGGAGTCGTGGTTGTGCCACAAGCAGTAGAGACATGCAGAGCCGTATGACGACGTGTACTGACGCACAGGGGTACTGCTGACAAAAACTTTCCGGATCCAGTCTGAAGCCTGGGGGTAATTTTTAGGTAACAAATCTATCACTACATGTTTCTTTCAGATCTTTTACCTAGTTACGATACTGCTTACAGGATGTAGGGCTTTCCCTGAAGACTGGCCTCATCCATTATGCTTGAGGATTCTTAGAAACTCAGCAGGACTACCATCTCCTGCATAATAACTATGTATAAAGGTCATATCTTCCGTCATCCTAAGTCTGACATAACACAGAACCCCTAAGAGTACCACTTTGGATATATAAGCACCATATCTTGCTGAGGTAGTTAGAGGAGAAAATGGCTTCCTTGCTGACACACTGACGTGAGTAACCCTGCGTGAAGCACTACGCTACACGGGTGTAGTTTGCAAAGTTTGCGCAACTTTTCACTATGCAAACTGCACGTAGCACAGTGCAAACACACGTAGCATAGCATAGCGCAGCGGTCATTTTTTTACTTGCTCACGGTCCTCAACATCAAGTTGGCGACCGCGAGCGAGCCAAATGACATCTAGGCGAAACTTTTTCCTCGTTCACAATCAGCAACATCAAGTTGCCGATCGCAAGCATGGAAAATAAACCTCCCGGCGAGGTTCTCAACGATGGGAGGTCAGGTTTCTTATTGCAAGTGTTCGCGTATGCTCGTGTCAGCTCGCGATGAGAAACTACCAGTCCGCGTTGAGAAAGCTGATGCTCGAGTAGACATCTACTCGAGCGGCAGAAAACAACTGCTTGCAAGATGCAGTTAGCACTGATTTCACAGTGCGGACAAGCACAGTGCACTACGCAGTTCACGTAGCTCACGTAGTGCGAAGTGCACTTTGCGTAGCTACGCGTAGTGCTACTACGCAAACTACACCCAGGGTTAGACGTGAGACACTGAGGTTTCTCCACGCAGACACTCCAGCTTGCAGTAGTCTGACATCCCTTGTGGGGTGTCCATCTCGAGACCATGACGGGGTCCCACAGTCTCTCACTTCAGGTAATGGGGTTGACTTTATCCTAGAGGGATTCTTACTTTACACCTACACCTCCTAGGAGTATTCATTTACTACTGTCATAAATGTTATATACTTGCCAGTATTCACTGTGTTTAGCACGATGGTAGAAATCTACCATCCTTTTTCTCTGTTAGTGCTTCTAATCATTTACATCTGTTTCTGTCTAATGGTTGTTTTAGCACACCTATTTTACACTAGAATGACGCTGTTTCAATAAATGCTTATTAAAAACATCCCCACCGTTTATTCTGTGCATCTCTCTGAGTCACAGTGAGCACGAGTGACTGAGCGAAAAGTATCGCACTGTTTCCACGGTCCTGAGGGATCAAGGTTGTCATGTTCTTTAGTTGCCAAGAACTATCCTCTCCTTGGTAAGAGGGGTTACTAGTAAGGGTGGGCGGAGCTCAAGGAGTTCTACACCGTGGAATTCCATGGAGTGATCTAAAAACTCTGTGAAATTCAGCGAAGTTCTGTGCATGGCGGAATACCACCCAATTCCTTTGCATTATGGTACTTTAGTTTTGCAAAGACCCATCCAAAGTAGCAAGTGAAAGTATTTGGAAATTTGGAAGAGCTCGTGTCCCAGATCCATTTGTCCCACCCACGGTAGCTGTTGAATGTACTGAGATAACACAAAATAAAACAGATATTGCTCGTTACTATGCACATGTACTTGTCCATCTACCTTGCTTTCACTAAGCACTTTAATCCTAGCCAGTTGCTTCCACCTGCGGCGTCTGTGCCAGTTATAAGAACTTTTGTGTACACACTCAAATTGTAGCCAGGCAGCACAGTACACAATACTTGTGGGACACTCTTAGAGTCAGAACCGGCCTTAATTCATTTTTAAAAAACTCACCAAAATCTCCACCTGCACCACGCTGGAGATATTCAGGTCTTCACAGCTGGGGTGTCTGTTGGCACGAGGCTCCAAGTGCAGAGACCACCTTCATGAAACCTGAATTCTCTGGGAGGTGGCCTCGCGCCAAGCTGCAGTTACTGGTGGACTGGATTGAAAGCCAGTGAGGTCTCTGAATCCACTTCTGGGAGCCTGCTGCAGTAAAGGCCAACGTCCCCTCCGCATGCAAGAGGTTTTCTCACTCCGATTCACCTCAGCCAGACGCCACCCCACCCAGCACTGAACAATTTGCAGAGCAGAAGTATTTGCTTCACGTACACGTAATCGGGAAGTGGCGCTCCGAGCTGCTGTCACCGCCTCCTTTCTGGGCTGGGAAGATTAACCCTTCAGCTGCCAGTTTCCAGTAGGTCACCGGCCCACACTTGCACTGTGTATCAGAATTATTATACAAGTCCTGAGAGCCGCAGCAGAGAAGGGTACCTGCTGGGAAGACCAGAAGCTTGGGATGGGAAAACTGGGCACCGGTAACCTCTACTACACCACGGTGGGTGGAGTTTTATCGAATTCCGCAATCTAAGCAAAGTGGGCTATGCTCCGCAAATTCCGCCAGCAGAGCAGAGTATACCGCCTATGGCTAGTTTCTAGTGGCACTGTGAGTTAGCTGGTATACAGGCTAACATACCTGGTGGTGGTGTCTAGAATCAGTCTGGACACCAGTCCTACAGTGTATATTGTCTAAACGAGCAGATCCTATATAGGTTTATGGGAACTACACGACATGGCGTCGCCAACGTTGATTTGGTACTTACTTAACAGTGAAATCTGAGTAGCTATTATCAGAGACCCCTACTCACATTTCCCCAGAGACGTCTGGAGTGGGAAAGGAACTATCCACCACAGCTGAGTGGGCATATCCTATGTATTGGCTGTTGGTTTATCAAGATTGAAGGACAAACAGTACCGATTGTGCATAAAACGTTTATCTCAGTTCCCTTGAATCTTTTTCAACAATGACTGAAGAAGGCGACGCTGCCCTAGCATTACGTGTGGTGCAGGAGTTGAAGAAGAACTAGAAGAGGAAATCACATTTCACAAAATGTCGAACCTGCACTTACTTAAAAACTAGCAGACTATGGAGTCTCAGCTAGGGGTGGGCCAGTCACATTTGTGATTGAGGCTCACGAGTCATATAGAACAGAGGCATTCCATTCCTGGGTTAAATTCCCCCCAGCAGATGCACAATCAAAGACATTTCATTCTTACACCGAAGATGAAATGCCAGATGAATACTGTCCATATGTGGACATTGAAGTTTCGCTCACCTACCAGGAGTACTTTAATTGGTTTAAAGGTACCCTTCCCCACACAAAAGACAAAGTAAGACTAGGTCCGCTCGGAAGAGATGGAGCCACTTGCCAGTCCATGTAACTTACACACCACATCCACACACCACATCCAGACATTGAATCAATGCCAGGAGCAGACTTACGTCCACTTCATAAAGAAATAATCAAACTTTACAGAAACCTGACACAGTTTGTGATGAGAACACTCAAACTCCAGCCAACAAGGGCTACACAAACAGGACAAATTCAGGGATCTACAACTAATATTTCACCACAAACGCTACACGCAGATATGGGTAAAATGCCCACTAAACGTGAGCAAATGCCATTCTGGATAGCTCACAAAATAACACAGCTAGAGGCTGTATTTCCACACACAAGCCATCAAGAAAAACACACAATGTTAACAATCTACTTGCCAATGGGGATAGCTCCCAAAATGGAGGATTGTACCACTTAGGGTACAGTTTTTGATGCCATATATACCAGAACACATGGTATCCTGTCACTAGCAGTAATAACAGATGTATTAAGGCAAACAATTAATGAATATAGAGCAGAACCTGCTCTGACCTTAGGGATGACATTATTAGGTAATTTTGCCCAGGTATCAGCTATCATACTAGCTCATGTTTAAGGGGATGCAGCAGCAGTTGCAATATACCAACGCCTGAGGGATTTCACTCCTTTACAAGCGGAATGTCATTTCCCTAAAATGATTAAAGACACCTATGCTGAATTAGGTAGCTAGCCCGGATCTGTGTTTTTTTATCGCAACCTTTATTCTGAAATCTGTTGTTGCAAGAAAAAGTATAGTTTTTTAGCTATTATTTCGTTTTTTATTGGTTGACATCTGTGTGCCCTGAAAACAATCCATGATGATATGTACTTTCCCTGTGTAATGTCATATGTTTGATTTTATTTGTGTACTTTTATGACGTTTTTTTAAACTGTCGAATAAAGTTTATAAACGAAACGAATTAGGTAGAGATAGTTTGGGAGCTAGAGCAACAAAACCTCAACTCATGGGTGGTCCTGAAAAGGATAACACCAAGCAAGTACCTTATTCTTCCAAAAGGAAATGGGAAAATAACAATAAAAACAAAAGTATAGAGAGAATAGATCACACTCCAAGAGTGGGTCTCCTCAACAGGAGCCCTCAAAGAGGAGGTACAACCCTATGAAGCGTGATAACATTAAAAAACCTGACAGATATCAGGATACTGATACACGTTCCTCTCGTTCCCTTCAGGGTTCACCAAGAAACTCAGAGAGGGAAGGATCATCAGAACACAGACAAGAAGAGCATATAAAGTCTAGAGACATGTGACGCACTTCAGATTATTCTTCCAAGAAAGAAGAGAAGCCCAAATCAAAACCTCAATTTAAAAAGAAAAAAGTAGCACGTCTTAAAGTTAGAAATGCCCAAAATTCTGAGGACTCAACTTCTGAATGGCGAATGGGCTTTGAAGATGATAGACAGTGCAGCAGAAGTAACAATAACTCACCTGAACCTGATGGAATTTCTGGAGACAGCGGAGTTGAATGAGCATATCATGGTGGAAACACCTAATACAAGGTCAAGTGTCCAACATAGGTTACATTAGATAACACTCCAAATGGAGGGGGACAAACCCAGAATTAAAGGTCTCTTTTGGGAGAACCTGACTTTTGCCTATGACATCCTTTTAGATTAAAGAGATTGGCTGCCTGTAATTGTTATAGATTGCGCAAAGGGAGAAACAATATTTTTAATTAAAAACATTTTTTTTTAAAGTCCTCATCTCACCATAGAGCATCTGCAAATATAAGCTAGAAACCAACCTTCAATCTTGGACACCCAGGGTTTCTGCTATTCCAATGGCTATAGGCCGACGAGGCCAACTTCTTTGTATAAAGCCTGGTGTAATCATTGCCGTTAGATCTTAAATCAGCCTCATTTCTTTGCCCCAATCTAGAAGCTGTGCCCAGATGCTATATTCGTCATTAACCGAATGGCCGAAGTCCAGCTGGGCCATAGCCAAACCAGCCCGTACCCAATTCTCATAGAGCGGGGGAGATGAATCCTTCCATAGCCTACAGATCTTTCTCCTGGCAATAAGAATCAAATACATTAGTAGACCTTTCTGTCCTGCAGCCAATATATACAGGGGATTGTTGTAAACTCTGAATATTACCATTGGTAAATTCAGCTTAAGATTAGCCTTAAAAATGGCACCAAACGCACACTCTACATTCTGCCTGAACCCCTTCAGAACCCCACACTCATAGAATATATGCAAGTCGTCAGCCTGGATGGAATCACATCTAGGGCATTTTGAGGATGCAAGGGGAGCAAATTTTGCGATTCTCTTAGGGGTATAGTATAACGCACAAGTTACTACTTGTGTAACGATATATCTGTAAGAGACATTAGTTAGTGATAGATTCCTTACCTTAGAATATCCCCAGGCGTCAGACTGGATCCGCAAACTTTTGTGTAGCAGTACCCTTGCGCGTCGGTAGACGTCGTCTGCGGCTCTGCGTCCGTCGTGGGCGCCGGGATGACGTCGTCGGAGTACTTAGACGCCGCCTCCGCGTGCTGACGTCAGTTCTTAGACACAGCTTTTCCGCGCCAGAAACGCAGAGCTATGCCAAAAACCAACACTGGTGCCATGAAACTAGGTCCCTGAAAGGGAATGACCTTAACCCTAGATATCGGTTCACAGAACGGGGAGGATGGGTGGGTCGGTAAGGAATCTATCACTAACTAATGTCTCTTACAGATATATTGTTACACAAGTAGAAACTTGTGCATCTGAAAGAGACACGTTAGTGATAGATTCCTTACTTTAGAATAGATACCCCAGCAATACCAACCCCGTGGTGGTGGGTCTGCGAACCAATAATCACACCAGAAAGTCCTGGAGGACGGAACGGCCAAAGAAGCCATCCCTCCGGACTTGACTGTCCAGGCAATAGTGTCTTGCAAACGTGTGCAGCGAAGCCCACGTAGCCGCCTGGCAAATGTCTTGAAAGGGCACACCTCGGCCCTAGGCAGTTGTAGTCGCTGTGGCTCGAGTGGAATGAGCCCTCAGCCCCACAGGGGGTTCCTTCTTAGCCAAGGAATAACACGCCTGGATACACAAGATGATCCACCGCGAGATGGTCCGCTTTTGCACCGCTTTCCCTTTCTTAGCGCCCACGTAACCAACGAAGAGTTGGTCATCCACCCGGAACTGGCGTGTGCGATCCAAATAGAATGAGAGCGCACGTTTTGGGTCCAGACGGTGGAGCCTCTCTTCCTCTCTCGAAGGATGCGGAGGTGGAAAGAAGGTGGGCAAGGTGATGGATTGCCCAATATGGAAGGCCGTGACTACCTTTGGTAGGAAAGAGGGCCATGTCCGTAACACAACCTTGTCCGGATGGACTGAAAGGAAAGGAGGTTTACAAGATAGAGCCTGGAGCTCACTCACTCTCCTGGCAGAGGTGATGGCTACCAGGAAGGCAGTCTTCAAAGTGAGAAGGCGAAGAGGACAGTTGTGAAGTGGCTCAAAGGGAGCGCACATCAGAAACGTAAGAACCAGGTTCAAGTCCCACTGAGGCATCATGAAGAGAACAGGAGGGAACGTATGTTTGATGCCTTTCAGGAATCGATTAACGATAGGGGACTTGAACAATGAAGGTTGATCAGGTAGCCTCAGAAAGGCTGAAAGAGCAGAAAGGTGGCCCTTGATAGTGCCCAGAGCAGAGCCCTGCTGGGCAAGAGAAAGAAGAAAGAGGAGAACCTCAGAAAGAGGGGCATTAAGGGGATCCACAGCCTTTGCTGTGCACCATGCCACACATCTGTTCCACCTGCAGGCGTATACCGACTTTGTGGAGTGACATCTGGCTGCCAGAATGATGTTGCAAACTTCAGGAGGCAAGTCAAATGGCCTCAACTGTCGCTGCTCAATCTCCAAGCATGGAGGTGGAGACTAGACCGGTTCGGGTGGAGGACCGTCCCCTGCTGCTGCGACAGAAGGTCCTCCTGAAGAGGCAGACGAACCGGGGGATCGACTGACATACTGAGTAGCTCGGGATACCAGTACCTTCGTGCCCAGTCCGGAGCCACAAGGATGACTTGTGCCCGGCCGCGCTTGATCTTCTTCAGCAATCTGGGCAGAAGTGGTATAGGCGGAAAGGCGTACAACAGACCGCAACTCCACTTGCAATGAAAAGCGTCTCTGAGCGAGTGCCGCCTTGGAAATTCCAACGCGCAGAACTGATGACATTGCGCGTTCTCTTCGGTGGCGAATAGATCTAACCAAGGCTCTCCCCACTGCAGAAAGAGACCTTGCGCCATGTCTGAGTTCAGACGCCATTCGTGATCCATCATGCACCGGCGGCTGAGTTCGTCCGCCCTGGCGTTCAGAGAACCGGCCAGGTGTTGAACCACCCGAGTCACGCCCTGATGTTCCAGCCATTGCCAGAGGCACAGAGCCTCCTGGCAGAGGGTCCATGACCCCACCCCGCCCTGTTTGTTGCAGTACCACATGGCGGTGGTGTTGTCTGTGAACACCTGCACTACACTCCCTCGGACAGAGGGGAGGAATGCCTTCAGTGCTAGACGAATCGTCCGCAGCTCCAAAAGGTTGATATGGAGCCGGGACTCCGCGGGAGACCAGAGGCCTCTGATCCCCGCCTCTCCCATGTGGCCTCCCCAGCCCTGGAGGGACGCGTCCGTCACAACTACGTGCTCCGGTTGGGGAAGGGAGAGGGATCTGCCGCTGACCCAATCGCGGTCCGTGAGCCACCACTGCAGCTGTCTCGCAGTGCCCTCCGAGATCAGGACATGGTCGGACAGGTTGCCCTGATGCTGGGCCCACTAAAACTTCAGGTCCCACTGCAGAGCCCGCATCCGCCACCGGGCGTGATGCACCAGAAGGATGCAGGAAGCCATCAGCCCCAGAAGCCGCAGCGTCAACTTGACCGAAACTCGGGATAAAGGCTGGAAGATTGGAATCAAAGCCTGAATATCCCAAACCCGCTGTTCGGGTGGATAAACCTGAAACTGCGCCGAGTCGAGAACCGCTCCGATGAAAAGGAGCTTCTGAGAGGGACACAGGTGTGACTTCGGCACATTGATGGAGAACCCCAGCTGGTGCAAGAGGTCTGCCGTAGTCTGGAGGTGGTTGACGACTGTCTGGGGCGAGCCCGCCTTCAACAACCAGTCGTCGAGGTAGGGGAAGACTGACACCCCTAACCTGTGCAGATGAGCTGTGACCACCGCCATCACCTTCGTGAACAACCGTGGGGCGCTGGTAAGGCCGAAGGGGAGCACGGTAAACTGAAAGTGCTCGTGGCCTTCTGTGAATCGCAGGTAACGCCGGTGGGTCGGCAGGACGGGGATGTGGAAGTACGCGTCCTGCAAGTCCACCGCTACCATCCAGTCTCCTGGGTACAGGGCAGCTAAGAGCTGAGCCAGAGTCAGCATTTTGAACTTCTCCTTCCGGAGGAAGCCGTTGACGTTCCTTAGGTCCAAGATAGGGCATAGGCCCCCTTTGCCCTTCTTGGGTACCAGACAGTAGTGGGAGTAGCAACCACCTCCTACTTCTGGCCCAGGAACGTGCTCGTTGGCCCCCTTGGCCAAGAGGGCCGAAACATCCTCCTGCAGGAGCCGCAAGTGATCCCCCGATACGCGGTGGTGTTGCGGTGGCATGGCTTGAGGAGTCGTCTCGAAGGGGAGGGAGTAGCCTCTCCGGAGGATCTGCAGCACCCACCTGTCCGAAGTGACAGTGCGCCAGTGAGAGTGGTGATGGCGAACCCTGCCCCCCACTGGCATCACTTGGGCCGAAAAGCATGGACTAGGAGGGTTTGAGGCGGATGCTCTGGGGGAAAGTGTGAACTGACCTTGCCGTTTTCTCCGACCGCCTCCACTGCAGTTTCCACGGCCGCCACTGCGCTGGATGTTAGTCTGCGGCGAGTGGCTGGCGGCACGTGTGGGGACGCCCCTTCCGTGGCCACGAAAGGAGCGAAAGGCAGCCGTTTGCTGGCGCGGGGCCGAGAGGCCCAAGGACTTGGCCGTAGCCCTGGAGTCCTTAAAGCGCTCAAGCGCGTGGTCTGCCTTGTCGCCAAAAAGGCGACGGCCATCGAACGGCATGTCCATCAGAGTGTTCTGGACATCTGCCGAAAAATTGGCGGACCTCAGCCAGGCGTGGCGTCTTACCGCCACCGCCATTGCCATTGCTCTGCCCAGCGAGTCAGTGGTATCCAGCCCACACCGGATAGAATACTTGGCTGCATCTCGGCCCTCCACAAGGGCTTGGCCGAGTTTGGCCCGTACCTCCAACGGACACTCTGGCAGCCCTTCCGCCACCGTCTCCCACAGAGAGTGTGTGTAGCGGCCCAAGAGGCATGCGGTGTTGGAAGACCGCAGTCCCAAACTAATGGAGGAGAATATTTTCTTTCCATAATTCTCATACCTCTTGGATTCCCTGTCCGGCGGAGCCGTCGGGAATGCGGTCTGGGAATTTGAGGCCTGGATGACCAGACTCTCGGGGGTGGGGTGGGAGGACAGGAAACATGGGTTGGCCTGGGCCGGGTGGTGGCGTCTGGCCACGTTCCTATCTACGGGCGAACCCGTAGCGGGCTTGGACCAGGTGCCCAAAAGAACGTCGGTCAAGGCCTCATTAAAGGGCAGCAGAGGCTCGGCCGAGCTTGACTGCGGTTTAAGGACCTCAGTGAGGAGGTTAGTCCTCAGGCCGCGACAGGGAGCTCAAGGCCCAAGGCCTTGGCTGCCCTCGTCAACACCACACTATAGGTTGCCCCCTCCTCCGAAGCCACGGTAGGAGGAGAGACAAAACCAGTGTATGTAGAGGTGTCCAGGCCACTGGCCTCCCCAAGGTCTCCTGCCCAGTCCTCTTGAGACTGACACTCCCTGGTCAGAGGGTCTTCAGACTCCTCCCAATCCTCCTCATCACCCATCTCCTGATACTGGGTTGTCAATCAATGGGGCCGGTTCGTAGAAGTGGAAATCTCCAAACGGCGTTGGATGCGGCGCCCAGCGGCGCCGCTCCGACGTCGGAACCGGAACAAAGGAGGAATCGGGGGTGGCGCTGCCCGAGGATGGCGCCGTGGTGACACCTCACAGACCGACGCCGGGGGGGTCGTAAGGTCCACCGGTGACGATCCAGAGCCTGAGGAAGGTCCAGCGGTGTCCCGCGGCACCGGGCCCGAAGGCTCCGGCGGCGCCGGGGCCGCTTGACCTTGCAGCGCCGGGCCCGAAGGCGCTGGCGGTGTCAGGACCGTGGGGCCCTGCGGCTCCGGGCCCAAAGGCGCCGGCGGCGTCGGGCCGAAGCACCCGAAGGCGTCGGGGGGGAAGCCCCCGACCCGCTTGGGGCCCCAGACGGGTCCGCTGGGCCCGGAGGCGCCGCAGAGCCCGTCGGAGGAGAAAGGAACCTTATGGATTGAAGACTAGGCTGAGAAGCGGGCCATACTCTCTAGCTCGCCGGCCAGATAAGCAGCTCTGCACTTTTAATTTACAAAAACTGCACTTTAAACTAGGGGTGGGCGGCCAGCTACGCTCCATCTGCGGAGTGTGCGTAGTGCCGCCTACTCCGCATTTTGCGGAGCTGGCGGAGCCAGGCGGCACTCCGCAGACGGAGCGTAGCTGGCCGCCACCCGCCTCCCTCCCGCCCTCCCTAAATACTTTAAAATACAATAATCAAATAATTTAAAAAGCACTTACCTTGCCGCCGCTGCCCGCCGCGTCCCCGGGGCTCATTTACTTCCGTCTTCCGTCTTCCGTACTAATGCGCATGCGCGGGCGGCCGCGCATGCGCATTTTCACGAGAAAATGCGCATGCGCGGCCGCCCGCGCATGCGCATTAGTACGGAAGACGGAAGATCGCGAGCCCCGGGGACGCGGCGGGCAGCGGCGGCAAGGTAAGTGCTTTTAAATTATTTGATTATTGTATTTTAAAGTATTTAGGGAGGGCGGGAGGGAGGCGGGTGGCGGGGCTGGCGGCCAGTGGTGTTTGCGGAGTGGGGCTACGCGGAGTGCGGAGGTGGGCGTAGTTTCTCGCCCACTTCGCGTAGCTCCGCGAAGCCCCACTCCGCGAACTCCGCCCAGGGTTACTTTAAACGTCTTAGGGGGTGAATTGGAGCTTATCATTCACGGGGCGATTATTTTAACATTTGTATAGATTTTAAATATACTCTTGTACTTATGCTGTGATTTTAATATTGCATACGCCACCTACCCCTGAGTTGACTCGGCACCCGCAGACTCCTCGGTTCCACCGCCAGTCAGCAGCTGACTGTTCGTAGTGGAGGGAGACTCGGGGGACAGCCCGAATTACAGAGCCACTCACCCACTTCCTGATTGTGCAGATTATGACCGCCATCTTGGTTGGGTGAGCGGTCTAGTTGCTCCGCTCTAACCTAGACAGCCGGCAGTATATTTACCGGCAAGGGCGAGGGAGCGCATTGATTGAAGACTAGGCTGAGTAGCGGGCCATACTCTCTAGCTCGCCGGCCAGATTAGCAGCTCTGCACTTTTAATTTACAAAAACTGCACTTTAAACGTCTTAGGGGGTGAATTGGAGCTTATCATTCACGGGGCGATTATTTTAACATTTGTATAGATTTTAAATATACTCTTGTACTTATGCTGTGATTTTAATATTGCATACGCCACCTACCCCTGAGTTGACTCGGCACCCGCAGACTCCTCGGTTCCACCGCCAGTCAACAGCTGACTGTTCGTAGTGGAGGGAGACTCGGGGGACAGCCCGAATTACAGAGCCACTCACCCACTTCCTGATTGTGCGATTAGAACCGCCATCTTGGTTGGGTGAGCGGTCTAGTTGCTCCGCTCTAACCTAGACAGCCGGCAGTATATTTCCCGGCAAGGGCGAGGGAGCGCAGCGGACGAGCACAGCGGGCACACGAAGGGCGCACCGAAGACGCGCCTAAGAGAAGCCCGTCTGCGCCCGTCCGCGCCAGGATGTCGCCTTTCGCCAGGGACCCTGGCCAAATCGAGGTAACTAATCTTGTATATACCCAGACGCAGCTGATGGACCTCAACTCCATACACTTGACCTGTGAAAAAATAGACCCTCACTTGCTGCAGAGTATCACTCGATGTGAATGTGGATATATGCTCCCTAAAATATCAGCCCCACAACTACTTCCGACTACTTCACCGCATGACTCTGTAAGAATAGCACAACTGAATGTAAGATCCCTCGGAAAACACTATTCACAAATACATGATTTAGTCATTGACCACTCCCTTGACATTCTATTTATTACTGAAACATGGATGCAAGATGAGACAATATCTGTAGCTAATTTGGCCACTCCCACAGGCTATACCATCCACTCCTTAAACAGACAAACTAGAGGAGGTGGGATAGCGGTTATGACCAGATCCCATCTCGAATGCACATTTACCAAATTACAAATTGCTGGTTGCGAGACCGCTCGCTACACTATTAAAATAAACCCGCACTTGTCCTTCTCAGGTATTCTAATTTATAGACCGCCGGGAAACGAAAGTAACTTTGTAAAAGCGTTATTGGAGACAGTCTTTTCATTGGCAGCCGGGACGGCAAATGTCAATATTCTCGGAGACCTGAATATACATTTTGATCGCAGCAATGAGGCAAAAATAACCAATCTGCTTGCAGATTTAGCAGGGTTTCAACTCAGGCAGTTGGTCCAGGGAGCAACTCACAATGGTGGACATCTCCTGGACCCTATTTTTACAAACATAGAAGAAGCTGTGGCGTCCTTGCCCATACCTATGACATGGACGGACCACATGTTAACCATTATGTCCATTCCCAGCTTGGCTAAATCCCAGCCCAGACCAACCCACAAGGTGTACAAGCGACCTTGGAGGAAATTACGGCTAGAAGACTTTGCTAACCTGCTCAAAAAACTCCCGCTAACCTACCCCAAAGACACTAATCAATGTTACGAAAATTACTGCAATTGGATAACCCAGGCCCTAGATATATTGATCCCAACATCTTGGATCCAAGCACGCGCTAAAGAGTCGAGCCCCTGGTTTGACGAAGAGCTACTAGCCCTGAAAAAAAGCTGCAAAATAGCGGAACGTAAATGGAGAAAACGGTACGATGCCAACTTAAAGGCCCAATACAGCGAAATCCACAAAAAATACCACAGGCAGATTTGTAAGACACGTGCAACATATTATGCCAATTAAATTAATGCAAGCCCCAACCCTTCCAAAATTATTTTTAAAATCCGGAAAGATCTGAGCGCAAAAAAAGTAGAAGTGAATACCTCTACATCACAGATATTTTGCGATAACCTGGCCCTGTTTTTTGTAGAAAAAATTAAGAAAATTTGTAATCTATTCCCTGCAAAGCCCACGATTAGTCCTTAAAAAATAGAAATTATATCTGAACTTACTAGCATTCCAGAATTAGACCAGGAAGTCTTTGACAGGCTCTGTCAAAAAGTCAAATCAGGTTCGCCTTTAGACCCCCTAAAGCCCGAACATTTCAGGAAAGCAGATGCTACAGTGCTTGAACCTTTGAGAGCCATCATTAATACGTCATTGATGACGTTAGAAATTCCCACTAAATGGAAACAGGCGTGGGTAAATCCCATAATTAAAAAACCCAATTTAGATCCGACAAAACACGAAAACTACAGGCCTATATCCCTGTTACCATGGCCAGCCAAGGTTACTGAGTCTTACGTGAACACCATCTTAACGGAACACCTCTATGCCAATAACATCTTGGACGCCTCCCAGCATGGTTTCCGTGCAGACCATAGCACAGAGACGGCACTTCTCAGTGTGACAGAACATCTAGGTCCATTAGAGACTCCGGTCAAACGGCAGCGCTGATCCTGCTCGACCTCAGCGCTGCCTATGATACGGTCTCACACGAGGTGCTTCTGTACAGACTGGAGGCAGCAGGGGTGAAGAGCTCAGCCCTGGCCTGGTTTAAAGCATTTCTGACAGACAGATCTTTTCAGGTAGCTATCCCCCCATTCCTCTCAAAAAAGAGTAACATAATGCAGGGAGTACCCCAGGGTTCAGCGCTCAGCCCCACACTCTTTAATTTATATGTCCAACCACTAGCTGAGGTCGCGAAGAAGTGGGACCTGTCCATCGTCTCATATGCTGACCATACTCAGCTGGTGGTGACATTGAGTGATGATAACGGAGCAGGAGCGCTGAATTTTAAACATGGCCTCGCTGCAGTAACTGAATGGCTGACGGCCAATTATTTACAACTTAATGCAGACAAAACGGAGGTGCTAATAGTAGGAAAAGATACCAACGCCTGGGGAAAGGACTGGTGGCCGGAGATTCTTGGCCCTCCCCCTGACCCCAAAACAGAGGTAAAGAACTTGGGGGTGTGGTTCGACTCAGCCCTGAGCTTTGTCGGCCACACCAAAAAAATTGCTGCCACTAGTTTTGGTATCTTGCGTAACCTGCGACCTATACTAAAATTTTTTGACCCCTCTACACGTCAGTTGATTATCCAAGCCACAATCCTTTCTCACATAGATTATGCCAATTCCTTACTCCTGGGAGCTAATCAAGCGGAAAAAAACGTCTACAGCGTGTCCAAAACGCGGCAGCACGGGCCCTAACAGGGCTTCCCCGGTTTGAGTCCGTAACCAACACTGATAAAATTGCCCTGGCTAGCGGTGGAAAAAAGAATCAATTTCAAGGCCCTGTGCTTGGCCTTTAAGATCCTAAAAAAATCTTTACCCCCCATGTTATGTCATCTTATAATGCATTACACTCCCAATAGATCCCTCAGATCAGAAGGACAAAACTTGGTCACGATTCCTCGTGTCAGACTCGCCCGCACGGGCGGACGTTCCTTCCAATATATGGCTGCTAAACTATGGAACGCACTACCACTGTGGATTCAAAGCATAAATTACCTTTTATCCTTTAGAAAGGCAATTAAGACCCACTTGTTCTGCTAAGCTGACCCTAAAGCTTGTGGTATGTTGCGCTCTCTCCTGTCTGGTCCAGCGCCGGGACGCCCCTTCGCTGGGGCAGCCATTGCGCTATATAAGCAGCTGTAACATAACATAACAACATGGCCATGAGGAAGCGCTCAATCTCCTCTGGTGTCGCGACTCGCCCAGGGACCGGAGGGTGTGGGGCGGAACGCGACGCCCGTGACTCCGAAGGAGCCTCGTGGGTGTGTCACCCGAACCCCCGGCCGCGCCGCGCGAGCGTCGGGGAGGAGTCAGAAGAGCGATGACGCCTCTTTGACTTCTTATGCTTCTTACCTGACGACGACTTCGACCCGGAGAAGTGGTGCCGACTCCCGGAGCTTTGGTGGCTCCGTCCCCGCGACCTGTCCCTCGACCTCCCGTGGAACCGGGACCGGGACCTCACGCGGAGCGGGCCGACTGCCGGAGTTCGAGTGGCCTGCGGGACCGCTCCTGCCTGGCTTTCGAAGAGAGGGCCCAGCAGTCGGAGCAGGCCTTGTTGTCGTGGTCGACGCCTAGACAAGTTAGGCACATGTGGTGAGGATCCGTGACCGACATGGTGCGGTCGCAATCTTCACAGTGCTTGAAACCAGGCATCCCTAGGCACCGATCGGAGTCGCAAGACTTCGAGAAGGATCAAAATTGATCTCAAAAAAGTTAGTCAAAAATTGACTGGGTTACTGCTTTTTCCAGATCTGCGCTGGCTGGCGCGGAAAAAAGAAGAACTCACGTCAGCACGCGGAGGCGGCGTCTAAGTACTCCGACGACGTCATCACGGCACCCACGATGCCGACAACGGACGCGGAGCCGCAGACGACGCCTACCGACACGCAAGGGTACTGCTACGCAAAAGTTTCCGGATCCAGTCTGACGCCTGGGGATATTCTAAGGTAAGGAATCTATCATTAATGTGCCTCTTTCAGATCTGTTAATTACGTAAAAATTGTTCTTCCGTAAAGATGCTGGTTTAACCATTTTATATAGCATCAGCAGCGAGGTTTCAAATAATTCTGGAGCCACGGTCTCCAGGACTTACGTGTTCCAGACTGTGTATTATGAAGGGACCGCTATTTCATCCGCTGCCTGCATCTTCCTGTACCAGAAACCGACCTCCTTTTTTATGAGGTGAGTATTCTAGCATTGAAGCTCAATTTCCCAGTTTCCACCTATGTGTGATTTCTCCGCAGTATACCAGGAGGCTAATTGTAGATATTTAAATCTTGAAAGGGAATCCCCTATTTTTAGCCTTAAGATCTCCCAGGGATGCATCCCATCGGTGAATACAAGGTCAGACCAGAACCGAAGACCAGCTTTCTTAATGGGGAGTGCTAGGCTATCCTATAAACAATCTGGTAACCCCGATGAATCCCAAATAGGGGTAAAATCAGAATAGTAACCTATCCCCCATATTTTCCTAAGCCTGTACCACAGTTTCAATGAAGCTGTCAAAACCTTCAAACGGACCTCTTTAAAAAATCTGGGAGCATCAAACCTATACAAAAAACCCTCTCTGCCTCCTTCAAAAGCAATCATCTTGGTTAAAATCCTCCCCCAGTTAGATCCCCCGCCATAGAAAGTAAAGCCCAAATATTTTTAAACTGAAAAGCATATGAATACCAGAGTATATCGGGATGCACCAGGCCCCCTTTCTGGAGTTTACGTTTTAATTTTTTCCATGAGAGCCGAGCCATTTTGTTAGACAAAATAAAACTTCCTATTTTATTTTGTATTCTACCTATTTCTTTTTGTGGAAACTCTAGGGGAATGGTATTGAAAAGTTAAGTTAATTTTGGCAAGATAACCATTTTTACCAAATTTACCCTGCCGTATATTGTAAGAGGTAGATTGGCCCATCTTAAAAACAAACAATCGATCTCCTTAGATATCCTCTTAAGGTTAATCCTCGGGATATCTTCTAAGTCGTTGACGATCATTATTCCTAAGTATCTAAATTCACTACTTATTGTACAAGTCCAATTATCGACATTCCACATCATTACATCCGTCTTGGAGGAGTTTGCAAGGTAGCCTGAATACGAGCCAAATTCCTTGAGAAGAGCCTCCACTCTTGGGAGGACCTCGGCAGGGTTATCAGTATACAGCAGCAAGTCATCCGCATATAGAGCCAGCGTGCTGCTGTAAGAATGAAGGCTAAAAGGGACAATTGATTCATCGAGTCTTATTGCTTGGGCTAGGGGTTCTATATATAGATTAAAAAGTAGGGGCGGGATGGGACAACCCTGCCTCGTTCCCCTTGCAATATTAAAACTCGATGCCACCATACCGTTAAGCAAAATCACTGCTGAGGCACCCTGATAGCAGTTGATTAGTGTCTGTATAAAAACTGGGTCTAGACCTATTACTCTTAGGACCTCCCACAGGAAGGCCCAACAGACACGGTCGAATGCCTTCGCTGCGTCAAATGCTGCCACAGCGAGGGGGGTCGACCATGCTACAGCGAGATCAATACTACCAATCAGCTACAGGGTCTGTTCCTGTATGTATATACCTGGGAGGAATCCCTTTTGGTCTGAATTGAGCAGGGAGATTGGCCTTTATGAGTCAGCCCTACGCGGATCTTTTCCTGGCTTTAAAATGAGGACTATTATGGCTTCCTTCCAGGATTTAGATACTCTCTGTACTGTACACAAAATTAAATAGTACACATAGTATTGGAATCAGCTCTACCTGTTAGATTTTATACACTTCACCCGGTAAGGTGTCCGTCCCAGCAGCTTTATTGTTCTTAATCTTATTAATATGAGCCAAAACCTTGCTCTCCGTCAGGCGGGAGTCCAGTCTTGGCTGCTTGCAGTAAGACCTGATAACTTTTTGAGTCTCAGCCAATCCTGAGTACTCTCTAGGCTGGGAGAAGCCTCTTCCCTGTATAGATCCGAGAATAGGGAAAGAAGACAGTTCTGCATGTCTTCATGCTTACATGAGGTTCTTCCATTCTCATCGACAATTAGCTTGTTTATATTGTTTTAACGCGATCTGCCCGGGCCTTCCATGCCAAGAGGGCCCCCTCTTTTTCCCCGTATTCAAAATGCTGCATATTATGTGTTGACCACTGTGCTTTTATTTTTGATTCAGGTTTCCCACTATAGCCCTGATGGAGACGCTCAAGATCTTCATTAATACGGGTCAATTCTTCTTTAGATGTCTGGGGGGTACTAAGCCTCATCTACTCCAAGTTCCCTATCTCTTACTCTAACTTCTAGAGTTCCAGAGACTCTTCCCTATTTAAAAAAAATCAAACTGTGTAGCTGCCCCCGAAGGTTTGTTTGAAAGCTTCCCAGACAAAATCTGGGGAGGTTGAGCCGATGTTATTTACAAAAAAGTCTGTAGTAGATGTTTTAATTGTGCTAATTAAGTCAGGATCTGAGAGGCATGCCATCTTCAGAGTCCATCTAGGCCTAGGACTTTGTCTGAAGTAAGAGAAAGAGATGGGAGCGTGATCAGAGAGAATGCTTGGTAAAATAATAATGTCCCTGATCCTTTCTAACCTTGATCTATCTACTAGGATGTGGTCAATTCTTGAGGAATGACCATATTTTTTACTGAAGAAGGTAAAGCCTGTATTTGCTCCCTTCTTGGCCCTCCAAACGTCAGTAAGCCTGAGATCATGCATCATGTTGATCATGGCACGACAAATAGGTGGGGCACCGACGTGGTGGCTGAGATTAGACCTATCCTTTAAGGGATTAAGAAGGACATTGAAGTCTCCACCAATAATTAATGGAGTAGCCCTCCCCATTAAGTTTGCCTGCATATTATGGATGTATGATGGGTTGTCAACATTTGGACTGTAAAATGGTACAATAGTTAGTTCAACCCCGCCTATTTCGATCTGGGCTATAATCCATCTCCCCGAATGATCCGAAGCCACAGATTTAATAATACCTCTTGCCCGGAGCCTGATTAAAATTGCCACCCCTCTATTTTGAACAAACTGTTCTGAAGAGCAAAAGAGCTCTATCCACCCATATTTAGCAAAGACATTCTTACACTCAGAGTTGCTCAAATGAGTCTCCTGGAGAAAGCAGATCTGTGCAGCAGATTGGTCAAGATATTTAAAAACTAGTCTTTGCCTGCGTGGACACCTGAGCCCTTTAACGTTCCAGGATATATATTTAATTAGGTTACTCATTGATTCTGTAAAAGCAATCTATTCCGGGTTTCGACGTACCATGATATATAGAAGGTATGATTTCTAAAGCAAATCTGAGTTTGAGGATATTTTTTATGATTTTCTCCCAATGCTCCCCCACCCGTGCTTCCTCTCCCACAACTACCCCTTACACCCCCAGTGCAACCCCGTTACAACCTTGGGAAACTCCCCCTGGTTCTCAGGTCATAGCCTGATGGGCGGGGCCCTCCCTGAAGTGATCAGAAACATTAATGCATTAACCATACTCGCCCTCTCTAGAGAAACCTGCGAGAAATCATCATGAAAAATCTTCATTTTACAAGAAAAAAGAACACTAGATTAGAAATTGAATAGAACTCCCCACATCTCACCTCCCCAAACTATACCTCACTTCCATCTCTGATTTTATCGATAAGAGTATCCACTTCTGCAATCTGTCTCATGTTATACATGTGGTTATTCCACATGATGCGGAGAGATGCCGGGAACCTCATTTGGGCCTTGGCCCCTAGTGATGTCAAGACTGTCATTCCTTTGCTCATCTCCCACTGCTTTGTGGCAGTGATATGTGATATGTCGGACCTTATGGAAAATGAGAATGGACTAGAAAAAGAGTTACATTTTATCTGGCCGACTTTGAACGTAGAGGAGAGGGGTTTTTTCTTTTAGTGAATATGTTAGAAAGTTTACTAAGATCTTTCTTGGTTTAGCTTTAGTTGAGTTTCTTTTGTACGGATCCCGGTGAACTCTCTGACTATCAAGCGCCAGATCATTTTCTTGTGCTTTCTGGAGAACTGTATCCTTTAGGGGAGAGATCACAACATTTTTTAAGTCCCCCCTCCAAGTCTTCAGGAACGTTCATAAGTCTAAAGTTGTTTTTCCGGGCATGATTTTCAAGAGGTTCAATATCGTCCTTCAACTCCCTGTTCTGTATAGCTAACTTATCCACTTCACCTGACGAGCTGTGCAAGGCTTCCTTACTTTGGGGAATTTCAAGTTCCAAGGCATCAGTTCTCCGAGTTACTTCTTCCACTTTTTGTTGAAGAACTTCAGAAGAGGACTGGATAGCAGCTTGATTAGCTTCAGAGGTGGTAAATCTTTTCCCTATGTCATCTCTCAGAGCCATCAGTATATCAGAAAAGGACCGAACCCCATCATAGGGAGCACATCTTTTTGTGATGGCTCTAAAGGGGTCACCAGGGATGGAATGCCTGATGAAGACAGAGGGGGTAAAGGAGTGAGAACTGCAGCAGAAGCAGCCAGAGACGAATCTCGCAAAGGATCGAGCCCGTCACCTAAGTTAGACTGGTCCTCAAGGACCTCATACTTATTGGATATTTTAATGGCAGGATGAATAAGAGCTGGCTGCTCTACTGAAGTGTCGCCCCCTGATGGTCCAGGCACTACTAGTGAGATTTCCGAGGAGAGGGGGAGGATGGCTACTCTCTTGCTAACCCGAGGTCTGCTATTGAAGGGTCTGTACATTCTGAACAGACATGACTGGTTTTATTATATGGGACCTTATCAGAAGAAGTAGATATTACTTTGTAGAAGGACTTCAGGGAAGGGGTAACTCTTACTTTTGAGGTTGAAATTTTCTTAGCCCTTCCCTTCCCTTTACCCCCTGTAGGTGTGGACTCAGTTGCACCCTTCCCCTTACGCTGCCTGGATCTCACCTCCGTGACCGGAGGTGAAATACGTGAGATATTATCAGCCTCTTCTTAGAAGTTGGCCGCCCGGTTCCGAAGGGTATATCTACACACAGTTGCTTTGAGGGTACGCTGTGGCTGGGAGCGGGGATTGCACTGGAAGCTACCAGTGTTGTTTTCCATGCAGCTTTGAGCCCCCCCCCCCACTGGTCAGACCCCAGTGGCTCCTTTAATTCCCTCGTGCACATATGAGCAGCAGGGGCACAGATTAAACTGCCACAAACACTGCCAAACACACGCCCCGGAAAGTTCAACCATCCCGGTAAACCCAGGGGACCGAGTTCCACCTGGCAGAGTCTCTGGACCTAAGCCTGAACCGGAGGTTCAAAAGGTTCAACTAAATATCGCCTCAAAACCGGCTCGGTCCTGGAAAAAATCCCAAGATGACAGCGGTCTCTTCCTACCTTATGGCCACTCTCACTGACTCTCAACTCCAGCCGATTGCACCCCTCCGCCTCTCCCTCATATTTGCAGGTGTTGACTCTATACAGCGCCCGCAGCTGGAGGCTAGGAGTTCGCCTCCTCTACTCACACGCAGCACCCAGAGCTAGTGGCGGAGAAAGCCCTGACAGCGGGGCACCGTGCACCATTCGCATCTCTCGCGTCTCCAAGCCCACACACAACAGCCGCAGTTCGCAGTTTCTGATCCAACCAATGCCGAAGATTAGCCCTCTGCTCCAAGGAGAGCGCGCTGGCAGTACGCCACTATCTCTCCGCCCATACTGAGGGAGAGGAGACGCGAGAGCCGTGCGCTTCCCGAGAGCCGCTCAAGCCTCCCAGTAGAGAAAAAACAGTCCAGGAAAGAGACGCCTTCATCAAAGAGTTAGGAATATAAAACTTGGGGAGGTTTTACTATTATTCTGGCGGCATTGAAGTTCAACAAAAAGAAGTCACTCGCAGGATCTCGTCAAGGGTCCAAAGGTACACATCAGAGGGGAGCATGTCCGCGGCTGTTGAGCTCCCGGCCGCCATGTTCCCCATCGGTCTCGGGAAAAACTGTAATTTTACCAGCTTTTCCCGACCTTGTTCCAATATACATAAAACCTACATACGTGCAGAAGTGGGCAGAAGCCCTTGCTCCAGCACTATATCGCAACCATGTTGGGTGGGATGCTGAGCCACCTCACCATATAATCCCAGTAAAAACTACTACAACTTAACAGAGACAGTACCCAATAAAACAAGAAAAAAAAAATAGGTTAGGGAACTCTTAGATCAACTTGAATACCAAGGTGTGATTAAAACTTGCACCTCTTCATTGAATAATCCTTTGTTTCCCGTAATGAAACCCCATAATTCATATCGTCTAGTTTTAGACTACAGACATCTGAACACATGCACAAAAACATTTGCAGTACAGAATGCACATAGTGCTGCATTGTTTGATATCATTGTGCGGAAAAAATACAGAACAACACTAGATATCTCAAATGGATTTTTCTGCAAAAATATAGTGCCTGAAAGCAGATATCTGACAGCATTCTCAGCGTAGGTTCCCAGCATCAATTTTGTCATCTCCCCCAAGGGTACAAGAATAGCCCTGGGTTGTTCTCTGCTAGGGTAACAGATTTACTTCAAAATTTGAATTAAGAGGCATTGTCCTATATAGATTATATTTATCTGACGGATGATGATTTGAAGGATCACTTGACCAACCAATCAATCAATCAACCATGGCATTTATAAAGGGTGGGAAATGCTGCTACTGCTTGAAGAGCCAGGTCTTGAGGAGTCTTCTGAAGGTCAGCAGGTCCCGGGTCTGCTGCAGGTGGATGTGGAGGGTGTTCCAGGTCTTGGCGGCGAGGTGGGAGAACGATCTGCCACTGGAGGTCGCTCTTCAGATTAGGGGTGGGCGGACATCTACGTTCCGCCCACGGAATCTGCAGAGATTTGCCCCTTCCACCTTGCGCAAAGAAGGCGGAGAAACAAGGCAAATTTCCACACATTCGGGGGCCGAACGGAAGTTGGATATTTAAAAGGCTAAAATTAAATTAAAAATTAAACTTACCTTATTGCGGGCGCATCCTTGTCCATTGTGGCTTCCTCTGGGAACTGCGCATGCGCGGGAGCCTGCACATGCGCATTCCTCAACAGGGCGGGTGGCGGGCCGCGGGCGGGAGGCGGGCGGGCGGAAGGCGCATAACGGAAATATGCGGAGAGGCATGAAGATTGGTTCAATCTCTGTGCCTCTCCGCGAAAGTCCCTTCCGCGACTTCCGCCCACCCCTACTACAGATACAGGGGACTGTGGCAAGGGTGAGGTCAGCGGAGCAGAGCTGGTGGGTGGAGGCGTAGAAGCTGAGTCATCTGTTGAGATACGCTGGTCCGGTGTTGTAGAGTGCCTTGTGAGCGTGTGTGAGGAGCTTGAAGGTTATCCTCTTGTTGACGGGAGCCAGCGCAGGTCTCTCAGGTGGGGTGTGATGTGGATGCGGCAAGGGATGTCAAGGATCAGGCATGCAGAGGCGTTCTGAAAGCATTGCGGCCTTTTCAAGAGTTTGGCCGAGGCTCCTGCGTGGAGGACGTTTACATAGTCCAATCTGCTGCTGACGAGATCCCTGGGTGACCGTTCTTCACGTTTCACTGGGGATCCACTTGTAGATCTTGAGGTGCATGCGGAGAGTGTCTAAGCAGGAGGAAAAGACGGCATTGACCTGCTTGGTCATGGAGAGGATGGAGTCGAGGATGACCCCTAGGTTGAGTGCGTGATCGGAGGGTGATCTGTGGGTGTTGGAGCTGTTCCAAGTGCGGTCGGCCACCAGGAGTCGTCCCAGGCCGAGCGGGTGGATCCAAGGATGAGGACCTCTGTCTTGTCTGAGTTCAGCTTCAGCCAGCTGTTCCTCATCCATTCGGCGACGGCCTTCATTCCTTCGTGGAGGTTGGTTTTGGTGGTGTGGGGGACTTTGGTGAGGGAGAGGATCAGCTGGGTGTCATCGGCGTGGAGATGATGATGAGGTTGTGCAGTCGGGCGACGTGCGCGAGTGGTGCCATGTAGACGTTAAACAGTGGAGGGTTGAGGGATGAAACCTGGGGAACTCCGCAGATGATATTGGTGGTTTCGAAGCTGAAGGGGAGGAGGGGGACGCTCTGTGTACTACCGGAGAGGAAGGAGGTGGTCCAGTCCAAGGCCTTCTCTTGGATCCCGGCGCACAGCTACCCCCAACGGGGTGTCCCGGCGCTGTGGGTCACTTCCTTCAGAAGCTCTAGCCCTAATCTTCTAAAAACGTTCAATGACAGAGTCAGCCTTGTCCCCAAACAAGCAAGTCCCATTGAAAGGCATGTCTATCAGGGAGAACTGGGCATCGCCCAAGAAGCCAGTTGATTGCAGCCACACATAGCTACAAAAGGCAAAACTGGTGCTTATAGTCCTTACAAACGAGTCAGTGGAGTTCAAGCCACAAAGAATTGGCCTGAATTGCTTATGAAAGAGCAGGGCAAAGTTCTTCTGGAACATCAAGTTGTAGGAGAGTGGGGTCTGCAATCCTATGGTCACCCCCGATTTTTGCTTTTTGCTTCACTGGTTTACGACTTTCCCTGGCTGTGGGCCTGCTAATCAGACCCACAGCCTAGCTGTTCTCTCTCGAAATTAACACACATGTACCTTAGGTCCATTTACCAGTTGGTACTGGGCCACCTTATCAGTCCCTGTACAGTATACCTTAGGTATCCAGGGCCTAGGTGTACCCAGGGCCTACCAGGGGCTGCAGCATGTATTATGCCACCCCTGGCTGGCCACCCAAATCTGACACAACTGGCTGCACGACAGCTGGGGCAAGGTGGTGTAATCACCCTTTGCTTTAGATATAGTATTCCTATATCTAACCCTAAAATGGACACATGTATTCCTATCAGTCACTCCTATGGCAGGCCTTATCAATCCTGAAGGCAGAGTGCTTGGAATTATGTGAGATGGTGCTCTGGCATGAGCTGAGCCCGTTTGCAGCTTGCGGAACCATGTCCTAATAGCTGTACCATGATAAGGCGTACCATATACTCTTAAGTGCATTATAATCCTCTCGGTTATTTGCCAACTTTGGTATCGCTTTATCAAAACATGTCGAGTAAGGTGTCATACGAATTGGAATACTAACCCCTCGCCAATTCTGGCGACGGGGTTAGCATTCCACCCTTCTAGAGGGACACGACATGTATGTAACTGTGAACCCCGGTTAAAGTTAACTCGAGCCTCAGCATCACAAAATGGATGCTGCCACCACAGACACAAGTCTGACCTCCTGCTGCTGAGAGCTCGGACAAAGGGTTTCCTGTCAGGGGCGGTGCTAGCACCATCCCAGACAGGGTTTTGTGTATCCCAGGTAGGCAGGGCTGAGAGGAAGGTGACTGCAAGTGGCACCCCGGTTCTCACTGTGCATATGCCGGCTCAAACCAGTTCCAGGGGCACCCCAGCCCCTGAGCTGGGGAAAGACCGGACAAAGGAGAGGGGTGTAACCACCCCCCTCCTGGTCCCACATATGGGCAGGATCTAGTCGCGTGCCAGCCCCTTTTCTTAGGATAAAGGTAGGAGAGGGCCCCCTTCCCAAATTAGATAATCTTGAATCTTGAACTACTTTCCACGAAAGGAACTCTTGACTTTCTCTGAAGACTCTCCCTTGTGGCTAAGGAGTAGCTACCCTGCACCCGCAGGCACCACCTAAGCATCGCAGTTTGCTGCATGTCCATCCTCCGGATCAAGACTGACCAGCTTGACGAGACCCGGATTCCCTGGCATCTCTGACCTCTACCTGCATCATCAGCCCAGCTGAGATTCGTGGGTGTGACGAGACCTGAGGGACCGGCCATCTTCAAAACCTGCACGACGCTTAACCAGCACGACCGCCGAGGGATCCTCAAGTGAGTGCACTGGGGTTTGAGAAGCCCCAACCCAGAGCAGCTCCAGCACCGAAGTCCAGCCCCCCAGCATCCACGAGATCTGCGTGGGGCCCTTCTGGTCTTTGCTGCTTACCGCGTTGTCCGGTCACTTGCCCGTTGGCTAGTGGCCCTCCTGACGACGTACCATGATGATTTCACCGCTGGTCTGGTTGCTCCAGACTGGCCCTTGCTCCCTTCCAAAAGAGGAGCACCCCGGACCCTCCTGGTCCCCTCCAGACGCCATCTTGACTCCACCGCGTGGGCTTGCCTTTGCCAAGGCTTGTTGCTCCAATCCTGGTTCCAGCATCGCCGACAGCAGACACCCTCGTGGGACAGCTCGCACCTCCAGCCTGGTTGCCGACAATGCCTCCTGGCCCATGTGACTGTAGAGTCCAGCGTCGCCCAGTCACCTGATCGTGGTGACCTCATCCGGTGCCATCCTGGTGCCCACACAATCACTGGCTAGTGATTAAGAACTGAGTCCCCTCTGCTTTCAGGTCGTCTCCATCACCGATCCAGCCTTGGATCACACCAAACATCTTCACTGGTCGCCTGCCAGCAACTTCTTCTTTCTGGCTCCATAGACTACAACGAGGACTCCCGACGTCTTTTGAACCCTATGCAGCCGCAGCCCCTGGGCTAGTTAACCCGAGCATTTCGGTGCTCCAACGCAGGTTCACTATCCAAGTGTCCAGATCCTTTTTCGTTTTTAGTCTACCTAGTCGGATTCGTCCGGAAACAGCAACTTTAGAAATACTAGCCTCTATAGACTTTGTCCCGCATCCCGCGTGAGAGTGCACACTCTGCACCCGATCTCCCTAGGCCTCCTGCTCCTAACCTTAGAGTTCAGTAGTGTAGTCCTAGCGATCCTGAAGCCTCTGGATCGAGTTACTCACCTGCTAGTATTTCGCATTCCACTTTTAGAGTATATGGTTTTTCGTGCCCCTCGGGCATTTGTATAAATTGTGCAACTTGAAGTATTTTCGTAAGAGTTTTGTATTGTGCTTAGCTCCCTGACTCATAAAGAGTTCAGGGTAGACTTGTTATTAATAAATATCCTTTATTTTTATAACAACTTGTGTGGTGTCCTTTCACTTGGTGTTCAAGGGGTATATGTGATGGTAAAACAGCTGGCTTAACACGCCCTCTAGAGTTTAGCCTAAAGACTGCTTTTGTCCACGCTACTAGGATAGCTGGTCTATAAGGTTGACTTACAACCAATCATCAATGAGGGTCGTTTGGTATGATACACAGTGATCACTAGAATAGTGAGCACTATATATCAGGCCAACTTCTCACATTGGTGTGCAGCGGTTGGGATTTGAGCTTGCTGTTGTTTTACCTCGCACGTATCCTAAGAATATCATTTGAAAGATCACATAAGTACCAAGGTACATATAACTTAGCTTAGAATACTCTGAGTTCTACTGAACCAGCTGTTGTAGTGTAACAGGGCCTAGCACACCCTGACTACAACTCTTAGCAAGGGATCAGTAGGTAAACCCATAGTGTAGGTAAGTGCACCACTTACACCTCACTAGAAGCATGTCTACCCATGGAGAGTCTGCAGAGACTCCCTTTGTGGTTATTGACCCTCCACAGGTCATTTCCAGATATGCAGCTCTTAGCTTCCAGGAGATGAGACAATTGTGTACCTCCAGGAAACTAAAACAGGGTTCTAACCCTACCACTCCTTTTCTGATAGGTCTCTGAGAGACTTATGATGCAAGGAGGGCTTCTAACACAGGCCCTGCTAATCCAGATGGGAGCATGCCCCCCTTAGAGGGAACCCTTGGGGACCCTGACCTCAACCTCAATGGAACAGAGAGTGAAGAGGAGGAAGAGGTACAGGAGTTGTCAAGGGATGAGGCAGAAAAAGGTCCAGTAGTAGTCAGTAGGCTCACCAGGACCAAATTAAGCATGCATGAGAATGGAACTGGGGGACCCCCAGGCCCACTCTCAGGCAGGCTTAACCTTGGGAATAGACGAGTAAGGTCTCACTCCGGAGGCTCTAACAGATCTATCCATTCCCATGGCTCTCAGGCATCTTATCACAGAGGGATGACATCCCTTCAGAGAAGAGAGCATGAAGCTAAAATGAGGGAAGTCAATCTGAGGATTGAGAGGGAAGAACTTGCCCTTGCCAAGGAAAGACTTGCCTTTGCCAGAGAGCAGAAATTGAGTGGGGCAGACCCCACTGGCGGCAGCATTATCCCTAGAGATAAAGACAGGAGTTTTGATACTAGACACCTGAGTAAAATAGTGCCCCCCTTTAAACAAGGGGATGACATCCACAAATGGATGACTGCTTTGGAGAGGGCCTGCACTGTCCAGTGCATCCCCCAGAGTCAGTGGGCAGCTATTCTGTGGCTCTCCTTTGAAGGTAAAGGTAGAGATAAGCTCCTCACTACTAGAGCTGAGGATGCTAACAATTACCAAGTCCTGACAAATACACTGATTGATGGGTTTGGCTTAACAACTGAGCAGTACAGGTTGCTGTTCAGAGACACCCAGAGAATTCAGTCTCAGGATTGGGCTGACTTTGTTGATTGTGCCACTAAAGATTTTGAAGGCTGGTTACTGGGAAGTAAAGTTACTGATTACACAGGATTGTATAATCTAATTATGAGAGAACAAATCTTAAGTAATTGTCAAAATCAGTTGTTGCATCAGCACCTTATTGACTCAGATCTGACCTCTCCCCAAGAATTGGGAAAGAAGGCAGACAGATGGGTCAGGACAAGGGTCAAGCAGCAGAACCAGAACCAGGGTGGTGGCCAGAAGAAAGCAGACCAGAAGGGTAATGAGAGTAAGCAAAATGACCAGAAGTCTTCAACAGGGCCCCAACAATCTAAGGAGGGTGGGTCCCAGAATTCCCAAAAGAAGAAGAATAATGGTCAGAAGAAACCATGGTGCCAGTACTGTAAAAGTAATACTCACTGGTTTAGTGAGTGGACCAAGAAAGGCCCAGCTCCTACCACTACTGCCCCTAAGGCACCTGCAACCCCGAGTTCAGTTAGTAGTGGTAGTGTTCCCCCTAAGGCTATAGTGGGGTTGACATTGGTATCTGAGGCAGGCTCTGACCTAGTCAGAGTACCTACCCAGGCTGTTCTTGTTTGTACTGGGGACATCGATTTGACCCCTACAATAAGTCCCAGTACTCTGGGCAAGTACAGGCAGACGCCTTTAATCAATGGAAAATTGGCTCAGGCCTACAGGGACACTTGTGCCAGTGTCACTATGGTGACACCAAACTTTGTGGACCCTGATCAGGTAATACTAGGTTCAGGCTACCTAGTGACCAACGCTAGCAATGTCACTACCACCCATAGTATGGCACTTGTTAATTTCTCCTGGGGAGGGTTAAATGGCCTCAAAAGGGTTGTTGTTAGTTCAGACCTCCCAGTGGACTGTCTTTTGGGCAATGATTTGGAATCCTCCCTATGGTCAGATGTAGAGTATAGGACTCATGTGGAAATGTTAGGTTTGTCAGCACATGTCCTTGCTGTGACTAGGTCACAGGCCAAAAAATGCCCAGCTGAACTAGTGCTGGATCCTGGAACAATGGACCAGACACTCACCAAGAGAAAGAACAGTAGGGTTAAGGCAGTGCCTTCCCCCTTGCCTCAAGGAGAGGATCAGCTCTCACAGGAGACTGACCCAAAGACCCCAGAAGGAACTGTCCTAGAAGAACTTGAGCCTGAACAGGTTGAGTTTCTTGGGACAGGGGGACTTCCAGGGCAGATTTGAGACAAGCACAATTAGACTGTTTATCTCTGGAAACCCCCAGACAGCAAGCTGCTGCTGAGGCTGCAGGGAATGCCACAGGTGCCCATAAAGTGTATTGGGAAGATGGACTCCTTTACTCTGAGGCAAGAGACCCCAAGCCTGGTGCTACCAGGAGGCTGGTCATCCCCTTGTCTCTGAGAGGTTTCCTTCTCACCTTGGCCCATGAAATTCCCCTTGCAGGTCACTTAGGCCAGAACAAGACTTGGGACAGGCTTGCCCCACACTTTCACTGGCCCCATATGTCTGAGGACACTAAAGAGTTTTGCCGCTCATGTGTCACCTGTCAAGCCAGTGGCAAATCAGGTGGCACAACAAAGGCCCCTCTTATACCACTACCTGTGGTGGGGGTACCCTTTGAAAGAGTGGGGATTGACATTGTTGGACCAATGGACCACCCAACAGCATCTGGCACAGATTTATACTGGTGGTAGTGGATCATGCCACCAGGTATCCAGAAGCTATTCCCCTTAGGACCACTACAGCTCCTGTTGTGGCCAGGGCCCTACTTGGAGTTTTCTCCAGAGTGGGGTTTCCTAAGGAGGTTGTCTCTGACAGAGGTTCAAACTTCATGTCAGGATACTTGACTGCTATGTGGAAGTAGTGTGGTGTCAACTACAAGTTCACCACCCCCTATCATCCACAATGCAATGGGCTTGTTGAAAGGTTCAACAAGACCCTCAAAGGGATGATAAAAGGGTTACCTGAAAAGCTTAGGCGAAGATGGGACATCCTTTTACCCTGCCTTCTGTTTGCTTACAGAGAGGTCCCACAGAAGGGGGTTGGCTACAGCCCTTTTGATCTTCTCTTTGGGCATCCTGTAAGAGGACCCCTGTGTCTTGTGAAGGAAGGATGGGAGTTACCTCTCAAAAAGCCTAAACAGGACATAGTGGACTATGTACTTGGTCTCCGCTCCAGGATGGCAGAGTACATGGAGAAGGCATCTAAAAACCTTGAGGCCAGCCAAGAACTCCAAAAAGCTTGGCATGACCAAAAGGCTGTCCTGACTGTGTATCACCCAGGACAGAAGGTGTGGGTGTTGGAGCCAGTGGCCCCAGCAGCTCTCCAAGACAAATGGTCTGGACCCCATACCATTATTGAGCAAAAGGGAGAGGTCACCTACCTGGTGGACCTTGAAACTCCCAGGAGCCCTCACAGAGTACTTCATGTGAACAGGCTCAAGGCATTTGTCAACAGGGAAGACATGGGCTTGCTCATGGCTACAGATGAGGGACAGGAGGAAGAGAGTGACCCTCTCCCAGACCTGCTCACTCAGAACCCTGATGATGGGTCAGTAGATGGTGTAGTCTTTTCTGACAGCCTCTCTGAGCATCAGCAAGAGGATTGTAAACAGGTTCTTCAATCCTTCAGACAAATGTTCTCTCTGACACCCAGTCAGACAAACTGGTTCACCCATGAGGTGGACACTGGTGACAGTCTGCCTATAAAGAGTAAAATCTACAGGCAACCTGACCACGTCAGGGACTGTATCAAACAAGAAGTACAGAAGATGTTGGAATTGGGAGTCATTGAACCCTCAGAGAGCCATTGGGCTAGTAATGTAGTTCTAGTGCCTAAACCTCACACCCAAGATGGTAAGAGAGAGATGGGGTTTTGTGTAGACTACAGGAGTCTCAATGCTGACACTAAGACAGATGCCCATCCAATACCAAGAGCAGATGAACTCATTGACAGATTGGCTTCTGCCAAGTTCTTGAGTACATTTGACCTGACAGCTGGTTATTGGCAAATCAGGTTAGCTGAGGATGCCAAGGCCAAGACAGCATTTTCTACCCCGGGAGGCCATTACCAGTTTGTGGTGATGCCCTTTGGTTTGAAAAATGCACCTGCCACTTTTCAAAGGTTGGTGAACCAAGTTCTCTCTGGGCTGGATGACTTCTGTGCAGCATATCTAGATGATATTGCTGTCTTTAGCTCCACCTGGGAGGATCACCTGATCCACCTGAGGAAAGTTTTAGAGGCCCTGCAAAAGGCAGGTCTCACTATCAAGGCTACCAAGTGCCAGATAGGGCAGATTCAAGTTGTATACTTGGGCCACCTTGTAGGTGGAGGCCAAGTTCAACCTTTGGAGAGCAAGATACAGGCCATAAAGGACTGGGCTCCTCCAACCACCCAGACACAGGTCAGAGCTTTCTTGGGCCTGTCTGGTTACTATAGGAAATTTGTCAGAAATGATGGCACCATTGTGACTCCACTTAATGACCTGACAAGTAAGAAAATGCCAAAGAAAGTTCAGTGGACAGTTAGCTGTCAAAAGGCATTCGATGACCTAAAGCAGGCCATGTGCACTGCACCTAATCTCAAGAGTCCAGACTAGTCCAAGCCATTCATTGTCCAAACAGATGCTTCTGAGTTGGGTATGGGAGCTGTTCTTTCTCAACTGAATATTGATGGTCATGACCAGCCCATTGCTTTTATAAGTAGAAGGCTGACCCCTAGAGAGAAACGTTGGTCAGCTATAGAGAGGGAGGCCTTTGCTGTGGTTTGGGCCCTGAAGAAGTTGAGGTCATACTTGTTTGGCACTCACTTCAAGATTCAGACCGTCCATAAGCCCCTCTTATGGCTAAATCAAATGAAGGGTGAAAACCCCAAACTTCTTAGGTGGTCCATTTCCCTACAGGGGATGGACTTTACAGTGGAGCACCGCCCAGGGACTGACCATGGTAATGCAGATGGTCTCTCCCGGTACTTCCGCTTAGAACAAGAAGACTCACCTGGTCAAGGTTAGTTTAATGTCCCTAAGTTTGGGGGGGGTTATGTAGGAGAGTGAGGTCTGCAATCCTATGGTCACCCCCGATTTTTGCTTTTTGCTTCACTGGTTTACGACTTTCCCTGGCTGTGGGCCTGCTAATCAGACCCACAGCCTAGCTGTTCTCTCTCGAAATTAACACACATGTACCTTAGGTGCATTTACCAATTGGTACTGGGCCACCTTATCAGTCCCTGTACAGTATACCTTAGGTATCCAGGGCCTAGGTGTACCCAGGGCCTACCAGGGGCTGCAGCATGTATTATGCCACCCCTGGCTGGCCACCCAAATCTGACACAACTGGCTGCACGACAGCTGGGGCAAGGTGGTGTAATCACCCTTTGCTTTAGATATAGTATTCCTATATCTAACCCTAAAATGGACATATGTATTCCTATCAGTCACTCCTATGGCAGACCCTATCAATCCTAAAGGCAGAGTGCTTGGAATTATGTGAGATGGTGCTCTGGCATGAGCTGAGCCCGTTTGCAGCTTGCGGAACCATGTCCTAATAGCTGTTCCATGATAACGCGTACCATATACTCTTAAGTGCATTATAATCCTCGCGGTTATTTGCCAACTTTGGTATCGCTTTATCAAAACATGTCGAGTAAGGTGTCATACGAATTGGAATACTAACCCCTCACCAATTCTGGCAACGGGGTTAGCATTCCACCCTTCTAGAGGGACACAACATGTATGTACTGTGAACCCCGGTTAAAGTTAACTCGAGCCTCAGCATCACAAAATGGATGCTGCCACCACAGACACAAGTCTGACCTCCTGCTGGTGGGAGTCTTTCCAGCGAGGAGAGCTCGGACAAAGGGTTTCCTGTCAGGGGCGGTGCTAGCACCATCCCAGACAGGGTTTTGTGTATCCCAGGTAGGCAGGGCTGAGAGGAAGGTGACTGCAAGTGGCACCCCGGTTCTCACTGTGCATATGCCGGCTCAAACCAGTTCCAGGGGCACCCCAGCCCCTGAGCTGGGGAAAGACCGGACAAAGGAGAGGGGTGTAACCACCCCCCTCCTGGTCCCACATATGGGCAGGACCTAGTTGCGTGCCAGCCCCTTTTCTTAGGATAAAGGTAGGAGAGGGCCCCCTTCCCAAATTAGATAATCTTGAATCTTGAACTACTTTCCACGAAAGAAACTCTTGACTTTCTCTGAAGACTCTCCCTTGTGGCTGAGGAGTAGCCACCCTGCACCCGCAGGCACCACCTAAGCATCGCGGTTTGCTGCATGTCCATCCTCCAGATCAAGACTAACCAGCTCGACGAGACCCGGATTCCATGGCATCTCTGACCTCTACCTGCATCATCAGCCCAGCTGAGATTTGTGGGTGTGACGAGACCTGAGGGACCGGCCATCTTCAAAACCTGCACTACGCTTAACCAGCACGACCGCCGAGGGATCCTCGAGTGAGTGCACTGGGGTTTGAGAAGCCCCAACCCAGAGCAGCTCCAGCACCGAAGTCCAGCCCCCCAGCATCCACGAGATCTGGGTGGGGCCCTTCTGCTATTTGCTGCTTACCGCGTTGTCCGGTCACTTGCCCGTTGGCTAGTAGCCCTCCTGACGACGTACCACGACGATTTCACCGCTGGTCTGGTTGCTCCAGACTGACCCTGGCTCCCTTCCAAAAGAGGAGCACCCCGGACCCTCCTGGTCCCCTCCAGACACCATCTTGACTCCACCGTGTGGGCTTGCCTTTGCCAAGGCTTGTTGCTCCAATCCTGGTTCCAGCATCGCCGACAGCAGACACCCTCGTGGGACAGCTCGCACCTCCAGCCTGGTCTCTGACAACGCCTCCTGGCCCGTGTGACTGCAGAGTCGCCTACTCACCTGATCGCGGTGGCCTCATCTGGTGCCATCCTGGTGCCCACACAATCACTGGCTAGTGATTAAGAACTGAGTCCCCTCTGCTTTCAGGTCGTCTCCATCACCGATCCAACCTTGGATCACACCGAACATCTTCACTGGTCGCCTGCCAGCAACTTCTTCTTTCAGGCTCCATAGACTACAACGAGGATTCCCGACGTCTTTTGAACCCTATGCAGCCGCAGCCCCTGGGCTAAGTAACCCGAGCATTTCGGTGCTCCAACGCAGGTTCACTATCCAAGTGTCCAGATCCTTTTTCGTTTTTAGTCTACCTAGTCGGATTTGTCCGGAAACAGCAACTTTAGAAATACTATCCTCCCTAGACTTTGTCCCGCATCCCACGTGAGAGTGCACACTCTGCACCCGATCTCCCTAGGCCTCCTGCTCCTAACCTTAGAGTTCAGTAGTGTAGTCCTAGCGATCCTGAAGCCTCTGGATCGAGTTACTCACCTGCTAGTATTTCGCATTCCACTTTTAGAGTATATGGTTTTTCGTGCCCCTCGGGCATTTGTGTAAATTGTGCAACTTGAAGTATTTTCGTAAGAGTTTTGTATTGTGCTTAGCTCCCTGACTCATAAAGAGTTCAGGGTAGACTTGTTATTAATAAATATCCTTTATTTTTATAACAACTTGGGTGGTGTCCTTTCACTTGGTGTTCAAGGGGTATATGTGATGGTAAAACAGCTGGCTTAACACGCCCTCTAGAGTTTAGCCTAAAGACTGCTTTTGTCCACGCTACTAGGATAGCTGGTCTATAAGGTTGACTTACAACCAATCATCAATGAGGGTCGTTTGGTATGATACACAGTGATCACTAGAATAGTGAGCACTATATATCAGGCCAACTTCTCACACAAGTGTCACTGCGTCTCAAAGGGCATGAGAATAGCGGCCCAGCAAACAGGAGGTGTTGATCAGTCACAGGGCCAAATTGGTTGTAGAGATAAATGTTTCCCAAAAGTCTCTACTATTTTTGATTCCTTGTCAGGGGAGTAGACGGGAAATTGTTGGGATTGGTACGGCTAGTGGAAGATTGCAAAACTGACTCTCTTGAGGGGGGCATTGTGACAAAAATGCCAGGTCACCTGGGACAGGGCAGTGGCACCTGGCAACTTGCTGATTAAGTGGTGGGCCAATGTAAGACTTAGCCCAGGTCTCTCGGAAGATAGCCTTATAGGCCTTCCATGGCTTGGCCAGGAGGAGATAAAAGAAAGAAATTGAAATTCCTAAATTGCGATTTTTAGGGAATTGGAATTCCTTATGCATGTAGGAATTTCTAAAAAAAATAGCAATTCCTACACATTCCTTAATTGAGAGTTGCAAATTGCGAGTCGCAATTAAGGAATAGCTTTCAATTCATTTTATAGGCCTAGAGGCCCATTGGAATGAATGGGAATTGCATGCGCAATTTGTGAGTACCCAATAGGTACTCGCACATTGCGCATGCAATTGCAAGGGTGCCCAAAGGACACCCTGCTGCACACCTGAAATTTCCATTTTAACACATGTTACGCACACACATGTCCCTAGGGCATGTGTGTGTGTGTGTGTAACATGGAACTTTGAAAAATGCACTTTAGTGCATTTTTCAAAGTTTTCGCAACTTACCATCAACATGGAAATGACGGTAATTTGGAATTCCTATTGGCGTAATCGCAATTTTGTTGTTGTTAAATCATTGCATTTAAGAAATTGCAATTTGCGATTCCTTACATGCAATCGCAATTAAAGTAATCGGGAATTTAGTGATTACTATTTGAATTGCGATTTTTGCATTTGGGATGATGCATCTCAAATGCAAAAATACCAGTCGCAAAGGAAGAATCCCCCATTTGCGATCAGTATTTTCATTGATGCATGTGGCCCTATGTTCCAAAAAGAGAGTGTAAAGGCAGGTTCCTGCCTTGTTGTAAAGTAAGTGCAGAAACCTTGGTCAAATTCACTTGTGATGCTGCGTAAAGTCAGATCTGTGTTGTGTCTGCATCTAAGAGGACTATCACGCTTCAAAAGCGAAGTCAGCATCAGCATCAACATACCAGGACCGGGAGAGGTCATGGGTGCAAGGGGCGGCTTCGGTACTGGAGCCGAAAGTCAAAGAAGCTCAGGAGGTCCAGCTGGTGCTGAGGGCAAACCCACAGACGGTAATCCAGGTGGAAGGCCTCTCCATGCTGTGGGACACAAAGGCACGCTAAAGGGAGTCAGTAGAGACCTGAGGAGTTGCAGCATAGCTATGTAGATCTCTTCAGTCTGGTGCAGCCTGGCTGAAGGATCCAAAAACTTGGGCTGTGCCAGGACCAGCTGCAGAATCGGCTCAACATGTCGGCCAACTTTAGGAGCAGGAATGTAACTTTAGGCGCCACCCATGTGCTTTGACAGGGTAGAGGGAATGGTTGAAGGATCAGATGGCACTTCAAATGCTTATGTTTTTTATGACTAAAGAACAAACTAGAACACTCCCTCTTGACCTATAAATACTTTTCACAGAGTTAATCTCACCAACCCAGGGCGTATACACACATAACACTTGTATTTAAATTTTTAGTTATTTTATTTCATTTTTTCATATCCAACTTTTTATCTCATTACTTTTATAAATACATTGATTGTAAAAAAATCTCCAAGAAACATACTTTCAATACATTGGAGCCATCACTGTTTTTCATAATTTATCCAAAATTTATATGTAAATACAAAATAAATAAGACCAAACCAGGTAGAGAACCATGCATACACTCACATACATACTTACTAAACATCCATTACATTGCAATCAAACATAGACATCCTATAACATTGCATCTGTTGTCCAGTGTAAGACCAGGTTCAATAGATCTACAAAATGAAGACATAGGTCTAAAGTTGGTCGACGCGTTTCGGTGGAAAAACAGCAGTAAGGACCACCTTCATCAGGACCATCCAGAGACAAATTACTACAGGATCTCTACACCTGGGATTCAAGTCTGAGAACTTTTACTCATCATGGCCAGTATATGGGACTATTGCATATTCTAATCAGAGCGCAAGATGGAAATTTCCTGTAACATTTATACCAGCGTAGAACGAGGCTCAGGTCGGCTTATCCAAACAATGGTTCGTCATTTCTATTGACATGTGGAGGGGACGCCACATTTTTAATTTATCTTTTCTTGATATACTTTGTATGTTCGTTACACCAACTTTTATTTAAATCACATAATGTGCAGGACCTTCTCTATTTGTGAGAAACTTCCTCGTCCCCTTCTCAAGCCGCCTCCGCCTACGACCGCAGTTCCTTCCACGATCATGCTTATGTTTTTTATGACTACCTGAGGTTTTGGAGTGCGACAAAGACAAACCTTTAGAGCCGCTTCCTTAACTTCAGGAGTGGGAGAGGGGCCAGGATCGAGCTCAGGAGTTGGAGTTGTTCCAGCGCTGCGTCTTCTTGTGCTTGGTGACAAAGTTTCATCTTGCATTCCTTGATGGCCTTTGGGTTCATTGATGCGAAGTCTCAGCAGATCTTGAAGTCGTGGTTCGACCTCAGACACCCCAGGCAAATCTCGTGAGGATCTGTTACAGACATCTGTTTATGACAATTCCTATAGGGCTTAAAACCTGTTGTCTTAGGGATTGACGACCCTTGCACGTTGCTTCAGGATCAAAACAGCATCAGTGCAGAGCTGCACAGAGTCGCCATCCATCACGCAGCGGTACTGTGGATCCAGTCTGATGCTTGAGGAATCTGTGATTGGAAGTCTCTATCAGAAATGTACTTACTTATTCACTAATGCATTTATAATTTGAAGAAAGGTCATTTTCATTTTAGGTGACCTGTTTCCTGAGAGAAAGATTTTCACTAAAATGAACACAATTAGAATTTTACAACCCCTTTTGATATGAATGTATTCCCTTGTCTGGTATGTATATAATCATGGAAGAATCTCCTCTGCCATGGGTCATTACTGGACCACAAGACACAGTGGAATTGGAAGAATATCAAAACAAACAACAACAAAAAATGACTGTTTTACATTCTAAAAAGAGGCAATGCTTCTCTGCTAAACTGGGACTGTGTACGGACTTTGTACGTACCTGAGAAGAGGTGTCCTGTAGTTTGGTCAAACCGTTTTCCAGTCTCTCTATTTTAGCAATCAGCTCTTTCCTTTTCATGGCAAGAAGATGCTGGTAAAGTTTGATTTGTTCAAGGAAGGTTTTTGGTGTTGTATAGTTATAACGTCTCTCCGAAGCAAGATAAACTTTTGACATCTCATTTGCAGTTTTATGAACATACGACATGAAGAGACTGATGGAGCTCTTCACTTCAGGCTATAAAGCAAAACAGACAAACAAAGCAATGTTTTGAAATTGAAGCACACATCTAGGGTAATAATTTGGGGTAAGGTACTTCAAATAGGGCATTTTACAATAGCCGGCTGTCAAGGTTTATACCAGTTGTTAAAGGCCATGAACCTGAGGTATATGCCAGAGCAGCATATAACTAGTGAGAGGGCCTGTACCAGCCGGTATAGCCCAAGGCAGATGGGCTATAAGACAATTCAAACATTCCATGCACCGAGGGTAGACTTTCTAAATTAAAAAGGGAGAAACAGAAAGGCAAACCTTGAAATGTTGGGGCACACGGCTTATACCCGACAGTATTAGTCCTGACCTGAGCCACTACATTGCCTTCAATGGAATTCCCAACATTACAATGTTCTAAAAATTGTTTTATTTTGTATCAGAAATACTGCTGTCAAATACCAATGGCTCATCAGGCTTATAAAAAGTAATCTTTTACTGGTTACCTCATTGATGAATAAGCTTAATTACTTTCATTTATATTAATTCAAAATATGTGCCACTTACTCTGTGTCCTTTGAAGAATACAAACTGTTTCTCGTTGTTTACAATATGGTGAATACATGAGGCAGTGATATGATATGACAGTGTTGACGGGTTGATGTGAGGTTGGTTGTTTACCTTGTCAATTGATAGTGATATAATCTGGCATCTTAAATCTGCAAATCTGAGTATTGTTTGCTAAGGCATGACTTCTCATTTCTTTTTTAATTTACTGCCACAGACGACCAGTGATAGCATACTGAAATACTTAGGGGCATATTATCAAGACAGGCGATAAAATTATCGCCGTTTTAGCGGCAGAAAACTGCAGCTAAAACAGCGATAATGGGCTTGATAATATGCTCTATGTAATTCCAATTGAAGTCCATGTTAGATGTCCTTCACATTAAACATGGGCCTGTCTTGATAATATGCGCCATAGTTTTTGTAATATTTCTTTTAATGAATGCATTTTTTTTTAAAGATTCATTATACTTTGAACACTATAGATAGTAATAAAGCACTTTTGATTAGAATGGAATGCACAAACCAAGTGAGGCAATGCTAACTATACGAAATTGGCTTATTATTGACATGTTTGACTATAGAGGTTTTATTAAAGCATAAGCTTAAAATATATAAAAATTAATGTATGGGAGGCAGAGCGTAGATTCAGACAATATAACTACCTCCCTTCAGAACTCCACTGATCAGACTCTGTTGCTGGCTACAATCCTATCTGCAATGAGGCAATTGTACAGAAAGTACTGGCACCTTGGAGCCGATGCTCAAGAGAGGCACTGGATAAACTATGAAGACTATAATAAATAAAGTAGACAAGGTGGAAAACTGGCCTCTGGAATGGAGGAGCTGCCTGAGAAAATAGAGCATATGGTTTCTGGTTTAAAGACAGCTGTCCAGTTGGCAGAAAACAAAGTGCAAATAATCAAAGAGGAGGGAGAAAGAAGCTTTGATCGATTCAGCGTCCTTGGTTCAATATCAAACGAATCATATAGGGATGGATCACTTGTCCTGCATAACCTGGGTTTGCAATTCTCGTGTTGCTGTGTCCCAATAAAAAACCCTCATTCACGTGTCAAAGATGGAATGGGCAGTATATCTTGATTCTCCGCCTTCTATTCACCTGATTGCATCATCATGGGGTTAGTAGTTATGCATCCTCCACCCGGAGGTGTACCCCTAGTTAAAAACAGTAGTGATCAGTGATAAGTGAGGGTCACATGTGATAATACTTAAAAAATACTCGTACAGCCAGGAATAGATTTAATAAATCTGGATTTGAGATATTGTTTAAAAATTGAAGTGGTGCCTCTTGAGATTTAATTAGGAATCTCTCTCACTCTAAAGGTCATAAAAAATGGTCCACATGTTTCAGACCCTACGTCGCCTATTTAGGTCAATTGGGCTTTCTTCAGGACCAAAAGTGAAAAGGTGATGTGAGACAGTGAGTGTCTCTCAGTGTATTTTCCTATGAGAAAGAAATTCTTTTCGAGAAAAGAGTGAGGAAAGGATATACTAATCTGTTTCCTGGTGAGGTCCAATGGTACCTTATTGATTTTCATTCACTGCCTCAACGGGCTGCCAGTGAGTCCCGTGGCCTACTTCGGCCTTGTGTAAGCACGACTTTTTTTCAGCACAAGTCGATTAGTATATCCTTTCCTCACCCTTTGCTTTCATAAAAGCCAGACAGCCAGTGTTGTCCACTGCAAGCCATCTCATCATTCATTACCTGTTCCACCTTTTGTCAGCATCTTATTCTTAAGTAAAGGGGGACAGGGCATCCTCTTGTGTAAATTTCAGAAGTAACAGTCAGCATAGTCAGTCATTTCAGTCCCACTTCTTTTGAGGGGACTCATCTACGAAGCGACAGTTTCTTGATTCTGCGTAATCCGGCCATCTGCCTTGAGGGAAATGAATATGGGGAGTCTGGAGGAGGAGGAAGAGGAGCATGACTGAGCTGTGATTGTGAACTTGTGAACTTCAGGAATGCCGACAGCGGCACCTTCAATATGGAAATAAGACAAAGACAGTGCTGCTATTGTGATTAATGTTTCGTTGTGCTAAAAGTTGCAAATCAAAGAAAGACACACAGAAATAAAAATAAATAAGGACGGGGAAAAAAAGTAAACATTTCAAGCCTAGGTGTCAGGGAAGTAGAGCTCGTCCTCAAACTCTGTGAATTGAACCAGGAGTAGGTCAGCTAACAGAGAAGAACTTCCGTCACCTAAGTCGGTGTCCTCTTCTTCCTGCGTGAATTCACGTATTTTGTAATCTGGTGGTATGAAGTGTTGATTCATCTTGATCATTGTTAACCTCCCCACATTTTTGGGTGAGAGGCGGGTCCTTTTGAAGTTACAATGGCACCAGCAGCACTGAAAACACGTTCAGAAGACACGCTTGCGAGTGGGCAAGCCAAATAATTTATAGCCAGCTTGGTGATCAGTGGCCATTGAGGCCTTTTCCCATACCAATACACCAATGGGTTCTGATCAAAGAAGACCTCTGTTGGGTCATCCAGATAGGCCTGCACCATCCACTCAAGGTCCACCAGGGGGTGCTCCACTTTGCGTACGTTCTGTTGCCTTTGCATCAACACTGGAACGAGCAAACCCTTGATGAGTTATCCAATCCGCTTCCGACAATATTATGGCTGGGCCTGGTGCAGGTGATGATACGGTTGCTGGTGTCGGTAACGGCTCTGAGGGAAAGTGACTGCCTTAGGCCACAGAAATTTCAATTTCCTGCCGCTCTTTTTCGAACAGAGCTAGCCAATGTTTTTACTTGGAAACAACATCTTCATAAAAGGAATGAATGTTTTTCTGGCCTGTGCCTTTTTGTACCGTGGATCCAGAATAGTGGCACAAATGTAATGTTGTTCTGAATGTATTGCTTTAAGCCTTGCATTGTCAACTAGGCGGCTTAATAAGCTCTCCGCCAACCGATATGCGTCTTGTTTTTCAGCATCAACTCAGAACGTTGAAGACACCGCCTTCAGTTGGTGCTCTAGCATGCGCAACAATGGGATAGCTTTGCCCAAAGTACAGTCCTCCCTGCTGACTTCACGGGTGAAGACCTCAAAAGGACGAAGCATGTCTGTCAGGCTTTTAACTAGGTCCCATTCCTCCACCTCTAGCCTCATGTCTTTCATAGAAGCAGCCCGTGCGTGAAAGACATACTCATTGATTACCAAGTACTGTTCAAACAGAGGCTCAAGCATTTAGAAGATTGAGTTCCAACGTTTGCCACCTCCTGGATGAGTCCTCTGACTGCCACTCTTCGGTCACGTTAAATGATCCTCAGTTGCTTCCGGGCCTTAAAAGAATGGCTGAAATGTGTGCAGAATCTTTGGCAGGTGGTCAGTAACTTGCTGACTGTGTTTTCTTTTTTCAAGAAATCTTGAACAATAATGTTAATGCTGTGCGCCAAACACGGCACTCTGAAATAGCCACCATCAGCCATGGCCTTAACTATATTACTGCTGTTATCCGTGGAAACATAACCAATCATGCGCCTTCTTGAATGCAGTCATTGAAAGACCTTACTGTTAAATGCCTCCAAAATGTTTACTGCAGTATGAGATTTCTCCATGGCAAACATGGCTACTGTTGCATGTTTACGAGTAGCTTGAAAAATTGTGACACTGTCAACACCTGCAGCTATCTTCTCTCTAACCCCCGCAAAGGAGACCCAGTGTGCAGTGATGCACATGTAATCAACAGCTTGGCCACTGATCCACATGTCTGTTGTCAGGTGGATAGTGTGAACAGCACTCTTCTGCAAAGCTGTTCCAATCACGTCCAGCACATCTTCATGTAGTGCTGGTACTGCCACTCTGGCAAAATAGGACCCGCTAGGAACCTTCCATTTAGGGCAGACTGTTGCCACAAATTCTAGAAAACCCACCCCTTCCACGAAAGAAAAAGGGAGAAGGTCCAGCGCTAACATTTTAGCCAGTATTGCATTATACAGATGTGCCGTTGGATGGTTGCGTTCAAATAGCGCCTCCGACCAAAACATGCTTTTAATGGTGGTCTGGACCGTTTTCATATGTGATGATGATCCGGACTTCTTCAACCCAGTTAGGCTTATTGATGTACTTTTTCGCATTGGTGTCTCTACCAGACTCTTACTGTGCCACCTAGATGTTGCTGGGGTAGAGGGTGTGGGCGCTACCACTGCAGTGCTGCTGCCAGGGGTACTGTGTGTACCATAAAAAATGTCTCTCGCTTCTTCACCTCCTCCCTGCACGATCAGCTCCTCGTCATCAGATGCAATATCAATGACTACATTTGATTTTGTACTTTTGGCTTTCCGGATGTTACTTAGGTGCGCCTCCCACTGGATAATGTGGTGTTTTTGGAGATGACCTCTCTGGCCTCTGATACCATAGTTGGTACCAAGCTTACCCTTCGAACAAATAACTAGGTTTTACGCCTTTTTGCTAATACTAAAGAAGTCCCAAACTGGGGAGTTGAGATTTCTGGTGGTGGTGGAGGTGCCACTTTCAATACCAGATGAAGTGGAGGATGGGCGTGGCGAAATTTGACTCTGTTGTGCACTTACAGCACCACTACTTGAGGTAATGGAGGTCCAGCTGGATGAAGGTCCCTGCCGGCCCTTCTGAAGAGAAAATATGGAAGCTGTAGGTTGTGTTGGTGTAGTAGTTACCTGTGTTGGTGGTGGTACAAGTGCCACGCTGCCCACATCCCGCGCAGCATTTCGGGATAAGGTAAAAATGTCTGTCTGCTGCATGCCCGCTGGGGCTGGAGTGACGACTGTGATGACTGGGTCGTCATCGTCAAACTCTTCATCTGCAGCAGAATACACCACTTCTACTTCTTCTTCGTCATCACCCATAAGTGAAAGCCTTGCGGGAACCTTCCTTTTACCTAGCTTTGTCGGCTCATGGCGTGCCTCCCTCTCAGACTGAAATGGTGGGTGCCAATCAAGATCTAGATCATCAGATGGAAGGGGGCTTGAAGAAGAACTTGTACTAGCCTTCCTTTTCCTTGCTGGGGATCTGGAAGACAATGGATCATCAGGAGTGGCTTGCTCAGCTGATACCTCCGCATGAATCTCGATTTCCTGATGTGCCGCTACTTCTGGAGGAACAAGCATTGTGGACAGTTGTGCCTCTTGTTGTGCCTCTCCATGTGCCTCTCCTTGCGCCTCTCCTTGTGCCTCTCCTTGCTGTAGGAAGGTGGATATCTGACTATATGGTTACCCCCACTTTTTGCCTAGTGTTTAGCTGGTTTTTGACTTAGCTCTGACGGCTCTGAAGACCGTCAGAGGGACCGACGGATAGAGCGATGCCTCCTTTGCCCTGAGCTGTTGCCAGGTGGGGTGAGGCCTTTTCCTCCATACTCACGAGACTACTTGTGAGACAACAAGGAATTCTAGACTGTGAGTACTTTGACTCACATCGTATCCTTTTTTTGTTTGCATACACTTTTGTTTTGCCTACACTTATAGCAGTAGCTTTATTGTATATAGAGGTCCTGATGAAAGCACAAGGTTTATCTTTACCGCCAAGTGCTGAAACATGTCGACCGCTTTTGTAAAGGACGGCTATTTGTTATAACCGGTCCTGATCACTGTTTTTAACTTTTAATCTCAGCAGACATCAATAAAATTCACGGTCTGTCTACGCATCAATTTTATTCTTCACTTCACTTTTTTCGCACCGCACTTCTATTTTCTGTCCCATACACTCCACAATTTACATTCTGCTCATCTTGGCATCTATACCTTTTGACATTTTAGAGCTCCGATACCAATGGAGTAAGAATGTCAGTCTTTACAAAAGGATACTCAAATGATGAAGCTAATCACCAGGTATGGTGAGTGATGGGAATCCATTCACATAAATCATATGTTTTTCTTATGAATCGTGGGCTCTGGTGAGCTATTCCCTATCTTTCTCTCCTTCTTAGACATTGGGATATATTTTGTATTTATATATTTTGACTTAGTTGGCCTGGGATCCTGCTATTCAGGGCCCCAGGCTATCTGCTCTCTCTGTAAAATGGACTCCATGTACTTTAGGTACATATCTAATTGGGAATTGGGTCAGCTTTGTGAGCCCCTGTACAGTGTACCGTAGGTACCCAGGGCATAGGTGCATCCAAGGCCTACCAGGGGCTGCAGCATGAATTATGCCACCCCTGGCTGGCCATCCAAACTGACACCACAGGCTGAACACTCTGCTTGGGCAAGGTGGTGTAATCACCCCTTGCTTAGATATAGTATTCGTATATCTACCCTTATATATAGACACATATATGCCTATAAGTCACTCCTATGACAGGCCTTGACAATCCTGAAGGTAGAGTGCTTGGTTTTATGTGAGATGGTGCTCTAGCATGAGCTGAGCCCGTCTGCAGCTTTCGGAACCATGTCCTTATGGCTGTTCTATGATATAGCCATACCATATACTCTTAAGTGCATTATAATCCTTGCGGTTAATGCTAACTTTGGTCTGTCTTTATCAAAACATGTTGTGTAAGGTGTCAAACACTTTGGAATACTACCCCCCCCCCCCGCCAGTCCTGGCAGCAGGGGTAGCATTCCACCCTTCTAGAGGGAGCAGACATGTAGTTACTGCTTTACCCGGTTAAAGTTAAACAGAGCCTCTGAGGTTCTGTAAATTACGAATTCGTTTGTGCTCAGCTCCATTTTGTGATCGCCGCCATTTTATGTTGCCCTCACTCAGGCAGCTCGGCGAACGCAATGTTTTTGTCGTTTTTGCCTTTGCGTGTCAGGTGGCTTCTTTGCTTATGTTTACTAACGAGTGTCAGGGTCTGGCCGAGAAAACTAATTCCTGTCTGAGCTGATTAATCCCCATCCGGATTACATGTTGGTTCACACCATTGTTTCCTTTAAGTTATCTTATCTGCTGTCCTTCGCTACATGTCTCATGCATTCTCCTGTTTCATGACTGTCCTTCTACAACACGCAGCTGTGTTTTCTCTACTTGTAAATCAAATTGTGTGGATTCATTTGTAATTTACTTAAGGGGTCGAGTGACAAACGGAACCGGGAACTTGAGTTGCCTTAGTCTTCAAACATTGTCTATAACGTTTGCCTATAGCTCATGCTCTTGTGTGATTGCATTTTTGCATTGTATTGTATCGTATATAAACCTGTGCGCCACGGAGTTAAGTGGCAGTCTCTTTTGAACCTCATTGTACCGACGACTTCTAAGACCACTGTACTAGCTGCAGCTAATAAATACCATCTTCTACGCCAGACGAAGAGTCTGTGTCTCTGTTTTTGACAAGGCAGGTGAATCCCGGGGATTTCAGGCGTACCCTGCGCCGCCGGGCCTTAAGGCTGCGGTTCTCCACCTCACCATCACAAAATGGATGCTTCAGCCACAGAAACAAGTCTGACCTCCTGCAGCTGGGGAAACCTCCAGCGAGGGAGGCCTGGACAATAGGTTTCCTGTCGAGGGAGGTGCTAGCACCTCCCCAGACAGCCTGTAGTTCATTGGGGCAGGGTGGGTTCAATGGAAAGATGTTTTTCCAGACACTGCCTGGGGCACACAAGGTGCTCCATGCATAGCCTGGTTCAAACCAGTTGCTGGGGCACTCCAGCCCCAGCTCTGGCACGAAACTAGACAAAGAGAAAGGGGTGTAACCACCCCCTACTCAGGTTCCACCCATAGGAGGAACTAGCAGGTAATCCAGCCCCTTAGTTTAGTATAAAGATAGGAGCTGTGTCTAGAGACATTAGATTATCCTGGAAAGAAACTCTGAAATTAAACTCTTGGACCTTTGACGTTCCATATCGACGGGAAGACTGAAGACCTCTCCCTTGTGGTCAAGGAGGGACCACCCTGTGCAAACAGGCACCACCAGTAACTTGTATGTTTGCTTTGTCGATGCTCCTGCCGGAACCCGAAGACTCAGTGACTCTGGAACTGGACTTCCAGACTTCTCTGACTCCGACCCACATCCACTGCAAAGCTGAGACCCATGGTGGACATGGGAGACATGGGACCGGACATCCTGGGCTACTTGCTTTTTGCTACCTGTGCAGGTTCTGAGGTTCCCTCAAAGTTTTGCATTAGGGTTTGGGAAGCCCCAGACCCGAGCAGCATTTGCACCGAAGCTCAGCTCTCCACACTCCACGAGTGCCGCGTGGTGCCCGCTCCTGCATTTCAGCTTGACGCGTCTTCCCGGTTGCTAGCCCATTGGCTAGTGAGCCCTAAGAAGATGAACCTTTGAATCAACAATGCTTGCCTGGTTGCTCTGTCTTGCTCCAGCTTCCATGTGAAGGAGAAACGCCCCAGAAATTGCTGGTCTGAACAGAAGCCCATCTTCACTTCCTGCGTGGGTTGTGGTTACCAAGGCTTGTTGGGTCCAATCCGGATATTGACACTGCAGTCACCTAGATCCTTCATGGGACAGCTCGTATACAGTGTCTGGTCATCGTCAACGCCTCCTGGCCCACGTGGCTGCAGAGACAAGCTTCACCTATTCACCTGATTGCATCTCGACATTGCCTGGTTCCTTCCTGGTTCCTTCTTGGTCACTGGCTAGTGACCCAGACTCTGTCCCCTCTGCTTTCAGGTTCTTCTCAACTCCGATCCACACATGGATTCACCCGGACACTTTCCTCCTGGTCGCCTGCAGCACTTTCTTGAAGCTCTCCATAGGATTCAGCGACGAAACCCGACACGAAAGAACACCTATGCACCCGGCTCACCTGGGTGAGGTAACTTGAGTACTCCGGTGCTCCCGTGGGTAATAACTATCCAAGTGTCCTAGTTTAACAGGGTTTTCCCGTAGTTCACCCGGAAGTGTCCGAAATCTACTGCTTTGTAACTTTTACGTTCCCATTTTAACTCTATGGTAACTCGCGTGTGTGTTTAGATAAAGCACACGCATCCTGCGGGACTCCTGCTTCCTAACCTTTGGTTACTCAGTGTAGCCCCAGCGATTCACTAGGCCCTAGGCCTATTCACCTTTACTGAAGTGGTTCTTATACCACTTACTTAGTATATGGTTCATGAGGCCCCTAGGGCAGAATTGTATTTGTGCAACTTATAGTATGCTTAATGAGTAACTTGTGACGTATCTCGAACTCTGACCTCATAAAGAGTACAGAGGGGTTGTGTTGGTAATAAATACATATATATATTTGATATATACCTTGTGCGGTGTCCTTTCATTTGATATTCAAGGGATTATAATTGGTAAAACAGCTGGATTCACATGCTCTCTGAAGTTTTAGCCTAAGACTGCTTTGTCCATGCTACCACTAGGATAGCTGGTCTATGAGGTTGACTTTACAACCATCACTATAAGGGTTGTTTGAACAGATACAGGGTTCCCACTAGAATATACCAGGCCAACTTCTCACACTTGCGCCTTTCCTTGCGCCTCTACTTGCGCCTCTCCTTGCTGCACCTGTGGTTGTCGTTGCGGCTGTGGTTGAACACTCGTCAGATGAATTACACCCTGCGTTGATTGGATGCTACTTTGTGATGAGTCAACGCCAACATCACTGGTCGATGGTGAAAGAGCAATTAAAGTGGCTGCCTCTGCGGCACTCATGGGCTTGGGCCTAACTTGGCGTGGTGGCACTGAGACCAATGAAGTGGAGGTTCTGCTCCCAGATTGGTCCCCGCCGGACACCGCTGCTGCAGGCATAGTTTTTTTTTCCTCAAAAAAAGTGTCGGTTGGCACACCAGTCTCCTTGGTAAGTGGCGCCACTTGCTTCTTCTGCTCCTTTTTACTGGCAGTGGCAGTCGCAACTTTCTTGGTAGAGGAGCTACGGCCACCTTTCTTTGGGCCCATCTTCTTCAGATGTCAGAACAGCAGGACGCAGTTGCACGAGTTGCAGAGTTGTCTGTGGCCACACGTGATGTCACGTGACGTTGTGCACACACCGCAGCAGGACTTCTACCTGGCACTACAACGAGTGATGATGATGAGGATGATTCCTGGTTCTCAGTCTTTGTGCACCAAAAAGCAAAGAAGCCAGAGGACCATCAGTTAAATAAATGCTGCATATGTCATGCTTCAATTAATACTATTGCAACTAGGCATTTATTGTTATTAACACAACACACCCACAAACGGAAAGACCCAAAATAAAAATTGCAATTCTAATCAAAAATGGATTTTTAAATTATTAGAAGAGAGACCACACAGAGAGAGTTGTTTCATGCACCCATTCATAACCCTAGGCCTACTGTCCCACAAGCTTGCCGGCCTATGGTAAAAACTGCCTGGCCTCAATATGCCCCCCCCCCCCACCCACAACGCCCCAAAAATCAAAATACACACAAAAATCACCCCAACCCAATTCCATGCATGCCCTAAATGATGTTTAAATTCAAGAGACCCCACAGAAAGACTTGGTCCATGCACCACTGAGTACCCCTGGGCATAATGGATGAAAGCAAGGCAGACCGGGTGCAGTCCTGTGGCACAAAGCACACTGCCTGGCTTCAAAATGGTCCCTAGAACCCCACCCACATGGCCAGGCCCTGGACCTGGCCCCAACAACAACACCCAAAAAATCGAAATACACACAAAAATCACCCCAATCCAATGCCATCCATGCCCTAAATAATATTTAAATTCAAGAGATCCCACAGAAAGAATAGGTCCAGGCACCACTGAGTACTCCTGGGCATAATGGATGAAAGCAAGGCAGACTGGGTGCAGGCCTATGGCACAAAGCACACTGCCTGGCTTCAAAATGACCTTAGACCCCCACCCACATGGCCAGGCCCTGAACCAGTCCTCAAAATGCCCCCCACATGGCCAGGTCCTGGACCAGGCCCCAACAACAACACCCAAAAAATCGAATACACACAGACATCACCCCAATCCAATGCCATCCATGCCCTAAATGATGTTTAAATTCAAGAGACCCCACAGAAAGACTTGGTCCATGTACCACTGAGTACCCCTGGGCATAATGGATGAAGGCAAGGCAGACTGGGTGCAGGCCTATGGCACAAAGCACACTGCCTGGCCTCAAAATGGCCCCTAGACCCCCACCCACATGGCCAGGCCCTGGACCAGGCCTCAAAATGCCCCCCCCCCCCACATGGCCAGGCCCTGGACCAGACCCCAACAACACCCAACAAATTGAAATACACCCAAAAATCACCCCAATCCAATGCCATCCATACCCTAAATGATGTTTAAATTCAAGAGACCCCACAGAAAGACTTGGTCCATGCACCTCTGAGTACCCCTGGGCATAATGGATGAAAGCCAGGAAGACTGGGTGCAGGCCTATGGCACAAAGCACACTGCCTGGCTTCAAAATGGCCCCTAGACCCCCACCCACATGGCCAGGCCCTGGACCAGGCCTCAAAATGCCCACCCCTCCAACATGGCCAGGCCCTGGACCAGGCCCCAACAACACCCAAAAAATCGAAATACACATAAAAATCACCCCAATACAATGCCGTCCATGCCCTAAATGATGCTTAAATTCAAGAGACCCCAGAGAAAGACTTGGTCCATGCTCCACTGAGTACCCCTGGGCATAATGGATGAAAGCAAGGCAGACTGGGTGCAGGCCTATGGCAAAATTCACACTGCATGGCTTCAAAATGGCCCCTAGACCCCCACCCATATGGACAGGCCCTGGACCAGGCCTCAAAATGGTCCCCACCCACATGGCCAGGCCCTGGACCAGGCCCCAACAACAACACCCGAAAAAATCAAATACACACAAAAATCACCCCAATCCAATGCCATCCATGCCCTAAATGATGTTTAAATTCAAGAGAGCCCACAGATAGACTTGGTCCATGCACCACTGACTACTTCTGGGCCTACTGGCTAGTGTGGCTTTAACACGCACCCCAAAATTAAAAAAAACTTCCACATATAACCCTGAGCTACTCAATAACATGCCATACATGCCGTAAATGATATTTAAGTTCAACAAAACTCACAGAAACAGTTTATCATGCACCCATGACTAACCCTGTGCCTACTGGATAATGTGGCTACCCACAATATAATATTTTTTTTAAAGTTGTGAAAACGTTTATAAATTATAGTTGCAGCAACTGCAATGCCCCAAAGAAACAACACCAACTTACTTGTAAAATTTCAAATCCAAAAGTGATGCCAAAAAAAGTCCTCAAATACAAATATCCAGCAGCAGTCACAAAGAGTAATCCTTCCAGCTCCAGATCCAAATAAAAAGTGACCAGGACATGGACAAAGCACTGGGAGGAGCCTGCTGGACAGGAAAAGGAAGTTGGAGACTGTGGGGCACTTCCTTCCTCCCACCCCCCCCAAAAAAAATGGACTCCTTGCACAAAAAAGTGCAGCCAAATGTCAATCTGAGGAGTTATTCTGATCCAAATCATCATTTTCAGAAGGTTTATGCTGCCAGCGATAGATTTCTTGTGCAGAATTGCAATTTTTGCAATTATGGGAAAGCAAGCTCTTCAAATTTCCCGCCGGATGTCAGCTGCGCGTCGCATCTACGTATTCGGTATTGTTTACTCTCGCGATGCGTGATCGCGGGCACTTATGACATATTCGCGTTCTCAAAGTGTCGCAGTGCAAGATGGCGGGACGCTATGATGTACTCGCGGTAGAAAAGTCTTGCGCGATCACGCAGCCAGATCCAAAATGGCGCAGCGCACGCAAACCGGGAGGAAAACAACTCGGCAAACTCAGATTCACGGTAAGTCAACGCCACGCGCGCAAGATTGTATTTTTGAAGCGCGACCAAGCAAAAAAAGTTCGCCAACTCGCGAATTGCGGATTGTTTGGCAATTTTGCGCGATTTGCTGATTGCAAAATTGCCAAATATCTGCTAAATAACAAGTGGAACGGATTTTACGCCCATGCTTACTGCAAAGACTACGGAAGTATCCTTTTGCGCAGCACTGGGACGCAATCCTCCATACGCTCATTCACCAAGATAATGAGGAAGAAGACAAGTCCCCGCAGATAGCCAGAAATGGTGATGCCACTACTAGGTAGTGAAGCACTGAGAATTCTATAGTTTAACACAGCCCACAATGCTAGGCAAGGCATGCTTCGTGGCGCGAAGCTACGCGGCACGCAGATGCAACATCTGTAAGGTAGCCGCTACTGCCCCCCCTGATGACGCGCCCAGCAAACTACCGGGCTGAGCACACACGCAGCAGCACGCACATTTCAACCCAACCACAACACAGATTCAATGGCAGATTTCCCCACTCCCTTCCACTCAGTAAACCCCCTTTCCTCAACATTTTATTAATTCTTGTGCACCCCGGTTTTTTCTTTTCTTCCCCAGTTCAACATTTTTCTTGAATTATATATCTTTTGGATTCAGCGTTACTAATAGTCAAACAGTTTGCATCTAATATGAATGGGGTGAAATATAGTATTCTAGGAAATATTTTATCCCTAAGTCAAACATCACTGATAACAGGCATTCCAACTGCCAAAACACATGAGCCCACTGTGGGAAAATATTAGTAGCTGGAGGCAACACAAAGCAAATGTAGACACACGATGCAGCTTTCTGTTTTGTTCTGTCAATGCAGATGATACCATTGTTCCTGCTGAAAAAGTTACTTACCTTCGGTAACGATATATCTGTAAGAAACAGTAGTTAGTATTAGATTCCTTATGTTAGAATATACCCAGGCGTCAGACTGGATCCGGAAATTTTTGCGTAGCAGTACCCTTGCGCGTCGGTAGGCGTTGTCCGCGGCTCCGCGTCCATCGTCGGCGTCGTGCCGCCGTGATGACGCCGCCTCCGCGTGCTGACGTCAGTTCTTAGACACAGCTTTTCCGCGCCAGAAACGCAGAGCCATGTTAAAAACCAACACTGGTGCCATTGAAACTAGAGCTCTGAAAGGGGATGACCTTAACCCTAGATATCGATTCGCAGAACGGGGTGGATGGGTGGGGCCGTAAGGAATCTAATACTAACTACTGTTTCTTACAGATATATCGTTACCGTAGGTAAGCAACTGGTTCATCTGAAAGAAACAGGTTAGTATTAGATTCCTTACCTTAGAATAGATACCCCAGCAATACCAACCCCCGAGGTGGGTCTGCGAACCAATAATCACACCAGAAAGTACTGGAGGACGGAACGGCCAAAGAAGCCATCCCTCTGGACTTGGCTGTCCAGACAGTAGTGTCTTGCAAACGTGTGCAGCGAGGCCCACGTAGCTGCCTGACAGATGTCCTGCAAGGGGGCTCCCCGGCCCAGGGCAGTGGTAGCCGCAGTTGCCCGAGTGGAATTGGCCCTCAGCCCAACAGGAGGCTCCTTCTTCACCAAGGAGCAACAAGCCTTGATACACAAGACGACCCACCGAGAGATGGTCCGCTTGTGCACCGCCCGTCCTTTCTTAGCACTCAAGTAACCACAAAGAGTTGGTCATCCACCCGGAACTGGCGTGTGCGATCTAAATAGAACGAAAGTGCACGTTTTGGGTCCAGACGGTGGAGCCGCTCTTCCTCTTTTGAGGGGTGAAAGAAGGTGGGCAAGGTGATAGACTGCCTGATGTGGAAGGCCGTGACAACTTTGGGCAGGAAAGAGGGTCTAGTCCGCAACACAACCTTGTCCGAATGGACAGAAAGGAAAGGAGGTTTGGATGAAAGAGCCTGGAGCTCACTCACTCTCCTGGCAGAGGTGATGGCAACCAGGAAAGCAGTCTTCAGAGTAAGAAGGCAGAGAGGACAGTTGTGAAGTGGCTCAAAGGGAGCGCACATCAGATAGGTAAGAACAAGGTTCAAGTCCCACTGAGGCATCACAAATGGAACAGGGGGAAACATGTGTGTGATGCCTTTCAGAAAACGAGTTACAATAGGGGACTTGAACAAAAATGGTTGATCAGGCAGCCTTAGAAAGGCTGAAAGGGCAGAAAGGTAGCCCTTGATAGTGCCCAGAGCAGAGCGCTGCTGGGCAAGAGAAAGAAAGAAGAGAAGTACCTTAGAAAGAGGGGCAGAGAGAGGATCCACAGCCTTTGCTGTGCACCATGCCACAAATCTGTTCCATCTGCAGGCGTATACCGACTTTGTGGAGGGACGCCTGGCTGCCAGAATGACATTACAGACTTCAGGAGGAAAGTCAAATGGCCTCAACTGTCGCCGCTCAATCTCCAAGCATGGAGGTAGAGACCGGACAGGTTCGGGTGGAGGACTGTCCCCTGTTGCTGAGACAGAAGGTCCTCCTGAAGAGGCAAATGAACCGGGGGATCGACTGACATACTGAGTAGCTCGGGATACCAGTACCTTCGTGCCCAGTCCTGAGGAAATAGAACATTTTATGTGGCCAGGGTGTCCCCCACTCGCACCCTATCCATGTACCTATGCCCCATGTATGTCCATGTTATCATGTAATTCCCATCTCGTGCCTGTAATAATAATGCCCCTGCATTTCCGTCTAATGTTAACATGTCAGTTATTAGGCCTTCCATGAATAAAACGTTAATTCTGCACTGAAGCCTACGTTGCCAATGCATTTACATGGTACACGTTTAAACATCGAGAAGCACACGTTTTTGTGGCCCAGCCGAGCCAGGCCCTGAATTCAGGCTCCGAGCCTCTTCTGACTCTGAGAGCTGCAGTTTAGGTATGCATTCCTGACCTCTCCCTTACTCCCTGCTCAGCCGAGAGGTGCCCGGCCTGACCTGCCTGCTAAGACGGTATTTTTCTTATAGTTATCTGCTTAGCTCCGAAAAAACACATTCCAGTCTAGTGGAAGGGGTAAACATGTTCCGCCTGCAGAGCATAGGGCCTAGCCTTCCTGTCTCCATTCAAGTGATTTACTGAACCCGTTGCCATAGAAGGCCCATGGCCCCACGCAATGCACGAAGAAATATATGCACACACTAACATTTAGTGATGAACAGCTTTTGCTCGAGAGACCTTTACTTCAGACAATACATCCTCCAGACACAAGATATCAGATATGCCAAAGGTGCAGGTCATTCTGACATCCCAGACTCCTCTACTAGTGCTAAAGTCAGCTCCCCCCAGCTCTCCCCAGTTACACGTCAATTTCACGTCATGACCAGTTTTGCGCGCACAAGTAGGGTAAAGGTTCCTGCTGACCCTGCAGACCTCCTCTATGCATCCACCCACCTATGACACATCTATGACCCATCAAGTGAACACCCACGTATATGCCTTTTTACACGCCTTCTTTCACGCCCAGGTGTTCAAGCAGCAGTAGCAGTAAGAAGCCGTAGCAGTCCAGTCCAGTATCGAGTTTCCGAGGCCTTCAGTTTTGCTTCCCGGTGAGTACCGTTGTTGGGAACGCATAGAGACGGGTTCATTTATTTGAGCCCGGTCAAGACGGGTCTGGGTACACAGATCAGGTACAGACGTGTCCATTTAGGTGGATGCGGTAAAGACGTGTCTCTTCATGAGACCGGTATGACTGTACTGTTTAGCAGTGCATAAAGTAACAAGTAATTCAGGATTGTATCTTTTCTATGTACTAGTTAGTGTCTGTTTCTAATGTTTTAATGTCGTGGTATGAATGATTGTCTTCAGTCTATTATTGTGCTTATTGTGTTTTCGTTCAAGTTAGTTCAAACATGCCACTGTTCCCGAAATTACGTCAGATAGGAACCAGGAAAGGGATACTCGAAGAGGCAGTTCCCGTCCCGCCTAGGGACACTCCTGGTCATTTTATGTACCAGAAACATGGCCTAGATGCCATACTGTATTTAGATTTATGGGTAGATTACACGAAGGATCTGGAAGAGAAATATAGATGGCCTATCTCAGGGACATGGGATGCTGATTGCATTATGAGAGTAGAGGAAGCACTGTGGAAAAAGAAAGCTAGACAATCCCAGAAAGATGCCATAGAGTTGTGGTGTAAAGAAGCGCATAGAAGAACAGAGAAAGAAATCCACAAAGCAGAGAGAAGTAGAGAAGCATCAGAAAAAGCCAAAGAAAAAGAGCTAAAGGAAGAAGGTGAACGGGTTAAAGCGGAACAAGTAGATAGACAAAGAAATGCCCTTATTAAAGGCATGTATCCCATCCTCGCCGAGGGCCTACCTAAAGTGACCCCGGAAGTACCCAGTAACTTGCCGCCACCACTGATCCCGACTAAACTCCATAGTCATAAACAGACAGCAGCGGACATTTTTCTTTCCTCCTATTTAGACGACGCTGCTCCGGAGTATGTAAATGAAGATTCTCCTCCTCCTCCTGTCAACCCTACCAATCCTTTTCGCCAACCACCCGTAGCACAAGATCAACCCGCATTACCAGTAGTGTCCCTGACAGAGAAAGGCGACTCAAGCCAAGGCGACTCAAGTATAGGGGCATCGGGAGGGGGGCCCACTAGAGACATACCACACACACCGCACACCCCACCACCACTATCATGAACCTTACGAGAATTAGCGCTACAACGCACGCCAAAACCAACGACACCAGCATCACTTAGGCAATCACTTTCCGATTGTATATATTTTCCAGTACCAGGTGAGGGCTTAATGCTCATATACTCAGTACGTTTGAGACGCGTTGCAGACTATTTGATCACTTTACCAGACATGAAGGAACATTTAGACAAAATATACCACTTCATTAGAACGGGGGAGGGACCAGAAAGTATACATGAGGCCATGGCAAATAGAAAGGGGGAGCTTTAAGGCATGCTTTTACGATTTTTGATTAATTGTTTGATCAGGGAACGAGACCAGCCAGATAAAGAAGTAACTAAAGGTATGATGACTTGGAGTGACAATATAGCTGTTGGTAAACATGATACACAGAACAGAATAGAATGCATGTACAGGAAAATTCGTAAAGAAATTCTGGATATACACAAGAAAGAACAAGCCGAGAAAGGGGACGACGAAGTCTCAGATGAGGATGATACAGTAACAGAGGAAATAAATAAAATGAATTACGTAGGCAGGGCAAGACCGTTTGACAGACCCATAGGCCTAGATTACAATAAACGGTCCCTCTCTCCAATACCAGAACGATATTCTCTCGAACACCTATTCCAAGCTACCGAACATGCGCTGAAAAAACGAGTAGGGAGCAGTGAAATTTGTACTATGCATGAACAAACACTAGCCCGGTCAGCAGTTCAATGGGCTTGTAATTCTAACATATATAAGGATGACATAGTAGCGCAAACATTTTTGAGTCTTCCTCCGGGAAGAAGAGCGTTTAGCTGGTATTTACATGATTCAACATCTCATCACCTTGTATGAGAGTGAGCATTCTGATCCAGGTCCCTTGTATAAATTACTGGACGATTTACTCCTAGAGAGATGGAGAGGCCTAGGTACCGAGTTAATTAATGTCATTCTAGATCAACGACATAAGTACTTGACTTTCCTGACTCCGCACTTGATTCCTGCCCCACATCGGGAAAGAAAGACCTTTCACATAGACAGACAGAACCCCCTACGAGAGGTTCATCTCGTTAGAACTACTGGGAGTGCGCTTCAACGAGTATACGTTTACACGCCCTTGACGAAAATGGAATTATTGGAAATGAAAAAATTACTGCCCTGTCATGATAAAGACCCAGGGGGGTTCCACCGTGAATTAAAAGACATGCTCCGCATGGGGGATTACACATATGCTGATACCATTAAATTATTGAAAGTACTGTTACCAGCAGGCATTTACGAAAAGCTTAAAGAAAAAGATTGGGAGGTGGGAGAGAAAAAGATCAGCTGGACAGAATTAGAAGATGAGGATAAACTCCGAGGCCCTGGTGTCGGTCTTGGGGAGAAAGCTAAAGAACTACCCGAACTATTAATACAGGTTTTACCGAGATTACTGACTACTAAAAAGGAAGATTGGAATGCTATTTCAGCCTGCAAACAGAAACAAGATGAAGACACTAGTGATTTTTATTCTAGATTCGAAAAATGTTTTATTATTAACAGTGGTCTGAAAACTAGTAGTGAATCGTACCCCCATCTTTTTGTGAGCAAATTAGTAGAGAATTCCTTACCCCAGATCAAAAATAGAGTACTGAAGGTTGAGAGTACCTGGCAAGCAAATAGCCCTTCCCAAATGTTACAAATGTTACAGTACCACCAGAACCGAATTAGAGAAGAACAGGAACACGAAAAGAGACGCGTGAAAGATACGAAAATGAAAGTACTAGTTGCTCAATCAGTTCCAGCTGATGGCCAGAAAAAGGGCACGGCACCTGTCAAAGGGAACTGTAATTACTGCAAACAGCCAGGTCACTATATAAATGAATGTGCTGTCCTGAAACACAATATAGCTACAGGCAAGACCAAAGAAAGACCGCGCCCCCCTAGACAGGATAACATCCCGCAGAACACGCAAACGCCACAGAACACGCAACAGACAGTAGCTGTACCCCAACCCATTGCTGCCACACAACATGTCATGCAACAAATGTACCAGTATGCCCAGTCAGACTATCCAGACTATCAACAGTATTCATGAAACAGCCTAGAGAGGGAAGTCGGCTTGCCCCTTATTGAGGTTCCTGTGGATCAAGAGGGTCCCTATGTACATAGTCATGTATTGGGGAAAGACAGAAAATTTCTGATTGACACAGGGGTGAGCAGAACTACCATCAGTCATGACGAGGTTCCAGGGGCACCCCTCTCAGGCTCACAGAATATTTCCCTGGGATTTTCAGGAAAGCCTATTGTTAACGAAGTGTCAAAGCCAGTTTCCCTAGGAGTTGGTCCATTGTCCCGCACTACAGACTTGTTGCTTACTAAATCATGTCCAGAAAACTTGCTCGGTATAAAGACATTGAAAGAACTAGGAGCAGTGATTTGTTGTTCTCCGGAAGGAGTGAGATTGTTTCTACGTGATTTTAAAGGACATTATGTATTGAGAGATTTTGACCCCAGACTCCAGAATGTACCACAGCATTTATGGGCGCAAGGTCCGACTGATGTAGGTTACATGCACATTACACCATACCGTGTCACACTCAAGCAAGGAGTTGTACTGCCGCGAATCCGACAATACAAGTTACCACCTGATGCCGTAATAGCATTACTGAAAATAGTTGACGAACTCATTGTACAGGGAGTGGTTGTAGAAACTGACTCTAATGTATGTAATTCTCCTATCATTCCGATTCTTAAACGAACTGACCCAAATGCACCACCGGTCTACAGACTAGTGATTGACCTCCGAGAACTGAACAAATGCATAATACCACAGTACCCAGTGGTCCCAGACATTTCTTCACTACTGACTGCAATAGATTCCGAAGCGACGTTCTTCACTGTGATAGATCTCAAGAACGCCTTCTTTAGTGTCCCGATCCATCCAGAGAGCCAATACCTCTTCGGATTCTGTTTAAATGGACGAAGCTTCAAATTTACGAGGGCTCCTCAAGGGTTCACAGAAAGTCCTAGTATTTACAGTCAAGCATTGAAAAGACAACTAGACAGTATTCACATGCCTACTGACATTGCATTACTGCAATACGTAGACGATCTTTTGATCACAGCACGAACAGAACGAGACTGCGAACGTGCATCACTGACAGTCTTATACTTCCTGGCAGAAAAGGGGCACAAAGTGTCCCCTTCAAAGTTACAATTCTGTGCCCAGCAAGTGGTGTACCTTGGACACTTGCTGTCCAAGAGGGGTAGACAGTTGACACCTGACCGCATCCAGTTAATTGCACACCTTCCACAGCCCAAGACACAAAAGGAAGTACGGGCCTTCATTGGCCTCACTTCTTACTGCAGACAATGGATCCCTCAGTACGCATATCTAGCCAAACCACTCATACAGTTGACAACACAGGAGGCAGCGACTTCGACTGTCCTCCCTTGGACTCAGGAACATACACTTGCATTTGATGAATTGAAGAAAGCTCTATGTCACGCACCAGTTTTAGCGACACCATGTTACAGCAAACCTTTTACACTTTTTGTCACTGAACGCGAAGGCACAGCATTATCTGTCCTTACACAAGATCAAGCAGGCAAACACAAGCCTTGTGCTTACTTTTCTAGTACATTGGATCCAGTGGCCCAGGCTCTGCCTGCGTGCCTAAAATCAGTTGCAGCAACAGCTCTAGCAATCAGACAAAGCGATCCCATCGTGCTAGGACATCCTCTGACAGTACAGGTTCCACACTCAGTGGAAGTTCTCTTGAACAGGACACAGACACAACACCTGACTATAGCAAGACTGACAGGATATGAACTGACATTATTTCAGCCACACATAGAGATCAGACGATGCAATACTCTGAACCCTGCTACACTTTTACCCTCGAGCACAGCAGACCCTGCACCACATGACTGTGTGGAAGTAATTAATACAGTGACAAAGCCAAGACAAGACTTGACAGACATTGCACTGCCGGACCCAGACCTGACACTTTATGTGGATGGTTCATGCATGAGAACAAGCACAGGAGAGTTAGTGGTCGCATATGCAGTGACCACTGATACTGAAGTCATAGAGACACATCGAATTGACACCCTGTCTGCCCAAGCAGCAGAGCTCATCGCTCTGACCCAAGCCTGTATACGAGCCAAGAACTTGAAAGTAAACATATACACAGATTCACAGTATGCCTTCGGAGTCGTACACAACTTTGGAGTCCTTTGGCAGGAGAGAGGTTTTCTGACCTCCCATGGGGCCAAAATACAGCATGGTCCCCTCATTCAAGCTCTGTTAGACGCAATACACTTGCCTACAGCCATAGCCATCATGAAGTGCAAAGCACATACGAAAGTCACAGACACCATTTCCCAGGGTAACGACCTGGCAGATCGAACGGCTAATCTTACAGCCCAGACTCAAGCAGACATTCCAACTGACACGACAAAGACAGGAGTACCATCACTGACAAATTGCATGACAGTCAGGGATCCCTCACAGGATGTACTCGACATAAAGACACATGCCACTCCAGACGAAATCAAGAAATGGACTGAACAAGGAGGGGTCCAGACAGATCAGGGATGGATAACAAAAGGCAAAGCCACGTGGTTCCTCCCTGACTCCATGGTTCAAGCTATCATTAATACAGCACATAGTCCAGCACACTTAGGAGAAAAGGCCATGTTAGACAGTTTACAGAACATCTGGTTCAACAAGCATTTACGTGCAGCAGCAAAACAGAAAGTGCGTACCTGCATGATCTGTTGTCAGTTCAATCCAGGCAAAGGCATTCCCGTTGAACAAGGTGGATTTCATCCTCCTGACCACCCTTTTGAAGTACTCCAGATGGATTATATTCAGATGGACAGATGTCGAGGATTCAAGTATGTCCTCGTAGTTGTATGCGCACTATCTAGATGGACAGAAGCGTACCCAGTCCCAGATTACACTGCTGTGACCACTGCCAAACAGTTAGTCCAAGAATTCTTCCCGCGATACTGCTTGCCCCGTGTCGTATACTCAGATAACGGTCAGCCATTCTCTTCTGAACTAATGAAACAAGTATCTCTTCTGTTAGGGTACCAGTGGAAATTCCATTGCGTACGACATCCAGAGGCAGCAGGTCTCGTAGAGAGACACAATCAGACGCTCAAAACCAAGTTAGCGAAGGTCTGTGCAAAAAAAGGCGTGGATTGGATGGTAGCCTTGCCGGTTGCCCTCTTTTACATGCGTATTGTAGCTCATTCCAGAACTGGACTATCCCCGTACGAGGTGGTTTTTGGTAGACCGCCGAATATGTGGGGTACGCCTATGCCGAGAAAAATAACCGATGTCAACAGTACTATGCTGACAGATTACCTGGCTTCCTTGATGTCTGCACTCCTTTCTTGTCGTTCACAGGTTGCAGCTGCCTTCCCCGACAACACCCAGGTGAAGAATCATTCAATTGTTCCGGGAGACCTGGTGTTTGTCCGTAATTTCGACCGTTCAAGTCCGCTCGAGCCCCGCTGGCGCGCACCCAAGCTGGTCTTGTTAACAACGAGAACCGCCGTCAAGGTCGAGGGAAGAAAAGGCTGGCTCCATGCCCATCACGTGAAACGCTTCCATGGACTTGGTTCAGTAAAAGACTCTAAGGACTGCCCCGAAAACATTGACTCTAAACTCCCTTTGCTAGAAAAGACTCCGCAACAAGAGTATAAACAAAAACTACGGTCTAGTAAGTCAGACAGCGTTTAATTGTTTAAGTCCCCCTCGGGTGAAGCGGTTAGACAGGTTCCTGACATGTATAAGATCGTAGACTCAAATAGACAGAGAGATAGGCAGAAAGAGATGAAAAAGAAGTACTGCAAAAACTTACGCAGCAGATGCATAATAACTCTGATCATTATGTTTTTTCTAAGTATATCAATTATATGTATAAGCGTGACGCTACATGTTTTCTTTCCTCCTCTTGGTTCACATATACATTCTTCCTTTAATGACACTGTAGAGCACACATTCAGTGATCTGCCACCCCATGAATTGTCATATCGACTAGCACTACGCAACAACACTTTTATTCGTATGTTACACCATTCTCACCAGCCCAGCAATGTGACCAATTGCTGGGTGTGTGGCCGACTCCCACCTTATCAGAAAATGAAGGAAGTTCTGCCCCTCTTTCCTTATCCGTTTTCGCACAATGGTTCGTGCGGAGCCTGGTTTGCTTTAATGTCATCAACACAAGACAGACAGTTCACAAATCCCCAGAGTGAATGGATTTGGGGGGACCTGAATATAGTAATGAATAAGGCATGTTTTCCCGACAAAGATGGTTTTCCACAAAGGAAAGGAACAGATCTAGAAAATGAAGTGTACGAATTAGGAAATGTTTCCCTTAGCCTCATGATTCTGAACGTCCAGTCCGAGACAAATACAGGTTCACCGTTTATAACAGTCTTACCAGTAAAAGGTGAATTATGTGTTAGAAAGAATGGTTCAGTGCACTTAGGACACAGTGATTGTAATACTGTGGTCGAATTCAATGATAAAGGAAAGTCTACTTTCAAAGCTTCCCGCCATTCCTATTTCATTTGCGGTCAGACAGCTTATGTACGTCTGCCCTTAGACTGGGGTGGAACGTGTTATATAGCGTTCCTACTGCCACCTGTTTTTCTAGCCCCATCCCATTATCATCGAGACTCCCGACTCGTACATGTAAGACACAAGAGGGAGACCGAGTCCCCGGTTGTCGATCAGACTGAGTCAGCGTGGGAACAGTATAAGGATTATATTAGAGGTTATTTCTGGTTCATAGGTCCCGTCCAAAATAGTAAATTAATACGCAGGTTAACCAGAACTTTGGAAGCAGTAGTGAATGAGACTACTTCTGCCTTAGGTAACTTGACCGAGGAGCAGTCTGCTATGAGACTTGTTGTTCTTCAGAACCGCCTTGTTCTTGACGTCGTCCTGGCAGATAGGGGCGGGGCTTGTAGAGTGATCGGCTCTAGTTGTTGTGTGTTTATTCCTAATAACGCACCATCAGTGTATGCAGCAATAACCAGACTCCATAAGATAGCCCGTGAAATGCATCAGGACCCATGGTTTTGGTCCGGTTGGCTCTGGAGTGTAATAGCAGGATGGGGTTGGACAGTACTGTCATTCCTAGGAATAATACTGCTCGTAGTATTCAGTTGCTGTCTCTGTCTGCAATGTGGCCCAGCGATTTGCGGCTTGTGTGCCACTGCCTGTATTCCCCGTCCACGTTCATGTTCCCGTGCACAAATGAAGAAAAATGAGCAAATGATGCTATATGAACAAATAGATGGTCTCATGAATATAGATGTGTCCTGAAGGGCACAAGTAGGGGACAAGGAGGGAATGAGGAAATAAAAAATGTTATGTGGAAAGTGTGTCCCCCACTCGCACCCTATCCATGTACCTATGCCCCATGTATGTCCATGTTATCATGTAATTCCCATCTCGTGCCTGTAATAATAATGCCCCTGCATTTCCGTCTAATGTTAACATGTCAGTTATTAGGCCTTCCATGAATAAAACGTTAATTCTGCACTGAGGCCTACGTTGCCAATGCATTTACATGGTACACGTTTAAACATCGAGAAGCACACGTTTTTGTGGCCCAGCCGAGCCAGGCCCTGAATTCAGGCTCCGAGCCTCTTCTGACTCTGAGAGCTGCAGTTTAGGTATGCATCCCTGACCTCTCCATTACTCCCTGCTCAGCCGAGAGGTGCCCGGCCTGACCTGCCTGCCAAGACGGTATTTTTCTTATAGTTATCTGCTTAGCTCCGAAAAAACACATTCCAGTCTAGTGGAAGGGGTAAACATGTTCCGCCTGCAGAGCATAGGGCCTAGCCTTCCTGTCTCCATTCAAGTGATTTACTGAACCCGTTGCCATAGAAGGCCCATGGCCCCACGCAATGCACGAAGAAATATATGCACACACTAACTTTTAGTGATGAACAGCTTTTGCTCGAGAGACCTTTACTTCAGACAATACATCCTCCAGACACAAGATATCAGATATGCCAAAGGTGCAGGTCGTTCTGACATCCCAGACTCCTCTACTAGTGCTAAAGTCAGCTCCCCCCAGCTCTCCCCAGTTACACGTCAATTTCACGTCATGACCAGTTTTGCGCGCACAAGTAGGGTAAAGGTTCCTGCTGACCCTGCAGACCTCCTTTATGCATCCACCCACCTATGACACACCTATGACCCATCAAGTGAACACCCACGTCCGCCCTGGCGTTCAGAGAACCTGCCAGGTGTTGAACCACCAGGGTCATGCCCTGATGTTCCAGCCACTGCCAGAGGCGCAGAGCCTCCTGGCAGAGGGTCCATGACCCCACCCCGCCCTGTTTGTTGCAGTACCAAATGGCAGTGGTGTTGTCCGTGAACACCCGCACTACACTCCCCCAGACAGAGGGGAGGAATGCCTTCAGTGCTAAACGAATTGCCTGCAGCTCTAAAAGGTTGATATGGAGCAGGGACTCCGCCGGAGACCAGAGGCCTCTGATCTCCACCTCTCCCATGTGGCCTCCCCAGCCCTGGAGTGACGCGTCCATCACAACTACGTGCTCCGGTTGGGGAAGGGAGAGGGATCTGCGGCTGACCCAATCGCGGTCCGTGAGCCACCACTGCAGTTGTCTCGCAGTGCCCTCCGAGATCAGGACATGGTCAGACAGGTTGCCCTGATTCTGGGCCCTCTGAAACTTCCGGTCCCACTGCAGAGCCCGCATCCGCCATTGGGCGTGATGCACCAGAAGGATGCAGGAGGCCATCAGCCCCAGAAGCCGCAGCGTCAACCTGACCGAAACGCGGGATAAAGGCTGAAAGATCGGAATCGGAGCCTGAATATCCCAAACCCGCTGTTCGGGTGGATAAACCCGAAACTGCGCTGAGTTGAGAACTGCTCCGATGAAGAGGAGCTTCTGAGAGGGACACAGGTGCGACTTCGGCACATTGATGGAGAACCCCAGCTGGTGCAGGAGGTCTGCCGTGTCTGGAGGTGGGTGACGACTGTCTGGGGCGAGCCCGCATTCAACAACCAGTCGTCGAGGTAGGGGAAGACTGAAACCCCTAACCTGCGCAGATGAGCTGCGACCACCGCCATCACCTTCGTGAACACCCGTGGGGCGCTAGTAAGGCCGAAGGGGAGCACGGTAAACTGAAAGTGCTCGTGGCCTACCTTGAACCGCAGATAGCGTCGGTGGGCCTGCAGGACGGGGATGTGGAAATAAGCGTCCTGCAAGTCCAACGCTACCATTCAGTCTCCTGGGTCCAGGGCAGCTAAGACCTGAGCCAGTGTCAGCATTTTGAACTTCTCCTTCCGGAGGAAGCTGTTGACGTTCTGTAGATCCAAGATAGGGCGTAGGCCCCCTTTGCCCTTCTTGGGTACCAGAAATTAGTGGGAGTAGCAACCACACCCTACTTCTGGCCCAGGAACGCGCTCGATGGCCTCCTTGGCCAAGAGGGCCGTAACTTCCTTCTGCAGAAGTCGCAAGTGATCCCCCGACACGCGGTGGTATTGAGGTGGCATGGCTGGAGGGGTCGCCTGGAAGGGGAGGGAGTAGCTCCTTCGGACGATTTGCAGCACCCACCTGTCTGATGTGACAATGCACCAGTGGAGGAGGTGATGGCGAACCCTTCCCCCCACTGGCGTCACATGGGCCTGAAAGCACGGACTAGGAGGGTTTTGAGGCGGATGCTGAAGGGGTAGGTGTGGACTGGCCTCGCCGTTGTCCCCGACCGCCTCCACGGCGGTTTCCACGGCAGCCACCGCGTTGGAAATTGGTCTGCGGTGCGTGGCTGGCAGCACGTGTGGGGGCACCCCTTTCTTGGCCACGAAAGGAGCGAAAGGCACCCGTTTGCTGGCGCGGGGCCGAGAGGCCCAAGGACTTGGCCGTGTACCCTGTAGTCCTTAAAACGCTCAAGCGCATGGTCTGCCTTGTCGCCAAAAAGGCGACGGCCATCAAACGGCATGTCCATGAGTGTGTTCTGGACATCGGCCGAAAAGTTGGCGGACCTCAACCAGGCGTGGCGACGAATCGCCACCGTCGTTGCCATCGCTCTGCCCAGTGAGTCGGTGGTATCCAGCCCACACCGGATGGAAAACGAGCTGCATTTCGACCTTCCGCAAGGGCTTGGGCGAGTTTAGCCTTGACCTCCACCGGGCATTGTGGCAGCACGTCCGCGTCCCAGAGGGAGTGGGTGTAGCGGCCCAAGAGGCATGCGGTGTTGGAAGACCGCAGTCCAAGACTCAGGGAGGAGAATACCTTCTTGCCGTATTGCTCATACCTCTTGGATTCCCGATCAGGCGGGAATGCGTTCTGGGAGTTGGAGGCCTGGATTACCAGGCTCTCGGGGGTGGGATGGGTGGACAGGAAACAAGGGTCGCCCTGTGCGGGCGGTTGCATCTGGCCACGTTCCTATCTACAGGCGGACCTGTAGCGGACCTGGATCAAGTGCCCAAAAGAACGTCAGTCAAGGCCTCATTATACAGCAGCAGAGGCTCAGCCGAGCTTGACTGCAGTTTAAGGACCTCGGTGAGGAGGTTAGTTCTCACGGCCGCGACGGGTAGCTCAAGGCTCAAGGCCCAAGGACCTAGCCACTGGCGTCAGCAGCACACTGAAGGTTGCCCCCTCCTCCGTAGCCGCGGTAGAAGGTGAGACAAAACCAGTGTCTGGCGAAGTGTCCAGACCACTGGCATCCCCAAGTTCACCTGTCCAGTCCTGTTGGGACTGACACTCACGTGTCAGAGGGTCCTCAGACCCCTCCCAATACTCCTCATCACCCATCTCCTGATAATCAGGGTTGTCAAATGATGGGGCCGGTTTGTTGAAGTAAAACTCCCCATGCGGCGTCGAGAGCGGTGCCCAGCGGCGCCCAGCGATGCCGCTCCGACGCCGGAACCGGATCAAGGGAGGCATCGGGGATGGCAACGCCCAAAGTTGGCGCCGGAGGCGACACCCGAGGGACCGGCGCCGGTGAGGTCGTCAAGTCCACCAGCGACGACCCGGATCCGGAAGCTGATCCAGTGGGGCCCTGCGGTGCCGGGCCCGAAGGCGTCGGCGGCGTCGGGGCCGAAGCACCCGCCGGCATCGGGCCGAAGCACCCGACCCGCTAGGGTCCCCAGACGGGTCCGCTGGGCCCGAAGGCACCGCGGAGCCCGTCGGAGGAGACAGGGACCTCATGGCCACAAGGAAGCGCTTGGCTTCCTCCGGCGTCACTTGCTCCCCAGGGACCGGAGGGTATGGGGCAGGCCGCGATGCCTGTGACTCCGACGGAGCCGCGTGGGCGGTGTCACCTGAACCCCTGGCCGTGTCGCGAGCGGGGGGAGTCGGAAGAGCGATGACGTCTCTTTGACTTCTTGTGCTTACCTGACGACTTCGAGCCTGAGGAGTGATGGCGACTACCAGAGCTATGATGGCTCGGACCCCGCGACCGGTCCCTCGACCTCCGTCCGGACCTGGACCTTTCACGGCGCCGGGCAGACTGCCGGAGCTCGAGCCGCTTGCGGGACCGCTCCCGCCTAGCTTTCGATTTCAGGGCTCGGCAGTTGAGACAGGCCTTGTCGTCGTGGTCGACGCCGAGACCGTGGAGGCACCGGCGATGAGGGTCAGTAACATCAGTCGGTCGCAGTCCTCACAGCGCTTAAAACCTGGTATCCCTACTGGCACCGTTCAGAGTCGAAGTCTCGAAAAAGATCAAAAAGGATCGTAAAAAGTTTAGTAAAAAAATGACTAAGGTACCACTTTTTCCGGATCTGCGCTGCTGGCGGGGAAAAAAGAAGAACTGACGTCAGCACGCGGAGGCGGCGTCTATGTACTCCGACGACGTCATCACGGTGCCCACGAGGCCGACGACGGACGACGCCTACTAACGCACAAGGGTACTGCTACGCAAAAATTTCCGGATCCAGTCTGACGCCTGGGGATATTTTAAGGTAAGGAATCTAATACTAACCTGTTTCTTTCAGATAAGCTGTCTCATAATGTGACATGCATGTGTTTATGTAAGTTAATAATGAACAGTGGTATCTGTCTCTTTTTGTGCATGCAACAAATGCAATGTTTTGCTTATGTTTATATGAATAAAGTTCAATAAAGATATTTTTTTTAGAAAGTACCCAAAACAGGCGATAAGTCACGTTAGCAGCAGGAATTTAACACCTGCTCTGACCGGATGTATGACGTTAGCACGCATACTATTACCACGCATACCTTTACAACGCGGTATTTACAACGAATACCGTTACAACGCATAGCGCTTTGAGGTGCTGGATAGTGGTAAGTATAATTTTATATTCCAACTCCAGTCCCCGTGGACACTAGGGAAGGTGTTGGATATAAAATTAAACTTATTCCCTATCCTAGAGCGCCCCCCAGCGCAATGCGTTGTAATGGTATGCGTGGTAATGCCTGCGTTGTAATGGTAGTGTGTTGTAAAAAATGCGTGCTAAACGTTGTATACCGCTCTAACCTGGTGTAAAGTCGGACGAGAGCCTGCACCAGAAAAAGGAGTCTAGGCCAGAGCCACACCTGAAGGGCAACAGATGCCATGGAGACACTGATCATGCAGCTGGGAGCCCCACCAGGGCCACAACACCCATAATAAGCATGGGCGGAAAATCCGTTACGCTCGCGGATTTTGCGGATTTTCGGGAAATCCGCAATCCGCGAGATTTGCGAATTTCCCGCAAAATCCGCAAATTCGCACGCAGCGGATTTTTTTGGCGGCGCGCGGCGTTGGTGATACAATTTTTGCGGCGCGCGGCGTTTATCATCGTTTGCCGAGTTGTTTTTTTCGATAGTTTGCGAGTGCTGCGCCATTTTGGATCTTGCTGTGTGATCCCGCGGGAATTGGCGAGCACGATTACGTCATCGCGGCTTGCCAGCGATAGTTTGTCAACGCGAGTACGGCGAGATCACGTCTCGCGGTACTTCGCAATTGCGAGATTTGAGATGCGGCGAGCGAAAATATAAATTTGCAATTCTGCACAAGAAATCCACCAGCAAGCAGCATAAACCTTCTAGAAATGATGATTTTTATCTGAATAACTCCTTAGTTTGACATTTGCCTGCACTTTTTTAGCGAGGAGTCCATTTTGGGGAGGGGGGCAGGGGGGTGGGAGGAAGGAAGTGCCCCACAGTCTTCAACTTCCTGTTCCTGTTCAGCAGGCTCCTCCCAGTGCTTTGTCCATCTCCTGGTCACTTTTCATTTGGGTCTGGAGCTGGAAGGATTACTTTTTGTGGATGCTGCTGGATATTTGGATTTGAGGCCTTTTTGACTTTCTTTGGATCACTGTTGGATTAGAAATTTTACAAGTAAGTTTGTTTGGGTCATTACAGTTGCTGCAATTAAAATTTTGGAATTTTCGATTTTTGGGCTGTTTTGGGGCCTTTTGCCCAGGGGTACTCAGTGGTGGGTGGACTGAGTCTTTCTGTGGGTTGTCTTGAACTTAAACATCATGGAGACCATGGATGAATTGGGATTGTGCTGATTTTTCTGTGTTTTTCGATTTTTGACCTGTTGTTGGGGCCTTGACCAGGGGTAGTGAGTGGTGCATGGGCCTAGTCTTTCTGTGGGCTGTCTTGAACTTAAACATCATGGAGGGCATGGATGGAATGGGATTGTGCTGATTTTTCTGTGTTTTTCGATTTTTGACCTGTTGTTGGGGCCTTGACCAGGGGTAGTGAGTGGTGCATGGGCCTAGTCTTTCTGTGGGCTGTCTTGAACTTAAACATCATGGAGGCCAAGGATGGAATGGGATTGTGCTGATTTTGCAGTGTTTTTCGATTTTTGGGGGTGTTCATGGGGAGGGACATGCCATGTGGCTGGTGGCCATTTTGAGTGCAGCTACAGGCACTGGCCATGTGCTGGCAGGCAAGTGGCCATTTTGAATGCAGGCTTTGTTGTTAGGCCTCCAACCATTTTGCCTACTTTTCAACCTTTATTTATGCCCAGGGGTAGTGAGTCTTGCATGGGCCTAGTCTTTCTGTGGGTTGTCTTGAATTTAAACATCATGGAGGCCATGGATGGAATGGGATTGCGCAGATTTTTCAGTGATTTTCGTTTTTTGGGCCTGTACTTGTGGCCTTTTCACCAGGGGTATTTGAGGCTAGCATGGGCCTAGTCTTTCTGTGGGCTGTCTTGAACTTAAACATCATGGAGGGCATGGATGGAATGGGATTGTGCTGATTTTTCTGTGTTTTTCGATTTTTGACCTGTTGTTGGGGCCTTGACCAGGGGTAGTGAGTGGTGCATGGGCCTAGTCTTTCTGTGGGGTGTCTTGAATTTAAACATCATGGAGGGCATGGATGGAATGGGATTGTGCTGATTTTGCAGTGTTTTTCGATTTTTGGGGGTGTTCATGGGGACAGGCCATGTGGGTGGGGGCCATTTTGAGTGCTGGTACAGGCAGGCCCTGGCCATGTGCTAGGAGGCAAGTGGCCATTTTGAATGCAGGCTTTGTTGTTAGGCCTCCAACCATTTTGCCTACTTTTCAACCTTTATTTATGCCCAGGGGTAGTGAGTCTTGCATGGGCCTAGTCTTTCTGTGGGTTGTCTTGAATTTAAACATCATGGAGGCCATGGATGGAATGGGATTGTGCTGATTTTTGCAGTGTTTTTCGATTTTTGGGGGTGTTCATGGGGAGGGACATGCCATGTGGCTGGTGGCCATTTTGAGTGCAGCTACAGGCACTGGCCATGTGCTGGCAGGCAAGTGGCCATTTTGAATGCAGGCTTTGTTGTTAGGCCTCCAACCATTTTGCCTACTTTTCAACCTTTATTTATGCCCAGGGGTAGTGAGTCTTGCATGGGCCTAGTCTTTCTGTGGGTTGTCTTGAATTTAAACATCATGGAGGCCATGGATGGAATGGGATTGTGCTGATTTTGCAGTGTTTTTCGATTTTTGGGGGTGTTCATGGGGAGGGACATGCCATGTGACTGGTGGCCATTTTGAGTGCAGCTACAGGCACTGGCCATGTGCTGGCAGGCAAGTGGCCATTTTGAATGCAGGCTTTGTTGTTAGGCCTCCAACCATTTTGCCTACTTTTCAACCTTTATTTATGCCCAGGGGTAGTGAGTCTTGCATGGGCCTAGTCTTTCTGTGGGTTGTCTTGAATTTAAACATCATGGAGGCCATGGATGGAATGGGATTGTGCAGATTTTTCAGTGATTTTCGTTTTTTGGGCCTGTACTTGTGGCCTTTTCACCAGGGGTATTTGAGTCTAGCATGGGCCTAGTCTTTCTGTGGGCTGTCTTGAACTTAAACATCATGGAGGGCATGGATGGAATGGGATTGTGCTGATTTTTCTGTGTTTTTCGATTTTTGACCTGTTGTTGGGGCCTTGACCAGGGGTAGTGAGTGGTGCATGGGCCTAGTCTTTCTGTGGGGTGTCTTGAATTTAAACATCATGGAGGGCATGGATGGAATGGGATTGTGCTGATTTTGCAGTGTTTTTCGATTTTTGGGGGTGTTCATGGGGACAGGCCATGTGGGTGGGGGCCATTTTGAGTGCTGGTACAGGCAGGCCCTGGCCATGTGCTAGGAGGCAAGTGGCCATTTTGAATGCAGGCTTTGTTGTTAGGCCTCCAACCATTTTGCCTACTTTTCAACCTTTATTTATGCCCAGGGGTAGTGAGTCTTGCATGGGCCTAGTCTTTCTGTGGGTTGTCTTGAATTTAAACATTATGGAGGGCATGGATGGATTGGGATTGTGCTGATTTTGCAGTGTTTTTCGATTTTTTTGTGCTCTATAACTGAACTGATGTTCCTCTGTCTTCCATTTTTTTTAGGTGCACAAGACTCAAGAGAACCACCAGTGCCAGGAAGAAGTCCTGCAGCGGTGTGTGTGTGCAGCATAACGTCACGCGACGTCACGTCTGGCCTCAGACAACTCTACAATTCGTGCAACTGCGGCCTGCTGTCTGACCTGCTCTGAAGAAGATGGCCCCAAAGAAAGTTCTCCGTAGCTCCTCTAGCAAGAAAGTTGCTAGTAAGGAGCAGAAGAAGCAAGTTACCAAGGAGGCTGGTGTGCCACCCGCCATGTTTTTTGGGAGAAAAAAAACAAGTACGCCTGCAGCAGCAGGATCTGCTGGGGACCAAGCTGGGAGCAGCACCCCTGCTCCATTGGGTTCAGTGCCTCCACCACCACGCCAACTTAAGTCAAAGCCCTTGAGTGCTTCAGAGGCAGTCAGTGTACTTCTCCAATCACCATCGACCAGTGATGTTGGCTCATCGCAAGAAAGTAGCAGCAATGTCCCTGAATCAACACAGGTTGTTGTAACTCATCTGACAAGTGTTGAACAACCAGAGCCGCAACAACAACACCATGTGCAAGTACACGCCCAAGTACATGTGGAAGGAGAGGCAGCAAAAGGAGATGCGCAAGCAAAGGTGCATGGAGGTTCACAAGTGCCCACAATAGTTGTTCCTCCCGAAGTAGGGGCACATCAGGAAATCGACAATGAAGCCGAGGTATCATTGGAAGCCACTCCTCCTGATGATCATTCATTGTCTTCCACATCCCTAGCAAGGAAAAGATCAAGGGGGGTGTCTACATCTTCTTCAAGCCCACCTCCTTCTGATGATACAGATCCAGCTTGGGAACCACAACTGCGGTCTGACAGTGAGGCACACCATGATCTGACACCGGTACCTAAGCGTAAAAGGAAGGTCGTCCAAAAACTCAAACCTATGGAGTGTGATGAGGCTCAACAAGAAGTGACAGATACTGCTGGTGATGAAGCCTCTTACGATGACGACGAACCAGTCATCACAAAGGTCACTGCAGCCCCACCGGGCATGCAGCAAAGAGACATTTTGACCCTATCCCGAGAAGCTGCTGAGCGTGATGATGATGTCGGCGAGGAGGCAACGGAAATGGAATCATTAGATTTGGAGTTAAGTAGTACACCAAAACCTACCGCTTCCATATTTCTTCCTCGCAAGAAGGTACCTACCTCGTCCTCGACCTCGATTCGTGGTGGTGAAAGTGCAAAACGTACTGAAGTTCGGCAATCCACATCCTCCACTTCATCTGGCATTAGCAGCAGGACCACCACCACCAGTATCGCCGCCTCCTCCGGCCCCCAAAGACATTTCAAGTCTCCAGTTTGGGACTTCTTTAGTGTTTGCCCAAAAATGGAAAACGTAGCCATTTGTAGCCTTTGTAAGGTTCGAGTTGGTCGTGGTAAGCTTGGTTCTAACTATGGTACCGGAGGTCAGAGAGGTCATCTTAAGAGAGCGCACCCTGTCCAATGGCTTCCGCACCTAGAGGCGTTTATGCAAGGCAGAATTGCACGTAATGAAAACGTTGATTTTTCATCTGATGATGACGAGGAGGAAGAAGACGATTCAAACACTTCACTTACACCCAGTTCCCGTGTCAGCAGCACACCCCATGGGAGCCACACTAAGAGTGTGGGAGAGAGTGAGACATCAATGCGGAAAAGTTCATCAGCGAGCGTAACTGGGTCGAAGAGATCATCATCCCGTAAATCCTTGGTCCAGGGCAACATTAAAAAGATGTTGTTTACAGAAGCGCAATATGAACGTAACCACCCAATGACCCGTCTGTATAACACTAAGCTGGCTAAAATGCTAGCTCTGGACCTTCTCCCTTTTTCTTTTGTAGAAGGGGTTGGTTTTCTAGAATTAGTGACAGCGCTCTGCCCTAAATGGAAGGTTCCTAGCCGGTTCTATTTTGCCCGAGTTGCGGTTCCAGCACTACATGAAGATGTTCTGAAGGTGATTGGGGCAGCTTTGCAGAAGAGTGCTGTTCACACTATACATCTGACAACAGACATGTGGACCAGTGGCGCAGGCGCTGATTACATGTGCATCACTGCACACTGGGTCTCTTTTTCAGGGGCTAAAGCAAAGCTAAACGCAGGTGTTGACACGAACATTGTTTTTAAAGGTGCTCGGAAACATGCAACACTAGCCATGTTTGGTTTGGAGAAACGTCACACAGCAGAAAACATTTTGGATGTCTTTAACACAAAGGTCCTTAACTGGCTGTCCCCACTAAAACGCAAGGTTGGTTATGTTTCCACGGACAATGGCGCCAATATAGTTAAGGCCATGAGGGACGGTTACTATTTCAGAGTGCCGTGTTTGGCGCACTGTATAAACCTGGTTGTCCAAAAATTCTTGGGTAATAAAGGCAGTGCAGCGTACAGTGTATTGGAGACCTGCCGAAAAATTTGCAAGCATTTCAGGCATTCTTTTAAGGCCCGGAAGCAGCTGAGGAGCCTGCTATATCAACGTCAAATGCCAGTGAAAGCACTCATCCAGGAGGTGGTAACACGTTGGAACTCAACCTTCTACATGCTTGAGCGTCTGTATGAGCAGTATACGGAACTCGATCAATATTTCCTTAAAGAGGGTACAGAGGAGCTGAGGATGGGTGGGCCGCAATGGAACATAGTTGAAAGCCTGACACGCATGCTTCGTCCTTTTGAGTTCTTCACGCGTGCAGTCAGCAAGGAGGACTCTAATTTGGGAAAAGCTATTCCATTGTTGTACATGCTGGAGGACCAACTGAAGGAGGTGTGTTCTGTGTTTGAAAAAGATGACAAAAACCAAGACTCTTTGCTTCTGGCTGAGCAATTATTAGAGCTCCTACAAGGTGATGAACGTCTTAAAAAGATCCACTCAGAACAGCATTACATTTGTGCTACTATTCTGGATCCACGCTACAAAAAGGCGCTGGCAGGCCAAGCATTCTTTCCTTTTGATGATGAACATGTTCCAAAGTACAAATGTTGGCTAGCCTTGTCAGCCAAGAGGTTTGAAACAGAACGGCTGGAAATTGAAGGAAATGGCAGTACATCAGCAGGCCATCCCCAGTCAAAACAATCCACTTCTGCACCTGTGGCTGTGGCACAAGTGACCTCTCAGCCGTTAAAGACACCGGCAACCGGATCATCTGCACGAAAGACAACAGAAACATTGGAGGCTGAAGAGGATTGGCTAGCTCTGCGTGGGTTTGGTTCTCAAAAGGTCAGAGGCACAGCAAGAGCTAAGCAAAGTGGAGGAACCTTGGATGAGGACCTTGAGTCGATGGTGTAAGGACTATCTGAATGACTCAACAGAGGTCTATGCTAATTCTGACCCATTGGCGTATTGGCATGGGAAAAAAGAATTGTGGCCACAGCTCACCAACCTGGCTTTAAACTACTTGTCTTGCCCACTCGCAAGCGTGTCTTCTGAACGGGTTTTCAGTGCGGCTGGTGGGATTGTAACTCCCAAACGGAGCCGCCTCTCGCCCAAAAATGTGGAGAGGTTAACAATGATCAAGATGAATCAGCACCTCATACCACCAGATTTCAGAGTACGAGAGAGCGTGCCGGATGAAGAGGAGGTGGCCAGCAACATAGATGAGGGAATTTCTACTCTGTCAGGTGACACTGAGCTCACCCTGCCTGAATTCGCAGAGTATGATGACGAAGCCTTATTCTTATTCCTGGACCGTGATACCGAGCCCTGAAAATGAGACAACGAATCAATAACTTTCTTTTTCATCCTTATTCACTTTTATTCCTGTGTGTCTGTCTTTCTTTGTTGTGCACAGTTAATATAATTCAAACTTTAATCAGATAATCACAAAAACAAGCCCATCAGCAGAACTGTCTTCACTTGTTTGCTAATTGATTTGAAGGTGCCGCAGTCTGCATTCCTCAGGTTCACAAGTTCAGAAGAACATGCTCCTCTATCCTCCTCCTCCAGACTCCTATTTCCATCAAAGCAGAGGGCTGGTGTACGCCCAATGAAGAAAGACTCAGCACTTGTGGGGGTGTTGTTCTACCTCTTTGCAGGTGAGTTGACGGGTCTGGGGCCATTGCTGGGAAGCACTAAAAGTGGTTTGGACCAAATCCGAGGCGGAATTTTTTTTGTGTTTTTGATGACTTGCTTGCCTTTGAGGTGCTCTTAGGGGGGGTTCCGTCTGTTTGTGGGTGAGTTTCGTGGTCTGGGAGCATTGCTGGGACACTCTAATCTTGATTGCATTTGCTTTTCAGGAAATCCGTCGTGCCAACCCCGACTTATGGCCTAGCTACGCAGCGCGTTTGGACCGAAGACCCAGAAATATTGCAAGTATGAGATTTTGCTTTTGGCCTGTTTGGGGGTGTTATGCTTCTTGGCGGGTGGGTTGGCGGGTCTTGGGGCATTCCTGGGAAGGTCTAATACCGGGTAGAAGTGGTTGGGACAAAATCCAGGCCGATTTTTTTTTTGGCTATTTCTGACATTTTGCTCTATGTAGCGTTTTCGGGGGCCTGTTTGGGGGGCTTCCTGGTGTTTGTGGGTGAGTTTCGTGGTCTGGGAGCACTGCTGGGACACTCTAATCTTGATTGCATTTGCTTTTCAGGAAATCCGTCGTGGCAACCCCGACTTATGGCCTAGCTACCAGTGCGTTTGGACCGAAGGCCCAGAAATATTGCAAGTATGAGATTTTGCTTTTGGCCTGTTTGGGGGTGTTATGCTTCTTGGCGGGTGGGTTGGCGGGTCTTGGGGCATTCCTGGGAAGGTCTAATACCGGGTAGAAGTGGTTGGGAAAAAATCCAGGCCGATTTTTTTTTTTGGGCTATTTCTGACATTTTGCTCTATGTAGCGTTTTCGGGGGCCTGTTTGGGGGGCTTCCTGGTGTTTGTGGGTGAGTTTCGTGGTCTGGGAGCACTGCTGGCTATATATACTTTACTTTGCAAGAGGTTTGAAGCAAATCCATGGTGGCAGAGGGGAGTTAGGGCCTAGCTGCAGAGCGCGCGCGGAGTGATTTGGGAAATTTGTGAAAAATTGACTAAGTCCCCATTTTTGTACTTTTGCTCTTTGGCTGTTTGGGGGTCTTCTACTCGTTTTCTCCTGGGTTGACGGCTCTGGGGCCATTGCTGGGAAGCTCTAATACCGGATAAAAGTGTTTTGGACCAAATCCCAGGCGGAAATTTTTTTGTGTTTTTGATGACTTGCTTGCCTTTGAGGTGCTCTTAGGGGGGGTTCCGTCTGTTTGTGGGTGAGTTTCGTGGTCTGGGAGCATTGCTGGGACACTCTAATCTTAATTGCATTTGCTTTTCAGGAAATCCGTTGTGCCAACCCCGACTTATGGCCTAGCTACGCAGCGCATTTGGACCGAAGGCCCAGAAATATTGCAAGTATGAGATTTTGCTTTTGGCCTGTTTGGGGGTGTTATGCTTCTTGGCGGGTGGGTTGGCGGGTCTTGGGGCATTCCTGGGAAGGTCTAATACCGGGTAGAAGTGGTTGGGACAAAATCCAGGCCGATTTTTTTTTTGGCTATTTCTGACATTTTGCTCTATGTAGCGTTTTCGGGGGCCTGTTTGGGGGGCTTCCTGGTGTTTGTGGGTGAGTTTCGTGGTCTGGGAGCACTGCTGGGACACTCTAATCTTGATTGCATTTGCTTTTCAGGAAATCCGTTGTGGCAACCCCGACTTATGGCCTAGCTACGCAGTGCGTTTGGACCGAAGGCCCAGAAATATTGCAAGTATGAGATTTTGCTTTTGGCCTGTTTGGGGGTGTTATGCTTCTTGGCGGGTGGGTTGGCAGGTCTTGGGGCATTCCTGGGAAGGTCTAATACCGGGTAGAAGTGGTTGGGACAAAATCCAGGCCAATTTTTTTTTGTGGCTATTTCTGACATTTTGCTCTATGTAGCGTTTTCGGGGGCCTGTTTGGGGGGCTTCCTGGTGTTTGTTGGTGAGTTTCGTGGTCTGGGAGCACTGCTGGCTATATATACTTTACTTTGCAAGAGGTTTGAAGCAAATCCATGGTGGCAGAGGGGAGTTAGGGCCTAGCTGCAGAGCGCGCGCGGAGTGATTTGGGAAATTTGTGAAAAATGGACTAAGTCCCCATTTTTGTACTTTTGCTCTTTGGCTGTTTGGGGGTCTTCTACTCGTTTTCTCCTGGGTTGACGGCTCTGGGGCCATTGCTGGGAAGCTCTAATACCGGATAAAAGTGTTTTGGACCAAATCCCAGGCGGAACATTTTTTGTGTTTTTGATGACTTGCTTGCCTTTGAGGTGCTCTTAGGGGGGGTTCCGTCTGTTTGTGGGTGAGTTTCGTGGTCTGGGAGCATTGCTGGGACACTCTAATCTTGATTGCATTTGCTTTTCAGGAAATCCGTTGTGCCAACCCCGACTTATGGCCTAGCTACGCAGCGCGTTTGGACCGAAGGCCCAGAATTATTGCAAGTATGAGATTTTGCTTTTGGCCTGTTTGGGGGTGTTATGCTTCTTGGCGGGTGGGTTGGCGGGTCTTGGGGCATTCCTGGGAAGGTCTAATACCGGGTAGAAGTGGTTGGGACAAAATCCAGGCCGATTTTTTTTTTGGCTATTTCTGACATTTTGCTCTATGTAGCGTTTTCGGGGGCCTGTTTGGGGGGCTTCCTGGTGTTTGTGGGTGAGTTTCGTGGTCTGGGAGCACTGCTGGGACACTCTAATCTTGATTGCATTTGCTTTTCAGGAAATCCGTTGTGGCAACCCCGACTTATGGCCTAGCTACGCAGTGCGTTTGGACCGAAGGCCCAGAAATATTGCAAGTATGAGATTTTGCTTTTGGCCTGTTTGGGGGTGTTATGCTTCTTGGCGGGTGGGTTGGCAGGTCTTGGGGCATTCCTGGGAAGGTCTAATACCGGGTAGAAGTGGTTGGGACAAAATCCAGGCCAATTTTTTTTTTTGGCTATTTCTGACATTTTGCTCTATGTAGCGTTTTCGGGGGCCTGTTTGGGGGGCTTCCTGGTGTTTGTTGGTGAGTTTCGTGGTCTGGGAGCACTGCTGGCTATATATACTTTACTTTGCAAGAGGTTTGAAGCAAATCCATGGTGGCAGAGGGGAGTTAGGGCCTAGCTGCAGAGCGCGCGCGGAGTGATTTGGGAAATTTGTGAAAAATGGACTAAGTCCCCATTTTTGTACTTTTGCTCTTTGGCTGTTTGGGGGTCTTCTACTCGTTTTCTCCTGGGTTGACGGCTCTGGGGCCATTGCTGGGAAGCTCTAATACCGGATAAAAGTGTTTTGGACCAAATCCCAGGCGGAACATTTTTTGTGTTTTTGATGACTTGCTTGCCTTTGAGGTGCTCTTAGGGGGGGTTCCGTCTGTTTGTGGGTGAGTTTCGTGGTCTGGGAGCATTGCTGGGACACTCTAATCTTGATTGCATTTGCTTTTCAGGAAATCCGTTGTGCCAACCCCGACTTATGGCCTAGCTACGCAGCGCGTTTGGACCGAAGGCCCAGAAATATTGCAAGTATGAGATTTTGCTTTTGGCCTGTTTGGGGGTGTTATGCTTCTTGGCGGGTGGGTTGGCGGGTCTTGGGGCATTCCTGGGAAGGTCTAATACCGGGTAGAAGTGGTTGGGACAAAATCCAGGCCGATTTTTTTTTTGGCTATTTCTGACATTTTGCTCTATGTAGCGTTTTCGGGGGCCTGTTTGGGGGGCTTCCTGGTGTTTGTGGGTGAGTTTCGTGGTCTGGGAGCACTGCTGGGACACTCTAATCTTGATTGCATTTGCTTTTCAGGAAATCCGTCGTGGCAACCCCGACTTATGGCCTAGCTACGCAGTGCGTTTGGACCGAAGGCCCAGAATTATTGCAAGTATGAGATTTTGCTTTTGGCCTGTTTGGGGGTGTTATGCTTCTTGGCGGGTGGGTTGGCGGGTCTTGGGGCATTCCTGGGAAGGTCTAATACCGGGTAGAAGTGGTTGGGACAAAATCCAGGCCAATTTTTTTTGTTGGGCTATTTCTGACATTTTGCTCTATGTAGCGTTTTCGGGGGCCTGTTTGGGGGGCTTCCTGGTGTTTGTTGGTGAGTTTCGTGGTCTGGGAGCACTGCTGGCTATATATACTTTACTTTGCAAGAGGTTTGAAGCAAATCCATGGTGGCAGAGGGGAGTTAGGGCCTAGCTGCAGAGCGCGCGCGGAGTGATTTGGGAAATTTGTGAAAAATGGACTAAGTCCCCATTTTTGTACTTTTGCTCTTTGGCTGTTTGGGGGTCTTCTACTCGTTTTCTCCTGGGTTGACGGCTCTGGGGCCATTGCTGGGAAGCTCTAATACCGGATAAAAGTGTTTTGGACCAAATCCCAGGCGGAACATTTTTTGTGTTTTTGATGACTTGCTTGCCTTTGAGGTGCTCTTAGGGGGGGTTCCGTCTGTTTGAGGGTGAGTTTCGTGGTCTGGGAGCATTGCTGGGACACTCTAATCTTGATTGCATTTGCTTTTCAGGAAATCCGTTGTGCCAACCCCAACTTATGGCCTAGCTACGCAGCGCGTTTGGACCGAAGGCCCAGAAATATTGCAAGTATGAGATTTTGCTTTTGGCCTGTTTGGGGGTGTTATGCTTCTTGGCGGGTGGGTTGGCGGGTCTTGGGGCATTCCTGGGAAGGTCTAATACCGGGTAGAAGTGGTTGGGACAAAATCCAGGCCGATTTTTTTTTGGCTATTTCTGACATTTTGCTCTATGTAGCGTTTTCGGGGGCCTGTTTGGGGGGCTTCCTGGTGTTTGTGGGTGAGTTTCGTGGTCTGGGAGCACTGCTGGGACACTCTAATCTTGATTGCATTTGCTTTTCAGGAAATCCGTTGTGCCAACCCCGACTTATGGCCTAGCTACGCAGCGCGTTTGGACCGAAGGCCCAGAAATATTGCAAGTATGAGATTTTGCTTTTGGCCTGTTTGGGGGTGTTATGCTTCTTGGCGGGTGGGTTGGCGGGTCTTGGGGCATTCCTGGGAAGGTCTAATACCGGGTAGAAGTGGTTGGGACAAAATCCTCGCGGAAAAGCCTTTTGGCACTTTTTGTAACTTAGGGTTCGTTAGGGTTAGCCCTAGCAGCAGGATTGCATGTGTTTCGGGGTGTTCTAGATTATTCCAACTGAGTTCTGGGGTCTTAGAGCACTCGTGAGAATGTGTAATTTTGGTTGCAAGTCATTTGAAGAAAATCCAAGGTGGGAAAGGGGGGATTTGGCATAGTTAAAGAAAGCCTTTGCCACTATTCTTAACTTAGGGTTCGTTAGGGTTAGCAGTATTTCTATTGCATGTGTTTGAGTGGGGGGGATTTCGAGTCTTGGAGCGATGCTGGCTATGGCTACTTTTGCTTGGTTGCTTGCAAGTGGTTTCAATGCAATCCACGGTGGGTAATGGGTAATTAGGAAGGGGGTACTTCGGCCTACTTTTACTTTCAAAGTAAGTTTTGTCACCAGTTTTCTGCTAGGCCTCGTTTTTTGAGATTTGATTGGGGGTCTTCTACATTTTTGCGACTGGCTTTAGTAAGGGTCTGGGTGGGAGCACTGCTAGGAAGATCTAATTTTGTTCTAAAACACAGTTTACAGTACACCTAGCTTGAGGGGCACGATCCGCTACATTAATTTGCCCATACTTATTTATCCTTCAAAAGGTGACTCAGAGTACGCACTTTCAAAAATATTGTACTGTCTACTAGGAAAATCAAATTGTGACTTTTTGCACTCCACAGCCTACATACCTTATATTTATTTATCAGTGGTGTTGTAATATTATATCACTTCCTGTTTTTCGTTGAATAATTACAGGCCGGGTTTCAGTCTCTGCAATGGGGAAAAAAGGATGGAGTCAGGCTTCACAGTAGCGAGCCACAATTCAGTATCAGGCAGGCAGTGGCCAGGGTGTCTTCTGGTGAACAACATCGATGGACGAAGCGTCGGCTGCAATGGAGTGCCGCTAATAGGAGGATTTTTTTCTGCAGGCAACTTACTTACCACTTCCAACAGGACCACTACAACCACATAGATACAGTATCCCTTGCCTTTTTCTCTGACTGTGACTGCATTTCTTGGATCTCTCTCTGCTTCTAAATTGATCCCTTAACACATCACTTAGTCCACTCCACTATCACATCTGCACCACACATAGTCATTTGTAAGTGCTCCTACGTAATTCGCAAGTCGCAGCACGCCCCAGGCCGTAGAGGACTGGGATGGCCCCAATGATGAAGCATGTCACCAAGGGGCAACCCTGGTGAGTGAGGGGACACCTAGAAAACAAGCAATTTCTCCTTTTCTATCTACTATACCTACCAGACCAACCCCACTGAGTGTTGTTGTGAATGGATTTATAGTGACCAGCAAGGCTCTCGGGTATCTGTCTAAGTACAGAGACCTTATGTTGAATATCGTTATCAATAATTCCACACAGGCCCTGTACTGTCGCATTCTTTCTTCCACAGTTGTCGAATGTACTACTTACTTTTCACTGACATGTATGCAGTAGTGCATGCACTTTCAAAGATTGATGGATAGGTTTGTACCCAAAGATTTGTTTATGTTCACAATTGTTTGTCTATGCTGTGCTATTTTTTCTTGTCTCCCAAAACCTTTCCCAAAAACCCCCGTACCCATCCATTTTTCAAACCCTAACCCTCTTCCCCCGGGCTGTGTGGTTTTGATTGATGTGTGACTAAATGACAGCAATAAATCCACACACTTGCTGGGGAGGATAAGGTGATAGCAAGCAACAGGCTGGTGAAGAAATCCGAGGATATATTCTTACTCTGCTTGACAAAGAACCATTGCTAATGTGAAAGAACTTCAACCGAATTAGTAGTTATACTTTACCATTTGTTAGGCTACAATGTGGCACTGTTCTACTGTACTTCTGTCACCTGCTATATTCTCAGTTGTACCGTTGAATTGCTCAGGAGGACAAACCAGATTTCATTTTCTTTTTTTTCATAGGCATGCAACTGCCACTGTGTCACACCACTAGTACCAGCGCTATGAGGAAATTTTATCCGACCAAGATTGCCAACCATATTCCCTGTTTCCCGTGGAGCCAGCCCTGGGTCTAGCCCTACTTTCAAACACAAATTACAGGTAAGATAAGCGTTTGGTGGTTTGGGGGTATAATGGAGTATTAGTACGAGAGACGAGAGACTGAAGGTAGTACTACTAAAGTCCTAGGACTCTTGGATTCACTTCGTCTGTGAGAGGCCCTTAGTGTTGAAAACATTTGGGCATTTACACTTAAAGGAAGAAAATGGAACTAAACTTTCAGGAAAACAAAGTCAACGTTAAACCCCCACCCACCAGGCAAGCAGTAAGAAACGGGTATGCTCAGATAAAGTTTGAAAAAGTATATTTATATCCCTAACAAAATAATCTCCCGCAAGACCCTCCCTAACCCCAACGATTGTCCTTCAAAAGTCCCCAAAAACCCAACTCCCAATTCCCACCCCCCAAAAGTCTCTAAAAAAGGGGCAAGGGACACTATGGGCGGATGCTGTCAACTTTTTGGGCCAGGGCATCATGCTCCTGGCGGAGCAAGGCGTGCTCTACGCGGAGCCCCTCCAACTGGTTGGAAAAGTGGTGGAGCTCCTGCTGGAGGCGGGACACCATCAGGGTACTGCGGCGCAGGCGTGCCTTCAATGCCTTGTAGGTGCAACGGCTGTGAGAGGAAGCTGTAGCTGTTGTCCTTGCTACTCGGCGGTGGCGTTTGGCTTTGGCAGCCCGGCTCAGTCTGGGTGGACCACTGTGCTGGGTGGCACTGGCAGCCCGTGGGGGAACGGAGGCCGATGCAGACGACGTAGTTGTTGTGGTCGACTGCACGCTTTCTTCGTCCTCCAGGGCCACCAGCCGCCGATATTCGGCCACAGTGGCATCGATCCTCCGTTGCCGGGACGCTCTAGCCAGCTCTTTCCTCCTTGTTCGTTTGGAAGGAGAACCTATATGAAGAAAGAAAGACATAGTCTGTAACCAATGCTCCTTAAGATTAACTCAATCATTCAGCAGAAATTTGTGTTGCACTACAACTAGCAACTTGCAAACGCATTACATAACTATTGAGGCCAGTATCTATCTAACCTCACACTTCTTCATCCTTGCTCTAACATTAGTGGGAGTTTAAGGAACAAATTCTACGAGCACTATGGACTTCCATTGGAGTCGACTATGAAAGTACACCAGTCTTATTCTTCTTCTTGTCTCTTGTTTTGGAAAATTGGTACGTTATCTTCTACAAGCCGGCATAATGCCAGCGCAGTAAACTTGCACCCGAGAAAAAGAGACGCACGCCATGAGGAGTGACCTAGACTTGCGTTGCGTTACTGTACCCGTCCAGTACATGCAGGTGGTGAAGCTCTTACTTTTCTATTACGGGTGGCACTGAGAATACTCTGTTACAACTCAAGGGCTACTGCTTAATTAATTTAACTTTCACCCTACAGTGGAAATGAGTACTAGAAATGGAAAATTGAAGAAGATAAATAATCTGATTATCTATCACTTCACATGGGATGTTTTTGCTTATATATGGGATGACTTTAGGTGCCTGGCTTTTTATTGAGTGACCAGTGATACATCCACACATGAATGACTGAGTACTACTAAACTTATTAAGAGAGGTAGGGAGTGGCCACCGTAATAACCGGATCTATGCAGTGCTTGCAATACAAACTACTGCTACTATTGATGGTAGTATTTGGACAAAATTAAAAGTTCTTTTCCTTGCCTTTCCTACACTGGAACGGACGTGCGGGTGCAGTGTTACATGCTCTTCAAAGTTACACTTAGTTCATCCACTGACCGTCTACTCTCTCTAGATCATGGGTACTCACAAACTTTCTCTCAGGGGCTACATTTACAGTGTAGTTTGGGGCCGAGGGCCGCACTGGTGGGGGCGGAGTCAGAGGGGGCGGGGCTAAAGCAAAACGATAATTGTGACCATGAGGTTGCACACAGGTCCCTGCAGCAGATGCCCTCACCCACTGAGCCACCAGACCCAGCATTTACATACATCTCTCTCCCTCCTGCTCTCCCTCCTGCCCTCCCTCTCCATCTCTCTCTCCCTCCTGCCCTCCCTCTACCTCCCCCTCTGTCATCTCACTGTGTGTGTGTCTATCTGTGTCAGCCTTCAGCCCGGGTTGAGACCGCTTCCTCAACGCGCACACACAGACAACAACACCAAAGTACTTAACAGGTCTTTAAAAGACCATTAACATATTATTGAGGCTTTGTTTGTTGTAGCGCCCCTGCTTCTCCACCCTGACAATCACTGCTTGCCCGGCCCCACAGAGGCTTTGTTCTATTTCACCTCTTTGTGGCCTTGCATCTCCACTCTGCTCTGAGGGGGCCGGGGGAGCAGTGATTGTCAGAGTGGAGATGCAGGGGCGCTAACAGGTGAAATACAAAAAAGCCTCTGCTCTGTGGGGGCCGGGGGAGCAGTGATTGTCTGCAAGGTCTGCGCACCGCCAAGGAAGGCTTGCCGGGCCACCACCGGCCCGCGGGCCGTACTATGAGTACCCCTGCTCTAGATACACATATGCTATCTAAGAGTCAGATAGTAGCATGATCCAGGTATATGGACACATACAGTTTCTGTGTCACCCACCCAGGCTGTTGTCCTTCCACCCATCATTGCTTCATCATTCACCCAGCCATGCATCTCATATTCTTGCCTTCCCAGCTAGTCTTCAATCTCAATAAGTAAGGAATATATAAGAGCTTACCTCTGGCCGCCACCACCACCGTCTCAACTCTCACAGCCGCCGCCTCCTCCCCTGAAGAATCGCCCTCCGCCTCCGTGTCGAGCACCACCACCTCCACACTGGCCCCGCCACCAGATGTTCCACCTACAAAGTACATTTAAGAATGTTAGAATAAAGCACTCACTAGTCTTTGGTCTAGGAATGAAGACATGTGAAAACAATGTAATTTGTGACTGTCTACGTTTAAGTTAAAAAAAATGTCCCTTTTTCCAGGGAAGGTTGTCTTGCTGCACTTTTTGGCACAACTGATGAAGGCTGTTTTTTTAACACGCACCATTTTTCTCCACACAGACAGAAGATGGACTTCTAACAACAAGATCAAGTTGAAACCAGGTGAGAGCTCGGCTCGACCACAAGAAATGTCTTCAATTAATCGTCAGCACTAACCACTTTTCCATTATCAGTTAAACGTTTAGTTTTATTATGACTTCATTTTAATAAATGTGTTTACTTTTAATAAAGCTTTTAAACTTAAATACAATCTGTGTATTTTGGTCCAGACTAGAGTGACTGAGCGAAAGGTTTTGCAATTTTTGCAAGCATGAGTCCAGATAGAACACTTCAAAAGACATTATGGACAATCCCAGAGGACTGCACTAAGTTGATAGAGCTATTGCTGACTAGAATCATGGGAGTTTCGCCAACCGTGCAATCTTAGTTAGCTACACAGACAGACTAATAAGAATAATCTAGTAATACCACAGGGAGTCATAGTAGAGGCAGGATAAGAATTTAGATACAGTCTACAAGAAGAGCAAAGACAATTTTGAAAAAAGTCAAATGAGGAACGCTAGGAAAAATAGGTACTAGTCTAAAATGAAAACTTACTGGGGCCAGCAGAGGAGCCCTCGCCTGCCCGATCCTGGCCCTGTTGAACAGCATCCGCCGCCTGCTGCTCCTGTGTCCTCCTCTCGCCCCTGGGGGGAGCTGACGTACAACATGAAAGAAAGAACAGAAAACATGGATGATTGTTGCTTGTCAATGTCAACCAAATCAAACATTTCAAAAGAACAATAACAAAATATTTCCGCGAAATTATATTGATTAGGGTTAGTTTTCATTTATTTGCGGACCTGTGACTTCGAAAGTCACGTAACTCACTAAACAAAGTACTGAAACGTTCACCTAGGACTGGCAGGCAGCAGTCCGCAGGCAAGACGCAAAGTGACAGACAAACTCCATTGTGATTTCAGTCAGATCAGTGACAACACTAACAGTTGCCTGCTACATTACCAGTCATTGAAATAGTCAAACTATCAATCCACCGCCACTATTTTTCTTATTGTCAGGGGTACAAAGGAAGGGGCAGATTTAAGCCCCTTGCGGCTCTTTTGCGCCGTTCTTGCGTGACTTTTGTGACGCAGCAGCTAAACAAAAAAGGGCGCCATGGTGCGGCGTATAATATTATAACAACGTGACGCATTTGGGAGATGCATCCCGTTATAAAGCCCTGCGCCATCAGGGGGCGTTCCGGCGCAAGGGAGGGCATTCCTGCGCTGGAACACATCCTAATAGTGGCTGAGGGAAATCTACAAAATTTCAATCAGTCACCTTTAGGACAATGATGCGTCACACAAACCCTGCACCTGCTTGAAGCAGACGTACGGCTTGACCCAGCATTGGGGAGATAGGGTACCCCAGAGCATTGCTGGAGCTGCGCCATCGTTGTGACGCAACTCCAGCAGTAAAGCTTCGGTGACGTTTTGGGCCCATGGTGCGCCGCATTGCAAATACGGCGCACCATGTTTGGTGGTGGTAGCGGGCCGCACAATTAATGGCGCATCCCTGCTACTTTGCAGGGATGCGACGGTAATTGCAATTCTGCCCCTTAGGGGCATACTTACTTACGCGTTCTGGCGCATCTCCAGAGATGCGCCAGATCAAATGCGTCACGCAAAACTACCCTTGCGACACGGCAGATGCGCCTCATTTACAATGAGGCGCGCCCTGGCGCAAGGGTAGGCACTTGCGTGACGCATCTCGTCACGTAAGAGCGGCGCATCGCTGGAGTCACGTCGCCAACGCAATGCAACTCCAGTAATGCTCAGGGCCACCCAATACTTAACATGCTGTGTCAGTCCTTTAGCCTGCTTCGAGCAGACATAAGGAATTGAATTGACGTAGCAGCGTCGCAGAAGTGCCTGCGTTAAATCTGGTAGATTTCACGCAGGCAATTTTGCGAGGCGCACAGCCGCCGGACCGCCCACCCTGCGTACTAGGAACGCACCCATTGTGGTGCAGGCCCATGGCTTTATAACGTGACGCATCTCCCTAGATGCGTCATGCTGTAAATGACTCGCAGGGATGCGGCACGTTTACGCCGCTGTTGCGTCACGCAAGGCAACGTAAACGTGGCGCAAGGGGCTTGTAAATGTAATCTGCCCCCTAGTGTCTAGCATTACGCAGTTCTGTAAAGTACACTCATATATAATAGTTACTCAGGCCAATGAGACCACGAAATAGAAAACAAATAAGCATAGTAGCAACGCCACTGAGAAGGAGAGCAGTGCACCTGAAATGCACAGAAGATTTTGAAATATAATTTAACTACAATGTAATCGTCATCAGCGGCATTATTGGCTTGCTCCATGTAAAAAACAAATATTTGCAATACAACAACACAGAGCAGGAGAAAACATCATAGTAGTGAGTGATTAAATGGCTACTACTACTCACCAAGCCGGGGGATCTCCAAGCCGAGCTGGTCCAGCAGGTCGCGCTCGCGGTCCAGGAGGTCCGTCCAGCGATGGGTGACCTGGCTGTAGGTGCGCTGGACCCCGTAGAGGTGGGATATGGCCCAGCACACCTTCTCCCACCGCTTCCGGCGCTCCCGCATGTTGTAGCCGCCGGCCGCGATCCTGCCGCCTCCCGCGATGGTCCTGGGCAGGCGGCGCTGGACGAAGTAGACCAGCGCGCCCACTTCCTCCGGGCTGAATATCTCCCGTCGCGTCACCTGCTCCCCCCTCAATCTCCCGCATGCTGTCCTGGCACTGGGTCCAGCACTACTCCCCGCCGCCGCTGCGGCCCTCAAGTGCCTGGGCAGCTTCACGGCGCCTGGCTTGACCATGGTCTGGGCAGGTAAGGTAGGAAGAAGTAGAAAATTAAGAAAGAATAGGATAGGGAAGAAGAAAAGAAAAGAGTTTAAAAAAGTAGTTTAAAAGTAAAGAAAATAGCAGAAAAGACAAAAATATACAGCTAGGAAAAGAGAGGGATAGATAAGAAGCAAAATCGTTAAAAAAAAACTGAAAACAAGCAAAGGATGGCAAAGATACCAAGAGGATTAAACACCATGCCCAGACACAGGAAATGAATGAAAAACAAGATGGCCGGCGCCCGTTCACGAGCGCGAAAGTAAGTTCGCGCGAGATTTTCCTCGCGATCTCGTGCGAACCTCTAGATTTCCCGCGCGATCTCGTGCGAACCTCTACTCGCAATGCGCTTACTGCGCGAGATTATACATAGCGGGCGGAAACGGAAATACGTCACGCAAACAAAATGGCCGCGCCCGTACTCGACCTTGGGGTAAATTCGCGTGTTGCGCTGCAAGCGGCTCGCGAATACTGCAAAAAAACTCGCGAAACAACAAGCCGCAAAAAAATAAAATGCTCATTCGCACGAATTGGCGGCTTCCGCGGTCGGTTTCGCACGACGCCGCGCCCCGCGAATAGCGCGAAAAAAACCGAAAAACGATTTCAGCAAAAGCAAAAGCAATGAGCAGGTGCAAAAGGTCAACCTCATGATTTGTAACGATTCTTTGTAGTGCTTCCTGAGGGGGCCCTCCAGAATTCGGTTGCCTGCTTGCAACTATTGTGTGACCCTGCTCTGACCTTAACTGTATGCCACAAAGGTCCTGATTTACAGCTAAAGGAGCAGACAAGCAGGTGCCAGGCTGGAACTTGAAATTCTTTCAGTGACACATTAATTAGCCCCTAATTCATTATTGTCAGTTGGGGCAGGGCAGGTGTTGTTAATAAACTAACCCCAAATTAATTCATGTCAGTTCAAGCAGGGCAGGTGGGCTTGCTTTTCCCCCCATCTTCTACAGTGATGATGAACCAGAGGGTGGCATTGATGTAACAGAGGGTGGCATGGGTCAAAGAGAGGGTGCCAGTGGTGAAACAGAGGGTGCTGGGAGGCTGTGATGATGAACCAGACGTAGAAACAACATAGTCGCGACCGTTGCGAGCCGACAAGTAAGTTCGCAATTGCGAACTAGTACCAAATCCTCGCGAACTGGCAGAAACAATTGCGAACACACAAAAAAAAAAAATCCGCCCATGGTTAACCCATAACCACGACCCCCAGGATCGCCCCCACCTGGCCCCCCGTGGGCAAAGACATATGACATCAACCTCACAAAAAAATTTGCCTGAT